>NC_064926.1:158090091-161008841 GCF_023897955.1 Schistocerca gregaria | reverse complement strand
ATGCAACACATTCTGAGACATTGTTATTTGTGTAAGTTAAGATTTTTCTGCAATATTACTTACATGTAAGAGCGCACTTCCTCAGTAATGATTTTGTGATTTTTGTGGGTTTAAAATACGAAATATGAAATTGTTGGAGATGAAATTGCTGTGAGTGAAACAAACGACAGCGACCTTTATATTTTTTCTTGTCAGAAATAATTCACCATTTTTTCCGAATATGTAGTCATTTCCGATTATGCGGTTAGACAGGAATCTGAGAGCACAACTTAAATTACTGGGAATTTAACTAGCAGCATCAATCTTCATAATCGTGCTTGTCACAAGTCTTTATCTGCGATCAAATCCTCAACAACGGTAGACAGAGATGAAAGATCCCCGCCGTAATATTTTTAGACTGTAGCACCTATACGAAACATTTTCATTCATGAGATGCATGTTATAAACTTCGACGAACTGCAGGAGCTCTCGAAAACGCGTTTTTTTTTTTTTTCAATTTTATTTTTAAGACGGAAATTGTTGACGTTTCATATAGGGAAATGGGCTACTTAATCAAATGGCTCTGAGCACTATGGGACTCAACTGCTGTGGTCATTAGTCCCCTAGAACTTAGAACTACTTAAACCTAACTAACCTAAGAACATCACACACATCCATGCCCGAGGCAGGATTCGAACCTGCGACCGTAGCAGTCGCACGGTTCCGGACTGCGCGCCTAGAACCGCGAGACCACCGCGGCCGGCGGCTACTTAATCATTTGGATCTCTAAGAGTGAGCTATAACCACATTCTGTTTATCTTCTTATTCTTTTAGCACAGGCTATAAATACTGCTCAATACTGTTCAATAATAAGTGCCGAACGTTGGCCGAAGTAAGAGGGGTCCAGCCTGATCGTGTGGCTGGGAATTCCATGTTGACGCTCTGACAAGGACGGTGCTTTGTGTCGATGAAGGAGATGTCTATGCTGGGAGTGCCAAAGATAGCGGACTTTAAGAAACCATAATAGCAGACCTTTCACAGTTTGTATAGAAATTAATGGTAGCTAGATGAATAATCATACCTCGGAAAGAAACTTGTAGATTACCATTATTTGCACGACGATTCTGATGGAGGAAACAGATTTTCAATATATTTATTACTTTAAAGTTTGGTATCTGATGATAAATTATACAAAAAACCGAATTTCCAATCTCTAAACGGCTCATCCGATTTCGACGATCTACATGTCTTTAGAAACCTATTAGTGTAAACCTAAATTGCTATGAATTACACTCATATAACTTAAATAGTACATGTGTTATTGGAGGTCAAAGTGGCCGATTACTATCGATGGCGTCAGGCCATTAGTACTCCACAGTTACACAAAGAAACGGTAGCAGCATGCTTATAAATATATTTATTCATCTATGTCTTTGTTTCTATCCGATATATACTATTTATGAAGAAATTGGTTAAATCTTTACTGGGTTTTAGAAAACACAGGGACATTACGCTACTGGCCTAACTTTTTTGCTATTCCTTTGATATATGTTTATTTAATTTTTTATGTATCTAATAATGTGTGTTACAGCATGTTTATAGTCCAGCGGTAGGAATATTTATTTAATTTCAAGTTCTTTAAATTTAAATCCAGTGTTTCACATGTTTTTCAATACGTTTGTGGTTGTACGCTGGCTTGGAGACATGGAGGGAGCGCTCGAGGCAATCACAGCTCTCGTTACTAAGAGAGACGTATGGAGTTCTGGCAGGAGCATCGTTTCTGGAGAGGACACGTGGAGTTCTGAACAATACGGCGTGAGGGACAGTTGCACAGCACACGAGAGGACACTGGAGGAAGGTGCAGGACACGGGAGGTGCTGGACGTGACACTGTGACGGACGGACGGTCGGCGGAAAGGCTTGAAAAGTGGAGCAGTTTGCGCGTGGTCAAGGAGGACAGAAATATCTCTGTGTGCTGACCTGTGCTTTTGTGCGGTTTCCGTAGCTACTGCAGTGAAGGCGTAGTGTGTGTTCAGAAGTGAATAACTCGCGAGCCAAGTTGTTGTTCATAACTAATTATGTGAAGTAGGAATCTATTGTTTCCCTGTTATTCAACTTATATTTTATTTGATTGCTGGACCATCTACACCAATAAGGGTTGTAAGTAGGCTATTTAGGTTTTTATATTAGTAACGTCACGTAGCGCTCTGTATGAAAATCACTGACTGTGCTGTGTGTAGTCTGTAGCTGGTTTGCATTGTTGGAATTTGCTATTGTGGTGTTGGGCAGTTGGCTGTTAACAGCGCGTAGCGTTGCGCAGTTGGAGGTGGGTCGACAGCAGTGGTGGATGTGGGGAGAGAGATCGCGGAGTTTTGAGAGCTGATGATATGGACGTGTGTCCGTGTGTCCATCAGAGACAGTAAATTTGTAAGACTAGAAGTCATGAACTTATATACATGTATATAATGACTTTTGAACACTGTTAAGGTAAATACATTGTTTGTTCTTTATCAAAATCTTTCATTTGCTAACTATGCCTATCAGTAGTTAGAGTCTTTTATTTAGCTGGCAGTATTGGCGCTCGATGTATTGCAGTAGTTTGAGTAACGAAGATTTTTGTGAGGTAAGTCATTCATGAAAGGTATAGGTTACTGTTAGTCAGGGCCATTCTTTTGTAGGGATTTTTGAAACTCAGATTGTGTTGTTCTAAAAATATTGGCTGTCAGTTTAGTGTTGATCAGAATGGGTAAAGAGCGAAATGTCTGATTACGTTCAGTTCTGCTCAGCTGTTTTGAAAATCAAATAATGTAAGAGGTTTATCAGCACAGTAATTCATTAATTTTTCTAAGGGGACGTTTCAGTGTTTTGCAGAAATATACCGCATTCTCAAAAGTACTTCTACTATCGTACTCGTCATTTAATGTCGTTAAGATAGTACCTGCAGATTTTATTTAATTGCAATCTTTCATTTATAAATTTATATGTTACATTCATAATTCCCAATTGCCGAGTGATAGAAACCTTCGACCATTCGATTCTTGTGGGGATTCTTATCGTATACTGTATACTCACTAGTATTTGGCATATAATGCAGCAACGACATATCCCAGCCCTTAGACAACGAAACCAGCCAAAACTTTTAATATTGCAATACTGAGTCAAAGGGTACGAAGTTGAGGGCCACCCACACCACTTAAATTCATGAAAGCTTGCAGCTTAGAAAATGTCTGGTGCTATTTAGAATGTTAGGTGAAACGTAGCAATCATCACTGCCACAAATGATAACTTTTGTGGCTCTCACAATTTTAAATACGGCTGACACCAGCTACCGTAAAGAAATATTCAATAAATAAAGTATACAGCCTACCAGATGCAGAACTTTAATATAAAATTTGGGCCGGCCGCTGTGGCCGAGCGGTAATAGGTGCTTCAGTCCGGAACCGCGCTGCTGCTACGGTCGCAGGTTCGAATCCTGCCTCAGGCATCGATGTGTGTGATGTCCTTAGATTAGTTAGATTTAATTATTTCTAAGTCTAGGGGACTGGTGATCTCAGATTTTAAGTCCCATAGTGCGTAGAGCCATTTCAACCACCTAAAATTTTACGTAGTTTCGATACCTCTAAGATATCTTCTTCAGAAGGAAGTCACATAAATTATATGAGTTTTACAATTTTGACGTCATGCAATTTTCGTGACCCCCTTCAGAAGGAGACACACTTAGTGGTATCGAAACCTTGTCAAGATTTTCACATTAAACTTACGCAGCCTCTTGGCTGTATACCTCTTACATCGAAAATTTTCGGGATCATTCTTCACTGGCTTCAGCTGGATATAGCATAGGTTAAGAGATTTGTGGACTCTCTTCCTCACCAATGTGCGACGGTTATGAAGGCTGCAGGAGGTGTTATACAATAATAGCGTCATTTCTCCTGTATGTAATTAATTTTTGTCCGATGTACTTAATACTCAGTAGGGGAACGTAGTTTTCAACAGAAAAGGAGTCGGATTATGCACAGCGGACATAATAAAAATTGCCTGAAAATTATTTCATCTACTTTAAGATACCAAACCCCCTTACACCATCCTCGTCCCTACCAGACGATGTTAAGTGTGGTTATCTATCTTAAGGGACATGAAATATTTTATGAGCAAGTTCTATTTTGCCCACCCAGTGTGGTAATTAAGTTGAAATGGAAAGACTATCTCATGATGAGAACAGATGAAGAACGCATGAAAGAAGTAACTGAAAACTGACTTAAAAAAGGGAGATAGGGTGACGCTGGTCCTAAGGCTGTTAGCTTAATCATCGACTTCTCGTAAATTGTAGTCCTAAGGATTATTTATATCTGGCTGATGTTGTTTTCACAAACTTATATTTCAAATTTTGCTGTCTTCTAGTGATGAACTTTGTGGCATTTAATCATCATCCGTCTATGATAAATCTGCTCACGTTAACAGTGAAATTGCGATATTTTGCCTCAAGGTTTCGACGAGATTCCCACTCATGATCTTCAGGCGAAGCGTACAGTTAATCTCCAGATCCATCCTTTCTATCTGGTCGACCGCAGACTTCTCTGCGGGAGCCCAGTGAGTGGGTCAGTCGCGTAGCCCCGGAAGATGTCCGAACCGTTTGGCTCTCGCCTGTGGTGTGTGTGCTCCAGCAGCTATAAAAGGAAGGAACATTTCGCCTGAAGATGACGAATAAAAAACCTCGTCCAGACATAGTGAAAACATGACGTCACGAATCGGCTGAAACCCGAGAAGATTTCAACAGTGAAATTCGCCCAGGAAGCATACATTCGCGTATCATTGTAATGATTGAGAATTAACCTAATATAAGGCACTAATACAAATGAAGCAGAAAGGCCGACCCAAGCGGCCGCGCGTAAGCCTTCCAGCATCTGACAAGACTGTCCCACATTCAGGCGATCCACGCGCCGGTAGGTTCCCGCGATAAAAGACGGCGCCAGCTAAAACAAAAGCGGAGAGCGAAAGAAACGGGCCGTGGTGCGCGAGGCGCTCGACGCCTCTCGGGCAGAGCCCTCCCTAGGCAGCCCGCCCTCGTCAAATGAAGCCTATCGACCTGGAGGCGGCGTGCGCAGGCGCGCGCTCCGTGCTGTGCCGTGGCCGTGGCGGCAGCCTCGCCGCGCCTCACGTGCTCGCAGTCGGCCGTGCGTCGCGACTCGCAGTCCGCGGCTCTCGACAGCGCCTGCCACAGGCAACCCGCCACGCACCACTCGCCACCTGCCGCCGTCGAATAGGCCGCCCCCAGCACTCGCAGACCACTCACGCAAACCGGCAGGTACGTCGCACACACACGTCATTGTCTTCCCGTCCATTCACCCGAGTACTTCGTCTTCTGCAAATCAATGTGCGGTGCGTGGTAGAGAATAGTTCCTACGTTGTTTTTTTTTTTCGTGTCAAATGCCAAAGCAAGAAAATTTACCAAAACACACTATTCCATTATCGACGAAACTTACGTAGCAGACCCTTTTTCTTTGGTTTGTGCACGATGTGTATTAGTAATATGCATCAAAGGTTCGCTGGAGAATTGTCCATAATCTAAGATACTTTTTCTGAATCTACTTGGCAGTTTTAGTTTTGACAACGAAAGGTGGGGTTTAAATGGCAAAGTGCATTAAATATGGCACGAACGTAAACATTAGGCTACGGCACAGCTCAATCTGTTTCCACAACCATTATGTAGCATTCAGCATCGTCTGAATTCACCAAATCAGCAACAAATTATCATATTCCAGACTAACCTAGTCCTCGGGCTACGCTTCGCATCAATCTGTCAACACAACCAAGATTTCAGTGGTGGTCCAATATTACACTGTAACCCCATTATCACCGTTGGCCCAGTTATGCACACAGTCATGTACTTTCCTTGCATCAGCTGATTTCAGCGATGTTCCAAAGCACCTGTTTTTCTGATATACTTAAATGGTATAAACTCACTTTTTTAGCGAATACATCGTGCGCCACATTCACACTTAGTAACTGGCGTAGTAAACTCGAACGACAATAAGATTTGACTCTCCTTAACCTACTGAATAACACTACTGTCACACTGTCATACGTAGCTAAACGTAAAACTTACGATATATTGCTCAGGTATGTTTTGTGTATTTAATAACGTTTGCAATATAGTAGTAGAGTTACCGTATTGGTGCAAGAATGCGAACGTTGTTCTCGTTCTTGTTTACTACAAGAGCAATTGCAGATGAACACGACAGGCATAACAGTGTGTACACCACCACAGGGCCAACATTGTAAAATACGGGGATTTTGTAATACACAATGCAAATCACAGGAGGAGTGACATAGAAGTGGTATATCGCTGCCGACAGTTGACAGTGTAAAAACAAATGACTCTGATCATAACGCAGCTAATGTGAAAGACGGAAATGTCTTTTTCTACCTATACGTTTTGCCATTATCAACCACAACTCCTGTTGTGTGTCTTCTTTGTATCTTTGTAAAACTGTTTCGGTATTACTCAGGAAAAAAACTGAAGACGTAGTCAATATCCAGGGAAAAACTGAAGATCTAGTCAATGCGACCTCGCTGTCGTGTTTACAAATTAGCAAAGATATAGAGGAATTACCATCAGCATACTCACTAGTGGACCACAATATTATTGCACCTGGCGGTGAAGGCACGTCGGTTGGGTTTAGGTGAGTTTTGTCGTGATGTTTCATGAGAACACGATGAACCACACTACATGAACAGTTCTCATCAAAACATCTACAACGCGATGCGTTTTCCTCTGTCAGCACTGTACTTGTTTACTTTGACGTCACAGAATCTTTCCGATAACACACACGGGAGGCCAAATACAGTAATGTCGTGGTCTGCTGCTACTCTTAATAGTTGCACAGCTGTCACACGATACACGTCTATACGTCTGTGCCCTGCTTACCAGCACAAATAAACGTTGACTGGCACTCTCTTTTGACAATAGTCCTTAAGTGCAACCACTTCGACAATATTTATGAACAGCATTGTTGTTCTTGCTGTTGTGGTCTTCAGCTCAACAACCCAAGCCTACTCCGTGCAAGCCTCTTCATCTTTTCCTACTTACTGCAACCTACCTCCATTTGAACCTATGGATGATGTTCGAGCTCTGGTCTCCCTCTACAGTTTTTATCCTCCAATTTTCCCTCTATCACCGCACTGACAGCTCCTAGTAGCCTCGGGATGTGCCTTAATCCCAGATCACTATCCCACGAAAAATTTAGGACTGGATCAGAGCGTCAAATAGAACATTTTCTACTTAATTTGGTATGTAATATGCCATTGGATCTCAAATAATTGTAATTATTTAATGTGTAATCTAGAGATTACGACTTCCTTTGAATAAATCTCGAGTAGTGCCATTACTGTGGTTTTGTCGGAATGAAACATTTTCACTCCTTTAGTGTTTTATGGTTAATCACCAAGTGTCATGCAGCTCTTCTCCAGGAATTCGACTAACTACCTGTTCCTTACTTATTATACCTCCCCTTCTAATCTTTAGCATTCTTATGTAGAATCACATTTTAAATCTTAGAATTTCCTTATGTACGAGCATTTTGTTGGTTACATTTCAAATCCATATCAGGCTAGATTTCACCAAAATACCTTCAGAAATGACTTCCTAACACATAAATTTATGTTCAATATTAACAAATTCCAGTTTTTTCCGAAACGTTTCTCATTCTGTTCACAGTGTGCATTTCATAAACTTCTTTTGCTGTCCAAATAGAAAAACTGATCTACGGCTCTTGGCGTCTCACTTTCTAATCTAATCCCTTCAACATCGCCCGATTTAACTCGTATTAAACATATCATTTCACGTTCCGTCTGAAGGAAACAGTGGCCACTTTCATTTTTCCTTCTTTTTCCGTACTACTCCAATGTAGTATACCTTTCCTAAAACTATGACGTATCGTTCGCAGATGAGGACCCATTTACTCTGATATCTTCTAGAATCAAATCCCATGGACCAAACAATTTTCCTCAGATTTTCCTTGCAAGCCTTATATAATTTGACTGTGCAAGAGAAGCTGTGAAATCTTCACAAAATTTTCATTTCCTTCTGCTGTTCATAAAATCGCAGAAATTGTTGCACAACAGCACATGTATTGATATCGTCTTTCGGATATTTACAGTGTGATTGTTCGTTCAGCATTGTGTTCCTATTTCTGTAACTTGCAACCCATAGACTTATTCAAGTGTAACATTTTGTTTGCACATTCCGTCACTTTCTCCATCGCAACCACTGTCATTCCTTTCTCTTTCTTATAGTCAACAAATCGAATAACGTTAACTGTAAGCCATCGTGACTGCCAGTGACGCCATTTTCCGTGATCGTTTTCCACTCTCCCATTGCGATGTAACAATGCGCAATACTTTGAACTCGATTATCGTTTAACGTAATTATGTGACCAAGTTACCTTCTTCTACGGTCGTATCCACGGTCCGCTTTATCGGGTAATACATAATAATATACGAAGGTTTTGTTGACACTTACCATTTTCCACCATATCACCACAAAGAGAAAAAAAAAACAACTCCACTTGCACAAGTGGGTTAATATCACTACCTACTGGTTTCTATTAATTTGTAATAAATTGAGATATTCTCTATGGGATATTTTCCCAAACCAAAATTCGCATGCGATACATACGGAAGACGACTACGGTTTGAAGGCTGTACAAGGATATTTTCTGAGAATTTTGACGTAATGTGAACCGTGATCTCCCGTAGGTCGTTACGGGGTAGCATTTCGTTTGATTTGGTAACCTCATTTATATCTGTATGTGTAACTGTACTGAAAATCTCAGCGCAGCACTGCAAATGTATGTTGTAGCCCTGTATGTCTTGTTTGGAAACAAAATTGTACAATCACTCATGGTACTTACTGTCGACAACAACAATGCGCTCTTCCCTATACCCTTTAACTTTCTATTCAGTATCGCTCACTTCTGCCTCTTTTTTGGATGTGTTAACGGTGATACACGGCGGTATGGACAGGTTTACTAACGAAGAGTCGGTCAATATGCGCCTCGTGTACGGACTCAGTAAATGTTAAGCTCCTCCCGCAGCGACGGCAACCATATCACAATACTTTCGCCTCTGGGGATAGCTTCATTACTCTTTGTTTTGTGTTGTACGTTTTGGCGATTGCATGTTACAAAATTCCCCTTTGCGTATGTATTTTCACAAAAACAATGATAATTGGGATAATAAACTGAATAAACCATAATTACACATTAATTTATGACAAGCCACATGTAACGAGAACACGGATCCCTTCTACAAAAATACGCAGAAAATATCTCTGAAAACTCTGAAATTTTTTCAGTGGGGTTTGTGTTCAGGTTCTTCATTTATGTTCAGTAAACGTTATGATGAACAGAGAAACTGCTGTTTGAATTAAAAATATTATGACTACTTTTTCCAATCACGCAGAAAATTATCAACTCCCCGTAAACTTTGACTGTTATCATGTACCGATGGTGCACACTGTGCTCTAAATTGGTACAACGTTTTTATTGAACTATCAGCTTTATTAAACTATCAGCTTCTCATGGTGATCATGATGTCCCTTAACTATTTACAAGCTGTGGCGCACCGCCTACACAAAATCGGTATATGTGTATGTTATGCTATAACGTACTGACACATGCCGCACATCAACCTGTACTTTCTTACGACATCTCTCAGTGAACGAGTAAAACTAGTTAAGATATGAAACCACTATTATCTTCATAATTAAAACTCTTTCTCTATTATTCTCACCTTTTATCAGATTTTTCATTGAATAGAGTCTCTTGGAATCTCAACGCCAACTTTTACTTGCATGCATACAATGCTCTGGCGTTTTTCGTTATGTTTTTCTAGCTTGTGAAAATTATTTGAACTCACAAACTCTGGGAGGTATCACGGGATATAAAAAAATAATGTTTTTTCCCAGCGTCATATTCTCGTGTAAGCGTTTTTAAACCGGTGGAGGAAGTTTTCTCTGGAAAAAAATTAATTACCTTGCATAGGACATTGGATACATTTTTTTCTAAGACGTTCTTCTGTGAGGCACCTTTCTAAGAGGATATCAGATCTTACTTACAACAGGCAAAAAGTAACAACACAATTCTTATCTGTTAATTACCAAGAGACAACAACATTAAAAACTACACAATTACTTCAATTTCAGCACAGATTGAATAATTCGTCCACTGACTTGTGCACAAACGTTACACTGGCGGGTCATATTCTATCTATCACTGTCAAAGTTCTCAGCAGTGTCCTTAATTTCTCCTGATGCTGCTAATATCCGGGAAACCAGATCCTCTTCTGACTCTACATGGATTTTGTAAAGAAGGCTGAGCATCTCTCGCCATATAGAGAAGACCTCAGGAGCCCAGAGGGGATAAATCAGGGAATCGAGTAGGCAATGATACAGGACCAGCTCTGCCAATCAAGTTTTATTGAAACTGTCGGATCAAGAATCGACGTATTGGGAAACCTCTGAGATGTGCCGGCGCCTCGTCATTCTAGAGCCTCATGCGCTGCCTTGTAGTGAGCGCCACATCATCCAACAATTGTGCTAAAGCTCTGGCGTTGATACTGTAATAATGCGTGCCATTTAATGGCCTTGGTAGGAGATGTAGACAACAAGAACTTCTCATACAGTCTCATGTAGAATCGCACCTAATGAGCGCGAGTAAATATGACATGTGTATCACACTCACATCAGTCATGTGAGTTATTGATGTTGAAGATCTCATCATGCCCGAACGTTGCTTCTTCTGTCAACAACATAGAGGATGGAATGAAAGGATGCATCTCACACTGTTCAGGGTACCACTACGTAAACTGGGCTCTGATTGGGTAATCTTTAAAGTTCCAGATCGTGCACACGCTGTACGTGAAATAAGTGTAATAATTGTTCATGAAGGACGTTTCTTACGCTCGTCTAATTAATCCCTATGTTACACTCAGTTGGCGTGAGTGCCGACAGAAGGATCTTGCTCCGAATGCTGCAGTCAACTTCCTCAAATAGCAAATGTTCATACTGTGAGCGTTTGTCCCTGACCACGTAATCTACTAAATGGCCCGGTCTCTCGCAAACACTGACAGGTAGCAGTAAACGTGGAATGATGGTACGACGATTGGGATATTGTTGTTGATAAACCTGAGGCGCTGCAGTGTACTCACGCCGTGTTTATCTTTCCATTAGTAAACAAGTACTATGCTGGGTCAAGACGTACAACTAAAAGTGAATGGGAAACAGGTATTACAACTGAAGAGTGAAGCCGGCCGGTGTGGACGAGCGGATATAAGCGTTTCATCCTGTATAATGTCTTTCTCATAAAATAGACTACCCTCAATATTTGTGTTCTCGTTTCTTGTAACAAATAATGCCACTGTTGTTAAGTGATATTTATACGTAAACATGATCTTTATTCATTAAGTGTGGAAATAAAATAGCCGTTGACAAATGTAATTAATTATATTTCTTCTCAATTTGGGCTGAAGTTTACTAAATGGTCCCCAGCGAAGTGAACGTTAAGCAACAAAATTTTTCAATTTGTTATATTTATTTGAACTGCACTTTGCACATATTAGTAACATGTAACATTTCTATCCCCTACTTTTCCAGTTCTATTGTCTAGTTTTATGTAGTGCGATCTAGAAATAATTTTCTTGGCGAAACATATTCTCACTCCTTTGTTCTACGACTACTTCCGTTTTATTATTTTATGTATGAATATGTTTCATAAAGTGCATATTCCTACAGATCTTGAATACTTGAGCTCTCAAAATTTGTCTCATCGCAAAAATCTACTTACTTGCCATTCATGTCACAAATACGAATACTGTTCATCACTGGATAACTAAGCGTCATTTACGATGTTAACCTGGATCTTTAACAGTCGCAAGGAGTCCGATTTTACCATGTCTATCTCTTATACTTCACGGTACGCTGCTAATTTTTTACAGTACCTTTATCATCTCAATTTAAACAAGTAATGAACTTTAGCAAGTATTGGCATTTATACTGTACACTACACTTGCTGCAACGCTTAATATTTTTTCTGCCGTTTTTCGTTTTTTTTCCGCATTTCATCATAACTTTCTTGCTATACCTGTATTTTGAACCAGGAAGTTTGTCTTTACACTACACACTCTAGCACTAGTTTTTATAATTAAAAAATTGAGTCTTTTTTGCTCTCTACTGTACTGATCCTTTAAGTAGCTGTATAGTCTCTCGTATTATAAACACGAGATAAATCATTAATGCATCTCGTCTTATGTTACAACAGGTATGAAGAATTACTTTGTATATGTTGTTTATTGTTAGTGATAGAGTATGAGCATCAAATAAAAGAGAAGTATCCACCTTTTATCAAATTTCTCTGCTGTTGTATGTAAGATAAATGTTACATTGTCTACGCGCATCAAGTTGTAAATGAAGAGCACGAAATATTGTATTTTAGAAGTAGCTGGCTTGCTTAATTATTTTGGGACCGCTAATTTTGAATATTTTATGTGTGCCAGTTTAGTTAACACTGTCGCATCAGACTTCGTGATTAAAAAAGAAAAGAACAAACGGGTTCTGTATAATTACTGCAGCTGTTACTCATTTCAGTGAAAGAGCCATTATGGCAGCTAAACAGATTAAGTCCAGGCCAGCTAATTCTTCTTATCAAAAAAATTCACCGACACTTCTAAAGTATGAGCTGTTAAAATACCCAACACTAAGAAGTAAATAACCACAATACAATATGCCTAATTGATCGTTTTCATAATTATTCTCCAAAACAATAATTTACATAATTACACACATCTATACAGCCGCACAGATGAAGGATAAGAGGTGAGCAAATAACGCATGCAGTGACAAGAGAATGTAGTAAGACAAAAAAAAGATATTTCCAGAGTTATCAACATTCTGAACTTACATATTTGCAAGCCTCCTTTTATCATAAAATAAAATAGTAATTTTCTTCCTAAAATTAAGTCACAAAAGAAAATTGTGTCTCTAGATGCACCAGTTGCAGTTCATCAGAATCTTCAAATAAATAATGATTTTAAACAACTGTTGGCTTTAACTTAGGTTGTACAAATACCTTAACAGTAACGATTATTATGTATTCTGCCGCTTTCCCAGTGTCTTTCTTACTTTTCTTGAAATATTCTCGGAAATCGTTTAATGTAGGTTAGGCGTTGACTCGTGTACTCCTATTTTTAACCTCAGATTTTCGTACGAAACTCCATGCATTTCCGTACAAAATCTCAGACAGGCCCTATCAGTAATTGTACTGTCTCGCTATGAAAAAACACTGTTCGCAGCTTTGTATTTCTTCTCGTGTGAGCAAGAACTGACATGTGCCCTATCTGAATCGGTATTTAACCTCTACCCAAGTAGTTAGCGTCATTTATATTACTGGACAAACGTATCTCTTACTTATTCGGCGCTGGTGTCATATCGCAGTTATTGACACAAATTTTATTATTTTGTACATGTTTCGTCTTTAATCGTTGAATGAGTATTCAGTAGATTCACTTAATAGGTAGCCCACAATAACATGTCACATCTAAGCCTATCGACAACTTTATTTACATACATTTCGCTGCGTACGAAGTCGTGGCTGTTACCAGTTTTGATAGTTGTTTCAGTCAACCTCAACCATAATGTTAACTAATACTGTCCACTTTAAGAACCGTTTGAATTTCAGAAGATCATGCTCCAATCATCGGGTAAACTCACACAAGTATCCGCGTACATTACAAGAGTTCACGTAAAACCACTCCATTAGTTCTATAAAATCTCAGTAACCAACAATAACTAAGGCGAACACAATCTAATATTTTGTAGAATATTCACACAGTTTAATGTTACGAAATTGGTGTTAGCGCTTTGCGTGAGACTGGTGTACGATTTTCCGAAATTCCTTGCTCTTTTTGTTGCATGAATATATACATATAGCGATCTAAAGCACTAAAAAATAAATAAACTATTGTTTAAATAGCATAAGCGTAAATTGTGGATGAAGGTACTTGCAACCACATTCAGGGTCTCGATGATTACAGCTCTTGAATCGGAAGCTTATTTTTTTTCTCCCACTTTTTCATTTAGATGGACTAGAAGGTGTTAGGGTTATCTCATATTTTTAGATAGTATTGTCTTCAATATAGTATTTTATTTTATTGTTAGAGTCGTAAGACTATTCTAGATGCTACATAGGCTATTCAACTCTATCCTTTTGTTACGGAAAACAACTGCAGGTGGTGCTTATTGCGGTGCCTTTTTTAATCGTAATGTTCCGTTCTCCTTGTTGGTCAAGGCAAGCTGGCAGTGTTTTTCAGGAGAAGATAGACCTGACATTGTGCCTTAAATGAGTTCTGTATGACATTTCAGTTGGTAGGCTTCTTTACCTGCACGAGAAATAAATCGCTCATTGTTTGCCTTTAGTACGCTTGAGAGACATTAAATTGTCTTTCATATGTGTGCTTACGTCAGTATTCTGTGCTGTGAAAACTGTCTGTAACTGCTTTCAGACAGTCTTTTTTTTTGTTGCTAATAATTTTTCAGCCTGAATTATTGCTTCACTCTGAATCAAAAACGGTAAAGAGGAATACTGCTTTGGTAAGATGTTGCACAAATGTGATTTTCTCGCTTTGTTTAATGCGATGTTATCGACATGTTATTATAAGTTAATGTACGTATTCAATATATTGAATTGCGGGATTTTTTTTTAATAAACCTAAGTGTGAATCAAAAGCAGTCAAGTTTTCGGAAGGTTATGTTTTCAGGTGGTGATACTTAAATAGCTCTGTCTGATTGTTCAGTTAACAATAGCCGTTTTATTTCTACGCAAAGTTAATTGCTAATACCAGCATATCATGTTGTGTAACTATTACAATCGATGCTCATCAGGTTGATGGTTTCTGGCGTCAGCTATACCGCAGCCACCCCCTATGTGTGTTTGGCGACTCCTCTGTTAATGTTTATCTATAAAAAGTGCATCATCATCAGATGAGGAGTTAATGTGTATTTCGTAGTTTATGTGTACCCTGCCCAGTATATTGAGCAAGCTGTTTTCCGCACAGGGTTTAGTACAGTTGATCCTCGTTCTATTCGAAATAATTAGAAGAACATACGAGTACCAACTATCTCTTCACCTTGCCTTCGAAGATTTTGGAAAAGACATTCTATACGATCAGCCACCGATATGTGTTTGAGGCTTACATAAAGCAAGTAAAAGGACAGGCCTACACTGAAGTCTTATAAAACATATGCGAAGTCTCCAGAGCGTTTGGGAGTGTAGCTGAAGAAACCAATGAATTTAACCTCGATTAGGGTATGAAACAAGGTGGCTCTATACCTCTGAAACTATTTCCAACAGTCCTCGACAAAGGAATGACTAAATTGGATTGGAAAACAAAGTGAATCCAAATTCTAGGAAAGAGATGAAGTGGGGATGCAACGGAAAAAGTAAACATTAATTTAAAAAATCATAAAAGTCATATTTATTAATGTACAAATGTAAAATTTTGCATGTGTGAAATAAAAGAGCTGTGTTTTAATGAAAAATATAATAAAATAATCAGGGTTAGTATTTTACCAGAAATACGTCCTGAGAAAGTTATACGATCACTGAACTACAGGAACACAAATTGTATCTTTAACGGAGTTTTTAATTGTGCACATCCAAAAATTAATTTTTTTCTACATACAATCAACTTAAAGTCAGAATATAATTTCAAGATTTCGTATTTTTTAGTTCCAGGGAGACAGCAACACGTAGCGAACAGTTACTGAAAATTTTGTAGTATTAGCGAATATAATTTTTGATGAAAGGCTTCTAATAACGTAAAAACTATAAAACAGAGAAAATGAGGTTCAAAGATTTTCTTCTCATATTTCTGCATGTAATAAGTAGCTCAATTTTAAATTCCTCCATACTGATACTCCTCATCCTCCTTGTTTCTCTCATCCCCTCTTCGAATCTGTCTGGCCTGTATTTGCAGGTAAGACACTAATCTGTTAGGTTTCTTGACCCTGCTCTCGTAGATGGTGTAAAATGCTTTTGTTGTAAACACACCAGGATCTCTACCGCTGTGCGGGGTAACCGCGCGGTCTCGGGTGCGTTGTCACCGTCCGCGCTGTTCCCCCCGTCGGAGGTTCGAATCCTCCCTCGGGCATGGGTGTGTTTGTTCTCCTTAGCGTTTGTTAGTTTAGGTTAGATTAAGTAGTGTGTAAGCTTAGGGACCGATGACCTCAGCAGTTTGATCCCATAAGATATTACCACAAATTTCCAATTTCCTTTCTATACCAACTCTTTTAAACACATCAATTTGCCATTATTTCCGTTATTGTAACATAAAACTGCATCATAGACACCTATTTTGAGTACTTCAGTTCCACAGAATATCGTTTTTGAGCATATAATCCAAATTATTGAGACTCTCATTTGCATTTTGTGTTTTTGCGTGAAGTCACGTCCTCAATAAATCAGGGTTTGTGAGAAACCTGAATGTGGGCTTAACTGCATTCATAAAAGATTCTGGTAATGAGTATTTTGTGAATACGTCCCATTTCTGTTGTTCAACTTACACCAATCGTCTTTCTGACACAGACTGTGCACTGGTGTTTGGTCAGAGGATAGTTTGTGGAAAGAAATTGCCCACACAGCACGCCTCATTGCCTCTACATTATGTGTGGTTTTCCTGAGAGTTCTCCCATAAAGTAACTGAAGAGAATCAATTACTTTCATAGTATGCCTGCCTTTTCCATCTTCCACCTACTGACATGTGTTATTATTGTCACACCGTATATAAATCATACGGAAGAAAGTTTTCAGACAAAAATATACATGTCAACCAGAGATATAGATGTCGGCCAAATATATCTAAAGAAAATAGCCATCACACTGAGAAAAATTCCGCTGACGCAAGCAGTTTCCCAATGTAGGAAAAGGTGGGAGTGGCCGCCAGTGCAGAGTTAATCAGTTTAACAGTTTAAATGCATTTCTAAGGCGGCTGTCACGATAAAATTCACGCACAACATACACTCCTGGAAATGGAAAAAAGAACACATTGACACCAGTGTGTCAGACCCACCATACTTGCTCTGGACACTGCGAGAAGGCTGTACAAGCAATGATCACACGCACGGCACAGCGGACACACCAGGAACCGCGGTGTTGGCCGTCGAATGGCGCTAGCTGCGCAGCATTTGTGCACCGCCGCCGTCAGTGTCAGCCAGTTTGCCGTGGCATACGGAGCTCCATCGCAGTCTTTAACACTGGTAGTATGCCGCGACAGCGTGGACGTGAACAGTATGTGCAGTTGACGGACTTTGAGCGAGTGCGTATAGTGGGCATGCGGGAGGCCGGGTGGACGTACCGCGGAATTGCTCAACACGTGGGGCGTGAGGTCTCCACAGTACATCGATGTTGTCGCCAGTGGTCGGCGGAAGGTGCACGTGCCCGTCGACCTGGGACCGGACCTCAGCGACGCACGGATGCACGCCAAGACTGTAGGATCCTATGCAGTGCCGTAGGGGACCGCACCGCCACTTCCCAGCAAATTAGGGACACTGTTGCTCCTGGGGTATTGGCGAGGACCATTCGCAACCGTCTCCATGAAGCTGGGCTACGGTTCCGCACACCGTTAGGCCGTCTTCCGCTCACGCCCCAACATCGTGCAGCCCGCCTCCAGTGGTGTCGCGACAGGCGTGAATGGAGGGCCGAATGGAGACGTGTCGTCTTCAGCGATGACAGTCGCTTCTGCCTTGGTGCCAATGACGGTCGTATGCGTGTTTGGCGCCGTGCAGGTGAGCGCCACAATCAGGACTGCATACGACCGAGGCACACAGAGCCAACACCCGGCATCATGGTGTGGGGAGCGATCTCCTACACTGGCCGTACACCTCTGGTGATCGTCGAGGGGACACTGAATAGTGCACGGTACATCCAAACCGTCATCGAACCCATTGTTCTACCATTCCTAGACCGGCAAGGGAACTTGCTGTTCCAACAGGACAATGCACGTCCGCATGTATCCCGTGCCACCCAACGTGCTCTAGAAGGTGTAAGTCAACTACCCTGGCCAGCAAGATCTCCGGATCTGTCCCCCATTGAGCATGTTTGGGTCTGGATGTAGCGTCGTCTCACGCGGTCTGCACGTCCAGCACAAACGCTGGTCCAACTGAGGCGCCAGGTGGAAATGTCATGGCAAGCCGTTCCACAGGACTACAACCAGCATCTCTACGATCGTCTCCATGGGAGAATAGCAGCCTGCATTGCTGCGAAAGGTGGATATACACTGTACTAGTGCCGACATTGTGCATGCTCTGTTGCCTGTGTCTATGTGCCTGTGGTTCTGTCAGTGTGATCATGTGATGTATCTGACCCCAGGAATGTGTCAATAAAGTTTCCCCTTCCTGGGACAATGAATTCACGGTGTTCTTATTTCAATTTCCAGGAGTGTAGATTGAAATGCGTAGATTACCGTAGATCAAGAAAATAATATTTTTGAAAATCGACCTTTTTGGACCAAAATCCATAACATTCCCCCTTAATAGAAGAACTTCAAATACCGGTTAGTGATCTTGCGTTAATCTTTTCTGAAGCTGGTATAAAAATGAAATGTGTCAAAACCAATCCCATGGTGAGAAATATACCTGTTGGAAGTACGCTACTGCAAACGGTCACAGAATAGTCTGTATCTATCTGGGTCAACTGCTAAATATGAAAGGAGATATATAACCAAAAATATTTCGACGTAATAAATTATCCTGGCAGCCGTATGGAAGCTACTCCTCAGCTTTGAAGTCTATGACGTCAGATAAGCTATAGAAAATTGTTTTTGACCACTCTATGCTGCCAGTAATGACTTATGGCTGCGAGACATGGACATTTATCAACTCACTGTCAGAAAACTAATAGTAGTCCAGAGAGGAATGGAAGGATCGATGTTGGGCTACAGAAAGAGAGACAGAAAGAAAGCACTTGCTATCAGACGTATTAACAAATGTCAGGGACGTAATGGAAATAATGGATACCTTGAAATGGCAGTAGGCTAGTCGTGTCACTCGAATAAAGGATTAGCAGGTGGTCAAAACAACTGCTAGACTGAATCCCAGTTTACCAAAATACACCAAGGGACAGACCGCCGGACAGATGCTACAGAGACTTAGGAAAGACAGCAGGTGCTGAATTGGAGCGGCGGAAATGGAAGAAACATTTTCTCATAATGAGAAAATTCAGTAGAAATGGAAGAACACGCAGGAATGCTACGTTGCACACCGACTCAAATAGACCACATCGCCAAGTGACCCAATTGGCTGTTTATGATGATGATGATGATGATGATGATGATGTATGTAACGAGGGTACCGGAGTGTGGTCGAATTAAATTAGATGATGCTGGGTAATTAAATTACGGAACGAGACGCTGAAAGTAGTATAAGTATTTTGCTGTACGGCAGCTGAATACTTGACGGTAGCAGAAGGGAAAGAAAGGCAAGAGGAAAAGATTTTAGCATCGTGGTAACGGGCAGATATTTGATAAGGAAAAGGAACAGCATCCAATTCAGTTGAGCTGTATCAAAGTAATCATCCCGGTAATTGCCTTAAGTGATTTATGGAAATTACAGAAAATCTATATCTGGATGGATGGAGGGGGTTTAAAGTGTCGCCTTACCGAATACAAGTCAAGAGCCTTAGCACAGCTGCTGTGTCGTCCGAACAAAACACAGCCAGACAGAAAGCACCACAGGCGCAAATGTGCGAACTGGTGCCAGTGCCATAGCCGAGTACAATCCGTCACAATCCGTCGGGCGACACCAGACAGAGGCCTACTCGGAAGATAGAAGAGCAGCTCTGGACCACTTGGATATAGATCATCGTCTAGGACTGACTTAGACAGGGAACATCGTTTATTGAACTCTTAGCACCGAACAGACAGTGTTGTAAATTGCATTTGCTATGTATTGTGAAGTTTATATACGATTATTTGCACTTAGCCATTGAGGGCCTTTTCTGTGTTATATTACAAGCAGTGTTGCAGACTTCATTATTCAACCATTCATAAAGATAAGTACACCTATTAATTCATTTGTGTGACTTCTTTAGAAATTTGTTGGCGTGTTGTAGGTAGTAGAACCTTCGTTCGCCTATCCTGTTACCTGACCCTGAGGCATAACTGTGTGATAGTGGCAGGGACAAATTGTGTTAATGGTGTACTGCGGCAGAAGCCGTTTCACAAACTCACAAAGTCGGCCTACCGTAACAACATTGACAACTCGGCCTCCACAGCAAACTGGTGACGAGGGTTTACAAAAATAGCAACACTTCGCTTAATAGAAGGAAAGAGGATATAGAATGCAGACTATATCGTAACATTAAAAAAAATTGATTACCGAAAATATTATCAACATTCCCTAACGCAAGACTGAATGCTTCATTGCGGCGTACTGGCGTCTTAGTGCGACAGAGTAGTATACAACCGGAGAAAGCTAGGTCGAAAATGGAATCACTGTGACCTAAAATGGAGAAACACAGTTACATAAGCGACTTTAGCAAACGGCTGATTGTTATGGCCCGACACCTCGGTTTCCGTGCCAATGTTATGACCATTGGTGGAAGATGCTTGAAGGATAATGGAGCAACACGTAGGTGACAATGTGACATGCACCATCACAGAACGTGGTGGTCGTACACCTCCCCACTGTGTAAAGTACGGTAGGCGGTGATCAGTGGCAGCCCTGACGACGATGTATGACGGGCGTTAAGTAAGTAATGCTACACATTTTCTTCTGAAAGCAAGTTGGTTTCATTCAGGATTCCAACACACCATATTATTCACCACTCTGTTGGCCACAAAACACTATTTTTCAATATAATCTCTATCAATTTGCCGGCCTTGCGCCACATTACTGTGAGGGCCAGTATGCCTGCATAGTATCACTCGATTGTTCGACGTCGCAGCCAACGTCTTGCTGCATCAGTAACCTCCCCGTCAGCCGTATTGCTTCCCACAGAATACACCCTTCATTGGTCCAAATAGATGAAAGTCGGAAGGTGCGAGATTCGAGCTGTAGTGTGTATGAGGGAGAACAGTCCAATGAAGTTTCTAGAGCTCCTCTCAGGTGTGCAGATTTGTGTGAGGCCTTCTGCTGTCATGAAGAAGGAGAAATACCTTCGCGTTTTTGTGACGACAAACACGCTGAAGCCATTTCTTCAGTTTTCTGAAAGTAGCACAATACAATTCAGAGTTCATCGTTGCGCTAAGAGGGAGGGCGTCAAGCATAATAACTCCTTCAGAGTCCCTAGAGACCGCCGCCATGACTTTATTGGCTGAGGGTGCAGCTCTGAACTTCTTCTTCAGAAGAAGGGTATGTGGCGCCACTCAACGGATTGCAGCTTTGTTTCCGGTTCGAAGTGATGAACCTATATTTCATCACCTGTGGCGATGTTCGACAAAAATTTATCAGTATTAAACATGCAACGTGCAAGCGATTCCACATAGATCATCCTTGGTTGCTTTATATGGTCTTTTGCTTGGAGACGACGAACCCAGCTAGGACACCCCCTTGAGTGCCCCAACTGGTGGACGAGTGTGTCAGCACCATCTACTGCTGCGTGGAGTCGGTGGTGTGACACGCCTCACAGCGAGGTGTTTGGTTGTGATCCGTCGATCACCTCGAGTGGGAGAATCTGCACCTTCCAGCACTGCTGTCGTCACAGGTGTGTGTGGGAGGCTCGCACGCTGGAGATCGGGCAGGTTTGCGTGACTTTGTTGAACTGATGACGGACACCTCGCTCGACGACTCACCGTGCTTTTGTCCAGAGCCAAGTCTGCGTAGCCATTCTGCAAGCGGCGATGCTCTAGTTTTCTATCAAAGGAAACTCAATGACAGATTTCAAAATTTTAAATATGGCTGAAATCAGCAAGTGCATAAACTTGAAGAGGTTGAAGAAATCAGCCAACCAGTTCCCAATAAAGATTCATTAGCCCTTGACCTAGGTTTCGATATTACTAAACATATCTTCTTCAGAAGGACTGGTCTATGTGATGTAAGAACGCTCTAATGTTCTCTACATATACATCTACATACATACTCCGCAATCCACCATACGGTGCGTGGCGGAGGGTACCACGACTAGCATCTTCTCTCCCTGTTCCACTCCCAAACAGAACGAGGGAAAAATGACTGCCTATATGCCTCTGTACCAGCCCTAATCTCTCTTATCTTATCTTTGTCGTCTTTCCGCGAAATATAAGTTGGCGGCAGTAAAATTGTACTGCAGTCAGCCTCAAATGCTGGTTTTCTAAATTTCCTCAGTAGCGATTCACGAAAAGAACGCCTACTTTCCTCTAGAGATTCCCACACGATTTCCTGAAGCATTTCCGTAACACTCGCATGATGATCACACCTACCAGTAGCAAATATAGCAGCCTGCCTCTGAATTGCTTTTATGTTCTCCCTCATTCCGACCTGATAGGGATCCCAAACACTCGAACAGTACTCAACAATAGGTCGTATTAGTGTTTGATAAGCGGTCTCCTTTACAGATGAACCACATCTTCCCAAAATTCTACCAACGAACGTAAGACGACTATCCGCCTTCCTCACAACTGCCATTACATGCTTGTCCCACTTCATATCGCTCTGCAATGTTACGCCCAAATATTTAATCGACGTGACTGTGTCAAGTGCTACACTACTAATGGAGTATTCAAACATTACGGGACATTTTTTCCTATTCATCTGCATTAATGTACATTTATCTATATTTAGAGTTAGCTGCCATTCCTTACACCAATCACAAATCCTGTCCAAGTCATCTTGTATCCTCCTACAGTCACTCAACGACGACACCTTTCCGTACATCACAGTATCAACAGCAAACAGTCGCACATTGCTATCCACCCTATCCAAAAGATCATTTATGTAGATAGAAAACAACAGCGGACCTACCACACTTCCCTGGGGCACTCCAGATGATACCCTCAACTCCGATGAACACTGACCATCGAGGACAACGTAATGGGTTCTATTACTTAAGAAGTCTATTACTTAAGAAGTATCGGGTGATATTTTAATGGTTTTAGATGTAAAATTTTTACGCGTATAAGTACCAATTTTCAGAACAAATTTTTTACACTTATTCTTGCTGTGGACTAAAATAATTAATTTTTAAACATTCACTGTTGTAATAAATTAGCTAAGCATTCAATAATTATCATGAAAATACCAGTAATAATAGGTAGTTATACAATGGAATATATCTAACCAACCACTCCTGTTTATTCGGTCGGCCGAAAACTGTTGCGTACTGCTACATTCTCTTGTTGAAATGTTTATAGTTATGCTCAACAGATAGCAACACATTTGCATGCTGAAATAATTGAATATTCTCAAATGCGTACCTGAAGTTTCCCTTTAGGAAGACTACTTCTGTTGCAGCTAATGAACAGCAAACATTAGGGTACACAATTGTAGCCAAAGAGTCTGAAAGGATTCACATGAGTTACCATTGGCTTACAATTGTTTACTTGCTGGATGTGTTAACGATCATTAATATAAAACCTCTCAAAAATGCTAACTGTCTCAGTTTATGATACTAAGATTTGCATCAACAAATTCTGAAACAAAGTACACTGAAGCGTCAAAGAAAATAGAAAGATATGTGAACAAGCAGAATACGCCGCTGCGGTCGGCAACGCCTATAGAAGACAACAAGTGTCCGGCATAGTTGTTAGATCGGTTACTGATGCTACAACAGCAGGTTATCAAGATTTAAGAGAGTTTGAACTTGGTGTTATTGTCGGCGCACGAGCGATGAGACACAGCATCTCCGAGGTAGCGACGTAGTGGGGAGTTTCCCGTACGACCATTTCACGAGTGCACCGTGAATATCAGGAGAACAATAAAACATCAATCTCCGACGTCGCTATGACAGGAAAACGATCCTGCATAAAGGGGAGCAATAACAACTGAAGAGAATCATTCGACGTGACAGAAGTGCTGCAGATTTCAATGCTGTACTATCCACAAGAATCAGCTTGCGAACTATTCAACAAAATATCATCGATATGGGCTTTCGGAGCCGAAGGCCCACTCGTGTACTCTTGATGACTCCACGACTCAAAGCTTTACGTCTGCCTGGGCCCGTCAACACCGACAGTCCACTGTTGATGACTGGAAAAATGTTGCATGGTCGGATGAGTCGCGTTTCAAATTGTATAGAGCAGATGGACGTCTAGGGATATGGAGACAACCTCATGAATCCATCGACCCAGCGTGTAAGCAATAGACTGTTCAAGCTGGTTGAGGCTCTTTACTGAGGAGCAGTTGAAGAGATATGGGACCCCAGACACTTCTAAATACTTCTCAGACAGGTGACAAGTACGTAAGCGACCTGTCTGATCACCTGCATCCATTCATGTCCATTGTGCATTTAGACGGACGTGGGCACTTCCAGGAGGACAACGCGACATCCCATACGTCCAGAATTGCTACAGAGTTGCTCCAGGAATACTCTTCTGTGTTTAAACACTTCCGCTGGCCACCAGATTCCGCAGAATTGAACATTACTGAGCATAACTGAGCTGCCTTCCAATTTGGTCTTCAGAAGAGGTCTCCACCCCTTCGTACTCTTACGGATTTACAGACAGTCCTGCAGGATTAACTGTGTCAGTTCCCTCCATTACTACTTTAGACATCAGTCGAGTCTATGCCACGTACTTTTGTTGCCCTTGTGTATGCTCGCAAGAGCCCAACACAATATTAGACTGGTGTACCAGTTTCTTTTGCTCTTCAGTGTAGTATGAAAACTTTAAAACGGCCTATGAGGTGAAGGATTGCATATAACTTTTCTGCCATCACACTGTCTCGAAAATTCACGTAAACATTGGTAAATGGCACTGCTTAACATTGAAATTCTTCACTTTCTCCTGGGGTATCTATTGATGGAAAAGACCACATGTGTAGTGCCAGACTGTGTCTAGTGGGTACAACATGTCTATGACGAAACATGTCGCCATTGTCAAATGCGTCGACGAGCAGAGCTTCGCAGGCCGCGTGGTCGACTTGTATTACCTCCCAGTGCAAGCCGTTCTATCCGGGGTCCGACCCCCCCCCCCCTCCCATCGGCCCATCCCTCCCCCGCCGCCTCCCAGGGTGTGCATAGGCAGTAGCAGAGAAGCTTGCGTCGGCGCCTGTGGAAGCATCAGAGTAGTTTCTCTGTCCACATGGTCTCCATATCGCTATGCTTGCTCAACATTTTCTAAATTACATTCGGTGATGATTGCCGAGCCTTGCTGAGATTATACCCGCATGCCCGATTGAAAGGATTATCCCTAGTGCGAATTTCGATGGCTTCTCTAACAAAATTGTTGCAGAACTAGGAAGTTTGAGTTAAGATCCTGGCATGGTCGGGGATCCATTGCTAGTCGCTGGAGTTCGCGCCATTGATGTTAGATGGTATGCTCTGTTTGTCCAATGTATGTCTTACCCCACAGGCACGAAATTTAATATGTCCTGGCCTTCTGAAAATCAAGGTCTGATATGTCAGATTCTGTATCAGTTTGGCAAGAAGGACTGTGAAGGGAACGGCTGGTGGTAGGAGCGAATATAAGTCGACTGCGCTCCCTCACGAATTCAGTTTTGTCAACGCATGTGGCGATGGTGACCTCTTTGGTGGCCGAAATATTGTGCCCGTTGGACAATATGGACCCACAATGTACCTGTCGACTGTTTGATCGACATAATTATTCACATTTGCCCTTTTAGCAAAAACTTTAGGAGAATGTACCCATTCGTGAACATGTTCAAGTTCTTTTTCTGAGTTGTAGTTTTCCTCAGATTTGTAGAAATCATACCTGAAAAGCATTTTCTTAGCAAGAACACCATACGCATTGCTGCTACCAGGAGCCATGTTTAAGGCACTTACCAGTGTTTACATGCACACATTTTGACCCACCTGCCATTGCTGAGAGTCTGAATTACAGATTGAGCCGCCATTTATGGGTGTTGTAACTAATACGAATAAAGCACATTACTTACCATCGGTTACATGAAATAATCCTAATTCTCATCGATTGTCTCTTGCCACTGTGTAAATCCAAGGTCTTCGTATAATATTTCCAAGTAAACCACATAAAAAGGTAGTTAGAGAACCATAAATGAAGAAATTAAATAGAATTGTCGGATCTAGATTTGTTGGACACAGTTTAAGTACACTGATCAGCCAGGACATTATTACCACCTACCCAATAGCTGGTATGTCCAACTTCGGCACGAATAACAGCGGCGACGCGTTTTGAAGCAATGAGGACTTGGTACGTTGCTGGAGGGGTTGGCACCACATCTGCACACACAGGTCGCTCCATTACCGTTAATTCCGGCAAGAGGGGTGATGAGCTCTGACGCCAGGTGTGGGGTGGCGAGTGGAATGGATTGTTATTAATTGTTCCTATTATTTATGCTGTTGTTGTTTGCTGTTCTCAACACTGACTCTCTAACTACAATATTGGCAACCAGAAAGTGACCGAGCGAGGTGGCGAAGTGGTTAGACACTGGATTCGCATTCGGGAAGACGACAGTTCAATCCCGTGTCCGGCCATTCTGATTTAGGTTTTCCGTGATTTCCCTAAATCGCTCCAGGCAAATGCCGGGATGGTTCCTTTGAAAGGGCACGGACGACTTCCTTCCCCATCCTTCCCTAATCCGATGAGACCGATGACCTCGCTGTCTGGTCTCCTTCCCCAAAGAACCCAACCCACCCTCCCCCCAACCAGAAAGTGATCAGCAAAATGTGGTGCCTGTAATTAGAATTCCTAGTGCCCACTTCATCTGAGAAATACATTTATAGGTACAACTTATACCTCTGAGGAATTAGGAGATTGTCTGGGATTCATAATCAAAAACCATTTTCTCTAAAATGATTACTATATTCTGAAAGTCACAGACCAAAAAGAATCCATACAATTCAACAACCAGAGTAGTTCAAAGTTTAATGCACTGTTGCAACTATAACTGTTCAAACTAAATGTTTAAGTGAATGCTCGCCATAATTTTATGTAAATGGTCATCAAACGCCACGCTAAATAATGGTAGAATGTCTGTCTCGCGGCGGCACGTGAAAATACGACATACGCAAACTGAAGATCGATCATTAAAATCCTCCCAGAATTAACACTTCTGTCGAAAACGATTTCATGGTTACGTGTATTCTGAGTAACTTATTACGGCATCCGAGGCTGTTTATAGCAATGATACCGACGCGACGCGACTCGCGGCAAAGGTGGTCCGCTAATCAGCATCAGGAGAGAACTAGGGCCTTTCTTTTCTTGCGCAGCGTTCTTATATATAAAGTCGCGGTGCGGACGACTAAGGGAACGCCTGATCAAGTCCGCTCTCCCGACTAGCCGCTGGGCTAGTAATGCATCACTTTAAGTTATCGAATAAATCATTGCTACCTTTGCTGATGGCCGATGAAGCTCTCAATTTAAATGTGCAATCAGCACACAGGTAAGTAAACATAATAAAAGTCTGACGTGGCTAAGTCCAATATTTAGGGCGAGATAATTAATTTAATTACACTACACGCAGTAGACGAGCTCTGAACTTGCTCTTTGGAGATGCGCTATAGCTATAGTTTTATAGTTATTCAGTTGAAACTTCTCACATCTTTATGAGTATAGCTGATCTCCCTGTTACTTAAATTTAAACATCCTAGTTTTATTTATTCGCCTACTTAATCTTTCTTGCTTCCTTAATTTTTAAGACAAAAACCAGGAAATCGTGAATTTCAACAAAAATTTTAATTTGTGATATCCAGAATACCGTTTCTACTAAATTATTATGAAAAATGAATCTAAATATAAAGTTTTAAGATTCTAGCTCTTTTCTGTTGTGCCAATGATTTTTACAGAAAAACGTCCAAATTTCGAAAATGGTTAAAGTTACTGAACTGATATTCAACACATATTGATTTAGTATTGCTCCTGTCATACTAGAAAAGTTACTTGATTTTTAAAGTATTGCGCAACATTTATGATGTCACAGCTAGTTACAGCGGACTGGCAAGCACACAACTGAAAGACTGATGTGAATGTTATACGACGTGAGCAGGCTGCTTCCCTACACACTTTCAATTACATCCCAGATGTGCCCGATAGGCCTGAGATCTGGGGTGTTGTGAGGCCAGCACACCAAATGGAACTCGCCACTGTGTTCCTCGAATCTCTACATCACACTGCTGGCATTGTGACACGTGCATTATCTAGCTGAGAAGTGCTACTGCCGTCGGGGAACATGATCGCTATGAAGGGATGCATGTGGACTGCAACCAGTGTACGGTACTCCTTGGACGTCACGGTGCCTTGTACCAGCTTCACTGGACCCATGAATCACCACGTGAATGATCCCCAGAACATAATGGAGCCGCCACGGCCACCTTGTCGCCGTCCCACAGTACAGGTGTCAAGAAGCTGTTTCCCCTGGAATATGACGGATTCGCGCCCTCCCACTGGCATGATGAAGGAGGAATTGGGATTCATCAGACCATGCAGCACTCTGCGACTGTGCCGACGTCCAGGGCCGATGGTCACGAGCCCATTTCAGTTGTACTCGTAGTTGCCTATGTTGTGGTGTTAACATTGTCACATGTATGGGTTGTCATCTGCCGTGGTCCATCATCAGCAGTCCTCGGTACATTGTGTGCTCGGGCATACTTGTACTCTGCCCATAATTAAAGTAGACATTAGTTCCCCCACAATTCACCACCTGTCCTGTTACCAGTCTAGTCTGCCCATCCTATGGCCGCCCAACTACACGGCGTCTGGACATGGTTTCACCTTGGTTTCACCACATGTTGAAGAGACTCATCACAGCACTTTCCTAAGGCTCGATAAGTCTTGCAGTTTACGAAATGTTGGTGCCGAGCGGTCGGCCCATGAAAATCTGCCCTCAGTCAGATAGATAGCGCGCCTTCCCCATTCTAGACACGGACAGCACGCTCACTGCTTTGCACCGTGGGTTGTGTCTGACTAGCAGTCATTCCTCGCCAAGTGACGCTAGTATCGCCTGCACGGGCTTATATCGATAGTAGTTCGAAGGTCCTAATATTCTGGCTGATCAGTGTACATATTCGTACGTAATAACCTCAGAATTTCGAATATTCCGATGCATACACGCTTTGCGTTGCACTACTGAATCTTAATCACCCGCTACACTCTTGAGTATTCTGCTTTGTAAAAAACTGGCACTTCCGTCTTCACACATAGGCGAACACTCGCACCGCATCACGTGGCTGTGTTAACGAACCAACCACTTCCACATTGCTTGCAGCAGGCAAAAAGCTACACAGCCTAGTCCGTGCATAGACTGGCAGCGCCACTCAGTGATGGGTGCCCCAATTACTGGTATCACATGCAGTGATGTAGTAATATTCCTGTGAGCCACCACGCTGTCAGGCTCTTACGTGAAAATGATATGATATTGCTTGCTGGTGCTTCGGAAAGCAGAGAATGAGCATATGCCAGCATCATTCAGAAACGGAACTCGCGGTGCTACATCATAAAACACGTGAGTAAAAATCACAAGCAAATTCGTTTGAGACACTACAAAGATGTGTTTTTACGTACGCCATCACACAATCTACTACATATTTGTCATTCCTAAGAGAATCTCTGTGTACACAAAAATATTTACACACTAGTTCACGGACACTAATGTACAGTTCATTAACCTAATCCCAAGTGGCATGTTCAACCCGTTTCTTATACTGCATCACCAGGAGAGACATCCAAACATCCGTCAAATCCTAATCAATGCACAATATAAAAATTTAATTCCTACAACACAACACATTCATATTTTTTCTCTTTCATTTAGTGGTACAATTTAGTGTTCTCCACATGATGAAATACAAAATACTTTTTTTGCTATTAAGCCTCTCAAACTGGAAAGCATTTGGATGTGCTATCTTTCGAGCAGAGCGGAGAAGCTGCGTGGTCTCAGGCGCCTTGCCACGGTTCTGTGTCTGTGTTGTCCTTAGCGTAAATTAGTTTAAGTTAGCTTAAGTAGTGTGTAAGCATAGGGACCGATGACCTGAGCAGTTTCGTCGCATAGGAACTTCCCACCATCTATCTTTGATTTTCTAAACGGGCCCAAATAACAATGCAGAAATGTCTTGTTGCTCCGAGGAAATATTGTGGAATTTGCACAACGTAATCTGGCGGCAAACGCGTGAAGACTGTTTACAACATATACACCGTGAAAGCTTGCGCCGCCCGGAGTGGCCGCGCGGTTTGATGCGCCATGTCACGGATTGCGCGGTCCCTCCGGCTGGAAGTTCGAGTCCTCCCTCGGACATGGGTGTGTCTGTTGTTCTTAGCATAACTCAGTTTAAGTAGTGTGTAAACCTAGGGACCGTTGACCTCAGCAGCTTAGTCCCATAGGAATTCACACACAGCCGACTTGAGCGGCCGAGAAGCTCTAGGCACTACAGTCTGGAACTGCGCGACCGCTACTGTGGCAGGTTCGAATCCTGCCTCGGGCATGGATGTGTGTGATGTCCTTAGGTTAGTTAGGTTTAAATAGTTCTAAGTTCTAGGAGACTGATGACCTCAGAAGTTAAGTCCCATAGTGCTCAGAGCCATTTGAACCATTTGAATTCACACTTATGAACATTTTTGAAAGCTTGAAGAGCCACAACAGTAATTTCTTTTTTTCATCCCTTGCCTTTGTAGGTTTCAAATACGATCGTATTAGTATATAATCTCTTACTTTGCATATAATGGGTTTGACTAAGCTGTTGACTTTTAATTTCCAAACAAGTGTCATCTTCTCCATCTGCTGTATTGCTGTTTGCTGCCTTTCTCCAGTGGTCAACATCATTCGTGACGGAAAATCGATAGTCGAAAAGAATATGTTGTCAGGCTTTTAGCCTGGCAAATCAGTATGATCATGAGCTAAACTGTTCATCACGTCTTCAAAATCAGTTAACTTATGTCTCTTCAACAGTATGCTTCGAGCAGTCTCCCTAGTTCCTGAATTAGACATTCGGCTAGATCAGGTGCTTGGAAATAATAGACATAGGAATGCGACGCATTAACCCCTCTTAAACGGTTTAGTTCGACGAGAACAAAATTGCGGCCCATTATCCAACACGATGCCTCGGGCCTAACGTAAATCAGGAAATAATCTGCCTTTAATTTTAATTATAATTTTGCTGCTAGCTTACCTCAACAGAAAGAAGTCAAGTTTTGATTATAGTTCCACCACTACTGAGATCTGTGAGAAACTTCCACGATATTTCGGAAGTGGTCCCAGAGGTCAAAACGATGACTTTGCATGCTGTGTATGGGATGATATTGTGCATTATTTCTTTATTTTGCATTGCATAGACTTTGGTATGCTGACGTAAGTCGCTTCCTTTTATAGTTCTTCGTACTCACTGAGACATGTTAGCAAAGAACACCTGCTTCTAAAATTTTTGTAAGCATTACTTTGGATCAAAATTTGTGAAACTGGTAACTATGTATTTAAGTAGATCTTCAGTACTATGTTTCGATAAACAAAGTCTCCATGTTACTGAGTTGGTACTGCGGTATAAGACGTCACTTTGAAATAAATAATACTGCCGAAATTTAGTCTTCTTCATCTTGATACATTGTTGTCATCATTTTTGATATATCATCCACATTGTGCTCTGCCTGGATATTACGTAGAAATATGTGAATTTAGGACTTTCTATCCACGTCTCTTATCAAATTCATCTTGACCTGTCTTCCATGTGGGGTCATGGTGCAGACATCTTTTAAATGTTGTGGAAACTGTGACAAAGTAACAGATACCACATTTGTTTCGCCAGGAATATATTGGATCTCAAAATTTAAATCTTGGAAAGTGAGAGCTCATCTAGCAAGTCGATTATGTTTTAATCTTCGCTGAAGGATAAAGAATAATGCCCTATGTTGTGTTCGTACTTTGGTGTGCCTTTTTGGCAGAAAATAGCAGAAACAGTCAGAGCCCCAAACAGTTGCAAGTGCTGTGCACTCAGATACACTATATGTCCAATCCCACACTGCTAAAACTCTACTTGCGAACACGACTGGGCAATGTCCCTCTAACCAATTTCACTGAAGATTTGATATAAACGGCTCCAAGCCTAATTTCGTTAGTGTCAGTCCCAAGATAATAATATCAAGTGGCTGCAGTGGCACAACTTCTAAGAGTTGTTTCTTGAATGCATCAGACGCTTTCTGTTGATCAATTTCCCATATCCAAAGTTAATATAACTTGATTAATTGCAGCAAGGCAATGTCTTTAAGAAAACATTGGTAGTATCCACAGAAGCCAAGATGTGGATAAAGTTGTTTTTTACAGGATGGTACTAAAAAATTTTGAATTGCTTCTAATTTCTTTGAATCTGATTAAATTCCTGCTGATGAGATCAAATGCCCTAAAAGTGTACCTTCTTCCTCAGGAATTCCGATTTCTGCAGGCTGACAGTGTCTGTAATACATTTAAAAGTAGTCAAAACTTTATCCAGCATCTCTATGCACTCGTACTGCGACAAAGACACAATTAAAATATCATTCATGGATACCGCAGCGTTCTGCAGAAGTTTCTCCTACTGAATCTCATCCAAAGCTCGAAAATAAATGCTGCTAAGAAACTGTTTTAACTGGACGGAATCCGTTTAAAGTGGAAAGAACATCGATCGTACAACAATGTGGTGAACTTTCGTTTTGCTTCCTCCTCCTTCAACTGCCAGTAACCACTTACCGTATCCACACTATTAAGAAATCAAGCACTACTGAATTTCTACAAATTCTCGTCTGTATTTTTTGTCTGAGCTCTCTGAAGCATAATGATGCAATTGACAAGTTTGGTGAACAAACCCAGTGTGACTAAGCCATCCTTTACATTACTGTATGTATAAGATTGCAACACTCGCTGTCTAATCTCTCAATTACGCCATTGTCTATAATATATTCCAACTCCTTTTCATCAGTTTCCCTTCAATCTAGTGGCACATTATACTACATTCATTTTGAATGATCTGAGTTGTCGCACCTTGATTTGACATTGATATCCTTTCATCAGTCCCGATTTACTTAAATTACCTATACGTACATACATTGAACTTCTTACAATTCTGCCCTAAATGTTGCATGACTTCCAGAATTTCTTCCTTCCTTACTCTGGGATAGTTATCTTTCATGTAAACTGTCACTTTAGTCCCAACATCTACGTCCTTTTTAATAACACTGGCCAATAATGAAAATGTTTTGGGCTCAAAAATAGTTAATTCCAATGTACTTCCATATGCTGAATTAGAAAAACATCATAAGAATGACAGATTACCTCTTGCATTGGAGATTTTGGAGATAAGTAGCATTTCGTTTCATAGTCAACATTTTCAGTTTCGTGAAAATTTTGTTTTCAGGGTTGGAACATGTGTCCAATAACAAAACACAAACACTCTTAAGCTGTTTGTAAGTCATGACTATAGATACTGTTGCTGTGCCTTTCTGCAGTAATTAAAGCCCGGAAATTGTGTGTTTGAAGTAGAAAATGGAGACAGTGTGGAAAAGAAGAAGAACCAAACAAGCCTTCCACATCGAATGACCCTGATTTTGAGGGAAAAGATAAGTCGCACGGACTGAGTGAAGCGGAATTGAATCACCTCATGAGAGACATTGACCTGTCAGAGGAAAAGGCAGAATTCTTGGATCTCGACTGCACCAATGAAATCTTTTCGAAAGTGACATCACAGTTTACATTACAGAAAACGAAGCATGGAATTAATTCCTTTTTGGAGGAAAAAACAATCTTGTTGTTTGCTGCGACATTAATGGATTGATGAAATCTTCGAATCTGAACCATGATAAAACTGAATAGACGCTATTCATAGACTCCTCCAAGCTTAGTTTGAAAGCTGTATTACCTCATAATGGCAACAGTCTTCCTTCTGTTCCACTGGTCATGCAGTTCTCATGAAGGACACGTGCAATTATGACAGCACTCTTGGACTCAGTCAAATATCATTAACACAAATGGAAAAATCTGTAGTGATTTAAACCTCATTGCGATACTTTTAGGAATGCAACTGGGGTAGACAAAACAGTGCTGCTTCTTATGTATGTAGGTCAGTAGGGATAGGAAATGTTAAAGCAGACTGTCCTGCAAGAAATCTTAACCCCAGCGAGAATAATGTCTTTGCTGAGCATTTCGTGGACCCCAAACGATGTTCTTCTTCCTCCGCTGCATATCAACCTGAGTTTGGTGAAAAAATTTTTCAGAGGTATGAACCAAGAAGGACGGTCTTTTAACTACATAAGAGAGAAACTTCCAAAATTAAGTGGTGCAAAAGTTAAGGTAGTTATTTTTATCGGGCCACACATTGGAGAACTTGTAAAGGATCCTGCATTTGACCAAGTTTTGGAGCCTAAAGAAAAGGAAGCTTGGGAAACCTTCAAGGGAGTTGTTCGTGGATTTTTAAGCAACAAAATAAATGATAACTACACTCAGTTGGTGACAATGCTTCTGCAAAAATACCATAACCTTGGATGCAACATGTCCCTTAAAATCCATGTTTTCCACTCCCACCTAGACTTTTTCGCTCCTAGTTGTGGAGCTGTCTGTAATGAACATGAAGAACTATTCCATCAGGACATTAATGTTATGGAACAAAGATATCAGGGCTATTGGAATGAAGCAGTGCTTGCAGATAACTGCTGGTCTTTGTGTAGGGATGCTCCTGAACTCCGTTACAAGAGGCAAGCTAAAGACGATCTCATGCAGCCATCACATGATTCTCTTCAGACCCAACCATCTGCGAGCTATTTTTCCAGCAATTTAGAACTCTTAAAATGTAACTACTAATTGCGAAACTTCAAATACACTTTCAATGTCGACAGCATATGCAATTGCAGTGTACCTTTTCTCTTAATGCGTTAGTATGAAATTCTTCTACTTAGTGTGTATTATAGAAACTAGAGCTAAGGAAAATTTTTCATTGATATATTCGTTTTTCTCGATCCAAAATTAGTTGTAATTGACTCATGAAGTGCAGGGAACATTCCAAAAATTGTATTTTTGTTGGCTAGTGTAATAGTTACTTCTAAACCTGTAGAATCTTCTTCTTCTTCGTCTGCTTCTTCTTCTGCAACTAGTTCAACGAAACGAAACTCCAGTTCTTTATTATCACAAATGCTTAAATATCCTCTCCCAAAATCAAATCCACATTTTCTTTTAGTCAACTAAGCATTTCTAAAAATTTAACCCACACTTAAAGAATTAATAATTATTACAGTCAATTCAAAAGTATATTTCGGAAATCTTATACCTAATGAGCACTTGCGCAGTAATTGCGCGAGTTTTACAACCAATTGCTGTAACTTTATGCACACTATTTACACGAAGTTTAAGCATCTCTTCTGCATCAAGAAGCTATTCATTAAAATTTTTGGGTATAGCAGTGTTTATCTTTCAGACTCCAGGATGGCTGCAGTCTTACAACCTTTTACATTAAGTTGAATCATTGCAATGATGGAATAAACTTTTATTTGTCCTTCATCTCATAGTAGTTCAGCCTTGATGTTCCGGAGCGGTTCTTGTCTCAAACTAAATTTAATTTACCAGAGTTCGCTTGTTTGTCGATGTCTGTCGTTCCTATCTCGGAGAGGCAAACGATCCCAAAATCTTCTGCCTTGTGCTGCGTATTGGTTCCATCATTCAAAATCGTTTTATCATCTCTAGTCGTTTCTAAAGCAATTATCATTGTGCGCATAGTTCCGCGATTGGTTATCTCTTCGTGCGTGGTTGTACTGTGGTTGATTATCATTTTGTTGACTGCGTGATTATCTTGAAGCGGTGCTTCTCGTTGTTCAAAATGTTGATAGTGAAGTCTTCTGCCTTGTTCTGATTCAACTGGTGATCCTTTATTGTCTCAGTCTTCTAAATGAATCGTAATAACTCGTTGAAACCATCGAATGTTTGAAAAGCTAACTCTCCACTCACTCTTCACAATAAATATTTAATCAATATAATAATGAGATCATTATTGCTGACGGAGTGATCCCTTTATAGTGGTTTTGAACGAAGTTACACATCGATCGTAGTTGAGATCGTAATTGTGCATGGAAAAGCCGGCCGCAGTGGCCAAGCGATTCTAGACGCTTCAGTCTGGATCCGCGCGACCGCTATGGTCACAGGTTCGAATCCTGCCTCGGGGATGGATGTAAGTGTGATGTCCTTAGGTTAGTTAGGTTTAAGTAGTTCTAAGTTCTAGGGGACTGATGAGCTCAGATGTTAACTCCCATAGTGCTCAGAGCCATTTGAAACATTTTTTGTGCATCGAAAACAGTTTCCCTTTAATGTTTCACTGTTTTTCTCGCGACCAATACTTGTGAAGAACCACATTTTTGAAGTCTGATCAGATACATGGTTGAACATGTTCTACATGTTATAGCATCTGCACTAATGTGACATACACACCTATCGTTATTGCCGATTCATTCAGAATTTGCGCTAAAACAACTTTAAACTGTTTCATGGAATCAACAGGATCAGTATTGTTTTGTTGATTAGGGTCAAATTCCTTAAATTGTACTTGCCTGAGCCTCTTTCCAACATTGATATTTGTACAACAACTTGCAATAAGGTTTTCTTGCCTAGCGTTTCTATTTCTTGTAAGATTAAGTTCATATGAAGAGTAGCGGTGCAGATTTTTAAATCCTTCTTTGTCTCTTCCAGTTCTGTACTTTCGATTCTAAATTGGAGTGTTGCTGTTGTACACCAAACAGTATTTTAATGACCAAATTTTAATTTTCTTGGTATGATTGTTTGGCACAACTGCACTGTCCAGTAAAACTTGTTTAACAAAACCTATTGTGAGTTTAGTTGGACCTCATAGTACTTATTGTTCAAATTTTATTTTTTATCAACGAGTTTTTTATTGGAATCTGAGCTCAGTTTTTTGCTATTATCATCTAACTGTTTGGAACTAATTTGCTTTCATGCTTCGTAAAAACTGCATTAACGTATCCTCACTGCATGTCGCCGCTGAGTGTCTACATCCACTTTTGCAATTTTTATTTTTATTTTTTATTTTTTTGCGAATTCTTGTAACTATCATTATACATAAGTCGGTATCTTGGTGGTGCCTTATATTAAACATTACCCCTCCATACATCTCTGTACTCCAAGGACCGAATAATTTATTTCCTTTTTCTGGTAACTTTAGGAAGTTGGCAATGAGGAGTTCAGTTGAAATCATGACTTATTTCAAACAAATTAGATACACCCATCAACGTCCTGTATGACACAGTACAACGTTAATTGCATTATCCTGAAACTTTAGACTGTCTGAGCGCGGAGCGGCTAATTAGCCCGAAAATGCATTAGCGAGCGCGGACGATCAACGAGAGACTCTTGCCAACTACATACTGCCACTGCTGTGCCATACAAAAAGCGTGTACGAAGCGAAAACAAAGCCACACCAAGGATAAATGTAAAGTGCTAGACTTCACTAAACCAACGGTAGCGACAGTAACGTAATACGTAACCTGTTATGATGTTAATCAATAAACTAACAATAAATGTCTCAAATACTAGGACAAAACATTCTCACAATACCTCTAGAAACCTACCACGATTTCATGAATCCATGCAGAGCATAGACGTTGCTTTATTAAGTTCAAAATGTGGACCAACAGGCTGTTAGTCACGTTGCAATTCATCAATGTACGTACAACTGGGATACTAGCTAATCGTTTCTGATAATATGTGTCTGGAGTGTAGTGTAATATAGAAATGAAACATAGACTACAAGCACTATAGACACGAAAAGATTCAATGAGTTTTGAAAAGTTGTTGTGGTTGTGGTCTTCATTCCTGAGACTGGTTTGATGCAGCTCTCCATGCTACTCTATCCTGTGCAAGCTTCTTCATCTCCCAGTACCTACTGCAACCTACATCCTTCTGAATCTGCTTAGTGTGTTCATCTCTTGGTCTCCCTCTACGATTTTTACCCTCCACGCTGTCCTCCAATACTAAACTGGTGATCCCTTGATGCCTCAGAACAAGTCCTACCAACCGATCCCTTCTTCTAGTCAAGTTGTGCCACAAACTTCTCTTCTCCCCAATCCTATTCAATACTTCCTCATTAGTTATGTGGTCTACCCATCTAATCTTCAGCATTCTTCTGTAGCACCACATTTCGAAAGCTTCTATTGTCTTCTTGTCCAAACTATTTATCGTCCATGTTTCACTTCCATACATGGCTACATTCCATTCAAGTACTTTCAGAAACGACTTCCTGACACTTAAATCTATACTCGATGTTAACAAATTTCTCTTCTTCAGAAATGCTTTCCTTGCCATTGCGTCTAAATTTTATATCCTTCCTAATTCGACCATCATCTGTTATTTTGCTCCCCAAATAGCAGAACTCCTTTACTACTTTAAGTGTCTCATTTCCAAATCTAATTCCCTCAGCATAACCCGACTTAATTCGACTACATTCCATTATCCTTGTTTTGCTTTTGTTGATGTTCATCTTATATCCTCCTTTCAAGACACAATCCATTCCGTTTGAAAAGTGGTGTTACAAAATAATATTGGGATAAAGTGAAACTACACATCCTGTAACACGAAGGAATATAATTGATAATTGCAGTAATCGAGAGAATGGGGAGGGGTAAAAGCAGTAGTATGAGGCAAAGTCTAAAATGCAGTAAGCAGGTCTAGGTTTCGACAACACTGCAGAGATGAAAACTTGCATTGGATAGGCTAGCGTGAAGTACTGCATGAAGTCAGGCTTCAGCTGAAGCCTGCCATAACAACATAACGCCCTGAAGAATTCTTACCTGAAAGTGCATGGTCAACAGCAGTCTCATTGTGATTACATTATCATGAAAACGAGGAACTTGTAATAAAAGTTGTGATAAGTGGGTTACCGTGCCGTAAATTTGACGATGCTCTACACGTTGAATTGCTAATTGTTGAAACAGAAACACATTATTGTTTACTAGAATATAATGCAGTTTTTCCCAGTATCTAAAATTGGATGATTTTCAAGCAGTGAATCGCACGGTAACTGTGAGACTATCCATTTCGTCATAAAACGAAGTGCACTTTCTTAAATCTCAATGCTAATACCAGTACGCGAAAACGAAAAACCTGTGTAATTGTCGAGGACATCCACTGAGGACGCCTTTTGAGGTCTACAGACGAAACGCTTCTGGATGTATAAATAAAAATTCGTGTGCAGCATGCAAAAAGATGTTTTGGTACTAACAACTGCAGTTTATATATAGCCGCTACAGCCGCGCGGAGTGGCCACGCGGCTTAGGGCGCCATGTCACGGATTGTGCGGCCCCTCCAGCCGTTTGCGAACATGAAGTCCATGAATTGGTGAAAATGATCCATGTGAACACAGCCCACACCATTATGGAGCCATCAGCAGTGCCTTGTTGAGAACGTGGGTCCATGGCTTCCTGTGCCGTGGGCCACACTCGAACCATACCATCAGCTCTCACCAGCTGAAATCAATACCCATAGGACCAGTCCACGCTTTTTCAGGTTCCAGCCCATATGGTCAAGAGCCCAGGAGAGGCGCTGGAGCGTATGACGTGATGTTAACAACGTCATTCGCGTCGATGGTCTGGTGCTAGAGTCCATTAACGCCAAACTTCGCCGCACTGTCGTAATGGAAACGTTCTTCGCACGTCACACATTGATTTCTGCCGTTGTTTCAAGCCATGTTGCTTGTCTGTTAGCGCTGTCAACTGTATGCAAACGCTGCTGCTCTCGTTCGTTAAGTGCGTTGTCCGTGGTCAGAGGTAATGCCTGAAATTTGGTATTCTCTGCACATCTTGACACTGCGGAACTCGGAATACTGAATTCCCTTCCAATTTCCGAAATGGAATGTCCTGTGCGTCTAGCTCCAACTACCATTCCACGTATAAAGTCTGTCAGCTCCAGTCGTGCGTTCACAGTCACGTCGGAAAACTTTTCACATGAATCACATTATTTAAAACATCAGCCCCCCCCCCCCCCCAAATGCCCTGTCCTTTTATACCTTGTGCACGTTATACTACCAGCGTCTGTATATGTGCATATCTCTATCCCACGGCTCTTGTTACCACTGTGTAGAATAGGCACCACCAACAAAAGTAATGATTAATGACACAAAAATACACAAAGAACTAGGTCAAGTGATGCACCTATACATTTTCGTTTCAAAGCTATTTTAAAATCTTAGGAAACTTCTCAGAAGTCTGAACCAGGCTTCGCTCATCCACTTGTGACGAGATCAAGATGACAAAAACACAATGCAGTAATGACTGTCGCAGCTATATTTAAGTCTGTGAAGGTTATCTAGTCGTCGTTTATATTTCATGCAAAGCCCGAAATCATAACTCTTCCATATTTGATAGAGTATTTAAGTAATTGCTTTGATGAGTAAGAACAATTAGATACATCATTTTAACTAGTAAGAAATATGTCTCTCTTCCAAAGCAAGGAAATCATTTTTCGAGATATTAATATAGATTTACCTATGACTGTCTCATTTTAGACCACTGTCTACATTTTTTCATAAAACAAAGTACGGTGTTTGATTGAAACAGGTATCCTTGGCCGAGATAACAAAATTTGTGCGTCGGCGCTTGACTCGAATGTAGTTCGGTCGAGCCCGGATACTAAAGATATTTACATCGTTGGGTGTGAGGCCCGCCAATTATACAAAACAGCGGTTTTTCTTAGTACCTAAACATCCTTCGGCACCACTGTGCCATCATCAGTGGGTTTTCTTTTTTATTTGTTCTGCAATGTGAGCATTTTTGTTAAATGATTATATAATTATGTGCATCTTTAGTTCAAACAGCAGATCGTTTCTCTTTGTAGATACCTTTACATTTGGCGTGAATGAATTTTCTGGATCAATTGTGTGTTAATGGTTACAGGTAGCTTGTCATGTGCAACCAAACGATATTTACATCACCATAATTTGAATATAGTGGAGCAGCGACGATGGCATACAGCTTGCTTAATAACAGACTCCACGTGAAAGTCGTGGGTTAAAATGCAAATGTCTACTGGGGGTTTTCAACTTTCATTTGGGAACATTCAGATCAGCGGCTTTGTGCTGTTGTAGAAGAGAAGGCTACTTGCCGGTAAATGACTTCTCTCTTACATCGTGGTCGTAGATAGAAGCATAACACTAAACGTTACAAGAATCGTCGTCGTAGCCATACTGGACAAATTCAGATAACCCTCATTCGTCGAGAAGGAAAGGTGCAATTGTCCACGAAAAAGTATACTTTACTAATAACTCAGTTGCAAAGCCCCTCTGGGGTTTCACAGTAATGAAACTGAACATTACCGAAGTGAGGAGTTGTATCCCAAATGCAATAATATCTGTGATAACAATATATTTTCAGAAAAGTACGCGGAAATGAAACTTTCCCAAAATAGCATCCGTATTCAAGCCTGTGCCTTCCCAAAATAACACTATTGCTCGTATGTACAGCGGATTAGTTTTGCAATCTACCCATCAAAACTTCGGCACCCTTCTGTAGCATCACATTTGAGAAGCTTCTCTTCTCTTCTCTTCTCTTCTCTTCTCTTCTCTTCTCTTCTCTTCTCTTCTCTTCTCTTCTCTTCTCTTCTCTTCTCTTCTCTTCTCTTCTCTTCTCTTCTCTTCTCTTCTCTTCTCTTCTCTTCTCTTCTCTTCTCTTCTCTTCTCTTCTCTTCTCTTCCTCTTCTCTTCTTCTTCTCTTCTCTTCTTGTTTCAGCTGCTTATCGTACACGTCTCATATCCTTACGAGTCTAAATTCCAGACAAATACCTTCTGTAAACATTTCCTAATACTTTAAATTGTACTACAATTAAAAAACCTCTCTTTCTGAGAAATGCTTTCCTTCCTTTTGTTCGTTTTCATTTTATATCCTATCTACTTCGATCATAGACAATTATTTTTCTGCCCAAATAGCAAAACTCCTCTGCTGTTTATACTGTCTCATTTCCAGTCTAATTCACGCAGTTTCGCCTGATTTAATTAGTCTACACCCCAATGTCCTTGTTTCACTTTTGTTGATATTCATCATATAATTTCTTTCTACGACACTGTGTTCATTTCAACTGCTCCTCCAAATCCTTTACCATCTCTGACAGAAAAAATGTCATCGGCTATACTCAAAAGCTTTTTGTCTTCTCTGTGAACTTTAACTCTCTTTCCACATTTCTACTTGGCTGCTTTTACTTGCTTATTCAGTATACTGATTGAATAACGTTGGAGGTAAGCTACAACAATATCTAATTCGCTGCATGACCACTACTTGTTTTTCATGTGCTTCAGTTCAAAGAAGTTATAAATAACCTTCTGTTACCTGTATTTTATCCCTACTAGATTCAAAATTATGAAGCGTAAATTACAGTAAATATTGTAGTGTCAAAACCTTAATGTTATACACGTAGGCTGCCCTTTCTTCAAAGTGTATTCTAGAGTACAACGAAGAAACAGGCAAAGTTACAAATTTCACTTTTATTTACTTAATGAGTACTTTTGAGCCGGAGCCTGTTTTCCAATCAAAGTGTTATTCTGAAAGTGTAAGAACCATGTCAAAATAACAAACATACATGTATGTATAACATGGGCAAATGCCCATACAAATAACTCTAGTACTTTTGAAGTTCGTGTATTCTAGGAATCATAGAATCAGTATTGTATGGTGTATGCCTATATTTCTACTGTACCAAAACTGATCTTCCACGAGATTATCTTCTACCAGTTCTTCTGTAAATAATTCGTGTCATTATTTTGCTACGATCACGTGTTTAACTGGTGTTTCAGTAGATACACATTTGTTTTGATTTCCCTTTTTCGGAATCTGGGTCATTACATCTTCTTTTAGTCTGAGGGTACTTCGCCTGCCTCATATATTTTGAGCGTCAGCTTCAATAATTAAGTCCCATTATTTTTGTGAATAATGATAAATACGCTGCAGGGAAAAATAGTCACTTAAAATCGATCGCATGAGAGCTCCATTAATAAATTATTCTTTAAATCTGCATCTGTTGTCTAATTTCGATAAAAAACAAAAGCGTTGAGTGTGTTCTTGACTTGCGCCAAATGATAGAAAATATGGAGAAATATTTGGGCAGAAATTTTATACTGCGCTCGTCTGTTGTCATGCGATACGGCTCACAAGACGGAACGTAATTATGTTGAAACGTATGTCCTGCAAGAATATTTCAAAGAGGTTCTGAAAAAGTTTATCGTATCTTACAGGACACCTAGAGGGCCAAATTATACATACGAGGACTGGGGATCCTATGCAGTGACGCCACCGAGTATGGAAATATGGGCATCAGTACATACGGGGATAGATCGACAAGGGAGCGAGTTGACGCTATCTTCTCCTTAGGCAAACATCAGACTAATTTTGATGCTGTTTCAGTGGGGATTTCACGTCAATTTTCCTCTTTTCGCTTCGTTCCCGCCCACCTCGTGGTCGTGCGGTAGCGTTCTCGCTTCCCACTCCCGGGTTCGATTCCCGGCAGGGTCAGGGATTTTCTCTGCCTCGTGATGGCTGGGTGTTGTGTGATGTCCTTAGGTTAGTTAGGTTTAAGTATTTCTAAGTTCTAGGTGACTGATGACCATAGATGTTAAGTTCCATAGTGCTCAGAGCCATTTGAACCATTTGAACGCTTCGTTCGTTCAGTCTCCGTCGACACTGTCTCGCAACATGTCTTGTAATACTTACTTTCCAAAAGTCTGATAATCTTACTAGTTTTACTAACGTGGGTTTCGTTTGTCTTCATGCAGCTGAAATTGAGTCAACATACTTCAGATTTGAAATTATACGGCAAACAATCAAGGAAAAAGTACATGTCTTTGGCTATCCAATGAATGTAATGTTTGGGGCAACACCTCCATTTACTGCGGCGTTTCTGAGAAACGATGTGAGCCAGAAATTCCAAGTAATTAGTCAAATAAAATCACAAATAGTATTTTGAGAGTTACCGCTTTACTTGTAAGAACTATAGGAATACAATAAATTCCTCTCCCAAAAAATCAAGTGGCCTGGACGACCTGTATGGCCATTTTCAACTTATTACCCGTTATCATCGTTACACCAATAACAATAGTCGATCGTCTGGCTTAGTTCGTACGCCTAGGCTGTTATTAATAGTATTTACCGCGCAGTAAGATATTCATCAATGTGCGAAGATGGGCATTAATAAGCGTCCCAAGTCCTTAGAGCAAAACAGTTCACAGTTACTTTTGGTTCCTCTCTATTTATTTATTTGCTTTTTGCAAATAAATTAACTGGCCCGTCACTTGTATTTTCATCTGGGAAATACATTGTCCAAATTATATGAATGGCTAAGAAGTTCGTTGCACCACCAAATGCCATACTGTTAATGCCACACTTCAAGAATTAATTCTATCAGCAGAGGGGATTATTAGAATTATTACGCTCGTATTTTTTCAGCCCTTTCTATGCCTTGATGTCAACTCGGCTATATGCTGTGTTTCTTATTTCGTCGCGTTTCACTGACGCAAGAGAAATTAATTTATATGCTTCTTGATGAATGCTCACTGCGAGATATTACCTGGAACACAGTTGGGCTCCTATACTACTTTTAAACGGCTGTGACCGATCTTCCGTAAAAGCTAGGACTATGGTCTAACTTTTATAAGCCGGCCGCTGTGGGCAAGCGGTTCTAGGCATTCAGTCCGGAACCGCACTGCTGCTATGGTCGCAGGTTCGAATCCTGCCTCGGACATGGATGTATGTGATGTCCATGGGTTAGTTAGGTTTAAGTAGTTCTAAGCTCTAGGGAACTGATGACCTCTGATGTTAAGTCCCATAGCGCTTAGAGCCATTTGAACCATTTTCTAGCTTTTATAAACGATGTGTTGGTCGTCTCCCAGCGCACAGTAAAATATCTTACAAGAGTAAAACGTATCTTACAAAAGATTTTTGACAAATTCCTTTTAGAGTGTAATGCAGGCCTTAGTGTAGTTGTTACATACTGCAAGAGTGTTAGTCGGCAGGTGTTTCTGTGCTCTTGGCTGACAGATAGGACCTGCTGACTTTTGCAACAGCGTCTGCTGTATGTAAGTTATTGCTCCGATGCTGGAGCTAGATTTTTCTGGCAGCATTGTCTTAGGACGTTATGTCAACGCAACTACGCCCGATCACTTGCCCAAACTGCCTAGAGCGACTTTACCGCTCCACAGGAGGTATCAGTTCCCCAGCGACTAGAAACATGCGGTACAAGATTCATCGGCTACCACCTTAAACTGACATATACGTGTAAGTGGCAGTCAGTCTGTGAGATAAGCACTCGGACCAAATACGCATTGAATGAAATACTTCGGAACCACATCTGTAAGTACCAGTAATCATCTACTATTCCAACTGGCCATAGCGTTCCCAAACATCACTTAAAAAGAGGGATGTAGCGACATTATTCTTGCATTATTAATTGGTTCCACCAACACAAGTGTATGAGAGGAATATTAATGTTTTCTATTGATTGTTTTAGATCACTGATTTTTTAGTAAAGAGGTGTGTGGAAGTACGGCAGTAACTGTGGAGCAGCAATTCAGTGTGACGTTCAAACAGCTGGCGGCGACATCAATTCAGTGTGACGTTCAAACAGCTGGCGGAGACATTGTACTTAGATTCTGTAATGAATTACCGAAGTCACTTCTTTCATGTGCTTGACGAGCAAATAGTGGTGTACTTTCGAAGAACACGTAGTAGTCTAGGTACAGTTTTGCAAAGTGCACATAGCGGTATATTATTTGTGGAATCGAACTGCAGTAATAAATTTGAAAAATCAAGCTTATAAGGCACTCCAAAAATGACAAAATGAAATTGAAAGCGTATCTGAAATTTTTTTCTCTTTGCCAAAAAGAAACGTTGTTATATTATTATAAAACAAAGTTATTGGTTTAAATCATTTCCATGATCATTTTAGTTATTAAAAGGGTAAATTTATAACGACCAAGAGAGAAAAGAGAAGGATGCGGCCTTTCACCGCTATCGTTCAGTCTTTAGATTGAAGAACCAATGAATGAAATAAAAGAAAGATACAAGAGTGGAATTAAGTTCAGGGTAGATTTGTAGATTACATTGTTATTGTCGATGAAATTAAGGATTATAAAATGTGTTAAATGGAATAGACACACTAGTGCCCACAAAATATTAATTGAGAGTAAATCAAAGACAGAACAAAATAACGAGTAGTAGCAGAAACGAGATTAGCGAGAAACTTGACATCAAAACTGAGGAGCCATAGTAGATGAAGTGAAGGAATTCTGTACCTTGGAAGTAAAGTAAGTCATGACGGGAGAAGTAAAATAGATACATGAAGCAGACTAGTGCAGGTAAAGACAGTATTCCTCGCGACAAGAAGTTTACCAGTATAAGGCACACGTCTTAACTTCTAAGACTGAACGTAAGAAACATAGCCCTGTACAGATGTGAATTAGGGGCTGTGAGAAAACGAGGAACGAAGTGAAATGAAGAGTTTGAGATGTGGTGTTGCTGGAGGAAGCCGGAAATGAAGTATACTGATAAGATGAGAAATGATGAGGAGTTTCTCCGTAGAATCGTCAAGGAAAGAAATGTACAGAATACATTCATTAGAAGAGGGAAATTTGTATTGAACTCCGTCCGAACAAGTCTCGGAAGGCCCAATTGTCTAGATCGACTGCTGTGTGATCAGCCGAAACGCGTCACTCGATGTGGATGTAGAGGGTCATGTGGTTAGCAACCCGCTTCCCCGGCCGTTGTCAGTTTTCGTGACCGAATGGGCTTTCGGACGTGTGTTAAAGCATCATGGAATCACTTCTATGGTTCTAAAGGAAGTCTTGCAGGGCAAAAAGTGTAGTGGAAGCCAGAGTCTGGAATATTTACAACAAATAATTGAGAGCGATAGGTGTAAGAGACGACATGGTTGGCACAGGAGCGAGCCGTACGAAACCACTCAGAAGATCGATGAAACCAAAAGAGGAAATAACAACAGAAGCAATGTGTCTACAGCATACCCCTTTTCTGTGTTGAGTGACGGTATGTTGGAATGTTGCGATACATCTAAACAAAAACTATCCACTTCATATTGATATCAATTTCAGGCAATTTCACAAGGTAGCTCTCCCAAAAGAAGCAATGTAATGTATTTTAAGTTAAATAATGTTTCTAGAATCGCATTTAGAAAAAACCTTTTCGCGGTGGAAAAGTACGAAACTCAAAAGAATTAGGGGAATATGACTTTGGCGTCTGACGTTCTCCATCGAGCAACAATTGACTAGGAGTACTGAAAAACCCCACATGTCCACAAAACAAAACTTTTCAGGAAATACAAAAAATTTTGCAGATCTAAAAATTATTCTGAAATTGCGGTTTTCTTCTGATTTTTCGTTTAAATTAAGGTAAAGCTCCAATACAATGTAAACAATCCTGATACGTTTTCTTGACGTTGAGTTAAAATTTGTGCAGCTAACATGAGAGCTTTCTCAATATTTTGTAATAAATAAGCATAATTCACTACTTTTCTCACACTTTATTTGCTAATATGGACAAAAATCAAACAAGTTACGCCTATTTTCCATTCTCTTTGGCATTATACTCCACGCATGGTTCATTCTTTAACACACGTTTGCCTATTGCATATGTCAGAATAGAAGTCCTATATGATTTCTTCTTTTTGTGGGAATGGTAGATGATCATAATAGGCATAGCTTTCTGGAAGTACAAGCGGAACAACCACCTAGAATGTGTGCTAATATGCTCCATCAGTGAATGGCCTAACTTTAACAATACCAAGGCTTCCACGTGAACAGCAGAACTGCATGAATTGCTTTACATGACAGTCCTGTTTGCTACTTCTTTGTGTAGCCATTCCACGAGCTTCAACGAAATAGCGTTCTTCCTGTAGAACTTCGGCCACCATTCCTTAAAATTTAGTACCTCTTCCGCCTTTGGTATTTTTACTTCAAATTTCATATTTGCGTGGATTCTTACTATTAATACTCTTCCAGAAAATATGTCTTATCCATCTTCCCAATGTTATTTCTTATGGTGTTGAAATCACTATCATACGGAAGTAAGACTAACCCTTATTGGAAAATAATGGGTGACGAACTGAAATCTTCCCTGTGTCTCAAGCAGTAAACACAATCTCACCATTGAATGGTTTTTATTTTGGCCTCCAAAGGAGTCGAAGAACAAGCGAAAGTGTTTAGCATGTTGTCCAACATTTTTATTTATATGACTAAAAGGAAATGAACAGGCTTCATTGGGCTCCTTTGTGCTGTTGCTCCGTGATATGGTAAAACCTGTCGTTTCTACTTAGTAAGTAATCCACGTTGAAGACATTTACTGAAAGCTGACGCAACTAAAACATGTCTTGTATTGGTATCTGATGTAACTGCACATTCTGCGTAACATCAAACGAGGGGTCTGCAATGACAGAAACAGTTTCTGTTTCCTTTTTAACTGCATGTAATTTCTTGAGCAATTTATCAGCACCATCCTTCTCCACTATTATCTCAGCTGTTGCTGCCCTTGAAGCAGTGATAATTGAACGTTAATTCTGAAGCGATACTAAATTCTAGTCATAACCATGTTGTTTTGGCTGCACTCTATCACTTTTCCGAATTATATGAGGTTCAGTTTTTATTCTCGCTCATTTAATGGTTTTAAATTTAGGGAATTCCACTGTATTCTTCCTTTTCTTAATTATTTCCTGTCATTGGTCACTAGCTCACCAACGTCTGACATTTTATCAACAAAACCGATAGAAGTCGATAAAACCAAAGTGTAGAGCCCACTATAGGTTACACCCTTTGTTTGAAACAATGTTGACAAATCAAATTTCGAGAAAGGGCATATCTTTTGTAGATTTGGGCTTTCTCTTCAATTTAGGTGTTACAATGGTTACATAGCAACACAGAAAATTCCGGAACATACGGGGTGTAGATGTTATGATCGGCTTATATGTCTAATGTACGAAATCATGGGTAGCTCAATTTCAGAGAAAATGAACATGTGGAGTTACTCAATATTCCCGTTCAATACGGGACTGGGTACATTACTAAATTATATCTTTACCTTTCACAAACTAATTACACAATAAAACATCATTACATCCTCGGTCATTTACATAGCAACAACTGAAATGTCCGACAGGTGTCGAAAATAAAGTGGAAACAATCATTCATCCGTTGTCTTGGGTGCTTTTCATTGGTCTTTAAAAGGTTCAGTAAGGTATATGTCCTCCGTGACCTTTTATTACTACCTGAGACGTACGTGTCAAGCTCCGTGTACGTGTGCGGAAGACATCCTGTTGCATCTATTTCCATTCCTCAGTGACACCCCCTAAAAGTTTTTACAGAGCCTGTGGCGAAGCAGGATAACCACGAAAACAACTGCCAAACATGTCCCACATATGTACTGTGGGGTTTAAGTAGGGTCTCACCGGTGGCCATTTCATTACTTCATCGTCCAGGCTTCGCAAGACAGCCCTGGCGACATGTGCCACATAGGCTCTGGTATTTTGAGGAATTCAGGAATAGCACCGTATGCAGCAGCTACCACATGCTCCAACACCACGTATTCATTGCTCTGCCTGGCTTCGGGCGACCATGGGCAACAGCAAAATATGTATGGCTGTGAACACCGAGGCATCAAACGACATCAAAGATCCTTGGAAACCAGTCCAATTTCTGGACACCATTTTGCGGGTACCGCTCATCGCGGGCCTCTGCAGACAAACATGGCATCACCTTGCGTCAGGGGATATCAGGACTCGTTCGTTAATAACACGTCTCACCTTCGACGAAGTTGCCAGTTGACAGGAGAACGGCGAGCTGCAGGATGTTGTCGTGTCAAATGGGGTACTCGAAAAGTACGACTGGGTCAAAAGGTCCTTTCTTGTAACCCGTTCATTACAGTCTGATCAGACACAGCGGCTCCAGTGGTACTTCTGAGATCATCTTGCAGTGTTCTAGCCTTATCCATACGACGCAGCACTTCAGAGATGGCCAGATATCGGACTTCACGTGGGGCTGTAATGAGTCAGCGAGCTTGTGCAACTCGTCTTGTCTAGCAACCAGTCTCCCTGAAGCGTGTTCTCAGTGTATGGATGAAACATAGAGAGGAAATGGCACGTGCAAAAACACGGTCCCAAGTCCATCGTTCTTGGGTAATCAGATCGCCCTTCCAACTTCTACCATATTAAGATGTCTCACTGCATGTGCTTGGCTGAATACAATGCCCACAAATAGCAACTAACATGTGTGTAGCTCACTAGAGAACACTAGGACACAAGTACTCACTTCCTTCTGAGAAGTCACCTGGCACGGTAATGCATAACACACCCAATATATGGTGAATGATTTTAATTATCACCTTCATTTAAAGCGAAGATTTCAAGCCATGCAATAAGACTAGAGGTACGGGCTGTGTTGAGATAGATTTAACATACCAAACGTTGATACCCATGTTCCCCTAGTTCTTTTGAACGTGAGTCTGGAAGTCCGGAAAAAAATCACTTTCGGTAATAGAATATCAGACATCATGACTTCACTTGAAGGACCATAGCTTCTAAGGAGGCTTTACTAAGATTACGCGTCCCATTGCTGCTGGCTGCGGAGCGTCTCTCGGAGACACCAGAACGAATCGACCGTACCCTCCATGTGTTCAGTCGGTGACATTTTTGTGGACCGTGTTCTCAACAGGGAGCCTTCTGCACGTACGTAATATAGCTGCTCTACCCTGTTTTCCGTTGCAGCAGGAGTCTGGCTTTATGGTTTGATGAGATCGCAATTACTGCTGAATGGAGGCGTAATTCGCAGCAAACACAGTTCATTAGCGACGAAGCTCCCAGGTGGACCGGCCGCCCGTTTAGCAGTACGCGCCAAAATGTCTGCTCGGCTGGTCCCTATTTAGTCTGTGTGCGTGCTTCTACGTCTGTATAGAGACCTTCCAAAGCCACGTGCGATATGTGGCGGAGCGTGTACAGTCCTCCCCCAACGCCACCTCACCGCCTTACCTATCCCATTCGAAGATGATACATCAGGAAAAGGATTATCGTTACATCAGATATCAGAAAGAACCTATGTCATTTTAGCGTCAAGAAGTATCGACCTACTCCACACGCCGGATGCGTAAATTGATTTCGAGCTTCCAACAAAAGGTCAAATGCTTTCCTCAACATCTTGTCTCATTGCTGTGTGATTCCCATTCCAGACAATTGTTGTCGTTTAAGATGAACTGTCTGATACTACATCTCGCCGAATGAGAAGTAAGCAGTGTCATATGATTATCGAAGGCATGGAAGTTGAAATCTGTTGAATTTTACTGTTACGTACAGGAACTGTCTGATGATACAGTAATAAGGGAATATGTTGGTAAGACAGTCCGTAATGAACGATTGATGAACTGTCATACATGCAGAAAAACTCCCCAAAATAACTGTTAAGTACTTCATGAAATGAATTAGACGTAGCTGTCTATACTTCCTCACCATTAACGGTGAAAACCAGCCAAAACTTAATTAATATCGAGTAACGAAATTTCTGAAAAACATTTGTCTAAGTATCATATATAAGTGATGAAGATTGCAAGATAACAGGTTACTGGAAGCGCTAGGTAAGCCATTGCAGATGTGAATATCTGGTACATTAGTAGCCTGTGTAACCACCAGAAAGTTGAATCCAAGCACACAAACGTGCACCCATTATGTTGGAGAGGTGCCGGATATCAGTTTGTGGGATGAAGTTCCATGTCTGTGCAATTGGTCGGTCAATACAGGGAATGACGCTGGAGTTGTCGTCCGATGATGTACCATTATGCTCGATTAGTGACAGATCTGGTGATCGAGAAGGCCAACGCAACGTGTCGACACTCTGTAGAAAATGTTGGGTTACAACAGCGGTATGAGGGCTAGCGTTACCCAGTTGGGAAACGACCATGGAATACTGTTTTTGCCGGCCTGTGTGACTGAGCGGTTCTAGGCGCTTCAGTCCGGAACCGCGCTGCTGCTACAGTCACAGGTTTGAATCCTCCCTCGGGCATGAATGTGTGTGATGTTCTTAGGTTAGTTAGGTTTAAGTAGTTCTAAGTCTAGGGGACTGATGACTTCATATGTTAAGTGCCGTAGTGCTTAGAGCTATTTTTCAATAAGACAGGAATTTTTTGTTGCTTTTGAAACTGATTCGTCTCTAAAAGAGCACTTGCCCGCGAAAGGCAAAGGTCCCGAGTTCGAGTCTCGGTCGGACACACAGTTTTAATCTTCCAGGAAGTTTCATATTAGCGCACACTCCGCTGCAGAGTGAAAATCTCATTCTGATTCGTCTGTAGTTCTTACCGCTTAAGGTTTTTTACGGCACTCTTGTCGACTTTTTCTTGTATACACGATGGGTAGGCCGTGTTCACAATAGTATACACTTCACCTTTATTGGTTTGTAGAAAACTAAGCTAAATAACCGCTATCACATACTCCGGCTGGTTATAATTAATGTGCAGTTACTCACGAAGGATCAGTGTGAGCTGTAACCATCGTGTAGCAGCGAAACTTGGCAGATATTCTAACACGTTAATGTGAAAGTATCTACTCTTGAAAAACAATTAGTCCCAATTTTGGCCACCAGGTGCAAATTTAGCCTAGTGAATGCAAGGAAGACGTATAGAAATGTTTCCAAATGTAACGGATTAGGAACAGAATGTGGGCAGAAAACATCAAGCAAGCGAGAAAGGCAAAATGTTGATTTTATTATTAGTCCCCGTTTACACAACTTATCCAATAGGAGCACTGGAAACTCTGACGAGATGCTGCATCGAATAAACTATATGATCAACAATTGCTTGTGGCAGTTCCAATGATATCTGGGCAATGTATTCCTGTATACCGGCCTTCATATCAGGTAGGACACCGAATGTGTCCCTGGTTGGCGCGTTCTTTTAAGTATCCCCAAGAGCGAAGAGTCACATGGTATCAGATCAGGTGATGTTGCAGGCCATGCATATGGAAAGCCTCTAGAATAACATGTTCTTGGAAGGTAGCGTTAAGTAGGTCTTTGATTGGGCGAGCAACATGAGGTGTTGCCGCATATTGAGAGAAAACCGTGGTGTCCACACAGCTGCGCTCTTCCAAAGCAGGAATCACATGCTGTATTAGGAGGTCTCGAAAACGTACAGACGTCACGGTGTTCTTGACAAGCCCTCTGGGTGTATTCTCTTTAATGACCCAGCGTATAGTCACATACGCCGAGTGCAATGACCCTTCCTGCATAACACAGTACTCCATATTCTGCAGTTCTGTATATTCACTGCACCCTGTAGTGTAAAATGTGTATCGTCACTGCACAGAATATACCCCGTGCCAGAAAGCGAAGAGCAAACTCTGGACGTTGCTACGTATCATGAGATTTCAGTTGCTGCACCGTCTATTCTTGAACGGGTATCTCTGTAAAATAGACCGCAAGACTTTTCGCACTGTTAACCATGTGGTCGAAAAATCTCGTCACACTTTACGAGTACTAGCATTACCCTCGGTACGCGCTCTGTAGACAGTTACAGTAACAGGCAAGTCGTCAGTATTGTGAAGTGACAGCGTGTATGTCACACAGTCACATAAACAGTTTACAGAGCCAGATTTGCAACTGGTGACCAAAACAGGAACTAGTTGTTCTTCCAGCGTAAATCGGTTCCGAACTAACACGTTAGCAACCTATCAAGTCTCACTGTCGTATGATAGTTGAAGCCCACACTGAACCTGCATGAGTGGCTGCACTTTATTTATAACCAGGGTGTATGTGATACCACACTCCGATTTTCGCGCCGCGCGGGCAGCTGTCTATTGACTGGATAACGTGGTCCTTGCGGCTTTGGTCGTTCGCTACATTGCCGACGGATAGGTGTGGTACGACGTGCGAGATTGAGTCGCAACGTACGCCAACAAATTGCACAAATTCAACAGCGGTGCGATTAGGGGCATTTCATGCACAATAGCTGTAACGTCAAATCATTTTACTGAATTAATTACATACAGCCACACACACCACTTTACTGCCGTGACATAAATCACTTGGTGGCATTTCTACATATGTTCAGATATCCAAAGCGACCAGAGTGTCCTTTAAGTGGTGACTACGACTTTTTCCGGTGAGTTTAGGTTTTGCATTTTGACCGCCGTAATTTCTCTTACTGGTGTGATAACTGTAGGGAAGCTGTTGATGACAGCTTTGACTCTTAAAACAAGTTGACGTGTAAGATGAAGGATTGAAGGGCAATTGAATGATAGGACGTTTTTGTTGTTTAAAAAGTGCCAACGAGCAGTATCAAATTCTAAAATGTATAATTATTAAACTGGTATACATCCTAAACTGATGAGGAATACTTAATAATCAATACGGTCTAAAGTGCTGATGAATTCTTAATAATTAATCTGACGTGGATTTTGGGCTCCTGCTAAACCCAGAGGAACGTTGTTAAAACATACGAAACTTTTATACAAGTACTTCATTAGTTAGTCACACTCCCTCTCTTTCATTTTCATGCATATTCGCCTTCACAGTCGAAGTGTAAAATCTGTTACCCTATTCACTGTTCTAAAGTTACCTTAAAATGAGTAAGCAATAGGGAAGAAAGTCTAATGTAACGACTGCATAGACCAGTCACACGGATAACACAAACTGAAATAATTTAGGAAACTGATTTAGAGAGTTAAAAAGTAAGTTGTACCACGTTCGTGTCATCTCCTGATAAAGTAGAGGGAGTGTCAACTGGAAATCTAGTCTCTGACGTCTCATCTAACCATAAAATGCCATCACCTAAAATGTGATCTACTCAAACTTGTGCACCACGACCGTTCCGCATCTAGCAGAAGGTACGCTCGCTATGAAAGGAATCTGAATCTTAGGGCGGTGACTTGTCCGAAAAGAAGGGTCATTCATCTGTGAAGCGTTGTAAGAAGGCGAGCCACAGTCACGTACTTTGGGTGCAACTCACTGTCTGTACAGTTGACCCAGGCTAGTTCCTACCATCGTATGACTCAAGATAGACGATATAGCATGTAAGGATCTACTTGCTTGAATGCCGGGTGTAAGGGTGATACTGACTGAAGGGCACTCAAGACGTCTAAGGTACTGAATTTCAATGCAAGAATTTGAGGGCGAAAGTCTATAGAAAAGCTGTAGTGAAAACCATTCATCGAAACGTATATAACTTACGGGATGCACTCTGAGACCACGAACCGCATTATATCAGGCTCTCTTTGTTAAGAAAGAATAACTAAAGAGAGACAATAAGGTGTTTCACACCTTATGTGGCGAACATGCAGAGCCCTGAAAGTAATAGATCGCTTCAGAAAATGTCATGACCACATACCTGAAGCGTCCACAACAGCTGGATGGCCGGCCGCGGTGGCCGGACGGTTTTAGGCCCTTCAGTCTGGAATCGCGCGACTGCTACGGCAGCAGGTTAGAATCCTGCCTCGGGCATGGATGTGTGTGATGTCCTTAGGTTAGTTAGGTTTAAGTAGTTCTAAGTTCTAGGGGACTGATGACCTCAGATGTTAAGTCCCATAGTGCTCAGAGCCATTTGAACCATTTTTGAACAGCTGGATATAGAACTATTCTGTACGATCAGTTAGTACATACCGATCGAACGACTGCCGCTGAAAATCCTGTTATAGTTGTATGTGAGTCACATGAAAGATCAGACCTCTTCAATGATGTTTCAGTACAACGTGATGCAATCATTAATGAAGATGGTTCATAAGAAATTGAATTCTAAGGATCTGAGTATCGAGGTCAGTCGAATGGTCAACGTTAAATCACATTTCACCCCTTCATCATTAGCACCCTGGTATCAGTACCACATGACCTGAAGAACATTCTATCTAGGGTCCCAAGATGCAGAAAAGACAGCGAAATAGAATATGTGGTTCTGTTTAGAAGCGCCCGTATTTTGTGAAATCACTTAAGTCACCAGGCCAATTCCTGAGGAAGCGAGTAGTAACCTAGAGTTGATAAGAATTTTATCTCCGCTGTAAGAAATAAAGGTGGTAATAATAATAATAATAATAATAATAATAATAATAATAATAATAATTGATATAGTAATGAATATTTGGTATTTCGGAAATGTCAGTCTAATTAATACGATGATAAGTAATTTCCTCGAAAAGTTTCTGTCGAATGTGAGTAATAACGCTTAATAGAAATGTATGGCACCAGTAGACAAGGAAACAAATCTGGAGACTGTTCCGGAGGAAAGAGAGAAAAACTGGGGAGCTACCTGGAGGAAAGAAACCAAAAATACGTAAAGATGGGGAGAACAAGGATAGTTTTGACATTGAGACAGAAATTCTGAATTAATACGCCGTGAGACGGAAGGAAGACAGTATGGATACGTCGAGTGGGAGTCTGCCGACGACAGTATGTAAAGCCCGAATATACTCTTAACGTAGATTGGTTCTAGATGAAATGAAGGAAGCTTGGTCAGTTTTCTCAAGAGTGGCAAACCTGAAATAGAGAAAACCATTGAGAAAAATTTATGCACCAGACCGTGACGATCGCTGTAGAATTGATGATTACCCTAATTGACGTCAGCAAGCTTGTGCACCACTTGGCGCCAGGACCAGCAGTCTCTCCTCCCATCACGGCAGGAGAACAAGTGTCCAAAATTAGTCTCCTCTAACCCTAACTTCGCACTTTTCAGAAAACTCCACGTGGAAGAGATAACTCAGACCCACATCCAACGTGACTACCGACATGGTGCTCTATTTACGTGGATATAGGAGGCCCCGCAGAAATTTGCCATTTTTGAGTACGGTTTTCTCACGATGGCCAAGGAGAGCCATGGTGACTCTTTCTCAGTTCTGCATACAGGTTGGTCAATTCGTAACGCTCGAAGATACACTAGAGACCTGCAGTGGCTTAGCGGAAGATGGCTCTCAGAGGACAAAACCGTATCTGCCTACAAAGCGCGGAACAGGGGGATACTGGAGCCGACTTTCGTAAATTGCAATGCCCTGGGGATCCACTCCATTGTCTAGAGTCTCTGTGGCTTACCTCCTGCGATCAAGTCACATCATGGGATTGACACCTGGACCCGCTCTTTTCTAACAAGAGAATGTGAAACCTTCTTCCTGAGTTAGTATGCCATGTACTCTCTTCAAAATTATCTGAGTAATAAGCAGAAAACAATTAAATACCGGACGGTGATATGTGACTCAAAAGGTTCTAACACTCAAGGGAATGAAACAGGTTGGTGTGGTATCTAACAGAGGGAGAGCCACACCATGACAATAGTGTAGGGAAAGGAGTGAAAAAATTTTACAACAATGCCTCCAAATATTGATGTAAGAACTAATATACGCAACATTTTCTTAGACTAGCACACATTTTTAAGCACAAGGATATGGTTTACATGAATAACACAAATCCAGATTCCTCTTTTGTGTCACTTGCATAGGCTTAGAAAATTAAGTGTAGTGTGTTTATTGTTTTCAGAATTTTCATTCTTTAATCAGGATTGAAAACAACAGCCTTCCGTTGAAAATGGCGTTGTTTAAATTATTTTGTAGCTTTCTGTTCCGGTCTGATAAATAAAACATCAGAAGTGCTACAACTTACACTTCTCTTCGCTACTTTCTTCTACGTCACCTCTGCATATCAATTTCTTGCCTAAAAGGAACAGCAGACAGAGCCTCCATTACAGTCAATGACAAAAACGTACAATATTAGTATCACGCCTCGTATACCATCACTCCTTTATTGACTTGAAATATTATGTTGCTTCTTATTTGCAAATAAAAGGCTGAAAAAGAGTATGCAGTCCAACCAAAGGGCGAACATAAATAACAAATAAATAAAAGCTAAATCGAAAACGATCCACTGCCTATACAAATAAAAATAAAAATATTTGTTTGTTGAGAATCATACATTACCGAAAGATAGTTACTGTTTGCACTGAAACATAGACACAGTGTTGCATTCGAACAGGTCCGTATTTTTATGTACCCACTAGAGCGCCACATACAATATATAAACATACGTTGAAGAGCCAAAGAAACTGGTACAGGCATGCGTATTCAAATACAGAGATATGTAAATAGGTAGCACACAGCACTGCGATCGGCAACGCCTATATAAGACAACAAATGTCTGGTGCAGCTGTTACTTCGGTTACGGCTGCTACAATGGTAGGTTCTCAATATTTAAGTGAGTGCGAACGTGGTGTTATGGTCGGTGCTCGAGCGATGAGACACAGCATCTCTGAGAAGACGGACAGAAGCAGAGAGGCAAGATGTGATGAAGATAGAGAAAAGGGGGAGTAGGAGATGAAAAAAGAGTTGGGGAGGAGAAGGTGGACAGAGACAGGGGAATGAAGTCTCATACATAACAGAGTCGTGTGCTTTGTCTTTTCTTTCTTTTCCATTTAACCAGACTGAGCCATAGAAATACCTGGACAGGAACAGTTAGTAGCGTCAAAAAATTGTTCAATGAGTTGTATTGCTCCAGAATTTCTAAGACAATGTTAATATAACGGTATGATATGAAGCAGCTTTTACAAATGACCAGACATCAACCCTAGTCTGCCCACAACATAGGTCGAGACACGGAAACAAGTGTAACAACCTTTATATTTTTCTCACGCGGCAGCCTCCTGCTGGCATTACAGTGTAGCTGTATGAGCTGTCCGAGCAGCAATATAGGCTTGGTGGAAGGCGGTCCAGCGGAGAGAAGTTAAGCCACCGGCCAAGCGACTACAAAGCCGCACGGATTCATTTAACTCCCAGGCCACAATGGCGCGTGGCATCAGAAGAGAATAAGCTGCGACAGGTTGTCATCAAAGGAAACTAGACGCCTCGTCTCAAATTAAATTTTCGTCATTTCTCTTTTCTTTAGTTGTTTATTAGCCAGGAACTTGCATCAGACAATCGGCTACGGGATATTGGGACGTAATTTCTCTACAAAGAGGCATAAACTGTTCCATTAATGTTCATACGCTACCACTTACTTAGATGCTGTTGCTAATATTGTTTGTTATGGTCAACCCTAATATCAAGGAAATATAAATTGGTTTCATAGTCACGCAAATATTTGTAAAAGAGGTCATGGTCGCATTTGACTGTAAAATTCTGTTTGAAAAATACACTGTTGCAATTACGGTCATATGGCCACTATCAAGTGGAAATGATGGTGCTTTGGCATAAAAATCTGATTTATATCGATGTGATCGTGAAATTAATGTGTTATCTTTAACTGTAAGACAGTATCTAGATTAGACGAAGGCTAGGTGCATCTTGAAAATGGCGTAAATCATACACAGTTCACTGATGGTTCCATTGGTTTGCTCACTGTACCCTTTCCGTACGATGAGTGAACAGTTCACAAACATAGAAGTGCTGCTCGCAAGCTGTTATGCATACAGTGAGCACGAGTTGTGATTTGATGTTATTCATAAGAAAGATGTTAACAACAATAACTATATGGTTTTTACATGTGCCAAAACACAATTCTTTTCACTTGACACAGGCCATATGACCGAAATTGCGTTTGTTGGTAACTCAGATAAATACACTACTGGCAATTAAAATTTCTACACCAAGAAGATGACGTGCTACAGACGCGAAATTTAACCGACAGGAAGAAGATGCTGTGGTATGCAAATGATTAGGCTCTCAGAGCATTCACACAAGGTTGGTGCCGGTGGTGACACCTACAATGTGCTTACATGAGGAAAATTTCCAACCGATTTCTTATACACAAACAGCAGTTGAGCGGCGTTGCCTCGTCAAACGTTGTTATGATGCCTCGTGTAAAGAGGAGAAATGCGTACCATCACGTTTCCGACTTTGATAAAGATCAGACTGTAGCCTATCACGATTGCGGTTTATCGTATAGCGACATTTCTGTTCGGGTTGGTCGATATCCAATGACTGTTAGCTGAATATGGAATCCGTGGGTTGAGGAGCGTAATACGGAACGCCGTGCTGGATCCCAACGGCCTCGTGTCACTAGCAGTCGAGATGACAGGCATCGTATCCGTATGGCTGTAACGGGTCGTGCAGCCACATCTCGATCCCTGGGCCACCAGATGAGGACGTTTGAAGACAATAATCATGTGCAGGAACAGTTCGACGACGTTTGCTGCAGCATGGACTATCAGCTCGGAGACAATGCCTTCTGTTACCCTTGACGCTGCATCACAGACACGAGCTCCCGCGATGGTGTACTCAACGACGAATCTGGGTGCACGAATGGCAAAACGTCATTTTTCCGGATGAATCCAGGTTCTGTTTACATCATCATGATGGTCGCATCCGTGTTTGGCGATATCGCGGTGAACGCACATTGGAAGAGTGTATTCGTCATCGCTATACTGACGTATCACCCGGCGTGATGGTATGCGGTGCCATTGGTTATACGTATCGGTCACCTCTTTTTCGCATTGAAGGCACTTTGAACAGTGGACGTTACATTTCATGTGTTACGACCCGTTGCTCTACCCTTCATTCGATCCCTGCGAAACCCTACATTTCAGCAGGATAAAGCACGACCGCATGTTGCAGGTCCTGATGGGGCTTTCTGGATACATAATATGTTCGACTGCTGCCCTGGCCAGCACACTATCCAGATGTCTCACCAATTGAAAAGGTCTGGCCAATGGTGGCCGAGCAACTCGCTCTTCACAACACGCTAGTCACCACTCGTGATGAACTGTGGCATCGTGTTGAAGCTGCATGGGCAGCTGTACCTGTACACGCCATCCAAGCTCTGTTTGACTCAATGACCAGGCGTATCAAGGCCGTTATTAGGGGTACTGATTTCTGAGGATCTAAGCACTCAAATTGCGTGAAAATGTAATCACATGTCAGTTCTAGCATAATATATTTGTCCAATGAATACCCGTTTATCATCTGCATCTCTTCTTGGTGTAGCAATTTTAATGGCCAGTAGTGTAATTTTACAATCAACGGCTACCAAGGTGTCTTTTACAGCATTTAGCTGTGAAATGTTAGCAAGTACCACAGTGTTCCCTGAGTGTGTACGGTAGAACATAGAATGCTGACATTCAACTCAAAGGATAATAACAGAAATTAAATTATTTGTAAACGGTGAGGCCAACCTTCCGTATAAAGTTATACGTACGATAGAAGATCGTGAGCTATGTATTTTGAGATAAAGCACGGTTGATGGAAAGCTAACATTACAGGTGTTATGAGGCGTGGAATGAATAATGGAGTTGTGGACGAGTTTATGGACTGCTTTTGTTTCATAACAAACAGCGATCTGCTACATTGACAATGATGGGACTTCTTTCAAAAATAATGAAGAGTTGTATGTTATGTGTCTACTGTTGTATTCCAGACTGATTATTTAAGATGGAGCGCTATTCGTTAAAGGAATTAGCAGACCTGTATTTATGTGTGGAGCAACATTTGTAATTCCCGGTAACCGACCGACTGTAGACAGACATGTTTCGCAATGGGCATCACCGTGAGTAGTAGATATTTATTACCAGGAACAGAAGATTGCGAGAAACTGGGCCTTCGAAGACACAGAGAGCTGCCAGTCGAAGCTTGTCGACAGAGAGCACCTCGCACAGGAGAATCTGAGAAGGTTATGTGGATTGTGTGGGACACGTTACGTCAGTAAGCACCCTTCAGCTTCACCTGACTGCATGACGTTACTTTGAACAGTTGCTGTCTAGAGTTTAGAGTTTTAAAGTGTTCTCTACAACAACAAAATAAATATTCGCTTCTAACAATTAGTTCCTTATATCAAAGATCCTCCCTCATCTACAAAACGTAAACGCTGTTTTATAAGAAGTTGTTCTAGAGAAGAGTCAACTTGGTACATATCACTCTGTACATGTTTAACTCTAGTTTGTCATTTGTCCTCTCGCACTTTTAGAGTTCAGTAGCAGGTTGAGGTCTCCCATTTCTACTATGGCACAACTTAGTGGTTCCATTGACTTACTCACGAAACTCTTTAAGGGCGGATAAGTGCAATAACTATCGCATAATCAGCTTAACAGCTCAAACATTCAAGCTGCTGAAAAGAACAACATATAGAAGAGTAGAAAAGAAAACTGAGGATCTGTTAGATGACGACCAGTTTGGCTTTAGCAATGGTAAAAACACTGGAGAGGCAGTTCTGACGTTGCGCTTGAAAATCGAAGCAAGACTGAAGAATCAAGACGCCTTCATAGGATCTGACGAGCTATAAAAAGCGGTCGACAATGTGAAACGAGGCAAGATGTTCGAAATTCTGAGAAAAATAGTAGTGAGCTATCGTGAGAGACGGGTAATATGGAATATGTACAAGAACAAAAAAGGGTCAGTAAGAATGGAAGACCAAGAACGAAGTATAGTATTTCGCCCCAGCTGTGTAATCTATCCATTGTAGAATCAATGACTGAGATAATAGAAAGGTTCGAGCGTCGAATTTATATTCCAGGTGAAAGAATTTTAATGAGAAGATTCGCTGATGACATTAATATCCTCAGTGAAAGTAAAGAAGAATTAGAGGATGTGTTGAATGGAACGAACAGTCTATTGAGTACAGATTGAGAGTAAATCGAAGAAAGACGAAACTAATGAGAAGTATCACAAATGAGAATACTGAAAAACCGAATGTTTGAATTTGTGATCGTGAAGGAGATGAAGTTAAGTAAGTCTGCTATCTAAGCAACAAAAAAACCCATGACGAACGGAGCAATGAGAACGTAAAAACCAGACTATGATTGGTAAAAATGGCGTTCCTGGGCAACAGAAGTCTGCTAGAATCAAACATAGAACTTAATTTGAGGAACATATTTCTGAGAATGTATGTTTGAACTGAGCATTGTGTGGCAATGAACCATGGACATTGGGACAACCAGGACATAAGAGAATCGAAGCGTCTGAAAAATGGTGCTAGGGAAGATGTGGAAAATTACCTTCACTGATAAGAGAAGGAATGAAGAAGTACTCCGCAGAATCGGCGAGAAAGGACACATGGAAAACACTGGCAAGAAGAAAGGACAGGAGAAGAGGAAATCTGTTGAGACATCAAGCAACAACTTCCATGGTACTAGAGGAAGCTCCATATGGTAAAAACTCCAGAGGTAGAGAAGGGTTGGATTACATCCAGCAATTAACTGAAGTCGAAAGGTGTTTATGCTGCTCTCTAATGGTACAAAAGCGTGGTGCCCTGCGACGCCACCCCCGACTCAACAGCGGTTCAAATGGGAAGGTGTCGATACATACGAAGAAAAGTGGGTTAATGATGTCACACAGGCACCAAATGTCATCATAATTCTGCACAACGCCGCCGTGGACGTTTCACACGATACGAAGGTCGTCACAGCCCCTCTTACTCACATTTCACCCCTTCTTTCGACGCCTCTGCGATGAACGTCAGAACCGTGACGCCCAGCGTTGAGATGAAGTAGTTTCCTTTTGAGTGGCCGCGGAAACCATTTTATACATACTGCGCTCAGAATCGACACGAAAAGGCCTCAGTGTGTGGCGCAAAAGGCCGTAAATAACACCACGCCTTTTCTTGCGATGTGGATTCTCAAACATTTTGCCCTCGAAAAAGACAGTGCACCTGGAAGACGTTCTTGTTAATCTTTGATACTACTGACATCTCCCTGATGCTTCAAACGTCTCTAAGAACATAGTGTTGTACCAAACGTACTGACGGACTGAACGTGATCTCACATCCCTGGAGAGCAGTAAGATCGTAATTTTTACTTTGGTGTACAGGTAGAACAACTAGCGACCTTTCAAAACCATTCAAAGAAATCTGAACGTGGTTCGAAGCAGCAAAGTGTTCTTACGCTTTTTCAATGCCCCTGTTCCACGCCCTCCTGTGGCGTGATCACAAAGGCTGTGAGAGTGACACATGGGTAAAAAGGTTCCCTGGAAGATTCCTCTATATGCCAGTAACCTCAGTGGAACCCCAGCATCCCTCATTTACACAGAGAAAATCTTCGAAGCTGTGATAGGTATCTCCAGAAGGGCAGCTGCACTGACGGTGTATCAAGTGGTTGCCTACCTGCAGGTATGTAGCACAACTTCGAAGAATTTCTCTGCAAAGACATATTTTTAAAATTCTTAATAAATGGGGGTGGGTGCCACCTAAGTTATCGTCGAACTGGTGGGTATTAGAGGAATGCTCTGCCGTTTTATTCATGCATATATCAATGTCCCAACCCTCTGTGATCACGCTACAGGAGGCGTGAAACAAGAGAACTGAAAAGCATAAGACCTCTTCGCTGCTTCAGGTACAGTTCAAATTTCTTCCAGTGGTTTTGAACGTTCTCTAGTAGCTCAACCCTGTACACCAGAGAAAAAACTGCATCCGTACTTCACTCGAAAAGAATGAGATCATGTTCAATAGGGTCGCTAGACGGCGATGTCCATAGAAAAGGGATTAAGCGTCTGGGAGATATCAATAAGACGGTCAAAAACATCTTCCCGTTGCTTATCGCACTGCATGCTTTCGTATTGGACCGCGATCTGTGTGCGAATCAAAACAAGAGGTAGTTCACTAAGTCTTTTATGACCCCCCCCCCCCCCCCCCCCACTTAATGTCTTTTCTTGTCGATTCCGAGTGGCGGTGAGTCTGAAATATTTTTCACGGTCATTCATTAGAAAACTGCGTGATTCTAATGCTGGGCATCGCGATTCTGACATGCATCTGAGAGCTATCAAACGAAGGGGTGGAATGTGGGTAAGAAGGGCTGTGAAGACCTTACCATCGTGTTACACGTCTATGGTGGCAATGGGCCGGATTGCGACGAAATTAAGTGTCAGTGAGACACCCTTAACCCACTTTACACGTCACATAAACTTTCTAGCTGTAGCTTTTTTCCTCATGTGCCGACACCACACTGTTTGGCGTTGAGCCGGAGAGTGACGGTGATGTTTGGTTTGTTGGGTGCTCAGCTGCGCGATCATCAGCGCCCGTACAGAGTCCCAATTATTTCACAGTCCAATTTTTACGCAGTCCAGTCCAGCCAATGTCAAGAAAGATGATGATGGTGAAATGATGAGGACAACACAAACATCCAGTCCCCGAGCAGAGAAAATCCCCAACCCGGCCGGCAATCGAACCCGAGACCTCGTGATCCAGAAGTAGCAACGCTAGCCACTGGCCCACAAGCTGCGGACGAGTGGGAAAGTGACGTCGCAGGTGACCACGCTTTTGCACCACTACAGAGTAAGATTGTACGTATCTTTCAGCCAAATTTCAGGCTTATGTGTGGCAGTGGTAGACAGTTATGGGCTTTCGAAAAAGTGATGCTTTATTTTTGGTGTCCAGTGTAGTTCAGTACACACTTTAGTAGTGATGCTTTATTTTTGGTGTCCCGTGTAGTTCAGTATACACTTTAGTTTTGTGAAGTGCACAATTTTACATTTTTCTAAGGTTGTCAGTCTTACCAGCACTTTGAAAATAGTGTCAAGGTAACACTGCCATTTGTTCAGCTGTCTTCAGACATTACTTCGTTATAGATAAATGCATAATGTGCGAAAAGTCTCTATTATTTAAATTGCGTGCAAGGTAACATGCAAAGCGAGGGTTCCAACACGCTTCCCTGGGGCGCACCCGAAGGTCTTTCTACATCTGTGGTTGACTCTGGATCCAAGCAAACATACTGCGTCCTTCTTAGCAAAAAAAGTCCACAAATTTCAGTTGATATCTCATACATCATACTTCTGATAATAACCGTAGATGTGGTACTGAGTCACAAGGTTCTTAGAAATCGTATAATACTACATCCACCAGACTGCCTTGGCTTCAGGGTATTATTTGAGAAAAGTACGAGTTGGGTTCCACATGATCGGTGTTTCCGGAATCCTTACTGTTTGACGAGGTGGAGGTTGTTCTATTCAAGGTACCTCGTTACGTTTGTTCTCAAAATGTGTTCTAAGATTCTAAAACAAATGAACGTCAAGGATAATGGACGGTAGTTCTGTGAGAAACCTCTACAGCGCTGCTTTTAGACGGGTGTTACCTGTGTTTTCTTCCAGCTATCGGCCAAAGGCTTTCGTTAGAGGGCATTTACGGCACACTGCAGATAAAAGAGAGGCAAACTCAACCGGACGTTTTGTATAGAACCTGATATCGATTCCACGAGACCCTGGAGCTTTTTATAAGTGCACTTGGTGAATGTGTAGTTTAATGTAATAGGGATACAAAGTAGTCCAAGATGCTGTGTCTGCTACTGTCACATGACGCCACAGCCGAGTTGACTGGCGGGTAAACATTCGACTTGCGACCCCATCACGAGCGCTAACAGGTAGCGCTCGGTCCCAAACGTCGCCTGAAGTGCCGGCACGCAGCCCCTGTGCAAAGGCTCGACGGCAGAGGAGACAACGTCCCACCTCGTCCCAAACACGGTCGATAGCTGTCAAACAGAGTGAAACCTCACGTCTCCGAATGGTGCCGGCGGCATCTTGTCAGGGCTGCCGGATTGTGCAGCACAGTCACTATCTCCGAAGAGCGTGGCGTTTGTACGGCGAGGGAAAGCAGCAGAAAGGGAGACGAAAACGCTGTTAAGTCCAAATACGGGAATCGTAGAAAGTTGTCACCAAGACCTTGAAAATTTTTACTCTACACCTACCGGATTCTTGTTATTGAAACTTCAAGCGTTATTTTTTAAACGTTCACTTGCGCTACGTACCTTATACCTGTTCACATCGTGTAATCTGTCTGCAGTGAAATGTTAGTGAGAGAATCTTCGACAATGCAGAATTTAATCTTCTTCAAAAAATGTTCAAATGTGTGTGAAATCTTATGGGACTTAACTGCTAAGGTCATCCGTTCCTACGCTTACACGCTACTTAACTTAAATTATGCTAAGGACAAATAAACACACCCATGCCCGAGGGAGGACTCGAACCTCCGCCGGGACCACCCTCACAGTCCATGACTGCAGCGACTCGGACCGCTCGGCTAATCCCGCGCTTCGAATTTAATCTTGATCATTGAAATTCCAGATTCTTTATCCTGAAACGATTTAATAATGTGCCTCCTGCTTTGAACAAGTATTCTGCTACACGTGTGTATAACACAAGACCTACAACTACTCCTTTTGAGTTTTTACTTATTATTTCCACTGTGTTTTACGGCACCAGCTGTTGCCACACAATATTACCATAGATCCCACCACATTTCTATGCTCAATAATTTCTTAAATATCAAAATTGTTTGTCAGTTTTCGAGTTCAGTAATCACACCTAGCTTGTACCTCAGCATTACTTCCTAAATTTTCAGTTACCTCAGTACTTCCGCAAAATTCCCATATCATTCGTTATCATTCTGTCCCATGTCCATCAGGTACGACCTACGATGCGGCACTGTTGCACTGTGGTGCTATCTGGGCGTGACCTCCTGCATCGCACGATATAGTTCTCACCGAGTGCATCAAATGACTTCGATAAATACAGCATCCTTTCAAAGACTTATTTGTCTTACTGTTGTCTTTTATCATCAAACTGCCACACAATATTAAGGCTACGTGAAGGCTAAATTCGTTTATCTGTACAACAATTTTAATTATTTGCCAGATAACGAGAATTCGAGGTGACATCATAGATAAACGGATATATGGTTTTAGGTAAGAACTAGAATCACGTGATATATCCATGTATTTAAAACGTAATGGTGGCCGGATCGCACCTAAAAAACAAAATCAGTGATTTTAGGCAAAAGGATTACTTGTTAATAGTTTCAGTTTATACTGGCTAAAGAAATACACCATACCTGCTACTGTTGAGAAGAGAATACTCACCGAGTTTTCTACCACGAGTATAAAGTTACTGTGGTGAAGGTGTAGAGGACGTTTTTTCAGGGAGTGAGTGAAAATACTGTTCCTCAGACATAAACAATACTTCCTTCTCGATATAATCGTCTTTTAGCTAAACACTCATTGTCATTGTTTTGCCGGTGACTAAATTCTATTTTTTCCAATAGCGATTGCCAGTGATTATGCTGAGAAACTGACAGTTATAGCATTAGAAAAAGAAATAGTCGCAATTGCTGGAAGAGGAAAGATGAAGAAAGTTACAGTGTCGGCTGAATCGGAGGAAGAACTAAGTTTCTGATGGAGAGGGTCGTAGAAGTAGGAAAAGAGTACAGAATGGGGATGAAAGGAAAGGTGGAAGTGACAAGAAGTAATAAATACCAATGTTGGTTGGTTGCTTTGTTGGTTTGTGTGTGTGTGTGTGTGGGGGGGGGGGGGGGGGGGGGTGAAGGGACCAGACTACAAAGGCCATCGGTCGCAATACGAAAGTTCCTTCAAAATATTATTGGAAGGGAAGACCTTGAAATACGTGAAATACGGGGGCCGTACAGTAAGTGACACAACACATTTTCTGGTTTTATTCAGGATACCAATACACCATATTATTCGCAAATCTTTTGGCTACAGAACACTATATTTCAACGTAATCACCATTCAGTGCAATGGCTTTACGTCTCGTTACTGGGAGGGCCCCGTATGCCCGCATGGTACTACTCTACTGGTCTACGTTGGAGCCAGAATTTGCTCATCAACAGCCTCCCCATTATCCACGTTCTGCTTCCCGTGGAGCTCATCCTTAATTGCGGCAAACTAATGGAAGTCGGAAAGGTGCAAGATCCGGGCTTTGGGGTGGATGAGGAAGAACAGTCCAATGATGTTTTGTGATCTTCCCTCGGGTGCGCAAACTTGTGTGAGGGCTAGCGTTTTAATGGAGAAGTTCGATTGCATTTTTGTGGCAACGAACATGCTAAAGTCGTTTCTTCGATTTCCTGCGGGTAGCAGAGCTGTCTGCAGCCGGCTGGCGCGCGGGAGATCAGACAAGATCGCACGAATTTACTGCGATGATGACAGACTCCTCGCCGAACCACTCATCGTCCTTTTGTTCAATGCCAGATCTCTTTAGACATTCTGCAGGCACCTGTGAATAGCTGCGATGCTCTGCTGTCCCGCCAAAAGAAACTGAATGACATTTCTCTGATGGGACCGCATCTTCGCGACAGACGTTCGTATAGCGTCGCCACCTAAGGGAACTTCATGAAGCTATAGGGGCTGAAGCTGGAATATTCCACAGTGCCCAAAACAAATTCCGCATGTTTTAACCTGAAACTGGCCGAGAAAGGAAAATGTATTGCGTTACTTAACAACGAACCTCGTACTTTTGGCGCCGTAGAAATTTTGTGATCGTAAATGCAAGACTTTAGGAGAAAAGGAATAACTGCGTACTTTAGGATGTTCAGTTAGTTGGTGTTTCCATTTTCATGCATGTTATTTCGACGGCTGATCCTGTCGTTCTCTTCAGGTTCTTCGTGCTGTTTTGTTACTTGTATTCGCTATACGCGCGCCAACCAGATAGTAGAAGACTATATATTTAAAGAAGGTTTTAAAAGAGTGCAAACTTTGTTCATAGCAAAGAAACCGAATTCCCTTAGAACCTAGGAAGTGTTTGCCCGAGGTTTCTGGAGTGTATTACCAAGTGACAGCGAATCGAGTACACACAAATAGCAAATATGCTGAGATAATGTTTGGAACGTGGTATCGTGAAGGAATGTTCGTCAAATGAAAAGTACTCACTGACATATTGCGGAAGGAGAAGGAACTTCTATAAACAGGAGATGAGACACGAATGAAATGATTGTATGACATTATTGACCTGGAGATCCAGCCCGGTATTGTTCGGTCACCTGATACAAGTCTTTCTATTTGACGCCATTTTGCCACACTGCGTCAATGAAATGATTAGCACATCACAAACACGCCGTCCCCCGAGAGAAGAAAGTCTCTGAGCCAGGCGGGAACTAAAATTGGAACCCTGCGATATGGAAGCTGGAAGACTAACCAATGAACCACAATCTGAGGTCTACAGGAGAGAAAATTACTGCAAACGACAGGAATTTGGAAAAACATCTTTACTGGGTACCAAGAAACTTCGTGAAAGAAAGGGTGTTCTAAAGAAAAATTTCTAGAAGAGGGAGAGAGAAGGATGTTTGAAACATTAGATCACACTGAAATTCCAGTACATATCTGTCGTAAGCGGAACGTGGTGGCCGAGCGGTTCTAGGCGCTACAGTCTGGAACCACGCGACCGCTATGGTCGCAGGTTCGAATCCTGCCTCGGGCATGGGTGTGTGTGATGTCCGTAGGTTAGTTAGGTTTACTTAGTTCTAAGTTCTAGGGGACTGATGACCTTAGAAGTTAAGTCCCATAGTTCTCAGAGCCATTTGAACCGTATCTGTCGTAAACAAACATGATGAAGAAGAAACGATTCCATTAATGTTATGTGATTCGGGAACGTCTTCAAAACAGCCATTGACTTATACCACTTTCTCTTCATTTCGTTAACTGTCAGGATCGGTGGATGTCAGAACAGGGCCAATTGGTGAACTACATAGTATTATGCAGCGGTTTGTACTGTAGACTGTAATGTTACATATTAGAGGGAAAGAGCAATACGAACTTCCACAAGCCGGTCACAAGCGACGTCAGCGAACAGCCTTCAGCAATCGACAGCGCAACATTACTGTCGCACAGCGCCTACGTTGGATAGTGGCGCCAGAGAGACTTGCTGTGTGTCTTACGAGGACTGTTCGGAAAGTAAGATCCGATCCATCGCGAATTGGAAACCACTGTGAAAATCAATACTTTTTATTTGGAACAGATTGCTAAACCTTCCATTTATTTATCTAGACAGTCGCCGCTCCGACTTAAGACATTTGCCGTAGGGATGTATCAACTTTGCCGTACCTTCGACATAAAAGGCAGCCGCCTGTGCTTTCCGCGACTTCTCTGAGCTGGTCTGCCGCTAGTTTTCCGTAACAAAATGTTGTCTCCATAGCCAAGGGTTCAAGTGGGCAGAGATGAAACTCAAGATAACCCAATTAAGGGCTGTATTGTGAGTGATAAAACACTACTCATCGAAAATGCTGCAAGAGCATCTTCATTGCCCCTGCAGAGTGCGGCCGAGACTCCTAATGAAGAAGGAAGCCCATTATATGGGCCGCAATGAGGGCAGGTGAAATCTCTCACACCAGGCGGGAGGCACCATTTGTTAGGCATATTTACGTGCTCATTGTGCGCTCAGAACAGAAAAGAGCGACGTGACGTGATCGACAGGCATACAAGAGACACTGCCCAACAAACCTGTGCAAAGCTTCATTGGATTTTCACTGTGGTTTCCATTTCGTGTGTGATCGGACCTTTCTTTTCGAACAGCCCTCTGCATTACTAAACGACCGACCTGGCGCACGGCGGGCCGGAGTGGCCGTGCGGTTCTAGGCGCTACTGTCTGGAGCGGAGCGACCGCTACAGTCGCAGTTTCGAATCCTGCCTCGAGCATGGATGTGTGTGATGTTCTTAGGTTAGTTAGGTTTAAGTAGTTCCAAGTTCTAGGTGACTGATGACCTCAAAAGTTAAGTCGCATAGTGCTCAGAGCCGTTTTGAACCTGGTGCACGGTCAGGCCGTCACAGTTGCACGTTGCCTATCTAACGGCTTCCGGGGGCAATAAAAATTTGATTTTCAGTATTGCATACAATTATTGAACAACCTGAAAAAATCTGTAACGCTGTCCTAATCTAATCACTAAGCCGTATAGTCTTATCTTACAGGTTTAAGACACAAGAAAGTTGGAAACTGTGTCTGTTTTGAGGAACCATATTTGTAAAATATTTGAGAATGAGAGCATAAAGTGACTTAAGTGCGCGTAGTTTCAAACAAACATTTTCTCCCTGATTGCGCCTCCCTGCCCGCCCGCCCCCACACCCCATCTCCGGAAAAACGTTTGAAGCTTACTGGATTTTAGCTGTTCATGAAGTAAGACTCCAGCATGAGACATTACCAGTTAGCTTTTACTACTAACTCTGTTCACAACCCCTTTTACAGACAGTATCCACACATATCTCTGAATGTACGAGTGAATTATCACTGTACGACAAATAGTTGAGGAAATATGACGTCATAAACATTGAGATGAGTGACATATAAACTTTTGCGTAAAGCAGAGCGCATGTTACGCGAACTATACTCACTCGATGTTTGATAACCTTCCAACAAACTTTAAAAATATTTCCAAACCTTTTCCATATTTTTTTTTCTCGCCTACATGCTCAACGTCAAATATTTAACACATCAAATAGTTTACAGAATAATCAGAAGTTTTGAAGCTGATCTATACACAGGAGTTCGATTCTTTATAGAATCAGCAATTTACTGTTGTGAATATAATTAATTTTGCCCTCGAAGTGTCGATGTGGTGCAGATTGATTTCTGCTGTATGGGTACAATTTGGTTCCATTTTTTTTTTTTTTTGCGTCCTTACAACATAGCCGCAGTAGTAACTATTCGTTCTGATAATAAATAACATTTAAAGTTGAAAAACCTCGACCATACTAGATATGAATGGTAAATTAAGGCAGCTCAAACAGGGTTTCTTAAGAGGAATGTTTAATATTTAGGGATATGAATCAGTCGAAGAAAAAGACATCGTATGGATCTATGCCCTATTCTAAATGATTTCAGAACTGGAACACGTTTAATATAAATTGTTATTGATTTTCTGTATTATTCAATACATTGCGACGTTTAAACGTGTGCTCAAGTACAACAGTTAGTAATTATTACAACATGCGTTTCACGAATTATCAATTAAAATGCACAGGAAACTTTGGTAAACATTCTACGATTAGAAATGCAACACGTCAGCAAGCGCGGACTCTATTGTTGACAGCAGCAGAAGTACCACCCACGCAGCACGCAGAAGTCGTAAACATAGGCCATATCTGCATTAATGAGGGTGAGTGGCATTTTAGCCAGCGCGTGTAGACGCAGAATTAACCGATGATTATCTCTGACACACAGCCAGTCCCTCCCTCTACTTCACTCACAACACACCATGGACAACAAGGCGTTCAACGGGACGATTTGTTTGCGGAAAGACATCCCTGGCAAACTGGTTGAAGGCAACGAGGCAGTTTGGGCTAGAATAAAACGTCAAAGAGGCTGGGCGGGTAAGACAGATACTTGAGCTCAACTAGCCCAGAAACAAATGTGCATTTAATGTGTTTGATCTCTGAAATTATTCGGACTAGGGCATATAACCGCAAGAACTTTCCTGCTTCAAATGAGCTTTTTTATTATACCCCGCACTTTTTAACACATATTTATATGCTGCAATACGTGAATCCAAGTATTTCGGAGGATAGGCAATTCACCGTCAGTCCAAGACGTTTCCGGACTGGCTTATTAAAAAATCTACATACTCTTCCCGCACTTGTTTAGAGTACACAGAACGCTCATACAACCACATGAAATTGTCCGAAAAATCCTTCTTTAGGTTGTTGTTCAACTCGCGCGTAACATTCGCAGATTTTTCAGTCATAGAGGTCCATCAAAGAATCATTCTTCACTTTGTCGTTTTGTGGTAGTTTCGTATTGACATCACGAAGTCTCGTCACCCGTAATAATATTTCCCGGAAATGAATTGTCAGCCTTTTTATTTCAGTCACGTCAAGTGTCCATGCATCGTTTCTTTTCGTTCGAAAGCCGAATTAAATAAGCCTCGGAACTATTTGGTCGGACGACGTATTTTATTCGTTTTATTATATGCAGGCAATGCTTTACTTTAGTCCAAGAACGAAGGGACGTAAAAATTGAATATTTTTTGGATAGAATACGTAAGGAATCCATTCACATTATAAAAATGGATGTACGAAAGTATGTGTTAGTTTGGGTTAATGTTTCACCTCTCCTCGTAGACCACTGTGCCGATTTCAACCAAACTTCTACACATATACCTTAATGTCAGGTAGCAATCTCTGTGGGATTAAGAACCAACTACCTATAAAAGAGTTGGGGTGGGGGAGAAAGAAAAGAGTACAGCGCGACTCTTTAGTTCCGAAATTGTTTAAATCCATTAATAGAGAATGACTGCACTTGATGTGTTGCACCAAAGAATACACATAATTTCAAACACTTATGAAATTTTTTCTCTCTGGCAACCTCAATAAAATGAAGAAAGAAAGAAGGTTTATCGTTCATACGTTTGCGCTGTTCATACAGTAAAAGTACTGCATGAGGAATGACATTATAATTTATTTCTTCCTTACTACTAACTGTATTAGCGACACTTTGAACGGATAGTATGCATGTCTACCACTGAATGAAAGTCCAAAATTATATCATTGTGCGACACATAATTCAGGAGATATGATGTCATAAACAATGAGACTCGTGAAAAACTGCCACATCATGCATGACGTTTAAATTTATTACTACTTGGCTACTAAATCTATTCTCAATAAATTTTGTACGCATTATCTTAATATGCTTCTCAATTCAGAATTCAGGAGATATGACGTAATAGACATTAAGCACAGTGCTACATATCGTGTGGGTGCACGGCTATAAATATATATACCTGGGCTTCGCCGGATTTCTCCATTAGCATAATCTAAAGATATCAGCAAAAAATTAAAACCCTGGCTTTTATGAGAAATACTCCAAAAGATGTCGTTTTTTGTTCATTATGAAATATTACAACAGTATAAATAATTTAACTATCTTTGAAGTGATATACCATAAGAAAGTGATAGACACACAGAGAAGAAACTAGCAATATCCTTATATATATACACTCCTGGAAATGGAAAAAAGAACACATTGACACCGGTGTGTCAGACCCACCATACTTGCTCCGGACACTGCGAGAGGGCTGTACAAGCAATAATCACACGCACGGCACAGCGGACACACCAGGAACCGTGGTGTTGGCCGTCGAATGGCGCTAGCTGCGCAGCATGTGTGCACCGCCGCCGTCAGTGTCAGCCAGTTTGCCGTGGCATACGGAGCTCCATCGCAGTCTTTAACACTGGTAGCATGCCGCGACAGCGTGGACGTGAACCGTATGTGCAGTTGACGGACTTTGAGCGAGGGCGTATAGTGGGCATGCGGGAGGCCGGGTGGACGTACCGCCGAATTGCTCAACACGTGGGGCGTGAGGTCTCCACAGTACATCGATGTTGTCGCCAGTGGTCGGCGGAAGGTGCACGTGCCCGACGACCTGGGACCGGACCGCAGCGACGCTCGGATGCACGCCATGACCGTAGGATCCTACGCCGTGCCGTAGGGGACCGCACCACCACTTCCCAGCAAATTAGGGACATTGTTGCTCCTGGGGTATCGGCGAGGACCATTCGCAACCGTCTCCATGAAGCTGGGCTACGGTCCCGCACACCGTTAGGCCGTCTTCCGCTCACGCCCCAACATCGTGCAGCCCGCCTCCAGTGGTGTCGCGACAGGCGTGAATGGAGGGACGAATGGAGACGTGTCGTCTTCAGCGATGAGAGTCGCTTCTGCCTTGGTGCCAATGATGGTCGTATGCGTGTTTGGCGCCGTGCAGGTGAGCGCCACAATCAGGACTGCATACGACCGAGGCACACAGGGCTAACACTCGGCATCATGGTGTGGGGAGCGATCTCCTACACTGGCCGTACACCTCTGGTGATCGTCGAGGGGACACTGAATACTGCACGGTACATCCAAACCGTCATCGAACCCATCGTTCTAACATTCCTACACCGGCAGGGGAACTTGCTGTTCCAACAGGACAATGCACGTCCGCATGTATCCCGTGCCACCCAACGTGCTGTAGAAGGTATAAGTCAACTACCCTGACCAGCAAGATCTCCGGATCTGTCCCCCATTGAGCATGTTTCGGACTGGATGAAGCGTCGTCTCACGCGGTCTGCACGTCCAGCACGAACGCTGGTCCAACTGAGGCGCCAGATGGAAATGGCATGGCAAGCCGTTCCACAGGACTACATCCAGCATCTCTACGATCGTCTCCATGGGACAATAGCAGCCTGCATTGCTGCGAAAGGTGGATATACACTGTACTAGTGCCGTCATTGTGCATGCTCTGTTGCCTGTGTCTATGTGCCTGTGGTTCTGCCAGTGTGATCATGTGATGTATCTGACCCCAGCAATGTGTGAATAAAGTTTCCCCTTCCTGGGACAATGAATTCACGGTGTTCTTATTTCAATTTCCAGGAGTGTAGAATACAGTAATTCGGTATCTGAATAACAAAACACGGAAACAGGAATGACTAAAATTTCATTAAAAACGTGGACGATTTTACGTTGCTGTATAGAAATGAATCATTGTATACGTATGAACAACAAGAGAGTAGAATACATACAGCGTAAATGATATTTATCAAAGCAGTAAGGGGCTGAAATATATTAGACAAAAATATAAAATATTAGACAAAAGTAAAAACGATGACTTTAAAATGAATGGAACATCTATCAACTGGGAAATAAAATCCATAAAATCAGAAAGAAATAGAATGAACACATTAATAGGACAAGTTGCCCAAGATCACCTCTCAGAACCATCAGTTAAATACCTAAAGGGAGAAGAAATCAAGGAAGACCGAAGGAAACAGGGAGGAAAGTTAGGTTTAACGTCCCGTCGACAACGATGTCATTAGAGAGGGAGCACAAGCTCGGGCTGTGTCATGGATGGTTAAGGAAATCGGCTGTGCCTTTTCAAAGGAACCATTGTGGCATTTGCCTGGAGCGATTTAGGGAAATCATGGAAAGCCTAAATTCAGATGGCCTCAGATTTGAACCGTTGTCCTCCCGAATGCGAATCCACCTCGATCGGCAAGGAAGACCGAGGAGATGATGTTCACGGCAAAGGAAAACGCCTAAACCTCGAACTGAAGAAGAAGAACAAGATGAAAGTTTCAGTGTGTCTTCATATTTAGCAAGTAGTTTCGTACCTATAAACACTGTTTGAGACCGATGGTTACCATGGGAATATCATAATGTTCCATAGTTTTCAAACGCCGAAGCTGCTGTGTAAGCACATGAACTGAAATTTGGTTTTAACTCTTGCCCTCTACTAGCATTCATCAGTTACTGTTTTAATCTATGTAAGACAGCCTGTAGCAAGATTCTTGTTTGTATTCTTTGATATTCTGTTCGTAGCTTTTACGAGAGAGGGAAGAAACTTCCCTTTCGTACAGACCCACCGACTTACATCAGCTGCTCTAACTACTGTTTCACTTACAGCATGTAGCATTGGAAAAGTAGATTAATGAAACTGAAGAGAAGTTCCGCCTTATTCAAGACAGTTTTGTAGTTTCTTTTTCACCCAGACATGTTGCAGCACTTTTTGTGCTCTCGTCAGCCACTTCTATTTTTATGTTCCTTGTGCTAAGTTGTTGTTGCATGTTAATCTTTAAAGAAACCTTTGGTAAAGATCTTTACGTTTATGAAATTTCAAATTATGGTAGAATATTTTACATTCGTTTGCATATAGTGCAGAATACAGACGTGTACCACTGACTTAGAGCTATCTATGTTGTTAATTTAAAATATATATGTAAAGACTCTAGTGTTATAGTAAGTTTGAAAATAAAGTGAATTATGCATTTGTTTACGTTTTTCACATGGAGCTACTGGATGTTTATGCAACTAACTCTACGTCTACTACAAAATGTACAGCTTGCCGTTTGCGAACAGCAAAACGTTAATATATTTCTCCGTTTATTATGCATTTACGACTGAGAATCAGTATGTAACAAGCTATTTTGCTTATTAGTTACACTTAGTGATGTTGTGGTGCTTCTACTTTCTTTGTGCCGAGGTAACACGATTATTTCTTGTGCATTTGTTGATACACATGTATTTTCTATGATTTATTCGCCAAGCACAGAGTTGTCGCCTTCATTACGTGTTATTTTGGTCGTGTAGTGTTCATTTTTTTCGTGGTATGTTTGTTTGGTATGTGGCACGCGGATCTGAATATAATTTGTGTGTGTGTGTGTGTGTGTGTGTGTGTGTGTGTGTGTGTGTGTGTGTGTGTGTCTGTGTCTGTGTGTATTCAAGACAGGGAGGGAGGGAGACAGGGGAAAAGAGAGAGAGAGATTTGGCGTCGGGAGTGAGAAAGTTGTGGATGGGAATGCGGAGTAAATTGTGTGCAGCTTGGGGAGAAGGGAATTTAATTTTAGAGTATGATCATATGCCGTTCTGGGGTGGGTGTTATTTATATAGTTCTTCTATTGTGGAAAACAGGGTTTTATTGAACAGGGTTATGTATTAGTTTAACATTTTCTTTCATTGTTCTACTGTTTTTCGGATGTGATATGTTTCTTCTATTGTTAATTTCTGTTAGTAGCTTTAATGACTTTTAAGTCGTTTTCTGTGTTCTGTGGGTGATGATTCTGTGCTATTAGGTGATCTACAAATTTTGACTGTTGGCTATTTCCTTCCAGTGCTCTAAGATGTTCTGTATACCTAGTTTTAAAATACCCTCATGTTTGAACCACATACAAAGATAGACAGCAGTTGCAAGTTAGTTGATATGTACCAGACTGGTTGTAATTGTTAGTGTCGGTTGTATTTCTTCCAGGTGTGATCTGTGTCGTGTTGCTGGGTCTGTGTGCTATGTTGAGTCCTTTTCTCTTTAGTGTATTGCCCAACCTTTGTGAGACCTTGTTGTAAGTTATTAAGTGTCATTTGATCCTTACAGTCTGCTCATTTGTTGTGAGTTGTGTCTATGTGTGAATGTTTTGTGATTATGTGTGCCTGTTTTTGTAGTTTGTTGTTTATTTAATTTACATTCTTTGTATCACACCCATTATCCTGTGCAGTTAGTTTTATTTTGTTCAGTCCTTCTTTGTTATCATGTTTGTTCATGGGTGTTTCGTTCAGTCTGTGTAGTAAATATCTCTAGCTGGCTTCTGTATAAGTTATTGGGTGATTGGATTGGTTATGATGATTGTATGTTATATATAAATTGTGAAATCATGTCTGTTGTTTCCCTTGTATACAGTGAGATCTAAGAAACTGGGTTTTTCATCTGTATATGCTTCAAAGGTGAAATGTATTTGTGGGTGGATGGTGTTTATCTCCTTATGAAGTTCTTTAGTACGAGATTGTGATTCATCTATCAGGCAAATTATATCTTTTGCACATCTATTCCAATATTTTATTTGGTACTGCTGTGGTATTACTGTTTTGTCAAAGATTTCAATTGTTATCAGACTGATGAAAATGTCAATTCAGAGGCCACTGATTTGGGATCCCGTAGGTAGTCCTTCCTGTTCGCAGTAAAATTTGCTGTTGAATGTGAGGTAGCTTCCGCTATAATGTGCTTGATTATGGCTGATATTTCTTGTATGTTGGTTGTGGGTATATTTTCTAGTAGCTTCTATGATCTTGCTGGGTTCTTCTGTTGAAATGTGTGTGTACATGGAAATTATGTCAAATGAAATTACTATTGCTGTACTTGGTATGTTTTCATTTCTTATTTTTTCTATTAAGTCATTTGAGTTTTTCAGACTTCTACTTTCAGAGTGTTTTTATATTGTCTGTAGTAGTGAGACGGTCTGTGTGAAGGGAGTTTGTTGGTGCTTTGGTAAAGTTAACCAGATAGCTTATAGGGATAGTTGGTCTGTGAATTTTAGTCAATGATTTTAGAGTGGGGGCCTTCGGATTTTATCATTGTTTTACACTACGTGTCTGTGAAAATTGTTTCTGTGTTTTTGAGAGTTTTTGAAGTTTTCTTTTGTACCAACTTGTAGGAACATTTGTTAATTCTGTGATATTCCTGCTATGGACGAATTTCAGTGTTTTTTCAATGTATTCATATTCTTTCATGAGTACAATTAAGTTTCCCTTGACAGGTTTTGTGCTAATGGCATTTTTTGTGTTAATTTTTTCTGTAGCGTTCTGTAGATTTAGTCTTCTGTTATCATTGAGTCTTCCATCATGGTGGTTTTGTTTTGTTTGAGAGTCTGTTATATATTCTCAGCGACTAGTTCTCGTGGTAGGTGGGCATTGAATTCTGGTATCTTCAGTCTCTATTGTTGCTTTTTGGTGTTCTCAGGTTCCGTTGTGATATTCTGTATTGTCCTGTCTGACACCATTATCGTTATGTTTGGGACTCTTCAGGTAAGCTGTTTGTCGTTCAGTAAGTAACGCACTAACTGACACGATATAAAGTGATCCTTGGTCGTAAATGGATAATAAACAGAAAAATAAAATGATGTTTTACTGTTTGCATATGTAAAGTTGTAGACTGAGTAGTAGACCTAGTGCTATTAGCATAAGCATCAAGTAACTTCACATGAGGTATATAAACAAGCACATACATTCACTTTATTTCCAAATTTACAATAGAACTAGAACCTCAAGAAATGCCGCAAATAAACAACATAGAATGCTTCGACTCAATGATAGAAGTCTCACCTGAATACTGTATGCAAACCAATACAAGATATTTGACAATAATCGAAAATTTTACAAGTGTAAATATGTTTACCAAATATTCCTTAAAGGGTTAACGTGTAACAGCAGTTTGGTAGGAAAAATAAACAAATAAAACCACTGAAGACTGCTGAAACATGTCTGGGTGAAAAGAAAATTACACAGTGTCTTGCATAATGTGGAATTCCTCTCCAGGTTTCTTAGCAAGCACAGAAAAAGAAGAACTGCAATATTCATAAGATGAATATAGTATTAATTATTTCAGAACACGTATCAACAAAAAACAAAAAAGGGCATAGAATGTTTGTCGTCTGCAGATTTGTACGAATCTGTAATTTCATCTATTGGCTCTTGCGTTCTGTCGAAAAAAGTGGTAAAGATACAGAAAAACTAAATAGTTGGCTACTAGAACAGACATACAGAAATGTTAATTTAATTGAACAAAAATGAATGGATATTTCCTTATTGATGCTTAATTGTCATGATAACAAATGCAAGAAGTATTAAAATTTAATATCTTTTTTTCCTACAGACGTATCTCTGTTATGATTGCAAATGTAAGAACACATTTAAAAGTACTATATTTTTTTTCTATTTGTGCATCTGGATGTAAACAAATTCACACAAACAAACACACACACACACACACACACACACACGCGCGCGCGCGTGCACACCGCATATGCACACTCAAACCCTCGTACACACTTACATACCCACACAAACTGGCGCGCTCGCGTGAGCAAGGGGAATTTACATACACAAAAATAAAATGTAAAAATAAACAGTGGAAGAGGGATGGAATAAGAACTACATTCATATAGTGTCGTCTTGTGATACTTATTCGAAGTTCCCCTTCCATGCGAACGTCAGGACCAGTTGTATCTTTTAGTATTATTTACATCTTCAGCGATGATTTCTGCACAGAAGATTCTTAAATTGTATCAAAGTTGGTACTGCAGGGTTCCCTTTAATAACTATTGCCACTACGAGAACAATGTTCAAAGAACTTACTTTTGATAACGCTTTTCGTCCTAAACAAACTATCAACTGAATGCAGGAAACGGACGAAAAATAAACAGATCATCAAAACAAGTATTCTTCGTGTGTAACACATATTTCCCGTTACGACGATTAGCGTGGAAAAAAACTTTATTATAAGAGAGTTTCCTAGAGCTAAGAAATGCAATAAGTACTTCAGTTATACTCTTTTTTTATCCTCTTGTTTTAAGAACCTGCAAACATATAAATGCATAAAATATAGCTTTCTTTTCGTTAGCGCAAAAATCGGCTTCTGTTCGGCGTCGAAAAATTCATGGGTAAGCGGATTTGCCTCGCTTTTGCGCTGAGTGCTCGGCAAAAAATTGTGCGAGAGTTTTCGGTTTGAGGTCTGCTGAGAGCACAGAGTTCACAGAGGAGCTTATTTTGCTGTCATAAACCCTTCCGGGAAGTGCTCTCGGCCTTTACTGCATGCTGCACTCATTAACTGTGCGACTCTTAGTGAATACGGGAGGACCTCATGTTATTTTGACAAGCGAAAGTCACATTAAATGGCACAATTTTGTCCTGAAGTTGGCATAAATACGCATTTTAGGTCTTCAAATTAATATTATAGAGTATCACTATGGTGATACTAGTTGGTTCCATCCGTCTTTCACTGTTTAATTTTTCACTTTACTCTTGTCTACGTAAATTCCTCTTCTGTGTGTGTACAGACATACGCATAATATTTTATTCCAGTAGGATCTTAAATTTGTTATCACGACAACGCAGCTACGATAAGCTAAAATCTGTCAATTTCTGTTCATTGAAATTATCATGTCTGTATGCTCTTTCTAGTAGCCTACTGTTTAGTTTTCTCTGGCTGGAAAATTGACCCCTTAGCATTGTTTTCAACAATATATTATCCTCAAGAATATCATGTCTCCTGTCATGTTTCTCTTTATTCATACAACTCTCACTTCCATACAATATAAATGATTTTGCTATTGTTTTATAAAATTAAATTTTCTGATCTTTTCAGGTTTTGCAGTTAAATGTTCCGTTAATTGTTTCAGATATTGATAAAGATTATCATATACGTCAGTTTCATAATTAACTTTTGTCGCAGCTCCGGTACTAAAAATGTGATAGCTCTTGAGTTATTTCCCTGTTAAGAGGTTTTTACCACCGTATTAGGTATTTACATTTAGAGGTCATAACTCTCGTTTTATGTAATGGTATTTTAAAATTGCATTCTGTACGTATTCGGTATAAGTGATATACTAATCTAGACTCCAGCTTCAGTTTCTTATATTAGTACTTGATCTTATGTAAATGGCAGCTGCCGTAGATCAGTGATTTCTTGATAATCATACAATTTCTAATTTCTTGAAGATTAATGATGGGTTACAATTGTAATGCGACTAGTGCTTAGCCAGTTAGCCAGTTGCGCTCCACATTGAAACTTCCTTGACGACAGTGTATGTAGATTAACGAGTGAATATGCTTTAAATTGCTTCATAATTTTATAATTTCCAATTTCATTAATATTAGTGATGATTTACAATTGAGGAACGCACAGTCATTAACCAATAACGCTCGATACTAGAAGAAGCCGGCCGCGGTGGTCTCGCAGTTATAGGCGCTCAGTCCGGAACCGTGCGACTGCTACGGTCGCAGGTTCGAATACTGCCTCGGGCGTGGATGTGTGTGATGTCCTTAGGTTAGTTGGGTTTAAGTAGTTCTAAGTTCTAGGGGACTGATGACCACAGCAGTTGAGTCCCATAGTGCTCAGAGCCATTTGAACCATACTAGAAGACGTCAGGCTCCCATTGTGGCGATCTGTGGAGTTTTGAAATTGAATTTCGGGAGGCAGAGATCTGGTTCTGATTCGGATCCTGCAGAAAGCTTTAAATTTCTTCAAATATTCCCTGTACTTGGTTCTGTGAGTCATAAATGCTCCCGTTGAATCGTTTTTATGCTAACATGTTACGCATGAACATGACTACTTACTCGAATGCAACGTTCATCAGTACATCATACTACACACTACTTTCCTTCAATTAATTTGTATATGACTAGAATGTCCACAGAGTTACAATAGTACAGTTTGAAAAGTAGTTGATACAATCTGTTTTGACATCTTGATCGGAAAAATGCAACAACAAAAATTCACAGACTGTGCTGGGCAGTGTTTCCTAAACTGCTTGAGAAACGGGTAGCAGCGTCTTCTCTGCTGAAATTGAAACTTTTCTTGGAAGCATGTCCTTTGAGAGTGCCAGAGGGGCCAGTTCTTTGCCTGCTGTAGTTGTTATTGTATGTGAATGAGATATTGTCGGCTTGATTCTTCTGTAAGTATCTTTTCGATGCCCATGACCTCCAGATATACTTACAAGGTCCTACTCTATGCTATAGTGATATCCTGTTGCTCCGTTGTCGCTTGCCGCATTATAAGATATCCTTTAACAAATGTCCTAATTTATAATTAATTCTGATTGTAGCAGTGGCTTTGTGCTACTGACCCTTACCTACAGGTATCACCCGGTGTTGTCTTTATCATATTTCTCCGATTTACTTTTGTCGCCGCGATATTTAAACAAGAAATGATTCATAAAAGGCACTAATTCATAATTTAGAAATCCAAGTGACGTAGAAATAGTGATGATTTATAGTTTCATGGTAGATTACGCTCAACTCATCACACACAACAGTCTATTATAAGTCACGATTATGCCTCGAACTATCAGACTGAAACATTATTTTTGACTGCGGTAAACTAAAATATTTCCTTAGTTCTGTCCATGTCGTTTAACTTCTACCCATTTCTGTCTACAAGAGGAGCCTCAGGAAAGCATTAACTAACACTATCGACTACCACTGTAAATCAAACGTCCACACTCAACGATGGGTTGCCCTCGCTCCCCCGACGACGACCTTCGCGAACTCCCTCAAAACTATTCGACACTTAAATGCTGCAACAACGTATCTATTGTCTTGTGTAAGCGAGGTTTGCGTATATGCTACCGTGTTGGGGCTAGTGTCACAAAAATGATGCGCGTTCGAATTACACCGTACCAAACGCCGGTTCTTTCATCATGGAGAGATTGCTGACAGACAACGTTAGGGTTCTCAGTTGCCCAGCACCCCGTGTTTTGTGAATGCACGTGGCCGGAAATACGAAATCATGCTTCATCATTCATGATGTAATGGAAGGGGCCTAAAAAATCATCGTTGATATTATTCAAAAGCCTCATTCAGTAATCTACACGTTTCTGACTGTCATCCTCCCTCAACCGCTGAACAACCGTCACACGATGTGGCTTCAGATTGAGACCTTCCAATATCCGCTGGCAGCTCTTCCCATTTACTTGCTCCTGTCGGGCCAATTTACCCGTAGACATGTTGGGCTCTGAATAATTCTTCGACGAATGTGTGCGATAACTTCTGATGTGCGAACTGAATGAATTCTCCGTCCTTTTACATTTTGCACAGGTCCGGAGGTGCCCCCATTTTTATGCAAACTCTGTATTGCTCTCTTTGTGGTGGTCCTCTATCCGGATACTTCACCTAAAAAACTTCAAGAATTTCCTTAATCTAACCTTTTTCACATATGTGTCCTCATTTGAAAATCTTTCTGCTGCCTAGAGCCATTTTGCAGACCGCAAACGGAAACGTCTAACTTCACTTATGAAATAAACCAAAATGCTGACAGAAGAATGCTTACAATCCATTATTGCATTAAACTGTCCAGTATTGTAGCTGTTGTCCGCCCCGATAGCTGAGTGGTCAGCTTGACGGATTGCCGTCCTACGGGCCCGGGTTCGATTCGCGGCTGGGTCGGGGATTTTCTCCGCTCAGGGACTGGGTGTTGTGTTGTCTTCGCCGTCATTTCACCCCCATCCGGCGCGCAGGTCGCCCAATGTGGCGTCGAATGTAATAAGACCTGTACCAAGGCGGCCGGACCTGTCCTGTAAAGGGCTTCCCGGCCATTGACGCCAAACGCTCATTTTCATTTCCATTGTAGTTGTTTAGTACAGAAGTAGGAATATTGCATTCGCGTTCAGATAGGAGGCGGACTGCTTTTAACAGCGGCGCCATGCATTTTAGCGGTTTTAGATTAGACTGATTAGGAGGAAATGAGATGTACTCCTCTTAACGTTTTTCCTACCAGTGGATAAATACACCCTCGGCGGCCAATCTTCTGTACTCTGGGCCGTGGAGACATCACCCTCCTTCCCCTAAATCAAGAGTTTTCCTGTTGCTTGGATTTATAACTTGACTGATGATCAGGACAAAAGGAACCTACAAACCAGTAACGAAAGTGAACTGTAAATAAATCAGATGTATAAAAACATGATAAATGATATGTAGTCTTGACGTTTCAGCTGTACTTTATCTAACCCACAATTCTGCGTTATACGCCAAGCTGCAGTCTTACTGTAGATAATGGAAAGACAATGAGAAAAACGCTAGACATAACGATAAGTTCTCCAGTCCCGAGGAGAATGATAACAGGTAAACTGGGATGAATTATGGGATATGAAATTCGCGAAACCTAGTTGTTAGCCATGATGAGTAACCGCAGTAACATGACACTGTAACGCCAGCTGATTACTTTGGAAAAAGTGTAATTGCATAAGAACTGTGGTTGAAACAAACGATCTCCCTACAGCTGACTAATTCTGCACATGGCTGCGTCCAAAGTGATGGAAGCCAACACTTGTGCAGTAAAATAGCTATAACTTCCGTACTGCTAGTAATAACGAAATGAAAACGACAGAAAACTGCAACAACCGAGTGCAGCTCTGAGATATTCTGTCCGTGCTTTTGTCAACTCAGACGCAGCACGGAAGGAAACGCCCTCCGATAGTATAGTTTTCCTGAAGCCAACCTGACTGGAACTGATAGTGAAAACAGTTCCTGCCGCCTTTGGCCTGTGGGGCAGCTCAGCCTCCTGCCGTTCAGACTGGCGAACCCGTCATAGTTTCGCATTTCCTCGAATGTGGGTGAATGGTGTCCCTATGCATCGGGATGACTGCAGCTTGAATCTGAATCTAATGGCTGCTAACGCCTACAGATTTCAGCCAGTTGTGAGTTTTTTGAATTAATTAATTGGTGATCACGAAAACTGATTCAGCCACACCATTCCTCTGCTGGGTCGAACCGTTGGTAGTTTCAGTTGGCCAGAAAAAAATTGATTTTACTGCATAAATTAACTCATCAGTTTCAGGAAAATTTTAATTTTTTGATTCATAGGCCTGTGGCTAATTTCGTTGAACTCTTGGTTACTGAAACACTGCACTTCCACGACTGTATAAGAGATTTTAATTTGATTAAACGCATTTTCTGTGTAAAGGGACCGGATTGAGGAGCCTCTGAGACATCTCCACGTGTTTTAGATATCTCAGAAAAGGTTACGGGTTACAGTATAATTAACTGTCTGAAGCCTGAAGATATAAATTCTGCCATCGTCCACATGATTTATCTTCAGTATTCAGACGGACCCAAAACATGAGGCTCGCTAATGCTAAGGTACCTCGGGTAATTTTAGAAACGCATCAGAGATTAAATAGTTCGGAATCCCGTCAACGATTTCCTTCCGTTTGCATTACAGCCCACACGGCCAGTAGTTACACGCTTGTGTCATGACTTCTATTACAGACAATTAGCGCCACATTTCGAACGAACAACGCGAAGAGACAAGAGAGGTTCGTTGTCGCAACAACCCGACCGACACCCGCAGAGTGTTGGAGAGTGTTCTACCCTGGAACTCATCATAGACTTTGGTCTGTAATACAAGTTAATATTTTTTATTATTCCGTTTTGAAATTATAGCATGCGCTGTATAAGTGCTGCAGCCTTTTTTCTAAAATTACAAAAATTACTCCGGATTACAAAGGTTTTTCCAAATGTAAAAATCTGTTCCAAAGTACAACATGATCATGTACCTAAGAACAAACGTAGTAATCAGATTTAAAAGTTAACAGCATTGTAATTAATACTCTATGTGTTACATCAAGTTATTCTTCTTCACACCAATAATGAGTAACTGAAATCAAATTAAGAAGAAGTGTAGTCAAAAAACTTGTTACAAGTTAAAAGCATTTTGGCATAGGAATTACTAGCTACTAACACAAGGTAGGAAAGTTGTTAAAACATTACAGAAACCCTGTTCGTTTGCAAATATCACGTGCTCTTGGGAAGAATACCTCCTCCCGTTCCAAGGTACAAAATGAAGCACGAGAGAGGAAGTATGTCTTAACCATCCACATGTTATGTAACTTATTTTAAAACTGTACGGAATAATTTTGCTCACCACAAAACCCTGTATCTGAAAAACTGAAAATAAATACGTTTTACAGCACTTAAATATGTAGAACTCTTAAAATTTACAAACGCTGCATCGAATACACGCTCATGTCTCACTACAAAGAAAACAATATAGAACGCCGGAAACTGCTTATTGCAATTTCCAGTGCACATTCCATCATGTGATTCTAAACAAATGCCACTTGGTTGAAACACCGACCATGGAACATCAGTTACCTCTATGTTCACTATCCTCCAGGTTCACCACTATCCCCTATAGTGAATAGTCTCTTAGTCACACCTGTGCGATTTCTGCTGTAATAAGTCCGTTGTGATATCAGCGCAGCCCAGGGTGAAAGTGGTGGCCAAATTTACTGCCGACTGTGAGGTAGCCTACATTTTGCATAACGAATTAATACGCCATACCAACTCAAATACAGCACTCAGTCCAGTGAAGGCGAGCTTTTGATTCCAATAAAGTTACCGCCCTTATATTAAATTTCCAGCCAAATGTAGCCTTTCTATCTTAGGCAACATTCCCATATGCCACAGCACCTCTCCTGCTTCGTTGTTCCTGAGTCACCATTGACTATTTCGTAGAAAAACGTACACTGGAACTCTGTAGTGTGTCTTTTTCAATTCCGTAGGTGCGGCGTGAGCCAAATGTAGTCATGTCTCCTTGGTTTCGGAGCGAACCGCCCTTTTCTCTTCCTCTCCAGTGACAAAACAGGTGCGAAACGCGGGTCTCCGTTCCGTGAGCCAGCAGTTTCGTGTTGACAGCAGACGGCGGCTCAAGTGGAGGCATCGATTGCTCTCCCTTTCCGCCCCAGCGCTTCCATAAGAACTGCGCCAGCAGAAAAATCCCCGCTATCTCCGGGAGCGTGTCACACAGTGAGCTGGCCGAATGAAATACGATCTAACACTCTGCCTGGACCAACCGTCACTGCATGTGTGCTTTTGTGTGTGTGTATGCGGATGGGGGGAGGGGGCTACAAGGACAGACTGAGAGAACTGTATAACATACAATCAAAACATATTTATTTAACAGAAAAACTGTATTTTCCCTAAGATAACAGTTAAATGGTCTCCATTTTGCAATACCATGATCAATTTCGAAACTTCTTCCTTCATCAGCAGATGCGGTTATTCCCAGTAAGACCTTAAAGAAAACAAATCTATACATAGCCCGCTGCATTATGAATTAACCAATTTCTAGACCTCTTCCACTCTTGTGAATGACTAACGGATGTCACGTTAACATCAAGAGCGTATATAAAATGCAACATGTCTATAATAACTGATAACTGAATGCGAAAGGTGGACCAATTCGCCATTAAGCAGGTGATGTAATGTTCGTGCTTATCAATGTATACTGTTGTTACGTTAGAATCGTGGGACAATTTTTCTCTTTCGTTTATTTCTCTTGATGTACATTGCATGTAACATGTTACATTATATTAATCGTACTCCATGGATTCTCTAGAGAAGGATCTCTGGAGACGCAAAGACACCAAGGATGGACATTTTATTCACATACAACACAATGAAACGACTGAATACTTTGAAACATTAGTCTGTTAAGGCGCTGATATTAATATTAAAGGCAACTAAAATATTAATTTTAATAGTTTCTATCTAGATGTTCATTAGTGACGTGATAGGACGCGTCCAAAAGAGAGTTCTTGAAATCAATCTTAAGCTCCACCTGTTATTAATGAAACATATCTTACGACATATTATTCAATATGTGTATACCCATTAATCTGGCAGCCTTCTGTGCTAGTGTTTTGCACATTCCTCACCAAAGAAAATGAAACAAAAAATATATACTTATTCAGAAATCTGGCTGAAATTTCATTTTCTTATAACAGGTCTCTGCGTAGTGTTCTAAAATAATGCGACGGTGTCTTCAGTAGCTCCAAATGCAACATCAACTGATTGTAGAAAGTCAAAGTTAACACGTACAGGGATGTGGAGATTGCACATCGATGCATTAGTAAGTGTGAGCTTTAGTTGTTGAAATTTATTTACATCATAGACATTAGCAAAGCGAATGTGATTCACGTATGTTCCATCACTATGTGTTACTTCTTCCCATGCAGTTTCTCACGAACCGATATCCGTTCAAAAAATAAATAAATGAATAAAAAGTAAAGTAAAGAACGAACCACGAAAGATACGGGAATCGGTAGATGTGATGTACAAGCACAGACAAATAAATGATTATAGTTTCAGAAAAATTGGATGATTTGTTCAAGAAAATATCTTCCCAAACTGAGCCAGTCAATAACGCTTTGGTCCACCTCTCTCCCATATGCGAGCTTGGCGTTTATTAATAACGTAGTTGGATGGCCCCCTGACGGATACTGTGCAAAGTTCAGTCCAACTAGCGCATTAGATCGTCAAAACCCCGAGCTCGTTGCAGAACCCTGGCAATAAAGCTCCAAACGTCCTCAGCTGAGGAGAGATTCGGTGACCTTGCTGCCCGAGGTAGGTTTAGGCAAGCAGTAGAAACTATCGCCGTGCGCAGGCGAGCATTATCTTGCTGAAATGCATGCCCAAGATAGCTGTCCGTGAAGGGCAACAAAACGCCGCGTAGAGTGTCATCAACTTATCGCTGTGCTGTAAGGGTGCCGCAGATGACAAGCAAGGGGGTCCTCTAAAGAAAAGAAATGGCACCCCAGACCACCAATCAGGTTGGCACCCTACCGCCGTCCGATTCGTCTCCAGGCACGGCTACGACCGGGAATCTCATTGACTGGAGTAGATTTTCCTCCAGTAATGAGTTCCGCTTCGAACTGAGCCTTAATGATCTGCGAAGACGTATCTGGAGATGCCCCGAACAGCAGGGGATACCAAACTGACTACCAGCCACCATATCGCCCAATAGTCAGGAATGATGGTCTGTGATTGCATCATTTCTTTCCTTAGCAGCGTCCCTTTGGTTGTCGTCCACGGCACCCTCACATCACAGCCACTCGTCGAAATTGTACTCCCTGTTTTTCTGCCCTTTATGGCAAGCCATTCTGGGCTTACATTTCAGCAACATAACTCCTGCCCGCACACGGCGAGAGTATATACTGCTTATATTCGTGCTTGCCTAAGGTTTCCTTGGTCAGTAAGGTCACCTGATCTCTCCCCAGTTGAGAATGTTCGGAGCATTACTGTCAGGGCCCTCTAATCAGATCGGCATTTTGACGATATAACGAGCCACCTTGACTAAACGTGATACGATATCTCTCAGGACGACACTCAAAAACTCTGTCAATCAACACCAAGACGAATAACTGCTTGTAAAAAGGGTCAGGGGTGGGCCAACCCATTGATAACCTGCCCAGTTTGTGAAGATCTTTCTCTTGAATAATTCATCAATTTAATCTGAAACTGTAATTATTTATCTTAACGTGTACATCTCGTCTGCTCATTTCCGTCCCATTCGGATAATCAGTTCGTTGTGCGTCTTTTTTTGTATTAGATTTCAGTTTTGTTACACACCGCGATGTTACACGCTACAATTTGGAGCCTTCTACTGGCAGAGGGCTGCAACTTGGGTAGGCGAAGAGGGGAAGTCGACTGAGTAATCTGCATTACATGTAATACATCAACCGGTATTGAGAACAGAAATAAAAATTCGTACCACAACTCCATGACGACCCATGTTACTGCACTGATTCTGTGCAACCGACTGGTAGTTACACACCACTTCACTCTCCTGACTTTAGTGAGCGGTGAAATGTCACATGATCACCTGGTACAGATTCTTCACCATCTACAGCATTGCTAAGTGACTAGTGTGTTCTTTTAAGGGGTAATTAATTTTTTCCGATGAGCTTGTACAAGTTGATAGTTGAGATGGACTGCTGTCATTAACAGCGTTGCTGGCCACGTCAGTGGAGTCTGTTGGTGGCGGCATTCTCAAGGTAAAGCCTAGGGCAATGCTGGAAGCCATGGCCAAAGAAATATTTGCAGCACATATCGTTTTCTACGATGAGACACTATTCCACACACTTCGCAAGCTTAACTGGTGAAACGTTATACCTGTAGGATACAGAAAAGCCTTCGTTGGCAATGGAACATCAGCGTAATTCGCCTAATGTTATTTTGGTATGGGCCATGTGGACACTAAAACTGTACGATTCGTTTTCCTTCCGTGAGCTAAACATGCAACAATCATTTACAGGAGGTTCTTGAGCCATGGCTGATGTCATACTGTAATATTATATGAAATACTTGAGTTAAATGTGTTTTGGCTCCCACTCTACACTAAGACGCATTAAGTTCACGGGAATTAATTCATATGTATTTCATAACTAGTGTGTAACACACTTCGCACCGAGTCTGTTTTACGAACCTGAGTAATAACCGTGTACGAACTCGTAATATCTAAACGTTAAACTCGCATGTGTTCAGTGAACAGTATTTATACTGTTTTTAGCTCATACATGATTTCTCCAACTCCCTGTTCTCCCACTTGGCTGCTGAAAATTGCTATTTCGTAGTATTAATGTTATGTGACAGTGGAATTAGGAAAAGCCCTTTCATTACCCTTAAGACAGCAAGCAATATATGCCGTGCGGATACACTTTTCAGCTGAGGGTGGACGATGCCTTCAGATATTAGTTGTAGTAGGAGGAATAATCCAGATGAAAGAATTATATTGACAAATATGATTAAGAAAAAGGCTTTCAGATTCTGTCTATCATCCACTATCCCAAGACACAATGGTTGTTCTGTTGTTGTTCACCATGGCCTCTGGACACGACACCCATGGATTTCTTACATGAAAGACTCTGTGTATGTGGCTCCTCTATCGAAAAAAATTTGTTAACTCAAATGTGCTGAACCGCGCAGTTCTTGTGCTGTCATTGCATAGTACACTTCAATTTTCGGTGAGTCATGTTGATTTGGGCGTAAAATGGAATATCTCATAGAAGTGGTCAGTGTGAGCAACATATGTAATATGGAACATCTTTGAAGTATCTAAAACATAATTTGAACATTTTTTTACTGTCTCTGGCCGGCCGGACTGCCCGAGCAGTTCTAGGCGCTACAGTCTGGAACCGCGCGACCGCTACGGCCGCAGATTCGAATCCTGCCTCGGGCATGGATGTGTGTGATGTCCTTAGATTAGTTAGGTTTAAGTAGTTCTAAGTTCTAGGGGACTTATGACCTCAGAAGTTAAGTCCCATAATGCTCAGAGCCATTTGAACCATTTTTTTTTTTACTGTCTCTGTAATGTGTATCGATGTATCACTATGTGTGAGGTGGCTTGGTTCAAATGGCTCTTAGCACTATGGGACCTAACATCTGAGGTCATCAGTCCCCTAGAACTTAGAACTACTTAAGCCTAACCAACCTAAGGACATCACACACATTCATGCCCGAGGCAGGATTCGAAACTGCGACCGGAGCAGCGTGGTTCCGGACTGAATCGCGTAGAACGACTCGGTCACAACGGCCGGCTGTACAGGGTGGTTACAATCAAAGTGTAGCTACTTACGGAGGTCCAGTGTGGGCTGTAATTATCGTACGGTAACGAGACTTGATAGATACTCGTAGTTTAAAGCGGAACAGACTTTCACTGGAAAAAAATTAGTTAAGATTGTGGCCACCAGGTGCAAATCTGCGGCAGCACACTGTTCGTATCACATTACGACATCCACGCAGTCATCTGACAAGCAATAACGTGAGTGAGCAGCATGGCTATGGAGAAGAAATACCATGCGCTCTTAGTGAAACTGTTTTACATGAACGGTAGCAACTACAACGTTGCTTTGAGAGGCTATTGCTGACTGGAAGGACTGAGGAGTGACCCGATACCAGTGAATGGTTTCAAGAAGATGATAACGAAATTCGAACATAGGAGTGAGCTTGTTGTGCACCTGGAACAGAAAGGCTTTCTATTCCGGAGGACGTTATTGACAAGTTGCTGTTGCTGTAACCTACCGTGCAACGCGTGTCCCGCTCGTCGCGCAAATCATTAATACTGACAATATGGCTGCCTTGCAGTACACTTGAAAAGAAAAACGCTTCCGTCACATACAAGGTAACAAGCAAGAGTTTTTAGCTCCCTCGTGGAGTACGAATCAAAAGTTAATCAGATGTGGACATTAAAGAGATTATTCTCTACATTCATCTCAATTTAATCTTTGGCACTGAATTTAAAGTATTGTATCTCTCTGCGTCATAGTGTGAAACCAGCGTCAGGACAATTCTTCATCCCATGGTCAACACTACGGGTAGTTTTTTTTTCTTTTTTTGAAAGAATAAATCACCTTTCACTCTATATTACTGTATTTTCTTCCTGTGCCAACTAGACTTCGGATTTTACGCCATTACGGAGTACAAAGCTAAAAGTACTGTACTCAATGATGGCATAAAAGCCGAACTCTGATAGTACAGAAGAAAAGAACAATTCTATTAATTCAAGTGTGGTTTATTCTTTCAAAAAATGCTGCATGACTGTTGCTCAGTACCAACGAAAACTTTTTAGTACGGGAAGTCTTGTGGTATATTCTTCACTAGTATTCACACAAGATCCAGACGGTGCAGCAACTGCAACTTCATGATACACAACAACGTTCTGAATTTGCTCCTTGGTTTCTGGCACGCATGAAACTTGATGACATGTGTGGCCGGCCAATATTCTACGGAGTAATGAAGCACCTTTTTCACTACAAGGTGCAGTAAATACACAGAACTGCCCAATCTGGGGTAGAGTTGCTCACTAAGAGCCATATCACTCACCCTATGTGTCTATTTCAGGGTTCACAAGTACCTTCACCCTCGGTGCGTTCTTCTTTGGAGAGAATACACCTAGAGGGCCTGTCTGGTCTGCCGTAATGTCTGTGCGTTATCGAGACCACCTTGTGCAGCATGTGATTGCTGCTTTGGAAGAGCGCAGCTGTGTGCGAACCACTGTATTGATGTAAGGTGTGACAACACCTCACGTCGTCCGCTCAGTGAAAGATATACTTAATGCAGCCTTGCACGAATGTGTTATCTCAAGAGGCTTTCCATTAACATCGTCTGCAAGATAACCTGACCTGAATCCATGTGATTTTTACTCTCGGGATATCTAATAGAACGCGTGTCCCAGGGAAACGTTCGGTCTCTTACCAGTTCAGATTACACCGGAACTACTGCGAGTAGCTGTTAAGACGTCGTTTTAAGAATGCAGCATCTCGTCAACGACCCCAGTGCTCATACTGAACAAATTGTGTAAGTGATGGTTAACAATAAAGTCAACACTCTTCCTTCCTCACTTGTTTGACCGTTTCCGTCCAAGTCCCGTTCCTAACCAATTCTACAATTCTACATGGAAACCTGTCTCTACGTCTTTCTTGGAATTATAGCGCCAGATTGCACTTGGTTGCCAAAATTGGAACTAATTTCGTTTCGGTTGTGAATCGATTCCATATTATAGCATCTGCCAAACTCCGGTGTCATACGATAAGCACAGCCCACACTGGATCTTCGTGAGTAGCTACATTTAAATTATAGCCGTCTGTCAGAAATGGCCCGGGACGGCCCAACGGTACAGAACGACTGCCGTGCCATCCACAGTTGTAAAGTATCACGATCGAGCGTCGGTATTGATCGTCTACAGATGGTTGAACTACAGACAACACGAGCCATGTACCTCCTTCCTGGTGGAATGACTGGAACTGATCGGCTGTCGGACACCTCAGTCTAATATGCGCTGCTAATGCGTGGTTGTTTACATCTTTGGGCAGGTTTCATGATGTCTCTGAACAGTCAAAGGGACTGTGTCTGTGACACAATATCCACATTCAACGTCTATTTTCAGGAGTTCTGGGAACCGGGGTGATGTAAAACTTTTTTGATGTGTATATCAATAGATATTTCACCCCATTCAGTGTTCTTCTTATAATTCCCCGGCATTTCTGAAATAAAAAAAACCACGTAAGAAAATACTTCTGGGTTAAGTTGATACACCATATCAACTCGACCCAAAAGGAGCGTATCAACTTGACCCAAACGATGCCATTATACTAAACTAAAATATACGAGGAACAGGTAGCAGTTAATATTACTCTTCAAAGTTAATATTCTTCCTCCAAACCATGAAACAATGTGATATGTTTGATTGTTCAACTAGCTCACGAATAACGCTAAAATAAAAGATGAAAGTATCTAGTAAAACTTTACTTTCAGCTGGAAAAAAACTGTTTTTATTCATAAAACACAGCGACAAGCAACCTTCACTTCCGACACATGCGTGATTACTGAATGTCGATCAGTGTCGTCCCCCCCCCCCCCCTCCCCCCCACTCACTCCCGTTCCCGTTTGCAAGCGTCTTCGCTTTTGGAAGTTATTGGGCCTGTATCAACTTGACCCTGTATCAACTAGACCTGGTCTCCCCTACTGTTGGGAAGGATCGAGTCACGCCGAAACAGTAAGAGCGTTGGCTCTCACGCGCCCCGAATATAGAAGATATGAATAAATCTGTGGATGAGGCTCATAAAAATCTGGGTAAGATCTATGATGAGTCGCCTGTTAGTGAGAGAACTTTGGCGAAAATGGTTTCCTTGCTTCAAGAACGGTGATTATCACTTTGAAGATCGCCATGGTTGTAAAAGAGGGAAGGCTTTCGATGCCACTGCAACCGACGGGAACAATCACAGGAGATCGTTATTGAAAGTAATTGATGTGTTTGAGCCGAGCACTGAAAGACAAACGGCCACAGCACAACGATAGACATGAAAAGGTGATTTTGCAACATGACCGTGTCGGAAGTGGAGGGGATGTGGCCAGCACACCGCCATCCTGGACATTGCCAGTTTTCGTGACCGGAGCCGTTACTTCTCAGTCAGGTAGTTCCTCAACTGACCTTGCAAGGTCTGAGAGCACCTCGCTTGCCAAGAGCACTGAGCAGACCTGGACGGTTGGCCGAGCGGTTCTAGGCGCTACAGTCTGGAACCGCGCGACCGCTACAATCGCAGGTTCGAATCCTGCCTCGGGCATGGATGTGTGTGATGTCCTTAGGCTAGTTACGTTTAAGTAGTTCTAAGTTCTAGGGGACTGATGACGTCAGAAGTTGAGTCCTGTAGTGATCAGAGTCAGCCAGACCTGGACGGTCACCCATCCAAGTGCTAGCCCAGCCAGACAGTAATGAACTTCAGTGATTGACGTGAACTAGTGTTACCACTACGGCAAGGCCTTTGCCTTTAATGACATCCAACCAGCGTTAAATGGTTATAGGCCTTTTGCAATCCTATACTGATTCTGAATGTATGGTCGATTATTTCTTTTTCTAAATCGCTAGAAACTGATGTGCGTTCTCAAATAAATAATAACGTGCCACATAAGCGTAAGTGTAGAAGAAACAAAGTCAGTTAAAATAAGAGAGTACAATATTAGACGCTAAAAAGTTCTGTGCTGTAAAAATGCCGTATCGATTCGAAGGAGCTTTTTTAATTTAGGTGGAACATAATTTAAAAAGAAATAAATCTGTGAAATGGATGCCTTTCCTCTAGCTTCCTGAACTTCCGTTGTGAGAGCGCAACCCAATATCTGGCTGATAATATGAGACAGGAGGGAGGAGAAGGGGGGAAGGAGGGGGGACTTCACGAGAGAACGGAGGCACCTGCGGCCTGCTCTGCAGAACACGAGAGGCAGGAATATGCAGGCGCCAGCCACGCCGTGTTTTCCAATAACCGGCGTTCCCCATTCTGTGGGCGCCGCTTACGCTCAGACGCCAAGTATCTATCCCCCATCGTGATTCATACCACAGATATTACGGAGATCAGCTACTTCTTCCCTCGATTTTCGTAGGACGTCAAACGACACTAGTTTTGAAAAATATCTTCGCGACTTGTTGAGGAATGAAAGGTAATGCAGTTACAGCTTTTAGGTGGGAAAAGGAAAAATTAAATTATTTGAAAACCGAAATAAATTCTTTTCCGAAGCAGAGAGCTTTCTCATTGTAGGTCGGAAACGCTTGTACTACTCTAGGTTACAGCCGAGATGAGCATAGTGAAATTACGTTTGCTGAAAGTCTGTGAGGTCACCAAACGACACTGAAGTTTTCAAGTGTGTGGCAATGGCGACATTCAGTGTAGCAAGTTTAGTAGAATGCAGAAATTGGCAGAGAAAACAAATCAATATAAGACGGCATCAGATCAACTCAAAAACTCTTACCTGAACAATACGTATAGAAATGAAGACCTATTAGTATATGTCAAATTTGTTAAGATAATCCTAGCTGACGAACGAAACCTGAACGAAGGGAAAATGAGCGTAAGAACAGCAATTACAGAAGAGTTCAATGATTTTGAAAGTAAAATTTCGTCACTCGATCTGAGTGAAGACGCTAAGGTGTTTTTGTCTTAGGTAAAATTAGTAAGCGTTTCAAAATCATCCATTCATTCACTCAGAAACCGTACTGGCACTGAAACGGAAGACAACAGAGAGCAGGCCAAAATACTGAATTCCGTCATCTGATATTATTTCACCGCGGAAGATCGTAACAAAGCCCCACCTTCCAATACTGGTACGAACGTCGAAATGGCAGATATTGAATAACAGATCGCGGAATACAAAAACAAATACAATCGCTTAGGAGTGGAAAAGCATCAGGACGAGGTTACAATCCTATATATATATTGCCGTGTGACGAGGGCCTCCCGTCGGGTAGACCGCTCGCCTGGTGCAAGTCTTTCGATTTGACGTCACACCGGCTACTTGCGCGTCGATGAAATGATGATTATTAGGACAACACCACACGCAGTCCCTGAGCAAAGAAAATCTCCGACCTAGCCGGGAATCGAACCCGGGCCCTTAGGATTGACAAACCGTCGCGCTGACCACTCAGCTACCGGGGGCGGACATGACAGTCCTGTAAGATTCTACAAAGATTACCCGATAGAACTTTCTCGTCTTCTACCAGCAGTTTGTCGTAGAGCACTGAGCTAACAAGGTTACATAACGATTGGAAAAAGCATAAGTCATTCCAGTTTTCAAAAAGGGTCATAGGACAGAGGCACACAAATGTAGACCTATATCGTTGACCTCTATTTTTTGTAGAGTTTTGGAACGTGTTTTACGTTCAAGAATTATGACTTTTCTGGAGAACGAAAATCTCCTCCATAAAAATCAGCATGCATTCCGCAAACAGAGATCTTGCGAACACTCAGCTCTCAGTCATCTTCCATGCTATCCATAGCGCTGTAGACAATGACGCTCAGGTTGATGCCGTGTTCCTTGACTTCAGGAAGGCATTTGGCACGGTCCCGCACTGCCGTTTAGTGTGAAAAAACTTGACTTATCAGGTACCTGACCACATTTGCGTCTGGATTCAACACTTCCTTTCAGATAGAACTCAACACGTCGCTCTTAACGGATCAAAATCGACGGAGTACCGTAAAGAACTGTCTTACGACCGTTTATTCTTTACAATATATAGTATAAACTATCTAACAGAAAGCGTCGGAAGCTGTTTAAGACTGTTCGCTAGTGATCCGGTTCTCTACAAGTAAATAGTAATGCCAGATTCACATAATGACCTGCAGATGATTGATGATTGGTTCAGGCTCTGGCATTTGACCCTGGACGTGAATGAATGCATACACAGGAAAAGAAAGCCACTCCTGTACAACTACACCATTGCCGAAAAGCTGCTGGAAACAGATTCTACTGTACAATATCTAGGAGAACTGTCCAGAGTGGCCTTAAGTAGATTGACCACATGAAACAAATGTCAGGAACAGCAGATGCTATATTGAGATTCGTAGGAAGAATCTTAAGAAAATGTAACTCATCCACGAAGGAAATGCCGTATAGCGCGCTTGTTCGAGCGATTCTTGAGTACTGCTGATCAGTATGAGACCCTTACCAGGTAGGACTGTCAGAAGCGATAGAAAAGATTCAACTAAGAGCAGCACATTTCGTCACGAGGTCGTTTAGTAGGTGCGAGAGCGTTACAGAGATTCTCAGCAATCTCCACAGGCAGACATTACAAGAGAGGTGTTGTGTATCATGGATAGGTTTGCTACTGAAATTTCGAGAGAGCACGTTCCAGGAGGAGTCGGACAACATCTTACTTTCTTCCACATACATCTCAAGTAACGGCCACAACGAGAAAATTCGAAAAATTAAAGCCAATACAAAGAGTTACCGACAGTCGTTCTTCCGACGCGCACCTCGCGACTGGAACAGGTTAACGGTCATCAGTTACTGGGACCAGAAGTACCCTCTGCCACATACCGTCAGGCTGCTTGAGGAATATGACGTAGATGTACACTAAGTAATCAAAAGTATCAGGAAACCTGGCTGAAAATGACTTACAAGTTCGTGGCGCTCTCCATCGGTAATGCTGGAATTTAATATGGTGTTGGCCTACCCTTAGCCTTGATGACAGCTTCCACTCTCGCAGGCATACGTTCAATCAGGTGCTGGATGATTTCTTGGGAAATGGCAGTCCATTCTCCACGGAGTGCTGCGCTGAGGAGAGGTATCGATGTCGGTCGGTGAGGCCTGGCACGAAGTCGGCGTTCAAAAACATCCCAAAGGTGTTCTATAGGATTCAGGTCAGGATTCTGTGCAGACCAGTCCACTACAGGGATGTTATTGTCTTGTATCCACTCCGCTACAACCCGTGCATTATGAACAGGTGCTAGATCGTGTTGAAAGATGCAATCTCCATCCGCGAATTGAACTTCAACAGTGCAAAGCAAGAAGGTGCTTAAAATATTAATGTACCGGGTGATTAAAAAGTCAGTATAAATTTGAAAACTCAATAAATCACGGAATAATGTAGATAGAGAGATACAAATTGACACGCATGCTTGGAATGACTTGGGGTTTTATTACAACCAAAAAAATACAAACGTTCAAAAAATGTCCGACAGATGGCACTTCATCTGATCAGAATAGCAATAATTAGCATAACAAAGTAAGACAAAGCAAAGCTGATGTTCTTTACAGGAAATTCTCAGTATGTCCACCATCATTCCTCAACATAGCTGTAGTCGAGGAATAATGCTGTGAGCATCGCTGTAAAGCATATCCGGAATTATGGTGAGGCATTGGCGTCGGATGCTGTCTTTCAGCATCCCTATAGATGTCGGTCGATCACGATACACTCGCGACTTCAGGTAACCCCAAAGCCAATAATCGCACGGACTAAGGTCTGGGTACCTGGGAGACCAAGCATGACGAATGTGGCAGCTGAGCACACGATCATCACCAAACGACGCGCGCAAGAGGTCTTTTACGCGTCTAGCAATATGGGGTATTTTTCTTTTTGCTCTAATAAAACCCCATGTCATTTCAAGCATGTGTGTTAATTTTTACATGTCTATTTACATTATTCCGTGGTTTATTAAGTTTTCAAATTTATACTGACTTTTTAATCACCCAGTATGCCTGTGCTGTGATACTACCACTCAAAACAACAAGGGGTGCTAGCCCATTGTGTACCGTGATTCGTCACTCCACTCAACGTTTTTCCACTGTTCAATCGTCCATTGTTTACGCTCCTTACACCAAGCAATGTGTCGTTCGGCATTTACCGGCGTGATGTGCGGCTTATGGGCAGACGCTCGACCATGAAATCCAAATTGTCTCACCTCCCGCCTAACTGTCATAGTACACTCCTGGAAATTGAAATAAGAACACCGTGAATTCATTGTCCCAGGAAGGGGAAACTTTATTGACACACTCCTGGGGTCAGATACATCACATGATCACACTGACAGAATCACAGGCACATAGACACAGGCAACAGAGCATGCACAATGACGGCACTAGTACAGTGCATATCCACCTTTCGCAGCAATGCAGGCTGCTATTCTCCCATGGAGACGATCGTAGAGATGCTGGATGTAGTCCTGTGGAACGGCTTGCCATGCCATTTCCACCTGGCGCCTCAGTTGGACCAGCGTTCGTGCTGGACGTGCAGACCGCGTGAGACGACGCTTCATCCAGTCCCAAACGTGCTCAATGGGGGACAGATCCGGAGATCTTGCTGGCCAGGGTAGTTGACTTACACCTTCTAGGGCACGTTGGGTGGCACGGGATACATGCGGTCGTGCATTGTCCTATTGGAACAGCAAGTTCCCTTGCCGGTCTAGGAATGGTAGAACGATGGTTCGATGACGGTTTGGATGTACCGTGCACTATTCAGTGTCCCCTCGACGATCAAATGGCTCTGAGCACTATGGGACTCAACTGCTGTGGTCATCAGTCCCCTAGAACTTAGAACTACTTAAACCTAACTAACCTAAGGACATCACACACATCCATGCCCGAGGCAGGATTCGAACCTGCGACCGTAGCAGTCGCACGGTTCCGGACTGCGCGCCTAGAACCGCGAGACCACCGCGGCCGGCCCCTCGACGATCACCAGAGGTGTACGGCCAGTGTATGAGATCGTTCCCTACACCATGATGCCGGGTGTTGGCCCTGTGTGCCTCGGTCGTATGCAGTCCTGATTGTGGCGCTCACCTGCACGGCGCCAAACACGCATACGACCATCAGTGGCACCAAGGCAGAAGCGACTCTCATCGCTGAAGACGACAAGTCTCCATTCGTCCCTCCATTCACGCCTGTCGCGACACCACTGGAGGCGAGCTGCACAATGTTGGGGCGTGAGGGGAAGACGGCCTAACGGTGTGCGGGACCGTAGCCCAGCTTCATGGAGACGGTTGCGAATGGTCCTCGCCGATACCGCAGGAGCAACAGTGTCCCTAATTTGCTGGGAAGTGGCGGTGCGGTCCCCTACGGCACTGCGTAGGATCCTACGGTCATGGCGTGCATCCGAGCGTCGCTGCGGTCCGGTCCCAGGTCGACGGGCACGTGCACCTTCCGCCGACCACTGGCGACAACACCGATGTACTGTGGAGACCTCACGCCCCACGTGTTGAGCAATTCGGCGGTACGTCCACCCGGCCTCCCGCATGCCCACTATACGCCCTCGCTCAAAGTCCGTCAACTGCACATACGGTTCACGTCCACGCTGTCGCGGCATGCTACCAGTGTTAAAGACTGCGATGGAGCTCCGTATGCCACGGCAAAATGGCTGACATTGACGGCGGCGGTGCACAAATGCTGCGCAGCTAGCGCCATTCGACGGCCGACACCGCGGTTCCTGGTGTGTCCGCTGTGCCGTGCGTGTGATCATTGCTTGTACAGCCCTCTCGCAGTGTCCGGAGCAAGTATAGTGGGTCTGACACAACGGTGTCAATGTGTTCCTTTTTCCATTTCCAGGAGTGTACTTGCAGTGGGTCCTGATGCAGTTGTGAATTACCCTCTTCAACTGTTGGCGGTCTCTGTCAGTCAACAGACTGTCAGTGAGTTCCACGGAGTGCCACATTAGGCTCTCTCTCGCTGTCTAATGACTACTGGGATCTCTGATATGGAGTACCAGGCAGCACAATGCACTTGCGGATGTCCGGATATTTTTGATCACATAATGTAGATGTTCTTAGCAATGAAAATTAGGAATTGAAGAAGAGCTAGTGCTAGTGTACTAGTTTCTGTTCTCGAAGTTCGTAACTAGATGGATCAGCTGTGAGCATTTTTCGTAGCATATTTCTTGAAGTTCTTGTAGCTCCAACTGCGATGTAGTTAATTACCGGAGCTGAGACCTAAATATCTTTGTGGGCAGCGATAAATTTCTTACATGGTGACATCGAATGTCACTATTTTACATGACGCGCTTTTTCAGTGAATCGCATCTACGTAGGTGCATACGAGAGACATAGTCTGTGTCCGGTGTTCGGAATGCAATATACAGAGAAGTGCACCATTGTTATCCTTAACAGACAGTTCTGTGTACAGTGCAGTCCGTGCGAATACCGGAGAGAGACAACCTCGCCCTGATTGGCAATTATTGTCCGTGTTTGTTCATCTCGCCGTCTCTGAATTTGCTCGCTAATAGGATTGGCTTCAAGCTTCGCGCTACATTTGCTTCTGAATCAATACCAGCTAATGAAGTGCGAACTTCCGAACAACCTGTGGCGTTGAGTTAATAATATACCAAAATTTATTTCTCTTTGTCTGGGCTATGAATCTAATAAAGATATAACTAATTAACCTTGTTACAGAATGGGGCGGGCGGGGGGGGGGGGGGGGGGGAGTTCATCAAGTGTTTGATTTCCGTGGTTGACACCGATACGAGTTTCCGAATTTAAGCAACTACACGAGAAGGGAAAAGCTGTTTCAAATATTCGCTTATAACTGATAGCAAGCAAGGCTCTCTAGGTTCTCTAAGTACAACAATATGCTTCAATAAAGATGCTAAAATACAGATCGTTTAATGCAAATTATTGCATGGAAAGCTTTTATCGTAATTCGTGACTAAGAACTGAAATTTCCTGTGCTTTGTGAACTGGTGTCCAAGTGCGTATTTTCAGAATTTAAATTGAACCATAATCTTGTTACCATCAACTGCTGAAGATTGACTGTTGCTTATTTCTTGACGTAAGGCACGGCACAGTCTACCTAGGGATATTACCGGTCAAGTGATACTATTTCCGAGCAGACATCATAATCGAATTTTCATACGTGTGTTAATAACGTATTTGTAATTAGATTCTCATTACATATCATCTGACGATTAATTTACCTCGCTTTACATGTAAAACAAAGAAGCACCAGAAGTAGAGAGGCGCTGGAGATTATGGTGATTACCCGTGCCACATATCCCATGAACCATCGGAGCGTTGCTCTCCAGAAAGATCAACGACTTTCGACAAACCACCAGCAGAGTGTTTGGAGCGTGAAGACTCCTTCGAATAAGCATTGAAGTCTTGCTGTTTACGACTGTCATTAGCTCATTTTCTGTGCCAATCAAGAACATTAATATCCGCATTTTCACAAAGATTAGAAAAAAATCACTTCGATGTATTTCTGGACCATCTACGTGATGAACTTCCCGAACTTCAGAGGTTTGCTCTAGGTGACACAAATGAGGTGCTTACAAAGTCTGACCATGAATGTTTCACGTGGAGTCAGACCAAAGCAAACATATCAGTGAGCCCATACTCTTTACTGTAGGAATCAGCAGCCTGAATTTTGGACAGCTTCATTAAGCACTAATTGAAGTTGAGCAACATACAGAGTCACTCTTCTGTTCGAGTAACGTTTCCCAACGCTTCGAATATGAAATGACGGGAATAGTCGAGTGCCTATACTAAGTCGTGTGACTAAGGCCTCCAGTCGGGTAGACCGTTCGCCGGGTGCAAGTATTTCGATTTTACGCCGCTTCGGCTACTTGCGCGTCTATGGGGATGAAATGATGATGATTAGGACGACACAAAACCCAGCCACTGAGCGGAGAAAACCTCCAACGCAACCGGGAATTTAACCCTGACCCATAGGATTGACAGTCTGTTGCGCCGGCCACTCAGCTACCGAGGGCGGACCCAATGCTAAGTGAAAAAGTGATTTACCATTCACCCTGAAAATTAGAAAACTCACACTTCATTACAGTGTCTTGAGAGTAACTTACAAGTATTTATTTAACCTATGCAGACAAATAAAAGATTTTGTTGAAGGATTGTTTGTTTCCCAACAGTGAATATTAATGATACAATATGCTACGTCCACTATCGACTAACGGCTTCTCTTATTCACAGCTGCAGTAATTTCCTCTTATATCTCAGTTGTCAATATAGGAGAAGTTCCTATTAAAATATATTTCTTTCCTTGCTGATTTACATTTACATTATCCATTTTGTTAGGTTTACGTCAGTGACTCAAACTCAAAATCCGCTGAAAGCAAACAAACAGAATAATACAACATGGAATTATGAGCTGACGGAATAAATATACCAATACCAGTAATAAGAATACAGTGCAGTACAACCATTGTTGTGGCTGGCACACTTGTGGCGCCAGTTATTATAGGTAGTAGCCAGTAATGCCATAAAACGTCGGGAGGACTGCTCAGGAAAGTGAGCAGGGAGATGGGCAAGAATCATCAGCTCGCTGGTGGCCACTGAATCAGAAATGCGGCAATGTAAACATCATATTTCACTTAGCAAAAAACCCGCCAGGGTAGCCGAGAGCGCTAACGCGCTGCTTCCTGGACTCGGGTAGGCGCTCCGGTCCCCAGATCGAATCCGTCCGGCGGATTAACGACGACGGCCGGTGTGCCGACCAGCCTGGATGTGGTTGTTAGGCGGTTTTCTACATCCTACTAGCTGAATACCGGGCTGGTCCCCACGTCCCTCCTCAGTTACACGCCCCTCAGACATTTGAAACGCATTCACACTATTTCACGATTTACACTAGGGGCAGACAGCTGGTGTACACTACTTCCGTCCTGGGGGGGTATGGGGTGGTGGCAGGTAGGGCATCCAGCCACCCCTCAAAATTAACCACGCCAATTCCGTACTTAACCCTACCGACCCTGCGCACAATGCGGAATAAAGACAGTAGCAAAAGAAGAATTTTACTTAGCAAGAACTCGTAAAGTAGCAGCACGCGGTGTCTCTATTGTGTGCACCGACCCCAGTAGGCAGAGCCCGTGTCAGCGTAACACAAGGTGGTGAGCTGACACAGCGCGTACGCCAGAACGCAGCAAGGCGACCTCGTTAGAGTCGCTGCGTCAGAAGCCTTGCTAGCGCGTCACTGTGTCAGGCATTCTGCTGACAGCAAGATAACGAAGTACCTAATAGATAGAGGCCCTGTTAGCATAAAACAAGTCGGTACGCTGGCAGGTTAAGGACTACAGCAGGCAGCAAGGCGGCCTTGCAAGAATCGCTTCATCAGCAGCCTTGCGAGACGGTTACAATCTGTGGCATTCTGCTGACAGCTAGGTAACTAAGTGCCTGACAGGCAGCAGTCGGCAGTAGTAGGTCAAGGTGTGTGATGCGCCAAATGCAGTCAGCAAACCGGGGTTCCGTTCTGAGGCGTTCAAATGTCATTGATGACATCTGGAAGGAGTCTACAGCCAGCTGACGTCCTTTAAGGCACCGAAGCGTCATGTATAGGCGTGGTCCGTAGACCAACAGCAGACGGAAGCGGTGGCTCGTTGTAATCGAGATTAGATGATCGACATCAGGACGATGGCTGAAGTGGAGCAATTCTCGGCAATGGCAGCAGTCGATGACAGTTGCCGCTAGGACATCGCAGCTCTTATTTATACTCGGTCTTCCTTATTTTATTACGACAAGGCGCTGCTTCTGGGCATGTAGTGGATCCGAGACAGTGCATCATGAGGTAACTTCGCTCGCTATTGCTCTGGTCGGGTGTCTTGGACCCGTCGTCTTAGAAGTACACCTGTCCTGACAGCGGAATTTCCCTGGTAACATGATGACTCGCCTGGCCACGGACTGTGAAGTCTGCTTGGGACAGAACCTATTACATTTTTCTAATCGAAATAACAGGCAAGAAAAGTGCAAAATGTAACAACCTCAACATTCTATTACAGTGACGTATGTGTGGACGATAGAAAAGCAATCTGTATTTTTCTTTACCTGAATACATTTTGTACACCGTAATGCACTTTACGTGACTTTCTACATCTACATTTATACTCCGCAAGCCACCCAACTGTGTGTGGCAGAGGGCACTTCACGTGCCACTGTCACTACCTCCCTTTCCTGTTCCAGTCGCGTATGGTTCGCGGGAAGAACGACTGCCGAAAAGCCTCCATGCGCGCTCGAATCTCTCTAATTTTACATTCGTAATATCCTCGGGAGGTATAAGTAGGGGGAAGCAATATATTTGATACCTCATCCAGAGAAGCACCCTCTCGAAACCTGGACAGCAAGCTACACCGCGATGCAGAGCACCTCTCTTGCAGAGTCTGCCACTTTGCTAAACATCTGTGACGAAACGCGCCACTCTTCTTTGGATCTTCTCTACCTCCTCTGTCAACCCTACCTGGTACGGACCCCACACTGATGAGCAATACTCAAGTATAGGTCGAACGAGTGTTTTGTAAGCCACCTCCTTTGTTGATGGACTACATTTTCTAAGGACTCTCCCAATGAATCTCAACCTGGTACCCGCCTTACCAACAAGCAATTTTATATGATCATTCCACTTCAAATCGTTCCGCACGCATATTCCCAGATATTTTACAGACGTAACTATTACCAGTTTTTGTTCCGCTATCATGTAATCCTACAGTAAAGGATCCTTCTTTCTATGTATTCGCAATACATTACATTTGTCTATTTTAAGGGTCAATTGCCACTCCCTGCACAAAGTGCCTATTCGCAGCAGATCTTTCTGCATATCGCTGCAATTTTCTAATGCTGCAAATTCCCTGTATACTACAGCACCATCCGCTAAAAGCTAAAACATATTACATCAAATAGCGATCTCATATTTAGCTGAATTAGTTTCAGAGAATTGCATTATCATCAGGCCCGGATCGACGGGAGAGGGGGATGGGGGGGGGGGGGGAGGGGGAGCAGACCGGGGTATCTGCCCTGGGCGGCAATTTCAGGGACCGCCAAATTCATATTATTGAAGGAAAAAACTTTGTTTCACAAAGCGCCTATCATCCAGTGCATGTTGTTCTATCGATTATTTATATGATTTTGACACGCATCCCTCTTGGGTTTTGAACATTTTTGAACGCATTCTAAAAGTTGATTTCTGAACTAATCATGAGTTGATTGATGGATGCGTACATAGTATACGTTATGTCTCTTTCAGGGTAAACCCCGTCCCGTCTAGAAATAAAAACTTTCCCACAAACAAAAGGTGACGGGGCTATACGAGCTGAGTCGAATAAATCCGAGCAGGTGAATGCCAATTGCTGTTTGTTTCTGTCGTTGATTCGGTGAGCGAATGACCAGCGTTATAATAATTACTAGTGGAATCCTTAGATTGAGATAACCAGAGTGGAAATAAACAACTAACAGGAATAAGACGTAAGAAAGGTTACATTTTACCTTCTTGGTGTGTCCAAGAAAATGAAATTTTGACAGAAAATGTTTGTAAGATCGCTACACTGCCAGTCGTACGAGAGTCCCCGGTTGGCAGCCGCTTAAGTTTTATTCTAGGACCAACGCGGAGTACTCGTCGTACGAACACGTGACAACGGCTGACCGGGTTCTGGCAGGGTTAGTGAAGTTAACTGAAAAATAGGTTTTGTCAATGGCAGAAATAGTCGCTGAATAAGTGATGACAGGGTTGTTTGTTAGAATAAGGAAGGAAAAGAAACGGGGCCATTACACTAATTATATGGAAGAATATGATGATTCCAAATTTATATAAAAATTTCGTACTGCTACATTTCGATCTCATGCTGGAGAAACTGGAGCGTATGAATGAAAGTGAAACTATTTCCTAACATAAAACATTTTGCTTGCAATGGGCATAACAGGCGTTCGATATTGGTATTTCGTGAATTATGTTCCGTGGTGTTATTTATGTAAATGAGGTACATATAAATGGCAATTTGTCTCAGAACAGTCTCACTTTATCGTCGTGTGCTCCAACATTAGAAACGCCTATTTCCTTTCGTTTCGGAGACACTGACAAAACAGACGTAATGAAATCGGGAAACCACACCACTCGTGGGTACTATTCGTATTAACAAGTTTTTCAGTATGAGACAACGATAATTTGATTTTTTGTATAGCAAAATGTTTGACGAACTTTGAGGTAATAGATTGTTTCGCAGGAAGGAAAGCACGTCGTGTAAAGCTGTAACAATATTAGAGAAAAGAAAAGCGCTGGGACCTAAGGACTGAAGAAATGTGTACTGTCTTGCTTCTCTCTTATCTTTCCTGGTTTTATATTTCCTATATTTAATTTTATGTCACACAGTAGAGAAAGTTTGTTGCTAATAGGCAATGTAAATTTTCTGAAGAGTCCTTATTCTCTCGGTCACAAATAATTCCACCAAGCATTAACAGCGAGTCCTTTTTTAAGCGGAGTAGGATGTCAGACCGTCCGACTGAGGCCCAGAGATGCACCACAGGACATTTTAATTACCATAGTCCTGAATATAAGTTGATGACTTCCATTACAAAATATATACGTTGGAATTCCACAGAGCGAAATACAATGATTTGCGGTAGAAGAATGCTGTGTGAATGGGCGTAGCACTGCACTCTGACACACTTAAGACCGATAACACATCTTACATTTTCTAGAACATATATATGTTTTTATATCAAACTCTTCAGAAATATATGTGCTACAAAATGAACATATTTTTAAAAACATTTTTTTCTAATTTTTGGCCTCCAATCTCAAACGCTCAATGGGTTGGCGCCACTGTCACGGTTTTGCCCCGGTTCGGAAATATCATAGATGCGGGGCTGATAACCACAACACAATTAAGTCTACCTCATGTATTCTCCGGTATTAGATAGACTGGCCAGGAAAAAATCCTTCAATATAGGATGGAGACTGTGTTGTTGCTAGCAGTCTTGAGCACTTGTACTAATCTGCTCAAGACATAGGATGAAGCTAATGCGAAAATTTATTGACTTGTAGTTAAGGATGTGCTCGTACAAACTCATCGTTCCTATCTGTTGTTACTGCTCCTTTGAAAGCGGTTGTCAATCACGTATATCATACGTGGGTATAAGCACTGCTATGTAAGTATACATTTCTGAGTTGGTTAAAAATCATTCGTAAAATAATACGAACATATTATCGGCTTAGTTCTTTAAAAAAGACTAAGGAAAATTGTTTCTTAAGACAAATTAGTCTTCACTGGTTCTTTTTATTTGTAGCTAAAGTCCTATGTATAATCCACTTAACGCTTGTTCTAAAAATTAAAGCACAGGATATCAAACACTTATGTTATTACATACATTTACACATTTCAATGAAGCTGTGTAACACAGTTGAAATAAGCAAAATGTAAGTTGGCGGCAATAAAATTGTACTGCATTTGAGGCTGACTGCAGTACAATTTTACTGTTGACAACTTACAATTCGCGGAAAGACCACAAAGATGAGATAAGAGATAGTAGGGCCCGTACAGAGACATATACGCAGTCATTTTCCCTCATTCTGTGTGGGAGTAGAACAGAGAGCGATGATGCAAGTTGTGGTTCGAGGTACCCTCCACCGAGAACCGTATGATGGATTGCAAAGTATGTATGCAGATGGAGATGTAGATGTAGATGTGGTTCTCTGCATATCCATACAAGTCCATCCGCTCGATACAATTTGACCAGATGGATCCTGCATGTCAGCAGGAGAGTGTTCAAACGTGGAGTCAAAGTAATGACGTGGGGCGTGTGGAGCTGTAGCGATACGGTACCCCTGATACGTCTAGATACGACTCTCACAAGTGACACTTAATTACGCATCCTGCGTGAACACCTGCATCCATTCATGTCCATTGTGCATTCCGACGGACTTGGGCAATTCCAGCATGACAATACGACACTCCACAGGTCACGAATTGGTACAGAGTGTCTCCGGGAACACTCTTCTGAGTTTAAACACTTCCGCTGGCCACCAAACTCCCCAGGCATGAACATTATTGAGCATGTCTGAGTGCCTTGCAACGTGCTGTTCACAAGAAATCGCCACCCCCTCGTATTCTTATAGATTTCTGGGCAGCCCTGCAGGATTAATGGTGTCACTTCTCTCCAGCACTCCTTCAGACATTAGTGGAGTCCATGCCATATCGTACTGCGGCATTGGTTTGCACTCGCGCGGGTCCTACACGATATTAGGCAGGTGTATTAGTTTCTTTGGCTCTTCAGTGAATATTGTGCGTTCTCTTACAGGGAAGGCGTGCGTTCCTGCTGCGGAAAAAGATCACCACAACTGGAGTCTACATAATTTCCAGTTGGTGTGATGAATGGGAGATAGCTCTAAATGATGAAAAATTTAAGTAAATGCGGATGAGTAGGAAGATGAAACCTGTAATGTTCGGATCATTATTACTAGTGTCCTGCTTGACACAGTCAATTCGTTTAAATATCTGGGCGTAACGCTGTAACACGATATGAGATGAAACGAGCACGTGAGAACTGTGGCAGAGAGGGCGGATAGTCGACTTCGGTCTATAGTGGAAATTTTAGGAAAGAACTGTTCAGCTGTAAAGGAGACCGCATATAGCACGGTGCTGCGACCTGTTCTTTAGTACTGCTCCAGTATTGGAGTTGCATACCAGGTCGGATTGAAGGAAGACATCGAAGCTATTCAGAGAAGGGGTGCTGGATTTATTACTGCTAGGTTCGAACAACACTTTAAGTGTTACGGAGATGTTTCGGGATCTCAAATGGGAATCCCTGAAGGGAAGACGACTTTCTTTTCGAGAAATACTATTGAGAAAATTGAGAGAACTCTCATTTCACGGTGACTGCCAAACGATTCTACTGTGCCGCCAACATGCACTGCACGTAAGGGTCACGAAGATAAGATACGAGAAATTAGGGCTCATATGGAAGCATATAGACAGAGTTTTTCCCTCACTCTGTCTGCAAGTGGAACAAAAAAGGAAATGACTAGCAGCGGTACAGGGTACCCTCCGCCACGCACCGTAGGGTTGTTCGCGAAATATTTGTGTAGGTGTATATTTTCTTTAAGTGGAACAACCTTAACCTCGCAATTGCAAGTGGAACAAAGTCGACGTCCTAAATTATCTCGAACGTGTTCCACAAGGTCCACGTTGGGACTCTGTGCTGGACTGTCGATTTCGGGAATGTTGTGGCCCACGAACGATTGCCTCATAGCTGCTGCTTTATGGCAGGGTGCACTGTCTTACTGATACCATCAGTAATCGTCTAGGAAACGTTACTCTATGTACGCACTCAGCGTTTTCTTAAGCGCTATGAGAGGAGCACATATTAACCCTGAAAAGCACACTCATACTGTAATTCCACTTCCTCCGTCCTTCCAAGCTATGGCAGATAACGTCCTCCAGGCATTCACGAAAACCAAACCCATCAATTGAATTGTCACAGAATACAGCGTGATTTAGACGCCAAATCATTCGTTTCCAGTTATCGGGAATCACATACATCGATATTTAAAAAGTGATTGTGGAGAAACAGTATCGATGTATCGTCGGGAAAAATATTGATTTATCGGTTAATGAGATATGGATTGCACATTGTAAATATACTGCCAGTTTTAGAGCTGTATAATTAAGTACTGATTTATTGCTACATATAGCGAGCGGCCTGCCTGTCACCTATAGAGTAAGAGTTGAAAGGAAAATTATGCACGTTAACTCTTGACAGTAATCACATTGCTAATAATGGTAAGTGCGTGTAAGTGGCACGATAAAAGGTGTCCGATGGTTCCACCGTTCGGTTTCGCCACAAAGCGGATTTGTCCAGAAAACATCACGTCGACATCGTGTCCTTCCATTTCTGCCGACGCCAGCGACTTAACAGTTGCAGTGTCAAAACTGGGTGGTAAAGTTGAACGTTGCAGTTTCTGTTGGCAGCACCTACCGCCAATTACGTCAGCATTTTCCCTCACACGTCTCCGCCCACCGCAAAGACCATTTAGATTTTTGTACAGCATTTTCAGCAACTGTTTTTGAAGAGTGCTAATGTGAAGAAATAGCACAGTAGTTGCATTAACAATTGTTTTTAACGCAACTGGTGTGCTATTTCTTCACATCGGAAATGCTGTTATTCCATTCACAGAGCCACGACCCCCTCGCCCACCCTCCCAAGTGCAGTGGCTTTCTTCTTTGTGCCATCTGCACTTGCTTCACAGTCAAAGAGGACTGGACCTGATGAAAGCTCAAAAAGTAGTAAGATTCCTTCACACAGTGAAAGAAAAATTATCTTCTGTTACGATTTCAAATGAACAATTTCAAATATTTACCGAAGATTGCGAAAAAATATATCATAAAATAAAAATATCGTTGTTACCATTCCAATATCGATATATCGTGGAAAAATATCGCCTGTATACAGGGGGTCCATTGATTGTGACCGGGCCAAATATCTCACGAAATAAGCGTCAAATGAAAAAACTACAAAGAATGAAACTTGCCTAGCTAGAAGGGGGAAACCAGATAAAGCTATGGTTGGCGCGCTAGATGGTGCTGCCATAGGTCAAACCGATATCAACTGCGTTTTTTAAAATAGGAACCCCCATTTTTATTACATATTCGTGTAGTATGTAAACAAATATGAATGTTTTAGTTGGATCACTTTTTTCACTTTGTGATAGGTGGAGCTGTAATAATCACAAACAAATGACTCACAATTTTATTATAACTGTTGGTACCAGGTAGGTTTTTTTAAATTAAAATACAGAACGTAGGTACGTTTAAACATTGTATTTCGGTTGTTCCAATGTGATACGTGTACCTTTGTGAACTTATCATTAATGCAATAAATGCTCAAAATGATGTCGTCGACCTCAATGCAGTTGACATCCATTTGACCCATGGCAGCGCTATCTAGCGGGCCAACCATAACGCCATCTGGTTTCCCCGTTCAAGTTAGACGAGTTTCGTTCTTTGTAGTTTTTTTCGTTTGATGCTTATTTCGTGAGATATTTGGCCCGGTCACTAGGAACGGACCACCCTGTACATATATAGGCGGTATTTTTATTTTTATTTTATGTTGTATTTTGTCGCAATTTTCGGTAAATATTTGAAATTGTTCATTTGAAATCGTAATAGAATTTCCAGAATAGAAAAAAATCGGTGTATAGACGTATCGGCATTTTATATACAGCCCTAATTCCTTCCCTTGTTTTCATGTGATTCTTTTACAACCACCCTCCTCACTGCTTGACGGTACTTGCCCCATGAGATCTATGTGGTGTTAGTGCAGGTGTGGTTGTTCCTTCGCGTTTCCACTTGACAGTCACATCGCAAACAACCGACCTCGGCAACTCTTAAAGTGTTGCTATTTCGCTGACGGATTTGTTACTAAGGTGACATCTAATGGTTAGGTCAGGTTCGAAATCAGGTAGCTCTCCTGACCAATCCATTCTAATGTTACTGCTTCTTTACTGATAACATTATACATCCCGCCTCCTTTTATGCAGACTGGTCCGCCTATCGTGGCATCAAGTGGTCGTTTCCGCATTACATAGGACTGTCCGAATTCTTTTGATGGGTTAGCGTACATAGACAAATTTCAGCAAAGGTGAACAAGTTAATTTCGTCCTTCTGCTTCTGTGCGTGGTGCAATTTTTCAAATCAGTAAAGCGTAATTGATTAATGATCTCTGGTGGCTGGATTGCGTCTCACACGTGCTCCTCGGTCAGGGCCAGGTAGCCGCTGGCCAGGTCGGCCTGGATTTGGCAGCGTCCGTCCTCTGGGACCGCCGCGACTCCTCGGCGGCGAGAGTGAATAATGAAAAACCTCGCGGCTGCCATTCGCCTGAATTATTGCCGAGGCCGCAGATAACGATCACACCACGCCTGCAGATCTACCACGGCCGCAGCTTCCTCCCGGGAGGGAGGGAAGTGGAGGCGAGGAAATGAGACCCACGGTGCTACACACTCACACTATTGTAAAACTTCCGCCATTCCAGACGAGTAGCGTTGTGTGTTGACTACTGGGCCGCGTTGAGGCATGACAGGGCCAAAGAACGACTCCGCCTCGAAATAGAGAGTTCTGGGCGACATCTATTTTACGTGCAAAACGTTTCTCTGCCAGATGTTCTGCTACTCGAACGACTGAAAAATGAGAAATTTTCGCACGACTTCTTCGCATCTTCATTTGCTTTCTCTCTGGACACGTTCATGCAACGAAATACCACTTTTTATATCCAGGTCCTCTTTGCACTGAAGTTACTTAGGAAACCACCTAATATCGCGTCGCACCTTACTTTGTCAGCATGGTGCATTAACTCGCAATGACATAGACTCAACAAGTCGTAGGGAGTCCCTTGCAACAATTTGGGGCCATGCTGCCCCTATAGCCATCCGCAATTCCGAAGGTGTTGCTGGCGCATGACTTTGTGTACTATCTGATCCTTCCATTATCTCCCATAAATGTTCGATGGGACTTATTTCGGTATACCTAGGTGGTCAAATCGCTCGCTAGAGTTGCCTAGAGTGTTCTTCAAATCAATTGCGAACAGCTGTGATCCAGTGAAGTGCCTCTCTTTAATCCATAAAAATTTCATCGTTGGTTGGGAACAAGAAAACCGAGAATGGCAGCAGATGGTCTTCAAGTAGCCGAACATAACCGTTTTCAGTCATTGATTGGGTCAGTGGAACCAGAGGATCCAGTCAATTCCATGTAAAAACAACCCGCGCCATTACGGAGCCGGCACCATCTTGCACAGTGCCTTGTTGGCAGCTTCGGTCCTTGGCTTCGTGGGATCTGTGCCGCAGTCGAACCCTACCAACAACTCTTACCAACTCCGACCAGGTCTCACCTGACACGTCGATGGTTTTCCAGTCTTCTAGGATCCGACCAACCCAGTCAGTACAAATGAGCCGGCCGCGGTGGCCGAGCTGTTATAGGTGCTTCAGTCAGGAACTGCGCAACTGCTACGGTTACAGATTCGAATCCGGCTTCAGGCATGGTTGTCCCTAGGTTAGTTAGGTTTAAGTAGTTCTACGTTCTAGGGGACTGATGACCTCAGTCCCATAGTGCTCACAGCCATTTGAACCATTTGAGTACAAAGGAGAAGAGATGTGCGATTAGCAATGGCACTTGCGCCGGTCATTTGTACCGTAGCCCAATGAGACCACATTTCGCAGCACAATCCTAACGGATACGTTCTTCGTACATTCCCCGTTGATTCCTAGCGTTATGTCACGCAATGTTGTTTCTTGGCACCGACAACTCTACGCAAATGCCGCTGCTCTCGGTCCTTAAATGAAGGTCTTTGGTCACTGCGTTTTCCATGACGTGAGGCAATGCCTGAACTGGTATTCTCAGCACACTCTTGACACTGTGGATATCGGTATATTGAATTCCCTAACGATTTCCGCGTTCAAAGTCTGTTAATGCCCATCGTGCGGCCATAATCGGGTTGGAAACATTTTCACATGGATCACTTGAGTACAAATGATATCTTCGCGAATGCAATGCCCTTTATACCTTCTGTACGCGATACTACCGCCAGCTGTATATGTGCATATCGCTGTCCCAAGACTTCTGTTACCTTACTGTAGGATGTATTCTCTTTACTCAGATGTCTGGCCGATGTAGATCTTCATGCGGGTCTATCCTACGCAAGCTGCTTCATCTCTGCATAACTTCTGCGATCCAATTTCCTACTGAACTACCCCTCACGCTAGCCTCTACTTTCAAACTGACCATTCTTGTATGCCTTTAGATGTCTTCTATGCAATCGATCCCTTCTTTCACAAGAACTGTGCCACAAATTTATTTTTCCCTAATTCGGTTGAATATTTATACTTACGAGATTTATCCACCAAATCTTCAATATTCCTTTGTAGCAACACGTTTCACAAGTTCCAATTGTTTTCGTGTATGAACTGATTACCCTCCACGTTTCACTTCTGTACAAGACTACAATCCAGATGAATGCCTTCAGGAAAAGATTCCCTTACATTTAGATATGTGTTCGACGTTGTCGAATTTCTTGTTTTCAGTGAAGCTCTTCGTGTTACTGCATCTCCGTTTTACATCATCTTTATTTCTGCCAGTGTCACTTATTTTGCCGAACAACTAGCAAAATCCATGAATGTTCTAGTTTTAGTGCCTCGTTTCCTAATCTAATTGCCACAACTTTGATGTAATTCGACTACTTCCTATTCCTCTTTCTCTAGTTTTGTCGTTAATTGTCTTTTTATTACTTACCAAGCAACTGTCTATTCTGTTCAACAGACCTTTGAATTCCTGTGCTGTCCCTGAAAACTGTGTCATTGTCAAACCGCTAAGTTTTTATATTTTATCCCTGCACTTTAATCTTCTTTCCATATTTATCAATGGTTTTCTTTACTGTTTGCTTAATGCACAGGTTAAACCATATCGCAGATGGGCTACAACCTTGTTCCACGCCCTTCTCAACGACTACTCCCTCTCAAATTTTTGGACTCTTCGTTTTTTCAACCTACTTTCGCTACAAATTGCGGATAATCCTTTTATCTCTGCGGTTTATCCAGGCTTCATCAGAATTGTAATAAGTGTATTATTTTGTATTCTGTCCTATATCTTTAATTTTGTGTCTAATTTTCTTTGCGGCCAGCCTTCGTCTTCCCTCACTCTGTTTTAATACTAGAAATAAAATACAACACGCCGGTAGAATGTCTGTTGAGAAAACGGTGATTGGACGAAGATAAGAGTTTAATACAGATAATATTCAACACTAATTAAATTTGTGTGTGTGATAGGGTAGTTTTTTCTACCGAAAACCAACGTTTGTTTCGTTGCAGTTATAAACCCACATGCACAGTATGTTTTAGTAGCGAATCTTTACACCATCCTAGCTTTATCATCTATTTGTCAACAAAAAGACTAGTTTCCGTTGAATCGTTTTCTGTACTACATAGTAGCTACCCACATTATTTTCATTCGAGTTCCTTGAAATCTAAGCTTTTGCATCTACACCACAATTCATATTTCAAGACGATTCTGGTGAACAACGGAGGGAGCCTTATTTATTGTGTTATTTATTTGTTTGATATCGCCAGGTTATAACGTTGAAGCCCTTCACTCAAGAACTGTAAAGGTTACAGTGCAAACCTAAGTAATCTTATTCGAGACAGTTTGTCAGAGGAAGTATTAAAGTTTAATCTGATAGTAACCATCTTACTTACATAATTGTAACTGTCACACATTTTCAAATATAGTACAGAAGAAAACGAGATGAGAGCAGAAAAAGATGATTGTGCCATTCTGAAATCGAAATGATGTAGGTGAACATAAGCGATTTCGTCAATTCAAAGCCTTCTTCACATCTCGAATGATAGGTTGTAGTGATTTACTGTGGATACAGTCAATCACTGCCCAAAACTACACGTACCGTGTTACGCCGTGAACAACCAATGTAGATGCTCTCTAACGGTGGAGATCGTTTATGACGACATACATTTTCTCACAGCTCTGAAGGAAGCTTTACGTCATATACAGCTGCTGTATTTCTCGAACATAAGCCTACTCCTTTAACAAGAAAAACTGAAAGAATGAAACGAAGCAGGGAATTAAAATGTGCATTCGGTCTTGAGTGTCAGTGTTAACACTGTTTATTGTGGTGTATAGGTACTCAGTGAGAAATAAAGGGGGAACTACAATTATTCGAAGGCATTTGTTTCCCAATTCAGTTGAAGATGGGGGCAGAACTAGTGAATATTATAAATCGTCAGTGTAATACAACATGGATGCAAAACCAACACGAAATGTTTACACAAAAACAGAGAGACTGGCAGAAGCCAACGTGGCGGAAAATTAGTCTGCTTTCCTGAGAAATGGGAACTGGGGAAGCAATACTGCTGCCGTCGCTTATCTTATAAAAGAGATATAATGGAGATAAACACATATTCGTACCTTTTACAGATGTAGAGAAAGATTTTAACAATGTTCACTGACATACATTCTTTGATATTTTAAGATAACAGGTACAGAAACCAGATTATAGTTGTAATGGCTGAAGGACACGAAAAGTAAGCATTAGTTGAGAAGGAAGTAAGAAAGAGTTCTACACTGTTCACTATGCTATTCAATCTGTACAGCGAGCAAGCAAGGAAAATTTAGGAAGGGAATTGAAGTTTATGCAGCAAAAATAAAAATAAAAAATGCAGGGAGAATCTGATTAAAAATGAAACACCAAAATTTTGCCATTTGGGCAGGAAAGGAACTCACAGGGAAAAATCATAGTATGTCAAATATAGTTTACCAATGGCAAGAAAAGTTTTTTCGGAAAACAAAAAAATCTTAACACAGAATATAAGTAAATATTTTCTGAAGTAATTAGCCGAGAGTGTAGTGTTGTATGAAAGTGAAACTGGGACTATTAACAATGCAGACAAAAAGAGACCTCTCAAATGACGAGACAGAGACTTCTCAAATGAGGAGATACAGAAGGTTGCTAAATATTGTCTGAGTGGATCAGGCATCTAATAAAGAGGTACTGAATCAAATCGGAGAGACATTCGCTTTATGTCAAACAGAAGTGATAGGTGCACACGACAAATAGATGTGGGTTCGAGAAGCTATATGGAGACTAAGAAATTTGCATCCTGTAGCCTACTGTTGATAGCTGTATGAAATAAATCTTCTAACTGAAAAATAAAACAATAGCACAAGAAATTAATGTTAATCATTTGCTAAAAGACAAACTTGAATAGTCAAGAACTACTGATCAAAAAAAAAAATATATTAACTACCGGTTTCTTCGTAGCTACGGTAGTAACGTGGTCATACCACCTTCTGAAGATAACGTGATGATACCTGAGGGTAACCAAAAATTAACGGAGATTAGAAATTCAAATATACACGAGCTATGAAGCTTCACCTGCACAAAAAATGTTATTGTATTCTTCTTTGTATAGCTGTATCAGGCGCGAATCCGGAATTACGTTCTGTGAATGGGGGAGGCGGAGGTCCAGAGTATGTTAGTTACTCCCCAAGGCTCCCCCTCTCCCTCGCCCCCTCCCACCCGACGACCCTTGACACCTCTCCACACCAACTTACAAATGTAAGCTGCCGTAATCCCTACTTTTAACCTGACAAGTGATGTCAAAAAACTACAGATAAAAATTTAAAGTGTTTAGAGGAGATGAGAATAAATACTTTTTTCAAGTGACAATAATATCGCTGGTAGTTCCCCACTAGGGATCCATGATGATTCTGACGCTAGTAAGGAAAGTGTAAATTTCTTATGGCAGTTTTAGTTGGGACATCCTTCGGGATGGGTGCAGCCGCCTAGCGGAAATGATGTTATTCCTTAGAGTATATTGGTTCATTTCCTTCGACGTATGTGAGAGTTGTGTCGTATGTCTTCACTGCGGAGAGGTACGGAATTTCATCCATGATGTTTGCACAAAGACTGACGAGCAGCAGCATTACGCTACCACCTTTCCTGGTCTTGCCGGCGAAATGGTGGCAGTAAAAATGTCATCCATCACCACCAACGAGATTCAAACCAGCTTACTTCCGAGTCGAGCGCGACCACCCAGTCGTGCGTCAGTGACCTTGGCTACGAAGGCAACTTTTGACACCAATGGTGTACAAAGCAAAGATGGTGTTCAAATGTCGCGTGATGAATATTGTCTCAGAGGTACTGTTCAGAGTTTTGACCTTTTACATTAACTATAATTGATATCTGCGTCCAGTGCTTGTCTAACAAGCTCAAAACAAGCTGCTCCGTCAGTGACGAGTACACCAAACACTTCCATCTCCCCTCCCTCACCCCCTTCCCCTCACAAAAAATGAAACAAAGAGTAGATAGGTCATCAAAATCTCTAAAAATATATTAATGACACAGCAGTTTGAACACAGTCTCTGAATATAAGTAGCGTCAAAACCTTCATAAACCCCTACTGGAACTGCAACATTTTCGTCATATGAGAAAAGTGGTTCTTTTTATGTCCTCTAAAAACTCTAAAATTTTGTACACTTAGTTTGTGACACAGTATATATTAAATGTGTCAATATAATAACAATAAGTTGTGTACATCAGTACACTTTTCATCATTTTAATGTAACATACAAGAAATTTCATTTCAAAGTGCTGCATAGTTTGAAAACTATTAGTCGGCATATTTAAGAAGTACATGTGTTGCAGTTGATTTATGAACTGTTACAGTTACAAACTCGCAGAACATACACGACGTTATAATTTACACGACTTAGAATCGAGTCGATGGACGAAAATTTTACAGCCAGTGTCAGTGTTGCACTATTTCCGTGAAGTCAGGCCTGAGGATTGTGATTAAAGACTTGGTGTGTGTAAATCGAGGGAATGCTGTTTTCTTCAGTCATTTCAGCGGTGCGGGATTAGCCGAGTGGTCTGAGGCCCTGCGGTCATGGACTGGGCGTCTGGTCCCGGCGGAGGTTCGAGTCCTCCCTCGGGCATGGGTGTGTGTGTTTGTCCTTAGGATAATTTAGGGACTGATGATCTTAGCAGTTAAGTCCCATAAGATTTCACACACATTTCAACATTTTTCAGTCATTTCAGCCTGAGATGAGGAAAATGAGTCTTATTTTTATTTGTATTTTTTTTCCTACTGTGCGGAGTGCCTTGGCTCTTCTCTCTTACCTCAATGAGCTTATTGTGGTCCGTCGGTTGTACCTGGAGACTCGCGAAGCGTCTTGCATTACCTGGTGGCTCCAAGAATGGTCAGCCTGTGGATAGCATCTTTTATCAGGCTGATGCATTCTCTGCCGTGGTAGGGTCGAAAGCCCGTCTATTACAGGTATTTACTGGAAGGTCTCCTGTGTCCATAGACTGCTACTGTAGAAACACGAAGCGTTCATACTGTAACGGGCAGTCAAAAGCCCGAGGACAAAAGGCAAAGCCAGCAGTGGAGACATTCCACTTCTCCCCAGCCAAAGAAACCCAAAGCTGTTCCCAGAAGTTCCTAAAAGGTCACGATGACCTTTTTCGACAGCAGGGGCCCTCTGCTCGTCGCGTTCGTCTAACGTGGAACCACTATCAATGCGCAGCGCTATAAAGATACTTTGTCGGAACTACGATGCGTTATAAAATCAAAACGTAGTGCAAAGCTGTCGGACGGAATCATCCTGGTGTACAAAAACGCCCGCCCCGACGCTGCCAATCGACAAAGGCTTCGCTTCAGTGATTTAGTGGGGAAACACTGCAGCTACTTCTGTACAGCTCTGACCCTTTAACGTGTGATTTTCACTTTTGGTGAACTGAAGAAAGGCATGCGCGAACGTCGGCTTCAGTCGGACGAGGATGTACAAGATTGGATGCGCTTTTGGCCCCGTCAGCAGCCGACCGCATTCTACGAAACAGGAACTGATCGTGTCGTCTCCCAGAGGGATAAACGTCTTAACCCGGGTGGTGGTTATTTTTGAATGGAACTATTACAAGACCCAGTTGTGCTGGGTATTTTCAGTTTATTTTCCTACCGTTCCCCTTTCGAACAGCACGTGGGAACAATCCATGCTTACACCTTTCATTTCGGGATGTGAATATTTTTTTACTTTACCATGGATATAATTCTTCCCTAAGTAGGTAGGAGTTAAAAAACAAATTGTCATTCGTTGAGGAGAAAGTGGTGACTAATTTCGTGAAGAGATATCACCGCTAAGAAAAACGCCTTTGTTTTAATGTTTGTCACCCCATATTAATCATATCCTCTCCCCTCTTCCACGATAGTAGAAACGAGTGCCCTTCTTTAAACTCTTTCATTGTCCTTCATCAATCCAGTAGTGTATGGAACCCATACAGCGCAACGATATTGTCCCTTTAGTAGATTTGTTGGGCATTCTATATGTTCGGCAAATAAAACACAGATAGCTGAGAAATATAGAAATGGATGCATGGAAGAAAGTAACCGATTTAGTCAAATGTAGTTGGGTGGAAAAGAGGGAGGGACCTCATTACCCATATTCCACCTCCCCTCCCCCATCGTCTCAATCTCCACCTGTAAGCTGTTTCTTCCAAAGTTTGTGTAAAGGTGTATGCGTTATGTGATTAAAGTATTTGGACACCTATTAGTGCACATTTATGTGGGTTGTGTCTGTCTTCCGCCCTTATGGTGGCTGGAACTCTTCTGGGAACACATATCAATGAGGTGTCTGAATTTCTGTGATGGGCACTCACCCGATTCTTCCTCGGAAGTCGAAAATGCACGTGACTACCGGTAAGGTTCACCAGGCATTCGCCAGACCCAAACCCATCCATCGGATTGCCACAGAGCATAGCACGATTAATCACTCCAAATCATTCATTTATAGTCATCCACTGCCCAATGGCGCCGTTCTTTGCATCACCTAAAGCGGCGCTTAGCGCTCACTACGGGAATGAGTGGCTTATGACGACGCTAGATTCTGAAGCGAGGTCGACGTTGTAACTCATGCCAAAGGCGCTCCATTGGGTTCAAGTCGGGACTCTGGACAGACCGCTCCATTTCACAAATGTTATTGGTTAGTTGGGGGGAGGGCACCGTACAGCGAGGTCATCGGTCCTATCGGATTCGGGATGGATTGGGAGGGAAGGAGGCCACGCCTTTTCGAAGGAACCATCCCAGAATTTGGGTGAAGCGCTTTAGGGAAATCACAGAAAACCTAAATCAGGATGGCCGGACGCGGGATTGAACCATCGTCCTCCTGAATGCGAGTCCAGTGTGCTGCCTACTGTGCCACCTCGCTCGGTGCATATTGTTGCCCACAAATCATTGCCTCATAGATGCTGTTCTATGATAGGATGCATTGTCACGCTAATCTGCAAATTGTTCTTGTACGATATGCAACATCCAATGCTGCAATCTTTGTATATATCCTTCCCCATTCAGCATGTTCCAAATCACAATAAGGGAACCAAATCCTAAACAGGAAAAATAACTCCCATACCGAAACACCATCAACTTCATACTTGTTTTATCACTGCACATGATGGCAGGCATCCGCCGAACACAAACCCTTCAGTGGAATTGCCACAGCGCATAGCGCGATTAATCGTCCCCAAATCAGCAGTTCCTGGTCATCAGTTGACAGTGTTATCACTCTTTACATCACCCAAAGCGTCGCTTATTATTGACTACAGAAATGTGTGGTTTATGTGGAAATGTTCGACCACTGTACTCCATTCTCGGTAACTCCCTACGCACAGTAACTGTGTTAACTGCACTGAGGATAGCCTTTTGGAACTCACGTGTCAGCCGGCCGGAGTGGCCGTGCGGTTCTAGGCGCTACAGTCTGGAGCCGAGCGACCGCTACGGTCGCAGGTTCGAATCCTGCCTCGGGCGTGGATGAGTGTGATGTCCTTTGGTTAGTTAGGTTTAATTAGGTCTAAGTTCTAGGTGACTGCTAATCTCAGAAGTTAAGTCGCATAGTGCTCAGAGCCATTTGAACCACTCACGAGTCAACTTTTCCACGGATTTCATGAAACCAACCAGCAACGGTCGACGCTTCTTCTGCCGTCAGTACGTGATGTCTGCCCGGTCTTTGTTCATCTGTGATTACTCTTTCGCGTTTCCACTTCACAAACACATCACCAACAGCCGACTTGTGCAGGTTTAGAAGTGCTGAAATGTCCCGGATGGATCTATTACTTAGGTGACATCGAATCACTAGGCCACGTTCGAAGTCAGTCAACTCTTATGACCCGCCAATTCTGCTCTTAAGCCGGTCGCTGTGGCAGAGCGGTTCTGGGCGCTTCAGTGCAGAACAGCGCTACTACTACGGCTACAGATTCGAATCCTGCCTCGGGAATGGATGTGTGTGATGTCCTTAAGGAGGGTAGGACGTCAAACGGCCGTCTTGGAGCAGAAGGGACACCGGTGGACATTTTATTTTTCACGGTCTATACCTTCACGAATAAATTCATAAAACTTTGTTAGCATGACCAGGAAGGATTCAGGATTCACAATCATAGCAGTGGAAGTTCAAACAAACAAGAAAATATTTTTTTTTTCCATGCGAAAGTTCATGATTTTTTCACTTCTATTGGCTGCGTTTGTTGTTATAGGTACACGTTTCTTCATAAGAAAGATTCTTCGATGAATTTTGCACAGCATACAAACCATACTTCCAGGTGTATGAAAGTCTAGAGACTATTTAAGTTATGAAAAAATGATTGTGCTCTTTCATTTTAAACCTCATGTTTAGAAAAAACGCAAATTTTATAGTTAATTATCTCAATTTTAACCAAAGTTTTTAATATTTTTGGAAAATTCGAGAGTTTCATACACCTATAAGTATGGTTTGTATGCTGTGCAAAATTCATCGAAAAATCTCCCTTAGTTATGAAGAAAAATGTACTTAAAGCAACAAATGCAGCCAATGGTAAGTGAACAAAAGGTGAAATACAAATGTAAAAAAATAAATTATTTTCTAATAATTTGGAAGTTCCACTACTATAAGTGTAAATCCTGAATCCTTTCTGGTCATTCTGACAAAGTTTTATGAATTTATTTTTAAAAGTATAGACAGTGGAAATTAAAAGTTCCTGTGGTCTCTCTCCTGCTCCAAGTCGTCCCGTTTGACGTCCTACCCACCTTAAGATAGGTTTGCCCGCGTCTCGTGGTCGTGCGGTAGCGTTCTCGCTTCCCACGCCCGGGTTCCCGGATTCGATTTCCGGCGGGGTCAAGGATTTTCTCTGCCTCGTGATGGCTGGGTGTTGTGTGAAGTCCTTGGGTTAGTTAGGTTTAAGTAGTTCTAAGTTCTAGGGGCCTGATGACCATAGATGTTTAAGTCCCATAGTACTCAGAGCCATTTGAACCATATGAAAAGTTAGGTTTAAGTAATTCTTAGTCTAGGGGAATGATGACCTCAGATAAGTCCCATAGTACTTAGAGCCATTTTTTGATTCTGCTCTTACTGCTTGTCTACTGACATCAAAAAACTTCCCACTTCCCTCTACACTTCCTCGTCCGCCTATTATCTAGTCATCCATTTCGTATTACGTAGTGCTGTCCCGGAACTTTTGAGTCCATGGCGAAAATCTCGCAATCTCTCCAACAGCTGCGGTGTGCTTTCAACGGTGTAGTTGTTGGAAGGGAAGAGGCCGTGAGTTTTTCACCGCACCGCAGTAAGGCGACACGCCACTGGCGTGTGCGACCCGCGGGTAACGGCCGTATGCAACACGCGGCCCACCGCCGGCCACGTTCGACCGCCGACGCCCCTACACTCCCTCGGGACTCAACACGCAGTGCCGGAACCGTGCCACCGCCTGCGCCGTGTCAATATTAACGTCGCTACGGAAACACGCACGCCAGCCCGCTATGCATTGCGCTTGACGTGACGCGCGCAACCCCCAAGTGTTAACTACGTCTACAGCAAACCAGGAAACAAGCCACTCTGTGAAGGAGTAGAGGTGATGGTCCTGCGCTTGCCATGCCCCATTTTGCAGTAAAATACCAACGAGCTGTCCGCCGCCTTTAGAGTGACAGTCCATAATGTGGTGTACCCGATGTACAAAACACAACACGTTTCTCCTAGGAAGCAACATATGTACACCACTGACCATTAAAATTGCTACACCACGAAGATGAAGTGCTGCAGACGCGTAGTTTAACCGACTGGAAGAAGATGCTGTGATATGCAAATCATTAGCTTTTCGGACCAGTCACACAAGGTTGGCGCCGGTGGCGACACCTACAACGTGCTGACATGAGGAAAGTTTCCAACCGATTTCTCATACACAAACAACAGTCGACCGGAGTTGCCTGATGAAACGTTGTTGTGATGCCTCGTGTAAGGAAGAGAAATGCGTACAGTTACGTTTCCGACTTTGATAGAGGTCGGATTGTATTCTATCACGATTGCGGTTTATCGTATCGCGACATTGCTGCTCATGTTGGTCTAGATCCAATGACTGTTAGCAGAATATGGAATCGGTGGGTTCAGGAGGGTAATACGGGACCGCCGTTCTAGATCCCAACGGCCTCGTATCACTAGCAGTCGAGATGACAGGCATCTTATCCGCATGGCTGTAACGGATCGTGCACCCACGTCTCGATCCCTGAGTCAACAGATGGGGACGTTAGCTAGACAACAACCATCTGCACGAACAGTTCGACGACGTTTCCAGCAGCATGGACTATCAGCTCGGAGACCATGGCTGTTGTTACCCTTGACGCTTCATCACAGGCAGGAGCGCCTGCGATGGTTTACTCAACGGCGAACCTGGGTGCACGAATGGCAAAACGTCATTTTTTGTGATGAATTCAGTTTCTGTTTACAGCATCATGGTGGTCGCATCCGTGTTTGGCAACATCACGGTGAAGCGAGTATTCGTCATCGCCATACTGGCGTATCACCCGACGCGATGGTATGGAGTGTCATTGGTTACACGTCTCGGTCATCTCTTGTTCGCACTGACCGTACTTTGAACAGTGAACGTTACATTTCAGATGTGTTACGACCCGTGGCTCTACCCTTCATTCGATCCCTGCGAAGCCCTACATTTCAGCAGCATAATGCACGATCGTATGTTGCAGGTCCTGTACGGATGTTTCTGGATACAGAAAATGTTCGACTGCTGCCCTGGCCAGCACATTTTCCAGATCTTTCATCAACTGAAAACGTCTGGTCAATGGTGGCCAAGCAACCGGTTCGTCACAATACGCCATTCACTACTCTTGATGAATTGTGGTATCATGTTGAAGATGTATGGGCAGCTGTACCTGTACGCGCCGTCCAAGCCTTCTTTGACTCAATGTCCAGACGTATCAAGGCTGTTATTACGGCCAGAGGCGGTTGTTCTGATTTCTCAGGCTCTATGCACCCAAATTGCCTGAAAATGTAATCACATGTCAGTTCTAGTATAATGTATTTGTGCAATGAATACCCGTTTATCATCTGCATTTCTTCTAGGTGTAGCAATTTTAATGACCAGTAGTGTATTTAAACACTGCAAGATGAAAGTTTAATGTACACGCAAGATACGCTATTACAAATGTGAAATGCGAATACATAAGTAACCGGCGTAATCGGCAGAATATTAAATGCCAGCACGCAAACGTTCATGGCTTGTGTTTTACCGGTTCCGCGTGTTAGTTTGTGGGATGTAGTTCCTAGAGATGGGTCGTTCGCGAACTAACGGCTCCAAGGGAGTGGGTCACCAAGATGAACGGAACGAGTGAGGAAAGAATTCTAAGGAACTGCCTTTCAAAATTCACTTCGCGGCTTTCTACTTATAGTTCCCGGGAAAGGGAAACGGTCGGTCTCGTTCCCGCATCGGCACATCGGCCGGTCTCGTTCCAACCTCGGTCCATATCCCGCCTGTCTCGGTCTCGGTCTCGTTCGGATGGACTCGTCCTTTTTTGTTTGGCCACTCGTTACAATTCCACTGCCGACTGCTCACAGTTCAGTATCGAGTTGTTGTTATTCGTTTCCTTTCGTTCGCTTCACAGGCCCATTCTAGATCTATTTCAAACCTTTTTTGAACTCTGAACTTCTGGTTCTTTTCGTATTCTATGCAGCGTCCACGATCGGTAATTAAAATGTATTTTCAGATAACAAATTGGCGTATCAGCTTACTTCACTATTTCGATAAACAGCAGAAGAAATACTTGTAAAAATGCAATATTTTTTTATTATTACACATGCAAAGGACGTCGGCATAGCACACACGAGTAGCCATTTTCCGTCTTTTTTGATCCAAGGTAAAAGAGCATGTTCATTGCTATCGAAGACAGATCTAATTACAACCGATTGAAGCCCTCGCTTCGTAATCGAGTGTATGCTGTCACATTTTGTAAAGAGAATATGATAACACCTACAAAATTCAGTGGTACAGGGTGGCGCACGAAAAATCGGCCCCGAGTACTAGACTGCTCATTATCGTCCACCAATCATCATCTATTGTTTCGACGTTGGTTGCATTATCTTATTTATTATTTCTCCACTGCCTAATTACTACGTTTTTATCTATTCTACTCGCAGCGGTCAAAAAATCGTGCGTATTTGGAGATTAGTCTGTACTCGGGGCGGGTTTTTCGTGCGCCACCTTATACTATTTCACTGCGATCAGTCACATAACGCTACAGTTGGTTAAACGAGATGTTTTGCAGGATCACGAAAATTACAAGTGTGTGAGAATTCTGTTATGAATAAAAACTCTGTACTCGAGGGGGGAGGCAAGTGCGCCCTCTTGGCGCCTTCCATCTTCAGTCAACTACGCTACTAATTTTCAATGTTTCATAAGAAACATATACCAAGTACAATGAACGGTGAACGAGTGAAAATGAACGGTTCCCGGCAAAGAGCGATCACCAGTGAACTAATTCTCAAGGATGAACGACTTTGCCCAACTCTAATAGTTCCATGCCTGGAGCATTTGGTCAGTCAAACAGGGTCGCTTGATGCTGTTTGTGGATGAAGTTGTTATTATCGTCCGGTGATGTTCTATATGTGCTCGATTGGAGACATATTTGGCGATCGAACAGTTAAAGACAAAATGTCGAAACTCTGTTGAGCATTTTGGGTTTCAACAGTGGTATGTGAGCGTGCGTTATCCTGTTGTAAAACACCCCTTGGAATGCTCTTCATGAATAGTATCTCAACGCACAAATATGCAATCACGGTGCGTGGGATAAGCACGAAAGTGCTCCTGGTACCAAACGAACCCTCACCGCAGACCATACCTTCATAAGTAGGTCCAGACACAAAGTTAAGTTGGTTACAGGTCCTGAACTGATCTCCTTCTACCAACTCACGGCCATCACTGGCACCGATGCTTAACCAGCTCTCATGAGAAAACACGACAGATCTCCACTCTGCCCTCCAATGACCTCCCTCTTGACAGCACTGAAGTTCCAACTGGTGGTGGTTTGGGGTCAGCGGAAAGTACGCCCAGGGAGTCTGGCTCGGAGCTGTCCTTGAAGTAACCGATTTGTCACTGCGGTGCTATCTGCTGCTCAAACTGCTGATGTAGATGCAGTACGATATGCCAGAGTCATGTGCTGAAGACGATGATCTTCCCTTTCGGTAGTTCCACCTGGCTGTCCGGAACACGCTCTTCTTACGACCTTACATTCTCGTAACCACCGCTGCCGACTATGATGCACAGTGGCTCAATTCCTATCAAGTCTATTTGCAATATCGCAGAAGGAACATCCGGCTACTCGTATCCCATGTACACGACCGCACTGGAACTCAGTGAGGTGCTGATAACTGCACTTTTGTCGCCTTGAGGCCAACATCAACTCACCGAGTCCAGTCTCGAAGGTAACTAACGCTAATGACCGTTATAGCGTGTACTTAAGTCAATCTGGATTTGCACCCTCAGAGTGGCGCTACTATGGCCAGTATTAGGCGACTGACGCGAAATTTGAACCGACATCATCTTTCAGTTGTAGAAACACACCTACCGACTTTCGTGTATATCGCACTACTTCTTCTTGGTGTGACGAATTGTTTTTCCGTGAGTGTGCTATAAATGCGAAAGTCTGTGTGTGAGTAGTTTTATTACTCCTTCACACTGAAACGGCTGGACGAATTTGGAAGACATTTGACATTGAATTAGCTTATGTCCTGAATTAACACGTAGGCTACGTTCAGAAGTGTGTAGTACAAGAGATTTATTGATTTGATGAATATAACGAGAAATGGGGAAAAATAATTACTATTAGGAAAAAGCTATCTACTCTTTGACTTTTGAGTTGTATAGTATTTGTGAAAATGCTTTTACTGTTTATTATGCCCTTCAAGATACGATTGAAAGTAATGAATACAATGCTCATACAATCCTCAAATTGTTTAATCTCTACTTCCACACCACCCCGTTGCATAGTAGCCGCTAAGCGTATCTTATTGCAGCTAAGACGCTTGAAGATTCACAACAATGGTGTTATTTAAATATTGTATGACAGAGAGACGTCATGCTTTTATATGTAGAACGTGTTGGGTTTCTAGTGAGGCTGGATTTGACTATGATATGCTAGTGCTGCCGCTGTTAAGAGGCACACACTTCAGGGCAGATGAAGTTGTTGCACGTATAAAAATATATATAAACTGCGCTGTACCCAACTATAGGCTGCTTACTTCCGTTCTTCGTCTAGTTAGTATGTTAGTTATTCCTTCACTCTGAGGCGACTGGACGGACTAGGACAAACTTTGGGATGGAGATACATTATACCCTCAGTTAAGGCATAGGCTACCTTTTCTTCCAAAAAAATCAGTGTTCCAAGTGTGATGATCAACATGATTAATATTCCCCCAGGATGGGTAATGTGATCAAAATATCGTCCGTGAAAGTTAACTATCAAATTGTTGTTGTTGTTGTGGTCTTCAGTCCTGAGACTGGTTTGATGCAGCTCTCCATGCTACTCTATCCAGTGCAAGCCTCTTCATCTCCCAGTACCCACTGCAACCTACATCCTTCTGAATCTGCGTAGTGTAGTCATCTCTTGGACTCACTGTACGATTTTTACCCTCCACGCTGCCCTCCAATACTAAATTGGTGCCTCAGAAGATGTCCTACCAACCGATCCCTTCTTCTGGTCAAGTTATGCCACAAACTTCTCTTCTCCCCAATCCTATTCAATACTTCCTCATTAGTTATGTGATCTACCCATCTAATATTCAGCATTCTTCTGTAGCACCACATTTCGAAAGCTTCTATTCTCTTCTTGTCCAAACTATTTATCGTCCATGTTTCACTTCCATAAATGGCTACACTCCATACAAATACTTTCAGAAAGGTCTTCCTCGCACTTAAATCTATACACGATGTTAACAAATTTCTCTTCTTCAGAAACGCTTTCCTTGTCATTGCCAGTCTACATTTTATATCCTCTCTACTTCAACCATCATCAGTTATTTTGCTCCCCAAATAGCAAAACTCCTTTACTACTTTAAGTGTCTCATTTCCTAATCTAATACCCTCAATAGCACCCGACTTAATTTGACTACATTCCATTATCCTCGTTTTGCTTTTGTTGATGTTCATCTTATATCCTCCTTTCAAGATACTATCCATTCCTTTCAACTGCTCTTCCAAGTCCTTTGCTGTCTCTGACAGAATTACAATGTCATCGGCGAACCTCAAAGTTTTTATTTCTTCTCCATGGATTTTAAAATCTACTCCGAACTTTTCTTTTGTTTCCTTCACTGTTTGCTCAATATACAGATTGAATAACATCGGGGAGAGGCTACAACCCTGTCTCACTCCCTTCCCAACCACTGCTTCCTTTTCATGTCTCTCGACCCTTATAACTGCCATCTGGTTTCCGTACAAATTGCAAATAGCCTTTCGCTCCCTGTATTTTACCCCTGCCACCTTCAGAATATGAAAGAGAGTATTCCAGTCAACATTATCAAAAGCTTTGTCTAAGTCTACAAATTCTAGAAACGTAGGTTTGCCCTTCCTTAATCTAGTTTCTAAGATAAGTCGTAGAGTTAGTATTGCCTCACGTGTTCCAGCATTTCTACGTAATCCAAACTGATCTTCCCTGAGGTCGGATTCTACTAGTTTTACCACTCTTCTGTAAAGAATTCGCGTAAGTATTCTGCAGGTGTGACTTATTAAACTGATAGTTCGGTAATTTTCACATCTGTAAACACCTGCTTTCTTTGAGATTGGAATTATTATATTCTTCATGAAGTCTGAGGGTATTTCACCTGTCTCATACATCTTGCTCACCAGATGGTAGAGTTTTGTCAGGACTGGCTCTCCCAAGGCCGTCAGTAGTTCCAATGGAATGTTGTCTACTCCGGGGGCCTTGTTTCGACTCAGGTCTTTCAGTGCTCTGTCAAACTCTGCACGCAGTATCGTATCTCCCATTTCATCTTCATCTACATCCTCTTCCATTTCCATAATATTGTCCTCAAGTACATCGCCCTTGTATAGACCCTCTATATTCTCCTTCCACCTTTCTGCTTTCCCTTCTTTGCTTAGAACTGGGTTTCCATCTGAGCTCTTGATGTTCATAGAAGTGGTTCTCTTATCTCCAAAGGTCTCTTTAATTTTCCTGTGGGCAGTATCTACCTTACCCCTAGTGAGACAACCCTCTAAATCCTTACATTTGTCCTCTAGCCATCCCTGCTTAGCCATTTTGCCCTTCTTGCCGATCTCATTTTTGAGACGTCTGTATTCCTTTTTGCCTGCTTCATTTAGTGCATTTTTATATTTTCTCCTTTCATGAATTAAATTCAATATTTCTTCTGTTACCCAAGGATTTCTTCTAGCCCTCGTCTTTTTACCTACTTGATCCTCTGCTGCCTTCACTACTTCATTCCTCAAAGCTACCTCTGGTTCTTTCAGTTTATCCAGGTCCTATCTCCTTAAATTTCCACCTTTTTGCAGTTTCTCCAGTTTTAATCTACAGGTCATAACCAATAGATTGTGGTCAGAGTCCACATCTGCCCCTGGAAATGTCTTACAATTTAAAACCTGGTTCCTAAATCTCTGTCTTACCATTATGTAATCTATCTGAAACCTGTCAGTATCTCGAGGCTTCTTCCATGTTAACAGCCTGCTTCTATGATTCTTGAACCAAGTGTTACCTATGATTAAGTTGTGCTCTGTGCAAAATTCTACCAGGCGGCTTCCTCTTTCATTTATTTGCCCCAATCCATATTCACCTACTATGTTTCCTTCTCTCCCTTTTCCTACTACCGAATTCCAGTCACCCATGACTATTAAATTTTCGTCTCCCTTCACTATCTGAATAATTTCTTTTATTTGATCATACATTTCACCAATTTCTTCGTCATCTGCAGAGCTAGTTGGCATATAAACTTGTACTACTGTAGTAGGTGTGGGCTTCGTATCTATCTTGGCCACAATAATGCGTTCACTATGCTGTTTGTAGTAGCTTACCCGAATTCCTATTTTCCTATTCATTATTAAACCTACTCCTGCATTACCCCTATTTGATTTTGTGTTTATAACCCTGTAGTCACCTGACCAGAAGTCTTGTTCCTCCTGCCACCGAACTTCACTAATTCCCACTATATCTAACTTTAACCTATCCATTTCCCTTTTTCAAATTTCTAATCTACCTGCCCGATTAAGAGATCTGACATTCCACGCTCCGATCCGTAGAATGCCAGTTTTCTTTCTCCTGATAACGACATCCTCTTGAGTAGTCCCCGCCCGGGGGACTATTTTACCTCCGGAATATTTTACCCAAGAGGACGCCATCATTATTTAATCATACAGTAAAGCTGCATGCCCTCGGGAAAAATTACGGCCGTAGTTTCCCCTTGCTTTCAGCCGTTCGCAGTACCAGCACAGCAAGGCCGTTTTGGTTATTGTTACAAGGCGAGATCAGTCAGTCATCCAGACTTTTGCCCCTGCAACTACTGAAAAGGCTGCTGCCCCTCTTCAGGAACCACAACAGATAACCCTCTGTTGTGGTTGAACCTACGGTACGGCTATCTGTGTCGCTGAGGCACGCAAGCCTCCCCACCAACTGCAAGGTCCATGGTTCATGGGGGGAGGACTATCAAATTAATGTCTTAAAATCGTTTAGATTATTTTTAACTGTTTTAACATATGAAATAAGTACGTACCTAAATCTAGGACAGCAGAAATATTCCTGCAGCATAAAATCATCATAAAACTCCCTAACAATATAATATATGCGCATCAAAATATTTCGGAGCATGCAGAATGTTTTGCAAGTATTTGCACTATGATGTTATAGGGATTCGTAAAAACTGACTTGGGTTTTCTGTTTGGATTTGAATGATTTTAATTTTATTTATTTATTTATTTATTTATTTATTTATAAATTTCTTTTCCTTCTGGATCTCAGTGATTCAGGAGGCTTAATGTTTATCATTTGGATTGTGTAATTTAAGTTGTGAACGATTGGAATTCCGTCAGCTTCACTCATCCTATCAAAATTTGGTATCCAAGATATATCATTTACAATGGTGCATAAGAGTGGATAGTGAGTTTCAGCATTAACAATTCTTTATAAAAAAAACTGTTTAACTGCGAGTAACACCACAGGTGCAGCTGATCGATTTTTAATTGTATTTCTTTTTCCTTTATTATAATTCCATTACCTCACCCTAATGAGTGAGGGCAGATTGTCATTGGTACATTTACAATAAAACACTACAAGAGTTCTTAGAAATTGTATAAAAATAGCAGCTAGTTTCGGCTCCGCACAGGCAGCACTATGTATCTAGGGCTAGGCGATTTGTTTGCCTTGGCGGTAATGAACTATATACACAAATTTTCCTCGTGAAGTGTCAGTGAAAACAGAATGAAAATCTCTACAGTAGTTCTGGAGATTAACCTTTACATACAGACAGAGAAATGCGTTGAGGGACTATAATTTATAATTTTTATGGATGACAGTTGTACACTGATGGAAAATGGATGTTGAATTTTAAAAACAAAAATGTTCATAAAATTCTTTATAATACCGGCCACTGTGGCCGAGCAGTTCTTGTGCTTCAGTCCGGAACCGCGCTGCTGCTACGGTCGCAGGTTAGACTCCTGCCTCGGGCGTGGATGTGTGTGATGTCCTTAGGTTAGTTATATTTAAGGAGTTCTAAGTCAAGGGAATGATGACGTCAGATGTTAAGTCCCATAGCGCATTTGAACAGCAGCTGAACTGAACTAACAAGTTGGGAGTAGGAGAGTCATGCGATGTTTTGAAGAGTGTGGTGGCAATGGAAATACTGTGTTGGTATGTGCGGATTTTAGTGTACGAGGGTAGGTCGCAAAAAATATACGATTCTGCAAGGTGCTCGCTAGGACTGAGATCAGACGAGATGTATGTTATAGGCGAGAAAAATATACACATGGAAAAGAGGAGAGAATCTTGAAGTGATATATAGTCGTCAGAATAAGATCAGATGTAATAGGAGGGGCAGATGCAAGGAAAAAGTTCATTGCCTCGGGAAAGGAGGCTGTGGAATATGCCCAGAAAGAGGTTATTGGGCTGCAAAACAGAACTTACGAATCTTGAAAATGTTACAAATTCGCAATTTCTCCGATTTCAGTCACACAGTCAGCCTCTGTCAAATCTAGGCTGTTACAGTTTGTCGCATTTGTTCATACATGTTGTTGTTTATATGAACATCGACCCGAGCATAGCCTATGATCAACAGTTGTTTCTCACACTTTACACATGTGAGTGCAGTTCACATTGTTAGACCTGTCTGTTGTTGCAGTGAAGAGTTTGTTAATCTAACATGTCATAGAGGCTGAGGTGGCAAGCCTCGATGTTGGGTGGTTGAAGTAGGCTGGCAGCTGTCAGGATTCCAGTAGTTCACCAGCCTGGGTGGGGTACTAATGGAGTGGTGAGTGGATACCTCGTTCAAGATGTCGACTTGAAAATACCATCGTTAAATTATGCAAATGCATCCTACAACAGTAGTGACAATATTCAGAGAAGTCAGCGTCCTCTGGGATGTAAGTGGTAGGTGGCCTGGTGAAGAGGTGCAATCATCCGGCAGCCCTGCGGCTTGCTGCGTCATGCAGCTGATGGAGTGATGATGAAAGTGACCTATCGAGAACGCTGACCGCAGCAGTGTGCAGCGGGACCTCAATGCAGGCTAGAGACTGTGCACGACGGGCACACCAAGGCGTACAGAGTCACTGAGGATGAGACCTCTAACAGCAGCCACAGTGTTTGCTCAGACAAGGTGGGTCTGGAATCAAGAAGATTTCCCACCTGGGCTCAAAATGTAGGCCAAAGAGGGAAAGATGCAGATTCCAGAGTCCTGGACATAGAGTGAGTAGCATGGCTGCAATCAGTAGCAACAGAGTCCAGAGGTGTTGACTTGTTGATCCATCCAGACTCATGGAACCACAGTCCCTCGCTAGGCGCTAATAACCACAAAAAACAAAAACAGTAGGTCTCCTCACAGTACTGGTAGCTGGCAGGCTGCCACACCTGTGTCCAGAATTAAGGAGTATTTAATTGGGCTTGGGACACCCTTGTTTTTCTAAAGCCTTAGTTTCTGTCACGTAAGTCGTAACAGATCTGTGGCTCAAATGAGAAGCAATCAGGTCAGTTGCACCACTGATGCGTCAGTGGTATTATGCTTCTGGTCCCTCAGCATGATTGTGGCGTATGGTAACAGTCTCTGATGTTACATCGCCTGGCTTGCCTAAACTGACGCATGTCTCTCAATTTTTCTTAGCCATGCTAGCTAAATTAATCATGATAAAGCAATATGTTCCTAATCTTATATATGTCCCCTGTATACGGTATAACAACATATGTCTTTATGTGTTGTAACTTAATATATTCAATCTATACATCAGTGGGTTGGTTGTTTTTCTCTGTGTCGAACAGTGAACAGTCTTCCCAATAACATGACACATAATTTACTGTTTGTCATTTTCTCTACAGTTGTGAATGCACCACTAAGTGGACAGCATCTGTCAGTATAGACACTTCGGTTTGTTTCCAAGTGCCCATACTTCAATACCTGACCTGCTGCTCAGGGGGAAAGAAGCATTAAAAGCATGCTCTTGACACATGTACTTGGAGGTATTACCCAATGTAAAAACATGACACTTGTAAAAGCTATAGTTATTAGTCTGCAAATGACGTAAATACTGATGTAATGTTGTAATGCTGAACATAACAAATATGTGGTTAGACAAATAAGAAACAGACAGTTGACACTGATGACCTGTCATAGGACAGAGTAACTACAAAGCAAAAAAGCAATTTAGAGGTGCTAAAGATGATAGCATAGTATAATAACATAACATCTAATTGTCGTTTAAGCTACATCTAATATGAGTGCTCAGATGTCGCACATTAGCAACCAGTGACAATAATAATGTCCACATGACCTTCACAATAGCATACGTTGTCCTCAGAACAACAGATGCTCAAAGCGACATTCCTGCACGTCCAAACATTGCACAACGCGCCGGACCATACAGCTCTGGACCCTTCGCAGCAAAGTTGTGTCCACGGTAACAGGAGCAGCATGAACACGCGCTACCAATTCTTCCACATTCGTCGGAGGAGTGGAGTACACAGGTGTCCCTCAGGTGTCCCCACAAGAAAAAATCCAGCGGATATAGGTCAGGTGAATGTGGTGGCCACACAACTGGACCTCCATGTCCGAACAATATCCCTGGAAATATCCTGTCCAAATCCTGTCGCACATTAATTTGAGAGTGTGGAGACGTATCATGTTGGAACCATATCCTCTACTGAATATGTAGTGGAATATTTTATAGCGCATCATGCAGATAGTTTGAGAGGAGTGCGTGATACCTTCATGCAGTTAACCTGTCAGGCAACATGTAGCGGCCCAAACACCTGTCGCCCAATGTTCCGGCCCAGACATACCAAAGCGAACTTGACATCCACGGTCGCAGGTGACGTGCGGATTAACCTTACACCGATGGTGGACATTGTGCATATTGAAGACACCCTCACGAGTTAATGCTGCTTCATCCGACTGTATTACATAGTTCACGAAGTCATCGTTGGCTTCCTGTTGTTGTTGGAACCACTCGCAAAATTGAATCCGCTAATGGCCATCTGCAGAATACATGTGTTCGGTGAAATCATAATGATAGAGGAGGAGCCCATCCTCGGGCAGCACGTTAACGAGCGTGCGTTGCGATACACGCAGCTGCCTTGCTACACAACGTGCACTTCGCTGAGATTCTTGGTGTATTACCTCTAAAATAGCTCTCTCAGTAGCTGGAGTGCGGCGAGTCCGTGGACGTCCTCTGTCACGCTATGGTGGAGGGTGGAAACCTGACCCCTGAAGACGCAGCTTCAGATGAAGAAATACATTTTTATCTAAATGGCGTCGACGAGGATATCAAGCAGCATATTCGTGAAAGGCAACACCCGCCTGGTTATGAGATGCACCAAGGACCAGAAATATATCCGCATATTCATCGTTTGTGTATACTATATGTCTGCCACACTGGTTTAGAGGTTTACAATGAGAAAATTCGGTATGTGTAGGCATGTTCATTGGAGTCTGTCACGGGTGCATTACTCCGTTCGCAACTAGTCTTTTGGTACTGATTATACATATAAATAGAATCGCGATGAAAAACTCTGTTATTCTGATAGGATTATTTTGCAAGTTGAACTTACTGTTTTCGACAAAGTGCGCAACATGGCGCAGGAAAGGAACAATCTGGTGTCTTACATTGTATCTAAACTTGAAATACGTGGAGGCAAAATCGCTCAGCTGGTCTAAGACTTCGATTCAGTCTCCAGCTGGCAGTCGAAGATAGTAAAATGAAAGCCGAAGTTTTGAATTTCACGTTCAAGAAAATCGTTCACACAGGAGAATCGTATAAACATACTGTCATTTGACCATCGGACAGATTTCCGTATGGACGACACAGTAATAACCATACCCGGCGTAGAGAAACAACTGAAAGATTAGAAAACAAATAAATAACCAGGTCGGGATGGAATACCACTTCGGCAAAAAAAAAAAAAAAAAAAGCTGGTGATTCCGGTATATAAGAAGGGTAAAAGAATTGACCCGCAAAATTGCAGGCCAATGTCCCTAACATCTGTTTGCTGCAGAACCCTTGAACATATTCTCAGTCCGAATATAACGAGCTTTCTTGAGCTTATGTTCAAGCATCACCCGCGGTGAACTACGGATGAAGGGCAACAGGCAGATACTATGTTTCTATATTTCCGCAAGCGGTTGACACTGTGCCCCATTGCAGGCTGTTAACAAAGGTACGAGCATGTGGAATAAGTTCACAGACATGTGAGTGGCTCGAAGATTTCTTACGCAGTAGAACCCAGTTTGTATGTTGTCCTCGACGGCGACTGTTCACCAGAGACATGGGTATCCTCAGGCGTGACCCAGGGAAGTGTGATAGGACCGCTGTTGTTCTCTATATACATAGACGGTTTGGTGGACAGGGTGGGCAGCAGTCTGCGGTCGCTTGCCGATGACGCCGTGGTATACGTTAAGGTGTCGAAGTTGTGTAGCTGTAGGGAGATACAATCCGATTTAGACAAAATTTCCAGTTGACGTGATGAATTGTAGCTAGCCTTAAGTGTGGAAAGATGTAAGTTGATGAGGATGTGTAGGAAGAACAAATGGGTAATGTTCGGACACATTATTACTAATATCCTGCTTGACTCAGTCAAGTCCTTTAAATATATGGGCCTACCGTTGATAAGGCAGAAATTTAGGAAAGAGTAGTTTACCTGCAAAGTAAACCGCATGTTGGATGCTATCTTGAGTACCGCTTGAGTGTTTGGGATCTGTACCAGGTTGGATTGAAGGAAAACGTCGAAGCAATTCAGAGGCGGGCTGCTGGTTTTGTTATCGGTAGGTGCGAATAGCACGTAAGTGTGACGCAGATGCTTCGCGAACTGAAATGGAAATCCCTGAAGGGAAGGCTAGTTTCTTTTCGTGAAACATTATTGAAGCTGACTGCCGAATGATTCTACTGGCACCAACATACAGTGTACATAAGGATCGCGGAGACAAGATAGGAAAAATTGGGGCTGATACGGAAGCATACACACAGTCGTTTTTCCGTCGCTGTATTTGCGAGTGGAACAGAAAAGGAAATGACTATTGGTGGTACAAGGTCCCTGCGCCACGCACAGTACGGTGGCACACGCAGTATCTACGTAGATGTAAAGCTAGATGTTGATGTAATGCACGTAACACTGAACTGAAGATCCACCTTTCCTTAGTACTCTTTGCACATAAGTCGGTTGGCACTTTTCTCTGGTTTCGCATTACAATTCAGGAGTGCATTTAAAGCAAAAATTCTAATTATAGACGACCAACGTAACCTGAAGAAAGGCTAGCATTAACAATCTGTTTTTTACAAACGAGAAATATTTACATATGTTTCGAATCCCGGCATATGCTATACAGGGTAATTCCATGGTGATATTTCAAAATTTCGTGGATGATGGAGAAGGGTAAATATATCGATCTGAGATAAAGGAGCCGTATCGGGAAACGACTAATTCTAAAGTTATAAGTGGAAATCGTTCTGATACCTCTGACAGAGGAATACATGTACCGGTACTGTTGTTGTTAAGATGTAGGGCAGGCAACTTTCAAAGATGGTAGTACGTAACAAAACAAGAGTAAAAATGTCTACTAAACGTGAGGTTTAAAATACATAGCTTAAGACCTATGAGCACTTGTTTATATTCGATATTATGAAACACATCTCTTCTAATGCAAGCTCTCTGATTTATATGTTTTTGGAGGAGGTAGTACCAATCAAAAGAAGAAAAAAAGTCTAGTGAATATGGAGTGTAAAATCATACCTCAAGACGTATGGACACTTGTTCAGCACGAAGTGGAGTTCCACAGTAGCGAAGAGGAACACGTACTCAGAACTCTGAAGATCTCAAGATTTGCATTTTAGAGCCAATATTTACAAGACATATTTTACTTGTTTCGTTCCATACTATCTCTTCTGAAAGTTGCCTATCCCACAATGTTAGCAACAACAGTATCGTAACATAATACTCCACTCGCAGAGATGTCAATAATTTTTTGTTTATAACTTTCCACTCTGTCGTTTCCGGACCAATGTCCCTTACCTCAGTTTCATGCATTTACGCGTCTGTATCATCCTTGAAAGTCTGTAACATCATTACAGAAACTTTATGTGCATCAGATAGTGCCTGATGTCTACAGTGACATATCGGAAGCACTTCAAAGATTTCATTGAAGTACGTATAAGTGAGATATTGCCAATAAATTCTGAATAATTGAATGTGAAGTATACAAACGACTTCTCACGTAGGCTACTTGATAAAATTTGCAATATACCAGTAGCTGGTAGCAGAGCAGATAGCCTAATCCCGGGCTAACCATTTTTATTTATCCTAAAAAATCTCTAATATAACAGTGACACATCAGCCATTTAATTACAGATACCATGCAGTTAAGCAACGAAAATAATCAAAATTTTCGTGTATTTCTAATTTTAATCAGCATAACAGGTTTACATGCACCCGTGTTTACTTCAAAGGAAATTTATTCTGCTTTTCTTTTTTGATAAAGAGAGCTATAGAGCCAGTTTTGATTCATGCCGTTCCTGCCTGATACAAACATCTAATGAATTTATCGTATTTCTTATGTCCCAAAAGGACCTTTTGAGTGCTTCAGCAATCTTCTGCCAGTATTTTTTCATTTGGCATTTCTGCTGTGGATCTCGTAGCTCCCAGAAGCACGTATTGTACCCATATTCTCCTGTGAGCTGCATTACATTCTCTTGGAACCACTCTATCGCTCACAACTAACGTCAGCAACAACAAAAGTGGAAACAATAGCAGAAGAAACATTGCTGTGCTGCCATCGGAGAGGACTCGAACTTCTTTTGATGGTTCAATAAAAGATAGACAACCATTGAAACACGAGCGAACACAACCTAAATCGAACCGTATGCGACCGAATGCCGTTTGCTGACGCGCGCGTATCGTTTACAGCAGAGAAAATCCTTGTTCGCTGTAGCACGTTCTCTTGCTTTCGCTTCTGTGTCGAGTGGGCTTTAGTGGAGAGGTACCGTGTAAGGGCTCCGCTTCGCTGAGCTCGACAACTAAAGGATATTCACGGTCGACTGCCGCAGCTCTGGATGCGCGCTATCTTCTGCGATATCCCACGTCTGTGGTCTTCTTCTCTGTTGTCAGTAGCAGTCCAGCCTAATACAACAGAAGGAAAATGCGTGGGTATCTGTAGATTTGTAGTTACAACATAAAAAAGGGAAGACAGTAGAAACTTTCAGTGTCCTCTTGTACTGAACGTGGCAAAAAGACTGATGAACGTAAGTAATTTTCTATACTGGAGCATAGTATGAGTCTTAGGAAATGACCAAAGGAGGTCGCTCACTACTAGGAAAATGGATTAATTTTCGTTCTAGTCCCATGTATAAGGGTATGACGATTGTCTTCACCAGTCCGAAATCGAGCTGTGTCTCTAATGACCTCGTTGTCGATCGGGCAGTAACCCTTAATCTTCTCTCCCTCTTCGTTTTAATCAGCTGAATCTCTTACCTCAAAGCTTACTAAGAGAAGTGTCACATATACACTGAAGAGTTAAAGAAACTGGTACACCTGCATAATATCGTGTAGCTTCCCGTGAGCACGCAGATACGCCGCAACACAACGTGGTATGGACTCGACAACTGTCTGAAGTAGTGCTAGAGAGAAATGACGCCGTCAATCTTGCAGGGCCTTTCATAAATCCTTAAGAATACGAGGGGGTGGAGAGCTCATCTGAACAGCACGTTGCAAGGCATCCAAGATATGCCCAATAATGTTCATGTTTGGGGAGTTTGGTGGCCACCGGAAGTGTTTAAACTCAAAAGAATGTTCCTGGGGCCACTCTGTAGCAATTCTGGACGTGATGGACGTCGCATTGTCCTGCTGGAATTGCCGAAGTCCGTCGGAAGGCACAATAGACATGAATGGATGCAGGTGATCAGACAGGATGCTCTCGTACATGTCACCTATCAGAGATGTATCCAGATGTTTCGTATCAGTCAAACTGCACACGCCCTACACTTTTACAGAGCCTCCAACAGCTTGAATAGCTTGACATGCAGAGTCCATGGATTCATGACGTTGTCTCCACACCCGTGTCCCTGTTGGCGGGCCCTGGCGAGACGCAAAGCTTTGTTTCGTGCAGTCATCAAGGATACACGAGTGGGCCTTCGGCTCCGAAAGCCCATATCGATGTTTCGTTGAATAGTTCGCAAGCCGACACTTGTTGATGGCCTAGTACTGAAATGCGCAGCAATTTGCAGTTGGGTTGCACTTCTATCATGCTGTGCGATTCCCTTCAGTGGTCATTGGCCCAGATCTTGGAGAATCTTTCTCCAGAATCAGCAATGTCGAAGAACTGATGTTTTACCGTATTCCTTAAATTCACGGTACACTTGTGAACAGCCGCACGAGAAAATCCCCAGTTCATCGCTGCCTTGGAGATACTGTGTCCCATCGCTCGTGCGCCGACTATAGCACTACGTTCAAACTTACTTAAATCTTGGTAACCTGACGTTGTAGCAGCAGTAACAGATCTAACAACTGCGCCAGACACTTCATGTTATATATACGAGTTTGCCGACTGTAGCGCCGTATTCTACCTGTTTACAGATCTATGTATTTGAATACGCATGCCTATACCAATTTCTTTGGCGCTTCAGTGTAGTTATTCAAACAATGCATGTTAGTAAAATACATTTTACCATTACCGACAGCGGTGCGGGATGGTTCTTGCTGTATCTGAAGCCACAATAAGAATGATAATACATAGGCTACTGCAAATAATTTTGTGCTACCTGATGGTTTTGACCATAAGATCGAACCCATCTGTTAAAAATATTTATTACATCAGCATCTCTTGATGGCTTTGAATTTGAATTTTTTTCGGTTACCTGCAATCGGTGGTAAACCATTTTCACGAACTGTTTAAATCTTTGTTATATTCTACAATTTGTGCTCCCTCCACACTCACTTAGTAGGACGTATGTTATTCTGCTATGTGTTAATGCAAGTCCAATGATCCTCTCCGTATGCGATATTTCCCACGCATTTCTGCACTCGTCGTATTTGTGGAGGAGCTATCTGTTTTTTATATTAATTGTGTCCTATATTATTACCCTTAATTTTGAGGTTCCTAACGTAACACCACATCTCAAACAAATGGTTCAAATGGCTCTGAGCACAATGGGACTTAACTTCTCAGGTCATCAGTCCCCTAGAACTTAGAACTACTTAAACCGAACTAACCTAAGGACATCACGCATATCCATGCCCAAGGCAGGATTCGAACCTGCGACGCAGCGGTCGCACGGTTCCAGACTGAACTGCCTAGAACCGCTAGGCCACAACAGCCGACTATGGAGGAGGAATTAAAGTCAAGGTTCGCTGATGACATTGTAATTCTGTCAGAGACAGCAAAGGACATGGAAGAGCAGTTGAATGAAATGGACAGTGTGTTGAAAGGGAAATATAACATGAATATCAACAAAAGCAAAAGAAGGGTAATGGAATGTGTTCGAACTAAATCGGGTGCTGTTGAGGGGAAATAGCTTAGCAACCGAGAAAAAGTAGTAGATGCGTTTTGCTACTTAGGCAGCAATATACCTGATGATGATGGAAGTAGAGAGCATATAAATCTAAGATTGGCAGTGACAAGAAAAGAATTTCTGAAGAAGAGAACATTTTTAACATCGAATATAGATTTAAGTGTTAAGAAGTCTTTTATGAACGTATTTGCATGAAATGTTGCCATGTATGGAAGTGAAACATGGACGATAAACAGTTAAGACAAAAAATAATGAAAGCTTTCGAAACGTGGTGCTACAGAAGTATATTGGAGTACCTCCTCATAACTATAGAACTTATGTCATGTGTTTGATGCTACAAGTGTTCCACGAATGAAAGATGCCCTCTTTGTCTGAACGAGTTGTTTTATTATGCCCTACTTGCTCTGTACGTCATTCATTACTGTACTTCCAGATTAGCAATGTTCTTTCATGTTGTAAAGAATGTAAATGTCGTGTGACTGGGGCCTCCTGTCAGGTGGACCGTTGGACCGTTGGATTTGACGTCACTTCGGCGACTTGCGCATCGATGGGGATGAAATGATGATGATTAGGACAACACAACGCCCAGTCCCTCTATCGGAGAAAATCTCCGGGAATCGAATCCGGGCCCTTAGGACTGACATTCTGTGTCGCTGACCACGCTGCTACCGGGGGCGGACATTCATGTTGTGTACCAGGCTTAAGGCCACACGAGAAATACCACTAGAGGCCGCCACCACACAGGCGCAACTACTCGCCTGGCGCTGCTCACATCTGAGGAGCAGTCTGTACTTCTGACCACCAGCCTCCAGGTGGCTCTCACAAATTCGCCTCACTTCCTGCTTCCGCGCCACGTCTATCTTCACGTAGTCTGCGATAGTGTTGCCAGCTGCCAAAGAGAGCGCTTTCAACTGGGGACTGCTCTGCTTGGGCCTTGCACCAATACTGGCGGACATGAAAAACCTTCTGCTGACAGTCCCGATCCAGCAGTCAAGCGATTCCGTTCATCGCCTACAAGCAAGAAGCGCAGTATATTTGCTGCAATTACTCTAGACAGCCAGTTCCACAAGTTCGCTGAGAAGGCCAGTCTCAGACTTAGCGATCGTTGTTTATAGGTCAAATGGCTCTGAGCACTATGGGACTTAACATCTATGGTCATCAGTCCCCTAGAACTTAGAACTACTTAAACCTAATTAACCTAAGGACAGCACACAACACCCAGTCATCACGAGGCAGAGAAAATCCCTGACCCCGACGGGAATCGAACCCGGGTACCCGGGCGCGGGAAGCGAGAACGCTACCGCACGGCCACGAGCTGCGGAAGCTGTTTATGGAGTAATAGGGGAAGCATGAGGGTCTGCAAGAATTACATTCAGTTAACAGTAATAATATCATAGACTGCCAGTAGACAACAAAGTTATTTAGACTGCATTGGATTTGGTCTAGAACATGAAGTGCAATGTATCAAACTGTACCAAAGTTAAGTGTACTTTGCAACACAACCTTAATGAAAATTATTGATTGTATTTTATTGTATCGGAACTACTTATATTTGTCTTAATGGAATTAATCGAAGAGGAACTGAGAGTTCGCTTTCATAACCTGTAATGTCAGTGAACTTTTTGTAGCATTCAGTAACAACGTTCCACAATACTTCACCATATTTACTACATAACCACAAATATTTATATTAATGTTGTTGTGGTCTTCAGTCCTGAGACTGGTTTGATGGAGCTCTCCATGCTACTCTATCCTGTGCAAGCTTCTTCATCTCCCAGGAACTACTGCAACCTACATCCCTCTGAATCTGCTTAGTGTATTCATCTCTTGGCCTCCCTCTACGATTTTTACCCTCCACGCTGTCCTCCAATACTAAATTGGTGATCCCTTGGTATTAATAGCCTGTTAATTTCGTTTCTCTTTTAAATACGAGGGTGAATCAAATGAAAACCTTAAATTTGTAATAACAAATCGAAATTTCGCACCGTTATCCTGTAAGTTGGAAAGCGTGTTACAAACAGCATGCAGAATGGCCTGTAGGTGGCAGCATAGTGCAGATGCACACACACCGTAGCAGTATCAGTATAAAGATGACCGCCGCACTTGAGATTTACACCAGGAAAGAACAGCGATCTGTTATTCGGTTTTTGCGTAGTGAAGGTGTGAAACCTATTGAAATTCATCGACGAATGAAGGTTCATTACGGTGATGCATGTTTGTCACAGCAGCAAGTCTACGAATGGAATAGGAAGTTCGCAAATGGTGTGACCTCAGTGGAAGATGTTCCTCTTCAGGTCAGGCACAACGAGTTGTGACTACACACAACATTGCAGCAATTGAAGCCACAGTGAAGGAATACCGCCGTGTGACACTGAATGACATTGCAGCACGTTTACAGATTAGTCATGGGTCAGCACACCACATTGTGCGTGATGTGCAACAATCACAGACTTGCATTTTGAGTGTCTTTGTCATCCACCATACTAACCAGACCTTGCCCCAGGTGATTTTCCATGTGTCTGGACCACTCAAAGACGCAATGGGCGGAAAGAAGTTCCGTTCTGAAGAAGAGGTACGCCACGCTGTGCATGAGTTGTTGCGCGGACTACCAAAAGAATTTTTTTCTAAAGGAATTTATGCACCTTGTAAGCGCTGGAGGACTTGCATTGAGCGTGGGGGAGATAATTCTGAAATGTGATACAGCTTTGTACCACTTCTGCACAATAAATAATATTTTAAATAAATTTAAGGTTTTCATGTGACTCACCCTCGTATTTCCGCAATTCTTTGCTTTACTCTCACTCCATATTGTATACTCAGCAGCCTGTTCATCAGTTCAGTAATTCCCATAAATATCCCTCAGTTTAACAGAAGATACCAGTGTCATGAGGGAACCTTATCATCCTTTGTTGCTTCTGAGACAGACGTGTTGAGCAATAGAGGAAGAAGACTGCGTGGGTGGCAAACGAGGCTTTAATCTGTCCACTTCTCTTGATTTGCTGCTCTTACTGTTCCATCCCGCCGGCCGGAGTGACGTGCGGCTCTAGGCGCTGCAGTCTCGAGCCGAGCGACCCCTACAGTCGCAAGTTCGAATCCTGACTCGGGCATGGGTGTTGTGTGATGTCCTTGGGATAGTTAAGTTTAATTACTTCTAAGTTCTAGGCGACTCTTGACCTCAGAAGTTAAGTCGCATAGTGCTCAGAGCCATTTGAACCATTTTTTTTTTTTTGTTCCATCTCGATTCTCCCACATGTTACATACAACCCCTATTTCTCTACAGTGTACACGTATCTTTTTGAGTATTTCGATCATCTTCAATATAAAGAAGTAATATGAAATTGATATTAAACAGGAAATGTTTTCTTGGTGTTCTGCTAATACAGGGTGTTTCAAAAATGACCGGTATATTTGAAACGGCAATAAAAACTAAACGAGCAGCGATAGAAATACACCGTTTGTTGCAATATACTTGGGACAACAGTACATTTTCAGGCGGACAAACTTTCGAAATTACAGTAGTTACAATTTTCAACAACAGATGGCGCTGCAAGTGATGTGATAGATATAGAAGACAACACAGTCTGTGGGTGCGCCATTCTGTACGTCGTCTTTCTGCTGTAAGCGTGTGCTGTTCACAACGTGCAAGTGTGCTGTGGACAACATGCTTTATTCCTTAGAACAAGAGGATTTTTCTGGTGTTGGAATTCCACTGCCTAGAACACAGTGTTGTTGCAACAAGACGAAGTTTTCAACGGAGGTTTACTGTAACCAAAGGACCGAAAAGCGATACAATAAAGGATCTGTTTGAAAAATTTCAACGGACTGGGAACGTGACAGATGAACATGCTGGAAAGGTAGGGCGACCGCTTACGGCAACCACAGAGAGCAATGCGCAGCTAGTGCAGCAGGTGATCCAACAGCGGCCTCGGGTTTCCGTTCGCCATGTTGCGGCTGCGGTTCAAATGACACCAACGTCCACGTATCATCTCATGCGCCAGAGTTTACACTTCTATCCATACAAAATTCAAACGCGGCAACCCCTCAGCGCCGCTACCATTGCTGCACGAGAGACATTCGCTAACGATATAGTGCACAGGATTGATGACGGCGATATGCATGTGGACAGCATTTGGTTTAATGACGAAGCTTATTTTTACCTGGACGGCTTCGTCAACAAACCGAACTGGCGCATATGGGGAACCGAAAAGCCCCATATTGCAGTCCCATCGTCCCTGCATCCTCAAAAAGTACTGGTCTGGGCCGCCATTTCTTCCAAAGGAATCATTGGCCCATTTTTCAGATCCGAAACGATTACTGCATCACGCTATCTGGACATTCTTCGTGAATTTGTGGCGGTACAAACTGCCTTAGACGACACTGCGAACACCTCGTGGTTTATGCAAGATGATGCCCGGCCACATCGCACGGCCGACGTCTTTAATTTCCTGAATGAATATTTCGATGATCTTGAGATTGCTTTGGGCTATCCGAAACATACAGGAGGCGGCGTGGATTGGCCTCCCTATTCGCCAGACATGAACCCCTGTGACTTCTTTCTGTGGGGGCACTTGGAAGACCAGGTGTACCGCCAGAATCCAGAAACAATTGAACAGCTGAAGCAGTACATCTCATCTGCATGTGAAGCCATTCCTCCAGACACGTTGTCAAAGGTTTCGGGTAATTTCATTCAGAGACTACGCCATATTATTGCTACGCATGGTGGATATGTGGAAAATATCGTACTATAGAGTTTCCCAGACCGCAGCGCCATCTGTTGGTGACAATTGTAACTACTGTAATTTCGAAAGTTTGTCTGCCTGAAAATGTACAGTTGTCCCAAGCATATTGCAACAAACGGTGTATTTCTATCGCTGCTCGTTTAGTTTGTATTGCCGTTTTAAATATACCGGTCATTTTTGAAACACCCTATAGGTGATACTAATAGGTGAGAACAACCAGTACCAATGTTGTGCGAGGTACATTCATTCTGAGATGTTACAGCTCGTGTCTTGTGCACTCATTCTGTCGTTCTGCCAGCTTGATTTCCCGCCTCCACAAGAATGAGGTTAGTGAACTCAGTCTATCTCCCGAATCCGAGCTTGTAGTCTATACTGTATTCATCATAAGAATAAACCTGACGTAAACAAACACAAACGATATCATTGATCGAAAGCCTTAGCACATGCACACTGGTGTTGTTACGCTCTTGGCTGTGGGCCCTACTTATACTAGATATCTTATTAAATGTAGTATTACTACGTTACGTTAAGTGAAGCTTCAAATATTTTAATGTATTAACAGCTATCAAAGTTCTTCTAAATCAAGCTTCAGCTATGTAGATTTTATTTCAAAAATTGTGTTCACTCGCAATCTCTGTACTGTTGTGCTCTGATTGTCACTCTGTTAATACGCAGTATGTAAATGGCTGAGGGTGCTTCCTGTTCCGTACTGGAACAAGCGTGTGGAACATGTTAAAAAGTGCCGAAAAATATATTGTTCTTAAAGTTTTTCATAAATTTGCAGAAAAAAATCGACTTTGAAGTTTCCCGAGGGGCTGCATTTGCTACAGTTGAGATACACATACATACCGCATGTATAGCGGAGCCCCTTTTTTTCGTTCAAATTGAAACACCTACATCTAACAAATGTAAAATTTATCATCATTCTTTATGAAATATGCACGTCTTCTTGTTTCTAATTATACCGGGTGATAAAAAAGTCAGCATAAATTTGAAAACTTAATAAACCATGGAATAATGTAGACAGAGAAATAAAAATTGACACACATGCTTGGAATGACATGGGATTTTATTAGAACAAAAAAAGTTCACAAAATGGCCGCGTGAAAGATCTCTTGCGTGCGTCGTTTGGTGATGATCGTGTGGTCAGCCGCCACTTTCGTCATGCTTGGCCAGCCAGGTCCCCAGACCTCAGTCCGTGCGATTATTGGCTTTGACGTTACCTGAAGTCGCAAGTGTATCGTGATCGACTGACATCTCTAGAGATGCTGATAGACAACATGCGACGCCAATGCCTCACCATAACTCCGGACATGCTTTACAGTGCTGTTCACAACATTATTCCTCGACTACAGCTATTGTTGAGGAATGATGGTGGACATATTGAGCATTTCCTGTAAAGAACATCATCTTTGCTTTGTCTTACTTTGTGCCGGCCGCGATGGTCTCGCGGTTCTAGGCGCGCAGTCCGGAACCGTGCGACTGCTACGGTCGCAGGTTCGAATCCTGCCTCTGGCATGGTTGTGTGTGATGCCCTTAGATTAGTTAGGTTTAAGTAGTTCTAAGTTCTAGGGGACTAATGACCACAACAGTTGAGTCCCATAGTGCTTAGAGCCATTTGAACCATCTTACTTTGTCGTGCTAATTATTGCTACTCTGATCAGATGAAGCGCCGTCCGTCGGACATTTTTTGAACTTTTGTATTTTTTTTTTGTTCTAATAAAACCCCATATCATTCCAAGCATGTGAGTCAATTTGTACCTCTCTATCTACATTATTCCATGATTGATTCAGTTTTCAAATTTATACTGACTTTTTGATCACCCGGTATATTGCACGCGAAATTCCAGTTTTCATTTCAAATATAAATTGTTGACTGTCGATATTTTATGAAAAATTGTTGGTAAAGGTTGCTCAAATTAAGTAAACACAACAATTTAATTTTAGGTCAAAAATGAAAAAAACAAATACTCTTTATTTGGATTACATCCATTGTTTTATACGACAGATGTAGTGTAACACGAAGCGAGAGTGATTTAAGTGCTGTAGAAACATGAAAAACAATCTTCTTCACAGCATCGAGCATACCATACAATTGTTGCGCTTTTGCCTTTTCCACTGTATCACGTCAATATGAGATCTGGAGCCAAGTCAAGGGATTTGTCACCAAAAATTACGAGGCTGTTAAGCTGCCGGACGTACTGGAACTAACGCATCCAGCTTTTTCAAGTGTCAGTGCCGAACGCTGGCGTGGTATAGAACGGCACGTTATAAGGGGAGAAAATGTGGCGCTTCAGGACTTTGTTGTTGATCGACTCGTTACCAACGTGGCAGATGACAGTTCCAGAACTGAAATATATTTCTCTGATCTGATAAGGAAGGAGCTAAGAGATTACCGGGTGACTGTTTATCATTAATACCTTCAGTGGCTTCAGTATTCAACAATACCTCGAAATCCCTGTAGTATGCTTTTGCATCACACATAGCTCGCACAGAAAACTTACCCTATGTTTGAATTAGGAATTTTCATCACTTCTGTTTGCAATTAGAATACTATGATAGGTGACAACGAGAGCATTTTATGCTTTCCGTCTGATCATCTAAGGAGCGTGCGGTAGTGCTGGAGTTTTGATTAATATTATTTCACACTCTCGAAACGTTTAACGATATTCGAGCTGTATTTTTTCTCTGTTCGTCTCTCTTTACGTCTGAACTTCAACTGCTCACATCGTTGCAGGTTAACTGGAGCAGCTGGTTGGCCCGTGCTGCGCCAGTTAATTACGCCGATGAAGGTCTTTTCCGTATTTTCGCTCACTCTATGTGCGCGTTACACAACATAAGACGTATCCTTATGATCGTACTTCACTGTACTGGACACAGCTTCACTTCAGCTCCTAGTGAAACTAAATCAATGAGATTCAAGCAAACGCGAAAGAATACATGGTGTAATATGTACCTCAAGTTTATTCTTATAATGACCACGGTATAGCATCTGAGACGCCAGGCGGTCTGTTTTAGTGACAAAGTGACGGCACCCTCACTCACATTGCATTGTTTTGTGCAGTCTCATCTATGAATATTATGACCCGCATGGCGGCTACAGCTATTTTCGAACCCTAGGAAAGACTTCAAGGAAGATATAAAAATCCATTGATCATAACCAAGGGATAAGTCAGGCTTACAGTGGCAGACCCCGGAAGAAACTTTCACTATGAACTAACGTACTGACTGCAGATGAACTAGGAGCAGGCCCTAGATTTGTGAGGGTAGCTGCTTCACTATTTTCTTGTTCTTGCCCTACTGATGTAATTGTGGATAAGGATTGTTCGGAATTTTACGTCACCAATTACAATGTATGGTAATCGCTTATTAGCCTGCAGTTTTCCACGACTATAATATCCACATTTGCACGTCTAAGTCTATTCACAAATAATGAGATGAACTGCAGCACCTTTTCTAGCACACTCAATAACTTATCAGTCTCAAATATTATCAAGAGAAAATATCTTATTTTCAAGGTGAGATACTGATGTATATTTCTTACACTATTGTCGGAGAACGATCCAAAGAAGCGCACAAGTGTATTACGAATCACACGATTGTTTTTTTCTGCAAACGATATGTTAGTTGGATGCCGCAGTTCTGCCTCCGTAATGAGATTAGCTGTAAAGTAGTTTAATGCCATATTTTATTACGCGTATGCGTATTCAACCACTTTATGACATTCATACTTGTTTCCTCAGCTTGCAAACTTACTTACTTAGTTTGTGTCTTTCATTAGTTCTCTGTACAATATTTTTTAATGTACAGTTTTTGAGCGATGAGCGTATATGAAAATGTATTATAGGAGTGAGGAAATTTCAGATTTAGTGGTAATTTCTAGAACGTCTGTATCGTACTCCGGTTGAATACTTGAGAGAATTTATTTACAAAGTGTACCTAAATATTTCAGCTAATGAGACGCTTCTAAACAGCTACATATATGGTTCATAGAACAAACATGCAACGTGTGGTCGCCAATACCTATTTATGGACAAGCAGAATAAGAAGTAGAAGTATTTGAATATGATAGCATGCCAATATGCGTGAAACCAAACATATTAAATTTAAACAGATTTATTCGGTGGAGCCAGTCGTGCGTACTGAATGGGTAACAATTGTCTTGCTGCGATACGGAAACATCAGTTTGGCTTACAAGTTGCGAGAATCAGTCAATCTAGTTTTTGTGCAAATCTATTGAACAGAAGCCGTGAGGAGAAAACATGTTCACAAAACGATTTCTGGACGTAGAGGTAATTGCTGGTGATGCTCCACGTCCGATGCGACTAAAAAAAAAAAAAAAAACATAAATAAATGGAAACTATCTCGAGTCTCCTACCGATAGATTTGTTGGTTATTAACGTTACTCTAATTACGTCGGGTGATGTTGAAAGAAATGAGACACTGACAACAGTAGAAGAGTATTGACGGAAGTAAACTGGATGTAAGATGTTGACTGGCAATATTAATAAAAGGTTTCTTGTATGGAAATATTTGTTTATATGGAATATAAAATTATTAAGAAGTCTTGTCCGAAACTACAAAGAAAACCTACATCAACAGACACTCTCCACAAGCCACAATACAATGCACCGCAAAGGTAACTTTGAACCAACGGTAGTCATTCGCTTTCGTGTTCCACTAGCAATGTCATTATGATGTCGTACGAGACCTGTTTCACCTCACTTGTCTTCGCGGCCTTTACGCGAGGTATTCGTGGCAGTAGTATTGCTCTGCAGTCGCAGATGCCAGTTTTCTAAACTTCCTCAACATGTTTCACGAAAAAAAAACGACTAATTCACTGCAGGGACTCGCAGAGCATTTCTGTGATACTTGCGTTTTGGTCGGACCCACAGGTAACAAATCTAGCAAAACGCCACTGAACTGCTTCGATGCCTTCCTTTAATCCGAAATGGTGGCGATCTCAAACAGTCGAAGCAGTACTCAAAAACAAGTCCCAAATGTTTTCTGTACGCGATCTCCTTTACAGATGAAGTATAGTTTCCAAGAAACCGCCCAGTAAATTGAATTCAACCATTGGTCATTCTACAACCACCCTTAGTGCTCGTTCCATTTCACGCCACTTAGAAACAATACGGCAGATATTTAATAGACGTGATTAGTTTTAATATTCATCTGCATTAACTCGTATACAGTGAGGTGACGTAAGTCATGGGACAGCGATTTCAACGTATATACAGGGTGTAAATTTTAAGTGGAGAAACGAGAATAACTCGAAAAGTAAGCTTCACACGAAAAAATGTGTAGAATCCCAAGTTGATTATTTTCGAGGGGGACAGCTGCTGGTGCTAAAATTAGCCCGCCACCCGAGCCTCCTAGGGGTGGGCCGGGACGCAACTTTAACATTTCAAATCCACCCCCCCCCTTTTTATGGAAGTATAATATTCTACATAAAAATTGCGTACATATTGTCTTAAACACCTGTTTTGATTCTTGGTAGTTCTCATTTTTGCGTGGAAAATGGATAAGGATAAATAAAAAATACTTATTTAGTTCGTTAATTTTGATTTGCTGAATGTAAAACTCTCCCTCTCCCTATAGGGTGGGGTGAGAGAGAGGAATTAGAGTTTTGCAAATGTCCCCCTCGAAAATAGTCAGCTTTGGAGTCTACACATTTTTTCGTGTGAAGATTATTTTTCCAGTTATTCTGGTTTGTCAACTTAAAATTTACACCCTGTAAATGGCGTTTGTATTGCGTATACAAAACATAAGTGTAGTTCATTGGTAGAGCTGTCGATTGTACCCAGGTGATTCACATTAAAAGAATTCCGACGAGGTTATGGCCATATGACGAGAATTAACAGACTTTGAACGCCAAATCGTAGTTCGAGCTAGACGCATGGAACACTCCCACTTTTTGAAACTGTTTGGGAATTCAAAGGTCCGAGACCCACAGCGACAAGTGTGTGCCGAGAATACCACTTTTCATGTATTACCTCTCACCATGGACAACGGCCTTCACTTAACTACCGAGAGCAGCAGCATCAGAGTGGAGTGTACAGCGCTAGTAGAAAAGCAACACTGGGCAAAATAGCAGCAGAAATCAATGTGGGACGTGTGGCGAAATTCGGCGTTAACGGGATATGACAGCAGACTACCAACGCGAGTGCCTTTGTTAACAGCACGACATAGCCTTAAATACCTCTCCTGATGTCAGATGAGTACAGATTTCAGTCAGTGACCGTATGGTAGAGTTCGAGTCATCATCATCATTTAAGACTGATTATGCCTTTCAGCCTTCAGTCTGGAGCATAGTCCCCCTTATAAAATTCCTCCATGATCCCCTATTCAGTGCTAACATTGGTGCCTCTTCTGATGTTAAGCCCATTACTTCAAAATCATTCTTAACCGAATACAAGTACCTTCTCCTTGGTCTACCCCGACTCCTCCTACCCTCTACTGCTGAACCCTTGAGTGTCTTGGGTAACCTTGCTTCTCGCATGCGTGTAACATGACCCCACCATCTAAGCGTGTTCGCCCTGACTGCTACATCTATAGAGTCCATTCCCAGTTTTTCTTTGATTTCCTCATTGTGGACACCCTCCTGCCATTGTTCCCATCTACCAGTATCTGCAATCACCCTAGCTACTTTCATATCCGTAACCTCAGCCTTATTGATAAGGTAACCTGAATCGACCCAGCTTTCGCTCCCATACAACAAAGTTGGTCGAAAGATTGAACGGTGCACAGATAACTTAGTATTGGTACTGACTTCCTTTTTGCACAAGAGAATAGATCGTAGTTGAGCGCTCACTGCATTAGCTTTGCTACACCTCGCTTCCAGTTCTTTCACTATGTTGCCATCCTGTGAGAATATGCATCCTAAGTACTTAAAACCGTCCACATGTTCTAACTTTGTTTCTCCTATTTGGCACTCATTCCGTTTATATCTCTGTCCACTGACATTACTTTCGTTTTGGAGATGCTAATCTTCATACCATAGCCTTTCATTTCTGATCTAGCTCTGAAATATTACTTTGCAAACTTTCAATCGAATCTGCCATCACAACTAAGTCATCCGCATATGCGAGACTGCTTATTTTATGTTCACATATCTTAATCGCACCCAGCCAGTCTATTGTTTTCAACATATGATCCATAAATAATATTAACAACAGTGGAGACAGGTTGCAACCTTGTCTTACCTCTGAAACTACTCTGAACCATGAACTCAATTTACCGTCAACTTTAACTGCTGCCTGACTATCCATGTAAAGACCTTTAATTGCTTGCAAAAGATGGAGTGTGGCGCAAAAATGTGTTTGAATATCTAAGGGACCCAACTGCTGAGGTCATCGGTCCCTAGTCTTACACACTACTTAAACGAACATCAACTAACTTATGCTAAGAATAACACACCCACCCATGCCCGCAGGGGGACTCGAACCTCCGGCGGGAGAAGGCGCGCAGTCGGTGACATGGCGCCTCAAACCGCACACGGCCACTCCGCGCTGCTTAGCGTGGAGCACATCCCATCAAAATATGGATCTAAATTGTCAACAAGCCACTGTGCAAGCTGCCGGTGGCTCCATGGTGGTGTGGGATGTGTTTACGCTACTGGCCAATAAAATTTCTACACCAAGAAGAAATGCAGATGATAAACGGGTATTCATTATACAAATATATTATACTAGAACTGATATGTGATTACATTTTCACGCAATTTGGGTGCATAGATCCTGAGAAATCAGTATCCAGAACAACCACCTCTGGCCGTAATAACGGCCTTCATACGCCTGGGCATTGAGTCAAACAGAGCTTGGATTGGCGTGTAAACGTACAGCTGCCCATTCAGCTGTAACACGATACAACAATTCATCAAGAATAGTACCTGGCGTATGGTGACCAGCCAGTGGCTCGGCCACCACTGACCAGACGTTTTTGGAGCCACGGGACGTAACACATCTGAAATGTAACGTCCACTGTTCAAAGTGTCGTCAATGTGAACAAGAGGTGACCGAGACGTGTAACCGGTGGCATCGCATAACATCACGCCGGGTGATACGCCAGTATGGCGATGACAAATACACGCTTCCAATGTGCGTTCACCACGATGTCGCCAAACATAGATGTGACCATCATGATGCTGTAAACGAACTTGGATTCATCCAAAAAAATGACGTTTTGCCATTCGTGCCCTCAGATTTGTCACTGAGTACACCATCGCAGGCTCTCCTGTCTGTTCAAAATGGTTCAAATGGCTACGAGCACTATGGGACTTAACAGCTATGGTCATCAGTCCCCTAGAACTTAGAACTACTTAAAACTTATTAACCTAAGGACATTGCACAACACCCAATCATCACGAGGCAGAAAAATCTCTGACCCCCTCCTGTCTGTGATGCAGCGTCACGGGTAACCGCAGCCCTGGTCTCCGAGCTGATAGTCCATGCTGCTCCAAACGTCGTCGAACTGTTCGTGCGGATGGTTGATGTCTTGCAAACGTCCCAATCTGTTGACTCAGGGATCGAGACGTGGCTGCGCGATCCGTTACAGCCATGCGGATAAGATGCTTGTCGTCTAGACTGATAGTGATACGAGGCCCTTGGGCTCCAGCACGGCGTTCCGTGTTAACCTCCCGAACCACCGATTCCATATTCTGCTAACAGTCACTGGATCTCGACCAACGCGAACAGCAACGTCAGGATACGATAAACCACAATCGCGATAGGCTACAATTCGATCTTTATCAAAGTCAGAAACGTGATGCTACGCATTTCTCCTCCTTACACGAGGCATCACAACAACGTTTCACCAGGCAACGCCGGTCAACTGCTGTTTTTGTATGAGAAATCGGTTGGAAACTTTGCTCATGTCAGCACATTGTAGGTGTCGCCACCGGTGCCAGCCTTGTGTGATTGCTCTGAAAAGCTAATCATTTGCATATCACAGTATCTTCTTCCTGTCGGTTAAAATTCGCATCTGTAGCACGTCATCTTCGTGGTTTAACAATTGTAATGGCCAGTAGTGTATGTGGAATGGATTGGGTCCTCTGGTCCAGTTGAATCGATCGTTGACTATGGCTACGTTCGGCCTCTTGGAGACCATTTAGAACCTTTCATGGACTTCATATTGCCAAACAACAACGGAATTTTTATGGATTACAATGCGAAATGTCACGGGGCCACAACTATTCGCGACTGGTTTGAAGAACGTTGTGAACAGTTCAGGTGAATGATTTGTCCACCAGTTAGCCAAACATGAATCCCATCAAACATATATGGAACATTATCGGACGTCAGTTCGGACAAAAATCCTGCAGTGGCAGCGCCTTTAAAACTATGGTCCGCTATGTAGGCAGTGTGGCTCAATATTTCGTCAAGGGACTTTCGGCGACTTACTGAGTCCATGCAAAGTTGAGCTGCTGCTCTAGGTCGGGTGAAAGGAGGTCCGACATGGTATTAGGAGGTGTCGCATGGCTTTTGCCACATCCGTCAATCTCCACATATAGAGCGAGCTGCCATTCGTTAGAGGAAATAGAAATTCCACGTAAGTCGTCGTGTATTCTCCTACGATCACCTAACGACGACACTTTTCGTTCTTTATACCACCATCAACAAACTGTTGTATATAGATTCTCGCCTACGCGTTAAATCACTTGTCTCTAAGGTTATTCATAAGTACGCACCTGCTTTCAGAAGAAGGCTGCATTAAAAATAGCTATCTCCTCACATGTTTTGCAATCATAGTTATAGATTCACCCGTCTTTTACCATTTCAATAACCAATTACGAGGAAGAATGCTATTTTTATAGGAAATTAAGGTTTGTTAAGATTATTGTTATTGTTAAGGAATCACAGTTTCACAATACATTTTTGAACGCTAGTTTTTTCTACATTAGTCAGTAAGCTGAATTACTTCCACCGTCTCCTCAAGAAAATTTCTTTTGTAATCGTGTTTCGCCAACTTACACTTAGCGGAACACATTCGTACAAAGTAAAAAATGATGTCCTTAAAATAGATTCACTTCCTTACATTGCTCTTGGGCAATGTTTATTTTCTTTCGATGTGCTACTTGTTAACATTCACCACTTTCGAGCGATACCAAGTTTCCACTGTCGCAAGTTAAGTTTAGATGGTTCAAATGGCTCTGAACGCCATGGGGCTTAACATCTGATGTCATCAGTCCCCTAGAACTGATAACTACTTAAACCTAACGAACCTAAGGACACCACAAACATCCATGCCCGAGGCAGGATTCGAACCTGCGACCGTAGCGGTCGCGCGGTTCCCGACTGAAGCGCCTAGAACCGCTAGGTCACAGCATCCGGCTGCAACCTCAGTCATGAAAATTTTGTTAGGGCCAGTTAACATCAGTCAGGGAACCGGAAAATCATTCATAGTTATGCACTGCCGCTCTTCCCTTGCAGTCAGTAAATGCACACAGAGGTTGCATTCCGGTAAACTCTCCATGCGTAAATCTGTCAGGACTGCTGTATATCACTGTTAACAAACAACTAACTCAGCCTGACCAAAAAAAAAAAAAAAAAGAACGAGACAGGATCGAGCAGTACTGCATGGAATTTCGAGTTCGAAGAATACAGTGGATTTTACTGTTGTCAACAACAAGTAACATGGGTGAATGGAACAAATGTTCCTACACAAGAGACACGTTTTCAGTGTTACGTAGACATATTCAGTGCAGTACAGACATAAAAATAAATAAGGGCAAGAAATCAAATGAAGTGCAATTATTCTGTAACGAGCCACCAGATACAACAGGTCCCTTATGCCGAAATACTCAGATTATACCCATGAAGAGCCTTCGAAATATTGTCGGTGGAGCTCTGGTTCACCCTTTACAAAGAGCAAGAACGATCGCATCTCACTTTAATGGGGAACTCATGACGATATTGTAGAATGGTAGAGATTCTACGGGTAGATAGAGCAATTAATGAAGAGACACTCAATCTAACGGAGGAGAAAAGAGCTTCATGTCAAAATTGGACTAAAAGAGGAGATAGATTACACTGTGGTAGCCTGATGCACCAATCAAGTTTGTTTGATAATAGTGCTGTAGGGAGGTGGTGGGGGGATATTTTAGAGGGAGACTAATTCTTGATAGCAGCAAGCGTGTTCCAGTACAAGTGTAGGTTTCAGTAATTATGCAGAGGTTGAGCGGTTTGTGCAGGATAGACCAGACTGAAGAGATGCATAAAATTACTCTTTGATGATAACGACAAAAACAACAACCACAACATCAACAGCGTTACCAGATGCTTTCGTGTGCTGCTCAAATACGCTGATGCGCGGAAGGTCATGGAGTTGGCAACATTCTAAATTTCATTGACATGAGTTACCTTACTCCAACAAGTGCTAACAGCTCCCACGTGGAGTAAGGTAAACAACCGTCACCATTGGAGTTCAAAGCTGTTCGCGTCACATTTCCTCCGATATACAAAGACGTGTGACAGCAGTACTCCTCCAATAGATTCCCACGTCAGTTTCGATAACAGCTTCGAAAGCAGTCTTACGCCGAATGAAGGTAAATAGGGTTACGTACTTTGTTTTCTTTCGTTTCTGTTATGATGCCATTTACAAAATATTTTCCAGACACCACCTAACATTATTGGAAAGAAATTTTAAGGGACAAGGTGAACCATACAGTAGCTGGAAAGCACAAATTTATTGTAATTACGTATTCGATTAATTTACAGTCTGACGAGTTAAAAAAAAACCTCAGTTTCCAATGTTGCTGAAGCCTTTTACATGCCGCACACTGTGTCAGTTAGCACCTGTTATTCTTTAATATCGGAGAACGAGCTGATGAGAAAGTAGGAGGGGAGAAAAGCAGGCTGAAAACCGAGACGAATCGATGGAAACTCTCCCGGGAAGCATAAACATCCGGCCGGAGCTGTTGTTTGGACAGGCAAGTTCATTTACTCGCTTCTTTAATGGGCATACTGACGTGAGTGTTACCTTGGAAACCAGCAAGCACAAAAATGGGCCTACAAATAGTGACGGAGTGACATGGTGAAAGATTCATGAGGTAGGTATGCAACACGGTAAAAGCTTTTTCTGCGGCCGGCGAATAAAGAACAAATTGACCGCCTACAAAATGGAATGTAAACACAATTTAGGCAATGAGTAAGCAAACTATACTATTTCGCAGATGAAAATACTCCTTTCTCGAAATAATCAAGGCGTAGGACTTTGTCTTTGTGATAACATTTTTAAATATGTATATGACTTGCACTACAACTATACCAGATTCCTACTGAAACTATAAAGTACCAAAAATTAAATATCTAATAGATACAAAATACTCATGGTATTAGCTTCTAATGTTTCGTATCACCACTCAGAACTTCCAGAAGTCCAAGCGTATAGTTTTTATGTGTGTATCGTAAGTACACTGAATGATTCAGGTTTTCAGACGATGAAAAGAAATCTTGTATGAGATAAAAACAAGGATTCTGTGAGTCAAAGGAGAAAAAAACGAATTGTTGTGGGAGACTGGAATTCGATAATGGGTAAAGGAAGAGAAGGGGCTATAGTTGGAGAACATGGAAAGGACTGACGGAAACGCTTCAGGTGGAATTTTGCCCAAAACACAATTTAATTCATTCAAACACTTAGTTTAAAGATGCTGGAATAACGTCGCGTAATTAGAAGTAGCCAGGAGACACTGGAAGGTGTTGCAGGGGCTACATAATGAACTAGATATTAGGAAACCAGGTTTTAAACACAAATGTTCCCAGGAAGAAATATGGACTACAACCACACTTCGTTAATTATGATATGGAGACGATAGGTGGGACTTCCCTAGGAAGCAAGAAAACCGTTTCTTTTAACATTCGTAAATATAGAAAAAGCTGTTCTCAACATTGATAGGAATACAATCACTGGAAGCTTGAAGTTATCATGGGTAATATACCGGGAGCTTATGATATTCCACAGTTTGTATAGAAAACATACTTGAACAAAGGGCATGGAAGAGAGGCATTAACTGAGAACAAAATGAGGTATAGCTACTCATTATGGCCGGCCGGAGTGGCCGTGCGGTTCTAGGCGCTACAGTCTGGAACCGAGCGACCGCTACGGTCGCAGGTTCGAATCCTGCCTCGGGCATGGATGTACGTGATGTTCTTAGGTTAGTTAGGTTTAATTAGTTCTAAGTTCTAGGCGACTGATGACCTCAGAAGTTAAGACGCATAGTGCTCAGAGCTAAGCTACACATTATGTTCCACAATATTCAATCTTACATGAAGTAAGCAACAAACACAGTAGAAATTAGCAAAATTAATTACATTTAGGGGAGAGAAAAGAAGCATTTTACATTTTGATTACCAGTTGATGCTGTAAGGGACACCAAAGGGCTGCTAAAGTCAGTTAATGAAACAAATACTGTCTTTCAAAAGAGGTTATAAGGTAATAATTAATAAGAGTAAAATGGGGTCAACGACGTATAATCGAATTGGGTACAGTTATAGATGGTTTTTTAGACTAGGAAATGATACGCTAAAAGTAGTTGGCGAGTTTTACTGTTTGGACGGAAAAAACTGACGGTGTTAGAAGTAAAGGGGGTATAAAATGGATACAGAGAATAAGAAGGAAATCGTATGAAAAGCAACAACGTGTTAACACATGTTTTATGGAAGTATGTGTTTGTAGCGGCATGTGGAAGTGAAACTGATGGTAAGTAGTAAAAGCTAGAGAGAGTCTGAGAGATTAGGTAGGTATATTCAATGACTATTAAAGAAGTCCTAAATCGAATCGGGTATAAAAGACCTTTACAGTACAACTTTACTTCACACATCCTGAGACATAACTTTATTAATTTAGTAATAGCAGAAAGTGTGGGGGGGTAAAATTTTTAGAGGGATTCTAAAGTATTAATAGAACAAACCGATTCCAATGGATGTATGTTGCGGCGGGTTTGTAAATGTGAAGAGACTTTCTGAAGATGAAGCCTGATCAATGTCTGGTGTAAAGACAAAAAATTGAAAGTTAAAGTCACACATTGTTCAGTAGTAACAGTGTGCTGAAATTCAATATAATACAAATGTAACCTTCTTAGCTGATAAACAGTTCTCATGGTGTTATTGTAGTTTTGAATTCACTCTGTGGCAGTTGCTCCTAGTAAGCCCAGGAACAAAATTTCCACTGTTTCTGAGAAACAACAGCAGAGATATTCATGGACGTTTATTATCTGATTCTTCACATACGTGTTTATGCTGCCATTTACACAATTCAGAAATGTGACAAGGGTCCGTAGTACCCAGGTCAAGATTGATATCGCACATAGGATTTTTCATTTAACAAACATACAACGTCTTTCACGAGACTATGTTCCTAATGGTATGCGTACAACCATCTCCCCGATAAAGTTATTAGAGTGATTACTAAAGCAGGTTTATCATCACCTGCCTGAGTAACACATCTTAACATAGTTGATTACTCTGAAGTGCACGAAACCGCATCAGTAATCGAGAAATACCACGAGAACTGTATATTTTGATGGAAATGATGCTATACGACCTGTTGAAAGCTAAATTAGTTTGTTATTTTCTTGTTCCATGGACAATTTTGCTGGAAAATTCACAATGAAGCGGAAAGAGTCATTTTACATTCACATAGCAACTAAATTTGTAAATATGGCTACATGTTGAATATACATAAGTGAGTGAGTAACTCCTACAAGTTTAATTATGGAACAGAAGAAGTTGTGGAGGGGAAACTTTTTCAATTTGTTTTCAAATTTTACTTTGTTGTTTGTCAGATGTTTTATATCAGTAGGTAAGTGATCTAAACTTTTTGTTGCGGCATTGTGCACTCCTTTTTGTGCTAAAGACAACCTTAATGTGGAGTCATGGACGTAATTTTTCCTTCTGGTACTATGTATGTATATCATTGTTCCTTTTGAACTGAAGTGGTATATTTACAAACAAAAAAAACTTTATGTGGGAATAGATATACTGTGAACAGTAGTCAAAGTACCGAACATCCTTAAAAAGATGTCTGCAAGGGGATTGTGGGTGAGTGTAACGTATTATTCTTAAACTGCATTTCAGAGCAATGAAGAATTTATTTCTTACGGACGTGTACCCAAGCACATTATTCCATGTAGGTGACTCACCCCAGGACATTATTCCACCAAGTGCGCAGTATCTAACCACGAAGGGATACAGTTCACGCCACTGTAATATAACGTGCACTTGATAAGACTTAATGTGGTAATAAATACAGGAGAGGTAATGGTAGACGTGATAAAAACCAGTAAGAAATGAAACGCACACATTTCTATCATTTATAATAGATATCTCTTTAGAAAGTGGAAATTGGAGGATAATACACGAATAAATTCAGATAAACCCTCAAATATCAGTGCAGAATTGCTTATAGATGACAAAGTAACAATACAAAAAAGTGAAGATGGGCAGGAAATGGCAAAACATCGGCTAAACTAAATTTGGGCAGTATGTACTCAAAATTTGGTTCAAATGGCTCTGAGCACTATGGGACTTAACGTCTGAAGTTGATCCCCTACAACTTAGAACTACTTAAACCTAACTAACCTAAGGACATTACACACATCAATGTCCGAGGCACGCGACAGCGGTTCCAGACTGTAGCGCCTAGAACCGCTCGACCACACCGACTGGCTCTCACTATTTCCATACGTAAGACAACAGTTACTCGTTTTAGCGGAAATAAACTAAGTATAGTTAAAGACCGCAATCAATGAGAAGAGAACACGTTTTTAACACCGATCGGCGTGGTACGTGGTTGGCACACTAGACTGGCATTCGGGAGGACGACGGTTAAATCCCTGTTCAGATTTAGGTTTCCCGTGATATCCGTAAATCGCTTAGGGTAAATGCTGGGGTGGTTCATCTGAAAAGGGAACGGACGATATCCTTCCTCATCCTTCCTTAATCCGAGCTTGTGTTCCGTCTCTAATGGCCTCCCTGTCGACAGAACGTCAACCTCTAATAGCCTTTTTTACGGTTTAAGTATCAGGACTGGGACACTAGTTATGGCTATGTTAATGACGTAGACGGAAAGCAGCAAATATTTTGATGAACATTTCGCACAATGGACAGAAAAAAACAACAAGACTGCAAACCATATGAAAAATCAAATTTTATTAGAATAACTCGGCTTCGTTGCTGTCGTATGAGAGCGACATTTCGTTAAGAAAGGAAAGATGGCAGCAGAATACCATCAGCAGAAATGAGATTAATTAGAGATTGCTCTGGAAGGAATCTAATTACAAGTAGTGTTAAAGAGAATAAAGCCGAAAAGAAAGATGGCAGGTGGGGGAGGGGGCACTGTACGAACAGGAAGACAGCTGAAAGTTTACTCAGGAAAATCATCGCTTATAACACTGAAGGAAAGAGAGATTTGCGTTGAAGGAAAGAGAGACTTGCGTAGACTGCGAAACACATGGTCATAAACACCGTGACGACGCAATAGGTAGACGTCGACATGCAAGACGACGAAACAGAAGAAATCTATGAGAATAACACAATATCAATTAGCAGAGAAATTGTGTGGGTGTCATTACCCATGGGAATAACCGTGCATTTTTAAAATGTACTTCCTCATTTATAAGCTTCAAACGAGACTTAGCATTACGCGAAGGGATATTGCGCAATGTTTATTTGACTGCGGTACTCACATGTGATGTGTCGGACTGTTCCTGCGCATTCCAGTGAACCAGTAAATATATCGAAGTACCTCTTTTTCGCTAAGCTGTGGCCGAGAATGTGGCTATATTTCTGACAAATGGAAGTAATGCTTTAATGTTTATAGCTACGCAATTATGACAGCGACTAATTTTAATGCAAGCACACTGTAAGAGCAGTTGCCTGAGAAAATCAAACGTCCCGTGTTCGAGTCTGGGTCCGGCACACAGTTTTAATCTTCCAGAAAATTCCAAATATACATTTTTTGTGACACTGGGTAGGTCCTTCAAAGAGGACTCTAACGACACAGGAATTTACATTTACATCTACCGCACATGTGAGGGATTTGATCAAGTAAAGAAATGACGGAGCCATCAAATACTGTCACGCAGTCAGGAGCGGACGTCTGACAAATATGTGCCCTGCTGTACCAAATTCGAATAAACACATAATTTGGGTACTATATTTGCCTTTATTGTTGTGACTGTCGCATCAAGTGTTCAAAATGTTGACTTTCTTCACAGATACATGGTATAAAGTGATTTAGGACAGATCAATCTGCACGCTGAATTTCATCTGGACACCTCACAGAACATGGCATTTCATGGTTTCGGTAGTCGTCGATATCTCATTGCACATCTTTCATTTCTTTTAATTTTCCCAAAGATAAAAATCCATGGGTGTTAAGTTTGATGAGCGTTCATGTCATTTTGTGTTTCCCGAACAACCGATCCAACCACAAGCAAATGCTCAGGATAGAAGGCCTGCAACTGTCGGTCCGGAGTGTGTGGAACATCCAGCAGATTGGTACAAGATGGACTGTCTCATGTCCAGTGGGATGTCTTCCTATAATTGCAACAGCATGCCTGTTCAGGACTGTAGAGACGTGTAGCTATTTCATTTTAGTCAGTAAAACAGGGCCCGAGGATGAGATCCGTAAAAAGCCCGCAGCACACCTTGAAAGACCAGGAATATTGTTTCCCACTGCCTTCAGCCTATCTGAATTTTTAACTAAGCAGTAGCGCATATACTGAGGATTGATTTTCCCATGGGTTCTGGACAATGCTTCATTTGTAAATAAAATCTTTTACTAGATTGACGCATAAGTTGGTAGCGTTTTTACTGGATGTTCGTACTACTGTTGCTATCGGTTTATTTGTCGATGGTTATTTTTTGTTTGTACTTCACTGTTGCTATATGAGTCTACATGTTGCCATTCTCTCATTTGGAGATAGTGAGTGGAGCTGTGTACGCTAGAAAATGGAGTGACAAGAGAAGAAATCGTAACATTTCAACATATTTTTCTGTCTAGATTCATGTCTTATTTTAAGTAGGGTCGTTTTGGTATTAGTGACTCTCCACGTTCAGGAAGTGTGTAGGAAAGCTATGAAGATCGTTTGGACGTATTAATCCTCAATTATCCAAGTTATTCTACTCGAGAAATGGCGAATGTGATGAACTATGATCATTTCATTATCTTGCGACATTTGCATCCAGCGGGGAAGATTAAAAACTCAGATGTATGGGTACCGCATGCTCTAAGCCAAAATCACAAAAAGCAGCGGGTGACAACCTGTGCATCCCTCCTTGCTCGTCGTCAGTTGGCTCTTGAGCAAAACCGACCATTCATATCCTCTATCGTTGCTGGTGACGAGAAACTGTGTTTTTTTCTTGTCAGTCCGAGAACAATGAGTGCGTGAAGTGATGTTGCTCCACGATAATGCCCGCCTGCATCCTGCCAGAGTGACAAAAACAGTATACAATAGTTGGGTTGTGAAATCATTCCGCACCCACCTTATTCACCTGATCTTACAACCTCAGATTTTCACCTATTCTGCTCTCTATCGAACAACCTTCAAGGAACTTCCTTTCCGGATGGCAGAACAGGGCTCGTCGAATTTCTCGCTTCAAGATCACGTCATTTCTACATGCGTTATCCCACCGTTAATAGAGACCGTCATTAGAGACGGAGCGCAAGCTCGGGTTAGGGAAGGATGGGGAAGGAAATCGGACGTGCCCTTTCAAAGGAACCATCCCGGCATTTGCCTGAAACGATTTAGGGAAATCACGGAAAACCTAAATCAGGATAGCTGGAGACGGGATTGAACCGTCGTCTTCCCGAATGCGAGTCCAGTGTCCTGCGTCAATAGACTGTTGTAAATAGTGAAGGATAATATATTACTGATGAGTTACGTCTGCGGTATCTCTGTCTGTTGCGTTTATTAAAATTATGCAAAAACACTACGAACTCATATACACCAATCCAGCCGGCCGCTGTGACACAGCGGTTCTAGGCGCTTCTGTCCGGAACCGCACGACCGCTACGGTCGCTGGTTCGAATCCTGGCTTGGGCATGCATGTGTGTGATGTCCTTGAGTTAGTTACGTGTAAGTAGTTCTAAGTCTCGGGGACTGAAGACCTCAGATGTGCCATAGTGCTCAGAGCCATTTGAACCATACACCAATCCAATATGAAAAGGTCACATCCCAGTACAGTTTTAGTAGACACCATTCAGAAACCATTGCCATGAAGCATTTAATGAAGAGAATGTGGAAAGGACAAAATGCGTCGGAATGTAGTACTCCCAGAACTCTTCTTTGGGTGATGGCATTGGTACATTCAAACTGCCCCATAGTGACGTATCGATTGTTTCTTGTTGCTCCTTAACTATTAGTTATATTTCTCTCATCAACTACTGTTCTCTTTAGTGGGTATATTTTATTTACCACAATACTAGAAGTTAACAGCTTATAAAATTTTTTGCACACTCAGATAGCGCGGGTGACCATGATCAGAATACCTTTCAACACATCGCGCCAGTCCACAAAGTTTCGAGAGTGGATTAATAAGAAATACACTCATGGTCATAAATTAAGGATAATTGCAGAATGTGGTGCCATCCAACGTGGCATTACACAAAACTGGACATGGTATAGGCACATAGGGAACACACTCGACACAGATCTGTAAGTCCACGGTATTGGTGATAAGTTGAGAAAACTGTTCGGAAACACATGTGCTACGAAACGCCACTGTTTCCTGTGCAAGTACCCCGACATCAGTATGGGACATGATCACCATGCAGACGTACACAGGCCGCACAACGGGTTGGCATTCTCTGGATCAGGTGGTCGAGCAGCTGCTGGGGTATAGCCTCCCATTCTTGCACCAGTGCCTGTCGGAGCTTCTGAAGTGTCGTAGGGGTTTGAAGGCGTGCAGAAATGCGAGACCGAGAGCATCCCAGACGTGCTAGATGGGGTTCAGGTCTCGAGAACAGGCAGGCCACTAAATTCGCCTGATGTCTTCTGTTTCAAGGTACTTCTCCACGATGGAAACTCGGTGGGGCCGTGCGTTATCATCCATCAGGAGTAAGTTTGGACGCACTGCGCCCCGAAAATGCGGACATACTGGTACAAAACGACGTCCCGATACACCTGACCTGTTACAGTTCGTCTGTCAGAAACTTGCAGGGGCGTACGTGCATCAGTCATAATCGCACCCTACACCATCAAACCACTACCTCCATACAAGTCCCTTTCAAGGACACTAAGGGGTTGGTATCTCGTTCCTGGTTCACGCCAGATGAAAACACGGTGAGAATCATTGTTCAGACAATAGCTGGAGTCGTCCGTGAACATAACCTGGGACCACTGTCCCAATGACCATGTACTGTGTTCTTGACACCAGGATTTATGGGCTCTCCTGTGACCAGAGGTCAGTCGAATGCACCTTGCAGGTCTCCAGGCGAATAAAACATGTCTGTTGAGTCGTCTGTATACCGTGTGTCTGGAGACAACTGTTCCAGTGGCTGCGGTAATGTCCCGAGCAAGGCTACCTGCAGTACTCCGTGGCCGTCTGCGGGCACTGATGGAGAGATATCGGTCTTCAGGTGGTGTTGTACACTGTGGACACCCTGTACTGTAGCGCCTGGACACGTTTCCTGTCTGCTGGAATCATTGCCATAATATTGAGATCACACTTTGTGGCACACGGAGGGCCCGTGCTACGGTCTGCTGTGTTTGACCAGCCTCTAGTCGCCCTAGTATTCTACCCCCTCATAACGTCATCAATATGTGTTCTTTGAGCCATTTTCAACACACAGCCTCCATTAGCACGTCTGAAAAGATCTGCACACTTACTCGTTGCACTGTACTCTGACATGCACCAACACACCTCTGCATAAGCGGACTGCTGCCAGCGCCACCGTGCGACGACCGCAGGTCAAATGCACCGCATCGTCATACCCTGAGATGATTAAAACTCGGAAACCGCCCACCAGAGCGTTGTTTCACCATGTATCAGTATTATCTTTAATTTATGAGCATGAGTGTAGATAAAAGTTAAGATGGTGGTTTTAATGTTTCGGGCGTTCTACATTGTCTCTCCCCAGTTGAAAACAACGCACAGAACGACCGTACAGCCATGTGAAACTGTTAGAAAAGTCCTTCTTTGGCGTCTTATTCAGCTTGCGCTTTACCTTGGTTTGAATATCTGTTATGTCGTCAAAGCGTTGACACTTCATGAGGATTTCTGTGCTTTGTCGATTGGTCGCATGTTCGTATTGATAGCACCAAGTGTCATGACCTGTGGCGATATTTTCCAAAAAAGTATTGTTCACGTTTTAATTTCATTAAAGTTGCAGTAAGCATCCACTCACTGCTGTTTGGTTCAAATGGCTCTGAGCACTATGAGACTTAACATCTATGGTCAGCAGTCCCCTAGAACTTAGAACTACTTAGACCTAACTAACCTAAGGACATCACACAACACCCAGCCATCACGAGGCAGAGAAAATCCCTGACCCCGCCGGGAATCGAACCCGGGAACCAAGGCGAGGGAAGCGAGAAGGCTACCGCACGACCACGAGATGCGAGCTCACTGCTGTTTATTGTTCGCAAGTCAAGCTGGGTGGGACAAACTTAGCACACTATGTTTTTTTTTTCTTCTAAACATTCCGAGAAATATCTTGAACACTAAATTTAGAGAGACTGATCAGCATTGCCTTTTGTGACAACATTCTTGGCACATTACGACCTCAAGTCCATTACTTAGCTTTGCCTGCTCACAGCTGGCTGTGTTACACTATCCTGAGGGTTTAATGCTCCCATTTAAATTAATTGCTTTTTAAAGATACTTTTCCCCACACAAAGGATGCCAGGTGTAACGCTATACCAGCAGACAGGAGAATGAATGTTCGAAATATCCTCTGCCACAATAGGTACAGGGGCACGCACGATGATACTACGTATTGTTTACCTATGTAAGTCCAATTCCTCAGCCGCCCACTTCTCGTAACTGACTTGTAGCCAGTTTGCTTACCTCACATTTTGTAGACGTTCCTCCGATTCGTTTCTTTTCCTCGGTCGCGAACTGTAATGCGTGTACAACTAACAAAACGTAACAATGTCGCAAATGGGTAGGTTTAAATGCTTAAGCATAATGAGAATTGTAAAATGTTACGATCCCAACTAATTTTGTTTTATTTACCCAACTGCAAAATTAGTAAAACAGATTCTAGAGCCACTGTATCGTTCATATTCGTAAGACGATTCCCTGTCATTAGTCATTAGCTCCCGAGCACCGCCATACTCACAAAATGGTTCACACGATCTTAGAATCCACACGATATCGCACAAATACCTTTTCCGAGGCAACTTTAACAATTAATTCTGCCTTGTCGTGGAGTCGCACTTCACACACAAGTTCGGGTGTTGCCACCTCAAAAACCGATTGGAGACTAATCTGGGAGTAACACAACATTGCACAAGTAGGTCAGCCGAGGCAATTTTTCTTCACCAAACTGTTACGTCCTCACATGAGATACGATTTTTGCACAGGCATATTTATCACCTTCTCGGAAACCGATCGTTGACTAGTATCGAGCTATCTTATGTACACCTTTAGTAAACCATTAAAACGATGTGATGTGCACGTAGTAAGATGCAATTGCAAGAGTAGTTTCACGCGTATATTATGTAACTGAAGTATCTGTACAACGGTATAAGCCGTAAGAAGTCAGTGGGGTCAAGCGGTTTCTTTTTGCAACCGATATTAAATGATGATTTGACCATGGTTGTTTGATTTTCATGAAAATACCAAGGCAATCTGATAAAAAAAGCGGTTAGCGTTCGCGCTTTGCAGATGGGTCGTGGACGAGGCGACGGCTCGAATCGTCATGACAGTCATTATCTGTAGTAGTCGAAAAACAAGGAGTCAATGTCATTTTGTAGTATAGGTGTAAAATCTGTGATATTAAAAAAAATTTGCACCACGTTCCTCGTTCTTGCTACATTAGCAACTCTTCACAACTACGCAGGTTTACAGCCAAATGGGGCCTGCCTCTGTGTCTCCACCTCGAATTGTCGAGGTACAAATTGCTTCCGGGTACCTTTGCAAATATAAGGGATTTCGCAAATCACGACGGGCACACATTTTCACGAAAACTATGTGTTTCTTCGTTCACTTGAGGATAGTTATAAACATGTTTGTCTTAGTAACTAAATTTAATTAAAAATAGTAAGCAGTAAAATAACATGGAATTCACTATAATTTCATGCAAATACACGCGTTTTTTAAAATTATGTTTCTTCTAAAATGACATATAAATTAAATAATATGACTAGTGATGAAAAAATATAGATTAAAAGTTATGTCTGAGCAGGAGTCGAACCGTTGCCTCATAAACGTTCGTCTTACGAGGCTCGAACGCTAACCTCTTGACCCCATGAACTCTTAATGTTAAGCACCTACGCACAGATACATTAGGCACATAGTAATTTTAGTAGTTTTAGTCTGTTTCGGGCTTTGTGTTGGATCGTAAGGAGATGTGCGTTCCATGTTGGTTTTCTTTCGGGAGTTAGTCGTAAGAACTTTTCTTTGTTAGAGGGATGGGTTGGTTGTATATGGAGAGATGTAAGTGTGGACGACGGAATAGCTGAGTGGTCTCCAGTAATCGCTCCCCCCCTTTTAAACTCGCAGACCGCTCCACGTTAAGCTTTGCCAAAGATACAAAGGCTCTAGAGATATTGACTAGCGGCAAAATAGTACAATGTACATAACTATATCTGTGGCTGCGCAGTCGATCCACGCGGGGACTTCGATGTATCATTCTGTGCTGGAGTGTCGCGACGTCATTTTAAGTTTATTACAGAAAGCGCCGGGTTCCTTGACTTATCCAAGCTGAAGACGCTGTCTCTGTTAATCAAATTCGGCGCCAAGCGAATTCCAGTTGCTTCATTCACCGCCGCGTCCCAGGAAGATGATTTAGACGCTAAAATCTCGACTTTGTGTGCAACATGGAGTAACTAGTATGAATATAGTGTTCTGGCACAGGCGATTTATTTCGTTGTAAGAGGTGGATGTACCTGCGGTTAATTCACAAAGGTTCCGCTTTCAGAATCCTTGTCATTTATTGGTAGAAGTTCTGATTAAGATATTTCAGCTTTGTTCAGATATGTAAAGACCACGACGTACTATTTAGAAAGTGTCGCCATGGCTAGGCCCTCGTTGTCCATGGTGGCCAATTTATTTATGGAGGACTTTGAGGAAAAGGCGCTGGGATATGCTGTCTTAAACCCCACAGTGCTTTGGAGATCTGTCGATGACATACTTGCGTGAAGATAAATTACAAGAACTTTTAAACCATTTAAATTTCATCCATGCACAAATCCATTTTACGATGGAAATTGAAAAGAAGAGATGCATTCCATTTTTAGATGGCTTGGTTCGGCCCAAAGATGATGGCACTATGGGATATACAGAACATCGGAAACCGAGGCATACAGGTTCATATTTACGCGCAAATAGCTGCCACCGTTCTTCAGAAACGATCAGTGTTTTCAGAACTTCACAGAGCACACATTATTGCTGACAAGAACGGTCCGCAGGACGACCTCCTTCACTTATACAGAGTTTTTGAAGCCAACAGGTATTCTCTGCAGCACATTCACAAGGCGCTATGAATGAAACCAAGGTTACTCATAAGCAGTGCAGAAGAAGACATAAAGAGTTTTAAATCTTTGTATTTACTGGCATACATGGGAAGACTATCGTCAAAAATAGGACGGATCCACAACAAGCAAAAAGTAAAAGTGTTTATCATCTTCAACCGAAGACAGCTGCACTGTTGGGTTTCGTTGACGCTCCGGAAGGCAGGTGTTTGCAAGATCCCTTGCGAGTGTGCCCTCTCATACACCGGACAGATGACTTGTACATTTCATGTGAAAGGTGGACATGGCGGATATATACAGGTGGCCTGGACATTTATTTGCGGATAGTTTCAGAATGAGTGGAAATTTCAAATTACGAGAGTGACAGTTGTGTGTGACATCAGTGGAATAGTTGATTTACGACAGTGACAGCAGTATCTCTGAACTTGTGTACCTATGGCTCAGTTCTAGGATAGAGAAGAGTCAAATATTGGAGTTGGCGTAAGCTGGCATAACTTTTAGCGTAGTGCATAAAATGGTTCAAATAGCCCTGTGCACTATGGGACTAAATATCTATGGTCATCAGTCCCCTAAACTTAGAACTACTTAAACCTAATTAACCCAAGGACATCACACAACACCCAGTCATCACGAGGCAGAGAAAATGTAGTGCATACTGGAGGAGGATTTTGGTGAAGAGAATTGTTAGGAATTAGTAATCTGATGTAAGGATAGACAGACTCAGCGTTTATGGAACAGAGAGAATGGATTTTCACTACAGATATGGTTTTAAGATAATAATTTTTGCTGGCGCGTACTGATAATGGCAGTGATTCTTGTAACAGAACAGTCTGCCTCTCTACCTCCGTTAGGCCAATAGAGTTTAATTCATTTGAGTTTGCAATCGTAAAAACATTGCGTTGTAAGACTTTTGTGAAGAAAGTAATGTTCTTGATTTTCTGTGAGTTTTAAGTTCTTGTGAAATAACAGTTTAAAACACAGAATTGTCATTCTAATGAACGGATTAGTATTTTCAATTGAAGTGACAAGATTTTTTTAATACGAGAAAATCACCGCACGCTTTCTCCCAGAGGTTTAGTTCTACTTTAGCATATTTTAGCTGGCGCAATTTCTTCATGTTGTGCTGTTCCTGCTGATTATGCTGTAATTTTTCAGGTAAGATCCTTCTCCTATTTTAATATTTCTTTCATTTCTCATCTGACGTTTCCAGTGCGCAAATTCTAAGCAACTTCTTTGTAATTTATATTTTTCATTGGCTAGTGAACATTGTGTGTTGCATGGTGTTGCTACGTAATTTGAGTGTTCACTTTTCTTTTTTTTGGGGGGGGGGGGAGGGGGGCCAATGTACAGTTTGATTTAGGTAGTGGTTTTTGAGCATTAGTTTCGATTTAATTTCCTCACAGTGAACGCCAATTACTTTTGTCTTTGTGTGAATGTGTGCACTGTTGCGAACAATAGGAATTTCGGTTCAACCTTATTATAACAGAGGACAGTACATTCAGTTTTGAGTAAAAAGCAGGCAAACATTTTAATGTGCGTGAAGGAACGAACGACAGAGTCAGAGCCAATAACATTCACATGACCGATGTGTGGAACGCATCAGATACACTGCCTCTTACAGCCAAATTAATCGGCGGTGCCAGAACACAGTATTCATACTGGTCACTCTATGTAGTCCGAAAGCATTGAATTTTAGCGTCTGCATCATATTTATGGACCTGGGTGGTGAAAGAGCCAATTGAAATTCGCATGGTGACGTATTTGATTAATCGAGATAGCGGATTCAACTTACATAAGTCTTGGAATCCGGCTGATTCTGTTATAAACTTAAAAAATGATGTCGTGACAGTGCAGATCAGAATGATACATCGAGATCCCAGCGTCTATCGACTGCGCAGTCACGGATATAATTCATGTACAGTCGTGCTCAAAGGTATCCGAACTACCTGAATTGCATTTCGCCTGATTCTCATGCAACCAGCATAACGCAGATGTCTAGCAGGTCCTCTAATCGCTCCTTGGCACAGTCGCTTGACTATTGAAAATTGCTCCAAAAAGTAACCCCCAGAAAATTCGGCTCTGTAACGCAATAGCTCAAACTGTAAAGTCATACCACGATACTAAAAATATCAGGGAACACTTTATCACAGATATGACTGTCCTTAAGGCTTGTAAGCTCACATTTATTGCAATAAATGACATACCTGACATACCTGAAATGTTACCACTCTCATTATTACGTCAGGTAGCTAATGCACCTAGTAAGTTCGTCGTATTCATGATTTAGTCTTCAAAGTGCTTGTTATTCAACACAAAATGACATTATAAATTTAAGTTATTCACGAGTAGCTAGTTTAGAATATGTATGAACTTCAAATGACACAACTAACCGTCTCGTTCTGCATATGGATTCAAACCCAGGTCACGCAGACTAAGATTTCGTCACTGACGGAAACTAAGAGTCATTCCTGACTAGGAATACAGAGAGTGATATACCTCGATTTTAGACAGTATAAGTTAGCAAATATGAACTTTAAATTACATAACGTAAACATTTTTAACGGACACGAATTCCTACCGTGCATCTATTGTCGCTGTTAACGAACTACGAGAGATGTTAGATATTGCTTCTTCACAGGTAACTTACTTGAAATGCCGTGAGGTACAACTTTGTGGTGGGCAGGGATTCGAGCCCAGAACCTAATCAGATTGTTATCGAAGCACAATCAACTGTGAAATATCGTATTTTTTCGATAGTAGGTAGATGTTTTAACTGAAATGACGATACGAAACATTATTTTTTTGCTTCCCAGTAATCCAACCCGGAACGTATCGCTGTTATATTCTAGAGAAAACGAAAGTTAAATATGAGTTTGTTACATCAGCAGTAACATGTGAGCATGTTTGAGCTAGAAATAATATGACGAAGTGTTCAGTGCTGACTGGGAATCGAACCCCACATATACCGTTGTTGACTGCACACAAAGAGACGCTAGCTACCGAATTTTTCTCCACCAGCAACTTGGAATAACATCTTTGAACTTACAGTGATCTCTCAAATAGTCCTGTGTCTCACTGGGAGTCAAAACTGACAGATATCGTTAGCGTTAACAACGAATGAAAACTCATTAAAAGTCAAAATTATTATCCACCAGCAGACAGGTAATCTCATGCTAGTGCCTGATAATACATAATGAAAGCTTTAGTGCTGGGCCAGCATTCGAACCCATTCACGCGCGATATGTAGTCGAGCTGTGTTGTTACGAAGGCATCAGATTCCGCGTTAAGGGCGGACTGAGTTGCATTCCAAGTTCAGAACCAATTTTCAAAAAATGGTTCAATTGGCTCTGAGCACTATGGGACAACATCTGTCGTCGTCAGTCCCCTAGAACTTAGAACTACTTAATCCTAACTAACCTAAGGACATCACACCCATCCATGCCCGAGGCAGGATTAGAACCTCCAACCGTAGCGGTTACGCGGTTCCAGACTGAAGCGCCTAGACCCGCACGGCCACACCGTCTGGCATCGACATACACAAGCTCAAATAAAAGATGGAATAAGGGTCCTGTGACCCTACATAGCGTTCGCTTCGTAACTAGAAATAAATAACTAGTATAAGAAAGGTTACTGGTGATGGAGTTCCCACATTTCGTCACTCCTGACTGTATTGTGTTTCAGCCTTACGTCTACTTGGTGCAGAAGGAATATCATGTTTAATGTGGATTTCAGACCACAATGCCATTATACCTTCTTCGCTTGGCGTAGCCAGAAGACATTAGAATCAGTCTCTCCCTATTAAAAATCATTGGCAGAAGCTTGAATCGAACCCAGACCATCATCATAGGAACTTATCACCAATCCAACAGACCACCAACGCCTCTTCTGTATGACCCATTTTCTATTATAACACCGTTGCGGCACACTCGATAAGAATTCTGACACACAGGCTCCCTGTAGTGGTTTGCAGCATGTTCATTACATTCATTTACTTGGTTGACCGAATCTCCATGAACTAGCTGCCTCGGCTACCCAGTGCATACATTCGACTCTATTTTGTAATCACCAAAATTAAATCACGTAACTGCCACCTACACAGAACTTCCAACTGTGCAGGATGCAGAAATTTAAATAGGAAGTGTTCCTTTCCAGTTGAGCTACTCTACTGCGCTATCTGTTTGTTGAAAACGTCCTGCAGTGCAAAAGAAAAGCTGTAACTGTCTGTCTCTCAGAAGCCTAGATCCCGCCATATGGATTCTCTCACAGCACTGTGGAATGGGGAAGTTCTGGAGGAACAGTTCTTGACTTCTGGAGGCGCTCAAGCTAGATGAAAGCTAGCAGCGTCTCGGTAACTGTCGCGCACCATAGCTAAGATGTCGCGAGTTCTATTGCATTCACTGCTACATTTTTTACAACGCAATTCTGCTGTCTGCTGAAGTTATTTATTTAATGGAACTTTGAACAAAATTCCCTTCACTTCTCAACCCAAAATAGCCGCATGTGGAAAAAGGGCTAATTCTGAAACATTGTGTTCTTTCCAGGTTTAATAGACTGCCAGGCAGCAGATGCATCTTGAACCTTTTGTATTACGTATGGGGAGAGCGCATCGTGTCAAAATAGTCTGAAAAATATTTTCTACTTTAGCTGCCGTCTGGAAGTGGCATTTTATTCTTCTTCAAGCCTTGTTTGACAACTTTAACTCAGAACAAGTTTTCTATATGCATGTAATCAATAAACTGCATGTGCATTGTCAGACTGTCAGAGATAACATCAGGGAATTCGCATATATCGTTGATGACTAATTTCTGTCTCATGTTTAGTATCGTTTTAACAGCACTAAAAGAAACCTTACGAAACTGCAAATGTGGCATTTCATAAATAAAGTTACATACTCCTAGAGACCCAAAATTTGCTTCTCAGCAGCGGAACGATGCGTTAACTGTTGTGCAGCATTGAAAGTTTTTCACCATTGCACTATGAGCTGAAAGTATTTTCTTGCGATTTTCTTATCGATGTTTGATCTGACTGCCGGTAGCTCTTTCAGAGAAGGAATAAAAACGTTACTTTCAGCGAGAATGGAACCACAAACCCGAACAGACGCTTCTTTAGAGGTCAGCACGTCACCACAGAGCTAACAAAGACGTATGTGTTCTGCAATCCTCTTACGAGGCCAATAGTGGCTAGAAGTCGTAAACAGGTATTTAAAGGACGAGTCTAGTTATGATTTCCACATGCAACGACTTTCCTGGGCTCAAAACGGTACAATCTTTTGTTACACCTCAAGCGATAATAACTCAGATTATTCAATGGAAATGACAGGAAAAATCAAGTGAACTTTGAGGCTTAATTCCGTGCACACTAGGAAGTAACTCGTCGATCACAGAGCTGCCAAATATACTTCGCCTTGTTGCCAAATCTCAGTTACAGTACTAGCAGGAAGAAGACGAACCGATGTGACCCAACAGTAGGCTGGGAAGTGACCATAGCTGGCCTCTGAAAGACGCGGCTGCTACGGCCTGGATACTAACGCGTCTGATTCGTATTTCTGTAACCAGGTTTAGGGAGTGGAGCGTAGTTACAAATAATACTCAGAACTGACTGCAAACTAAGCATCATAAATCAGTAACTCTCATCGTTGTTTTTATATTTCTTTCGTAACTGTACTCAAAACTAAGAAACTCATTCACGGACGTTTTCGTACCTCGCCGATAGTCGAGCACCCCAAACAAATTTTAAAAAAAGTATGTGTGTGTGTGTGTGTGCGTGTGTGTGTGTGTGTGTGTGTGTGTGTGTGTGTGTGTGTGTGTGTGAGAGAGAGAGAGAGAGAGAGAGAGAGAGAGAGAGAGAGAGAGAGAGAGAGAGAGAGAGAGAGAGAGAGAAGAAGAGAGAGAGAGAGAGAGAGAGAGAGACAAAAATAAAGATAAAGTGAGTGAGATAGAAAATTTTTGTAAAGAAATATTTCATGAAAATAACACATTCCCCATCATTACAAAATGTCATGTTCATGATCCATGGAACAAGTATTAATCTCATCTAATCTAATCATATCATATTGCTGACTAGCCCTGAAGAGTCATGAATTACCGAAATTTTCGCCAATATCAGTAACCAAGTCTAAACTTGAAAATAAAAGTCGACAGTTTTTGTAATAAACCGGGACTTCTATCAAGACCCTTTCATCCCTGTTAACTAACCACGAAAGATGTCTGGTATACCTCCATTCAGAATTAACAAAGTGTCTATGCATGTAAAGATCAATGTGAAGTTCTGTGACGGAGGTACGAACCCAACACGTAATCAGATTGTTAACTAAGAAAATCAAATGTTAAACATTGGGCATTGGTTTTTATTGCCGGCTGCTAGGTGTTTGAATCTAAAAGTAGTGAAAACGATGAACTTACAAGGTGCGTTACCTATCTGACGTAATAATGAGAGTGGTAACATTTCAGGTATGTCATTTATTGCAATAAATGAGAGCTTACAAGACTTAACGACAGTCTTATCTGTGATAAGCTGTCCCTGATATTTGTAGTATCGTGGTATTACTATACATCTTGAGTTACTGCGATACAGAGTCGAGTTTTCTAGTGGTGACTTATTGGAGCCATTTTCAATAGTCAAACGACTGTACCAAGGAGCGATTAGAGGAGCTGCTAGACAGCTGCGTTATGTGGGTTGCATGCGAATCAGGCGAAATGCAATTCAGGTCGTTCTGATACTTTTGAGCACGACTGTACATTGTACTACTGTGTCGCCGAACAACGTCTCTAGCGCCTGTGTGTCTGTGGCCGCATGCACGCATGGCCCGCGAGCTTAAAAGGACAAAGCGAGTGCTGGAGAGTCATTCTTTTGGGCTCATTATGAAGATGACTGAACGATATGCAGCCGAAGAAATAAAAGGAAGGAAGATTGGATTTAACATCCCGTCGACATCAAGGTCGTTGGAGCAGAAGCTCAGATTATATCTTGCCCTTTTGAAGGAAATATTCCGGGATATGACTGGAGCAATTTAAGGAAATATGGATGACTGGACACGGGTGTGAACCGTCGCCCTCCAGGATGTGAGTCCAGTGTGGTAATCACTGCGTCACCTCGTTCGGTACAGCCAAAATATTTGAGGAAGAAGCGGAATATATGCGGCTGAACACTTCAGATGTAATGAATAAGTATTTAGTTTCGTTAAAAAAAAGTCAATGTCATAACTCGTGAGCTATAAACCAAAAAAAAATATTATCCGGTTAGGTCAAAACATCGTCGATTACGTGCTAGGGAAAACGCAGCTTGACATATTCATACTATCTGGTCGTATTTGAGGTTGTCTGTATTAGCAGCCATGCCGTGGAAAAGGCAGTACCTATAAAGCAGGAATTGTGGCCCTACGTTGATAAACCGTAATGTCTCTACGACGTACACACTACCTTCTTTGATCCTTTGCCGGTGTTGGCCAAATTCCAATAGTAAGAAAAATCTTTCCGGCAAAGGGTTGCGAATCGGCAAGCCACAGAAAATTTGTTTATCGCCAGGTAATAGCTGATTTCCGCAGGAGACGATACTGTATGGGTTGTTTGACAAATACAGTCTTCGTGAATTATTTATTAGGAAAACATCGTCCATCCGGCGGGAATCTAGATTCGGATCACCGGCAGGCACTGTGCAAATAAGCCGTGCAAAAGAACCTTAAGATGTTATGAACGGTAACGGCATTTATAGAACTGATGTAATAAACTCAACACACGTTCAAGACGATTTTTTTAATTTTTTTATTTTTTATTTATTTATTTATTTATTTATTTTGTGTCGAACGAAGACTTGTTGCATGTTGGTGCAACTGTGCCGCAGTTTAGGCACCTCTTAGCAGGAGAATGCCTGAGTCCTATTGTCGAAATTTTTGCACCTTTCTCTGCCACATCAAACAGTGCGGGCGTTGTTCTGGCTTAGTTTCGAACAAAAAGCGTTCTCTTGAGAAGGAGAGTTTATCATTGGAGAGTTTCATTTCCTACGTTCTATTCGGTAGAACAAAGTACTTAACCCACGACTAGCTGTATCGACCGTTTCAAGCTCTACCCCCCCCCCCCCCCATCCCCTCATATCTCTTCCTCCTTGTCCATCAATCACAATTCGTCTGCTACGGATGAAGTTGTGCGAGCGTCTTAACGGATATCTTTGTCAAGCCTAGAACTGTAAGCTTGTCGTAGTTGCAATTCTTCAACGATTTCTTATAAATATTTACTTGAGTCGATCGAAAAATATATAGGTTTACATTCTTAAAACATGTACTGTTTGCGATTAACATGTAGTATAATTATTTGCAGACTTGTTGTCTCTGATGTTCTACGGTTATCTCAAAGTCAAAACATAGAGAAATTCAGAGTCAGGTTATGTATTACTGTACACTAAGCTCACAATTAAAAATCCCTAAAGAGCTCTTTGTAGTAGTAACTGTAATATATGCACCTGTTTTATGTTGGTCTAGATATTACGTTGTATAACTTAATAATGAAATATCTAATAGCATTCAGTTACAAACTCTGATACCATTAAAGTGCCTAAATTGCTTTTATTAAAATTCAGACATTGAATTCCACGAAATTACACTGGACAATACCATGAGGATTATTTCATACGTTTCAGAACATAAATGCAAACATCAGTGACATCATCTAAATCCAATCTGATTTCAACGTTAACACGATGACGTGGATGTCTTAAATGTAGACAAAAATGTCTTTAAAAGGGCATTGTTAATTTTATATTTTGATAGTTTTTGCATTGCCACGTATTGATAAATTCTCAACATAGTGTGTTTACGTTAAATATTGTTTCTCCTGGATCCGAGAGCTGATTTGGTTTCACAATTCCTTCCTGAGGCCACTTTTCTTCTCTTTGTTCAGCATTGTTTTCATTCGGTGTTTGGCATCACCTCCGTCTTGTGTACCGCCTCTCATTCGTTTTCTGACTGTCCCACCCCATCTGTAATCTTGTTTGATTTTCTTCTTGTTAGTGCTTGATAGTACGTTTTCATTGCTTCTTCCTTTTATTTTATGTGCCAGCCGTTGTCAGCACGTCAAACAGTTGCGATTTCTTAAACACTCTCTCAACACTCTTCCTGTAACTCCGTCTCTACATCCGTACCTTCATTTACCTCTAGACATGGGACCCAGGAGGAATGGTCAATATTCAGTGATATGACTGCAACCATTATTCGAAGTGCATACCTTAAGAGCTATGAGCACTTCTTCATCTTCGATACTATGAAACAAAGTTATAATCAAAAAACGTTCTGATGCCTCCGACAGTGGACCTCTTCTACTGCAAGCATTTTGTATTCCATACTTTGAGAAGTTCTAGTACACAACAAGAACAAAATTACCAGTTACCATGAGTTCGTGGTTGCTGAAAGTGTTACCTAGCTGAATTCCTGGAACTTATTTGAAAGTTGTATACACCAGGAGAAATGCAGGTCTCACATGAGCTCGAGGGTTCATACCTAAAGACCTATGAGCTCTTGTTCATCTTCGCTATCGTGAAGCAGTTCTCTTCTATTGAACAAGTGCTCACACTTCTTAAGGCACGCATTTTGGAGTCCATTTTCATGGACTTTTTCTGTTTTGATCCATGCTAAATTCTCGAAAACTATGGAACAGAAAGAACTCTCAGCAAAACAGATTTGTTTCATAGTATCGAAAACGAAGAAGTGCTCACAGTTCTGAGAGTATGCACTTTAGAGCCCATATTTACTATTCATTTTTGCTTCGGATGATCGTTACTGTCATATCCCTGATAATTAATATAATTAATATAATATAACAGTTTAATTTTCTATGGCAAAAATGAGAAACCAAATACTCTTTATTTGGACTATGTCCATTGTTTTATGCGACAGTTGTAGTGCCACACGACCAAGAGTGATAAGTGTCGTACAGACATGAAAAACAATCATTATCACAGAATTGATGACACTAACAAATGCTGCATTTTTACATTTGCAGTTATACCATTACCACACGAACCCAACAGAGCTGATCTGGAGCCAAGTCAGCGAATTCGTTGTGAGAAATTGCGAGACTGTTAAGCCACTACACGTACTAAAACTAACGCTTGCGGCTATTTAAAATGTCACTGCCGAACGCCGGCCGGATATAGAATGGCACGTCATAAAAGAAGGGCAGAAAATGCGTTGCCTGCGCAGCTCCGTGAATTCTGTCTTTGATCGACTCGTTATCAACGCGGTTCCAGAAATGAAATGTATTTCTCGGCTTCGGATATGGGAGGAGCTAAGAGATTACCAGAGGCCTGACTGTAATTAATATTTTCAGTGGCTTTAACACATAGCTCGCTCAGAAAACGTACGCTGTGCCTAAGCTAGAAATTTTATCACTCTTGTTTGTAATTAGAATACAGCGGTAGGTGAGAACTAGAGCATTTTATTCTTTCCGTCTGACCACCGAAGAAGCGTGCGGTAGTGCTGGAGTTTCGTCGAATATTATTTCATTGTCTTTAAGAATTAAATGACATGCGAATCTGTATTGTTTCTCTGCTCGTCTCTTTTTACGTCTGAATGCAACTGCTCTCATATCATTGCAGCTTAGTTGGACCAGCTGGCTAGTTATCGCTGTCCAAGTTAAATGCGCCGGTAAAGCTGTTGTCCCGCATTATCGCTTAGTCTATATGGGTGTAACACAGCATAAAACGCATCTTTATGATTGTTCCAATGGTTCAAATGGCTATGAGCACTATGGGACATAACTGCTGAGGTTATCAGTCCCCTAGAACTTAGAGCTACTTAAACCTAACTAGCCTAAGGACATCACACACATCCATGCCCGAGGCAGGATTCGAACCTGCGACCGTAGCAGTTACACGGTTCCGGACTGCGCGCCTAGAACCGCGAGACCACCGCGGCCGGCACAGCCGGCAATTATTTAAAACCGCCTCCACAGTAATCATAACTACAAGGGGACCATTCATGCCGCAAATTATGGATTTTGATGCGCTTTAAATATGTTATAGAGGCACTTACCCTGAGTAACTAGCTATCCGGTTTTTCAGCGAAGGGCCTTGGTTTTCAAGAAAATCGGTTTGGAAGTTCATTGCGTGTTTTGTATACCAGTAACACTACATGTATTCCTAGCAAGTCAGCGTAGCGCAGCGATAAAGGTTCACGGCTATCGCTTTGGAGGTACCGTGTTCGAATCCTGCTTCCATATGTTTCTTTATTATGCAAGAATGTCCGGATAATTTGGTCCTAACTTTCAAAAACGAGTAGACGAATTAATTGGGAAATACAGAAATGTAGCCGTGTCCTGCACGAAATTCGGGAAGTTCACGAAACTGCTGTACGAAGAATTTTGGCGTTCTATAATTCTTCCGTACGTGGGCCAGAATTTTTTTTTTTTTTTTTGTACATTATCGATTCGTGGGGAGGGAAAACCGATTAAACTTTATACCCTCATCTATTCACTGATGAAAGGAAAGCGAGCACATGCACCCTAAAAGTGGTCCCACCAAAGTGCACCCCTTATTGCCAGCGCTGCGATGTTTGTTTTTACCGACAGGTGAAAATCTTCACGAAAATTACTCAGATTGCTCCCGACTTGATGAAAAACAATAGAGAGTCCGCTTCTAGGGAAGAATCGATAAAATTACATTCGCTAATCCTATATCAATTCAGCGCACCTAATTTTGAAAGCATGGTTTGCACCGAAATTAGCGGTTGAAAGAGAAATCTTTTTGAATGCAAAATAATTGTTTTTCCCGGTATCGCTCATGAACAAATCGTGCGCTTGCACGACGGTTGCTTTCATAAACTGAGCGTTGTGCTTCTAAATTCGTGCTTTGGTTGTTTCTATGATATGTATCACCCACAATATTGATCTGGCACATCAATCAATTTGGAATGGAAAATAGTATTTTGTAATATTGTATGACAGAAAAAATTAATAAATGAATATATCATTATAATGTGGCACACCTTGCACTGTTTATTGATATTCTTTGAAATAAAATTGAAAATTTCGAGACGATTTTGAAAAAAAAAGACAAATGTACGCGATCAGGAATCGAACACGGTACCTCCAGCGCGGTAGCCATGAACCTTTACCGCTGCATTGCACTGACTTGCACGGAATACATGTAATGTTACGGGTATACATATCACGCAATGAACTTCAAAATCGAGTTTCTCAAAACCCAAAGCCCGTCGCTAAAAAACCGGATTTACAGCATGGAGGGTCCCCTTGTTAGATCCTGTCAGTCGTCCTTAATTTTTCTATTACACAGGGTGGTGCAGAAAATGTGACACCATTTTGTTTATGAATAACCCCTTTACTGTCAAGAGAAACTCAAACACATACTATCGCGGAAAACATTCTTTGGAGAATTTTTCTAACACAGCACATGCTTAGAGTATCTACCACACGACACTGATGCATCGATAACCCTACGGCTCATGTATTCAAAATGGTTCAAATGGCTCTGAGCACTATGGAACTTAACTTCTAAGGTCATCAGTCCCCTAGAACGTAGAACTACGCAAACCTAACTAACCTAAGGACATCTCACACATCCATTCCCGAGGCAGGATTCGGACCTGCGACCGCAGCGGTCGCGCGGTTCCAGACTGTAGCGCCTAGAACCGCTCGGCCACCACGGCCGGGCTCATGTCTTCCGTGATTTCAGTGCACGTTTTGAGGAATAAGGCGTCTGATCTCAATTAAATCGTGTGGACGTTTCGGGAACAATGTTTCCTTTACGTACCCCTAAAGAAAGAACTCACACGCATGAGGTCTGGACTATCGGGGCGCCAAATTGTCCGGAATTGGAACTACTTGGAAATCTCAGTATGTGGTCTTGATTCCTCTTGCATGAACCACTGCGTGCTGAAGGGAAACGCATAGCAAAAAGCTGTCGAATGAAGCACGGTTAGCTGGTACGCACTGTTCATTTTTTCTTCAAAGACAAATGTCGAATTAGTCGGTGATTGGAAATTGCGAACCACACAGTAGTCCCTGGAGCATGATATCGTTCATGAGTCACTCGTGAGTTTTGTTTGTTAACCACACCCGCTAAATAAAAATGCACCCCGGCTGAAAGTCAAACGTTGCTGAGAGCTTGTTCCCCATCCGCCGCCCAGCGAGAAAACAGTAGGCACTGACGCTTGTGTTCTTCGGTGAGCTACTGAGCGGAGGTCATTTCGTACGGGTACATCTATTGAACGGAGCGTCTGGATAAGCCCAGTTGCACTGCAACCTCTCTGCTAGACTTGCTGGCGTTTCTCTTTTGGGTAACGTGTACCGCTACAATATCCTCCGGCGAACAAACAAACACCGACCGACGTCGCTTCGCTTCCAGTATTGATCCTTCTCATACAAAACTGATCCTACAGCCTCTGAATGTTTTAATTGCTGTCAAAACCGTCTCTGAGTCGCAACACGATTTTTAGTTTCGTGACAAAAATAAGTCAACTACCGATCGCTGCTACGTTGTTAGTCGTCCACTGTCGACCATGCTGTAAACTCTTACTCTGTTAGTGACGGTATCATGAACAGCGCATAATTTCGTTACTTACTCATTTCTCCCAGCTCTGCTGCTACTGCATTTGAGATGCTCAAAGAGACATCTCGTGAGACTCATAAATGATGTACAAAACAAATAGTGACACATTTCGTGTGCCACACTGTAATTAATTTTCGTAAAGCATCTGCTCCTTTACTACGATAAATTCCGAACTTCTAAGCAGAGTCAGTTCGATGTTCGACTAGTTTCTCCAGCACATAGACTCTGGGACCTGTCTGAATGTCACTGCTTCCGATAGTCTTCCACCGTCATTCAAAATCTCCCCTACTGCTGTTATTTATATTATTTAATTTTCCTCCTTGAAGTGCATTTTCCCTCGAACTGCAACCATTAACGCGGAAACTATCTTATCTCCCATTTCTGTTTTGATTATATCTTAAATTAGTATCTCTCGCTTGCACCAAAGTGTCAGGTCCATTTTGTCGAAGAAATCATGTTTCTGGAGAAACATTCTGACTGTGTAACAGTTCACGCTAAATATTCTAGGATAGGTGCTTCTTTAAAGTTGAGATCGTGATTAGCACACGAAACGGTCTAAGTAAGTTATGCAGTTCGTTTTGGTGAAAATTGTTGATGTTGCCCCTCCTCCGTTATGATGCAAGTCCATTCCAAAAATTTGTTCTGTGTTGTATTTGTTTCACTTGCTTCTAGTATTTTCCGATTATCGCTGATTTAAAAACGGCAAAGCCTTTAAGAGAAGCTGAATTTTTATACATATACGATTGAGCAGAGACACCCAAATTACGTTTTACTGAAATGGTTTTAGTAGTAACACACTTGCAATAAAAATATGTTTCGACGGAGCCAAAAAGTCGTCTACATGATACCTTTTGTCCCGTAAATACGTTCTTGTATTCAGTACTTAGTCATATAAAAACTTAACGTTACATCCTTCTGCCCGACTGCCATCTTATTTATCATGTCTTTACGCTCTGTGATTTGATTTTGTCACCATTTCCTCTCCCCTTCTACATGCCTTTCAATTTACAGTACAATCCGTCATTTCCTCAACTGGCACAATGTGAACTGATATAAAATCCCTTCTCGTTACAAGCATGTCATCCTTTGTCCATCTATTAGTTCCCTCAAGTCCTTTTTCCACAGCTTAATCTTCTTTGCTAATTTAGCATACACTTCACAAAACCCAATTTAATTCCCTCTAACAAATTTATACGTTCTGTGAATTTCTCATGCAGATCCACTACTTTATTTTCAAGTTCATTTAACTCACTCTTAAGCCCACCAAATTAATTATTCATGACTGCACTTATTCCTCCCAAGTTCGTGAGGGTTTTAATTATCACAAACGTTTTATTTATGAAACCTTTAACTCCAAGTCGTCTAGATAAAGTAGCAACAAAGTTAATAACTGCATAAGGATTACCACGCTGTATTTTCTCTACTGAATTTCGACTATCTGTCGCATTTATCAACCTCAATGAACCACAAAAACTTCCGGACTGCTTATGGCATTAGAATCAGTCATACAACATATCAATTGCGTCTCAATGTTGGTTGTACTTATCTTTTAACGCTGCGATCCGCAAGTCCACAGCTACCCGCTATTGCCGAAGATGGGGTCTGAACTCTGCACGGTGAAGGACACCCCTGACCGTTAACGTTGGATGGTCACGGCTGCTTCCCACGTGCTCCACAGCCGATCACATAACGCGTTTTTATACACGTCGCTACGGTAACGTCTCAGTGTTGCGTCAGCCCAACAGATTTCAATTGTTTTCGGTCACGTAGCCTCCTTACCGCCAACAGCCTCTTGCGCTATCTAGCGCTGCCAATTGTAAGCGTTGTACTTTAGCCATAATCCTGGTTCACGTGAGAGCAAAACGAAGTAAACACAAAAGAACCAGCAATCGCAAAGCATTCGCCGGTGTTCACTACCGCTCGCGTGTAGTTGTGAGTAAGCGCTTACACTGGACGGAATGGAACAGAACACCATCTACATCTACATGGATACTCTGCAAATCACATTTAAGTGCCTGGGAGAGGGTTCATCGAACCACCTTCACAATTCTCTATTATTCCAATTCCGTATAGCCCGCGGAAAAAACTAACTCCTTTATGTTTCCGTATGAGCTCTGATTGCCATTATTTTATCGCGATGAGCATTTCTCTCTATGTAGGTCGGTGTCAACAAAATATTTTCGCATTCGGAGGAGAAAGTTGATGATTGGAATTTCCTGGGAAGATTCCGTCGCAACGAAAAACCCCTTTCTTTTAATGACATCCAGCCCAAATTCTGTATCATTCTGCGACACTCTCTCCGATATTTCGCGATAATACAAAAGTGCTGCCCTTCTTTGATCTTTTTCGATGTACTCCGTCAGTCCTATCTGGTGAGAATCCCACACCACCCAGCAGTATTCTAAAAGAGGACGGACAACCGTAGTGTAGGCAGTCTCCTTAGTAGACTGTTACATTTTCTAAGTGTCTTTCCAATAAAACGCAGTCTTTCGTTGGCTTTCCCCACAACATATTCTATGTGTTCCTTACAGTTTAAGTTGTTCGTAATAGTAATGCTTAGGTGTTTAGTTGAATTTACGGCTTTTAGATTTGACTGATTTATCGTGTAACCGAAGTTTAACGAATTACTTCTAGCACACTTTTTGTTATTTAGGGTTAACTGTCACTTTTCGCACCATTCATATATCTTTTCTAAATCGTTTTGCAATTTGTTTTGACCTTCTGATGACTTTATTAGCCGATAAACGGCAGCGTCATCTGCAAACATCCTAAGACGGCTGCTCAGAATGTCTCCCAAATCGTTTATATAGGTAAGGGACATCAAAGGGCCTATAACACTACCTTGGGGAACGTCAGAAATCACTTCTGATCTACTCGATGACTTTGCATCAATTACTACGAACTGTGACCTCTCTGACAGGAAATCACAAATCCAATCACATATTCCATACGCACGCAATTTCACTACAACCCGCTTGTGTGGTATAGTGTAAAAACCCTTCTGGAAATCCATAAATAGGGAATCGATCTAAAATTCCTTTTCAATAGCACTCAACACTTCATGTGCATAGAGAGCTAGTTGTGTTTCATAGGAACGATGTTTCTTAATCCCATGAATAAATGAACGATTTAATCCCATGTTGACTGTGTGTCAATAGACAGTTTTCTTCGTGGAAATTCATAACGTTTGAACACAATATATGTTCCAAAATCCTGCTGCATATCGACGTTAACGATATGGGGCTGTAATTTGGTGAATTACTAATACTACATTTCTAGACTATTGGTGTGACCTGTGCAACTTTCCAGTCTTTGGGTACGTATCTTTCGTCGAGCGAACGGTTGTATATGATTATTAAGTGTGGAGCTAATGCATCAGCATACTCCGAAAGGAACCTAATTGGTATACAGTTTTGACAAGAAGACTTGCTTTTATTAAGTGATATAAGTTGCTTCAGTATTCCGACGATATTTACTTCTACGTTACTCATGTTGACAGCTGTTCTCGATCCGAATTCTATACTATTTACTTCGTCTTCTTTCGTGAAGGCAATTCGGGAGGTTGTGTTTAATAACTGTGCTTTGGCAGGACTGTCTTCGATACTATCTTCATTGCTATCGCGCAAAGAAGGCATTGATTGTATCTTGCCGCTAACATACTTCACATACGACTAGAATCTCTTTGGATTTTCTGCCAGGTTTCGAGACAAAGTTTCGTTGTGGAAACTGTTATAAGCATCTCGCATTGAGGTCCGCGCTAAATTTCGAGCTTGTGTAAAAGATCGTCAATATTGGGGATTTTGCGTCTGTTTGAATTTGACACGTTTGTTTCGTTGTTTGCAGAGACGGACAGCGCGACAACCCTAAGAATGCTGTGTTATTGTCTTTTTGGCGCTAATCATAGATATACGGGTTTCACTCGACAGGTTACTAGTTGTAGCCGCGATACGTAACTCAGATATTTTGCATGGGGAGCGTGCGTTTTTTGACAAAGCAAGCAAAACGGAGGAAAAAAGGAAGATTGTAGCTGTCTTAATTTGTACACATGGATGAAACGCCTGGAGGTACCGCACTTAAAACTGAGATATAGCTACAGCGATCCTAAGCATTATTACGAAACCTCATACGTATTTGTTGCTGACGCCTTTCACAGGATTCTCGTTACAGCTGAGGAGGAAATTCAAAAGCAGAACACTAATTACTGATCAGCAACCTAACCCGAAGGAACCCTAACATGTACACGCTGGTTATTAACACCTGGAGCAATATTTTACGTTAGAGTCCTATCGCAGAAACTAAAAGGCTATCCCCTAAACATTTCCTGTATTACACCTTATATCTAAAGGAAATGAAAGGAGCATGCTTGGATCTTCTAATAATCCAGAACACTTTTCCATAGAGAAGCTGACAACGCTAGGTACTTCTAAAACAATGCATCGAACACGGCACTACTACTGCTGGTCGGAATTTCTTGACCTTTTTGACCTTCTACAAACTGAAATAAGTCTACTAGGATACTGCATGAAATCTTTTACTGTTGATAAGTTTTATGTTGAGAAATTAATTATTAAGAAAATTACATTACATTAATTACGCTACTTAAGTGCAGCTAGCATCATATACTTCAAAGACAAACTTTATGGAAAATTTGTGTTTTTGTTGTTAATCTGATGAGGGAATGACGTAAATGAATACCAGAAGTTTAGCGATATCTATTGGTTTAAAACCCATAAGATACAAACACTTTAGCAAGCAGCATCAAAGTTAATATCACAAAAATCATAGGGCACCCACACACCTCTATATAAAGAATGTTAGTGAAACCAATAAAATGGACGAAACCTTAGGCGACTGAAAAACCTGTTTGCTCAAGCCGATTACGAATGAAATACTCCATATAAAGATAGCACTAAACTGCCCCATATTAGTCGTAACCACTAGTCCCCCTTCGCTATTCATGCTACTACCGTAGAAACGGAATCTTCTCATCCAGAATTAGTCGCTAACGAAAATGTTATCTCGGCTTTCGGAGCAGACGCATAGAGAACTGCATATGCAATTCCCAGGAGAATCTGACACATAGGACCCAAAGCTGATTTCATACATCACTCGCATTCCTTCTCATAAGGGAACATAACGAAAGAAATATGCTGTTACAATTTTAGCTGCTAAGGCCCACAGTAAGTACTTTTTTTAATTATTAGGTTACGCGTTTTTGTTGCATGAACAATGATTTATGACATCGTCTAGCGCGCAATGGGCCGTGACACAGGGATGCATGGAGCTAATATCCGGAGTGACACAAGCGAATTTGAACCCTCTAATAAACCGTACAAAAACTGTCACCTATCTTTAATGTTCTGAATAATGGGCGGTTCATATCGACAGCTAAACTGTTGCGCACGTAATTGTTACAAAGGTGAGGCGCAGGGGAAAATAAATGAAGGTAGTGTTTGATGTTACACTACAGACGACTTCCATCAATGCTGACTTTAATTTACTAAAATACAATATTTCTTGCACATACATCACTTTATAACAGATCATGTCGCACAGTTTTTAAGACAATTTTTGAATAACGTATATTTTCGTAACAATCAAACTTCGTTCCGCAATTGCGAAAGGCCATTTTTCTTACCACAGACACACCTGATGAAAAAAGAATTTATATTTTTGGGCGCATCACAGTGATTATTAGTTTTATTTCGAAAGAATTGCGGTGGAGTAAGAAATTGTCCAGATCATCATTCTGTTTATTGCACTACATACCGAGCGATAAAATGTGCCAACGCAGACTGATAATTCACAAATGATTGAAACTTAAGAATACTGTTCTCCTGCTCAACCTCAAACGACGTAGAGCTGTCAAAAATTATATTGTCCGACGTTTCTTTAAAAGTACTTTCATCACACGAAAAAAATTCTTTATCAAGAGTTACACTGATTGTCCCAGGTGGAATCTGAATTATATTAACAGTGTTATCGTCGTCATCCAAAGACAGAGTTATCGTTATATCGAGGCCAAGAGTCCAACAAACACAATGAATTAATTTATGAAACTGGTTAGAAACAGTTTCAAATGAAATGTTAAAAATTATTCTTTCCTATTTTTCCAGATTTCGATAGGTCGATTATGAGAGTTTTGCCACTGAACAGTGCGTTCATGTTTTTTGATCCTAATATACGTTAAGGTCCTTGAAGACAGATATAAAGCTGCGGAAACAGCAATCCACTCATACTTACCACTGTCATTGGTCTATATGAATGTGTCATAGCATTAATCGTTTGCACAACCGACTCTCTCGCTTTTCGCCTCAAAATGGTAAAGTGTGGTTTGGTCGCAGTTTTTCACGAAACCTGAGTGGTGAGCGTTAGACATAGCAGATGTGTGGGTAAGAGTGTGCTTAATTGTCACGTCAGCGAAGAATTAACAGCACCTTTTACTTGAAGTAAACTTCGTTGCTTTGTGACTTTCCATACTGTATGATTTCTTGAAACTGCTTCACCAGGTCAAAGGGGACTTGAACTTAGCAATGTTCATCTGAGCTGCGATTCAGAGGGCCCTGCGTCATTGATATCCATCGGTAACAGTGCACTGCCAATCGCAAGCAGCTCGACATGGTTCACATCGCAATAAAACTTTCTAAAGAAATGTTGTTCATCTATTTATTCAAATTTAGGGTTTATGTTGGTTATTACTGGGGGAGGGGCAGAACTTTGTAGCCACCATGTACACTAAACCTTTGATATGGCTTTTCTTCCACAGTTTAGCGTGTTTCATTTTGGCGTGTATGCGTGTATGTATTACGTCATGCAAGTTTTTCTTACATATACACTGTTCACAATCATATTTCACGCAGAACAACTGGATTTGCACACTGCTTAACGTTAAGCATTAAACACAATGAATATTAATTACATCTCCACTGTTTACACACTACCGCAATAGCGACTAGTAATTATTTTGGATTTAAAATGAGATGCAAATTTGAGTGAACTGCAGGCTTTCGTTCCAGAGAAAATATCATTAAAAACCAAAATTCGCTCTGAAATTTACGATCTCGCCGAAAGATGTTATCTGTTTAACAGATGCGCCGTCAACCAAGGATGTGAGGATGCCACGTTGCGCACGGGCAGTCTGCTACAGCTCCGGTAGGGGTGTAGATGCCTCCAGCCGCCAGGTGTGCTACGGATCTGGCAGTTTTCAATATTTTTTAAATACCTGCACTGCCTCTTATCAGGTAAAATTAAAGGATATTCTGTTGGGGCATGTTTCGACATGTCGCAGTGTATTCAGCTGCAGTATAAATCATAGGAGACATGCATATAATCACGTCTAAGCAAATGCACACTACGAACGCCAAAACAGAATCGAATAGAATCGGACGAAAAAACCATTTGTTTTACTTACATGCAAGTGTGAAACAATAGACACTGTTGGTGAACCCCAGCTGAACGAAGTAATTCGAAATTAATTCGCTGACTGTTTTCATTGACATCAGGTGTGTTAGGTATATTAAATGCGCAAACAGAGTTAACACTCGGCGCGATTGAATACCTCCACTATCCTGCAGTGACATACGAAAATTTGTGGCAGGTTTGAGTTCCGGTTCAGCACAGATTTTCATATGTCACTATCGGATAGTAGGTGTATAACTAATACAACTTATGTCGATGATTTCGCATTCAGCAAATTAATTCCGAAAGAAAGCTTTGTTTTTTTCAACGAAGTTGTCAGTATCATCGCCTTCCATCCTCATTCGCCGAGACAGTTCTCACCTCAAAGATCTTTGGTAAGACAAACCAATGAAGTAGTTGCAGAAACGACTACACGGATAATCGACGAGTAGCCGCAGACATACAGCTAAGTTTGCTTGCGAGTGACAGATGAGTAAAATATGATTCTCGGAAGTTGGGGCAAATGAGAACAACACTTTCAAGCAGAAGAAGACATCGATGTCACATAAAGTGCTACAATCCAGGTAATGTGTAAAGAAGGAAGAACACCATGCCCCAGTTTCTTACAAGAGAAACTCCCCACTGAAAGCCCCACACATGCAGTGGTAAAATGGCCCAGAGGATAGCCAATCAAAAACAGTACACACATGAAGTATGAAAACAGCAAGAAGGTATACTGAACTGTAAAGGAAAGGCAAAATCGAAACAGTGAACGGTCCAAACTCAAAGTGTGCAACATGAGCCGGATTGCAAACATAACGGCGTCGTGGTTGTGGGGTGACGGTGTTAGACTGCAAAGCGGGGGGTCTTTGTTGAAATCTGCCTCATGTACCATTTTCTTTCTTTACAAAAAATTATGGGTTTTCCGTCCGGTATTTGACGTTTCTGTTCTCCTTCTGTAGTTTTGTCGGTTGTCGTGCTATACAGTGTTTACAGAATATTAGTCATGTGGTACATTTGCAAGTAATTATGATGAATAGTGAGAGCAGGGAAGATGACCCATAGATCCCTCACACGAATGGAAACAACAAATAAACTGGTGTGAACTATGTCATAACAAAGGAATTCAAAAGTCAACACTTCTAAAACGGAACCCAAGAGTCATAACATGTGGTACTTGGTTAGAACAAACAGGAGGTACGTGTGAAACTTCCTGGCCGATTAAAACAGTGTGCCGGACCGAGACTCGAACTCGCGCCCTTTGACTTTCGCGGGCAAGTGCTCCATCAACTGAGCTACCCAAGCACGACTCACGCCCCTCCCTCACAGCGGTATTTCTGCCAGTATCTCGTCTCCTTCCTTCCAAACTTTACAGAAACTCTCCTGATACAATCCATTCTAGAAATATTACCCAGGCTGTGGCTAAGCCATGTCTCCGGAATATCCTTTCTTTCAGGAGTGCTAGTTCTGCAAGGTAGCAGGAGAGCTTCTGTAAATTTTGGAAGGTAGGAGACGAGATACTGGCAGAAATAAAGCTTTGTGGACAGGCCGTGAGTCGGGCTTGGGTAGCCCAGATGGTAGAGCACTTGCCCGCGAAAGGCAAAGGTCCAGAGTTCGAGTTTCAGTCCGGCACACAGTTTTAATCTGCCAGGAAGTTTTATGTCAGCGCACACTCCTCTGCAGAGTGAAAATCTCATTCAGGAGGTACGTCGTCTGGAGGTCCTTCATTACACCTAGCAGTTGCAAATGGACATTACAACCCAACATAGACGCAAATCTGAACACAGTGGAACAGACACTTCAATGACCGCATGGACATTTCATAATTTTGTGTGTCCCCATCGGAGGTTGTTGTGTGCCCCCGCTGGAGGTCCTAGGGACCGATGACTTCAGCAGTTTGAACACAAAGGAACTTACAACAAATTTCCATGATTTTGCGTGACGAGACGGATTTGACTACGAATCTCTCCCTTCAGAGTCCAACACTGTGACTACAGAACCACGACTTCGTGATGTTTGAAATTCATTTTATGTTGCACATCTTGAGCTTGGGTCGTTCACTGTTTCGATTTTGCTTCGTTTTGCACACTTCAGTACACCGTCTTCCTGTCTTCATGTATGATATGTGTTAAGTTTTTTAGGGTCTCTCCACTGTGCCATTTTACCTCTAAATATGATGGGGAGAGCAATGGGGAGTTTCACTTGTTAGTTGCAGATTGATTTTTAAGACGTTATAAAACTGTTGTGATTGACACCTGCAGCATTTTATTTCTGTTTCGTTACAGTTGCCGTTTGCGAGCACCAAATGGCAGGCTCGTGAACGTACTTCCGCCACCGAGTGCATGTAGCTGGATTCACGTGTTCAGCCGGGCGAGACAAATGCCGTAATTAGTGACCTTCTCTGCACAGTCAACAGCTGAATAGTTGCCTCGGCACTGTGTGTGCCGGAACAAATCGAAAGGGCCCCCCGCTGCGAAGTGTTTACACTCCAGTGTGTGGGCGCGTCTGCGGTGAGAGAGTGCGTGTTTGCCTGAGACCCCACTGCCGCTGCTACTGCTGCTTTGCCGCCTTTGTTACGGGCTTGTGTCAACCTCGTACGCCTCTGGTGTAGAGGGAACAGTTTAGCGCGGTGAATAACGCAATAGTAAAGCTTCTGCTCACTCATCCCAGTGCTCGGTTCCACGGCCGGAGTACCCACCCACAGCCAACGAGACGAGCAGGAATTTTCGTTCCGTTATGTGTCATGAGCATAGAAAGAAAGCTCTGCCAACACTTTTTTTCATAGTTTATGTAAAGACAGTATGAAAAATTCCGCCTCAGCTATTAGTCTCATATTGCAGCATTACTTGTTTCAGGTTGGTTTCTGGTGTTGTGTAACGTATAACCAGTCAACTACGGTAGATTCATTGACATAGCTTCGAAAACCAAAATTATTGCAACAGTACTATTTCCAAGTCAGAAAACATCGTGCCATATATCCTGATGATATGCTGTAGGTACGACATTATAATATACGCTAAGAATATTACTGTGATGTAGCTCGGTACCGTACCTTTGATAACGGTCGTAAACGAAAGACTTCAACAACACGCAGTCGAGTACCACACGGTTTGCTGCATCGTAAAATCTCTGTGCCGCACCTCCAGCGTAGCTGAACAGACAGAATTAATAATAATTTTAAACATGGCTGAAGCAGCAACTGTTGTAGATCTTCACGGTAAACGATAACAGCCAAACAGTTGCAGGATAAAGATTTACTGAAATCTTTGATCACGGTTTCGATATATCTAAATATACCTTCATCAGAAGCAAAAATACACTAAAATCACACCCGGCAATGGAGATGCCCAAAACAATCGTGCCAAAGGCGTCGTCAGCAGTTAAAATTAAAGTATCACCTCCATCTGTAGATCATAATTATGAAGAGATGTTCTATGAGGACACGGCATACTATCAGTACTTACTCTGTGAACTGAAGAAGGTATATTTAGACACAGTGAAAACGTAGTCAAGGATTTCAATAAATCTTCATCCTGGAACTGTTTGGCTGTTATCATTTACCGTGAATGATATGGATGTGCCACTGGAATGAAGATTGCGAGCCGGCCGTTGTGGCCAAGCGGTTCTAGGCGCTTCAATCCCGAAGCGAGCGACTGCTACGGTTGAAGGGTCGAATACTGCCTCCGGCATGGATGTGTGTGATGTCCTTAGGTTAGTTAGGTTTAAGAACTTCTAAGTTTTGGGAGACTGATGACCGCAGATGTTAAGTGACATAGTGCTCAGAGCCATTTGAACCATTTGAAGACTGCGATGCTGTAGTCCGCAACATAGAGAACAAGAAGGAAGAAACAAGCGAACAGGTATGTTCGGGACCAACTGACCATTTTGCCTTGAACTTGTTCTATTTACTTATTTATTATGGAACGTAAGTGGATTGTCAGGATGTGATATGGAGATTTACCAAAAGGAATAGAAGGCGATAGATGTATATGAAAAACTCTTAACGCAAAAGAGGGCGAATTAATCTATGGTTTGGTGTGTAGATATGATTAACTTGGCGATGGAAGGAACCGAAAGGTAGGGAAGGGAGCGGATATTCCAGATGGATACTAGAATACAATTATTGAACTGTATGAAGGAAAACGTAAATTAGTTACAATCTACGGCGTGCACACACTTTATTCCACGTGTGCACTACAGATATTCGGATTTAGTTATGACATGGTCTCTATTATTGGCGATGATGTGGCGCAAACCCAGGTTCGATTCCCGGCGGGGTCAGGGATTTTCTCTGCCTCGTGATGGCTGGGTGTTGTGTGATGTCCTTAGGTTAGTTAGGTTTATGTAGTTCTAAGTTTTAGGGGACTGATGACCTAAGATGTTAAGTCCCATAGTGCTCAGAGCCATTTGAACCATTTGTGGCGCAGACGCATAGCGAAATTCTGCATGACACGCTAAAGTGTCGAAACATCGATGTGTCGATGACCTCCTGAATTGATGTTTCCAGCACAGCAATGGTTTTGGGGCTATTGCTGTTAACCTTGTCTTTAACATAGCCCCACAAATAAGAGTCGCATGTGTTCTAATCCGGAGAATATTGCACCCAATCGAGGCTCTTGCCAGTGGCCTCTGGGTATCCCGGAGCCAGAATGCGGTTCTCAGAGTGCTCGGCAAGGACATCAAACACTCTCGTACTTCGACGGTGTAAGCTCCGCCTTGTATGAACCATACTAAACCAGGGTCACTTTGAATAATGGGGATGAAATCATCTACCAAAACTTTCACGTGCCGTTCGGTAGTCACCGTGCCATCAAGGAATGTCGCACCGAACATTCCGTGACTGGACATTGCACATCATACAGTCACCCGTAGATGGTGAAGAGACTTCTCGATCGCGGAATGCAGGTTCCCAGTCCCCCAAATGATCCGGTTTTACTTATTGACGAATCCATCCAAATGCAAATGGTCTTCGACGCTAAATAAAACCATACAGCACGCATTAATTCCCATCGTTCCCCGCAGCCAACCGTTCAGTTTGAACGTCGTAACGCAGACTGTTCAGAAGTTACGACGATTTTATTTCATACAGTTCAATAATTGTAACCCTGTACGAAGGAGATTATCATTGAATGTTATCCAGTTACAATCAGGTTGAACATGAAAGTGACAAATATAGGGACACATTTCTGATTGGAAATGAAGTAAAAAAAAAGGTCGAATGACATGTGTTCGGAAACGCATCGTTGCCACGGTAGACGGCGTGGACGAATGACAGTACCTCTGACCACGTGCCTTGTGCCCCTTCTGTGTTGCTAGCTGTGTGATCGACGCAGCGTGTTGTAAGCAGCAGAATGGTCCAATATTCATGTCGGGAACAAGCCGACATGGTGTTTGTGTACGACCAAGCATATGGAAGTGGTCGAGAAGCAGCACGGCTAAATCTAAATAAGTACCCTCACAGACACCAACAACATCGCACAAGATTTCTAGGCCTTTTCGGGCTCTTGTGTGATCATGGGTCCTTTCCGACAGACGAACGTGCAGGGGGGCGACGTACGGTGCCTACACCCTATTTGCATTACCGGGTTCTGTTGAGACGAACCCTAGTACAAGTACCGGCAAGTGGCCTGCCAGCATGGTGTAAGCCAAGGTTCGATTATTCGTATCCTGCATGAAATCGGCTACTATCCCTATCTCCTGCAGTCCCGTGGGGGCCACTTTGAACATCTGTTGTGACGTGGATGCGATGCAGCTCTGTACTGTGTTCCTGGGCGATTTTTTGTTTCACGCACACCGTCACATATTCATAGGACCTTTTTTTCACCGTTTCCAGTCCGGTACCCGTCCCTGCAGTTTGTTTTATTAATGTTCACCTTGTATTTTTAATTTAAAAACACGGCTGATTTTTGCCTCGTGAAAAGCTGTTTTCAGTTGTCATCAAGAACACGATGACGCTGAATACGTTAAGTACTTGATTTTACTTGAAAATGATGTTATCTTCAATTCATTGTAGTTGTAACAGGAGCTGCTGTTATTACCACCTACTATCTGCAGTAGTAGAGCACGCTGCAACGTGCATGGAGAATTTAAACTACGTTTTTCTTAGACTTTCTGCCATGGGAGAGGTTATTAATGAAAGTTAAAATTCATTTTTACGTTTCGATTGACTACTTTCCGTCTTGGAGACTGTCCTCTGTCTATGACGTTAATGTAGTGGATTTGTAAATGGTCCAGAGTAGGGCCTTAATTTACACAGCGCTCGTTTAGCTGGGGATCCGCCACACAGAATATTTTGTAACGACGTCACTTTTGTGTTGACAATACGCAGCTCGGTATCTCAGAGTCCAGTTGTCGAGTATGAATCCAAAGTGGACGATCTGTTGATGTACACAACGCCAAACTGCACCGAGAGCAGACGTTAACCATCAATCGCCCTTTCGTGCCAGAGTAAAGAAAGTCAAAGGCCAGAGGATGATACGGGCATATCATCTCGTACAGCACGATGGGTTGTAAGACACTGCGGTGTTCAATATTCACATTGATGTCTTGTGATGTATTGCTCTAGACAGCATGTATAAATATTTTTTATTATTTTGTTTTACTCATAACGCTTAGTAAGAAATGTCATACATTTAAGTGTTACGTAACACAAATGTTTCTATTTAAAATTTCTTCCTTCCATAATTGCGGCTGATACAACAACCAGTGTAAGATCTGAGATAAAAATACAATCCTGGTTGCGAAGGTTTTTATTTTCAAATTTCAGTAACGCGTTTTGCCTGTCATAGGCATCTTCAGATTATGTAAGATGCGAGAAATTACGAAAAAGATGGTTCACATGGCTCTGTACACTATGGGACACAACATCTTAGGTCATAAGTCCCCTAGAACTTAGAACTACTTAAACCTAACTAACCTAAGGACATCACAAACATCCATGCCCGAGGCAGGGTTCGAACCTGCGACCGTAGCAGTCCCGCGGTTCCGGACTGCAGAGCCAGAACCGCACGGCCACCGCGGCCGGCCGAGAAATTACAAAAATGGGTAGAAGGAAACGTCAAGATCCCATTTTGCGCAAGAGCCTAATCTACGGGAAAAGTTTGTATGCAAACTTACTGAGACTGGTGATTACACGATGGGAATACACCGGGGTAATATGATTCGGGTATTAAAAAGTTGAAATACCGTCTTTTTGATATCCTAGTTGTATTTTTATCTCAAATTGTTCTGTTTATCTTATAGCGAAGATGTATGTAGATACATCGAAACATTTATGTTATTCTAATATTTCAATCTATTGACACCCAATGTCGAGACTGAACAATCGGGAGGTTGGACGGTGACGAGGAAGACGCAGACTGTTGTGGCTTGGCTGGGGCACCATTTTCGCGCATATAGACGCGGATAGAACATTGGAATGACCAAGAGCATTATATCGTATGAACTGCAGGAAGACGAAGACTGGTACTCAGTAAACACTGAACTGTGCTCTCTGCAGTATGCATGGATGAAATAGACAGTTTGGTCGTGTGCAGCGTACGCAAATTGGCGGGTCACTGGTAAGCCAATATGTGTGCACGTTATCAGGACTGCACATTACAAGGACTGTGCTTCGACGTGAAGAAATCTTGAACTGTGTCGTAACACTCCAACTGGAACTGTTTCACGGGTGTCACAGAGTTTTTTTTTTTTTCAGTCTTCTGACTGTTATGATGCGGGAACCCACGAATTCCTCTCCTGCCCCAACGTCTTCATCTCAAAGCACCACAGGCACCCTAAGCCCTAAATTAATTGCATGACGTATCCCAATATCTGTTTTCCCCTATAGTTTTTACCCTCTGGAGTTCCCTCTAGCGCTGTGGAAGTTACCTCCTGATGAGTTAACATGTGTCCTATCATCCAGTCCCCTCTTCTTGCCGGTGTTTTCCATACGTTTCTTTCTTCGCTGGTTCTGCGGAGAACATCCTCATTCCTTATCAGATCACCTAATTTTCAACATCCTTCTGTAGTACCACATGTCAAACATTTCGATTCTCTTCTGGTCCGAATTTCCCACAGTCAGTGATTCAACACCATATACTACTGTGCTTGGAACATATGTTCTCAAGTATTTCAAATTCACGCCTATGTTTGGTACCAGTAGACTTGTCTTTGGCATGAATGCGCTCTTTGATTCTACTAGTTTGATTTTGTTATGCGCTACTTGCTTCGTTCGCCAAGAATTATTTTGCTTCCAAGATAGTGGAACTCCTTAACTTCGTCTGCATCATGACCACCTATTTTGATGTTATGTTTCTGGCTATTCTCATTCATGCTACTTCTCATTACCTTTGTCTTTCCCCGTGTCACTCTCAATTCATGTTCTGTACTCATTACAGTGTTCATTCCATTCAACAGATCCCTCTTCACTTCACGGTGTAGGACATTGTACAGACGAATACAGTAATTAGTCATTACGTCAGCCCATACTCTTGATCTGCAGTCCCACAAGTTGAAGCTCACAAAGACGACTGCGAGAGTACAGGAGGCTTGTCAATACCCTCAATAGATGGCAATCGGATCTGGAGGCATTTCCAGCGCAGAAGCGTCAGATGCCAGAAATGCGGTCATCATCACCACACTATCTTGGAAAATTGCAGCGTGATTGGGCGCCGATAAAACGGGTATTTTTGAAACATATTTTAGTGCGATCACATTCTCAGTTGCAAAAATAATGTAGTACCTGTTTTCTTTTTAAAATAAGTGTTGTTCTTGTAGTGAGACTGTAATTAGACGATTTCCAACAACACTGTTATTGTAACAGTAGTACCGATACGTAATTGTAATTTTTGTACCACCTTCCTCCCACAATTTTTCTGCTATTTAGAAAACGTAGTCACACGTGCTCCCGTTTTTTCACTGTATATGCTAAGATTCGCAGATTCTGATCACTCAAGTAATAAATAAATAAGTATGCCAAAAAAGAACAGATTTAGAACCGGCCATTATATGCCGCCCCCGAGAATCCATCATAGATGTGCTTTTTTCTGATTTGTCTAGAACCAGCGACCGCATGATGTTCATGTGCGACAGGTGCCGCACACGTTTCTAGGGATGGTTTGTTTATAGTATTATAAAAGTTGTGTCTGTTTAGTACCTCAGTGTATTTCGAATAACTAAGTGCACGTCTGGATGCATGTACACTTTTTACCAGAGTGAAAAAGGCTCGTCATCGAAGCACAGAAAAGACGAGGGACATAAAAGAAGAGAACTAGATTTACGACTTATCTGGATGTTTTAATTTAAATGTCTTTGAAGCTGCCAGATTAGTCGAAAAGCTAGGCGCCATGTCACGGATTGTCCGGCCCCTCCCACCGGAGGTTCGAGTCCTCACTCGGGTGTGTGTGTTTTCCTTAACGTAAGTTAGTGTAAGTTGGTTTACGTAATGTGTAAGTTAGGGACCGATGGCCTCAGCAGTTTGGTCCCTTAGGAATTCACACACAGGTTAAACATGTTAAGTCGAAAAAGATAGTTCCCTTCTCTTAAATCCCTAACTTAACTCTGTCCAGGACACATCTCTCATTTTTTGCACTACGACAGGTGCATTTTTCATTTTGGTTCCCAACTTCTACTCCACCCTTTTTTTACAGTAGTCCACCATAGCGTAAAAAATCGAAAATTTGTTTTTAAATATGGCAAATATTGATCCTGAAAGGTTTTTTTATTGTCTTCGGAACTATGTTGCATCTATCATAAGCTTGACCACAACAACAGGACGACCATTAATTGTATGTCATTGTCTACTCTGTGCAAAAATTTTAAGTAATTCGCACAAGTCTAAACACAGAAGTGACGTGCATACGAAAAACTCACAGAAACATGTTTCTTGCGCGTAAAATCGTAATGAAGCTAGATTTTTTAAAATCGCGTTTTCCATTTCAACGTAATAATTCATTTTTTATTTATATGATTCAGTGTAAGCCATTTGTGAGCATTCAGTTAACGTAATAAATAATTTTACATACTGCATTCAGCTCGATTTAACACCGTCATATTTCGAAAACGGATGAAAATTACCGGGCAAAAGAAATTAGTTTCGATTTTATCCATTTATCTACCTTTGTGCTAAGTTTTAACCGATCCGTACAAGTTTAACGTACAGAAGTGGCGCGCTTCAAAAAGCTCCCAGACAAACTTGTTTCTTCACGTAAAACCCAAACGTAGCAAAATTTTATGTTAGACTAAGATCCGATACACTGGTGGACCAAATTTGAACCATCAGTCTCGCCCCAGTATGGAGTTATTTAATGGTGACTGCTTTTGCACGTAACATCCGGACAGTGTAGGCACAAATGATGCCATTATCTGATCATTAATTTCAGCCCAATTAAAATCTTTTGCAAAAAGAATTAATCGATTCGCGCAATTTTGCCTGTTCGTCTGCTCCGGTTGGTCATTCAAAATTAATCTAATGTACTGTAACGTAGCTACAGTAAGACAGATATTCAAACTGTCATACGATTGGCCGCTGGTCCGAGCTAAAGCAGAAACCGGTTACTCCATTTTCCTAGTTAAATAGGAACCGAGCACCAAGACTCCCACAAACCGCGGGATCTGCGCGCGGTCTTTTCGGACGTATTTGTTACATCGCATCCGAAGTGTAACGGTTCAAGTGCACTCCTGGAAATTGAAATAAGAACACCGTGAATTCATTGTCCTAGGAAAGGGAAACTTTATTGACACATTCCTGGGGTCAGATACATCACATGATCACACTGACAGAACCACAGGCACATAGACACAGGCAACAGAGCATGCACAATGTCGGCACTAGTACAGTGTATATCCACCTTTCGCAGCAATGCAGGCTGCTATTCTCCCATGGAGACGATCGTAGAGATGCTGGATGTAGTCCTGTGGAACGGCTTACCATGCCATTTCCACCTGGCGCCTCAGTTGGACCAGCGTTCGTGCTGGACGTGCAGACCGCGTCAGACGACACTTCATCCAGTCCCAAACATGCTCAATGGGGAACAGATCCGGAGATCTTGCTGGCCAGGGTAGTTGACTTACACCTTCTAGAGCACGTTGGGTGGCACGGGATACATGCGGACGTGCATTGTCCTGTTGGAACAGCAAGTTCCCTTGCCGGTCTAGGAATGGTAGAACGATGGGTTCCATGACGGATTGGATGTACCGTGCACTATTCAGTGTCCCCTCGACGATCACCAGAGGTGTACGGCCACTGTAGGAGATCGCTCCCCACACCATGATACCGGGTGTTGGCCCTGTGTGCCTCGGTCGTATGCAGTCCTGATTGTGGCGCTCACCTGCACGGCGCCAAACACGCATACGACCATCATTGGCACCAAGGCAGAAGCGACTCTCATCGCTGAAGACGACACGTCTCCATTCGTCCCTCCATTCACGCCTGTCGCGACACCGCTGGAGGCGGGCTGCACGATGTTGGGGCGTGAGCGGAAGACGGCCTAACGGTGTGCGGGACCGTAGCCCAGCTTCATGGAGACGGTTGCGAATGGTCCTCGCCGATACCCCAGGAGCAACAGTGTCCCTAAATTGCTGGAAAGTGGCGGTGCGGTCCCCTACGGCACTGCGTAGGATCATACGGTCTTGGCGTGCATCCGTGCGTCGCTGCGGTCCGGTCACAGGTCGACGGGCACGTGCACCTTCCGCCGACCACTGGCGACAACATCGATGTACTGTTGAGACCTCACGCCCCACGTGTTGAGCAATTCGGCGGTACGTCCACCCGGCCTCCCGCAGGTCCACTATACGCCCTCGCTCAAAGTCCGTCAGCTGCACATACGGTTCACGTCCACGCTGTCGCGGCATGCTACCAGTGTTAAAGACTGCGATGGAGCTCCGTATGCCACGGCAAACTAGCTGACACTGACGGCGGCGGTGCACAAATGCTGCGCAGCTAGCGCCATTCGACGGCCAACACCGCGGTTCCTGGTGTGTCCGCTGTGCCGTGCGTGTGATCATTGCTTGTACAGCCCTCTCGCAGTGTCCGGAGCAAGTATGGTGGGTCTGACACACCGGTGTCAATGTGTTCTTTTTTCCATTTCCAGGAGTGTACATTGTAGCTCTGCATTTGTGGCAAACATATTTAATGCCAGAAAATTACGTTTATTCAGTTTTTGTGATCCTGGTTTTTGCATGTTTGAGTAATGGTACAGGACAAAAATATAATTCCAGTTTTATTGTTTTGGAGTTAAACAATAAATTTAATTTCAAGATTTTGCCTCAGAATTCCTAGTGTGGGATTAGTCAGTGTTAACCAACACAAGTTCATAACGAGATTAGGTCACCACTTAACTGCGCGGTCATTTGCCCTATAGAAATTTAGGTCATCCGTTCCAATTGTCTTACAGACTGCCCTACTTAAGGCTACACAAGCGACGATGCGAATCTTTAAGACCTGGACGTTGAAATAATCCTATACTACACCGCTCTCCATATTAACGCTTGTGCACACTAGAACATACTCGTCATTCAAACTGATAGCCTGATATGGAAGGAAATATGGATGCACAACCATATGTCAGAAGGATGGGACGTGTTCTGGCCTAATGCTTTGAGCCTAAGCTCAGGTAGACGTCTGACATTAATATTCCACCCACCGCGGAACTCCATTAGCGTTTCGCTTCCGTCACCGGCGTAATGCGGTCCCGTGAGGTCGTCTGAAGCTCGCATTCAGACTAGAGCTGAAAATGAACGCGATACGCGACCGCCGCTAGACAGGATATGGTTCTACGGCGGGACGCACATGCAACCAGTCAAACACAACACCGCAAAAAGGAAAAAAATTGAAAAAATGGCTGCACGTCGCCGTTCCCATGATTAACGGTGCTCCAACCGCGAAACGTTATTAATGTGCGCCTCTCAATTATGCGGGAATTTCCTGCCTACATCAGGCCTCGAATTTACGAAGCGATCTGGCCGTTTCCCTGATGGCACCACGCCAATAATTTTTAATTTGATTTATAGCCTTCACGTAATCTCATAACTGTTACTGTAAGTGGACGTTTTATGCAATTAACAGCGGAAACGATGGTGAAATATTAGTTTCAAGAAGCGACGGGGCACCTCCGGTACAGTTACGTCACTGAACTACCCGGAAAAGTTTCACAGATTTCAGTCTGTATGTTTGTTAGCGAAGCAAACTGTTTCACTTGGCAAATGCTAATCGTACTTTTCTACGCAGTAACAAAAATAGACAGCTGTGAGACCTCAGTTTCTCCTGGCGTATACAACTTTCAAATAACTTCAGGGAATTCAGCCAGATAACACTTTCAGCGACCGCCGATATTTCGGCGGGAGACTTCAAGGAACGTGCATTGGAGTCGGCGCCTTTGAAACCCGCGTGTTTCTTTAGATACTTTGACGATACCTTCGTTGTTTGGCCTCATGGTAGGGAGAATTTGAATGTCTTTCTAGAACATCTGAACTCGATCCACCCGAACATTCGTTTTACGATGGAGGTGGAAGAGGATTGTTGCCTTCCCCTTCTTGACGTGTTGGTTAGGAGGAAGGATGATGGATCATTGGGGCATGCAGTCTACAGGAAACGTACTCACACCGACTTGTACTTACAGGCTAATATTTGTCACTATCCGGCTCAGCGTGAAGGGGTACATTGTACCTTGGTACACAGGGCACATGTCGTTTCTGACGCTGAGACTTTGCCAGCTGAGCTATCCCATCTTGAAGTTACATTTCGTCAAAATGGTTATAGTGATAGACACATTGAACGTGCGTTCCGTTATCGACCAACTGTGATTGATAATTTTGAGTCAACACCTAAGTGTACTGCCTTTTTGCCTTACGTAGGAAACACGTCCAACAAGATCGGTTGTATTTTTCGGAAATACGATGTGGTATGTGTTTTCCGACCTCCATCTCAAATTAGAGCGCTTTTGAGTTCCGTTAAGGATGATCTTGGACTGCGTAAGGCGGGTGTATATCGTACTCCTTGTAGCTGCAGCGAGGCATATATTGGTCAAACTATCAGGACAGTGGAGGACCGATGTACTGAACATAAACGGCACACACGATTACAGCAGCTAAGTAGATCTGCTATTGCCGAACATTGCTTGGATACTGGTCACCCCATGTTATATAATAACACCGAGATATTGGCATACAAGTCCAGCTGTTGGGACAGTGTTATTAGGGAGGCATTGAGATTAAATTAGCGAGCAACGTCGTTAACAGGGATGGAGGTTTCTGTTTAAACTCTGTTTGGAATCCGGCTGTCTCCCTTGTCAAAAAACAGAAGGCCAGAGTCAATGCTACCTCACCTGCGAATTCATAGTCTCACTATCGATAGCTCTGACTTTGGTCATCTTTGGTGGCACTAGTGTTCAGTGTGTGTGTGTTGTCTTTCCTGCTTCGGTCCGAGAGCCGAGGTTTTAAATTTGCATGTACGGGGCCTGTCCGTTGCAGTTTGCCTTCAAAATGGCGGGGTGTTCTCCCGTCGAAATATCGGCGGTGGCTGAAAGTGTTACCTGGCTGAATTCCCGGACGTTATTTGTAAATAGACAGATATTTGGGAATGTGCAATACGAAACTTCCTTTCATAAATGTAAAATTTTTCAAGAGCGTTTCTTTTTGTCTTCAGTCCGAAGTTTGGTGTGATGCAGCTCTCCACGCTGTTCTGTCATGTGGAAGTTTCTTCCTGTCAGCATAACCACTGCAATCCGCAAGCACGCGAACTTGTCAACGGTGTGCAAGCACTGGTCTGTCTCTACGATTTCGTCCCCCACACTTTCCCCTGTGTGTGCTTTTTATCGTTCACTTTTCACTTCTTTATGAGTCTCCCCTCCTCACAAATATTTCCCGAAAAGACTTACACTTAAATATAGGGTGTAACGATATATTATGGCCAAACTTTCAGGAAGCATTCCTCACCCGTAGAGAAAGATGATATTTTATATGCTGATGGATCCGTGAACGCTTTGTTTCCCAGTGAGAGCTCATTTTCGACTTCTGTTTATAATCACATTAATCGTGGGAGACACTAAAACAGAACGAGCCAGCATTACGTGAAACCTTTCCCCGCATGAAACGTCCAAAATAACCACTTGGCTACGTGGTACACGGTACGACTGTAGCAGGTTCTCAAGTAGCACTCTCCAGAATAGTCTTACAGTCAAAACTACTTGTTGCAGTTAATTTTCTTACGCTGGCACTGTGGTTGGCGTTAACTGCACGAACAAGTTCCTACTCCAGTTGTGGTGTCCTTGGATTTCTAGGCCTCCCACAGTCTGGAGCAGTAGGCTTAAATGTCCCATGTTCCCTAGGACGTCGATCAATCGCTTCAATCATTTGAGCGCCATGGTCAGTAACATCTGCTAATCCATACAGAAAATGGTCATCTACAGCTCGACAATCGGGTATGCTTCCATTGAACTGCACCAGTTAACCAATCCCGTGATGAATTCCAAACATTTGATGCTACGTGCTTCCACAGTCCGTGATCAACACTAAATAATTCACGCTACGTGATGATGCTAGTAGGACAACATTACCTGCATTCGAACTGGAACAACAAACACTGGCGATGAACTTAAGAATTACAGCTTACTGTACAGGGTGATCAAAATGTCAGTATAAATTTGAAAACTTAATAAACCACGGAATAATGTAGATAGAGAAAAAATTAACACACATGCTTGGAATGACATGGGGTTTTATTAGAACTAAAAAAAAAAAGTTCACAAAATGTCCGACAGATGGTGCTGGACAGCAAAACGTCAGCAACCGCTACTGTGACGGGTGATCGGTACGCCAATATGTTACAGAATCGCATCATCCCCAGCCTGGTTTATAAACGCCTGCTGGAACATGCGATGTTTATGCAGGATGGCGCTCCACCCTATATTGCTAGACGTGTAAAAGATCTCTTGCGCGCATCGTTTGGTGATGGTCGTGTGCTCAGCCGCCACATTCGTCATGCTTGGTCTCCCAGATACCCAGACCTTAGTCCGTGCGATTATTGGCTTTGGGGTTACCTGAAGTCGCAAGTGCATCGTGATCGACCGACATCTCTAGGGATGCTGAAAGACATCATCCGATGCCAGTGCCTCACCATAACTCCGGACATGCTTTACAGTGCTGCTCACATTATTCCTCGACTACAGCTATTGTTGAGGAATGGTGGTGGACATATTGAGCATTTCTTGTAAAGAACATCATCTTTGCTTTGTCTTACTTTGTTATGCTATTTATTGCTATTCTCATCACATGAAGCACCATCTGTCGGACATTTTTCTACTTTTGTATTTTTTTGGTTCTAATAAAACCCCATGTCATTCTACATTATTCCGTGATTTATTCAGTTTTCAAATTTACACTGGCTTTTTGATCACCCGGTACATTCTAACCAAACGTAACGAGGAGGGTATTTTGGACAATTCATGTAATAAAACATTTCATGTAATGTTAGTACATCCTGTTTCTGTTTCCTATCATTAATTTGGTTACGTAGGGTTCAGACACACAAATGAAACATTTCCAGACGCACGTCCATATAACATATTTTATTCATCTATTTGCGAGGAAAGTTTCATAAAAGTATGTCCATACCGTTTTAATACACCCAGTTACCGAATTTCCTCGCTATTACCAGTCTGCATTTTATGTCCTCTTCACTTCGGCCGACATCCTTACATTTTTGCGCAAATAGCGACACCCATCTGCTAATTTCAGTGTGTCATGTCCTAATCTAAATGCTTCAGCATTACTTGATTTGATTCGAGCGCATTCAACTATCCCGGCTTCACTACTGCCTTTGTTAACATTCACTGTAAAATCACTTTTAAAGACACTATCTTGTTACGTTCAGTTAATCATCCTTTGCCGTCTGTGACAGTATTACAATGTCTTCTTCCTGAAATTTAATTATTTTTTCCGAAATTTCCATACGTTCCGTTTACTGCAGGCTCTACGTACGCATTTATTCACATGAGGGATAGGCCGCATCCCTCTCTCAAACCCTTCGTGCAGTTTCTCTTTGTTATAACTGCAATCGAGTTTTATGCTAGTTGTGGATAACCTCCGCTCTCTGTATTTAATCGATGATAAAACTCAGAATTTCAGGGAATTTCAGTCAGTGTTGTCAAAAGAGGTTTTTTAACCTACAGGTATGAATGTTGTGTTTTCTTTCTTCTAACCGTCTTCTAAAAGGCGTTGTAGGGTCAGAAATACCTGGTGACATTCTACATTATTCCGAAACCCAAACGGACGGTCCACCATGTGCTGAAGTTGCTCATGCGTGCTGTGAAAGAAAACCCACGGGAGACAGACGATATTTCGTTACATTTTCTTTACGCCTGGGCATAATACTAACGAATACACTGAGGTGAGAAAAGTCATGGAATGCCTCCCAGTATAGTGTCGACCTTCTTTTGCCAGGCGTAGTACAGTAATTCGACATGGCATCCACTCAACAAGTCATTCGAAGTCTCCTGCAATAATACTGGGCCATGTTGCTTGTATAGCCGTCCCCAATCGCGAAAGTGTTGCCGGTGTAGGATTTTGGGCATGAACTGATCTTTCAATTTTGTACCATAAATGTTAGGAAATGAGACACTTTTAGAAAAGAAGATTTGCTATTTGGGGAGCAAAACAACTGATGATTGTGGAAGTAGAGAGGTTATAAAATGTGGACTGGCAATGGCGAGGAAAGCGTGTCCGAAGAAGAGAAATTTGTCAACATCGAGTATAGATTTGAGTGTCAGTTCTGAAAGTATTTGTATGGAGTGTAGCCATGTATGGACGATAAATAGTTTAGACATGAAGAGAATAGAAGCTTTCGAAATGTGGTGCTACAGAAGAATGCTGAAGATTAGATGGGTAGACCACAAAACTAATGAAGAGATATTGAATAGGATTGGGGAGAAGAGGAGTTTGTGGCACAACTTGACTAGAAGAAGGGATCAGTTGGTAGGACATGTTCTGAGGCATCAAGGGACCACCAATTTAGTATTGGAGGGCAGCGTGAAGGGTAAAAATCGTAAAGGGGGACCAAGAGATGAATACACTAAGCAGATTCAGAAGGATGTATACTGCAGTACGTACTGGGAGATGAAGAAGCTTGCACAGGATAGAGTAGCATGGAGAGCTGCATCAAACCAATCTCAGGACGGAAGACCATAACAACTACATCTTAAATGTTCGATGTGATTTATGTAAGGGGAAGTGTGTGACCAGGTCATTCGCTCGAACTGTTCACAATGTTCTTCAAACCACATCCAAACAATTGTGGGCTGGTGGCATGGCGGATTTTCATCCATCGTTGTATGGAAACATGAAATCCGTGAATCACTGCAGTGGTCTCTAAGTAGCCGAACATAACCGATTCCAATAAATGATAGCTTCAGTTGAACCAGAGGACCCAGTCCATTCCGTGTAAACACAGCCCACGCCATTATGGAACCATCCCCAACATATACAGCGTCTTTATGATAACCTGGGTCCGTGGTTCAGGGGATCTGTGCTACACTCGAAACCTAGCATTATCTCTTACCAACTGACACCTGGACTCATCTGACCAGCAGACGTGGTCACGAGGCCAGAAGAGGCACTGCAGGCGATGTCATGCTGTCAGCGAAGGAGCTGGCGTCAGTAGTTCGCTGTCATAGCCGAATGACTCCAAATTTCGCCACTCTGCCATAACGGATACGTTCGTTGAACGTCCCACATCGATTTCTGCCGATTCTTTCACGAAGTTGCCACAGACGGGCCCTGCCAGGCAGACTACACTCAAGACACCCCTGTGTACCATATGACTTACACAACCACTTCCAGGCGCAACCAAGAGGAAAACAATTCTTCAAAACAAACAGAACTTGCTAGAGACTAAGGCGAACCTTTTTCTGCAGAGAATGCCTCACAGATACAGGAAAAGTTGGAGTACTCCGCCGGCCTCCACTTGCTTCATACGACCAGCGCAGCAGCAGTAAAGCAAGTTCCTCGTGGAGCTAGGACCAGCTCCGACGGGCCTCACCGACGCTTTTGATGAATGGTCGTCTACAAGTTATTTGTTTTTGTGTGTATATTGTGATTGTTCAAGAAGTGTAGTTCAGTTTCAATTAACAACATTGTACTGAGTGTTCTACTATACTAAGTATTCGCCAGAAGTGTTGCTTGTCTGTTTGCACTGACACTCAACGCCAACGCCGCTGCTCTCGGCCGTTAAGCAAAGGCCGTCGACCACAGAGTTGTCCGTGGTGAGAGGCAATGCATAAAATTTGGTATTTTCGGCACGCCGTTGACACTGTGGGATTCAGACTATTGAATTCCCTAACGATTTCCCAAAATTTCGAGCCGCATAGTGTAGGCAGACTCTTTAGTATGACCACGAGACAAATGATCAATTCGAGGAGTGGAGCCGGCCGCGGTGGTCTAGCGGTTCTAGGCACTCAGTCCGGAACCGTGCGACTGCTACGGTCGCAGGTTCGAATCCTGCCTCGGGCATGTATGTGTGTGATGTCCTTAGGCTAGTTAGGTTTAAGTAGTTCTAAGTTCTAGGGGACTGATGACAACAGAGGTTAAGTTCCATAGTGCTCAGAGCCATTTGAACCAACCCAGGAGTGGAAAATTGTGAGAGCTAACCATCATTGAGTTTTATCAAATACGTTTTGCATATAGTGCACAAGACTTAAAAGGTGGAATCTCTATTTCTAGATATCTAAACGATATTCCACACTATCAACCCATAGCAAAAATGGGGTATATTCCGAAGTACTCGTATTTTGGGCTGACAGAAACTACACGAATGTTCAACATAAACGAAAGCTACATACGACATATCCCGAGGTCATAGTAACGCTGCGTATTTATTTATTTATTGGAACATAAACAAAAAACTACAGAATGAGATTTTTCACTCTGCAGCGGAGTGTGCGCTGATATAAAACTTCCTGGCTGATTAAAACTGTGTGTCAGACTCTTCGCAGAAGAGCTTCTGTCAAGTTTGGAAGGTGGGAGACATGGCACTGACAGAATGGAAGCTGTCAGGACGGGTCGTTAACAATGCTTGGGTAGCTCTGATGGTAGAGCACCTGCCCACAAAGGGAAAAGGTCCCGAGTTCAAGTTTTCGGTCCCGCATACAGTTGTACTACGCCATGAAGTTTAAAAAAAAAAAGCTACATATAAACAGTGGTTGCACAACTTCATTAAGAACCTAATATGAACAGCTGCAAGCTACAACTTATCAAAAGTTACAGCCAGCGGACTTGTGGCTGCCAGGCTCTCCGTAATCTTCGAGAATGAACATGGATCATATTGCAATAAGTGAAATAGTTTGTGTTTCTGTATTGCATCTGTCTACATAACGTCTATAGAGATTATTGCAACGTTTTCACTATAATACTGACATTGCATCTACCTACATAACGTCTACAGAGATTATTTCAGCGTTTTCACCACAATACTGACATCGTTCTATTAGTTCCCACAATCAAAACGAGGCTTTTTGTTTATAAAGAATTCAATGGAAAAATGCTAACAACCTTTGATATGCTACCTATATGTTTACAGACAGTAAAATTATCGTTATGCCGTCTGGAAATCTGTAATTTAGATGTTGTAGCACAGTCGAAATTTCAGCACGTGAGTGCCAATGTTCCTGTTGATGGTGTTTGATGCAGCAAATAATTACAAGCGTTGGACAAAAATATGGAAACACCCCAAGAAATGCATGACTGAACAAAATGCAGATGCTAGCCAATTCTGCAGGTTGCACTGTTGCATTCGCCCACAAACGACATCTGTGAAATATACTCGGTTCGTTTCAAGAGTCAATTGTGGTCAGAAAAATGTAGTTTTGAGTGCATTATCTAGGAACTAAGCGAATTTGAACGTGGACAAACTGATGGTGCTCATCTGGTGGGTACTTCCATAGGTAGCCGAAGTGTTGGTGTTTCAGGGGGCCGTATAAACTATAGAGTGAAAACGGAAAAAATCATCATCTGATAAGTCACAACTCCAACGGAAGTGTGTGTTGAGTGTTGGTGACAGACGTTCATTAAAGAGGACTATGAGGAATACGAAGGATAGGGCAGCTGTAAAAGTCTCATCAGAAGTGAATGTCGCACTCGCAAACTCTTGTCAGCACCAAAATCACACGAGGAGAGCTCCATAACCATGGAACTGGAGGGCAAGTTGGAATTCCAAACCCACTCATCAGCGATCCAAATGTCCATAAAAGGAAAACGTAGTGCCGGTGTCATAAATCTCCGGACTAAGGAGAACTGGAAGGAAGTCCTCTGGTTAGATGATTCTTGCTTCATACCATCTACAACGCCTATCCGAACATAGACCACACGAGTAAACATGGGGTTCTGTGATGATTTGGTATGCCATATAGTACTAATGTTTGGGCCCCATGATTATTCTGCAAGGTGGCATTACCGCCAAGGTTTATGTGACCATTTTGAATGTTCAGGTCCATCCCATGGTGCAATGCTTGTTTCTTAATGTGGATGCTGGGTTCCAAGCAGACAAGCCCCAGTTCGCATAGCTCGTATGATCCAGGACTTCTTATGTGAGCATATATATGAGTTGTCGCATCTTCTCTGGCCAGCACACTCACCAGATACCAATGTTATTGAGCCTTTGTGCTGAGTCATCGCCATCAATTTCCATCGTTACCTGAGCTTGCCACAATTATGCAGGATGAATGGAATAAAATTCCCCTGAAAACTATATAGGACCTGTATCTCTCCATTACGGAACGATTGGAAGCAGTTTTGATGCCAAATTGTATCCTATACCATATGAGACACTATATTTATACCCCCTCCCCCCCCCCCCCAGTATGTTTCCTAATAAATATCGGCCCAATGTAGTTTTAGAGAAGGCAGCTAATAACTTTCATCTGCATAGGCAACATTCCTCCATAGATCATAGCTACCATTCTAATCTGGTACTTTGTATTGCGTACAGGTCAGCAATATTACTTTACCCAAATGCAAAGCCAACACGTTGTGGCTTCTCTATTTGGGTTCAATTTGTGACAATCTTCGCAACATCGCATTTTCTTTTGTTCATTTCCATAATGGTATTATGTAAATCGGATAAGCTTTTTGGCGGGCTATCACGCAGAGCACGGAGAATCTTGAGGCTCCCCCCGAGACAAGCCGTTTGTCACCTGAGACATGAGAGTGACTCACTCAGGGAGTGAAACGAACTGCGTTTTTCTAGCTTGTCCTCTTACCTTAAGAATATAGGTTCTCTGCAAACCGAAATTCCACGTGCACAGACTAACGTTCCAATTCATTATCAATCAGAAAAGGGCCAGAACATGTATTCACAGTCATTTGTCACGAAAACTCAAAAATATTTCGCCACTGTGTTCCATGCAACTGTAAATACAAGACGGTTTGAATTTGGAAAACTTCAAGCAACGTTTTACACTCAATTCGCTGTGTTTTGCCTCGATGTGTACGTGTTTCACGGCAATCTTGAAAACCTGAAATGTGAATACAGAAAGTGTTCGATTACGTATGTCCGTGGCCTTTACCACACAAAAATTTTCACAAAAACCATACTTTTTCAGTTAAATAATTTACTGTGGGACATGTTGGAATATTTTTGTATCAGCCCCAAAGTTTCATGAAGTTCCGATGGGTGGTGGAGCTAAACGAGTACATAGCGTTCAAAATAGCATCTGTAACAGAGGTACGTTCCGAGCAGAAAGCTGTCATTGATTTTTTTTTTTTTTTGCAGAAAACCAGTACGTCGTAGATATTCATACGCGCCTACAGAATTTCTACCGACACTTCTCAGTGTGCATATTTAGATAAGATATCTGTATGGTGCGAAAAGTGATAATTGACCCCGAATAAAGAAATGTGCGAAGTTATTCACATAGAGTACTTAAAGAAATCAGCTAAATTTAGATTACGCGATAAGTCACACAAATCTGAGGGCTGTAAATTCAACCAAATACTTAGGAATTACAATTACAAATAACCTGAATTGGAACGATCACATAGATCTGGCCCAATGACGGATGTACTTCACGGGAAGCAGTACGGGCATAATGGGGATGTTATTAATGCAGTAAGATGTTGGTTCCGATAGCAATCGGCAGAGTAGTACCATGCAGACGTACAGACTATCCTACTAAGGTGGAGTAATGGTGTTGCATTGAACGGAGATTATGTTGAAAGATAGTGTTCCACAGCCAAAATAGTGGGGAATAATACGGTGTATATGAATCGTGAATAATACCAACGCCGCGCGGAATTAGCGGAACGGACTTGGGCGCTGCAGTTATGGACTGTGCGGCTGGTCCCGGCGGAGGTTCAAGTCCTCCCTCGGGCATGGGTGTGTGCGTTTGTCCTTAGGATAATTTAGGTTAAGTAGTGTGTAAGCTTTTAGGATGATTTAGGTTAAGTAGTGTGTAAGCTTAGGGACTCATGATCTTAGCAGTTAAGTCCCATAAGATTTCACACACACATAAAACCAACCTGCTTTCAGAACAGAAACTGTTGAATTACTTATTAAACGACTCTTGTTTAAAGACTCGATGGCTATTAAACAATTTTCCACTAGTTTAAAGTATTAAAACGTCACATGCATTTTTGAAGGATTGTATTTCAAGTATCTGTCTGGTCATCCGGATTCAGCTTTTTCGCGGTTTTTCTAAATTTCTTGAGGGAAATGCCGGAATAGTACCTTTGAAAGGGCATCAAACCCCAATCCGAGCTTGTCATCCGTCTCTAATGACCTCTTTATCGACAGAACATTATACCCTCGTCAACCTCCTTTATTTTTTGAGTATGCCAGTCAACTCAGCGTAAAAGCCCAGTCGTTTCAGCATTGTTAACTATAAATTTGGCATACCCTGTAATCATGGAACGTAGTTTACAACACTTTTAGCTGTAACGTCTGCCAGATAACTATGAAAACTCAAATCTATTTGGAGAAAAGTGAATTACTACTTAATAGCAGTAGCACAAAAACCAGACAGGAGTTGAAAAGAGTCGAAGAGCATGAAAAGGAAGATGAAGCTGTGAAGGAGTGGCAGAGGATAGTAACCTCTCCCTGATGTTATTCGAAATTACGATGATTGTTCGGAAAGTAAGGACCGATAGGTCGCGAAATGGAAACCTCAGTGAAAATCCGATGAAGTTTTGCACAGGTGTGTTGGGCAGTGTCTGTAGTATACCCGTCGATCGCGTTACGTCGTTCATTTTAGTTCTGATCACACAGGGACCACATAAAGATACGTAGAACAAAAGCGTCTCCCGTCAAGTACGAGGGCCTGGTGTGAAATTTCGCCTGAAGCTATGCAGCCCACATTACATAACTGTTGTGCCTTTTCTTCTTAAAGACAATTCTGAGCCGCATTCTGCAGGGGCAATGAAGATGATCCTGCATCTTTTTCAATTGGAAATGATTGATTACCCACAATACACCTTGTAATTGTCTTCCTCTGAGTTTCATCTCTCCTCACTTGAACTGCTGGCTATGAAGACAACATTCTGGCACAGAAAACGAGCTGTAGGCCAGCGTAGACAGTTGGCGGAAAGCACTGGTACTGAAAGTTCGAACAACGCAACGACAAACGCCTAAGTCGGATCGGCGACTATGGTGATAAGTAGCTGGAAGTTATGGCTACCTGTTGCAAATAAAACAGTTTTGACTTTCAATGTGGTTTCCATATCGCGACCTATCCTTCCTTACTTTCCGAATAGCCCTCGTATATTGTGCAAGCAGTAAAGGAAACCAAGTAGAAAGAAAGGTAATTAAAGTTCGTAGAACAAAATAAAAATTTTCAGTTTGGTTGCTAAAGCTGTGAATCTGTCGAGTCGGTAAAGGACCTGGCCGGTCAGTAGAATGGAGTGGACAGTTTCTTGAACAGAGGTTGCAAGATGAATCACCTTCTTCGTCTTCTTCACGTCATATATTAGGCAAATTGCCTGTTAATGTACTCCATTTCTTGTAAGACCTTAGCATATTTCTTCTTCCATTGCATTTATAACTGAGAGCCTTTACTGGAGGTCCTTTACCACCTACGTGGTCTACATATTTCTTCCATTTTCTATTATTATTTTTTTCTTAGGGCGGATATTCTTACTTTTTCATTTCTTTCATGATCTTCTGTTATACATCATTCCTCTCTTCTTACAAATCTCAAGCTTCTGTTCTACTTCACAGTGCCTTGTTGTCATCCACAATTACTTTCTATAAATAAGGCGTGGTGCTGCTATTGTTTTATAACACTTCAGCTGGTTTTCTTTACTGACAAAGTTTTTACAGTCTTTCTACATGTGGAAGTAAATTTCATTTTTGGACCACTTCATGGTTGTATTCATATATGAAGTCGCATCCTACATACTTAAAATATTCAACCTGCTCCAAGATTTTATTAGTCAAGTCTGTTTTCTTACAAATATGAAGCTTCTGTTCTATTTCTTAGTGCCTTGTTGTCGTCCACAATTACTTTCTATAAATAAGGCGTGGTGCTGCTATTGTTTTATAAAACATCAGCTGGTTTTCTTTACTGACAAAGTTTTTACAGTCCTTCTACATGTGGAAGTAAATTTCATTTTTGGACCACTTTATGGTGGTATTCGTATATGAAGTCGCATCCTACATACTTAAAATATTCAACCTGCTCCAAGATTTTATTAGTCAAATCTGTTTTCGATGTTACTGATTGATGCCTAGACTTTAATTTTATCTACAGAGAATTTTAGATTAATTTCTGTGGTTTTCTGCTGCACCTCAGAGACTCCCATCTGAAAGTCATCTCTATTCTCTGCAACATGAATTACAGAAAAAGTAAAATAGCAATTATGGAATGTAAACGAATTTTTTCAATTAGGCAATTAGACAAAGAAACGGGACACTAATGATAGCGTAAGAGTCTGGGTATTTCAGCTGGAAAATAAAAGTCGGCAGCGGAAGTAAAGAGTATGCTACTGCTTAAGGGCGCTGGCCAGAAAAAAGTTCTGAGGGAGAGAAAGTTATTCACGTCGAATACAAATTTAAGTGTTAGTAAGTCATGTCGGAAGATATTGGTCTGAAATGTAGCCTTTTATGAAAGAGAACACGGGGCTGTTTGTAGAAGAAGAGAAAAGAAGCTCTAGAAATGTGGTTACGTAGTGGAATACTGAGATCAGATGAATAGGTTGGATAACTAATCAGGAAGCACTAAAGGGAAAGGGAACACGAGCCAGCACTTGACCAGCAGGAGGGTTCGATTGATAGAACGCAACGTAAGGCATCAAACAATTGTCAGTTTGATAATGGAAGGATGTGAAGAAGTAAAAATTTTAAAGCACGACTCCAGCAGATAAATTCGAGCGAATGCAGATTAAAATAATTAAGTTGAGATAAAGTGGATTTCATGGGATGAACAGGCGTGGAGAGCTGCGTGAAACTAGTCTTCTAAAGACCACAACCACAAAACTTGAGGTATAAAGTGGCGGCTTCACTACTAGGAACATCAAAACTTACCATTGCATCCAGTTCATTTAACCGCCACACATTAGCTTTAAACTCACGATCGTAATAAAACGAACATACCATGAGGCAGGTTTCGAATCACAGAGAACGTTACTCGCAATGCTGTGGAGCGAGGGTGCGTTGTTTTGGTTGCCACGGCGTCCTCCTTTCTGACCCCTGGGAATCCTGTGACGGCAGCTCCTCCCTCCTCCCCCCCTCCTCCTCCCTCCACAGGTCCTTCTCTTCGCTCTGCGGCACGTCCCACGCAACCGTGGCCAACGCACTTCAATCTCGGGTCGCAGCGTCGGCCACAGCGGTATTGTTCCCGCCGCTGCCTCTCCCGTTATCACCGGAAACATTTTTTACGCTGTGTCATGGCGATTCCCACTAGCGCGGCGCTCTGAACCACGTGTTTTCTTTCTTCTTTTCAATTTTACTGTTACTGCTCGAGATATAATTAAGAGCGACAAATTAGTTCCCTCCATCATCTCTTAACTCTTCCACGTTTACGATTCTCAGGGTTATCTCGCAAGCAGAATTTTGGATACAGATTTATCTGCAGACTATGCAGCTCATTTGACCCCTGATGGAACACAGTCTGTCAGTAGATACTCCGGGAATCGCGATTAACACAAATCGTAACTTAACACCCACCTCTTTTCGCTTTTATGAACTGCTTCAGCTTCTTGTAAATCATCATTCAAGACACTGCTCAAATGGAAATCCATTCACAAAACGCTTCCTTTGTGCTCTGTACTACATCAAAGACAATTGCTACAGGGTGAAAATTCATGAACAAATGAAGAAAAACGTAAATTAGTTGCAAACTACGGCGAGCACACACTTTATTCTACATTTAAACGTCACTACAGATGTTCGGATTTAGGGTATGACATGTTCGATATTCCTACCATCACTGGCGCGATTATTTGGCGCAGACGAATAACGAAATTCTACATGACCCGCTGAAGTGTCGGAACGTCGATGCTGTCGATGATCTCATGAATGGCTGTTTTTGGCTCAGCAATGGTTTTAGGCTCGTTGCTGTACACTTTGTCTTTAATATAGCCCCACAAAAAGGAGTCGCATTTTTTTTCAGATTTGGAGACCCATGCCAGTGGCCTCTTGGTACAATGGTGCCATAATACGGTCCCCAAAGTGCTCCTCCAGGACATCCAACATTCTCCTGCTTCTATGGGGTCGAATTACGTCTTGCATGAACAACGTATTGTCGAAATCAGGGTCACATTGGGTAATGGGGATGAAACCATCTTCCAAAATCTTCATATACCCTTCGGCAGTCACTGTGCCTTTGTGGAATACCGCACCGATTATTCCGTGACAGGGAATTACTCACTAAGCCCATTGAGAGAGAAGAGATTTCTCCATCGCGAAATGCGGATTCTCAGTCCCGCAGATCAGCCAATTTCGCTTATGAAAGTGGGATTCGTCAATAAATCAAACCATAGTAATTCCCGTCATGCTCCGCGGCAGCCGTGCAGTTTAAACATCCTAACGCAAACCATTCTGATGTTATGACGATTTTGATACATATTGTTCAATAATTCTCACTCTGTATTTTCCATTGTTGTGGAATTATTACCTGACGCAATGTCCAAATTATGATTTTTCGAGGGAGCCGCCTCCGTAGCCAGTTGTTTATACACGCTACAAAAACAGCGTTCAGCGCACAGGTAACCGGCTCGAATACGGGTGATGGAAGAAATTGGAATTGTTGTGGAATTATTACCTGACACAATGTCCAAATTATGATTTCTCGAGGGAGGCTCCCCCGTAGCCAGTTCTTTATACACGCTACAAAAACAGCGTTCAGCGCACAGGTAACCGGCTCGAATACGGGTGATGGAAGAAATTGGAATTGCTATGACCTGGCTGCTAAGGGAAAGAAACATGATGGATTACAAATCTGTCAGGTTGACTTTGCTCTAATGTCCTGGGCTAAAATCCAAGTTTCTAAGGACATGAGGGCATGTGTTACTCTGCTGATGGTGATCTGCCCGACGGATAGGGATGCTTAAGCTCGACGACACCACTGGTGCTATGTGATACACTACTATTGTTTTATAAAACATCAGCTGGTTTTCTTTACTGACAAAGTTTTTACAGTCCTTCTACATGTGGAAGTAAATTTCATTTTTGGACCACTTTATGGTGGTATTCGTATATGAAGTCGCATCCTACATACTTAAAATATTCAACCTGCTCCAAGATTTTATTAGTCAAGTCTGTTTTCGATGTTACTGATTGATGCCTAGACTTTAATTTTATCTACAGAGAATTTTAGATTAATTTCTGTGGTTTTCTGCTGCACCTCAGAGACTCCCATCTGAAAGTCATCTCTATTCTCTGCAACATGAATTACAGAAAAAGTAAAATAGCAATTATGGAATGTAAACGAATTTTTTCAATTAGGCAATTAGACAAAGAAACGGGACACTAATGATAGCGTAAGAGTCTGGGTATTTCAGCTGGAAAATAAAAGTCGGCAGCGGAAGTAAAGAGTATGCTACTGCTTAAGGGCGCTGGCCAGAAAAAAGTTCTGAGGGAGAGAAAGTTATTCACGTCGAATACAAATTTAAGTGTTAGTAAGTCATGTCGGAAGATATTGGTCTGAAATGTAGCCTTTTATGAAAGAGAACACGGGGCTGTTTGTAGAAGAAGAGAAAAGAAGCTCTAGAAATGTGGTTACGTAGTGGAATACTGAGATCAGATGAATAGGTTGGATAACTAATCAGGAAGCACTAAAGGGAAAGGGAACACGAGCCAGCACTTGACCAGCAGGAGGGTTCGATTGATAGAACGCAACGTAAGGCATCAAACAATTGTCAGATTGATAATGGAAGGATGTGAAGAAGTAAAAATTTTAAAGCACGACTCCAGCAGATAAATTCGAGCGAATGCAGATTAAAATAATTAAGTTGAGATAAAGTGGATTTCATGGGATGAACAGGCGTGGAGAGCTGCGTGAAACTAGTCTTCTAAAGACCACAACCACAAAACTTGAGGTATAAAGTGGCGGCTTCAATACTAGGAATATCAAAACTTACCATTGCATCCAGTTCATTTAACCGCCACACATTAGCTTTAAACTCACGATCGTAATAATACGAACATACCATGAGGCAGGTTTCGAATCACAGAATACGTTACTCGCAATACTGTGGAGCGAGGGTGCGTTGTTTTGGTTGCCACGGCGTCCTCCTTTCTGACCCCTGGGAATCCTGTGACGGCAGCTCCTCCCTCCTCCCCCCCTCCTCCTCCCTCCACAGGTCCTTCTCTTCGCTCTGCGGCACGTCCCACGCAACCGTGGCCAACGCACTTCAATCTCGGGTCGCAGCGTCGGCCACAGCGGTATTGTTCCCGCCGCTGCCTCTCCCGTTATCACCGGAAACATTTTTTACGCTGTGTCATGGCGATTCCCACTAGCGCGGCGCTCTGAACCACGTGTTTTCTTTCTTCTTTTCAATTTTACTGTTACTGCTCGAGATATAATTAAGAGCGACAAATTAGTTCCCTCCATCATCTCTTAACTCTTTCCATGTTTACGATTCTCAGGGTTATCTCGCAAGCAGAATTTTGGATACAGATTTATCTGCAGACTATGCAGCTCATTTGACCCCTGATGGAACACAGTCTGTCAGTAGATACTCCGGGAATCGCGATTAACACAAATCGTAACTTAACACCCACCTCTTTTCGCTTTTATGAACTGCTTCAGCTTCTTGTAAATCATCATTCAAGACACTGCTCAAATGGAAGTCCATTCACAAAACGCTTCCTTTGTGCTCTGTACTACGTCGAAAGACAATTGCTACAGGGTGAAAATTCATGAACATATGAAGAAAAATGTAAATTAGTTACAAACTACGGCGAGCACACACTTTATTCTACATTTAAACGTCACTACAGATGTTCGGATTTAGGGTATGACATGTTCGATATTCCTACCATCACTGGCGCGATTATTTGGCGCAGACGAATAACGAAATTCTACATGACCCGCTGAAGTGTCGGAACGTCGATGCTGTCGATGATCTCATGAATGGCTGTTTTTGGCTCAGCAATGGTTTTAGGCTCGTTGCTGTACACTTTGTCTTTAATATAGCCCCACAAAAAGGAGTCGCATTTTTTTCAGATTTGGAGACCCATGCCAGTGGGCTCTTGGTACCATGGTGCCATAATACTGTCCCCAAAGAACTCCTCCAGGACATCCAACATTCTCCTGCTTCTATGGGGTCGAATTACGTATTGCATGAACCACGTATTGTCGAAATCAGGGTCACATTGGGTAATGTTGACGAAACCATCTTCCAAAATCTTCACATACCCTTCGGCAGTCACTGTGCCTTCGTGGAATATCGCACCGATTATTCCGTGACAGGGCATTACTCACTAAACCCGTTGAGGGAGAAGAGACTTCTCCATCGCGAAATGCGGATTCTCAGTCCCGCAGATGAGCCAATTTCGCTTATGAAAGTGGGATTCGTCAATAAATCAAACCATAGTAATTTCCGTGAAGCTCAGCGGCCAGCCGTGCAGTTTAAACATCCTAACGCAAACCATTCTGATGTTATGACGATTTTATTACATATTGTTCAATAGTTCTCACTCTGTATTTTCCATTGTTGTGGAATTATTACCTGACGCAATGTCCAAATTATGATTTCTCGAGGTAGCCACCTCCGTAGCCAGTTGTTTATACACGCTACAAAAAAGGCGTTCAGCGCACAGGTAACCGGCTCGAATACGGGAGACATTTGAATCGCTTTGACCTGGCTGCTAAGGGGAAGAAACGTGATGGCTTACAAATCTCTCACTTTGACTTTGCTCTAATGTCCTGGGCTAATATCCAAGTTTCTAAGGACATGAGGGCATGTGTTACTCTGTTGATGGTGATTTGCCCGACGGATAGGGGTGTTTAAGCTCGACGACACACTGGTGCTATGTGATACACTACTGGCCATTAAAATTGCTACACCATGAAGATGAGGTGCTACAGACCAGAAGTTTAACTGACAGGAAGAAGATTCTGTGATATGCAACTGATTGGCCTTACACAGCACTCACACAAGGTTGGCGCCGGTGGCGACACCTACAACGTGCTGATATGAGGAAAGTTTCCAACCGATTTCTCATACAGCAGTTGACCGGCGTCGCCTGGTGTAACGTTGTTGTGATGCCTCATGTAAGGAGGAGAAATGCATACCATCACATTTACGACTTTGATAAAGGTCGTATTGTAGCCTATCGCGATTGCGGTTTATCGCATCGCGGCATTGCTGCTCGCGTTGGTCGAGATCCAGTGACTGTTAGCAGAATATGGAATCACTCGGCTCAGAAGGGTAATACGGAACCTCGTGCTGGATCCCAGCGGCCTCGTATCACTAGCAATGGAGATGACAGGCATCTTATCTGCATTGCTGTAACGGATCGTGCAGACACGTCTCGATCCCTGAGTCAACAGATGGGGACGTTTGCAAGACAACAACCATCTGCACGAACACTTCGAAGACGTTTGCAGCAGCATGGACTATCAGCTCAGAGACCATGGGTAGGGCGCTGATGACCACGCTGTTTAGTGCCCGTAAACCCCAAACACACACACACACACACACACACACACACACACACACACACACACACACACACAGACCATGGCTGCTGCTACCCTTGGCGCTGCAACACAGACAGGAGCGCCTGCGATGGTGTACTCAACGACGAACCTGGGTGCACGGATGGCAAAAGTTTCATTTTTTCGGATGAACCCACATTCTGTTTACAGCATTATGATGGTCGCATCCGTGTTGGCGACATCGCGGTGAACGCACATTGGAAGCGTGTATTCATCATCGCCATACTAGCATATCACTCGGCATGATGGTATGGGGTGCCATTGCTTACACGTGTCGGTCACCTCTTGTTCACATTGACGGCACTTTGAACAGTGGACATTACATTTCAGATGTGTTACCGACCCGTGGCTCTACCCTTCATTCGACCACTGGGAAACCCCACATTTCCGCAGGATAATTCACGACCGCATCTTATATTTCCTGTTCGTGCTTTTTTGGATACAGAAAATGAACGACTGCCGCCCTGGCCAGCACATTTCCAGATCTCTCACCAATTGAAAACGTCGGCTCAATGGTGGTCGAGCAACTGGGGCGTCACAACACGCCAGTCACTACTCTTGATGAACTGTGGTTTCGTGTTGAAGCTGCATGGACAGCTGTACCTGCACACGCCATCCAAGCTCTGTTTGACTCAATGCCCAGGCGTATCAAGTCCGTTATTACGGCCAGAGGTGGTTGTTCTGGGTACTGATTTCTCAGGGTCTCTGCACCCAAATTGCGTGAAAATATAATAACAGATAAGTTCTAGTATAATATATTTGTCCTCTGAATACCCGTTTATTATCTGCATTTCTTCTTGGTGTAGCAATTTTAAGTAGCTGAGTTGGGTGAGGCGTGAGTGGGAACCTGTATTGAAAGAGAGGCGTGATAGAGTAGACCATGCTGTTGTGCGAAGGCACTCATCCAGGGTAGCATAATGGTTAGCGCAACTCCCTAGTAAGCACAAGATGCGGGTGCGAACCCCGGGCCTTGGTACAAATTTTCATTCGTCGCTTCAGTCTGCATATACACTTTTAGTTGTAGGGTATGTGCCGGTACCGACTTTCAACGTCTTTTAGTGTCTGCCTTCGTTTCATCCTTTGCAGCACGAACAGAACACCCACCAGTGCAAGAACTTATCAGAGTCATCCAAACAATAGACACCGAAGGACGACCTTGCTTTCGACACTATATTCACAACCAGACAAAAAATATATTTCACTAGTTTAACCTTGTCATTGCAGTTTTCAATGCAGTGCCGAAACTAATAAGATTCAGTATCTGTGAGTCCGGAAGATTTAGCAGCAGACGAACAACGTTAATTCAAAGTAAGTATGAAGTGTGTACCCTCCTTTTTACATTCTGAGTCGAGTTTCCATGTTGTATCTGAAGTTATATTAGGGAATTTTAACTACCTTATTTTCCAGTTATTTGCTGAATTACCCATATATCTGACCGAACCTTGACAGTTTTCTTAATGTGTGTAGTTTATTTGCCTGTTTAAGAATTAAAACCTACAGATTTACAGTAGGAACTGTAATCAGGTAACGGAGTTAAATGTTTTTGTATTTACACAACAAGCGTTTCTAGGACGTTTCGTTATTTGTCATTCCTATTTATTTATTCTTTAGAGCACATCTATTTTTAAGTTCCTCTTAAGTTGGCTTATACAACCGGGCATGTTTAATCGATGTCTGGATTATTTTTGTTTTGAACACTTACGCACAGAATTTTGCAGGAATTTAACGTTATGAGACCCGAAAATGTGACTGTTGGCTTTTTTCTTCTAGATCTGAAGACTTCAGAGGAGATTAGACTTATGGGGTTTTGGAATTTGCGGAAGGCTTCGACCCACGTGTGTTGCCTACGACAGTGGTAGAATTTTCGTTACGGTTACGAACTGTTGTAGTACTTTCTTTGAAAGTTAATTATGTGTATTTCTTTGCAGACTACGATTAGAACTATAAAACCGATGTTTAGGTTCATCGTTAAAAGTGAGGTTATAATTCGTACTGGATTATACAAGTGCTGTTCCAGGGGACCCATTTACAATTATTGCGTTTTCTTTTCGTAAATCAACGATGTTTCTCTTCTATATTATATTAATCTTGTCAATTTTATGTGTCTGCTACAATCAGTATCCTCCATAACATGTTTCACATATAATACTTATTGTTTACCACTGAAAATGAGCAATCCGTCTCTCCCTTTGATTGCAATGACAACAGATGTCATATCAAACCGACCCTTCTTCTGAAAAATCTTTTCTGTGGTTTTCTCACTCCCCCCGTCCTCCCCATCTGTGATTTCACATACCTCCGTATTGTGAATATTCTACGTCTACATCTAGTTAGGTCCTCAACAAGCCAACATATGGCGTGATGGCGAAGGGTACCCTGTACCACTGATAACCATTACCTTTCCCGTCCCAACCGCATATAGAGCGAGGGAAAAACGACTGTCTATACGCCTCCGTATGAGTCCTAATCTCTCGTATGTTATCTTCGTGATCTTCAAGAGCAATGTACGTTGGCGGCAGTAGAATCGTTCTACATCCAGCTTCAAATGTCGATTGTCCAAATTTTCTCCATTGTATTCCTAGAGAAGAACGTCACCTTTGCACCAGGGATTCTCGTTTGAGTTGCCGAACCATCTCCATAACACTCACGTGTTGCCGGAACTAACCGGTAATAAATTTGGCAGCCCGCCCCTGAGTTGGTTCGATGTCTTCCTTTAATCCGAACCGATACGGATTCCAAACACTCGAGCATTACTGAAGAACAGGTTGTACCAGCGTTCTATTTGCTGTCTCCTTTTCAAATGAACCAGACTTCTATCAGTAACAACAAAGTCAACTATTCGTCTTCCCTACCACAGTTCTCACATGTTTATTCCATTTCACATCGCTTTGCCGCGCTACGCTCAGATATTTAAACGAGGAAGATATTTCAGAAGAAGGGTCGGTGTAATATGACATGTGTTGTTACCATGGCAGTCGGCGAGGAAGACTGATTTCTAACGCCAGTTAATTTCTGACATTAATTTGTAACACCAAATTCTTCCAGTTCCTTCTTTGTCGGTGTCAGCACACACCACGTTTCACTGTCATTATGCTGTGTTCCAGACGGATTGAATCAGAATTACCTGTTACAACATTTCGTCGGTAGGGTTTAAACAAATTCGACTACGTTTGATTTATACTTTTATTCCTTTCTCGGATTTGGGGATATACTTATATAGCCTTAAACAGCCACATTGAGGTTAACGTACGTGATCTGCCCCAACCAATTGCCTACCTGTAATATAACAAGTGTGCGCGAACTACTGGTAATGCAGTGGTGGAACAAAACATCAAGGTTACCTTTGTGTAAAAGAAGAAAGCAGGAATGTTTCATAGCAAGGAACAATGAGCTCTACCTGAATATCATGATGAATGAACGCGCTGTTTAACACTTGATGTCCTACGGGAGATAGAGCAAGGGAAATACGTTGCCACGGGTCGTATGTCACACCTATCCGCGGGCGAGAGCACTGGCAGAAGCGGTGGCTAGAAAGCGAAAAGCCGTCTGCAAAAACCCGGGACAGGCGTAATAGCCCACCAGTCGCAGATAGGCGGGAATGACGCTTGATGGCCCCACGCCAAGGAAAAGCGGTCGACGGTCCCAGCCGCTCCTCCCTCTTCACGGTATTCTCCTCGCGCACGTATGTCAGACAAAATAGTTCACAAAAACCTGTATGTAAGGAAATGATACATTCAGTTGTATGTATTATCTACACTAATGGCCATTAAAATTGCTACACCACGAAGATGTCGTGCTAGAGATGAGAAATATAACCGACAGGAAGAAGATGCTGTGATGTGCAAATGATTAGCTTTTCAGAGCATTCACACAAGGTTGGCGCTGGTGGCGACACCTACAAGGTGCTGACATGATCAAAGTACCCAACCAATTTCTCATACAAAAACAGCAGTTGATCGGCGTTGCCTGGTGAAACGTTGTTGTGATGCCTCGTGTTAGGAGGAGAAATGCGTACCATCACGCTTCCGACTTTGATAAATGTCGGATTGTAGCCTATCGCGATTGCGGTTTATCGTATCGCGACATTGCTGCTCGCGTTGGTCGAGATCCAATGACTGTTAACAGAATACGGAATCGGTGTGTTCGGGAGGGTAACACGGAACGCCGTGCTGGATCCCCTTGTATCACTAGCAGTCGAGATGACTGGCATCTTATCCGCATGGCTGCAACGGATCGTGCAGACACGTCTCGATCCCTGAGTCAACAGATGGGGACGTTTGCAAGACAACAACCATATGAACGAACAGTTCGACGACGTTTCCAGCAGCATGGACTATCAGTTCGGAGACCATGGCTGCGGTTACCCTTGACGCTGCATCACAGACAGGAGCGCCTGCGATGGTGTACTCAACGACGAAACCGGGTGCACGGATGGCAAAACGTCATTTTTTCGGATGAATCCAGGTTCTGTTTACAACATCATGATTGTCGCATCCGTGTTTGGTGACATCGCTGTGAACGCACATTGGAAGCGTATATTCGTCATCGCCTTACTGACGTATCACCCGGCGTGGTGGGCTGGGCTGCCATTGGTTACACGTCTCGGTCACCTCTTGTTAGCATTGACGGCACTTTGAACAGTGGACGCTACATTTCAGATGTGTTACGACCCGTGGCTCCACCCTTCATTCGATCCTTACGAAACCCTAAATTTCAGCAGGATAATGCACGACCGCATGTTGCAGGTCCCGTTCGGGCCTTTATCGATACAGAAAATGTTCGACTGCTGCCCTGGCGAGCACATTCTCCAGGTCTCTCACCAATTGAAACCGTCGGGTCACTGGTGGCCGAGCAACTGGCTCGTCACAATACGCCAGTCACTACTCTTGATGAACTGTGGTATCGTGTTGAAGCTGCATGGGAGGCTGTAACTGTACACGCCGTCCAAGATCTGTCTGACTCCATGCCCAGGCGTATCAAGGCCGTTAATATGGCCAGAGGTGGTTGTCCTGGGTACTGATTTCTCAGGGTCTATGCACCCAAATTGCGTGAAAATATAATAACATGACAGTTCTAGTATAATATATTCGTCCAATGAATACCCGTTTATCATCTGCATATCTTCTTCGTGTAGCAATTTTAATGGCCAGTAGTGTACCTTTGTGTTCCATTACACCACCTTCAGGCCCCTCTGTGATAACAGATTGTCATTCGGATACGTGATAATCTTCATTATGCATCTCGTAGAGGATATAAGGAATCAATGACTGCTATTCTCAACCCGCTTTCCTGTTGTCGAAGTCAATGAAAATCACCAACAGCCCTGTAACCTAATATGTTATTTTATTTTATTTTGAAGATTACCAGTTCCAGCATTTCATTATGCCAGCTTCAGGATAAGCACCTCTCCATCCCTGATGCCGTAATGAAATGCTGAAACTGGTAGCCTTGAAAATAAAGTAAAATATCACCTTAAGATACAAGACTGTTGCTAAATTTCATTGACACTGGCAATTACTTAACCAGCCGATGTCCCCTGACCATGATGGACCAACAAGGATTTCTTTCCTGTTTGTGATGTGAACGCTGGCAGTAAATCAACTAGACTGTTGCCATAAAAATAGTCCGCCTGGACAAAGAAGTTAAGGATGTAGAACGGAAAGAAGAAACGAAATGAAATTCCCCGGGTTGAGAGGTTATACAATGGTTTTTCTGTGATTAGAAAATTTCCAAAGAAGGAGCCCTCTCCCTCTGACCTGGATACATGCAGTGAGTCAGTTTAGAACAGCGTCAAACAAACATTAGTTCCTATCCTGAGGCAAGGTGGCGCACGGCTAATGTAACTTGTCGTTGATAGCCTGGATATTGGCACTGAAATACACTCCTGGAAATGGAAAAAAGAACACATTGACACCGGTGTGTCAGACCCACCATACTTGCTCCGGACACTGCGAGAGGGCTGTACAAGCAATGATCACACGCACGGCACAGCGGACACACCAGGAACCGCGGTGTTGGCCGTCGAATGGCGCTAGCTGAGCAGCATTTGTACACCACCGCCGTCAGTGTCAGCCAGTTTGCCGTGGCATACGGAGCTCCATCGCAGTCTTTAACACTGGTAGCATGCCGCGACAGCGTGGACGTGAACCGTATGTGCAGTTGACGGACTTTGAGGGAGGGAGTATAGTGGGAATGCGGGAGGCCGGGTGGACGTACCGCCGAATTGCTCAACACGTGGGGCGTAGGGTCTCCACAGTACATCGATGTTGTCGCCAGTGGTCGGCGGAAGGTGCACGTGCCCGTCGACCTGGGACCGGACCGCAGCGACGCACGGATGTACGCCAAGACCGTAGGATCCTACGCAGTGCCGTAGGGGACCGCACCGCCACTTCCCTGCAAATTAGGGACACTGTTGCTCCTGGGGTATCGGCGAGGACCATTCGCAACTGTCTCCATTAAGCTGGGCTACGGTCCCGCACACCGTTAGGCCGCCTTGCGCTCACGCCCCAACATCGTGCAGCCCGCCTCCAGTGGTGTCGCGACAGGCGTCAATGGAGGGACGAATGGAGACGTGTCGTCTTCAGCGATGAGAGTCGCTTCTGCCTTGGTGCCAATGATGGTCGTATACGTGTTTGGCGCCGTGCAGGTGAGCGCCACAAACAGGACTGCATACGACCGAGGCACACAGGGCCAACACCCGGCATCATGGTGTGGGGAGCGATCTCCTACACTGGCCGTACACCTCTGGTGATCGTCGAGGGGACACTGAATAGTGCACGGTACATCCAAACCGTCGTTCTACCATTCCTAGACCGGCAAGGGAACTTGCTGTTCCAACAGGACAATGCACGTCCGCATGTATCCTGTGCCACCCAACGTGCTCTAGAAGGTGTAAGTCAACTACCCTGGTCAGCAAGATCTCCGGATCTGTCCCCCATTGAGCATGTTTGGGACTGGATGAAGCGTCGTCTCACGCGGTCTGCACGTCCAGCACGAACGCTGGTCCAACTGAGGCGCCAGGTGGAAACGGCATGGCAAGCCGTTCCACAGGACTACATCCAGCATCTCTACGGTCGTCTCCATGGGAGAATAGCAGCTTGCATTGCTGCGAAAGGTGGATATACACTGTACTAGTGCCGACATTGTGCATGCTCTGTTGCCTGTGTCTATGTGCCTTTGGTTCTGTCAGTATGCCCTCTCGCAGAGTCCGCAGCAAGTGTGGTGGGTCTGACACACCGGTGTCAGTGTTCTTTTTTCCATTTCCAGGAGTGTATGAATACCCGTTTATCACCTGCATTTCTTCTTGGCGTAGCATTTTTAATGGCCAGTAGTGTATTAACGTCTGCTTGCATTACAGACTCTATAGACTTCTTGTCCCGGCTCTTTGACGACACCATCGTGGAATTATTTAAACATATCTTGACGTCATCGTATTTTTTACATGGTGGAGATAATGTAAAAGGGGATCTATGCCGATAGCTCGTGGGCTGTTAACCACCTGACGCGGTTTCATACAGGAAAATATTATATTAATGGATGTCGCCGCGAAAGCATGCCTTCGTGCGGTGATTTGTTGGTCGCCGCTACGGGAACAGCTCAATGTTGCGTCGCTGCGCCGCTCTGTGTTGCATTCAGCCACGCACGAGATTCCGATCTGCGAACTCAACGCGTGTAAAGCTATCCACAGTGCTCTGTATCACCGTTAACGCGCAACTAACTCTGTCAGATAAACAAACCCGAAAGAGATCCCAGCGCTGATCAATGCAGTCTTTGAGAGCGACGAGTGAAGTAACCATTACTGTTGTCAATAGCAAGTACCGCGAGCGATTGAAAGGAGTTTATTTCCAAACATGATACACAGCGTACGCCGTCGGCATTTGCACTTTTGCCCAGAAATTTTCAGTGTAACACAAGTGCGAAGATAGGAGGGGTGATAAATGTAACGAAATGTAATTACGCTGTAACCAGTTATCGAGACCGTGGGCCCTTACGCAGAAATATACTTAAATAACCTCCGAAATCTTGACGGTTGAATTCTAAGTCACGCTTTATGATATTCCACAAGCCGCATATAATGCAGAACATGCTTACAGTGTCCAAAATTAAATTTGCTTCTAACATGCCTCACAGTTACGATAACAGTCATCGGCCAGAAAGAAATGACTATTATCGCGACTGTGACGAACCTCGGAAGAAAAGAAAAAAGATTGGCATCTATATGATCTAGCTAAACGCGGTGATCGTCGAATATCTATAACGGAGAAACGTTATGAATTCTCCTCTTCTTATACTTGCAAGGCTGATACCATGGAGGTATTATAAGGTGAAAGAAATTATTCTCTGCACATTCGAAAGTGGTACTTTATGTAACTTTTCGATAAATCCTTTAGAACACAGCTCAAATAATTCGTAGCGATCAGATGCTTTTGATCGTCATGTCACATACATTAAAATACAACCATTTACACCCTTTATGTAAATTTTTGGTTGACTGAGGTGTAAAACAAAACTCGCGAGCTTTGAGATCTTCTGAGCACCCTGTAAAGTACTCTGAAATATTGCAATTTATATGGTTTACGTAATTTTCCAGATAATATTTTTCATATAGCGCAAAAAAGTAATTCATAGCCTTGGGATACTTTTGAGCACTCTGTGAGGTACATCAAAATACTGCAAATAACGCTATTTAAATAATTCTTGTATAAATGTGAATGTGGCATCAGTTGACCTGAAGCAGCTTGTGTGTGTGTGTGTGTGTGTGTGTGTGTGTGTGTGTATGTATGTGGTTGTGTATGAGAGAGAGACAGACAGAGAGAGAGAGAGAGAGAGAGAGAGAGAGAGAGAGAGAGAGTGCTTACATAAATTTTAGTAAATGACAGAATAATTGTGAACATTACACTCAGTTTAGGTAAAGATAGTTGTGGAAATACTATAGTTAATTGAACATATTTGGACATGACGCTAGAAAATCAGTGGCTATGTATTCTTAAAATATTTTTCAGAAGTACCACTGTGGAAAACTGCGGTGGATTCATTCAATCATAGCGAGCATTGGAAAAAACTGCTGTACTTATTTCAGTGTGGTTTTTCCCGCCAGTGGTACCGCGCACGGTGCATAATAATTTTCAAATATTCCCGCCATCCGCCGTCTTTAATTTTTAAGACAAACACGGTAATTCCAGGACCTGTCGCAGATTTATGATCGCGGAACTCATTACCAGATTTGGATGGAGCCACCTAATGTTTTATGATCTTGAGACTTTATCTTTGAGACTTTCATCTCACCGGGCGTCTGGAAACATGGTCAAAATTCTGGGGACTCAGATGTCGTCAAACCTCTAGGACAATAGCTACAGTTCCAGCTTTCAGGAACACTGCATGTAGGCTCTTTTTCATTTTTGGAAAAAGCTTATAACGACTGGTGGTCACTGATTGGGAAACTGGCAGTACGTAAATGAAATCTTGTGCTGTTTTACTGGGTTAATGTGCTTACTCTATCTTTGTAAGCAAACCGGGCAAAACAATTAGTCACCCCAAGAGGCATGACACTAATAATGCGCAGAGATATCAGTAGCGTTTAAAATGGTCTAAGTTCGACGAGGAGGACAGTAAGCAAACACAAATATACACTGAGGTGGCAAAGGTCATGGAATACCTCAATAATACCGCGTCTGACCTCCTTTCCCCCGGAGGAGTGCAGCAAGTCGACTTGGCACGGACTCAGGAACCGCGGAATGTGCCCTGCTTAAATATTGAGCTATGCTGCCTCTACAACGAACGGTCCATAACTGTGAAAGTGTTGCCGGTGAAGGATTTTGTGCACGAATTGACTTCTCGATTATGTCCCATAAATGTTCTATGGAATTCACAATGGACGATCTGGGTGGCCAAATTATTCGCTCGAACTGTGCAGAATGTTCTTCAAACCAGCCTCGAACAACTGTGGTCGGATTGTCATCCATAAAAATATCATCTTTGTTTCGGAACATGAAGTCCATGAATGGCTCCAGATGGTCTCCAAGTAACCGAACATAATAACTTCCAGTGAATGATCGACTGAGTTGGAGCAGAAGACATAGTCCATTCCATGTGAACAGAGCACACACCATTATGGAACCACCACCAGCTTGCACAGTAGGCCTGTCGTTGTGGCCGAATGGTTCTAGACTCTTCAGTCTAGAACTGCGCTGCTCCTACGGTCGCAGGTTCGAATCCTGCCTTGGGATTGGATGTGTGTGATGTCCTTAGGTTAGTTAGGTTTAAGTAGTTCTATGTCTAGGGAACTGATGACCTCAGATGTTATGTCCCATAGTGCTTAGAGCCATTTGAACCATTTGAACTTTGCATAGTGCCTTGCTCCCACCTTGGGTGAGTGACTTCGTGGGATCTCGTTCGAACCCTACCATCACAACCGAAATCGGGAATCATCTGACCAGGCCACGATTATCCAGTCATGTAGGGTCCAACCGATGTGGTGACGAGCCCAGGAGAGGCGCTGCAGGCGATGTCGTGCTGTTAGCAAAGCTACTCACTACGATCGTCTGCTGCCACAGCCCAATAACGCCAAATTTCGCCTCGCTGTCCTAACGGATATATTCGTCGTAGGACCATTTTGATTTCAACGTTTATTTCCCGCAGTGTTGCTTGTCTGTTAGCACTAACACCTCTACGTCAGCGCCAGTGCTTCCGGTCGCTCAGTGAAGGCCGTCGTTTTCATCACACACTATTGCGTCGTGGATCTCGGGATATTGAATTTCTTAACGACTTCCAAAATGGAATACCCCATGCCTCTAGCTCCAACTACCATTCCAAGTCCAAAGTCTGTTAGTTCCCGTCGTGCAGCCATGTTCACGTCGGATACCTTATGACATGAATCACCTGAGCACAAATGACACCTCCTCCAATGTACTGCCCTACTATACCTTGCGTAGGCGATACTGCCACTACCTGTATATGTGGATACCGCTGCCTCGTAACTTTTCTCTCCTCAGTGTATTCAGGGGTGCCATTGCAGAAGACAGTGGTGATTAGATGATGTAACGCTGTAAGTTTGCGGAGATGGTGACGGCTACGTTTCACCCGCTGTTTCAGATAACTGCTCACTATTTTACAGATTAAGATCTGGTATCTGGTGGGCCAGGTGCGGTAGGGTGCCTGAGCGTTTGTCAAAAACAGAAACGTATGCGTGCAGCACTTCGAACACATTTGTCATCTTGGTACATGTAGAAGAAAGAAGAAAACTTTGTCAAGGCGAAAACTAAAATAAATTTCCTACTTCATGTTCCCCTAATCTGAATGATTGATCCCAAGTCCTGATGCGAAAGACATACTTTTTATGGCTGTTCTCTTTTAAGTGAATAACTATCCTCCGTCCTGAACTTCGCCTTCCACTAATTGTATTGCCTCATTAGGCAATGCCCTCGAGGTTTTTCGTAACTGGGACCTTTCGGGGCCACATAACACGCCTCCAGAGAGGTAATGTACAGTTTCTGAGTTATTTGCCATACTGCGGTGGATTTCGTGTGCTGTTAGGAGCCATGTCCTTGTAGTAGGTACCGGACTCTAAATCCTACTACGGGCATGTGGAGCGTTTCCAGTGAAACTTGGGAAATTTCGGGGACAAGTAATCTATGACTTAGGGACCAGGTAGTTTCCAGGAATACCAGGCAACTTTCACAGCTTTCAGAGTTGGCGTAAAATTTCACCTGTATCACTTTGTTGACCCAAATAGCCGACTGTCCCATTGAAATGACTGCGGTGCCATGAATTACGTCACACATGAAGAGCTATAAGGAATAGCGCAGTAGGCAACACAGTTGAAGAGGAGTGGACGTCTCTAAAAAGGGCCATCACAGAAGGTGGGAAGGAGGAAAACGTAGGTACAAAGAAGGTAGCTGCGAAGAAACCATGGGTAACAGAAGAAATACTTCAGTTGATTGATGAAAGGAGGAAGTACAAACATGTTCCGGGAAAATCAGGAATACAGAATTACAAGTCGCTGCGGAATGAAATAAATAGGAAGTGCAGGGGAGCTAAGACGAAATGGCTGCAGGAAAAGATGTGAAGACATCGAAAAAGATATGATTGTCGGAAGGACAGATTCAGCATACAGGAAAGTCAAAACAACCTTTGGTGACATTAAAAGCAACGGTGGTAACATTAAGAGTGCAACGGGAATTCCACTGTTAAATTCAGACGAGAGAGCAGATAGGTGGAAAGAATACATTGAAAGCCTCTATGAGGGTGAAGATTTGTCTGATGTGATAGAAGAAGAAACAGGAGTCGATTTAGAAAAGATAGGGGATCCAGTATTAGAATCGGAATTTAAAAGAGCTTTGGAGGACGTAAGGTCAAATAGGGCAGAAGGAATAGATAACATTCCATCAGAATTTCTAAAATCATTAGGGGAAGTGGCAACAAAACGACTATTCACGTTGGTGTGTAGAATATATGAGTCTGGCGACATACCATCTGACTTTCGAAAAAGCATCATCCACACAATTCCGAAGACGGCAAGAGCTGACAAGTGCGAGAATTATCGCACAATCAGCTTAACAGCTCATGCATCGAAGCTGCTTACAAGAATAATATACAGAAGAATGGAAAAGAAAATTGAAAATGCGCTAGGTGACGATCAGTTTGACTTTAGGAAAAGGAAAGGCACGAGAGAGGCAATTCTGACGTTACGGCTAATAATGGAAGCAAGGCTAAAGAAAAATCAAGACACGTTCATAGGATTTGTCGACCTGGAAAAAGCGTTCGACAACATAAAATGGTGCAAGCTGTTCAAGAATCTGAAAAAAGTAGGGGTAAGCTATAGGGAGAGACGGGTCAAATACAATATGTACAACAACCAAGAGGGAATAATAAGAGTGGACGATCAAGAACGAAGTGCCCGTATTAAGAAGGTTGTAAGAAAAAGCTGTGGCCTTTCGCCCCTACTCTTCAATCTGTACATCGAGGAAGAAATGATGGAAATAAAAGAAAGGTTCAGGAGCGGAATTAAAATAAAAGGTGATAGGATATCAATGATACGATTCGCTGATGACATTGCTATCCTGAGTGAAAGTGAAGAAGAATTAAATGATCTGCTGAACGGAATGAACAGTCTAATGAGTACACAGTATGGTTTGAGAGTAAATCGGAGAAAGACGAAGGTAATGAGAAGTAGTAGAAATGAGAACAGCGAGAAACTTAACATCAGGATTGATGGTCACGAAGTCAATGCAGTTAAGGAATTCTGCAACCTAGGCAGTAAAATAACCAATGACGGGCGGAGCAAGGAGCACATCGAAAGCACACTCGCTATCGCAAAAAAGGCATTTCTGGCCAAGAGAAGTCTACTAATATCAAATACTGGCCTTAATTTGAGGAAGAAATTTGTGAGGATGTACGTCTGGAGTACAGCATTGTATAGTAGTGAAACATGGACTGTGGGAAAACCGGAACAGAAGAGAATCGAAGCATTTGAGATGTGGTGCTATAGACGAATGTTGAAAATTAGGTGGACTGATAAGGTAAGGAATGAGGAGATTCTACGCAGAATCGGAGAGGAAAGGAACATGTGGAAAACACTGATAAGGAGAACGGACAGGATGATAGGACATCTGCTAAGACATGAGGGAATGACTTCCATGGTACTAGAGGGAGCTGTAGAGGGCAAAAACTGTAGAGGAAGACAGAGATTGGAATACGTCAAGCAAATAATTGAGGAAGTAGGTTGCAAGTGCTACTCTGAGGTGAAGAGGTTAGCACAGGGGAGGAATTCCTGGCGGGCCGCATCAAACCAGTCAGTCGACTGATGACCAAAGAAAAAAAAAAAAAAGAAGGAGAGTGATATGATGCCTAGTACAAGCTCGACATATCTGCAGCGCTCCAAAGCGACCACTGTTCTCTATTAAGAGAATGACTATTTTGACCTATGAGCTTAAATGACTTGAAAATAAATGGCAGGAATTAGTTTCGGAGTGACCCTCGTTGGAAAGAGAGCTCGATCCGTTGCCAGATAATTTTAGGCAACTTTCACATTGCTGATGATAAACGCCTGACATCATGTATGTACCCTTCTTAAGGTTCAGTACTTCAAACAATAAAAACGGAACACTTAATTATAGGACTACCATCTTGTCCGTTCGTCTGTCTATATGTCTGCCTGTCTGTCCATCGAAACGTTAATATTACATTTTCTCACGAACGTATAGAGACATAAAGTTAAAATTCATGTTATACGTAACACCTACGATCCCTTCTAGGTGTGAAAAAAGGTCTGAGTCGATGTAGTCAAAAGATAATTCCTTTTACGTCACATTTTTTGATACTCGGAAATTCTATCAACCAAGACCTGTGGATTAACTACGCTCTAAGTTGTAAGTAAAAACAAAAAAAAAAAAAAAAAAAAAAAAAAAACGCACCACGAAGCGATTATCCAAATGGGACGAAAATCGGTAGATATTATGTATATGTAGCGACAAAAAAATTATTACACTTTCAGAACAACTGAATGATTTATTCAAGAGAAGGAGGTTCAGAAATTGAGCAAGTCTATGACACTTTAGTCACTGTCTGGCTCTCACGCAAACAGTTATTCGGCTTAGCGTTGATTGGTAGAACTCACGAATGTCCTCCTGCGGGATAATGTGCCATATTCAGCCCAGTTGGAATATCAGATCGTGAAACTCAATATCTGGCTGGAGGGTCCTGCAATCAATACTGCACACTTTATAAACTGTGGAGACATCCGTCGATCTTGCTGGCCAAAGTAGGGTTTGACAAAAACGAAGACAAGGAGTTGAAACTCTCTCTATGTGGAAGTGAGCAATATATTGTTGAAATGTAAGCTAAAGATGGATTGTCATTAAGGAAAACAAAACGGCGTAGAATAACATCGACGTGCCTCTAAGCAAAAGGGCGCCATAGATGATGACCAAAGGGATCACGTTATGAACAAAAGAAATGGCACCCCTAGACAGTTACTCCTCCCTATCGGGCCATATGGCGGGCGACAGTCTCCATACACGTCTTCGGCCTGGAATCAGATTGACAGGAGGAGAATTGTCTTCCGTGATGAGTGCCACTTCGATCTGAGCCCTGCTGACCACCAAAGACGTGTATGGAGTCGTCGGGGATAGCAAAGGGATACCAACGTGACTGCTGCCCGCCATAAGGCTCAACAACCGGAAGTGATTGTCCAGGGGTGACATTTCTTTTTATAGCATCCGCATCCGTGACAACTTTACAGCCCAGCGATATTCGACGATATTCTACTCCCCGTTTTGTTGCCTTCCTTGGCAAGCCATACTAGTCTTACTTTTGAGCAAGGTAACGCCCACTCGCAAACAGCGAGAGTTTATATTGCTTGTCTTAGTGCTTTTGGCACACCCCGCCTTGGCCAACAAGATCGACTGATCTCCCCAAAGTTGAGAACGTTAGCTGCATTTATTACAGAGATCTGGATTTTGACGATCTAATACGCCAACTGGACACATATTGGCCAGATATCCCACAGGAGGTCTTCCAACAGTTCTATCAATCATCACCAAGCAGCATAAGGCCTGCATAAAGGACATAGGTGGACTTTCTCGATACTGAATTGCTCAATTTGTCAAACTCTTTCTCTTAATAAATCATTTGATTTCCATGAAAGTTAATCATTTGACTAATTCCTTCGCGGTGAGCCGTTTTCAGTCTTCGTATCAACTTAGCCTTCAAATGCCGACGATATGAGGAGTCGCCAGAAAGAACGCGTCGTTTGGATTTCACGTCGAATTGTTGATTCTTGTTTCCGCCTCGATACATGGGGTAGGGGCCGAGCAGTTCTAGGCGCTACAGTCTGGAACAGCGTGACCGCTACGGTCGCAGGTTCGATCCTGCGTCGGGCATGGGTGTGTGTGATGTCCTTAGGTTGGTTAAGTTTAAGTAGTTCTGAGTTGTAGGGGACTGATGACCTCAGAAGTAAAGTCCCGTAGTACTCAGAGCCATTTGAACCAATTGGGGTAGGTTAGGGACAAATACGTCAGGGAACGGGCTGCCGGTAAAGACACAAGCACCATACCGTTTGAGCCACACGAAATTTCTACATCTACATCTACATGATTACTCTACAATTCACATTTAAGTGCTTGGCAGAGGGTTCATCGAACCACAATCATACTATCTACCATTTCACTCCCGAACAGCGCGTGGGAAAAACGAACACCTAAACCATTCTGTTCGAGCTCTGATTTCTCTTATCTTATTTTGATGATTATTCCTACCTATGAAGGTTGGGATCAACAAAATATTTTCGCAGTCGGAAGAGAAAGTTGGTAACTGAAATTTCGTAAATAGATCTCGCCGCGACGAAAAACGTCTTCGCTTTAATGACTGCCATCCCAACTCGCGTTTCATATCTGCCACACTCTGTCCCCTATTACGTGATAATACAAAACGAGCTGCCCTTTTTTGCACCCTTTCGATGTCCTCCATCAATCCCACCTGGTAAGGATCCCACACCGCGCAGCAGTATTCTAACAGAGGGCGAACGAGTGTAGTTTAAGCCGTCTCTTTAGTGGAGTTGTTGCATCTTCTAAGTGTCCTGCAAATGAAACGCAATCGGCTCGCCTTCCCAACAATATTATCTATGTGGTCTTTCCAAATGAAGTTTTTCGTAATTTTAACGCCCATGTACTTAGTTCAATTGACAGCCTTGGGAATTGTACTATTTATCGGGTAATAGAATTCCAACGGATTTCTTTTGGAACTCGAATTGCGAACTTCCTGACAGGAAATCACGAATCCAGTCGCACTACATAATGAAGTTGTGCGGAACCTTCAGAGCGCTATCTCAACTCGTACGTTTTTTTCTTGCACGACAGAACAGAGAGACAAGGCGTCGTTTGTAGATGTTGGGACACGCGAGGACACAGGAGACGGCGTGGCTTTGTGCTGTCAGCAGCCACTTAGAAGGCTGGCCAGGCCGCTGCGACGTCGCCTGCCCGACGTCTAATTTTAGGGCAGCGGACGGACTGCGCTGTCGCAGGCAGCGCGATTAGCGGGCTATCAGCCGCCTCCAGCCTCCAGCCTCAGCCTCCAGAACCCACCCCAGCCCTTCCCGCCCCCCACCTCCTGCCCCCGCCACAGCACCCACGCACGCACAGCAGTCACACCGCGGCGGTAGTGGCGGTCGTGTCGCGACACGGCTGCGCCGCCATCATTGTCTCGTTAACTGGCGGGCCCGTTCGCGCGTTGATAGCCCCGCGGGGCTACAGTGTTCTGGCGACGACCCGTAGCGCTCTTCGGCAGCAGGGCGTGAAATGCTTTCACGCTGGTGGCTCGCAGAACATGTTGTTACCCACTGGACGCCTAAGTGGACAGTCTCTTCATTGGGTCAGTGGAAACCTTTTCGTTATCTATGTTACTACATAAAAACAGGTCACTGTTTAACGTTCGCACCGAAAATCTGGAAAAGTTCCTGACCGTTTTACTTCAGATTTTTACATGTAACTAATACACTTTGGAATGGACCTAGGTTACATATATTTAATGTATGTGGTATAGAAACATATATTTACAATCTATAGTGCTATGTAAAAACAGGTCGATATTTAACGTTGTTCTCAGTAATCTCGAAAAATTACTGATCGTTATATAATACGAAACTGTTGTTACCAAAAACCTCGCAAAGTTCTCGACTGATTCACTTCAGATTTGTATATAGTATTCTAATAAACTTTCAGACGGGCATATGATATGCTACTTCTTGAAAGAACTGTGTAAAAGTTTTCTTCTAAACAAACTGCGAGAAAGAATATGCTGTGGTATACTGTGTAGTGAAAACGTGCGGTTTCGGTTTCTTTCTCGTAGACAGTTTTAACTATCAAAGCAGCGCAGCTAAACTCTTAGACAAATTGTTTCTCACATATATAGGGTGTTACAAAAAGGTACGGCCAAATTTTCAGCAAACATTCCTCACACATAAGGAAAGAAAATATGCTAGGTGGACATGTGTCCGGAAAGGCTTACTTTCCATGTTAGAGTCATTTCATTACTTCTCTTAAAAACACTGGAATGGAAACACACAGCAACAGAACGTACCAGCGTGACTTCAAACACTTTGTTACAGGAAATGTTCAAAATGTTCTCCGTGGCGGCGGTGGCGATTAGTGTTTAACGTCCCGTCGACAACGAGGTCATTAGAGACGGAGCGCAAGCTCGGGTTAGGGAAGGATTGGGAAGGAAATCGGCCGTGCCCTTTCAAAGGAACCATCCCGGCATTTGCCTGAAACGATTTAGGGAAATCACGGAAAACCTAAATCAGGATGGCCGGAGACGGGATTGAACCGTCGTCCTCCGGAATGCGAGTCCAGTGTGCTAACCACTGCGCCACCTCGCTCGGTGTGTTCTCCGTTAGCGAGGATACATGCATCCACCCTCCGTCGCATGGAATCCCTGATGCGCTGATGCAGCCCTGGACAATGGCGTATTGTATGACAGCCGTCTACATTACGAGCACGAAGTGTCTCTACATTTGGTACCGGGGTTGCGTAGACAAGAGCTTTCAAATGCCCCCATGAATGAAACTCAACAGGGTTGAGGTCGGGAGACCGTGGGGGCCATGGAATTGGTCCGCCTCTACCAATCCATCGGTCACCGAATCTGTTGTTGAGAAGCGTACGAACACTTCGACTGAAATGTGCACGAGCTCCATCGTGTATGAACCACATGTTGTGTCGTACTTGTAAAGGCACATGTTCTAGCAGCACAGGTAGGGTATCCCATATGAAATCATGATAACGTGCTCCATTGAGCGTAGGTGGAACGAAACTAAAATGAGCTCTAACATGGAAATTAAGCATTTCCGGACACATGTCCACATAACATCTTTTCTTTATTTGTGTGTGAGGAATCTTTCGTGAAAGTTTGGCCGTACCCTGTATATCCTTTCTCATTATACATAATTTTAAACAAAAATTGTACACACAACTATTTGCTGTTTTATTTTCTTTCTCGCTCTCAGTTTTAACAGAAAACAGGAAAGTAGTTTTTATGGCTTATGGGCTTATGATTAGAGTAATATTACGGAATCTGAATCGTTCAAAACTTCGTAATCCTACCTGTTCACGGATTGAAACTATGTGAAATACAGTTATTGAAACTAATAACTTCACAGATCCAGCAGCAGGAATGGAATCTCAGACACTATATATTAACGATCGAAGCAGATTTACCCATTTCAATCTTCGTACATCTATAGTTAAATAGGATGATGGTAGGACATAAGCTGATACAATTTTTGTTAAAAGTAAAACTCCTCCAGCTGTACTTATGATTTCATATCTATATGGCGACTAGTTCCGACGCTACGTCAACGCCATCTTCAGGCCCGTACACTTTGATGATATCAATTGTGTGTGGCTGAGTACTAGATGTCCGCGGTGAGACCAATACGTATTCAACATGGATGGCGGGCAGTAACTGGTTACCCATTTTAAGCGACTTCAATTCCCAATCAAGAATTCGTTAGCAATAACGAAAACAAGACTCAAAGTCAGCAACAGGGGGGGGGGGGGGGGGAGAGGAAATGGGTATATAGACGGGGAGGGGGAAATGTACAAAGCGAGGAGGAAGGAAGACGTGCAGAGAAACAGAAGGTAGTGCGAAACGGACAAAGACAAAACGAGGAGGTGATGCAGAAAGAGGGGGACAAGGAGATAAACAGACAGAGGGGATATGAGGAGATGGACAGAGGGGGAGGTGGGTGAAGGAGATTAGAATGTATATCCAATTGCTACACATGTTTAGTAGTCAAGAACCATTGCTGTCTTCTCCAGTATGTGTTCAAATTGACGTTAAATATTTTAAATATTTCTAAAATACATTATGTGTGTATATGGGCAAAGCCACGGTTAAAAAGTTCATCTTAAGACCCTCGAACGATTTCAGTCAAATTTGGTAAATTTATTAGTTACAGTTTGAAAAAAAATACTGTAGGGGTAAGAACCACCACCTTCCGACAAAGACGCGGGTGATGACGTCGAGAGAGAAGGAGGGACGAGGAGATGGACATTCAGGGAGAGGGAAGGAAGAGACAGAAAAAAATAGGAGGAGAAGGAAGAGGAGATGGATAGAGATAGGAAAGGGAGAAATCGACAGAGGGAAGAGAATGGACAGAGAGAGGGGAGAGGAGTAGATGGTCAGGGAAAGAAGAGACGAGGAGATGGACGGACAGCGGCAGAAACAGATGGCCGAGCGGTTCTAGGCGCTTCAGTCCGGAACCGATCAACTGCTACGGTCCCAGGTTCGAATCCTGCCTCGGGCGTGGATGTGTGTGATGTTCTTAGGTGAGTTAGGTTTAAGTAGTTCTAAGTTCTAGGGGACTGATGACCTCAGATGTTAAGTTCCATAATGCTCAGAGCCATTTCAACCATTTTGAACTTGGAGAGAAGAGGAGGAGGAAATGAACAGACAGAGCGGAGGAAGAAATGAACGTAAAGAGGAGGAGATGAACAGATAGAGGGGAGAGGAAGAGGTGGGCACATAAAGGAAGGCGGTGGAGATGGGGAAGGAGTAAATGGGCAGAAAGGAGGCGAAGGATAGGATGGACAGAGACAATGGAAGGAGGAGATGGACAGAGAGAGAGAGAGAGAGAGAGTGAAAGGAGGAGATGGACTAATTGAAGATTAGAATAAATACCCACCTGCGTAACGCTGGATACTCACTAGACCTTTTAATATTTTCGATTTTAGTACTGTTGAAAATTACGTGTGAGTTCTTTCGAATGTTTCTAACATAGCAGTTAACTTAGCGACGGTAATCAAAAATCCTTAATAATGTTTCACGCTGGTTCAGTGATTAATTGCTAAGGATCTAAATATGTAGGTTTCGATCTCCGGTCCGTTGTAGGAATTTTATCTGTGCCTTTTCAGTTCTTTTGCGTCTGACAATGTTTGTAAATGTGAAAAATGCCAAATTGTACTCTGGTTCGGTATCAATGTTATACTGGAGATCCCCTATTATTGGCTGAATAAGTCAGTTTAAAGGTCACAGAAAGGCAAAGGATTTCATCTCGAATGGGTTTATCCCTGGCAGAGCACCGTTCAAAGCAGCTTTTAAGTTGATGACAGCTTTACCTGTAACGTATAAGCAAAGCCCGTGAAATCTCCTTTCGTGTACCTTAGTCAGCAGTACTGTAATCGTCACCATAGGTCAGTTTTGGAGGGGCTGTTCAGACCCTTCAGTCCACCTTTTTCTTGGTCTTCGCAAACATCTTTTCCTAACGGTAGGTATTCAGTTCCTTCTTCTGGCAGTCCCTCGTTTCCCTTTCGAAGGATATGTTTCATGTATTTTCACCTATATTTTTTGACATTTTCTAGTAGTGAGAACATCTTAAATTCTCTTCTGATGTCTTCATTCCGAATGTCATAAAATATGCTACAGGTCTTGATTCTTCTCAGAAACTTCATTTTGGTTATTATGGTTAGCTGTTAGTTGGTTCGCGAATTTTTATCAACCCCAGGCAACATCAGGAAAGGAGTTTTAAAACGACGCAAATTAACTCAGACTTCCACATACTAGCCAGCCGCAGGATCTTCCAAATATATGCTTTAATCGCTCTGTGCATCGAACGATGTACTAGATAAGTCGTTTCAGATATTAAAACCCAGCAGATCAGTAAGCTGATACGAAAAATTTTTTCTCGTTAATTTTGTAATAAATTATTCGTGTACATAGAAGTCAGTCCCCATTGACTGTAGGATTACCTCATAAAACGTTATGTAACTTCTGTAGAATGCTTGGGTTTGAACGTTTTCGCTAAAATTATGTTGTAAATGTTGCGTAAACTATTTCCAGCACTCGGTCAAATTTTGCACCGATTTTCTTTTTTCTTGGAGCACATACATATCATTATTTATTTATTTGAGTCGAAGTCTAATGGAAGCTTCTGTAATAGACGCCATTTCAGCGTGACCGTGTAGTGTTTGCGACTGTCATCTGTTCTTGTTCAAGTGGTTCAAATGGCTCTGAGCACTATGGGACTTAACATCTATGGTCATCAGTCCCCTAGAACTTAGAACTACTTAAACCTAACTAACGTAAGGACATCACACAACACCCATTCATCACGAGGCAGAAAAAATCCCTGACACCGCCGGGAATCGAACCCAGGAACCCGGGTGTGGGAAGCGAGAACGCTACCGCACGACCACGATGAGACGGAAAGCCCAGGGTGAAACCTCGCTCTGGCTCACACTCTACAGCTTCCAGGTGACCACAGACCTTACCGTCCATATCCTATGGCAGAATCGCCTTCAGTAGTGTCAAATGAAGAGTGTAAATGGAAAGTATTCTTCGGGCAATTTTTTCCATAAACGCATTTTCAGTTCTGTTGTGTTCTCGCTACTCTATTGCAAGCTCCTATACTTATTATAAGTGTCAAATGATGGAGGTAATATTTCAAATACCCATTACCAGAAGGTCCATGGTATCTGTGCCAAGTGTTGCTTTCCTCATGAGATATAAGTGCCACGCGTCAGAGTCTTTGTTTCGCAATATTTACACACTATTTCTGAATGAGCTACAGCTACACTACGAGTATGTGATCAAAAGTATCCGGACACCCCCAAAACATACGTTTTTCATATTAGGGGGATTGTGCTGCCACCTACTGCCAGGTACTCCATATCAGCGACCTCAGTGGCCAATTAAAAACGTGAGAGAGCAGAATGGGGAGCTCCACAGAACTCACGGACTTCGAACATGGTCAGGTGATAGGCAGCGTGTCACTTGTATCATACGTCTTTACGCGAGATTTCCACTTTCCTAAACATCCCTATGTCCACTGTTTCCGATGTGTTTGTGAAGTGTAAACGCGAAGAGAAACATCAAAATCGTACAGGCCGACCTCGTCCATTGACTGACAGAAACCGTCGACAGCTAGAAAGGGTCGTAATGTGTAATAGGCAGTCATCTATCCAGACCATCACACAAGAATTCCAAACTGCATCAGGATCCATTGCAAGTACTATGACACTTAGGCGAAAGGTGAGAAAACTTGGATTTCATGGCCAAGCGGCTACTTACAAGCCACACATCACGCAGGTAAATGCCAAACGACGCCTCTCTTGGTGTAAGGAGCGACTGAACAGTGTAAAAACGTTGTGTAGAGTGACGAATCACGGTACACAGTGCGGCGATCCGATGGCAGGGCGTGGGTATGGCGAGTGCCCGGTGAATGTCATCTGCCAGCGCCGGCCGCGGTGGTCTCGCGGTTAAGGCGCTCAGTCCGGAACAACGCGACTGCTACGGTCGCAGGTTCGAATCCTGCCTCGGGTATGGATGTGTGTGATGTCCTTAGGTTAGTTAGGTTTAAGTAGTTCTAAGTTCTAGGGGACTGATGACCATAGATGTTAAGTCCCATAGTGCTCAGAGCCATTTCATCTGCCAGCGTGTGTAGTGCCAACAGTAAAATTCGGAGGCGGTGGTGTTATGGTGTGGTCGTGTTATTCATGGAGGTTCTTGGAATCCTTGTTGTTTTGCGTGGCACTATCACAGCACAGGCCTACATGGATGCTTTAAGCATCTTTTGCTTCCAACTGTTGAAGAGAAATTCGGGGATGGCGATTGCTTCTTTCAACACGATCGAGCACCTGTTCATAATGCACGGCCTGTGGCGGAGTGGTTACCTGACAATAACATACCTGAATGGACTGGCACGCACATAGTCCTGACCTGATCCTATAGAACACCTCTGGGATGTTTTGGAAACCCTTATCCATGCCAGGCCTCACCGACCGAAATCGCTACCTCTCCTCAGTGCAGAACTCCTTGAAGAATGGGCTACCATTCCCCAACATACCTTCCAGCACCTGATTGAACGTATGCCTGCGGGAGTGGAAGTTGTCATCAAGGCTATGGGTTGGCCAACAGAATATTGAATTCCAGCATTACCGATGGAGGGTGCCACGAACTTGTATGTCATTTTCAGACAGGTGTCCGGATACTTTTGATCATATAGTGTATGAATGGTGTACAAAAATTTCCGCTACTAGTCACAATAAAGATGATCTCCAGTAATATAATCATGTACATCAATATATAAACACTTGATTACGGGCACAAACCCGAAACTGGACGTGTGACGAATAAATAATATTTTATTGTGATTGCTAGCGGAATTTTTTCTACATCCTTTAAAGGAATAATCACGGAGTTCAACAGCATCCACTATGAATAACATTCACTTGAAGCTGTCAACCAGTTCCATGTAGTTCCAGTGCATACAACTGATTTCATAGATTTTAGAGACCCGTCTGAAATATCGTTGTCATTGCAGGCTTCTTAGATCTCCAAATTCAGTATGATCAAAGTGTCTCATAAACATCTTTTAAACATTCTTACTGTGAAACAGAAAAATGTAAAGATGTCAATGTATTCAAAAGAGGAAATGTAGGGCAGTTGTAACCCAAGCTATACTTCATCATAAAGTGAGCTCGTTTATAGGATGCAAAACACAGACCTGTTGATGATGTTACCACTTCTTCCTCAACAGCACAGGGAGTTTTACCATAAACTTCCCAATATGTGATACCAAGAATGGAGTTGCGTACGAGAGAAAAGTCAATACTGAGGAATATTTTTTAATGAACTTAATTTTGTTGTGTGAGAAGAAATTCACATAGCTTCTATTGAGATTAGTTCGACTAGTAACAACACTAGTGTTCTGTTTCTATACTTGTATTATCGCAAACAGAACGGAGTCCTCTGCTTTAATAGGCTCCAGGAACGAATACTTTCTAACTGAGGCTTATAACCAGTCACTTGCCTGTGTGACACTTAGAACGTTCCTTAATAAGTTGTTTACTTTCTACCCCATTATTTTTCGCAGTGATGAAGTAAGCAGCATAATTCTATCGTATCAGAATGCCTTCTTGAGTTTTTGGATTCAAACAAGTTTTGTACGAATAGAGATACATTTTTTTAAAATTCTTCTGACAAATGTGTGATTCTTCACTTAGAACGCTTTGCACTTACAATGTTCTTGCTCGATGAACTCTGTAAAGAGATTTGGAATATTTCTCGAACTTTGAGACTGAGGCTGGTGGTAAAAAATTTTAGCCAACCAAGTTTTTACTTGACGGCAAAATAGCGACGAATATTCTGACCAGTCACATTAAATAGGAGTACAACGGTAGAAGTAGGCGTGAGCAACCTCGAACACAGTGACTCAAAACAAGATGGGAGCGTCAGGCTATCTGTAAAGGATGTCATTCCAGTACATAATAGATTTATATAACCAGTTACGCTGCTCTGAATATTATTTTTGTTTTAACTATAGGTTTATTTCATCAATATAGCACTAACATCTTTGTTTCCGTTGCTGTTTGTTTGATACTGATTATATTTTACATTAATGTACACTAGTAATCAGTTCTGTAGTATTTCCTTTTAGTAGTGGTCAGAAATAAATCTTAGACCGTAATTGACATTTAGTGACAGCAGTTGCAACAGATGATAAGCGATTTTGTGATTTCTGTTGTTGTTTATTGGTTTCCTTACCATATTCTTTCTCTGTTACCGTAATAGTAATCAGTTGTGTGTTACATTCTGACACTTCATTAGCTGTGGTTTGAAATAAAGTTAGTTTCCAAATGAAATTCGTGACATAAGTTCAAATGGTTCAAATGGCTCTGAGCACTGACTTAACTGCTGTGGTCATCAGTCCCCTAGAACTTAGAACTACTGAAACCTAACTAACCCAAGGACATGACACACATCCATGCCCGAGGCAGGATTCGAAACTGCGACCGTAGCTGTCGCGCGGTTCCGGACTGTAGCGCCTAGAACCGCTCGGCCACTCTGGCTGGCTGACATCAGTTATGTCAGACGATCATCAATATTGTATAGTTACATCCTCTTGTTGACAATTCAATCAGCGATGTTGTTGGATTATACTAAATGGATATTGCTTTTGTTGTTTTATTCAAGCTACATTTTGCCTCTGGTTGTATTATGTTTCGTCTGGGATCTTGGTGGATAATGTCAATAAAATTTTTGATGAAGTGTTCGTATTTTAGGTCAATTTGTTCGTTGAGGATTAAATGTCGATAATTTCTTGTGCGCAAATATCTCCACATTTCCTCCAATACATTAATTACCGATCCTTTCGGTGTTTGTGAATGTGTAAAATATCGATAGCGCTTTTCAATGGGTGTGTTGAGTGGCTTTAATTTTTTATATTGTGGAAAAAGATGGTGGGCTATTGTCACTTAATCCAACATGTTCTCAATATATAGTGGCGAAGTTGCTGCCTCTCTGTTCTATGTAGTATTTTTCACAGTCCTTGCAGTGAATTTTATATAAAACGAGGTTTGAGTATATCAGCGGTTTCCAGCTGCATGACTGTACTTTTATTTTTGTGTTATGTCTTGTTTTGTAAGCAAAACGTGTGTTGGTATTTTTCAGTACTACGTTAATTTTCTTTGATATGCTTCCCAGGTATGTAATGGTTACACATGTAATGTTCTGTTTTGTTCGTGTTTTTCTGATAAATGTTATTCTGTTAGGTGAAGTAAATCGTGGGAGTTTGTCTGTTTGTTATGCAAGTCTGTGGTTATTTGTAGATGGTATTCGTTCTCTCATGTCATGTGTTGCTGGATTCTAATTTCTTTTTGCACAACGTTCTGTTCTAGAGGCAGGTTCTATTGCTCATGGTGTGAAAGGATGTATATTTGTGTGATTTTGGGAGACAGGAATTATACACCGATAATGTTGTCAGTTCTTGGTGGCTTTCGGTATATTTCAAATTTATGAGTACTGTTAATATCACTTAAGGTCAAGTCGAGATGCAGAATTTCATTTGTATATGTTCAATGTTCTGACTGTTTCCATCTATAAGCATTATTGTGTCATCGACATATCTGTCGTAAAATGTTATTTCATTAATGAAAGTGTTTGTGATTGTAAACGGTATCGTATTGTTCAGAAGTAACTTATATGAAATACAATAAACGTATTAGCCGTTCTATTAGATATAAACTGATGACGGAGCAAGCCCAAAAGATCACAAACTGTGAAGGACGTGTTCCGAATTCGAGTGGCATAGGTGAATACGTCTTAATGAATATTTGACGGTTTGCCATGAAAATGAGTTACAAAAATGCGCAGAAAGTAATAATGTGGACAAAAACATAATTGCTACTCCAGGATGGCCCAAAAACATTAACTAAAGAAACACATTAAAAACTCTTTCCTTCATACGGTTCCTATCTCCATAAAATAATTCTTTACACAATAATAACAGGAACTTTGATAGTTCCGATCGTTACGTAATCATCTGCAGACGCTCACAACGAACAGTAACACACTGATGTTCTGCATCTTTCCTATACGTTGCTTATTCGAATCCTGTTACTTGAAATACAGCTTAAAATATAGTTTCTCATTTTGCGCTCTTTGCGTTTATTATGCAATCGTAAGAATGCTATAAGGTGATTTTCATGGCAAGTGTTCATAGTATAGTTTACCAGGATGTTTGCAGTTACATTCATTGATAGTTTGCTGTAATTATTTTATTATTTTCCGAGATATTACAGTGAAATAAACACGAATAATTTATAGCAACTGTACAAGGATGTTTTTAAATTCGCAAATGTCTGCTGAACAGGAACGTGTTATTCAGCTGAGAATATGAATTACTTACTAATACAGCTGGTGCAATTCGAAGTAAAGCTTTAACTGTGTTCCGTTCCCTAATAAAGTCCTCTGTTGTATGGACACAATCAACATATTACACTGACTGGGAAACAATTTCGAAGATCGTAGTAACGTGAACCATATTGCTTAATGAGCAGAGGTGCAGTACACTTGGATGTCCGTATGCGACTCCTGCATTATTGATCATACCAGAGCGTGATTATCATTCGTTAGCGGAGCGTGTGATGCTGATTGCAGGATTATGCGCCCGCGCTGATACACGCTCCTGTAATGAGCTACCTCGGTGCGTGGTATAATCACCCGCGCGGCACCTACTGTAATGAGTTCCACGGGTGTACGTGGACCGACTAGCGCCAATAAGTTGAGTACACATGGTCTGCATTTGCCTCAATTATTGCGTTCCCTGAAAGATTGACGATTGTGGTTTAAGGTTTCGTCAACGAACGACCAACGTGTGCTGCATAAGATGTGGCAAGAAATTGTCCAAGCCCTTTTTTAAGAAATCGTCTAGGCATTCTTTGGCCATCTTGTGTAATTCCATCTCTCATCAGAAATATTAAACTTTCTATCTTTTTTGTTTTGTTTTTTAGGTTACCATTTCACCTACATATATTTTAGTACAATAAGTGATACAAAATCATTCAATAACGACCATCTGTAAATAAATACTAAAAACAGCGTTTTTTACACCATACACATAAATGAATGAAATTTCTTCAAATAATAATCACGATGGAGAACAAAATATAAATCAAAATTCAGCAGGTTCTCAAATTGTCACGGGTGATTCTCTAAATATCCTGATCTGTATCAGGTGTATATCAGTATATTCGTAAGCCTTGGTGAAGAGGCTTGATTATGTGTTAGTGACTGCAGCGTAATCATCAACAGAAGTTGAACAAAATATTTTCTCTCAAAGTTCTTCCAACATTGAAAGACATATAAATCGTCGAAGAATTGAACCATCTTGCTACACGGCGCCGATAAAGCCTCCCGTAGTTGCAGACAAAACATCAGGTATGAAGATTAGGTCTAACTCCACGCTCTAAATCCTAAAAGTGATATCATGACGATGAAGTATTTCTTCGACGTACATATGTATTAAGTAAGCGTAACCTCTACGCTGTAAGTTTGGCTTATTCCTTTATTGCAAAGACTTTATGTTTCGAAAAATAATGATGAGGCAAAACAGTTGTTGGTGGTTTCTTTATTAAAACTAGCAGTTTAGATCAAACAACAGTTTAAGCGTCCGTCTTTTGCAGGGAAAGGCGGGCACTATGGCCATATTGAGGTTTGGCAATGTTTGCAGGTACGTTTTAGTCGATGTAGAAACTGCAAACTCTGGAAAATCCAATCAGACTATCCTCCTATCTACTTGATTTATTTTTCAATTCTTGTTGCACAACAGTAACGCATATAAGTAAAGGACAATCCGAAAAATACCCAAGTAGCATTTAATGAACACAAAGCTGAGAACCGCTAAGTAAACTGCTAAAATCAGTTTTAATAATACCTAATTGTACTGAGAGAAAATATAACTTAGTAGCGAAACAATCAATGCTTCGCATTTGCTAGATATGTATTGGAATTGTATATACATCCTAATCTCCGCCTCTCCTTCTCTCTGACCAACTTCTCCAACTCCTCTATTCGTCAATCTCCTCCTCTTCCCTTCTTCCCACATCTCTCTACACCTCCTCCTTATCCCAATCTCTGTCCATCTACTCTATCCCCCTATCTTTATCCATTTTCCCCCTACATACCCACGTCTTCCTTGAGCCTTGTGTATTGTTGTTGCAAACGAAACCTCGATTCGAAAATGAAGTTACTTAACATCAAAGGGTAGATCGGTTGTTATCATTAATATAAAGCGTACACGAGAGATTTCTCATAGTTTTAATTTATGAATCGGTACAATTGCAGAGTTTCGGACGTATCCGATTCTACACTGGTGTTCTAATCACGTGTAGACAATCCATAAATTCAACATACTACTTTCCTGTTAATCCTGTCTGCAACGAAGAAAACTAAACAGCACAAATTATTATACAACTTCTGTTTAAAATCATATACAGGAAGAAAGAATATATGTGGAAAATACAATTTGTCTAATGGCTTAAGTGCCCCGATATCTAAGTTTAAACTGCGAGAAAGAAAATGGAGCAGCATATTTTCACATGACAGCATTTACTTCTCGCAATCGGTTTTAACAGAAAATCTGTGCGATATTGTTTAAAAACATATATATGGCTTTTGTTCGTCTGAATGTCAGTAGGGTATCGTGAAACAATTTGAAGTTTTACTTCAAATCTTTTTAATATATTCTTCTAACAATCCAATCTACAGCCTATGTCTGTCCGAAAGTTTATTACAGTAACGTGTAAAAATCTGCAGTAGATCGATCGCGAAATTTTCGAAATTTTTTGTAACCAACGTTTCCTCTTTATATATGTAGGCTATGTCCGTCGCAGCGCTTATAGCATTGTGTAAACGTTTGAAGTAGATCGGTCACTAGCTTTACTAGATTTTTGGTGCCAACATTAAACTTATGCCGTAAACATTTAAAACAAATATGTAGTCCAAAATAAGTCTGTCCGCACGTTCATTGCAGTATCACATAAAAATTTGAACTAAATCGGTCAGGAACCTCCCGAGAGTTTATAAAATGTAATGCCTGTGGCCGTTCGAACATTTGTTAAAGCATCATGTAAAAATATGAAGAACTTTCGGAGATTTTTGGTAACTATGTTAATCTACACCTTGTCTTTATACAGTAGTATGGAATTGCAGTGGAAATTTCATGTTGAGAGCAAAAAATTATTTAAATGAAATAACTTAAAGAGAAAATCACTTTTAATACTGAGAAAAAGTAAGGTAAAGTAAGTAACAAATTTTAGGCGCAGTTTGGCACAAACTGTCAATTTCCTTCTCTCCAAAAACAGCCCTATGTTCATGGGTCCAAAAGGGTTATATTGTGCTCTTTAACACAACCCTAAGGTTGGAAATCTTTTCTTGAAACCAGTATTTCACACCTGTATGGCCGTTCTCGTTTCCTTATTAAAATTATGTTGATAATTGGATCCTCTATGCCAGTTCAAATGTTGCGCAGCGCTAATATTTTAACTGTAACGCCGAAAAATCTTATCTCCAACAACCTGTAAAAGTTGTAAATAACCTTTCGTTACGTATGTTACCCCTGCTACCTTCACAGTTTCAAAGATAGTACTCCACTTAATATTGTCAAAAGCTTTCTCTAGGTTTTCAAATGCTATAAACGTATGCCTGACTTTAATTAACCTGTCTATTGAGGGATGTCATAGGGTCAGTACAGCCTCGCATGTTCCAACTTTTCTCCGGAATCCAAACTGATCTTCCCCGAGGTTTCCTTCTGCGTTGTTCCACTCTTCTGTAAAGTTTGGTGATAGTATTTTCCATCTATGACTTATTAGAGAGATATTTCGGTAAAATTCATACTTGTCAGTACCTGATTCCTTTAGAATTGCGATTATTATATTCCTCTTGAAACATGTGGGTATTTCGCTAGGCGGGTATGTTGGCCACTGACAAGCCATTGTACTCGCCTTGATGCTGTTCCACAAAAGTTGATGTCAGTTAGCGACGGCCTGCGATGAAGCATTCATCGACGTGGGAATTTGTCGCATACTAAAAAGTCTATCAACACAATTAAGTTAGAAAAACTTAGCTTAATATGTAGATTGGTAATAATTACATGTGATGGGAAGTTTCCTCAGATATGGGAGGCGGCGTAATATCCGGACTCCTACAACAGACGATTCTGAGGGGGTTTTGAGTGACACCTTTATGCATTTTCTTGTACGACTGCAGCATTGTACAGGCTCACAAATTAAAATAGCTGGCAAACCTGCACGTACTATTATGCCTGACCTTCCTCTACAGGGTGTTCCATTGATTGTGACCGGGCCAAATATCTCACGAAATAAGCGTCTAACGAAAAAACTACAAGGAACGAAACATGTCTAGCTTGAAGGGGGAAACCAGATGGCGCTGTGATTGGCCCGATAGATGGCTCTGTCTTAGGTCAAACAGATATCAACTGCGTTTTTAAAATAGGAGCCCTTATTTTTATTACATTTTCGTGTAGTAAGTAAATAAATACGAACGTTTCAGTTGGATCACTTTTTCCTCCTTGTGATAGATGGCGCTGTAATAATCACAAACTGTCGGTAACAGGTAGGTTTTTTAAATTAAAATACAGAACGTAATTCGCTTGAACATTTTATTTCGGCTGTTCCAATGCGATATATGTACCTTTGTGAACTTATCATTTCTGATAACGCATGCTGTTACAGTGTGATTACCTGTAAGTACCACATTAATGCAATAAATGCTCAAAATGATGTCCGTCAATCTCTATGCATTTGGCAATACATGTAACGACATTCCTTTCAACAGCGAGTAGTTCGCCTTCCGTAATGTTTGCACATTCATTGACAATGCACTGACACACGTTGTCAGGCGTTGTCGGTGGTTCACGATAGCAAATATCCTACAACCTTCCCCACAGACAGAAATCCGGGGACGTCTCATCCGGTGAACGTGCGGGCCATGGTATGGTGCTTCGACGACCAATCCACCTGTCATGAAATATGCTATTCAATGCCGCTTCAACCGCACGCGAGATAGTTGCCGGACATCCATCATGTTGAAAGTACATCGCCATTCTGTCAAACAGTGAAACGCAGTAACATCGGTAGAACATTACCTAGGAAATCAGCATACATTGCACCATTTAGATTGTCATCGATACAATGGGGGCCAATTATCCTTCCTCCCATAATTCTCAAATGGTTCAAATGGCTCTGAGCACTATGGGACTTAACATCTCTGGTCATCAGTCCCCTAGAACTTAGAACTTCGTAAACCTAACTAACCTAAGGACATCACACAATAACCAGTCATCACGAGGCAGAGAAAATCCTGGACCCCGCCGGGAACCTCCCATAATGCCGCACCACACATTAACCCGCCAAAGTCGCTGATGTTCCACTTCTCGCAGCCATCGTGGATTTTCCCTTGCCCAATAGTGCATATTATGCTGGTTTACGTTACCGCTGTGTGTGAATGACGCTTCGGCGCTAAATAGAACGCGTGCAAAAAGTCTGTCATCGTCCCGTAATTTCTCTTGTGGCCAGTGGCAGAACTGTACACGACTTTCAAAGTCGTCACCATGCAGTTCCTGCTGCACAGAGATATGGTACGGGTGCAATCGATGTTGATGTAGCATTCTCAACACCGACGTTTATCAGATTCCTGATTCTCGCGCAATATGTCAGGTACTGATGTGCGGATCAGCTGCGACAGCAGCTGAAACACCTACTTGGACATCATCATTTGTTGCAGGTCGTGGTTCAAATTTCACAAGTGGCTGAATACTTCCTGTTTCTTTAAATAACGTAATTATCCGGCGAACGGTCCGGACACTTGGATGATGTTGTCCAGGATACCGAGCAGCATACATAGCACACGCCCGTTGGGCATTTTGATCACAATAGCCATACATCAACACGATATCGACCTTTCCCGCAATTGGTAAACGGTCTATTTTAACACGGGTAATGTATCACGAAGCAAATACCGTCAGCATTGGTGGAATGTTACGTGATACCACGTACATATACGTTTGTGACTATTACAGCGCCGTCTATCACAAAACAAGAAAAGTGGTCCAACTGAAACATTCATATTTCTTTACGTACTACACGAATATGCAATAAAAAAACACAATTGATACCCGTTTGACCTATGGTAGCGCCATCTAGCGGGCCAACCATAGCGCCATCTGGTTTCCCCCTTCAGGCTACTCGAGTTTCCTTCTTTTTAGTTTTTTCGTTTGATGATCATTTCGTGCAATATTAAGCCCGGTCACTATCAATGGACCACCCTGTATATCGATCAACTGTATTACCACTATAGAGGTGCATGAAACCACTCTAGTTATACATTAGGCGATACGTTGCCAGGCATTGTGCGTTTCAGCATTTCCGTTACGCTTTCCTTTGAATCTGACAATTTCGTGCTGCTCTTCCTTATATTAGTTCTGTTTGGTATGGGTCCCACGCACTGGAGCAGACTGCGCTCAGCTGATTTTAATAGGCGTAAGCGTACGTCCCACGTAGAGGCGTTATGCGAGAGCTGTAAAATTATTATACAGCACCCAAACTGCTGTAAATAACATAAAGTGTCCTTCCTTTGTGCCCTTAAAGCGATTCCCTACAGCACGTTACTGAAGCTCAGTTTGAATTGTGATAGATTCTGTTTGCGAAACTGGTAGTATCAAGGTACAAAACAGAAACTCTATTAACCTCTCCCACATGATTTTACATAATAAGTAGTACAGTAATTTTAATATGACAAACAATAATAAAATGGTAGTACACGAGTTAACAATTATTTGAGTGCACTTAATGCGACTGTGAATAAAAATACTGACAGTATAATTACTACTAACACAACTACTATTATAATAACTTGTAGTACAATAAGTATGCTGCTGCTAATAATGATAATAATAAAGATAGTGGCCGACACAAAATGTATTTTTGATTGTACAAAAGCTATATTCTCTGACAGCGAACTCTGAGGAAGAGCTCTTTAGACAGAATATTTCAGCTAAGGGCTCTGGGAAATGAGGAACAGCTCGTGGAAAAAAAGGATATTTTTTTTTTATCGGGATAACTGGTGCGTACAGGACCAATATACACATTATTGCTTTTCTAATAAACATGTCATTTGCTGTTGTTAGAAGTTACAATGAAGGTGGTTGTTCCTGAGTCAGATCCGTGGTACTGGAAAGTATTCAGAGAAGACGACTGAGCGATGAAATGGGACGGAAAGGATTTTGCTTGGGGCACAAAGAATTGTTCTCCGGTGGGATGAGCGTTTTTCGCACAATATTGTTAAGATAGAGGGGAGACATGAGGGATTCTGTTTGTTGACAAAACGGCAGGGGAGAGAGAGAGAGAGAGAGAGAGAGAGAGAGAGAGTGCGGAAATCTTTGCGGTTGTATCCACGTAGCCAAGATAGCTGGAGCTGGTGCAGTGGTAGAATATGGCGAAAAAGATGATCGTCTCAGATTTGACCCACGTAGATGTTCATCACTAGTTGTAAACGCCAGGAGTATTTCTGAGAAAGAACTTGCAGAAAAACACCACTGTACTCAACATTTGAAAGTACAAGCGTTTGTTCATATTTCTGTTTCAGGTCAAAAGGGAAGGATTTTTTTAAACCAGGGTGCCATTCGTAATACCACAAATAAATTCTGTCCTGCTCATTCAGAATTCCTATACAGTCGCTCAACGAGAACACTTTCCCGTAAATAACAACATGAGCAAATAATAGTGTAAGGCGCTGTCCACCCTACATGATACGTCGTTTGAGTCAAGAAGTGGAGAAGTTGGGATGTCGTGTAAAAGTTTATTCAGCCAGATACAAAAAGCAGCGAGAGGTATTTCTAATTCCCTGCGAAGTTATCTTTTATCCATCCATATTATAAAATAGTGTGTATTTATGTATGTAAGCGTTTGTATGTGTTCCACATCTTCTCCAAAATCACCGGACCGATTTCAACCAAATCGGTATAGATATATTTTACTGTCAGGCAACAATCACTGTGCGGGTAAGAGTCACCTACTCATTATAGGAGTGGGGGTGGGGATAAAAAAGAAGCGTAATCCGTGAGGCCTGATTTCCCAGATTTTATTCATCCAATATTTGAGAATGAGAGCTTAATGCGACATGCAACAAACTTTAGATATAATTTGAAGCATTTACGAAATGTTTCTAGCTGACAACCCCTACAGACTAATGAAAGGAAAAATGTGTATCTATTACTATTTTTCCGCTATTCTTGTAGTAAAAGTACCGCAAGGGGCATGACGTTACCATCTACTATTTATTTACTACTAAATATATTCGCGACAAATTGTGTAGATTGTATGCAGCTACACCACTGACTGTACATGCAAAATTATGTCATTGTCCGACGGATAGTTCAGGAGATATGACGTCATTAACGTTAAGCGACTGGTCAGACGCTGCGTGGTACCGGCAGAACTGTAAGTAAACACCTGGGTAACCCCCAGCTAGTTGATAATAAATTGTCAGCCTAAAATCGGAACTCATGGAAATGTCTGTATATATCTCCATTCAGTTATTTGTGAAATAACTGAAGAACGAGGACACCTTTGAGAGCGGCCTAGTCTGGCCGAAGACGTACAATAAAGTGGTCGTTCATTTTGCCTGCTGAAATTAGTCAGAGGGACGATACATATGACGGTACATATTCATGAAAGTCTGGCCAATGTAATCTGATCCAGTTTCTCTTTATTTCTTTTTCTTTTCTTTTATATTCATTTGTACGTGGAGTGGGATGTTCAAGTTCTGACCGACGGAAGTGACATAGTCTGTTCATTGAAATACAAAGCGAGCTGGCGGTGGGGAAGTGAGACACCTATTTGAGATTATTTTGGGTTGAGATTATTTTCGATCTATTTTTAATGTAATTCTTGGATAAATATTTATGAAAGACTAGTATACGCCTAAGTGTATTTGTTGACGATAGTACAGAGTGAATACAGTGAGTTGCTGTACATGTGCTGAGTAGCTACGGCCGCTACCGATCTTAGGGGATCAGAAAGATGACGAGGTGTGCCTCAGCTTCGTTCCTTGGGCACCTACCTCGTCGTCACGTGGTTTGCTCCATGGGTGGGTGGTGTGGCTGGTGGGAACGATGCAAACATATTGCTGCCCGGGGCGGAGTTGCGAAACATTATTGTTATCGACATCCGTAGCTGGCAGGGACATAAAACACAAATCGTGTCTTTCATTCATGAAATTCGTCTGGTACGCTTTTCTAAAAAATTAAATTCACCTAACCACCCCTCTTACACAACAATCAACAACTGTTAATCCTGTATTTTCCAGCCAACTATTAGCGTAGCATAAGGATACATTTGATAAATACACAGCCGACATCCCAGCCGGCCCCGCCTGTGTAGCTAAAGCCGCCCTTCTACCTTTGATTTGTCTCAATTACCTGTCCAGCTGCAATTACTGGTTCAACAAGTGAATAAGTTCTCATCGATCCTGCTAAAACCCAGGCAATAATTACGTGAAAAACCATGCAAGTATTCCATCCCAGAACTTTCCCCAAAATCCGCGACTGTTCCATCCCCTAAGCTAAATCGCTAAAATAAATGGGATTAACTTTGGACCAACATTAACCTGAAACTGTTACATGCTAACTTTCCGGAAGAAATCCTGCAATAGTCCAGATCATTTAACTGGTCAAACATGAGGATTAAATCCCCTAATCGCCATTCACACTTATATAACCGTATCTGTCTCATCCTTACACTTGCCCATGTTGCGTGAAATTATGCTCCTCCCAATTTTTATCACTCTCACCAAATCCTGAAACGATATGAAGTCCGAATCATTTTTAGACTGGTTGTGACCGTGAGTGACAAGGATTCTAGCCTGGTGGTTTCGTTGATGGCAGCAATAATTACGTATGGTCACCTCAGACTTAACTGCAGTGTGTGAAATGCATCCTCCAGTACCGCAGCAAACGCTGTGTTAGGAATGCAGGAGCACTTTGTATTCGTTTTATTGACTGATGACTGCAAACATCGACACAGTAGCGGCTGAGTGAAGGCGCTCGGGCTGTCTGAAATGAGTTCAGGACACTCGGAGCGCTACGGGAGTGTCATGAGCAGTGAGCACTGGCTGTCATTGTAAAGACCACTGGTTGTTGAAAGCTGGTATGGACTATAGTTCAATTCTTTTATCTTGGCTGCTCGCGCAGGCCCATCCAGACGCCGGACATAGCTGCGTTGCCAGTTGCAAACGACGCTCGCTCCAAGAGAAGCAGCGCCATAGTATAGTACAGTTCACAAACTTACGTTTAGGGGGGAGCGCGCAGTTTATGAGATAAACCCACCACGGCCGCATTAACCCTTTCGCTGCTACACAGACGTGCTGCCCGCATTGCGCGCTGTGCGCGTTTTTGTCCCTGTGCAGAGACGTGGTGTTCGACTGCTTTGACACACTTATCATTCGATTTCACAAAAACTATTTGGACAAAAAATTTGATTTTTACATATCTTCTTGACTGATACCTTCCCCCCATAAATGACTTAATTTGTTTCGATGTATTTTGTTTATTTCCTTTTGACTGACTGAAGTGCTTTAAAATAAGGCCAAACGCGCCCGTTGTAAATAAAACTTTTATTACAGTCGCGAAATATGGAACATTTCTCAGTATTACATACGACACCTATCTGGTACTTAAATTAAATGAGATATTGTTATATAGTAAATTTTATATGAAACTTAGGTATCTTGTCCACACTTCATTCTCATCTGCGTTGCACATCGAGACAAAATTAAGTCATTTATAGGGGGAAGGTATCACTCCAGAAGATGTGTAAAAATCAAATTTTTGGGCCAAATAGTTTTTGTGAAATCGAATAAGTGTGTCATAGCAGTCGACACACCACGGGTCTGCACAGGCGAGTAGTGCAGTGATGACGAAATCACGCACAGCGCGGAATGCGGGGAGCACGTCTCTGTAGCAGCGAAAGGGATAATGTAGAGACAAAGCTCTAGAAATTTCAAAAAATTACATTCAAACGAATAAAATTCATGAATTAAGGCACTTCGATATTGTTTTTAAATGAAGAAAACATTAAAAGCACCGCAGGATGGGACCGATGACCGTAGCAGTCTGGTCCTTTTAATCCCACAAACCAACAAACCACCGCACAAGGCTCGAACTCACAACCTTCCACTTAGCAGCCCAACACCTTAACCACTACGCTAGCATAGCTCGTTATACAGCGCATCTCCTCGAGGATTCTAACACGGCACGCAAAATACCGACAAACACTGTTGATATGACTATGAATTACTCATGTTCCGTCGAAGTACAACAGGAAATAAACAATTATTGCTGTTCTTTATTGCGAAAATGCGGGTCGTGAGTATGATACAAACACCTTTCCTTGCTATCGCCTGGATTTGGAGCCGATTTGCTTGTTTGGCTTAATTAATTAATAGAATATGAAGCAACTCCAATAAAAAATGCTTTTTCCAAACTTTCTATAACAGGAAGTCTGCTATCAAGACATAGCTTTTGTTCTATTACTTTATTTATGATTGATTGTTTCTAAAACTGATTTCATTCGTCCATGCTCTGCACTGCAGTCGAGCTCTGGAAACGTCGTTCTCTGTTCATTGGCTGAATGTGTTTTGTGACGTCAGATGTGCAGAACGAACCTAAACTCGGCCTCCTTCATAAAGGACGCGCACTTTAGCCGGGGATTCGACTGGTGACTGACCAGAAGACTATGCCGGTGAACAGAAGGATGCCGAATAATTTTGCCAACGTATAACCGAACTCTATACAACATGTAACTAGTAATCTGTCATTTACTGTAACAACAAATCACGAGTAACCGAAACTGTTGTAACCGTAACTTAATATTGCTTTGCTATGACAAGTGTGACCTTGTCTACATTTTGTTTAGTCTGTTAATATCGTATATAAATGCCACGTGTAGTGAAAATTTTTATAATGAACTACGTGTGCCAAAGCTCTGCTTTTAAACTCTTACCTTCGAAAACGTGTCTGTGTGCGCCTGCGAAGTCTGAACTCGTCACGTGATTTTAGCTGCGAAACATGTGGTAAGCTTCAGCTGTCGTAACAAACTGTTAGTTGCAATAGAATTAGAACTATCATTTAACCACATGGACCGTTACTACACTGGGAAACAGCGTGACTAATACTAATTCACATACAGTTTGGACAGATATCGCCTGTAAGCACCTTGTTATTTGTACGATTATGAGACATTGTGGTATTATATAAGTGCATTTTACTAAATCGTAGTTATAACAAAAATCATTATTTAAAATCTGACAAAAGGAATAGGAGCAGTAAATATATATAGGCAGAAATTAAATTTAGTACTTCTGAGAATGTAAAAAACTATATCGTTTATAGAAAGCAGTGTGGAACACATGCATTGAGATGACTGTAATTCTCTGTGCATGGCTAACTACAACATACAGTAAACTTCTTGCTTTGCAGTTGATGCGATGTCGTAAGTTGTGGTGGCAACCAATCCAGCACAGGCTTCTCCACGTGTCTGACATTGTTAATTACTACGGCTCCCTTCGATGCTTTCCACAGCCATCGTCCCAAATCGAGCAGTGGTCCAACTACTTTGGTTCTTTGTTTGTCCGCGTCAAATGAATTTCAGAGATGCCTTATAATTGTGAAAGTTTATAGCACACCATTTTGTAAACGTTTCGACCTGCCATTAAGCACATTTTTAAATTAACATCTCCAGGCATTAACAACACTTCCACACGCTCTCTGTCCTCCCTGCCTAAACCCTACTGGACACGCCGCTAGGCACGTCAAGATCATCCAAAATGGCGCCGAAGGGAAACATAATTTATGTCTCTGGCTTTCGTGATTGAACGTTTGAAAGTGCTACTAAAATATTCGCTACAGGTGATCAAGGAAAGGAGGACCAGCTATGTAAAGAACCTCAAGTTTATATAGACACAGTTACCACAGTAATCTCATGTTGTGGTCAGTTCGTAACCAGAATCAAATAAAACAAAAGCTTCTGAAGTTGACGTTAAACAGTTACTGTGACGAAGGGTGGTGATTTCTCAAGTAAGTAAACAAGGCTCTTAGCTATAGCCTTCGCACACAAGATCCCACAATTGGAGACCAAAAGGGGCTAGCAAAGTCTCAGTGTAGCCAGAGACAAGAAAGAATAAACATATAGTCCTTAGGCAGAAGAAAACAACCGCGCTGTTAACATGTTACTAACTAGTTAGTTCACAAAGCACTATGCAAGAAGAGGCTGAAGGCCCAAAAGGACAGTCACAAGTATAGTTGTTGAGAACTCTGACCCAATTCAAGCTAAACTTTCTGAAGGACAATCCAGTACTGAAGTTTTAGTACGAAGAGATATTCAAGTTCTGTGTATCGCAAATGAAAACAAATTTCTTACAAGTCCACTCACAGAAGCACTTGCCTGAAACTCGGTGTCATTGTTTTCGCAGCTACAAAGTGATACTCTGATTGATGGAATGTGACTGCATCCGGATGCCTGCCCAGAACGCCCACTCAGAGTGGACCATTGCTCACGGACCATTCGCAGTCATACATACAGCCCCAAAGCCAGGATACAGCTGCTCTTGTTTAGAGTCATTTGGACCACGCAAGGAAAAGGTCCATTGGGCCAGCGACCTCTGGCGGCCGTCTGGTGACCGACAAAACGTGGTAGTCTTAGTGTCTCTGGTTGACTGCATATCTCCTCTGTAATGTGGGTTGCTGGCTTGCTGGCAGAGTAGGGGACGTCCCCTGACACAGCATTTCAAATTTCCAAACGTGTGTGAATTCCTAAGGGACCAAACTGCTGAGGTCATCGGTCTCTAGATTTACACACTACTTAAGCTAACTTAAGCTAAGAACAACACACACACTCTTGACGGAGGGAGGACTCGAACCTCCGGCGGGAGGGGCCATGCAATTCGTGACATGGTGCCTCTAGCCACATCGCCACTCCGCGTGGGGATACAGCAATTACTGTCACTCATATTTTATAAACATTATTTGTATCATATTCCAATTACTATTTGACACATATTAATTAACTCTCAGTTTTGTAGTTTCAAATCAGAAGCTTTTTCCATCATGGCAATACCGATATTTTATAATATACGGTTTGGTAAAATTTTTTAAAAAATGTTGTAATTCCCTTTAGTCTATAGGTTATAGGCTCATACATGGAATATTTATACTATCACTAGGTGTGTCAAAGGAGACAGACACCTTTCATGTACCCAGCTATGGAAACAAGCCGTATTGTTCTACACAACGTAGCAGTACAGTACACCACCAATGTGGGAATGCGTTATTGCTGGTTTTCTGTCAGCCTCACAACCGCTTGTGGCAGCATTATTAGAGCATCTAACTGTAGGACTGTGACTGCTGCCCACATTCGTATAACTTGGCTACTTGCAAAGTCCTGCCGGCCCCGGTGGTCTCGCGGTTCTAGGCGCGCAGTCCGGAATCGTGCGACTGCTACGGTCGCAGGTTCGAATCCTGCCTGGGGCGTGGATGTGTGTGATGTCCTTAGGTTAGTTAGGTTTAAGTAGTTCTAAGTTCTAGGGGACTGATGACCACAGCAGTTGAGTCCCATAGTGCTCAGAGCCATTTGATTTGCAAAGTCCCACTTGGAGACTGTGCTGAAACACCTGGAAGTGAGGATGCAAAGGCAAAACTAGTCGCAATGGAGCAAGAGATAAACAAGTACAAAAACACACTTCTGTTGTGGAATGACGGTTTCTAACACAAATACTTTATAAGCCACAATCTGCCAGTAAAATTCTCCTTGAAATGTAATGGAAGTGATTGTAAAAAAAAAAAAAAAATTGCACATTTATTCAATCTGTTCCATGTGTAATGGCAACCATGAAGTTACAATTAAAAGTACCCATCTTTCCACCCATACCCTATTTTACCTATATCTTGTCAAAATTAAGGTTACAACCTACCATTTCCTAGCTCTGCTGCCATCACGCTCGTGTCCTAAAACGTCCTACCTATCTGTTCATCTGTTCATTCGCACACACACACACACATGTATATGAACTTACACACATTTTGGCAAAATAACTGATATGTATTTTTTGCACTACACTTTTCCTTTTTTTATCACAAAGGCAGGAAAGTATGGCCCAGCCATCCCAACATTTTGATGGTGAGGCTGTGGATGTCTTGTAACACACCTCCCTAGGCCCGACAAGACGCCTCTTGAGACGCGGCAAGGCAGGAGTAGGCAAAATGCAACAAGGAATAACAATATTAAAGTGCTAATAGTAAACTGCAGGAGCGTCTATAGAAAGGTCCCAGAACTGCTCTCATTAATAAACGGTCACAACGCCCATATAGTACTAGGAACAGAAAGTTGGCTGAAACCAGACGTAAACAGTAATGAAATACTAAACTCGGATTGGAATGTATACCGCAGAGATAGGCTGGACAGTGAAGGGGGAGGCGTGTTTATAGCGATAAGAAGTGCAATAGTATCGAAGGAAATTGACGGAGATTCGAATTGTGAAATGATTTGGGTGAAGGTCACGGTTAAAGCAGGCTCAGACATGGTGATTGGATGTCTCTATAGGCCCCCGGGCTCAGCAGCTGTTGTGGCTCAGCACCTGAAGAATAATTTGGAAAATATTTCGAGTAGATTTCCCCACCATGTTATAGTTCTGGGTGGAGATTTTAATTTGCCGAATACAGACTGGGAGACCCAAACGTTCATAACGGGTGGGAGGGACAAAGAATCCAGTGAAATATTTTTAATTGCTTTATCTGAAAACTACCTTGAGCAGTTAAACAGAAAACCGACTCGTGGCGATAACATATTAGACCTTCTGGTGACAAACAGACCCGAACTATTTGAATCAGTTAATGCAGAACAGGGAATCAGCGATCATAAAGCGGTTACTGCATCGATAATTTCAGCCGTAAATAGAAATATTAAAAAAGGTAGGAAGATTTTTCTGTTTAGCAAAAGTGACAAAAAGCAGATTACAGAGTACCTGACGGCTCAACACAAAAGTTTTGTCTCAAGTGCAGATAGTGTTGAGGATCAGTGGACAAAGTTCAAAACCATGGTACAATATGCGTTAGATGAGTATGTGCAAAGCAAGATCGTAAGAGATGGGAAAGAGCCATCGTGGTACAACAACCGAGTTAGAAAACTGCTGCGGAAGCAAAGGGAACTTCACAGCAAACATAAACATAGCCAAAGCCTTGCAGACAAACAAAAATTACGCGAAGCGAAATGCAGTGTGAGGAGGGCTATGCGAGAGGCTTTCAATGAATTCGAAAGTAAAGTTCTATGTACTGATTTGGCAGAAAATCGTAAGAAATTTTGGTCCTATGTCAAAGCGGTAGGTGGATCAAAACAAAATGTCCAGACACTCTGTGACCAAAATGGTACTGAAACAGAGGATGACAGACTAAAGGCCGAATTACTAAATGTCTTCTTCCAAAGCTGTTTCACAGAGGAAGACTGCACTGTGCTTCCTTCTCTAGATTGTCGCACAGTTGACAAAATGGTAGATATCGAAGTAGACGACAGAGGGATAGAGAAACAATTAAGATCGCTCAAAAGAGGAAAGGCCGCTGGTCCTGATGGAATACCAGTTCGATTTTACACAGAGTACGCGAAGGAACTTGCCCCCCTTCTTGCAGCGGTGTACTGTAGGTCTCTAGAAGAGCGAAGCGTTCCAAAGGATTGGAAAAGGGCACAGGTCATTCCCGTTTTCAAGAAGGGACGTCGAACAGATGTGCAGAACTATAGACCTATATCTCTAACGTCGATCAGTTGTAGAATTTTGGAACACGTATTATGTTCGAGTATAATGACTTTTCTGGAGACTAGAAATCTACTCTGTACGAATCAGCATGGGTTTCGAAAAAGGCGGTCGTGTGAAACCCAGCTCGCGCTATTCGTCCACGAGACTCAGAGGGCCTTAGACACGGGTTCACAGGTAGATGCCGAGTTTCTGGACTTCCGCAAGGCGTTTGACACAGTTCCCGGCAGTCGTTTAATGAACAAAGTAAGAGCATACGGACTATCAGATAAATTGTGTGATTGGATTGAGGAGTTCCTAGATAACAGAACGCAGCATGTCATTCTCAATGGAGAGAAGTCTTCCGAAGTAAGAGTGATTTCAGGTGTGCCGCAGGGGAGTGTCATAGGACCGTTGCTATTCACAATATACATAAATGACCTGGTGGATGACATCGGAAGTTCACTGAGGCTTTTTGCAGATGATGCTGTGGTGTATCGAGAGGTTGCAACAATGGAAAATTGTACTGATATGCAGGAGGATCTGCAGCGAATTGACGCATGGTGCACGGAATGGCAATTGAATCTCAATGTAGACAAGTGTAATGTGATGCGAATACATAGAAAGATAGGTCCCTTATCATTTAGCTACAAAATAGCAGGTTAGCAACTGGAAGCAGTTAATTCCATAAATTATCTGGGAGTACTCATTAGGAGTGATTTAAAATGGAATGATCATATAAAGTTGATCGTCGGTAAAGCAGATGCCAGACTGAGATTCATTGGAAGAATCCTAAGGAAATGCAATCCGACAACAAAGGAAGTAGGTTACAGTACGCTTGTTCGCCCAATGCTTGAATACTGCTCAGCAGTGTGGGATCCGCACCAGGTAGTGTTGATAGAAGGGATAGAGAAGATCCAACGGAGAGCAGCGCGCTTCGTTACAGGATCATTTAGTAATTGCGAAAGCGTTACGGAGATGATAGATAAACTCCAGTGGAAGACTCTGCAGGAGAGACGCTCAGTAGCTCGGTACGGGCTTTTGTTAAAGTTTCGAGAACATACCTTCACCGAAGAGTCAAGCAGTATATTGCTCCCTCCTACGTATATCTCGCGAAGAGACCATGAGGATAAAATCAGAGAGATTAGAGCCCACACAGAAGCATACCGACAATCCTTCTTTCCACGTACAATACCAGACTGGAATAGAAGGGAGAACCGATAGAGGTACTCAGGGTACCCTCCGCCACACACCGTCAGGTGGCTTGCGGAGTATGGATGTAGATGTAGATGTAGAGGTTTCCAGACAAACCAGAGCCAAATGACCAATCGCTTACACTCCAGCTCGACATCAGTTGTATCAGGGGCATTCTGAAGCTCCTCACTGAGTCGGGCTCTTGTTTCAGATACCATATTTTGTACAAATCGTCCTGGTGTTGCACCACTGTCTTCTGGGGAGAGGAAATATAGGTACGTTGTAAGTTTCGTGACATCCTAGCTAAGTGATGTCCAATGATAACTGATGCTGAAGTTGCTGAGTTTGTTGGCGACTGCTGCAGAAGGACATCTTGACTTCAGTCTCAGTTGCTGCCACTAAAGAAAATGTGCATTAATATGATTGGGAAGGAATGTGTTGGCATTTGCATGTAGACACCCTACCATATAATATTCTCTGCACTACTCAATCTTTATCCACAGCTATTATGCGGCTTTGTTGTATCAATCCTTTAATAACAACTGGTGTAGACATGTGTATTCGAATACAGAGATATGTAAACAGGCAGAATACAGCTCAGCAGTCACCAACGTGTACATAAGACAACAATGTCTGGCGCAGTTATCAGGTCGGTTACTGTTGCTACAATGGCAGGTTATCAAGATTTAAGTGAGTCTGAACGTGGTGTTACAGTCGACGCACGAACGATGGGACACAGCATCTCCGAGGTAGCGATGAAGTGGTGATTTTCCTGTACGACCATTTCACGACTGTACCGTGAGGATCAGGAATCCGACATCGCTGCAGCCGGAAAAAGATCCTCCAAGAATGAGTCCAACGATGGCTGAAGAGAGTCGTTCAGTGTGACAAAAGTACAACCGTTCCACAAATTGTTGCAGATTTCAATGTTACGCCATCAACAAGTGTCAGCGTGAGAACCATTCAACGAAACATCGTCGATATAGGCTTCGAAAGCCGAAGGCCCACTCGTATACACTTGATCACTGGGCGGCACAAATCTTTACGCCTCGCCTGGGCCCGTCATCACCGTCATTGGTCTGTTGATGACTGGAAACATGTTGCCTGATCGGACGAGTCTCGTTTTAAATGGTATCGAGAGGATGGACATGTATAGGTACAGAGACAGACTTACGAACCGCCGGCCGGGATGGCCAAGCTGTTCTAGGCGCTACAGTCTGGAACCGCGAGACCGCTACGGTCGCAGGTTCGAATCCTGCCTCCGGCAGCGATGTGTGTGATGTCCTTAGGTTAGTTCGGTTTAAGTAGTTCTATGTTCTAGGGGACTGATGACCTTAGAAGTTAAGTCCCATAGTCCTCAGAGCCTTTGAATCATTTGAAACTTATGAACCCATGGACCTTGCGTGTCAGCATGGGACTTCTAAAGCTCGTGGAAGCGTGTGTAATTGGAGTGATATGAGATCCCTAATACGTCCAGATGTACTTCTGACAGGTGACATGTACGTAAGTATCCTGTGTGATCACCTGCATCCATTCAAGTCCATTGTGCATTCCGACCGACTTGGGCCATTCCAATAGGACGATGCGACATTTCATACATACAGAATCGATACAGAGTGGTCCCAGAAAGACTCTTCTAAGTTTAAACACTTCTGCTGGCCACCAGACTTCCCAGACATGAACATTATTGAGTATATCTGGGATGCCTTGCACCATGCTGTCCAGAAGAGACTCCACCCCTCGTATTCTTACGGATTTATGGACAACCCTGCAGGATTCATAGTGTCAGCTCCCTCCAGCGATACTTCAGACATTAGTCAAGTCCATGCCACGTCCTGCTGCGGCACTTGTACATGCTCGCGAGGGCCCTACATGATATTGGGCAGTTGTAGCAATTTCTTTGGCTCTTCGGCGTAACCTCTATTTTGTATTAATTCAGAAATTATATACAATTGCAGAAAAAACAGCATGTTAGCACAGATTCAGAGAGTGCCAGCTGAGGTTCTCTTGTTGTTGCAGTGACTGCTGTGGGGACAGCCTGGGAGCATGGCCTCGGCACCGCCCGCCGCCTGCAACCGCGCGCTGCGGTGCCCTCTGCCACTGACGTCACGCAACCTCGCCCCCGTCTCCGCCGCCGCCAGCCACTGGTCACCGCGGCCAGCCCCGGCGCTCCCCTGAGATGGCCGGCGCACCCCTGACCGCCGTCACAGTTGCCGCCGCCGTCTGTTACCCGCGACCACGCCACCATGGCGGACGCAGAAGAGGCGCTGTCGCACGTCAGCGCCAGAGGTCAGTACACACGCGTCTACGTCTAAGAGTGCATCGGAACGCCAGCACCAGAATATTCTACCAATATCTTCCAAAACGAAGCGCACCTGTTCTAACTTTGTTCCTCCTATTTGGCGCTCAATCCATTTATATCTCTTTCCCACTGACATTACTTTCGTTTTGGAGATGCTAATCATCATACCATAATCCTTACATTTGTGATCTAGCTCTGAAATATTACTTTGCAACTTTCAATCGAAGCTGCCATCACAACCAAGTCCTCCGCATATGCGACACTGCTTATTTTGTATTCACATATCTTAATCTCACCAAGCCAGTATATTGTTTTCAACGTATGATCCATAACTAATGTGAACAACAGTGGATACAGGTTGCAGCCTTTTCTTGCCCCTGAAACTACTCTGAACCGTGAACTCAATTTACCGTCTACTCTAACTGCTGCCTGACTATCCATGTAAAGACTTTTAATTGCTTGCAAAAGTTTTTAAAGGTCTTTACATAGATACTCAGGGATCAGTTAGAGTTGACGGTAAATTGAGTTCACGGTTCAGAGTAGTTCTAGGGGCAAGAAAAGGCTGCAACCTGTCTCCATTGTTGTTCATATTATTTATGGATCATACGTTGAAAACAATAGACTGGCTGGGTGAGATTAAGATATGTGAACACAAAATAAGCAGTCTCGCATATGCGGAGGACTTAGTTACCATGGCTGATTCGATTCAAAGTTTGCAAAGTAATATTTCAGAGCTAGATCACAATTGTAAGGACTATGGTATGAAGATTATCATCTCCAAAACGAAAGTAATGTCAGTGGGAAAGAAATATAAACGGATTGAGTGCAAAATATGAGGAACAAAGTTAGGACAGGTGGTCGGATTCAAGTACTTGGGATGCATATTCTTACAGGATGGCAACATAGTGAAAGAACTGGAAGCGAGGTGTAGCAAAGCTAATGCAGTGAGCGCTTAGCTACGATCTACTCTCTTCTGCAAGAAGGAAGTCAGTACCAAGACTAAGTTATCTGTACACCGTTCAATATTTCGACTAACATTGTTGTATGGGAGCGAAAGCTGGGTGGATACACGTTTCCTTATCAATAAGGTTCAGGTTACGGATATGAAAGTAGCTAGGATGATTGCAGGTACTAGTAGATGGGAACAATGAGGAAATCAAAGAAAAACTGGGAATGAACTCCATAGATGTAGCAGTCAGGGCGAGCAGGCCTAGATGGTGGGGTCATGTTACACACATGGGAGAAGCAAGGTTACCCAAGAGACTCATGGGTTCACCAATAGAGGGTAGGAGGAGTCGGGGTAGACCAAGGAGAAGGTACCTGGATTCGGTTAAGAATGATTTTGAAGTAATAGACTTAACATCAGAAGAGGCACCAATGTTAGCACTGAATAGGGGATCATGGAGGAATTTTATAACGGGGACTATGCTCCAGACTGAACGCTGAAAGGCATAATCAGTCTTAAATGATGATGATGATGATAATGATGATGATGATGAAGACGAAGCGCATAAAAACGATAACTTTCCTGTCTGTTGGAGACAGAAAATGCTTTGGATAGCCCGTGGGGTGGGGACCATTTGTATACGCAAAGAAGAATCATATTAGTGTAACTATCCAACAGCACAGGGTCAAAATGTGAACGTTACAGCCTTTCTCCAGCTTAGGCAAACGGAGTAAACTGAGGCATTATTTTTAAATTAGACATGGTCAACTGTTGCCCTTTTGGAACTATTAGACTTAGTTCATGTGCTGTTGCCGAGAAAACACGAAAAAAGAATTTTTCAGCGTTTTGTCTTCGTCAACAATGAACATCTAAACAATTAAACGCACCAAGCTGCTCAAATTTTATCGGTTAATATCGAATTATCTATCTAGAACTGCCATCCTCTCGGTTTTAAATATATATGAGAGTGACTTAAAAAGTTCCCGGAATGGATTAGAAAATAACTACTTATATCACTGAAACTTTTTTTGTATTTCAATTAGTCTCTATGTAGAATAATTCACTTGGCCCAACTATCTTCCAGTGCCTTGATCCCATCTCGAAAATGATTTTCCTCGAGGCCTGCAACATTGTTGTCAACTCCGGCTATCAATTCTTCGTCTGAAGTACATCAATGTCAACCAAGAAATATTTTCACTTTTAGACAGAAGTCTGACAGAGTCATATCATGTGAAGGAGGCGGGCGTGTCCACAATTCATACCTTAGTTCGTGTAATATTGCCATGGCGACGACACATGTGTGTGGGCGCGTGGCAAGAGTCGTGGTAATCGTTACTTAAATCTCGTTTTTTTTCTATTTTTGCAAATCACTATGCGGGAACATCAACAGAGCCGCGTCACTGACACAGCTCTCTTCCAAGAGTGCTGACATGGCACGTGTTTCAAGGCAAATGTCCAGTGAATATCACTTTAACAACTCGTTGCGCCAGCGCTGATCTCTCGTGGTGATTCCGAGAACTTTTCAAACCGTCCTCGTATATCCGTTATCGAAAAAAACCATAGAGATGTTACTTGGGTACCAAAACCTAGCTGTTGATTTCAAAAAGGCTATGCACAGCAAATGGCTTTAGTTTTTACGATATATTCCTAATTTCATAATGTCTAAGGACCATGAAAATTTTTTTCATATCTTGGTCTTTTTCTGAGATACTTTGTTTCAAATTTACCCGCAATCTACACGTAGAATGTGGTGTGAGGCGAAAACGTAGTTTATAAAGTGTTGCAACAAGGAGAAATAGACCGTCCACTCACCTGGATCCCTCATCTCTGCTCCATCCAAGCCAAAGCAAATAACCGCCTCCAACTCTTTAAACTCCTCTCTGGCCAGACATGGGGTTTGCACCCTTTACCATCCTCCACAACTACAAATCCTTAATCCGTCCCATCCTCTGTTATGCTACTCCCACCTGGGTATCTGCCCCACCCATTCTATAAGTCCCTCCAGATCCTTGAGCGTCATGCACTCCGCCTCGACTTCAGTACACACCTCCCATACCCCACGCAGATCCTCTATGATGTCATTCCTTTCCCCCATCTGCTCCTATTCCTCAAACATATTCGCATACTCTACACCTCACGCCGCCTTGATCCCCCTCACCCCCTGGTTGCTCCTCTCCTCTCCTATCCCCACCCCCTGCCACGTCTTCAATGTTATGTCTTCCCTACCCTCCATCTCTACACCTATCATCTCCTTTCCCAAGGTGGCTTCCATCAACCCCCCCTCCTGGATGATGCCGTCTCTCCCTCCATTTATCCCTAGTATCAACTTTGATCCTCAGTCCCCCTCCTTTCCTCTGTCCTTTTCCTGGGCTCCCTCTCCCCACTTCCATCCTCTTTTTTTCTCCACCTACGCTCTCTCTGCCCCCCTTCTCACCCCCGTTCTTTTGCATTTCCATTCCCTCTCGTGTCTGAACTGCCCCGGCCCCCGTTATGAGTCCTCTCCCTCCTTTGGTACCCCCCCCCCTTTTGATTTTCCTCTCCTCCCTCCTTGTTTTCTCCCCCATCTGCCCAGGACCCCTCCCCCCATCTGCCCTCGGCTGTGGTGTGCTATTCTTGTGCCGACATTTTACTACAGTGTTTACAGTGAGTGTTCAGTGTCGTGTGTCTTCTCCGAAGTGTTGCGAACGGCCATCATACTGTCGCTGGGTGTGATTCTTATATGTCTTGCGAACAGAAACCAGACTGTCGCCATGTTTTTTAATTGTCTGTCTACTATGTTCCCTGTCTGCTTCCTGTGTATTTTATCAGCTTTGCCAACCCTTTGCTTTATGTTTTAACTTTCCACAATTTTCCGCCGTTTTACAATTTCCGTCACCGTTGTATCACCTGCTTTTATTGTTTCTGATCTTCTTTCTTACGTTTTAAAAAGTCAGTATGCTGCAGAGCAGCGGAATAAGCTGCTGCCAGCCCGCCCACTTCAGGGGGAATCGAAATACAATAAGGAAAGAAAAAGGAGAAATAAGCCGTTAAGTCTGTGCGATTTGTCTCCCTCATCATCAGAAGGGGTCTGGGAACATCAGAAAAATTTTTGTACACATAAAATCAGATGTGAGATATAAAATTAATTTTGCGTTATTTTAATTTCACATAAGTAAACTATCTAAATTTTACTGGCTCATAAAGTTATTCTTTTTTAGCAGGGGAAAGAAAGGAACCAATGGTAAAATGCTCCTAGTGGAGCACAAAATACATGATTTTTTTTCCTTTTTGAAGGAATTACTAAAATGTGGAGCACCAGCTGCCTCATTCTATCTTCCTTAGCACCTTGAAATATTTTCCCAATAATTTTGGCATATTCCTGATTTTTATTTTGAGTGGGAAAAAACTGAATAGTAATAAAATGCTGAATGATAACAGACAGTGGTTGTAGTGTAGAAAGAGTGAAGTAGGCAATGGCAGTGTGAGAGAAAGAGAGGGACACAGTGACAGTGGGACATAGTTAACAGCGAGAGGGCAGTGCCAGAAAAATAGCGAAGGTGACAATGCCAGTGAGAGAAGAATAAAGAGAAGGAGAATACGGAATTCGGTGACAGCCAGCGATAATGTGAGAGAGAGTCTAAGACAATGACAACAATGAAAAAGACAGTGGCAGTGGAAAGAAATGAATCAGATAGTAATAGCGTGGGAGAGCAAGAGGCAGGCAGTGACACTGAGAGGAGACAGTAGTAATACAATAGAACGAAGGTAATTGTTGCTGATATATAGGAGACAATGACAGAGAGGTACGAAGAGATAATGACAATAAGTTGGACTGAGAGATCGAATGAGAATGGGCAAGTGGGAGCGGGTGGGTATGGTCGACTTTTTACAGCGATGGAATAGTGGGTGTGAGCGGGTGGGAGTGAGAGGTGAGTTGCATGTTTAAAAAAGCGCCAAAATGGTCGCATGTCAAGATTTGTGGAAAAAATTTTAAAAGTCTGAGAAAGATAGAATGGGCAGCTGGTACAACTCTTTCCAGTCAGAGTCTTTCACTTTGAAGAGGAGCATAATCGCCTTTTTTGTGCTCCGATAATTTTTCCGCTGACAGACGTAATACTCGGCAAAGCGAACCATATAACTGGCAGTAGCGGGAACTAACTCAGCCGCTTGACTAGGTACACCAACGCTCCAGCAATCCGGATAGTGAGAACTTGCACTTAACAAAATTAATTTATGAGAAGGAGCAAACAGCGAAAGGTCACACGGAAAACGCGACGAAATGTGCAAACAAAATGTTAAAGCTTCTGGCCCCTCCCCGTTCCAGAACATAAAAAGAAGGTCGAATTTAATTAAAAGTATCTTACGTTTTACCTCCAAATCTGAGCGCTAAGGTTCATGTAATTTTGTTAATGTGAGCTACCGCTATAAGAGGTCTAAAATAAAAATGCAATGGAAAATATAAGTTACCGCATAAACATAATGTGGGGCCCTAAATGTCCCTTAGGAGTGCCTAAAACAATCTTCCACCGTTACGGGCGTCGGTAACAAAACCAAAGAATCCTGAATGATATGTCGAAGCGAAAATAACTGTCTAAGCTCGATATAGCATTTTTTTAAATAGGACATTAAACTGGATTGGTTGAAAATAAATTACATCACTTAAACGCCAACAAGGAAACGCCTGACAGCTGGGAGCAAAACACTATACATATTCTTTTTATAGTATGATAGCAACGCACCTTGTAGTAGTAACTTCCTCACAGCATTTAAAAACCCTTAACGACTAGCTTAGCGCCTGCTTCTTTCTTCGCTACCGTTTGCGTAGTAATTATAGCAAAAATAATTTTGTAAACATCGGAACGTCTCTGTTAGATTCGATTCATATTATTTAACTTGTATTTCGTGCTGTCACACTCAATCATTTGTAATTTAGTTTTTTTACTTTATGTGTGTCCCAATTTCGTGGTATAGAACTACCTTTAAGTATTAATTTTTCAGTAACTATGAAACACCCCCTTTGAAAAATTTGTGAAATACTGTGCTAATAAACCTCTTACATTATTTGATTTTCAAACAGCTGAGCAGAACTCAACGTAGTCAGACATTTTTCTCTTTACTTACTCTGATTCTCAATAATATGACACACAATATTTTTAGCGCAACGCAGTCTGACTTTCAATAATCCCTACAAAGGAATGGCTGTGACTAACAATAACCTATACCTTTCATGAATGACTTACCTCACAAAAATTTTCGTTACCCGAACTACTGCAATACCGCGAGCGCCAATACTGTCAGCCAAATAAAGGATTCTAACTACTGAAGGCACTAACTATGGATAGGCATGGTTGGCAAATGAAAGATTTTGATAGAGAACAAACAATGTATTTACCTTAATAGTGTTCAAAAGTCATATATATATATATATATATATATATATATATATATATATATATATATATATATATATTCATGACATCCAGTCTTACAAATTTCGTTTTTATGACGGATACACGTCCAGATCGTCCCTCTCAAAACTCTGCCATCTCTCTTCTCTAACAATCCTACCACAACAAAGGTCAAAATTTAATAATGATTTTGGTGTTGCTCACACTGCTAAATACTTCATTTTCGGGCAACAACAAAGTTATTATGTGGCAGGTGTCATTAGAGCGCAGTTAATAAAGTAATTTCATGTAATAATGAATAAACTAGGCCCTCATCTTTTCGTGTTTCCCACGCTGGTCTCGTTGTAAAATCATGGCTCAATCGTCAAAATCTAGGTGGTGATGATTCCAAGCTCGGATGCAAAGAGGTCTAGGTTTTATTATGCGATATTCAAAAGTTTTGTAGATGCGCTTCACAAACCATTCTTGAAGATTGCACATTTTCAGGACAATGGTGATGTAAAAAAGGTAGCAGCCCTCTGAATTTAAGTTACACTTCTTTTTTATTACTTTTGCTGCAATATCACGTATCACACAAAACAACACTTCACAATACAAAACATACTTGAAAACATCTTCCTCACTGTTAAATTTCACATTTTATAAACTGGCTACAATATGCGTCTTTCCAATATGACGTCCAAGACTTGACTTTTTCAAGGTCTCACTCTCTAAATCTCTAACTAGCTAAAAAATCGCTTACGCGCCCAAAAATCAGAGTTACAAGTACGTCAAAGCTCATAGTGACAAAAGAAAGAATGCACATAAGAATAATATCATTGCAAGATAAACATATCGATGTATTAAAGTACCTCTACATTAACGAAATCAAATCTGAATGTTGTGTCAGAAATATGTTAACTACTTTACAGAAACATAGTAGAATACTGCTGGTGTCGAGAGGTTGAGTTGAGGTGCCGTACTGGTTACGTAATTCAAATACCACCACTGCTGACGGCTCACCTCCAACTGCGCAACGCTACGCTCTGTACGCAATAGCAAATATTCCCACAATGCAAACCAGCCACAGACTGCACACAGCACAGTCAGCGATTTTCATACAGAGCGCTACGTGACGTTACCAACACAAAAACCTAAACAGCCTACTTGCAACTACCTAATCCTATGTATATTACATGAAGTTGGAGCCTACAAATTTCCCTTCCTCTCTATATCCTTTGTACGAATGAGTGAGTGAGCGCGTACGTTGAATTTGTCTTATACATGGTAGCAGTACGGCAGCTGACTGTCTGCTGTGGTAGCAACAGTGTAGCCAACGTAACTGTCTCAGACAAGGCAGAGAGATTTATATCTTTTCGGTGGTCATTCGAAAGTAGTCAAGCTGGGGACGGATAGGACCCCTCTGGTCCCTTCCGGCTGTGTGGGGGGAGCTCGTTACAGGGAGAGCGTGCTCTCGGCATTCGGGACTGAATCGTTGATTAATGAAGAGCGGCTTGGCGCTGGTGAGTGTATTAATGTGTCGTGCCGTGTAGTTATTTCAACTGACGTACACGTCTGATCTGCTAGTTCATTTTCGATTTCGGTAGTGTAGTCATGAGTATATTTTCTGCCTTTAGAAGTTTTTCCGGTCCTTTTGTGTATGCAGAACACATGGTTGTACGAAGTTCTTCAGTGTAGTGGAAATTTCACCGTGTGCAGTTTCAGTACCACCTCGAATAAGTTTTATTCTTAAGTCTGCGTTACATTTTATTGATATTTGTGTCTATAGGGTTTACATTTGTATTCTTGAAGTTTTAACGAGTAATTTGACTTCGTTCATAAACATTTACGGCATTTGCAGGTGTTTCACGCCAGCATACCTTAGTTTCTTGTGCAAGCTGATTCAAATAAACGTCTTTGTTGGAAAGTGTTCCATAGTGTTCGTATTGACAATAATTCAATCATAGTAATAGGGATGAACATCTGAGTCGCCGGCCGCGGTGGTCTCGCGGTTCTAGGCGCGCAGTCCGGAACCGTGCGACTGCTACGGTCGAAGGTTCGAATCCTGCCTCGGGCATGGATGTGTGTGATGTCCTTAGGTTAGTTAGGTTTAAGTAGTTCTAAGTTCTAGGGGACTAATGACCACAGCAGTTGAGTCCCATAGTGCTCATAGCCATTTGAACCATCTGAGTCTTTGACTTATTTTGATGGGCCAAATTCTTTTCATCTCTATTCTTATGTGTCTAAATCATGTATGTTTTAGTGAACTCTTCCCACGCAGGTCTAAGAATTCCTTTACATTTATCACCTCAAAGTACTTCAGCACTCAATATAATAATAATATAAGTGAGTTAATTAATTAAATAACAGACAATGACTGATTATATTTTACAATTACTTGGTGAATTTTTAATATGATGTTTTATTTTAATAAACCTTGTTACACTGTGACTACTGTTTGTCCAATTCCTGAAGCGCAAAAGGCAGCCCTTATATATGTAGACTTTTGTCTAAGTGTCTTATCCATTTTGTTGAGGCTTAAGCTCCTGCTTTCTGCGAATTACTTGATTTAACGTTTCTACGTAAATTGTTTCCATTTACCCATTCCACATATTGACTAGAACCTTTTTATTAATATGAACACGCTAGGTATGCTTGCCGATTTAGTGATTAATTCAGTTCTTATATTAAATTTCCCAATTTCAATCCAACTAAATGGTGACCCAGCAAAATTTTGTGGCACACGTAACTTACAATAGACTGCAGAGTAGCTTCCCCAGAGTCTGTTTGCAAAATCACTTTCTAGATACCATTCATCAAATAATAATCATTTAACAAGTATTATACCTACTGAAAATTAAGGTACTAAAGAGCTGCTTCTTTTTCTATGCAGTTCTGACAAATAGCTTTCTTTGATTTACTTTGCAATTTCCTACTCCTTCTAAAATTTTCACGCTAATTAAGCCATAAAAGAATGGTCTTTTCCGAACGTACAGAGGATATGCAAAATAATGTGAACACATGTTCTTACTTGTTAATGGTTTATTAATAAGCGGTTGGACCCCCATTTGCCCTTAATACAGCTGCGATTCTTGTTAGAATACTAGCATATAATGACTGTATAATCTCCAGTGGAATGTTATGCCATTCCTCGATCAGAACATCTTCTAACTGCTGCAGTGACGAGGGTGGTGGAAATCTGATTAGTACCGCCCACAATGGCTCGATAATGTCCATGCCTGGGGACTGTGCTGGCCAGGGAAGACACTACAGTTCAGTTGCATGCTCCTCATACTACGATTGTACTGTCGTGGCTGTCTGAGTGGGTGCATTCTCGTCCTGAAATATGTCATCATTGTTGAGGAACAACAATTGAATCGTGGGGTGCACCTGATCACCCGAAATGTTCACTCAATCATTGGCTGTAACACGGAATTGGAGAGAAATGATGGGACCAGCAGAATACCATGATATGGCTGCCCACACCATCGCATTTACACCTCCATGCTTAACTGTTGGAATCAAGCAATCATAATTGCAGACTTCTTTTTGCATTCTCCAGACGTAAACAATGCCCGATGTTGGAAATATCGAAAACGTGTTTCCACTTGTCATCCGTCCAGGATTTATGCTCCTGACACCATGTTTTGCGCTTCTTTGCGTTGGTCGTCGTCACTAATGGTTTCTGTATAGCAGCTCGTCTATGAGTATTCGCTTTATTGAGTTCTCGGCGAACGGTGACGATAGATACGGGGCCTCGAAGAAGGCTATTGAGTTCCGCAGTCACTTTAACCGCCGTAGTTTTGTGTTGTTAATGACACTATTCGTGTTAGTGTACGACGTTCTCCCTCATTTAGATTTGATTTACGCTCGCTATTAGGTTTACACGATGATGTCTTTCCATGTCTTGTGTAGGCTGTCGTGATTGTTGAAACAGTTGCTCTTGAAACATTCAGTAAGTTGGCTATCTTGGCTACTGACGCTCCAGCTGATCAGGCCCCCACAATCTGCCCTCTTTGGAACTCTGTTAGGTCTTTCATTGCTCGTCGACCTCGATCTCTGAATGCAAATACGAAGTGTGCAGTACTATTAAACTACGTGCACTGATGCCCAGTCCGTACTGAACTCGCGCAGTCCTACGCGACACGTGCCTTATCTGCGTTGGTGACCGCCAAACACAGCCATCCCATTACTACCATTGTTCACATTATTTTGACTATACCCTTCATTTCTGACGAAAAAGCTTTTGTGGTAGGTAGAGTCGGAGATTTTCCTTAATTCTGTTTTTAGTTCTTTCTGCGATATTCCAATTGAAACGTTCATCCCGTAACACATACCTCATTATTTATAAGCGGGAAGTTACATATCAGTTTTCATAGAGTTAGCTTTAAGAAAGTTTTAATATGATGAAATACTTTGATACAAATTTTCATCCCTTATTTACCTCCTTAGGGGCTGAATTCCCAAAATCACTGAAACAGGGTTTGAAAAAAAAATTCGTCAGAGAAGCCAAATAGAAATTTTCATAGATTAAGCCTAAAAAATGCCTTCGTAATGAAAGTTTCCATAAAGCTTGCATCTTCTGTATCACCCCCTCCGGGGATGAATTTTTTGATTTGTGACCGAGAAACGAATCACAACTGATCAAAGATTTAGCTTTAAAATGGTTTCAGAATGAACTATTTTCATACAATTTTCAATTCCTATTTTTCCCTCTTAATGGACAGAATGTTCTAAAATGGAGAAAAACATTTTTTTTTAGTTTCTGAAAAAGAAACCAAATGCCAGTTTTCATAAGTGTAGTTTCAAAATTGCCTTAACAAACATATTTTTCAAAAAACCTTTCGTCCCTTATTTCACTCCCTTAGGATGCGAATTTTGAAAAACCCCTCTTAAACGATGCCTAAAATATAAAATCATCACCCTCACCAAATTTCAAGTTTCTATCCTTAGTGTTTTGGTGAGTCAGTTGGTCAGACTGGACATTTCTTTTTATGTAGATAACCATACGTTGGCGCAAATATAAACATGCTGGTTTAGAACGAACACAGTGCAAAGACAAACTGATACAATTTTAAAATTGTCTCCCTTTCTTTCGGGACAAAGGCGCTTTCAGGATGCCGCGCCTTTTAAACCACTATTTCGCCTCTCCACCGCGTTATAATTAGTCTCCCGGGTACTGCATTCCCCGGAACGCGAAGCTGGGGTGGTTCTGGCGTTCTTCGCCGATTACTTTCAACAGATTGTTTTCTAAAGTTATTAATAAAATGATTTTAGTCACTTGTTGGCGTTCTTCCATTCCACGATAACAGCTGGAAAATAAATCTCCCTAGATTTGAACTTGAAATTAATTTTTAGCGAAGGGATGAAAAAAATTAATGTACTTGGAACATTCGAAGCTGATAAAATTGAAACCATGCAAACTGCTGTAGGAGAGACACGATGTTGAAGTGATTGAAAACAGAATTACTTATCCCAAAGAAAAGGAAAAGCAGGAAAGTTAAGGCGACAAATATGAGATTGACAGTATGGATAACTGCATTATATTAGGCAAAAATTCATGCAATGATATGAACAACACAAAGAATTGTCAACCAAGGCTAGCACAAAAACTTTGTTCAGGGGAGGATGTGTGGTCGGGAATTGTGATCGGAGAACGAAGCGATTGGTGATGTGATTTACGGTGTAAGTTTTTTCAACTTAAAATCGATCATCCTGTAAATATTCATTCAAGAAATACCGGAAGATATGATACTAGTTCCTATCTGCTAAAATTATCGCAGTATTGCAGTTGTGTAACGTGACAAGGTCGTGTGATATTTTTTCTGAGTCATCAGCTTTCTGACTGGTTTGATGCGGTCCGCTACGGATTCCCGTCATGCCAACATCTTGTATATTAGTTCTCAACTATTTGTTGTATGTACTCCAATCGCTGCCTTCTCCTACAGTATTTACTCTTTATATCTCCGTCTAATACAACGGAAGCAATTCCCTGTTGTCTTAAAACACATTCCATCATACTGTCTCTTCTTCATGGCAGCATTCTTCACGTGTTCCTTTCGTCTCCGTTTCTGCGGATAGCTCAGAGAACTTCCTCATTCCTTACCTTATGATTTCACCTAATTTACAATGTCCTTCTGTAGCCACCACATCAAAAATGCTTCGATCTTCTTCTGTGTCGGTTTCCCAGAATCCACATTTCGCCGTCATACAACGCTCTGTAACATTGCGTACTGACGTATGCTTTATCTAGGTCTACAGATCCTATGAGCGTGCCTTGATTTTTATTGACTCTTGCTTTCATTATCAAGCACAGAGTACGAACTGCCTCTTTGGGGGCTTTATTTTTCCTAAAATCATTGTCTAACAGATCTTCAGTTTTCTTTCCAATGATTCTGTATGTTATTACTGTCAGCATGAGCTGTCGAACTGATTGTGCGGTAGCTTTCGGACTTATCTGCCATTTCTGTCTCCGGAATTATGGCTATGATGTTTTTCCAAAAATTTGATGGTACATTGCCGATCTCATAGGGTCCACACACCAGCTTGAATAATCTAACAGCGTAAAATCCAGGATGGAATGGGTGTGGCTTTAGCTGCCAGAGATTGCAGTCTTGTGTGTGTGTGTGTGTGTGTGTGTGTGTGTGTGTGTGTGTGTGTTCTATCTCCGACGAAGTTCATGTTGGCCGAAAGCTCATTTTCTGACAGTCTTTTTGCTGTGTCCATCTGCGGCTCAGCATCTCCGCTATATGGCGAGTAGCAACAACTTCCACTAATGATTTTAGGAATTACGACGTATTTTATCTATTCCTTCTGTCTTACCTGATCTGAAGTCTTCCAGGGCTCTTTGAAAATTTAACACTAATACGGGATCCCACATGTCTTGTGTATGGAAACCAGTTTCTTTGTCTATTAGACCATCAGACAAGTCCTACTTATCCGCTCCCTTCTCTGCGTTCAGCACTGGAATTCCCATTGCAGTCTTGATGTTATCGTAATTACTTTTAACAGCAGAGCTGATAACCGCCTTCATTACGCTGATTAAGAATTGGATGACATGGAAGTGAGATACATTTGGTTTGATCTTAATAGGCAGCAGGAGCGTACAAATTTGTCTATTACGTTACTCATAATAATTTTTGGAGTGATGGTCAACCCGGAAACACCGGGAATAAATTGTTCTCTCACCATGAACATCATATAAAAAAGTCCTTGTCACAGATGCATATAACGTCCAAATAAATCGCGGGGAAACTAATGTCACTAACATTCTGCAATGTAGACTTTTCATAGATTAATTTTACAACCATGAACCAGCGTCTTACTGTTATTGCTTCAGCTGCCTTCTCCCTTATTTTCAATCACAAATACCAACAGAGTTCGACTCCGACAAAAGCAAAATTACTATTCCACTAATATTGATCCCAAAATGTACACCATACCAGTCTAGAGATACCTGGTACCTTAAGCTACGTACAAGAAAATGCATTCAATACAGAAATTTTTCACTCTATGAAACACATTTTTAAAATGTGCCACAATAAGTGAGCTACCTCTTACGAAGGAGACGTCATAGTTTCAAAAATAGCAAACTGCGTTGTATTAGTACGAAATTTTGAGGATTAGGAATTAAAATGGCCAGTGGTTGCTTTAGACGATTCATACACATTACTCTATTGATAAATACAGGCCAGATGATGGTGCTCAAGGTGTATTGTCAAACAAAAGTAAGACTACTGGAGTATGCCCTGTTGCTACCACTTCTCCTCGTTTTTCGAGCATAAACACAGATAAGTCACCAGGTTACACTGCCGTGTATTACAGGATGAGCAAAATGAAACTGTGCGGGGAAATAATTCATGCACCGTAAGTTAGGCAACCCAACTTATATCTTCTGTCACATATGTGTGTGGCATAATTTGGACTGCATATCTTAAAGTACGTGAACCCCTTTTCCGGAATAGTTTTATTTTGTGTTATGGACATAAGAACCGTACACAGCATAATACAAGGCGTTTTTTTCCATTTTTTTAAAAAAAAAGAGTAAGGTCCGTTTGAACAAAAGTACAGAAAGAAATTTCACTGAAAAATTACGGCAACCAGCCACTTTTTAAATCGTTTTTTTATTTACGCCAATATGCATTTCGGGTTTGCACCCATCTTCAGCTGGCAAATTACATGGATCATCAGTTACTACAGTAGTACAATCTCGACAGCAGTTTGGATGCTGCAGCAGGCCTGTGCAAAAGCAAATAAAATGGACAAATTGTTACACAAAGAAAGGTTACTTCAAAAAAAGTAAAGTTACCTTCAGAAGGTACATACTTCACCCTGTTTTTCTACTTAGTTGCCAAGTTTGCTCAAACACGTATCATACCTCTCAACCAATTTTACCATACCCTGCCGGCCGGGGTGGCCGAGCCGTTCTAGGCGCTACAGTCTGGAACCGTGCGACGGCTACAGTCTAAGGTTCGAATCCTGCCTCGGGCATGAATGTGTGGGATGTCCTTAGGTTAGTTTGGTTTAGGTAGTTCTAGAGGACTGATGACCTCAGAAGTTAAGTCCCATAGTGCTCAGAGCCAACCATACCCTCTTCATAAAAACGTACCGTCTGCTCTGATAACCAAGAGTCCACTGCCGTTTTCACCTCATCATCATCCTTGTAACGGTTGCCACTGAGGTGTTGTTTGAGGTGGGAGGAACAGATGGTAATCGCTCGGCGCAAGATCAGGACTTTAGGGTGGGTAGTCTAAAACTTCCCAGCCAAAAATGTCCAGTAAATCGCGGGTCTGAACTGCAGTGTAAGGTCTTGCACTGTCATGGAGAAGAGCAATTCCCTTTGTCAGCATCCTGCTGCATCTTTTGTTTTGAATTGCTCTGCGTAGCTTTCTCAGGGGTTGGCAGTATGCTTCTGCATTGATAATAGTTCTTCGCTGCATGAAGTCGACCAACAAAACACCATGCCTATCCAAAACACCGACCCCATGATCTTGCGCTGGGACACACAATCTGTTTGGCCTTCACCTTTACAGGCGAGTGTATATGTCTCGGTTCAATGCTCTGTTTCTTCGATTCGGGCGTGATAAGCGAAACCCGTATTTCGTCTCCAGTTATAATCTGACTAAAGAATCCGTCACCTTTTCACGATAACGAGTCAAGAACTGCATCGCACACTCAAATCTATGGTTTTTTGTGGTCCTCTGTTAGGAGTTTCGGGACCCAACGGGAGCACAGTTTCCTAAACATTAGGTATTGAGAAACAGTGTTGTAAAGCACTGATATCGACACGTCAGGAAATTCGTTTGAGAGACCTGTTATTGTGAAGCGCCTATTCTCACGAATCCTCGCTTCAACTGAAGACATCAAATCGTCTGTAATCAAATAAGGGCGACTAGAGCAGTCCTCATCATGGATGTTGTCACGGCCATCTTTAAATTCTCATACCCACCTACGCAATTTGCTTTCACTCATAACAGTATCACTGTACACTTCGCAAATCTGTCGATGAATTTCTGTAGCAGATAGTTTTCTTGCTGACAAAAACAGTATCACTAATCGAACCACACACGCGGCGGGCGAGTTGACAGTCTTAAACATTTTGAAAGCACAAAACAGAACCGCATAGGTTAGCTACAGGGCTGAAACTGAGCGCCGTTGTACCCGAAGCATGACGGTACACGACGCATGCGCTCGTTGCCGTATGCGGAGGAACTACTAGTGTCTACAACAAAACGGACCTTAATTAAAAATCACCCCTTGTAACAACGTAGCTCGTAATAATTGTTTAATGCGGCGACCGCCAGTCTCAATGCAGGTATTTCCATGTCTGGAGAGAGGACAATCACCACATCACCCGCATAGGTGGCCACCTGCAACTATTCTCTGTCAACATATTGAGATTGTTACCTGGTATTCCTCGAGATGTGCTTCACAGTTCTTTGGGACTCTACCCTTTGCTGTCCATTAAAGGATGTGGTTTCCACACGACGGAGCACCAGCCAACCCTGGTTTTAATGTCCGTACCTGTACAACGTGTACTCTCATCACTGGATTCGAAGGGCAGGTCCTGTGCCATGAGCAGTGCGATCGCCGGATCTCACACGTTAGAACTTCCTTCTCTGGGATTATATAAAGACGTTGGTGTATGAAATCCCCAGTAGAAAGGCATGAAGACCTGCTTGCTAGGGTCAAAGCTGCTTGTTTCGTGGTGCAACAGACACCAGGGATCTTTGAGAGAGTGCGGCAGAACTCCGTATACCTCTGTCATGCATGAATTGAGAGTGGCGATCATCACTTGGAAAATTCCTGTGCGGTACTTTGTTGTTATACAGTGTACGCTGTGTATGTGCATGACACAGTAAATATCCATTTCCGACAATTGGCTCCCGGTCTCAACATAATCGGTTTTGGACCCACTATCATCTGCTTCAATTTGACCCAAAAGGCTTGAGACACCCTGTATATAGGGTGTTAAAGCTGTCGAATATTGTGATTGGTGGAGGTACTCGATGAAGCAATAAGTGCAACAAACAATAGTTCTGCATACTTTCTAATATCTAAATTCTTGCTGGTAAGAGTGGCTGAAAGAAGTTTGAGCACAGACGTTGCAATAGTGCCATGTCAGCAAGGTCAGTATTGGGAGTTTGATGTCTTTCCTGATCACAATACTGAGCTGCACTATAGTCTGAGCATTAGGTAGACCGCTGGAGTTCTGCGGTTCGAATAGCCTTGCTCTTCATCATCCCAATGGTGCACAGGCTCGCCATCTAAAGTGTGCAGGATGGTGAAGCCTTGCAAAGAATACTTCCAAGAAGCTAGAGAATAAAATAAAAGCTTTAAATGACTAAATGTCTCTGACTGGAGTTTTTCGTGACTTATCAAAGGCATTTTATTGTGTCAGTCATGATATTCTATTAGACAAGTGTAATTTCTATGAAATACGTAGTCCATGACATGCCCGGTTTAGTTCGTTTTTAAGAAGCAGAACGCAGATAGTTACCCCGGTTGTTCGAGTAATACAGAAAGCGGTGTCATAGTATCTGCGTGGTGAGAGATTACACTGAGCATCCCACAAGTCTCAATCTTTGGACCAAACCTGCTCTTGCTCAATGGCAGAATTAGTCCTGTTTGCAGGTGATACAAGCATTATTGTGAAGCAGAGCAAAGAAACATCAACAAAGAAAACAGTAAATGTTATTCTTGTAAATGTTACTATCTGGTTTTTCTTAAATGGTATAGCTTTAAATTTAGAAAAAAATAGAGCTCATCATATTTGTAAAGTCAAAAATATGCGGCATACTATTAATCTTGTATACCAACAAGATACAATAAACAGGATAGAGAATTCTAGCTTCTGAAGTGTGCATATTAACGAAAACTCAAACTGGTGGTGGTGGTGGTTGTTGGGATGTTTAAGGGGGACTAAACACCTAAGGTCATCAGTACCCCACTCAAACTGGAAAACCGGTGAAGTAGACCTAAAACGTTTAGGTACGCCTGTTTTTGCAGTAAAAATAATTATCAGCTTTAGACATATGGCAAACCTATTTTACATCCTTTCATTCCCTGATGTTTAATGGGTTAGTATTCTAGGGTAGCTCCTCCTCACTTAGGCAGTATTTGTTACACAAACGAAATTATGTGTGGGGTTGATACATGCACATCCTGCAGGTATCTCTTAAACAGGTGGGAGTATTAACTACAGCCACAGAGTACATTTAATAACTTATGGAATTTGTCATCTACAATCTATCTGTATTTGAGAGTAACGGAAATATTCACGAGCACAATACCAGAACGAAAAATTATCTACAGTAAACTGTTAATGAATCAATCTTTAGCACAGAAAGAGGTGAAAAATGCTGTTGTAAAACTCTTCGGCAATCTCCCTACGAAAATCAATATTTCTCAGTGATATTAAAAGTGCTTTTAAATATAGTTCAAAGGTGTTTCTCTTTAACACTTCTTGTATACTACAGAAGAATTTTTGTATGGTCACTCGTACAGTAAATACCTCTAAATGGCCAGCATGTAGCTATACAAGGTGCGACAATAAAGTAATGAGACTGATGTGAAAAAAAAAATGCTTACCGTTTTAGTCAAGTTTATTGTCGTCTCCTTCAAATAAATTTCCTTCTGACTGCACAAATTTTTACCAGCGCTTCTGTCATTGATGGTAACATTTCTGGAACTCATCTTCTGCAATATCCTCCAAGACCATCGTCACAGCTTTTGGACATCTTGTGTTGTTTGAAAATGGTGTGCCGGCCGGTGTGGCCGAGCGGCTCTAGGCGCTCCAGCCTGGAACCGCGCGACCGCTACGGTCGCAGTTTCGAATCCTGCCTTGGGCATGGACGTGTGTGATGTCCTTAGGTTAGCTAGATTTAAGTAGTTCTAAGTTCTAGGGGACTGATGACCTCAGATGTTAAGTCCCATAGTGCTCGGAGCTATTTGAACCATTTATTTGAAAATAGTGTCCCTTGACCGCCGTTTTTACTCTTGGTAATAGAAATAAGTCGCGCGGAGTGATATCTCGTGTATAAGGTGCCTGTGGTGGTACTGAAATTTGTTTTGAGGTTAAAAATTGGTATACTGACAGAGCAATACGGGATGGCAGAATTCAATTATCAGCAATGATGGCATGGACACGACTAACTCTTTTACGAAGTCTTTCTAAAATTTCTTTGTAGTAATATTGGTTAATTGTTTGTCCAGGAGGCACCCACTTCTTATGAACAATTCCCTTGGAATCAAAGTTGAACACAAGCATGCACTTCAGTTTTGACTTAGACATGAGAGCTTATTTTGTTTCTGGATCTTACTGAAAAAACCAACTTTCATCACCAGTGATAACACTGCTCAACAATTCTGGATTGATTTCCGATTGCTCTAACAGTTTGGCTGCCACATTTTCCCGTATTTCTCGCTGTTGTGGTATGAGATTTTTGGGGACCATTTTTGCACAATCTTCCTCATACCAAGATCTTAAATTATTATTTGACAAACCATTTCTCGATTGATGTTCGGTTCTTCAAATCATTTTCACGGGTAATCTTCGATCAGATCGTACGAGTTCACGCATCCTGGCGAAGTGGACATCCATCCCTTGAGGTTGATGGTCGTCCACTGCGTTCTTGATCTTCAACATTCGTTCTGACTTCACTAAACATTTTATGCCAACAAAAAACTTGAGCTCTTGACATAACCTCCTTTCCAAAAGCCTTCTGAAGCTTACTATCAGTTTTCGTCGTGTTTTCACCCAATTTAATGCAAAAAGAAATGGCATACCGTTAAGAAATATTATGCAGTTCCATTTCTGTGACGAGAGACACATTTTAATTTACTACAGCACAACTCACGACTGAGCAGTTGCATCGATGTGCTGCTTGGACTAGAAGCAGCTTATAGACCAAGGTCAAATGTATTGTGCCTAAGCAACCCTGCAGGGTTGCCACACCTTGCACAGAAAATCAGTCTCATTACTTTATTGTCGCACTTCATATAAATATTTTTTCCATATTTTTTGGATGTATATAATACCTGATGAAAAGTATCTGGACAACACAGTGTAATGCGGAATTGACCACTAGATGCCATGAGAGGTGGACCAGCTAGTATAAGGAAGGCGGGGAGTATTATTGTGTTGTCCATAAAGAAGTGGTAACAGCAAAAGGGAGCGTTCAAGGGAGCTCAGTGACTTCGGACGTGAACTAATCGTTGGATGTCACCTGAGTGACAAATAAAACAGGAGTACTTCAGCCCTTCTGAAGCGGACCTCATGTACTGACGGGCAAGGACCGTCGACCATTGTGGGCAGTGGTTGTCAGACAGTCACCAGTGATTTGGAGTGATGAGTCAAGCTATAATGTGCGGCAATTCGATGGAAGGGTTTGGGTTTGGCGAATGTCTGGAATACGTTACTTGCCATCGTATGCAGTAGGAACAATGAAGTTCGGAGGAAATTGCGCTGTGGTGTCGGTGGTGATGGTGTGCTCACCTTATATTGTGGCTAAGAAAACGATAAATGCAAAACGGTATGAACACATTTTACAGCACCGTGTACTGCCTACAGAGGAGGAGCAGTTGGGAGATGATGATTCTTTATATCAGGATCACAACGCACACAGTCAGAAAGCAACACCATGAGCAATGGTTTGTGGACAACATCATTCCTGAAATGGACTGACGTGTCCAGAGTGCCGACCTGGGCCCAATACAACTGCACTGCCTTCTAAGGCTCTTCGGGAAGAGTGAACAGACACTAAGAAACCTGAGTGAAAGATTCTCCAGCAGAGTTTAAGCCACCATAAAGGAGAAAGGTGGACAAACCCCATCTTAATGTCCACTGGATGCTTTTAATCATATAGTGTACACATGTCTTCCAGGTATTTTGTTAACGCATCCCACATCAGTAACATTCATCATGAATATGATAAATAGAACAAGAAGTTCCTAAGACGGAGGAAAAATTAGCAAAGCAGCTTTTAACGGTACTTTTTCTGTTTAGAGGGCATGGGCTCACAAGCTTTTCCATTTGTTGTACCAGAACCAGAGATCGCTTGAGCAACATCGCTTTCAAGTAAGTGCCTTCCATTGCCAGCAACTGGTGGGAAAGTGAAAATAAAGTGTACTTTATCATTTATACGTTCAAACAGCCCAGTAGGTGGCTCCCCCCGTCGGAAGTTCGAGTCCTCCCTCGGGCATGGGTGTGTCCGTTGTCCTTAGCGTAAGTTAGTTTAAGTTAGATCAAGTAGTGTGTAATCCTATGGTCCGATGACCTCAGCAGTTTGGTCCCATAGGACCATACCACAAATTTTCACATTTAACATTAAATATAAAAGTGAAGTAATTTTAATTAATATTTAGCACACAACGATACAGACCAAGAGTAGTGAGTAATAACTCACGTTAACATGACTAACATGGCTCGACCAGAGTGCAAACTACCTCACGACCAGAATAAAGTGTACGTAAAGCAATATGGTACGGAAAGATATCAAAACACTTTGTTAACCTTGCTGACCGCACATATATGTAACTACTGTGTTCGTAATCTCAACTATACGTCTTTCAGCCTATCCCATGCACAAATGTTCTCATCTACGACATAATGCTTTTGCAGAACCATGTTCCTCTTTTTCCTATGAATACTACCAAATACCAGCTCTCAAAGTTTTCGATTCTTTTTCTTAAGTTCCTGTAATAGCCTGTATTAACAACCTGTAATACTGTGCTTCCACTTCCATCCACGCACTTAGCGAGAGGAAGCAGGACTGCTTTATGTGTCTGTGCTCGCCCCAGTTCATATTCTTGTATTTACTTATATCGCTCTCAGGAATGCAACAATATTGCCAAAAATTGGTATATATAGGCCATTGGTTTTAATTTGTTGTTGTTGTTGTGGTCTTCAGTCCCAAGACTGGTTTGATGCAGCTCTCCATGCTGTTCTATCGTGTGCAAGCTTCTTCATCTCCCAGTACCTACTGCGGTCTACATCCTTCTGAATATGCTTAGTGTATTCAACTCTTGGTCTCCTACGATTTTCACCCTCCACGCTGCCCTCCAATACTAAATTGATGACCCTCGATGTCTCAGAACATGTCCTACCAACCGATCCCTTCTTCTAGTCAAGTTGTGCCACAAGTTCCTCTTCTCCCCAATTCTATTCAATACCTCATTAGTTATGTGATCTACCCATCTAATCTTCAGCATTCCTCTGCAGCACCACATTTCGAAAGCTTCTATTCTCTTCCTGTCTAAAACGTTTATTGTCCACGTTTCACTTTCATACATGGAAACACTCCATACAAGTACTTTCAGAAACGACTTCCTGACATTTAAATCTATACTCGATGTTAACAAATTTTTCACCTTCAGAAACGCTTTCCTTGCCATTGCTAGTCTACATTTTATATCCTCTCTACTTCGACCATCGTCAGTTATTTTGCTCCCCAAGTAGCAAAACTCTTTTACTACTTTAAGTGTCTCATTTCCTAATCTAATTCCCTCAGCATCACCCGACTTAATTCAACTACATTCCACTATCCTCGTTTTCCTTTTGTTAATGTCCATCTTGCCATCTTGTACCCTCTTTTCAAAACACTGTCCATTCCGATCAGCTGCTCTTCCAAGTCCTTTGCTGTCTCTGACAGAATTACAATGTCATCGGCGAACCTCAAAGTTTTTATTTCTTCTCCATGGATTTTAATACCTACTCCGAACTTTTCTTTTGTTTCCTTTGTTGCTTGCTGAATATACAGATTGACTAACATCGGGGATAGTCTACAACACTGTCTCACTCCCTTCCCAACCACAGCTTCCCTTTCATACCACTCGACTCTTATAACTGCCATCTGCTTTCTGTACAAATTGTAAATAGCCTTTCGCTCCTTGTATTTTAGCCCTGCCACCTTCAGAATTTGAAAGAGAGTATTCCAATCAACATTGTCAAAACCTTTCTCTAAGTCTACAAATGCTAGAAACGTAGGTTTGCCTTTCCTTAATCTTTCTTCTAAGATAAGTCGTAGGGTCAGTATTGCCTCACGTGTTCTAATATTGCTATGGAATCCAAACTTATCTTCCCCAAGGTTGGCTTCTACCAGTTTTTCCATTCGTCTGTAAAGAATTCGCGTTAGTATTTTGCAGCTGTGACATATTAAACTGATAGTTCGGTAATTTTCACATCTGTCAACACCTGCTTTCTTTGGGATTGGAATTATTATGTTCTTCTTGAAGTCTGAGGGTATTTCGCCTGTCTCATACATCTTGCTCACCAGATGGTAGAGTTTGGTCAGGACTGGCTCTCCCAAGGCTCTCAGTAGTTCTAATGGAATGTTGTCTACTCCGGGGGCCTTGTTTCGACTCAGGTCTTTCAGTGCTCTGTAAAACTCTTTACGCAGTATCGTATCTCCCATTTCATATTCATTTACATCCTCTTTCATTTCGATAATATTGTCCTCAAGTACTTCGCCCTTGTATAGACCGTCTATACACTCCTTCGACCTTTCTGCTTTCCCTTCTTTGCTTAGAACTGGGTTTCCATCAAAGCTCTTGATATTCATGCAAGTGGTTCTCCTTTCTCCAAAGGTCTCTTTAATTTTCCTGTAAGCATTATTTATTTTACCCCTAGTGAGATATAGAATAACTAAATATCTCGCAAAACACGCATCGTACGTGAGCTATGATAAGTTTATTAGACGGTAAACAGTCGACAATAACACTTCAGTCATCGACATACGCGTCACTATACCCTACACACATCATATACCCGCTGTAAAAGCTTCAAACATCACTAACGTGCACTCGTTGTTCGTTTATGATTAGAAAGCTTCGTTTTAACAGATCACGATTCAAATAGTAACTGATTCTTCTGCGTGGTGCTGCTTAAATAGTTCCAGCTCCGTACTACCGGAGAAGCTTGTTATTTTCTTTAATGATGGCTGTAGATCTATGAAGTTTTTGCATCGTCACCCCACAGGCATAGCCATGTGGTTCAGGGCACCTTACCACGGTTCACGCGGATTCCTCCCGTCGGAGATTCGAGTCGTCCTTCGGGCATGGGTGTGTATGTTGTTCTTAGCGTAAGTAAGTTTAAGTTAGATTAAGTAGTGTGTAAGTCTAGGGACCGATGACCTCAGCAGTTAGGTCCCATAGGAAATTACCACAAATTTCCAAAGTTCTTGTATCGTCGATACAGGATCCGCAACATGCAACGCCATCTGTTAGACGACGCTGTCCACATAAACTTGTTGACATAAATAAAATGAAATGAGGCTGCATTTATGTGTTGCCCTAACAGATGGCGTTACTTCAGTGCTTGAGTCAAGTTGGTAACATTATTTGGCAAAATCTGAACAAAATTGCGACTTGTAAGGTTTTTGCGAGAAGAGGGTCTGTAATGGTCACTGTCCCGATAAATAGAGACGGATGACAGCCATATTATAAACAGCTCTATGACTGTCACAGTACAAATGAGTATGGAAGCATCCTCATACATGCAACTAGTATCTTACTTCACAGCTATTCAAGGAACACTTGGTGCTGTGTAGCGTGTTTCAAAGGCTGGCCACACACTGGATTTTAACCATGTACGACCAACATAAGTTTTGACTGCAGCCGTTGGCGTCCGTCCAAGCTTGAAGAGAATACTGTGGCTTTCGTAATCACATTATAGCTTGCCTCTGTTAGCATGTCACGGTATTCACGAGAAATTTGCCGTTTCCTTCATTCGACAATAGACCGGAACTGCCCAACAATGAAAAGTGATGCAAACCGTTACAGAACTTAATGGAAATACTGCCCAGTGTCTCGTCTCTCGTCTCTCGCTTGCTAATGCAAGCCCCTATGGAAAGGGCCAGTCTCACACCTAAAGCAGCGTCCGTTACCTATTGGCAAGACATCTCCTTCCTCCCTCACCGGCAATACAAGGGTACAGTTGCAGACAACCATTCGCATATGCCACGAGGGCACCCGCTCCCCATAGTGCACGACATAAATAAAAGAGCAGGTACATTTTGTCCGTTGGGATACAACATGTGAGATGGTAGGATGAGTCTGCAATTAATTTTATATGGCTGAGGAACTTCACCATACCCTGCAAGAATTTATTGCTATACTATAGGTGCGCTAGTCTGTGCTTCACCAATAGAACCAAATGCTACAAGTAGAAAGAGACAATTTCTACGAGAGAAGGGTAGAAAAAAAGCGTGGGTTCCTAAGGTCAAGGTACCTTCTCCATTTCTGAAACGTAACATGTGGGCCTAATCAGAAATATAGGAACTCCGCAGTCCAAATGGCAGGGCTCCATAATAAGCTGGGAAGGCGAAATCGTCTTGTTCGGGTCGTAGGCTACTATGTTATGTGCTCGTCCGTACTGCAAGCTAATTTGAAAGTAATTTTGGAAGATTTACAGTCTTCTAGTTGAATGATGAGCCTGGGATATGTTATGTACAACTTCGTAACACAACAGTATGGAGATGTGGGCTACAGAGTTAAGCAACAACTGTCGTCGTAGGAGAGTTGAACAAGAACATAAATTATTAGCGGAAAATTTAACAGAAGATTTACTTGTATTTCTCCAAACATACGAAGATTCATTACAAATAATGCAGCAAGAAGTCCAGCTATCGATGTCAACAAGGATGACACCTCTGAACTAAACGCAATCAATGGTGCCGTAGCAAAGCGTCTCCGAGCGCTAGTGGTCTGTCTGCCTGCTGCCGGCCATGCTGTGTTGCAGCAGCAGAGGGAGGTCATACTCCAGGGCCACTGGAGCCGTGGCTCAGCTGGAGTGGACCATTGGGTCGGCAGGATCCCGTATGACTGCTGTCGGTGTCTCGCGCAAACTTACAATTCCTTTTTCAAATTTGACTCCCGTGGGGTTTTATTGATATGTGATATCTTATGACGCAGTTTACACAAGAAAATAGGGAGCCGTGGCTCAGCTGGCGTGGACCATTGGGTCGGCAGGATCCCGTACTACTGCTGTCGATGTCTCGCGCAAACTTACAATTCCTTTTTCAAATTTGACTCCCGTGGGGTGTTATTGATATGTGATATCTTATGACGCAGTTTACACATGAAAATAAGTAAATATAACTTACAAAAACATGTCGTCATTGTGTGAGAATGGGGTTGATCTGCTATTATGTTATTCTGCACAACGGATTAATATGAGATGTACCCTTTACCCTGACGATCCTACAAGATGCAATTTCCACCCCCGCACTACTACAGAAGTCAGACAGGCGCTCCTAACGCTCTAAAGAGAAATGCCTGAAAAACTTTCAGCAATAAATATCTTCTGGAGTCGTCCGCTCTAAGGAAATGACACAAAAATTCACAAAATATCTTATGAAACTAGTGAGATACTTGGGTACTGGAGTAGTGCTAGTTAGTGTAAGAAAAACATAAAACTAAGGAAAATTATTATTTATTTTGCAAAAATTCTGAGAACTCACAATGACACTTTTAGATATGAATTGAACAAGTTATATCCTGGTTCTTTTTGGAATGTGAAGTTACCTCGCAAGGATAGGATTCGCTAATGAAACTTCTATATAATGTTTAAGATTGTTATTGACTTGGCAGAATGGTTGAGAGGTGCGCCTATTGGAATTGAATAATTATCCTTTAGAGTGTTGCTAGGTATGGTCGAGGCTGTCGCGTGTGAAATGCAATGAAGTGTACTGTTGTGGAGGTAATATGGGACTTGCAATAGCTGTAGCGCACATTACCGTAAGCTGCTCACTGCTAACAAATAAGATAACTCTCGCTCTATCTGGATTGACCTTCGCCTATCAAACTCTCCCTACGCCTTGATGAAGTCATGGATTCCTATTCGCTTCTGTCTAACTACTGGCATGGTACACCTGTCAGATAACCAGTCCACCACGATGCCACTCAAAAAATCGCTCGCAGGCGTTTAACTATAACTCTGTCCGTTCACACCGCACAATAAGTGTGTCAGCCAACACAGTGAACAACGCTTAATCGCAAGGTTTCAGTATAGAGTCGTACTTCGATTCGCTCTCGACAGAGGTGCTCTCTCAGTGAAGTGCTGAGGAGAGACTTGTTCCTCGCTCCAAGAGCGACAACGCATCGGCGCCTCTCACGCCTGACGTGAAGGGGTGTATCTTTCGGTCTCTTCATTACTCCTTCAGCTCAGGGCGTCAGAAATATCGTCTGCCAATCAGCATTGCTCTTCTAAAACGGGAGAATGTGGTTTCGTTTAATGTGACCAATCCTGAAATATGTAGTATTGGCGTTTGGCGTTTGCTGTCTCCCTGTGAAAATCTCTGAAACTGCATGCTATGTGTAAAGAATGCGTAGGTTGGACGCTCCCTCACAATGTAGCGGAATTTGCTTTTAAGCCAAACACGGGATCGTTCCCCCTTTCACTCGGGCACATGCTGTCTGCTCCATGGGCGGCTGTGGTTGATTCGTTCTCTGAAGGGACCGGCCTCCCGGTGAGTGATCTGCCGCTCTCGAACTAAAAGCTCCTGTGTCCGTCGTGCCTGGAATGTATGTGTGTACGCCAGCCTCGAGTATTTCAACCCCGGTGTGCACTTGTTATCTGCAAATCGTTTACATGAATTCATACAACATTGACTTTATCATATCGACTTTAGGTTCGAATGAAGCGTCTTGATGTGAAGGTCAGGAGACCACGACGTCTTACAATTGAAAAGTACAAAACATGGAAAAAATTCAAGAAATTAAAATATTACGATGTGGAGATTGGTAAGCAAACAGTGTTCTGAATGGCATCAAAGTCAATTTCTTTTCTTCAGTTTATTGCTTTTATCTCTACTTTGTAAAGTATGGCTCAGTAATATGTTTTGTAGTTATATTTGTTGAAATTCTACATTATGTTTCTTCCCAAATGTAGATATGACACTATTATTATTAGCAAATAACCCCATTAGAGCACGATAAGCAGAATATTTTCAGTCTTACTGTCCACCTTCTTAGCAGGGTCGTAATGTGCTTGCCTATCATACACTGGGCCGGGGTTCGATTCCTCGCTGGGTTGGAGATTTTCTCCGCTCATAGACTGGGTGTTGTGTAGATCTTATCATCATTTCATCCCCATCATCTGCCGAATGTCACAATGTAGTGCCGACTGAAATAAGACTTGCACTTGGTGGCCAAACCCGAATGGGACCTCCCAGCCAACAATGCCATATGATTATTTGTTTTTTTTTTTTTCAGTGTTCCTCAGGGTTCTTCCTATGTTCCCAATATTCCTTCATTTACTCCTCATAGGCCTTCATTCTTTCTTCACTCCTCTTTGGTCGGAATAGTTTTGGTTCAAATGTTCAAATGTGTGTGAATTCCTAAGAGACAAAACTGCTGAGGTCATCAGTCCTTAGACTTACACACTACTTAAGCTAACTTATACTAAGACCAACACACCCATACACGCCAGAGGGAGGACTGGAACCTCCGGCGGGAGAAGCAGCGCAATCCGTAACATGGCACCCCAGACCACACGGCCACTCCGCGCGGCAATGGTTTTGGTTCCGTCTGTTTAATAAACTTCCACTTCTCGATTTTGCTTCTGAATGTATCCCTGTATGTTGTGTTGGTTACGTCAATTGTTGCTTTTGTCAAATCCTTCATAACTTCAGTTTCCCGAGGTATTGATACTTTAAGGGATGTCACATAGTCCAATAGATGTTTACTTAGTCTGTTTCCTGGTAATCTGTCTAGGTGTACATAGAACTTCATTTATCTCTTTCTGATATCTATTTCGAGGTCTGATACTTTTTCTGTTGTCTCGATGGTTTGCAGTCTGTGTCCATCTTTTGTGTATCGTGACCCCAAAACGTTTCTAATAATAATTCTCTCTACTTTCTTAAATACTTGTAAATCTAGTTTTCGATGCAATGAGAGTGTTTCACTTGCACATGTGACTGTCCGTTTCATTAGTGTGCAGTAATATCTGATTTAGGTGCTTTTTGACAGGCATGTTTTGTTATACAAATCTGAAACGAGCTCGAACACTTTCTTGATTTTCTGCAAACTGCTATTTGTGCTATTTTTTCAAGTCCTGTTGGTTCAGTAATTTCACTGAGGTAAGTGTTTGACTATGTTGATTTCATCATAATTTGTTTTATGTTTCGGAATATCTAGCTTGGAACACATGAATTCAGTCTTCGCAAAGGAGATTTTCAGGCCAAACTTCTAAGCAGATTCTTTGAGGGTCTCAGTTTGTTTCACTGCTGTTTCTTCACTGTTGTTTAGTATCGCCAAGTCATCTGCAAATGCTAAGCATGGAACGTTCAATTTTCCTTCACCTCTTCCTAGTTCGATTGGCTCCAAAAGTTTTGTTTTGTTAGTTCCATTTCCCATTGTTTCATTACTTTGTCTAATACTAGCTTGAATAATAGTGGCGGGATCCTATGTCCATGTCTCACTCCTGTTTTAACTAAGAATGGTTCCGAAATTTCATCTATGAATTTAATTTTTGATTTGCATTCAGACAGTTTTTGTTCGATCAGTTTTAGTGTATCGGTGTCTACTCTATGTTCTTCTAGGATTCTGCATAGGGATTGTCTATCTATAGAATCGTATGCTATTTTAAAATCAAAAAATGTGCAGACTTTTGGTTTGGACCTGAAAGCCTGTTTGGTAATCTGAAATTGTGTGTTGCAGCTGATCTTGTGCTCTCTTTAGAAGGCACACCGATAAAATTTTGTAAGTGACTGGCAGAAGTCAAATGCCTCTCTAGTTCTTTACATAAGATCTATCTACATTTTTGTGCAATTGATGAATGAGCGGACATTTCCAATCCTCTGGAATTTTATCTCTCCGCCAAATTTCTTGGATGATTTGACTGATCTCCTTTAAGGAATTTGGTCCAGGGCCAATCTAACATTATTGTTATGAATAAAATACTCTTTGTAATTCTCAACTTTATTTTCGTAGTCATTGGATGCAGCTAATTTTTGGATCATTATATCAAACTGAAAGGTGGCGTCCGCAGTCATACTAATAACATAGAAAGTAGCCCTTCGTGTACCTTAATGAATGATGCTAGTGAAATGAAGAAATCTACATTCAAAAATATTGATAGGACATCTATAACCAATGAAACGTTTCCTTAGAAAAATTATACAGGAGTGTGCTTAAACTGACACACAATATTTTTAGCGCAACGCAGTCTGACTTTCAATAATCCCTACAAAAGAATGACCCTGACTAACATTAACCTATACCTTTCACAAATCACTTAACTCACAAAAATTTTCGTTACTCGAACTACTGCAATACAGCGAGCGCCGCTACTGCCAGCTTAATAGTGTTCAAATGTCATAATATATATATAGCAGTTCATGACATCCATTCTTGCAAATGTACTGTTTCTGATGGACACACGTCCAGATCATCCACTCTCAAAAATCCGCCATGTCACTTCCCCACATCCAGCACTACTGGCAGCTCACCTCCAATTGCGCAACGCTACGCGCTGTTATCATCCAGCTGCCAAACACTCCAATGGCAGACAACAATGCAAGGTAGCCACAGACTGCACACAGCACAGCCAGTGATTTTCATACAGAGCACTACGTGGCGTTAACAATAATAAAACGTGAACAGCCTACTTGCATAGCCCCCATGCTCCCCACAAAAAATTTTACAAATTGTTTTGGGCACTGATGTCATTTCTGTCTTCTTCTGCACCATTTTCCTTTGCTTCTTCTCCATCTTCTGATTTTGGTTCTACATCTTTGTTCTCCTCGTGAGTAGCATCTCCATTCACTGTATGTGATGCAGGTGGGTGATCTCTAGCAGCAGCTGATGGACTTGCATTTTCTGCTTTTTCTTCCTCTGCTACTTACATTTCTTCCTCTTCTGTTTCCTCCTCTTTTGGTATCTGTCTGGCTGCTTCTGGCAAATCAATGCAGCATCGTGGATATAACAGTGTTGAAGAGGATAGTGTTATCCTCTGTAAGCAAAGTTCTGCTGAAGTCAATGTACTTACCTCATCATAAACGAAAGTGAAATGCTTTGCGTATAGATATCGTAGTTATTACGTACCTTACCATGATCAATAAAGTACTATAATGTAACGTATTGCTGTGCTAAGAAAAAGGCTGTCCCATTGTAGCTATACCATAAAAGTTACTACTAAAACACGTTTTACTTTCCAGAAGAGTTTAGAAAAATAGATACACTGCAAAAGCAACAACGCAAATTGTGTCACACATTAGTGGCGTTGTGATATAATCGTGTAGCTGTCAAAGAAACCAAATGCTAAGTCATCTTTAATCCCACAGAAAGTACTTCAAATAAAGAGTGTATTTTCAAGTAAACCAAAATGTTGCATTAAAATCTCATTAGCAGTACCTGTATATGTTCTAAGTATGTAAGCCAGATTGTCGTTACGTAATCGTGCAACTAACAAGCAAGAATGTACAAATAACAACACTGTGTCGTCTGTTCACTATAACAACGCATTCGTAATTACTTGTCTAAATATGTTCCCTATGTTCTAGACTGGATAGTTCATTTTAAAACATAGTTGCATGTTAAGAGTTTCTAAGTGTGACAAAGAGGACTAGTAACGTGCAGTGAAAAGTTTTATAGCAAACACTAAGTTAAAAAGCAGATTATCTCTCAATAAACGGTTTTACATGTGAAATGTGGTGTAAACTTTACTCTTCCTAGAACGCAGAGTTTCAACTTGAAAACAATTATGATGCATACGTCGGTGAATAATATTGGAATTTTTCTCGAGGCTAACGTATGTTATTTCTCTCTGAGCCAGCCGGTGCACCTGGGTGCCTATCTCTTTGTTGGCGTGCGTCGTTATTGAGATTAGGAGACCTAACTTCTACAAATTCACCTTGACGAGAAGGCCCTGCCCTGTTTGAAGCTCGCCAGTTCTGATGGAATTCCGGTCTGTCGTTTTGTCTGTAGATTCCATAGTTTCTTTCTTGTCGGTCACGTGGTGGTGAATGTCTCCCTGAATCGTAACTGCGCGCTGGACCGTTGCGTCTGAAGTTATTCTGTCTCCCTTGATAATAATTATTTTGGTTCCCATATTGTGTCTTTCTCTGATTGTCTCTGTCGTAGTCACTCCTGTGGAGAGGTGATCTTTCCCTGTAATTATTACTACTCTGTCATCGGTTGTCATACGGGTGGTGTCTGTTTTGGTCACTATTTGTGTTGTGAGAATAGCCTTGTCATGTCCAGTTATTATTTCTTTCATCGCGGAATTGAGACGGATGTGATCTGTAATTGTTCTGTTCCTGTTTTCGCGTTCCGCGATTGTCATTGTCAATTTCTAATTCTTGTAAGAGTCCCTGAAAAGCTTCAATGTCGTCTTTACAACGTCCTGCTAAAATAATATGTCGTAAATGTTCAGGTAATTTGATTACGCAAATGCGGATGAGTTCTGAGGGGCTGTAGGGGTTTGACAGGTACTGACTCTTGTCCAACAAGTATTCAAAATGTTTCACAAGACTGGAGAATTCAGATTGTTCGAAATGTTTCATCACTATGATGCTATGTTTTACTCGGTCTTGTGTAGCTTGAGACCAATATGCTGAGAGGAAGGCATGATAAAATTCTCCTTCACTGTGGCAATCGTGAATGACAGATCGCATTCTTACAGATGGTTCATTCTCTAAATAGCCACACATAGATTCTAATCTGTGCTCTAATGACCAGTTGGGAGGGAAACAATGAAGGAACTGATGAAGCCACGTTTGTGGATTAATGTCGTTGCCAGAATAATTAAATATTTTGAATTTACGTGTAGTAATGAACAGCTTATCGGCAAAATCATCGTGTCGGCGAGTCGCATATCGGTCGTTGTTACGTCGTGTCGGCGGTTCCATCTCAAAATTCGGTGCACCTTGCCAATTTCTTTCATAATTTCCGCAATGTGCTATGTTATTATTTAGTGGCCGTTCCGTATTTCTATGTCCCTCTTCCCGTATTGGAGCTTGAGTGTCCTCTAAAATATGTAATTCTTGTATTACCTGTGTCAACTGACCTTGTACTTCCCGGATATTTTTTGGTGTTGCGTATTAATTTGATTCTGATTTTGTTTGAATTTCCTAATTTGTTTGCACTCTTCTTTGTAAATAAGGACTAACGGATTTGTCTCATTTAGATTATCATCTACCTTCGTAGATAAATTATTTAGCTGATCCGAAAGTTCAACTACTTTATCTGATAATGAACTAATTTCCTCCAAGTGTGTTTCTGAACCAATTTTCAGAGTATCTACTGTGTCCTTTAAGTTTTCCAGAGATTTTGAAAGTTGCATAACCGAATCGGTAGATGCAAATGAGTTAATTTTAGCTTGCAAGGTGTCGGGATTTTCATGAACAATAGCTTGCAGTTCCTTTATGGCTGCTTCGTGATTTTGTAATGCATTTTCATGACGCGAAAAAAATAGGTTGGAAATGCTCACAAATTTGTGTTTTTACGTCATTACAGACTTTTTGACATTTCGATTCGATTTTATGTAACTCAGTAGTTAAATCTTCACGTGTTTGTTCAAGCGTGGTGTCTAACTTCCGAAGATTTTGTTCCATTGTGTGTAACTTTTGAAGCTCTTGCTGTGTTTGTCTCTGATTTTGTTTCATTGTGTCTAACTTTTGAAGATTTTGTTCCATTGTGTCTAACTGTTGCTGTGTTTGTCTCTGATTTTTGTTATTTGTTGCATTAATTGCAATAAGAATGTATTAGTGTCTGGAATCTGTTCCTCTATGCTTTTCGGCAGTGCATTTGCTCCGGCAACATTCACATTTTGACGAGCAGAAAATGTGTCTTGACTCATTTTAGAAAACGGTGAGGACCCAGAACCTGAGTCTACAGTATTTGCAATATTGTGTTCTGTCATTTCGATTTCCTGAGGCGAGCTGTTGCTGACCCATTGATCGATAATGATTCCCTGTTCAGTACTTGTTTCATTGTCTACAGCATTATTTGACACCCGCTTCATTTCCCTACGCACAATTACCAAATTACTACTACGAATGTCTGTTAATTCATTACACAGTGGTGCTGATAAGCTATGCTCGTCCTCACTATTATTTCTCAGTCTACTTTGGAGCATAGTGTTACGTTTTTCACACGCCATTATTGTCACAATATTTCACACGATAACGCAGAAAAGCACAATTTGAAGAGCAAAATAAGAAAACACATTAACATAGCACTGAAAATAATATCCAGTTAATTGCAAGCGCAGCTGCGAAATACTTGGTGCAAATCTACATGTAAGCCACGACTGTTTTACTGTGCAACAATGAAAGACTGTAACTACAAAGGAGATTCTCTCTACAATTACGTGCTCGCAATAAACAAAAGCTACACTAATTACACAAACTACAAGAAAAAATCAGAAGATTCTAGTGAGGTATCCTCGGCTAAGGGTCGACATATGAAACGCTCCCTTAGAAAAATTATACATGAGTGTGCTTAAACTGACACACAATATTTTCAGTGCAACTCAGTCTGACTTTCAATAATCCCTACAAAAGAATGACCCTGACTGACATTAACCTATACCTTTCACAAATCACTTACCTCACAAAAATTTTCGTTACTCGAAGTACTGCAATACAGCGAGCGCCACTACTGCCAGCTTAGTAGTGTTCAAAAGTCATAATATGTATAGCAGTTCTTGACATCCATTCTTACAAATGTACTGTTTCTGATGGACACACGTCCAGATCATCCACTCTCAAAAATCCGCCATGTCACTTCCCCACATCCACCACTACTGGCGGCTCACCTCCAACTGCGCAACGCTACTCGCTGTTAACATCCAGCTTCCCAACACTACAATGGCAGACAACAATGCAGTTAGCCACAGACTGGACACAGCACAGCCAGTGATTTTCATACAGAGCGCTACGTGGCTTTACCAATAAGAAAACGTAATCAGCCTACTTACACCAATTTTAAGTACAATAGGTTTTGTGTACCTCCATAATATTTACTTATTCTGGCACGTCATTTTCAAATTCATTGGATCAGACATAACAGTAATGATAATTTTGGAATCTTGGCCTTTCTTGGATATATGTCTACAAATATTCTGGACTGTAGCTCAAAGACGTACATTTCCCAGGTTGTAACTAGGTTTGCCACCTGTAATGTATAATAAAATATTGTACGTTATTTTGGGAAACTGTCCATTATAATTTATGAGAATGTTGAAACACCAGTATGTAAAAAAAACTTTATTTCACACAGTCTCATTTTTTCTAGGATTCATTTTACGTTCATCATAAAAGGATTACAAAAGTTGATCGTATTTTGTGTATAACGGTTCGGCAGGGTAACTAAACTAAAAACTGAGCACTAGTTTATGAACTTAATCCGTCTTTAAATTCCAACATTGTCAATGCATTAAAAAAGCAGTGTGATTCTGACCATTTTGTTAAAGTCTCTGAAAATTTATAGTTCCAAAAACTCAATTCAGATACTGATAGTTAGAGGCCTGATTATATGCATAAAAGAACCTTAAAATATGGATGCAAATATGCATGAAAAAGTTTGAAAACGCATGAAAAGTGTCGAAATACGCAAGATAAAATAACAAAGGCACATCAAGTTACTGCATGCACTCTATCTCAAAGTCGAACCAGTGCATATTGGTTACGAAGAAGAGCGCCGGCCACGCGAAAAATCTGTACATTTCGAACGCTGATATCGTTTCCTGAATACTTTCGGGTAGGGGTAGGAAGGGGGTCTCTTTGGCATTATTTTCTAAAAAATTGCTGAATGGTGACGCATACCGTGTTGTACCTTCTTTGCTTTTGTTCTCGATAACAAGAGGAAGCGATGCGAGTGAGTCATAGAAAAACAATCGATATGTAGGAGACAATCTTCGACATACATCGCATACAGAGGGGCATGCTTATTTTACTTTAAAAAAACATACAATTGTGAATTTTTAATAGCATTAATTTTTCATTTATACCATAGGACAAAAGCATCATTTACAATTTATTTTATATTTTTCTATTACTGTAAACATTAATGACCAAGTACTGTTCCAAATGTTCAGTAGTAAGACTGTGTCTTCAGTCACTCAAAACATTTTTATAATCAGAAAAGGAATATTTGTGTCAACTGAGGTAACTGGGCAGTATTTGAATTTGGGTGCTACGCTGGCACTTATTGTTTGTGGTAAATGTTCACCTGCCCCATTAACAAATCTATGAATTTGGCACAAGGGTTCCAAGCCTGCATTATTGTTTAAAATGTTTCCAAACTTTTATTTCAGTTTTCTTGGGAATACCTCTGGCAATGAGGACTTCACTAGAATAATTTTATTCATTAGCTGAACAGATTCATTCCGCGCGAAACCCTGATTTTTAGGCTTTTTAAGAACGCAGGGTACTTTTCTGGCTCAATATTATGTAAAAATCAACATCTATTTCTTTCTGGCATTGTTTGTAATTTATATATTCCACACATTTTTTGTTGAAATCAGATAATGAAACACACTTTCTAAACAAATTAGAAGTATTTCGAAAAATTTTGTACCTGCTTCGGGCTATTAAAAAATTAGAAAGTAATTAATGCATTTTTTTCAAAAATACTTCTTCAAATTTAGGTACCATTTAATCCAATGTTATACATTTGAAGGGGACGAAATTTTCTACCAAATATGTATGACTGGTTGGCTGGGGTAATAGACCTATTTAATTCCACCTATTATGTATATTACAGATATAAAAATTTCACACCTTACATTTTAATTTATATAATATTTTTGACTCCGTCTGCCTCTTCCTGCTCCTGGGCAGTGGGTATTGGTTAGCGATTGCACGCAGTTCTAGGTCACGGTCAGTCTGTGAGACAGAAAAACTAGATCGAGCTAGAGACCAGCAGTCTAAATTTTTAAAATATTGTAAACACACAGAGAAAATATGCGCTCTCACTAGTTTTTAGTTAAAATACGCAATAATAGGTGAAAAGGAGCCATATGTGCAAATGCGTATGCAATATGCAAATGCAAATAATCCGGTCTCTACTGATGATGCTTAGGGGGGGACTGCATTTTTGAACTTATATAAGATTTTACAGAATTATCAATAATACAAAAATGGCAACAAATGTTTAATAAGACAAATGATGGTTCTACAAATTCGTAGAAATTAATTTGATTTCTATTACTGATTTCGCCAAAGCGTTCACAGAGAGTCTTTTCATGAGACATACAGAATGTATCAAAAGGTGTGTTACATGGCGTTGTGGTTGGTAGATGGGTACCATGAGAGCATATTTTGCGAATAAACTTATGTTCAAAAACGCTTCGTTTGCGTGCCTGTGTCTTATATGGAGGGGGACTGGACTATTTGGACCATACAAGCTAGGCAAGGAGGAAAGGTGACATTGTACTTTGCTGACAGGAAACACGAGTATAATTCACTTACAGAAAGTGGTCAGTATAACCGTGACCAACTTCAATACATTTTTTTGTATCCCCTGATGATGTCTTGCGGAACTTTTGGAAAGATTCCGGGCTTATAGCGGATGATTCCGCTGCTACTTGTATTTGTGCCACAATATCCTGCTGTTGCTCCACAGGTGCTTCTTACAGAAGCGTTTCATGTACCCTAGAAATGAAAATCCAGTGATATCAGGTGCACTGAGCGAGGGAGCCAAACTATTGGGTCTCCACGTCAAATCAATCTGTTGCCAAAGTTGGTGTCCAAACGGTGGTCATATGGAGCACCTTCTGTAAGTTAACCGAACTGGTGTTTAGTGACACTAACGTATATTGTCTCCTTTACTCCTCACCTAGTAAGGAAACTGCCTATGGCCTACTCCACGTTTCAGAGACGCTAGCACGCAGACGAAGCATTTTCGAGCGTAATTTAACTAACAAAATACACTCACATGGTACTCATCTTCCGACCACCATGCTTATAACGCATCTTTTAATATGCCCTATGTTAAGTTGCAGGACGCAAAAAAGTTGTCTGAATGTGATAAAAGATGAATTATTTATTTATCTCAAATACAGACAAATAGACGTTGTGGAGGTGTTTGGAAGCGACAATTATTTGTTACATACTGCTGAAAGCAAAAGTCAATACCTGTTTAAATAAAATAACATTTTAGTTTGCTACAATGTACTTTTTCCTACTTTTAATAACCAATGTACTTTCTTTGCTCAAGGAAAGGTCGGAACCCTACTTATACAACACACTTGAAAATGACTTCACAGCCGAAACTGCATAAGGAAAAGAAGACAAAACACAAGGTTGTTCTAATCATGCAAATATAGATAATGATGGTTACGGAAAGTTAAGCTACAGTATTCCTTCTATCTCCAGTTACGAAATTGCTTTTCAATGATTATTCCGCATGCAGCAACCTATATTGTTCATATGGGCTTTAGTGTCAGCCTCAGCAATATGCACAAGTCATTCACGTCGCTCTCGACAGCGGAACTCTGACGACCTTTCACGATTTACTTCTCTTCAGGACTTACACGCGGATGTGCACAACTTGCCTGATGGAATTTTAAAGTGCCCGTAAAGTGAGGAATTATAAGTTTTCTAGTTGGGCCGTAACCCTCGCGAAACTCTGCAGCGCTACATAATTCAATCCGGTGTTTGCCGTGTAACAAATTAAATGAGTGTTAACAGCGACAGCGGGTCGGAACAATGCAGCCACGGCGCAGCAGCTATTCAGGCGTCCCTGCCTCTTGGCTGCCGAAGTCCACAGCCCTGTTGCTGCACTCCGCTGCACCGCTGCCGGTGTACAAACAAGTCTGGAACGCGGCCGACAATGAGAGCGGCCGAAACAATGGCCCCTCGGCGCTGGCGGGCCTCTTGTGGCGCTCGCCCGAGGCCTCGCCGCCTCTTACTGCGCTCAGGTGGGCAGAATCAAACTCTGCCGCTCTCGCTTTCATCCTGAGGGCGCAAAAAGAGAAGTTAATAACAGCCCGGCGAGGGAGTGCTGATAAAGTGCCTAAATTATTCCTCCTCTGCTGTGCATTTAACCGGGTGTAATGAAAGCACAAGGGATATTACATTCGACAGCGAATACAAGATATATACAAAAAAAGAGAGAGAGAACGCACCACAAAGAAATTATCCAAACAAATGTATATGTTGTAATCTCCCCCTACCTTCCTTTTTCCAGCTATTGTCCACATAAACAATTCCGAGTCCAAGCAATTAATAAGCAAAGTCTAAGGAAATTTCGAGACGAGCGAAGATTAGAATAAACATTCAAGTTTACTTAGCTTGTCGTGTTGAGATGGCTCCAGTCCTTCTTGTCTAGGGGTCTGATTCTTGAAACTGAAAAGCTTACATCAGGTCTTCACGGTTGGTTTGAACTAAATAAATTTGAAGATTTTTTTCAAAGAAATTTCCGCACTGCCTGTATGAATGATTTTTATTAAATTTGCGAACGGTTTCGCACCACTTACCGGTGCATACTCAGACAATCTGTACAAAAAGTCTTATAATAAGAGATCATATAAACTATTCGATCCCCCAATTTTGAGGTGAAAATTAAACGTTTAAATAGCCAGTTTTTTGGATGAAACAAGAAACTACCCACATACGCTATTTATAACATAATAACGTTGAACATTGCCCTGTAGCCACTCCTCACCATTCACGTCCGATATACCGTTATCTGGTGAAAGCGATAGTTAAAATTTAAAAATCCAGCATTTTATATTCCTAAAAACAATGGGCAGAAGTTCAGGCACAAGGAGGCTGCAACATGGAATAGGTTCAAGTCGTCCAGGGTATATAATATCGCATGTGATGATCGTGATGCGGTGTACATAGGTAAGACAGGAAGAATTTTTGAGACCTACTTTAAGGAGCACATCAGCGATCCAGGCTCGAAATCAGCCGTAGGTGCGCATTTGCGTGAAACTGGTCACCATATCACCGGTATCCAGAACAACATGCGGGTGTTACACTTGGAAAGTAAGGGCAACAACCTTAATCTTTTGGAAGAGGTTGAAATCTTCAGTGATCTGAAAAATCCCCTTGCTCCTCACTTAATGTCCAGACCGATCTAAGGCACAGGGGTCTTTTAGAAAATTTTGATTACTTAAACAGGTAGCCTTACCCTTATAGCTTACTTGTTAGTAGGTTCTTTCCAATATATTTTTAGGCCTACTCCGAGCCTCACGCATTCAGAACCACATTTACTATACTTATATTTTTGACTAATTGCCCATTTCTTATGTTGGTCACCTAGTATGGTATTTGTATTCAAACAATAGACATAAGGAGGTGTTTATCAAATGTTCAGCACCCCCCACTCATCACACCTTGTACACGTCATCCGGCCTCTGGTGATTCCCGCGCCACTGTGTGATTGCTTTTTCCGCGTTTCGGCCAGTCGGTCAGGCCGTCTCCGCTGCCGTGCCGCTCCTCTCAACTTGCACGGTAAGTTCAGATATGTTTACACGGCCCTAATTCCGCTGTTTGTTCATGCTAATGTTCCGCTCTTCGTCGTTCGTGTTTAGGGAAGTTTTATCAGCATCGAATTTTATAATTTCTAGGTCATAGCTGCTCCCATCACGTAAAAAAAAAATTTAAAAAGATTTTTAAATATTAACTACCGCTTTCACCAGATGACGGTGTATTGAACGTAAACGGTGGGGAGCGGCTACAAGGCAATGTTCAACGTTACTATGTTATAAACAGCGTATGTGGGTACTTTCTTGTTTCATTGTAAAAACTGGCTATTTAAAAGTTTAATTTACACCTCAAAATTGGAGGATCGAATAGTTTATATGATCTCTTTTTATAATACTTTTTGTTCAGATTGCCTGAGGATGCACCGATAAGTGGAGCGAAACAGGCCGCAGATTTAATAAAAATCATTCATACAGCCAGTGCGGAATTTTCTTTGAAAAATGTCGAGGTTTGGCAGTGGTTGCCCGCCCCACAAAACAATTTGAAAATTGTCGTTACAGAATTTTTCTTACGTAAATATATTTTCTCACATTTTTGTATATCATACAGTCATTTGACTTTTCACTATAACAAAGCCAAAATTACATTGTTCGCCCCTATTCTACAAAAATATGTCCGATCACATCAGAGGCAAGCTTATGACTCTCTCACTCTGCGGAAAAAACAATATTCCAAACAATTTACAATTTTTCTTAACAAATGAATTCCTACTAGCTTTCGTTACATTACTAATTTCGATTATTATTTCATAAATGAATCCAGAAATAAACCTAGCAAGCAGTACAGGATTCGGCAATAAACGATAGAAATTTTAAGTATGCAAATATTTCGTAATTTGAAATGTTTCTAAGAAAAATAATTTTAACTGGTTGGTTTTGGGGATTAAAGGGACCAGACTGCTATGGTCATCGGTCCCTAATTTTAACTGCACATTCAGAACTAGTACTTATCGATTATAATATCGAAACTAAAATATTTTATAAAGTAATTCCTTTTCATATATTGTAGCTTGAAATATAGCATACTGTATATAAAATTATATGAAAGTTTAAGAAAAGCAACTGAGATAATATTGACCTGTCCAAAATTCTAAAAATAATACTGGTATCGACAATTACTGTTGATGAAAAGTAATGCTAGAAGAGGATTTTGTCCCATTACAACGTACGGACAACAAATGATTACAAAATGGTTCAAATGGCTCTGAGGTCATCAGTCCCCTAGAACTTAGAACTACTTAAACCTAAATAACCTAAGGACATCACACACATCCATACCCGAGGCAGGATTCGAACCTACGACTGTAGCGGTCGCGTGGTTCCACACTGTAGCGCCTAGAACCTCTCGGCCACCCCAGCCGGCCAAATGATTACAGTTTCGGAAAACTTGGATCATTTATTCAAGGTAAAGTGCTCCACAAATTGAACAAGTCAACACCGAGATGGCCCACCTCTGGCTCTTTTGCAAGCAGTATTCGGCTTGGCAATTATTGTCAGGGTTTTTTGATGTCCTGTGTTACGCCAGAGCCAACAAGGTAGCCCCTGAGGGCCGGCAACCAATATTACACCACAGAGGACGGGATTCTTTATGTTCAAGGCGTACCTAAAGCACCATGGTAAATACTGACTATTTACATACAAGATAATGGAAACAGACATTCCGAGCACTACTTCCTGCAGGGGGAGGTCGAGCCACGGCCTGCAGGAAGTATCACCAGGCCAGAACCTGACTGGCTGGAGACAGCTATTTACGGGCTAGAACCAGCCCTGAATTTCAGTTCACTCTGGATGGCGACCTCGTGGACTTCGAACGCTGAAGATAACGTCTTCGTCTCTGAAATGGACTAATGTGTGTGTTACAACGAGCCTTTCTGGAAAATGAGAAGTGAACTTTTGGTTGCCTCAATTAGCAGGCTCTTACTGCCATTGTTATTGTTACCTTTCTTTTGTTGTTCAGCCATCCTCCTTGTAAACTTAAAATAAATAAAAGTTGTATTTGGGAAAAATTGCGAACTGTCAGACACAACATCCTCCTGAGGGACATTGCGCCACATTCTATCCAGTTGGCGGTTTAGATCGTCAAAATCCCGAGATAGTTGGAGGGCCCAGACCATAATGCTCCAGACGTTCTCATTTGGGGATGTGAGACCTTGCTGACCAAGGTAGGGTTGGGCAAGCACGAAGAAAGTACTATAAACTCCTGCTGTGTAAGTGCGGACATTATGTTGCTGAAATGTAAACCCATGGTAACTTGCTACGAAGGGGAAAAAACTGGGCGTAAACTATTGTTAACGTACCGCTGTGCTCTAAAGAGTGTCACGGATGACAACCAAAGGCGTTGTACTATTTTAAAAAAATGGCACTGTACAACATCACTCCCAGCTGTTGTGCTGTATAAATGGCGACTGTCAGGGTGGTATCCCACTGCTGTCCGATGCGTCCCCAGTGACATCGTTGGCTTGGACTCATTCACTGGAGTAGAATTGTCTGCAGTGAGACTCCCGCTTCCAACTGAGCCAGGATGACTAGCGAAGACGTGTCTGGAGACGCCTCGGACAGGTGTGGGATACACTCCTGACAGTTTCCCGCCATACGGCTCGACAACCACAAGTGGTACTCTGGGGTGCCATTTCTTTTCATAGCTGGGCCCCTTTGGTTTTCACTCCCTATAGCCTTGCAGTAAAACGGTGTGTCGACGGCATTCTACGCCCCGTTTTGTTGCCTTTCATGGTCAGCTATCCTTGGCCTACATTTCGTCAAGATAATGCCCCTCTGGACGCGGCGGTAGTTTCTCCGTGCCTTCCAAACTCCATCTTGGCCAGAAAGGGTGCAGGATCTCTCCTCAGTTGAGAACGTTTACGGCATTATGGGCAGAGCCTTCCTACCAGCTCGGGAGTTTGCCGATCGAACTCGCCAACTGGACACGATTTGGCACCATATCAGGAGGTATTAAACCTAAATCTCTTACCCAGGTACAAGAGACTTCCAGCCCAAACTCTTTATGCATCATTCGTTGATTTTAAAACAGCCTATAGAGATACACTATTCAGAGTCTTAGAAGATGTTATGCCGGAGTCAAGGTAGCCCCTGAGGACCGGCATCCCATATTACACCACAGAGGACGGCGTTGTCTATGTCCAAGGCGTACCAAAAGCACCATGGTAAACACTAGCTATTTACATACAAGGTAATGGAAACAGACATCCCGAGCACTACATCCTGCAGGCGGAGCTCGAGCCACGGCATGCAGGAACTATCGCTACGCCATAACCTGATTGGCTGGAGACAGCTATTTAGGGGCTAGAACTAGCACCAAAGTTCAGTTAACTATGGATGCCGACCTCGTGTACTTCGACAGCTGAAGATTACGTCTTGGTCTTTCAATTGGACTCTTGCAAGTGTGTGTGTGTTACCACGAACTTTTGTAGGAAATTAGAAGTGAACTTTTGTTTGTCTCAATTAAGAGACTTTTACTGGCATCGTTATTGTTACCTTATTGTTTGTTGTTCAGTCATCAACCTTGTGAACTTACCTGAATAAAAGTTGTGTTTGTGAAAAATTGGAAATTGTCAGTCACAACGGAAGAATTTAGAGCTGCATATAAAACGATGGCAACCGCTAGTCTTTGATTAATACGTCTTTCTAAGTTACATTTTTAGGTGAATTATCAGAAACTTCCAAAATTAAAACAGGCGAGAATTAGGAGGATAGACCATCGCAGTTATTTTTCAAATGCATTTTGAAGAAAGTAGTACGAGAATGGAGAAAAGGAACGGAAGAAGAGGGAACAAATAACGTGGATCTAGGACGAAAACCAGAGGACCTTGAAACAGTATGTTTAGCTTTTGTTGTAGGAGTGAACCTACTAGATACGACGAGTCATATAAGCAATGTCCAAGAAGTAACAGAAAAAACTGGATTTAAAATTTTGTTCTAAAATATTATGTTCATGATCAACGTTAAGGATGTGCGAAAATGTATGGAATCAAAATATGGAAAGAAACGGAGTGGATGGACGTCGGAAAGGAGGTGGTAGAATAAAGTAAACTGTGACTACATTCTCGGTACTCTAAATGCAAATGGACTCACCCGCGGTGGGAGTAAAGAATGACTATAGGGAGAGGCGGTGGTGAAATAAAGGAAGGATTGACCGAGAGAAGGCGGTTCACGACAATTTCTGCTGGTCGCCGGTCACGGGGGCTGACGGCAGGGACAGGTCGAAACTTTTCGTTTTTAATCTTCTGAACTATAACTAGAGTAAAGTTAATTGCTGTTCTTTGTTAATTCGTTTGTCTGTATTGTCTTGAGCAATGCAAGTGGTTTTATTACGAAAACACTATATAATAAAATGAGTCGGCCAAATTTAACCTGTGTTTTTGACTAACCTTGTCAACGTGATTAAATAAGCCGTCCTGTGAAAATCTGTTGTGCAGTACAGTGAAGTGATGCAACACGAGACGTCACAATACGTGGCTTGTAATTCCAAAACACACAGCTAACAGGATGAAAAATGTTCCGTAAAACTACTAATGAGATTCTCAAGGAATAAATCACCAAATGCTTCTACAAAAATTCCCTGTAAATTTATCTGCGCTATCTGACTAAACAAATTACGAACACCGAATACTGCAAACGCGAAAGTGACACTGGACTGTGAAATAACACAGTCTGCATGTGAAATGAAGTTTTAACTGAACTTTGCGTAAACCGACCCGATATTGAATTTTGAAAAGCAAAGCTAACTGAATGATGCAACTGTAACCTGTAACACAAAACTGGAGCTAACAAATTTCACGTAGCTTACCTGAGGCAACGGAAGCTTGGTACTGCTCAGAGTGAATACCATAAAATACACAGCGCAGCAGGAAGAGCGCTAAATAGGAGAGAGAGAGCCGTGTGCAATACAACGCAAGAACATGCAGTTATTCTAACGAGCTCATGCTTCACCCACTTTGTTCCGCAAAGTGCAATGTGGGGAATTTGAATTTGCTAAATGAGGGTGAAAGTAATTCAACTTAACAAAACAGTATTGCGAAAACTGAAACTCATTGTTTATTACTATCAAAATTACAAAAATTTATCTTTTATGGAAAAATATACTGTTCAAGTAAATAATTTCTAAAATGGTAAAGGAGTGAAAAAATCTATAACCTCTGGATACAAGTCATGTGAACTGATAACATACTTCGTCTGAACAACGGACTACCTAACCAAAACCAACAAAGAGAAATTCCATTAAAACCGTTAGTTGTTCAAGCACGTCATAACTCCGCGCAAACAAGCATTGCCGCAACAACTGTACCTGCACATCTTCACTTCCGAAATTATCCTTTACCAAATCATATTTCACCGTTCATCACCCTCTGTAATTTTTTCTCTGTGCCTTGCAAGCTACTTCAAGACCGCTCGCGGATCTAGCACCCCTCTCTCACTATCTGCTCTTCCGCTCACGTTCAGAAAAAACACAACACATTCAACGGCTAGAGACAGAACGAGTACTTTAGTACACTACTGGCCATTAAAATAGCTACACCAAGAAGAAATGCAGATGATAAACGGGTATTCATTGGACAAATATATTATACCAGAACTGACATGTGATTACATTTCCACGCAATTTGGGTGCATAGATCCTGAGAAATCGGTTCCCAGAACAACACCTCCGGCCGTAATAACGGCCTTGATACGCCTGGGCATTGAGTCAAACAGAGCTTGGATAGCGTGTACAGGTACAGCTGCCTATGCACCTTCAACACGATACCACAGTTCATCAGAGTAGTGATTAGCGTATTGTGACGAGCAAGTTGCTCGGCCACCATTGACCAGACGTTTTAAATTGGTGAGAGAACTAGAAAATGTGCTGGCCAGGGCAGCAGTCGAAAATTTTCTGTATCCAGAAAGGCCCATACAGGACCTGCAACATACAGTCGTGTATTATCCTGCTGAAATGTAGGGTTTGGCAGGGAACGAATGAAGTGTAGGGCCACGGGTCGTAACACATCTGAAATGTAAAGTCCACTGTTCAATGTGCCGTTAGTGCGAACAAGAGGTGACCGAGACGTGTAACCAATGGCACCCCATACTATCACGCCGGGTGATACGCCAGTATGGCGATGACGAATACTCGCTTCCAATGTGCGTTCACCGCGATATCGCCAAACACGGATGCGACCATCATGATGCTGCAACCAGAACCTGGATTCATCCGAAAAAATGACGTTTTGCCATTCGTGCACCCAGGTTCGTCGTTGAGTACACCACCGCAGGTGCTTCTCTATGTGATGCAGCGTCAAGGGTAACCGCAGTCATGAGCTCCGAGATGATAGTCCATGCTGCTGCAAACGTCGTCGAACTGTTCGTGCAGATGGTTGTTGTTTCGCTAACTTCCCCATCTGTTGACTCAGGGATCGAGACGTGGCAGCACGATCCGTTACAGCCATGCGGATAAGTTGCCTGTCATCTCGACTGCTTAGGATACGAGGCCGTCGGGATCCAGCACGATTACGCTCCTGAACCAACTGATTTGTGTATGAGAAATCGGTTGGAAACTTATCTCATGTCAGCATGTTGTGTGAATGCTCTGAAAAGCTAATCATTTTCATATCACAGCGTCCTCTTCCTGTGGCTTAAATTTCGCGTCTATAGCACTCCTTGTCCTCACGCCTTGTGTTGGTTAAATGTGGTAGCGTGCGAAGCGTACCCTGTCTGCATTCATTACTGGAATGAACTGCTTGTGTTCTGAAAAGCAGGCTGGTTTGCTACGTAGACTTCAGTGAGGTTACAATGGCTGAGTGCTGAAAACACTCACTGGAAAAAAATTGAAATACAATACTGATTAAAAATCGTAACTATTCCCAGACTGGCTGGCTGTCCTGTACCAGAGTTCCAGAATTCAAATACTTGGGGGAAATAATCCAGCCAAACTCTCTGGGTAAAGCAGCTAACCGAAAGAGAGCCTGAAAATGCAAAGGGCATTCAACTTTGCAAAGAACATGTGCAATAAAAAATTCCTATACCCAAAACATTATAAAAATATGTGTAGGGGCCTACGTATGCATGTATGTGAGTGTGTATGTTCCAAGTCTCCTCCTAAACCGCTTGACCGGCTTCAACCAAACTCGACACAGAAATCCCTTACCGGCAGGCAACAATCGCTGTGGCCGGAATAACCATCTACCTATCCTAGTTCACGAGATACGACGCCATACAAAGTAAGACGCGTGAAAATCTACAACGTTATGTGACGTTTAAAATTATTACTTCCGTGCTACTAACTGTATTCACAATAAATTTCACAGGCAGTGTCCACATATGCTTCTAGATGCAAAAAGTTATATCATGGTACTGCTTACAGTTCAGGAGACATGACATCATAAAGAGACGACTTATTGCCATCCAGTCTACCTCCACAAATACACTCCTGGAAATCGAAATAAGAGCACCGTGAATTCATTGTCCCGGAAGGGGAAACTTCATTGACACATTCCTGGTGTCAGATACATCACATGATCACACTGACAGAACCACAGGCACATAGACACAGGCAACAGAGCATGCACAATGTCGGCACTAGTACAGTGTATATCCACCTTTCGCAGCAATGCAGGCTGCTATTCTCCCATGGAGACGATCGTAGAGATGCTGGATGTAGTCCTGTGGAACGGCTTGCCATGCCATTTCCACCTGGCGCCTCAGTTGGACCAGCGTTCGTGCTGGACGTGCAGACCGCGTGAGTCGACGATTCATCCAGTCCCAAACATGCTCAATGGGGGACAGATCCGGAGATCTTGCTGGCCAGGGTAGTTGACTTACACCTTCTAGAGCACGTTGGGTGGCACGGGATACATGTGGACGTGCATTGTCCTGTTGGAACAGCAAGTTCCCTTGCCGGTCTAGGAATGGTAGAACGATGGGTTCGATGACGATTTGGATGTACCGTGCACTATTCAGTGTCCCCTCGACGATCACCAGAGGTGTACGGCCAGTGTAGGAGATCGCTCCCCACACCATGATGCCGGGTGTTGGCCCTGTGTGTCTCGGTCGTATGCAGTCCTAATTGTGGCTCTCACCTGCACGGCGCCAAACACGTATACGACCATCATTGGCACCAAGGCAGAAGCGACTCTCATCGCTGAAGACGACACGTCTCCATTCGTCCCTCCATTCACGCCTGTCGCGACACCACTGGAGGCGGGCTGCACGATGTTGGAGCGTGAGCGGAAGACGGCCTAACGGTGTGCGGGACCGTAGCCCAGCTTCATGGAGAGGGTTGCGAATGGTCCTCGCCGATACCCCAGGAGCAACAGTGTCCCTAATTTGCAGGGAAGTGGCGGTGCGGTCCCCTACGGCACTGCGTAGGATCCTACGGTCTTGGCGTGCATCCGTGCGTCGCTGCGGTCCGGTCCCAGGTCGACGGGCACGTGCACCTTCCGCCGACCACTGACGACAACATCGATGTAATGTGGAGACCTCACGCCCCACGTGTTGAGCAATTCGGCGGTACGTCCACCCGGCCTCCCGCATGCCCACTATACGCCCTCGCTCAAAGCCCGTCAACTGCACATACGGTTCACGTCCACGCTGTCGCTGCATGCTACCAGTGTTAAAGACTGCGATGGAGCTCCGTATGCCACGGCATACTGGCTGACACTGACGGCGGCGGTGCACATATGCTGCGCAGCTAGCGCCATTCGACGGCCAACACCGCGGTTCCTGGTGTGTCCGCTGTGCCGTGCGTGTGATCATTGCTTGTACAGCCCTCTCGCAGTGTCCGGAGCAAGTATGGTGGGTCTGACAAACCGGTGTCAATGTGTTCTTTTTTCCATTTCCAGGAGTGTATATCATTGTAAGATAAATATTACATCAGATATGACGTCATGAACACTGGGATACGTGAAAAAATGACGTTGTGATACTTTAATACGTTTATTATCTACTATTAAGACACTCCTACAGTCAAATCAAGTAAATTCCTGACACCTGACAGCGCTTTTGACAACTTTTAACTCGAAGCGCAAACAGCTATAGGTGAAAACAGTAATCGACTACAGAGCTATGACGAGGCGTTGCCACAATGACGTGTACAAAATCGCGGTGTGGACACAGTTTCATCAAGCGTGTGCAAACTGTCCGGAATAATATCTCTTGATTGGTGTACTGTTTTTATTCATTGATACGTCAGCTGGAACGTAAATACTGGCAAGTATTTGTTCAAAATCGATACAAAAGAGTTACATGTTTGCACCTGTTACTGTCCTTCATAGTAGTCACCAGCGTTGTGTAGAACCAATTGCCAGCGATGTGGAAGGCGTAGTATACCTTTAGCAGTGCCTGTTCTGTTGATGGTGCGAATGGAGCAGTCTACTGCCTGTCGAAAGTCTGGAACAGTTCTGAAGCGAATGCCACGAAGTGATTCCTTCTAAATCAAATCAAAGTCACCACGATTTAAATCCGGGGAGTATGGTGGATGGTACAGTACTTCCCAGTCCCATCAACCGAATGGAGCAAACACACATTGCGCTGTATGCGCCCGCTCATTGTCGTGCAAAATGATGGGTGGGTCGCGCAGAGAGTGTCGCCGCTTCTTTCGCAATTCTGGTCGCAGTTGACTTAAGTCCTTGTGACTTTGATTTGATTCCGAAGATGAAGGAATCACGTCGTGTCTGCTGGCATCGCGACTCTAGATGGTCGCATGCTTCGCCTCATACTGCGACCAGACTTCCCTAGGTGGCCACAATACCCATATGCCCTTTGCTGTTACCGAGACATCTGCTTGTCACAAACGTCACCCTGTTGCCTTGGCATCGCTGGACTTTAGCCAGGGTTCGAACATGTTGACCACTCCTATCTGCCGACAGTGCTTCAGCATATTGGTTTCTCCATCAATATTGACATGATAGTTTTGCACCTTTTGAGCGGCGCGACCTCCAAAATTGTGTACAACGGCCGCCTCACAGCGCCGCTCATCGTAGCACGATCTGTCCGGCAAGGCTGCCTCCTTCCCACGATTTTGTATGCTTTCGCTTTGGATCCCCTGCTCCAGGACTGCACCTACGTTTGGCAGGTATGGCGTTGCATGGGCACCGTTTCTGTTGCATAGCTTTTGCAGACGACCTAGTCCTTTATCTGCACAGTAAGTATGAAGTTTGAATTGCCCCGACATGCGTGGTGACTTACGGCGAAGCTCCCTCAACGTGGGCAAATCCAAGGTCTTGCTCATTGGTGAGGGCCGCCCCGAGAGAAGCGTCGCCCCCTTCTCGTCGCCGCCAACGTTCGATGCCTCGGCAGTGAATTCACGGCCAATCTCCGTCGCTCAGCATTTATTAACTGCAGGCGTTTGCTACAGACCGTCAGAGCAATACAGCTCACTGGCTACGAACCCTCGACACTACCCAACGCGGGCAATAAGTGGACAACTATCATGCGTCCCGTGCATTACACATGGCTCAGTTACTACCGGTCCCAACTCTCCTGGGATGTTATTCAAAGTACAATATGACTCTCCTGCACTTCCACGGCACCTCCCAACTCATCGTTGCCCACAGAGCCCCACTGGACACCTATTCCAAGACTTTGCGTCCCAGTTTTGGTATCAACCATTCCACCGCCCTTTTATCATATCCGACTATTTTTCCTGGACTTCAGTTATGTCTACTGGTATATACCACTTACACATTTGTATCAGGTGAAAACAGTTTACAATGAGTTACAACAATACCGCCCGCCCAATCCCATCGAAATTTAGCATCCACAATATGTTAAGTGGCACATGTAGAAAGCTGTCCAAGGCACCTTTCTCAAATCCGACGTCCAATCAGCGTGATACATCATAGCGAATGGCAAACAAATTAACCGACATTGACTGCATCGTATTCATCTAGCTGACTCGACCCTCTCCACCAACTGTGGAGTGGATGACACAGACGACCACAGGTTTCCAATGTCAGGACGCTTGTGCGGCGTACTTTTGCGTTTCTTACACGCCAAACACCTGCTCAGATCGACATCTACACACTTCTTTCCCAAAGGGGACTTTTTTCCCCACCAGCTAAACTCACCCTTTGAACTAGATCTGTCGCCACACGATCCGTTATCTTTTTAACTCTGACCATAAGTCAGTGCTAGGATATTGGAATTATGTCAACGAACGACAGAGAGTCGTAACACGCAACCCACGCTATCAGCAAATCTTTTAAAACCTTTAATGAGCCGGCCGCGGTGGTCTAGCGGTTCTAGGCGCGCAGTCCGGAACCGCGCGACTGCTATGGTCGCAGGTTCGAATTCTGCCTCGGGCATGGATGTGTGTGATGTCCTTAGGTTAGTTAGGTTTAAGTAGTTCTAAGTTCTAGGGGACTGATGACCACAGTAGTTAAGTCCCATAGTACTCAGAGCCATTTGAACCATTTGAACCTTTAATGATCCGCCTCGTAGCTGGAACATCCAAGCCGTGGGAAGCTGAAACCTAATGTGAACCTATCCGGGTTTAAATTTATGGCTCCTCAGCGGTTTCCTCCCCTTTACCCTTCCTCGCCCCCTCACAGTTCCCGGTCAGACGTACTGGGAGTAGAATTAAATATCGGCCACGACCTGAAGTGACGATTTGTTTTCTTTTACGGACGGCAAAAACGGCGGTGGTTATTTCCCTTTCCTTATTTGAATCCCTTTTCTACTCACCAGAAGAAAGATACAAAATTGTGCTACCATGCACGGTTATTGGAGGAGGAGATTAGTGTTTAACGTCCCGTCGACAACGAGGTCATTAGAAACCTAGCGCAAGTTCGGGTGAGGGAAGGACGGGGAAGGAAATCGGCCGTGCCCTTTCAAAGGAACCATCTCAGCATTTGCCTGATGCGATTTAGGGAAATCACGGAAAACCTAAATGAGGATGGCCGAAGACGGGATTGAACCGTCGTCCTCCCGAATGCGAGTCCAGTGCACGGTTATTCCAAGATGCAACGGATACATATTCCCAAAAAAATAATAAAAAAACAATGAAAAAGAAAAAAACTAAGCAGGACATTCGGTTACGATACCTGGCTTATGTAAACTTCCCCTCGACGCTTCAGTCTATATACATAAAACCAGTTCTTTATGAAGGCGCTATGGAGGTAAGTACATGTAAAACAATGTATTAGTATTAACGTTTTATACATTGATGTTGCTAGAGAAGAGAGTACAGATAGCCAGGGAGATTCATACAAACGTTGAATACACCCCGAAGCGATGAAGATAACGGTGAGACAAGGAATTTAATATAAGACACATGGGGCTGCATATGTCGGGCAAATATGCTGAGAACAGCCGGCACCTGTGGAACAAGACGTCAACAGATGAGGCACTTCATTTCATGTGCAGCAATTGAGGGCTTGTCGATCCTACCCTCGCCAGCAGGGGACAGTGCTGAACGTCGCTTCGCTTTCGCTAGGCTAGTCGCTTTCGCTCCTGCATTATATGATGTGACACGGTAGCGCTTGTGGTAGTAGTACAAGATTACGATAAATTGGTTTACATTTACGAAAACAGTATAGCCTACGGTACCGATGTGTAGCACTGACCCTACTAGCGAGAGCACTATGGAAAACGCCAATCACTACACGTGCAGTAAGGTATGTCACCCGTTACCGTGAAATGCTGAGCACTTGTCTCCTACGTTTTGGAATATTTCCGGACGTTTGCGACCCCATGTGTCTTACACTAAATTATTTTTCTCAGCGTCATTTAGGCTGCTGTGAGGTTTTTTAAATTTTAATAAAAAACACCCTGTACGTAATCACACATGCACTGTATCTAGCAAAATACTGTTTGCTTTTAGTGAAAAGTGAATGCAAGTAAAATTTTCTTCCATAGACGCCTAACTGATGAAGTACCTTTCCCCATTTGTCTTACATCACTGGAAATCACGAAGGGCAAAAATGATACTATGGCTATTTTTCTTTTTTGTTTTTATTTCCTCTTTAGGTTGACAAATTTACATAAACGATGTTCTGACTTATCACTGAGATCGATTTGTTGTACTCCATTTTACTTATCATTTTTCTGCTTCCGGCTGGTTAGAGGGTGTGTTCCATGAGTATTTATTTTGTGTTCTTTATTTCACGTCTACATACGCATTGACACGCAAATCTCCATATCATTCTATTTTTCATTTGTTCCTACGATTTTTCATGATACTAGTTGCTTCTAATGCCAAGATAATTAGCTGTTCCGGTAGCCTTTCCCTGGCTCTGGCAGTTGTTTTCCATAGTTTCTTGTTTACCTGCAACATCGGGACCAGCCGTCATTCCTTGATAACTACTAGTTACTGAAATAATCGTATACTAATACAAATCAGTGTTGGTCCTTTTACTGCATCCAGATTCGTATATGCTGATAAGACACGTATTTTTATTCTGATATTTTCCTCTTTCTTTTTAGAACCGGAAGAATAGTAATATTAAGCGCTCTGTTGCCAATATTTGCAACATTTTCAAAACCGTTCATCGCAGTCTAGAATATACACTGCTGGCCGTAAAAATTGCTACACCAAGAACAAATGCAGATAAACGGGTAATCATTGGACAAATATATTATACTAGAACTAACATATGATTGCATTTTCACGCAATTTGGGTGCCTAGATCCTGAGAAATCAGTACCCAGAACTACCACCTCTAGCCGTAATAACGGCCTTGATACGCCTGGGCATTGAGTCAAACACACCTTGGATCGTGTGTACAGGTACAGCTGTCCATGCAGCTTTAACACGATACCACAGTTCATCAAGAGTAGTGTCTTGCGTATAGTGACAAGCCAGTTGCTCGTCCACCATTGACCAGACGTTTTAAATTGGTGAGAGATCTGGAGAACGTTCTGGCCAGCGCCAGTCGAACATTTTCTGTATCCAGAAAGGCCCGTACAGGGCCTGCAACATGCGGTCGTGCATTATCCTGCTGAAATGTAGGGTTTCGCAGGGATCGAATGAAGGGTATAGCCACGGGACGTAACACATCTTAAATGTAACGTCGACTGTTCAAAGTGCCGTTAATGCGAACAAGAGGTGACCGAGACGTGTAAAAAATGGCACCCCATACCATTACGCCGGGTGATACGCCAGTATGGCTATGACGAATACACGCTTCCATTGTGCGTTCACCGCGATGTCGTCAAACACGGATGCGACCATCATGATGCTCTAAACAGAACCTGGATTCATGCGAAAAAATTATGTTTTGCCATTCGTGCACCCACGTTCGTCGTTGAGTACACCATCACAGGCGCTCCTGTCTGTGATGCAGCGTCAAGGGTAACTGCAGCCATGGTCTCCGAACTGATAGTCCATGCTGCTGCGAACGTCGTCGAACTGCTCGTGCAGATGGTTGTTGTCTTGCAAACGTCCCCATCTGTTGACTCAGGGATCGAGACGTGGCTGCACGATCCGTTACAGCCATGCGGATAAGATGCCTGTCATCTCGACTGCTAGCAAGACGAAGCCGTTGGGGTCCAGCATGACGTTCTGTATTACCCTCCTGAACCCACCGATTCTATATTCTGCTAACAGTCGTAGGATCTCGACCAACGCGAACAGGAATGTCACGATACGATAAACCGCAATCGCGATAGGCTACAATCCTAACTTTATGGAAGTCGGAAACGTGATGGTACGCATTTCTCCTCCTTACACGAGCAATCACAACAACGTTTCACCATGCAGTGCCGGTCAACTGCTGTTTGTGTATGAGAAACCAGTTGGAAACATTCATCATGTCAGCACGTTGTAGGTGTCGCACCAGCGCCAACCTTGTGTGAATGCTCTTAAAAACTAATCATTTGCATATCACAGCATCTTCTTCCTGTGGGTTAAATTTCGCATCTGTCTCACGTCATCTTCGTGGTGTAAGAATTTTAATGGCCAGTAGTGTATGTCATCATTCATTTTCAACGAATTTGAGAAATCATGACTTATTAGCTTTATGCTTCTGTTCTAAGTAGTGCGACTCATTTACGAAAAGACAAATTTCGTTAGCTGACTGACAACAGCGTCATTCGATTAAAAGATCTGAGATAGGAATACCGTTATTGTTACTAACTCTTCCTCACTAACGACGTTTGCTATCTGCGAGCACTGGTAGATTTTAACGTTCATTGTTCTTACACTGAGCCAGAGTGAATGAAAACATATTTACTCCTAGTGTACTTTCCGGGTGAAGACAATTTGCTCAGTTTTGTGAGGTTGTCCATATTATCACAACAATGGGGCACACTCCTTACAACATTGCTTTATTAAGAATATTAGCTGTCACCTCCCGTTCTGTAATGGATCCACTGCTGCAAAATTAAAAATGGCTTATTGGAAATCGCTTTGTATTTAGCACGACTTTCAGTAGTAAAGTTCGGATGATAACATAGTTAACATATACATAAGTATGACAATGAAATCAGCAATGTAGATCAAACTTTTCTTTAATTTTTTTATTACTGTCTTTTTCTGCAGTCCAAAGATTGGTTTGATGCAGCTCTCCATGGTGTGTGAGCCCTTTCGTCTCCGAATAACCAAAAAAATGGTTCAAATGGCTCTGAGCACTATGGGACTTGACACCTGAGGTCATCAGTCCCCTAGAACTTAGAACTACTTAAACCTAACTAACCTAAGGACATCACACACATCCGTGCCCGAGGCAGGATTCGAACCTGCGACCGTAGCGATCACGCGGTTCCAGACCGAAGCACCTAGAACCGCACGGCCACACCGGCCGGTTCCGAATAACCACTGTAACTTACACCTTTCTCAATCTGCTAGCGGTTTTCGCCTCTTCGTCTCTTTATACGATTTTTACCAACCACACTTCATTCCAATATTAAATTTTTGACCCCTTCATGAGTCAGAACGTATCGTATCAATCGATGCCTTCTTTTGGTAGAGTTGTGCTACATTTTTTATGTCTCCCCAATTCTGTTTAGTACTTTCTCATTAATTACGTGATCGACCCACCTCATCTTCGGCATTTTTCTGTAGCACCACATTTCGAAAGCATCTATAATTTTTTTATCTAAACTGTTTATGGTCCATGTTTCACCTCCATACATCGTTATTCTCCTTGCAAATACATTCAGAGAACACTTCCTAACAGTCAACCTATACTCGATGTTAACAAATTTCTCTCCTACGATGCCATAGGTCGGGCGGATATCAACTGCGTTTTTTAAAAAATAGGAACCAGCATTTTTATTACATATTCGTATAGTACTTAAAGAATTATGAATGTTTTAGTTGGACCACTTTTTCGTCTTATGATAGATGGCGCTGTAATAGTCACAAACATATGGCTCACAATTTTAGACGAACAGGTGGTAACAGGTAGGTTTTTTAAATTAAAATATAGAACGTATTTACGTTTCAACATTTTGTGAACTTATGATTTTTAGGAGAACGCGTGCTGTTACAGCGTGATTACCTATAAATACCACATTAAAGCAATAAATGCTCAAAATGATGTCTGTCAACCTCAATGCATTTGGCAAAACGTCTAATGACATTCCTCTCAACAGCGAGTAGTTCGCCTTCCGTAATATTCGCACTTGCATTGCCAATGCACTGACGTATGTTGTAAGGCGTTGTCGGTGGATCACGACAGCAAATATCCTTCAACTTTCCCCACGGAAGGAAATCCGGGGACGTCAGATCAGGTGAACGTGCGGGCCATGCTTCGACGACCAATCCTCCTGTCGTGAAATATGCTATTCAATACCGCTTCAACCGCACGCGAGCTATGTGCCGCACTTCGGAAGTACATCGCCATTCTGTCATGCAGTGAAATATCTTGTAGTAACATCGCTAGAACATTACGTAGGAAATCAGCATACATTGCACCATTTAGATTGTCACCGACAAAATGGGGGCCAATTATCCTTCCTCCCATAATGCCGCACCATACATTAACCCGCCAAGGTCGCTGATGTTCCACTTGTCGCAGTCATCGTGGATTTTCCGTTGCCCAGTAGTGCATATTATGGCGGTTTACGTTACCGCTGTTGGTGAATGACGTTTCGTCGCTAGATAGAACGCGTGCAAAAAAATCTGTCATCGTCCCGTAATTTCCCTTGTGCCCAGTGGCAGAACTGTACACGACGTTCAAAGTCGTCGCCATGCAATTCCTGGTTCACAGAAATATGGTACGGGTGCAATCGATGTTGATGTAGCATTCTCAACACAGACGCTTTTGACATTCCAGATTCTAGCGCAATTTGTGTGTTACTGATGTGCGTATTAGCCGCGACAGCAGCTAAAAGACCTACTTGGGCATCATCATTTGTTGCAGGTCGTGGTTGACGTTTCACATATGACTGAACACTTCCTGTTTCCTTAAATAACGTAACTATCCGATGAACAGTCCGGACACTTGGATGATGTCATCCAAGATACCGAGCAGTATACATAGCACACGCCAGATGGGCATTTTGATAACAATAGCCATACGTCAACACGATATCGACCTTTTCCGCAATTGGTAAACGGTCCATTTTAACACGGGTAATATATAACGAAGCAAATACCGTCCGCACTGGCGGAATGTTACGTGCAACTACGTACTTATACTTTTGTGACTAGAATGAGATTTTCACTCTGCAGCGGAGTGTGCGCTGATATGTAACTTCCAGGCAGATTAAAACTGTGTGTCGGACCGAGACTCGAACTCGGGACCGTTTGTGGCTTTTACCGCGCCATCTACCACAAAGCTGAAAATGTGGTCAAACTAAAACATTCATATTTCTTTACGTGCTACACGAATAAGTAATAAAAAATGGGAGTTCCTGTTTAAAAAAGCGCAGTTGATATCCTTTTGACCTATGGCAGCATCATCTAGCGGGACAACCATAGCGCCATGTGGTTTCTTCCTTCACGCTAGACGATTTTCGTTCATCGGAGTTTTTTCGTTTGACTCTTATTTCGTGAGATATTTGGCCCGGTACTATCAATGGACCAGCCTGTATATGCAGCTCAAGTTTTGTAGAAATTGATGTACACATAACTGTTTGTTCTTCTGTATCACACGTTTCTGATGATGGTTATAAACCAGAGAAACTACACTACTGGTCATTAAAATTGCTGCACCAAGAAGAAATGCAGATAAGAAACGGGTACTCATTGAACAAATATATTATACTAGAACTGACATATGATTACATTTTTACGCAGTTTTGGTGCATAGATCCTATGAAATCGGTACCCAGAACAACCACCTCTGGCCGTATAACGGCCTCGATACGCCTGGACATTGAGTCAAACAGGGCTTGGATGACGTGTACAGGTACAGCTGCCCATGCAGGTTCAACACGATACCACAGTTCATCAAGAGTATTGACTGGCGTATTGTGACAAGTCAGTTGCTCGCCCACTATTGACCAGACGTTTTCAATTGGTGAGAGGTCTGGAGAATGTGCTGGCCAGGGCAGCAGTCGAACATTTTCTGAATCCAAAAAGGCCCATACAGGACCTGCAACATGCGGTCGTGCATTGTCCTGCTGAAATGTAGGGTTTCACAGGGATCGAATGAAGGGTAGAGCCACGGGTCGTAACACATCTTAAATGTTACGTCCACTGTTCAAAGTCCCGTCAATGCGAACAAGAGCTGACCACGACGTGTAACCAATGGCACCCCATACCATCACTCCGTGTGATACGCCAGTATGGCGATGACGTATACACGCTTCCAATGTGCGTTCACCGCGATGTCACCAAACACGGATGCGACCATCATGATGCTGTAAATAGAACCTGAATTCATCCGAAAAAATGATGTTTTGCCATTCGTGCACCCAGGTTCGTTGTTGAGTACACCATCGCAGGCGCTCCTGTCTCTGACGCAGCATCAAGGGTAAACGCAGCCATGGTCTCCGAGCTGATAGTCCATGCTGCTGCAAACGTCGTCGAACCGTTCGTGCAGATGGTTGTCGTCTTGAAAACGTCCCCATCTGTTGACTCAGGGATCGAGACGTGGCTGCACGATACGTTACAGCCATGTAGATACGATGCCTGTCATCTCGACTGCTAGTTATACGAGGCCGTTGGGATCTAGCACGGCGTTCCGAATAACCCTCTTGAACCCACCGTTTCCATATTCTGATAACAGCCATTGGAATCTTGTCCATCATGAGCAGCAATGTCGCGATACGATAAACCGCAATCGCGACAGGTACAATCCGACCTTTATCAAAGTCGTAAACGGGAGGATACGCATTCTTCTCCTTACACGAGGCATCACAACAACAACGTTTCACCAGGCAACGCCAGTCAACTACTGTTTGTGTATGAGAAAACGATTGGAGACTTCCTCATGTCAGCACGTTGTAGGTGTCACCACCGGCGCCAACCTTGTGTGTATGCTCTGAAAAGCTAATCATTTGCATATCACATCATCTTCTTCCTGTCAACACTAACCACCTACCAACCATCTTCTTCCTGTCGGTCAAATTTCGCGTCTGTAGCACGTCATCTTCGTGGTGTAGGTATTTTAAATGGCCAGTAGTGTATATTTTAGCTGTTACCCGCCGGTAGCCAAGCATATAGGTAAAATGAAATGAAATGTGCGTATGGCTTTATTTTTCGGGAGATCCTGGTCGCGATGTTCTGGATCTTCTTGCAGGTCTTTTTATTTGACACCACTTCGGCGACTTGCACGTCGATGATGATAAAACGATGATCAGCACAACACACACGTCCGGTCGCGATCGGAGAAAAAACCGACCCGTTCTGGAATCGAACCAGGGCTTCTCTAAAATTAACCACATGACCACGATCTGTTTTCGCAAACACCAGTGCAACTTAGAAGCTATAAGGAACCCATATGCTCAGCGGCTAAAATGCGAAGCGCATGTGGTTGTTATTTGTATGGAAGTAGTGATTAAACACGGAGTAAATTGTATAAGCGTTGAATTTATTATGTTGAATCGTATTATGTAGAATATATCAAACAATAAACGCATTTTCACATACATGATAAAGTTCTACATTCAAAGAGCAGATAGTTTTTTTAAAGAGTAATTATTGTCCCATATCTCGCACTTCGCAATATATTCTTCAAATCAATGAATATGTTGTACTACACACTTTCTAAAGTAGCCTATGTCGTTCCTCTGCGTTGAAGCTATCGTCAAACCAGGTTTCATCAAAGTCGGTTCAGCTCTTTTTTAAATATATTTTTCTTTAATTTTTAAACAATTCTTTATTCGTAACAGTGTTACTTATACAATGATAAGGCACTGATACAATGATAAGCCACTACCTAACTTTTATTGGTTCCTACAGTTACAATATTATTCAAAGTTTAGCTAATGTCTAGTAGTGTTCTTACGGTTGATTCCAACGGGCAAGCTACATTTACTGTACTATTGACTCTACTGAAAGCTATAAATTGACCATTTTTACTGTCTATACTACCTGCAGCGTTACAGATGTGACAGAAAACTACGAAACTACTATTCTGGCCGTGTCCGCCAAACTAACCCCAGTGTCCCTGTAAACTTAACTTTCGCTGTAGGATACCAGCTAGTGCTTTCAAATGACTATTCCTACTGTAACTAATCTGTTTCTACAACTGAAAAGACTGGTGCAGTATCCTTCTCACTTGTAAACGCCCCTCTCTCCTAGTCCGTGACGTGGCGGATTCTGACAGTAACGGCGATCGTCCAGGGCTGCGGTACAGGGCAAGTGCGCGGGTGCTTTACTTTCCATTTTCTGCTGTTCATTGTTATATCTTGTCCCCCTTCTTAAAGCGGTGTACCGTAGGTCTCTAGAAGAGCGTAGCGTACCAAAGGATTGGAAAAGAGCACAGGTCATCCTCGTTTTCAAGAAGGGACATCGAAGAGCAGAACTATAGACCTATAGTCGATCAGTTGTAGCATTTTGGAACACTTATTATGTTGTAGTATAAAGACTTTTCTGGCGACTAGAAGTAGGAATCAGCATGAGTTTCGAAAAAGAAGTTCGTGTGAAATCCAGCTCACGCTATTCGTCCACGAGACTCAGAGGGCAATAGACACGGGTTCCCAGGTAGATGCCGCGTTTCTTAACTTCCGCAAGGTGTCGATACAGTTCCCCACAGTCGTTTAATGAACAATGTAAGAGCATATGGACTATCAGACCAATTGTGTGATTGGATTGTAGAGTTCCTAGATAACAGAATGCAGAATGTCATTCTCAATGGAGAGAACTCTTCCGAAGTAAGAGTGATTTCAGGTGTGCCGCAGGGGAGAGTCGTAAGACCATTGCTATTCACAATATACATAAATTACCTTGTGGATAACATCGGAAGTTCACTGAGGCTTTTTGCGGATTATGCTGTAGTATATCGAGAGGTTGTAACAATGGAAAATTGTACTGAAATGCAGGAGGATCTGCTACGAATTTACGCATGGTGCAGGGAATGGCAATTGAATCTCAATGTAGACATGTGTAATGTGCTACGAAAGCATAGAAAGAAAAATCCTTTATCATGTATCTACAATACACCAGGTCAGCAACCGCAAGCAGTTATTATCTGGGAGTAGGCTTTAGGAGTGATTTAAAATGGAATGAGCATAAAGTTGATCGTCGGTAAAGCAGATGCCAATTGAGATTCATTGGAAGAATCCTAAGGAAGTGCAATCCGAAAACAAAGGAAGTAGGTTACAGTCCACTTGTTCGCCCACTGCTTGAATACTGCTGAGCAGTGTGGGATCCTTACCAGATAGGGTTAATAGAAGAGATAGAGAAGGTCCAAAGTAGAGCAGCGCGCTTCGTTACGGGATCATTTAGTAATCGCGAAAGCGTTACGGATATGATAGATAACTCCAGTGGAAGACTTTGCAGGAGAGTCGCTCAGTAGCTCGGCACGGGCTTTTGTTGAAGTTTCGAGAACATACATTCACCGAGGAGTCAAGCAGTATATTGCTCTCTCCTACGTATATATCGCGAAGAGACCATGAGGATAAAATCAGAGAGATTAGAGCCCACACAGAGGCATACGGACAGTCTTTCTTCCCACGAACAATATGAGACTGGAATAGAAGGTAGAACCGATAGAGGTACTCAAAGTACCCTCCGCCACACACGGTCAGGCAGGTGGCTTTGCGGAGTATGGATGTAGATGTAGATCTCAAGTAACTCTTCACAGTCCTAGCTGATACCCCGTTGGACAGGCTTCCAAGATTTTCGGAGGTCTTTTGATGTCTGATCAGGTCAAAGGTGTCATGGTTCATTAATTGACGCCTCGGATTAGCTGCCACGTCGTCGGGTACGGGGCACTCATAGACCATATGATACGAACTGGCCTCCAAGTCTCCATAGTCACACCAGGGCGCAGCCGCTTCCCAAACCGGCACAGATGGGTGGGGTAGGGCCAATGTTCCGTGAAAAAGTGCAACACACATCCATTGTGTTGGAAGTACTTAAGCTACATCCGATCCATAATGTTTGGAAATAATTGATATACACGCTTCCAATGTGCGTTCATCGCGATGTCGCCAAACACGGATGCGACCATCATGATGCTGTAAATAGAACCTGAATTCATCCGAAAAAATGATGTTTTGCCATTCGTGCACCCAGGTTCGTTGTTGAGTACAACATCGCAGGCGCTCCTGTCTCTGACGCAGCGTCAAGGGTAACCGCAGGCATGGTCTCCGAGCTGATGGTCCATGCTGCTGCAAACGTCGTCGAACCGTTCGTGCAGATGGTTGTCGTCTTGCAAACGTTCCCATCTGTTGACTCAGGGATCGAGACGTGGCTGCACGATACGTTACAGCCATGTAGATACGATGTCTGTCATCTCGACTGCTAGTTATACTAGGCCCTTGGGATCCAGCACGGCGTTCCGAATAACCCTCTTGAACCCACCGTTTCCATCTTCTTATAACAGCCATTGGAATCTCGTCCAACATGAGCAGCAATGTCGCGATACGATAAACCTCAATCGCGACAGGCTACAATCCGACCTTTATCAAAGTCGTAAACGTGAGGATACGCATTCTTCTCCTTACACGAGGCATCACAACAACAACGTTTCACCAGGCAACGCCAGTCAACTACTGTTTGTGTATGAGAAAACGATTGTAGACTTTCCTCATGTCAGCACGTTGTAGGTGTCACCACCGGCGCCAACCTTGTGTGTATGCTCTGAAAAGCTATTCATTTGCATATCACATCATCTTCTTCCTGTCTTGTCTGTCTCCCAGGTCTCATGCCACAGGTCGTCCACTCGCCTTCTAACCGCAATTTTGTTTCCTACTTGAACCCCCCAAAATTTCTGCTGCCTTTTGAATTCTGCCCCTCTACATCCAGTACCAAGCTGCTTGGTCTCGCACTATGATGTCGAGTGGGTAAAGATACTATGAACGCTAGCAAGGACTCTCCCGGACTTGTCCTGCACGCCCAGTTGAACATAATAGCGTGTTCCGTTGCGCTGTTCGCCCAGTCATGCCAAACATGACCTTCGTGATCCTTTGACTGAAACTCACGATGTAAGTGAGAGTACTATTGTAATATAGTTTAATTAGATTCGTCGGGAGATGTAATCTCTTATGTACGATTCCGATGAGATAATTAAGTACTTCTAGCGATCTCTGTGTCACAGTCTCGATGTGTGTGGTGAAGTTCATCATCGAGGAGCCCCAGGTATCGTGTCTCACGACCCCGAAGAATTGGTGAGCCATTGATTACTACTGTTGCATTTCTGATTAAGTGTCCGTTTAGTAACAGATAGATTTATATGTTTAGGGCAATCTCAATTTTGGATTTTCGGCACCAATCTGATAATAAAGACACTGCCAGCTCTATCTTAGGTCCTCGCGGATGCGGTCGCTAACCAACAGGAGTACGTCGTCTGCGTAGGCTATCACATGTAGCACTTCGTCTCTACGTTGTAGACTGTCGAACAATGGCTCCATATTAATCTCACAAAAGAGTGGTCTCAGGACAGAGCCCTGCTGACATCGTTATCCTTTTACTAATACACCTGCTAGGGAACGATACCCAAACCTCGTTTCCCTCACAATAGCTCCTCAGACAATCGTATAGTGGCTCTGGTAACACTTTCTCTCGCAAGCAGGAGAAGAGTCAAGCCCACCACAGGTTGTCAAAGGCGCCACTGACGTCGTCCATGAAGGCGATTGCCTCGCAATATTATGCGAATATGGTTGCATTATCCGTCGGAGGATGGCTTTCACGTTTTGTACCAGTGACGTACGTCGGCCCCACATTATGCCACCCCAAACAGCAGGGAACCTCCAAATAACTGCACTCGCTGTTCTGAGTGTCTAAGGCGTTCACACTGACCCGGTTGGCTCCAAACACGTCTCCGACGATTGTCTGGTTGAAGGCAAATGCGACACTTATCGGTGAAGAGAAGGCGATGCCAATCCCGAGCGGTTAATTCGGCATGTTTCTGGGCCCATCTGTACGGCGCTGCATGGTGCCGTAGTTGTAAACATAGACCCCTCCATGCGAGTGAAGTTGCGCATCGTCCAGTCTATTGCACACAGTTTGGGTCGTAACACGATGTCCTGTGGCTGCACAAAAAGCATTATTCAACATGGTGGCGTCGCTGTCACGGTTACTCCGAGCCATAATCCATAGGTAGTGGTCGTCCACTGTAGTAGTAGCCCTTGGGCGACCTGAGCGAGACAAGTTATCGACACTCTCTGTATCTCCTCCATGTCCGAATAACATCGCTTTGGTTCACTCCGAGACGCCAGGACACTTTCCTTGTTGAGAGTTCTTCCTGGCACAAAGTAACAATGCAGACGCGAACGGACCACAGTATTGGCCGTCTAGGCATGGTTTAACTACAGGGGAATGACTGGAACTGATCGGCTATCGAACCCCCTCCGTGTAGTAGGCGCTGCTCATGTATGGTTGTTACGTGTTCTGGCTCGTTTAGTGACGTCTCTGAACAGTCAAAAGGGACTGTGTCTGTGATATAACACCCACAGTCAGGAGTTCTGGGAACTGGGGTCATGCCTGAAGGCCTTTTTGTATTAGTGTGGATTATATTGTAATGGGCCCCGTCACGGTCTGGCGGCACCACTCGTTGTTCAGTGACTATTTACCTGATTTTAAAGTTTAAAACACTTTCAAATATGATAAAAATATTTACTCGTTGTTATATGACAATTTTGGAACAAGCTTTTACAATAGTAAAACCTTACTTCTTCCGGGCAATATTTTTAACTTCAGAAAAAAGATTACAGCTCACTTATGTGTGTAAATCGTATCATTTCTAAATAGAATAAAAAATACATGAAACTTCCATAACAGGACTGGATACCGACGAATTTGCAAACAGTGTTACAAGGTACAACATACTTCCCTATCTCTTCATTGCTCATCGAGAAACCATAATGTTTCAAAACTAATTTGCACATTAAGAGTCCATATTCACTGCCACATGTGAAAGGTAGTAAACAGCAGTGATTCGTAGCTTCCTATATAAAAAAAATCCTAAAATTAGTTCAGAAAATTGTTTCGTTTAGCAAAAGCTATCCAAATTATACTTATTTTCTGTGTATTTCCCTTATCATCCGCCCAGCCGTCGTTAGCAGAATTCATAAATACAAATCTAAGCAACTGGTTCCAATTTTCATTGTTATTAATTGCAGTCCTTATTTAGATTTGTTTATTACACATTGTTTTAATTGATTTACAAAACATTTTCAAATAAGCTGTCAAACTGCTACATGTTGGTCTTCATCAAAAATTATACTTACGTGTGTCGTGTGATTCACGAACACCCAGAAATCCGGTCTAAAACATATTCCTTTAGGTTTGCCCTACTTTTGCATTTAAGTCTCGTATTGCTATCCTGTAGTGAGATTTTCCGTCATTTACTAGTTTTTGCAACACTTCGAAGAAGAAAGCATGTTGGTGAGGAGTTTCAGTTATTTCTGTGTAATATTATTTGTTTATTTACAATACAAGTCGTGGTATTCTGTCTGAGATTTCTTCAGTGTTTAATTGTGTTGTTTACAATAGAACTTACATATCTACTTCCTCCCTGCTTTAAAGAAACTGAACGAAAGTATGGAAACACAAAAAACATGATGCATTACCAGGCCTAACACCACGTGGGAAACCCATTTTTCAAGGAAACTTATACCATTTTTCCCACAAAATAGTGACAGTACATCTTCGAAGCAGATCACCAGGCCTTAATGACACTGAGTTCTGGTGATTTGGTCTCCAGTGGAGAAGCGACAATTCATTCTCGTGCTCAAAAAACCAGTATTGGGCTATTCGAGCTATGTGAATAGTTGTCTTGTCATCTTGGGGAACACAACAGTAGCTCTGGGGAACAAAAGTTGTAGCATGGCATGGATCTGATCAGCCAAAATGGTCACATGATGCAAGGCGACGTTGCACAGTAACCATGGGACTTGTGGAATATCGTGATAAGGCTGTCCACAAAAAGGACCAGACCTCCATTACGTTTCACTCTTGGTACGTAAATTTTGGCCAGAGCTGGAAACTGTGAAACAAGACTCATTCGAGAATGAAATTTTCCCTCTGCAGCAGAGGGTGCACTGATACGAAACTTCCCGGCAGTTTACAACTGTGTGCCGGACGGAGACTCGAACTCGGGGCCTTCATCTTTCGTGGGCCAGTGCTCTACCGACTGAGCCGCCTAAGCACGACTCACGACGCGTCCTCACATCTTCAGTCCCGCCTGTGCCACGTCTCCTAGCTTCCAAACTTCACAGAAGCTATCCTGCGAAACTTGCAGATCTAGCACTCCTGGACGAGAGGATATTTCGCAGATATGGGTTAGCCATAGCCTGGGGAAAGTTTCCAGAATGACATTTTCAGTCCGCAGCGGAGTGTGGGCTGATGTGAAACTACCTGGCAGAGTAAAACTGTGTGCCGGGCCGAGACTCGAACTCGGGGCACTTGCCTTTCGTGCATTCGACCAAATGATTTCCTTCCATTTCCCCACAGCCCAGGTTTCATGGCTTCGGTACCTTATAGAGAAATTTGCATCATTATCAGTGGTGTTGCTATTCTAGCTCGTCCTGCAGTTCCATGTTTATGGAGCCCCCTCCGAATTGTTTTGGTGCCGACAAGATTCGCGAGAGCGAGATTCAGTCCTGCAGTGATCTTTGCAGCCGTCGTCGTCTTATTTTTTGTCTCAATGCTGTTCAGTGACCGTTTGTCAAGGCCACTCAACACACATATCGTCCGCGTTCTGATTTAGGGGATGATATTTTTCCGCTTTCCCTCTAAGAGTAATAAATACACGATACGGTGCCTCTTGTAACATTAAACACTCCGTCTCTCTTGGTTTCTGTAGCTCCCACAAATTTCCCAAGTTCGAATTCACTTAGGTCAGAATAATTAACTGATCTGCAAAGATCTTTCTTCTCACGACGGGTGACACTTGCAATGTATTTAGTTCTTGGCCAATTACAACAGCGCACTTTCATTTACGTTCATGTACGCATTTCTCGCTGTTTTCCATATTTTTGTCGAACCCCTCTATTTCTCTGCCATAAATGTTTCGTCTTGACGTTAGTTCCATTTCGTTCTGTAGTATAGGTACAACGTAACTGGCGCTTTTGCAAATGAAGCTGTGGAGCCTAAGCACTTAAGCGCCATAAATCCATTCAGCACATCCTGTAATTTATCTTCACTTTCACTGAGAACTGCAATGTCATCAGCGAATCTCACCATTGATATCATTCACTCTGAATTTTGATTCCAGTCTTGAATCTTTCTTACATTTCCCTATTGCTTCTTCGATTAGTAGGCTCAACAGTAGGTTCGAGAGACTGAATTTCTGCTATATCCTTTTTGATCAGAGCACTTGTTTATCTTCCATTCTTACTGTTCTACCTTGCTTCTTGTGTATTTTTCTCAGAATTTTGATCATCTAGCACCGCCTTACATTGTAGAACGCTTTTTCCAAGTCGACAGATACAATGAGCGTGTCTGGATTTTTGTTTAGTCTTGCTTCCATTATCAACCGCAAAAGTCAGAACAATCTCTCTGGTATCTTCCCCTTTCCTAAAGCCATACTGATCGTCATATAGCAGGTCTTCAATTTTCTTTTCCATTCTTTTGTACACTCCTGGAAATGGAAAAAAAGAACACATTGACACCGGTGTGTCAGACCCACCACACTTGCTCCGGACACTGCGAGAGGGCTGTACAAGCAATGATCACACGCACGGCACACCGGACACACCAGGAACCGCGGTGTTGGTCGTCGAGTGGCGCTAGCTGCGCAGCATTTGTGCACCGCCGCCGTCAGTGTCAGCCAGTAAGCCGTGGCATACGGATCTCCATCGCAGTCTTTAACACTGGTAGCATGCCGCGACAGCGTGGACGTGAACCGTATGTGCAGTTGACGGACTTTGAGCGAGGGCGTATAGTGGGCATGCGGGAGGCCAGGTGGACGTACCGCCGAATTGCTCAACACGTGGGGCGTGAGGTCTCCACAGTACATCGATGTTGTCGCCAGTGGTCGGCGGAAGGTGCACGTGCCCGTCGACCCGGGACCGGACCGCAGCGACGCACTGATGCACGCCAAGACCGTAGGATCCTACGCAGTGCCGTAGGGGACCGCACCGCCACTTCCAAGCAAATTAGGGACACTGTTGCTCCTGGGGTACCGGCGAGGACCATTCGCAACCATCTCCACGAAGCTGGGCTACGGTCCCGCACACCGTTAGGCCGTCTTCCACTCACGACCCAACATCGTGCAGCCCGCCTCCAGTGGTGTCGCGACAGGCGTGAATGGAGGGACGAATGGAGACGTGTCGTCTTCAGCGATGAGAGTCGCTTCTGCCTTGGTGCCAATGATGGTCGTATGCGTGTTTGACGCCGTGCAGGTGAGCGCCACAATCAGGACTGCATACGACCGAGGCACACAGGGCCAACACCCTGCATCATGATGTGGCGAGCGATCTCCTACACTGGCTGTACACCTCTGATGATCGTCGACGGGACACTGAATAGTGCACGGTACATCCAAACCGTCATCGAACCCATCGTTCTACCATTCCTAGACCGGCAAGGGAACTTGCTGTTCCAACAGGACAATGCACGTCCGCATATATCCCGTGCCACCCAACGTGCTCTAGAAGGTGTAAGTCAACTACCCTGGCCAGCAAGATCTCCGGATCTGTCCCCCATTGAGCATGTTTGGGATTGGATGAAGCGTCGACTCATCCAGCATCTCTACGATCGTCTCCATGGGAGAATAGCAGCCTGCATTGCTGCGAAAGGTGGATATACACTGTGCTAGTGCCGACATTGTGCATGCTCTATTGCCTGTGTCTATGTGCCTGTGGTTCTGTCAGTGTGATCATGTGATGTATCTGACCCCAGGAATGTGTCAATAAAGTTTCCCCTTCCTGGGACAAGGAATTCACGGTGTTCTTATTTCAATTTCCAGGAGTGTATAATTCTTGTCAGCAACTTGGCTGCATGAGCTGTTAAGCTGATTGTACGATAATTACCGCACTTTCCGCCTTCTACATTCTTCAGGAATATGTGGATGATGTTTCTCCGGAAGTCATATGGTACAGCAACGTGAATAATCGTTTAGTTACCACCTCCCCCAGTGATTTTACAAATACCAATGGAATGTTATCTATCCCTTCTGTCTTATTTGATCTTAAGTCATCCAAAGCTATTTTATGTGCCGATTTTAATACTGGACCCCTATTCCTTCCTTGTAGGTTCTCGTTTCTTCTATCACGTCATCAGACAATTCTTCCCTCTCGTAGAGGCCTTCAATGTACTCTTTCCACTCTTCCGCTCTCTCCTCTGTATTCAACAGTGGAATTTCCATACCCTCTTAATGTTACCACCCTTGATTTAAATTTCACCGAAGGGTGTTTTGGTTTTTATGTATGTCGAGTCCGTCCTTCCCACAATCATTTCTTTCTCAGTATCTTCACATTTTTCATGCAGCCATTTTGCCTTATTTTCCTGCACTTCCTATTTATTACATTCCTAAGTTACTTGTATTTCTGTATTCCTGAAGTTCCCTGAACTTTTTTCTATCTCCTTCATTCGTCGATCAGCTGAAGTATTTAATGTGTTATCACTGGTTTAATCGAACCTACGGTTTTCTTCCCAACGTCTGTGATTGCCATTTTTTGAGATGTCCTTCCTCTTCAACTGAAAGGCCTACCGAGCTATTCATTAATGCAGTATCTATAGCTTAAGATAACTGCAAGCGTGTCTCGTCGTTCCTTAGTAGATCCGTATCCCTTCTTCCTTGCGCATTGGTTCTTCCTCAGCAGCCTCTTAAACTTCGGCCTACTCTTTATATTACTAAAAGTCTATATCTGCTCCTAAAAATGTCCTATAACCCAACATCTGATTTCGGAATCTCTGCCTGACTACGATGCAATATAACTGAAATGTTACCATTCCCCCCGACCTTTTCGAAGTATACCTCCTTTCTTGTGATTCTGGAACAGATTCTTCGCTGTTATTGACTGATATTTTACGCGGAACTCAATTAGTCTTTCTCCTCTCTGGTTTCTGCTACCAAGACCACATTGCCATTAACCCTTCCTTCTCCTCTGTTCCGTTCCATTTCAATTCACTGGCCTCCACTATATGAAGACTGATCCTTACTATTTCGCAGATTTTCTAGCTTCCCGACTCCTGATACTCCGCGTCAAGCTCTTAGAACGTTACCCTTTCCTTGGTTATTCAATCTTTTTTTCATGGTCACCTACCCCTTGGCAGTCTTCTGCCGGAGATCTGAGTAGGGGACTATTCCGGAATCTTTTGCCAATGGATCCTTTTTCGATTACAGGCAATATGTTATGTGGATACACGTGCTGTGTCTTTAATGCAGTGGTTTCTAATGCCTTTACATCCTCATGACATTGTTTATTGCTATTTCTTCCGCCTTTTAGGTGCAGCTTCCTACCCAAAGGGGAATACAGCTCTTTGAACCTCAGTCCACCTGCTCCCATATTTGACAAGGACTCTGGCAGAATGAGGAAATCATACCGGAAATCATTGGCCGCCATTGATAATGAGTCTTACTCGGAATTTATGCTGTGGCGAGGTTCGAATCAGGGACCTGATTACTATTCAAAGTCGCTGCCTCTAAACCTGAAATTCACGAGGAAGTAAAACTGTACTCGAGCAGTTCCAATCTGTCTCTCAACAATGCAACGACGTCTCCGTGAAAACGGTTTAAAGGGAGAATAGTCGGAAAAAAAACTATTACTACGCTAACAAAGTAAAGTGAAACGATTGCAGTGGGCACAACAGCGTAAAAACTGGAGCGTGCAGCACTGGTCCAAAGTGTTACTCATGGACGAATTTAAGTTTGACGTATTTGGAAGCCATCGTTGAATGTTTGTTAGTGGAGAACGTGTGGAGAATCAGTATGTGATACCAACGGTGAAGCATGGGTGGGAGGGGGAGGGATGGGTGGGGGTCGGTCATGCTTTGGGTTTTTCTTGCGAGTGGTGAAGTCTGTGATATAGTAAGAATTAATGGAATATTAAAGAAAGAAGGATATCACATGACCCCGACCAACTGTACAGTCCCATCTTGAAGAGATTTATTAGTACGGGTTTGTTCCACAGCAGGGCAACCACCCTAAACGTGCTTCCAAATTGTGCAGACGGCATGACAACTGGTACGTGGATCCCTATTTGTACCATACTCACCCACCATATAAGAGGAAGCGGGATGGAAGGTTGGTACTCACAATTTATAATTAAGGTAATTTATTGACATTACGCCTTTTAAGGCATTTGAGGATTACAAATTGTGGACAAGTCAGTAGCTTAAGGTGTGCAAATACATTTAGAAACCCAACGTACTTAGTACTCAAATGAACAGTCCGTTAAGACAAAGTTATAAAAACTTAATGTGTCAGGCATTTATAGAAACCCTAAGCATAGCAATTATCAATTACTTCACATAGCCACTTCTTCAAACTCCTTAAAACCAGTTATTACATTAAGATGGCCATACTTAACAATATTCATTAAAATACCTTTATAAACTTACTGTTTCAATCAGTTAAAGAAGCACTTATTAAAAGGTCAATCACAAACTTAACGCTGCCGGGCACTAATACCCGTCCCTTTATTTTCCCTTATTAAGAAAACAGAGATACTGACAAACTTCAGAAATTCAAACTTCCATATAGGATTTCCACCTGGCGCCTCAGTTGGACCAGCGTTCGTGCTGGACGTGCAGACCGCGTGAGACGACGCTTCATCCAGTCCCAAACATGCTCAATGGGGGACAGATCCGGAGATCTTGCTGGCCAGGGTAGTTGACTTACACCTTCTAGAGCACGTTGGGTGGCACGGGATACATGCGGACGTGCATTGTCCTGTTGGAACAGCAAGTTTCCTTGCCGGTCTAGGAATGGTAGAACGATGGGTTCGATGACAGTTTGGATGTACCGTGCACTATTCAGTGTCCCCTCGACGATCACCAGAGGTGTACGGCCAGTGTAGGAGATCGCTCCCCACACCATGATGCCGGGTGTTGGCCCTGTGTGCCTCGGTCGTATGCAGTCCTGATTGTGGCGCTCACCTGCACGGCGCCAAACACGCATACGACCATCATTGGCACCAAGGCAGAAGCGACTCTCATCGCTGAAGACGACACGTCTCCATTCGTCCCTCCATTCACGCCTGTCGCGACACCACTGGAGGCGGGCTGCACGATGTTGGGGCGTGAGCGGAAGACGGCCTAACGGTGTGCGGGACCGTAGCCCAGCTTCATGGAGACGGTTGCGAATGGTCCTTGCCGATACCCCAGGAGCAACAGTGTCCCTAATTTGCTGGGAAGTGGCGGTGCGGTCCCCTACGGCACTGCGTAGGATCCTACGTTCTTGGCGTGCATCCGTGCGTCGCTGCGGTCCGGTCCCAGGTCGACGGGCACGTGCACCTTCCGCCGAGCACTGGCGACAACATCGATGTACTGTGGAGACCTCACGCCCCACGTGTTGAGCAATTCGGCGGTACGTCCAACCGGCCTCCCGCATGCCCACTATACGCCTTCGCTCAAAGTCCGTCAACTGCACATACGGTTCACGTCCACGCTGTCGCGGCATGCTACCAGTGTTAAAGACTGCGATGGAGCTCCGTATGCCACAGCAAACTGGCTGACACTGACGGCGGCGGTGTACAAATGTACAAATGCTGCGCAGCTAGCGCCATTCGACGGCCAACACCGCGGTTCCTGGTGCGTCTGCTGTGCCCTGCGTGTGATCATTGCTTGTACAGCCCTCTCGCAGTGTCCGGAGCAAGTATGGTAGGTCTGACACACAGGTGTCAATGTGTTCTTTTTTCCATTTCCAGGAGTGTAGTTACCAATAAAGGGTAACTTAATGACACTTCAGCACTAATGCCAAGCTATGATCCAATTACATAACATGATAGAACCACTTACATAAAAAACTACAGCAGAAACACTGATCTTTAAAAATGAATGTTCACGTGCTCAGACGTGTTAATAAAGAGCTACTAGAAAGAGCTGCGCAAGGAACTCGTAAGTGCTATGCAATTTAAAGTTTAGCCAGTTGCCAGTCGCTAATATTTAAGGAAATAGGTTCGTATAAGAACAGGTTACTTACAGTATATATTTATACATCTACCAGCTTAACACTGCTTGGTGGAAGGAAGATAAATACTAAACGTTGGAAGGCTGTATGTGAACAACTCCAGGTAGTGACCAGGTTCTTAGACACTGCCAGGCCTTGAGCGCGGATGACATTCCACTCCCCGCCAAGGCGCTGGCACAATCAAAGGTTTTTGCGCGAATCACAAAGACAGTCCAATAACTCTGAAACATAGAAACACTCGGCAGAACCTTTGACTCGATGTATCTAAGGAACGTGTTACACTACTGACAAATTCACAACTTTGAACTTAAGCATTTTACGCATGGACAAGTGTATTAACAGAGTGCAGGCTTTGAAAACGCCAACATAAAATCATTTGATTACAAGAAACACAGAGCACTAGTAAAACTCCCGAGGAAGCTTTCAAATAACGGCCACCGCTTAAACTAGGCCAACTGAACTCTTCCACACCATCTTAAAGTTCGACTATGAAAGTCTCAACATAATAATAAAATTTAAATGCCTCTGAGTGCGTCGGTCAACAAAACACAGTTACGACCACTTACTTCATATCACGTACACAATACGAAGGAGCGCGTTCGACAGCTTCGCCGCTTCACTTCAAATTGTGTTCCCAGAGAAGTCACAGAACGTCTATCTCCAAGCTGCCCATGTCGCCAAAACTCCCGACCAGTTTCACACCACAACATATAAGGGTGATCACGCTCGTTCGGCAGCCGTTGACACTCGTCTCCCAGCGAATGTCACGAGATCTCGAGGGTTACCCGTCGGAGGCTAACAACCAAATTGCTTCGCCCGCCAACCCGGAAGATAAGTCACGCGAAAACCAAAGATAGCTTAGCTGAACCACAATCGATCTCAACGATACATGAACAAAATTACACTAGCGCCAACTCGCTACGGTTCACCAACAGATAAGAGAAATGTGGAGAACTGAAGAATATGAGTCGGCCAAGTCAGTCACCTGACTTAAACCCTCTTGATCTCTTATACGAAGTACTGGACAGATGGGTCAGAAAACTGAGGTCATCGAAAGTTAAAGATCTGTTGAATAATTTAGAGATGCGTTGGACTAGACAAAACCTTGTCTCCAGAATTCCAAAAATTTGTGCAGCTGTTTTGAGGTCAAAGGGTGAATACTTTGTAGACGTAAAAATCTAAACCATATATGTGTTTGTACACTGAAATTAAGTGTATAACTTTTCTTATGGGTGACCGAAAACTTTTGACCGGTAGTGTACCGGTACATATTCGTATTTCCTTGTTCTCAATCTGTTCACGGGAAATTCCTTGCCAGTGTAGCACTTCAAAATGGTTTAAATGGCTCTGAGCACTATGGGACTTACCATCTGACGTCATCAGTCCCCTAGAACGTAGAACTATTTAAACCTAACTAACCTAAGGACATCGCACACATCCATGCCCGAGGCAGGATTCGAACCTGCGACCGTAGCAGTCGCGCGGTTCCGGACTGCAGCGCCTAGAACCGCTCCGCCACCGCGGCCGGCTGCAGCACTTCCACCGCAGATGTGCTGCCAAGACTCATAAGAAGCCTTCCAGAACCATGTATAAATAATGTCATCAACTTTTGTCGGCCGTTTCCTTATTCAACCATTACCTAGCAACAGAAAAAGCCAACACAACGCACTGGTGCGCGGATTCCATCACAGGTTCGAATCCTGCCTCGGGCATGGATGTTTGTGATGTCCTTAGGTTAGTTAGGGTTAAGTAGTTCTAAGTTCTAGCGGACTGATGACCTCAGATGTTAAGTCCCATAGTGCTCAGAGCCATTTGAATAATTTTTTTGATCCTGCATTCAGATGCACACGACAGAGCTACTTTAGTATAAGCTACAGAATACAGCCAAGCTATATTGTAGGCATCTATATCTGTACTGAATTTCACGTACATCAGTCGATAACAGAAAAAAATCATTTTCCTTACTAGAAAAGAGGAAGAGAAGTGTAAAATTTCAAGGTAGTTAAAATGTGCTCTCCAGGATTCCCCAGAAAGTCCCAAAATCTATGTATGCAACACAGTGACGTATGCAGTCTCAAAACCTACGAATTGTGTATTCCAGTTGTCGTGCTGCACAGCAATCAGATAAACTGAAGAGACGAGGGTTACGTTGGTACTCTCCTAGGCTGCAAGTAGTTGGTTCTACAGGTCGATTTAAGGCTGGTTTTCGGAGATTTCGCACTTTCATCTAGTCTTATATTGTCCCTGGGCTAAACTGTACCTAACCAACAGAAAGATGTGTCCCATTCCAAATACGTTATGTTTAATTTCGGTTCTGCAAGTCTACATCGTAAATACGAATCATGATACAACAAAGTAGAACGTGCAAAACATCGTTAATGTGAAGTATTATACACAAACAATTTGTTGTAGATCGCGTCATGTTTGAATAAACCAACTGAAAAGATTTTTCCTTGTTAAGGCGCTTCAAGAGGTATTCATCTGGCCTTTGTGTTGAAGTCCAACAGGATTTTCACAATCACTTGGACTTTCTTCTTCACATTTCTGGTTTTCAGTTGTGAGTTCAGCCTAACATTATTGAAGTGTGAGTAAATTATTTTTGAAAATAGTTGCTAACTTTATTTTGTAACGTAATGGATACCTTGGATTTAATTATCTTCTCTTCGTGTTTAGTCCTGAGTTTGGCATGCAGCAGTACCCCAAGGCCCTCTTCCGTCCTCCTTTCTCTTCATTGCTGCAGATGTAGTGCGTCCCACACCATTCATAATTTGATGCATGTACGATATCCCTGGTCGTTCTCGGCAAGTCCTTCCCTCAAACAGAGCTATAGTTTCAGTGGTGTTGTTGGATCTTAAAATGTGTCCTATGAGTCTGTGTCTTCCCGATTGGATGTGACTCAACAGAAATCAGTTTTCTTCTACACTGCTGACAGGTAATTCAGTCTCTCCTGCTGATGTTCATCACCCTCCGTAGCACGAAATCTCCAACGTTTTATCCGCCTTGTCTCATGTTTTGATATTATCCGAGTTTCACACTCCAAAAAAATGCTTTCATGATACACTTCATTATTCCGAGACTGGTGTTCTGGTCGGTGAATAAGTTATTTCTCAAATTAAATGCGATTTTGGCCTGCAATTGTCTACTCACAATTTCCTTCCAGCTTATATCATTCATGTGTTACTTCTAATTCTTCCAATGTCTCTTCTTGGAGGTTCACATTTTTCTTCAGTTCTGCATTCCATAACTTTAGTCTTTCACCTATCTATTCCCTTACAACAATGATTACAGAAAATGCTTTCCATTGTGCTGAGGATCATCTCTAGATCTTGTTTCGTCTCCGTGACCACAACAATATTATCTGCGTAATGCAAAATGTCTGTCTTTTATCCATTTATTTTGATCCCCGCATCAGCAGTTTCGCGAATTTGGTCTGTAGTTTCCAGGATGGAAGCATTGAATGAAAGAGGAGAGATCACACCCCTATCTCACGCCGTTTGTAAGTTTTGCTTCTTGTCCCTCATGAAAATTCCTAATCACAACCACTTTGTTCTTATAGGAGCTGAGTATCACATGAATGCCTTTGTGTTTTAGACCTGTTTTCTACAGCATTTCATACATCTCTTCCCAGATAACATCAGATGCTTTTCCCCAGTCTGTGAAGACAATATAAGCTCGTTTACGTTTTTAAATCTAATTATGTGAAGTTGTAATTTCAGACTGTAGAACCAAAAAGGTGACAAACATATATTAATATTATAAAAATATGTACTTTGGATATACTATTGAAATACGCTTACCGGTTAGATACCTATCAGAGTAATATAACTTGAAAATAATGTCAGATATGGTTCTTGGGACACGACACGTTTTCAAGCTCACCCAATTAATGAAAAAGAAAATGGTAATTTTTGAATCTTCCTGAAAAATTTCTGCCGGCACCGAAGGCCTGTTGTATTATTTAACAGGTAACGCTGGCAGTGGGCGAAAACTTTCAATACTGGCCCGAAGTCATCTGATTTCCACATATTCCTTCACTACGAGAAAAGAGCCAAGTTATATTGGGCCCATAGTACTTTCGCTACATCTCTGATAAATCTTACTGTATACGGTTTGAAGCTATTTAACCGCTCATCTACCTCCAATAACTCATATTCGGCGCGCACAGTTACGCTGATTAATATTCGTGAATAAATAGAAATTACAAACCTTTGGACTTCTGTGGTCCAGGTAACTACTGTACAACGATCAAGCTAGCGAGGCAAGGTGCAGGCACGAAACTTTGCGTATCCCATGGCCTAAAACCATTGCTTCAGTTCCCCCAGTACACTGGTCCAAACATTCTTTCACTCGCTAGTCAATACTGATATTGCAGGAGCTCCATATTGTCAAAATGGAATCAAATAACACCATGCGTGGTAAGCTATAGTAACCTACCAGGACCCTGCCTGTATGTCGAGAGATATAAACACAGCCAATCATGGCCCAGCAGTGCTCGCATCAGTTTTCGCCCATGTTTCAGTAATTCCAGTTCCCAATGATACCAGTTAGTATGTCGATTAGGTCCCATCATAGCCACTGGAACATATCCTAGTCAGCTAGTCGGTATCCTTGTATCGAAAACGTGATTAAGGTGTTCCCCTCTTACAAAAAATGTTGAAATGTGTGTGAAATCTTATGGGACTTAACTGCTAAGGTCATCAGTCCCTAAGCTTACACACTGCTTAACCTAAATGATCCGAAAGACAAACACACGGACACACCCATGCTCGAGTGAGGACTCAAACCTCCGCCGGGACTAGCCGCACAGTCCATGACTGCAGCGCCTTAGAACATATCTTCGATTCTCTAAATCAGCACTGGACTCTAACTGCACGATTCATTTATTAAGGACACACATGTTTACAGGAATAAATTCATAAATAATTTGCTGCATACCTTGCTGGATTAGCTCCCCTGGAAGAAAGCATTCGTCTTATAATTAGGTGACTTAGGATTGTATATCAATTGACGAAACACAAAAACTTTTTGACGAACCCTAGACTTTCGTGAACTGTTTCTCTAATAGCACGATGGTTGACAATCCCTCTTTTAGTTGAAAATTTTTGAAACTGGGTTCCACCTATACTTCCGCTTATGTGAACCATATGACTGAAACGAGATAATGAATCAAAAACTCGATTTTCCCAGTGTCCTATAAATGTGATGCGCTTTATCTGCGATCGAGTGTGAGTGATCATTCCATTTCACATTCCCGCAGTTGTACGTGCTAACAGAGTCCAGTTGTGAATCATTGAAATATTGCTATAGGATACTACGCTTTAGTTGATTCTGAAATTCAATGCCCCAGTGAATAAGTCTGGTACAGAAGGCTTTCTTCAGTTGCATATATTGTCTCTACCTAGTGAGATGGTACCTTTTATCTGAATGCAGTATTTTAACACGTACGACTGACTTAATGAACGGTACCTCGAGATAAGACATGCTCCAACACTGGTCGCCTTTTTGATTTCAGTGCTGAAGAACGAGCTGATGCTGCACGAGGCGGTGATCAAGAACGACGCTGAAGGAGTCCGCAAAGTACTCAAGGAGCCACTCGACGTCAACTCGAGGAACAACGTGAGTTTTGCGACCCTCATCTCATTACTTCCAAATCAACCTATATCGTACACCGCTTTTGCTCAAAATAGTGTGCAACGATAGTTACAAGAAAGAGCAAGATGTAATTGAAATTTTTTCATTACCGCTGAATTTAAAACAGTTTGTTATAGTAGAGTAATTTTAGTGCACATTTCATTATTTTTCCATGTAAATCTCCTGCCATTGAACAGCCAAATATACTGCTCAGAAAGTAAGGTAATAGTATGGATATTGAACCTCAGGTTTAATCTGTAATCGTAAACAGCTCTAATTTTTTAACGATCACTACACGCGGTGCTGGTATTAAAGTAATATGTTCCGTCAGTTGTCGGAGGTTTAGCAATAAAATAGAATCAAATATGACGTACAGTGCTTTTTATTAGAGCGTCTTTCCTCTGGGTATATTTAATCTTTCTGAGACAGTCCTGCGACACTTGAATAATATTACGAAGAACCAACTAGCTCTTGATATACAGTATCTGATTTTTATGTGGTAATGAGTGACCTTTTAAATATCGCGCATGCATCTGCACAAATGCCAATTTTTCCACAGGTAATTCTGCCGCATATCTTTCGCCCACCCTTGTGCTCATTGCAAGGGTAGATTTACTACGAGGATGGGCGCATGATACACGGCCCAGATATCAGCGAAAGAATTTTTACTCGCAGGGCTGCATGCCCCAAATCAAGGAATTAACAATAGGTCACCATTGAACTTTCTGCAAGATGGTCAGAAACAGTCTGTTTAGCTTCTCAGAGTGTTTGCAAGATAGGTTGTGTTGAGAAATAATTGTCAAGAAAAAAATTCGATACGTAGCTCCGTTTCAGAGTTAATTATCATTGATGGAAGCCAATCAGAGCGTAGATTACAGTGGTCCGTCAGACGCTATTAGTGCCAGTTGTCCTCATAGAGTAGCTGATAGCTCTGGAGACTGCTCAACCTTTGGCTCTCGATCTACCGTACCTTGTCCACTTTTTTTTTAAAATCACTGTCTGGTTCGGTTTTAGGAAACTACATGAAGCACAGGTCTGGCGACACCGTCTCTGGCGGGCCTCTTCAGTTAGCGCGCGCAATGGCCTGACTGCCTAATTTCGATGCTGATTGAAACTTCCTGGCAGATTAAAAGTATGTGCCGGGCCGAGACTTGAACTCGGGACCTTTGCTTTTCGCTGGCAAGCGCTCTACCAACTGAGCTACCCAAGCACGACTCACGCCCCGTCCTCACAGCTTTACTTCTGCCAGTACCTCGTCTCCTACCTTCCACACTTTACAGAAGCTCTCCTGCGAACGACGTTCGCCCTTCCCTTGACCATCGATCTTACTTTCTAGTATCAGTTGTGGAACGACAAATTTGATGTTCCCCAAGACATGTCACGGGTTTGCAGTTTTCTTGTTTCTTAAACCTTTTCGCTGTTGGTATATTCGTAAAAATACATCGGTGTTAGTTATTTTTGCATCCTGCGATAAATCCACGTTTTAAAGACTATTCTTTTCTTTGCTGTTGACATATTTACTGTCCATTATTCATAATCTGTAGAAGTACACCACCAGATGTAGCATCTTACAAATCGTACTTTAAAGTTTAGGTCCAGATTTGTATTTGTCAGAATTTTCTTGAAATTTGCGCATTCTGGGCGTTCTTTGCGCATTTCTTGTCAAGTATTTACATAGCCCCAGACCTGAGAGGTATCACGTGTCTTCGGAAAAATACTCTAATAATGAATATAAAAATAGGGATGTCGGTCATCAACTATGAACAGCATAATGAAGTATTATTGTGGCGACGATAGTCACAAATCCAACACCCACAACAGTAGTACAAGCGTATAAGCCGACTAGGACCATAACCGATGAAGAGGAGAAAGAATATATGATGAAATAGAAGAAATTATTCAGAGCGTTAAGAGAAATAAAAATTTAATTGTTGTAGTTGATCAGAATTCGGTAGTAGGAAAGAGAGTAGAAAGAAGATGATGCAGACTAGTTGAATTTTGCGCAGAGTGCAAACTTAATCGTAGCTAACATTTGGTTTTATAATCGCGAAAGGCGGCTGTATACGCCTTAGAGAGAATGAGATTAAGAAACTAGGTTTTACTCCAAAAATACATCTAGGAGTAGATGTGGATTCTGACTATAACTTATTGGTTGTGAACTACAGATTAACACAATAAATTACAGAAAAGCAGGAAAATGAGTATATATACTTACGGATAAAAATCGCGCAATACCAAAGAAATAATTAATGTAGAGTAATGAAATTTCGGGAATACATTTGTTCGGGTAACACGTTTAAGCGATCAACATTGCAAGATTGCAGGTTAATGAAAGCGCGAGATAAGAAATTGCTAATGTGAAATTCTGATAAAGTAATAACAGGTGTAGCCGAAAGAGTGTTCAATGTAATCATGCAAAAATGCATCCATTGTGTTGTATATGTGCCAGGTGTCGGTTTTGCAATCCTCCCAAGTATTTCAGCAATATTGCACAAGGAGTCTCCAGCTTCTCGTAGCCCTATTGCGCAACGTCTGTCACACTCAGTGAGATGCTGACAACGGCGTCTTTTTGGCCTTAAAGGCACTCTTGATTAACATCAGCTCACTACAAGCAATCTTAAAGTCAACTAACGCTGACGATCATTACAGCATGGTCCACTACCAGCACTCTTAGGCTACTGGCACGACATTTTAATGGACAGCAACTTTCAGATGTAGCAACACGCCTAGTAACTTCGTTTATGGCGCAAGACCCTTTCTTAGTGTTGTGATTTTTTTCCCTTCAGTGTATGACCCCTCCGACTTGAAGCAATCGACCGTTGGTGAGAGTTTCAAACAGATCATTACATAACTATTGAGTAAAATAGGGGAAACTTATACAATGAGAGATGTATGGATAATTTTGAAGTCGGTCGCTGTGGCCGAGCGGTTCTAGGAGCTTCAATCCGGAATTGCGCTGCTGCTACGGCCACAGGTTTGAATCCTGCCTCGCGTATGGATGTGTATGATGTCCTTAGGTTAGTTAGGTTTAAGTAGTTCTCAGACTAGAGGACTGATGACCTCAAATGTTAAGTTCCATAGTGCTCAAAGCCATTTGAACCATTTAAACAGATGATCATGACGCTTTTTCGATTACAGGCCACAAGTCCTGTGGGTACTCATTGTGCCTTTAATGCAGTTGTTTCCATAGCCATCTGAATCTCATGCCGTTGATCTCTGCTGATTCATTCGCCCTTAGGGCCAGATTCGCATCCCAAGGGAAAGAGAGTGTCCAGAATGTCCATCCGCTCCTCCAGCCTCTTTGGCAAGGCCGTTGGCTGATTGAAAGTGATTTCTTAAGCGGGAAGTCCTCGGCCATCAATTTTTATGAGTTTTATTCAAAATTTAATTAGTTGCGAGGTTCGAACCTCGGACCGAAGGCATTCTGATTACCGAAAAAGTCGCTAACTCAAAACCTCCTGTTGTGCATGCTTAATGTATTGACTGAATAAAATGGGGGATACACAAATACTCTCCCATTTCTTTATCTCTAAATTTCTGTATTCCTTTCTCACCCGTCGACTCGTATATCTGCAATCTTGTTTCTGTGCGAATTGTACATAAACTTCAGCTCCCACTGTTTTACCTCTGATCACTTCAGAATTCCAATGGGAATGCTCCATTCAGCTTTATAAAAGATTCCACCGGGATAATCTTTCCCATAGTCATCGATGAATAAAGCATCTACTTCGTCTTATAGTGGTCCATCGGCTTTCTTCCCATCTATAGCAGGAAGTACTAAGTATGGTCACCCCCGGTTTGCAGTTGCTTTTATGTTTCCATGGTAGACGGATGCCGTCTCCTTTTCCACAAACGTAAAATATCGTTTTATCTGTACATTATTATGGTAAATGTTTTCAGTATTTATTTAAAGGAGGTGCGGAATCAGCTGTTCTTTATCTTTACGTGCGAGAAAGCTCTTAACCAGGTTCGTTTGCCAGTCATTGTGGTGCGTTTATTCTGTTCTGTTCTGGCATATCTCCCTGTCTCTGTAACCAGCACGTTGCGTTTCTGATAAAGATTCAGAGCACATATCGGCGTCCACCGATAGCCATATGTCGACGGGGGTGGTGTTGCAGATACGGCTCGTATGCTAGATACTGCGTTCACCGACAGTTTCATTCACTCATAGCCGACTTCTCAAGTGTGAAGGCTGTCTCGGCCGCGACATTACAGTCAATTGTCTAACAACAGATTTTGTTCATGTTGGGAAGACCTGTGCAGCTTTCATTGCATGTATTTGCTGACGCAGCTAAATATGGAGATTACTGAGTGTGTTTTAAATACGTCTCTGCAACAACAACAAAATGTGTTTATTTTTCACAAAACGCGTTTCGATTAATTGATATATAACATTTGTAAAGGAACATATTTCCTATTTGGCTTCCTTTCTAGATCTTATTTACTATTTTGATTGCTTTCTTGATCCAAGTTCGTTACCAAAGTCACTGAGGTGTGAGTTTAGTTACTCTATTTTTTGATCGATTGTCGCACAAAGAAAGCTCCTTTCGCTTACACATTTCGGAGATATTTCCTCATTTGATACTACTGTGTTTTGCCTAATTCCAGACTGCTTTGTAGCACCACGCATCGTTCAGTAACATGACATGATATAGCACCTCTGCGTTCTCTGAATAATTCTGGCTAAACGTGTCTTTGCGTGAATTATTTTGCCAACTCACCCGCTAGTTTTGGTTTTCATTTTATCTAAAAATGTTCGCTTCATGTGTGGCATGTCATACGCGTATTTCGTCGTTTCATTATCTTCTATGCGTTCATTTAATATGCAAGTGAATTGAAGGAGTTGCAGAAGATCTAGTAGAGGAAGGAACAGTGAGCTGGTGTGAGACGGAGAAAAAGGGCAGTGAGAGAGCGAGAGCGAGACAGACAGACAGAGAGAGAGAGAGAGAGAGAGAGAGAGAGAGAGAGAAAGACGGAAAGAGGAAGGGAGAGACAGACAGAGATAGAGGGATGTGGAAAAGTTTTTATTTTGTACGTGGTTTGTTGAATGATTTTGTCTAGCGACCGGTTCCCAATATCTATCACTAGGCTTGCATTCGGGAGGAAGACGGTTCAAATCCCCATTCGACCCTCCGGTTTTAGGTTTTCCGCTATTTTCCTAAACGGCTCCAGGCAAATTCCGGCATGATTCTTTGAAAAGGGCACGACAGATTTCCTCGTCCATCCTTTCGTAATCCGAGCTTCTGATCCGTTTCTAAGACGCCGTTGTCGACGGGACGTTAAACTCTATTATTACTCCCTCCCTTTTCTTGCAATATTTACCTGGTCATGAAGAAGGTCTTTATTGTATGTCACTGTTTTCTGTATTCGCTAGTTTTATTGAAAAGTCGTCAGACGTCTGATTTTATGGATTTTCATTATGCTCATGTCTTTTCTTATTATGCTTGGCCAGTGATATTCCTGTTTAAGGTGGACTGAAAATGTTGGGTAGCAATAGTACGTACTGTATTTCCATGGTCGGACGTGCTTTTTAAATCTTTTATCAAACGATCTGCCTGTCACCCAGATGTAGATTTAGTCGCAGTCCCTGCATCTCAGCTGGTTGAAACCAGGCTGCTGGTATCCTTCGGATTTCGTTATTTGTATGTTATTTTGGATTGAATTATTCGTTTTGGAGACTGTTTATGATATGCTTCGTGTTATGGGTTTATTGTGGTAGGTCACTGTACGCTACAGACGGATTGAAACTACCTTTATTCATGTACCTCGTCACAGTATTTATAAGTGGCATCACTGTTTGCTGAACTACCACACATAAACATAGATTACAAATTATTCAGCAGTTACCTGTTCACATATTTACCAGCATTAGCAGGTATAAGGGTAGGGAAGCAGAGAGCTTGTAACATGTAATTCCCGGCGGCGCTCACCTACGAGGTGGAATCCAAAATTTTCGGGACTGGTGCTGCCATCTCGAAAGTAGGAGTAGTAGATCTTTGCACCGTTTGGTGACGAGAGCTGCATATCTGATGAGTCAGTGTGCGGAGTCGCCTTCAGCTCAGAGATGTGGTACATCAACAGTAACTTCTGTAATACTCTGTGTTTGGTGTGAGGCGATTTTACGATGGATCAGAACAGCACGTGTGTATAAAATTCTGTGCGAATCTCGGGGAAAGTGCTACGGAGATCCTTGCAATGATTCAACAAGTATTTGGGGGACAGAGCATGAGCCGTACATGTGTGTTTGAGTGGAATGCTCGGTTCAGGGCCGGCCGTACAGAAGGCGAAGATGATGCTCACACTGGAAGGGCCTTTAGGCGCACAACGCCAGACATTGTTGCCAAACTTCAACAAGTACCAAGGATGTTGACTGCCGATCAGAAGGCACAGCGTGTTGAAGTGTGCACGGACCTTCACGACACCGCATCTGATGATCCAACCTTCTTGGTATGGGTTATCACTGGCGACGAGAGCTGGATTTACTTTTATGACCCAGAGACAAAGCAACAATCGTCCCAGTGGAAGAGCCTGGGCTCTCCAAGACCCAAAAAAGCGAGACAGGTGAAGAGAAAAGTGAAAAGCATGATCATCGTTTTCCTTGATACCAAGGGAATTGTCCACAAAGTATACGTCCCACCCAAGGAACTGGCTGCTGCATCACGACAACGCGCCCTGTCACACATCCTTGCTCAGCAGGACCTTTTTGGCAAAAAACAACATGGCGGTTGTACCCCAACCACTGTACTCGCCAGATTTGGCAGCTTGCGACTTCGCGCTATTCCCAAAACTGAAACTCAAGTTGAAAGACCTTCGGTTCGATACCCTAGAGAGGATTCGAGAAGCATCGCTGGTGGTGATAAACACCCTCGAATAAAAAGGACTTCCAGAAAACGTTTGACCAGTGGCAGAAGCGCTGGGACTGGTTTGTACGTGCAGATGGGAACTACTTCGAGAGTGATGGTCACTATTAGTCCAAAGGTAAGGTTTTCAACACATGGTAGGACCAGTCCCGAAAATTTTGGATAACACCTCGTATATTCTACTCGGACTGGCTAAAAGACCTGCGGGTGGTGTAATGCAGTAGAGCTGCTTGGCGCTTGAGGAGAACGGCGGTGAACCTCGTGTACGTGAGTGGTAAGTTCTGAGCCTGCTGGGGCGTAGGCCTTTCTGCATGGCACTGAGTGATCCTAAGTGAGAGATAAAAGCTTTTTCTTCCTGCATGCAAACAATTGATAGAGTTCGCAATTCTATTCCATGTGTCTCAATGTTTTCCAGACGAGTGTTACAATTAAATGAGTGTGCAATAAAATGTAAATTTAAGTATGTTGCTGCTACAGGGCGCAAAGCCCATAACTGTTTCCCACCGAGACACATAAGTTTGAAATTTTGCTGAAAGCTGCCTACAACCTTCCTCTGTAATGGCAGGAAAGGGGAGCGCCCTGTGACTTCACACTTGGGCTCGCCGATGTTTCAAACAGCAAGGTGTCGTAACATGCGAAAAACAGGCCGGATCTCACCAGTCAATGTTACGTGAAAAGTGTGTTAATGACGTCAAAGTGGCACCAAACTTCACCACAGTTCTTTCCAACAACACCGTCGACGTGTGACACGATGGGAAGGTCGTCACAGCCCCTCTTACCCATATATCACCTCTTCATTTGACGACTCTGCAATGTAACAGAGAACAGCGACTCCCAGCGTTGAAATCACGTGGTTTTGTTGTGAGTGGCCGAGGAAAACAGACCCTCGTGGTCGCACCTTGCACACCAGAGCAAAGATTGAGGTCACTCTCCACTCCAAAAAAGTGAGATCATTTTCAATTGGAGTACTAGCCCACGATGTCCTTCGGAGGGATTTAAGTTTGATGAATGTATCAGGAGTATCAATTGTCGAGAACGTCTTGCTCATCATATTACAAACTGTCTTGTCGACGGCGAAATATGTGGAAACCATTCTACCACCAAGGGAATGGATAGTTTTACTGACTTCCTTTACGCCAGCCCCTGAACCATTCTCGTGCCGATTCTGAGCGGAGGAGTATCTGAAATGTTTCCGTAGTCCACCCATAAGAAAGCGCGTTCTGATCTCGACCCTAGATGAGCCAAAAGAAGGGCGAAATATGAGTAAGAGGGGCTGTGACGACCTTTCCACTGTCGACACGTCGACGGTGACGGCGGGCAGAACTGTGGTGAAATTTGGTGCCAATATGACGTCATTAACGCACTTTACACGTCACATGGACTTTTTATGGGTGTGACGATACCTTGTGGTTAGAAGCGCCGTCGAGCCCGAGGGTGACGTTATAGTACGACACGCTTTTGCACCTTTACAGAGGAAGGGAGTAGGTACATTTGAGGCAAATTTCACACATATGCGTGGCAGTAGGAGACAACAACCGACTTTCGAAAAATTGAGTCTTTAATTCCGTTGCGCAGTGTAATCGCAGCCATTCTTGCTCACTTCCAGTTTGAATTATGTTTGTCATGCAGATGACAGCAGATATTATCCGCGTTTTAAAACTGAACGTACAAAAAAAGAATAACTATAGAACAGTATTTTCACTAATTCAGAACTTGACAAAATACTGAAAATCTTTCTGAAATTTATTTAAAAATTGGAAAAATAATGAGAAAAAAACCACACATACACAGTGCTACCATTCCTCAGCCGAACACCCCCACTCCACTCTTACCTTCTACAATTCACACGACCCTCTAGGCAATATCCTACAGTAACCAAACAAGTTAATGTGCACTGTGCAGCAAGAATGGTTATATAAGGAGAAGTGCAAAACTGTGTAAGGTGGCTATAATTTCGCACCTTACAAGCACTCATCTACATACTTTGCCGTGATTTATAACCGGAATTACCTATTATTTGGTAGGTGGTACGTCGTATACATGAATATTTAAAGAAGAGTAACATTTTCACGTACACCTTGTAAATAATTGTTAGTGCTTATTGCATGAAAGGTGACAGAGTGTCTGTATTATCAAAATGGCGTAATGAATGATTGCCTATACTAGTAGAGGTTAGAACGCCAGTGGGAATGAAACGGAAGGCGTAACTCAAGCCCTAGGTGGAAAAGCCCGCAGAGGTGTGTTGGTCCTGTTTCACCAAGAAGTGCCAGGATGGACGGTCTGGGCACTTGCGAGCTGAAGAACAATACAGCGATGGCCTGACGGTATTGTAGCGGGCCCGGAAGGATAAGCGGATAATACTTTGGAAACTCTGAAAATCTTGGACGCAGCTGAGAGGAACGAGGAAGCGTTTCCTCGCAAATCGCAGGCTTGGTTTTTCCCGAGGATTGTCACTCTGAGAAGCATACCATTGTATGATTACAGGTATTTCCTCGCAAACTTTCCGCACTGGACGACAAAAGACTAAAAGATGGTTGGTCTGCGTTCGGAAGAATCTCTAGGGAGGGAGAATATTCCGTGCTTTCGAGATTCGCCTTCTGTGTTTCGAGGGAGGGGAGCCGAGTTATGATGGGAAGGCAGCGATGGAGAGAAGATGTCCTTCCGTTTTGAGCGTCCGAGTTTGACAGTTGCTCAGTATCAGCTTTCGTTGGTACAGACGGACTTGCTGTCTTTGCTCTAAGGAGATTTTATAGTTAGAATGGTTGGGTACTGTGCTGTAGCGAACTTACACGATTCTGAACCTCACATCCCGGTTAGGAGTCGTCAATGAGTACGTAGCATTCAGTGGTTGAGAGCACTACTTCTACCTATACTAACGTTGAGACGTTATCTGAACTTCGTCCTTCTGGCTCAGAGTTCGCGTTTCCCGTAGGTAGAACACAGAGAGGAGAAGACGGTGTTAGATTATACTAGTCAGCGGACTGTCTTTTGCCGTCCTAGTGTTTAAATGAGTTTTTTTGGTCTTTATATTTTGTGGCCGAAGTACTTCCGTCGTCGCAGACGTGTACGAGAACCATCACTCCGACGCACCGGACGCAGTATGTACGGTGATATAGTTAATTGCTTCTGCTTATTAGGGCTATAAAGCTTAACAGCTGTGAGAACGTAAATTTTATTTCCACTGAGGTTCCACACCACTGTAGATCATCTTTGAAAGTAGTGTTTTCTAGTGTTTGGTAAATAGATTATGACAATCGTCTCGCGTTAGTCTATTTATATTAGACCGCTTAGCCGTAAAAGGGGGCAGATTTGGGCAATTTATCAACCGTATTAGTTAGGAAATTCATTTGTATCTCTTTATGTCCATTGGACATTGATTTATAAACATTTCTAATTTAAAGGGGTTTTGATCTACAATAAATGCATAACCACAAACAGCATTTATCATTTGGTAGTAACGAGTTCCCTTAATCATTCATTTATGTTTATGTTGTAATTTGTATGTTAAAGACCAAGAAGGAGGTAATCAACATTAAGAGATCCTAAGATATGCTTCAGGGGGTAGTCAAACAGGCCCAAATCTTCATTTTCGCGTTCAGTATTTCCGTTGCGCACATTCATTTTACACCCGCTTGCAGTAGCATGTTGGAACTATGACATGCTACGAACTGTCAACATGCACCGTGTGCATCAAATGTCAACAGGGCAACCAATACACATACTAAAGGAACAGAAAAAATTGAAGTACGTGATGAATCACAACCTTATAATTGTAAACAGTTAATTTAAATGTGCTGCAAAGAAAAGCTTTATACTTCGTAATGAAATACGTATAATTAATAAATTTTCATCATCTTATAGGCCCCTGATAATACCCAATATAGGTAAGTGCAACATTTGCCATGAAAACAAAATAAACACTCAGTTTGCAAAAGATGGAAAATATACTGTTTTATTTAAGTGATACAGTAAATAAAAGTGTGAGGAAGTTTTTTCTGCAGATATATACCTACAGTGTTGGCTTATATTCACTGAAAAGCCATAGAAACTGGTACACCTGCCTAATATCGTTTGGGGCTCTTCGAGCACGCAGAAGTGTCGCAACACGGCGTGGCATAGACTCGACTAATGTCTGAAGTAGTGCTGGAGACAACTGACACCATGAATCCTGCAGCACTGTCCATAATTATTGAAGAGTACGAGGGGGTGGAGATCTCTTCTGCACAACACGTTGCAAGGCATCTCAGATATGCTTAATAATGTTCGTGTCTGGAGAGTCTGGTGCCCAGCGGAAGTGTTTAAACTCAGAAGAATATTCGTGGAGAAATTCTGTACGTGTGGGGTATCGCATTGTCCTGCTAGAATTGCCGAACCCCGTCAGAATGCACAATGGACATGAATGGATGCAGGTGATCAGACAGGATGCTTACGTACATGTCACCTGTCAGACGTGTATCTAGACGTATCATGGGTCCCATTTCTACATCTATCTACATCTACATCTATACTCTGCAATCCACCTGACGGTGCGTGGCGGAGGGTACCTTGAGTACCTCTATCGGTTCTCCCTTCTATTCCAGTCTCGTATTGTTCGTGGAAAGAAGGATTGTCGGTATGCCTCTGTGTGGGCTCTAATCTCTCTGATTGTATCCTCATGGTCTCTTCGCGAGATATACGTAGGAGGGAGCAATATACTGCTTGACTCCTCGATGAAGGTATGTTCTCGAAACTCCAGCAAAAGCCCGTACCGAGCTACTGAGCGTCTCTCCTGCAGTGTCTTCAACTGTAGTTTATCTATCAACATCGTAACGCTTTCGTGATTACTAAATGATCCTGTAACGAAGCGCGCTGCTCTCCGTTGGATCTCTTCTATCAACCTTATCTCATATGGATCCCACACTGCTGAGCAGTAGTCAAGCAGTGGGCGAACGAGCGTACTGTAACCTACTTCCTTTGTTGTAGGATTGCATTTCCTTCGGATTCTTCCAATGAATCTCATTCTGGTATCCGCTCTACCGGCAATCAACTTTATATGATCATTCCATTTTAAATCACTCCTAATGCGTAATCCCAGATAATTTATGGAATTAACTGCTTCCAGTTGCTGACCTGCTATATTGCAGCTAAATGATAAGGATCTTTCTTACTATGTATTCGCAGCGCTTTACACTTGTCTACATTGAGATTCAGTTGCCATTCCCTGCACCATGCGTCAATTCGCTGCAGATCCTCCTGCATTTCAGTACAATTTTCCATTGTTACCACCTCTCGGTATACCACAGCATCATATCACTCCAACCGCACACATCCCAAACCATTACAGAGCCTCCACCAGTTTGAACAGCCCCTTGCTGACCTGCATGGTCCATCGATTCATAAGGTTGTCTCCATACACGTACACGTCCATCCTCTCTATGCAATTAGAAACGAGACTCGTCCGACCGGGCAACATGGTTCCAGCCATCAACAGTCCAATGTCGGGGTTGACGGTCCCAGGCGAGGCGTTAACCTTTGTGTCGCGCAGTCATCAAAGGTTTACGAGTGTCCCTTCGGTTCCAAAAGCCCATATCAATGATGTTACGTTGAATGATTCGCACGCTGACACTTGTTTGATGGTCCAGCATTGAAATCTGCAAGAATTTGCGAAAGCGTTGCACCTCTACCACGCTGAACTATTCTCTTCAGTCATCATTGGTCCCATTCTTGAATCATCATTTTCCGGCCACAGCGATGTCGGAGATTTGATGGTTTACCGGATTCCTCATATTCACGGTACACTCGTGAAATCGTCGTACTTTTTTGTTGCCTCTGAGATACTGTGTCCCATCGCTAGCGCGCCGACAATAACACCACGTTCAATTACACCCAAATCTTAATAACCTGCCATTGTAGCAGCAGTATTCGGTCTAACAATTGCGACAGACACTTGCTATCTTATGTAGGTGTTGCCGACCGCAGCGTCGTATTCTGCCTGTTTACATATCTATATATTTGAATGCGCATTCCTATACCAGTTTCTTTGACGCTTCAGTGTAAGTGAATCGTGGTCGACAACAGTAAAAACAAGCAGAGAATCGATTCTGATACCACAGACCAATGCTAAAGATCTGAATGCTAGGGTGATTAAAAGCAAGAGGTACTGAATCGAGTGCCGGACAAAATATCATTATCATTCAAGTTCATCGAACGAAGGAAACTGTTGAGAGGTCATATACTAAGGGATCAAGAAAAATCTAATTTTTAAAGTAGGTAAGTATGTTGAGGATACCCGGGGCTAGATTTCAATGGATGTAGGTTGATGTAGCTAAGCAGAGATGAAGTGACTTGTACAAGTGCTGAGAACTGTACCCAAGCTGTCTTCGTCTTGAAGACCACAACAACTACGACGAATGTGAGAACGGAGGCACAAAACAGAGCTGGTACAACTGTGTCCCCGTAATGAGAGGTCACTGCATTCGCCGGGGTGACACAAATGTACCAACTAACGAGAGCCTTCGCCCTGCCTCATTAAGCACTTGTCTAGCTCCCTTACCTGCTGTTAACTGGGCCGCCGCACTCGGCTCCTCTGATGGAGTGCGGCAAACCACTTCAATAAATGGCGACCCTTTCACATGATCATCTCTCTAAGATATCTCACCAAATAATACAGGGTGTTTATGAATGAATATCGGGGTTTTAATGCTTTATAATATTTATTATACAAGACTTACAGTGATAAATGATATGTCAAATGACAGACCAACTCAATCAGTTTTATCAAGAACCTTATAAATGTTCAATGAGAGCACCATTTGTCACTCGGCACACATCAATTCTATAGCCGAGTTCTTTCGAGACGTTGATAAGTGTGTCTTCAGTGATTGTAGCAACAGCTGGCATGCGATTTTATCCTTTGGGCTTCATCAAGGATCGTGTGTACGCGCCTCTCCTACCAGCAGACGTCCCTGAATTAAGAAACCGGATTGAAGTAGTGGTTGGTACAATCACTGAAGACACACTTATCAACGTTGGGAAGAACTCGGCTATAGACTTGATGTGTGCCATCTGACAAATGGTGTTCACATTGATCATTTATAAGGTTCTTGGTAAAACTGTTTGAGTTGCTCATTCATATGACTTATCATTTATAACTGTAAGTTTAATGTAATAAATATTATAAAGCGTTAAAACCCAGGAATCATTCATCAACGCCTTGTACATTAAATAGAAAGTATGTAATTGTACAACGAAACGATGATCGCCGTGCTCTATCGCTAGACAGTATTAATTTTAAAAAAGGCACGGTATACAGTGAAGACCGCAAGCTGTAATTGCCATGCCCAACCTGAACACGCTTGCATATCCTGCCCCATCCTGCCCTGCAGTAATTAGGACATCTCTACGATCTCTGCGGCTCAGTTCTATTAAAACGTCGAGGGCGATTAGACGGGAATAATAAACAAATTGTCAATTGAGTCACTGCTCAACTCGAGTGTACCGGAGAAATTACAGGAAATATTACGAAAAGTTTTGAATTAATAAGAGAGGCGTTCAATAAGAAATGCAGCATAGTTTTTTGTCTGAAAGCGGGTTGATCTTATTCACGACGCCAATCTACCGTATTTTTCCTCACTGTTTTGGCTAAAAAGCCCTATTTCTCAACATAAGCTACGTTCAATGCGGCAGGCTTATGGCACCATCTACTGGGAAGGCCTGTATGCCCGCATCTACCGGTCAAAGTCGGAGCCAGCGTCTTGTTGCATCAATAATCTTCCCATTATCTACTTGTTCTTCAGTGGTCTTATCAGATGGGAATTAAAATGTGTGAGATCAGGACTGTACGATGTATGAAGAAGGTTCTATTGAAGTTTTGTTAGCTCCTATTGGGCGCGAATAGTTCAGAGTCCTAGAAGACGATCGCCATGACTTTATCAGCTCTTCTTGGAGGGAGAGATGGTGTGGCACAATTCCATCAATTGCCGTTTTGTTTCCTGCTCGAAGTGATGAACCGGTGCTTCATCGCCTTTCACAATGTTTGACAAGAAATTGTCATACACAAACAATACCGCACATATTGTCCTACATTGCAGCGAGGAACCCAACGGGCACAACCTTTTGAATACTCCAAATGGTGTACGAGTGTTTCAGCACTGCCAAGAGAGACATCCAGTTGTGCAGCGAGGTTTTTAATTGTGATCCGTCGATGACCTGGAATGAGAGTGTTCCCACGTCCCAACATTGCAGGAGTCACGGCTGTATACGGCCGGCCGGCACGTGGGAGATCAGACAGGTTTCCGAGACGTTGTTGCGATGATGACAGACGCCTCGCCCAAGGACTCGCCGTGCTTTTGTTCACTGTGAGGTCTCTGTAGGGCGTAGAAATTATGCAAGTGCCTATTAATATCTGATTTTCCGTCAAGAGAAACTCGATAACAACTCTCTGCTTGGGACACACCTCCGTTACAGACGCCAGTTTAAGGCCTACGTAAAGCGCCGACAACCATGATACTATAGGGGTGGAAGCGGCATCCCACAACAAATTCGGCATTTTTAAACCGAAACTGGCCGTAAAAAGAACGTTCTGTATTACTATTGAACACCCCTTGTATAAGGAAACGGATACTAAACGAGGGAGTTTCATAGAAGTGTGCTCCGAATTTAAACTTGTTGTAGATATTTATGTTTTTTATTTTTTAGTTACTGCTGAGCTTGTCCCCAGAGTACTCCCCACCAAACACGATACGGTAAACAAATAATTAAAACAAGATAATAGACAGAAATAAATTTTAAACTTTTCATAGAGATGAAGCACACTTCCCTCCCTAGGTTATCTTTACGACTGCTGCGTCGAGAAGGGCACCGGGCTACAAACTTAAATAACGACAAGACAAGTCCACAAAAAGCGGACCCCAAAGTGAATGAGTTAAAACACTACGGAAAAGAAGAAGAAATAATTATTCTAAAATTGTTATTATAAATGATATAAGTAGATTAAGTAAAGCGTCATTATATTGTCGCCTCCGAAACCGAATGGTTAGTATCGATGTCCTCGGTGCAGAAAAACTCAAGTTGGTTTCGCCGTGTCTCCTCACATTTTCTCCTAATCAGCGAGGTCTAGAACGACCACTTAGCCTCGTGAGGTCAAATGACGAGCTGCTTGAATAGCAAAGTCGACATCAGGATTCATCTACTGGCCATAACAGCTGGGGAAATTGGCGACATTATGATCACATGTCCAAGGATAGTATGTCGTTGCTTGTATTGCCTTCTAGGCGGTAGTCCACCAGTCCTTGGTTAGGAAGTATGCAATGTAGCAAGAACATTGCAATGTACCAAGAACATTGCGGCGTCAATGGAAAAATGTCGTGAGAGAGCGACAGTACTCGTACAAAAGTGGTATAGTAGCTAGCGTTGCTACCTGTGGGTCACGTAGTCCCAGGTTCGATTCCCGACTAGGTCGGGAGTTTTCTCCGCCCACGGACTGGGGATTGGTGTTATCTTCATCGTTTCACCATCTTTCGGGAAAAGTGGCGAAGACTGCATTGTGAAAAGATTTTGATGACAGCGCAGTTGAGCGCCCCCACAAACCAAATATAATCATTATCATCATCATAGTACGAAGGATATAAAGTCCGTGATATTGTCGGATATGACGGTAAGTTCCCTTGTGGAACACTCCGAGTTGAAATTCACGCTATACTATAGCAATCACCACTGTAAATCGATTAGAATAACGAAACGAGTCTGATACTGGCGGAGGTTCGAGTCCTCCCTCGGGCATGTGTGTGTGTGTGTGTGTGTGTGTGTGTGTGTGTGTGTGTGTGTGTAGGGACTCATGACCTTAGCAGGTGAACCCCATAAGGTTTCACACACATTTGAACATTTTTTTGAATTAAATGAGTGTGCAGTTGAACAGTTACAACACAGTTATTATCTAATGATGAGAGAAATAATAACTGGCTGCAAGCAGTTATTATTTATAACACAATTAGATAATAAGTTTGTTATAGCTGTTCCAGACCCACATTGCATAGACTTCTTTTCCCCCTCCCTTTATTCAGTCCGTTCATCACATTCCTCAATTTTTCTATATCACACAGTAGCCTTTTTGGGTTATACTTTCACCTAATTTTAATATTTGAATGTACCGTAGATTTATTTTTTCAGAGTCACTTTAGATATTACATTATGTTTGCGTTTTGTGTCGATATAGTTATAAAGTGTCACATATTTTGTACAGCAATCTTTGTACAGCTATGGATTCTCGCTGGTGTTCTGTGGACTATTTGTTTAGAAATTAAGTTATCTGACCATGGCACAGGAAGACGAAAGCCGGTTCGTAACGACCTATTAAGTAAATATTATTGTAGAAAACTAATACTTTGTATTCAAGTTGTTAACACCCATATTAGTAAGTGGGGTAGTCTCCACAGGAGGCTATGCAAGCGCTGACTGTGGCGTCTAGTCGGTCCTACAGATGGCGAATGCTGCACTGGGATACATTATTCCACTCCTGTTCGACCTGTTCATGTAGTTCTGCAACAGTTATATCTGTTGGAGCAACACGTCACCGTCTCGTTGCATGATTAGTAAAAGAACGGGTCTAACAACATGATAACGTAGCGAGCGCTTGTTAGCGTCCCCTCCAGAACACCAAATGTGAACGAGGCTTATAGCTCATTCCACCCCAGACCATAAGATGGGACCAGTGTGTCCTGGACGAATGCACGCTACGAGATAGAGCCCACCAGATCTACGTCATATGCACAAATGACCAACACTTGCGTGCAAACAGAATCTGCTTTAACACCGAAGAACACGGCGCGCCATTTCACCTTCCAAGTGATCCTCTGACGGCAAGAGTCGAGCCATGAACATCGATGATGTTGGAGAGGGGCTAGAGGCGAGCGTACCCGTAGTTACGCTACTAATAACCCGTTCGGAACAGTTCGTGTTGAAGCGTCTGGGCTCGCAAACACTTTTATCTATACTGTGGTAGTTGTACGACCTGCTGCTGCTGCCCTCACAATACTACGATCTCGGCGGGCGTCTGGGCTGAGTGGACGTGCAAAACCACGTCTACGCGAGTGTGAATGTTCACGTGACCCCTGATACCAGCATCTTTGCACAGCTGACACAGTACTTCCAATCTGTGTGACAGATCTTCGAAAGGACCCATCGCGCTACTCGGAAGGCCACAATTTGACCCCTTTCAAACTCGCCCAGTTGGCTGTAGGAGGCACGAGTGCATCACCGTGGCATGGTTGCCTCCTTGCATCTGTTTAAGCATAGGAGAGAGATGGGGTTCTGGCAGCTAAGCTTCTACGCTATCTGTGGGTGGACGGCTTTGAAACCATCGTCAATACAATCTACTATCCCCCAGGTGACAGATGCCGTCATCAGATCAAATTCGAAGTAATATTTCGAAGTGTGCTCTTTTTTTTCCCGGAGTTGAATTTCTGATCGTCGCACATCACGGTATTATGGGACTGGTTTTCACAGGGATATCCTCACTCGCTTCGTGTTGAAATTGGCAGCAGTCCAGTAACGGTGCTTTTTACACTACTGGCCTTAAAATTTCTACACCACGAAGATGACGTGCTACAGACGCGAAATTTAACCGAAAGGAAGAAGATGCTGTGATATGCAAATGATTAGCTTTTCAGAGCATTCACACAAAGTTGGCGCCAGTGGCGATTCCTACAACGTTCTGACATGAGGGAAGTTTGCAACCGATTTCTCATACACACACAGCAGTTGACCGGCGTTGCCTGGTGAAACGTTGTTGTGATGCCTCCCGTATGGGGCAGAAATGCGTACCATCACGTTCCCGACTTTGATAAAGGTCGGATTTTAGCCTATCGCGATAGCGGTTTATCGTCTCGCGACACTACTGCTCGCGTTGGTCGAGATCCAATGACTGTTAGCAGAGTATGGAATCGGTGGGTTCAGGAGGGTGATAGGGACCGCCGTGTTGGATCCCAACGGCCTCGTATAACTAGCAGTCGAGATGACAGGCATCTTATCCGCATGGCTGTAACGGATCGTGCAGCCTTGTCTCGATCCCTGAGTCAACAGATGGGACGTTTGCTAGACAACAACCATCTGCACGAACATTTCGACGTCGTTTGCAGTAGCATGGACTATCAGCTCGGAGACCATGGGTGCGGTTATCCTTGACGCTGCATCACAGACAGGAGCGCCTGCGATGGTGTACTCAACGACGAACCTGGGTGCACGAATGGCAAAACGTCGTTTTTTCGGATGAATCCAGGTTCTGTTTACAGCATCATGATTGTCGCATCCGTGTTTGGCGACATCGCGGTGAACGCACATTGGAAGCGTCTATTCGCCATAGCCATACTGGCGTATCAACCGGCGTGATGGTATGGTGTGCCATTAGTTGCACGTCTCGGTCACCTCTTGTTCGCATTGACGGTACTTTGAACAATGGAATGTGTTTCGACCCGTGGCTCTACCCTTCATTCGATCCCTGCGAAACCCTAGGTTTCCGCAGGATAATGCACGACCGCATGTTGCACGTCCTGTACGGGCCTTTCTGGATACAGAAAATGTTGGACTGCTGCCCTGGCCAGCATATTCTCCAGATCTCTCACCAATTGAAAACGTCTGGTCATTGGTGGCCGAGCAACTGGCTCGTCACAATACACCAGTCACTACTCTTGATGAACTGTGGTTTCGTGTTGAAGCTACACTGACAGCTGTACCTGTACACGTCATCCAAGCTCTGTTTGACTCAATGCCTAGGCGTATCAAGGCCGTTATTACGGCCAGAGGTGGTTATTCTGGGTACTGATTTCGCAGGATCTATGCACCCAAATTGCGTGAAAATGTAATCACATGTCATTTCTGGTAGAATATATTTCTCCAAGGAATACCCGTTTATCATCTGCATTTATTCTTGGTGTAGCAGTTTTAATGGCCAGTAGTGTAGAAACCCGTACAGTGAAAGGAAACTAATTTTCGAGGTTACTTTCCACCAGGACAGAGTACAGTAAAGTAGTGATTATCTTTCAAGATAGATTTTAAAAAATGAAATTAGTCTAAGCGTACCCTAGTAGCCTTTTAATTTGTGATGTTACTTTATTATGTCTCAGATGGTACATTGAAGAATATTAATTTTACCGTCTTCTGTAGAATGTAAGAAGTAACGTGAGAATCTTTGGAGCGTATTACAACTTCAGAATATTTCTTGCAGTGTCAGTTAAATAATATAATAAAATAGGAGATAACACTCCAGTTCACCGCTTTAGCGCCCTTAAAAAAGTATAGCGAATATCGACTTTAATAGGTCACTAAATGAGGTTGATAAGCTCTGGAGTGTCGTAATTAACTTGGAGTATTCCTTCTAACCAACGCAATTAATGCAGCTGGAGATATAAACTGTCTTCCTCGGGGCACTAACCAGCCTTCTGAGAACCGTAAATTACGAAAGAAGGGAGTTAGCTTTTTTTCTTATTTCAGACAGAATTTCTTTTGCATCAACAATCGATCTTAAAACGTTATAGGATGGTCCGAATGTGTCTGCGCTGTGTGTCAGCAAATACGTACTTGCAGTTCGTGTAAGCGCATAACACACATAAAAAAAATTTGCTTATTGTACAGAAACGAAGATTTGTGCATTGGATTCCTCACTTCAGTTTATTATGTTGGGCACAGAAAATTAGTGCGTACGCTGATATCCGCAATTCTGAACGCTTCACAGTTAAAATTTAAATATTTTTGTGGTGAGGGATCATTGTAAAAAGGGCAGTGGTGTAAACGTTACCAAGTCAACCAATATTTCATGAAAGTGTACGTGCTAAAGATAGGAGACAGTTAACCAGCATTACATCTACAGCAACGTACAACAAGAATAAATTTTTAATAACTCTATATAAGATCTAAACCATTTTATGATCTTCATTTCTTCAGCTTTTATGTCATTCCTTGGTTGCTTCTACTCGTACGCTTTTGAGTTGTGATTGATATAATGCAACTAAATAAAGGGATGTTTTGTTAGTGCCACACCCGGTTCGCTTCCCTTTATTTGTGAAGCTTCTGTATTGCAGTTTGCTTTTGTATGTAATAATTGCGTTATAGTGGGTTGGTGCATGAGTTAGTAACAGTTTTGTTTTGCATGTTGGCATTCCGGTTGTTATGGGTTAATTTACCGATTAATGTTTTTTATTTGTAGCTCACTCTTGCTATTTAAGTTTGCTTATTGTCATTTTGTCACTTGGAGATAGTGAGTGTATCTGTAGACGTTAGAAAATGGAGTGTTAAATGAAGAAATAGGAACATTTCCGACATATTCTGTAGGTGTTTAATAGAGGGAAGACAGCAGCCAGAAAAAATTGCACTGTATGTGAGAATAATGCCTTTGAACAGAGTACGGCAAGAAAATGGTTTTCTCGTTTTGAGGAGGTTCGTTTTAACACTGTTAACTCTCCACGTTCAGGGAGATATTCAAGATTTGAAGCAGATCGTTTAAATGAATTAACCAACAATTGTCCACATTAGTTTACTTGAGAACTGGCAAATGTTACGGACTGTGAAAGTTCACTATCGTGCGACATTTCCATGCAGTGAGGAAGGTTCAAAAATCGGATGTATGGGTATCCTACACTGTAACCCAAAATCATAAAAATTAATTAATGGCCACATGTGCGGATCTGCTTGCTCGCCATGGTTTCGCTCGTGAACAACACCGGCCATTCCTATGCAGCATCGTTACTGGTGACGAGCAATGGTCTCATTATGCTAACATAAGCCAAAGAAAAGAATGGTTGAGCCCAAACAGAGCAGCAACCCCCCGTAGTAACGCCTGCACGTATCCACAAAAGGTTATGTTATGCATCTGGTGGATCAGCGACGATGTGGTGTACTACGAATTGCTCCCCGAAGTTTAACCATCACTGCTGACATTTATTGTCAACAACTGAGAAGAGGTATTGTAGACGCAGTCCAAGAACGACTACCAGGAAGGCTTCACGAACTGATGCTACTCCACAATAACACCTGCCGCCATTCTGCCACACCCACAAAAAAAAAACTAAGCAGTAGTTGGATTGGGAAGTCATTCCGCACTGACCTTATTCACCGGATCTCACGCCTTCATATTTTCACCTCTTCCGCTCACTATCGAACATCCTTCAAGGCACTTCCTTTCCGGATGGAAATGCACTCCAAACATGGGTCGACCAGTTCTTCGTCTCAGAACCGCGTGATATATTCAGTTGCGGAATCTAAACGTTACTCCAGCGATGGCAGACTGTTGTAAAGAGTGAAGGAGACTGTACAGAGTGCACATGAAGTCTAGAAACACTTTCAGTTATTTATTGCTCAAGAACTAAACATTGTACAGATGTCACACCGACAGGTGTCAATACCGTAATCGAATTCTTGGCATACCCGTCCCAGCATGGCCTCGAGGAATCGTTAGCGCCAGGATTTCACCAGGAACAAGTCCCGCCCACTCACCCCGGGTCTTCCCCGGTCTTTGTTCGGCGCCTGGGCATCGTTTCAGTTGACCCACGTGGTTTAATGCGTTCAGCTGCACCCGCTCGGAGTGAATGTTAAATTAATATCTTGGTAGATCTTAAATTTTGCCACATAGTTAAAAGACACGTTACAAAAAAACTTTGACACTCGGCCTTAGCTGTGCCAGGTACTTCCACAGCAAACATAAGAGAAAACAATTTAGCACTGAATTCTTTAAGTACGAGAACTCAGTATTCATATGAATAGTCTATGAAGAAACATACTTCTATGTGAGGAAATGCGCCCAAAGCTACAACAGGAAAAACCAACCCTCAAATAATAGTTTTTTTGGAGAAAGAGGAACCGCAGTATACTTGACACTTAACTTTCAGAACTCAGATAGTATACGCGAAACAGGCATCAGTGTTCACTATAATTCCAGAGGGCATCAAAATTACTTTGTTCTTGCTAGATCGATCCAGGCTGTTTTCGCGTGTTATTCGCTGGATAGTTTTGTTGAAAAGTTTTAGGGGTGGAAGGAGAGCTAGCACAGCAAGAAGAACGTTTTAGAGCTGTGAAACAGTGCAGCATTAAATTCCTCTGTAATTGATCTGTGACAAACATACACACCATCATTATTTAAAAATTGTTTGAATGAAATTTACAAAATTAATAAATCTTTTGTTAAAAATAGACAGGACAAATAATAACGACAGATTATTTCCCTGAGACGTTTGGAACAGCATGTAGTACATTAATCACACAGAAACATCGACAATTCTTTTTATAACCTCGTTTATAAAGCGCAGGTATGGCATTGGAAGAATTTACAAGCTAAAATTCACTCATTACCCATGCAAATACTAACGAAATATGTCATATAAGCAAATATCGTACTGCTTTAGTTAGGCATTTCTACTTTATGGCATTCTTATATTCTTTAATTTTCGCGAGTTACTATGAGGGCCTACATAAACAAAACGACCTTGCCTTATTTCTATATAACGTTGATTTTAGACAACAGAGTTAGTCGCCTGCATCCGTGGCTTTACTACCGACGTGACAGATTCAAGACCATTGTTTTCGCATTGTATGTTTGCTCTGCTGTTACCCTCAAGTAAACGTATTATAATAAGTGAATTACTTAATGAAAATTTGTCCTTATTGCATTTAAATAACATCACGTTAATTTTTTGTTTTCTATTACCGGCGATGCTATCAATTCTCTATAAAAAATTTTATTTCTTTAGTAATGCAAATTCATGTTATATTACCATCTGGAACAACTTAAATTTCTTATCATTACTGAATTTCATCACAGTGTAACGTGTGTTGGACTGTGACGATAACAACTTTGTTGTAGCCTCCCAGTTTGCGGAACTGGCGGCTGTTTAGGGGAGGGCCTTACACTACGGATAGCCATGGTGGGGGGGGGGGGGGGGGGGGGAGAGGGGGTGAATGGGCGGGACTTGTTCCGGGTGAAATCCTAACGCTAAGGGCACGTATGGCATCGTCGACTGTGGCCGTCGCTTCCCGTATTCTCTTCCGGAGCTCTGCTACATGACAAGGTAGAGGCGGTACATACACCAGATCTTTAATATGTCCCCACAGAAAGGAGGAGGCACACGGAGTGAGATGGTGGTCAGGGAGGCCATTTCATGAAACAGCTGTCGCTTTCTGTAGCACTGCCGATCCATCGATGCGGCAGCTCCGTGTTCAGGTACCCACGAACTACGCTGTGGCGGCACACATGGAGGGTTTCTCTTCAAAATGACATATGTATGATATCTGTACAATATTTGGTTCTTGTGCAATAAATAATTGAAAGTGTTCCTAGACTTCATGTGCACCCGGTATTGTTGATGATTAAAGTCTCTATTACATGTGTCTGTTGTGTTGATTGAAATTATGCAAAAACACTATGAGCTTAAACATCAACCCAATATAAATTACAGACTTGTTACTATATAAAAGTTGTTTCTGCTTATGTTTTGTGATCTTATTAGTGCATATTTGCCGACCTGGAGTTGGATACTCCGCGAACGATTTTCAGCCTTTTATCAACACATTTCAACTTAACACCTCACTTCCACTGATCACTGTTTCTAAGTTACTTATATATTTTTTGCTCTCCCCCCCTCCCTCCCTCTCTCTCTCTCTCTCTCTCTCTCTCTCTCTCTCTCTCTCTCTCTCTCTCTATCGCTATCTCTCTCTCCGTGTGTGTGTGTGTGTGTGTGTGTGTGTGTGTGTGTGTGTGTGTGTGTGTGTGTAGTATTTTTTTAGTTAGTTTTCAGTTTGTGTATGTTCTACATCTCAGTTCGTTATTGTTTTTGTGGATAACAGGATCAGTGAGTTCTTAATTACCCTGATTTCGTCATTCATTACTTTCTTGTGATCCACTCAGTCAAAAATAATCAACTACTGAATCATGCAGTGCTACAGAGAAGACTTTGATGCATGGTTTGGCGGAGGAAGTTCCGTAAGCTATTACTTCCACACCTCATGGCTAACATCAGATTCACTTTCATCAGTAAATTTATTTTAAAACATCTAGGGTTAAGATTCGTGATAGCACAATAGTTTTTCAAGGTATCTCTTCGCTCGTGGAGAACAACTCCGCTATTCAAATGATCGTTGATATCAAAATTGTTTATGGTTATCTTGCCAATTTATATTGTGAAATCAACGTTGTTGTGTTCAGTCTCAAAACACATTCACATACTGGTAAACTCAAAAGTAAACAGTATTCTTGAAAGATATATAAAATTTACGCTAAGTTGACAAAAGTCGTGGGATAACTCCTAATATCGTTTGGGCCTAATTGGCAGCAACTCGACATGGTATGGACTCAACAAGTCGTTGGAAGTCTACAGTAGAAATGTTGAGCCATGGTGCATTTGTAACCGTCCATAATTTCGGAAGCGTTACGGTACAGGATTTTGTGTAGGAACTAGCCTCACGCTTACGTCCCAAAAATGTTCGATGGAATTCATGTCGGGCGATCTGGGTAGCCAAATCATTGGCTGGAATTATCCAGAAGGTTCTTAAAAACCAATCGCGAACATGTGTGGCCCAGTGACATGGCGGATTGTCATTCACGAAGGTACCTTTGTTGTTTAGCAACATGAAGTACTTTTATGGCTGATTATGGTCTCCACGTAGCCGAACATTGCCGTTTCTTGTCACTGATAGGTTCAATTTGACCACACGATCCAGTGCAGCCGACGCCATTATGGAGCAGCCACCAGCTTGCACGGTGTTTTATTGAAAACTTGTGTCTGTGGCTTCGTGGGGTGAGTGCTACACTCGAACCGTACCATCAGCTCTCACAAACTTAAGTGGGGACCCGTCTGAACAGGGCATGGTTTTCCAGTCATGTAGAGTCTAACCGATATGGTCACCAGCCCAGGAGAGGCGCTCCAGCGAAGTCGGTTAAATGGTGCAAATGGCTCTGAGCACTATGGGACTTAACATCTGTGGTCATCGGACCACTCGAACTTAGAACTACTTAAACCTAACTAACCTAAGGACATCACACACATCCACGCCCGAGGGAGGATTCGAATCTGCGACCGGAGCGGTCACGCGGTTCCAGACTGAAGCTCCTAGAACCGCACGGCCACACCGGCCGGTCCAGGCAAAGTCGTTCTATAAGCAAAGGCACTCGCGTCGGCCGTCTGCTGCCACAGCCCGTTAACTGCTAATTCCGCCGCACTGTCCTAACGGTCTCTCATTCATTTCACGCAGTGTTGCTTGCCTCTTAGCACAGACACCGCTGCTCTCAGTTGTTAAGTCAAGGCTTTGTCTATGGTGAGAGATAACGCTTGGAATTAGGTGTTCTTCGGTACACTCTTGACACTGTTGATCTCGGTATATAGAAGTCGCTAACGATATTCGAATGAAATGTCTCACGTATCTCTCTCTACCATTCCGCGTTCAAAGTCAGTTAATTGCCGTCGTGCAATCCTTTTCATATGAATCACCCTCAGTACCAGTGACAGTGCTGCCAATGCGATGCCTTTTTATATATTGTGTATGTGGTACTACCGCCATGTATATGTCGCCACCCCACGTCTTTTGTTACCTCAGTGTACATTTCATTCACGAGGCCCGCTGAGTTTGAAATATGTTGCTAGGCTTCGAATTTTTTCCCATACTGCGTGAGATGCCTAATCTCCAGACAGTATTAGCGCACAGGATTGGTTTGCTGTTGCGAGTGTTTTCTCCTTTTTTTAAAAACAATTTTTCCCGGCCGTCAGATAAGTGACGCCTGAGTTGTTTCACAGTGGAGGTAGGAAACGCCTCTCTTTCCGTTCTGCTATTCATGCACGCATCCTTCCCGAGATGGCAGGAAATACCGGGGAAATGCGTTCACAATGCAAGGGATTTGTAAAATTTAGATTTACACGAGGGAGTTGAATATATTTTTCAGCTGTGTATGACGGATGGAATCACAATGCCGTAGCTTACTTCCGAATCCCACGATTTTTTTGTAATTAGCGACAGCTAATCCGGATTTGCTGCGAAGTACACTACACAGTGCGGAAGTAAACTTCAGTGAACAGCCTCCATATTCATGCTATTTTGTTACAGCCTAACTTGACTGCCTAATTCTGTTTCAAAACCAAAGACTAACTTTCAGAGCTTGAAGTCTAACACCATTTTCTCTGCATATAGTCGAGCATGCAGTAATAAAGGGTGGGCCTAGAGATTGCAAGGTCACGGAATATGATTCCAGTCAGACACGATAATTTTACAGCCCTTACACCAACCTCCATATCTCAATGATGTGAAGATATTCCAGAAACGACACGGGATTCGTATTTCAGTTTAAACTGTTGTTCTCGTTCCCCCAGTTGGATTACTGTGATAGTTTAAAGTATATATTCCCAGAACTTTTCTTTTGACATGGAGTTTTATGATATTCACATACGTCATTTATTAGTGCCCATAGACGATAGCTGTAACAGTAATTTTTAAGTTGTCAGTCCTGAAAGGAGGTTTTTGCAGAGCGTCGACAGTGACCCCGGATGGGCACAAAATATCGTACATTGCTGTGGAACAGGAAGACTCAAAGTAATACATATTTTACTCTAAACAGTGTATTAAAACTCTGATAACCAGTGTGCATTATTACAAGCTACGAACTATTAAGTAATCATACTTTTATTAGGCAGGCAAGGAACATAGAACATGAAACTCTTAGAAGTATAATGAAGGTGGTATCAGACATGTCCGAAAGAACAGGTACCATCTTCATATAGTTAAGGCTAACCGGCCATTGACCTTCTTCTGTGAGGATGCACACGAACTGTCCGAACTCTTACGAGACTAAGTAAATTGTCTGCTGCGAGTAATGAGTGTAATGGGCAGAGGCACAACGAATGTAGTGTGTGGGCATGAAGTTTGGAATGTCGGTCTCACGGGGAGCGTGCAAGGGATAAATCACTGCAGTCGCACTATCCTCTGTGCCATCGGTGGCTCAGATGGATGGAGCGTCTGCCATGTAAGCAGGAGATCCCGGGGTCAAGTCCTGGACGGGGCACATATTTCCAACTGTCCCCGTTGATGTATATCAACGCCTGTCGGCAGCTTTCATTTTAGAAGTGTTTGTGATGCAAATTTATCTTAGATTTGCGAAACATATTGACAGATTTATTTCTGCAAAGCGCACGCCTTCTTCTGACCTGACCAGTGAGAATTATATGTTGGCTTTTTCATGTCGCAGCAGGTCCGTCGTCGACCGTGTGAGCATATATGGGTTAAGAGCAGGCAATCGCCGAAGTGGTGTCCTACGGAAAGAATTGGTAAACAAGTCCGTCCTGATCGTACAAACATTTACACTTCACTATTACCGTTTTCGGCTACTTCCACCTTAAGATCATAGAATATTCTGATATAGTATCAACGTCAAACTAAACATGGAGGTATACAGTAAGTGCTGGTGATGTTGAGAATGCGTCTGGTATTTATATGAGTACATAGAAACTGAGACCAGCAGAGGGCACTATAGCTTGGGTACATCAGAATATTTTATGACCTGAAGATGGCAGTAGCGAAACCGGTAATAGTGAAGTGTAAAAGTTTGTGTGATCAAGGGGGACCTATAAAATAAGAGTGCCAAAATATGATCACGGACTCATTTTAAGACTTAATGTCCTCAACTGATAAGGTGGCTAACAAGGGGAGGGTCTAACGTCCAGGGAACCGGGTTTCTGATCAAGCTTTTCAAGGCTATGTTTAAAATAAAGTGATACGTGTTTCGATTGAAACACTCCCAAATTTTTAAAAAATCTAGGTCAAAGTTGATGGTGGCAAATCGTATTTCCAGTGCTGTACTTCGAAAGATCGTCTAAATGTATCACAGCAGAGAAGAGAATTAAAAAATCGAGCGGATGCTATCAAAATTCAGGCATTGTTCTGTAACGATTTGTCCGCGCCTGTCTATATGCTTTTAAACGCATGGTATTCATCCAAAGTGGTATCTGACAGGTCTGCTTTCAGCAACGTGAATCAGCTATGTTTACCACGAACAATATACTTGGAAATATGTCAATGTAGCGATATTTAGTTCTTGTATTGCGCATGGTGTGTGGAATTTTTATGTTTTGCCTACTTCTATAAGAAGTTTCACTACACTGCTGGTGAGAGCACTCAAGAATAGACAATCATTTACGATTAAGCAACATGTTTTAGGTCTATTTTTGTACTTTGTAGCTCAACGAAAATAGCTGTTAGTGTATTATACCTACTTATTTGATTATTAATCACACCTCCCCATATTTTAATTATACAAAAAGGCAAAGAAACCTATGTCGATTATCAGATACACCGAAAAAGTATTGAATTAAAAAAGCAGTCGAACGTGGACCAAAAGCCCTGTAGTCGACTGCCATGGCCGCTTTATTTTTTTTATATTTTCTTACTTATCTAATTAAATTCAATCTTGAAATAAAATGCACTACTTGGCACAGCCTACCATATAAAAATGAACTATCACTCTTCATGTTTTCCCCTAACTATTCCCAAAAGTCTCTCATGGCGATAGGATCATTGGTGCTACAATTTTTATTTATTAATTTTTTTAATTACTTGATTATAGCTCGAACAGTCCGCGGGTATACTGGCGGTTCATAGTATCCAACGGGCACAATATTTCGGCGATCAGACATGTCGCCATTGTCGGGTGCGCTGACGAACGGAGCTCCTCGCGTGGATCTGCACGGAGATAACTTGTCCTCCGATGTGTGATGGAGTTCGTAGCAGTTATTGCTTTGCCTCCCATGCATGCTGACGTAATGCGTCTTCACGTGTAGATTCTTGGGTGTCTCCTCAGCACAGTTCTGCAGTGCTAGCTATGCAGCGAGCAGGTGTGGCCAGCGGGTGTTGACGCTGCGCGGCAGTTTGCGGCCCAGCGTCCGGATTTGGGCGTTGTGTGACCGGCCAGCACGATCGCCTGGAAGAGGTCACGGAGCAGAGGTACTTCCGCGATGTTGTGAAGATGAGCGGTGGGGAAATCGTAAGGCAGGTTGAAACGTCCCCTTAGAAAAATTATACAAGACTGTGCTTAAACTGAAACACAATATTTTTGGCGCAACGCAATCTGACTTCCAAAAATCCCTACGAAAGAATGGCCCTGACTAACATTAACCTATACGTTTCACAAATCACTTAATTCACAAAAATCTTCATTAATCAAGCTACTGCAATACAGCGAGCGCCACTACTGCCAGCTAAATAAAAGATTCAAACTTCTGAAGGTACTAACTACTGATAAGCAGAGTCAGCAAATGAAAGATTTTAATAGAGAACAAACAATGTATTTACCTTAATAGTCATAATATATATATATCAGTTCATGACATCAATTCTGACAAATTTCAAAACTCTGCCATCTCTCTCCCCACGTCCACCACTGCTGGCGGCTCACCTCCAACTGCGCAACGCTACGCGCTGTTAGCATCCAGCTGTCCAACACTACAATGGCGAGTATTACAACAATGCCAACCAGCCACAGACTGCACACAGCACAGCCAGTGATCTTCATACAGAGCGCTACATGACGTTACCAATAAAAAAAAACCTAAACAACCTACTTACAAGGTGCAAGGCCAGCCGAAGGATGCGATTCTGCAGTGTCTCCAGCTTCTTCAGGTTCGTGTCGGCGGCATTCCCCCAGACGACAGCGGCGTATTGGAGTACAGGGCGGAGCAGCGCCTTGTAGAGGTTGATGCCCAGCCGCGGTGGTAGTTGGGAGCCGAGGTTCAGCACCGGGTACAGGAGGCGGAGCCGGTTCCGCACTTTGGCCTTCACTTCGCGGATGTGCGGAACCCACGTGACTCGGCGGTCGATGGTGACGCCGAGGTAATGGGCCGTTGGACGCCACGCGACAGGGCTGCCACCGATGGTGAGCGGTTGCAGACCTGCAGGAACGAGTCGCCTGGCGACGATCAGGAACTGCGTCTTGGCCCCATTGAATTGTAGACGCCACTTGACGGCCCAGGCTGCAAGGGTGTCAACGGCGAGCTGCAGACAGCGGCGCATGACGGCGGTATTGAGGCTCCACGTATATAAAGCCGTGTCATCCGCGTACAGGGTGAGGCGCATCAGAAGTGTACAGCGAGTACAGGAGTGGTCCCAAGACCGAGCCCTGTGGCACACCGGCGTTGATGCGGCGGACGGAGGACAAGCCATGCGCGGCCCGCACATGGAAGGTTCTATCGGCAAGATAGGAACGGATGAGACGGATGCGCGACGTCGGGACCCCAAGTTCAAAAAGTCTGAACAAGAGGCCGTGGTGCCACACACTGTCGAAAGCACGCGACACGTCCAGGAACACCGCGCCGAAGTATTTGCGCTGCTCGAGGGCGACGAACGCATCTTCCACTAGCCGTAGGAGTTGGGGAACTGCCGAGTGGCCCCTGCGAAAGCCGAACTGTTTTTCGGGCAGGAGGCCTTCCTCGTCAACGTGGCGCTGCAGCCGCCTTGATGTACACCCTTTCAAAGACCTTGGAGACGGCTGGCAGTAAACTAATAGGTCTGTAGTTCGCAGGCTGAAGCAGATCCTTCCCCATCTTCGGAATCGCCACGATCTCTGCATACTTCCAGGACTGAGGAAAGCTGCAGGACCGGAGGATTACATTAAAGACGTCGGCGAGATGAGTGACAGCAACCGGCGGCAACTTCTGGAGTAGGGCGTTGGAAACTTCGTCTGGGCCCACAGCTTTCCTGGTGTTAAGGGCATGCAGGATGGACGACACTTCCTCCGCCGTCGTCTCTTCAATGACGTCATCGTCGTCGCGTGCCTCCAAGTAGCGTGGGAGCCGGTCAGCAACCAGGTCGTCGTGGACAGCGTCGGTCGGGTCTTCGATCGGCGTAAACGTAGCCTCAAAGACGTCTGCGAGATCATCAGCCTTCGCAGCTGGTTCGCAGACAGCATGACCTTGGACCAGCAGCGGAGGGATACGTTGCGTGCGGCGTAGGAAACGCTTCGTCGTCTGCCAGGCCGTGCCGTCGTCAAGACAGAGGGTGGCGATCTCGTTATTCCAGTCGCGATTGCGATGGTTATCAATGGCGACCCGGATGTCCCGCCGCATCCTGTTGAGGAAGCGCTTGGTGTCGGCATTTCTTGTCCGCTGCCACTCCCAGTAGACCCGGTTCTTCTCAGTGATGGCCGCAAGGATGTCCGGCTGCAGCTGGCGGAAGTAGTCAGGCGGAGTGCGAGGTCGGGGCGGCGTTGCTATAATGGCAGCGTCGATCGTGGTTGCCGCAAAGTGCAGAAGTGCTGCGTCCGCTCCAGCGTCCGCAGGGGGCGGCGCGGTGGCGAGTGAGTCCGTCACAGCTGCTTGAAACCTGCCCCAGTCGATGCCAGGGCTGTTGGAGGGCGTCTACGTCGATATCAAAAACCACTGGGACATGATCAGAAGACAGTGCCGTCCTCGTCGTGGCGGCGATCTGATGAGGGATGCCCTTGACGACCGCGATGCCGATTATACCCGGGAGGCCACGGGCAGGGAAAGTTGTCGGGTCGTACGGCCCCACCACAAGCGCATGGTGACGTTCCGCTACCCGGAGCAGGCAGCGGCCAGCGGCCAGCGGCCAGCCGCATTGGTGATCCTGGAGTTCCAGAAGACATGTTTACTATTGAAGTCCCCAGCGACGAACACCCGCCCCCTCAAGGAGAGCAGAGCATCGATGTCAGCAGGGTCCAGTGGACGAGACGGCGGTCGATATCAGCGACGAACGTGATGGCGCCCGCCAAAGAGTGAACGACGACACCAGTGGCCTCCAGGGTTGCCAGTGGTGGAAGTCGTATCACGTGATGACGAATGCCATTGCGGACGTATACGGCTGTCCCACCAACCGCCGTCAGTCGATCGGTGCGATAGCTGGAGTAGTTGGCCGCCCTGACGTCGACCCCAGGCTTCATGAGGGTTTCGTTGATAAGGCAGACGTCGAAGGCTTCATCTCGAAGAAATAGGCGACGTTCGCTAGCTTGAGTGTGGACACTGTTGGCATTCCACGCGACGACCGTGAGCCCTCTAACGCTGCCCATGGTGCAGCTGGTGAGTGGTGACAGCGGTCGGGGCCAAAGAGGCCATCGGCACTGCAGCGGTGAGTTGCTGCGACAGGACTTCAAACAACTTCGTTGCATTGGTCACAAGGGCAGTGAGCTGTGCGACGAGGTTGGCCAAGTCATCGGTGGAGGCAGCCGTCGCGGCCCCCGTCGCTGGAAGGGGGAGGCGTGACTGACTCGCTGTGAGAGTCCACCTGGGGCTGCTCGACTGACGGTGCTGAGCGCTTGGTACCCACGGGGCGCAGACCCCCGCGCCGGCGATGTGCGGGGCGCGGTCCGTCTGACGTCCCGGGAGAGGTAGTACCCGGGTCCGCCACTAGCAGCTGTGGTGGAGGCGCAGGAGCCTCAGGTGTCGACACGGCCTCGGACGCGGCAGGAGCAGGAGCAGCCGACGCAGCAGGGACCAGGTAGGGCGCCCCTGACGTTACCGCCGCGAAAGAGACGCCAGGCCGTTTCGTTGCTGACTTCTTCGGACGTGGCGCTGGTGTTTGGCCACGTTGGCGAGCGATGGCACGCTTCCACACCTCACACCCATGATAGCTGGCCACGTGAGCACCGCCACAGAGTGCACATGTCGGCTTCTCGGTGGGCGGACGGGGGCACGCACTTCCTGCATGGGCGCCGGCGAATTTAACACATCTGTCCCATCTGTCCGGCATGGAGCAGTGGCGCGCGACGTGATTGATCCCCTGGCAGCGAAAGCACTGCACAGGGCCTCTCCGGGAGTGAAGATCTTCGGTCTGAACCGGAACGTCGGCGACCCGCGTCAATTGCTAGTGTTTGCGGTTCTCCACAGCGTCGGAGCAGACGACCAGGAAGAGCGGCATATCATCGAGTGATTTAGGCCACTTCGTCTTCACGACTGCCTGTATGTAGAAGCCCGGGTCAGCGAGTTCACTATGCAGGTGATCGGCTTCCATGTTGAATGGGAGGTCCCAGATTACAATCTTCTAGACCTTGTCAGGCGCGGAAGCGTGGGTATAGAACGGGATACCACGCTCAAACGCCGCCTGAGTGACCTGGCGATAATCGTCAGCAGTGCGGAGTGTAGCCCTGTACAGGTCACGTCCGGCAGGCTTCACGGTGTACACGGCCGTTGTACAGCTGCGCAACAATTTCTGCAGTTCCCCATAGGGCGGCCGAAACTGGAGGACCACCGGCGGAAGATGGGAGTCTTTCTTCGGCGTAGGATCGCGCGGCAGCTGGTCTGGCGCGTCAGCGAGCGCGTCGAATGAGTTGGCGACGGCAGTTGGAAGCGTCGCCGATGATTGCAGTCGTCTTGCAGTTCGCCGGCCAGGGGCAAAACCATCAGCGTCAGGGGCGAAATCTTGCTTGGCCCTCTTCTCGATCGGTGAGCTGCGAACAGCAGACATCGCGGCAGTTGCCCTCCTCTTCTGTTACCCGCTTCGTCCGCGTGACTGAGGGGCGGTGGAGCTCTTATCTTCAGAATCGGTGACCGGAGCAGATAGCGCTGTCTTCAAAGTTTCCAGAGCTGTGTCCATCAAATCCATAGCCATAGCACTGGTCGTCGTAGGTGGGGGGCCATTTGGGGCCGCCGACGGCGCAAGCGCGGCCGGACGGCGATCTGCAACACCCTTCGCGTCGCTAGCAAGCGCAGGTACGTCCTTCTCGCGGCTGCACATCTCAGCGACTCGTGTGTGGTAATAACTGAGCTCCTGAGGGCGAGCGGTCGATTTAAATCCCCTCCCCCCGCGGGCCGCTCTATTCGCCGTCCGCGCCGCGCGCCGGCGGTCGCGATGACGTGGTCGTCGGAATCTGTCGTAGCGTCGATGTGCTTACTACGTCCGCGCTGGTCGCCAGTTCGTACTTCTTGCTGCGAGGCTTCTTAATTACATTCAATGCCGGGTCCCAAGCCTTGCTGAGATTGTTGCCGCAATCTCGGTTAATAAGATCTTCTCTGGTGCCAATTTCGGTAGCCTCCCTTATAACGCTGTCCCAATATTTAGACGTCTGGGCCAGGATCTCGGTACGCTCATAATCCATCTCGTGTTTCTCGGACAAACAGTGCTCTGCTACCGCCGACTTATTAGGATATTACAGTCTATCGAGGCTATCGAAATTCGCACCAGAGAAGATCTTATCAAGCGAGATTGCGGCTACAATCTCAGCAAGGCTTGGGACCTGGCATTGAATGTAATTAAGAAGACTCTCGGCAAGAAGTACGAACTGGCGACCAGGGCGGACGTAGCAAGCACATCGACGCTACGACAGATTCCGATCCCCACGTCTTCGCGACCGCCGGCACGCGCGCGCGGACGGTGAAGAGAGCGGTCCGCGGGGGGAGGGGATTTAAATCGGCCGCCCCCCACTCAGGAGCCCAGTTCGTCAGCGCACCTGACGATGGCGACACATCTGATCGCCGAAATGTTATGCCCGTTGGACACTATGAACCGCCAGTATACCCGTGGACTGTTAGAGGAAAATACGCCGGGAGAAACTGAAGAATCATACTTGATTATAATTCGTAAAAGTTCGATCACCGTCCTTGCTCTAACAGATGTGTAGAATGATGGGTACCCTGACTACAGCATGAAAACACCAAATGTTAATAATTAGAATACTATTAACTTTGAACCCCATATTACACCAATACAAAATGTTTGTTTTTAGACGATCTTTCGAAGTGCAGCATTGAAAGATGGTTCAAATGGCTCTAAGCACTATGGGACTTAACATCTGATGTCATCGGTTCCCTACACTTAGAACTACTTAAACCTAACTAACCCAAGGGCACAGATCCATGCCCGAGTCAGGATTCGAATCTGCGACGGTAGCAGCACGGTTCCGGACTGAAGCGCCTAGAGCCTCTCAGTCACAGGGGCCGGCTCAGCATTTAAAATATGATTTTTCGTCATCAATTGGGACCTCCATTTTTTTCAAAAAGTAAGTGGTGTCTGGCAAAAAGCCGAAATCGTGTCTCTTTATTTTCGGTATAGTTCGTCCTTTCTAAGCTTGATCAAAATCGGTGATCCCTATGTCAGACCTGCCCCTTGTAAGCATTCCTCTTGAGCGACGCACAGACTGTCGCGCTATACGGATTTGTTCATTTTTGCATTTGGTCGATACCTCTAGTTCATTCAACAAAATGCAGGTCCCACAAATTGGGGGAAAAAACCTAAGTGGTGGAAGCGTTTCGAATGAAACTTGTGTTCGAAACGTTGTATTTTATAATGTGCTGTCATTCAACAGAAGCCAGCTTTCGATGTCGTTACAACTGAGCTTATACAGTCGTAGCATTTCAGATGTCAAGGATTTTGTGGCTAAGACTGTTTATATGAAAGACTGTTTCATGCGACAAGTTACAACAATCTTGCAGCACTCTATCATTTGTTCTGCTTGGGCACTCACTGAGGATCGACTAAAAGCATCAACTTACCGTAATCTTTTGTCTGAGTTCGCACTCACTTTCTACTTCTCACCAAAAGAGCACTTGTTCCGCATACTACAAGAATAGCTGAACCTCACTGAGCCACTAGGAGAGTAATCATAAAGCACTGAGCCTCTAGGAGGGTAATCATAAGGTTTTAAATAATAACTCGAAAAAATAGAATTACGTAATTCATATTTGCTAGTTTTCAGGTACATGTTTTGTCTCTTGGAATACAATGAAGTCCCCAAGCAACATTAACGTAGCACTCAGCTAGAATAACAAACCGTAGCTCATTGATTAAAAGAAGTTACTCGCTTTCTGTGTTTGTAGGGTAACAACGCTGTAACAATCCATACTGCGTACTGTATTTTCCGGTGTCAGTGTTGGCAGAGGTACGGAACTGGACGCCACGGGAATGGTTTCAAAGGCCTTACAAGACACAGAGACGATATCTCGCTGTCTTCAATTCGTCTAATTAAAACTGTGTTGGTCGATATCTTTCTACGAGAAGAGGAATTCCTTCTACATAACATGGCTGTGGCTCAACTGAAAGCGGGGTTGCAGCTGTTCTGGACGGGGTACGCCTCTTCTTGAGCAGAAATACCTGCAGTCCTGTGTCGCCAATTTCCCACGGGACAAGGAGGCATTATGCTGTAGCCGCATCCGCACGCCTCCATAATTTCGCGCCCACGCTCAACTAGCCTCCCAGAGAAATTAATTTGACTCGCGTGTATTAAATGAGTAATCAACGACGTAGTTTGCATAAATTAACCTATCTTCCCACGGTCACACTGAAGGTCATAATATCACAGGCAATTATTGTGTGATGGTATAAACGCCGGCCGGCGTGGCCGAGCGGTTCTAGGCGCTACAGTCTGGAACCGCGCGACCGCTACGGGCGCAGGTTCGAATCCTGCCTCGGGCACGGATGTGAGTGATGTCCTTAGGTTAGTTATGTTAAAGTAGTTCTACGTTCTAGGGGACTGATGACCTCAGCAGTTAAGTCCCATAGTTCTCAGACCCATTTGAACCGTTTGATGGTATAAACTGAGGTGACAAAGTTCGGGGGTCAACACATCGAGCAACTCCTGGCCTTGTGACATGGCCCATTATCTTGCTGTCGGGAATCATGATCGTCATGTGGGGTTTCCGTGGTGTACAACCAGCGTACAATTCTCCTTGGCCGTAGCGGTTCCTTGAATGAACTTCATTGGACGTTCTACTGCCCACGTGAATCTTTCACATCTACATCTACATGATTACTCTGCAATTCACATTTAAGTGCTTGGCAGAGGGTTCATCGAACTACAGTCATACTATCTCTCTACCATTCCACTCCCAAACAGAGCGCGGGAAAAACGAACACCTAAACCTTTCTGTTCGAGCTCTGATTTCTCTTATTCTATTTCGATGATCATTCCTACCTATGTAGGTTGGGCTCAACAAGTTGGTGACTGAAATTTCGTAAATAGATCTCGCCGCGACGAAAAACGTCTTTGATTTAATGACTTGCATTCCAACTCGCGTATCATATCAGCCACACTCTCTCCCCTATTACGAGATAATACAAAACGCGCTGCTCTTTTTTGCATCCTTTCGACGTCCTCCGTCATTCCCACCTGGTAAGGATCCTACACCGCGCAGCAATATTCTAACAGAGGACGAACGAGTATAGTGTAAGCCGTCTCTTTAGTGGACTTGTTGCATCTTCTAAGTGTCCTGCCAATGAAACGCAACCTTTGGCTCGCCTTCCCAACAATATTATCTATGTGGTCCTTCCAACTGAAGTTGTTCGTAATTTTAACACCCAGGTACTTAGTTGAATTGAGAATTGTACTATTTATCGAGTAATCGAATTCCAAAGGATTTCTTTTGGAACTCATGTGGATCACCTCACACTTTTCGTTATTTAGCGTCAACTGCCACCTGCCACACCATACAGAAATCTTTTCTAAATCGCTTTGCAACTGATACTGGTCTTCGGATGACCTTACTAGTCGGTAAATTACAGCATCATCTGCGAACAACCTAAGAGAACTGCTCATATTGTCACCCAGGTCACTTATATAGATCAGGAACAGCAGAGGTCTCAGGACGCTTCCCTGGAGAACACCTAATATCACTTCAGTTTTACTCGATGATTTACTACGAACGGTGACCTTCCTGGCAGGAAATCACGAATCCAGTCGCAAAACTGAGAGGATACCCCGTAAGCCCGCAGCTTGCTTAGAAGTACCTTGTGAGGAACGGTGTCAAAGGCTTTCCGGAAATCTAGAAGTACGGAATGAACTTGAGATCCCCTGTCGATAGCGGCATAATGGAGCTGCCACCAGCTTGTGTCCGTCCCGCAGAGCACGTATCAATGAGCTGTTCGCCTGGAAGACGACGGATTCGCGCCCACCCATCGGCGTGATGAAGAACGTATCGGGATTTATCAGATGATGCAACGCTGTGCCACTGCGCCAACGTACAGTGCCGAGGGTCACGTGCTCATTTCAGTCGTGGTGTTAATGTCCACAGGATATTTTAAGAAACATTTCTTGCCACCCAATTTACGTGAAAGAAACGGGAAGAAACCTTGAGAAAAAGATTCTGACATGTGATACAAATTGATGTCCTACGCACTTCGCATTGGATGTATTGAGCGAGAGTGACGGGGGTAGAATGATCTTACTGTGGGTACCGACTCGTCATCTCACAAAAAAAATAAAAATAAAAAAAATGGATTTGAATTTTAACGTCCCGTGGAGACGAGATCACTAAAGAGAGCCGCTGCTACAACATTACGCGTGTATGGTGTAAATCAACAGAAAATGGTCACCTGAAGCGGCTAACATGTACAAGATAGTGCTATTGACCGTCGTGTGGATCGCTGCTTTCTTGTCTGCACGGCCACAATGGTCTACGTCTACCTCGGTTCCACACTGGAGGGAGCTTCTGCAGCTCGCGGGTACTTCTACGGTCTTTTTCCCTATAGTGTTGACTTGCTGTCCACTTTGTTTTCATATGAGAACTTTTCAGTCCACGGCACCCTTGTCCGACAAGCTCGCTGTGGGAAACTAACCTTGACATTCCAGGGTTCATTCGGTTAACAGTAATACTTACGATATTCACACTATTTGACAGCACTACACGCTTTACAAAATACCGTTACCACTAGACGCGAATTTAATTTGTGCCATCTAAATGTGATGCATGGAAATTCAAAATTAATGTAGCGATTAAGAATTTAATTAATGAGAATTACAGAGAACATAAAAGATGGTTCAAAAGTTTACTATGTTTGTAGTTGTTTTATATGGCTCTCCTTGGTCACACTGACAACATCTAAGCGATAATTTATTTCACGATCTTTTTGGAACCACCGACGTGAGCGCGTGTTTTGACAAAGTCTGTGATATGACCCTACAAAAAGAAATCCTTGGACGTCAGTATCGGGTGTGAGGACCGTAGATCTAAGTGACCAGTAGAAGAACACTGTGTAGTCACATCCAGTACAACCGATCCAATAGCTTGGGAGACATTGATTTAAAAGTGTGCGAACATTGTTTCGCAGATATGGGATGGGGGGGGGGGAGATACATTTGGTTAAAAAATGTAATCTACGGAATCCTTATGAAGCTGTTCCATGATTCATTGGTTAAACATGTACAGGTAAGAGTTTGTTGATGACAGAAAGTCAGTGATTAAATTCTAAGACAAAGAATGTCTGCCGTACGGAATATGCCATTTGCATTTACGACACAGAACTATTCACTTATGTATGCTCCAGCTTCCTGGTCACTGCGCTTTCGACATGATCAAAGCTGTGAACACTATTTTACATTACCGCCAATTCTCGTCGATGTATCACAATCCAATTAATAGTTCAAGTGGTTTGTAATCGATATATTCATTTTGAAATCCCCTGATTATATAGTAAATTATACGAGTATTTGTGAAAGGATCCCGGCAAATGTTATACGCACGCTCATGAATGCCACACTCAATAACAGAACCATACGTATTCACATTTTTTTGATATGTGTCTGACAGATGTCGCTATTACTAGAAATTAATTGAACTTTAAACTGAACATAACATCACCGTACAATCTCTGTAGGGAAAATGCCGAACTTTTTATAATGTTACTTTTTAAATTTACAGACGTTTAGTCTTTATCTCGTGAAGTATTCCTCTCCTCTGAGCCAAGTGGTTCTACGAGGTTTCTGTGCATATGTCCTTCAGCGTCCGTGGGAAATTCTTAAAATGATGAATGATGTCTAAACGGATTGCTGTCAGCAGATATTTTTATTTTGTATTTAAAAAATACACTGACAGTAAAAAGTCGCATCACCAAGATGGAGTTGTGCGACATTAACGAAAGTTGGTAGGCGTGCATCTACACCTGAAAGATAACGGCTAATTTAGTTTCGCAGCTGTTGCACAACAGTGGCGCTAGTAGCACCAATAGGAGGATGCAAATTACATTTAATTTAAATTCAAGCTATAAAGAACATGACATTGGACTTGATGTTAGTCAATAATATCTGTAAGTCGACAAAGTCGCCATCAAGAACCACCTGGCGGAATTTGAAGAGGTCGTGTAACAGGGCTTCAAGAAACTCGATGTGCCTTCCGTTATATTGCAGAAAGACTTGTCAGGAATGTATCCACCGTATAAGATTACTGGCATTGGTGGTCTCGAGACAGTACGGCCACAAGGAGACCGGGCTCCGGACGGCCACTTGGCACTACCGAAAGAGAAGACTATCGCGTTCGGCCGATGGCTCTGGCGCATCGTACTGCACCTACACCGGCAATGTGAGCAGCAGTTTGTATCACAGTGACACTACGAACAGATATCAACCTGTAACTTCAAGAACAGCTCTGAGTCAGTAGCACTGTAGCGTGCACTGCACTGACCCCAAACCACCGCCATTTGTGACTTCAGTGAGATCAAGCGATAGTTCATTGGTGGGCACGGCGGAGGTCTGTTGTATTTTCTGATGAAACCTGGTTCCGCCTCGGTGCCAGTCACACCCTGGCTTCAAATTTGTAGTCAGTCTGGTGATTCGACCTATTGTGCTATCATTCATGAATAACATTTCGGCCGGCCGATGTGGCCGAGTGGTTCTAGGCGCTTCAGTCCGGAACCGCGCTACCGCTACCGTCGCAGATTCGAATCCTGCCTCGGGCATGGATGAATGTGATGTTCTTAGGTTAGTTAGGTTTAAATAGTTTTAAGTTCTAGGGGACTGATGACCTGAGATGTTAAGTCCCATAGTGCTCAGACCCATTTGAACCAATTTGAATAACATTATAAGGGGTGATTACCAACCGGATAACGCTCACTCACACACCGCTGTTGTAACCCAACGCGCTCGACAGAGTGTCGACATGTCGCCTTAGCCTTCTCCATCACCAGATCTGTCTCCATTCGAAAACATGTGGGACATCATAGGACGACAACTCTAGCCTTATCCACAAACAGCATCAACCTTTCGTGTACTGACCGACCAGGTGTGACAGGCACGGTGCTACATTACACAAATTGACATCTGGCACCTGTTTAACGCGATGCATATACATTTGCATGCTTGGATCGAACATTCTGATGGTTAAACCGATTAGTAATGTATCAGCATTTCACATTTGCAGTAGCTTGTCCCGCGCTGACATTGATCTGTGATCTTGCAATGTTAATCACTTCAGTATCACATCTGGATAAAAGTATCTACATTTATATTTTTTTAGGGTTGCGTTTCTTTCCTTCACTGTATTTCTTGATGATCCTTCTCAAAAATGTTTCGTCATTGTCAAGTTTTTCTGTCAGTTCTTTACAAACGCTAAATCTGTCTCCTTCCTAGTTTTTTCTCGTAAAACGACGGCGGCATCTGCAAGTTCTATCACAGTCGACGATTAGTGTGTGCCATATGCTTGATTTTTTTAAAGTGTGAACGCCACCATTTGAAATCGAAGGACTTTCTGGTTCATCCTCAGGCGATCTATTTCCATTATTTATTCGGGAGAAATAATCATAGTACGACATCGAACTTCATCTGCGTAAGCGTGCTTGGAAATTTAAGACGGTACTATATACTTTTTCCCACTTGTAAACTAAAGTCGCACGTTCCACTGTTACTAATGTAAGATATCTGTACAATAAAAGAAGGGAATTTTATTATGTCTCACACTCAAATAACAATACATCGGAAACGAAACATTGCCCATGTGAAACTAGTAGCACTTTGCTGTGCCACTTCATTAAAAGAAGTAGATAAACAGCACGTTCATTTACATTTTGAACAAATCGCGCATGTGCACCTTCGTATACTACCATTAAAGAGGAATACGTCGTTCCAAAACCTCTGTTACCTCATATTCACAACAACGAACGTATTCCATGGCTCTTTACCGTAGGGACTGATATTCATTTATAATTTGAACTTAGACAATATCAGTGGATTCTTAAAAAGCCATCACATGTTGATTGAATAGCTCACAAGTCTGCCTTTGCAACACTCGTATCGACATCATATTTTTCTTGTATCTCACGACAGTGACTCGTGGGTGCATGTAATATTTATTATGTCACCGTCCTAATTGAGTAATTACAATAAAATATTATTTAAGACTGAGTTTTAATTATACGATTAAACTGTGAATTAAATTTTTTCATCGAAAACTGTCGCAGTTACCACACTCTAACCTATTTATGTATGTAATGACGATTTTTACATAAGCCCCTTGTTGTCAGAACTTTACCTTTTGATGAAATAGGCACGTCTTATCCCTATAGTACTTCTTCTGTTAGTATGTTTATACGTACAAGATCCATCTGTAACTAACATAGCTGTTACTGAGTTTTTTTTCTGATACATCTTGCATCCGAAGTGACGGTAGGGATGTTTGAATATCTATTTGAACAAATCCACACAATCGACCAGGTTTCCATACATACATCAGTACATACACACACACACACACACACACACACACACACACACACACACACACACTTATTTACGTGTGTGTGTGTGTGTGTGTGTGTTTGCGCGCGTGTGTGTGTGTGTGTGTGTGTGTGTGTGTGTGTGTGTGTGTGTGTGTGTCGTTTGATACTCATGAATCGCTACGTGACGAAGAGTTATAAAACCGCGTTTATCCGTCAAAGAACATGGACTCCGGATCAGCTTGCTATCCCTCGTCAAAGCGAGAGCCCCGCTGTGACCATCCAGGGCACCAAAGCAGAGCACCGAAAGCAACGCACACAAGCGACGAGATCCCTGAAAATCCTAGGATGCCCCACGGGTCCACCAGGATTGGAAGTTACGCCAGGACCGGGATTTCAGAGGCTCTGAAAGAAATTCAATACCTACACACAACGAGAAAATATGGTACCAGTTTTCAGCAAAGGGTTAGAAAGTACGCGTCCTTTTACAAATTACGAGCAGCAAATTTTGCAAGAAATTTTTTATTAGTAATTTATCTGTCAGTAGGGATCATAGTTACATATCCATTACCACCCCCTTCAAAACTGTGAACTGCTACGTTTCTTAAATAGCTGTTCATTTTAATTTCCTGTAGCGATGACAAAAGTAGCTTTTATGTTGTAGACGATAAGTGTGAACATTAAAACGCAGCTCTGGGGAATAGTCGCGTGTCCACTAGCGTTTCTGGCGTCTCCGCCATTTGTTTAAGTTTACACTCGCTGGAGCCGACACACTCGCCCAGGAAGGAAATGCAAATTCTTACCGCCGCAGAGGGTTAGCTACGCTCAGGCTATTTTGAGATCCGCCCGCCGTAATGAATATTTACGCACGTACGGCTGCGTTCTCCGCTAATGCCTCCGGCGCCGACCGTCTTCGCTGCACACAAATTTAATAACTCTTTCATAAGGCAGATTTCCGGCTCTGCGCGCATTATTGCTTTAGGCAGTGTTGACAGTGTGTATATTGCAAAACAGAAATTTTCGCTCGTACAGAGTAAAGACAGCTGCTCGTATCAGTATATAAAGTAACTTTGAAACACTGATCAACCGGACGCTAGACTGTTTTTATATTTTTTGGAACTGTGCAGTGAATTTTGTTTAAAAGTTTCGTCCTCAGTCATGGAAACTGCTCCCGAACGACGCATATTGCATGCAGAACGCTATTAAGCAAACATGAAGGAAGTTTGTTAATTGATAAACAGTATCACTTATCTTAGAATTGAGAACACGTTTCAGAGAAGATTAAAACTCTTCTCAGCTTTGCATTATTTTTCAATTGTCTTCCAGTAGTCGGTTATCGTAAATGGTGTCCTGTTTAGGTGTATTATCTCACACATCTTTTCGTACGTTGAACATATCACTGACGTTTTTAACAATAGCGAATATTAGCAGGGAGCCCGTAAACAGTGATAAATATATTTCCATAATCTTTGTTATTACGACGTTACCACTATTACTCAACGTGAAAACAAAATTATCATCATTGTGACAATAGATATTTTAGGGAAAAAGAGATGAATTGGACATGACGTACAATATTTCGCTGTGAATGAAACTATCACTATCAGTAATGGTAACTATAATTAAATTATTCTCTAACGAAAATGTGGAGAATAATGAAGTAACACCGAGTACAAAAAAAGTGTCACGTGTATTAAGTAATATAAATGTAAGAAAAGAGGCATTAGCACTATATCAACAGACATCTCTTATTTGAAAAGGTAAGTGATTAGTGGTCATTCCACAGGAACGTTTCTGCTATACGGAACAGTTTAGTGTAAATGTGTTTCTGAGGAGAGACTAGAAATAAACAAATACAGGATACAGGTACGTAAATAACACGTCTATGGGGTCCCTGGGACACAGTTCACGTTTCTGCCACATGTTCGTGCAGCAGTCGCATAATATCATCAAACGACGCCCCCTCTCACTCCTTTCATCATCTATTCCCTACTCCTCCTCCTCATCTGCCTCCTACCCACATTTCACCCGCATCCTTCTGCTGCCAATTATAGCGCCGTATTAAAATGAAACCATCAATCAAAAATCAAAAAGCAGTGCTAGAAATAAAAACAAAAACACAAGCCACACCGCCCTTTACCCCCAACTCCATCTTCTTTGCAGCTAATCACCATATGAAAATCATGTGGAAGAAAGACCCATTCAGAGATGTTATTGCCTTCACAGGCACAAAAATCAAAGATATTCATGTAAAATATTTTCTTCTGAATTCCATTGACACAAACATACACAAGAACACTGAAAATATTGTCAAACAAGTTTTCATTAATTTTAACAAAAACTCAATTAAGGACTAGCTCGCCAGTTGTATCTGTGAATTTCACTGGGAGATCTATATCATTTGCTATGGATTGTTAGAATAAGTGTAAGATATTCTCTCCATAAATAGTTAAAAACCAACATTGGCTTATACAAATAAACTGACGAATTTATAACATGTGTTTGTCAAACATGATCTGTCATACATGAAATAAAATAAACAGCTGATTTGTACTCGTTGTTGCATGTCTTCGCCAATAGATGGCTGCACTAGTAATCATTCAGATTTCGATTGTTGTGCCATGGTGGAAGACACAACAGAGGCTCGAGTTAATTATGTACCACACTGTGGTGCCTGTTGAAAATTACCATATACCTCACAAGTTTAAAGTGACTGCAAAAGTGCGTCACTAACGTACAGATGTTCTTTGTTTACACATAGTGTTGTAAGGTGTCAGGCAAATCAAACACCTTCCATGAAAACCCTGACATGATAAGCAAATCCAGTAGTATGTCAAATAGCTCCGAATAAATCGTGACATTAAATTAACCAAAGTAATATGAGTAACGAGTGAGCAAATGGAATACTACAGACTAACACAAGAGTGCCTAAATACATGTCATACCTTCCCACTGTGAGACAGACGCAGTCCCGAGGGGAGAAACGAGAACAGAAGCCGAGAGCAGAAGCGTGTTAAGCTAGCTAGAAGGCCCTACCCACGTCGCCAGATAACAATCAGGACCACCCCCCCCCCCAGCCCATGTTAAAAGCTAGAACCCTCCAGAAGAATAGTATAGATCTTAAGATAACACTAAAAGTGCCACACCAGCAGTAAGTTTTAGCGTGAGACTTTTTCGCGTCTCTGTTACGTTGCAAACGTTGAAAACATTGCCACAACACGAAAAGTAACCGCCAGGACCACCCCCCAGGCCCTGTTAGAAGATAGAACCCTCCATAAGAACAGTATAGATCTTACGCTAACACTGAAAGGGCCACACCAGCTGCAAGTTTTAGTGTGAGACTTTTTCGCGTCTCTGTTACGTTGCAAACTTTTAAAACATTGCCCCACCATGAAAAGTATAACGTTTCTCATTGGATAGAGAGAATTTTTGTAGGTGGAGCTTAAAGTTAACATTGAGACCCTGATTGGTCAGATGAAAACACAGCAAGATAGTTTTTTTTTAAACCAACTTCGGTAAATTGTAGTAAGGAGAAGTTAGGAGGGAGTTGCTTCCGAGACGGCGAGCTGTGTGGGGCTGCGCCGACCGCCGCCCCCTGACGAACACAGACAAGGTACTGAACGCATGCGATGCTGCATTTTTGAGCGCATAAGGCTTCACTCAGAACTGCAGAAGTCTCATCTGTTACATCCCCTTTGTATGTAATACTAGTGTCGATCGTCAGTTGAAGCTCATGGTGTTCACATTTGCTACGTAAGTTAAAATCTGAAACGTGATGATTTTTCTGTTATATAATTATTGAGAAGCCACATCAGCCAAGTTAGATAAGTAATTAAAAATAATTGAGGGTCACTGTAGACCATTTTGATAGTTTTCTCTTTTGTGAAACTTAATTTAAACCTAGATTATACTTGTGACATGGCATAGGTCATCCTTCGATCCATTGTAGAACTTGGAAGCCCATTCAGGGAATATTCGTTCACATTTTTGTTGAACGAAGTTGGTTATTATCATCCTGTATTAAAACATTTCCTTTTATCAATAGTGCAATTTATAAACAATGTTTTGTGAGTAGAATAAAATTTCCAATGGTAAACTTAACTGATTTTTCGACGTTGTTTTACCAGCTAACTAAAAATAGGAAAGCATTGAACCCTTCCCACTAAATTTAGTTAGTATTAAGATTCTTTACAGGAAGTGCAGTGGAGCTGACGCTGAAGTCATTAAGTATTTGGTTATATCATCGCTAGTCTCACTGAACTCTTCTGAAATCTACACGTCATGTGTGGTCTAGCGTCTCCTTACCAGCAACAGATGCCAGGTTCAAACTAGTCAATTCCCTAAAAAACACGCTCAGAGCGTCGTTGCGCGAAAGTGGCCCAGAGACACGACATAGAACAACAGACACCACGCAGAATGTTAGAGTGTACCAATGTTTACGTCAACTATAACGATGTTATTTTCAACAAATATTTGTCAAATTGGTGTCTAAAACATAAATGTGAACTCTAAAATGTGTTGCATCCATGCTCAAACATATATGGCTTAAGGAAAATAACGCACATTTGAAGGATACAGGGAAAGACAATGGAAACACTCAAATTTCAATTTTTCAAACCAAGTACAGTATCTCCATGGTAACCCTGATCAACGCTAGGTGGTGTAACAAGGTCATCTTATTGATGGTAGATGGCAGTACGATGTTCATTTGCTTCTGTGGGAACCCACATACGCTGGTGAGAAACAATGGTAACCCACAAATTCAAAATGGAGACAGCACCAGGTAGCAGTGAGGGAAGCTGTGATATTTGTAATTGTAAGTGAATTGTATGGTGATTCCAGTGTTTCTGACTGTATTGATGATCAGGTTAATGATCCAGATCTTAATTTAAACAAGGAGATGGAAGCAATTTTTGTTTTCCACATCATATTGTTATTTGGTAGTAACCATTATCTTTGTACTAGCTAGTCAAAGTACGTGTTTTATTTTCGTATTAACCTTTTTACAAGATATTGATACGAAGATAGCCAACACGTCTTTTAATGAAACTACATTGTCATCTGTAAATCATGGGATGTTTACAAAAAGAAATAGTCTCTTATTTGTGGGTTACCATTTTATTCATCTTATTGTTGATGAGGGTACCATTTCATTGGTTAACAGCACGTCTTTAATATTACACTATCCACACAAAAATATTTTTAATAGAATGAAGAGGACTGAAACAGAACAGACCCTGGGAACGAAGATGTCACATTGAAACCATCGAGAAAAGAAAAAAAAAACTACTGAACAAACAACAAAAGAAGAAACTTGCAAGGAATAGAGGACTTGAATATACTACAAAATAAGATACATGTTCCAGGCGAGAAGTTTAGTCGGAGCTTCCTGTAAATGCTCTAAAAAGTGTTATGAACGGATTGGGGAGAAGCTCATACAGAGCCATTCTGGAACATTGGGGACTTCAGTAGACAAAAAGTTTGTTTGCTGGGTTCCATGCTGAGAGAACCCATACAAAGAAGATATACAGGCAATGAAATTCGCAGCTGTAACAATACTGTATGATACTGTGTTATAGAAGATGGCAGAAGCACTGATGACTGTGAAGCTGCAGTTTTCAGCACAGCCGCGAGGGATTAACCGAGCGGTTTGGGGCGCGGCAGTCGTGGACTGTGAGGCTGGTCCCGGCGGAGGTTCGAATCCTCCCTCGGGCATGGGTGTGTGTGTGTTTGTCCTTACGATAATTTAGGTTAAGTAGCGTGTAATCTTAGGGACTGATAGCCTTAGCAGTTAAGTCCGATACGATTTTGCACACATTTGAACATTTATTTTTAAGCATCCATGGTTTGCAGCACAACAGAGGTAGAGAAGAAAACATAAAATCCAAAATACGAACAGCGGCTACTACTCTACCAAAAGATAGAAGGGGCAAACACAAAATAGAGTACATGCCTCCTTAGAGGAATTAGTCAAAAAACATATAGAAGGTATTCCAAAACACAAAAGTCATTACAGGAGAAAAGGTAATGCTGAAAAGTTTTGTGTGTCGATGGAATATTCCATATAAAGTTGCTACAACCATTATAAAGATGAAAACTGTCCTGATATCAAAGCGAAGCCTGTGTCTTCTGATAAGTATTATCGCATTTTCATTCAAGATTTCAGTGTTTTATTCAAACTGCCAGAATCAAATACTTGCACAACATACGATACAAATGAAATTCGACTGACAGAAGCAAAAAAAGACCTGGAAAAATTAAGAGAAATAAATATGCAGAAGGAGTTACATCTCATAAATGCCCAGGCAGGTCAAGATAATGTGAAAGTACAAACACAGAAGGCAGTTTTTGATAAAAATATTCATGTAATAACTTTCGATCTACAACAGGCATTGCCCACTCCTGAACTCTCTACAGGTCCAATGTTCTATATGAGGAAACTGTGGACATATAACTTCAGCATTCATCCCAGTAATACCGCACCAGGTCATTTCTTTGTTCGGGATGAAACGGCAGTACAAGGGGTACAGAGGATTTAGGCAGCTGCTTACTGAAGTATTTTGAAGATCATAGTATACCAGGGAATAAGCTGAGTGCAATTTCAGACAACTACTCTGGACAAAAAGAACTGGAACATTGTGTTTGTTTGGATGCTGCTTACTGCAAAAGGAAGATTTTCCACCACTGAGCACCACTTCCCACTTCCTGGATATTCCATGTTACCAAGCGATCGATGTTATGCTGATGTGGAGCAGTATGTTCGCCGACCTATGCATTTTGCATATGCACTCAAGACTGGGAGGACAAGAAGAAGTGTGGCCAAAGGCGACCATTTTTGCGTCCATGTTATCTCATCAGAAAATTTTGTATGCATGAGTGACATAAGATCTACATTTAGGCAAAAGAATATCTCACTAGAAGGGCACAAGGTGTTATTGTGAAAGGCTGTGCGACTCCTTCTCGATGCAGATGACCCAGGAATCTTGTTCATATCAAATACATTGCATGGGGAAGACTGGCATAAAGTCATTTTACACAAATGAGGTCGCCCTGCAACCTTAGAGGTATTCCAGGTCGGTTCCAACTGACTCGAAGAAGAAGCAAAACCTCATATCTGCACTGAGCTGGATTCCACCTATTTACCACAAATTCTAAAACGCAATAAAAACCAAGAAAATATCTACAAATGAGAATGAGTATTTAGATGCATCTGCTGACGAAATGTGAGAATTTTCAGTTGTCCTGTGGTTGTAGCAGGAAAACAATGGTATGACACATAATAGGTTCGCCACTGCTAGGAAACGATAGGGTTTTGGACATTATTAACTCAAAGTTTGTATATTTTCCATTGATTTGTGTGCTGAAGATGTTGTACAGTGACTGTCAGTTTCATAAATAATAAAATGAATGAAATGTTTTTCTAAACTTTTCCAATGGAGTATCTCAATTCACAGATAGAATGGGTTACCATTGTGTTTTCCTACACCCTTCATTTGACGCTTAAAGATAGGTGTATAAAGCCAATACAAACGTATCAAAGATAAATAGACTAGGCAAAAACACAACATGCAGGCATTCTAAAGATAATTAAGATATTTCTCCAATAATTTAGGGTTAGATGAAGGTTATCTATCACCAGAAAACTATATAATTAATAATCCTGATTGGCAGTTATTACAAATGATTGGACCTAGTCGAATGTAAATGTGAAACAAACTGCTGCAACCGCAATTATTGCTGTCTAAAATGTTTACCAGTCGTAATTAAGACTCTATAAACCGTATGCAGACTATATTTTCTGTAATCAATCACTAAACAACAGAAGAATGCAATAATATTATGTGAGGTAAAGTATCACACTCACACAAATAACATAGACAGACATGAATTTTACAAGGAATGAAGATATTTCTACCACTTTAACAGCAAAACTAGTTTAGGCAGAAAGAAATCTCCTGAAGTGTAGATTAACTGCTTTGCTTACGCGTATACACACATAAAAATACAACGAAAGACGCTGACATGTTACATCTACGAAGATGAAGACAGGAAGGATATATCGAAAATATATTCTGTGCTAAAATTATTTATCATTTATTGAGCACAAAAAGATGCACACACGTGCAGGTTTCTTAGCATAATGTGTAAGTAGATTACAAGCATCTACGAAAAAATGAGCAAAATAAGGTTGTATTATTTACTGTAATACATAAGATTTCGCACACTTTGGAATACAGTAGTCCTTCTTAAGTATTTCCACATCAAGACTGTCTGTAAATGTGATTAAAATATATTTTGCTTAAGTTCTTATTATGCTACACAAGAATAATTAAAGATTTCTATGAAAATATGAGACAAGTTAATATTTTTAAAATAATTGCGATTTTGCACACTTTTGAAGCACAATCAACCTTCCAGTTAAATATTGCCCAGTCTAAATTGTCCATATTACTTACTAACATTCACACAGATTGCTTGTTGGCACCACTGAGCCTTAACGCTAAGAATGACTCATTAACTGTGAAAGTTTGATTGCTGTACTACACTTCAGAATCTCTATGGATCCTCAAACTAAATATTTTCACTTCTAAATTTTTAAAATACAAGCGTCTTACCTACTTGAATTAGTGAAAGTAATTATAGTTTAGTCGAGCGCTGTAGTTCAATCTTGGCACCATCCTTAATATTAATCTAAGTACATTAAAATAAATAGCAAAAACATGCACATGAGCACTACTGCTGGTTTACGTTGCAGACTAAAATGCACCAAAAATTAACATTGTTAGTCTCACATCCAACACTAGACTCTACAACGAAAAGTTCAATAGTTCTGTGACATCTTACAAGGAGTCCGCCCTCTGTAGCTGAGTGGTCAGCGCGACAGACTGTCAATCCAAAGGGCCCGGGTTCGATTCCCGGCTGGGTTGGAGATTTTCTCCGCTGGGTGTTGTGCTGTCCTAATCATTATAATTTCATCCCCATCGACGCTCAAGTCGCCGAAGTGGCGTCAAATCGAAAGACTTGCACCAGGCGAACGGTCTACCCGACGGGAGGCCCTCGTCACACGACATTACATATTACATCTTACAAGGAAGCTGGATCTCCAAATTAAACACTTCTGCAGACAAATTGTGTTTACAACTTATTAAAATACACGCAGCTAACTTATTTACAACATGATATTCATCTATAACAGCACTGCAGATGTGTCTCACAGCCTAAAGTATGCTCAGAAATACCATAGTAAACAGTGACATCACAAAACCATCTAGAATTGCATTTATCATACCAATATGATCAAAATGCCTACCACCAGCACAGTAAAAATATGTTTTCATTTTTCTGCTGTTGCACAGTGGAAACTTGAGGGAAAATGAATTCGTCTGTAATATATATTATAATGTTGTTGACTCGTTAAAATGAGTTTTACAGGGAGAGAGATTTGATTTACTGTCGTGTATAAATCAGACAGATTATGATGAAGCAGATGTATAAACAATGTGTGTATTTTTTTGGTGTTGTGTGCACTTGTCATTTGTGCCAACTTGCTCTGTAAATATCTTTGTGCTTGACCTGAATATGTAGCAACTTGCCTCCCTAAAATATATCAACTGCTCCAACAAGAATTTATCAACTCACCTCTAAATCTTTTCTGTTTGACCTGACACTGTATCATCTTATTCCCAAAAATGTGTCAACTTTCCGCACAAATGAATCAACTCACAAGAAAAATGTATCGACTTACACCCCAAAAATGCATCACCTGGGATCATATATGAATCAACTTACCTCAGAAATGTAAACAGTATCAGCTGTCCCAAAAGTGTATCAGCCTCTCCAAAAAATAAATCAACTTGTGCCAAAATTGTATCAACTTACCTCAATAGTATATCAACTTGCCCTGAAAATGAGAAAAACAAATATATTACGAATTTTTTTATACACTTGTCGTGACATACCATGTTGTTGTTGTGGTCTTCAGTCCTGAGACTGGTTTGATGCAGTTCTCCATGCTACTCTATCTTGTGCAAACTTCTTCATCTCCCAGTACCTACTGCAACCTACATCCTTCTGAATCTGCTTAGTGTAGTCATCTCTTGGTCTCCCTCTACGATTTTTACCCTCCACGCTGCACTCTAATACTAAATTGATGATCCCTCGATGCCTCAGAACATGTCCTACCAACCGATCCCTTCTTCTGGTCTAGTTGTGCCACAAACTTCTCTTCTCCCCAATTCTATTCTATACTTCCTCATTAGTTATGTGATCTACCCATCTAATCTTCAGCATTCTTCTGTAGCACCACATTTCGAAAGCTTCTATTCTCTTCTTGTCCAAACTAATTATCGTCCATGTTTCACTTCCATACAAGGCTACACTCCATACAAATACTTTCAGAAATGTCTTCCTGGCACTTAAATCTATACTCGATGTTAACAAATTACTCTTCTTCAGAAACGCTTTCCTTGCCATTGCCAGTCTACATCTTATATCCTCTCTACTTCGACCATCATCAGTTATTTTGCTCCACAAATAGCAAAACTCCTTTACTACTTTAAGTGTCTCATTTCCTAATCTAATTCCCTCAGCATCACTAGACTTTATTCGACTACATTCCATTATCCTCATTTTGCTTTTGTTGATGTTCATCTTATATCCTCCTTTCAAGAGACTCTCGATTCCGTTCAACTGCTCTCCCAAGTCCTTTGCTGTCTCTGACAGAATTACGATGTCATCGGCAAACCTAAATGTTTTTATTTCTTCTCCATGGATGTTAATACCTAGTCCGAATTTTTTCTATTGTTTCCTTCACTAACCCTGTCTCACTCCCTTCCCAACCACTGCTTCCCTTCCATGTCCCTCGACTCTTATAACTGCCATCTGGTTTCTGTACAAATTGTAAATAGCCTTACGCTCCCTGTATTTTATCCCTGCTACCTTCAGAATTTGAAAGAGAGTATTCCAATCAACATTGTCAAAAGCTTTCTCTAAGTCTACAAATGCTAGAAACGTAGGTTTGCCCTTCCTTAATCTAGCTTCTAAGATAAGTCGTAGGGAGAGTATTGCCTCACGTGTTCCAACATTTCTACGGAATCCAAACTGATCTTCCCCGAGGTCGGCTTCTACTAGTTTTTCCATTCGTCTGTAAAGAATTCGCGTTAGTATTTTGCAGCTGTGACTTATTTAACTGATAGTTCTGTAACTTTCTCATGTGTCAACACCTGCTTTCTTTGGGATTGGAATTATTATTTTCATCTTGAAGTCTGAGGGTATTTCACCTGTCTCATACATCTTGCTCACCAGACGGTAGAGTTTTGTCTGGACTGGCTCTCCCAAGGCCGTCAGTAGTTCCAATGGAATGTTATCTACTCCGGGGGCCTTGTTTCGACTCAGGTCTTTCAGTGCTCTGTCAAACTCTTCACGCAGTATCGTACCTCCCATTTCATCTTCATCAACGTCCTCTTCCATTTCCACAATATTGTCCTCAAGTACATCGCCCTTGTATAGACCCTCTATATACTCTTTCCACCTTCCTGCTTTCCCTTCTTTGCTTAGAACTGGATTTCCATCTGAGCTCTTGATGTTCATACAAGTGGTTCTCTTATCTCCAAAGGTCTCTTTAATTTTCCTGTAGGCTGTATCTATTTTACCCCCCTAGTGAGATAAGCCTCTAGATCCTTACATTTGCCCTCTAGCCATCCCTGCTTAGCCACTTTGCACTTCCTGTCGATCTCATTTTTGAGACGTCTGTGTTCCTTTTTGTCTGCTTCATTTACTGGAATTTTATATTTTCTCCTTTCATCAATAAAATTCAATATTTCTTCAAGGATTTCTTCTAGCCTTCGTCTTTTTACCCACTTGATCCTCTGCTGCCTTCACTACTTCATCCCTCAAAGCTACCCATTCTTCTTCTACCGTATTTCTTTCCCCCATTCCTGTCAATTGCTCCCTTACCCTCTCCCTGAAACTCTGTACAACCTCTGGTTCTTTCAGGTTATCCAGGTAATATCTCCTTAAGTTCCCTCCTTTTTGCAGTTTCTTCAGTTTTAATCTACAGGTCATAACTAACAGATTGTGGTCAGAGTCCACATCTGCCCCTGGAAATGTCTTATAATTTAAAACCTGGTTTCTAAATCTCTGTCTTACCATTATATAATCTATCTGATACCTTTTAGTATCTCCAGGGTTCTTCCATGTACACAACCTTCTTTCATGATTCTTAAACCAAGTATTAGCTATGATTAAGTTGTGCTCTGTGCAAAATTCTACCAGGCGGCTTCCTCTTTCATTTCTTAGCCCCAATCCATATTCACCTACTACGTTTCCTTCTCTCCCTTTCCCTACTGCCGAATTCCAGTCACCCATAACTATTAAATTTTCATCACCCTTTACTATCTGAATAATTTCTTTTATTTCATCATACATTTCTTCAATTTCTTCGTCATCTGCAGAGCTAGTTGGCATATAAACTTGTACTACTGTAGTAGGTGTGGGCTTCGTATCTGTCTTAGCCACAATAATGCGTTCACTATGCTGTTTGTAGCAGCTTACCCGCATTCCTATTTTCCTATTCATTATTAAACCTACTCCTGCATTACCCCTATTTGATTTTGTGTTTATAACCCTGTAATCACCTGACCAGAAGTCTTGTTCCTCCTGCCACCGAAATTCACTAATTCCCACTATATCTAACTTTAACCTATCCATTTCCCTTTTTAAATTTTCTAACCTACATGCCCGATTAAGGAATCTGACATTCCACGCTCCGATCCGTAGAATGCCAGTTTTCTTTCTGCTGATAACGACATCCTCTTGAGTAGTCCCCGCCCGGAGATCCGAATGGGGGACTATTTTACCTCCGGAATATTTTATCCAAGAGGACGCCATCATCATTTAATCATACAGTAAAGCTGCATGCCCTCGGGAAAAATTACGGCCGTAGTTTCCCCTTGCTTTCAGCCGTTCGCAGTACCAGCACAGCACGGCCGTTTTGGTTATTGTTACAAGGCCAGATCAGTCAATCATCCAGACTTGTGCCCCTGCAACTACTTAAAGGCTGCTGCCCCTCTTCAGGAACCTCACGCTTGTCTGGCCTCTCAACAGATACCCCTCCGTTGTGGTTGCACCTACGGTACGGCTATCTGTATCGCTGAGGCACGCAAGCCTGCACACCAACGGCAAGGTCCATGGTTCATGGGGGGGGGGGGGGGGGGGCATAAGTTTCCATTAATCATAATTCACCACTGGCAGTCATTTACTCCACTGATAGTAACTGCTACCCCACAAATCTCCATTGATCATCATTACACACTGACCTTTATTCACCATTGATCATAACTCCCCAGCATCATTATCCATTGACCACAGTTCTCCAATGACGATAATTCTCTGCCAACCATGATTTTACTTTGACCTTCATTATCCATTGTCCTCAGTTCTCCACTGACCATTATTATTCACTGATCGTAAGTCTGTATTGACTGTAATTGAAGGAAAGGGTGGAATAAACAGGTACATCCAACTTTTGGCAGAAAATAAGGTTTTATTAGCATTGCATTGGTTTTAGAATTGCACAATTTTTTGACTCAGGAATGAGACCTGTCAACAGAAATGGCTCTGAGCACTATGGGAATTAACTTCTGAGGACATTAGCCCCCTAGAACTTAGAAATACTTAAACCTAACTAACCTGAAGACATCACACATATGCATGCCCGAAGCAGGATTCGGACCTGCGACCGTAGCGGTCGCGCGGTTCCAGACTGTAGCGCCTGGAACCGCTCGGCCACACCGGCCGGCCCTGTCAATTGAACCATTTTTAAATAACACAAGGAATAGTCTCGTCAACCATCTAGTATATGGGCAACCAGACGTTTCCAGACCTCTCCTTGTCATTATGCAAAACAGCACACAGACTCTGGCTTGTGAAACACATCCAAGAGGTTCGCAGTGGTTGGTGTTATAGAAGATCTGTTTTTAGATTTCTCATCCCACCTATAAAAGCTGTTTCAGTTGAACATCAAGAGAGCTTCTAATCAGACGTTTACTGTTTCGAAGCACAGATTCTTTGAATATTCGACTGAACACCAGCATGTAGTTCACACTAGGGCATCATTATCACAACTTGTTTATCATTACTTCACCATTCAGATAGCCTCAACAACTTCTAATTTTCTTCAAAAAAATCTTTATGAAGTGCCTCTGCCAGCTAAATTTCAGAAATACAGAGTGTGAATAAACTTGCCAAGAAGTATGTGCATGTCCAAAGGAACATTGCATTGTTTTTCTTAACAACACAGGCCCTGCAATATAATATTTATCCTCCGATACCAAGGAGTGAGTTTCAGTCAAGTGCCCTCCCTCTGTATGGGAGTTACGTAATGTGTGTATGAGCGCACTCGTTCCATGACCATGGACACTTCTCCTTAATTTGGTCCCACAGAACAATAAATAAATAAATAAAGTACAGGTTACGAGACAGAATGACGACATGTGGAAAATTGGGTCTGGCAGATTCGTACACTGGTAGCCGAAGCAGTTGAGGCGACTGCTCGTGTAAAGCGGGTGTAGCTCCCGGTCCTGCACAAATTTTCATTGCGTCATTGCCTTATGCAACTGATGGTTGTTGGTATTCGCAAGTGCGAATAGATTTAATGTATCTTCTATCTCTGTCCGTCAACAGATGGAGAGAATTGGAGATAAATTGTTGTCTCACAGAAGCAGCCGGCCAATAACGGTTGCGGCTGGGAAATGGTCATTAAAATTTACGATAGCAGAGATCGTAATGATCGTGGAATAAGAACCATATTACACTAGAAAGGGAAAGTGGGAGAGAGCGAGAAATCTGCATATGCCACTCCACCCTACGCCGGAGTCGTTTCTACTTAATTTGAGCGCGCCTGTAATAACACAAAGCGTTTTGGAACACAGTGATAACAATGCTACCGATTTCGGTACACATTTACGAGAAATGAACATTCTGCCGATACCATCGAAGCACCACTTCACATCCCACGTGGGACAAATAAAGGAGTAGTCATTAGCATTCTACATGAATTATGGACGTATGATCGACTTGAAAATCGACTGTTCTCCAACCACCGCAGCAGGATGACACTAGATGTTTTAGTGAGTCCACTGTTTCAGCGTTGATTTCAGCTGAACATGCAAAGGGAATAGATGTGACTGGTGTGCAAGAGGGCAGTTCTGTCTTGGTGTGGCTACACGTTGCCGACGCGTATGTTTCCCCTCATGTTTCCATTGTGCTCTACACTGGACCAGTACCAAACCAGTTTTTCACAGCTTGATTTTCCAGTGACTCACAGATCTACAGTGATATTCCTTTGGAACTATTGAGGGCTCACAATGCAGCCAATGGGAGCACGCGGCGCTGCCTGTGGTCTTTGGCAGTGCTCACTAACAATCTGATGCATCACATGTCCATTATATACTTTGTCAGACTTGATGACGTGGTCACGTTGCGAAGAGACTAATGTCCTCTTGTGGATAATTAGCAGCCACGGGCTTAGCTCTAATTACTTTCATAAACACTGTTGGTATGCATAAGTACGGAAATGGTGATAAATTTTTCTCGTTCGACGGCCTTACGGATTGAGCTAAGAGCTCATTACAGAGGACTGATGGGTACAAGAAGAGGCCTGTTTTCATGGAATTACCTGGTAAGTTTAATATGCAGCTAGTGGGCCTAGGATTTGTAGTCAGCTTCGTGATCCATGTAAGCCGATCGTTTTTCTATTTCGAAGAAGTGCCAATAGTAGAGTACTCAGTAAACCACATACATGCACAAAACATTATTCTGCTTAATGACTAGTAACAAGCTTCGTTTTTTAAATACATTTTACCCGTTATAATAAAATGAGGAATGATTATGACTTGTGTAATAAATTGAGTAGTATTATACACAATCAAATATGGGCCTAAATTTTTCACTTATTGTTGGATCGCTATGAAAAAAGAATGCACATAAATTCAGTCACCATTAGGAACTAAATACGGCACAAGCGGTAGCATTCGTGTCCACGGCCAAGGAACTTTAAGAACTAATTTAAATACCAATGAATTTTCGATAATCTATGTGTAGTAAAGCCTGCCAATATTTTTAGCACTTTATTTTTTTGAAGCGTTGAACAGTTAGGTACCTTAGCTGAAGGTATTTTCAGTAAAACTGTTGGCTAATTACAGCTGAATGCTTAAGTCCCTTAGAAATCATTTATTTGAGTTACAAATTCGCTCAAAGAGAAAACCATTAAGATGGCTCAGCAATTCTTAATGACGCCATAAATTTCTGTCGACTGCCAGCGGTGGCGTATGCAGTACTGAAAAACAACTGTTAAAATTCCCATATTGAAAATCCCATGAAAGGAGCTGAAATTTTTTAATAGTCTGTTCTCAGTCCGCTCCACAGATTTATAGGCTCTCAAGTAACCTGCATACGTATGCGTCATTTTTGACGAATTGTGTTGAAGAATTGCGTTTCTGAACGAAAAGATATGTGTGAAAGAAGAAATTAATGTTTGTAACCGCCAAGGTTCACGAGGATTAAATCAAAGTGAATAACACTAATTATGAACGACAAAGCACTATGGAGATAAGTTTTTATATGTACTGGTTGCTATTTCGGTTTCCTTCTCTCAGTTCTTGTACTCCTAATATTAATGAAGTAGCGGGCTCTGTTTTGGAGATTCTCAACACTGACCACGCTCTGTCTCAACGTCACAGTTAAAGCTTACGTGTAATACCGGTTCTCTATTAAACTAAAAAACTACAGTTTTTCTAACAAAAGTAAAAACTGAACGCCATTTTCAAGAACGCATTGAGGGGTTAGTTTCATGAAGCATATTTATCGATACCAGAAAACGAGAAACGATAATGAGAAACCTCTGTAGCAAGTCTTATTTCATTTTTAAAATAAAAGAATCATGATTTGATTGAAATTTTTGGATGAGAAAAGTAATTAAAAATTCATCAAACAATATATCAGATGGAAACCCAGTTCTAAGCAAAGAAGGGAAAGCAGAAAGGTGGAAGGAGTATATAGAGGGTCTATACAAGGGCGATGTACTTGAGGGCAATATTATGGAAACGGAAAAGGATGTAGACCAGGATGAAACGGGAGATATAATACTGCGTGAAGAGTTCGACAGAGCACTGAAAGACCTGAGTCGAAACAAGGCCCCGGGAGTAGACAAGAGTCCATTAGAACTACTGACGGTGTTTAGAGAGCCAGTCCTGACAAAAGTTTACCATCTGGTGAGAAAAATGCATGAGATAGGTGAAATACCCTCAGACATCAAGAAGAATATAATAATTTCAATCCCAAAAATAGCAGGTGTTGACAGATGTGAAAATTACCGAACTATCAGTTTAATAAGTCACGGCTGCAAAATAATAACGCGAATTCTTTACGTGAATGGAAAAACTGATAGAAGTCTACCTCGGTGAAGAACAGTTTGGATTCCGTAGAAATAACGGAACACGTGAGGCAATACTGCCCCTACGAATTATCTTAGAACCTATCATTGACGTCGGTTTGCAGTAAGGTTTTGGAGCATATGCTGTATTCAAACATTATGAACCACCGGCTGGATTCGTGATTTCCTGTCAGGAGCCTCGCAGTTCGTAGTAATAGACGGCAAATCATCGAATAAAACTGAAGTCATATCAGGTGTTCCCCAAGGAAGCGTCCTGGGACCTTTGCTGTTCCTGATCTATATAAATGACCTGGGTGACAATCTGAGCAGTTCTCTTAGGTTGTTCGCAGATGATGCTGTAATTTATCGCCTAGTAAGGTCATCTAAAGACCAGTATCAGTTGCAAAGCGATTTAGAAAAGATTGTTGCATGGTGTGGCAGGTGGAAGTTGACGCTAAATAACGAAGAGTGTGAGGTGGTCCACATGAGTTCCAAAAGAAATCCGTTCGAATTCGATTACTCGATAAATAGTACAATTCTCAATGCTATCAATTCAACTAAGTACCTGGGTGTTAAAATTACGAACAACTTCTGTTGGAAAGCCCACATAGATAATATTGTGGGGAAGGCGAGCCAAAGGATGCGTTTCATTGGCAGGACACTTAAAAGATGCAACAAGTCCACTAGAGAGACAGCTTACACTACACTCGTTCGTCCTCTGTTAGAATATTGCTGCGCGATGTGGGATCCTTATGAGGTGGGATTGACGGAGGACATCGAAAGGGTGCAAAAAAGGGCAGCTCGTTTTGTATTATCACGTAATAGGAGAGAGAGTATGGCAGATATGATACGCGAGTTGGGATGGAAGTCATTAAAGCGAAGACGTTTTTCGTCGCGGCGAGATCTATTTACGAAATTTCCGTCACCAACTTTCTCTTCCGGATGCGAAAATATTTTGTTGAGCCCAACCTACATACTTAGGAATGATGATCAAAATAAAATAAGAGAAATCAGAGCTCGAACAGAAAGGTTTAGGTGTTCGTTTTTCCCGCGCGCTGTTTGGGAGTGGAATGGTACAGAGATAGTATGATTGTGGTCCGATGTAACCTCTGCCAAGCACTTGAATGTGAATTGCAGACTAGTCATGTAGATGTAGATGTAGATGTAGATGGATATTAAGAAAAGGTAAACCTACGTTTCTAGTATTTGTAGACTTACAGAAAGTTTTTGAGTAGAATACCCTCGTTGAAATTCTGAAGGTGGCTGGGGTAAAATACAGGGAGCGAAAGACTATTTACAATTTGTATAGAAACCAGACGGCAGTTGTAAGAGTCGAAGGGCACGAAAAGGAAGGAGTGGTTGCCAAGGGAGTGAGACAGGGTTATAGCCTATCCCCGACGCTATTCAATCTGTATGCTGAACAAGCAGGAAAGGAAACAAAAGAAAAATTCGGAGTAGGTATTAAAATTCAGGGAGAAGAAATAAAAACTTTTATGTTCGCCGATGACATTGTAATTCTGTCAGAGACAGCAAAGGACTTGGAAGAGCTGTTGAACGGAATGGACAGTGTCTTGAAAGGAGGATATAAGATGTACATCAACAAAAGCAAAACGAGGATAATGGAATGTAGTCGAATTAAATCGGGTGATGCTGAGGGTATTAGATTAGGAAATGAGACACTTAAAGTAGTGAAGGAGTTTTGCTATTTGTGGAGAAAAATAACTGATGATGGTCGAAGTAGAGAGGGTATAAAATGTAAACTGTCAATGGCAAGGAAAGCGTTTCTGAAGAAGAGAAATTTGTTAACATCGAGTATAAATTTAAGTGTCAGGAATTCGTTTCTGAAAGTATCTGTATGCAGTGTAGTCATGTGTGGAAGTGAAACACGGACGATAAATAGTTTGGACAAGAAGAGAATAGAAGCGTTCGAAATGTGGTGCTACAGAAGAATGCTGAAGATTAGTTGGGTAGATCACATAACCAATGAGGAGGTATTGAATAGAATTGCGGAGAAGAGGTTTTTGTGGCAGAACTTGACAAGAAGAAGCTACCGGTTGGTAGGACATGTTGTGAAGCATGAGGCGATTACAAATTTAGCATTGGAGGGCAGCGTGGTGGGTAAAAATCGTATAGGGAGACCAAGAAACGAATATACTAAGCAGATTCAGAAGGATGTAGGTTGCAGTAAGTACTGGGAGCTGAAGAAGCTTGCACATGATAGAGTAGCATGGAGAGTTGCAGCAAACCAGTCTCACGACTGAAGACTACAACAACAACAACAACAACAACAACAACATGAAAAAAGACTGTGCATAATGTCAGTCACCACTAGGAACTAAATACGGTACAAGCGATAGCATTTATGCCTACGGCCAGGAAACGTACAGAAATAATTAAAATACAAGTGAATTTTCGGTAGTCAATGCATAGTAAAGCCTGCTCTGCAGATTAAGGACCCGCCAATATTTTTAGCACACCAATTTTTTAAAGCGTTGAGCAGTTAGGTACCTTAGCTGAAGGTGTTTTCAGTAAAACTGTTGGCTAATGACAGCTGAATATTTAAGTCCTTTAGAAATTATTTGTTTGAGCAACAAATTCGCTAAAAGTGAAAACCATTAAGATGGCTCAGCACTTCTTAATGACGCCACAAATTCCTGTCGACCGCCAGCGGCGGCGTATGCAGTACTGAAAAACAGCTGTTTTAGGTCCCATATTGAAAATTTCATGAAAGGAGCTGAAATTTTTTAATAGTCTGTTCTGTCAGCTCCACAGATTTATAGGCTCTCAAGTAACCTACATATTATCTGATTAGAAGAGCAGTGTTAGTGGTCAGGAATATACGTGTGGTATTACCTATTTACGGACACAAGCATGACGTATGCGTCATTTTTAGGTAAGTGTTGAAGAACTGAGTTTCTGAAGGGAGAAGCATGTGTGAAAGAAGAAATTAAAGTTCTTAACTGGCAAGACTCACGAGGATTAAGTCATAGTGGATAACACTGTTTAATTATGAACAACAAATCAGTGTGCAGATCAGTTTTCATGTGTACTGGTTGCTATTTCGGTTTCCTTCTCTCAGCTCCTCGTACTCCTAATATTAATGAAGTAGCGGGTTGTGTTTTGGAAATTCTCAACACGGACAACGCTCTATCTCAACGTCACAGCTAAAACATACCTATAATACCGTTCCTGTATTAAACTCAGAAATCTGCAGTTTTTCTAACAGAAGTCAAAACTAAACATCAGTTTCAACAAAGCATTGAGGAATTAGTTTCATACAGCATATTTATCAAAGCCAGAAAAGGAGAAATGCACGTCAGTAACCTCTGTAGCAAGTCTTTCTTTATTTTTAAAATAATAAAATCATGGTTTGATTAAAATTTTTGGATGACAGAAGTAATTAAAATTTCATGAAACAATATAATATATTTATATTACAAAATTTAAAGACACAGAAAATCAATTACGTGATATCACTTTTCAAATGTACATTAACAGAACTGTACACTGACAGGAAAAAAAATCGCAACGCCAAGAAGGAGTTGTGCGACACAAACGAAAGTTGTTAGGCGTGTTCCTGTATCTGAAAGATGATGTCTGTTCAAATGTCGCAGCAGCCGCATGTCTGGTGGTAGTAGCACCACTGTGAGGATTCAAATTGGGGCCGCTTTGAGTTAATGTTAGTCAGGAATGCCTCTAAGGTGACAGAAAGGCCATTATCCAAACCTCATTGGGTTTGAACGATGTCGTGTGACAGGGCTACGAGAAGTTGGATGTTCCTTTTGCGATACCACAGGAAGACTTGTCAGAGTAAAAGATTACTGGCAGTGATGGTGACGAGAATGTGCAGTCGCAAGAAGACCGGGTTTCGGATGGTCACGTGACACTACCGAGAGGGAAGTCCATCGTGTTCAGCATATGGGTGTGGTGCGACTTACTGCGTCTGCAGCGGAAATTTGAGCAGCGGTTGGCATCACAGTGACACAATCAACTGTTACAAATCGATTACTTCAAAGGCAGATTAGAGCCAAATGCCATGTAGCGTGTGTTCAACCGACCACAAAACATGGCCGTTTGCGACTTTATTGGCGTCAAGCGAGAGCTCATTGCGGGTCTGTTGCATTTTCTGATGAAAACGAGATCCGCCTTGGTGTCGGTGAGGGCCTCTAGCCAACCTGTTTGCGTCCTAGACACACTGGAGATGCAGCTGGAGTTACGCTCTGAGGGACGCTTTCGTATGACAGCAGGAGCATTCTCGTGGTTATCCCACGCACCCCGACTGCAATATTATACGTCAATCTGGTGATTCGACATGTCGTGCCGTCTTTCATGAATAACATTTCATGGGATGTTTTCCAGCAGGATAACGCTCGTCCGCATACCACTTTTGGAAATCGACATGCTCTACAGAGTGTCGACATGTTGCCTAGTCCTGCTCGATCACCAGCTCTCTTCAGTCGAACACATATGGGACATCATCGGACGAGAACGCCAGCGTCATTCACAACGAGCACTAACGGTCCCTATGTTGACCGCTCAAGTGCAACAGGCACGATACTCCACTCCACAAACTGACATCTGGCACCTGTACGATACAATACATGCATGTACAACGCCTGAATTCAACATTTTGGCAGTTATATCGATTATTAATGTACCAGTATTTCACATTCGCAATGGCTTATCTCCCAGTTACATTAACCTGTCATCCTATAATATTAATCACATCAGTATGTTACATAGACAAACGTATTCCCGAAATTACTTTACTCTACATTAATTAGGTTCCTTTCAGATTACGCTGATACTATAGCTCCCTACTTAGCACTCATATACAACCGCTCGCTCACCGATATATATGTACCTACAGATTGGAAAATTGCGCAGGTCGCACCAGTGTTCAAGAAGGGTAGTAGGAGTAATCCATTTAACTACAGACCTATATCATTGACGTCGGTTTGCAGTAGGGTTTTGGAGCATATACTGTATTCAAACATTATGAATCACCTCGAGGGGAACGATCTATTGACACGTAATCAGCATGGCTTCAGAAAACATCGCTCTTGTGCAACGCAGCTAGCTCTTTATTCGCACGAAGTAATGGCCGCTATCGACAGGGGATCTCAAGTTGATTCCGTATTTCTAGATTTCCGGAAAGCTTTTGACACCGTTCCTCATAAGCGACTTCTAATCAAGCTGCGGAGCTATGGGTTATCATCTCAGTTGTGCGACTGGATTCGTGATTTCCTGTCAGGAAGGTCGCAGTTCGTAGTAATAGACGGCAAATCATCGAGTAAAACTGAAGTGATATCAGGTGTTCCCCAGGGAAGCGTCCTGGGACCTCTGCTGTTCCTGATCTATATAAATGACCTGGGTGACAATCTCAGCAGTTCTCTTAGATTGTTCGCAGATGATGCTGTAATTTATCGTCTAGTAAGGTCATCCGAAGACCAGTATCAGTTGCAAAGCGATTTAGAAAACATTGCTGTATGGTGTGTCAGGTGGTAGTTGACGCTAAATACCGAAAAGTGTGAGATTATCCACATGAGTTCCAAAAGAAATCCGTTGGAATTCGATTACTCGATAAATAGTACAATTCTCAAGGCTGTCAATTCAACTAAGTACCTGGGTGTTAAAATTACGAGCAACTTCAGTTGGAAGGACCACATAGATAATATTGTCGGGAAGGCGAGCCAAAGGTTGCGTTTCATTCGCAGGACACATAGAAGATGCAACAAGTCCACTAAAGAGACAGCTTACACTGCACTCGTTCGTCCTCTGTTAGAATATTGCTGCGCGGTGTGGGATCCTTACCAGGTGGAATTGACGGAGGACATCGCAAGGGTGCAAAAAAGGGCAGCTCGTTTTGTATTATCACGTTATAGGGGAGAGAGTGTGGCAGATATGATACACGAGTTGGGATGGAAGTCATTACAGCATAGACGTTTTTCGTCGCGGCGAGACCTTTTTACGAAATTTCAGTCACCAACTTTCTCTTCCGAACGCGAAAATATTTTGGTGAGCCCAACCTACATAGGTAGGAATGATCATCAAAATAAAATAAGAGAAATCAGAGCTCGAACAGAAAGGTTTAGGTGTTCGTTTTTCCCGCTCGCTGTTCGGGAGTGGAATAGTAGAGAGATAGTATGATTGTGGTTCGATGAACCCTCTGCCAAGCACTTAAATGTGAATTGCAGAGTAGTCATGTAGATGAATTATTTCTGGTGTTGCAATTTTTTCCGTCGGTGTATATGTTAAAGTTAATAAACACTCACGCTAACAAATCAAACGCCTCACAGACGAGGCATATCTGCAATTTCTCGGGTGACGCAGCCTCCCTTCAGGAAGATGGGACGTTGGTGGTGTGGCTTCCACTTGATGGTGCTCCAGCTCGTTCCCACATTGTCCCAATGTATCACACGGCCGATGAATCGGACGAGGAGGTGCAGTCGCATGGCCTGCCCTGTTGTGGACCTTATCCCTTCAACTTTCTACCTGTGGAAGTAGCTGGAAGAATTCGTAACTGCGGAGCACATACCGTACGTACAGACACAGAATCAAACCATTCTTGCTGCCTGTGACGTAATTCGGTTGCGGAATGGAACATTCTAACGTGCGGAGTGGCCGCGCGGTTACAGCCGCCATGTCACTTTTGCGCGGTTCCTCCCACCGGAGCTTCGAGTCCTCCCTCGGGCATGGGTGTGTGTATTGCTCCTAGCAAAATTTAGTTTATGTAGCGTGTAAGTGTAGGGACCGATGACTTCAGCAGGTTGGTCCCTTAGGAATTCACACACACATTCGCTCTCACCACAGTTTGTCGTGCACTGTACTGTACTGTATGATGAATTACTAAATACCCTGTTGCACTGTCACCATGTATTTCCAGTCGTAAGTACTTATGACATTTTTACTCTCTGTTCTCTGAGGAATCGTTTCCTGTAGGTTGTCCACATGTAACAAAATCACCGAACATTATGAATTGAAAATAAAATATGATCCATGATATAGGAACAGACAAATGAAACAATGTGTTCCATAATGCATTGTTCACTGGAAGATAAACCGATAGTAGTTTTTTTATTACATCTTCGACCCTAAAAATGTGGCTAACATTGTTTATTACAAACTAGTTCTGGTCGTTGGGATCATTATCTAGTTGATCAACAGGCGATGAATCAGCTGAAAGCTTTTTGCCACCTAAATTTGAGTTACCGGACGACGAATTCAAGAATGAATCCACAGCCCTACCCATTGTGCTTATCGCAAACTACTATGTATGAAACGTCCCCTTAGAAAAATTGTACAAGACTGTGCTTATGTGAAACGTCCTCTTTGAACAATTATACACGAATGTGCTTAAACTGACACACAATAGTTTTTAGCGCAACGCAATCTGACTTTCAAAAATCCCTACGAAAGAATGGCCCTGACTAACATTAACCTATACCTTTCACAAATCACTTACCTTACAAAAATCTTCAGTACTCGAACTACTGCAATACAGCGAGCGCCAGTACTGCCAGCTAACTAAAAGATTCAAACTACAGAAGTCACTAACTACTGATAGGCACAGTTATCAAATGATAGATTTTAATAGAGAACAAACAATGTATTTGCCTTAATAGTCATAATATATATATATCAGTTCGTGACACCAATTCTTACAAATTTCAAAACTCCGCCATCTCTCTCCCCACGTCCACCACTGCTGGCGGCTCACCTCCAACTGCGCAACGCTACGCGCTGTTAGCATCCAGCTGCCGCTGCCCAACACTACAATGGCAGACAACAATGCAAACCAGCCACAGACTGCGCACAGCACAGCCAGTGATTTTTCATACAGAGCGCTACGTGGCGTTACCAATAAGAAAACGTAAACAGCCTACTTACATATGGTCGCTCTAGTATACTGCTTTGTACAACACTAGTAAATGTAACTCGAGGTTATGCTTCAGTTATCGCTCATCCTCAGATTGATGTAGAAATTAGTGTTATCTGAGTCAGTGCACCTGGTGGGGGAAACATTAAGGTAGTGCATCATACAACTATCGGGTGACATTATTTAGTTTTTTATATGTCCAGACATCCTTTTAAAGTGATATTAAACCTACAAAATTTTGACATCAATAAACAGTAGACCAGTCGTGGAGACATGTAATTACTTGCTGGCCTAGTTAATTTCAAATCTCATGTTACGTTGTTTACTGGCATCTCTTCAGGCACTACACTCTTTTCATACACGCCCCTCTCGATAATTTTATTATTATAGTGGTGTCTCTGCCTCTACATTACTTTCTTTATTTGTCTATCTACCCCTCCTACTTGCCACTGATCGATAATGTACGCATGTACACTGGCGCTCGCTTCAGAAGCAGTCGGTTCGATTTTTAGCACATTGCATTGCGTTGACATGACATTTTTGCGTTGTAATGTTTTAATCTATACACATTCACCTCGTGTGCGTTATTTTCATTACGTCAAATGCGATCGTCTTTTGTTCTGCTCTTGTGGCTGGGGCAGCGTCGGCTAATCGTCTGTGTGTTTTTATTTATCCCTCATGTGTCTATGTGTGTGATATGTCCTAACTTCTCTCTCTCTTTTCTGTCTTACTCTGAGTGTATATGTGTGTTTGTCTGTCAGATATTATTTTGTTATCGCCTTTTATTTTGGTAGTTACGTGGGTTTACGAATTGGTGTGTTCCCTTATTACCTCACACTGTTTTTCCACCCACTTCTCTCTGAGATTTAAGCAGTCTCGTACTCTATGTATTCCTGAAGAGATACTAGTTAACTAATTCCTTAAATCGGTTGATTTTAGTTATCTCTTGTATTTCATTGTATTTGATTCTGCGATAGAAAATACTGAGGTTTTTCTTTAATTTATTTCTGTACGTGTATGCTAAGTCTCACTCTTCTTCCGAGGTCATCAATAAATCTGTTAGTATGATAATCCCTGTGGGTTTTCTTAATGTGCGTAATGGAACGGTTGATTTGTTTAGATGATGCAATTTCCATTGTCAGTTTTACAATTGGACTTTCACAGTCCGCCATTTCTTCACAAAAATGTTATGTAATATGAATATTGTGGCCACAGTTACTGTTTCTGATCACAAAAATTATTCCGTAACTTAAGACAGAGAATGCGTACCAACAGTATGCTATGCAGCACTTCTGATTATGCACTGATGACAAATGGTTCAAATGGCTCTGAGCACTGTGGGACTTGACATCTCTGGTCATCAGTCCCTTAGAACTTAGAACTACTTAAATCTAACTAACCTAAGGACATCACACACTTCCATGCCCGAGGCAGGATTCGAGCCTGCGACCGTAGCGGTCACGCGGTTCCAGACTGAAGCGCCTAGAACCGCACGGCCACACAGGCCGGACACTGATGACAAGGCACAAACCATGACTGTAGGTGACTTGTAAAAAGAGAACGTTTATCTAGCTTAGCGGACAGAAGAGCGATACCAGAGTGGCGACGGAAACTGGAGGTTCACGCGTCAGTCCCATAGAGCATGACGTCAGCAGTCCAGATGGCAGCCGCCAGTGGTAAGGTGTGGCAGCCGAACGAATGCCCACCGGTTGCTGAGTCACGCATTTCTCAACAGGCGAGGTGCTCCTCTATCTGCAATCGCTGGTTCAGCTGCCGAGTCGTCGAGGGCATGGTAGACTTCGCACAAGAATTCGTAACTCTTTCCAGGAGGAATCGCTTAACTGAGAGCGGTGATCTGTAGAAGTCTCATATAACTGACAAATACGTAAGAAATGCTTATGTCTAGCGACGAATAACTGCTGTCCACATAACGAAAATTGTCGCCTCTCATCAAAATCACTTCGGCCACTCAAGATTCTTTCCGTTTACGTCACGTTTATTGCAGTTGTTTTCCTGTTCAAAATGCATCGAGAATAGCGCGTGTAAACTGTCTAGCCAAAATAACCCACGCAGTCCCTAAATAACATCAAAACACATTGTGTCAGCTCGAACTGGACAGGTGTTCACTTTTTCCGATTTAGATGCAAGGTAAAAACATTAGGAATGTGCTCGTTAGGTTACTTATACCTTCATTATATGGCCAACAAGATTCTAACTCGTAAAGTTTGTCAAAATAGAGTCGATATGTTAGTCTGTTGGTAAGAGTAACTATATTGAGAATGGTAGCCTCCTATCTTCCCAGAAAAGCAAATGTTAAGGAGGACAATTTCTTGGAAAATAAATGGTATGTAAGTAATCCTTCTAGGACTCCAAAAAATTAGACCATATTTTACAGCACCACTGAGTAATATGAGAACTTTTTTTTAAAAAAAAAAACTAATGTATTATCTGTTGGTTCTCTAATCCATATAAATACTGAGATAATAGCCTTTAAAGGTGATGATGGTTCTGTGGTCTTCAGTAAGCAGAGGGGTATGATGCAGCTCTCCATACTGCTTTATGCCGTGCAAGTCTCTTCATCTCGGAATAAATACTGCAGACGACATATTTGCTTGTACATTTGAACCTGCTTACTGTGTTCATCTCCTGGCCTCGCTATATAATTTTTATCCCCTACACTTTTCTCTTGTACTAAGCTGATGATTCCTTGATGTCTCAGAATGTGACCTATCGAACGATCCCTTCTGTAGCTCAAGTTTTACCATACATTTCTTTTGTCCTCAGTTGCACCCATTTAGGACCTTTTCATTAGTAACGCATTTAATCTTCAGAATTCTGCTGTAGCACCACATTTCAAAAGGTTCTGTTCTCTGTTTGTCTATGTTTTACTTGAGTACGCAGCTACACTCCAGTCAAGTATCTTCAGAAAATACTTCCTGACAAATGTACACTCGTGTTCAGGAAAAACTGAACGTCTTTAACGACTAAAGATAGGGCGTTACTATCTTCTGCAAAAATGATTAGCATTTCAGGCACCTCAGTTCAGCATGCCTAGTAAGCACAGGGTCCGCCATGAGCTCTGATCACTTGTTTCATGCTGATGGCATCGACGCTGCATTGAACTGGTTCCAAAGTTCTTCTATGGTGGTTGGCGTTGGGTTACAGCACTTCACCTGTCATTTCAGCATACCCTACACATTTTCGATTGGTGAGAAGTCTGGTGATCTGGCGGGCCACGGAAAAAGGCTGACACCCTGACACCAAGAAGGCACGTGTTCCTGCTGCAGCCTTTGGTATTGCACTGTGAAAAATGGTGTCTGAGACGTATTGCCAAAAGGTTATTGCGAGGGTCGCAGGATGTCATTCACGTAGGTCACACTCATCATAGCGCCCTAGACATACACCAACAGTGATTTGTGGTTGTGCCCAATAGGACCCCACACCATAAGGCCGGTAAGTCCTGTGTGAAAGCAGCCACTGTGATGCCGCTCTCTCTGTCCGCGGCGAACCAAAATGCGGCCATCATATTCAAACAAACAGAACCTGGATTCATCCGAAAGCACTATATGATGCCATTCCTGTCCACAGTGACATCTATCATGTTCCTGAACATTCTTCAAAGATAGGGGGAGGAGTGGACGACGCGCACGCAACCCATCAGTAAATGGTGACAGACTGCCACCCCCCATAGCGTATGATGTGTTACACTGTTGCGCCAGAGTCAAAGAGAACTCATATGTCCTGCAATGCCGTTCGGATGAAATGTTGATCTTCTTGGTATGGGTGGCGTGACCCGGCCCATCACGTCGTATTATACGGACTTCCGTGAACCATTCTGCACACACCAGTTGCTCTACCGAAATACTTCGTCCTACGCGAGCAGCAGTTTCCCGAATGAATACATCACATTCTCTCGTGCCAATAATGTGTCCTCTTTCAAACTCACTGATTTGGTTCAAATGGCTCTGAGCACTATGGGACTCAACCTCTGAGGTCATCAGGCCCGTATAACTTAGAACTACTTAAACCTAACTAACCCAATAATATCACACACATCCATGCACGAGACAGGATTCGAACCTGCGACCGTAGCGGCCACGCGGTTCCGGACCGAAGCGCCTAGAACCGCACGGCCACCACGGCCGGCTCACTGATTTGAGGGTACGGTTCGCACATTGATCTGCGAGGCATCCTGCACGTCTGCTCAAGTCACACTGTTCCATTACCTTCCGTTTATAGCGACAACGAGAGCCGCAGGCACATTTTACCGGTAGGTGGTATTGCGCCACGATATCGATGTTAGCCATCAAACCGTGGGTCGACATGTTCAAATGCTAATCCTTGCTGCAGAATATACTAATGTACATGTACTGTGAATATGAACGTCCTATATCTAGTAGTTCAAGGTGTTCTGTTTTTTTCTGAACATGAGTGTATATTAGATGTTAACGAACTCATCTTTTTGAGAAACTTGCTACAGCCAGTTAGCATTTTATATCCTCTCTACTTCGACCTCTGCCAGTTATTTTGCTGCTCAAATAGCAAAATTCCTCTAGTAATTTTAGTGTCTATTTTCCCAATCTGATTCCCTCAGCATCACCTGATTTATTCCGACTACATTCCATTACCTTTGTTTTGCTTTTGTTGGTGCTCATCTTATATCCTTATTTCAGGACACTGTCCATTCCGCTAAACTATTCTTCCAAGTCCATTGCTGTCTCTAATCACTGTGTCATCTTCAAACCTCAAAGTCTTATATCCTCTCCCTCAACTTACTTTCCTTCTCCAAATTTGTCTTTTATTTACATTAGTACATGCTCAACTTACAGAATAAGAAAAACAGGTATAGGCTACAAAACTGTCTAACTACCTTCTAAACCACTGCTTTGCTTTCATGCCGTACGACTCTTAGAACAGCTGTCTGATTTCTGTAGATGTTGTAAATAACCTTTCTTTCTCCATATTTTGTCTCTGCTGTAATCAGTATTTTAAAGTGCGTATTCCAAGAAACTCTGATTACTGATTTCTCTAAGCGTACAAATGGTATTGTGCTAAGTTTGCGTTTATTTAACGTATCTTCTAACATAAGTCGAACAGTTAGTTTTGCCTCGTGTGTTTCTACACTTATCCGATATCCAAACGTAACTTCCATGAGGTCGGCTTGTACCAGTTTCTCCAGTGTTCTGCAAATATTTCATGTCTTTATTTTGCAGCCATAACTTATTAAACCATTAACTTGTCGGCACCTCCTTGCTTTGGAACTGGAATCATTACAGTCCTCTTCCAGTCCGACAGTAATTCGCCTGTGCCATTTGCTCAACAGGTGGTTAAATGGAATACAATGCTTAAATGGTCGGGATGCGTATTGGTTTGCTTTAGATATCATTTAAAAGACATAGCATTTTTATATGGAATATGAAACAAGCCAAAGGGAAGCCTAATACCATAGGAATTTTGCATATCTCACATCATTTTCAAGCTCATCTGAATAAATAAAGGAACTAGAAGGTGCCCCTGTTAAGTTCAGCTAACGGTCTTTGGAAAAAAAAAGGTAACAAGAGTTTCGAAAGAAAGACCTTTGCAGACACTCAAAGTACTCTTCGTTAGTTACAACACACTTCTAACAACGATTTTAGAGCTGTTGGAATTGTCAACAACGCTTCTTCTGTAATCGATCGAAGCACAGTGATCAGGAGTTATTGGATATTAGCATATTTACACGAGATGAGATCTGGTGCTGCCAATACGATCAGGAGACCAAGCGACAGTCGATGGCATGGTGTTCATGGTCTTCACCGTCTCTCAGGTAAAGTCTCCTAACAATATGCAAGGCTATGACGATGTCTATTACCTTTGTTGACAGGTAAGACTAGATCCATCATGAATTTCCGACCGAGAGAGGTGGGGAAGAAGATTGGCACTACGACACCGAATGTCGTGTGCTCTCAGATCATCGACTGTAATAACGCGGATATCCAACAACACGTGACCACAGTGCTTAGAGAGGCGGCACAAGAAGCGTTTACTGATAGTTTCCAACAGCTTTACAATCGGTGTCAGAAGTGTGTTGTACCTAATGGTTCAAATGGCTCCGAGCACGATGGGACTTAACTTCTGAGGTTATCAGTCCCCTAGAACTTAGAACTACTTAAACCTAACTAACCTAAGGACATCACAAACATCCATGCCCGAGGCAGGATTCGAACCTGCGACTGCAGCAGTAGCGCGGTTCCAAACCGCAGCGCCTTGAACCGCTCGACCACTACCTAATGGTGATTACTTTGTGGGCCAGTAAGGGTATTTTGTTTGTAACTCTCATTTCCTTTATTTTCTGAAGCCATTCATCCTACTTTCCACACGCACCTTTTATTTAGGAGTTGCCATCTAGACGCTTCACAAAAAGAGAAGAGAAAAAAAATTGAGATGAGATGGGAGATATATTGTTGGAAGACTGTGACAGACAACTTAAAGACGCAAGTGAAAAAAGGCCTCTAGAGCGTACAGCGTTCTCTCATAATTATTGAGAGGTATGGGAGGGCCAGCCACGACAAAACTATTTCGTGAATTACACAAGATACTGAGACAGGCGAAATAGCCTCAGCCTTAAAGAAACATTTTATAAGTTCATTTCTAAAGCATATATTAGCTGACAGTTGTGAATTCTACTGAGCCATAATGATTGCAATATACCAACGAATTATGAACAGAAAAATGGAAAAGCTGAAAGCCAGCTCCGGTGAGGTTCAGTGTGGGATCTGGAGAAATGTATAAACACGTGAGGCGGTATTGACCTTATGACTCACATTTAACAAACGAAGTAAGACTAATCCATGTACAGTATTGCTAAATTTACAACAAACTTATAACAACGGTGACTATAATACACTCTTTAAAATTTTGCAGGTGCCAGGAATAAAAGTAAGAGAGCCAAACGTTATCTACAGAGTCGAGTAACATGAAAAGAAAGCGACAGTTTGGAAGAGAGTGAGACCGGTTTGTAACCTATTCCTAGCATTATGCAATGTGTGTATTGAGCAAACTTAAGCGGAAAACAAAGGACAAAAATATAAACGAAAGGAAAGTTCAGGAAGAATTAATTAAAATTTTAAGGTTTGCTGACGTCAGTGTAATTGCGTCAAAGACGCCAGTGAACGTGGGGCAGTTATTGAACGGAATAGTTAGTGTCTTGAAAAAAGGTTGTAAGCAGGCCATGAACAAAGTAAGATACACCATGTGATCAAAAGTATCCGAACACCCCTCCAAACATATTTTTTTTCATATTAGGTGCAATCTGCTGTCACGTACTGCCAGGTACTCCATATCAGCTACCTCAGTAGTCATTAGAAATCGTGAGAGAGCAGAATGGGAGGCTCCACGGAACTCACGGTCTTCGGACGTGGTCAGGTAATTGGGTGTCACTTGCGTCATACGTCTGTACACATTTACAGACTCCTCAACATACCTAGCTCCACTGTCTCGGATGTGATAGTGAAGTGGGAATGTGAGGGGACACGTACAGCACTAAAGCGCAAAGGCCGACTTGGTTTGTTGACTGACAGAGACCGCCGACAGTTGAAGAGGGTCCTAATGTGTAATAGGCAGACATCTGCACAGACCATCACACAGGAATTCTAAACTACGTCAGGATCTACTGCAAGTACTATGAAAGTTAGGCGGGAGGTGAGAAAACTTGCATTTAGTGGTCGAGCGGCTGCTCATAAGCCACACACCACGCTGGTAAATGCCAAACGACGCCACGCTTGGTGTAAGGAGTGTAAACATTGGACGATTGAACAATGGAAAAACGTTTTCTTAAGTGACGAATCACGGTAAACAATGTGGCGATCCTGTGGCAGGTTGAGGGTATGGGGAACGCGCGGTGAACGTCATCTGCCAGAGTTTGTAGTGCTAACGGAAAATTCGAAGGCGGTGATGTTATAGTGTGCTCGTGTTTTCTATTGAGGGGGGCTTGCACCCCTTGTTGTTTTGCGTGGCACTATCATAGCACAGGCCTACATTGATGTTTTAAGCACTTTCTTGCTTCCCACTGTTAAAGAGCAATTCGTGGATGGGCAATGCATCTTTTAACACGATCGAGCACCTGTTCATAATACACTGCCGTCGGCGGAGTGGTTGCACGACAGTAATATTCCTTTAATGGACTGGCCTGCCCAGAATCCTGACCTGAATGCCATAGAACACCTTTGGGATGTTTTGGAACGTGCCAGGCCTCACCTATCGACATCGATACCTCTTCTCAGTGCAGCACGCAGTGAAAAATGGGCTGCCATTCCCCAAGAAAGCTTCCAGTACCTGATTGAAGGTACGCCTGCAAGAGTGGAAGCTGTCATCAAGGCTAAGGGTGAGCCAACACCATACTGAATTCCAGCATAACCGATGGAGGGAGCCACGAACTTGCAATTTTCAGCCAGTCCGGATACTTTTGATCACATAGTGTATGTGTAATGCAACGTAGGCGAAATAAATCGGGGTATGTAGAGGGAATTAGATTAGCAAATGCGACAATGAATTCAGTAGACGAGTTTCCTTCTTTGTGCAGCTAATAAACAGAAGATTGCCGAATTACAAGGCGTATAAAACGCAGTCTGACAGTGAAATGAAGAGCATTTCTCCTAAAGAGAAATATATTAACTTGGAAAATAAATTTAAATGTTATTATTTCTTCCCTGAAGATGTTTGCCTTGAGTTCTGCTGTACAAGTTGATTAAACGTTTATGATAAACAGGTCAAATAACAAGAGAATAGGTTTTGAAAGAGATGCTGCAGAATTTTGCTAAAGACTAGATGAGTCTGTGGAAGGAGGCCAAGACATCTCTACAGTAAGCAAAATAAGATCATTGTGGGTTGCGATAATCATGCAGAGATGAAGAGGCGTGCACAGAACGGACAGGTGTTGACAGCTACGTACATCCGGTCTTCCAACTGAAGATCGCAACAGAAACATGTTAGTACAGCTCAATTTTGTATTTTCTTAGAGGTATATACACTCACAATTTCATAAGTCAAATTCTACAGTGGTTTTACTTTATAGGACAGACGTCAATAACAGTTTAGTTAAACACTGAATGTTGTTACTTTTCAGCCATATTACTCTACGAATCAAGTCACGATTGAGAGTTGGATTTTAGCACCACTTAATGAAAGTGTTTACGGAGTGGGAGTACCATTTAGTTGATAACCACAAAAGATTGAGTTCATTCAAGTTCCTATAATGCACAGAAACCCCAATTGTCAGCAATCTGGGTCTTTATGTTTATTTACAAATTAAATGTGTCGTACAGTATGAAATGTACGTAAATTGTAACGTTCATAACGAGGTTAATTGTGTTATTTTCATAGAAACCGCTTAAAAGCTAAGAGTAGCCGAACATAAAACCTCCCTACAGCAGATTCGTCGCAGCTCAGAAGGTATTAGTTGCACTTGTGGCTTCTTGCCAAATTCTTTGATATTTACTGTAGGGAATAGTGTCACGATCACAGCCTGGAATGCCACAAACTGTACCAAATCTTCACTTTGCAGGTTCTGAGAATTAAACATATTGGTACCTCCGAACTCCATATTTTATTGTATAAATGAATAGTCAGACAGTGTGTCCAACGCAGCTTTGTTTCCTCTTTCAACATGGCTTTGAACAATCTTTTTCTTTTCCTCTTTCAAACACATCATAATTTCCTACTCATTCAATCTATTCAATTTTCTCCTTTTATCTCCAAAACCATATTTAAAAGTTTTTTCAAATATTTCCTCTATTTCTTCCTATTTGTCCAAAGTTATGAGACACATTTAACCACACTGTATATACAGTATTTGCCAACCTGCTACGTAGATTTTATGTCACCATTTTGTGCGCCCTACCTGGAAAACCTAGTCGGCAAGATCGTTGCCGGCGTACTGCAAGCTTCCGTGACCGCTTCCCGGTACGTCACACGGTGTCACGAAGTTACATCGCTGTTATCCACTCCCGCATTCCCGCCCTTTCCACCCCACTACCTGATCTCCACCCACGCCGTCCCCTCCTGACCTGTTACTCTCACGAATGGTACCCTGCAATAACGACTAACGGCAGATCTCCGTATATTGCTTTTTTCCCTTCACCTTTGTTTCTGCATGTTTGCACACGGGAAAATAAACTGCCGTGCTTTGACACACCACGTTGGGTGGGAAATTCTCGTTGGATTACACATTTCTCAGCTGTATTTTAAGCCCAAGTAAAATTTGAAATGAGAGTTAAGGAGTATAAGAAAAAAATTTAATTTTGGAGGCAAGTGTAGTTTTCCATAGTTGAAACAGACCTAAGTCTAGGTGGCCAATAAATACAAGTAAGAAGCAACCTGGTGCTGACTTCTAGTGGTTGAAAAGAATACTGCTAAGACAGTTCATATTTTCTTTTGAATTCAAAGTGTAGAAGTGCACTTGTATCTCTTGGCTACCAAGAGACTGCTACCAGTTTTTGATTTTCCTGGCTGAATCTTTAAGAAAAGTAGTTTAATTTAGATTTTTATATTGGTTTTTCTTGGTTTATCGTTATTATTTTGTTTCCTACGCATTTCGTCAATGTTATAGATGGTTTTAAACTATAAAAACATGTTCTCATCTGTGGACTATGACTAAACTCTATAAAGAGATTTGTGCACTATAATAATTTACCACCTGTTAAAAAGGACAACTATACATTTATGTTCAGTACGGGCTTCAATCTGGGTTTCTATACACATTGTGCTGGTGTTTGTGACGTGTGACAGGTTGTAGAATTTGATAGATACTTCATGGAGACCAAAAATGTTCAGACTCTGTTCCTTGAAATAGAATTGTATTTTCGTAAGGCACATGTAGCTAGAGAGGGAAAAAATAATGCAAAAGAATGTTCAGAATATGACAAGTAGCAAAATGTACGTATGACATGAGAGTCATCTCGCTAGTGAATGGCAAGAAATTGCTTCATGTCTTTTACACTATTGCCCACGTCAGTTAAACGCATCACAGCTTTTAGTGACAATGCTGGGTGTCAATGTAAAAATAAATTTATAGTAAAGTTCTGGCATTACGTTTCCAAAATCACACACAATGAAACTGTGGATCACAAATTCATAATTTCTAGACATTCCTATATGGAATGCGACCAAGGTTTAGAAATTATTAAGAAAGTTGCCAGGAAAAAATCATTGGATTTTTGTACCTGATTAGCGGGTATTGTTCATTTAAAGGCCAGCAGGAAATTTAAGGTAGTCGAGATGATTGACGATGATTTTATCACACCAAGTGGACTCAAGCATTATTTCAAACACGTAGTGAAACGTTTTAGAAAAATGTGGTAAATGCATTTTCAAAAAGAGTCACTCTTCATCTTGTTTTACTAAGTATCTCTTGAAGAGGAATTTGAAGAGATTCAAAAGCTTAATCATAAGAAAGTACATCGTTGTGGCAGAAATATTAAGTATTCCCTGCTCTAGAACTAGATAACGAAAAATGGGAGGTAACATATCTGAAAAACAGAGATATACATACTCAACTTCCCTTTGTGCCACCAGCACATGATTCATTTTACTAGAGACTTCCATACCATGAAGCTACAAGAACACTGCAGCCAGTTAATCAGAATCATGAAGAAGTTAATCGTTACTCGGAAAATGAACATGGCAGGATTTTAGAAACAGGCACTGAGCACACCCAGTCGTGCTCACCGCAAGTAGCAAGTTACTGCCTGCCATTGAAGTGATCCTATTAACGTCGCTGTGATACATGATTTTTAATTATTTATAAAAGAATTCTAACTGGAAAAATTCAGCATTGATTGTTCTAGATAAGGTAGGCAATAAAGTCTCAAAAATGTGCAAATAATTATTTTTTCCTGAAGTTGTTCATGGAATTTACTGAATTGCCTCAAAATTGAAATCATTTACTCAAAACTAACATTTTCTTGCTTATACCCCTTGGCTTCTAGAGTCTCAGATGAAGGTCGCTAATCTGCGAGCACCATTTGGTGGTAGTAAAGAGTGAACTTGCAACTCACGGGAATAGTTATGAGAAGCAGATAATTATACCAGCGCTCTGCGGTTGCGAAAATGGAGCACCTTATCCACAGAGTAATGAATCGGCGTGGAGAGAGATAACGAACCATAAATTTATTTAAACTGTGCGTTAATCTTAGGGAAGTTCTTCCTAGCGAAACTGACTGTAATCATCCTCCACATCGGGTGTTATATGGTATCTGCGGCAGATTGGATAAGTTTTCAGTTTATGATTATAGCTGCGCTCTACTAACACTGTGATTCGGTAGTTCTGGTACACTACATAAGTAACATAGTAAATGGTAGGATTACCGGTAGTGTTAGTAGCATTGGTAGGGAAAGAAACACGAATGTGCCAGAGAGAAACTGAGAGCCGAAGACTTCTTTGCTTTTTTGTTTGTCTGGTTGTTTGTCTCACACGTATCTTCCACGTTAATCCATTGTGTGCCTTATAGCATTAGAATACAAAAATGGTACTTTATGATCAACCTCTTCGTTTTTATGTAACCAAATCAATTACTTTTGATGCAAGTACAGTTCACACGCTCAAACATCATATATAGTTATTTGGCACTCAACAGAACGTCCTTTATCATGATCACAGGCAAGAGTTTCCTGTTATTATTAATAAATGCAAAAGTTGTTTATGAATAAAGAAAGATGTTTCATGTGAGTTTGACGAAATATTAAAGCGACGTTTCATGAATTTCTGTTTTGCGATTTATTATTTTATTTCGAGAGCGGACGATCTGGACGTGTGTCCTTCAAAAAAACGAAGTTTGTAACACTGGATGTATGTACCCTCCTGGAAATGGAAAAAAGAACACATTGACACCGGTGTGTCAGACCCACCATACTTGCTCCGGACACTGCGAGAGGGCTGTACAAGCAATGATCACACGCACGGCACAGCGGACACACCAGGAACCGCGGTGTTGGCCGTCGAATGGCGCCAGCTGCGCAGCATTTGTGCACCGCCGCCGTCAGTGTCAGCCAGTTTGCCGTGGCATACGGAGCTCCATCGCAGTCTTTAACACTGGTAGCATGCCGCGACAGCGTGGACGTGAACCGTATGTGCAGTTGACGAACTTTGAGCGAGGGCGTATAGTGGGCATGCGGGAGGCCGGGTGGACGTCCCGCCGAATTGCTCAACACGTGGGGCGTGAGGTCTCCACAGTACATCGATGTTGTCGCCAGTGGTCGGCGGAAGGTGCACGTGCCCGTCGACCTGGGACCGGACCGCAGCGACGCACGGATGCACGCCAAGACCGTAGGATGTTACGCAGTGCCGTAGGGGACCGCACCGCCACTTCCCAGCAAATTAGGGACACTGTTGCTCCTGGGGTATCGGCGAGGACCATTCGCAACCGTCTCCATGAAGCTGGGCTACGGTCCCGCACACCGTTAGGCCGTCTTCCGCTCAAGCCCCAACATCATGCAGCCCGCCTCCAGTGGTGTCGCGACAGGCGTGAATGGAGGGACGAATGGAGACGTGTCGTCTTCAGCGATGAGAGTCGCTTCTGCCTTGGTGCCAATGATGGTCGTATGCGTGTTTGGCGCCGTGCAGGTGAGCGCCACAATCAGGACTGCATACGACCGAGGAACACAGGACCAACACCCGGCATTATGGTGTGGGGAGCGATCTCCTACACTGGCCGTACACCTCTGGTGATCGTCGAGGGGACACTGAATAGTGCACGGTACATCCAAACCGTTATCGAACCCATCGTTCTACCATTCCTAGACCGGCAAGGGAACTTGCTGTTCCAACAGGACAATGCACGTCCGCATGTATCCCGTGCCACCCAGCGTGCTCTAGAACTACTCTGGCGAGCAAAGTCTCCGGATCTGTCCCCCATTGAGCATGTTTGGGACTGGATGAAGCGTCGTCTCACGCGGTCTGCACGTCCAGCACGAACGCTGGTCCAACTGAGGCGCCAGGTGGAAATGGCATGGCAAGCCGTTCCACAGGACTACATCCAGCATCTCTATGATCGGGTCCATGGGAGAATAGCAGCCTTCATTGCTGCGAAAGGTGGATATACACTGTACTAGTGCCGACATTGTGCATGCTCTGTTGCCTGTGTCTATGTACCTGTGGTTCTGTCAGTGTGATCATGTGAGGTATCTGACCCCAGGAATGTGTCAATAAAGTTTCCCCTTCCTGGGACAATGAATTCACGATGTTCTTATTTCAATTTCCAGGAGTGTATATTGGCGCTCGCTGTATTGCAGTTGTTTGAGTAAAGAAGATTTTTTGTGAGGTAAGTGATTCGTAAGTGTACCCGTGGTCTAGGGATAGCCGGCACGGTAGCTCAGCGTGTTCGGTCAGAGGGTACGTGCCCTCTGTAATAAAAAAACTGAGTCAATCGATCAACAACGAACATAAATCGATGTCTTACGACGTCCGCCCCGAGCAGATGCAACGAACACAAGAGAACAAAAATGAGATTAAAAAAAAAAGGCCGTAGCGTGTTTGATTCATAATCAAAACGTCTTCGGTCCCGGGTTCGATCCTCGCCACGGCCTAAATTTTGATAAATAATCAACACGTGCGGCCGAAAACTTCGGGTATAAGAAGTCAGCCTCATTCTGCCAACGGCCTTGTCAAAGAGGGCGGAGGAGCGGATAGAGGTTCTGGGCACTCTCTTGTGCTAGGGGTGGGAAATTGCCCCTAAAGGCGGAAGAATCAGCAATGATCAACGACATGAGGATGCAGAAGGCAATGGAAACCACTGCATTAAAGACACGTAACGTGTATCCACAGGACATGTGGCCTGTAGTTGAAGAAGTGTCATGAAGATCTCTCCATTGGCAAAAGATTCCGGAATAGTCCCCCATTCGGATCTCCGGGAAGGGACTGCCCAGGGGGAGGTTACCATGAGAAAAAGATTAAATAATCAACGAAAGGATAACGTTCTACGAGTCGGGACGTGGAATGTCAGAAGCTTGAACGTGGTAGGGAAACCAGAAAATCTGAAAAGGGAAATGCAAAGGCTCAATCTAGATATAGTAGGGGTCAGTGAAGTGAAGTGGAAGGAAGACAAGGATTTCTGGTCAGATGAGTATCGGGTAATATCAACAGCAGCAGAAAATGGTATAACAGGTGTAGGATTCGTTATGAATAGGAAGGTAGGGCAGAGGGTGTGTTACTGTGAACAGTTCAGTGACCGGGTTGTTCTAATCAGAATCGACAGCAGAGCAACACCGACAACGATAGTTCAGGTATACATGCCGACGTGGCAAGCTGAAGATGAACAGATAGAGAAAGTGTATGAGGATATTGAAAGGGTAATGCAGTATTTAAAGGGGGACGAAAATCTAATAGTCATGGGCGACTGGAATGCAGTTGTAGGGGAAGTAGTAGAAGAAAAGGTTACAGGAGAGTATGGGCTTGGGACAAGGAATGAAAGAGGAGAAAGACTAATTGAATTCTGTAACAAGTTTCAGCTAGTAATAGCGAATACCCTGGTCAAGAATCACAAGAGGAGGATATATACTTGGAAAAGGCCGGGAGATACGGGAAGATTTCAATTAGATTACATCATGGTCAGACAGAGATTCCGAAATCAGATACTGGATTGTAAGGCGTACCGAGGAGCAGATATTGACTCTGATCATAATACAGTAGTGATGAAGAGTAGGTTGAAGTTCAAGACATTAGTCAGGAAGAATCAATGCGCAAAGAAGTGGGATACGGAAGATCTAAGGAATGACGAGATGTATTTGAAGTTCTCTAACGCTATAGATACAGCAATAAGAAATAGCTCAATGGGCAGTACAGTTGAAGAGGAATGGACGTCTCTAAAAAGGGCAATTACAGAAGTTGGGAAGGAAAACATAGGTACAAAGAAGGTAGCTTCGAAGAAACCATGGGTAACAGAAGAAATACCTCAGTTGATTGATGAAAGGAGGAAGTACAAACTTGTTCCGGGAAAATCAGGAATACAGAAATACAAGTCGCTGAGGAATGAAATAAATAGGAAGTGCAGGGAAGCTAAGACAAAATGGCTGCAGGAAAAATGTGAAGACATCGAAAAAGATATGATTGTCGGAAAGACAGACTCAGCGTACAGAAAAGTCAAAACAAACTTTGGTGACATTAAAAGCAACGGTGGTAACATTAAGAGTGCAACAGGAATTCCACTGTTAAATGCAGAGGAGAGAGCAGATAGGTGGAAAGAATACATTGAAAGCCTCTATGAGGGTGAAGATTTGTTTGATGTGATAGAAGAAGAAACAGGAGTATATTTAGAAGAGATAGGGGATCCAGTATTAGAATCGGAATTTAAAAGAGCTTTGGAGGACTTCCGGTCATATAAGGCAGAAGGGATAGATAACATTCCATTAGAATTTCTAAAATCATTAGGGGAAGTGGCAACAAAACGACTATTCACGTTGGTTAGTAGAATATATGAGTCTGGCGACATACCATCTGACTTTCGGAAAAGCATCATCCACACAATTCCGAAGACGGCAAGAGCTGGCAAGTGCGAGAATTATCGCACAATCAGTTTAACAGCTCATGCATCGAAGCTGCTTACAAGAATAATATTCAGAAGAATGGAAAAGGAAATTGAAAATGCGCTAGGTGACGATCAGTTTGGCTTTAGGAAAAGTAAAGGCACGAGAGAGGCAATTCTGACGTTACGGCTAATAATGGAAGCAAGGCTAAAGAAAATTCAAGACACGTTCATAGGATTTGTCGACCTGGAAAAAGCGTTCGACAATATAAAATGGTGCAAGCTGTTCGAGATACTGAAAAAAGTAGGGGTAAGCTATAGGGAGAGACGGGTCATATACAATATGTACAACAACTAAGAGGGAATAATAAGAGTGGACGATCAAGAACGAAGTGCTCGTATTAAGAAGGGTGTAAGACAAGGCTGTAGCCTTTCGCCCCTACTCTTCAATCAGTACATCGAGGAAGCAATGATGGAAATAAAAGAAAAGTTCAGGAGTGGAATTAAAGTACAAGGTGAAAGAATATCAATGATACGATTCGCTGATGACATTGCTATCCTGAGTGAAAGTGAAGAAGAATTAAATGATCTGCTGAACGGAATGAGCAGTTTAATGAGTGCAGAGTATGGTTTGAGAGCAAATCGGAGAAAGACGAAGGTAGTGAGAAGTAGCAGAAATGAGAACAGAGAGAAACTTAACATTAGGATTGATGGTCACGGTCAATGAAGTTAAGGAATTCTGGTACCTAGGCAGTAAAATAACCAATGACGGACGGAGCAAGGAAGACATCAAAAGCAGACTCGCTATGGCAAAAAAGGCATTTCTGGCCAAGAGAAGTCTACTAATATCAAATACCGGCCTTAATTTGAGGAAGAAATTTCTGAGGATGTACGTCTGGAGTACAGCATTGTATGGTAGTGAAACATGGACTGTGGGGAAACTGGAACAGAAGAGAATCGAAGCATTTGAGATGTGGTGCTGTACACGAATGTTGAAAATTAGGTGGACTGATAAAGTAAGGAATGAGGAGGTTCTACGCAGAATCGGAGAGGAAAGGAATATGTGGGAAACATTGATAAGGAGAAGGGACAGGATGATAGGACATCTGCTAAGACATGAGGGAATGACTTCCATGGTATTAGAGGGAACTGTAGAGGGCAAAAACTGTAGAGGAAGACAGAGATTGGAATACGTCAAGCAAATAATTGAGGACGTAGGTTGCAAGTGCTACTTTGAGATAAAGAGGTTAGCACAGGAAAGGAATGCGTGGCGGGCCGCATCAAACCAGTCAGTTGACTGATGACACAAAAAAAAAAAAAAAGTGATTCATGATAGGTACAGATTATTGTTAGTCACGGCCATTCTTTTGTAAGGATTATTGAAAGTCAGATTGCGTTGCGCTAAAAATATTGTGTCAGTTTAGTACTGATCAGAATAAGTAAAGAGGGTAGTGTCTGAGGACGTTCAGTTCTGCTCAGCTGTTTGAAAATAAAATAACGTAAGGGCATAACCAGTACAGTAAATGATAAATATTTCTAAGGGGATGTTTCAAGCAATACAGTTGTGACTTTGAATATTAAAGTGAGTATCACTACCACACGAGTGAATTGGGGGCAAACGTTAAGTAACGTTTGTACAGAGCTGAGTGGCGCCTGGGAAAAAGGTAGCTTGTCTTGTGAATTACTAAACGAAGTACTGTGTAGATTATTTGATTTACCGATATGAGCGGTCCAGTTTGGAATAGGTAATCCGCAGAATGAAAATATGCAGAGTAGAATACACTGGTGAGACAAAACATTATGCCTACCTGCTTTGTAGCGTTTTTCCACCTCTATAATGCAACACATTAGCTACTCTGTGTGGCATGGATTTGGCGAGTCTTCGACTGGTCTTCTGGAGTTACGTATCACCATAAATCTGCGTCAGCGTAACGCAGATCTCGTAAATTATGTGTCAGTGGTAAGTGGGGGCGCATATGAGGCACAATGGCGTAGACGTATGTTCAATTGGTTTCAGATCATGTGAATTTAGTTACAGATCACGTGAATATAGTAGCTCATATATCACCGTGAATTCACTGTCATACTCCCGAAACCAGTGCAGCATGAGTCTGGCTTTGTGACAAGGACAGTTACCAGGTAGAAAATGCTGGCGCCGATGGGGAAGACATCAGTCATGAAGCAAACAAGTGGCTCTCAATGATTTTGACGTAGCCCACAGCTTTGATGACGTGTTCGATTAATACCACGGGTCCCATGGAAGCCCAGATGAATGTCCCCTGTCGCCCATGGCGCGGCGCACTTTACGAGCAACCGTTCGCTTAGATTCCAGCCTGTGTACGTGACCATCGACTTGAAGTTACAGGAAACGTGATTCATCCGATCAGGCGCAACATCTCCATTCACACCCAGTCCAATCTCGGTTATCCCGTGTCCACTACAGCTGTAGACGATGATGTTTTTGTTCCAAACTGGGAACACCAACGTTTCGTCGGATGTGAAGGCACACGTTCAAGAGTATGTTCTGATCAGTGCGCTGCGAAGCACTTGTGCCTGCAGAAGTATAGTACTTTGTCATCAGATCTACCGCAAATCAATGCCTATCCTGCTTTACAGTCAGAGTCAGTCTCTGACCTCCACGTTCTGTGATCAGTCGTGAATATCCGAGAGCCTGTCGTGTACTGATAGTTCCCCATCAACCTTCAACGACTTTCCATCAATGTTAACGACCGTAGCATCCGAACAGTTGACAAGCTCCGCCATTTCGGATATGCTTGTTCCCAAGTGCTGGGCCATAAAAATATGCCGTTTGTCAGTCGCTTCTCTCACTGCAATGCCCTATTGTAACCCGTATGAATGATACTCTATGCGTTTCTACTCCTATTATATATAATTCTTACTGTGTCACGTGTTGGAAACGCCACCATGTGGGAATTGGTCGTAGTGTTTTGGCCCACATTGTAACTGTCAGAGCAGGACAACTTGATGTCGTGTCAGCTGATGCTGGTGACATCACTCGTAATCGGAATATTTTTCATCTGAAGATGGTCTTATTGGGCCGAAACCGATATTATCAATGGAATACAGGATGTTTCCAAAAGATTCATGCACATTCACGGGGCTATATCTACTATGTGAAGAGAGAATGTTGGAGTGAATTTTAATGAAGGCATCGAAACAAAATACCAACTTTTTCCCCATTCCTAAGTTGCCGATTCATGCAGTTAGAGTACAAGTAGGGGTTCTTCTGGTGCAGCAGGTTCGGCTGATTACAAGAACCACATGCCTGGATATTTTTGGGATCTGACTTCTTCCGCCATTGCGAGGACATGCCGAACTTTTCAACAAGATGAAGCAATACAAATTGGCACTTGCACGTAAGCGCATTTTTTTAATGAGCTGCCTCAGCGTTGAATAAGGGGCGTGCGTATGTGAGATATGTAATCGTTTTTGTGGGGGCTTGGGAAGAATCCCGTCAATGTCCCTTCTCTTTCAAAAGTTGTGGCTGAACAGTGATATAGCAATTGCAGTGAATGTATTAGCTCCAGACATGTTAAAAGTACGAAACGAGTTAGTATATAGCCTGAAAGTTTATCTTGAAGCTATTGTAGGTCAGACTGAAGATTTGTGAAAAGCAGAACGCCCGATTAGCTGAGTGGTAACGTGCTTGCCTCCCATGCAGGGGCCCGGGTTTGATTCCCGGCCGGGTTGGTGATTTTCTCCGCTCGTGGACTGAGTAATGTGTTGTCCTCATCATTGTTTCCTCCTCATCATCGGCGCGCAAGTCGCCCAATGTTGCGTCGACTGAAACATGCACTCGGCTGGTGAACTTACCCGGATGGGGCCTCCTGGCCAACAATGTCATACGCTCATTTAATTATTTTTTTGTGAAAAACGACTAAAAAATTCAGTTGGTTCAGATGGCTCTAAGCACTACGGGACGTAACATCTGAGGTCATCAGTCCCCTAGATGTAGAACTACTTAAACTTAACTAACCTAAGAACATCACACACACCCATGCCACAGGAAGGGTTCGAACCTGCGACAGTAACAGCAGCGCGGTTACGGGCTGAAGAGCCTAGAACCTCTCGGTCACAGCGGCCGGCAACAACTAAAAACTTCGATCCTAAATGTAATTGTAGATGGTGAGATAGGAGAGCTCCCTGGCCCGGTGATGCGGAGGCCGTCTATTGCCACAGGACCAAATTTATAAGTATGCAGATAAATTTTCTACTCACCCACGGCATGAAAGGAGATGCTGGAACTGTCTGCCATTGTTTGCGTAACATTTCTGACTTTTTCTCAAGAAATTACGCACCAAAGCGTGTAATTCTCTTTGAGAAGGTGAAGAAATTGACTCGCAGATATTGTCCTTGATGTCACGTAAAGTCGCGTACACTTCATCTTTTAGTTCTCCCCACATACGTACGCTACTGGCCATTAAAATTGCTACACCACGAAGATGACTTGCTACAGACGCGAAATTTAACCGACAGTAAGAAGATGCTATGATATGCAAATGATTAGGTTTTCAGAGCATTCACACAAGGATGGCGCCGGTGGAGATACTTACAACGCGCTGACGTGAGGAAAGTTTCCAACCGATTTCTCATACACAAACATCCGTTGACCGGCGTTGCCTGGTGAAACGTTGTTGTGATGCCTCGTGTAAGGAGGAGAAATGCGTACCATCACGTTTCCGACTTTGATAAAGGTCGGATTGTAGCCTATCGCGATTTCGGTTTGTAGTATCACGACATTGCTGCTTGCGTTGCTCGAGATCCAATGACTTAGCAAAATATGGAATCGGTGGGTTCATGAGGGTAATACGGAACGCTGTGCTGGATCCCAACGGCCTCTTATCACTATCAGTCGAGATGACACGCATCTTATCCGCATGGCTGTAACGGATCGTGGAGCCACGTCTCGAGCCCTGAGTCAACAGATGGGGACGTTTGCAAGGCAACAACCATCTGCACGAGGAGTTCGACGACCTTTGCAGCATCATGGACTATCAGGTCGGAGACCATGGCTGTGGTTACCTTTGACGCTGCATCACAGACAAGAGCGCCTGCGATGGTGTACTCAATGACGAACCTTTGTGCACGAATGGCAAAACGTCATTTTTTCAGAAAAATCCAGGTTCTCTTTACAGCATCATGATGGTTTCAACCGTGTTTGGCGACATTGCGGTGAACGCACATTGGAAGCGTGTATTCGTCACCGTCATACTGGCGCATAACCCGGCGTGATGGTATGGTATTAGTTACACGTCTCGGTAACCTCTTGTTCGCATTGACGCTACTTTGAACAGTGGACGTTACGTTTCAGATGTGTTACGACCCGTGGCTCTATCCTTCATTCGATCCCTGCGAAACCCTACATTTCAGCAGGATAATGCACGACGGCATGTTGCATGTCCTTTACTGGCCTTTCTGGATACAGAAAATGTTCGACTGCTGCCCTGGCGAGCACATTCTCCAGATCTATCACCAATTGAAAAGGTTCTTCAATAGTGGCCGAGCACCTGGCTCGTCACAATACGCTAGTCACTACTTTTGATTAACTGTGGTATCGTGTTGCAGCTCCATGGGCAGCTGTACCTGTGCACGCCATCCAAGCTCTGATTGACTCAATGCCGAGGCGTATCAAGGCCGTTATTACGACCAGAATTGGTTGTTCTGGGTACTGATTTCTCAGGATCTATGCACCCAAATTGCGTGAAAATGTAATCACATGTCAGTTCTAGTATAATATACTTGTCCAATGAATACCCGCTTATCATCTGCATTTCTTCTTGGTGAATCAATTTTAATGGTCAGTAATGTAAATCGCATGGGGCTAAACTGGGATTATGTTAAGTCAGATATTGTTGCTAATGATTCTGTCATGGAATATTCGGTGAATTACGGGCAAAAAAACATTGACCTTGCCGAATACTGCAGAAAAAAATACTAAGTTTCATTCTCTTCACTCATTTTATTATAAACAAATGCAAAATGCAAAATGTTTTGCACATATATTTCACTGTTAACTGTGACATAAAAAAATTGGACCTATTGCTCTGTCACCGCTAACTATCCACCACACTCCTGTTTTCTGAACGTGAATGGGTTCCCCATGAAGCAAAACAGATTTATAGGCACTCTATCGGCACTCCATCGGCGTGTAAATGGAACCGAACCACATCTGAAGACAGAATGAGGTAAGAATCTATTTCACTGGTTTCAAAACCCACTCGGAAAATCTACATCTGTGTGCAGGATCGACAGTTTTAAGACATGACGCTACTGTTACTTAGAGGGGTCTTAGCACACATAAGTTAACAGCTCTTTGTGTAGAGGTGCAAGAAGTTCGTATCGTAAAAAAAACACTCCTTGTGGAACGGAATGATTCGGTATTGCCACTGTTGCTCTCAAAGACGTCACTCATACACACGTGATGTTTATTTCATAGTTCGAATGACGCTGGCTGAAAAGGTGGGTTGTTTGGCAACGGGACCCGTTCGAACAGCCTGCTCGGTTCTGATGCCTGGCAAACACAACCCGGTGACGCGTGCGGTCATCAGATAAATGGAACACCCTGTACAAAAAAGATCGGATTGTTCTCTTGGGGTTTTGTACTCCTATGTATAAGTAAAAATTTACCTCGAAGTTCCATCCCCTTGTATGTAGATGGTATAGTTTTGTGAATTCGGATCAATCTTTTTGAGAAACACTGTACTTGATATAGAATGTATCTCATTTTTAAAAAAGAGAAAGAAAAAAATTGCGTGATTTTGTGTCTGTCTCTTAAGGTGTCTGTGCCTTGTCTGTTGCAGTATGGTCGGGCTCCCATCCACTGGGCGGCCTCCCGAGGCAACACGGAGATCATGGAGATGCTCATCGCCGCCAAGTGTGACATAGAGGCTCGAGACAAGGTACGTCTCTCTTGTACACACGTACATCATCTGCCAAGCCGTTTTAGATATTAAACTCAGTGGGCTCAACCAATCAGCGCGTTGCTAGTCAGTGCCTTGTATATTTACTCTTAAGACCCCAGTGTATATTTGTCACCCACTTGTTTTACAGCCACTTACTCGAAGGTTCCCGAAACCTGCAAGGTCAAATTTATAAATATCGTACATGGTCCTAAACTAGGGGTGGTGAGCAAGTAATGTGACGCACTTTTTTATGAAAGCAGGTTGCTTTTATTCAGCATTACAATACACCATATTACTCGCCTCACGTCGGGCTACCAAACGCTATTTTTCAACATAATCTCCTTTCAATGCGACAGGCCTTACGGCACCTCACTGGCAGGTCTTGTATGCTCGCATGATACCACTATACTGGTCGACGTCGCAGACAACGTCTTGCTGTACCAGTAACCTCCCCATCATCTACGTACTAGTCTGTCCCGATAGCTGAGTGGTCAGGATTGCCGTCCTACAGGCCCGGGTTCGATTCCTGGCTGGGTCGGAGATTTTCTCCACTCAGGGACTGGGTGTTGTGTTGTCTTCATCATCATTTCATCCTCATTCGGCGCGCAAGTCGCCCAATGTGGCGTCGAATGTAATAAGACCTGCACCAAGGCGGCTGGACCTGCCCCGCTAGGGGCCTCCCGGCCAATGAGGCCAAAAACTCATTTCCATTTCCATCTACGTACTGCTTCCTGTGGAATGCGTCCTTCAGTGGGTCAAACAGACGGAAGTTGCGAGATCCAGGCTGTACGATGGATAACGAAGAACAGTCCAATGAAGTTTTGACAGTAAATTCAAAATTAACAGCCTCAGTTGCGGAGTTACCTAGATTTACCTAGGTTTCAATTGGGATAACCCAACCTTCTTCAGAATTACACTTACTAATGTTTGTCCATAATGGACATTGTCAAACTAAAATTACAAATACACCAAGTGTCGTCATATTTTAAAAACTTAACTGAAGCTGCCTCAGCCCCACTTCCCGAGCGCGATACGGCAGCCACGAGTGTTGTACTGGGACTCGAGTTCCAGTACAACACTATTGGCTGCAGCATCGCTGTCGGGAAGTGGGGCTAAGGCAGCTTCAGTTAAGTTTTTAAAATATGACGACACTTGGTGTATTTGTAATTTTAGTTTGACAATGTCCATTATGGACAAACATTAGTAAGTGTAATTCTGAAGAAGGTTGGGTTATCCCAATTGAAACCTAGGTAAATCTAGGTAACTCCGCAACTGAGGCTGTTAATTTTGAATTTAATATCCATACAGTTGCTGACAGGGCCGCGAAATGCTGAAAGTATTGAAGTTTTGACAGCTGCTCTCCGCTGCGCAGACTTCTGAGTGGCCTTGCGTTGTCACGGAGAAGTAGGAGATTGCACTTTTGTGGCGACAAACACGCTGAAATCATTTATTCAGTCTCCTCAGGGTAGCACAATAGACTTCCTAGTTGATAGTTACGCCATGATGGAGCACATCAAACAGAATACCCTTTCAGAGTCCCAGAAGACCCTGCCATGGCTTTACCGCCTGATGGTGCGGTTTCAAAATTTTTCATCAGAGAGTAGGTGGTGTGACGCAACTCCGTGGAGTGCGATTTTGTTTCCTTTTCGAAGTCAGGAACCCATTCTTCATCGCCTGTGACGTTATTAGACGAAAAATTGTCATGGTCAGCCTCGTAACGCGCAAGCAACAGAAGGTCCTTCGTTGCTCTTTATGGTCTTCTTTTAAGCGGCGAGAAAACTGACGGTCACACACACTTGAGTACTCCAATAGTTGGATAAGTGTGTCAGCACTACCAACAGAGACATCCTGTTTCATAATACGGTGTCAGATTCTGATCCGTCGATCACCTCGAATGAGAGAGTCCGTACGTTCCAGAATTTCAGGAGTCGCAGCTGTTTATAGCCGGCCAGCATGCGGGAGACTGGACAGATTTGCGCGATCTTATTGAGATGATGAGTGATGCCTCGACATCGACTTACTGCCAGGTCTGCGTAGACATACTGCAAGCGCCTATGAATATCTGCGGTGCTGTGATATTCCTACAAAACAAAATCAATGACAGCTCCGTACTTGGAAGCCACCTCCATTACGGATGCCAATTTGAAGCTAAGTGTAGTGCCTCCACCTATCGAAACTTCGTGAAGCGGGAATATTCCACGATGTCTAGAAACAATTCCGCGCCTTTTCAACGGAAATTGACAAGGAAAAAATACGTTTCACTACTTATTGAAAGCCCCCCCCCCCCCCTACTTTATAATAAAGACCCACTGATGAGTAGTGGTTAATATTCAGTTAGTAAATAACAAGTGAGCTGTTTTTTTGTTTATACTTAATTCAAATGATTGTTTTCAGAATTCTCCGATTTCAACTTCTGACGTACTTGTGACAGCCCAACTCAGCCGAAACACTGAGGTTTATAAAGTTATCCAGAACATAACTAAATCGAAACTCAAAGGTGCTCTAGTCGTGTCGTAGCTTACTTTTTCACTGAGCAATCATTAACTTGACTAACACTATTTTTCGTCTTTGTACTGTGCGCACACGAGGACAGGCATTTTTCTTGCTTACTGTACCACTTCTGATCCTCGATGTGGTTACACTTTGAATCACTAGACACCTATGTACTTCAGTGTTCCGCGTGAGTTGGACTGTCACAGCAAATCTCAAAATGGAGTTATATAATTTGAACATCGACCACGTGAATTAAATAAACGAGAAGTATGAAAATAACGCTTTCACTCAAAAAATTATTTTGACAGTTACATACAACTGTCGGTAAAAACGGAACCATTACAGGATCACTTTTTTGTCCGACTGTCTGTTAAGAGCCCTTTTTCTCAGAAACAGACAGTCGTAGCATATTCAAATATACGTCACATACTAAGAACTACTGTCCCTTGAAGGTGTAAAAAACGTTAGCTTCTAAGTTAATGCACTCAAAAGATACGGCTACTTACGTTATATACTTTGACACTCATAAACTCACTCATCAAAACCTGTATGGAACTTCCCGATTATCTAGAATCATGAAATTAGGCAAGAAGCCAGGTTTCACAGCACAAATAAAGAGAAAAATGTTAGTTTGTAATTATATAACATAGAAAAATATTTTTGTCACTTGTTATCACTCTGTCTCTCCGTCCGTCTGTTAGACCCCTTTAAATTTTAAACTTAAAATCAAAAAAATTCTGGAAAGTCTTGCAATTCTTGTGACCAATATCTTGCCGGTATCGATATCGAAACCGCAAAAATCGTCGAGATTCTTGATTCCCGGGATGCGTGAACTACCTATAGTGGGTGATCAGAAAAAGTCTGAAGAGCTTGTCAGGGTATTGCAGCGTAGTTTGCGGTTCGCCGATTACGAGTTAATTAAAATTGAATTCAGGCAATCAAGCCCTAGCGCGCACAAATGTCAGTGGCTCGCCAGACACAATTAGTGTCAGTCGCTCTCATAGCTTAGATGATAGCGCACGAGACTGCTCAACCTTTGGCTCGTGTTCGATCCACAGTACCGTCTCGTGGCCAGTTTTCCTATCGCCCTCATGTTTCATTTTAAGAAACAAAACAAAGGATACCTTTGGCGACACTGACTCCGGCGGGCTGCTGTAATTTGGGTACACAACGACTTGATTGGCTAACGTCAGTGCTAATTAATTCAGAATCGGCACAATATAAACAAATGTATTCTGAACGATTAATCCTCAGCACAGTCTACCCTGCCATACCCTTACAAGTTTTTCAGACCGTATCTGACAACCACGAAAATATAATTACTCTAGCTGTGGTACCTGGCTTCTCTCGGGAGTTGATATGAGATTGTTTGGTAGTTGCAATAAAAGGATAAACTTTAAAGTATAAGAAATAAAAAAAATATTGGAAACATATTACAAGGATTTACAATATTTTTTTATAAACAACATGTTTCATTTTGTTACCCGGGGTATATGTGTGCAAATTTTTCAAATCTACTACTCGAGAGCCTGCTACGTGTAGTTCACCGCGAAAAATGCAGGAATCTTTGAGGTTGATGCCGCTTAAAATGTTGCATTTTAAAAATTTGTGCTTGCACATTGTTAATTCCAAAACTATAGGCTAATTTGACTGGAAATTCCAGTCTTTTAAATCGGAATGGCAGTAAAGTAGAGATCAGTGATATTCTGGCAATAAATAGCGTGTGTCCTTTGTACTTTCAAGTCACAATTTCGTCTTCGATGATATTATTCGACAGCTGAGGATCATCCTTGTTTCATTACATAGTTTTGGTGAGTTGAGATTTCTGAGTAGTATGATCGGAGATTCAATTTTACGCCTAATGCAATGTAATGGCGTTCTTGGTTTTTCCAGAGAGTTTAGAAATTCTGTATAAACGTTCACACATTTTCAGCTTTGACGTTCGTGGCGATCGATTTGTATATTCTCTTTGCATCGAGGATTTTCTTTTGAATATTAAAATTGATATCGTGGACGATATTACTTTACGTTGCCTAAACTGCACTTTCAAATAACCAGTCCGGATTTGTATAATTGTGAACAATGCTTCGATAAATTTGATCGATGAGTTCGTTTTCATCAGGGCTATGTTGCAGAAATTATGTTGAGTTTAATAAGGTCAGTAGTCCGGTCAGTAGGATATGTTCCTTCGCCTATTTGTCTAAGTTGTTGGGCAAAGTGTGCTGTTGTTTCACCTTTCGATAGTTCAACTCTCATAGTTATTGTTAGTGGCAGTATTTGAATTTGTGGCCAGAGTTGTGACTTTTTTTTTTTTTTTTTTTTTTTTTTTTTTTTTTTTTTTTAAGCATGCATTGATCTCACCTGCTGGTGTTGGCGTGGGGATAACTGGAAGTGTTTGTCGAAAATCACCATAGAGTATGAATAGAGCCCCTCTCACCACCTCAGAATTTTCGCGCAAGTCTTGTAGTGTTGAGTCCATGGCCTTGGGAGATATTTTTAAGCGCCATTATGCATTCGTTCCAGAAGATAATTTTAGTTTGCTTTAAAAGTTCACCCAGTCCGGATGCCCCTAAGATTTTACATAACCGGGATTGTTCTTTAGGTATATTCAACGGAATTTGTCGGGCGCAATGGGCAGTTCGCCCTCCTTTCGTAAGTGTGGCTTCAGTGTCGGATGATGCCTGTGGAAGTGAGACGAGCTGTTTAGCACGTATTTCCACCTGCAGTAGATTTATTAGAAACGTTTTCCCGGTGCCTCCTAATGTGTCCAAGTAAATAATTCCGCCAGTGTTGTTGTCGATCCTGTCCATGATAACGCTGTAAATTTCCTTTTGACTGTCAATGAGAAGTGGTTTGTTCTGAGCAATGTACTAAAGTAGTGGTTGAAGTAGCTTTTTTTTTGTAATTTCTAAGTTGAGCGCACTCTTAGTATCTTTTCGTGGTGCATGCATCCCAAGTTGTACTAAGGTCCAGCTGATTATTGCTAGACATTTATCTCCTAGGGTAATAAGTCTTTCATTGAAGATGTCGTCCTTGAATTCGATGGTCAGTTCAGGATGAGCTTGTCGGATTTGATACAGGATGTCATCACTCATACTCTCTTTGAAGGAATCCCATATCTCTTTTGGATTCAATGGGTTGCATGTTGTTAGAATGCTGGCAACTAAGTCTCCCATTTGTTCATCTGAGGCATGAGTGAGGCTTCTCATATTGTTAATTTCCTGTGGTTGTCGTTTTCCAGTAGTCCTACGTGTTGGCATGTTCCTCTGTACGTCTGACATACATAACCGTTAATAGTCTTGAGATGTGTGAAACTCGTTGGTCCCCGTGTAGCAACATCCGGGCACAGAAACATTCGGTGTTGTTCGGATATACGTTGTATACTCGGCCTAGTGCGCCAGTGTTCATGTCTGCTGTATGATCTTTTACTAGAATTTCCTGTTTCCGGCGTTGAAGGGTTTTACTTGTTATGTTCCACGTATCATAGGTAAGGACGTCAACGTATAGTGTTTCCACGAATGGATCCGTTTAGCGTCGTTGATAAAAAGCTGTTAATGTTGTGTCCTGAGATAGTTAAAAAAATGGCTCTGAGCACTATGGGACTTAACATCTATGGTCATTAGTCCCCTAGAACTTAGAACTACTTAAACCTAACTAACCTAAGGACATCACACAACACCCAGCCACCACGAGGCAGAGAAAATCCCTGACCCCGCCGGAAATCGAACCCGGGAACCCGGGCGTGGGAAGTGAGAACGCTACCGCACGACCACAAGATGCGGGATGAGACAGTTAGCTTGCAGTTTTTCTGGATGTGTCATTCGTGAAGTAAGCTCTCTATCCATTCTCCAAATGTACTGGTAGAATTTGCACAATTGGTTCGCGTTCGTGTATGGGAAAACCAAAAAATTCGAATGCTGCTTCGCTACTGTTGAAGCAGCTTCTTACTTGGTACATGAGGATCTCGTCGTTTCTGTTTTGCGTTCGCTGTTTTTGGCTGTTTGAAATACTGCCATGTCACTGCCTTTGTTCACACACTTGCATATATATTTGATGGATTTAAGTAAGTAGCAGTAATCTACATTTATGTGTGCTTGGAACACTTTGGCAATTAGTATGTTATATGATACTACCCATTGATTATCTAATTCCAGTTAGTCACTGCTTCGTATTCGTATTTTTGGTGCGAATCTACTGCTTTTGGGTGATTTCTGTTTTTGGGATAGCCCCCAGCTCCGGTTTGTGTGTCGTCCAAGTATGGTGTTGTGTATTTTTTGTACGTTTTCATTCACTCATACATGGTGAATTCTACATCTACAACCGCAATTATACTCCGCAAGCCACCCAACGCTGTGTGGCGGAGGGCACTTTACGTGCCACTGTCATTACCTCCCTTTCCTGTTCCAGTCGCGTATGGTTCGCGGGAAGAACGACTGCCTGAAAGCCTCAGTGCGCGCTCGAATCCCTCTAATTTTACATTCGTGATCTCCTCGGGAGGTATAAGTAGGGGGAAGCAATATATTCGATACCTCATCCAGAAACGCACCCTCTCGAAACCTGGACAGCAAGCTAAACCGCGATGCTGAGCGCTTCTCTTGCAAAGTCTGCCATTTGAGTTTCCTAAACATCTCCGTAGCGCTATCACGCTTACCATATAACCCTGTGACGAAATGTGCCGCTCTTATTTGGATCTTCTCCACCTCCTCCGTCAACCCGACCTGGTACAGATCCCACACAGATGACCAATACTCAAGTATAGGTCGAACGAGTGTTTTGTAAAACACCTGCTTTGTTGATGGACTACATGTACTACATTTTCTAAGGACTCTCTCAATGAATCTCAACCTGGTACCCGCCTTACCAACAATTAATATTATCTGATCATTCCACTTCAAATCGTTCCGCACGCATACTCCCAGATATTTTACAGAAGTAACTGCTACCAGTGTTTGTTCCGCTATCTTATAATCATACAATAAAGGATCCTTCTTTCTATTTGTTCGCAATACATTACATTTGTCTATGTTAAGGGTCAGTTGCCACTCCCTGCACCAAGTGCCTATCCGCTGCATATTTTCCTGCATTTCGCTGCAGTTTTCTAATGCTGCAACTTCTCTGTATACTACAGCATCATCCGTGAAAAGCCGCATAGAACTTCCGACACTATCTGCTAGGTCATTTATATACATTGTGAAAAGCAATGGTCCCATAACACTCCCCTGTGGCACGTAGAGGTTACTTTAACTCCTGTAGATGTCTCTCTATTGAGAACAACATGCTGTGTTCTGTTTGCTAAAAACTCTTCAATCCACCTACACAGCTGCTCTGATATTCCGTAGGCTCTTGCTTTGTTTATCAGTCGACAGTGCGGAACTGTATCGAACGCCTTCCGGAAGTCAAGGAAAATGGCATCTATCTGGGAGCCTGCATCTAATATTTTCTGGGTCTCACGAACAAATAAAGCGAGTTGGGTCTCACATGATTGCTGTTTCCGGAATCTTTGTTGATTCCTACAGAGTAGATTCTGGGTTTCCAGAAATGACATGATACGCGAGCAAAAATTCTACAACAGATTGATGCCAGAGATACAGGCCTACAGTTTTGAGCATCTGCTCGACGACCTTTCTTGAAGACTGGGACTACCTGTGCTCTTTTCCAATCATTTGGAACCTTCCGCTCCTCTAGAGACTTACGATACACGGCTGTTAGAATGGGGGCAAGTTCTTTCGCGTACTCTGTGTAGAATCTAATTGGAATCCCATCAGGTTCCGTAGAGTTTCTTCTGTTGAGTGATTTCAGTTGCTTTTCTGTTCCTTAGACACTTAATTCGATGTCAGCCATTTTTTCGTCCGTGCAAGTATTTAGAGAAGGAACTGCAATGCGGGCTTCCTCTGTGAAACAGCTTTGGAAATTGGTGTTTAGTATTTCAGGTTTAAGCGTGTCACCCTCTGTTTCAATGCCATTACCATCCCAGAGTGTCTGGATATGCTGTTTCGATCCATTTACTGATGTAACGTAAGACCAGAACTTCCTAGGATTTTCTGTCAAGTCGGTACGTAGAATTTTACTTTCGAATTCACTGAACGATTCACGCAGAGGCCTTCTTACGCTAACTTTGACATCGTTTAGCTTCTGTTTGTCTTAGAGGTTTTGGCTGCGTTTAAATTTGCAGTGAAGCTCTCTTTTCTTTCGCAGTAGTTTCCTAACTTTGTTGTTGAACCACGGTGTGTTTTTCCCGTCCCTCACAGCTTTACTCGGCACGTACCTGTCTAAAACGCATTTTACGATTGCCCTGAACTTTTTCCATAAACACTCAACATTGGGGTTTAATGGTCCATATGGTCCATGAATCGTGTTTTTCACTATTATGTTGTACAGGTTTGAATCTTCTTGTGGACTGGGAAATTCAGCTGGAGTGATTTTCTCGATACCCGGGGGATGAATTCCGTCGTGTAGCCATTCGATATTGTGTGACCGAGGCAGTCTTCGTTTTTGCCATTCGATTGTGCCCATCCGACGTCTAACGGTTCCAAAGATGTATTTTCTTACGACTTCAATAAATCTCATTTGTTTTTGTCGGAAAACTCGGGCTATTATGTCCTGTCGATGCATGGGGGCTTGTCTGTATCTTCGTTGTTCTTTGATTTCTGGCCACCACGAGTTGCATGGGAACTTTATGAATAGGTCAGGTCGTCCATATTTTCTTATGGGGGTCATGGCGTCTTGCGGACATTCGCGCATGTGTCTCGGACTTCCTACGTATGAGGCTAAGATTACAATTGTTCCAATGCCGTCAATGTTTCCTCCATATATGACTGCGTCTTGAAGGTCGATGCATTCTTCTGTGTGTGGTTTCTTCTGATTCAGTCTTATGTAAACCATCCATCCTGCTTCTGTTTTTGCAAACATATCTATCAGGAATTGTTGGAACAAACGGCGAGTGTCGAGAACGCGATAGTATGTGTCTCTGATCATTAAGCGGTAAGCATAGAACTCCTCCGAAAAGCTTTTTTGTTTGTTTCTGCACCTGTTTGGATTTGTTTCACATTAAAATCATATCCGTCCTTTCTGTGCACAAATACTAATGGATACTGGAGGGTATCATATGAATGGTGTGTCTCTGCAATGCGTCGTAGTCCTTCTCTTCTTCCTTTTACAGTTATGTCACGGCTTGTGTTTTCACTGTCCACAATTATAATGGCGACGTCGCCTATCTGAGGTGCATTAAATCGACGTTCGTATTCTCCATACTGTCTTTTGTTGGTTCGAATTATAGCTTTACACTGTTTAGAAATCATTCGGTCTAGTGCAGTTTTGAATATCGTGAATCAGTTGATTGTATCATTCGTGTAAGATCCTCCGTATATCTCAAACTACTTCTCGACTCAGTCCATTGATATCTGTGCATCGTTGGTCGATTCCTGTTCCTTTATTTCCGATTAAATATACTTGCAGAAATTTATGGTCTTCGTTGGGCAGTGGTAGTAATGATCTCATGTTGTGACAGATTTGTCCTTGGATGGAAAAAACGTAATCGATTTCGTCTCTGTCTGTACAGGTCGAAGCGACAGTGAAGGAAAGAATTTGGAAGCAGGTGTTACACTTTTTTTATATTTTAAAGAATTTGTTTTCATTCTGGTGTTTGACAGGTCATGTAATGTAAATATTCCTGCGGACGTTCTACCTATGTTGGTAATCGAGTTTTTCCATTTTTTCAACAGAATCCTGGTGTTTCTCCACTGAACCTCTTCGCTTTGCAAAACTGACAGATGTTATCCATTTTTTCCAGTTACGACGTGTTGGTGTTTGTTATATTCTTTCGTCGGGTCGTAGTGGAATGCTTCACTTGTTAAGTGGTACTGTTTACTTGTCCTCGTCCGCGCTTCTCATAGCCTGATATTTTCGTGGCCGATTTGAGTTCGCACTTTTGTATTATCAGATCATGTCGCAATTCTTCATTCCGTTCATGTCGTTGTTCTTCGATTTTTGTGCTTCTCATTGTGCTCATTCTCGTTCGTCGGGAACTTGAACGTGCTTCACCCTCTTCATCTGTTTCGTTTATTCACTGTTCTTTTTCCTTTCGCTGTTTTGCTTCAGAAGTAGCCAGATCTCCTCCTCTCTAATGGCTGGGCAGTGTCTAAAACATACATCAAATCATCTTTTTACTATCAAATACACTAAGTACTCTTTACACTCCTTGGTACTTTATTTTCGTTTTATATTCAGTCACTAAATCACTTTGACTACTCACACATCACTGTTTGTTTTTATTCACTCACTGCACTACTTTCTTGGTTCCTCCTTTCGTCACTTAAAAGAAACAGACATTCGAAGCCATGACGGGTCTTGCTTTATATACTCCTTCCAATGGGAAGACCCACCAGTGACCAATTCTAGAACCAAAAGGCTACGAATGATGCACAATGTTCCAGAACATTCCACAACATTCGAGAGCGTTCTGTTCCACAATGATCTGAGATATTTCTGAATATTCTGGAATCTTCCTGAAACTCCAGACTATTCCCGAATATTCCGGAATATCCCAAATCATTGTGGAACATTCCGGAACATTCTGAAAGGTTGTGTAATGCTCTAGAATTCTCTTCAATGTTCTGGAATCTCGAATACTGTCCAGCGTTCTGGAATGTTCTACAAATTTCTAGGGGCCGAATCGTCCCAGTCCTTATATCTTCGTAAGTGTGCCGTTCAGGTAAAAACGGGATTTTGCTTCAAGAATGGGGGTAGAGGGCTACAATATCATGTAACTCCCTTGATCGTAGCGGGACTAGTTTCTGATTTTTAGCAGCACACACATTGTACACTTATTTTAATAGTATGTATTTATTTGTATGGGACCCGAGGTACTCGAACTTGACCAACCCCTGAGTACTTTCCTCAGAAAAAGGGCCATTTCTGAGACATAATTTAGAGTTTAAGAGTTAAGCTGTTGTTTACCCTAGAGCTGAACACATTCGTACCCTCCTGAAATATTTATTTCCTATCATTGGTTCTAGATATTTAAATCTATATAATTTCACCCCAATGCTGTAGGACGTTCTGCACGTACACTCTAAGACAAAAAAAAAAAACAAAAAGGAAAGCACGCACTACGAAGAGATTATTAGAATGGGGCGGAAATCAGTAGATGTCACGTACATACAGATCATTACAATTTCACAAATACTGGATGATTTATTCGAGAGCAATAGCTTCAAAATTTGAGGAAGTCAACAACGCGTCGTTTCACCTCTGGTCCTTATCAAGCAGTTATTCGGCATAGCACTGATTAATAGCGTTGTTGGTTATTGTGCCAAACTGTGGACAACTGGCATCTTTGATAGTCAAAATGCCGAGACGGTTGGAGGACCCTGCCCATAATTTTCCAGAGGTTTTCAACTGGGGAAGGATCCGACCAGAAGGTTTTTCAAGCACGAAGACAGGGAGAACAAACTCTCTCCCTGCGCGGACGGGAATTATCTTGCTTAAATGTTCGCCCACGATTGCTTGGGATGGAGAATAACGTCGACGTACCACTGTGCTGTACGTTAGTCACGAATGACGACCAGTGGGTTCCTGCTATGAAAAGAAGTGGCACCCCAGACTATCATTCCTGAATGTCGAGCCATATGGCTGGCAATAGTCACGTCGGTATCCCACCACAGTCAGCGGCAACCCCAGAAACCTTTGGTGATCATGGCGGCTCATTTCGGAGCGAGACTCATCCTTCAAGGCAAATACCACTCAATGAGACTCCAGCCCGAAGATGTTTCGCCCGCCATACGACCCCACAACTAGGAGTGGTAGTCTGGTGTGCCATTTCATTTCATAACACGACACCTTTCGTTGTAATCCGTGGCACCCTTACAGCCCATGGGTAAGTCGACGATATTCTACGCTCCGTTTGGTCGCCCTTCATTTAAAACCACCCTGGAACTAAATTTCAGTAAGATAATGCACGCCAGCACACGTTGAGAGCCTACACTACATGTCTTCGTGCTTTTAAATTCCTGCCTTGGCCATCGAGTTCGCCAGATCTCTCCCCAGTTGAGAAAGTTTGGAGGCTTATGGGTAGGGCCCTCCAACCAGCTCAGGATTTTGGCTATGTAATGTGCCAATCAGAAAGAATTTGCAACGACATCCCTTGGATCGACACGTTATTGACTTGATCAACATATGAAACTCTTTGTCTTGAATAAATCACCCAGTTTTTCTGAAAATGGAATCATTTATTTGTCTGTACATGCCTATCACATCTATCGATTTCCATACTGCGTGAGCGACTTTTCTCTTTTTTTGTCTTAGAGTGCATGTATTTCCGATCATTGGCTCCATACATGTAAATAATTTCATCCCCAAAACTGTAGGACGTGCTCCACATATGGCAACATTCGCTTGGTTATAAACTGTGCTATGTTTTTAAATTTCCCCGATAAACTTTAAAGCGCGACAGATCTCTATTTGAACAATGATTAGCACGCAACTCCTGTCTTCAGTCGTATCGTGTTTGAAGTACAGGATCTAACGTGTTTCAGCCTGCCGCGTCTACTAATTCACAGAGTGGTGTAATTTACTATGCAGTGGCAATTCTTCCGTCGTTTTCACGAGTACGGCCTTTATGAAACTGACCTTTACTGAGACATGATGGACATCGTTACACGCGGTTTTGCGTGTTTACGAGTACTGATAGAGAACGAAAGCAGCAGGAAATTGTGTGATATATAATTCTGGCGGTTATCGACTCATCTGTACCGGCCCCTTTCTGTTTTAGATCTGAATGGGATAAAACGTAATGTTAGGCAGCCTAGCTCGTTTAGAAATTTATGGCCATATGGTACACGCGATTGTAATCTATGTTTCAGAAATAAATTATATTTTCTTTAGAGTTACTGCAGTTAGGTCTAGATGTGGTAACGGCGCCTAATTATGTTCTTTTCCGCTTTAATTGTTGGCGTACAGCGTTACACTTTTATGATGTTGTTTACTGGCGTATCAATTTCTAAGTTTTAGGACATTGGTTCACATCTAAGAACCACACATACTTGTTGATTTCCTGCTCAGTAGGCTGTCAGACCACTGAAGATGTAATCAGATCACCCCACATCTTGAACAGCGTGTGAACAAAATGCAGTATTTTGTGCCTCTAATTAACAAATTACAAGTCAGTTCTAATTTCTGAGGGATTCCTTTCATCGCTCCATATCGGTACGTACATGTCTGAGTCAGTGAAGACAAGGCATTCGCAATGTATACTGAGGCGCCAAAGAAACTGATATACGCATGCGTATTCAAATACAAAGATATGTAAACAGGCGGAATACGGTCGGTAACCCCTATATAAGACAAGTGTCTGACGCAGTTCTTAGGCTACTGCTGATACAATGCCAGGTTATCAAGTTTGAACGTGGTGTTTTGGTCGGCGCACGAGCTATGGGATCCAGCGTCTGCGAGATAGGGAACAAATGGGGATTTTCCCGTACGACCATTTCACGAATGTACCGTGAATATCAGGAATCAGGTAAAACATCAAATCTCCGACAACGCTGCGGCCGGAAAAACAGCCTGTAAGAATGTGACCAATGACAACTGAAGAGAATCGTGGCAGAAGTGCAACCCTTTGGCAAATAACGGCAGGTTTCAGTGCGTGAAACATTCAACGAAATTTCATCGATATGGGCTTCCGGACTCAAAGGCCCAATCGTGTATCCTTGATGACTGCACAACACAAAGCTTTAAGCCTCGCCTTGACCCATCGTCACCGACATTGGATTGTTGATGACTGGAAACATCTTACCTTGTTTGGACGAGTCTCGTTTCAAATTGTACCGAGCCAATGGACGTGTATGGGTATGGAAAGAACCTCATGAATCCAATGACCCTGCATGTCTGTAGGGTACTTTTCAAGCTGGTTCAGGCTCCGTAACGATGTGGGGTGTGTGCAGTTGGAATGATATGGGAGTATTGGCGCAAGGCCAGTTCTACCCCAAAGTACTATTATCCAAGACCGTGGCGATGACGCCACACAAGACAGCGGCCGTGACATCATCTGATGACATCAACCACAATGGCGGATTTTGGCAGGAAGTTTGAATTTTGATGGGAAGATAGGTTAATTGGGCTACCTCACTAACCAAAACCACCTCACCTCCCTTTCCTCAGAAAATGGCGGGAAATTCAAATTCCATTGGGATTATGCATCACACCACCACCTAACCTAAGAAAATGGAGCGAATGAAAGGGCGCTTGGACTGCCTCCACTAACTTGAGTCACCTGACCACCACCTCATTCTAGGAAATAGTGAGAGGGGGACTCGACCTGTGCTGGACATAAGTGTTTATTATTTTGCATGCAACAGTCTCTATTTAAGCAGTTAGAGGCAGTACCACCATCCAGGAAGTTTGCCACGATGTCCGGACTCCAACTGACCTAGTACTGCTACCAGACGGTGCTCTCATCCATGATGTAATCCAAGATGGCCACTGTGACGTCAGCTGCTTTTGAGAGTACCATTATCCGAGATAGCAGGAAACAGTTTCTTCACCATGAGGTGTAGACTCAAGCAAACAGTACCACTGCCGGAGGGCGCTCTCATCTCTGACATAATTCAGGATGGCTACCATGACATCAACTGATGACACAAGTACAGCTATCCAAGGTGGCGGGAAACAGTGTGTTCGCCATGAAGCCTGGGTCTAGTACACAGCACCACCACCAGAGAGCGCAGTCATTAGTTCTGTGATGTAATCCAAGATGACGTTCTGGGTGGGGGAAATGGGGGGAAAAGTACTCTGCCTGTGCAGGCAGTGTCTCCACCACAAGCTCTAGAGTCCAAATGATCCAGTACATATGACTACCACAAGAAGGTGCTGTCATCCCTCCTGTGATGTAATCTATGATGGTGGTTCGGAGGGGGAAAATGGCACGAAAATTACTCAGCCTGCGCTGTTCTGCTGGAGAGAGTAAGGACTGAGTGTACTTCATTTATTTTGGAACAATTTATTTAGGTATGGATTATGAAAGATAATACTATATTTATCACACTGAAACCAAACACGCACTCTGACATGTTTGGTGTCACGGCACACAGTTCACAGACCTGTAAACTACTTCTAAATAACGCTCTGCACACACTCAAACAACATCAAGAACGTCTCCCAGGACCCAGTCCCTTCCACTGGTGGACCAAACTTTGAACACAGAATACGTGCTTGGGCGTAATGCGTGGTTGGTGCACCTGCGAACCCTATCACAGATGTGACGTGTGGGGGATACACCCACGAACATCAGTCCGGATATATAGTCCATGGCAGATCCACACTTGAATTCTAACTTGAATGTGGTATATTGTGGATCTGCATCCCAACGTTGCTCAAGATATAAAGTGGGGCAGATCCACCTTTGAACGCTAACTTGGATCTCCTGCAGGTCCTCAGAGCCTTCTGAGACACATGCATATACACAGTCATACAGAAAAAAAGAACAAACCCTCTCCTAATGTGGAGGTGACTGGATACAATCGAATACAGTGTTTTGTGCCCCCAAATGAGCGCATTTGGCTTAGGTATTGTCAGCTGTGCTACATTTACAAGCAGTTTTAGAACATGGAACCAGAGGTTAGGTCATGATTGCATGTATAGAACTGACACAAAAAAATCGACAGACTGAGAAAACTGCCAGGGAGTAGGTATAAATTCACGGTATATACACAGAATCCAGGGAAATTGAGGAAGTACTTATGTATCTGCTGGTTTGCGTGGGGAAAAGTATGTGCCAGCAATAGCAATCCGAGAAAATGTCGACATGGAAGTGAACGTATCAGAGCTGTAAATTTTTTCTCCATCGAGCTAGCATTATACTGTATGTCTATTGCGGTACCAGTGGTACACCTGAGTTACTGCTGTATTTGACACTTTCCTAGAAGCAGAGAACCATCCGCCTCTAAACTTACATGCATCTGCGTTAAAGGATAACAGTGAGTGGACGGGGTAGACTGATCATGCTTTCTATAGAGGGAAAAGGTGCTACATGTCAATTTTTCCACTGTTTTGTCAGTTTGCATCAGCCACGTGACCTAACCAGCATACGACTGGTATACAACCACGTCTTCTGTTGTTGTTGTTGTTGTTGTTGTGGTCTTCAGTCCTGAGACTGGTTTGATGCAGCTCTCCATGCTATTCTATCCTGTGCAAGCTTCTTCATGTCCCAGTATCTACTGCAACCTACATCCTTCTGAATCTGTTTAGTGTATTCATCTCTTGGTCTCCCTCTACGATTTTTACCCTCCACGCTGCCCTCCAATACTAAATTGGTGACCCCTTGATGCCTCAGAACATGTCCTACCAATCGATTCCTTCTTCTAGTTAAGTTGTGTCACAATGTTCTCTTCTCCCCAATCCTATTCAATACTTCCTCATTAGTTATATGATCTACCCATCTAATCTTCAGCATTCTTCTGTAGCACCACATTTCGAAAGCTTCTATTCTCTTCTTGTCCAAACTATTTATCGTCTATATTCACTTCCATACATGGCTACGCTCCATACAAATACTTTCAGAAACGACTTCCTGACACTTAAATCAATACTCGATGATAACAAATTTGTCTTCTTCAGAAATGCTTTCCTTTCCATTGTCAGTCTACATTTGATATCCTCTCTACTTCGACCATCATCAGTTATTTTGCTCCCCAAATACCAAAACTCCTTTACTACTTTAAGTGTCTCATTTCCTAATCTCATTCCCTCAGTATCATCCGATTTAATTCGAATACATTCCATTAACCTCGTTTTGCTTTTGTTAATGTTCATCTTATACCCTCCTTTCAGGAAACTGTCCATTCTGTTCAACTGCTCTTCCAAGTCCTTTGCTGTCTCTGACAGAATTACAATGTCATCGGCGAACCTCAAATTTTTATTTCTTCTCCATGGATTTTAATACCTACTTCGAATTTGTCTTTTGTTTCCTTCACTGCTTGCTCAATATACAGATTGAATAACATTGGGGATAGGCTACAACCCTGTCTCACTCCCTTCCCAACCACTGCTTCCCTTTCGTGCCCCTCGACTCTTGTAACTGCCATCTCGTTACTGTACAAATTGTAAATAGCCTTTCGCTCCCAGTATTTTACCCCTGCCACCTTCAGAATTTGAAAGATAGTATTCCAGTCAACATTGTCAAAAGCTTTCTCTAAGTCTACAAATGCTAGAAACGTAGGTTTGCCTTTCCTTAATCTAGCTTCTAACATAAGTCGTAGGGCCAGTATTGTCTCACGTGATCCAGCATTTCTACGTAATCCAAACTGATCCCTCCCGAGGTCGGATTCTACCAGTTCTTCCTTTCGTCTATAAAGAATTCGTGTTAGTATTTTGCAGCTGTGACTTATTAAACTGATAGTTCGGTAATTTTCGCATCTGTCAACACCTGCTTTCTTTGGGTTTGCAATTATTATATTCTTCTTGAAGTGTGACGGTATTTCGCCTGTCTCATACATCTTGCTCACCAGATGGCAGAGTTTTGTCAGTACTGGCTCTCCCAAAGCCGTCAGTAGTTCTAATGGAATGTTGTCTACTCCCTTAGCCTTGTTTCGACTCAGGTCTTTCAGGGCTGGGTCAAACTATTCACGCAGTATCGTATCTCCCATTTCATCTTCATCTATATCCTCTTCCATTTCCATAATATTGTCCTCAAGTACATTGCCCTTGTATAGGCCCTCTATATACACCCTCCACCTTTCTGCTTTCCCTTCTTTGCTTAGAAATGGGTTTTCATCTGAGCTCTTGATATTCATACAAGTGGTTCTTTTTTCTCCAAACGTCTCTTTACTTTTCCTATAGGCAGTTTCTATCTTACCCTTAGTGAGATAACCCTCTACATCCTTACATTTGTCCTCTACCCATCCCTGCTTAGCCATTTTGCACTTCCTGACGATCTCGTTTTTGAGACGTTTGTATTCCTTTTTGCCTGCCTCATTTACTGCATTTTTATATTTTCTCCTTTCGTCAATTAAATTCAGTATTTTTTCTGTTACCCAAGTATTTCTAGTAACCCTCGTCTTTTTACCTACTAGGTCCTCTGCTGCCTTCACTACTTCATCTCTGAAAGCTACCCGTTCTTCTTCTACTTTATTTCTTTGCCCTATTCCAGTCAATTGTTCCCTTATGCTCTCTCTGAAATTCTGTACAACCCCTGGTTCTTTCAGTTTTTCCAGGTCCCATCTCCTTAAATTCCCACCTTTTTGATCAGAGTCCACATCTGCCCTGGAAATGTTTTACAATTTAAAACCTGGTTTCTACGTCTCTGTCTTACCATTATGTAATCTGTCTGAAACCTGTTAGTATCTCCAGGCTTCTTCCATGTATACAACCTTCTTTTATGATTTTTGAACCAAGTGTTAGCTATAATTAAGTTGTGCTCTGTGCAAAATTCTATCAGGCGGCTTCCTCTTTCATTTCTCTCCCCCAATCCATATTCACCTACTACGTTTCCTTCTCTCCCTTTTCCTACCACCGAATTCCCGTCACCGATGACTATTAAACTTTCGTCTCCCTTCACTATCTGAATAATTTCTTTTATTTCATCATACATTTCATCAATTTCTTCGTCATCTGCCGAGCTAGTTGGCATATAAACTTGTACTACTGTAGTAGGCGTGGTCTTCGTGTCTACGTTGGCCACAATAATGCGTTCACTATGCTGTTTGTAGTAGCTTACCCAAAATCCTATTTTTTAATCCATTTTTAAACCTACTCCTGCATCACCCCTATTTGATTTTGTATTTATAACCTTGTATTCACCTGACCAGAAGTCTTGTTCCTCCCGCCACCGAACTTCACTAACTCCCACGATATCTTAATGTAACCTATCCATTCCCCTTTTTAAGTTTTCTAAGCTACCTGCCCGATTAAGGGACCCGACATTCCACGCTACAATCCGTAGAACGCCAGTTTTCGTTCTCCTGATAACGACGTCCTCTTGAGTAGTCTCCGCCGGGAGATCCGAATGGGTGACTATTTTACCTCCGGAATATTTTAAGCCAGAGGACGCCATCATCACTTAACCATACGGTAAATCTGCATGCCCTCGGGAAAAATTACGGCTGTAGTTTCCCCTTGCTTTCAGCCGTTCGCAGTACCAGCACAGCAAGGCCGTTTTGGTTAGTGTTACAAGGCCAGATCAGTCAATCATCCAGACTTGTGCCCCTGCAACTACTGAAAAGGCTGCTGCCCCTCTTCAGGAACCTCACGCTTGTCTGGCCTCTCAGCAGATACCCCTCCGTTGTGGTTGCACCTACGGTACGGTCATCTCGCTGAGGCACGCAAGCCTCCCCACCAACGGCAAGATCCATGGTTCTTCTTCTGCATGTGATTTCAATCACTGTCTACTTGCACTCGTTAATGGCAAACTTGTTGGTCATCAGAGGACTTCCATCTCATGTGTGATGAAACATGGCACTATCCTTTAAACTAACTTTGATTTATGCATTGAACTCCAACCCCTCGTCGCATCTTGGGTGTAAAATCGAGTCTTCTGGTTCATAACTAAGTTATCGATAGGTGACTGTGAGTTACTATAATCCTCATGTATACATTTGCCTGACAGATGTGCTGTTTGCAGAGATAGCGGCGGAATGACTTGTAATTATCACTTGTCGGATGCTGCTGCTATGCGCTTATCTGTTTCCTTGTAAGAGGTATTCGCTGTTACTAACGGTCTTTTTATATAGGGCTGATGCAGGCATAGTATAAATTCCGAGCTGTGATCGGATGTGAACATTGGGTGCTATACATCTCCAGAAAGCTATATTGTACTAGTATGTTTTAGGGAAGTAGTTTTCTCGTATCACCATTCGATAATATATTTTGTCGTAGAGAAACTGGGAAGAAGCATCTACGTCACCCGCTTGCAATGTATTTCTTGCTTTGGAATATTAACAGCGCATCTCGAGTAATCTTGTGCACTTGGATGGATGAGTACTAGGAAAGCTCCGTTCAGTCACGAGACGTGATGTGTTGCGGCCTACTTCTGGTCGGTTGCAGATTGAATCGGTAATGGTGCTGCAGGGTGGATTAGTCAATGACAGTTTGAGGAGGGTCTCTCACTATCTAATTCTACCCCAAGACAGTGAGAATCCTCTGTGACTCCTATACACGGAGACAGATCGTAAATTAAGCAGTATCCTGGAGGTGTCTGATATACTGAGATGTTGTATGTGTTCGAGAATTAACAGTGAATGGACATCCTGCAGAGTCATCTTTCCACATTCACAATGATACTAGCAAAGTGGAGAAGGGGTGGTTTAACTATGATAATGAAACTGGGAAACATGCTGTCACATCATTGGTTAGTGTTGAAATTACTCTAAAATTGCTAAAATTGTTCGCACTCTCAACTTTGATGCCTATTGTTAGAGTACATCGCTGATGTCTTTCCTACCCAATCTGCCCACTGCATGCTGTTGGTGACCACATAATGATTGAGAAAGAGTTTTGGTGGATGGACAACAGCTTCTGGGTTGGACAGCACCGAAATAGTGACCGCGTACCTGACTACAATATGTTGAATCAGTCGAAATGGAACGTAGAGTCATCAGCTATTCCATGACTATGACAGATAAATTTAAATGTAAAGCTCGTGAATCGCTTTCGGAGGCCAGCCGCGGTGGTCTAGAGGTTCTAGGCGCTCAGTCCGGAGCCGCGCGACTGCTACGGTCGCAGGTTCGAATCCTGCCTCGGGCATGGATGTGTGTGATGTCCTTAGGTTAGTTAGGTTTAAGTAGTTCTACGTTCTAGAGGACTGATGACCATATATGTTAAGTCCCATAGTGCTCAGAGCCATTTGAACCATTTTGACCCACTTTCGGATTGTAGTTTGGAAACCATCCACAAAGCTGCAAAACTCCCCCAATTTGCTTATGTTCTAACTCTCTTTTATTTAAAATCATACAGTGTTTGTGGCGTGTTACGGTAGCCACAGTAACAATATGATTTAAATTGTACAATGTCTAGTTTTCTGTGGCAGGCTGAGGATAATAGCGTCTTATAGGCCAATTTAGGACCAGATACAGACCTCAAAGTTGTGGCAGAAAAACAAAATGTGTGGCAGTGTTCGAAGAGTGTTAGAAAACAATGGCACAGTGTCACAGGGAGCGTCTCTTGTGACTAAAGGTATAGTCTGTAGGATACGGCCAGCCTCCTGCAGTATGGGTGATGAAACCATAAACTTACTTCTGCAACGGATCAAAAGCTGTGTATTAAAAAGGATCGTCTCGCATCGGCACTATCAGCAGTTTGACAGGTAAATTCGATGATGGACGGGGTGTACCGTTAGGAATGCCATTCTGGGAAGAATTGCAACAATTCTCTCTTTGTGCCGGGCCCACATCACAGCTATGCATCATCGCTCCAGCAACGGCGCCTAGGGGAGTTCTGTATCGGAAGCACTTAGTGGAGCTTTTATAGCTCGTAATTTTTTTCTGTTGTATGGTACAGAATAACGATGACAGCATGTTGGGGAGATAGATGTGATGGATGCAGATCTGCTTCGGTTTGTAGTATGTGTATCTAGTTTGGGTACACACTACATGAGCATATCATCAATCGTAAAATACACATGCTGCCCAGAGGTGTCTCCCATATGGGACTGGTGTGAGTGCATGTTGGAGTTGTGTGACATATGTATAACACTCAGAGAACTTTAACTGAATACCCGAAAATAGAAGCAACTTTCACTTTCCCACTGCAGGTAGCAGCAGCATGAGAGTCGTGGCTCGCACTGACTTCTGTCTTGTGGTGGCTCATGGTTGGATGGATGTACGTGCACTCTTGGAGCGTCTATGCTCTGCAAATAGGTCTTCGCTCCCATCCAGTTACTTCAGCAACGGTGTCTAGCTGATCACATATTTTGAGAGGAGTTTCTCAGGAGTCAAGTATGAAAGGGATGTCGCCACCTCATGTTTGCGGGCACCTGTGCATGGTTTGAGAATGCCGGTGGATCTCCACTTCAGGGAAGATGTGTAGTAACCTTCTTTGCGACCCAGCAAACTGGGCTGGCGGGTGGTGCCTGCATGTCTCTGTTACATTATTTTGCGAGCAGGTCTGTAGGCTGCACTATGTGTTATTTGGACAGTTTATAAGTACTGAGTGGGTCTACACATTAGTGTACCGCATTATTTAGGAGGACTTTTCATGTCTGTAGTGAAATTACTTCGGTACTTTAGGAGTTGTTTGCGTGTCTGCAGAGCGTTATTTAGAAGTAGTTTACGGGTCTGTGGGCTGTGTGGCATGACACCAAATACGTCAGAGCGCGTGTTTTGTAACAGTGTGATAAATATACTACAATAATTGCGTAGGTTTCCGTTACCAGAGTCAGTCGGTATAAAAGTTTTCCGGGTATGGTACTGCGTCATAATGTAAAAACTACTGCTGCAGGAGAAAAACCAACGTTTCGGCCACGATTGCAGTGGCCTTCTTCTGGACCTAATGGTGCGTTCTAGCTGTGAAGTGTCCTATATATTTTGTTGTTAGTGCACCCTGCGCTTGCCATTAAATCATAATTTTAAAAAGGTATTTAGTTTCATTGGTCCCTTGAGGAAGAAGGTGAGGGAACTTTATTTTAATACGTTATTGCGGTGGATGGAGAACGTGACCTCTGTTATCTATTGGCTCTTGGTTACGTAGCATGATTGGCGGTCACCGTCGAATCAGAAGCTTGCTGTTGTCTACCAACTGCTGGACGTCGGCCGCGCGTCGGCAGTTACTCGCCGGTGGTGCTCGTTCCTCGTGTTGACAGTGTGGTCTGTTGAGCTCTGATTGCTGGCAGCCAAGATGGGGCAAGCCTGAGTCCAACCTCCCTGTTCATGTTGTTAGGGTGTTTAAGTATTTCGATGGCCTCTCTGATTTTGCGTTTCGTCATAATTGGCAGCTTGGCCAACACACAGGCTTCGCAGAATTTTATGTCTTTTCCGCAGTCTCGCTGGTGTTCTGCCACTGCGGATTTGTTGTGTTGACCTAGACGAATATAAATCTCATGTTCCCGAACCTGCGTTGCCATTGGCCTACCAGTTTTGCCGATGTATGCCTCTCCACATTCACATTCAGCCTTGTAGACGCCTGCAGAGTGTAATGCAAACACCTTGTCCTTTTAATGCATCCACCTGGAGCCTAGCACATCCTGAATCCTACGACCACTATAGAAGACAGGCTGCAACCCAAAACGGCGAAGTTGTTTGCCTATTCGGTCAGTAACGTTCTTCACATAAGGTAATCGCACTGTTGGCTGCAGTTTGTCTATTTCTTGCTTTACTTTCTTGCTTGTGTTCGTCGACAAGGCTGTGTTTATCGACTTATGGCTGTAGCCTTTGGCTAGAAACGTTGTGCGTAACCTTTCAATCTCAGGTGCGATGCTTTGACCATCACTTAGGCACTGCGCATGGATTGCCAAAGAACGGATGACAGAGTTCTTCTTCGCTGGGTGGTGGTAGGATTGGGCATGCAGATACCTGTCTGTATGTGTAGGCTAGTGATATACTCTTCGACCCAGTGAACCCTCCGTTCTCCTGTACACTTCGACGTCTAGAAATGGGATAACACCATTCTTTTCTACTTCCAGCGTGAACTCTATCTTCCCGTGCTTATTGTTCAAATATTCGTGAAACTTGTGTAACTCCATTTCACCATGAGGCCATATAGCGAACATGTCGTCCATGTGTCTGAACCAGCAACGTAGGTGTAAGGGTGCTGAACCAAGGGCTGTTGCTTCAAAGGCTTTCATGAATATGTCGGTACCAGCGGAGATAGGGGACACCTCATTGCTACGCCGTCTGTCTGCTCGTAGTATTTTCTTTGCCATTTGAAGTATGATGAAGTCAGGCACAACTCTACCAGCTCGCATATGTCTGGCGGGACATGCTCCTGAAGGATGCAGATAGTTTCATCTCCTGGCACGTTAGTAAATAGTGATTTCAAGTAAAAGCTGACCATGAAACGCAGTGAACACTAACAAAAAACATAAAGGACACTGCACAGCTGGAATGCACCATTAGACCCAGAAGAAGGCCACTGCAATCATGGCCAAAACGTTGGTTTTTCTCCAGCAGCAATAGTTTTTACATTAAGATGAGTTACCGTACCTAGAAAACTTTTATGTCGAAATATACTACTATCTTTCAAAATCCAAACCCAAATAAATTGATATAAAATAAATAAAGCACACGCCTTCCCTACTCTCTCCAGCAGCACAGCATAGGCTGAGTCATTTTCGCACCATTTTCCCCCTCCGGACCACTATCATAGATTACATCACACAAGGGATGACAGCACCCTCTGGTGATAGTAATGTGTCCTACGTCGCTTGGACTCTAGATCTTGTGGTGGAGACACTGCCTGCAAAATAAACACTTATATCCATCACAGGCCGAGTCCTTTCCCCCCACCCACCCATACCCCCCACCCAGACTGTCATCTTTGATTACATCACATAATGGATGACGGTGCTCTGGTGGTGGTGCTGTGTACTTGACCTGGGCTTTGTGGCGAACACACTGTTTCCTGCCATCTTGGATAATGGTACTTGTGTCATCAGCTGACCTCATGATAGCCATCTTAATTACGTCAGGGATCACAGCGCCATCTGGTGGTGGTACTGTGTATTAGGTCTGTTGGGCTCTTAGACCTCATGGTGAACAAAATGGATGGCTGGGCTGCATCAAATTGTTTAAATACAGGGTAGTGCATGCAAAAAGACTAAAGACTAATGCTAGCAAATGTAGAGCTCTCCCTAGCCATTTTCTAGGAAGAGGTGGTGCTCGGGTGACTTACTTTAGTAGAGGTAGTCCAAGTGCCCTTTCTTTTCCGCCATTTTTCTTACATTAGTAGACGCTGCCTTGTCCTGATTGAATTTGAACTTCCTGCAATTTTATGGGGGAGGGGGTTCGGTCAGTGGGGGTAGCCCAATTGATCTATTTTCCTGTCATTTTCCCCACCCCAGACCGTCATGTTGAATTACATCATGGAAAGGATGACAGAGGGCTCTGGTGGTGGTACTGTGTACTAGGCCACTTGGACCTCATGATGAACACTCTGCTTCCCACCATCTTCGGTTCAAATGGTTCAAATGGCTCTGAGCACTATGGTACTACTTCTGAGGCCATCAGTCCCCTAAAACTTAGAACTAACTGTAGCGGTCATGCGGTTCCAGACCGTAGAGCCTAGAACTGCTCGGCCATTCCAGCCAGCCCATCTTGGGTAGTGGTACTTGTGTCATCAGTTTATGTCATGGCAGCCTTCTTGGTTTATGTCACGGATGAGTGGTACTGTGTACTAGGTCCACATCTTGTGGTGAAGACACTGTTTCCCACCATTTTGGATACTGGTACTCGCGTCATCAGCTGATGTCGCAGTAGCCAGTGGTCGTTTCGAGATATGTGAGTGCCAGAAAAACGATTTACTAGTGACTGCAATCATTATAGGACTTCTCCATACGATCCAACACACAGACATCATATCTTGTTGATAGTGTAACATTAGAGATCTGAAAAGCTAGTGAACATTTCTTGCGACTTCAATCAGCGCACCATCCACTATTATTTGTGATCCTTCTCAACCAGTCATCGCATATAACTCAGTGGATATAGCGCAGAACCTCTGACATGGTATCGAGATGGAATATATTACACATATATGAGAAATATCTTGTGGCTTGAGGGAGTTGCAGATAGCTGTTTCATATCACGTTCCTTAGCCGAAACACCTTCACAAATAATCGTTTTTATGACGATATTGCATCGTCGGTTACATGTAACCAGACTGCTGGTCTAATAATTTACATTCCTATGATCACCGTATCGGTATTTGTCTGGAAAAACCACGTGATTCGTAGGTAATGCCATACATCGATTTATAAAGCCAGTATAGCTTCTAACACGGATTTTTGTGTGCACCTGTAGAGCGAAGATCACTTGTGGCAGCAACATACTGTATTTGTTGCGAACGAGTTTTTTAAAAATATGGCAGATTACGCCTCTTTTTCTAAGACACAGTGGTAACACTCGCAAGAAAAACTTATGAGACATGTCCACCCACGGCTGATTTTCTCTCATCATTATGTTGTATCGTGTGGAATCATTGATTGGTCAAGTTTTATACTTAATAGTAGTAGGGGATGTGTGATGGGTTCACCTCAAGTATCAGGCTTACACAGTATGTGTTTGTGTTTCGACATGTGCAAAGGAGATGACTGTCGAATACTATGATAGCACTGTTAACACAGTATTCCACAGTCAAGTCATGAGAATGGTACAGATATTTCTATTTCCAGAGACACAGCCTTCAACAAGGATTATTTCTGATACTTCGCTCATTGTCGAATTTCATTCAGTTGTGACTGTGACCGTAACATTTAATTGTAAGTACAATGATAAAACATATATGTGACCGGTTTTCTAGGATGATTCTGTCTATGCATGGTATGTCGGAGGCCTAACTCACGTTTCTGATTATCATTGGGATCTGTCTGAATTGAGAGGCCTTTTGGATCATAGGAATGTAGCTGAGTTAACGATGTCGTTCTCTAGACGTCAGATTAGAGACCTTAGAACGTTTTGGATAGCCTTCGCGAATCCATGGATATTTGAGAAGATTCAATATGGACGTGTGTTTGCGCTGGGTCGTTATTCCCACCCATGTGAATGGTTCTGTTCATTGCTTCTGCACATTTCACGCCTTTATTTAGTTGAGGGAACATGGATTGTGGTGTGTGCAGCTGTCAGGTGAAAGACACGTTTGCTGGTTCTCTAGACATGAGAAAAACGTTTCTTTGTAAGTTATAGGGATGATTTGGAATCTGTTACATCACCAACATCAGTATTAGTGAGCGGAAAAATCAGTTGCATCTATTTTTTTTGTCAATTTTTTTCACATAAAGGTCCTCTCACATGGGATAAGTTTCCAGTTAATCAGTGGTACAGAGCACATTCTACCTCGATGAAGTTTTGGGTTCGTAGAGAAATAATTTCCAGTCTATATCTTGGGAATTATGTTCCGTCAGCGATCGGTAGGATGCTGCCGTGTGCTTAATATCGAGAAATACCTCGAAAATGGTATATTATTATCGCAAACCATGCGAAAATACATCGGTTCTTGTAATCCCAGAGTCCCGAGATGGGTGTAGAAATACAAGCTAGCAATCAGATCGGGACCAGAAACAGTAACGCGTTACTGCTGAGGGGAAGCAAGCCAAAACTTGTAGACGAGTTCTGAGTGTGACTTAGGTCCATTGAGGGCATTCTGGTCACCCGTCAGGCTTGGATGACCGCCGACCTGGCAGGGAAATATCTAGTGCTGTAAGGGGTATATACAGTGCTGTCTGTCTTGGTGGTATATGTACAAGTGATGTAAAAGGGATGATTTTGTATGGCAGACTATACGATTTGCATGTGTACTACATCAAAACAGTAGGCAGTGATATACGGCAGGTTTGGAGATCGATTTCATGCTCTAATATTCAAGCTCCTATCATCAGTGGGAGAGCAGTGTAATGGAGTAAGAGTCTTTCCATATTTGAGGATATCTAGTGCACTTTGCAGGGTTTAATTGTCGATGCAGTATGGGAATCTGTGTAACATAGTTTTTGGCTCGGAAAGCTCCATTTGCAGAAAAAAAGAAGAGGCTGGTGCTGCTTCCACACTGGCTTTATCAGTAGATTTCATAATAGCCAATCACAATGCTCGATTCATTCACAAGACTGCCTTTGTGCTTTACACTTCCCTGAACAATCTGTATGAAAACTTCAAAGTGATGTGACTTTTCTAGGTTTTGCTTATGATTGGAGCATCGATTAGAAATCATGTGCATGTTCCATCGTTCGTTCAGGAAACTCAAAGTAGCCTGTAAGGTCACAAAACTTAACATCCCTGGACTCCCATATATTGGAAAAATAAGAGAAAAGGAAACTCCAACGATTCCAGACGGCATGAGAAATACCAACCGGTGCGGATGAAATTCAACGTGTAGTTTTTTCCGTCGGGAATCGCTGCATAGCATCAGCTAGTACACAAAGACAATATTTTGAGCTCTTGAAATGACAGTCATAATGATAAACCCTCGAATCGAACCAGAGTTTCGTGTCTGTTTACATTTGGTTCAGTACGGCAGACATTTGGTGAGCCCTCTTCTCCTCGCGAAAGGGTAGTTGCTTGCAGCACTTTTATATTGTTTCTATTTCATCGGGTTGCACACTTGTTAAGTCACTGAAGTCTCTCGAAGGCCTCTATGGTACAGAAAAAAAAACATATGGTTACTCCAGAGAAAAACTAGGTACGTGGCATAACATTAAAAACTACTTGCGAATGCCAGAAGATTTACCACATTATCTTTATGAAAATCGCACATCATATATTTACTGATTCTGGGGTGGCCTGGCTTAGATACCTTACCCTGTAAGCAATTGTTTTATGTTTGCCTTGTAAATACCATTTTTTCAACTGATATTTTGGGCCAAATACCGTCAAGCCATTGCCTTCCTTCCCTATCAGTGCTGCACAGAAATTCCACATGCCAAGGAGCACATCACAGATCATTTTATATCTTCTGTACGTAGGACACAACAGTGCGCTGACGTACCCACGTACAGTTTAGTATCTGCGACCATAGCAGCGCTCCAACTGCAGGAGAAATGGGACCAGTTGTGGACAAGAAACTTACTCACCACCGAAATAGCCAAACGATCGAATACAGCCTTTAGGCGCAAATATTGTTCGAGTATTTTAAGATTTCATCGTGAAGACTATGAGAGTACAAAGGGATTCCCTCTGGTATGGAATGCTACTTCATAATTGCGACAGTTCGTAGGTGGACTGCAACTATGCGGCATACTCACCTCCCTGTTTTTCTGTCAGAGTTGTCTCCCTCCACCAAAATGTTTCATTTTAAGGGACTGAGGCCCGTATTTTATCCTCTCACGTCTGACACATCAAATCGGGGTGGAATGGCAGGGACTACAGCATGGACATGGAATAGCATTTGCTGAAATAACTAGTAAGTACTCGAAGCAAACAGTCAATTGGTTAAAATGGCTCTGAGCACTATGGGACTTAACTTCTGAGGCCATCAGTTCCCTAGAACTTAGAACTACTTAAAACTAACTAACCTAAGGACATCACACATACCCACGCCCGAGGCAGGATTCGAACCTGCGACCGTAACGGTTGCGCGGTTCCGGACTGAAGCGCCTAGAACCTCTCGGCCACCGCGGCCGGCTATCAAATAGTCAACTGTCTAAACGAAACGAACGGGTACAATCATAAAATATCCTTGCACAATACCAAACTTTCCATGGTAATGGAAGGAATCGTATGACATTGTTGGATGAGAGACGCCAAGAGGATGGTTCAGCCACTTGATGGGAATGAGTTTTCTTCCTCCACGAGTAACAGCCCCACCCCGCGGAACCACACAGATGTGTGTTAAATGTATCTGTGAAGTGCAGGAAACTGCGTTACGAGTCATATACAATGACGGAAAAAGTCGCAACAACAAAAAATTATTAATGTAGAGTAATGAAATTTCGACAATACATTTGTTTAGGTAACATATTTTTAAATGCTTAATATTGGAAGATCGTAGATTAATGTAAGTAGCCACAATGAAAATGTGAAATGCTGATACATTAATAACCGGTTAAACAGCCAAAATGTTTAATGCAAGCATGCAAAGAGTTCATGCATTGTCTTGTACATGTATCGAATGTCACTTTCTGGGATGCGGTACCATGCCTGTTAATTCTGATCGATATGTACTAATGCTGTTTGGGAACGACACTGGAGTTGTCATCTAATGGTGTCCCATATGTGCTCGACTGGGGACAGATATGGTGGTCGAGCAGGCAACATCTTGGCACTCTGTAGACCATGTTGAGTTACAACAGCGATATTTGGGCGAGCGCTACCCTGTTGGGAAACAGCCCCTGGAATGCTGCCATCCATGAACAGTCTAATCACCAGACTGACGTACAGTTTTCTAGCCAGGGTGCGTGGGATAACCACGAGAGTGTTCCTGCAATCCTACGAAATCCCACCCGAGTCTACAGCTTGGTTACAGAGCCTCAACTGTCCTCCATCTGACCAACACACGGCCATCCTCGGCACAGCGTTAGACCCAGCTTTCATCAGAAAACAAAACAGACTTCAACTTTTCCCTCCAATGATCTTCCGCTTGACACCATTGAAATCGCAAATGGCGGTGGTTTGTGATAAGTGGAATGAATGCTTCAGGGCATGTGGCTCGGAGCTATCCTTGAAATAATCGATTTGTAACAGTTATTTGTCTCGCTGTGTTGCCAACTGCTGCCCAGATTGCTGCTGCAGAAGCAGTACGATGCGCCAGAGCCATATATCGAACACGATGGTCTTCCCTCTCGATAATGCCATGTGACCGTCTGGAGCCTGGTCTTCTGGTGGCAGTACATTCTCGACAGCACCGCTGCAAGCAGTCATGAACAGTGGCTATGTTCCTGCCAAGTATTTCTGCAATATCGCAAAAGGAACATCAAGCTTCTCGTAGTCCAGTTACAAGACCTCGTTGAAGCTCAATGAGGTCGTTGTTAAAGGCGTCTTTGGCGATTGAAAGAGATTCTCTACTGGCGTCAACTCACTGCGTCCAATCTGAAGGGTAACTACAACTAACGGGCGTTACAACGGGTATCTAAAGCAAACCTGATTTCATACTGATAGTGGCGCTATCTGAATAGATATCACCTTTCAGCAGTTGAAACACTGTAAGGTGGCGTCGTCTCCTGACCTTCATTTCTTACTTGTTCCATCAAAAAAATGGTTCAAATGGCTCTGAGCACTATGGGACTTAACATCTATGGTCATCAGTCCCCTAGAACTTAGAACTACCTAAACCTAACTAACCTAACGACATCACACAACACCCAACCATCACCAGGCAGAGAAAAATCCCTGACCCCGCCGGGAATCGAACCCGGGAACCCGGGCGTGGGAAGCGAGAACGCTACTGCACGACCACGAGATGCGGGCACTTGTTCCATCCTCACAATCGTATTCTGCACATCAAGACGCTACATTCGAACTCAAAGTCGATAAGGTAGAGTTACTTTTGTCTGAATTCATGTAAGCGATATGCAAATCTGATAAGTAAATCGCAAGTGCGCACTGAGATTGAAAAAGTCGAGGCTGGCGTACACAACGTGATGGCCACACGAATTTTGGTTCTAAAGAGGAAACCAGCCCGCTGGGAAGACCGTCCATTCAGAGGGGTGGGTCAACAACATACCTATTTCGGCCAAAGCGACCGCCCAGAGACAGGACAGCTTTTGCCCATGTTTGACTTAAAAGCAAATTCTCCTACATTGTCCGGGAGCGCTCAGAAGATGCATTTTTTTCACTGACCGACCGCGTGGTTACGGATTTCTCACAGGAGAACAGTATACACCTAACGGATGTGCTACAGATTTCCTACAGATTTCCGCATTGGTCGACTCAAACAAAACGTCATTCTCCCGTTTAAAAGAGCAACGCTGATTGGCGGAATATTTCTGATGCAAAGAGTGAGAGGAGTGAGGGAAGGTAGCGAATGGTATACCCTTGCAACTTTTCCAGAAAAAGGGGCCGTTCCGTTGTCGCTCTTGGAGTGGGAACATGTAATCAGAGCGAGTGCGCTCATACGTGTATGCAAAGAGCGAGGAACAAAGTCTCTCCTCAGTACTTCACTGGGAGAACACCTCTGTCATTAGCGAATCGGAGTGACACTCTGTATTGAGTCGCTCGCGATTAAGCGTTGTTCACTGTGTTGGCCGCCACACTTATTGTTGCGGTGTGAACATGGACAGAGTACTAGTTACACGCCTGCCAGCGAGTATTGAGTGGCATAGTGGTGGACTGGTTATCTGACCGGTGTACCATGCCAATAGTAAGACTATGGGTGGATATGAGTCCTTGACTTCATCAAGGCGTAGGGAGACTTTGCTAGGCGAAGGTCAATCCAGATAGAAAGAGATAGTTGTGTTATCTGTCAGCAGCGAGCAATGCAGGCAACAGTCGTCGCAGCTCACAGTATTGTGCGCCACAGCGTATGCGAGCCCCATCTGTCCTCCGTAACAGTACACCCCACAACATTTCTCATCGGATAGATTTGACCGAACCTGGAAAAGTCATTCAACATTTGTAGGCGCGGTTCTCAGCCATTCTGCCTAGTAAATAACTTTCTTAAAGAAAAGTGAGAAAAGAACCTTTCTATACTTTGTAAAATAATAGCATTCGCATCCATAAGAGGCAATCTAATGTTCCGAAAAGAACCCAGAAATTTATTATCATTTTATAAGAAAAAGTTTCACTAAATTTCTCAGAATTTTTTGTAATCAATAATATTTTTCGTTCGTTTAATGTTGTTCTTACGCTAACTAGCAATATTCCCATATGCAACTATTCCAGTAGTTATGTAAGAATATAGAATACTTTTGTGTCTTTTCCTTACAGCCGTCGACTCCAGAAGATATTTGTTGCGGAATGTTTTTCAAGCAGTTTTTGTTGATATATTAGGAGCCTGTGTATGACTTCTGTAGTAGTGTGAGGGGGAAATTGTTTCTTGCAGGAGCCAAAGGGTACTTCTTGGATCAATCCATTGCGCAACTTGACAAAACAAAACCCACACACTCACAACATGTCTACCAACTCTCGTTTATGTTGCACAAGTCCTTGGCGCTGCCATTTGTTTCCATCAGTGTACGTGAATCCTTACATTGTAAATTTCAAGAAAATTCGTAAATCACTGAGCCAAAAGCAAAATAAAATAAGAGCTGACGTGTAGGGCAGAACGACAGGTGACGAGGTGCTTTTGTGTCTGCAGTACGGCATGCGGCCCATCCTGATGGCGGCGTGGCACGGCCACAGGGACGCCGTCCAGATGCTCATCAACTGCGGCGCCAGCCTCGTCGCCGTCAACAAGGTGAGTTACGGCGCCAAAATAGCCGAGAAATCGCTAAAATGCTTTGTGCTTTACAAGGAGCACTGGACGCTTCAAGTTAGTCTGATAGATTTCAGCGTGTGTATACTATCTCCTCTACGTAAAAGCAATGTGTGGAATGTCTAAAATGTTTACTGATCATGTCCATTATATGATATGTGAAATTTACCGGCGTAAACTGTATTCCATGAAGTTTCGGGGTTGCAGCCAGATGACGACTTCTTGCCACGATATTTCAGCTGATAACCATTGAGCTATTTTCAAGTGATTGTTTAACACTAGAGACTGCTAGTTCACCTCGCTAATTTTATACCGAAAAGAATAATCGTTGGAATGTCCTGGGACATACAATGCTCGGCTTATAGCTAATTTACACGGCTGTGAAAGACAGATGTGGCGATCATGTTCAAAGCACCCTTCGCGAACTGTACGCGTTGTCTGCCCAACGTAGACTTTGCCACACTGGCAAAGTATTCTGTAGATTCTAGCTCTCGGCAAACCCGGGTCATCCTCTGCCGAACCGAGAAGAGCACTATTCTTTGCAGGTGGGCGGAAGATTACTTTGGCATGACATTTCCTTAAGATTCTATCTAATTCAGTCGAAATATTGCCGGTGTAAGGGAGGAACACCCTGGACTTGAACCGCTCCTTCTCCTTTTGATTTTGTGAGTGGTTCTGATCTGATGTGGAGATTATCCATAGAGATCATCCATGGAGGCAGCCTTCGGAAAGCTTCCACCATCAGACAGTGAGCCCCTGGTAGCTGAGTGGCCAGTGACGGAATGTTATACGTAACGGCCTGGGTTCGATTCCCACTCAGTGACTGGGTTTTGTGTTGTCCTAATCATCATCATTTCATCCCCATCGACACGCAAGTCGCCGCAGTGACGTCAACTCGAAAGACTTGCACCAGGCGAACGATCTACCCGACGGGAGTCCCTAGCCACACGGCATTTCCATACCATCAGACACAATGGACTCAACATGTACCCGGTGCACCAATGTTCGAAGTACGGCCATAGATTGTGATGGATGGTGGCTATATGCTTGCAAATACGGGTCTGTATATTTGGGCTTACGATAAACGGAATACTCGAGTGATCCATCGATATTGTGACAGACCATCACATCCAAAAACGGCAGGAAGCCGTCCTTCTCAACTTCCATCTTAAATTTTATATTCTCGTGACAATTCAGCTGCTGCAGAAAGCGTGATGGTTCTTCTTCACCATGGGGTCAAACTGCAGAAGTATCATCTACATACCGTTAAAAGAGTTTTGGTGTAAGTTGTGCCGAATCAGGTGCTCTCTCCTCAAAGTATTTCCTGGTTATTCTGCCACGAAAATCTTGCCCTCGACGAGACCCTTCGGGGATTCAGTAATTAAGGAGTCAGTAGATATTCTTTTGACGGAAGATCTGATTAATACTGTTGGCGGTTTTCAACTGTATAAGGTGTGGGACCCAGTGATTTGTGTAATATCTACAGAATGGAAACATGACTAATGACACTTCTAACGGTAGTTAATTTTATTAATTTGACGTCTGAATCTTAGCTCCGCGAGCCCGCATTCAGACAGAGATCGCGTATTTAGTATCACCATTACGCACGCACTTTTGAGGCATAGGTGAAGCAATACACGAAGAAGGCACGAAACTCAACAAACGTTGCTCAAGCAGCGGCTGCCTCTGCGCAACCGCCCCCTCGCAAATTTTCAGTATAGCGACGTGAACTATCAATCTACAGAGCAAAACGCTCACCTGAAGATGGTTGCATGGTTGACAGCCGAAATATCGAGGGAAGAAGTCGACGTCATCCAGCTGCAATCTCGAAACCTTGTCCAATATGTGTGGCATGTTTAATTCGTTCCTTATGTAAAATATGTGAAATCAGACGCCGCTTTGAGCCATATGTGAAACGTATGAAGGAAAAGTACTAACAATTAATGGGGCGAGTATTGTTATTGTTTTTTCGTAAGTTGTTGTGTACTTCTGTAGATGTGTGAGGCATTAGACGATCTTACATCGGAAAGATTGAGGCCCTTGTTTATGATCTCAGTCCTGTTTCGTAACACAACACAACAGTAATGGGAATAGAAATAGAATATAGAGCCAAACACGGTTGTTTGACTCGATGAATCGTTACTTGGAAAATTAAATGAGAAACGGAATGTAAAAGCGAGAAGTCGTGTCTCACTGTTCCTACTCGTGCGTAAGGCAGACTTGCTAAAGCCTCTGTTACATCTGCTGTTTGATGTATTCTTCCCAGAATCGATGTGCGACGATGCTGGGAGACTTCGCTCGGATAGTGTTCCCACATGGGAAGCCAGAGAAAGTGAACTAGAAATAGCACAAATTGTCGCAATATATTTCACTGATGTGTGGTAGGAGCAAATTGAAACCGTTGCAGTTATCCTGTATCGAGATAGCATTATCAGTGTCAAGTCCTGTAATGTAGGGACTTGTGCTTCCTTTCGAAAGTGCACTTTTTACCATGGAAAAGAAATACGAATATTCTGTGAAGATACAGGGAAACTTTCACAATCAGTTTTACTTACCGGCTACGGTCACCCGACCCACTAGCTGGTTCCTATCTGACTGCTTCCAGGAGCAACAAAAATTTGATATTCTGTATCTCATATGATAATAGACCAAATTTAAAATTTATATTGAAGTTGGAACACAATAAGTCAGTTATTGAAGTTAAAAACCTTGTATATGTCTGGAGGCAGAGTAACCGACGGCGCACAAATTACGTAGACTATATTGATTCAGTATTTAAGGATGAGAGCACATAGCGGCTTCCAACAAATTTTGTACATGTAGTCAGATCTTTTAGAAACTTCTCCTCACTGGCCCTCGCCAGTAAATAACAAAAAATTTGTATCAATTGCTACTATTTGGCTATTCACGTAGTAAAACTTCGGCATCAGGCAGTACATTTCAGTGTATCATTTCTTTGCTATGAACTTTATTAGCAATTATATTTGCAAGCAAAACCCACATATATCACTGAAGCAACTCGCATAATTGTACTCTTATTATTGTATGCCACACACGGTACTTGGGAAATATGAGGGCATTGAGATTGAGATACGTGAAAAACTAGCTTTTCTTGAAACGGAGCATAAACCATGCAGAATATACGCTTTTATTGTTTGATTCACATCTTTACTCCACACGCCACCTAATGGTATGTGGTGGAGGGAGTTTCTGGTTTCAATATAACCTCCCTCTAAATCCTGTTCCATTCAGGAATGGTGTGTGGGAGCTATGTATGAACTCTAATTTCACTGATTGTCTCGTTGTGGACATTTCAAGAGACGTACGCAGGAGGAAGTGGTATTACAGCCCGTCCTCTCTTGGAGACTTTCAGTAGTAAACTTCTTCACAATGCACAACTCTTCTTCTGCAGGGACTGTTATTGGAGTCTGATGAGCATCTCTGTAACGGTCTTACTATACGAGATGTATAGCTCTCTTTATGATCTTCTCTATCTCCTCAATTAAGCCTACTTTGTAAGGGTCTGAGGCTAAGAAGCATTTATCAATAAACGGCCAAAAGCGCCACTTTTTTCGTAGATGAATTACATTTTCCTTAGATTTTGCCAGTAAGTCTCAGCCTGTCTTCTGCATTTCCTACAACCGCGAAAGCCATTTCAAAAGTTCTGCACGCTGTAAGGTGGAACTGAAGAAAATATTTTAGAAAATGTTCAATATAGCCTCCGGTCTTAATTTTGGTAGCTACCCAACGTTTTGGTGACTTCTATATTCCGGGTAGGGCACCTTCATTGTCGAGCTGTCTGGTTATTTGGATCACCTCAATGGAAGCTTCATCAGTTGTATCAAAACGTTTCTCACAGAGTTGCTCCTTCAATTTGGGAAACAAATCGAAATCTGGTGGACTCATAGCAGGACTGTATGGCGGATGGGGGAGTATTTTCTCATCCGCATTGGTCGAGCGTTTCTCTCACTCGTAGGGCAATCTAGGGTCTTGCATTGTGCAAAGTGAGTACACCAGTTGCAAGCACGCCAGGCCTTCTTTGACGAATTTTCGGGCGCAGATCATTTTGCAGAAATATAGTACGCGCCTGTTACAGACGTCACTAGGGCACTGCATTTATAGCTGTGACCCGATTTACGCCATACGCTAAGATAGTCATCAGTTGTACCTTTGATTGTTAGCGGCGGAATTTTTCGAGTGTGAAGAGTCAGAACTTTTCTATTGTAATGATTGAGACTTCAGTTCTGGCTACAAGTCTCGTGTCCGGGCCCCATCAAGGGCAACAATCTTTTTCAGAAACTGTTGTCCTTCTGCTCGATAACGTCGAAGCAATTCTATTGCGACGTGCTTTCTGCTCTTCATCCATATCATGTGGCAGCCATCTGGTAGCAACTTTTATCATCTTTAAATTTTCTGTTATGTTTCTGTAAACTGAAGTGACAGACATTCTGGCCTCATATACAATTTTCCTACATGTTGTTCGTCGATCCGCTCCCAAAATGTCATTAACAACAACCTGAGAGGTGTAGTCTGTTGCAGTTGATGGCCTTCCACTTCTTGGATTATCCTCAGTGCTTATTGGATCTTCACGGAAACGAGCATACCACCGTGATATTGTGCTACGTTCCACTACACTATTCCCACACACTCCTCTCAAAACGTTGCAAATTTCCTTTGGGTTTTTCCATGTAGCGGTTCGAATTTGATGTAGGAATGCTGGTCACTATCTGTAATCCGGTCTGACTCTCTTTCAGCTTTCATTTTAAAACTTAATTAATCAAGAGATGGCCACGCGAACCAGCAAACACATATACAAACGTCACGCCTCAAGTCTCACACACAACTGACATCAATTTCAGCTTGATAACGCCACTGTAACCGTCGCGCATGCGCAATACGCAAGATTTTCCAAAATGTTATTTCTCTTGGCAGTGATTTATCGGCACTACTGTAATAGGCCTTTAATTGACCTCTTCGGCTATTTATGCACTCTACGTTATACTTATTTACGTTCTGGGTCACCTATAAGTTTCTGAACCAATTTTTTTTCCGCCACTCATATACAGCGTTAGATCATTGACAACCAGTCATGTGTTTCTTACGAGAGATATGCTACGTTTAATGGCGTATTTACAAGACAAATAGATACATACATATATACAAGAATTACGTACATAAAGGTTCACAACAAATTCTAATTCATTCAAAGCAAAGAAACTAAATAACAGATATATTTTGATCCTTTTTGTGTGTAGATTGCCCTGTATTGAGGTTTGTATGTACTCGTTGAAAGTAGTCACAGCGGAGATGGCTGTATTAGATTACCATTGCAGTGGCTAGCTGGTGTCGACAGTGGCATTCCAGCGAGGCCCACGCAGACACCTTTGCAGTGGACGAAACCCTGAGGAGGCAGTCTCTGTCCGATGGCTTGCAAGTCGATCGTCGTGTTTCAGCTTTGAGACACAATAGTAGAGAAGAAACCGACTGCCACAGTTCGGCCTCCACTGGTCAGAATAACCCGCTTAAGCGATCACTCTCATGGTTTGTACCCTAATGTCAAAGTACCTGGTTATAAAACTGGACAAATTCTCTCTCGGAAGTTTCTACTTACTATTTACCACTAACGAAATATTTCCTTTAAAGTAATAGTACATTGGTCTTGTAAATAAATACTGTGTGAAACAACGTGAAGTACGACACTCCAAAAAATATAAATTTGGTTACCACGTTAGCTGACGACAGAAAATCGTGTAAATAAAAGAAGCACATATGGTATATGTAAAATACGCGTCAGTTACATCATTCAGAGAATGAGTGATTGCTATAGAAAACAGTTTCTGGAATCATCTGGTAGGCTTATTTATGTTACAATTATTAAAATCCTAGAATATTGGATTAAAAGAGAGAGGATTTGAGTCAACATTTATGGGTATAACTATGGTAAGACAATTCGAGTATGTACAGCCACAATACTCTTAACTAGTATAGTTGGTACCAATGGCATGTGATACTTTATGGAGCTCGTGATTTCTTTATTATAAAAGTATAAATAGAGGTCTGCAGCAGTCTTACAGTAAATCGTCAAAAATCCAAAGAAGCATCTTTCTCTAAAGGCAAGCTGTTCATTCAATAACAATAATGCTTTATTTTTAAGGTGGGCGTAAATTCAGTCTCCTAAAGGGTATTAAGTAGTAATCACTTACTTTAATTATGAAGAATTCTCAAGCTGTTGTCCATGGAACCTTTTGAGTGCTTATTCTGCGCCAAATGTTGAACGACCATTGACAAAATGTTTATGAAATTTTTAAATTGCGCGATATATCTCACATAGCTTCCGACACTATTAGCTAGATACTTTATACTGGATGTTTCAAAAAAATGTGTCACTTACTCCTACAGGAGGTAATTTTCCTCAAAAATAGAGGAAAAATATTAGCTATACGACTGGAAATCAATACCTGTTACAACATGGGCCGTTGACGACCCGCACTTCACAGATATCATTTTATTTACAGATGAGGTGGGATCACTAGAGACGGCACAGTAAATAACGAAACTACTCAAGTGCGGGAAGGTGCACATCTGCAAGGATATGATTGAGGTGAGCCTTCTGAATAGATTCAGTACCAACGTATCAGCAGGAACTGTCAATGACAGCCTTAGAGGCATACACATTAGCAAACAGATTAACAGGTGCATTGTAATATCGATTTCTGTTCAATAAATTACCAGCCTCATTGGAGAACGTTAGCCTCCCAGAGAAACAAGTGTGGTTCACGCACGAAGGTGCACCACCGCATTTTCTACGGTGCGTGGGACAGTAACGTTTCGTGGGCGAGGACGTCCAGTAGCATGGCTTCTCCTTTCAGTGGACCTGAATCAGTTGGCTTTCTGGATATGAGGACATTTAAATGCGTTAGTGTGTGAATCCAGCCCACCGACAATGTGCAGACTTTACAGCGGCGTGTGATGAATGCAAGTGACGCAGTCTTAATAGAGCCAGGTGTGTTTGAAAGAGTGCATGATCCCCTGTGAAAAAGGGCTGAAGCAAGTTTCGGGGTGCGTGTTAACAACACGCAGCACAGCCTATAGTGTCTGATTAGCGTAACAGGCAGAATGGATTGGCCCATATTTCAAGTATTTATTTCCAGACTATCATTATGAAAAGGAACTTCTAGTTTTAACCGCTACTACCCCTTGCAGGAATACGTGACATTCTTTTAACACCGTATATATATTGTAAACATTGTCACATGCAATACTCCCGACTTTTCTTTTGTGTGTAATCAAATATTTTCCCGTTAACAACAATCTTCTAGGAAATCTTGAACGCAGTTACAAATGTCATCCGGTACACTGTAAACTCGTATTTTGTTCAGTAAACGACAGAATTAAGATCACTCCTCAACGTTTGTTATCAATGTTTAGAAACGTCCTGTAAGATGGCGCTCCACAAAGGAAAATTGTTGGTTCTGCAAAGCGCTATTACGCGACACTGAAAATAGTGCGAACTGCGCACTTGAGTGCTCGCATACGATAACTACGGTTTAAGATAAAGCATCTATGGCACAGTAATCTCACTGTTTTGCATTAACATCAGTTGCGTTACTCATTTGCCACTTTACCTTATGACCTCTGTATAAATAGCAAATTCACGATTAGACATGATTAATAACGTCATATCGTTCGATCGCACATACGCTTTGTTCTACCATATACACTGTGCGTTTCAGCCTGGCATCCCTTTATCGACCACTAAACAGCAGATAATGATAGCTGCGGGTATCTCGAGCAGACTGCGTGTTGCTTATGAATATTGAGGAACCATCTCTGGCGGGTACCTCTGACACCGTTATCAGGCACAGCTTATTACCACGTAGAACGTACATTAATATTCATATCCCACGTGCAGATATCAGCCAACAGCAACATGCTTAACCGAATATTAGTGCTCATATTTGACATGGAGAACACGAAGCCCTATGTGTGCAACACAAGTAAATAAAATTCTCTGATCGGAACAAGTGTAGTTTTTCCCTTTTCGGATTTATAACGAGGGTTTCTACTTAACTGAGACCAATTTTCTGCTGCTTTGTAGAAAATCAGTGCACTTGCTGTAGTTAAGAAATACGATTAAGTGGGAGCAAATTTTAAGAATGAATGCTCGACGAGTGCCCTGGAACAAAAGGAAGAGGTGTATTTCTGACACAGTTTAAGCAACTTTAAGTGACTCCAAGTGCTTCAATAAAATGCAGTCTTGCCCTGATTATAGCAATTTATTACAGGATAACCGTTTGACATAATAATTTACATTTGATGTCGTTACATAGGATAGTGTTACTAGTTTTTTTTAAGCCCACTTACGTTAGTAAACCTCAACGTGTGCTCCCTTGGTAGCTCGGAGAATGTCGAGACAGAATTCCAGTTCCCGCCAGGTGTTTTGTAACATGTGTTCTGTCACAGTACCCGCAGCAGCTTGTAGCCTAGCCTTCAGTTCGTCGACGTCAGCAACAGGTGAGACGGCGACTCTGTCCTTGATATAGCCTCAGAAAAAAAGTCAAGGGGCTTCATGTCTGGAGAGCGGGGTGGCCAGGGTGTTGCACGGTTCCTTACAATCCACCGATCCATAAATGTTTCACCCAGGAAATCACGCACTATCAAAGCCCAGTTGGGCGGGGGGGGGGGGGGGGGGGGGGGGTTGTTCTATCTTCCTGGAAAATTATCCGTGGTTGATATTCTTCTAACTGTGGGCAAATAAACTGTTGCAAAACGTCTAAGTAATCCGCGAAGAGAAACGGTTCAAAACCTTGTTATGCTTGACGCCGCACCAAACATTCACTTTTTCGATGTCCCGCTGTAACTGGGCAACATAAGGAGACTCTGAACGCCATATACAGACATTATGCCTATTTACCATTGGACTGACAAGAAAGATGGATTCATCGGTAAAGCATATGCGATTTAAGTAATCGTTAGTGCCATCGATCCTGTTGAGAATCTCAGTTGCAAACTCAGCACGTGTCAGAAAATCATTCGTTTGCAAGGCCTGCACAATTTGCACTTTGTAAGCATGCAACCTAAGCCTTTCATGAAGAATCTTCATCACCATTGCTTGCAGTATTTGAAGTTCACGTGACGCTTGACGAGTTGATTTACACGGACTCCGTTAAAACGATTGCCGAACACGATTAGCAGTTGCATCGCTCACACGAGGCCTGCCACTTCGAGGATGATCTTCGACTTTGCCTGTTTCTTTATACTTTGCATACCATCGCTTTATTGATTTAACGCCAGAGGGGGGGGGGGGGGGCTGCGTCCATTAGAAGCCCGAAATTTACACTGAACACTGATGGGTGATTTCATTTCGTTAACCAAGGCACATATTGCGCTTTCTCCTGATTCGATGCCATTTCTCCAGCAACTGAAGTGACCTAACAGACGGCGTCGGTGTTGTGGAGCACTAGCGCCATTTATTGGTCACAATAACTAGTAACACTAACCTATGTAACGGCATCAAATGCAACTTATTATGTCAAACGGTTATTCTGTTATATTTTTTTATAATCAGGTCAAGACTTTGTGCTCACCCTGTATTACTACTTACTTAAACTTGTATGGCATGTTTAGCTGATCGACACAGAGAGGTGGGATGCCTTATTTGGAATGGTCTAACTTCTTTGCGCTTGTTGGTATTTTTCTTTTGCTAAAGGTGCCGCATCTTAATACACTGCATAACACAATTAAATGGTCACTACTTGGAAACCCAATAATTGACCCCCATTGCAACGCAGAAGTTTGAAATTTGTCTCAGAGATGTCTACGATATTCCTATGTAATGATGCGAAAGCGTGGTGTCCTGCGACGTCACCCTTGGGCTTGGTGATGCTTCAGACTACAAGGAGTCGACAAAAAAAGCCAGAGCTCAGAAGTTCATGTGACGTATAAGGTGGGTCAGTTACGTCACAGTCGCACAAGGTTCTCGCAAGTCTGCCCAGTGCCACAGCGTGTCACATAGTGGGAAGGTCGCCGGTCCCTTTCCTACCCACATTTCACGCCTTTTTTTGACGCCTCTGCGAAAGACATCAACCGCGACGCCCAGCCTTGAAATCACGCTGAGTGGCCCTGGATAACATTTCGGACACAGTGCTTCAATGAAACCCCACCTTTCGTTGGGACTTTGATTCCCCCACATTTCTGAATCGACAGTTCGCAGCGCGATGAACAGCAGGGCGAAGCTATTAATCCATCGGCTCACCGCCATAGTTTCTGCTTAGTGTTTCTTCTTCCCTGGTAACAGATGGCCTAACTAATTGTATACCAATGGAAAGCTGAGAAATCGGTCCGTTTAGTGGTACATAACACACTCGATTTCGTTCGATAGTTTACGAGTTATCAGCAGGCATTTTCAGGTCCCTTCTTCCCCCCCCCCCCCCCCCCCCATATTCGCCACCCACTCCCCGACCCCACCATAAATCACATCAAGGAAACACGCTCCAGAAAGATCTTAACGTGCAAAGATGCAGAGCATGAGTGTGAAAAACATGTGGCGGCATGCACCGCCTGTATTTTTTCGAGTATACTACACCAACAAAGACATGTAAAACAGTGTTATCTTCACATCGCGTCACTGAATAGTAAGGACATTTTTTTTCGGTCATTTTTGCTTGACGTATTCCAATCTCTGTCTTCCTCTACAGTTTTCGCCCTCTACAGCTCCCTCTAGTACCAAGGGAGTCATTCCCTCATGTCTTACCAGATGTCCTATCATCCTGTCTCTTCTCCTTATCAGTGTTTTCCACATAATCCTTTCCTCTTATCTTACCTTATCAGTCCACCTAATTTTCAACATTCGTCTATAGCACCACATCTCAAATGCTTCGATTCTCTTCTGTTCCGGTTTTCCCACAGTCCATGTTTCACTACCACACAATGTTGTACTCCAGACGTACATCCTCACAAATTTCTTCCTCAAATTAAGGCCGGTATTTGATATTAGTAGACTTCTCTTGGCCAGAAATGCCTTTTTTGCCATAGCGAGTCTGCTTTTGATGTCCTCCTTGCTCCGTCCGTCATTGGTTATTTTACTGCCTACGTAGCGGAATTCCTTAACTTCATTGACTTCGTGACCATCAATCCTGATGTTAAGTTTCTCGCTGTTCTACTTTCTACTACTTCTCATTACCTTCGTCTTTCTCCGATTTACTCTCAAACCATACTGGGTACTCATTAGACTGTTCATTCCGCTCAGCAGATCATTTAATTATTCTTCACTTTCCTTCAGGATAGTAATGTCATCAGCGAATCGCATCATTGACATCCTTTCACCTTCTATTTTAATTCCGCTCCTGAACCTTTGTTTTATTTCCATCATTGCTTCCTCAATGTACAGATTGAAGAGTAGGAGCGAAAGGCTACAGCCTTGTCTTACTCCCTTCTTAATACGAGCATTTCGTTCTTGATTGTTGTTGTACATATTGTATATGACCCGTCTCTCCCTATAGCTTACCCCTACTTTTTTCAGGATCTCGAACAGCTAGCACCATTTTATGTTGTCGAACGCTTTTTCCAGATCGACAAATCCTATGAACGTGTCTTGATTTTTCTTTAGCCTTGCTTCCATTATGAGCCGTAACGTCAGAACTGCCACTCTCGTGCCTTTACTTTTCCTAAAGCCAAACTGATCGTCACCTAGCGCATTCTCAATTTTCTTTTCCATTCTTCTGTATATTATTCTTGTAAGCAGCTTCGATGCATGAGCTGTTAAGCTGATTGTGCGATAATTCTCGCACTTGTCAGCTCTTGCCGTCTTCGGAATTGTGTGGATGATGCTTTTCCGAAAGTCAGATGGTATGTCGCCAGACTCATATATTCTACACACCAACGTGAATAGTCGTTTTGTTGCCACATCCCCTAATGATTTTAGAAATTCTGATGGAATGTTATCTATCTCTTCTGCCTTATTTGACCGTAAGTCCTCCAAAGGTCTTTTAAATTCCGATTCTAATACTGGATCCCCTATCTCTTCTAAATCGACTCCTGTTTCTTCTTCTAACACATCAGACAAATCTTCACTCGCATAGAGGCTTTCAATGTATTCTTTCCACCTATCTGCTCTCTCCTCTGCATTTAACAGTGGAATTCCCGTTGCACTCTTAATGTTACCAACGTTGCTTTTAATGCCACCAAAGGTTGTTTTGACTTTCCTGTATGCTGAATCTGTCCTTTCGACAATCATATCTCTTTCGATGTCTTCACATTTATCCTGCAACCATTTCGGTTAGCTTCCCTGCACTTCCTATTTATTTCATTCCTCAGCGACTTGTATTTCTGTATTCCTGATTTTCCCGGAACATGTTTGTTCTTCCTCCTTTCATCAATCAACTGAAGTATTTCTTCTGTTACCCATGGTTTCTTCGCAGCTACCTTCTTTGTACCTATGTTTTCCTTCCCAACTTCTCTGATGGCCCTTTTTAGAGACGTCCATTCCTCTTCAACTGTGTTGCCTACTGCGCTTTTCCTTATTGCTGTATCTATAGCTTTAGAGAACTTCAAACGTATCTCGTCATTCCTTAGAACTTCCGTATCCCACTTCTTTGCGTATTGATTCTTCCTGACTAATGTCTTGAACTTAAGCCTACTCTTCATCACTACTATATTGTGATCTGAGTCTATATCTGCTCCTGGGTACGCCTTACAATCCAGTATCTGACTTCGGAATCTCTGTCTGACCATGATGTAATCTAATTGAAATCTTCCCGTATCTCCCGGCCTTTTCCAAGTATACCTCCTCCTCTTGTGATTCTTGAACAGGGTATTCGCTATTACTAGCTGAAACTTGTTACAGAACTCAATTAATCTTTCTCCTCTTTCATTCCTTGTCCCAAGCCCATATTCTCCTGTAACCTTTTCTTCTACGCCTTCCCCTACAACCGCATTCCAGTCGCCCATGACTATTAGATTTTCGTCCCCCTTACATACTGCATTACCCTATCAATATCCTCATACACTTTCTCTATCTGTTCATCTTCAGCTTGCGACGTCGGCATGTATACCTGAACTATCGTTGTCGGTGTTGGTCTGCTGTCGATTCTGATTAGAACAACCCGGTCACTGAATTGTTTACAGTAACACACCCTCTGCCGTACCTTCCTATTCATAACGAATCCTACACCTGTTATACCATTTTCTGCTGCTGTTGATATTACCCGATACTGATCTGACCAGAAATCCTTGTCTTCCTTCCACTTCACTTCACTGACCCCTACTGTATCTAGATTGAGCCTTTGCATTTCCCTTTTCAGATTTTCTAATTTCCCTACCACGTTCAAGCTTCTGACATTCCACGCCCCGACTCGTAAAACATTATCCTTTCGTTGATTATTCAATCTTTTTCCCTCCTAATACCCTGAAAGGCCATGATAATTTCATATATCGATTGAAGCTTCCGTGCTTCAAAAGAATACCTGTTGAGTAGCACCAGCTGTTTAGTTCCCAGAGACACTTTCTGACGTTTCGGCAAAACAATAACGACTGTTGAGTGGCAGTCGTTTGGATCCCTAAGAATTGTCTAATGTTTCGGTAAAAATAATGTTAAGTCTGTAACAAAGTATGTGTCCCATCCTGTTTCTGTACTGTACCCACCCATAAAACACATTCTCAGCAATGCCTTTCTGGACGTATCCATTCAACCATCAAGACAGCGGAATGTCAGATATGACGATACGTACATAAGGACGACACAATACATGTCCCCGTGCGGAGAAAATCTCCGATTGGCCGGGAAAGGAATACATGGCCTTTCGGTTAGCAATCCGCCGCGCTGACCTCGCAGCTATCGAGGCTAACACTTGAGCTAATGTTATATTTTTCTTCCAGCTTTCCCCCTGCTCGAGACTCGTTCATAGCTCTGAGTGGCGACTTACCTTTCACGGGCTGAATAATAACGACTCCAAACTCTGACGCGTGATTGGTGTAGGCCGCATTATGATCCTATATAAACGTGATTTCCTTAACACATGAACTGCACTCTTCCAGAATCCTTGCCACATATCTTACTTCTCCTGTAGTGCTGTATTCGCGCTTTCGTCCCATTCCATAATGGTTCACATTTCTAACTCTAGATAAACAAACAGTCATACTGTATCGTATTCGAGTACATAATTTCGTACGAGCATCATCAATGCTTTCTCTCTGTCTAAGAAGAGCTATTTTTCGGTACTCCTAAAGTAGTAACGTAGGCCTATATCTTGGTCTGTATTTCCTTGGATTCGTAAACTGGTTACACTTTTCTGTAAACAACAGCACCATCAGCAGTCAACGTATGAGGCCGGCCGGTTCTACGCGCCATAGTCTGGAACCGCGCTACCGCTACGGTCGCAGGTTCGCATCCTGCCTCGCGCATGGATGTGTGTGATGTCCTTAGGTTAGATAGGTTTAAGCAGTTCTAAGTTCTAGGGGACTGATGACCTCAGAAGTTAAGTCCCATAGTGCTCAGAGCCAGCCAGTTAACCTAAGAAATCACTGGTCGTACTCTTACGCTTACTTGAGGCAAACTCGATATTATTTTCTCTTCTTTGTCCTATATTCTATTAATCCACTGTTGATAGACACAATAACATAGCTGTGACACTGGGTGCGTTTCACCTTCGTTAACAGGCAATATTGTGGTACACTGTCTAACGTCATTCGTGAGTCTAAGACGACAGATCCTACGTGTTCATCTGCGTCACCTATTTGCGAAGTATCATGTGTGCAAAGCAACTGCATTCTGTATGGATAACTGAAGCTCAGCTGTCTGAATCGTATCCACCGCTTGAAAACGATCGACAAGTTACTGAAACAGAAGAAATGCACATCGTGTGTTCTTCTGTTGACATCGCTGTTGTTACACGACACAGAGCAGTAGAACATCTAGGAAAATTTACTTCAGTGGTGAGATATGACTTCTCTACCACGAGAAAAACAGGACAGAACGGACTAGAAATCTACCGAGGTGACAAAAGTCATGGGATACCTCCTAACACACTCGGGCTCCTTTATCGAGCCTTAGTGCGACAACTCGATGTGAACTCTAGGTGACGTCGACTCAACAAGTCGTTGGAAGTCTCCTGTAGATATTTAGAGCCCTACTGCCTTCATAGCTGTCGATAATTGCGAAGTGTTTGCGGTGCAATATTTTGAGCACGAACTGGCCTCTAAGTTATGTCCATAAATGCTCGCTGTGTTTCATGTCTGGCTATCTGGGTGGCCGAATCATTTGTTCGAATTGTTCAAATTGTTCTTCAAACCAATCGCGAACAACTGGCGCCCGATGACAGGGGGCATTATCATCCATGACAATGAAGGCCGTGAATGGCTTCAAATGGCTCCAAGTAACCGGCCATGATCGGTTCAGTTGGACCAGAGTATCCAGTCCATTCCATGAAAATACAGTTAACACCAATTTGGAGCCACTACCAGCTAGCACAGTGCACTGTTGACAACTTGTTTCTACGGCTTCGTGGAGTCTCTGCCACACTCTAGCCCTATCATCAGCTCTTACCAACTGAAATCGGAACTCATCTTTCCAGGCCATGGTCTTCCAGTCGTCTAGAGTCGAACCAATATGGTCACAAGCCCAGGAGAGGCACTGTAGGCCATGCTGTTCTGTTAACAAAAGCACTCGCGTCGATCGTCTGCTGCCATAGCCCATTAACGCTTAATTTCGCCGCACTCCCCGGGACTCATATATGCGGTTATCGCACATAGTATTGCTTGTCTGTTAGCACTGAAAATTCTACGGAAACGCCGCTGCCCTCTGCAATTATGCGAAGGCCGTCGGCCAACGCGTTGATCGTGTTAAGAGGTAATGCCTGAAATTCTATATTCTCAGCACACTTTTATCACTGTGGGTATTGGAATATTTAATTCCCTAACAATTTTCGAAATGGTATGTCCCATGCGTCTAGATCCAACTACCATTCCACGTTAAAAGTCTGTTAATTCCCAAGTGCGGCCATAAGCATGGCGATGCCTTTTCACATGAATCACTTGTGTGCAAATGACAGCTCCGCCAATGGACTGACCTTTTATAACTTATGTATGTGGTACTACCGCCGTGCTATTGCTGTCGCCTGACTTCTGTAACCTCAGTGTATGACAGCAACCATTCCCAATGTCTTACCATTCCCAACAGATCAAAAACAATTACATCTACAGTGGGCACCAGGGCTGAAGAACAGCTGTTTGAGTGGTCCAAAAATTCTGGAAGCACTTTGTTCCATTCCCCACTTCTCTTTCAAAGAAAGATGGCAGACAGTCAATGCAAACCGTCTCATGAGAATATTCAACGAACGTCGGAAATCAGGGCTAGCGAACGAGCAGGTACTCCATTTGTTCGATGTTCTCCGTTTTAAGTTTCTCCGCGAGGCGATCGGTCCTATTCGGAGGGCCATTGTCATTCCTAAGCCTAAAGTCAGTGCCTGCTGCAACGTGGAGATGCAGAACACTTTTACCGAGTTCAGGACCTTTTGACTAGTGTGATGTCATCTCATCCTTACGTGTGCTAACAAACTTTTCTCCATATTAGTACTTCGTCTAGCACCTTGGACAACTGTTTTAGTACAATATTTGCCTGAGCAGTACAGTTTTTTTTTTTATTCTGCTGCTTTTCCCGGTACCAAATACGATGTCACTGCATTCTGCAGCACATGACCATTAACCAAGCTATTCTCTGAATAGTGATTGCCCGTATTCTAGCCTTCTCGCATAAATTTCGGAGTTCTTCTTCGTTTCGTACTGTTTACGCTACATTAACTTTTAACATTATTGTATACCACGACGCTTAGAAAGTTTCCAACCTTATCTTTATGGAATTTTCTGTGTCCTCGGACAATTACGTACGAATCTGTGTTTCAGGCATCCAGTTTCAGTTTTACTGAATCAGCTTCCTTACTTGCATCGCCTTTTATTCTATGTCTTTTCTGTGGCTTTTTATGTAGCAGCATTCCTACTCTTAGCATTTTTCCTTCCTCACCTCTGTAATTTAGTAAGGAGCATTTTGTGATTGTTTTACACCTTTGCCTTTTGTTTATTTGTCCAAAAATTAGAACATTACCCATGGTACCCAACCATCCGCAGTGCAGACAGTAATCTGTCATATGCATCAATGTTCCCTTCATAATTTCATAATTTTCAGTTACATACGACGGTAAATGATTGACGGTTTTCAGTATCCAACTAGATAAGTGTGGAAAATCTCAATTTTCCTTATTGTTGAGTTTAGAGTTAGGAACCAGTGTTCGGAGATTAGCACGCACCCCGGCAAGAGCAGTGTCATAACTCAAAAATATGACGTTTGAGAAAAATCGACTGAAATAAATCTAGAAAACTTCTATTGAAATAATGTAAACTTCCTTTAAATTTGAAGTATTTTTGACAGTAAATTACTTTATACTCTATATGATAGTAATACTGACATGTAGTTCGTTTCTCGTCCATTGCGAGATGTTATCAGGTGCCGGCCGCGGTGGTCTCGCGGTTAAGGCACTCAGTCCGGAACAGCGCAACTGCTACGGTCGCAGGTTCGAATTCTGCCTCGGGCATGGATGACTGTGATGTCCTTAGGTTAGTTACGTTTAAGTAATTTTAGGGGACTAATGACCAGAAATGTTAAGTCCCATAGCACTCAGAGCCATTTGTTATCAGGTAGTTATTAGGTAGTTTTTTGAATTGTCACTTTTCTTGCTTTTCTAAAAACTGTTTTCTTTTTGCTAATTCACCTCATGTTGTACTACTGCCACTTTTCCACCCCAAATAATATTTTGTTTTTACTTACCGTAATATATAAGGTTCATTCAAATGAAACCTGCCATACACGCGAGGTGGCACCACGTAACTGCTGGTATGGTGGCGCCATCTATTGGTAGAGAGACACGTGAGCGCCCCGTTTGATGTTGCACAGCGCCAGTGTGGTTTCACGCCGAATAGAAGGTGGTCACACAAGTTATCTTCCACTACCAAATATGCAGGCGAGTAAGCAGGAACAACGAGGAGTGAATCGATTTTGGGCTGCGTAGGGAGTTGGAGGCCATGAAATATATCGACGGATGAAGGCTGCATGCCGGCCACGGTGGCCGAGCGGTTCTAGGCACTTCAAAAATGGTTCAAATGGCTCTGAGCACTAACATCTGAGGTCATCAGTCCCCTAGAACTTAGAACTACTTAAACCGAAGAAACCCAAGGACATCACACACATCCATCCCCGAGGCGAGATTCGAACCTGCGACCGTAGCGGTCAAGCGGTTCCACACTGTAGCGCCTAGAACCGCTCAGCCACCTCGGCCGGACTAGGCGCTTCAGTCCAGAATCGCGCGACTGCTACGGTCGCAGGCTCGAATCTTGCCTCGGGCATGGATGTGTATGCTGTCCGTAGGTTAGTTAGGTTTAAGTAGTTCTAAGTTCTAGGGGACTTACGACCTCAGAAGTTAAGTCCCATAGTGCTCAGAGCCGTTTGAACCATTTTCAAGCGATTCCTTGAGAGGCGCGAGTCACTGGAAGACGATGCTCGTCCTGGACAGGCTCATCGTGTCATGACACGGAAAATGGTTGCTGAAGTAAATGCCATATTCTTGGAAAACCGCAGAATCGCCGTGGGCGAGATCCATCGGTTACTGGGTATTAGCGTTGGCACCGCCCACACCATAATGCATCAACACTTGAACGTTCAAAAAATCTGTTCCCCTCCAACTGACCCCCGAACAGCGCAATACTCGAATCTTTGAGTCGTCTGCAACGCTGTCGTGGGGAGTTGTCGTCCAAAAGTATTTATGCTTCAATCTGACGTTGATGCGTTTCAGTATCAGGATTAAATTTAACTCGATTGCCTGATACGTGGCGTCGTCGCGAAGAACAAAAGAAATAACCTGTGTGATTAATCCTACACTTCCAGTGCATCGTACGTGAAAAAGCCCTGAACGGATCGTTAAAACATTAGCCTGTCGCTGTCACGAAGGCGAATAACTGAAAATGCTCACCTCCTCAGAATCAAACGAGAAATAAATCTAACAAGACGCAAGCTGTGAAGGTTTATATGTTCAGACATTCCTAATGGTTACTTTTTTCCCTGCGGGCTTGACTGCGTTTACTAAGAATACAGAGTGTTCAGAAATGTTTGAGAAGCTTATGACGGTACTGCAGGATATGTTGTGCTGAGAAGTAATAGTTAATTAGAATAGTGAAATTAGCCAATCAGGACGTTGCGGGAGCAAATTAAAGCGACCCATCACAGATGGTGTCTGTCCGCAGCTCGTGGTCTAGTGAATAGCGTTGCTGCCGCTGGATCAAGGGGTCCCGGGTTCGATTTCTGTCGCGTATGGTCACAGGTGACGAAAAAGTGTCACCATTTTGAAACGGAAAGCAAGCGTCATAGCAAGCAGCGGAAACATGCGTCGTCACCATCTCCGAAGAAATCATAGGCCGTGCACACCAGTTTTCGTAATGTCAGGATGTCCTTTTTTTACCAGTGGGGCCCACGACCTTTCACGGCGTGACTTTCACGTGTTTGAACCCCTAAAACGAGCTATTCGCGGACATCGATTCGCAACGGACGACGAAGTGTGTGGCTGGGTCCAGGAATGGATCCGACAGCAGCCTACTGGCTTCTTCAAGGGTGGAAATGACCGGCTAGTGTTGCAGTGGGATAAATGTGCCAAGCGTTTTGGTGACTATTTTTGAGTATGTGTACTCTGTGTAACTACATCTTTGAGTTAATAAAATCATTACCGTTACTTTAACTTGTTACCGGGTTTCGTTTGAATACTTCTTATAATACGACATTCGAAACTCCGTCAATCAAAATTAGCAGTAGTTTTATTAGAAAACAGAAAATGTAAAATTATAATTTATGAAAATTAATACAATTTAATAAGGAAAATTAATCAGGTACAATTTACGAAAATAAAGAATTACAAATGGATTTATATAACGCAGCAATACTTTTCGCCAGGGAATGGCATAAATATGAGCTTCCTTTATAGCAGAAATTTCCATTTCTTGTTCGCTGCAACGCATTATCTTTTCTAATATTTACAACAGCTATAATTGTGAAAACGGTCCCTGTACCTTCAGACATGCATGAAATGTAATATAATATACAGACGCTGTATACACATATACATTGTAAGAATCAGTGATATTAAAAAATTCATTCAACTTATCCTACACACAAAAAGTGACACAATTCAGAATGTGTTGCTCTTCTTCAACGATCCAGGCACACACGCCAGTAGCAACGCTGAAGCGAATCTGTTCTTGCCGTGGTGATTCATGAAATATCCTTCAATAAAACTAATACAACTGCCATGAAGTGAATAAATTGCGAGATAGAAATGTGATTCTTTTCGGTATGTTGAGGCACTTCAATTTTTTTTTTTTAGTGACATAAAATAAAATAATTTTTTTCCTACTTTTCTTGCCGGGGTGCGATATTTTCTAAGCTGAGGGGAATCCCGACGTCTAATATAAATACTTGGAAATATTTTTAAATGCGTACATGATATGCTTATTATAAGAGAATCTCATTATCACATTCTGACGATAAGGTCAGATTACACCTAGGTGTATGTATGCTCAACGCGCTGCCTCACTGACAGGAAGATGACACAATAACATCAACACTTTGTGTGTTGCTATAGAAGTGTCCTCAGCGTTCATGATAGACAAATGTATTTGAAAATTGAATAAAATTCTTTGATAATTTATGGAAATATTCCAGTATTCCATAAACAAGGATCTCTTAATGTAATCGCAAGAAGTTGTGGTACAGACCCATCAAGTAATAAGATGTGCATCTGGAAGCAGAACGGGTACCAGATTTCAGCTCTGCTCACTGAATGCGAATGGCTCCTAAATTCACAATGAGCACGTGTTGCAGGAGAACGCTAATATCTTCGTATTGAATTTCCATTAGGCTGCAACAACACAGGTTTTATTGATGGCGTTTCCGGACAGAGAAACAGAAAACACTGTAGCGATTGCGGAACATCTGCTGCTGCAGAACACTTTCATTCAGCCCTGTTTCCACAAATACTCAACTTGTAATCTTTGTAAGCAAACAAGGTACTTGTCCTTCCATGATAGTGGATGTACTCATTCTGACTGAGTTAATGACACTTAGAAAAGACGTCTCACGCATTACAGCAAGTGTGGGATTCAGTGACAGAGACATTGCTTTGTACTTAAAACCATGACGTCGCGTATTTATGCATAGCCATGTTTCACGTGTCCCATTCAAGACAATGAACTTCTGAAGATTCTGCTGTGTGATGTGTGAACCTAGCAATAAATCGATTTATCGGTACTGTCATTTCTGAAGGTCGCATTATTCCCAGTAGCCTTTTAATGTATATTGTTTGCGCTTATGGTGCCGTCCAAAAGTATTTATGCTTCAATCTGACGTTGATGCGTTTCAGTATCAGGATTAAATTTAAACTCGATTGCCTGATACGTGGTCTCGTCGTGAAGAACAAAAGAAATAACCTGCGTGATTAATCCTACACGTTCAGTGCATCGTACGTGAAAAAGCCCTGAACGGATCGTTAAAACATTAATCTGTCGCAGTCACGAAGGCGAATAACTGAAAATGCTCGCCTCCTCAGAATGAAACGAGAAAAAAATCAAACAAGACGTCAGCTGTGGAGGTTCATATGTTCAGAAATTCCTAATGGTTAATTTGTTCCCTGCGGGCTTGACTGCGTTTACTAAGAATACAGAGTGTTCAGAAACGTTTGAGAAGCTTATGACGGTACTGCAGGATATGTTGTGCTGAGAAGTAATAGTTAATTAGAATAGTGAAATTAGGCAATCAGGAAGTTGCGGGAGCAAATTCAAGGGACCCATCGCAGATGGTGTCTGTCCGCAGCTCGTGGTCTAGTGAATAGCGTTGCTCCCATTGGATCAAGGGGTCCCGGGTTCGATTCCCGGCCGGGTTGCTGATTTTCTCTGCCCGGGGATTGTGTGTGTGTAATGTCCTCATCACTTCACCATCATCACCATTCGTGCCAGTGGCTAGATTGGACTATGTAAAAAATGTAAGTGTAAAAACAATTGGTACTTCATATGGGCGCTGATGACTGCACAGTTGAGCGCCCACAAGCCAAACATCATCATCACCATCATCATCACAGGTAAAGTCTGCCAAACGTTTTCTTCGTTTGGATCATTAAACCGAACAAAAGGGGGATTCCAAAATTTGACGTGGGACGGTAATGAGGAACGAATCCTAGCTAAAGGCTGAACTAAAAAATGTTCAGATGTGTGTGAAACCTTATGGGACTTAACTGCTAAGGTCAGCAGTACCTAAGCTTACACACTACTTCACCTAAATTATCCTAAGAACAAACACACACCCATGCCCGAGGGAGGACTCGAACTTCCGCCGGGAGCAGCCGCACAGTCCATGACTGCAGCACCTGGGACCACTCGGTTAATCCCGCGCGGCCAAGGCTGAACAACCTCTTGCGCTATCATCTAAGCAATGAGAACAACAGACACAAAATGTGTCTGATACGCTGCTTGAATTTGCGCGCACAACAGCCTATTTGTTTCACTTTACTCCTAACATATTTATTTGGCACCAAAACGATCACTAAATCAACGAAGTTTTTACAAGGTTACATAACTACTTTCGATACACTGATTCTCCATTTTCAAGTGTAATCACAAACCTGGAAAACTGCATTACTAATTGCAACCACACCTCTTTCAAATATTGCTAGAAATACATTAAAACCAGTGAAATGAAGCAAAGGCCGCAGAAACGGGTCATAAGACGTCATGAAAATTTTTATTGATCAGTCATTACACACCGTAATGCAGTGCAGATGTGAAATGACTGATCAACCAAAATTATGAGAACCTGTCACACGTACGTGCTGTCTTTGCTTCAGTTTAAAGGTTTTAGTGTATTTTTCGCAATATTTGAAAAAAGTGTGGTTGCAATTATTAATGCAGTTTTCCAGGTTTGTGACTACACTTAAAAATGGAGAATCAGTGAGCCGAAATTACTTATGTAACCTTTTAAAAATATCATAATTTTAGTGGCTGTGCCTTGTCGACAGCTCGTGGTGTCAGAAAAACATTAGAAATTTCATTCAGTCACACTCCTTGGTGGCAGTTACGTCGAAATACAAAATCACTTTAATTCTAATTTACTTGGAAATGGCGTAACGTGTGGAAGTTTTCCTTAACAATTATTTCTCAGACAACCTACGTTTCAAGAATTCTTACGGAATATGATTGATGGATGGCATCACAACACTTCAAGGAATGGCTGATCATTTGTCCTATCGCGAAATAGGGGAGAGTGTCATGGATATGATTCGAGAGTAGTGGTGGCAATAATTAAAATAAAAGCGTTCTTCGTTTTAGCGAGGTCTTGTCGCGAAATTTAGTTCTTGAGCTTTCTCCTCGGAACGCTAAATACATATTGATTCCCACTTACATACGGAAAAATAATAACCGTAATGAAATAAGAGCAATCAGAAATCACATGGAAAGATCTAAGCGTTCGTTTATTCCGTGCGCTGTTCGGGATTGAATGAGATAAATTGTTTGAAGCTGGTTCGATAAACGCTCTCCCAGCACTTAAAAGTGACGTGGAGTGGACACGTAAATGTAGGTGTAGATACGTATCATTTTTCTGTTTGTCTAGTAGTTTTAGCGCAGTAATCTTATGAACCCTCAGAGGTACTTATGAATAACCCTCTGGAAAATGCGTGCTGAGGGATAAACATGGCAAGGGAGAACCATTCGAAGCTGCTGTTCTTCGAGAATATTAAGAGAGTAAAAATAATATTGGAGATAAAACAGCTAAAATTGGCAAATATGTAACAGACTTCATCATATGGTATAGTCGGCCAAAACCTTGTGATTGGGAGATCAGGTTGTTACAAAAAGAAAGGCGCTTGACGTGGTAACTGCAAGAGATAAAGAGAATGAGCATTTTTAGAAAACTCCTACAATCCTCAAGAAAAAAAAAATTCTGTAGCGGCAGCTGTATCGGAAAGTGCGGCGTACTCATTTACGATAAAAGTCCTTGTAATGTTTCATGTAAAGTAAAATAGAGTGATTGATTTAAAGAATAAGTGTACTCCAAAGTAAGTAATATTCTTTCCTGTGGTCGAACAGCCTTTCCGAATCGTATTATTTTGCCTAGTTCGATCACAAAAAAGTCAAGAAGAGCAGTAAACTTGTCGTGAATATAGTTCTGAATTAGTAATTCAGTGATACGATACTAAATATCATGCTAACATGATACTAAAAGAACTTTATGTTACCTTACATCAGATATGGAAAGAGAAAATAAAACTCTCCGTTATCGAATCTTTGGTTGTAGACAATGTGCTTACATCCTTCTTGTTTTCCGCGTCATCGAGCAGCTTACAAGCAATAATAATTACATCACTGTCACGCATTAGTGTAGAAGATGGACCTTCACGTTCAGTTTCAAACCTTATTCTGAGGGCGCTCAGCCACCGCACTTCAGGCTCTCTCGATTCCTTTCTGTGAACCGTGAACGCGCCGCTTTCACATTATTGGTTTCGTGCAGGCTCCTCGCAAAGGCCCACTCAACGCTTACTTTCAGTCGCTACCATGGGAACGAAAGTCTGTCAGCCATCGGTATTGAACTGTGTAGAGGACGCTTAACGCACATGAGGCGTACAACTCAACTGAATGCAATATTTGATCTTGACTCCTGCGTTATCCGAAAGGCAATGCTACAGTGCAGCTACAGAAACCTATCACTGCACTGCTTCAGGAATCGTTGGAGTCCACATTTCATTACGGATTTACCAGCAAAACCATTGAGAGTAGTATATATGGCTTCTTTGAAATACAGAAACCAATACATTCCTAGCGTACACCACAACCATATACCCAAATTTCTTGGTATGCTTCATCAGCAATTTTTCTATCAAGTTCATCCATCAAGCATTATTGCTCCTATGTGGACTTACTTATCAACCCCTTATAGAAATATGCACTAGGAACTTAAACAGGCCTTCTTTGCGTCCACGTCCCGACGTGTAGGAATTACCACACACTACACTCATAGTCAGAATTCATGTAAGGGGCTGTTTTCGTCCGCATCTCTATGTGATCATGTACGAAACTATAGGACAAAGATCATTTACGGCTCATATATCTTCTCCGGGTTGCAAGTTTTGCAAGTGTCGTAATATTTGCGAGAAATCCTAAATTTACTATAACGTCCTTTTAATTCAATTCTCCGAAAGCATCTTAAGCAAGCAGTTGAACAGGAGTATTCTAGTTCTATATTAAACTTAGCAAATACGAACCACAAATACAGGTCGCTCTTCGTGTCGAAATATGTGTTTGTGTTCGTGTGTGTCACAAAACCCTATACTGCTCCCAAACTAATGATAATTTACCATGAGACTTTCAAGACATGCAGAATGTATAATTCTAATGACCCATAAATAAATTAGAAACACGATCTCTTTTGTGAACTGAATAGAAAGTAGTCAAGCAACAAACATACTTCCATAAGTTTAGCACAATGAAAAGAAATGGATGTGAGTATCTAATATTTGCATATTACACAGTGAACATATTAGTTCGGTAAGGCAATGGGTTGCATTAACATGTGTTAGCCTTCAGATTAGAGCGTCGAGCTATGCGATGGGGCTGTCTCCCCGACTGTGTACGCGTAAGAAGGCCGTTAATCATGAGATTCTAAAGCGTGATCTCTCTTATACTTAACACCGTAACTGTATTTAAATTCAGGTACTCCAATACTCAATGAAAAGCAGAATTTCACCACACGTTCGAGTACCTTTCTCACCACCTGTACCTAATAGCTTGCAGAGAACGATTGCTTGTTATTAATATTGCTTAGTGACAGCTCATCACCTGAACCCTATTCGTCAGAATGCTGGTAAGTCAGGAAGCTCGCTAACATAACGTAACACGACGGCGGCCCAACAACGTGGTCGACTCAAGAGGCCGAAATACAGAGGTATGACAAGGTTCGTTTATAAATGAAACCGAGAGAAGTAAATAAAAAAGTGGTATATTATCAGTAAATACAAAGGGATAACTTTACAGCACCGTAGGGATATTTTAATTTACAGTTCCAGAATTTGACTGTACAAGCACAGATTCAAGTTCTTCGTAACAAACAATTTTAATTTATTGAGAAAACTTATCTTTATACTTTAGGAGACAGTAATCGTTTTAAATTTATAATGCCACAAAGGATAATCATGTATGAGAGATGCAATAACTAGCTTCCAAACAGTTATGCAGTAGCAACATAAGAGCCGCTACTTCACTTCGCAGAAGCACGTGAACAGATGCCAGAAAAATCTTCATTAAGTACTGTCAAACTAACCACACTGCAAAGAAGTTGTAATGGTTTCACCCATTGCCTTGTAGTATCTGCTCAACAGTATCAACATCCATCGAACAACGGCAGCTTTCGGCTCCACGTCAGAACACAGAGCAACGCCTCTTCGACTTCTCCATCCAAGTAACCAAATGGAACATACAGACCGAATGGTTGAACCCCATCAAACAAGGAAGCCCACATGACTTCTAGTGGATGTGAGCAAACTGACTCGTCAAAGACCTAAAACTGTAACAGTGATCAAGCAAAGAGTTTGCTGCACAGCTTATTCACTTAAGCTGGGCAGGTTATTGTTTATTGGTGCAGAGTACGGAAAATATAAGTATTTCAACCTACAGGAAAAAAATTTATAATTTGAGCAAAATGAAAACGCTTAAAAAACAGACAAGTCTCAGCATCACAGAGGAAACAATTTAGAGCATCGATTTTTGCATGACTACTTTAGGTTAGTCATACGCATGCCTTAACATAGGGAGAAATGGTTGCTTGTAAACAGTGGTCCAAGTTTCTATCCCTGTTCTAAATAGTGGTTCCCATCACTAAGCACTGGATTGGCTACCAGAGCAACACTTCTTTAGTTTTAAGATCGTTAAGACGTGGTAGTTCCAACATTAATGTGTACGTGCTCTTGGCCACAAATCACTACTCATATTATTTTCTTCCACAAATCAAACATTTCATCTACGATGAATTCTCAATCTGTCCTCCAATAATTCTTTAGATATCGACACTATTGTATGAACAAAACGTTGCATATACACATACGGAGGGGTCCAGAAAAATGTAGACACTCTTTCATAGTTAATATCTTTGGAACAAAACGACGTATCGTTGTTGTTTTGTGCGGTATCGTAGTCCATACCTTTCTCAACAGATCTGGTTCGCGTTTTCCAGCAGATGACACTGCAGTAATGTATGAAGGAAGACTGTAGTTTGAGCAACACCAGGCAGTATTGAAGTGGTACTGGATGTACGAAAATATGATGGAGGTTTTACGGCAATGGCGTAATGTGTACGGAGCTGAGCCGCGAACGTGTACAAAATATTATCGTTCGGGATAAATTTGAAGCCGACGGTACTGTTCAATATGTGACTGTGCGTAAGGAAAAGTCTGGCCAACCGAAAACACCACGTCTACCTTCTAACATTGCTGTGTTGCAACGCTTTGCTAGTCACTTCAAAAATCTGTGAGCAAGGTGAGCGTGAAGGTCTTGGATGCACATGCGTTGAACACTATAGAATACAACCCCTCCATTAACACACTCCAGTATAGTCCAAACATTACGGACAAGTGATTACAAAAATTGTTATCTGAAAAACAGTACGAGAATATAGGAAATCAAATTACAACGAGGTTTCTTTTTCATGAAACTCGATCCAAGATGACGAACATGGCCGAAAAGACCCGAAAAGTTCCAAAACGTTTTGCTTAAATAGGAAAAAAAAAAGAAACATAGCTTCGATCGAAAAATGCTACATGAGAAATTTCTGTATTCCTGAATCTCCATGAATAATTTTCTACTTCCTTCTCTCGTCGATCGGCTGAAATATTTATTCTGTTACTTATTATTTCTTCGCAGTTAACTTCTTTGCATTTATGTTTGTCTCCAGTTTTCGTGATTCCCCTTTTTATGAATGTGCATTCCTCTTTAAACGAACTGCCTATTTAGCTACTCATGTTGCAGCATCTATAGCCTCTGCGAATTTCTAGCATATCTCTTTATTCCTTACTATTTCCTTACCCAACTTCTTCTTCCATTAATAATTCCTGAATGGTCTCTTTAACTTCAGCTTACTCTCCATCGTCACTAAATTAAGATCTGAGAATCAGCTTCTGGATACGCCTTGGAATCAAATATCTGATTTCGGAATCTCTGCTTGACCATGATGTAATCTAACTGGAATCTTCCCGTATCTCCCGGGCTTTTCCAAGTATAGCTCCTCCTCTTGTTGTTCTTGAATAGAGTATTCGTTATTACTAGCTAGAATTTATTGCAAAACTGAAACTTACTTCTCTGTCGTTCCGACTACCAAGCCTACATTCTCACGTAACCGGTTCTTCTACTCCATCCCCTACACCCGCATTCCAGTCCCGCAGGACTACTAGATTTTCATCTTCCTATACGAACTGTATTGCGCGTTCAGTATCCTCATATAGTTTCTGTACCTCTGCATCTTCTGCTTGCGATGTCGGCATGTATACGTGAACTATTGTTGTCGGTATTGATTTGCAGTCCATTCTCCAACACCTGCTGTTTACTGTACGTTTAGCTCGTGGTAAGTCCAAAAGTACTTCCGCGAAAAATTTTTAAAGATATTAGTTTTCAAATTTTATCGATTGTTTGGAAAAAACGTGCTCTCGATAACTGTCTATCGCTGCAATACCGGTTTTAGGCTTATTTTCTTCGCAAGGAGTTGTGCTACAACACTTTTAAATTACTTTTACGAGTTTATTGACAGAGTCAAAACTTTCATTTTTGTTGGGGGTGTTGTTTTTAATTAACCATCTCATTTTGTATTTTATGAAAATAACCTTTAATAAAAAGAAATTTCTAAAATATTTTCATTAATTTAAAAAAAATTCTGAAACCGTGAAAAGATTTTTTTAGTTGACGCAACTAACATATTTCAGTGATGCTCTTGAGGGAGGTTAATATTGAAAATATTGCATGAAAAACAATGATGCCATAATCCAAATTTTAAAACGACGTTAACAAAATGTAAATTAAATAAATGTTACCTATTTCTGGAGCTACTTTGCGTCTTACTATAACATTCATGTTGATCTCGTCAATCCACCATATAGTAACTACAAATCCATTTTTGTACTTGATGCAAAAACTCAGATATCAAAGATTATGGAAGCGCTGACATTTTACGATCAGTTTTCGGCGCGACCGGAAGCCGGTTCCCCCACTCCTCCGATGGCTCCAGCTGACGCACTGCGCGTTTGCATGCTTCCCTTCTCTGCTCAGATGCTATTACCAAAAACGAATAAAATATATCCTTGTATTTCTTATTGAAAAAAATTAAGTTAGTTAAAAACAACGAGCCCGACAAAGTAGCAAGTTTTTCAAACTAATTAATAAAATTTAATAGCATTATAGGACAATTCTTTGGGATGAAAATAAGTCCAAAACCGTTACTGTAGGGCCATCCGCTGACAAGATCTAGCCGATAATCGAGTCTCTTTTTAAAAAATCGCCAACGGCCTTGCGGCAGTGGCAACAACGGTTCCCGTCAGATCACCGTAGTTAAGCGCTGTCGGGCTGGATTATCACTTGGATGGGTGACCATCCGATTTGCCGAGCACCGTAGGCAAGCGGGGTGCACCCCCTTGTGCGGTAAACTGAGGAGCTACTTGACTGAGAAGTAGCGGCTCCGGTCTCTGAAACTGGCATACGGCCGGGTGAGCAGCGTGCTGACCACATGCCCCTCCGTATCCACATCCAGTGCCGCCTGTGGACTGATGAGGATGACACGGCAGCCGGTCGGTACCGTTGGGCGTTCGTGGCATGTTCGGGAGCATTTTCTTTTACTCGATCTCTCGAAAAGTAAGTAGTATTTTTGAATTTTTCAAACAAGTGGAAACAAGTTATACAGAAACCGATTTTTTAATGGTCGAAACTTCAGAAAGCAACTGATACTTATAAAAAAGCAGTCGATAGATTTTTTAAACCCTACAACTTCCTCATTTAACATTTTTCGATCCGATCTATAGATTTTTACATTTTTTTTTTTTATTTTTCGCCGTGGTCGCCGTCATGGATCGATTTTCATGAAGAAGAAACTCTAAGATTTAATTTCCTATATGTCCATATCACTCCTTCTCAGGTGATAATTTTTACAAATTTATCATTAGGACTAGTTTTGGATGCGCCAGACGACCTTGTGCACGATTCTCCACGACAACCGGCACTTCCCCTATCACTGCCAGCCGAGGTGGCCGAGCTGTTCTACGCGCTACAGTCTGGAACCGCGCGACCGCACTGTCGCAGGTTCGAATCCTGCTTCGGGTATGGATGTGTGTGATGTCCTTAGGTTAGCTAGGTTTAATTAGTTCTAAGTTCTAGGGGACTGATGACCTCAGATCTGAAGTCCCATAGTGCTCAGAGCCATTTGAACCATTTGAACCATCCCCTATCACATACAACGCGTTCGGGCCCCATTAATCCAGGTCGACAGGTTTGTCGCTGGTTCGTGGCACAGGCCACCATAAATATGGAATTTCTGAAATCCTGTCTGTTTGCTGATGAGGCTACCTTTCTATATGACTGTTGGTTGGCTGTATGCTGGTTCTTTATATATTTTTAATTTATATTGAACCTGTGTGACCATATCGCGTTACCTTAGAGAATTGTGCTCGATTTTGCGTCCTGGCTGCTAATATACCAGGCCCATAACAAAAGGTGTCAATATTGTGACCCTTATTTGATTAACTTGATAAACAAATTAATTATTTTTTGAAGTATGAGCAACGGAAACTGGTGCGAGTTTCTTTAAGATAATACGTTCTGGGGTGTTTGAACTCATAGCCGTCCTGTAGCAGCTGGTAGCCTATCAAAATTCAAATTGCAGATTATTTCTGTCTTTCATTAACTTTAGAAAATCGAACTGAATATGATACATCCTTCCCATTTCATGTGTCAGGTGACTGGGGGAATATTCCTTAACTGAAATGCTGACTCTCACTTAAAAGATTTATTTTCTACTTTGATCAAAACTTTAGAAGCCGATACATTACAATTTTTCTTTAGTTATAGAACTTATGTTTGAATCAGCGTTACCTCTCATGGATAGGACAATTACAAAACGAAAACACTATACGAATAATTTCATATATGACACATAATTTCATAATAACACAAAAATATCTGAAACATAATTTCATAATAACATAAAAAATACATAAGTGGGCCACACCGTCTTTAGCGGGAAAATCTTCATTCATTCTTTAAGACTCACTTATCGTTATGCATGAATTACACCACTAAAAATTTAAGGTAGGGCACTGCTGAAGGTAGATAACCTCTATCAGAGAAAAGATTCTGGGCAAAAATGATGCACTATTGGCACCAAAATGAAGTGCGATCTGAACTCAGAAAGAAAGTACAAAAAATAATTAAATTTCGCGACAGAAATTTCTCGAACTACCATCTGATACGCAAGCTGCACTCATTGAGCTAAAAGTGAAGCTTATAACTCGGGAAATAGCTACATGAACTGATGGTTCCTGTTGCATGCTCACTACCACAAAGCAAAATTTCACAAACACATTTCAGAGAAAACTATTGCAAATAAATTAAAACCGTGACCTGTACCGATGAAGGTATGCTCAATGCGTACTATGACTATACCCTGTGGTGAATTTTTAGCCATATTACCTAATTTCTATCTCACCAAATCTGCGAGCTGCTGTGCTCCCGCGTCCGGTCCGTCTCATGGCTGGCCCCACAGTGCGCTCCAATATTCATAGCATCCACCTGTTGCTTACGGAGAGCCCTCATGCTGTGGTGGCAGCGAACCACCGGCACCCATTCAGCCTCAGTATGTGAGAGGGGATTATTGGCACTGCCTCGTGAGACCAGTCATCCGTCCCCAATGCCTCATAGGAGAGACACATCTGCACCTGTGCGAATCATCTGGCCTCCTCTGTTGGAAGACGTCTCTCTGCTGGTTCGATGGGTAGTGAAGCTTCTACTTGATGGTGCTCCAGGTCACTTTCACATTTCCGTGCGGAGGTATCTGAAAGACAGCTACCCCTATGGAACGAACGAGGTGGTCCAATCGCATGGTCCGCTCGCTCGCTCGTTCGACCTCAACCCTCTAGATTTCTACTTGTGAGAGCACCTGATAAGAAGTGTATGCAGAGCCCAACCCGTACGTTCAGACTATAGAGCAACGCATTCATGCTGCCTGTGACGCCATTCATTTTCAGAATATCACATTTGAAAGAAAGCGTCAGTCAGTGGTATGCCGAGTTCACACGTGGTTAGAGGCCCGTGGCAGTACATTCAAACACCCACTTCTTACGGACTCTTATCACAGAATGCCGTGAACTGGATTGTACTGTGCAGAAGACATGAATTAATAAATACCCTGTAGCACAGACAGACGCATTTTCTCGCATGTGAGCTTCTTTGCTCGTTATTGAACCTTATTCTTTCAGTAGTTTTATCCCCATTTAGAAAAATCACCTTGTATATTTGGTTGTAGGTCAAGGAACTGCCACCCCATCCATCACACGTTTCACCCAGGAAACTAGCTGACATGTTGGGCGGTATCAATTCAGTAAGAAATAAAATAAATTCGTGACTCATCTCCATAAAAAAGTAATCGAAGGCCTCACAACCCTCCGTCATGAGCTAATAGCACCAGTTAGCACTGGGGGTGGGGGAGAGCGAGGAGGAAACAAGGTAAGGGTAGAGGACGCAGACTGGCACCGCATAATGGCCGGGTATCGATTTCGTATTAGGCAGCCACGACAGGAGAGCGGACTAATGACGTGTGCCACCAGAGGCTAAGAGGGCGGGCAGTTCATTGATCACCATACTCTGAGGGCTCTGTTTGCGTAGCGACGTGGTGCAGTCATTTCTCAACTACCCAGGCAGACAGAGGTACAAAAAAATACACCGTGGCGTCTAAGAAAGATACGGCTGTGTAACTTGATATCCTTTTCGCTAAACAAAATTTGTATGCTATAATAATGGAGAGCACTCTATCTTTCAAGAGTGATCTGAATATTTTCTAAACTGATGAAGCTGTCTTTGTCATTTCCGTCCAGATAAGCTACATAATAGTCCTCGCTGAACAACAGGTACGAGCAAGTCCTTGTCATAGCATTGTCAATTACAACAGACTTTAAGGACTTCGCTGACAAATTGAAGGACGATAAATCACACGATGAGGACTGTTTTGTAGTTGAGGAACATAAGCAGTATAACCTGTTATTCACGGTTCATGCACATGACTGAGGGCCGGCCGCGGTGGTTGAGCGGTTCTAGGCGCTTCAGTCCGGAACCGCGCGACTGCGACGGTCGCAGGTTCGAATCCTGCCTCGGGCATGGATGTGTGTGATGTCCTTACGTTAGTTAGGTTTAAGTAGATCTAAGTTGTAAGGGACTGATGACCTCAGATGTTAAGTCCCATAGTGCTCAGAGCCATTTGAACCATTTGAACCATGACTGAGGCTCATTGGCTGTGGAACGATACAAAATGTTGCCAACTCTTAGTTAGATGTTGTGCTGCTTCTCCTCTTCCAGTATTTCTCAACATTTGTTGTTGTGTTGTTTGCATCTGAGGTTCTACACCCAGTATGGACTACGAGTGCATTATCGCTTATATGATTATATGTATTACGATGAGCTTAACGAGGGAATCAAAAGGATGAAAACGATTTTGACTTGCAAAGGTTCACATATGATATGTATATGCTGATTAAGGCGACAAATAAAAATTTGTACTAACGCTGGGATTCGAATCCAGAACTCCCACTCATTAGGTAAAAACACTAACCATTATACCTCCGCCGGCCGCGGTGGTCTCGCGGTTCTAGGCGCGCAGTCCGGAGCTGTGCGACTGCTACGGTCGCAGGTTCGAATCCTGCCGCGGGCATGGATGTATGTGATGTCCTTAGTTTAGTTAGGTTTAATTAGTTCTAAGTTCTAGGGGACTGATGACCACAGCTGTTAAGTCCCATAGTGCTCAGAGCCATTTGAACCATTTGAACCATTATACCTCCCTGGCACAGCGGTTTTGCACAACTACGTGGACAGCTGTAGTACGCCTCCCTCCTCAGTACAAATTGCTATTCACGTCTCAGCCCACTTGGTTCTCCTTAAACTCGAATACCATTGCAGAGGCTCTCCAACTGTAATGGAACAGCCCCTCAGCACCGAACGGAACGGGATATCCCAATGTGTTTCGCCCCCAGTGTGTGGAGCCTATATCTAAGGGGGTTATCCGGTTTCATGGTTTCAAAAAATCGTTTTCTTCTTGCGTATTTTGTCTACATGTAGTCTTAAGAATATTGGCTCAAAAGGATTTTGTCGGAAAATTATTCTTTATATCTTAAAATCAAGTTTCAATGGAAGTACATATACGTCAATTGTAGCTCCTCTCGGCGCTTGGGCGTCTGGGAAATTATTGTAACAGTCTAGGTCGAAGATAATATCCTTATAGGCGTTATATTATATACTGTATAGTGTTGTATAGATACTATACTATAGGTGTTGTATAGACACTAAAAATGTTCAAATGTGTGTGAATTCCAAACGGACCAAACTGCTCAGGTCATCGGTCCTAGACTTATACACTACTTAAACTAACTTTTGCTAAGAACAACACACACACCCATGCCCGAGGGAGGACTCGAACCTACGGCGGGAGGGGCCGCGCAATCAGTGACGTGGCGCCTTAAACCTCACGGCCACTCCGCGCGGCGTTGTATAGATACTAATGAGTGTTGTACTTGTCGAGTAAATGTCTCAAGTATATGCTTTCGACATAAGTGACGTGGAAAGAAGCTGCTATGATGATTCTTCTTCATAGCAGTACAACGAATTACAAACCGCAGCACGATTACTGTCCTGAAAGTCGGTGTAAATGGAAACAAGCCCAGAATCTATTGCTCATGTGTACACACATATGACCGACAACAGTCTGATGCAGAGATACCATGGAAACTATATGCGTAACAACACAGAAGCACTGAATTCATTAATTTGGACTAACGGTCCAAAATACATGTCTTATAGTGTAAGAGTCACCGAAATTTCTTAACAACAGGGTGCGCCTCATTTGTAATGTCGGATTTATGGATGTACTGCGTAACATGAAAGTCATGAGAGTCGTAATCGGTACCTGGGCTTGCTCTTCACCACGAAAAGCGGGGCGAAATGCCTCAAGCGTTCGGACCAGCGATCGTTAAAGAGCAGCAGCAAGTCTAGAATTGCGGCTAGGGAGACGTGCGCTCTAGAAAATATCTTCGAAGAAGAAGAAAGTTTACCTTGTGGAACAGGAATTGCACATTCATCCAAGTTGAAAAATTGTAAATAAGGATACACAAAAATCTAACTCAGAACATTAAAAGCGTATTTCTCAAGACAACGTTTACTGAACTGGTTCGCATGATTCAAAAATATTGCTCAGTAAAATTGGATGCCATTTTGGATTTAATGCAATAGCCATTGTAATTTCGTCGCGAGCGTCAAAAAAATAATACATTTTTCAATATCTCTGTTAATCATTTACATTTAAAGTCAACAAAATATGACAGTATTCACTACCTGTGTTTCCAAGTGGCCCCCATTTTGAAATGCACTTTACAAAATCTGGTTTTCTAGGTTCACGCCATAGAGAGCTTATTTCACATAATGTATGTTTAATTTTGGCGTATACTTCGTTCTTCAATTGAGTAAACCATCCGCGCACAGGTATATTGGCCGCCGTTTTGAGATGCAAGGGCTCATCAATTTACAGTCTAAAAATTATTTCCATAACACTGAAAATACGTACTTTGTTTATAAAGAACTGTATGAAAAATTTTTTTTGCAGAAAAAAGATCTGAACATGGGCATAAAAAACAGTCTGCGAGACCGGTGAATCCCCTTAAGGACGGAGATGTTCTGTGATGTTTTTCGTATCATGAATAATGCCCCCTCATTCATGTTACCGTGAATATGAACCAAGATATATATATTAAAAAAAATCCCACCACGCTGGATTCATGCGTGGGACGGAAATAGGGAGGTGTGATGTACATGCACATACAAACGAGTGATTTCAATTTTTTTAAAAAAAGAGTGATTTATACAGGAAAAAGCAGTTTACGAATCTAGCAAGTCAATAATGCGTTTGTATACTCCTGGCCTCTATCCCTGGTCCTTACGCAAGCAGTTATTCGGCTTGGCATTGATTGGTAGAATTGTTGGTTGTCCTCCTGAGGGATATCGTGCCAAATTCTGTCTTTACTCCCTGAATGGGGCTCAATTGGAAGCGGGGCTCATCACTGAAGGGAATTACAGTCTGGTCATAGAAATATTCTGATCATTGAGATATTCTCTTGCCCTTCAAGGCAAGCCATCCTGGGCTTATAATTCAGCAATATAATTACCACCTGCACACGGCGAGAGTTTCAAACTGCTTGCCTCCGTGCTTGCCTGACCCTACTTTGGCCAGCAGGGTCACCGGACCTCTCCCCAACTAAGAACGTTTCGAGAATTATGAGTAGGGCCCTCCAGAGCTCGGCATTTTGACGATTTAACACTCCAATTGGACAGAAACTGGCACAACATCCCTCAAGAGGGCATCCAACAACTCTATCAATCAATCTGTTTACAGAAGGGCCAGAGGTGGGTTACTGACTTGCTCAGTTTGTAAAGCTATTTCTCTTGAATAAATCGTCGAATTTTCTCGAAATTGTAATCATTTTTTTGTCTGTTTACGACCATCACATCTACCGATTTCCTTCACATTCGGATAACTCCTTCTTTGTGCGACCCTTTTTGTCTTATAGTGTACTGCACTTTCTTCTATATATTCATGACGAAAACGCCGTAGACCCTTCCGTCCTGCAAAACAAATTCAGCTGTAATCCAAGGGCTGCATGCTTAAGTGTGGTTTCACGTTCAGCAAACGCATCGCACCACGATCCGTCTCTCTAAATAATCTCGTCTTCATCTCACAGAAAATATCTGAGTCTACTTAGGAGCAACGGGTGAAATGTAGGAATCTACAGTATTTTCTCCCAGTTTCTTAGCTGTGCGGGATCTAAACGTCAATGACTGGCGTTTCAGTTGTGTATCGCATACCTCACGAAACCTGTGGACTCTCTTCCACTTCGGCGTGAGGCGATTATCAAGGCTACAGTTGGAGTTATTCAGCAGTAGCATGTCGTTTCTTGGAGACAATTTAACCAAGTTTTACTCCAATGTGCGTACACGCCACTGCAGCCGAGGTCGCTAACGGGTGTCTCTCGTGTGGCACTCGACTCCGGGCAAGCTGGTTCGAATACTGTTCGAGAAGGAAATTTTCAATGGCAGTACTTGGGTGGCGGCGGGAGAAATGATTCAAGCGTTGCTTTTCTCAGAGCTCCTCCGTATATAGATATGTGTATCGAACCTGCCAATAGCGACGACTTTTTAGAATAAATAAAGCTGCATCTCTGACAACAACTGTGGGCGGGTTTTGCCATGTGTCTAACGACTCGGGCGGTAGGAGTCACTCGGAAGAGGTGTCAGCGAGCTATCGTAGTGAATGACTGTTCTGTTTCGTCAGGAGAATTTGAATTTCAGATGATTTGCCAGCTTATGATAACGCGTCTAGTAGCGACAAATCTTTCAAGAAATGGACAAATTCAGTTTCACGATTCGTACCGCATCACACTAACGGCAAGAGTGAACGAAGAGATGTATGAGACAGCAAGTAACGGAACTACACGGTTCAGTCACATTAATGTGACCACCACCTATGTTGGATATCAATGTGCAATGATCACTCACAGATGTCAGTTGGCAGCACTAGCAGTGAAGTCAACATAAAGAGCGCCGGGGGGGGGGGGGGGGGGGGGAGAGCGTGGACAATATTGCAGTCGTCGTCGTAATACGGAAACGGAGCTAATTATTTGACGTCTTAAAGGGCACGATCACTGGCTTTCAGCCCAAGGGTGGAAGCTTTTCTTAAGTGACCAAGGCAGTAAACTGCCCACATGCCGCAGTGGTTAAAGTATACTGTGCGCCGAGGTAACAGTGGTGCACCAAGGACCATGGGTGTCAGGGATGTGTAGACGCGAATAGATGTGGGACTGTTGAGGAACCATGCTCTCAGATAAACCAAGGGGCTACCAGCAGTGCCTCCTCAAAAAACGTTCAACGGACATTTCTGCGTATGGGTCACCACATCAGGCATCTGGTTCATGCACTCTCGCTAACTGCTGTTCATCGGCGACGAGGGTTGTAATTTGCAGGCTAATACCGCAACTATACGTCCACTGAGAAGTGACACGTGGCCTTTTCGGACGAAACACTTTTCATGCTCCATCGGACAGATGGATATGGCGTGTACGGCGTGAAACGTCTCAAAGCAATCCCATGAAACCATCGTCGGAAGGGTTCAGGCCAGAGGAGGCAGTCTTATGCTCTAGGAAATCCTTTCGTGACATTGCCTGCGTGATCTCGTCGATATATGCAGCCTGCTTTTCCTCAGTACGACAGGAATTAAAAGTATGACAAAACAACGTGTCACACAGCTCGCAGTGTATGCGCGTGGTTCAAAGGGTGCCAGGGTGAATTACCTATATCCCACTGCTCACCAAATTCTCCACATTTATACACAGTCGAGAATCTGTGGGACCTCCTCGGGCTATTCGTGTCACGGAGAAACCTGGCGCAGCTGCCACTGCACTGGAGCCTGCACGGCTCCATATCCCTGTTTGTACTCCCAGAATCTTATTATTGTTTATGCCCTGTCTCTTGTATTTGTTTTAGCACCGATGATGACTGATATAAGTCGAAAACCATTTCCAACAAGATAAATAAATTATGTTTCCGCGACTAGTTGCTACATTCTTTATAATTTTATATTCCACGGTCGCTGCACAGAAAGGGTACCTTATGCAGCTCAACACTCAGATTGTCTATGTTTTGTTTGGGAATTTATATTAGCTTTTGCAGCCTACCAGAATGAAGAGGAATAATTTAGCTATAGGTTGTTGTTGAGGATGGCTATGAGGTGAGATATGGCCGACTGTGGGACATTTTTTGAGGGAAAAGAGCTTCATACGATCTGGATCTGGGGCTTTAGCGTTGCCGATTCGCCTGACAAGAGCGCCCACTGTGTGCTCGCTGACTACTTCGAAGGTTTTGTGCGGTTTTCCTTGAAATTTACGTCGTAGTTATCGACGCACTTTCCGTTCGTTCTGCTCGAGTTCGCCTTCGTAGTCCTCTGCGATATTTTCTTGGAAGTGGCGCTCTAACGTGTTTGCCATGGCGTCTGCCTTTTCTTCTGGGGGGTAAACGATGCCGTTTTCCCCACGGAGAGGAGTGTTAGCCTTCCTGTATTGTCTCCTGGCCTTAGCTTTTTGACAAAAATGCTGTGGGTTTCCTCCAGCTTCTGCTAGACCTTGTTCCTAGCATGCGTTTTCTACCAGCTGGAGTCGGTGGCGGATCTCTCTAGCCATCTGCTCCATGTTTCTTTTGGCTTGGGAATCCCTGAATTGCTGCCAGATCCTTCTCGCGCGTTTTTAATCTGCAATTAGCTGAGCAAGGTCTGGTGTGACGTCGTTTCCTCTTGGGTCAATTATTATTTTCACCGTAGCTATTTCATTGCAGGGGGTCACCGTTCGGGTGAATTCTTGTATGTCCTTGTCTATGTCTCGTTTGCGGGGCATGTCTGGCGCGTAATCTTCTATTTAATGGTCGACTATTTCTTTGTATCTGTTCCAGTTTGTGTGGTATTTTACAATTTTCCTTGCGTTCGGACCACTCGGGCTCGTGTCCTATTTCTTCCTTTATAAGCAGGCTGCCCACCGCTGGCCCAATGGACGGGCTAATCTCGAGCTTCCGATCATGTGAAGTGCTGCGGAATTGTGGGGTGGAGGGGATTCATGCGTCCTTTGTGTTCGCTTCTTTCGCATCAGTACGTTCCTGGTATATTTTTCCTAGCGCCACATCAGATGCAGAGCTCAGCTGGAAACCGCCCTCTCCGTTGAAATGTTCGTCTTATATTCTTACTGCGGCTTTGCTGTCGGAATTTCCGAAACCAATGGCGCGGCCAAGTGCTTTGTCTGTTCAAAGCCACGCATTTGTCCTCCATTGATGCTGTGCTCTGCCACTCTAGACTCGTCGGTCTTGTCAAGCCGAACGCTCCTCGCATATTCCGGACAGCGCTGCCAGATTTCATCTGCATATACATCTACATCACTGCTCTGCAATTCACGCGTAAGTCTCTGGCAAAAGGTTCATTGAACCACTTTCACAATATTTCCCTACCGTTCCACTCTCGACCAACGCGCGGGTAAACGAACACTGAAAACTTCCCGTGCGAGATCGAATTTCTTTTATTTTATTACGATAATCATATTTCTCTGTAAGGATGCTATACCGTACAGAGATACTCGTAACAGATGACGGACAAGCGTAGTATAGGCAGTCTCGTTAGTGGATTTGTTGCATCTTAGGACATGTAACTCGCCTACACTCTCCCTTAATCAGTTTTTTAAGGACTCGTGTTACTTAATGTTCCTGATTTATTATTTGTTTATTTACACAGTTTACGTCTACATTGCAGCATTAGAATCAAGCATTATGCAGCAGAATCTGCAGTGAAGAAGTTTGTAACTTAGGAGTCAACAGTTTTGTTTCGTTCCCAAATCTTCGTCGTTAGGTGTGATCTGGCGGTTCGTTCCTCTGCAGTTATGAGTCAATTCTCCCGTTGTGATGTTCTTTATTTAACAGGAATGGCATCGATTCTGAAGAATAATGCTAACCGGAAGAGTTGCAGTCACGGGTATAACCGAACGTTATATCGCACAGCTGTTTTCCAAATACGACAACGAACGAAACTTAAATATTGTAAGAAGTTATATGGTTTGCTGTAGGTACCTATAATTTTGAGTAAGTAACTGAAATTGTTAATACATTCTGGATTGCTGATTAATAAATTACTGCCACAGCTTAAAATCGAGCAAAAGTTAATAATGTTTAATATCTGAACTGACATGAAGTCTCGTACTAATTTCAAAGTTATACGAATTCAGTAGTGGGACGAAACTGCACACGTGGGAATTTAAATGAAAAACAACGAATGATAAAATGATTTTATGTTAATTAAGAAAATATTGCCATTACCTGTAATTAAAAAATAAACGACGGTTACTTCCTAGCACCACATCATGCGAGATGTATTGAATGACGTCACTGTAGTGCTATCTGTCGTCAGGTTTTGTGAAGCAAATACCCACGAACAGTCACTGTTTAGTAATAGAAGTTACTTCAGAAAAGTTCGTAATAGTTTCCTTGGCGACAACTTTGCAATGTCATAAACACTAAAGATTTGCAAACACACAATAAAAATTATAAAAATCACTTTACTCAAAATCGAATGTTCAATTTACTTTGTCAATTACTTGCCATAACTTTGAATTTGTATTACCTTCACTGAGTTACTAATTGAATTTAGTAGCACCACTAAAATGCCCGAAGAACATTAAATATTACTAATTGCTTCAAGTTAACTGCAAACGTAATTAGTTTTCTCTCCACTGAAATAACTTTATCTCTTTCAGTTATGATAGAACCCTGCTGACAGCTAATAAATATGGGTAATCAGTAGTATTGATATTATTTATAGTTCAATTAAAAAAATCATTTCTGTGTTCACACCGTGTACATAACTGGAAAGCTAGCTTGATCTTAGTTTGTGATGAATTTACAGATGGTGCAAAGTAATGCATTTTATAACGTCCATTATTGGCAGTAGGCTATTCTGGAAGAACGAGAAACTTTTAATAATTTTGGTCACACACTACTCTTTTTAGGTTACAAATTCCTGATTTATGCTTTGTACTGTGCACAGATATGTGCTTGCTCATCAGTCCACATGCCTTGTCATGCTTAAAACAACATTTCGAAAACATTCATTATAGCCTTGAGCACTGCCGCTCTGCATTCATACTTCACCGCAGAAGACTTCCAACTCCCTCTCCGCAACAGTCCTGCTCACGATCGTGTCGAACAATGGTATTGCCAATTTTGAAGCAGATTTTTTGCATGTTGTACAATACGAACGTCCCTGACTTCAGCAGCGTTTCTACTACAGAGTTATCACTAGATTATTATGCAATAGCATCTTCGTAATCATATTACAATTTTTAAATAGTGGATAGTGACAGACTTAATGAAGTACATACATATGAATGAAATTATTTCAAAATTATGTAATTAACTAACAGAAAAATTATGAGGCACTGAGTTGCGCTGTAAACACTCTTTGCTGCTTCAGATCACGTTCTAATTGAATCGAATGGTTCTGAACTGTCCCCTACGGTCCCACCCAAGATACCAAAGCAATCACTGCGCGAGCTCTGCACTCCGAAGGACTGCGATCAGGTTCGGTGTGGCTGCAGGCCCACGACGTCCTTACAGAACAATCCGCCAGGTGTCAGTAGTGGCACAGTTGATTCTCACACATCCAGCACTGCGCACTGTCGCTTTTGACCGCGAGATGTGTTGCGTGAATCAGCAACCCGAACAAGGAGATGCCTTCATTGACGAGATTTATGCTTATTCAAGTTCATCGTTCATCCGTTCACGACCGAACACGCTGAGCTACCGTGCGAGCTAGACCACGAGCTGCGGACCACCTTCGATATGAATAATACTATCTGACTACGATTGACTGGACTGACAGACAGTGAACGGCGAAATACAAACTAATGCGCCGTGTATGTATAGAGTTGTGACTGCTGCTGTTTGCAGGGGTGAACACTGTACGCTGTGAACAATTTGCATCCAGTGTTGCTTTCAAGCTGGAGGATCGCAATGCTTACTGCACACCATGGGGAGTCTGCAAAGCGGTGAACTACGCGCCACAGTGGGGTCTCGGCTGAAGAACCGCAGCACCCGCTGCATGATGTAGGACCTGGAACTGCGGCTCTAAACTAGATGCAAAACTGCCATGCCACGCGAACCAAGGCGCACAGTCAGAAAATTAATTCAGATATGCCTCACAACAACAAACGGACAATCGGCCACAGCTGCTCGCACCTAACACCAAGTGTATGCAGCTACCTCACAACACTTCACATTTCTGTCTTACTCCGGCCGCCTGACCACATTTGTCTTCTGCCTAGGCCTTTCCACTAGTCACTGGCTTCCTCATCCTTAGTACTCTCCCGAAAACCCATATGATCCATATGGAGCTCCTTCGAAAAGCTCAATCCACCAATGACGGTGTGTTGGATGATGTTTCTCGCCGATAGCATATTTTTTAATACCACATGCTACCTGCTTTTAACACATGGGCAGATCCTTTTACACCTATCCTCTTTCTATTATGCAATCGAACAGGCACCCTACGATAAAACGGCCTGATATCAGCTCACCTATTCGAGACGTACTGGTAGATTTATCGTTCATGTGGGAACACTGGCGTAGAAGCCTAGATGTCCCTCGAAAAATGCAGTACTTCTTGGAAAGCCTGTGCGGCCGACGTCAAGCTTCGCTGGCTCATTATGGCGTCTGAAGCAAAATGTTTTCTTAACCTGACTGATAAGATTTTTTCAGAAACGCCAAAGAAAAACACTCTTATGGCTACCCGCGAAACCTGAGGCGCACTCACTCCTCTGCAGCAGTCAATTACTAGGGTCCCCTGCCGACGCTATCCGACAAAGAGGCCCTAACAACTCGGCCTCCAGCCTCTGTACAGAAATGCCCCGGGAAATACGGGTACCTGCGGGGCACAGGCAAACCCCTTGCTATTATGGCCCGTCCAACGTCGCTCCTCCCAGAGGAAGAAGCAGTAACGAAGACTCTTCCTGGCCAAGCGGGGTTGCCGCGTGGTCTTAGGCGCCTTGCCGCGCGGCTGCCCCCGTTGGAGTTTCGAATCCTCCCTCGGGCATGGGTGTGTATTTTGTCCTTAGCGTAAGTTAGTTTAAGTGTGTAAGCCTAGGGACCGATGACCTCAGCAGTTTGGTCCCATAGAAACTTACCACAAATATTGAAAAAAGAAAAGAACTCTTCCTACATTGCCCCAGCACACCTTAGCTCAACACTTCGCGTTGTCTAAATCGTCAGTAATAAAGTGGATGTCCCGCTATCAGAGGCGGCCGCTGTACCCGACAGCAGCCTTAGCTATCTATGAGGAAGACAAGTTTCCAACACGAGCAGAATTCCTTCATCTCAAAACACTGCATGCAAAACTTCGCGACTGTCAATCCTCTATACTGTTCGTTGACTTGTAATCACTGTGCCTCGTTCATGTGACACGAGTGCTCTAGTCTGCGTGTGGTCCACAACTGATCAGTTTTGTGGCAAAGGCGAACCCAAAGGACCAGCCACTTTTCCAGTTCATTGGGAAATGCCAGATATCACTTATGTTCTACTGAATCACTTTCTGTCGATTACTTCGAACTGTGACGTTTCTGGAAGGAAATGACGAATCCAGATTCAGAGTTGAGGCGATATTCCATAGGCATACAATCTGAACAGTAAGAATAATATTCTGGAAATCTATAAATATGCAATCAGTTTGAGATTTTCTGTTGACAGTGCTTATTATTTCATAAGAATAACGATTGAGTTGTGTTGTACACGAATCATATTTTCTGTGTCAGTGGTGACCGTGTGTCAATAGATCGTTTGATTCGAGGTAATTCATAATTTTCGAACACAGCGTATGTTCCAAAATACTTCTGCAGGCCGACATCAGTGATATGGGTCTATAATTGATCTGATAACTACTAATTTCTTCCTCGAGGACCGGTGTGATATGTGCAACTTTCCAGTTTGTGGGTACGGATCTTTCACCGAGTGAGCTGTTGTATGCTCTAAGTTCAAATGGCTCTAGGCTCTATGGGACTTAACATCGGAGGTCATCAGACTTAGACTTAGAACTACTTAAACCTTGACAGGTTTCTGTTGGATTCCTTTCATGTTAATTTCTTAAATCTGTTTTCATTTACGGCATAAATTCCTCTTCTAAATTTACTGTGGTGTTTCTATCTGGGAGGAGACTGAGCAGTGAAACGTGTTACTTTTACACATAAACAAGAACGATCTGTCACACTACTACACATTAAAACACAGTTTATATGTAATTCATGTCACACAGTCTCATACGAAACCTACATCCGCTTTCTATTATATACTGTATATGATAAGATAGACGCCATGGTCTAGGAATGCCGGCACGGTAGCTCAGCGTGTTCGGTCAGAGGGTTAGCTGCCCTCTGTAATAAAAAAACTGAGTTAATGGATCAATAACGAACTCCATCGGGCGTCAGGTGATGTCCGCCACGAACAATTGAAACGAACAATAACGAACAAAATGAGATTAAAAAAAAGAAAAAAAAGGGTAGCGTCTTTGATAAATAATCAAAACGTCTTCGGTCCCGGGTTCGATCCCCTCCACTGCCTAAATTTTGATAAATAATCAGCATTGGCGGCCGAAGACTTCCGGCATAAGAAGTCAGCCTCATTCTGCCAACGGCCTTTTCAAAGAGGGGGGAGGAGCGGATAGAGGTTCAGGGCACTCTCTTGTCCTAGGGGTGGGAAATTGCCCCTAAAGGCGGAAGAATCAGCAATGATCAACAACATGAGGATGCAGAAGGCAATGGAAACCACTGCATTAAAGACACGTAGCGTGTATCCACAGGACATGTGGCCTGTAGTTGAAGAAGTGTCATGATGATCTCTCCATTGGCAAAAGATTCCGGAATAGTCCCCCATTCGGATCTCCGGGAGGGGACTGCCAAGGGGGAGGTTACCGTGAGAAAAAGATTGAATAATCAACGAAAGGATAATGTTCTACGAATCGGGGCGTGGAATGTCAGAAGCTTGAACGTGGTAGGGAAACTAGAAAATCTGAAAAGGGAAATGCAAAGGCTCAATCTAGATATAGTAGGGGTCAGTGAAGTGAAGTGGAAGGAAGACAAGGATTTCTGGTCAGATGAGTATCGGGTAATATCAACAGCAGCAGAAAATGGTATAACAGGTGTAGGATTCGTTATGAATAGGAAGGTAGGGTAGAGGGTGTGTTACTGTGAACAGTTCAGTGACCGGGATGTTCTAATCAGAATCGACAGCAGACCAACACCGACAACGATAGTTCAGGTATACATGCCGATGTCGCAAGCTGAAGAGGAACTGATAGAGAAAGTGTATGAGGATATTGAAAGGGTAATGCAGTATGTAAAGGGGGACGAAAATCTAATAGTGATGGGTGACTGGAAGCAGTTGTAGGAGAAGGAGTAGAAAAAAACGTTACAGGAGAATATGGACTTGGGACAAGGAATGAAAGAGAATAAAGACTAATTGAGTTCTGTAACAAGTTTCAGCTAGTAATAGCGAATACCCTGATCAAGAATCACAAGAGGAGGAGGTATACTTGAAAAAGGCCAGGAGATACGGGAAGATTTCAATTAGATTACATCATGGTCAGACAGAGATTCCGAAATCAGATACTGGATTGTAAGGCGTACCCAGGAGCAGATATAGACTCAGATCACAATATAGTAGTGATGAAGAGTAGGCTGAAGTTCAAGACATTAGTCAGGAAGAATCAATACGCAAAGAAGTGGGATACGGAAGTTCTAAGGAATGACGAGATACGTTGGAAGTTCTCTAACGCTATAGATACAGCAATATGGAATAGCGCAGTAGGCAGCACAGTTGAAGAGGAATGGACATCTCTAAAAAGGGCCATCACAGAAGTTGGGAAGGAAAACATAGGTACAAAGAAGGTAGCTGCGAAGAAACCATGGGTAACAGAAGAAATACTTCAGTTGATTGATGAAAGGAGGAAGTACAAACATGTTCCGGGAAAATCAGGAATGCAGAAATACAAGCCGCTGAGGAATGAAATAAACAGGAAGTGCAGGGAAGCTAAGACGAAATGGCTGCAGGAAAAATGTGAAGACATCGAAAAAGATATGATTGTCGGAAGGACAGACTCGGCATACAGGAAAGTCAAAACGACCTTTGGTGACATTAAAAGCAACGTTGGTAACGTTAAGAGTGCAACGGGAATTCCATTGTTAAATGCAGAGGAGAGAGCAGATAGGTGGAAAGAATACATTGAAAGCCTCTATGAGGGTGAACATTTGTCTGTTGTGATAGAAGAAGAAACAGGAGTCGATTTACAAGAGATAGGGGATCCAGTATTAGAATCGGAATTTAAAAGAGCTTTGGAGGACTTACGGTCAAATTAGGCAGAAGGGATAGATAACATTCCATCAGAATTTCTAAAATAATTAGGGGAAGTGGCAACAAAACGACTATTCACGTTGGTGTGTAGAATAAATGAGTCTCGCGACAAACCATCTGACTTTCGGAAAAGCATCATCCACACAATTCCGAAGACGGCAAGAGCTGACAAGTGCGAGAATTATCGCACAATCAGCTTAACAGCTCATGCATCGAAGCTGCTTACAAGAATAATATATAGAACAATGGAAAAGAAAATTGATATTGTGCAAGGTGATGATCAGTTTGGCTTTAGGAAAAGTAAAGGCACGAGAGAGGCAATTCTGACGTTACGGCTAATAATGGAAGCAAGGCTAAAGAATATTATAGGGAGAGACGGGTCATATACAATATGTACAACAACCAAGAGGGAATAATAAGAGTGGATGATCAAGAAAGAAGTGCTAGTATTAAGAAGGGTGTAAGACAAGGCTGTAGCCTTTCGCCCCTACTCTTCAATCTGTACATCGAGGAAGCAATGATGGAAATAAAAGAAAGGTTCAGGGGTGGAATTAAAATACAAGGTGAAAGGATATCAATGATACGATTCGCTGATGACATTGCTATCCTGAGTGAAAGTGAAGAAGAATTAAACGATCTGCTGAACAGAATGAACAGTCTAATGAGTACACAGTATGGTTTGAGAGTAAATCGGAGAAAGACGAAGGTAATGACAAGTAGTAGAAATGAGAACAGCGAGAAACTTAACATCAGGATTGATGGTCACGAAGTCAATGAAGTTAAGGAATTCTGCTGCATAGGCAGTAAAATAACCAATGACTGACGGAGCAAGGAGGACATCAAAGCAGACTCACTATGGGAAAAAAGGCATTTCTGGCCAAGAGAAGACTACTAATATCAAATACCGGCCTTAATTTGAGGAAGAAATTTGTGAGGATGTACGTCTTGAGTACTGCAATGTATGGTAGTGAAACATGGACTGTGGGAAAACCGAAACAGAAGAGAATCGAAGCATTTGAGATGTGGTGCTATAGACGAATGTTGAAGATTAGGTGGACTGATAAGGTAAGGAATGAGGAGGTTCTACGCAGAACCGGAGAGGAAAGGAATATGTGGAAAACTCTGATAAGGAGAAGGGACAGGATGATAGGACATCTGCTAAGACATGAGGGAATGACTTCCATGGTACTAGAGGGAGCTGTAGAGGGCAAAAACTGTAGAGGAAGACAGAGATTGGAATACGTCAAGCAAATAACTGAGGACGTAGGTTGCAAGTGCTACTCTGAGATGAAGAGGTTAGCACAGGAAAGGAATTCGTGGCGGGCCGCATCAAACCAGTCAGTAGACTTATAACCTCCTTCCCTTCTGTGTGAGAGGATGAATGAGCAAAGGTATTTCTAGTTGCATGCTTAATGGTAGCAGACAAGCCTGTCTGCTAGAGAACAGTAGGACCAACGTTGGAACAGGTAGCTACGCTTTCAAAAAACAGAGTATTGTCCCTTGTCATTTTGGTATAGGAAGCTGCCTCTCTGGTCACTTCCGTTTGTATCTGTTAAGCACGCTCGGTAGGATCCCAGGCCAGTCTGTCCGCGGCGAGCGTCTGAAGTGGTAAGATCTCCGGCTAAGGGCGTGTCTGCTAAGTCTGTAGGACAATGGATTTCTTGAGTTCAGCCTAACTGAAAATTTAATTACCTTTATTTCAGGTTTAGCTCTAAAATATGTAATGTTATCTTAAATTGCAATGCAGTGTAATTCGAGTGTGAAGTTCAGAATATCTTCCGGTAGTTGCTTTGTCACAACTTTGTGAGTAAAGTGGAACCACGTGTTCATGAGTGACTCTAATTAAGATCATCAATCTTAAATGCGAATGTGCGTGAGATTGTAACACCTCGTATTGACAATATTTTTCAATATAGCAACTTTTCTTTATGTTCAACCCACGTGGGGTGTACTTTGTGAGACCAGTACCACGTGCTTATACAATTGTTTGACTCATCAGGTTAATAGTAAGACGATAGTAACTAGTTCGAGGTTTTTCTTTTGTAAATTGCTTTTCGATCTAATTTATTTTAATTATCAAAATTATTGTGGAGTTACACTGTTTGTGTAAACCAAGTTGACCACGTGAAGCAAGTGGTGTAATCATCAAAGTAATCCTCAGCTATTCTTTTCGGGAAGATTTCACAGAGAGTTAGTATGAATTTAGTATACCAGTGTGTGGCAATTACATGACGGACAGGTTTACTCTACTAACGTAACTTTTTTGGGTGAAAATTGAATCGGTTGGTTGTGGTTAATTTCCTCTTGCATATGTTTCAATGTTCTTCGTGTGTTATATTGTGAATGCAGTGTTGTATGCAGTCTCCCAATCTTGGCTCCATATTTGAAGTGTTCCGTAAGATTACAATCCCACATTTTCACAATCCTAAATAAGGCAGTTATGAATCAAGTTTAATATGCTGAAATTTAAATGATCAATGTTAAAATAAATTTCCAAATATAAACTGATTAATTTCTTTTTATTTAAATTCTCTTTATTTATATATATATATATATATATATATATATATATATATATATATATATATATATATATAAATCATCGGTTATCGTAAGACAATTGAAAGACTATAATTAATGTTAGTCTGGTTGGGAATTTGGTAAGCTAGACTGGATACCTGGTGAAACAGTTGCGCAGCAATGCAAGGTTAACTTCCCCACATAGCTCACAGCTTTTAACCCACTTTTATGGTCTTGAATATCAGCACCGCTTGCAGAATAAAATAAAGTAACAACTTTACAACTTAACTAACTTAAGGACATCACACACATCCATGCCCGAGGCAGGATTCGAACCTGCGACCGTAGCAGCAGCGCGCTTCCGGACTGAAGCGCCTAGAATCGCTCGGTCGCAGCGGTCGGCGAGTGCTAAGTATGGAGATATTGTCCAGTATACTCTGAAAAGATCTTAACTGGTATATAATCTTGACTGGAATACTTGTTTATAAAGTGGTCTGAGTTGCTTCGCTACGCTGAAGATATCTACTTCTAATTTACTCATGTCAGCGGCAGTTCTTGGTTCGAATTCTGGAATATTTGTTTTGTCTTTTTTGGTAACGGAATTTAATAAATAAATGTTTCATACAGGAGTTGGCTACACAGACGTAAGACCGCAGTACACACATTCATCAAGATTTTTGTATTCCGCCTGGTAAGTGGCGTGTGGGTCTGCTCCTGAAAACTGAAGTGTAGGCCGAATGTAGAAAGCTAGGAGGAGCAGGTGAGGTAGAACACTTGGTACTGCAACTAAAAGTGGTTCTACTATGTCACCACACAATAACTTGTACTTAACTTTTGCTGAGAGGAGCCCATAGGTGCGAAGCTGTACACCAAGTTACAAAGGTAAAATCTGTAGTAGCTCACCCACTATGAAATAGAAACAATGTTGCTTGGTCGTTTACTCGGAATCGAATGGGCTGAAACTGGAGCGTCTCTCGTAGAGCTGCACAGTGCAGGCTAGAGGGCGCTGTCGTCTGTGCCGGTATGGTAGTCTTCGACCATAGATTCTAGTAGACTGGCCTTGCTGTGCAGAAGCTATACGGCTGGTGTGGCTCCAACATAAACCACGTGACTGTTGGCAAAACGTGGCGGGATTTCAAATCAGCGGTCTGCCATCCCAGGTTTGTATCGCATTTTACCCATATTTCTCAATTGACTGTCGAACGCTTCCTACCAAAATTACTTTTTTATTTGCGAAAAATTATGTCAGAAATACATTTGACCTGGATTTGTTCACAGTGCCATTTATAAAATCTAACAAATACATCGAACGCCCCTCTGGTGGGCAGCGGGACGAAATTACTATAAACTATCAATTAAAGTAAAATGTCGTTAAAATTCTTTTAAACAGTAAGAGTGGGCTCGTGTCAAAACCTTAAACCTTGGATTCACCTTGTTTTGAGCTCTAGTTACTTATAAAAGAAAATGGGATATGGGAATTATGTCAACTATAGGTGCCAAAATTGTCGACTTTAGGAGCAGGTCCATTTTGGAGTATCAATTTTAGGTGCACTTCAAAGGTTCAGTTCCTACTATTTTTACAAAAGTTTAAACTATCAGTTTAAAAAAAAGATATTTTAGATGAAAGGTGAGACTCTGAAGTTTCAGAAAATAATTTTGGAGTCTACATTTATTTAATAGTATTAGAAGGTAGAAAACAATTCTCTTCATGTGTCGATTATAGGTGCTCTTACCTTCTTATAATCTCACTTTTATATACAAAAAGGCGCGTATGTGCAGATGGCTTAAAGTTTTTCCGTTTCAGGGCCTGTGTCCAAAGCTGCCTTCGGTTTTCATCCTTAGGGAAAGTACGAGTAGGAACGAGAAACAGTTATACTTACTTCTGTAACCGAATTATCACATAAACTTTCCAAAATGTAATATGAATCTGACTTTACAAGCATCACTTTCAACACTTTAATTTACGTGATACTCTATTTCAGGTGTAAAAAAACATATAAAAGTCACTTCATCATATTTCTATAAACGAATCTGCATATCATAGAAACAGACGTGAAATGCAATGCCATTTCCCCCGACAAAACTCTGAGTACAGCCGTAAGCGCAACACGAAACAACCATGTTTTGCCAACATTCACGTGACTTTAGCCCAGAGATGTTGAAGCCACGAAAATGACGTCAGGGCCAGTCTATTATATTTATGGTCGAGGGTCGTAGTGCCAACCTAAGAACTAGCACCTACGCCGTGGCTATCGATACCACAACGATCACCTGAACTAAGCAGATACACTTACTACACGAAACTCACACTTTAGGAACGAAAGCTGTCACTGAGACGGATGACTATTCAATTAGCTGAATCTACGCCATGGGGTCACCCAGTCAATCATGTCATAAGATAATCAATGTATTGTGGATAGTAACAACCCACCACTCTACTTACGAGGGAACCTCCCCATTGCACCCCCCTCGGATTTAGTTATAATTTGGCACAGTGGGTATGCCTTGCAAAACTGAACATAGATCAATCGAGAAAACAGGAAGAAGTTGTGTGGAACTACGAAAAAAATTAGTAAAATATACAAACTGAGTAGTCCATGCGCAAGATAGGCAACATCAAGGAAAGCGTGATTTCAGGAGCACCATGGTCCCCTGGTTAGCGTGAGTAGCTGCGGAACGAGAGTTCCTTGGTTCAAGTATTCCCTCGATTGAAAATTTTACTTTCTTTATTTTCGCAAAGTTATGATCTGTCCGTTCGTTCATTGACGTCTCTGTTCACTGCAATAAGTTTAGTGTCTGTGTTTTGCGACCGCACCTCAAAACCGCACCTTAGTAGACGGAAGGGCGTGCCTCTCCAATGGGGACCGAAAACATTTGATCGCAAGGTCATAGGTCAACCGATTCCTCCACAGGAGAACACGTCTGATAAATTATATACGACACTGGCGACGGCATGTGCGTCACATGACGGGAATACGTTGTCGACCCACCTAACTTGTGCACTTGGCGGATGGGTAAAAAGACTCTTCTACCTTACCCGATTTAGGTTTTCTTGTGGATGTCATAATCACTCCCAAAAAAGTGATGAAAGCATAAGAGTTTGTCACATAAACTGAAAATAAAAAATTAAACTTTTAACTCAAGGGAAGACTTGAACCTATCACCTCTCGTTCCGCAGCTGCTCTCGCTAACCACGTGACCACGGCGCTCCTGAGGTCAAGTTTTCCTTGATGTTGCCTGTCTTGCGCATGGACTACTCAGTTTGTATATTTTACTAATTTTTTTTTCATAGTTCCACACAACTTCTTCCTGTTTTCTCGATTGATCTGTGTTCAGTTTTTCAAGGCCTCACCACTGTGCCAACTTATAACTGCATCTGAGGGGGGTGCGGTGGGGAGGTTCCCTTGTTAGAAGTACATCGGGCTCTAACGTTGTTTCTGACACGTTGGAGATGCATTTCGTGTTCGTGTTGTTCGTTTAGCATGACATATGCTTCAAATAGCGGTATCAGACTGCTGTCGAGGGCTTTATGTCGGTTGACATGGCGCCTTTCGAGCTGCCAGAAGCCAGAACAGCGTTCGTGATCGGTCGAGAGCCGGTGTAGAGTTTTATTGTGCTGACGGGGAAAATCCGGCGAGTGAAGGCACTCGACACGGGCGTGAATGCGAACGGCCGCGCCGCATCGGCTGAATGTGGGGCACCTGGGCGTGCTATTGCCTCTGCCATTGTGCGGCCGCCTGGCGCAGAATGGTGGACGCCTGGCGGATGGGAGCACGCGCCGTATTGACATTCTGGTCCACTCCACTGAGCTGCGCCACCTGCCGCCGACGCCACGCCACTGAATGGGACGCGGCAGCCGCCAGGTCGCGCCCGCTATCAGCCCAGGCGGGGTGTCACGGCGTCAGACAGGTTCCCTCACTCCGCCTCTCCCGCTGCCTCCCCTCCCCCCCCCCCCTTACCGCTCCAACCCCCTCGCTTTCCATCACTCTTCGCCTCAAGCTCTACGCTATTATTGGACGATTTTTCACGATTCCCGTAGAAGAGAGCAGCGCATCAACTACAGAATCTAAGCTTCGTTCAGGAATCCAGAGTGTGCACAAAGTCTTTTTATGATTACAAAAATGTATGTCTAAGGAACTCCGAGACATGTTGAAGAGCTGGCCGGAGTAGCCGTGCGGGTCTAAGCGCTACAGTCTGGAGCCGCGCCACCGCTACGGTCGCATGTTCGAATCCTGCTCGGGCATGTATGTGTGTGATGTCCTTAGGTTAGTTACGTTTAAGTAGTTCTAACTTCTAGGAGACTGATGACCTCAGAAGTGAAGTCCCATAGTGCTCAGAGCCATTTGAACCATTTGAACATGTTCAAGAAAAATATGTACTGTGACCATAAAGCGGTGTGTTTCTTTTGTTTTTGATTTGGGCGGGGGGGGGGCGGAGGATGCCCTGACCAAAGAGGATAGGTAGTACGTAAACATACGATGTAGTGACCAGTAGCGCGTAAAAATATCGGTAAAAAAGCCCGCAAATTGCGAGCCACGTGCTGTGACCCGCATCCTACCCGAGCAAGAAATATCACTTACCGACATTTTTTCGCGAATCAAAAGGGTTCACGGCTAAATTGTTAGGAAAAACAGGAATGTGTTGAAATGGTGAAGGGAGTTTAGTGGGGCTAAACAAATGTTCATGACGAACAGAGGATTAGAAGACCTTCCATTTTGACTGCAAGAAATCGTGTAAACTTTTCGTGAAGACCGCCGATTGACAGTGGATGGAAGTCCTGCAATGTTCCCACAAGAACCTACGAAATATCAGACCAGCTGTTTGGCTGGATTGAAGAGTTTTTAGCAAACAGAACACAGCGTGTTGTTATCAATGGAGAGACGTCTACAGACGTTAAAGTAACCTCTGGCGTGCCACAGGGGAGTGTTAGGGGACCATTGCTTTTCGCGGATGATGATGTAGTATACAGAGAAGTTGCAGCATTAGAAAACTGCAGCGAAATGCAGAAAGATCTGCAACGGATAGGCACTTGGTGCAGGGAGTGGAAACTGACCCTTAACATAGACAAATGGAATGTATTCCGAACACGTAGAAAGAAGGATCCTTTATTGTATGATTATATGATAGCGGAACAAACACTGGTAGCAGTTACTTCTGTAAAATATCTGGGAGTATGCGTTACGGAACGATTGGAAGTGGAATGATCATGTAAAATTAATTGTTGGCAAGGCGGGTACCAGGTTGAGATTCATTGGGAGAGTCCTTAGAAAATGTAGTCCATCTATAAAGGAAGTGGCATACAAAACACTCGTTCGACCTTTACTTGAGTATTGCTCATCAGTGTGGAATCCGTATCAGATCGGGTTGACTGAGGAGATAGAGATGATCCAAAGAGGAGCAGCGCGTTTCGTCACAGGGTTATCTGGTAACCGTGATAGCGTTACGGAGATGTTTAACAAACTTAAGTGGCAGACTCTGCAAGAGAGGCGCTCTGCATCGAGGTGTAGCTTGCTCGCCAGGTTTCGAGAGGGTGCGTTTCTGGGTGAGGTATCGAATATATTGCTTCCCCCTACTTATACCTCCCGAGGAAATCACGAATGTAAAATTAGAGAGATTAGAGCGCGCACGGAGGCTTTCAGGCAGTCGTTCTTTCCGCGAACCATACGCGACCGGAACAGGAAAGGAAGGTAATGACAGTGGCACGTAAAGTGCCCTCCGCCACACACCGTTGATTGGCTTGCGGAGTATTAATGTAGATGTAGATGTAGAACTCTCCAGAACTCTCTTATTCGAAACACTCACAGACACACAGGGGTACCGAAAACTGTGCGTGAGATAGGTCACCAAACAGCAGATAGAATAGTACAAGAAAAATCTGGTCAATAACGCCCGCGAGTTTTTTAGCGACTTGAATTGGAAATCAAGGGTTTTCTGAGCTCTATTATGAATGAAGAAGAAATGAGGGTGGCTCGTTTCACGCCAGAGACAAAAAGACAGTGTCACCGTGGGTTCACACGAATTCTCCATCTGCCAAAAAATTAAAAGCATAGCTTCGGGCAAAAAAATTGTGGTCCAATGCTTTTGGCATCATGTTTGTCGAATATCTGCCTCATGGGAAGGCTGTCAATGCGTAGCGGTATTCAGAGTCGCTAAGGAACCTCAAAAGGAGCATTCGAAACAAAAGGAGTGGATGCTGACGAGGAGTATACTTGTTGCATGACACCGCCCGTTCTCACAAAGCCGTAGGCATCAAGGTGCCGCTGTTGTCATTTGGTTCCGATGTTCTGAATCACCCCAGTTTCCCCTGAGATGGCGCCCTCAGACTATCGTCTTCTTACACATGAGCGGAATGAAATTTTCAGCTGATGAGCAGGTCCAGAAAGGTGTTCTGAAGGAAGAAGCCTGTGGGAGAGTTTTTCGAGGAGGGTGTGAAGAACCATATGCCACGACTCTGAATGCACTGAACAGGATGACGATTAAATGGAAAAATAGTCCACTTTTGCTAAAAAATATAAACATTTAATACATATATTTCCTAAACATGCCTCGTTCACTAGATACAGCTATGCGACTATTCCAAATGGTAGCTTAACTCATGCACATTTCTATGGGTACACTGCTATGTGTACTCCTTTCGTTGCCCTTAGAAAATCTGTGTGACGCTCAATTTCTTTCCATGTATTTGTCAAAATGTATTGCACCACCACCTCTACAGCAGAGTTAGCACATCAGGAAATGGCAGAGGAACACTTCCTCCTTAACGTAGCCTCACAAAATAAAGTTAAGAGAGATTAAGTGTGGCGAACGTGGTGCCCACGATGCTGGACCGCCTCTACCGATCCATCCGCCTGTAAAGGCTTTATTCAAGAAATGGCGAACAAATAACCACCGTGGGATGGCGCATAATCTTGTTGAAACACAGCCCTTGCTTGAAATTCCACTAACTGAGGTGCAGCACCAAGTACCTACATGACCAGGTAAACTGCTGCTGTAATGGTAGACTCAATGAAAAGGAACGGTTGAACAATTATGTTGTGCAATAAGTTGCACTACACATTCTCATTTCCCCAGCACATTCCTAGCCAACTCAGCACTCCTGAGTCTATAGAATGGTTGCATAGCCTTCTGGAGTTGTCTTTTGTCGGGTTGGAAATGCAGCCGTTTGTGTAAAATCTTCACCACAGTTGTCTGATGTATGCCTGCTTTTCTGGGAACATGACGTGTCACTTCCCGCGGATTGCAATGAAATTCTGTAAGCACGGTATCAACAGCGTCTCATCACTCACTCCAGGTCTACAATTTCTGGCAGTGTCACCAACACTGCGAGTCCCTTTAAACTTTCCACACCATCGTCTAATGCTCAACTCTGGTGGATTTCGACCATTGGCTCTTTGCAACCGTCGCTGAACGGAAATTGGCGACCGTGTTTCATGAAATGACAAAACTCACGCATTGCGCTTTCTCCTTCATAGACGACATTGTGACAGCAGCACCCCCAAATTACGTTAGCTGTGACAAGAGAGAAAGAGAACAAATCAGTTGCTGTAAGAAAATATGTATAAGGTTACGAAATTTATTCTGCAGTTGCCGATTCTTGTGACCTTAGCTGTATTAGGTATGGAAATAATGCAAGTGGAAAATCCGAGTTCGAGTCCCGTTCCGGAAAAAATTTTCATGTATCACCAGTAGGTAATATTTCCGAACCTAATACGACTGATGTCAAAAGGACTGCCAAATGGTGAATAAATTACCTGAATTTAATACAGCTGCTGATCTTCACCAATGCCTGGAGGGAAAGACATTGTAAAATATGTAAACATGTAACAATTCACGCTCAAAAGCGTAATGAGTTAAATTGCGGTTCAGAAAAACTGTCATAGACACACCTCGCCTTGGCCCTTCAACACTGGTTTTGGATTGTTGATGACTAGAAACATGTTTCCTGGTTGGACGAGTCTCGTTTCAAATTGTATAGAGTGGATGGATGTGTACGGGTACGGAAACAGCCTCATGAATCTATGGACCCTGTAGGTCAGCAGGGAACTGTTCAAGCTGGTGGAGTGTCTGTAATGGGGCCCCTGATACGTCTAGATACGACTCTCATAGGTGACATGTACATAAGCATCCTGTCTCATCACCTGCATCCATTCACGTCCATCATGGATTCCGACGGACTAGGGCAATTCTAGCAGCACAATGCGACAACCCGACACATCCAGCTTGCAGTAGAGTGTCTCCAGGAACACTCTTCTGAGTTCACACATTTCCGATGGTCATTAAACTCTCGAAACATGAACATTATTTAGCCTTCTCGGATGCCGCGCAACGTGCTGTCGTACGGCTTGATAGAGAGCCCTGCAGGATTCATGGCGTCAACTCCTTCGAGCATTACTTCAGACATTAGTCGAGTCTATGCTACGTCGTGTTGCGACACTTCTGCGGGCTCGCGGGGTCCCTACATGGTATTGGCCAGGTGTACAGTTTCTCTGCCTTGCGAGTTAACATCCCAAAGGTGTTCGGGCTCAAACTCGTCTAGGGTTTGAACCGCAGATGTCGCATTACTCGCCCTAAATTAGACACTATTTACCCTCTGGTTAAATTGTCTGCCTGATGGCAAGTTTGTGAAATACGAAGTTAACATGGCATTTAATAACAGTAATAATAATATCGGGAACTAAATTAAACAACCCATAAATGATGCAGGGCACACAGTTGCCATTTGCTTAGACTAATGTTTATTCGTAAAGCAAACTAATAGCGAAAGTGGTAGTATTTACAATTACTATTGCACTCGAGCGCATATCCATTTCACACATTTCGATCATACACAATGTCATTGCGAAACACAAGTCTAATATTCCACCTCGTTATCTTCGCGAAGCCGGAGTGGACGTGCGGTTCTAGGCGCTACAGTCTGGAACCGAGCGACCGCTACGGTCGCAGGTTCGAATGCTACCTCTGGCATCGATGTGTGTGACGTCCTTAGGTTAGTTAGGTTTAAGTAGTTCAAAGTTGTAGGGGACTGATGACCTCAGAAGTTGTGTCCCATTGTGCTCAGAGCCATCTTCGCGAAATGTTGGAGTTTACACCAGGCGCGCGGCTACTCACCGCTCAGAGACAAAGTCCCACGATACCACACAACGCGAAAATTTCTTAGTCGTTTCACTTCCTAGCTACGTAAAGATCGACCGTTCGCTTTCGTGTCTCTACCAGAAATGTTCCCTTTGGTGTTTACACCATAACTGCCCCTCCCTGCCCGTCTCCGGCCTCGTTTTCCCGCGCGCCGAATATCGTCACTCAACTTACTAGGGCAGTTCCCTTTCCTGAAGGCGCCAATCTGTTTAGCTACAGCTTATTCCATAACATTTTTCTTTTTAGCATATTATATAATCAAAACTTGACCACTTTCACGTTCTAAATAAAGTAACATTAATATCCTTTACATAATAAACGTTAAATTCTTTTACATAATACCAATACAATTTCCTTCTTGGCTTTGAATGTCACGGCCAGTAGCCTTGCACTAATGTGCTTTCTGATAAATGGATAAAGAACGAAAGTAACTATTATGCACTAAACTTTACAACAAATGTTATATTAACTAATGGTTCAATAAGGTGTCATGTTGTCATCGTTCTATGTGTTTCGTGTGGAGGAAATGATGATCTGATGCTTATCTGAAAATACTGATAATTTAAATTTACTATATCTTTTAAACAAATAAAGTTACAGAGTGGATATATACAACGTTTGTCATTTTAATGGTGCGCTTCTATATGAAATGTCGATCGTTAATATCGACCAAAGCGTTCAGATTTCAGCATTCAGGTCTTTGTTACGAAACTTGTTAATTTCACTTTAACAGTAAATCCTAAACTATTATACAGTGGTTCAAATGACTCTGAGCACTATGGGACGTAACATCTGAGGTCATCAGTCCTCTACAACTTAGAACTACTTAAACCTAACTAACCCAAGAACATCATACACATCCATGCTCGAGGCAGGATTCGAACCTGCGACATTAGCGGTCGCGCGGTTCCAGACTGAAGCGCCTAGGACCGCTCGGTCATACCGGCCGGCTAAACTATTATAGATATGATCCATATTCAAGTTTTATTGGGATCATCATGAAAATTTATGGAGGGTGGTAGATTAACATTAATGTGGCTTGATTCCCTGTATTACCACACAATTAAATAGTATAAATAATAGGATGGTAGATTAAAATTACTGTGGCTTGATTCCATGAATTACTACACAATTAAATATTTTTCATAAATGTTTCCCTTTATGACCGACCTCAGGTACGCCATATTTAACACTGCTACGGATCCCTGTGCACAAAAGCCTTCTTCTGGGTTTCCCTATGACGTAGGTTTTTGTATACAACAGCGCTTAGGCCTCAATAGACAATAGACGCCTGTGAGTTTCCTCTTCTCATGGTGAATATGAACCCTTTGTGGCAAGCGGATCTCGACGACAGGGTTCGTTTCACAACTCGTGTAGGCTGACTCTTTCAGCCATAAACTTAAATGAGAGTGAAATGCTCGTTACCTCACGGTCTCGCATGAATTAGACGTAAATGGTTTTTTTTGGTGGTGGTGGCGGGGGGGGGGGGGGGGGGGGGGTAGGGAACCAAACAGCGAGGTCATCAATCACATCGGATTAGGAAAGGACGGGGAAGGAAGTCGGCCGTGCCCTTTCAAAGGAACCATCCCGGCATTTGCCTGTACACGTAAATGTGTCCATTTGCACTGTAAAAGCAGGATACTAGAGGGGCCTAATTGTGTTTTGCATTTTCAGGGTGGAAGGCAGAAGTTCTGTTACAGTTCACTAACGTTAGGTCTTGTATAGATGACGTGTTCCGGCACAGAGGTAGCACTCAGATCGCGATGTTTTTCTTCTTGGAGAGAGGATGTAAAATAATTTGTGAGGTGACTAAGGCTCTTTGCTCTACTAAATAATCTTATTCGTTAGAAATTAGAGAAGGCAGTAGCTTTCCTGCTTTATTTGTGATAACGAGAAGTTTTGCGTTCTTTCGATTTCAATGTTACGGTTCCACACTTCTTGTTAGAATCTGTCACACTCCTGTTTCACGAAGTGGCGTAAAAAACGTGTTAACAAAAATTATACACTGTTGATGCAGTCTTCTCTCGCTTGCACGCAGAGATGCGTCCTTTCAATACTATATTATACGGAGTAGGTTGGAGAGATTAAACGAGCGGCTAGTAGCGCAAACCTTACCACTCAACTCCCCGCTCCTGACTGAACTAGACAGCCCGAGTCACTTCGCTTCGGAGCGCACTTTTGGCGGGAGCCGAATGTACACGAAGTGCTACATCAGAATGTCGCTATTCTGATTTTAATCATAGCTGTAATCAAATAAGGTCTGAAATAAGTGGATTAAAGCTTGCTATTAAAAGTTTATTCGGCATGACAGACAACAATATCAATGTTATATTTTATGAAATATTAATTAATAAATCTAACAAATTTGGGGCGCTGGCTTCTGTACAGACAGTCAGTCAGATTACCCTCCTACTAAATAGGCGAAATTTCCCGCGGAAGTGGTTCGCACTGCCTCGTCTGCTGCATTCCTCTCACCCCATCTCTTACGCCATGCCTCATCTACCGTAATCTCAGCCAAACTGTGGGTTGACTCTTTTGGAGGAATCTTATGGCTCCAAGTCCAAAAATATCCCAGGCGGTCATTGGAAATCCCCGTCCCCATTAAAAGTTGCACTTTATAAAGTATCACTCACGAGTTTTGCCATTCGTTGATTGCGCAGCATATAGTTAAACCAAATTACTTCATGTTCTACTGCGTGTATGTACCCCGTCAGTCCAAAACGTGTCGAAACTGTATGGTAAAAACTAGAGAAAAGTTAAAATACTGCTGTTAATGCAGTAGGTATTCTAACAGTCTCCACCCACTTGAGCACAATACACAGAATTTTTGCCCAACAATGTGCAACTGTCAGAAAGGTACCTCCTTGCATCGTTGTGTTCAACCCGCGTGTCTCGTTATCTTGAACTTCGGTTATGTTGTCGAAGTGTCGACCCTTAACGCGAATTTCTGCACTTTGCTGTTTGGTGGTAGGCTTACATCAACAGCATGAAGTTTCATCACCGTTTATGATTTTTATCATAAAAGAATTGTCCACGTTTTGAATTTCAATGAAGTCGCGGCAGGCACACATGCGTCCTTGTTTTTGTCCGGGAGTCGAGGTGGATTGAACAAACTTTGCAAACACATTTCTCTTCTTCAAAACATTCTGAACAATGTTTAGAACATATGATTGAAAGATATTCAGTTCGTTGCGATTCGGGACATAACAACGATGACACACTACGGTGGCACATCCATTAATTAACACTGCCTGCTCACGATTGATTGGTCGAATGCACATCTGTTTATTGTAGTTGTTAGTTGAAGCTGCAGCAGTAATAACTGCAGTGACGATTCTTATATAAAGATATAAAATCAGTCTCGGAACATTTTGGACAGTCTGTGTGTTACCTATTTTCTCCTGTCTTTCATACTATTATTGCAGGTGTAATAGCTTGACATTTTAACGTTTCTTAACCTCTGTACTGCGCGCAACTGTAACAGGCGTTGAACAATATGCCTCAGTAGTCTGTACCCATGGTTGATATATGGGGTGGCTTCAAAGCTTCTAAGGGTGTTCCAGGAAAGTTGATATTGGAAATAACTGTTAAGAACAAAATTACGTGCGCTGCGCAGTTACCGAGTTAATTAGTATTGAGGCTAACCGATCAGGCGGTTGTGTGCCACATTCATGGGGCCCGCCAGGTACAATTAATCTGTTGTTCTCATAAAGTAGATGATGGCCCACGAAACTCCCTAGCCTATGGCTCGGTTTAGATCCTTACTACAGTCCTGTGTCGAATTTTTGTATCGCTCTCTCGTTCGGTATCAGGAAACCAAACTCAGTACACATCTGGCTACACCATCCCTTTTGTGCGCACAGCAGTCTCATTGGGTACCAACAATGCTAATTAACTCGGATACGGTGCAACGTGCCGGCCGGAATGGCAGTGCGGTTCTAGGCGCTACAGTCTGCCTCGGGCATGGATGTGTGTGATGTCCTTAGGTTAGTTAGGTTTAATTAGTTCTAAGTTCTAGGCGACTGATGACCTCAGAAGTTAAGTCGCATATTGCTCAGAGCCATTTGAACCATTTGAACGGTGCAACGTAAATAACTATTTCCTAACAATATTGTTTTCAGCACAACCTCCTCTGCAACACCTTTAAAAGCTTTCCAGACTGTTTCCAACCGCCCTGTATATATATATACTGGGTGTCCCACCATACTTAACCACATTATATATTCCCAAAATGAAACAAAATGTAAAAAATGTAATTGGCCAGGTATGTACTTACGACAGGGACTCAGACAAAGGGAGGAATGTACAGTCCCTACAAGAAAATGAGCATCACTTTCAATTCAAGATTACGTTTTTTGAATGATACATGTATGTTTTTTTCTAGCGAAATGAAAACTAGACGTACAGTTAGTAGTGGCAGACTTGATTTCAGTGCTCTATTCCTTGTACTTTCTGGAATACTTTAAATGATGGAAACGGGACCACAGCTTCTGCCATAATGCTCTAATACCATAATGCGACTTGCCTACACTGTCCTAAAGCCTGCTGTTTTGCTCTGCCCGTTACGGCGGAAACTGTGCCGCCCATCCATAAATGTAAATAAACATCATCTTCAGTATACAGATACGTCTCTTTAAATGACACATTCTGCGAAAATGAAAAATAAAGGTACAGTTAGTGACGGACTGCCTTCTTCCACTGGTGTAGACCTCATAGCTTCATAAATACAAAGACTTTAAGGATGGCAAGTGCGCCCACCCGCCCACCGTACACACAGAAGCACCAAAGAAAGTGGTTTAGGCATGCGTATTCAAATACAGAGATATGTAAACAGGCAGGATATGGCGCTGCTGTCGGCAACGCCTGTACAAGACAGCAAGTGTCTAGAGTAGTTGTTACATCGGTTACTGCTGCTACAATGGTAGGTTATCAAGATTTAAGTGAGTTTCAACGTGGTGTTAAAGTCGGCGCGCGAAGTAGCGATGAAGTGAGGGTTTTCCCGTACGACCATTTCATAAATGTACCGTGAGTACCAGAAGTCCGCTAAAACATTAAATCTCCGACATCACTCCGGCCGGAAAAAGATCCTGCAAGATCGGAACCAACGACGGCTGGAGAGAATCGTTGAATGTGACAAACAACCCTTCCGAAACTTGCTGCAGATTTCAAAGCTGGGTCATCAACAAGTGTCAGCGTATGAACCTTTCGAACAAACATAATCGATATGGGCTTTCGGAGACCCACTAGTGTAGCCTTCATGACTGCACGACACAAAGCTTTACGCCTCGCCAGGGCCCGTGAACTCCGACATTGGACTGTTGATGACTGGAAACATGTTGCCTGGTTGGACGAATTTCATTTCAAATTGTATAGAGCGTATGGACGTGTACGGACAGGGAAACAACCTGATGAGTCCATGGACCCTGCGTTTCAGAAGGGGGCTGTTCAATCTGCTAGAGGCTCTGCTATGGTGTGGGGCGTGTGCAGTTTGAGTGATATGGAACCCCTGATACGTCTAGATACGACTCTGACAGGTGACACTTAAGTAGACATCCTGTCGAATCACCTGCATCCATTCATGTGCATTGTGCATTCCGACGGCCTTGAGCAATTCCAGCATGACAATGCGACACTCCAAACGTTCAGGAGGGCTCCATGAACATTCTTCGGAGCTTAAAATTTTCCGCTGGGCTACAGACTCCCCATACATGAACATTTTAAGCACACCTGGGTTGCCTTGCAATGTCCTGTTCAGAAGAGACGTCCACCCCCTCGTACTCGTACGGTTTAGGGACAGCTCTGCATGATTCGTAGTGTCAGTTCCCTATAGCACTACTTCAGACATAAGTCGAGTCCATGCCACGTGGTGTTGCGTCACTTCGTCGTGCTCGCGGGGACTCCACACGATATTGGGCTGGTGTAGTGTGTGTGTGTGTGTGTGTGTGTGTGTGTGTGTGTGTGTGTGTGTGTGTGTGTGTCGGTAAAATTTCGCCTCATTTTTCTTTGAGTATCTGATTCTAAATGAAGTTCTGGTTATAAACGAGAAGATCTCATAAAGCTATCTGCTGCTGAGGCCAAACAGCGAAATACATTCGATGTTAGCTTAACGTAAGAAGAATAATCTGGCCTATCGAGGAGGTATATGTTGTCTGATTATTCGTCAAACTAGAAACACATTCTAAACATTCATGGTGGTGTCTGATTGTTCTATATCATGTCTCCCTACCACTTTCGCACAACGACACTCTGAGCGTGTTTTTTAGGGAATTAACTAGTTTGAACCTGGGACCTGTTGCTGGTAAGGAGACGCCAGACCACACATGACATGTAGAATTCAGAAGAGTTCAGTGAGACTAGAGATGATATAACCAAATACTTAATGATCTCAGCGTCAGCTCCACTGCACTCCCTGTAAAAGAATCTTAATACTAACTAAATTTAGTGGAAGGGGTTCAAGGCTTTCCTATTTTTAGTTACCTGGTAAAATAACGTCGAAAAAGCATTTAAGTTTACCATTGGAAATTTTATTCTACTCACAAAACATTGTTTATAAATTGCACTATTGATAAAAGGAGATGTTTTAATACAGGATGGTAAAAAAAAACTGCGTTCAACAAAAATGTGAACGAATATTCCCTGAATGGGTTTCCAAGTTCTACAATGGATCGAAGGATGACCTATGCCATATCACATCTATAATCTATGTTTAAATTAAGTTTCACAAAAGAGAAAACTATCAACATGGTCTACAGTGACCCTCAATTATCTTTAATTACTAATCTAACCTGTCGTAAATTACAGTGGCTGATGTGGCTTCTCAATAAATAGAAAAATCATCGCGTTTCAGATCTTTACTTCAAGTGGCAAATGTGAAAACCATGAGTTTTAATTAACGATCGACACTAGTATTACGCAAAAAGGGGTGTAATAGATGAGTCTTCTGCAGTTCTGAGTGAAGCCTTATGCGCTCAAAAATGCGGCATCGCGTGCTTTCATTACCTTGTCGGTGTTTAGGCAGCGTCACGGCGAGAGCGGCCGGCGCACCAGCCATCCAGCTCGCCGTCTCGGAACTAACTCTCCTCTTAACTTCTCCTTACTACAATTTACCGAAGTTGGTTTAAAGAACTATCTGGCTGTGTTTTCATCTGACCAATCAGGGTCTCAATGATAACCTTAAGCTCCGCCTACAATAATTCTGTCTATACAATGAGAAACGTTATACTTTTCGTGGTGGGGCAATGTTTTTAAAGTTTGCAACGTAACAGAGACGCTAAAAAGTCTCACGCTAAAACCTGCAGCGTTATCGTAAGATCTATACTGTTCTTCTGGAGGGCTCTATATTTTAACATGGGCTGGGGAGGGGGGGGGGGGTCCTTGACGTACCTGAGACGCGAAAAAGTCTCACGCAAAAACGTGCGGGGGGTGGTAGTTGTACAGGTAGGCTGGCGGCGTGGGTGTCCAGACCGTCCCTTATCGTAGGGCCTTCTAGCTTAACACGGTTCTGCTCTCGGCTTCTGTCCTCGTTTCTCCCCTCGGAACTGTGTCTGCCTGACGGTGGGAAGGTACGACATGCATTTAGGCATTCTTGTGTTAGTCTGTGGCATTCCATTTGCTCACTCGTTACTTGTATTACTTTGGTTAATGTAATGTCACGATTTATTCGGAGCTATGTGACATGCTAGTAGATTTGCTTACTATGTCAGGGTTTTCATGGAAGGTGTTGGATTTACCTGACACCTTACAATATGCAGTACGGTTATGCCCGTGTTCATGGCCTTTGTCATCTTGGTGGTGGTGTCCACAGCACATACATTATGAAGTAGAATGCGCGGCAATACTTGGTCTCCAAAAATACTGAAAGATGGATCATGTTTGAAGTTCATGGCTACCTGAATGAATGAAATGAGGACAATCACGTCTCTCTGCACCACACCACACCACGCTGGACTACTACGAAGTTTGCGTGTTGTTTGGTCTGATGAATATGTGCAGCCTATTGTTTCACTGTATGCAATGGCCTTTTAAGAAGTACCTAACACCAAATAACATTGCATTCGGATCCCATCGGAGTGTTCGCTCGGAAACAATTTTAGATGAAGCTACGTCACAGACAGGGCCAATTGTTGTCGATTTTCTATCTGACTATCGTAGATATGGCGTATCTCAAGTCTGAGAACCCTGTGTGCAAAGATCTTTTAACTAATAATGTTGTTACACTGTGTTACGTAGCTCAGTGAGATACACCGTTCCCTGCAGACACTTTGACCAGCCGGCGTTGATCAAAAAAATTGGGCAACTTCGTTCACGGTGTGGTTATGGACTACGGCCATACATGATCGTTCTCCCTTCCACGTCTCTACATCTTAATGCGCGTACTGCTTACTACCACCGACTGCTGAAGACACACCACAACACCGCCACCACTTATGTCAGGTGTACACGACCTACAGGGCACCAAAGCAACCAGACTGCTCATTTAATGGTGTGACCAGTATTACCTCCAGTGATCTTAAAATCTATATAAGCCCCACAGAATTGTGATGAGTCAAAAGACGTACGACACCCATAACCGAAGGAAGGAAGGAAGGTTGGAATTTAATATCCCGTCGACAACAGGATCGTTCGAGACGGAGCAGAAGCTCGGCTTGTGAAAGGATGGGTAGGAAAGCGGCCCTACCTTTTTTCAAATGAACCATCCCGGCATTTGCCTGGAACGATTTAGCGGAATCACGAGAAACCTCAATCTGGATAGTCGGACGGGAGTTCAAACGGTCGTCTTACCGGATGTGACCCATAACGGAAAAAAACTATTATACGCTAGAATAATACAAGTAGCGCTAGTTAATGCTAACGTATGAAACGAACGGATAACCAAAACCGCAGAAATTACAAACACAAAAATAACAATTCTATAGAGACACAACCCGAGACACAACCCATAGCAACATAATTATACTAGAGTAAAGATCTAGCTGTCAAACTTGTCTTTCTGCAACTGTCAGATAGTAAAAAACGTATTCTAATATACGTGCAACAGCAGACCACACAACTTTAAAGTGTAGCTGAAGAAAATAGTACAACCAACGATTACAGGCAGTAATAATGCTTTACTCAAGGTTGACTTATGTCCAGCTACAACGTCAGGACGTGAGTACAACATCAAAAGTAAAAAAAAAGCTTTATAAATCGTATATTATGTAAATTATAAAAAATACGGCTGTTTGTAGATATACTGGTGAAGGAAATAAAGCTGAAATAAGCATATATACTAAAATAAAATAAAATATCACACTTCAAACTGTTTTCCAGTTCTCTGCACAATGTGCTACCGTGACGTGATATATGCTGCACGTCCGACAATGAAGAAAAGAAATAGATACATTTCATAATATTTTCAGGAATATCTCTAGACATATCGAGGAAACTACTTTTCAACTGTCTCTTTCTTTCTTTACTAATAAATCCCTTTAATTTTAACTTGTCCGTTATTAACTAGGATTTCTGTTTTTGTATACATGTTGGTAAGTCATGCCGCAAAACCTTACAATTTCAGAATTTAGAGTAGAAATTCGTATTATTAAACGGCTAAACGGTTATGCAATCTCAGTTGCGGGTTACCTACTTAATAGCTTCTAGAGCAACAAAAATCTGATATTCAGCATTTCACATATTCATCGACAGAATTTAAATATTTAAATTCCTATCATAATCTACTCATTAAGCGGCATAATCTTACGTTAAAGATTTAACACAATTAGACAAAGTTTAAAATTGAAAACGGACAATCGTCTTGATGCAGCGTACCTCATAACCTGCAAATTACCCACATTATACTCAAGTATTTTAGAGTGAGAGCATCAACTTTACACATCGTTTCAAAACATTTCAAAGCTTATCCTCTCCGAGACCCCCACAAAATAATGAAAGGAGAGAAGTTTGCCGTCAGTATATTTTCGCTGTTCGTGCAATAAACCTTCAGTATCAGGGAATTTTTTTTTAATTTCTTACTTCTCTGTTACTAACTCCATTGGTAATACATTTTGCAGACAGTATGCACATGTTTAAGACTGGATGTACCTGGAAATATCATCGTGCGGCAGTTAGTTCAGAAAGTATGGCGTCATAAATATGGAGCTGAGTGAAACGGGTGTCTTACGCATGGGAGTCCGAAACTTTAAACAATCGAGGATCGATGTGGGGATTATTGCTAAATACTACTATATACAGGAAGTTCAGTGTAATGAGTACCTTAAACTTTCTAGTGACAACTGTAACCACAGACACCACTTGTCTTAAAGGCTGTTTATTATGTTATTTAGTATAAACAAGCGATTTTATTGATATTAATTCATAATAGTTTCTCTCACAAGCATGAATACCTTTCTTACGTTTCTAAATCGAGAGGCTGGAGTTGTCGGCGAACGAATGAGTAATGGTGTGAATATCTACCAATGGACTGTGAGGCTTCCATCCTCAAGATTTTTTTTTTTTTCAGCTAGCACTTATCACCTATGGATTTACTCTTACGGTATCTTCTGAAATACGACGGTAGTAAGTTCAACCCACAGTAGCATTTCCTGCATTATGAAGTATAAAATGAAACCGACATCGTTTATGAGCTTATTTACACCTAGTTTCCTTCTGCGCCGTACATGTGATCAAATAGATTATTGTTAATTCTGTTCTTGGTTATATTTAATTTTATTGATTAGCTGCTAAGAAATGCTTCTTCTAATGAAGAATGAACGTTGCAGATAATATTGTTTCATAAATTACGTAAAAATGTTAGCCTTTTAGATATTAACATTATTTCTGCTGAAGTGCACTTGTAGGATGATTACTGAAAATAAACAAGATGACGAAAACAGTTTATACAGACACTTCAATGTTACAGGCGTATTATTTACTCATTTTTTGTTAGTTTTTATAGATAACGGGATCATACCGAAATTCGTAAATATTTATTTCACTTCTATGAAAATGACTTTGTGAGTTGGCATAGCTCCATGGCTGACGAAGGTCTGGCTCATCGTGTAATGAACGTGTGGTAAGAGGCCACAGAGAAGTACTCAGAAGATTCAGAATTTGAAGGGAACTCATACAGATAAGTAGCTCTGTTGCTACAGTACTGATCATTATTACAGAAACTGATCGTAGTCTGGGAAACACAGCATCAAGTGGGTGGGACATTTAGTACAGGTGCGGCATGTAGCGTAAATTGTTGACCTGGGCTTGAAGAAGCGTTTCATGGAAGTCGCGAAACTGACTCACATTCTGAAATGGGTGCATATGTGTATTTATGTGCGTGATCTAAAATTGGTTGTGAACTGAACGCCATTCCTTTGGGAAATGTCTTTCTTTTGAGGACTTACGTTAACTTACGGAAGCTGAGAGTACTAATTTTCTGCAATTTTTTTTTCAAATATTATCAGCACAGCTTCCGGGCACTTCATTCATTGGCGTGAATCGCTCTATTACTCATGGTGGACTTAAAAATACACAAGAAATTGAGCAGCTTTGTGACTGCTGTTCCCGAAGAGTACACACCAGCGTGTATTAGGTCGATGCCTAAGTTTGTAGCGTTTTTCCGTAAGTTTAATGAAGACAGCAAATATACGCAACAGAGACTTATATAATATATTCTCCTTCACTATTTACTACAGTCTGACAATGCTGGGATAATATTTCGATTCCGCGACTTTTGAAATGATGTGATTTTTGAGAACTCGTCGAGCCATGTTTGCAGCGCACTTTCATCCGGGAAGATAGTTCCTTGAAGATTGCTCGATAGAGAGCGGAGAACGTAAGAATCTGGGCGTGCAATATCAGGTCAATAAGGTGGGTGCGGATTGACTTCCCTACCCAACTCTGCAAAGTGTTTTTTGTCAGTGTGGCAGAATTCGGGCAGGCTTTATGGAGGAGTGGCATCTTTTTACGCTGTCTTCTCGGCTGTTGTTCTTGGACTGCGTCTTCAAGATGTCTAAATTGTGATGGATACACCTCGGGAAGCAATTCATAGTACACCACATCGTCTCTTTTCCAGCAGATGCGTAACATTATCTTTTGTGGAAGTTCGCAGGTCTTTGTACGTAGAGTTGCCGCTTTGCTCGGGGTCATTCATTTCTTTCTATGCGTTACTTTAGCATAAAGACACTATTTCCCGTCACCAGTAATGATGCGAGATAGGAGTCGTCGGTTTCATTCCGAAGTCAATTCATGACGAACAAGCAGAGATGCACATATAGCCGCCCGCTGATTTTTGTGATTTTCGCTTAGAGCGAGCGGTCTAAATAAATCCGATTTTTCAACCTTCTCCATTGCATGGCCGCAAGGAAGTAGCCGAGCGGTCTAAGGCGCTGCAGTCATGGACTGTGCGGCTGGTCCCGGCGGAGGTTCGAGTCCTCCCTCGGGGATGGGTGTGTGTGTTTGTCCTTAGGATAATTTAGGTTAAGTAGTGTGTAAGCTTAGGGACTGGCGACCTTAGCAGTTAAGTCCCGTAAGATTTCACACACATTTGAACTTTTCCATTGCATCCAGATGTCGCATAATGGTGGAATGATCACAGTTCATCACGTTTGTCAGTTTGCGAGTACAGTGATGCAGATGATTGGATTCAACAAAACTCCTCGAATGGTTTCGTGCACGTCAGCGGATTCGTGTATGTCAAAACGATACATCGTAAAACGAGAAAATCATTTTCTCCCCGTGCTTTGTCCAATTTCATTATCCTCTTACACGACACAAATCGTTCTGGCTGCCTTTGCTGCTGGCACCCCTCTATTCAACTAAACAGGAGAGAATGCTCCGATTTCTCCACTTGGCGCTCCATCTTCTGTGGTCTACAGCTCCACACACTATCTCCAAATGACAAAATAACAATTTATAAACTCAAACAGCAACAGTCAACTACAAATAAGAAATGACTGTCAATAAATAAACCCATAGCACCCGGAATACGGACATGAGAAACAAAAACGCAACGAACTTATGTACCAAGCTAATATTTAAATGATATGCTAGGTGCATTTTGGTACTAAATTCGTTAAAGTGCGTTCTTTTAGATAGCACGTTAATGGGTAGGTATTTCCGTATGGGACGTCTAGCGTGAGGTGTTACCAATATGAGGACCTAAAAGCCTTCTTGCTGCTAATAGAATGTCACAGCGCCTCGCAGATCTCTCGCCGCCTAATTATTCTGTGCACGCAAGCAACTGCCAGCGGACCGTTCAATACCGGCCGTGTTCCGGACCATTTCTGTGCGGCATCGAGGGATGGCGGAAGCGCTCATTACGGCCGCCCAGGTCGGCACCAAACTCATCCGCGCGCAGCGGCGCGGCGCGGGCCCCGCACAGCATACGGATGAGGTATGAGGTATGAGGCGACGCGAAATGAGGAACGGCAGGGCGGCAGGCGCGTGTGCCCGTGCCCGTCCCTCCAACTCCCAGCGCGCTCCAACTGCATTTGCGCTCGGCGTCACGCGAGTCGATACCGAGTGCCTTTTCCTGGTGGATACATACGCTATCTTCAACACTTACCCCTCAACAGCGTGACGTTCCTGCTCAAATGCGATGTCAAAAAATGGTTAATGACCGAATGTCTAAAATTTAAAGTAGGTAGTGTAGTATTGATGAGTGAATTAAATAAAAACACGAGGGAGGAGAGGTGGTCTCACCCATCTCTGTCAGTTCGCAGTGTAAGTAGGCTGCTTAGGTTTTTATATTGGTAACGCCACGTAGCGCTCTGTATGAAAATCACTGGCTGTGCTGTATGCAGTCTGTGGCTGGTTTGCATTGTTGTCGGCTATTGTAGTGTTGGGCAGTTGGCTGTTAACAGTGCGTAGCGTTGCGCAGTTGGAGGTGAGACGCCAGCAGTGGTGGATGTGGGGAGTGAGATGGCGGAATTTTGAGAGCGTATGATCTGGACAGAGACAGTAAATTCATATATATAATGACTTTTGAACACTATTAAGGTAAATACATTGTTTGTTCCCTATTAAAATCTTTCATTTGCTAACTATGCCTATCGGTAGTTAGTACCTTCAGTAGTTTGAATCTTTCATTTAGCTGGCAGTAGTGCCGCTCGCTGTATTGCAGTATCTTGAGTAACGAAGATTTTTGTGAGGTAAGTGATTTGTGAAAGGTATAGGTTAATGATAGTCAGGGCCACTCTTTTGTATGGATTATAGAAAGTCAGATTCCGTTGCGCTAAAACTATTGTGCGTAAGTTTAAGCACAGTCATGTATAATTTTTCTAAGGGGACGTTTCGGCAGTAGCATGCAGTCTCCACCTGAATAGCTGTAAGAGCATGGTATAACTTCAGGCGGGTAATGAGCTACTATAGATCGCTTTAGTGGAGACGAAATTGCTCGTATTAAAACTAGTGAGTTTTATTTAGAGAATCATCTACATACATTATACGAGGGTCACTCCAAAGCAAATGCACACTATTTCTTTTATAATCCATCTTTTATTCTACATGTTTCGAAGTTTTACAGTGTGTAGATAAATCCTTTCGGAACAACATTTTCATTTCTCCACAAAATTTCCAATCCCTCTCAACTGCCTTATGCCATCTTGGAACCAGCATCAGTATACCCGCACGGTCAAATCCCGCATCCACTTGTTGGAGCTACTGTTTGGCGACGTGCACAAGGGAGACATCATCTTCAAACTTTGTTCCACGAAGAGAGTCTTCCAGTGTCCCTAAGAGATGATAGTCACATGGAGCCAGGTCATAACTGTAAGGCGGGTGTTTCATTGTTGTCCATCGGAGTTTTGTGATCGCTTCCATGGTTTTTTGACTGACATGTGGCCGTGCATTGTCGTGCAACAGCAAAACATACTGCTTTTGCCGTTGTGGTTGAACACGACTCAGTCGAGCTTGAAGTTTCTTCAGTGTCGTCACATATGCATTAGACTTTATGGTGGTTCCACTTGGCATGATGTCCCCAAGCAGGAGTCCTTCGGAATCGAAAAACACCGTAGCCATAACTTTTCCAGCAGAAGGTGTGGTTTTGAATTTTCTTTCTTGCGTAATTTTGCATGATGCCACTCCATTTATTGCCTCTTCATCTCTGGTGAAAAATTTTGGAGCCATGTTTCACCACCTTTCACAATTCTTCCAAGAAATTCATCTCCGCCATTCTCGTACTGTTCCAAAAGTTCGCTGCATACCGTTTTTCTTGTTTCTTTGTCAGCCACTGTCAACTTCCTGGGAACCCACCTGGTACAAACCTTTTTTAACGCCAACACTTTCAGTATTCTAGAAACACTCCCTTCCCCTATCCCAACGTAGCGTGACAATTTGTTCACTGTGATGGATCTGACAGCAGTCACCAATTCCCTAACTGTCTTCACATTGTCTGGAGTGTGTGCAGTACGAGGCCTGCCACTGCGAGGATAATCCTCAATATTGCCGTGCCCGCTTTCATCACGTAACCTGCTTGCCTACCGACTAACTGTACGGTGATCGACAGCAGCATCTCCATATACCTCTTGTGGATGTTTCCCACTGTCTCGTTTTCACAGCACAGGAATTCTATGACAGCACGCTGCTTCTGACGAACGTCAAGTGTAGCAGCCATCTTGAAGACACGCTGTGACGGCGCCACTCACGGGAACAGGTTGGACTAAGTTTGAAAACAAGTGGGAAGGATTTTTAGAAAAATAGTGTGAATTTCTTTTGCAGTGACCCTGGTATATTCACGGAGCACAGAGTGGCCACTATTACGGGGAGAGTTCAATAAGTAATGCAATTTTTTTTTTAATAGACTGGTTGTATCTAGCATTCCAGTACATCATATTAGTCCCCACTATTTGGGCTACAAAACCGTATTTTTCAACATAATCTACGTTGAATGCGATGGCCTTACGCCATCTTACTGTGAGGGCCTGTATGCCCTGGTCTTGACACATTACTGGTTGACGTCGGAGCCAACGTCCTGCTGCATCAATAACCTCACCATCATCGACGTACTGCTTCCCGCGGAGTGCATTCTTCACTGGCCCCAACAGATGGAGATTGGAAGGTGTGATATCCGAGCTGTAGGGTGGACGAGGAACAACAGTCTGTTGAGTTTTAGTGAACTTCTCTCTGGTGGTCAGATTTGTGCGACGCATTGCCGTGTCGTAGAAAACGAGAAGTGAGATTGAATTTTTATGCCAACAGGCTGAAGTCATTTCTTCAATTTACTGAGAGTAGTACAATACACTTATAAGTAGCACTTAAATGGTGGAGATCAAACAGAATAACCCCTTCGGAGTCCCAGAAGAACGTCGCCCTGACTGTACCGGGTGTTGCAGCTATGAACTTTTTCTTCGGAGGAGAGGTGGTGTGACGCCACTATATGGATTGCCGTTTTGTTTCATCGTCTGTTGAGTTGTTCGCCAAAAACCGATACGACTAGTCTCATAACGCGCAAGGAAATGGTCCTTTGTTGCTGTTTATTGTCTTCCAGGGGGCACCCACCTTTGAGTACCCGAAATGGTGGACGAGTGTGTCAGCACTACCTACAGAGACGTCCAGTTGTGCAGTGATGTGTTTGTGATCTGTCGATCACCTCACCGTCGATATCCTCGCCTAACGACTCATCGTGCTTTTGTTCACTGCATTCTGCTTTCCGTCCAACGAAGCTCAATGACAGTCCTCTGCTTGGCACCCATCTCCGTTACAGACGGCATTTTATACGCTACATATAGCGCCACACCTGTCGGAACCTCATGAAACTGCAGGAACTGAAGGGGGAAAATTTCACAATGTCCGACAAAAACCTCTGCATTTTTTGAAGAGAAATTCGCCGAGGAAAGAAACGTGTTGCTTAGCTAATTGAATGCCTCTCGTATTTAATTTCAGGATCCAGTGTGATTAGTGTAAGTTAAACTCCACACATTCGCTCAAAAAAAAAAAAAGAAAAAAAAAAGTTCGACAACCAACGAACGAAATATTTTCTGAGTCTCAACTGCGACTCAACCGATAAGATTGCAACTGCTGAGAGTGCACACACGTAAAACTATGTTCAAGCAGGAATGCGCGGCCGAATCGCCACACGAATCAACTTAGCTGCTGCCTCATTCGTGTTCTGAAACTTGTATGCCGCAGTCTAACCTCTGGTTAGCGTTATAATTGTTACAGCTGTGAATTGGACTTTCCTTTATGACCCGTCGTTCGGTTACAACTACACAACGGTAGAATTTTACGAGCACTATATGGCAGAACAAAAAATTTAAATATGGTGCTGCGTGCTTTTCAGCTGATTAAAATGGGTTTGTGCTGGGGGATGTACAACGAATATATGAGTCACATTTAGCGAAAAGGTAATTAGTAATCTTTTGAGAGAGAGTAATAGAAGAGGATGTGGAAACTTTGTCTAAATTGGTCTATCGAACGTTGTGTGCAAAATTAATTGACAAATCTTCGACAGCAGAATAACGTTTCTATTTGCGTAGGTTCTCCAGAAACGTCAGAGAGGAGAAAAAAACGGACGATCATGTAGTGACAGTCATTTAACAACGAAATCACTCTTACAATGAAAAGGCTAATAGGAAAGCCGTAAGAATTTCCATCTTTAAGCCCATATCGCTTTTGTAGGTTTTGAAAGAAGCTTTTCATCGAGCTGGTCGAAACAAACTTTGGGCGACAAGGGATGACCCTATAACCTATTAGGACAATAAAAAGCTTATAACACGTAATCACGTAAGAAAAATACTGATTGCGCATAATTAAGATTGCCCGTACATGCATAAATGGCGTAATTGGAGAGCAGAGGTAGGTTATCTACAGGCTCCATTGTGACTGGCTGCTGCGTGGCAGGCATGGAGTGCATCAACATACGAGGCCTACATACAAATGCATGTCTGATGTAATTTATAAGCTGCTGCTACGAGTATGCAAACAATGGTATTACCAGATTCTGTCAGTACGACCAATAATTCGACAAAAATACGCATTGAAAGTCAGTAGTTTCTCACTGGACGACCGAAAAAGAAGTTACTGTTCTAAGGATAATTCAAAGCAAAAATATCCAGCTCCTGCCAAAAAGCAAATTCATAAAACAAAAAAGGCGTAAAAATACTACGGAACAAGACACTGGAACATACGTTAAAATATTAGGGACTAACGCAGATGTCACCAGAGAGAGCTGTAAAATTAAAAAAACTGTAGAGCAAGAAAATGGTTGGAATACATGCGACAAATAATTGAGATAATTGAGAGCGTTGGGTATCAGTACCACTCTACAATGGAGTGTTGACGCAGGAGAGGAAGTCATGGCAGATGACATCATATCATTCAGAATGATGATGACACCAAAAACGTCATATGAGACGTGTGTCTGTGTGTGTGTGTGTGTGTGTGTGTGTGTGTGTGTGTGTGTGTGTGCGTGTGTGCGTGTGTGTATGTGGGTGGGTGGGTGGGTGGGTGTGGGTAGATGTATGTGTGTGCGCGCGCGCACGCACGCTAGAGAGAGAGAGAGAGAGAGAGAGAGAGAGTGAGAGAGAGAGAGGGGGGGGGGGGCGATGAAGAGTAAATTTGCACCATCGTATAGAATAGCTTGTATACAAAAAATGCTTTCCAGCTTGTGTCAGAATTTTTCTGAGTATTACATATCCGAATGTCATAACAGCAGAAAATAAGTGACGGTTGGTATGTCGTTGACGCGATGTCACGTTACAGAAGCAGTACACGTTGCTGATGTGCGCGGCGCGCAACAACCGCGTGGACGTGCTGGAGCTGCTGCTGGAGACGCTGGAAGACGTGCGGCTGGACGCGACGGACGCCGAGCAGCAGACGGCGCTGTTCCACGCGGCGCAGGGTGGCCACGCCGCCGTCGTCCAGAGGCTGGCGGCCGCGGGCGCGCGTGCCGACGTCCGAGACAAGGTGGGTCCGGTCCCCTAGCCTCTCTACCGTAACCTCATTTACATAACTTCATTCTCCTAACACACTCCCCCTACCGACATATCACATTCATACCCCCAACACACTCCCCTAACCCGTCGCTCCTGATCTCACTCCCCTAACTTCACTCCGTAGCCTCACTCATCTAGATTCATTTCCTCACTCTCCCTCCCCTATCTCATTCCTCTAGTCTTACTCCTCTAAACTCACTCCACTCCTTTAATCCTGCTAATCTAACCTCACTGTCAAAAACTCCTTATTCTAACCTCTTTCTCATAGCACCTGTAATTCTAAGCCCACTCCTCTAATCTCAGTCCTACGAAGCCAGTCCGCTAACCTCATTCCAATCTGACAAGATATCAGCAGAAGATGTGGACAACGACTGCTCCACTACAGTACACAACAGATGTAAAGGATCACTTTTTCGAAACCCTTAAAGTCTTCCACTGCAATGCATAAGCTTGATTTTCGGTTCCAAGGCACCTACGATCCTCCTATGTGATGGTACAAAGGCGTGACACCCTGCGACCTCACTTTCGGGCTCCTCGGCGCTTCAAACAGCATGTTGTCGACGCATGCGGAAAAAGGCTGAAGTTCATGTGACGCGTAAAGTGGGTTAACGTTGTCGCATTGGCACCAAATTTCATCACGATTTTGCCCAACGCCGCCGTTGGAAGAGTCACACGATAGGAAGGTCGTCAAACCTGTCTTACCGACGTATCACCCCTGCGGTGGAAGTTAGAAACGCGACGTCTAGCGTCGAAGTCACGCGTTTTTCTTATGACGTACCGAGGACAACATTTCAGACACACCGACGCTCAGCAAAGACACGAATAAGTCTCAGGGAGTGGCTTAAAGGGCTCAAATGAAACCACTTCTTTCCTTTGGACGTTGACTCCCACACAGTTCGTGGTCGAAACCGACAGTTTGCAGTGCGACGAACGACAGCCAGACGTTCTTGACAAAATTTGATACTGGTCACGTCCCCTTGATGCTTCAATGCTTCTCTAAGGAGATGATGGGTTAGAAACCCCACTGAACGTGTTCTCATCCCTTTAGAGTGCAGTGCGACCGAACGTTTTGCTCTAAGAGTACAGGGTGGAAACGTAACAGGCCGTTCAGAACCTCCAAAGTAGTGCTAGAGGTATGGAGAGAAGGCAACTGGCGCAGGATGAGGTATCAAGTGGTTGCCTACCTGCAGGCGCCTAGCACTATTTGACCGGTTTTCTTTCTAAAGGCACAATTTTTTAAAATTTTCAGTAAATGGGGATGTGTGCCACTGAGGTTGTTGCAGAACAAGGGGGAGGGGGGGGGTCTCTAAGAAACTCTTCGCTGTTTTACTCACACATGTGTCAATGTTGCACCCTACCGTTATCGCGCCACAAGAGGGAGTGAAACAGGATCACTGAAAAAACATATGAGCCGTGTACTGCTTCACATGACATTCAGATTTAGTCGAATGGTTTTTCAATGGCCCCTCTTCAATGCACCCTGTACACCATAGCAAAAATAGTAGTTGCCTTGCACTCCAAATTGCAGAGATTACATCCAGTGGGGTTGCTAGCCCACACTGTCCTTAGAAAAGAGTTGAAGAGACAGGGAGATGTCAGCAGTATTGAAGAGTATGAAGAACGTCTTCCTGTTGTTCATCACACTGCAGACTGTCGTTTTTCAGTACCAGATATGTGGTCATCAATGTCCCAAGGGAAAGGATGGTTTCATAGACGCCCATTATGCCACCTCTGAGGCTCTTTCGTATCGATTGTCAACGGTGGTGTGTCTAAAATGTTTCCCTAGTCACCCCATAAGAAAACCGCTTCTTTTAACACTAGCCAAGGCGGCTATGACCTCCGTTATAGAGCCGTCAAAAGATGGGTGATATGTTGGTAAGAGAGGCTGTAACGCCATTCCCATCGTGTGAAACGTCCATTACGACGCTGAGCAGAGTTACGGTGAAATTTGATGCCAATGTGATATCATTAGTCCAATTAACATATCACATGGAATTCTGAGCTCTGACCTTTTTTTACGCTTTGATATTTGAAGCCTCGTCGAGCCCAAGGGTGACAGACAATTTGCAATCTTATGCTACGAAATGAGGGACAGTTACGAGGTTTCGAAGAAAGTGAATCTTTAATTCCGTTGCACAGTGTATGTAAATGTGTATACCAAAAGTTACTCAAGCTAAACGTCTGAACTCCAAACTGTTGTTAATTATCATAATTACAAAATGCTATGCGAAGTTTGACGTTAATTAGATTATTTGAACCATGTTTCGTGATTTGTAGATTTGTATATGATATCGGATTACTGTTCAGGGCATGCATACGGCTTCAAAGAGGTTAATGATGCACGTGTGAATGTATGTCACTCTGAACACGTAGAAGTATTCTCTTGGGTCATGATTGATTACAGGTGCAAAGAAAGCTTGTGTGAGGTTCCCTACAGGCGATGTATCTTGCTATACTGCACCTGGGAACTGATCTCGTAAAGTGTATGGCCTATTGAGTCTCACATCCACAACTCCCGTCTACAGACATATTAAATGAAACCTTGTGCCTTGCTCCCACGATACCTACAGCATCTGTATCTGTCCAAAAGTGATTATTTGCGTAAATTGTTAACTCAATCTCTGTGAATCTCACATCATCTATAAATCGTAGGTGAACTGTGAACTGCAGATACCTGGTACCCCATCTTAAAGTCTATTGGACGCATTCTAGCCCGAAAGCTTGCTCAGGCTCTAATTAATATGAATATAGTGAATACAAGTGCAGAAATGACTATTCAAAATAGTGCTTTATGCGTTCACCAGCTCCATTTATTCCCTTAGTTGTTTCTGGACCCTGTTCTGCTCATCACAGAAATCGCTTCTCAATACCCTGTGAGCGAGAATGCCTATTATGAATGAGCCAGGATCTGCAGGTCGCTGAAACTGATGAAATTCAGTTTTTCAGATGTAAACCGTGACGAAATGTCACGGTTGCTTCTCTGCGTTTCCTCCTTGTGTGTAGCGCGTTCCTTTTGAAATTCCCGCTTCGCGCTCTGCTGTTACCTTACTCTAGCTAGAGGGCATTTTTATATTTGCACCTGGTGGCCAAAACTGGAACTAATTTTTTTCGAGCGTAAATTGGTTCCGCATTGGCGAGTCAGAATATCTACCAAGTTCAGATGCCATTCTATAATCACAGCCCAAACTGGACCCCTGTGAGAAGCTGAACTGTAATTATATCCACCGGATATTTTTATATGAGAATACAAAAAAAAAACTATGGGAGTGAGCCGTGACAGTACCCTCTGTCAGGTAGTTTGCAAAGTACGGATGCGGGTGCAGATGTTACTGTTGATACAGTGTGAGTTACGGCCCTCTGAGACGTGCGGTGGTGTGATGCCGCGTGTGCCGGCAGCAAGGCAAGACGCCGCTGCACGTGGCGTGCGAGCGCGGCCACCTGGACGTGGTGGAGCTGCTGGTGCGGCTGGGCGTCGACACGAACGCGCAGGACGAGGACGGCAACACGCCGCTGCACGTCGCCTGCGACGGCCAGCAGACGCGCGCCGCGCAGGCGCTGCTCGACGCCGGCTGCCTCACCGACCCCGAGAACAAGGTAGGCGCGCAGCCCGCGGCACGCCGCTACCCACACTACTTCATTACGTCTACTCTCTGCTCTACTCTCTTTGTAAGATCAAGGGCCTGTCACCCATCAGTTACCTGAATCATTACAACACTATTTTTTAAAATATTTCGAACTGCACTACTGCCCATTAAAATTGCTACACCAAGAAGAAATGCAGATGATTGGACAAATATACGAGGGCTGTCCAGAAAGTAAGTTACGATTGATCGCGAAATGAAAATCACAGTGAAAATCAGAAATGTTTCATTTGTAACAGTTACCTACACCTTTCAGCTACTTCTCTACGTAGTCGCCGTTCTGACTCAGACATTCGTCGTAGCGTTGTACCAACTTTCCAATACCCTCATCATAGAAGGCAGCCGCCAGTGCTTTCCGCCAACTCTCTACGCTGGCCTAAAGCTCGTTGTCTGCGCAAAATGTTGTCTTCATAGCCAGCGGTTCGTTTGAGCAGAGATGAAACTCAGTGGGATACAATTACAGGCTGTATTGTGGGTAACCAAACATTTCCAATTGAAACGATACAGGAACATCTTCATTGCCCCTGCAGAATGAGGCTGAGAATTGTCTTGAAGAATAAACCGCAAGACTGTTATGTAATCTTGGCTGCATAGCTTCAGGGGAAAATTCTCACCAGGCCCTCGTACTTGGCGGGAGACACTATTTTCTATAACATCTTTAAGCGCTCACTAAGATCTCAACAGTGAAAAGAGCGACATAATTCTACCTAGAGTCATACTAGAGACACTGTCCAACACGTCTTTGCAAAGCTTTATCGGATTTTCGTAGTCGTTTCCATTTCTCGACCGATCGTAACTTACTTTCTGGACAGCCCTCGTGTTATACTGGAACTGACATGTGATTACTATTTCACGCAATTTCGGTGCATAGATCCTGAGAAATCAGTACCCAAAACGACCACCTCTGGCCGCAATAACGGCCTCGCTACGCCTGGGCATTGAGTCAGACAGATCTTGGATGGCGTGTACAGGTACAGCTGCCCATGGAGCTTCAAGACGATACCACAGTTCATCAAGAGTAGTGACTGGCGTATTGTGATGAGCCAGTTGCTCGGCCACCAGGGAGCGGACGTTTTCAGTTGGTCAGAGATCTGGAGAATGTGCTCGCCAGGGCAGCAGTCGAACATTCTCTGTATCTAGAAAGGCCCTTACAGGACCTGCAACCTGCAGTCGTGCATTATCCTGCTGAAATGTAGGGTTTCGCAGGGATCGAATGAAGTGTAGAGCCACGGGTCGTAACACATCTGAAATGTAACGTCCACTGCTCAAAGTGCCGTCAATGCGAACAAGAGGTGACCGAGACGTGTAAAAAATGGCACCCCATACCATCACGCCGGGTAATACGCCAGTATGGCGATAACGAATACACGCTTCCAATGTGCGTTCACCGCGATGTCGCCAAACATGGATGCGACCATCATGATGCTGTAAACAGATCTTGGATTCATCCAAAAAAATGACGTTTTGCCTTTCGTGCACCCAGGTTCGTCGTAGTGTGCACCATCGCAGGCGCTCCTGTCTGTGATGCAGCGTCGAGGGTAACCGCAGCCATGGTCTTTAAGCTGATAGTCCATGCCGCTGCAAACGTCGTTGAACTGTTCATGCAGACGGTTGTTCTAGTAAACGTCCCCATCTGTTGATTCAGGGATCGAGACGTGGATGCACGATCCGATACAGCCATGCGAATAAGATGACTGTCATCTCGACTGCTAGTGATACGAGGCCGTTGGGATCCAGCACGCAGTTACGTATTACCCTCCTGAATACACCGATTCCATATTCAGCTGTCAGTCATTCGATCTCTACCAACGCGAGCAGCAATGTCGCGATACGATAAACCTCAATCGAGATAGGCTACAGTCCCACCTTTATCAAAGTCGCAAACGTTATGGTTCGCATTTCTGTTCCTTACACGAGGCATCACAACAGCGTTTCACCAGGCAACGGCGGTCAACTGTTGTTTGTGTAGAGAAATCTGTTGGAAACTTTACTCGTGTCAGCATGTTGTAGGTGTCGCCACCGGCGCCAACCTTGTGTGAATGCTCTGAAAAGCTAATCATTTGTATATCACAGCATCTTCTCCCTGTTGGCTAAATTTCGAGTCTGTAGCACGTCATCTACGTGGTGTTGCAATTTTAACGGCCAGCAGTGTGAGTTTAAGATATAAGTCTTCCACGACGAGTGCCCAGATTGACTAAATCGTTTTAGTTTTTAGGCCGCTACATTACATACTATAAAACTGTTATATAGTTGACATTTCGACTGTCCTTCAGGGGATTAAATTCCATGGCTCTGGAGATGGTCATCGCTACATTAAGAAGATTTGATGAGAAAATTTGGTCTCAAAATGATTTTGATACCCGTATCAACAGAAAATTTAAAGGTCTAAACTTCGGCGGCCGATGGATGAATGTGTCACGCTGCGGCACAAATTTACTGGGCAGATGAAAGAGCCATCAGTGTGAACAAGAGGTGACCGAGACGTGTAACCAATGGCACCCCATACCATCACACCAGGTGATACGCCAGTATGGCGATGACAAATACACGCTTCCAATGTGCGTTCACCGCGATGTTGCCAAACACGGATGCGACCATCATGATGCTGTAAACAGAACCTGGATTCATCCGGAAGAATGACGTTTTCCCATTCGTGCATCCAGGTTCGTCGTTGAGTCACCATCGCAGGCGCTCCAGTCCACTCCTGCCCACTGAAACATCAGACCTCCGACATCACTGCCGTCGGAAAACATCCTGCAAGAACGGGACAGGTGACAGAAGTGCAACGCTTGCGCAAATTGCTGCACATTTCTAAACTGTGTCAGCGTTCAGGGCACAGGCCAATAGCAGGGCATAACGTCTCTGTGAATTTCATTCCGTGTACTGAGAAGGAGAGTAACCATGCGTCGCACGCAGGCGCGTGAATAACGTACACTGAAGAGCCAAATAAACTGGTATAGGTATGCGTATTCAGAGATATGTAAACAAGCAGAATACGGCGCTGCCCTCGGCAACGCCTATATAAGACCATAAGTGTCTGGCGCAGTTATTAGACCTGTTACTATTGCTACAATGGCAGGTTATTAGGATTCAAGTGAGTTTGAACGTGCTGTTTTAGTCAGCGCACGATCGATTAGATACAGCATCTCCGAGATAGAGATGGGGTGTGGATTTTCCCATAAGGCCATTTCACGAGTGAACCGTGAATACTAGGAGCCCGCTTAAACATCAGACCTCCGACTTCACCGCTGTCGGAAAAAGATCCTGCAAGAACAGGACCAACGACGACTGAACAGAATCGTTCAAGGTGACAGAAGTGCAACGCTTACGCAAATTGCTGCATATTTCTAAACTGTGTCAGCGTGCGAACCTTTCAACGAAACATCATCGATATGGACTTTCGGAGCCGGAGACCTATTCGTGTGCCCTTGCTGACTGCACGACAAAAAGATATACGCCTCGCCTGGGCCCGTCAACACGACATTAAACTGTTGATGATTGTTTAAACATGTTGCCTGGTTGGATGAGTCTCGTTTCAAATTGTATCGAGCGGATGGACGTGTACGAATATGGAGACAACCTGATGAGTTCATGACCCTGCATGTCAGAAGGGGACCAGTCTGGTAGAGGCTCTGCAATGGTGTGGCGCGTGTGGAGTTTGAGTGATATGGAACCCTCGATCCGACTAGATACGACTCTGACAGGTGACACGTGCGTAAGCATTCTGTGTGATTATCTGCATCCATTCATGTCCATTGTGCATTCCGACGGACTTGGGGAATTACAGCCGGACAATGGGACACCCTTCACGACCAGAATTGCCATACAGTGTCTCACGAGCACTCTTCTGAGTGTAAACTCTTCGGTTGGCCACAGAACTCCCCAGTCATGAACATTACTGCGCACATCTGGGATGCCTTGCAAGGTACTGTTCAGAAGAGATCTCCACCTCGTTGTACTCTTACGGATTTATGGACAACCTGCAGGATTCATGGTGTCAGTTCCCTCCAGCACTAATTCATACATTAGTCGACTCTTGTTGCGGTACTCCCGTGTCCTCGAGCGACCCCTGACACGATATTAGGCACGTGTACCAGTTTCTTTGGCCCTTCAGTGTAGATACGTCAACATTTCAAAGAGGATGTGTTGTCGGGCCCAATGAAGGTGAGTGAGTATCTGCAATTCGCTCGACATCTGAATTGAGCAATGCCACTATTCGACGATGCTGGCAGGAATGGTTGTGCCATGGCAGAACACAACGTCAAGAAACAAGCGGTCGATTAGGCAGATAACGGAACATGAGCACTGATCAATGATCAGACAGGGATTCTGAGCTACAGGTACAGCATCATCATCGATCCGACGTGCAACTGGTGCTTGAGTGACCTCAAAGACCAATAATAGGGTGCTCACAAAATGAGGATTGTGCTCACGTCACCTCTTTGCCCCGAGTACCATTGACCTCTGCTCACCAAACCCACGTTTGCAGGGGGTCAGTCCCATACGTCCAGCTGATGGGTTCCACTTTGAAATGAGCTCCGGTGACCAGCGAAAACGTGTGTGGAAACACCCTGAACAGTGGTGCGATACCAACTAGACTGTCGCCCATCACACGGCCCAACACCAGGAGTGATGATAAAGGGTGCTATTTGATTTCGTAGCAGGACCCCTTTGGTAGTCAACAGCGGCAGACAACTGCGGCACCCTTACAGAAAAGTGGTGCATCGACGGTATTCTACGTCCCATTTTGTTGTCCTTCATGGCACTCCGTCCTGGGCATGGATTTGAGCAAGATAATGTCAGCCTGTGCACGGCAAGAGATTGTACTGCTTTCTTCGCGCTCGCAAAACCATGCCTAGGCCAATGAGGTCACCGAATCTTTCCCAACTTCTGAAAGTTTGAGCATTATGGGCGGGCCCTCCAACCAAATTCCTCTCGTGATTTAGTCGTTCTGGCGCCTCTATTGGGCAGAATTTAGGAGGACAGTCAACAAATTTATGAATCACTACAAAGCAGAATAGCTGGTTGCTTAAGTGTCACGGATGGAGTCACAGACTTGCTCAATTAGGGAAGGCGTTTCTCTTCAATAAATTGTCCATTTATTCTGCAACTGAAATCATTTGTCTGTATATCCCCATGTGGACAATCCTTGGTGGTGCGTCGTTTTGTTTTCTTGTGTTGTAGTGCATACCGACTAACTTCGGTTTTCAGGTGAATACGATGACCGAAACAAGACGGCATGCATAGAGAAGGCCATCTCCAGAATGTAGCTGTTTTGTTGCCCTGTTGACCAGTAAAAATACGATTGAAACATCGCGTTGGTTGTATAGTTCAGTCAACTAACTGGAAACTTGTGCTACAGCATTGCAATCGCCGTTATTAGATAGTTGTACGTCCTGTTGTTTTCAAGGTACAAATCCAGTGAGACAGTGCCCTGTGCAAGTAAATCTAAAACCTCAGAATGCGTAGCATATGCGGAAAGACAATGAACACACCGTGGCGCTAGTGTTAACATTGTTTATGTGTTGTCTTTTCGCATATTCCCAACATACCGTGGTTGTAAATTCCCTTGCACAGCACTCTCATTGCATTTGTGCCTGGAAGAAACGAGGTGTACTTCTATCAAGTATCGGCGGTAGTCGAGGTGTCATCCAGTTGCGTTCCTGTGGACTATTTGAACATTTTATACGCCTGTAGGCACTGCGATTATACAATTGTTTTAATGTTCTATAATAATGAAGTTTAACATCCAAAAGTATTTCTCTTGTGTATACAATACTTGTGATATTAGTTTTCATTATTTGTTCTTGTTTGTGCAACTAAGATTTAGATGGTTGCTTACCGCTACTGCGTATACAAATCTGCTACAGCTTAATTTCTACTCTCAGGTGTCCCAGTACAGTTACCAATAATAACGAATAAGTTTTCCTTGCTTCTATTTCTTTTAACTAGTTTCATTATATTCTTTGTCACCTCCTGGTATTAGTGCTATTAGAACTATTATGTGTACTGATGTGGAAGGCATCTGGTCAGGTTGGTAAGGTTGTGGGTACCTGAAGTGAAGTGAGTTTTTAGAATAAAAGAGTCAGTCGAAAGTTAATATACTCGCTGTGCTGAGTAGACGGAAGATATGGGGGCACATCCAGGTCGGCCTGAGAGGCCGTTACACAATTTTGGTGGTCAGAAGAAGATGTTAATTTCTGTGTCGGAACAAATTCCGCGGGAAAAGGTGTCGGAAAAAATTCGACGCTCCAGGCGGTGACCACCAGTTATCACGTGATCTCTCTCTCAGGCTTTGCTATTGGTTAACTAGAACAGGAACATTGTTGGCATGTTGTCAGCACATCAATTTCCCTAGCAACATGTCTTTCCTGAAGCGACGATACTACTCGGCATGTATGCCACAGTGAATTGCACTTTAAAATTACAGGAGAATACTGAAATAAAAGTATGAAATCCCAATTCCAATTACACTCTCTGGGAAACCTGCAGATACGACTACATCTACATTTTCTACTACTACTACACAACTATTACAAATATTAAAATCCGTATTACAACCACCACTTTTGTGTCCCGCAAGACATAAACAAGCACTGTCCTTTACATAGACCAAATGAGAGTCCAACAAACAACTAAACGCCGACGGATTAGCCGTGGAATGTGCAGCGTACGTTCCGAGTTCGTACCTGCCCCAAGACGGTGTGCGAGCGTCTTCACAGGAGAAGTTACGAGCCAGTCGTTGCGTAAACGCAGCGAAGCCCATCAACACCAGGGTACGACATGTTGGACAAGAAATACAGTAGCAAATCAAAGTTTACAGTGAGCTTATTCACACCCTAGTACGATGCGTACCCAAAAACTTCATACAGCGGGGAGAACTACTCTGGCATCATAGACTGTGACGGACTTCCTTGATTGCCTCACGCGAGAGAGTTTGCCCACTACAGTCTGCGTCTGCAACAGCTTCTAATGCTGCGAGTGGCCTCTGTCGGGCTCTGCCTCTCAATAAAATCCTGTACTGGCCATACCCATGCCCTCAGCCAGTGGTAGATCAAACATCTCTGCGTCATCCTCGCTGCTGGACGCGGATACAACAGTTACTACCTTTATTACAGCAGCTACTCTACTATATGAGATCAACGTACGCGAAAGCATCCCTAAGAAAAATTTCTACGAGGAAGTTAAAGATCAAAACAGGACCACAAGGTAAACAAACACTAATACTATCCTGGAAGTCACGCTAAGGGTTCTTCTTCTGAGGCTGCAAAGGGCAAGAGTGTATATTCAGTTCGACTCGTTATACATCAAACATTTTGTGAGTGTTCAGAAATGCTTCAGTTTCTGGGGCCTAGATCATTAAACTTTGAGGTTCGGCGCTGAAATTGCAATTCTGTCAGAGGAAGCAAAGGACTTGGAGGAGCAGTTGAACGGAATGGACAGTGTCTTGAAAGGAGGATATAAGATGAACATCAACAAAAGCAAAACGAAGATAATGGAATGTAGTCGAATTAAGTCAGGTGATGCTTAAGGAATTAGATTAGGAAATGAGGCACTTAAAGTAGTAAAGGAGTTTTGATATTTGTGGAGCAAAGTAACTGATGATGGTCGAAGTAGAGAAGATATAAAATGTAGACTGGCAATGACAAGAAAAGTGTTTCAAAGAAGAGAATTTTTTAACATCGAGAATAGATATAAGTGTCAGGAAGTCGTTTCTGAAAGTATTTGTAAAAAGTGTAGCCATGTATGGAAGTGAGACATGGACAATAAATAGTTTGGACAAGAAGAGAATAGAAGCTTTCGAAATGTGGTGCTACAGAAGAACGCTGAAGATTAGATGGGTAGATCGCATAACAAATGAGGAGGTATTGAACAGAATTGGCGAGAAGAGGAGTTTGTGGCACAACTTGACAAGAAGAAGGGACCGATTGGTAGGGCATGTTCTGAGGCATCAAGGGATCACAAATTTAGCATTGCAGGGCAGCGTGGAGGGTCAAAATCGTAGAGGGAGACCAACCGATGAATACACTAAGCAGATTCAGAAGGATGTAGGTTGCAGTAAGTACTGGGAGATGAAGAAGCTTGCACATGATAGAGTAGCATGGAGAGCTGCATCAAACCAGTCTCAGGACTGAATACAACAACAACAACAACAGGTCATCCACTAGAACGTTGCGATAAACAACTACTTTGTGAAAAATGTGCGAAGCCAGACCTCAAGAAGTCAGAATCCATCTACAATTGGATTCATTCAATGCCAATGTAGAAACAGGATATGTGATAAGGCAGGAGGCCTGATTTTCCTACCAACAAGCGGTTTCATATAAAGCAGTTTTAACAGATTCCTTTAAAGTCAGTACCGCCATTAGACTGTTTTTTTTATTTACAGTGTTACAATCACACTTGCAAAATCATGATTTCGGCTTCAGACTGACAAAATACTTGATAATGACACTTTGAAGCCGAAATCATGATTGTGTAAGTGTAAATGTAGCACTGTAAATAAACAACAGTCTAATGGCGGTACTGTCTTTAAAGAAATATTTTATGACTGTGGCCCCGAATTACGAGAAAATTATTAGTTTTAACAGAGTTTGAAAGACTTTTTGGTAGGCAGTTCCTTCTACTCTACAGATTAATTTCTTACCAAGGACTGTTAGACCAGCTTAAGTTAAAATGCGTGTATGTGTTAGATTTCAGTCGTGACAGGACTTCGTCACAACAGTCAAGATTAGGTATTTTGTGTACGGTAAATTTATTAAAGGTGCATAACTATGTTTTATTCAGACAGTTAATTCTGTAAATATTAGCAGTTCCAGTGTACTGTAATGTATTCACGTAGCTTTGCAGTCTCCCCTCGAATGATCAGCGAAGTACTATATTAATATGTTCTACGTTTTTCATGTTAGAGCTTTCTAACATGTTTCTCATCCACGAGAATCATCTTATTTTTGGGTCTATGGAACGAAAAATGAATTAATCTAATTTCAAATAAAGCGCACCGAATTGACGTTACCGACAAAGTTCATTAGTACTGACTACAGGTACACCTATCTGACATTAACCCCCTCCTTAAACGTAGATACAAATGTGCAAAGAAACAGTAAATGCAGACGCAAACATATGTCTGCATAAACTGCAACAAGATATTGGTGGTGTGCGGTTGTCTGGCGACAGCTCGTGGGTCTAACACAATTAAGAGACCTAGAAACTAATCATCTTTCATCGCTGCAAATATGTGACACAATACAGCAAAGATATTGTAACATCACTGATTATGTAGACGACATGTGCGTGCAGAAAGCTATTGACAACCACGTAGCAAGGCAATTAAAACACGAAATGTTCCAGTGGGCGATCTTCCAGACAGGATTTCTGCTACGACTGGAGCAGCTTCAGGACGACGTTTTCCACCATTTCAGCGGGGAATGTAACGAAACAGTCAAAAAACAAACACGAGAGGATGTCGTAGGGCACCTCAATGATACCCGCACATACACCTCACGAAACCGAAAAACAATGAGCAGATAGAAATATTGATACATTAGCACAAGGAACACAAAAAGATACAACACCTGAGAACAGTTCACTGTATCAAAACACATAATTAAAATTACATTCAGAAAATGACTCTAGCAGATGCTGACAGCACATAAAGCATGTATTGTTTTTTTATGTGGCAGTACAAAGAGCACAGACAAACATGGGAATAACCACTAAGAAAGCACTCAGCTGCCAAATAACCATAAGGTAGGCAAACAGTATTACTACAACATAAATAGGGCAAGCTAATGCAAAATACAAACAATATGCCTAATAATAAGATTAGTAACACTTCATCCACACACAGCTCCCAGTGTACCCTAGCGGAGGAAGACAAACGTCGTGATATATCACAGGACACATACAGAAGCCACAAATAACACAAGAACAACGTAACTGATTACGATGATCTTGAGAGTAACTTGCACATAAGTAGGTTCGGAAATTTTTCAGACTGCTCTCCGTCTGGTGATTCGCCTCAGTGACCCGGAGGGGAAAAATATGTTTCTCAACAACGGAGCAGGCAGAGAGAATAGAGTGACCATATTTTCTTCGGACAAAAGTGGGACTTTCATACATTTTCTTGGCCAAAAAGTGGGACAATTTTTGTTTCTCGTTAAATACCACTTTTAATGCTGACATTTCTTCTTCCTTTGCAAATATAGCCTTCACTAATATTTGTGTGTGTGTGTGTGTGTGTGTGTGTGTGTGCGTGTGTGTACAAAAACAAACAAAGAATGGAAAGACTGGAAAGAAGTACATTTCAAATTTTCATAAATTTACTTATTAAGAAATTAACATTTATAACACAGAATGTAGAAAGACATACAGTAACAATCACTACAAAAAAGTTCTTAGTGAACACAAGGAATTTATGGTTTTGTGGATTCCACAGTACAGTCCTATTTCTTCGAAGATGAAATTTCATTCAGCAACTCAGGTTTGCCTAATAGGTATGAATAGAAGTCAATGCAACTGTTTTTACTGAAGTTTAAACAGGTCAGTAAAATACACATAATGCTCCTCACTGTTAATCTATTCCTCCCATCTGTCCACTGTGACGATAGTAAGATAAAAACTCTTTCAACATTTGCATTGTGGGGAGGGAGTGAAAATAAGTACTGCGCTATATTAAGCGATTCTCTGAACTGTTCATTACACTGGCAAGATCTGAAAAACCTACACCATTTTTCGTGTCCATCAACTGATTCCATTGTTCGCTGTCTGTTTCCACTTGTTGTTTTACAAATGACTGGATATGAACTATATCATATTATAAGAGGCTGTCATTTACTAGAATGCCCTTTTCATTTAAATACATTAAAGTATTTTCAACTACTGACCATTCTGGTGGTTCTGTGAGCATAATCCATGAGAATACAGAAAACTCAGCTATTCCATGTAACCATGAGGATAAATGGTCTACTGAAGCATCTTAAAACGTTGCTACTGCTATGTCAAATTTCTTAACAGACTGGTCATCACAATCATTCAGCACTTTCTTTTTACACTTAGTAGTACAAAATGTTCATGTTTCCTTGAATTTAGACTTTTCAGAGCTTTATTTAAGACTGCTAATATTTCAGATATGGAATTATTCTGTTTCGCAATGCTCAGAATGGATTGTTGGAAAACATTCATTTGTGAATGTATAAAAAGTAAATAACATTCATTTATAGGATCACTGAGAAAACTCTTTAAGATTGCAAGGCACTTTGAGTTAGACTGTGACAAAAAGTAAGATTTCAAAGGTTCATACATTTTCAAGAGCCTTTCTATGGCCGGCAACAATGAAAGCCACCTTGTCTTGGAAAAGGAAAGTACATTTTTTAAGTGACACCAACAAATTCACAGAATTCAGTGAGTTCTGAAACATGAATAGAAAAAAATATGAAAATGGTTGTACAATTTCACGACAATGCAGTCAATGTCAGCAGGTAAAACATCACAAGCACTATGAAGTGTGTTATGAACAACATGTGCTGGATAACCTATGCCAACAATGATAGAGTTTGTTAATATTTATTTCAGATGTGTGAAAACATGATTACTCTCTTTCTTCATTAACCCCCCAAAATATCAGTTAGTATTGTCTGCACCAAATGCAACACACTTTGAGATGATACTGAATGACTGTATAACATGAGAAAGATAATTGGAAATTGTTTAGGACTTTTATTTCTTCAATTCATCAGGATAAAGCAATTTCGTCTACAGTCCACCCTCCCTTACAGAAAAATACTGAACTATCACAGGACAAATTTTCTGATGCCCATCGTTGCTAGCATCAGTAGATATTGAAAAGTATTTTGCACTGTTTACAACAGCTATTACCTGTTTCCGGGAATGCGGAGCTATAACAATGTTGATAATTGCTTCACACTTTGTTCTTACACACTAAACATTTTCTGCAATATTAGAATCAGGAATTTTTTTGTTTAGTTGAACACTGCAATCATTAGAACGATAGCTTTTATGGTGTTTAACAACATGGAATGACAGGATCCCTTTTGCTCCAGCTACGTTTTACTGTTCCTGTGTATTTGAAGTTACAAAATATCTCGTCATTTTTTGCGAGGAACCTGCCGATCGAAGATTCTCCCTGTGTTTCTCTGAATCTATATGATGCTTGAGATCTGCAGCACCACCATGAGACACGGATACAGCACAGTTACATAATTTACATTTTGCTGAACAGTCATTGTCTGTAGCAGTAAATCAAGGAAATTTCCTCTGATGCTCTTCCAAAAACTTTGATTTTCGTTTCGGTATCGCCACGACGTGCTAGCACTTCACGAAACTGATACTGAGTGATGACAACAATGGCAAGCAAAAGCAAAGAAAGTAAGAGTTGCAACAATTATAGTGCTTAAGCTGTACATTATCAAGGGGGTACCAACGTTCATAGTGTCAGTTTCAATTGATAGCTTATAAAATCGACACTCAGAAAATATTTTAACCACTTTGTAAATGTCTGAAAATAATCATTGAAAATCGGAACAAATTGCTTGTTTTTTTTTTTTTTTTAAAAAGTCGGGACAAATTTTTGAGCCTCAAAAAACGGGACAATCCCAATTAATCGGGACGTATGCTCACCCTAAGAGAGAACGACACGTAGAACAGATAACCTGCCAACCGATTTTCGTGAGCTCTGCAGACACTTAGGGCAAACACGTACACAAATACGTGAGGGCTTAAATGGAGATAAACTTCATAAGGATCTCGTAAGGACACATGAGCGTGTTTATTACGATAAGGAGACAATGCCTAAATGCCTTCACAGTGAAGATCATACACCTAAACTACAATAGAGAAACTTTGGTTGGAGTAGAACTGGGCAGACGTCTGAATGAAGTACAGGCAGAGTCTTTCCCAAACATATCATAAAAATTACCGGGACCCAAAATGTCAAGGCTGCAATTGTAATAGCGAACATGAATTAAACAGTCACAAAAATAACACCACTTTGCAATGAACATTCAGCCACAGCTGAAATTACCCATGGACGAGAATTTTGGATTATCACATCCGTTCATACATAGAATTATTATGACATAAAAACTTTTTCAGACCAAACAGGATATATAGCAAAATTTTCTATGGACAAAAGATTACACATACTGAGTGACATGAATGCACGGTCGACGCTATGGCACGCAGACAGAACAGACAGTTGGGGGCAAATCGTAGTTGACACAGTAAATGAATGCTACCTCTTTGGTTTAAACAAAGCAGGCCTAACACCTATATACACGACAACACAGGAGTAACCTGCAGTACTGACATCTCCCTAGCAAATGCGGCGTCTATTTTGTACCTCAGCAAATGGGAAGGACTAGAAAATGCCGCAGTGACTATAACGCCATACTAACCCATACTGACATATACGCAAACACAAACACACGAACTTCACACCGACAAAAACGATAACTTATTCTAAACAAGGATGACTGGCAAAAGCTAAAGGACCTGGTTGAAGAACGTTCCCTCCATACGGTCAGTGGTAGCATGAACCACAAAGCAAACATTCTGACGGACCTGATGGACAAAGCACAACAATTAGCTATCCATATGTAAATTAAAGGGGGAACACTTCTATGAGTTCCAACGAGACATTAAGCGGAATCAGCGTTGACGAGCAAAAATGTGCACTGGAGCAGAATTCGGACCCGGGACCTACTGCTTACTAAGCAGGCATGGTAACCATTACGCCACCCAGGACACAGCTTTATTGTCACTCCAAAGACTTTATGGGCACGTCTCACGGCCGATCCACACTCCCACCTAGCGCCACGTTTCCTTAATTTCTGTCCACTATACTCTTGTTCGCTACTCAGATATTCTCACATAAGGTCAGGTGTATTTGTGCATTCGCACTTGAGGACAGGCGATCCATCACCCAGCATTCATATAATTAACTATCCCCATGACAAACCGTGCACTGAAATAGAAACGCTCTTGGTCCACTGAGTTAACAAAACTATGGAAAGACCTCACAGACAAAAGGAACGATATGTAAATACATAAAACTGCAACCAGTCACTTTCCTGAAATAGTTACTTATTCATTCCATGAATCGGTTTTTCGCATGGCGAGGCATTAAAGCATATTCTATCTTCTTGCCACATAGCCAGCACCAAGCATTATGCTTGAAATAGCTATGTAACTTTTGGAAAACCATCTGAAGACGAAGTTAGAAAACCGATTCATGGAATGAATAAATAACTATTTCAAAAATGTGACCAGTTACACTTTCATGTTTTTACACTAAATAAACAGTCGCTGGTTCTAAAACATACAGTCGGCCTTGTGGCCGAGCGGTTCAAGGCTCGTCAGTCTGGAAACACGCGACCGCTACGGTCGCAGGTTTGAATCGTGCCTCGAGCATGATGTCCTTAGTTATGTTTAAGTAGTTCTTAGTTCTAGGGGACTGATGACCTCAGAAGTTAAGTCCCATAGTGCTCAGAGCCATTTGAACCATTTTGAACCAATCTGTCGACGACAAATTGTTGACACCTACACAAATGGCCCCACTGCTGCCCCATTTGCCTAAGGAGAGGTCGCGTTGATACTAGGATACTGGGGCTCGGGATGCAATTTTGATATCAAATTGATATGCAACTTAATTAAATTGATCAGTTAACTACCCTCCCCCATCCACGCCCACGGCCACCACCGGATGACATTATGTGTTTCCCTCAGCTTTCACGTGTGTCCCCGCATCCTCCCTCCCACCCACCCCTCAACTTACCACTCCCACTCCCATATTATTGGCAGAAATTCCGAATTTTCGCGGGAATTTCGAATTTTGGTGGGACTTTCTTTGTCCCAGACTGTGCTGACGTCCCACCCAGGAATTCTTGGGAAATTAAACATGGCAGTGTCCTTTACACAACTCGAAACCTTGTCTTCTGGACAGAAAGCAAAAACAACACATGGAAACTGCCCACATGCAGGGGAGGAGGGTAGTTTAGTGTGCCGGCCTGGATAGCCGCATGGTCCAACACACTGCTGCCCGAGCGGGAAGGCATGCCGGTTCCCAGGACAAATCTAGGTGGTGTATTAGTGTCGAGGTCCAGTGTGCCGGCCAGCCTGTAGATGGTTTTTAAGGCGGTTTTCTATCTACCTCGGTGAAAGCGGGTTGGTTCGCCTTATTCCGCTTCATTTACACTGTGTTAGCGATTGCTGCGCAAACACCGTTCCCACGTACACATACACCATAGTTATTCTACCACGCAAACATATGGGATTACACTCATCTGGTATAGGACGTTTCCATGGTGGTCAACTGGGGGCTTGCACAACAACCCGGGGTTTGGTGTGAGACGGCGGTGGGGTGGGTGGATTGCTGTGGCCCGTTGTTGGGTTGTGAACCACTGAGGGGTATTGCAGGATGAAGCCTCTCTGTCATTTCTAGGTCCCCGGTTTAATACATAGATACATAGATCAGTGCACTTTATTTTAGTTGGGAACCTGAAGTAAAAGTCAAAAATCTCAATACAGCTCAAAAATTCATGACGCCTTACAACTGATGGTACCCACTTGGAAAGAATTTCACAGAGCCACTCAAAACTAGTGGCAGATGCACACAAACTCTACCCTTTACCTACAAGCTGGCGGGAAAAGGCTGGTCGGAAGGTACTACCATTATTCTTTTGGGAGGAATATATTCCACTGACGAGATGCTGGTGTTGGACAGAGAGGAGTTTAATAAGTTTGTTACCTGTAAGCAATCAGGTGAGGTCTGTATCAATCGCCATTTGACGTCGGAGTATGCTACAGACGCCTGTTTGACAATCACCCTGCAGCCCAGGTAATTGAAGCCAACACACTCTATCACAGCTGATGGAAAAAATGCATAACTGTTCTAATTACACATCGAGATTGTCGTGAAAAACACCAGCACTCGTAATGAGTAGTTCATAATGCAACACATGTACTGGGGAAAGTCGTCGTTCTCAAAGATTGCAGATGGGGCGGTAGTTAAATATGCATTGTCCTTGATGTACACAAACTGTCGAAAATTAAAGACCCTCTTACCTCCTCTCATCTGTTCCCCTCCACCACCCCTCCCTCCCTCCAATTACAGGGGGACACAGGCTTTTTCAAATGGTCAAGTGCTACTGCCACATGCCTCATGATTTTTCTGTTGCATACCACCCCCTTCCAGCTGGGAGACAAGTAGCGCCCACCCAGATCAAGGCGATGGTCCACCATCAGGCCATCGCAAACACAAAAGCATGTAAAGTCAACTGAACAACAGAAGATAATTTGAGGGCCACCGAAAGAGCATAGTGGCACAGCGGCGCTCCAAATGCCGTGCCCTGGTCAGGGCGCAGCTGCATCAGTGACCTCACACACAGACTAGGCATTCCTCCAGTGCCTCCAGTAGGCCTGTCGTTCTGCGATGGAGAAAACGTTTATTTAATGCCAGTGCATCTCTTATAATCAGACGTCTATTAAAAAGGAAAACACAATTGCGACGATAACACAGGCCAACGAATTTTTTTAACTTTTTTTTTGCTTTTATGGCTGTTCTTTATAGCTTTTTTGAGCTGAAGCCAAATCTAGCCTTGTTTTTTTGTATCTCCACAGTTTTCGAGCAATATGCTTTTTATTATATAGTATAAAAAATCCTATTGTATACAGTAAATGGGAAAATTAATGAAACACTTTGTTACGACATAAGCATGATTTGTATTTAAAGTAAGCCGTCAGACAGAATGGCGACCGATCAAAGAGAATAAGTTATCCATCAACGAAAAAGATTTACTGTTCTCGTTCTTATCAGGTACTCCCATGTCAACCACCCTTCACTGCTCCAGTACAGGACAAACCGTTCGTACAGCTACTGGTCTTTCTCGTCCCTGTTGTAGCGTCTGTTGACTGTAGTTACGCTTTACTTTTTCCTAGCATCAGCTTCAATATGTTAAATTTTTCTAGGCAGCGGCAGTACTGATGTCCTGGTGAACACAGTAGAAAAGACAACCAGGAGCAATACTTGATGTAACGGTCAATTGGTGGTGCAGTTTGGGGCTATTACTCACTACCCATCGAGGAATCATAATTTGAAAAAAATAGCGTCCTGCGAAGGGTTATTTTCTCCTTGCATTTCTGTTAGAAAACAAAAGGTTACGAATTTGAGAAAATATCCTTTGGGTGCTATTCTGCTAACAAATGATTTATGTTACACTCTGTTTAGTGGTGTAAACATTTCTCATGTAACATTCGAATTTCGTAAGCATCATTTTACTAGAACGAAATTTTCACTCTGAAGCGGAGTGTGCGCTGATATGAAACTTCCTGGCAGATTAAAACTGTGTGCCCGACCGAGACTCGAACTCGGGACCTTTGCCCTTCGCGGGCAAGTGCTCTACCAACTGAGCTACCGAAGCACGACTCACGCCCCGTACTCACAGCTTTACTTCCGCCAGTATCCGTCTCCTACCTTCCAAACTTTACAGAAGCTCTTCTGCGAAACATGCAGAACTAGCACTCCTGAAAGAAAGGATACTGTGGAGACATGGCTTAGCCACAGCCTGGGGGATGTTTCCAGAATGAGATTTTCACTCTGCAGCGGAGTGTACGCTGATATGAAACTTCCTGGCAGATTAAAACTGTGGCTAAGCCATGTCTCCACAGTATCCTTTCTTTCAGGAGTGCTAGTTCTGCATGTTTCGCAGAAGAGCTTCTGTAAAGTTTGGAAGGTAGGAGACGGATACTGGCAGAAGTAAAGCTGTGAGTACTGGGCGGTAGCTCAGTTGGTAGAGCACTTGTACGCGAAAGGGAAAGGTCCCGAGTTCGAGTCTCTGTCGGGCACACAGTTTTAATCTGCCAGGAAGTTTCATCATTTTACTAGTTACACGGCTACACAGAACGATGCATAAAGAGAATCATCACAGAATCAAACAGATAGATGAATAAACGGTTCTCACCGTGAGGTAATTTGTGCCAAGACATTCGCCTTTTTCCCTAATATACTAACGGGAGTGGAAAGTGTTACACCATCAAGTACCGTTAAGATGTTCTTCATGTAACGGGAATGAAATGAATAAACCTTTATTCCATTCAGAACTGATGGTCATCATCAACATCAGTCCAGTTAATCAGAATTTACATTGCTATGATTCAAAGACCTGAATGATAGTGCTCAGTATTTTTATATCATATGTGGCTAATAATGTAATTAAGCATACCTGTACGTTGGAATCTTATTGCGAGCGTTTTTCGTAAAATAAACATGAAGAGCATCATCAGCTGAGAATTGTGATAGGACAGTGTATATCGCGTGCATGTCATTAGTTTTTTTTCAGTTTTCTTGAGCCATTTATCCTAGCTGTCTAGGTTAGGACGTTAGAGCCTTCTCTTCCAGTAACATATGTAATGAATACCGTACACAACAACTGAAGGGCCGCGCGGGATTAGGCGAGCGGTCTGAGGCGCTGCAGTTATGGACTAAGCGACTGGTCCCGGAGGAGGTTCGAGTCCTCCCTCGGGCATGGGTGTGTGTGTTTGTCCTTAGGATAATTTAGGTTAAGTAGTGTGTAAGCTTAGGGATTGATGACCTTAGCAGTTAAGTCCCATAAGATTTCACACACATTTGAAGAGCAACTGAGGAATTGTTTCATAAAAACGCCTTAATGGCTGTGCTGCCAATACTGCTACTGACAATAGTAGTGATCATAACAATGTAAATCTGCGATCAGGTACGGAGGACCAACCGATACTGACGGGAGGTCGTGTCATATTCTGCCTAATGGCGTTATTTGGATGGGCCGTTGGGAACTATCCAGGTCTCAGAGCCTTTATGTTTCAGACATGTTTCAAACACTGACCTCACGAGACTGATCTTGGCAGTCTTTTCGTTAACGAAAGAGCTGTGCCATTGTCGGAAATAGACCTCAGGACCTCTGTGTGGTTGTCAGATATACTGGCCCGTCAACTACGCAGGCGTACTTCTGCAACATTAACGGTGCCCTCCCATCTGATGGCGGAATAGACGAGAAATAACTAGAAAAACTTGTTTGACAGTGTTCCTCGAAAGTCGAGCTGAATTGACTGTGGCGTGAACCAGCGAAAGAAGGCACAGTGGTTCTGGGTAAATTAGGAGCAGTGCCGAAAGATCTTAGAGTGCACTTGAAAATTACTGACATTAATAAAGTATTCATTTGACAACTTCCAGGAGCTAATCTACTGGAGATCCTTCACGAATTATCCATCAATGCATCACACTTTTTTTTCTCTCTATTGGACTTAACATCTGAGGTCATCAGTACACTAGAATTTAGAACTACTTAAACCTAACTAACCTAAGGACATCACACACATCCATGCCCGAGGCAAGATTCTAACATGCGTTTCCAGACTGAAGCGCCTGGAACCGCTCGGGATAAAATTTGAAATCCACCATAGGGACCTCATTTTACGTGTCTACTGCTGTTACTGCAATAATGGTAATAATACATATAGTATAGTAATAAATATAATTGTGACACTGCTCTTCACAAAGCGAAACTTTTATTTCTCCTGAAACAATTTGTAGGTGGAAAATGGTTAACAGTGTAGTCACACATAATTTGAGATTCTGACAGCGGAAGGTATAGAGGAAAGATGGAAAAGTGATGTGAAGGTTATATGCATTAAGAAAATGTTAAAGACCAAGGCGAGAGAAGCGATGACGTTTGCGGTCGATATTGAGGTTGTATGAACCGCAGAATAGGCGCAATAGGACAAAGAAACGACCACATCTTGTTTGTAAATGTGAACGATGACCACCGGCGGGGATCTGAAACTGGGTGCGTCACTTCACTCACTGGGAAGGGATTCTTGTATGGAATGAAGCTGTCATGTCATGATGATCCACATTGTATTCCTTTCTTACCGCTGGCTTCTGGAACTTTTCGAAGCCGAGTGCGCCGACTTTCTGAGAGTGTATTGTGTTGCTGATTATGACAGTGATGCCCCAGCAGTAGTGGTCACGTGATTTCTTGGTGTGTGGAGGAGTTGTTGTTGAACTCCCGGAAGGTGCTGTCTGGCGCAGTTCCGACGCGATAATTAGTGTGAAGAATTTTTTTAGGAAGATAATTAAAAGAGTTTTGTGGCGTCGTCGCAGAAAACTTTTTCAGTTATATTCCGGGAAGGCCAGCGGGATTAATCATCGTCACAGCGCGAAGCAGACAGAATCGCGGTCTCGGGGGCATTGATGCTCGGTTCTAATTGAGCCAGGAACATGGGGTGAAAAGTTTTTGGTTTAACTCGGACTAGCGATTATTTCTACAGCCACTCGAACATCTGTTTTACTGTAACCATGTTACGGGATATTAAGCAAAATTTGAACAACGAACCGAGGCTTGCGTCGAGGCAAATTGTACGATTCGATTAATTGTTTTGGAAAATTTTTTCATTGGGCTGAAATTAATGCTCAGTTAAAGACATCTTTTGTAAGAGTACCATTTGGATTTTGCGTGCAAAAATAGTCCGTCTGAACACTTGACTGGGGTGAGTTTGATAGATAAAATTTGGCTCACCGATGTCTCAGAACTTCGTCTGTGATAGTGTTTTAACCGTTTGAAAAATCCTGCTTTATTTGGATCTTTTTTGTGACATTTATTACGCAAGCCACTTCTGTGTTTCAGACTTGTGCGAATCGGTGCACGTTTTGTAAGAAGGTAGCAAAAATATATGTAATTAATGGTCGTTCTGTTGTTTTGTGAAAGCTTCGTCCGCTGCTATGACGTAAGCAATATGGCTCGAAAGTAATAATAATAATTAAAAAAACACTCTACAGGATCAGTTGTCGCGCGAGTCAACAAAAATCCATATCGGTTATCAAGCTGTTGTTGTTGTTGTTGTGGTCGTCAGTCCTGAGACTGGTTTGATGCAGCTCTCCATGCTACTCTATCCTGTGCAAGCTTCTTCATCTCCCAATACGTACTGCAGCCTACATCCTTCTGAATCTGCTTAGTGTGTTCATCTCTTGGTATCCCTCTACGATTTTACCCTCAACGCTGCCCTCCAGTACTAAAATGGTGACCCCTGATGCCTCAGAACATGTCCTACCAACCGATCGCTTACTTCTAGTCACGTTGTGCCACAAACTCCTCTTCTCCCCAATTCTATTCAATACCTCCTCATTAGTTATATGATCTACCCATCTAATTTTCAGCATTCTTCTGTAGAACCGCATTTCGGAAGCTTCTATTCTCTTCTTGTCCAAACTATTTATTGTCCATGTCTCACTTCCATACATGGCTACACTTTTTACAAATACTTTCAGAATATTCTCGATGTTAAAAAATTTCTCTTCTTCAGAAACACTTCCCTTGTCACTGCCAGTCTACATTTTATATCTTCTCTACTTCGACCATCATCAGTTACTTTGCTCCACAAATATCAAAACTTCTTTACTACTTTAAGTGCCTCATTTCCTAATCTAATTCCTTCAGCATCACCTGACTTAATTCGACTACATTCCATTATCTTCGTTTTGCTTTTGTTGATGTTCATTTTATTTCCTCCTTTCAAGACACTGTCCATTCCGTTCAACTGCTCTTCTAAGTCCTTTGATGTCTCTGACAGAATTACAATGTCATCGGCGAACCTTAAAGTTTTTATTTCTTCTGCGTGGATTTTAATACCTACTTCGAATTTTTATTTTGTTTCCTTCACTACTTACTCAACATACAGATTGAGCAACATCGGGGAGAGGCTACAACTCTGTCTCACTCCCTTCCCAACCACTGCTTCCCTTTCATGTCCCTCGACTCTTATAACTCTTATCAAGCTATGGCCGTCCAATGTCAAAAATAAGGAAGAGTAAAAATTGGTAACCAGCAGGACAAATGCTCCTATCCTAGAGCAGTAAGCCGAATATGTCCTGGACAGCTTCAAAGACATTTGAATCCATAAATTTTGACATATTCGTGCTTTTTTAGGAGCTAACCTTACTTCGCCAGAGCAGTGGGCTCTCATACATCGACCCTCTTTTGTCTGCAGGTGAGGGGAACACATAGAAACAAATTTATTTGCTTCTAGAGAGCGGGACGTACATACAGTAGGAAGTATCCATGAGAAGGGCGGAGCTATAATAGGAAGTATCGCAGATTGGGGATGCATACACCCCAAACGTTAATGACAAGTTGTGTCATACAGCACGATATGACAAATGCCATGTGCGATTGCATATGTCACGTTATGCGACATGACATAATGTATAATGTTACTTCATTTGAAACGACACATTACATTACATTACGTGGACACTAATACTAACCAGTAAAAAATAGGCGAATATGTCAAGACGTTTTGATTTAAACGTATCTGAAGCTGCCGGATAAGTCGAAAAGATAGTTCCCTCTCTTTACATCCCTGTGTCTGCCAGGACATAATCGCCTTTTTTGTGCTGCTATAGGAGCATTTTTCATTCTGTTGCGATTTATGGTTGAAACAGTGTCGTGTCTGTAAATGAATACGTGTCGTGAAGGAACATGTTGATACCACAAACTAAATGATCACGTCTTTAAATAATATGAAAACGCAACGTAACAATGGTTATTTCTGTATGAATGCGAGACCAGCGTAACTGTTAATATCACGAAACTGGATGAGTTTAAGCATTGTTAGGAAAGTGTGTTACGTGCTAAATGGACAATAAATCAAAGTAATGTGACTTGTAATGTTATTATTTCAAACTGACATTTTCCAGTTTTTACTGAATAACTGTAACATTTGAAAAGTAAAAAAAAATAGGAAGGAAAATTAGGGTTTAATGTCCTGTCGACATTGAGGTCATTATGTGTGAAGCAGCAGTTCAGATTGTTCCAAGAGCGTGGATAGGAATCAATCTTATTCTGTCAAAGGGAATGTGCCAGCATTTGCCTGAAGCGATTTAGGAAAAACGATGAAAATCTAAATGAGGATTGGCAGGCGCGGATTTGAACCGTAGTTCCCCCGAATGCGATACCAATGTGGTAACTACTGCGCCACCTCGCTCTGCTATTTGAAACGTGTAAGAGATGCGAATTCGTATTAGGTACAAGGTCAGGTTTATTTCGCAACAAAGCGTGTTCTCAATGTAAAACACTCATACTCGATTCGGACAGTTCGACAGCCGCAAAAATTATCTAAAGTAAACTGAAAAGACATTGACAAGAAGGTTTACAGTTTTTAAAAAGAGTTGTGAAAGTCAAGAAATATTATAGCACACCTATCGTAAAAAAAAGAGTCAGGAACATTTCAATAAACACGTAAAAAACACTCAAAGAGGTGACATTAACGAGCAGATAAAGGAGAAGGAATTTGAGACACAGAAACTGTTACTTCATCTGACTAAAGCAAATATAAAATTCTTCGCTCTAACTCTCTTAACGGTAAAAGAAACTTTTATTTACGACTTCTCGGCCAAGAGTTAAAATTACGCCGTAAGGTAATTTCTGAAACGGGCGGAAAATACACCCTGTTTGCTTCCGTGCCCAGTATAAACACAGCCTTGGGAGCCCATAGGAGCGTTCTTTGTTCTGTGTCCGCATCGCCCACCAATTTCACTGCAGACAGCTCACAACATTTTCTCTTTTCAAATGAAAGTTCATTTCGAAATTTCCACCAAAATGATTCTTGTTGGAGACAATACAATTAGTTTGAGAAAGAAGACATATTTCAGAATAACCAAAGGCTGTCGGCAAATAAATATGTACTAACTCCGGTGTCGATCGTCTGATCAGCTTCAGGTGTCACAAACATTTTTATAACAGCGTGTATGGCACCTTTATTACTGTAACGTCAAATAAAATAAAAACTTCCCCACGTGGATTCCGTAAACAGGAAATATGTTATCTACTCAACAGTAAAGGGCATTGATATAGTTTATTAATCTTCCTGTATGCAGTACACACTGCGGACTGACTCCACAGCTCATTTTTGTCTCTGTTTCTGTAGTTAACAAAGATTTATTTTTTATCAGCCCTGCGTAATTCTGAAATACGGCTTTCTGCAAATATTTGAGAGCCGTGAGGCACCACCTGCACAATATATCGTTATTTTCAGCGTTACTAAGAAATGATATTCTGAAAAATTTGGTTACGTTATAATTAAGAAGTAGTAGATGCTATAGCAGATACATTAGGGAGAAACAGAGTGAGTCGGTGTGTGTGTGTGTGTGTGTGTGTGTGTGTGTGTGTGTGTTTGGATCCGGGAAGAAAGGGGATGAACCAAGCAACTTTGAACAATCAAGTAATAATTGTCGATAGGAAATCTTGATGCATTGCAAATGAAACACATTGTTAAGTTCATAGCATAAAACTAAAAATGTAGCAGTATCATATACGCCAAAGTGTGCTTTAATATAGAAGGTCTTAGGAAGAGATACCATTGTCTGTGACTGGGATACAGTTCTTTTCGCTAAAACAAACAAATAACTTAATACAAGCATCAAATTTTGACATGTAAGAATATAGTTCTGGTGTTAATGTCAAACATCAAAGGACTTCGAGGGAAAGCAAGTGACCAGTGAATGTGATATGTTCGTATACTTGTGTACTATAAGATCACGTTGAATCTAAATTAATCATCTGTGCTTTCGGATTGATTTATTTGATTAATTGCTAATAATATGCTATCCTCAATAGAACTTCCAAATCTTTACGATGACACGAACGAAGAATACGGCTAACAGTGAAACGTGTTTGAGATTTTTTTATAGAACACAGTGGGATTCCATATGACCTTTAAGCTGTCCAGTGCAACGTATATGAACATCGTAAGATTTTTGCTACTTGACTTCGCTTACGAAATTACTCATTTAGAAAAGTAGTAGAAAAATCTACGCTAGCTGAAGATGAGCCAACCTAACGCTGTTTGCGAGGCACCAACGTCAGTAAACACGTGAGACAGGTACCTAACACTGACCGTGTTTGAATCCACGAGTTTTGGACTTAAGACAGGCTGCGTTATTCTGGCTCAAGACGACGTGAGGAGGGAATGGTACGCCATTATGTTCACGCGTAAATAGTGTTTGTGGACAGCAGACGGTCGAAAGCGAAGGCAACATACACCAGAACGTCAACACAATGGGGCAGGCTTGTCAGCTGCTCAGTGTTACATCCCTACTTACCTAATCAGCTGTCCACTTGTTTGCCAGCCGTCCATTGCTGTAAATACAATTGTTTAACAAGAAACGTAGACACACACTGTGGCGCTCTAAACACAGCTCATTTCTTGTAGACTGGAAGAAGACCGCAACTTTCATTTATGTCCACGTTTGGGCACATATTTTCGTTGCAAGTGTCCTTGCAACTGATGTAGAATGCATAAACCGGGGTAACAAACTCTTTCTAGTGCTGCTCGGCAAGTGGTGATCTTTAAGATGAGCATAATATTGCGGTCCTGTGATCGTAGGTATTACCACATAGGAATCTCTCATGTCAGCAGCGATGCATTTCTTTATGTTTATGTTCAATTTTTCTGCGTTTTTTTGTCCGAAACATGTACCGTGGTTTTAAAGTGAGGTTAGCATTATCTGAGTCATAGAGAAAACTGACTTATTATTTTCATTCGGTTAGGTAGGAAAAAAAGTCTTCAAGTATAATAACCTATTCATGTAGAAATTGTGATTTAAAAAAAGGAAAGAATGGAGAAGGGGATTATTATAAAACTGAAATAGTTCGATTTATTTTGCGTTATGAAAGTTGAGTAATTCTGTAGTGTATAACTTTAGGTAGATGAGTAATAAATATGTTAATATAGTCATATAACCAATCGTTTCGAAATGAGTATAATTTGTAAGATTATTTTCGATGTATTAATATGTGCTGGATGCTTGCATTGAATCTGTGCCTTTAAAATGCATTTTGGAGGGGAAGAAATTCCATTGAACAACTACAATTTTCTTTGAATTCTTTGAGAGACACGTTTCGGAACCTTTTCAATGCTGTATGATGGTTCTTAAATGTCGTATGAACCAGTTCTGGTGCACCTTGCAGCATAAGATAACGGAAATCTATATTTCCGGAATTTGTCTGAGAATAAAAAACAAAGAAAACTGAAGCTATTCGGTGGTTTTTCATACCTTGCAAAATGTTAATGTTGTTCATTATTTACTATCGCTATCATTATCATTATTGTGATCACCGACACTACCGTCATCTTAATCTTCCGGTTCAGTTGAATTAACATATTATTTGTTGTTTTCTTCCATGGTAATTGTACACTGTAGGTAGGTGTTCCCAATCTTAAAACGTCAGTCTTTCTTCTGAATGCCACTAGGATTCCAGTTGCTATATAAATGAGAATGTTTCATATGCTTACGATCCTCAGCTTTTGTTTTCAAATTAAGTTAAGTGAATGATGTACACCTTTTGTAACACGATATATCCTTTAGCAGACTTCTGATGATGTCAACGATTTTGACAGAACTTTTGGACGATTACAATCTCTGCTGTTACCACCCACCGAAAGCCCCAACTGATCTACAGAATTTGTTTCCATTTCTTCTGTATCTGTTTTCATTTTCCGCAGATTTATATTAGATATGATACTGTTCATTGCTCTAGAACAGAATTTATGAATTTCTATGTCAGGAGGTGCTTTTCGTGTTCTAGACTCAAATTTTGTAACTAGTTCTGTCTTTTTGTATAATTATAAACACGATCATAGTGAAATTTTAAGCACTTTGCTTGGTCAGATTACGATTATTATTTAAATTAGAGTGCACCGATTTCATTATCGAACTGGAGAGACAACAAATGGGAATTATGGTATAGTCTGTGGACTGTATTATTCATAGCATTATAGTTGTTGCATTAATCTACTCTGGATGAATGGTTACTTGTCACACGCAATGTGAGATGTCGACATGTCAAGAGTGTACTAAACGTCTGTTGTAAATTTACCTTGATGTGACCGCCATTTCTATGGTTGCTTGTTCTCTAGAGCCATCTGGCGTAGAAAATAATTTTATTGTTGGATACAGCTTGCCCTATTGTTTCAGTTTGCCCTTAAGCTTCGCACCAGCATCTGCAACGAGATAGCTTGCATAGATTCGGGTTAATGGCATGTTTGAAAATAGTAAATTTACTTTGGTCTAAGCCACGACTGTTTTCTAATTCTTTGCTTTGTACTGACAGTCCTTTGAAGATGCCCAGTGACCGAACCAAGTAGGGGGAAGTGATTTGATAAAACATACACTTCCAGACAGAACGTGTTCTGTCAATTCCCCCTCCCAGATAATGCCCTCTCTCCCTCCCTTTATCCCACCTATCAACTCTGATCCTCACCTCCCCCTCCTTCCCTCTGCCCTTTCCCCACGCTCCCTCTTCCCCCCTTCAATCCTGCTTTTTTTTCTGCCTACTCTCTCTCCCCTGAGCACTTCCTGCGCTCCCCTCCACTGCCTTTCCCACTCCTTCTCACGTCTGCCCAGCCCCCCCTTTTCTCTGTCCCCTCCCTCCATCGGCCCCCCTTTTTTCTTTTCCTCTCCTGCCTCCTTTTCCTCCTCGTAGGTCCGGGTCCTTCCCCCCTACCCTCCCCCCCCCCACCCATCTGTCACCGTGCCACCTGTATAGTGCAGATATAAGTGAGTGTTCCGTGTTGTGTCGCCTTTCACTGTTGCGGACATCCGCTAAGCTGCTATACTGTCACTCACTAGTTGTGTTTTTTATATTGTGCGAACAGAAACCAGACTGTTACTGTGCTTTTTTAATTGTGCCTGTCTGCTTCTCGTGTGTCTTCATCCGCATTGTCACCGCAGTGTTTTTATATTTTCAATTCCACAACTTAATGCCATTTTAAAGTTTTTTACAATGTCACAATTTTATCGCCTGTTTTTCTTGTTTGTTTCTATTCTCTTTATGTTTTATTTTATTTTCTCGGAGAGGGACGGAGGGAAATTGAAATCCAATAAAAAAAAAGTGTGAAGCGCTCAGAAGACATATTCGGATGACACATTCGCATCATCGGCGAGCATGTAAATAATTAGAGCTGTAATTCTCTATGACAGTTAGTACGGCCACAGGAGTGCGCTACTTTTGTTCTTGGTACAATGTATGAGGACTGTGAACAGCATCATAATGTGATTATATTATTATGTTGTATTATTATGTTGAGTGATCACTGAGAAGGCCACTGAAATGCCGCATGTTCATTTGAGGCAGCGTTATCAACACCAGAAAAAAGGTTGAAAGAGGCCACAGCTAGAATGGGGAATTTTTCTTCCATGTGTAGGCTGTAGTTAACACTACTGCATTGTCACCAGAGTTTCGAGCATGGGCTGGTGATGAATGGAATCGCAATGTGTTCAGCGATGAATCGCGTCTCTGCACTACCGAATGTAGTGGCGATATGAGTAAGGGAGAAGCGGTGTTACTCCAGGAGGCAAGGTGTGGGGACTCTTAGGGTATACATTCAGATCATGGCTGGTAGTGACTGACAGAATCCTGATGGAATAACGGTATGTCACGGACATCCAGCCTTGTAATATATTACCTCTAACGCTACAGTGTCTTCCTGCCAATTTTCAACAGGACAATGCTCATCAGTACATAGTACGTGTCTGTATGAATCGCTGAGGTACTCCTGTGCCGAGGAAGCTCCTCAGATCTATTTCCGACAGAACATTTGTGAGGTCAGGTCAAACGTCAACTCTGTCCCAAGTCCATTATTCAGTATGTCAAGGACCTGTTACAACAGTTGTGGGCCATCTTGCCTCAGGAGAGGATACAACGACTTTATAATAACCTTCCCGACCGAATCAGTGCACGCATCAAGACCAGAAGCGGTCCCACGTCATACTGATAAGCGGACTCGTATTCCCAAGTTCCTCGAAAATCTGACTAGATTTTGTAATCACTGATGTAACGTTACATATCTTCCCAACACGTCAAGTTTCATTTCGTTTCCTCCTCCGTCTGGGTAATTTTTCTTTCAGGCTGCAGTGTAGTTGCGTTAAAATACCAACACAAGGGTGCAAAAGAAACTGGCTTATTTTGAAAGAAAATTGTGCTATTCGCTCACGGTACTTGATGCTGACAAAAGCGATCCTCACTTTACTCTTTGCCCTCCAGCTTGCATTGAGTAGTGATCGGTTCTCTTTCTGGTTTGCCTTCGCAGTTGTGTTAGTTGAGCTTAAAGGTAATACACAGCAGTTTGATAACGAAGAACTGACCAACATATATGGGTTCGTTGACTGCAATGGATGACACTGTGCAGTTACATACAGTGGTTCCCCGTCTGGGGATAACTACCGTTCCAACGGGTAAAATGTAGTTCTCTGAGGGGTAAAAACAAGTAAGGAAAGTCAATTATTTTTAAAAGATCAACATTACTTCGTACGACTGTAATACTGATTAACTAAGTCACCAATAAATAACATTCTCTTCAAATACACTAGAGTCTATACTTTTTGATTCTCGAAATCACGGGTGTCCCATAAACCCGAGCCTACTAAAAAATAAGAACTACTGTACAGCTTACTGAGCCTCGATGCCTTTACCCCAGGCAATGAAGGCACATCACCTGTTCGACGACACCACACAATCGCTTCCCTCGGTCTTTAATTATTTACATAAGCATACCTTTTGTTCAATGTGGAGTTTAGGTTAGTCATTATCGATAAAGTACAGTGCTGTGCTTCTCTTTCTTTGTTGACTGTTTTGCTTATACATCTAAAAAGGACTGCTGAAACAAAGAAAAGCAAATTTGTGCCTTTTAATGTTAAGTCAGAAACATTGAAACTACTTGACAAAGGAAAAACAACGAAAAAAATAGCTCTCGAAAATGGTGTAGACGAAGTTACTGTTGGCGACTGGCCCAGGAATCGACTTCAATTGGAACAGTTTTCTTCAAATATTTGCTCTGAAGAATCTCTCAACCGTAAAACTATAAAGAAGTCGGAATCTCACCAAAAAAAAGCGAGTCAGACGTTCTTCGTGTGGTTTATTGTAATAAACATCGTTACACACTGAGGAACCAAAGAAACTGGTACCCTTGCCTAATATCATAATATTATGTAGGGCCCCGCGAGGATGGAGAAGTGTCGCAACACGACGTAGCATGGATTCAACCAATGTCTGAAGTAGTGGTGGAGGGAACTGACGCCATGAATCTTGCAGGGCTGTCCATAAATCCGTAAGAAAAAGAGGGGATGGAAATCTCTTTTGAACAGCACGTTGCAAGGTATCCCAGATATGCTCAATAATGCTCATGTCTGGGGAGTTTTGTGGCCAACGGAGGTGTCTAAACTAAAAATAGTCTTCCTGGAGCCACTCTGTAGCAGTTCTGGACGTGTGGAGCGTCGCTTTGTCCTGCTGGAATAGCCCAAGTCCGTCGAAATGCACAATGGACATGAATGGATGCAGGTGATCAGACAGGATACTTGCGAATGTGTCACCTGTCACAATCGTATGTAGACGTATCAAGGGTTCGATATCACTCCAACTACATATGCCACACACCATTCCAGATCCTCCACTAGCTTGAGCAGTCCCCTGCTGACACATAGGGTCCATGGATTCATAAGGTTGTCTCCATACCCTTACACGTCCATTCGCACTATACAATTTGAAACGAGACCCATCCGATCAGGCAGCACTTTTCCAATCATCAGCAGTCCAATGCCGATGTCGACGGGCCCAGGCGAGGCGTAAATCTTTGTGTAGTGCAATCATCAAGGTACACTAGTGGGCTTTCGGCACCGAAAGGCAATATCGATGATCTTTCGTTGTTCGGAGATTTGATGTTTTACTGGATACCTGATATTCACGGTACACTCGTGAAATAATCAAAAGGGAAAGTCCCCACTTCTCGCTACCTCGGTGATGCTGTGTCCCACCACTTGTGCGCCGATTATAAATGCTCGTTCAAACTCACTTAAATCATGATAACTTGCCATTGTAGCAGCAGTAACCGATCTAACATCTGCGCAGGAACATGTTGTCTTACATAGGCGTTACCGACCGTAGCCCTGTATTCTGCTTGTTTACATATCTCTGTATTTGAATACGCATGCCTATACCAGTTTCTTTGGTACTTCACTGTATTTCTTTTCCCACATAGTTCGAGGTTGTCCCTGCCCCGTTTACCTCGAATTACGGATAATATACAGTGCCGGCATTAATGCACGACAGTGTGTTGGAGGTAACAACTTGTGAAACTGTAGCCTCCCCACAAAAAGTATAACCTCCCCACAGTAAAATAAAATACCTCCCAACAGGAAAAAATATAATTATGTATTAAAGCATTCATTCACATTCAGCGTAATCTACCAACAGACAAATTCCGTAACCTACAAATAATAAAATGACTAATCTCTCAATAAAGTTGTGGCTCATTTATAACCTCTCAATAATTGACTGTGAATTTAAAGAGGTACATTTTGGACGTCAGCAGTGCTGCGTCATGGCCCTGAAAGATCATTCTGAATAAATTGAAAATTCTTAAATCAATAAGGACGCCGGATAACGCATATATATCTGCTCCTACAAGAAATTTTTCTGGCACAGCCCAGTGCAATGCTGGCCGATTGATTTGTCATGTATAAAAGAAACAACCGATTTTTCTTTACAATAATCGGGATGACCATGAATTGGAGAAATTAATAAATTCTTTAAATTGAGATGAATGATTGTCAAAAGTTAATTTTTTATAAGAAATATTATTACTAAGAGATTTCTTTTTAAAAGCATTTACATGGGACTTGATATAACAATAGTGCATATGTGCGAGGCAGCTTTTGCCTTATCCTACAACGCTCAGGCACCGCCATCGCTCCCACGACCGGCCAGCCGACTCGATACACCAGACTGATAGCTACTACTACTATAACTGCTACACAGTTCCTACTGCATACAACACTGCTCTCTGGTCTGAGATTCTCTTACAGCTTACATATCGCAGGCATCGCGTGAGCAATTCATCGAAATTACATCTGCTCGAGTGCGCTAGCAACAAATTGCTTAATCATGGACCTCTTACAACTACTGCATGAACAACATCTTCCACAAATGGACTAGCCACTACACACGTACCTTGTAAAATACGTCCCATATACTTAATATCTCATGGAAATGCTTTCTCGATAATAAGGGGCAGTCAACTGAAAACGAGACACATGACAAAAAAGTCAGTAAACTGTTTATAATTTCAAACATCATCGCTCTGTGATGGCGGTCAGTGGCTTCATGGAAAAACGTTTGCGTTTGCCTATGGAACCGCGATTGAAGCCAGTGATGCACCTTTTCATTCGAAGTTAATCAATGCCCACGAAAGTATTTTTTCAGCGCTTCAAAACTGTGGAAACAGCGCAGAGAGAGAGATAGGGACTGTACAAATGAAGCGTAAGGGCTTCCAAGCAAAATTTTTGCAACGTAATCGAAATAACCTTGACAGCATGTGGGCGGGCGTTATCCTGCAACAGAATTATTCTGTCTTTCAACATTTCTGGACGTTTGGACTTGATGGGAAGCTTCAGTTTTGCAAAGTGCCCACGTACATTTGTGCGTTAATTGTGATGCCTTGTTCTAGAAAGTCAATGAGCAGCGGATGCCCTTGCAGCCACCGAAGGAGGTCGTCAGGCCTCTGCGGAGCTGGTGTGCCTGTTGTTTGGACTACGCTGCAGAAGCTTCGCTGGGAAGGTCTTACACGTTCTCCGTACAGCCTTGATCTCTCCCCACGCGATTTACATACCTTTGATGCCCTGTATTCGTGGTTGCCTATTTGCTTCGGGCGAAAAAGTGCTGGCATGGGTACAATTGTGGTTCCGAAGGAAACTACGAATATTATTCCAGGAAGGCAATGACCATTTTTCTTACAGTATTATGTAGCAGGGTCATTCACTAATTAAAGAGACAAATTGGTCTGGAGAAAGAAGAGTTTATTTCTACTTGTCACCATAATCCCCTTGAACATTTATCCACTTGTTCCAATGGGATACAAGTTTTTTATTCCGGATCTTCATGTTTGAACCAATTTCCCACAAACTTTTTGACGTCCTCGTTGTCCTGGAACCTCTTCCCACGTAATGCCTCCTTTAGTGCACCAAACAAATGGAAACCACTAGGTGCTAAATCAGGACTGTAACGGGGATGAGGCACTACTTCTCAGTCCATTTTGTCGGTGGTTTCATGGGTTAGTTGAGCAATATGAAGACGTGCGTTGTCTTGCTGGAGAATCACACCTCTCCTAGGAGATCCACGAAGTCTCTTTCTCATGGCTGGCTTCACCTTGTTTAAAATCAAATCCGAATAATACTGACTGTTCAGCGTATGCTGCTCTTCGAGATAATCACGAAAAACTGGACCTTCAGCATCCCAAAACACCGTCAACATGACTTTTCGTGCTGGTGCTTGGGTTTTGAATTTTTTCTTGACAGGAAAGTCGGTGTGCTTCCACTCCATGTTTTGTCTTCTTGATTCTGGCTCATAACAGTGAACCCAAGTTTCCTCACAAGTTACAATTTTGTTGAAGTGCTCACCTTCTCTTTCAGAACATTCCTTTAGCTCTGTACTCACTCTAAACCTTGTTCCCTTGTGTAGTCGGCGGCCGGGTGGCCGAACGGTTCTAGGCCCCACAGTATGGAACCGCGCGACCGCTAAGGTCGCAGGTTCGAAACCTGCCTCGGGCATGGATGTGTATGATGTCCCTAGGTTAGGTAGGTTTGAGTAGTTCTAAGTTCTAGGCGACTAATGACCTCATAAGTTACGTCACATAGTTCTCAGAGCCATTTTGAACCTTGTGTAGTCGCGTCAACTCCTTTGAGACCCATGTTGCACATGTTTTGCGGTACTTCAACTTGTTATAGATGTTATAAGCTGTACCAGTACTAACTTGAGCCTTAGCAACTATCACTTCCACAGTCGGCACGAATAATGTCGTCAAAAAAAAAAAAAAAATGGTTCAAATGGCTCTGAGCACTATGGGACTTAACATCTGTGGTCATCAGTCCCCTAGACTTAGAACTACTTAAACCTAAATAACCTAAAGATATCACACACATCCATGCCCGAGGCAGGATTCGAACCTGCGACCGTAGCAGTCGCGCGGCTCCGGACTGAGCGCCTAGAACCGCGAGACCACCGCGGCCGGTCTATAATGTCGTCAAATCGACTTTCAAGTGAGGGAGTTGAAACTGCAACTGGTCGTCCAGAACAGTGTTCGCCGGCACTAAGTCGTGACCATTTTTGAACTGCTCTACCCACTTGTAAAAATTTTCACGATTCATGCAATCTTCACCATAAACTTTAGACATTCTACAGTATTTATTCTCTGGTTTCTCGCCTTTAGCAAATAAAAACCGAATAGCAGAACGTTATTCAACTAATGTGGACGTTTCAAGCGGACACACCATCTAGAAATTATTTTTGAGGTTATAAACAAAACAATGTTGATACATCAGCTGATCAGGGCTCATCCCAGTGATGCCAAGTTAAAGGCATAAAAGTACCAAACTTGTCCAACCAACATTTTTTCCCAGACCGATTTGTCTCTTTAATTATTGAATGACACTCATATTATGCATTAACCATGGGAAAAGTGTATTATGTACTAGTTCTTTTGAATTAATAAACAGTTTACTTACCTTTCTCCGTCTGTCGCGTTTTCTATTGACTGCCTCTTATAGTCCCCGCAGTAGACCATAACTGCTTCACTATTCAGTTTCCAACAATAAACGACAATCAATGAAATAATTGACGGCACAACACAATAATAACTATATAACGTCTACTGCCTTACAATAGGGCGCACACCGCATTATAATTGTGATTATTATTACTATTATCAGTGGCAATGATCAGATACAAACCATTGGTAGCCTGAAGTTTGCTTATTTGTGCCACTTCAGAAGTAAGGAATCGAGCAGTCAAGTGCTTTAGAAGAAGAAGGTCTTAGTGGAGCACACATTTTAATTTGGTTCGTTTTAAATGTCGGTGCAGGACTCGGGTGAAGCAAGTATCGCTATGGAGAGAAGTGGTGCGGACGAAGCATGTTTCGCAACAAGTGTCTTCTCTCAATGTTAATCGTCAACTTTTTTCTGAGAATTGTACAGGGTCCAACACGTAAAACCGGCCCGTCGTACGCAACCATAATGCTCCAGTGCGTTCGTCGGTAATAATGGAAAACGAAAAACTTTCGGTTAGCAAATTCACACTAAACCGGCTTCACAAAGCCAGGCCTTTTTCTCAACTGATATCGACTAATTTGACTGGCTGCGACGCCAACCGCCTTACAAAGTTCCGCACACTGTCGGAAAATCTGTGGAAATGGTTAGTTCGTTTGGAATTTGTTTCAGTAGAATCTTGCAGGACGTTAGGTGCCAGCAAAAAACACCATACAGGAAATGATTGGAAAACGGCGGCGTAGAGAATCGGTTCAATATGCTCCCATGAACAATCCACCACCTGTCTGCACACCTAAATTGAAGAGGCAGGTGCAGGAGATAATGACGCGACGTCCTCGTACGTCAACCAGGAGACTGAATCAACAGGTTCATGCGAGTGAGAGTAGATGCAGACGTGTTTTAAGGTGACTGAAGTTAAAACCGTACCGGATATGTTTTGTGCAAGAACTGAAGGACCCTGACTTGCAGAAGGGGGCGCATTTCTGTTTGTGGCTGTTGAGAAATGTTGCCAGTTGTGTCTTGCACCCACTAAGATTCATCTTGAGTGACGAGGCGTTGTTACACCTGCTTTGGCACATAAATTCTCAAAACAGCCAGTATTGTATTGTATTGCATTGTACTGGGGACCCAGAAACGACGAAGAGGCTTCGTCCCCGCAGTAGCCCTCAGTGGTTCACACCCCACAACAGGCTGCAGCAGTCCACTCACCCCACCGCCGCCCCACACCGAAACCAGAGTTATTGTGCGGTTCGGCCCATAGTGGGCCCCCCAGCGAGCGTCTCACACCAGACGAGTGTAACCACAATGTTTTCGTGGTAGAGTAATTTTGGTCTACGCGTACGTGGAGAAAGCGCGCAGCCGCCGCCGACATAGACAGCCGGTACTGGTCGACAGAAAATCCACACGGGATCCACCAGGTAGCCTCGTATGACGAAAAGATTGATGTTTGGTGTGCCGCTTCTGCCACACGCGTTATGGAGCCCATACTCTTTGAGACGACAGTGAACAGTGTCATGTATTTCAGAATACTGGAGGAGTTTTATGCAAACTTTACAGAAGATGAGCGTCAGTTACGTGTATATGAGATGTTTACACCAGACAGGACAATCAGGAAAGGTTTATGGCCTCCTCGGTCACCAGACGTGTCCACTTTTGAGTTTTACTTGTGGGGACTGTTGAAGAACCGGGGTTCAGGACGTCATCAACAGCATCACAACACAAGAACTGTGAAAGATATGCATGAATCTCCTCAAGCGTGGTCACATGCGTGCTGAAGTGGGCGGAGGATACTTTCAACACATACGGTGAAGGTTCAGAACATTACATTTCATATCATGTATTGATTTTACGGGCCGGTTTTACGTGCCGCACGCTGTAGGTAGCGCTCACGATGGACTGACAATCGCTACATCGTTCTATGAAAGAAGGTTGTTGGAAATAAGTTTTACCATTTATCTGATTGATTCATCAGTTCGAGGTTTGATAAAATTCCAACCAAAACTACACTACTGGCCATTAAAATTGCTACACCACGAATATGACGTGCTACAGACGCGACAATGAACCGACAGGGAGAAGATGCTGTGATATGCAAATGATTAGCTTTTCTGAGCATTCACACAAAGCTGGCGCCCGTGGCGACACCTACAACGTGCTGACATGAGGAAAGTTTTCAACCGATTTCTCATACACAAAGAGCAATTGACCGGCGTTGCCTGGTGAAACGTGGTTGTGATGCCTCGTGTAACGAGGAGAAATGCGTACCATCACGTTTCCGACTTTGATGAAGGTCGAATTGTAGCCTATCGCGATTGCGGTTTATCGTATCGCGACATTGCTGCTCGCGTTGGTCGAGATCCAATGACTGTTGGCAGAATACGGAATCGGTGGGTTTAGGAGGATAATACGGAACGCCGTGCTGGATCCCAGCGGCCACGTATAACTAGCAGTCGAGATGACAGGCATCTTATCCGCATGGCTGTAACGGATCGTGTAGCCACGTCTCGTTCCATGAATCAACACATGGGGACGTTTGCAAGACAACAACCATCTGCACGAACAGTACGACGACGTTTGCAGCAGCATGGACTATCTGCTCGGAGACTGAGGCTGCGGTTACCCTTGACGCTGCATCACAGACAGGAGAGCCTGCGATGGTGTACTCAACGACGAACCTCGGGGCACGAAAGTTCTGTTTACAGCATCATGGTGGTCGCATCCGTGTTTGGCGACATCGCGGTGAACGCACATTGGAAGCGTGTATTCGTCATCGCTATACTGGCATGTCACCCAGCGTGATGGTATTGGGTGCCATTGGTTACACGTCTCGGTCACCTCTTGTTCGCATTGACGGCACTTTGAACAGTAGACGTTACATTTCAGATGTGTTAGGACCCGTCGCTCTAACCTTCATTCGATCCCTGCGAAACCCGACATTTCAGGAGGATAATGCACGACTGAATGTTGCAGGTCCTGAACGGGCCTTTCTGGATACTGAAAATGTTTGACTGCTGCCCTGACCAGCACATTCTCCAGATCTCTCACCAAATGGAAACGTCTGGTCAATGGTGGCCGAGCAAATGGCTCGTCACAATACTTTTGATGAACTGTGGTACCGTGTTGAAGCTGCATGGGCAACTGTACCTGTACATGCCATACAAGCTCTGATTGACTCAATGCCCAGGAGTATCACTGCCGTTATTACGGCCAGAGGTGGATGTTCTGGGTACTGATGTCTCAGGATCTATGCACCCAAATTGCGTGAAAATGTAATCACATGTCAGTTCTAGTATAATATATTTGTCCAATGAATACCCGTTTATCAACTGCATTTCTTCTTGGTGTAGCAATTTTAATGGCCAGTAGTGTAAATTGAATTATTAAAAGAAAATTATTTTTCAATCTGAACTTTAGTTCCGTGATAACGTTGATAATGGAGTGGGGATTGTGGTGGGTGGGGGGGGGGGGGGGGGGGGTGTTTGAGGAGTTGTACGAGGCGGGGATGCTGCCAGGTTATATCTGATTGCACAAGGATGTGGTCGTCCCAGAAAGACTGGGAATCACTGAGTTGCAAGCTTCAGCTGGCCAGCCAGTGAAAGCTGCCCTTTGTGATGGAGGTGTCGGTGTGTTACAGAAAGGCTTCACCCCGCTGCACGTGGCGGCCAGCCTGGGCTGTCGCGGCATCATTGAGTCCCTCCTGCAGCACGGCAGCTGCATCAACCACCACGGAAAGGTAAGCACCTGTCCGACGGTTAGCTTACGTAAGGATTTTAACCATGGTCTACCTTACATCAATCGATACGACAGTGACCAGCGAATGGAAAGTAGCACACTTCACACCCATGTACAGAGAGGGTAGTAAACGCTATCGAAAAAAATTACTGTCCATCCTCATTTACATTAATGTGTTGTACGAGGGGCGTTCAATAAGTAATGTAAATCATTTTCTTTCTCCGGCAATTTCGGTGGAAGAAATGAAGAATTTGTTGTGTGACATTGTTGTATATTCGTGCTTAGGTCCTATAGCTTCATGAAGTTCCGATAGATTACAGCGCTATACTTGGCCTTCAAAATGTCGTCTTTAGCGTAGGTGCGTTTCAAGCAGAGAGCTTTCATTGAGTTTCTTTTGCAGTAAACCGTAGAATGCAGATACTCATAGGCGCTTGCAGGATGTCTACGGAGACTTCGCAGTGAACAGAAGCACGATGAATCGTTGGGCAAGGTTTCTCTCATCATCGCAATAAGATCGCTCAAACCTGTTCGATCTCTCGCGTGACGGCCGGCTGCACACAGCTGTGACTCATGCAATGTTGGAACGAACATGTGGACACTACCATTCGAGACGGTGGACGGGTCACAATCAAATACTCCGTTGCTCAACTGAACGTCTCTATTGGTAGTACTGACGCACTAGGCCACCATTTTGGGTACTCTGCGGACTGTGCACGCAGGGTTCCTCATCCACTCTACAGGCCAGATCTAGCATCTTCCGACTTACATATCTTTTGCCCAACGAAGGACGTACTGCGCGGTAAACAGTATTTGGATTATGCGGAGGTTATTGATGCAGGACAACGTCGGCTGCGACATAGACCAGCAGAAAAAATGGTTCAAAATGGCTCTGAGCACTATGGAACTTAACTTCTGAGGTCATCAGTCCCCTAGAACTTAGAACTAGTTAAACCTAAATAACCTAATGATATCACACACATGCATGCCCGAGGCAGGATTCGAACATGCGACCGTAGCGGTGGCGCGGTTCCAGACTGTAGTGCCTAGAACCGCTCGGCCATTCCGGCCGGCCGACCAGCAGAGTGATACAACGTGTGCATACAGGTCCTCGCAGAAAGGTGGATATGGCCGTCGAACCGAACGGAAATTAAGTTAAAAATAGGGTTTCTAAGCCAAAAGAGTGGGGAATAATATTGTTTGTTGGAATCCTGAATAAATCCAACATGATCTGAGAAAAAAAAATGTTGCGTTACTAATTGAACGCCTTTCGTAGAACCTTAGAAGATATTCAGACCTTATATGTAATGAGGTAGAACCTTAGAAGATATTCAGACCTCATATGTAATGAGGTAGCTCGAACAGAATCACCTCCTCCATGCCAGGCACAATGGATTCCGAAAACATCGAATGAGCCAGAGCCCAACTCGCGTTTTTCTCACTTGATATATTGGAAGCCATGGATCGAGGCAATCAGGTGGATGTAGTACTTCTTGACTTCCCCATAACATTTCAGTTGGTGTTAACAAAAGTAATATTATGTGGTATTTCTTCAGATAAATTGCTTTCCGGCGTGATTTAGCTATCAGCTGATTTCGCTGGCTTTAGTATCTTGAAGTTCCCTCTGTTACTTGTATCGCGGGAATAAACTGTAAGCTTACAGCATCGTATATGATGCTGTATGCTTACAACAGATCTGTGTAGAGCAAGCAACATTATCCACGGTTCTCACAACCATTGTAGTTGCGAGTACAATTGTCTCAGACGTGAGGTCCATAAGTAAGATACTGGGAAAACGTACTCAAACTTCAACTTAACAAGTAACGTGTGCGACATATCCTAGAATATAACACAAATGTGTGGGGCCTATACGAATCTGGACTAACGTGAGGTGTTGTATGTATGCACAGAAGGGCAGCTCGAATGCTCACAAACTTGTTCTGACTTGCAGGAGAGCTACAGTGAAACGCTGAGAAAGCTATAGTGGAAAATGGTTGGGAAGAGATGCCAATCATCCCGAAGTACGTAGCTTCAAGATCCACTAACTGGTAAAGAACCTAGAAATAGATTTCAGCCCCTTTCCCCCACCCCCCTCTTCGTCCCTACAGGGACTTCGAAGACATGACAGCTACAAAGACATTGAAGCAGTGAATCTTCCCGCACGTCGTTGGAACGGGAAGAAAAACCGACAAGTTCCCTCTCCAAGCACTTCACAGATGTTTGGAGATTATGTATGTGGTTAATAACATAGAGCAAACAGAATGATGTTTTATTCATATACTGCGAAAGTCGATGAGCTGCAAATTTCGTACTTGCACACTGGTGGCATGAAGGCTGTGCACGTCAAATAACGGGCCTATCTAGAGTATGAAAAGAATACGTTAATTGATTCTGCCGACGCTGATTGGTACATCTTCATATTTGTAAATGAAATTCACATGTACGTAGTCCTTATTTCATTTTCATTGTCAGTATACCCCTCTTACTTACTGATATACAACTTAGCTTACGTATAACCCACTGTGTTACAATTGTAAGTGAGAACTTTTTGTCTATTCGAAATGGTATGAGCACTATGCGACTTAACTTCTGAGGTCATCAGTCGCCTAGAACTTAGAACTAATTAAACCTAACTAACCTAAGAACATCACACACATCCATGCCCGAGGCAGTATTCGAACCTGCCACCGTAACGGTCGCTCGGTTCCAGACTGTAGCGCCCATAACCGCACGGCCACTCCGGCCGGCTTTTGTCTATTCATCACAGTCCATAAGTAATATCTTTTGAAGTTTTTTCCCAGAAACTCTTGTCTTTTATTTATGTTACTATGAGTGTTATTTTAAATACAATTGTTATGTATTGTCTAATTTTAACCAAACCGGCATCTTCTAGACTACTCAGTGTAATTATTTATACTTACATAACTGTCAGTCACGTTCGACTTACACAAGTTACAAAACTAGATTCAGATGTAGGATATAATGTATATGTGTTCCAATTTATTTGATGCCATCGATTCCTCTCTACAGTTTTTATCACTACCCGTTTACTGCATATCTATAATCTAGTTTACATACTCTAGTCTTAGCCTGACCATACAAATTTCCACTATCTACTTGCACCAAGTAAAATTAATCCTGAATCCAACAGCATATATGAAGTAACATACAAATTTCTCTGGTAAAGGTTTTCAGTAGACGTACTTTTTTACCTGCTTCGTTTATTACCATTTGTACCTCATTTCTAATATTCTTTGACAACTCTGCAAATACACCTGGTTTTCTTTGTATTTAGTGTGGTCACTTCCATGATATGGACTGCTCTAGACCTACATTTGTCGAAACTTCTTTTCAGTTCCTTATCGGTATTTGATGTCGCAAGGAATCTTCTAGTGAAGAAATATTTTTTTTTTATATGTGTCAGTGTGCTTCTTAGTTTGACCAATTGCTGCTATTATCCTTCAGTACAGTTAAAGAGTTTCATTCTTATGTTACTGCGTTGTTCTCAGTTATGATGTTACGGCGATCTATGCTCCTTTGTTTAATACTCAACATAGCTTTTGTCTAAGCTTTTCTTATTTTCAAAATGTGTCACCAAAGTTGGAACACGCCGAATGTGTTTAGTTTCACCAACAACTTGCGTAAACGGGCGGCGCGCATGCGCAGTGGCCGGTAGCGCTGTTGCCTGCAACCTAGTGTCGTCTTGTAAACTAGGCTGGACTGCTGGACTGCTAAAATCCATTCGACGTTATCTGAATGTGATCCGAAGCAATAAAGGGTTCAGATTCTTTCTCATCCCTACATTTCCACGCCCTCCTGTGGCGTTACCACAGTCTGATGTGACATTAAGATTTGCGTGAATAAAACGGTAAATAGTCACTCTAAGACCTCCCATTACGGGAGCACCCTTGGTACCAACCTTAGCTAAGTATGTTGCAAATGTACCTATAAGAAAATTCAGATTTGCGGCTGCTGTAGTGCACGAAAACACACATGAGAATTGGCAAATGGCCCTAGGGCAGCCCCGAGACTCAATATGTGGCCAAGTTTCTGACAGGCACATTTGTAACACGCTCAACTCAGGTTCTTGGTTGGCACCGAGGGTTTTGCCGAACTGGTGGACCTTAGATGGACTTTTTCCTGTTTTAGTCACCCAAGTCTTAATGTTGCACTTGATTCGAATGGTTGTTAACCGTACCTAGTGATTCCAAGCTGTACAGCAGAGCATAATTTGCAGTCGCAGTACACTCCAGAGGGGTCAGATCACCATCAATAGCATTGCAGCCTCACGATATCCTTAGAGTATGGTTTTATGTTGTCAAGAACGTCTCCTGCTACTTATCGTTTTGTGAACTGTCGTTTTCGTCCATGAAATATATGGCAGTCAACGCACCAATTGGTTTCATGGACGTGCCGTTACTGAGTTGCGGTGTGTCTGAAATGCAAATATTACCTTTCTGTGGCTCCCACTCTTTTGTTGGTATAACTCTTCCTCTGCTGATCTTGTCTTCGCTACAAATAAATTCCGTACATGTGTTCTGTTATTGTAATTTCTTTGAAACTGCCTACCAGAACCATGAGCCTAACAGATTATACTTTTCTTGCACTCTCAAGGAATATGGAAGAGCGAAGCGGAAATTGCGCTTTTCCTTCCATTATTGCGTGGAGTGCGTCTCGCAATTTTTCAATACGTTAGGAAATACTGGCCAAGTAATAATGTCAGATTTCACATTATTTAACCGCATCTTTAAGAACCCGATATTTTCACGGCTTAAAGCTGTAATATTCATAAGCTGATAGGAACGCCAATATCTCCACAAAACCTCGATATTGGTGGAGGTGGTTGGAGGTACTATCCCGTCCAGACACCTCATACTGAGAAAAGAACTTACTTTTCTCTTGCTATTACCTGTTATGGGTGCTATAAATAATGTACTATTTAACAACATCGTTTCATAAGTGACCCTGCCTCTGCATGGATTCATAACTACATCTGATTATATTGAACAATATTTGCCACAATATTTCTTGAATAATCACTGATCAGTAAAATTCAGTACTAATATTAATAACATTTAAGAATGCCAAATTAGTAAAGTCATCCGTCTTCTCTTTCGGAAGACCTGAACCGCAAAAGTTCATACAGGGATGTTTGACAATGGTGTCTTTTTTATTTCCTTTAATATGTTATTATGTTTGTGCTGTTACATGTTTATTTTGATGGAACTGTGGATTTCAGAATGGCAATACGCCGCTGCACATGGCGTGTCAAGCCAACAAACTGGAAACCGTCGAACTCCTCGTCAGCAAGGGTGCAGATCTTAACGCGCTTAACGTGGTAAGTACGTGCAACTCCTCGTCAGCAAGGGTGCAGATCTTAACGCGCTTAACGTGGTAAGTACGTGCAACTCCTCGTCAGCAAGGGTGCAGATCTTAACGCGCTTAACGTGGTAAGTACGTGCAACTCCTCGTCAGCAAGGGTGCAGATCTTAACGCGCTTAACGTGGTAAGTACGTGCAACTCCTCGTCAGCAAGGGTGCAGATCTTAACGCGCTTCACGTGGTAAGTACGTGCAACTCCTCGTCAGCAAGGGTGCAGATCTTAACGCGCTTAACGTGGTAAGTACGTGCAACTCCTCGTCAGCAAGGGTGCAGATCTTAACGCGCTTAACGTGGTAAGTACGTGCAACTCCTCGTCAGCAAGGGTGCAGATCTTAACGCGCTTAACGTGGTAAGTACGTGCATTCAAGTCTCAGTTTCACCGATGCACTACGTCAACATCAAAACGTAGCAAGTAATTACCCGAATCTTAAAATGGTTAAGAAATTGTCTCTAGTGCGATTTAATAGTATGCCTCATACCTCTTGTATACTGCTAAATGGAAATTTAATGTCAGTATGTAATATTTCTTTCAACTTGGTCCTTTCATTTTTATCTCCTATGGTAATCAGTGCAGTGCAATAATGAAACGATCACCAGTTCCTTACAGTTCTGTTGTCACATTTTCATGTCACAAATGTATTCTGTGAAGTGAAAGCATTATACTAGATGCAGCAGCGGCATGGGTTCGTCATTCGTCACCTCTGGTAGTTCGTTCCATCTACTTTAGTAGGCTTCTTGACGCCTACCCCCTTAACTCTGAGTTGGTAGGCACTACGTCAACCGAAAAAAAGCAGCGTTGAAGAAAATTCGACTCAATGTCTATCAGGCAAAGGTCATATAACTCAAACTTCGAGGAAGGATCTGTAAAGTTCACAAAATTTCGGGCGTGCCGGATTCTAAACAACTCGCGCGAAAAGATTTGAAGTTCAACTGATTAGGTTTTATTGCCTTTATGAAGTTGTAAAAGGCTATATTGCCTGTATTTATTGTCAAAACTGTTAATGGTGCAAGTTAATTGCGGTTTTTACTACAAAGTTTTCACACGAAAGCACCTGGAAGTTTACCAGTCCGACCCGAATGATTTTTACGTCCTACGTCAGGTTGTTCTGTAGTTTTTTTTAAAAAGAAGTGCTCGCCCAAATGTTCCGAAAGAATTGGCGACAGAAATTCATAATAGAAATTCTGAGCGTTCGAAAGCAAATTTCGGTTAAATAAAAGAAAATACAAATTATCCCCAGAGATGAAATACCAATTGATTTTAACGCTTAGCTTTTCTTCTGGCTGCTTTTATGCAAAAGCATGTACGCTTGGCATACGTGACATGATTCCTACTTGCACAACTTTCCCAGGGATATGTTTTACAACATTTTTTAACAAAATAAAACATTCACACTTTACGCAAGCCCTTCATGCACCCTCTCACTCTCTCCAAAACACTCACACAGCAAAACATAATTAAATAATTTTTGAAAACGTTACTATTACGCCATCAAGTTATCGTTTCGGAAGTGAAGAAAAATCTAGAAAAATAATTTCTATGTAATTAATCTTTTTAGTTACAGTTTCAAATCATATTACAAAAGAACACATTACAATCCCTAGGTCAGTTTTTGTAGTATCAGTATTGTGGTTTTTAGGTAAAATTTTATATCTCCGCATGAACTGAAGACATTGAACTCAGATTTTTGTAGACTTTCATAGTATCAATACAGGTCGGTATAAGGAGTTTGAAAAACATCGAATATAATTTAATACTACTTCTTTAGACTCATTGGAAGTGTATATAGCGAATCGGTCTGTCGACAGGAAAGCAGAGTGCTCCAGATGCCAGAGCTTCAGATGCACTGGTGGGGGAGAAAGAAGTGTCTTCTGTGGTGCTCACCCTGAACGAATGAGACATGCTGCCCATTCCCACTGACCGACTCAAAAATTTAAACCGCTAGAATCCAACTCCTACTTTCATAAAATGATTACTGCGAGAACTAAAGAATAGAATTCTCGTTTTAGTCCAGCATACATATTCAATGATTCTTGAAATTTTGCTATTCACTGATTCTGGAAATTTTGTTATAGATTTCACTGTAGTCGCCGGATTAATTTCGTGGATATACGTTTTGTTTGTGTGATAACATCCTGGAGCGTACCGCACAATTAAAAATCCTACGTAATTACTAGCATCAGGTGCAGTGTGTTCTTAAATTACACCTACTTTTATGACGTCTTGTACTGGGAACTGAGACGATATAATGTTGAATAGGAACTTAAGTTCGGGAAACGTACCGTTTCCGTGATAGAGGTACAAGCAGATAAGGCAATGTATTCCCCTATCCGAAAGCTGACTTTGAGAAGAAAGTCTGGAAGCGCCAGAGTCGTAACGCAGCGGTCATCAATAGATAGGAGTGGTAATTAATAGAAAGACAAATTACTTGGGTTCCCAGAGAATATGAAGTTTGAAAGACTATCAGGCATGCAATCTGATGGACCGTTCGTTTTTCACGGAGTAAGATAGTATTATCACCATCATAGTCATCGCCATCAGGTTATTCCAGCTGATTTAAGTCCTGAGCCGAAGCTTTTGAAACACACACACACACACACACACACACACACACAAACAAACAAACAAACAAAAACAAAACAAAAAAAAACAACGCACCTCCAAAGAATTATCCGTGTGGGACGGAAATCGGAAGATGTGATATACAAATAAAGACAAACAAGTGATTAAAATTTCAAAAAAACTGGCTGATTTATTCAAGAGTTAGACTTCACCAATTGAACAAATCAATAATGCGTTGATCCGTCTCTGGCAAGCCATGCAAGCGGTTCCGTCATTCGGTTTCGTCACATCGGATTTATCCGGAACACTTCATATCGGCTTCCATGTTTTTTTTTTCATTTCTGCCAACGCAAGCGACCTAGTAGTTGTAGTGTCGAAATTGCATGATGAAGCTAAACATTGCTGTTTCTGATGGTAGCGCTACCGCCAATTCCGTCAGCGTTCCCACTTACACGTCTGCGCACACAATAAAAACCAGTCTTGTCATTTAGATTTTTGTCCATAATTTTCAGCAGCTATTTTCCAAGAATAGGGTGTGAAAAAATAGCAGTCCTGTTTCTTCACAACGGAATTCTTGTTATTCCTTTCACATCGCTACCCCCAGCCCCCTCCCCTTGTGTAATCGGACATTATCTTTTCTGCCACATATATTTGCTTCACACAGTCAAAATGAAAGACTGGACCTGACCGAAGCTCTAAAAGTAGTAGACTCCTTGACAAAGTCAAAATAAAATTATGTTAGACTACATTTTCAAAAGAACCACTTTAAATATTTGCCAAAAATTGTGAAAAAAAATGTAAAGTAAAGATATCGACTTTCGATATTGCCATTCCGATATCGATGTATCGGGCAAATATATCACCGATACATAAAGTGCTTATTGGAAAATTTTTCCATATATCGGTATTCTGCCTACAGCCCTAACACCTGTTATCCGTATCGCCACAGAGGTGAGACTGCATGAAACCCAGAATATCTACTCTCCTCCGAAAGTACACCACTCTTGATGCGCAATGGTCTTATAAAGGGACGATAAGTGTAATTAACTGTTGAAGTCTCTTCGTACGCCATAACGTGAATAAAGAGCACGAAGTGAACACGTACGAAGAGCTAGGAATACTTATTTCTCATTTATCATCCCCGTCACAGTTGCACATTTATAATTAGATTATACGATCATTTTCAGATATAAGCACTAGCGTTAGCAACCCGTCTTGTCTACTCACAACCAAATATCAGAATACTGTGTCTTGCAATTGCAGTCAATATTTTAAAACACTGACCGCACTGTCAAAACACTGTACTATGATACGTAGTTCTGCGTGACAAAAATTGGTGCTAACTCAACTACTTGGACCTGAAGGTGATCCTGAGTGATCGAAACACATAATCCAATTAGAAATGTTCAACGCAGACGGAAGAATAAATGATAAATATCTTAAATATTAATACAGTTGCTGAACTTCTCAATCCGAATATGTCGGTTATAGCTAGAAATGAAACTTCCTGGCAGATTAAAACTGTGTGCCCGACCGAGACTCGAACTCGGGACCTTTGCCTTTCGCGGGCAAGTGCTCTACCAACTGAGCTACCGAAGCACGACTCACATCCGGTACTCACAGCTTTACTTCTGCCAGTATCCGTCTACTACCTTCCAAACTTGCCCGCTAAAGGCAAAGGTCCCCAGTTCGAGTCTCGGTCGGGCACACAGTTTTAATCTGCCAGGAAGTTTCATATCAGCGCACACTCCGCTGCAGAGTGTAAATCTCATTATAGCTAGAAATATTTTTTGGCAGTCAACTAAATGGGCACAATATGATTAATGAAAACTTTGGTTTCCCAAATTTCTTTTTTCAAATAGTTTTCAGTTCATCAGGAAGTCCTTCGTCGAACACATACACTAGGTTTTCATCTAATTAAAATTGTTTACCATAAAATGGATATATCTACTAACACAAGTAGCGGAGGTACACCGAAACACAGCTGAATGGCGTTCTTAAAATATAAAATTTCATCTCCGTTGTCTAAAAAGATGGTTGTCGTTTTTGAGCAGTACTTCACCAACGAACAGCTAATTTTAGTGCACTATCTGTACGTTGGTGAAGTACTGCTCAAAGACGACTACCATGTTTTTAATATAACGGAGGTGATTGTACTAACGCCATTCGGCTATATTTCGGCGTACTTCCGCTATGACATGTAACCCAGTCCTCACTATTTTCCTTTCGAACAAGACATTTTGTAAACGCTGAAGCCATGGTCAAGACGTGTCAATAAGACTTCTATTTTCTAAATGATTGCCTGTTTATTATTTCTTCACCAAGATTTTATCCTATGGTTGCTGCTTCAGCCACGTATAAAATTCTAAAACTTCCGTTCATTCTGAATAATCGTGACGTGTATAAGGGCATTTGATTTTAGTTTCCTTATTAAGTAACTGTGGTTGCAGTTATCAGTATCTCTCTACAGTTTCGTCTTCAGAGCGGCCGAAAGTAGCAAATGCTTTATGTAACAGAGACGGTAAAAGCGTAAACTGTCTCTACCTAGCACAAAAATGGCGCTGACACAGGTTGAGTTTTTGTTAAGTTGGTGCCTTTTTTAGCACTGACGCACATCAGATGTCAGCATGATATGAAAGAAGTTTTGTTCATCCAGGTAGTTTGGGTAGTAGCGGTTTGTATGTCCCGTTGAAATTCATCAAGTAATATGCCATGCCATCACAAAATTCTTTGATTTGTACTATTTTTGCCAAAGAAATGAACCGAAGCTCATGAAAATTTGTAAGTAAAAAGCTGCTCCTTCATTTCTAACAGCTGAACAGTTAGCAAGCAGGTAACTGAGTTAAAAAGTGGGCATATTTACTTTGAAGACAAGAGATGTGGGAGACATCCCTTAACGACAACTACAGCTGAAAGCACTGACGAAGTGGAAGTATAGCAAATATCTGTCGTTAATTAAAGATGTATAGAACGCTGGGTATTGTAGGCACTTCAGAACCTTAGGTACAATATATTTTAAGTAATGAATTAACTACGTGAGTGTTTGCACTGTTTTAAAAAGAAAACAAATTTCGCAGATTCATACCTAAGGACAAGAAGTGCGTCCACCACATCACGTTAGAAATGAAACTACAATCAATGGTTGGTATGAATTCAATGGGCGTACATCATCACTCAGTTTCATTCTGTCGCACTGGATAGGGCAAGAATTTACTGAGATTGGAAGAGGAATATTTTGGTGATTACCATGCAGGGGTTTAATAGTTGGAGAATATGAATGCAATACATGTGATATGGACCAACTGGGATTTAAGAACAGATAATTACGGGCTTGACATACAAAAGCAAAATAAATAAATTCCATTAGGAGAAGGTCCTGTGACGTGGTTTCGGCCATGAGAAAACTTAAGAATTTTTGGTACTAATAATTAGAACTCATGTATGTGTGTGAGTAGATATTTACAAACACAGGTGTGTACAGATAAAGCGGGGCCAAAACAAAAGAGGACTCATGTCATACAGACAACATACAGACGATTTACTCGTTTATTGTAAATACAGAATACAGAGTAGTAAATTGTTGTTGTTGTTATTATCTTCAGTCCTGAGACTGGTTTGATGCAGCTCTCCATGCTACTCTATCCTGTGCAAGCTTCTTCATCTCCCAGTACCTACTGCAACCTACATCCTTCTAAATCTGCTTCGTATATTCATCTGTTGGTCTCCCTCTACGATTTTTACCCTCCACACTGCCCTCCAGTACTAAATTGGTGATGCCTTGATGCCTCAGAACATGTCCTACCAACCGATCCCTTCTTCTGTGAAGTTGTTCCACAAACTTGTCTTCTCCCCAATCCTATTCAATACTTCCTCATTAGTTATGTGATCTACCTATCTAATCTTCAGCATTCTTCTGTAGCACCACATTTCGAAAGCTTCTATTCTTTTCTTGTCCAAACTATTTATCGTTCATGTTTCACTTCCAACATGGCTACACTCCATACAAATACTTTCAGAAAGGACTTCCTGACACTTAAATCTATACTCGATGATAACAAATTTCTCTTCTTCAGAAACGCTTTCCTTACCATGCCAGTCTACAACTGATATCCTCTCTACTTCGACCATCATCAGTTATTTTGCTCCCCAAATAACAAAACTCCTATACTACTTTAAGTGTCTCATTTCTTAATCTAATTCCCTCAACATCACCCGACTTAATTCGAATACATTACTGTCATCTAAAACAACGTACTGATCATCCAGTAGCTCAGTAGTTCAAAGGAGGTACTGATAATGTTAACTGTAACCTTCGATAGCAACTTAGCATGTCTCAACATGTTTCAGGAAACTTATGCCAATTAATTCGGTGTGATTTCAACCCTTCAACTGCATGCATGTTGTTACTGTAGACTTTAGATTACCACAGAAGCAAAAATCACAAGTAGACAGATGGGGCGATCTGAAAGGCGATAAACCTCCTAAACTGTACGTTATTTTCCTGAAGCTTCATGGACGTACGACACCGAAAACCGTGAAGTATGCGCCATAGCGCCATATTGCTGGAAAAATGCATATTATCGTTCTTCGTCCGTTAGCTGCGGCCTGAACGGTTGCAACAGTTCCATTGCATGCATTTCAGAGTTTACAGTGTTTATAAAGAAAATGGTCCGCACAATTCGTTGGCGAGAAAATGCAAACCCTGGGATTGTCTGCTTACCAATAGCGTGTGTTCTGAGAAGATACATATTGGCTGAAGCGACACCATACTTCGTTTAAGTTGACGTAAAGATTTGGATCCAGATCAGCGACATGCATTAGTAATCATTCGCAATAGTGACGTCGTTGTGCGTAATCTGTAGGTTGTAATGGTTGCGCCGGCCGCGGTGGTCTCGCGGTTCTAGGCGCGCAGTCCGGAACCGTGCGACTGCTACGGTCGCAGGTTCGAATCCTGCCTCGGGCATGGATGTGTGTGATGTCCTTAGGTTAGTTAGGTTTAAGTAGTTCTAAGTTCTAGGGGACTAATGACCACAGCAGTTGAGTCCCATAGTGCTCAGAGCCATTTGAACCATTTTTTTTTTGTAATGGTTGCATGACTCTTATTTTGTATGCTCGCACAACTAACACTTCAACATGTTCTGTCCTCACTTTCGTTTGATGTTTAGCTAGGTGGACGGACTTCTTACGATAGTCTTTTGAACACGTACAATATTTCGGCGGACAAGCTTTCTTTACACTGCTACGTTAGGCGTTAGTGACTAAACATGTTTGTCTAAATTTAGAGAACAATTTCTGTACAACTCTTTCTTCAGGAGCAGCTGTTTCTGGTTTATTTATCGTTAACCTTTCACTAAACATCTTAAGCGATTTATGTCCTTAAAAAACATTCAACAATAAACATTCTTTGTTCGACTGAAAATCACGTTCTGCAGAACTGTATTCACAAGAAGCTTGAAACTGACTACTGACAACGCCCCTCTGATCACTACATCAGCACTCGACGTCACCTGACATCACGTGACCACATTCGAGCGCTGAGCGCCGCCCTAGCGTTAAGAAATAACAATACACTGACTGCTTCAGTCATCACGATCAGTATATCACGGATCTCTTTTATTTTGGACACCCTGTATTGGTCGATCACAATATTACTGCACCTGGGAATGTGGGTGCTTCCTCTGGCTTATCCTGAGTTTTTATGGTGATACTTTACTAGTACACACTTAATATCTTATTTGCACAATTGTCTCGAAATTATTCACAGTACGATGCGCTTTCTTTAGTCAGCACTTACTGACACTATACCGTCACGGCAGGTTTCTGACAGTGGCAGTGGGAAGGAAACTGCAATAATATCGTTGCAGGGTAGTGCATGCTGAAAGAATTTTGGCAACGTTGCACTGCACCATAGCAGTGATTTGGCAACATGGCCACATAAATGAGGCAGTGCAGGGGAAACCCTACACCGCAGTGGAGTCGGCTGCTGCTGTATGTGGCTGACGAGGAGAACACGGCAAGTGCCATAACCCGATTTCCCAGCATCTTCGCTCACTGGAAGAGGGGTTAAAATGAACTACGTGTCTCGGCTTAACTGTAGATATTCGACCGTTTCTGAGAAAACGACGGGCAAAGTTTTCAAGGTACTTAATGTACCATTTAACCGATAGATCGTACAGCAGAAGTGGTGGCACTGTAGCAAGCGCCGTGGCTTCACACTTCAGCGCTCCAAGTTCGAAACCTGTTTATTGTTTTTGTTTTATTAGTCAGGTGTTACAATCTTTTTAAAATATTTCATTTTTATATAAATTCCTGTATTTTATTCTTATGGTTATTCTTCAGGAAGATTTGGTGCATTTTCTTGGATGACACCAATTGTAAAAACATTCGAAACAGAAATTCCGAACACCACGAGCATCGCAAGAAGGCGCGTATGAGACAGTGGCGTTTATTCGTATGAATCTCACTCAGGAAACCGGAAATTTCGAAATTTGTGGTAAGGTCTTTGGGATCGAAGTACTGAGATAATCGGTCCCACAGCTTACACACTACTCAGTTTAACATACTAACTTACTCTAAGGACAACATACACACCTATGCCAGAGGGAAGACTCGAATCTCCGACGGGGGCAGCCGCGCGAACCATGGCAAAGCGATCTAAGCCGTTCGGCTACCCCGCGCGGCACACTTGGGAAAGATACATCGTCAACACTGCTGAAGATTTCAGTCGTCGGCCGTCTGGGGTGGTCGAGCGGTTCTAGGCGCTACAGTCTTGAACCGCGCGACCGCTAAGGTCGCAGGTTCGAATCCTGCCTAGGGCATGGGTGTGTGTGATGTCCTTAGGTTAGTTAGATTAAAGTAGTTCCACGTTCTAGGGGACTGATGACCTCAGATGTTAAGTCCCATAGTTCTCAGAGCCATTTGAACCCTTTTTCAGTCGTCGGCAGTAATTTCGCGGCAAACAACGCGTCATCCACCACTTTACTGAAAACATGCTTTCATATGAGTCTGAATGAAGATACACTAATGGAATTTCACCATAAAGAATTCCAAATCGTTTTCTCATTAATTTATTGTTTTTATTTTTTTTAATTCATTCAGCAGACATACAGTTATGAAACGAATAGGGACAGCATTATTTCAATATACACTGGAAAATATCTGTGTAGTAATCTTCTACGAACATGGGTAGATAAACAGAAATTAAAGAAATAATCGGATTTCCAACATGGGGCGGAAAAGTTTTTCGCAACACTAACTACCGCTCTACCACTTGCTCTGAAGAATTTATCCTCTAAATGGCACATAAATTACCTCACGATCTTTGATCGTCGTTTTCTCAGAAACAGTCGAGAATCTACGGATAAGCCGAGACACGTCTTCGCTTATTTTGACCCATCTTCAACTGAGTGAAGTTTCTGGGAAATCGGGTTATGACACTTGTCCTGTTCTCCATGTGAGTCCCAATCCGATCCACTGATGTAAATGTGTGGCGCACGCTGTTACAATAATTAGTGGCCGTTGGTTCGCAGTAGTGGCGGTTCGTGAGAATACATTCTAGGTGTTCACACATTTGTTCACAAATTTTTATAGATTCAGATAAATTTGAAAGTGTGAAGTTAACAGCATCTGCTGTATAACATGCTTATCAACAAGTATATACAACTAGAGCAAATATCAATGATAATAATAACATAAATAAGAATAATAAAAATAATAATAGCAATTACAAAATAACGTGCAAGTTTTCGCAATCCCTCCACTCGCATTTTTGTGTAAGTGGAAGTTCTTGTGCTTTTCCAGTTTTTTTGGACAACTGTACAAAATCCTTAACAGATGCAGTAGTTCACGGATTTACTTCCAGGCTGAAAATAAGATTTTCTTACGCTGCACCCACACAACAACTTGTGCTAACAGGACACTTCCTCGTTAAATGTTCGCCTGTAGTCACGCTTGTGTCATTTCGTCATTCTCTCAGACAAAGATATGTTTTTGGAGGCCCTGGTTCCTTTGCAGCTATCTTTTCTGCTAACTTATTTTACTGTTCACTGAAAGAGATTTTCCCTCTGCAGCGGTGTGTGCGCTGACATGAAATTTCGTTGCAGATTATAGCTGTGTGTCGGACTGAAGTTCGAACTCGGAACCTTCGCCTTTCGTGGGCAACTGCTCTACCTACTGAGCTACCCAACCACCACTCACGGCCCGTCCTCATAGATTTACTTTACCATTAGCATCTACAATAGATTCAACATAGTTCATGTTTACACTGCACACGAAATGCGATTCCTGCACAGTAAACAACCAACTCCAAACAAAAAACGTCATTTGTGAAAATGATTAAACTCAAGTAGTAATGTTTACCAACATGGCCACTTGACTAGAATACAAATGAGACGCTGAGATCCTTAAGGGGCTAAAGCACACTGCCAGCGATACCACATTTAACGAAATATCAGAGAAATCAGTGATACAGCTTTTCATGAATTTTCGTGTACATAGTGTGGGCCTACAGTACGGATATTCGTGACTCACCGTAAGATCACCAGATTTCAAAATATGAATAAATGCTACAATCTCAAAGTCGACGGTGATGTGCTTCAAGCCGTTATGTTTCTAAGCGCCTCAAATGGATTACTATATGATAAATTTCGTAACTTAATATACTATAACTCATTCAGAAACCTTCAAAGTAGATTTACTGTTCAAAAATGGTTCAAATGGCTCTGAGCACTAGGGGACTTAATATCTGAGGTCATCAGTGCCCTAGAACGTAGAACTACTTAGACCTAATTAACCTAAGGACATCACACACATCCATGCCCGAGGCAGGATTCGAACCTGCGACCGTAACGGTCGCGCGGTTTGAGACAAGCGCCTAGAACCGCTCCGCCAATGCGGCCGGCAGATTTACTGTCAGTTCGACTGTCACATACACTGACATCCGATCCAATTTTCCTGTATTATATAGTGAATGAATTATCATACCTGAAGAGTGTGCTATCATGTAGCAGGCTTTATGCCCAGCGAACGGGGATAAAAGTGTCCCACAGTGTGCTACCAACTGGTGGGACTGACATGAACTTCTGGTTGAGTAGCAAGACCTACCTGTGTACATCGTGAACCATGCCCGTTGATCATTGTATCCTTATGTATTTGGCCCATAAGGCAGTTAAGTCACGCGAGTTGCTGATGTGCAAAAGCTACTTAAAACGTGCGCAACTGAAGGTGTGCTCTCGGCCCGGAATCCAAGTTTTACGGAATGTAGGGGAGCAGTAGTGCGGTAGATTTGCATGCCATATGTTTCAGATTGTAGCATCTATGTTACGTTTAACATCATTCAAAGAAAAATAATCAATAAAACCGCAAGGCGTCGAAAGTTAGGGAGTTTACATGCTCTTGTGCTCTTCCACAGCAGCCGCCACTGGTTCACTGTGATCGGCATCGCATGTACAACGTATTTTACACACAGTAATTTATGAGCGACACGACCCATTACTCCATTAACGCTGACGCCGACCGTGCAGCAATTCCACTCGTGCCATAGGAGATTTCATCCACTCCTTACCCGTGTCTCATTCTGAACAGAGCAGTATAGCAGAAACATCAACATTGCCTACTTTATCTAATACCATTCCTTCCTAACGAGAAATTTACTGCAGGTAAATGATCTGACAGCAATGTAAGGGCTATGAAAATTGTATGTGAGGGTATGGAAGACCTTCCTTTTGGAAGAATATTGCAGTCTACTCAATGAAAACTTTTTGGACAATGAGTATCGATATGAGAAAAGACTACATCGAATTTCTAAATGAATTTTAGAGATAAAAAAGGGATTGTTTCTCTCTCATATTGAAAGATATACACCATGTCTGTGTAAACATAGTTTGACTGAAGAGCACTTTAAATTGTGGGAAATACGAAAACGTCCGATCCCGCCCGTCTGCTTTGACTCATGACGTCACAAATTTGGCTGAAACGACCATAAACCACGATTCCAATATGGCGCATATAAAGTCGTTGCGTACACAAAACTCCCCAAATACCACTAAACAGAATATTATCTGGAATCGGACACTTCCCTTCACCTATATAGCTCAACAGCAGATCCCGATCCCATCAATTAGGATCTAACACTTCCCTTGACCTATATAGCTCAAAAACATATCCCGACACCAACATTCTCAGCCACACATTGGGATCGAACACTTCCCTTGACCTGTTATCCTTCCGACATCCCCACATACAGCCGTCCCTGGTCCGAGACGCCGGAACTTTAAGTAAGCCTCATTTCTTCACGACATACTGAACACTTCACGACTTCATCCAAAAATCCGAGTAGTTGAAAAAATTTTATTTGAGACAAGGCACTGTCCTCCATCATAGCCGACAACCGAAAACTGTTGACCCTGTCAGTCATATCCATACCTACCAAAGACATAAAAACAGCAATTTACCAAAATTCACACACGACGCCACACTCGCAAACTGAAACAAAACCATCACCTTACACTCCACCAGAGAGCACCACCGATCACATCAAAACGACACCTACAAGCAATCCACACTCACAAACTAAATTCCGCGCCGACGTGACGTCACGCACCACAACAGCCTTACGTCACGGGTCAAAGCTGACGGGTGGAATCGGACGCTTCGGTCGACCCAAATTGGGGACTTCAGTTCTAAATGAGTATCCCCCATAAAACTGGTGCAAATGCTGATATACTAAATATATTTTCATACACTTCTCGCTGTTCTGTTAAGATTTTCTTTCGATACTGTTCTTTGGCTTACCGTAATGTTTTCCTTGCATTATTTGGGTCTTCTGTGTGACAATGTGACACAGCAGGCTACTAATGTTGCTTGTTTCCCTGACAGAGACTGCAGTCGCCAATCCACATCGCGGCCGAGCAGGGCTACACGGAGATCTGCAAGCTGCTCCTGGCCGCGGGCGCAAACATCGACCAGCGAGAGCAGGTATGTGGCGCGGCGTAGCGAGTCTCTCCGACTTTGGCTCTCAGCACACACCATACGTTTCCTCGCACATGTTTTCATTCTTCATCTCCACCAGACAGGATCCGCGTTGACGACTTGCACAAAATTTGTCATTAGGAATGGGCCTCACGAAGTTATTGAATCTTCCTGGCACATTAACACTGTATGCCGGTCTGAGAGTCTAACTCACGACTTTTGCTTCTTCGGCAGTTCAGTTGATAGAGCAATTGCCCGCGAAAAGCAAAGTCCTCGAGTTCGAGTCTTGATAGGGCACACAGTTTTAATCTACCAGGAAGTTTCACAGACGTTCTCCTGCGAAACTTGTAGGCCAAGCACTCCTGGAAGAAAGCATATTGGAGTGACCTGGCTTAACCACAGCCCGGGGAATAGTTGCGGAATGAAATTATCACTCTGCAGCGGAATGTGCACTGATATGAAACTTGCTGACAGTTTATTTACTCTTCTCACTTACTGTATGACGCAAAGTATCATTCATTTCTTGATGCATTGAGAACAACACAAGGATATTGTGTTTCATCATCCACGTGATCATCAACGTGATTTTAGCTGGTAAGCTTCTCTTCCTACAGGTTTCCGAGACTATATCTAGTATGTACGTAACTCAGGTGATGGGCCGATAAGGGAAGCGTATATAATAACTTCTTCCTAGAATCAGGAGGCAGAGATGAGGATGTCGGCGTTCCTCTCTATCACCTCGTGGCCTTACGAAGTAGGGGTCGGCCATCGTAGATTTGTCGAGTTTCCCTGATTCTCTATGATACTAATATCCACCATATGTGTCATTAACAGTATGACAATACAGAAATTTCCAAACTGGGACGAAGCCGACAAACAGCTTGTTGTCTGAAACCAGATTGTCATAAACAGTCCTGCCTAGAACATGAGGAGCGGCGGGAAGCAATCATGTTTTTGGGGTTTTTAAGGATTCTCTTGGCTTTTGTGAAATTTATATTTATCAAAAATCTGTTTCTTCTCGCTGATCTCACTGTTTTACAAATGCAGGTCGAAATACAGGCCAGTTCTATTGTTTCGACAATCCGTGCAGGTGGCCGACAGTCGATTGAGCTGTTCGTGCAGATCTTCCCAGCGCGAAAGGAGACTAACATTAAATGCGAGCCACTTCACTACATCTATGCGCTGAGAGAGATAGATGGATGAGTACAGCTTGTTACCCGAGGATGTATAATTGTGAGTGGTTTCCGGTTTTACCCTTGATCTATACTGTTTTCTATATGTTAGTGCACCCACAAAGATCAACTTCGGATGCGTTTACTTTTTCCGCTCCGTGTAGTAAAGGAGTCGAGAACTTCTACCGTTTTACTTTGCGTAATCTACCAGATGACCTAAATTCTCTTTCATTCCTAGAAGCAATGACAACTTTACAGATCTGAGACACACATTTTTACTGACTTAGCTTTAATAAATATATACAGTTTACCATTAAATTATTCAAAATCTTCTAAACTCATTTGGCTTCATTCAGAAAATATAGCACAGTCGTAGGTAGTGGTTAGGTTGTCACAAATTCCTTGTTAAGAACATACTGCCCGCCCGGTATTACCCAGAGGCTGTTAAAACTAGGTTCCATGTGGCATTGTATTCCTGTGAAACCAAAAGTCAACCACACTCAGCTCTTCTCTGCAACGTGCACATTAAACAGGTTTAGATTTACGAGCTACTTTCAGCGAATGAGACTTTTGCCGGAACCCATAAATGCAACGAATTCAGAGCTAGAACAGTGCTCGCAACGCGATCTCTAAAAACGTTCACATCTCTTGTACGACCGCGCTTGATGAGGTCTCAGCCAGTTTCTGATCAACCTGCAGCATACAATGAGTAGAAGAATAAATTGCTGTGAATATCAAAAACGAGAGCAACACAGTGACCCATACACGGAGACCTCAAATGCTTCTGGTGTTGTCATGAGTTGCAACAACGATCAGATCAATAATTATGGAAGAGTGAATTAGATGTGTACCAACAAAATTTCCTTTTTTATTCCAGGTATGTTCAAGACGAAAGACAGACTAGCCAGTGAAATAGAGTACCATTAAATAGATTACCTATCGAATTATTTACAGTAGAATGGAGAGAATGGGTAGAAATGACCACGACATGAATCAGTTTGAGTTCTATAGAAATGGAGTAACACGCGAGGCAATGTTGCTCCTATGACTTATCATAGAAGTCAGGTTGAGGGAAGGCAAATCTAAATTTGTAGGAATTGTTGATATAGAGAACGCTTTTAACAATATGCCAGTTGGTATCCATGTTTGCTTCGAAATTCTGAAAACAGAAAGGGTAAAATATATGGATCGAAAGGCTGTATAGAATTTTGTACAAAAACTTTTGTATTTACCAATTAAGTTTCGCGCCCCACATAAAGGTTGGAGGAAGCGAACGTCTTACCACAGACCATCTTCTGTAACTTCTATATTTAGATGGCGTGTTTACATGCTTGCAACTAGATTCATCAAGGTACAATATAAACTAAAAAATAAATAAGATTGTAAACGCCCTCATTAATAGTTGTTGTTGTGGTCTTCAGTCCAGATAATGTTTGATGCAGTTCTCCATGCTACTCTATCCTGTGAAGCTTCTTCATCTGCTGCAGCCTACATCCTTCTGAATCTGTTTAGTGTATTTATCTCTTGGTCTCACTCTACGACTTTTACCTCCCTACTGCCCTCCAATACAAGACTGGTGATCCATTGATGCCTGAGAACATGTCTTACCAACTGTTTCCTTTTTCTAGTCAAGTTGTGCCACATGTCGTTTGTCCCCAATTCTATTCAGTACCTCCTCATTATTTATGTGATCTGCCCATCTAATCTTCAGCATTCTTCTGTAGCGCCACATTTCGAAAGCTTCTATTCTCTGATCTACCCATCTAATCTTCAGCATTCATCTGTAGCATCACATTTCGAAAGCTTCTATTCTCTTCTTACCTAAAATATTTATCGTCCATGTTTCACTTCCATACATGGCTACTCTCCATACAAATGCTTTCAGAAACGACTTCCTGACACTTAAATCTATACTCGATGTTAAAAAATTTATCTTCTTTAGAAACGCTTTCCTTACCATTGCCAGTCTACATTTTATATCCTCTCATATTCGACCATCATCAGCTATTTTGCTCCGCAAATACCAAAACTCCTTTACTACTTTAAGGGACTCATTTCCTAATATAATTCCCTCAGCATCACCAGATTTAATTCGACTACATTCCATTATCCTCGTTTTGCTTTTGTTGATGTTCATCTATAATCCTTCTTTCAGGACACTGCCCATTCCGTTCAACTGCTCTTCCCGGTCCTTCGCTGTCTCTGACTGAATTACAATGTCATCGGTGAACCTCAAAGTTTATATTTCTTCTCCATGGATTTTATTTCCTATTCCAAATATTCCTTTTGCTTTCTTTACTGCTTGCTCAATATACAGACTAAATAACATCGGTGATAGGTTACAACCCTGCCTCACTCCCTTCCCAACCACTGCTTCCCTTTCATGTTCCTCGACTCTTATAACTGCCATCTGGTTTCTGTACAAATTGTAAATAGCCTTTCGCTCCCTGTATTTTACTCCTGCCACCTTCAGAATTTGAAAGAGAGCATTCCAGTCAATATTTCCAAAAGCTTTTTCTAAGTGTACAAATGCTAGAAACTTAGGTTTGCCTTTCCTTAATCTATCTTATAAGAAAGTCGTAACGTCAGTATTGCCTTACGTGGTCCAACATTTCTGCGGAATCCAAACTGATCAACACCGAGGTCGGCTGCTACTAGTTTTTCCATTCGTCTGTAAACAATTTTCGTGTTGGTATTTTGCAGCCGTGACTTATTAAACTGATAGTTTGGTAATTTTCACCTCTCTCAACACCTGATTTCTTTGGGATTGGAATTATTATATTCTTCTTGAAGTCTGAGGGTATTTCGCCTGTCTCATATATCTTTATTCACCAGATGGTAGAGTTGTGTTAGGGCTGGCTCTCTAAAGGCTATCAGCAGCTCTAATGGAACGTTTTCTACCCACGGGGCCTTGTTTCGATATATCATATATGCCTTTAATCTTCATCTACGTCCTATTCCATTTCCATTATATTGCCCTCAAGTACATCGCCCTTGTATAGTCCCTCTGTATATTTCTTCTACCTTTCTGCTTTCCCATCTTTGGTTAGAACTGGGTTTCCATCTAAGCTCTTGATATTCATGCAAGTGGTTCTCTTTTCTCCAGAGGTTTCTTTAATTTTACTGTAGGCAGTATCTATCTTACCCCTAGTGATGTATGCCTCTACATCCTTACATTTGTCTTCTAGCCATCCCTGCTTAGCCATTTTGCACTTCCTGTCGATCTCATTTTTGAGACATTTGTATTCTTTTTTGCCTGCTTCATTTATTGCACTTTTATATTTTCTTTCATCAATTAAATTCAGTATTTCTTATGTTACCCAAGGATTTCTACTAGGCCTCGTCTATTTACCTACTTGATCCTCTGCTGCCTTCATTACTTCATCCCTCAGAGTTACCCATTCTTCTTCTACTGCATTGCTTTCCCCCGTTACTGTCAGTTGTTCCCTCATGCTCTCCCCGAAACACTGTACAACCTCTGGTTTAGTAATTTTATCCTGGTCCCATCTCCTCAAATTCCCAACTTTTCGCAGTTTTTTCCTTTTTCAGTCTACAGTTAATAACCAATAGATTGTGGTCAGAGGCCACACCTGCCCCTTAACACCTGATTCCTAAATCTCTGTCTTACCATTATATAATCTATCTGAAACCTTCTAGTGTCTTCACGCCCCTTCAATGTATACAGACTTCTTTCATGATTCTTTAACCAAGTGTTAGCTATGAATAAGTTATGCTCTGTGCAAAATTCTACCAGACGGCTTCCTCTTTCATTCCTTAACCCCATTCCATACTCACCTACTACTTTTCCTTCTCTTCCTTTTCCTGCTATCGAATTCCATTCACCTATGACTATTAAATTTTTGTCTCCCTTCACTATCTGAATAATTTCTTTTATATCCTCATACATTTTATCACTCTCTTCGTCTTCTGTGGAGCTAGTTGGCATATGAACTTCTACTACTGTGCTAGGCATGCGCTTGGTATCTGTCTTGGCCACAATAATGCGTTCACTATGCTTATGTAGTAGCTTATCCGCATTCCTATTTCTTATTCATGATTAAACCTACTCCTGCATTACCCCTATTTGATTTTGTATTTATAACCCTCTATTCACCTGACCAGAAGTCTTGTTCCTTCTGCCATCGAATTTCAGTAATTCCCACTATATCTAGCATTACCCTATCCATTTCCATTTTAAAATTTTCTAACCTACCTGCCCGGATGTGACATTCCACTCTCCGATCCGTAGTATGCCAGTTTTCTTTCTCCTGATACGATGTCCTCGCGAGTAGTCCACGCCCGGAGATCGCAATGGGGGACTATCTTACCTCCGGAATATTTTACCCAAGAGGACGCCATCATTATTAACCATACAGTAAAGCTGCATGCCCTCGGGAAAAATTACGGCTGTAGTTTCCCCTTGCTTTCAGCCGTTCGCAGTTCCAGCACAGCAAGGCCGTTTTGGTTAATGTTACAAGGCCCGATCAATCAATCATCCAGATTGTTGCCCCTGCAACTACTGAAAAGGCTGCTGACCGTCTTTAGGAACCACACATTTGTCTGGCCTCTCAACAGATACCCCTCCGTTGTGGTTGCACCTACGGTAGGGCCATCTGTATGGCTGAGGCACTCAAGCCTCCCCACCAACGGCAAGGTTCATGGTTCATGGGGGGAAGCTCATTAATAATGAAAAGTCATTTATTAAAATAATATGTTCATAAACAATTAGCTTCAGTCTGACGGTAAGTCGTGACATTGAAGTAAGAGTACTGCACACCTGTCAAACCTAACCCAGTGAACGTTGGCTACTAATCTGAAATTGTTAAGTGTGGTCTGCTTTTGGCGGGAATTTATAGTTCTGGCTCAAATAATGACAAAAACTTCGACACTCGGTGTTGACTATGCGATGATCACTCGTTGATAGCAGATGAACTATAACTGTGCCACTGATAGATAAGTGTTAGGCAACTAATCCTCTGCCACAACTGCGACTTATAGCCGAGTGAATCAGTGCGGCTGCGTTTACTCACGAACAGTGGAATGATTTTCATTTGCAAACTATTTGGCAGAATGGAAACAGTAGTCCCTAGTAGTCAGTGCTCCATGTGGCGGCAGACATAACTGTCAGCGGATAGAGCGGACTTTTTGTAAGTCTCATAGCGGAAAGATAATGAGGTTACTGTTACATGCGCCACCGTTTGTGGCGACTGGTCCTAACGATCTGGTGCTACGCTTGGACTGCCTCACTAATGGCGAGCTCTGTAGGTACAGCTTAGTTCCATAACTGACGGCGGACACAGCAGCAACCAGACTGCATTTGTAGGATGACAATGTAATTCTGTCAGAAACAGTGAAAGATTTGGAACAGCAGTTGAACGGGATGGATAACATCTTGAAACTAGGTTATAAGGTGAGCATCAATTCGATTAAAACAAATGTAATGAAAAGTAGGTGAAATAAAGCAGCGATTCTGAAGGAAGTAATAACTAAGCGAGTTTTGCTCGTACTTGTGTAACAAAACAAGTGGTAATAGTAGAAGTAGAAATAAAATAAATATCTTTTTCAGAAACGATTTGATTGCTGCTGTCAGAATTCATTATCTACCACAGCATATAAATTTCTTTGCTGAAGGTGTTTGTCTGGAATTTAGCCTAGTATGAAACGTGGATGAAATACATTTCAGAAAAAAAAATATGTTTCCTTGAAGGTGTTCTACAGGTTTGGTAACCGTTGGAGAACAAATTACATAATACTGTAAGATGCCGTTCAATTTATTCTTTAATGTGTGACCGTTCTCGGTCAGACCATCTAAAACATAAAATTTTTTAAAAAAATAAAAAATAAAAAATCCACTTCAGATTGCTCTAAGCACTATGGGACTTAACATCTGAGGTCAAAAGTCCCCTAAACTTAGAACTACTTAAACCTAACTAACCTACGGACATCACACACATCCATACCCGAGGCAGGATTCGAACCTGCGACCATAGCAGCCGCGTGGTTCCGGACTGAAGTACCTAGAATCGCTCGGCCACAGCGGCGGCACCATTTTCCAGAACAAAAGCACATACAAGGAAATTTCACGTGAAGAGCATTTTTGAAAGTTCTAGTATAAATGGATTTCTTCTTCTATATTGATCACCTTTGTACAGTAGTTGTTGAGTAATTGTCCTTGACCAAGAACAATCGCACATCAAAGAATAATTTAAAAAGCAGTTTGTGGTGTCGTTTAACCTCGTTTCTAAAACATGAGTAGATCTTTTTGAAATGTGGTGCTACAGCAAAATGTTGAAGATTAGACAAACTCTGAAAATTAAGAAGTAGTTACTTATAATTAGGAAGAAGATGTTCACGAAGCCGGCCGCGGTGGCCGAGCGGTTCTAGGCGCTTCAGTCGGGAACAGCGGGACTGCTACGGTCGCAGGTTCGAATCCTGCCTCGGACATGGATGTGTGTGATGCCCTTAGGTTAGTTAGGTTTAAGTAGTTCTAAGTTCTAGGGGACTGATGACCTAAGATGTTAATTCCCATAGTGCTCAGAGCCATTTTCGATGTTCACGAAGCTGAAGGAGAAACAGACGTAGTCTAAGATACCAGTGGCCACACAGTGCATGAGACGGTCACAGATGGAGCGTCGACGTAAGCTTCTGGACGAAGGGCGAGTTTCTCTTGGTCAGATTTATTAGTTTACTGTTAAAAGGGTAATCTGGATCTGTGTAGATATTATCATCATCATCATCGCCAACATCGGAGAGCTCCAATTGACTAACATCTCCATCAAATAATTCATTTACAAAATCTTCAAATGCCTTTCAATCTGAATAAGAAATTCTGTGAATCACAAATACTGTTTAGTGTTAATTTATCCCAAGGAGGAAATAAAGTCTGGATCTCGGCTGCGCTATTCCGTCTCTAGAAAGACGGACAAGTACGAGATTTATGTAAGACAGTCGAGCATGGATCATCCACCTCCTCTTACAGGCCAGGATTTGCCTTGCAATCTGTTGAGTAGAGCACCAGGTCCACTAAGTACGCGGTGGTCAGTGGAGTAAGCAAAAAGAGTTGGTAGCGTCAGAGAGAAATGCGAGGGAAGTTTAACAACCCTATTCAAGAACGGAAATCCTATTTAAGAGCAGAAAGAGGGGTCTTCAAGCGCAACTCTTGTATCGCTCTTGGCGCACATTTTAAACAGTTATTACATACAGTTTTTCGTTGGCTAATATCTGAAGTGGTCAGCGTGACGTAGAGGACGAAAAAAACTAGTTTCGTGCTGTTCTTACACATTTCCGTATGCATGTTTTGCCTACTGGCATCGAAATCGGAGAAACTGGTGCAGACTCTTCACAGAAATTTGAGACTTTATTTTCGAATTGCTAAGTTTTAGCTTGGATTGTGAAACAATGATCCTGGGGCGTTTTAATCACCTACTTAATATCTCAGCAAACAACTGTAGTTCACAGAGAGGTAACTAGAACTTGCAGACTAAAACTACGTGAAGAAGGATATGTCTCCACTGTACGAGATATTTCAACTGAATGAATTTACTGTGACGTTCACACAGAACTTTAAAGAAAAAGTCGTGCTATTTCTGCTTGCTGCTGATAAGAGTTTGCAGAAAGAAATCACGTGATTTCTGCTTGCTGCTGTTCGTATGTATCGATAAAGAGCTTGACGTAAAAGAAAATTTCAAATCAGATTGTTAGGCAATCAAGACACGGTAGTTGGGCCAAGTTTGAACGAGCTACCTTACTGACACTAACACATCATGCGAAACTTACTTTCGACTTTCATTTTTGCACACTTATGTAACATTAAAAAGACTGAAAATAAGTGTACTTTCTAGAAACAAGAATTGCAGAACACTTCGTAGTGGTATATATGCCCAATTTTGATAAAATAATAAGTCCTTTATAACACAACTGTAGCATTGGCTAACAAGAAATTGCACTTGTGAGAAATACATCACTTGAAAAACATTAGGCTCCAAACTTAAGTACGCGTGTAAAGCAGTTAATTTAAGACCTGTAATAGCAGAAAATTCGAAGACGTTTGACAACGTTGTCATTCACACGAAAAAAAACTTAAATATGTGCAGACCACAATCGGTAATTCACTTAGCACTGTGATTGTGAACACAAGTCTTTTGAGTATACTAAATGAATCGGAAGCTAGGAGAATACACTACCTTTCAGTCGTTGTCGGCTATGTTAGGAACAATGAGACTGACTGTTATGATTTTCTTAGGGGAGGTACTCTGCTTCCTATAGTTATTTGATTCTCTCTGTGAGACTACGAACAGCACAGGATGTGTTGCTGGGATCAGGAACTGTTAACTTTTGAACTGGAGCCATAGGCGTGCCATCTGCGCCCACGCCTTTGGTTTCCGCACTGTCTCCACCAGACCGTTACGTCAAAATGCCCTGATTATATGAAACAGTTCTGCAACAACTGATACTACACAAAACATTAGATCATTACAATAACCTTCCTCCTTACTAACTTACCCGGCCGTAGTGACCGAGCGGTTCTAGGAGCTGCAGTCTGGAACCGCGCGACAGCTACGGTCGCAGGTTCGAATCCTGCCTCGGGCATGGATGTGTGTGTTGTCCTTAGGTTAGTTAGGTTTTAGTAGTTCTAAGTTCTAGGGGACTGATGACCTCCGAAGTTAAATCCCATAGTTCTTAGAGCCATTTGGACCATTTGAACTTACTTACCAACTTAATATTAAACTCCAGATGCTACGAAGTACAGCTAAATCCTCCAGAATTATTACTGGTACGTTTCAGCTACTGAATGCTTTCTCGTCGTTCGCAGATGGTCGGAAGATACCTCCATTCTTTTCTATAACTCTTCTCATGGCTGAACCAAAAATCTAAATTTCTCCTGTGATAACATTCCGTTCCCTTAAACCTTTCTTTGTTAAGTACCTTTACAATTTATCTTGATATTACTCTGGTTAGCAGTTTATAAGCATAATATGCCACCCTGAACGTCTGGTATTTTACTCTTTTATCCGCTAACGTAGTCTTCACTCTTTACGTATGTTTCTGTATGGGGCGATGAAAGAATTTTCGTCTGAGAGCGATGCTGCAGCGTACATATACGCAACGTGGCACGACCTCGATGTGGGTATTGTATCCGTAGACAAAGCTGACACTTGGCGCGGTTTACAGGCTGATAGCGACAATAAAGGCTTTTCCCATATACAGTCGCTCCCATCAGGCTCCGCGCCAAGTGCCTACTTTTGAGCGTATAATATATAAGCACCGAGATTTAGGCAAGGAATTAGTGTTACAATCGTGTCTTTACGACGTATGTGCCGTAAATGCGGAAAAGTTAACTATGCCTACGTTTCTACCACATGCGTCCAAACAGGACTAAAGTACTATTATTCATTTCTTGGCTGCCGAAGAACAAAACCGCCAGTTATCCATAGGCGAACGAAAAATGTGTATCGGGCACCAAGTTCCTTACTTGTCGCGATTCGACACGAGAAGTACGTCGATCTGGGAGACCAACTTCATCGATTACGAACAAGGGCGAGGCACTCAGGCATCCGTCATATAGTCTCTCCGCATGCGATTATCGCGCCTTCGGTCCCTTAAAGAAGAGGTTGAAGGGTCGGTGATCCCTGTCCGACGAGGATATGCAGCAGGCATTTATGGACTTCTTCAAGCAGTAGGACACGGTGTTCTACCAAATGGGTATCTTCAACTGGGCGCCTTGTTGGAATGGTTGCCTCAGTGTTCACGGCGATTTTGCCTGATTGGCATATCGATTCTGGACTGTACGGCCATCCAACGGAAACTTTTTGATCGAACCTTGTATCAACTTAATCCTCTGCATTTGCTGATGGAGGACACAGTGGACTTTATGAAAGTTCCTTTATGAACCGTCCAATTAAAAATTAAAATATGCTCCGTTGTACTGTCTACGACTAAAGTGCCGAGTATATGCCCATGAGAGGAATCTTCTGTAACTTATTCCCGGTGCTTCTCGCCAGTAGAGATATTTCTAAATCCAGAACCTACCACATGGGATTCTTGCGCCACCACTTTAACCTACTTCTTTCCTTGGTGCTCCGACACATTTGCGTCACAATAGGTCAGAACGTACTATGTTTTCAGAAATTAATAAATTAGCTTGAGTTTACAGGCCAAACTCAAATACTTAATGGACATGGACAGAATCTCGTACTGATATTGTTAAAGGTAGCCAGAAAAAAGTAAATAAATGAAATACAATCTTTCTTCTCTAATGTACACTATATCCCCGTGCTCTAAACCATGCAGAAATGGTGCATGGGAAGAGCAACTGCCAGTAAGCTTCCATATGAACAGAAACATAATTTGTCTGATTTTCTCGCCATCTTCATTTCGCGAGACGTACGTGGATGAAAATAATACATAGTAAATGCTTTAAAGGACAGTCTTGGGATGTGGGTAGGCTGGAATATCGTGATACATGAATAAATCAGAATCTAAAGCTTTATAAAGTCTAGAAATAATTAGTCTGCTTGATTACATACATCAGTATCTCTTCAGGTATCAGTTGTGAACAGTGCGAGTTGAGTTTCACATGACCATTGTTTCCTGATGTCCTGTCATTTTCACTGGCAATGTTCATTCTTTGCACCTCATAATGCTGGAATTCTGTAGTTAACAGGTTGTATACATACAGTTTGTTAACTTTGCCTTTTTAATCGTCAGGATTCTAACATTAATTCAGAGCTGAAACATAATAAACTACAAGGAAGAAAATAGACTTTCATATTGGAAGCAGTAAGTGAAATCTGGATTCCCAGGACAGAGCGTATCGGGTTGTGGAAAGGGGCCACCATCAATTACTGTTAGTTGTACAAGAACACACAACATTATTCCTCAAATCAATGCACAGTTTTCTCTTTAAAACAACATAGATCAAATCACGGCTGAGGGCCCAATTAACTTTTCCAAAACGAGTTTAAATGATTGCTTATAAAACATCAGGAATTCGAGAAACGGCTGAAGGCCTTACCGAAGTAAAATTGCCATATCTTATCGGGTAAAGGGCTAAATAATATTTTAGACCAGCTAAGGAAATTCTTTGAAGGCCAAGAAACATTTACCAAATTTCGGCTAAAGGCTATGTTAAGAAAAATTCAAATTAATTCTTCGGCTGAAAGCACAATAAAAGCTTTTACACAAGACAACAGAAAAAATAAGTTAAGAAAATTTGAAGTATCTTGTCGGCTGAAGCCCCAAACAATTATTCAAAAATAATGAAAGACAACCTTAAGATAAACATATGCGGAACACGGTTGAAGGCCGTTTCAAGAATTCAAGATAATTAAAGACAAAATTTACAGACAAGGATTTACATATTAAAGCCACAGATTCTGAAACAAACGCGGCTGCTGGCCTAAATGCAGAGCAACAAAAATACTTGACAGGGGGTTCGGCTGAAGGCCATACACTAAACATAGAACAGACCAATTAATACAGGGCTGAAGACCTGGCACAGTACCTGCGACTAAATAAAACGACAATCTCAAACAACAAACAGTGATGCTCAGAAGTGTTCCAAGGGTCGGCCTGGGGAGGAAACTCTAAGCATAGTTTAGGTGAGACAGGCAGCCAAGCTAACACTAAAGAATCAGGTGGCAACACGAGCTAGGGACGGCTGAAGAACCAACCAACAGCCTAATCAATTCGCTTCCGCCCGACACACTCGCTGCTCTATTTCAACCGACCGACTGACTACTCCAGTACACAGACAGCATTCATCTGCTCAGTGGAAATAACCGAAGCACAGACAGCATTCATCTGCTCAGTGGAAATCACCGAAGCTACACACTGTTCCACGTAAACACACATGCAAAAGAACTCGAACAATCGTGAAATCAATCACTGTGGAACAACAAGGACGAATCAATTCTACCCACAGGGAGTTTCCACAAAGGGTCGGCGACCAAATACTCGTCTTCCGATGACACGACCGACCGAACGACCAACCCAGGTCGTTCCCACTCAAGTTACGTGTGTCGGCAACTGTGGGGCGAGTCTAGGCTGTCCAGGGCTGACTGCACCTCCAACCCGACTTAACTCGATGTCCGTTCGGAATTCGGAGGCACAGCGACCCGGGCACCTTGGCTCGGACCCTTCCACACAGAGGTAACTTTTGCCCATTGGCCACGATATCTCTCCACAAGGAAGGAACCGACCCACGTCCAGGAAGAAGACGAACTGACGAGGCCCAGAAACTGCAAAAAGACCAAGTGTGTTTACGTGGAACCGTGTGTGGCTGCGGTGATTTCCACTGAGCAGATGAATGCTGTCTGCGTCGCCCGATGAGACGACCAACCAAACGACAAACCAACGTTCATCCCGCTCCAATCTCCTTCCGTCGGACAGTTCATGTGTGTCGCCAGCAGTCTGCTAGCACTGGCTGTCCGCATCTCACTGGCGCTCTGTCCCCGACTCCACTGATGGTCCATCCCCGACTCCACTGCTGCTGTGTCCGGACTGAACTACCGACAAACCACGACCTGTAAATCCTAGCGGAAGCTCCAGAGATGGTACGACAGTGCACTTATCGATAAGTGCTGCTGCTGCCACTCACGGGAAAGCAAACCAGCAACCTAGTGACGCCAGTAAATCGAATTAAAAGAAAAAACCAGGCTACAGATCCACAAAAACAATATGAGAGTAATAAACGGCATGACCCAAACCACGCACGGCTCAGTAAGAATTCCGCTACTACGACATGTGAAATGAGTTGTTGCCGTTTTTATTGTCTTCAGTCCTGAGACTGGTTTGATGCAGCTCTCCATGCTACTCTATCCTGTGCAAACTTTTTCATCTCCCAGTACCTACATCCTTCTGAATCTGCTTAGTGTATTCATTTCTTGGTCTCCCTCAACGATTGTTACCCTCCACGCTGCCCTCCAATAACTAAATTGGCGATCCCTTGATGCCTCAGAACATGTCCTATCAACCGATCCCTTCTTCGAGTCAAGTTGTGCCGAAAACTCCTCCCCAATTCTATTCAATACATCCTCATTAATTATGTGATCTACCCATCTAATCTTCAGCATTCTTCTGTAGAACCACACCGAAATGAGTACCAAACGTATTAATGGAAGACCGGTTTGAGAATCCTAGCACGTAGAGAGTTTTTAACTCTTTGCGTCAAATGTTTAGAAGTGAAAAGTCAGGGCGCGATAACTGTTGTTCCATATAAAATGTTTCCCGACACGAGGCATCCTTACGCATTGTGTTTGCCTCTGAGACATGACAGGGCGTCGGCATTCCGCGGCGTGTGTGTACCTTGTGTGTAGCCTACAACCAAAGCAGCTTCTCTGTATGGAAGGTGAGTAGATAGAGCAAAATCACAGATTCTGATTCAATTCTAAAACATCTTTCTGCGCAGCGAGACACTCAATGAGATTTTCGTGTTGAAAATCCCTCTATTTATTTACTGGAGTAGGTAGTATGCAGCGCAGCTAGTTAGTAGACCCTGCTGCTTCGGTGAAATCTCGTCGTCCTCGGGCCGGCGAATACTGAAGGGCACTTCGCATTGAAGGAAAGACTCAGCGAATAATTTGTTTCTAACAGAAGTCTTCCCACCCAAAGCGATCTGTTATCCTTGGGCCCTGTATCATCATCATCAGTTATCTGCTATATTAGCAGGTCCCTTGCCTCTCCATTTTCTGCGATCCATTGCTTCCTTGTTAAGGCTGCTGTATGTTGTAACATCCATCATGTCATCCAGTATCTGGAATCTCTTCCTTCCTCGCTTCCTTTTCCCTTCTACATAAGCTTCTAAAACTGTTTTTATCAGTCCGTCATTCTTTCTTAATACTTGCTCAATCCAATTTCTTTTTCTTCTCTTTATTACATCTAGTAACTGTCTTTTCTGTCTGTATCTCTTCATTTTTTACTCTGTCCATCCAACTTATTCATTCCATCCTCCGCCATGTCCAGATCTCAAAAGCCTACATCCTGTCTCTGTCTTTTTTCCTCATAGTCCATGCTTCAGCGCCATATGGAGGAATACTCCATACAAGACATTTTATGAGTCTCTTTCTGAGTTCCCTGTCCAGACCGCTGCAGAAAATTCTCGTTTTCTTATAAAACGCCTCTTTTGCCACTGCTATTCTTGTTTTTTAATTTCTATGGTGCACTTCCAGCCGGTGTCTATCCTGCTTCCAAGATACTTAAAATGTAGCACCTGTTCTAGTATTTCTGCCATAATTTTTACTTCCTTGTTTCCCCATAGTGTCAATAATTTTGTTTTATTTGTGTTAATTTTCATTCCATATTTTTTCCGTTAGTTGCAATGGTCTCCACCAAATCCTGTAATTCTTTTTCCCCCCTGGCTACAAGGACTATGTCATCAGCAAACCTCAAACACTCTACTCTTCTTCCTCTAATTTCTACTCCTTTGCCATCTAATGAGCATTAGTCAATCATATTTTCCAAGTAGAGGTTGAAAAGAGTAGGTGATACACAGCATTCTTGTCTTACTGCTTTTTCTAGTCTGATCCAGTCTGTACTTTCTCCTCTCACTTTAACTGAAACTTTTTGATTAAAATATAATGAGTTTATAAGTCCATTCTCTTTTCCCTCATTATAGCCACCAGCTTGTCCGAAACCACATTGTCAAATGTCTTTTCTAGATCGATGAAGCACATACATAGGTCTCTTCCTTTTATACTCCATTTTAGTTTGAGAAGAGTCGTAGAAGATATATTTTACCAGAGTTTTCAACGTCGCCTGGTACTAGAGCGGTTGCTTTCCTAACTCTGACGTGACGTCATTTGTCCCGGAGCTCAGTGAAGCCCTGCAACCGCAGCCCGTGGGCCACAAACAAGCAGCGAGCGCTTTACACTTTCTCCCTCGGTGGCGCCCTTTAGCACGGACTGCGCGTGTGTCAAAACCCTCCCCCGCACGGGCGCTGCGCCCGTTGTGGGCAGATGGAACGGCGCGCACGTTAAAAATACAACGGCTCGCAGCGCGTGGGCGTGCAGCGCTAACGAGGAGGGCAAACACAGCCAAACTTGCTGCCGATACAATAGCCGCGAGGGCGCCGCCGCGACGCCAGCGCTCTCCGGCGGCGCGCGCCTACACTACCGACGAAGCCGCTGCCGTTCTTTTGATGGCGTGGGATGAATGCGTTTTAAAAGTATTCGTGCAACTGATGACGCTGAGGCTCCACGGATGTTCTCGTAATTTGTGCTTCAAACTAAGCATTTTCCAAAAGAATTGCGTAGGTTTCCGCGGCCAGAGTCAGTCGACATAAAAGTTTGGTACCGCGTCATAATGTAAAAAACTACCGCTGCTTGAGAAAAACCAACGTTTCGGCCACGGTTGCAGCGGCCTTCTTCTGGCTCTAGTGGTGCGTTCTATCTAAACAGTGTCCTTTATATTTTGTTGTTAGTGTTCACTGCGCATGTCATTACGTCATAATTTTAAAATGGTAGTTAGTTTCATTGGTCACTTAAGGATGAAGGAGAGGGAACTATATTTTAATAGGTCATTGCGGTGGAGGGAGAACGTCGGATGAGAAGCTGGCTGCTGTTTGCCAACTGCTGGACGTCGCCCGCGCGCGGCAGTTACTCGCCGGTAGCGCTCGTGCCTCGTGTTGACAGTGTGGTCTGTTGGGCTCTGACTGCTGGCAGCCAAGACGGGGCAAGCCTGAGTCCATCCTCCCTGTTCATGTTATTAGGGTGTTTACGTATTTCGATGGCCTCTCTGATTTTGCGTTTCGTCATATTTGGCCTGCTTCGCCAACACACAGGCTTCGCTGAATTTTATTTCTTTTCCGCAGTCTTGGTGATGTTCTGCCACTGAGGATTTGTTGTGTTGCCCTAGACGAATATAACGCTCGTGTTCCCGTATGCGCGTTACTATTGGCCTACCAGGCTCGCCGATGTATGCCTCTCTACATTCGCATTCCACCTTGTAAACGCCTACGGTGTGTAATGCATCCACCTTGTCCTTAGAGGAGCCTAGCACGTCCTGGATCCTACGACTACTATAGAAGACAGGCTGCACCCCAACGCGGCGAAGGTGTTTGCCTATTCGGTCAGTAACGTTTTTCACATAAGGTAAGCGTACTGTTGGCAGCAGTTTGTCTATTTCTTGCTTATCTTTCGTGCTTGTGTTCGTCGAAAAGGCTTTGTTTATCGACTTACGGCTGAAGCCATTGGCTAGAATCGTTGCGCGTAACCTTTTAAGCTCAGGTGTGTACAAAGCTTCGTCCAAGATTCAGTGGAAAATATGTTACAGTCGGTACACTTCCTTGTTTGCATACCACTACGATATCAAGTTGTGTAGGTGTGCTCACTCGACAGTCTCAGACTTGGTTCAGATTTTATGTATAGGTTTGCTAATCAAGCAAAAGAAGAGACAAATATTTCTAACGTCCTTTTTAGGCCTACATCGGTATCTCCTAGGTCCTTTCAATAGCTCTTCGATCATCAGGTTGGGTCTCTCTAGTTTGGCAAACTTTTCTGTCATTGGCCCTCCTCCTGAAGCCGGTATGGACGATGCTGCTGCTGTCCTTCGTGATATGACAGACATATGCAACCTCGGTCTACCTCTTGTGTTCTTCCGATTAGTTGTCCATTGACCCATATGTTTAACGACGCTATAATGTTTCAGCAGATGGCCGGCCTACGTATCGCTGCTACGTTAGATAAGCTTCTGAAGAAGACACAGATTCTCTTCCTCCACGGTGTAAGCACATCTTCATTTGTTTTGGCTTCTCCGATTGTCCATGTTTCACTTCTGTACAACAACACAGCACAGGTACTAAAACTTCTTTCTTGAAATATTTGTTTATTCCAGTGAATGTAAAAAGGTTTATTCTCATGTTACAAACAGTCTTTGCCTGGTGGATTCGGTTCGCGACGTCTGTCTTAGATCCTCATCATGATATAATTTTAATCGCTGGGCGTGCGAAGAATTCGATAGGCTTCAGCCTCACTGTTTACTGAGCAAAGAGCATCGTTGGTTTGCCTACTCACCGCTAATAGTTTTATATTAGTTTTTTTGATTTTAATTTTATAGGAAGAGCTGAGGCTGGTCTACATCTGATCCTGCATCCCTTCCAATTTTTGTTCTTGAAAAAAATCAGAAACCAGTTGCACAAAAGAAATGTTATTTCTTTACAGATTTCGGGCACTTTATGTCCTTGTCCCCCTACATCTTTCTGTTTGAGACCTTTCTCTCCCTTCCCCCATCAAAATGCCCCGCCTCCCCCCCCCCCCCCCCCCAAACTGACCACGTTTTCTCACAGTCTACTATGATTGCAGTGCTTTGTCATCAGTTTCTGTCATATAAGTGATTTTCTCACTTAGATACAGATGCGAATCTGTCGACTGTCATAGTCGGAACGTTATCATTCAGTGAGCTAGTGCTTTACTCATTTGACTACAGTAACAATTAATTTAGTTGTTCCTATATATCAGTTTTCCGTCTTTTCCAGTTCTCGCACTTAGTGTTTGGTGTCCTTATACCATATTGGCAAACGTACTATGATCCGTATGTAAGCAATCACGAGCGCTTTCTGCATTAACGCAAGTTATTATTCTATTAAATGTTTTTTTTTTGTACTTTTACTACGCTCTGTACACCTGCTTATTTTTTATGTTCACTAATAATGCGGTAGTTATTAGTATATACCATATCTTTATCTTTAAATTTATAATATTCCGGAAAATTTTAGCGACGTCGGGCGCATTAGGGCATCGAAATTAATCAGTGATACGAGTTGAAAAGCCGACCTCTGTGACCGAGCGGTGCTAGGCGCTTCAGTCCGGAACCGCGCTGCTGCTACAGTCGAATCCTGCCTCGGGCATGGATGTGTGTAATGTTCTTAGGTTAGTTAGGTTTAAGTAGTTCTAAGCCTAGAGGACTGATGACCTCAGATGTTAAGTCCCATAGTGGTCAGAGCCATTTGAACCATTTGGGAGGTGAAGGGCCTCGTCTAGCGCTGTAAGAAGAAGAACAGATATTCACGGGAGCTGCTGGGTGTGATATCACAATCCAGTTTTATCTAGAATAAAAGTTTTTTCATTAGTCTAAGGAAGATTAATACATATTCAAACAAACTAAAACTAAAGCGGCTGCCATGTCACCTTCATTGTACATCTGGGATACGAGTCATAAAAATAAAATAACAAAGATTAGGGTACGTACGGAGGTATATAGACAATCATTTCTCCCCTATCAGTACTCGGGGGTGGAATATGAAAGAAAATCGATAATCCATAATAGTCTTACGATATACCCTCCACCATCCACCGTACCGCGGCTTATGTAGTATTATGTGTCTGGATGTTGATCCATCGGTAATGCAGGAATTCAGTGTGGTGTTGGACCACCTTAGCCTTGATGACAGCTTCCAATCTTGCAGTCATACGTTCAGTCAGGTTGCTACGGTCGCAGGTTCGAATCCTGCCTCGGGCATGGATGTGTGTGATGTCCTTAGGTTAGTTAGGTTTAAGTAGTTCTAAGTTCTAGGGGACTGATAACCACAGCAGTTGAGTCCCATAGTGCTCAGAGCCATTTGAACCATTTCAGTCAGGTGCTGAAAGGTTTCTTGGGGAATGGCAGTCCATTCTTCACGGAGTGCTGCACTGAGAAGACGTATCGATGTCGGTCGGTGAGGCCTCGCACGAAGTCGGCGTTCCAAAACATCCCAAAGGTGTTCTATGGGATTCAGAAGAGGACTCTGCGCAGGCCAGTACATTACAGGAATGTTATTGTCGTGCAACCACTACGCCACAGGCCTTTCATTATGAAAAGTTTCTCCATCGTGTTGAAAGATGCAGTTTCCATCCCCGAATTGCTCTTCAACAGTGGGATGGTGCTTAAAACATCAGTGTAGGCCTGCGCTGTGATAGTGTCACGCAAAACAACAGGAGACTAAAGCCGCCGCCCCCCCCCCCCCTCCCCTATGAAAAAACATGACCACACCATAATATCACCCCCTCGGAATTTTATTGTAGTCACTACACACGCTGACAAATGACGTTCACCGGGCATTCCCCATACCCACACCCTGCCATCAGATCGCCACATTGCGTACCGTGATTCATCACTCCACACTGGTTTTTCCACTGTTCAATTGTCCAATGTTCACGCTCCTTACACCGAGCGAGGCGTCGTTTGGCATTTACCGGCGTGATGTGTGGCTTATGAGCAGCCGCTCGACCATGAAATCCAAGTGATCTCATCTCTCGCCTCACTTCCATAGTACTTGCAGTGGATCTTGATGCAGTTTGGAATTCCTGTGTGATGGTGTGGATTGATGTCTGCCTATTACACATTACGACCCTCTTCAATGGTCGGCGGTGTCAGTCAAGAGACGAGGTCGGCCTGTACGCTTTTGTGCGGTACGTGTCCCTTCACGTTTTCACTTCCCTGTCATATCGGAAACAGTGGACCTAGGGATGTTCCGGAATGTGGAAGTCTCGCGTACCGACGTGTCATACAAGTGACAACCCATCACTTTACCACGATCGAAGTCCGTGAGTTCTAGGCGACTGATGACCTCAGAAGTTAAGTCGCATAGTGCTCAGAGCCATTTGAACCATTGAAGTCCGTAAGCGGAGCGCCCCATTCTGCTCTCTCACGACATATAATGACTTCTCAGGTCGCTGATATGGAGTACCTGGCAGCAGATGGCAGACAATGCACCCAAAATGAAAAACGTATGTTTTTGTGGGACACTTTAGATCACGTGCTGAAATTTTGATTGGTCAGTGTTTGCACAATATCAATCACATAGCACGCTATGAGCAGCAAATAGGGAAGCAAGTTCATGTACGCAAACTGGAGGATACGGCAAAAGAACTGCTATAAAAAAAGAATAGAAACTGCTAGTTGAGAAAGCGGGCCATATCAGATTGCAAGCGATGCTTACAAATTACTTACCACTCGAAATGAGCTGGAATGGAGGTTAAATGGTTGCAGTACGCTCTCCACGCATCACCTGGTGGTAAGCAGACGTTACGCATCTGATTTCGTTGGAGTCCTCGTAGAGACAATATCATAATCTGGGTAAAGCTCATGTTGTCAGAAATACAAGAGGCGCACGTATGGATTAGCTAAGTGAAGAGGTAAATCGACTGAGTAGTCGCCTAAGGAATGAATGTAGTTTTAGCTGTTTATTTCTCGCATTGCGGTATCTGTCACCATTGCTAACGATAGGTTGGGGCTGGAGAGGGCTTCTGTCTAATGGAATGGTGGTGTTGAATCATGAATCACCGAGAATGTTGCAAAACATTTCAAATGCGTACAATAGCATTTATAACACAGAGGTGTATATGAATGTAACTCTCAGGTCGACCTGTGTGTAACTGGAATACAGTCACAAGCCCTGTGCACATGTCACCTACAGGCTCTAGCCTACAACTCGTTAAACAGCAAGACTGCACATCTTCGGAGTGAGATGTAAGTAATGTACTTGCTTATAAACTAACTTCTATATGCCCTCATCAACGGTTTTCTTTTTAAATACGAGCTGCATAGCAATGGGAGATGCATCATATTTCAAATTAAATAGTTCCTGAATCGTATATATCATGTAGGCACTCGATGTCAGGTAAGATCACGCTACAGTATACCGGGTGTAAATTTTAAGTTGACACACCAGAATAACTGGCCTCTGTGGCCGAGCGGTTCTAGGCTCTTCAGTCCGGAGCCGCGCTGCTGCTACGACCGCAGGTTCGAATCCTGCCTCGGTCATTGATGTGTGTGATGTCCTTATGTTGTTAGTTAGGTGATTGGGACTGATGAATTCAGATGTTAAGTTCCATAGCGCTTAGAGCCATTTGAACAAACCAGAATAACTGGAAAAACAAACTTCACACGAAATTCTGTGTAGAATCCAAAATTAGTTATTTTCCAGGGGGACATCTGCTTGTGCTTAAATTAGCCCGCCACCTCATCCCCCGGGGGGTGAGATGGGAGGCAACTTGAAAATTTCAAATGGGAAACCCCATTTTTATTGCAGAATCACATTCTACATTAAAAACTATTCTACATAAAAAACGATGTACATTTTCTCTTTGTTTTGAATCTTGGTATTCGGCGCTGTGATTCAAGAAAACCCATGTTCTCATTTTTTCATGCAGAACGGTTACGGATGAATAAAAAACACTTATTTACTCCATAAATTTTGATTCGCTAAAACTAAAACTCTCCTTCTCTCCCCATAGAGTGGTGTTTGAGAGAGAGGAATTAGAGTTTTACAAATGTTGACACAAATATAAATTTTTTCCCGCAGATTCGGATATTTGGGTCAAAATTTGTAAAACTCTAATTCCTGTCTCTCAAAACCCAACCTATGGGAAGAGGGAGAGAGTTTTAGTTTTAGCGAATCAAAATATACGAAGTAAATAAGTAGTTTTTGTTTATCCGTAACCATTCTCCAAGTAAAAATGAGAACATGGATTTTCTTGAATTACAGAGCCAACTACCAAGAATCAAAACAAATGTTTAAGACAAAATGAACGTAGTTAATTGCGTAGAATCTGATTCTGCAATAAAGAATGGGGGTTCCTAATTGAAATTTTCAAGTTTCCTCCCGCCCCACCGCCAGGGGGCTGGGGTAGCGGGCTAATTGTAGCTCCAGCAGGCGTCTCCCTACCCGAATCTCGTGGTCGTGCGGTAGCGTTCTAGCTTCTCACGCCCAGGTTCCCGGGTTCGATGCCCGGCGGGGTCAGGTATTTTCTCTGCCTCGTGATGGGTGGGTGTTGTGTGCTGTCCTTAGGTTAGTTAGGTTTAAGTAGTTCTAGGGGACTGATGACCATAGATGTTAAGTCCCATAGCGCTCAGAGCCATTTGAACCATTTTTTAGATGTCCCCCTCGAAAATAATCAACTTTTGATTCTACACATTTTTTCGTGTCAAGCTTATTTTTCGATTTATTCTGGTTTGTCTACTTAAAATTTACACCCTGTATGAGACGAAGATGACAAATGCGATAGTGAAGTGTGGCCACGGTAGAGTTTATCACTGGTGCCAAAATGACTTCGTTATTGGACAGTCCTCTTAAAGTATTTTTCTCCATTGTGCTGGCATCTAGCAGGGGGATGTTGAATGAAGCTTTGGTTGGATGCGAGATGGAAGCTGTCCACAGAAGATAGAGATCAGTGTCAAACCACAGCAGCCTATCCTGGGGGTAGGGAAGCGTGGCGCAGCGCCGCCTTAGACTGCCGTATCTTGGCAACCGACTCGGGCGACGAGAGGTCAGCTATACTTCTAATTTTATTGCCCTTCGAACAATGTAGCTTGAGTTGGGCATCGTTAGTCTGACTCCTTTACAGTTACCTGCCTGCTATGGCTGAACCTCTACAGTACAGCCTGCTGTGTCATCATAGCACGCAAGCATTACCATTAGGTCAAAGTCACATGCCACCTGGATGCTTTTTGTTTCACATTATTATTTTTTCATATTTTTTATTTTTATTATTTCCTATTTTGTTTTATATTTTTCATTTTTTAGAATTTTGTTTAAGTTTTTACGTTTTTTAGTTTTTTGTTTTATAGTTGGATAAATTTCGTTCTTGTTCGCATAAGAATGTATATATAAAAATATGAAAAATGACATATACTTAATAAAGTACAAAAAATAACAGCAAAAGTAAATATTGTACCAAACGAAATATTGAATACAGTGTGAAGTTTATGGTAACAGTGTATGTAAATAGCTTATATGACGTAGATAATCTTAGGATACGACCATGTTACGTTGATAAACTTACATTAAAGCTTACTACACCGCAATCTGAACGATTCCCACAAATAAATAGTACACTATTGAAAAGCATACATCTTGCAATTATCTTTAATCTCCAAATTCTTCTCACTGTTTGTTTAAAGTATGCAACAACAAAAAGTGATAATTAAGAAGCCGAACTAGAAAAACTGAGCTGAATAATTTTGGAGCGGAATGTTGCAACAACCAATTCGAGTTAAGTAGGAATATGATCGGCTGAAATATGCAGAAGAACTGGGAAACAATGTATGCTTGGCAATAGACTGTCAGCTTTGCAACCCCATACGAGAATTGATTGATTTAAGCTTATTTTGTCTAAAAATAAATTTTCTAAAAGGTAGCATAGTAGTTTTTGAAGAAAACGCTGTAAAATATTATTGGTTAGGTATACTGTGACCTTCCTTTTGACAATTATTTAACAGTAATTTTCGACTTCGTTTAATTTCCTGCACGGTCAATGCTGATGCTTTAAATACTCGATCAAACAATATATAATTTTGTTCAGGGCTGACCATAATTCTGGTTTGGTATGTGCATTGTTTTGCACTTTGAAAGATTTCTAGATGATTTTGAGCCATCTTTATAATATAAGCGAAGAAGCGACAGTCAAGCTGTAATAATCAGTTTTTTAAATTGTATCCGAATGCAGCGCTTAAAAGTAACACATTTCTACGAAAAGCAATTTCATGTGCTTGCGCATGATTTTTCGCACGTAAATCGAAAAGAAAGAGATATTTATGCAACCTATTCTTATAATTATCGTAATAATATTTTTTTTTACCATGTGTATCACTTTAAACCATCTCAGCACGTGCAATTTGCTTGAAACCTGTTTTACATGCATTTTATGTGCTAATTCAAATTTCTATATCGTGTCAACGTATAAAGCTTCCACAACAATAGGACGGCCATTAATTACATGCATTTATCTACTTTCTTACAAAATTTGAACAGAGTCGCTCAGTTCTGAAATACAGTAGTGGCGTGCGTAACAGAACTCAGAAAAAACTTGCTTTTCCAGGTAAAATGCGAATGAAGCTGAATTTTTTAAATCGAGCATAAAATTTTAATGTTAGAATGCATGTTTTAGTCTTCTGATTTACACTAAACCGTTTCTGCTCGTGCTCTCCTCTGCTGTTCTAGTCAACTGATTCACAATAAACCGTTTCTGCTCGTGCAGTTCACGTAAAAACTAATTTTACATGGTACATGTAGCTCGAAATTCAACATTCGTACTCGACAACAGATAAAGATTATTGGATTAAAAAATTACTTTTTAACTTTATCCAGTCATCTACCTTCATGCAAAGTTTGAACCCATTCGTACAAGTTTAAAGTACAAAAACCTTCCAGAAAAATATGTCCTTCTCATGTAAAATCCTATTGAAGCAAGATTTCTTTCAAACACTTAAAACTTATCTTAGAACTACGTCCGACCACTCGTGAAGTAAATCTTAACCATCAGTTTCGTTCCAGTTCGAAGTTATTTAAGGGTAGCCCTTTTTGCGCATAAAATCTGAACGAGCATGACTGCTTTTACACGTAGAATCCGAACGGTCCATAATGCTTTTATCTGAGCATTAATTTCAGCCTAATTAAAATACAGGGTGATTCAAAAAGATTACCACAACTTTAAAAATGTGTATTTAATGAAAGAAACATAATAAAACCCTTCTGTTATACATCATTACAAAGAGTATTTAAAAAGGTATTTTTTCACTCAAAAACAAGTTCAGAGATGTTCAATATGGCCCCCTCCAGACACTCGAGCAATATCAACCCGATACTCCAACTCGTTCCACACTCTCTGTAGCATATCAGGCGTAACAGTTAAGATAGCTGCTGTTATTTCTCGTTTCAAATCATGAATGGTGGCTGGGAGAGGTGGCCGAAACGCCATATCCTTAACATACCCCCATAAGAAAAAATCGCAGGGGGTAAGATCAGGGCTTCTTGGAGGCCAGTGATGAAGTGCTCTGTCACGGGCTGCCTGGCGGCCGTTCCATCGCCTCGGGTAGGTGACGTTCAGGTAGTTACCGACAGATAAGTGCCAATGTGGTGGCGCTCCATCCTGCTGAAATATGAATTGTTGTGCTTCTTGTTCGAACTGAGGGAACAGCCAATTCTCTAACATCTCCAGATACTGTAGTCCAGTTACAGTAGCACCTAAGAAGAAAAAGAACTTTATTGGCTGAAATGGCACAGAAAACGTTCACCTTAGGCGAGTCACGTTCATACTGAGTTGTTTCCCGCGGATTCTCAGTGCCCCATATACAGACATTGTGACGGTTGACTTTCCCGTTAGTGTGGAAAGTTGCTTCATCACTAAACACAATCTTTGAAACGAAAGATTCATCTGTTTCCATTTGAGCAAGGATAAAATCACAGAAATCGATTCTTTTAATCTTATCAGCTGCAGACAGTGCTTGAACCAATTTCAGACGATAAGGTTTCATAACTAACCTTTTTCGTAGGACTCTCCATACAGTTGATTGTGGAATTTGCTGCTCTCTGCTTGCTCTGCGAGTCGATTTTCCTGGGCTGCGAACAAATGCTTTTCTGGATGCGTTCTCGGCCGTCCAGAACTTTTCCCTTTGCACAAACACCCATTCTCTGTAAACTGTTTATACCAACGTTTAATACACCACCTGTCAGGAAGTTTAACACCATACTTCGTTCGAAATGCACGCTGAACAACTGTCGTCGATTCACTTCTGCCATGCTCAATAGCACAAAAAGCTTTCTGTTGAGAGGTCGCCATCTTAGCATCAACTGACGCTGACGCCTAGTCAACAGCGCCTCAAGCGAACAAATGTACAACTAAATGAAACTTTATAGCTCCCTTAATTCGCCGAGAGATAGTGCTTAGCTGTGCCTTTTGTCGTTGCAGAGCTTTAAATTCCTAAAGTTGTGGTATTCTTTTTGAATCACCCTGTATTTTGCAAAAGGAATCTTTTCATGCAGTATTTACCACTAATGAATTGAATATCCAGTCTAGCTGAGAGAAGTGGGCATACAACGACCTTGGTCATGGAGAACTTAGTTTACTGGTGAACCATCGTCTAGAAACCTATGTACAAATCATTCCTCTAAATATGCACTACCGGTCAATTTAGTATACACGCTAGCTGAGGGAAGTGGCTAGACAACGACCTTGGCCTTGCAACAATTTGGTTACAGGTGAATCACTGTTTTAGAGATCCATGGGCAAATCATTCCTCGCAATATGCAATGCCGGTCAAGTGAAACTCTATGTTAGGTGAAAGATGTGGGTAAACAAAGACCTTTTCCGCCAAGGGTGTGACCCGTGCATTTGAAAAGTCGCGTCATTGATCGTTGTTTATGGAGCCCCAAACGGCCGGGCTGTCTGACGTTCCTAAAACATGTGCTGGCGTGGTTATTGGATCGGGGTAATTTACGTGGGACCAACATGTTGCATGTCCATCACATTTCTAATTATAGAAGCTCTTACAAGACATTTGAAGTTCGCTGCGTCGGTCGTTCGGTAAACAGAAAATGACCTCTTTGCTCGCCAGACTTCATCTCTAAAGGTGGAAATTTAAGCAATAATTTGGAAATACCGACGATTCCCGAAAATATGAAATGCTGTAAACAGTCGATTTGTTGCGATGATATTCAACGTGCAGTATAACCTGTCCAAAATCACTTTCTGACATGCCCAAGGTCAACATTTTGTGCACTTGAACGTACCTAAGAAACGTGTTTGCTTGCATTTTTCCTGCAGCATCAGAGGCGCCTGAGCGAAATTATCTCCTGAGAGGCCGTGACAGTGGTCTGCGGCGCTGTTATCTCGTTGTTATTTGATCTAGTTCCTCTCTGAAGTCCTCTTCGAAGGATCTTTCCAGTGTTGTAGCAAAAAATGTATGAATGCATTAGAAAGTCCAGTGCTGGTTTCATAATCCGGCAGCTACGGACGTTAAAATATTTGCCTCTGTCAGCAATCTGATACATTGTCATTCATCGACAATGAGGGTGCTGGAAATGGCCACCGTCAGCATCAATGCATCGTCGGACGTGATTCATCAAACTTTGAGACACACGTAGAAACTCTGCAGAGCAGTGTGCTACTACCCCTCCTCCGATATGAGAGGATCATCTGAGCTACGTGACCCTTTAAAAATCACAGCGAGGAGGATGAAGCGATCTTGGAGGCAAGAGATTTCATTTACTTTTTCTGATGGACATTTTTCTCATCTCATGAGTCAGTGCTAAGGCAGCACTAGGTTATGAGATGAGGAAAGGTCCGTAAGTGCTAAGACTTATGTGCGGCCCCATTTTTTCTTCCATCTTGCAGAAATTATCCGTATAGAAGTTCATCTCATATCATATGGACCGTAAATTTTTATAGCTTACATGGCGTCATCACTAACGCTGCAAACAGTGTTCCGCACATTTTCCTTGTTATCGCCCTGTATGAGTCGAAGAAAGAACTAGCAGAATATACCCATTAGTGCTGCCCTCCGAATCATTTCACATATACTTGAACTGCCCTTATGTGGTAAATCTCAGCAACAGTCTTTTATTATTGTGGAGATTCGTTTCTGAAACACTTTACCGTTTGAGAAAAAGCCAATTACTCCTAGATGTGTAGTAAATCATGTTTCTAAGTCTAGCGCCGGAGAACACTATTGTCTCTGTTAATTAGATTATCGGCCAATCTTCACTGCCCGATAAAAAAAAGGAAGGCTCCCAGAAGAAGGTCCACATTTACGCAAAGTCGTACGAGAGTGAGTCAAATTAAAACCTTAAATTTGTAATAACAAATCGAATTTTCGCACCGTTATCCTTTAAGTTGGTAAGTGTGCTACAAACAGCGTGCAGAATGGCCTGTAGGTGGCAGCACACATACCGTCGCAGTATCAGTATAAAGATGGCCACCCCACTTGCGATTTGCACCAGGGAAGAACAGCGTTCTGTTATTAGGTTTTTGCATAGTGAATTTCATCGACGATTGAAGGTTCAGTACAATGATGCATGTTTGTCACAGAAGCACGTCTACGAATGGAGTAGGAAATTCACAAATGGTCTGACTTCAGTGGAAGATGCTCCTCGTCCAGGTCAGGCACAACGATTTGTGACTCCACAGAACATTGAAGCAGTTGAAGCGATAGTGAAGGAAAACCGCCGAGTGACACTGAATGACATTGCACCATGTTTACAGATTAGTCATGGGTCAGCACACCACATTGTGCATGATGTGCTCCAGATTCACAAAGTGTCTGCACGATGGGTGCCACGGCAGCTGACTCCTGAAATGAGAGAACGACGTGTTGATGCTTGTGAAAAACTTCTTCGGCTCTTTGAACGAGAAACTGATGGCTTAGTTGCAAGAATCGTTACTGGGGATGAAACCTGGATTCACTTCCACCAACCGTAAACGAAGAGAGCGAGCAAGGAATGGCGCCATTCCTCATCACCAAAACCAAAGAAGTTTCGAACAGAACTGTCAGCAGGGAAGGTTACGCTCACTCACTTTTGGGACGAAAAAGTCGTCATTTTGGAGCATTACATGCCTAGAGAAACCACTGTGACCAGTGCATCATACACAGATCTCCTAAAAAATCATTTGTGTCCAACAATCAAATCAAAGCAACGTGGATTGCTGTCAGCAAGTGTCCTTTTGCAACATGACAATGCAAGGCCACACACTGCCGGTACAACAGTTGCAACAATCACAAACCTTCATTTTGAGTGTCTTCTGCATCCACCATACTCACCAGACCTTGCCCCAACTAATTTCCATATGTTTTGACCACTCAAAGAAGCAATGGGAGGAAAGAAGTTTCGTTCTGATGAAGAGGTACGCCACGCGGTGCATGAGTGTTCGCGCAGACTACCAAAAGAATTTTTTTCTAACAGAATTTATCCACTTTGATAGCGCTGGAGGACTTGGATTGAGCGTGGGGGAGATTACGTTGAAAAGTGAAACAGATCTGTACCACTTCTGCACAATAAATAATATTTAAAAATATTTAAAGTTTTCATTTGACACACCCTCGTACATGCATGCTCCATAGGCGGGTTTTGTATCCCGCCTGGGAGGCGGCGCTCAGGTAGGAACGGAAGAAGATAACACAAGTCGGTACTGCAAGAAAATGGTTTACTGGTGCAAAAACAAAGTGATAAACGATTATATAACTCTGTACGTAGGTGCGATGCTGAAGCGAAGTGTCCTGGCTGGCTGCACCTGATCACATGGGCCGCATCATTCGCGGAGCTCGTAGAAATGTTCAAATGGCTCTGAGCACTATGGGACTCAACTACTGTGGTCATTAGTCCCCTAGAACTTAGAACTACTTAAACCTAACTAACCTAAGGACATCACACACATCCATGCCCGAGGCAGGATTCGAACCTGCGACCGTAGCAGTCGCACGGTTCCGGACTGCGCGCCTAGAACCGCGAGACCACCGCGGCCGGCGGAGCTCGTAGACCTCGACAGCAGCGACTAGAGGGCGCTGTCGTCTGTGTCTCTCGTAGTGCCAGCTTGAGAAACTATTCCGTGGCATCGTTGCTATCAGTACCACAGCAGGTTTGTAAATGGTTAGTTTTACATTTGCCTGTGGCATATAGAACGGAAACCACAGTGCGTTAGTGTTGTTCGTGTTTACTGTTGCTACCTGGCCTGATACACTCCTGGAAATGGAAAAAAGAACACATTGACACTGGTGTGCCCACCGTACTTGCTCCGGACACTGCGAGAGGGCTGTACAAGCAATGATCACACGCACGGTACAGCGGACACACCAGGAACCGCGGTGTTGGCCGTCGAATGGCGCTAGCTGCGCAGCATTTGTGCACCGCCGCCGTCAGTGTCAGCCAGTGCGTGGCATACAGAGCTCCATCGCAGTCTTTAACACTGGTAGCATGCCGCGACAGCGTGGGCGTGAACCGTATGTGCAGTTGACGGACTTTGAGCGAGGGCGTATAGTGGGCATGCGGGAGGCCGGGTGGACGTACCACTGAATTGCTCAACACGTGGGGCGTGAGGTCTCCACAGTACATCGATGTTGTCGCCAGTGGTCGGCGGAAGGTGCACGTGCCCGTCGACCTGGGACCGGACCGCAGCGACGCACGGATGCACGCTAAGACCGTAGGATCCTACGCAGCGTCGCACCGCCACTTCCCAGCAAACTAGGGACACTGTTGCTCCTGGGGTATCGGCGAGTACCATTCGCAACCGTCTCCATGAAGCTGGGCTACGGTCCCGCACACCGTTAGGCCGTCTTCCGCTCACGCCCCAACATCGTGCAGCCCGCCTCCAGTGGTGTCGAGACAGGCGTGAATGGAGGGACGAATGGAGACGTGTCGTCTTCAGCGATGAGAGTTGCTTCTGCCTTGGTGCCAATGATGGTCGTATGCGTGCTTGGCGCCGTGGAGGTGAGCGCCACAATCAGGACTGCATACGACCGAGGCACACAGGGCCAACACCCGGCATCATGGTGTGGGGAGCGATCTCCTACACTGGCCGTTCACCTCTGGTGATCGTCGAGGGGACAATGAATAGTGCACGGTACATTCAAACCGTCATCGAACCCATCGTTCTACCATTCCTAGACCGGCAAGGGAACTTGCTGTTCCAACAGGACAATGCACGTCCGCATGTATCCCGTGCCACCCAACGTGCTCTAGAAGGTGTAAGTCAACTACCCTGGCCAGCAAGATCTCCGGATCTGTCCCCCCATTGAGCGTGGTTGGGACTGGATGAAGCGTCGTCTCACGCGGTCTGCACGTCCAGCACGAACGCTGCTCCAACTGAGGCGCCAGGTGGAAATGGCATGGCAAGCCGTTCCACAGGACTACATCCATCATCTCTACGATCGTCTCCATGGGAGAATAGCAGCCTGCATTGCTGCGAAAGGTGGATATACACTGTACTAGTGCCGACATTGTGCATGCTCTGTTGCCTGTGTCTATGTACCTGTGGTTCTGTCAGTGTGATCATGTGATGTATCTGACCCCAGGAATGTGTCAATAAAGAGTCCCCTTCCTGGGACAATGAATTCACGGTGTTCTTATTTCAATTTCCAGGAGTGTAGAAGTGACATAAGTCATGACCTACAGCTTAATAGCGCGCTGGACCTCCTTTTGCCTGGCATAGAGCAGCAGCTTGACGTGGTTTCAGCTCGATAAGTCGTTGTAAGTCACTTGCAGAAATATTGAGCTAAGGTGCTTCTATAGCCGCACATAAAAGTGTTTCGGATGAGAATTTTGTGGGCGAACTGACCTTTCAGTTGTACCCCGGAGATGTTCGATGTGATTCATGTCTGGTGATCTGTGCGGCCAAATCATCCGCTCAATTTGTCCAGAAAGTTCTTTAAACCAATTGCCAACAACTATAGTCAGGTGACATGGCGAAATATCATCCATAAAAGTGCAATCTTTGTTTGGGGATATGACGTCTCGAATTGCTGCAAATGGTCTGCAAGTATCCGAACATAACAATTACCAGTCAATGATCGGTACAGGTGGGCCAGAGGACCCAGTCCACTCCATGTAAACATAGCCCAGAACAATATGGATCCATCACCAGCTTCCGGAATGCCTTGTTGACAAATGGCGTCCGTGGCCGCTATGGATCCCTATCCGCCGCTATCGATCCCTACCACCAACTCTTACCAAACGAAATCGGGACTAACCTGACTAGACTACGGCTTCCTAGTCTTCTGGAGTCCAAAGTTACGGTCACGAGCCCAGCATAGACACCTGTTGATACCAAAGGCACTCGACTAATGTCTGAAGTAGTGCTGGAAAGAATTGACACCAACAATCCTGCAGGGCCGTCCATAAATCCGTAAGAGTACAAGGGGGAGGGTATTTCTGACCTGCACGTTGCAAGCCATCCCATACAAGATCAATAACGTTCTTCTCTGGGGAGTTTTGTGGCCAGCGGAAGTGTTTAAACTCGGAAGCGCGTTCCTGGAGCTACTCGATAGCAATTCTGGACCTGTAGGGCGTCTCATTGTCCTGCTGGAATTGCCCAAGTCCGTCCGAAGGAACAAAAATCATGAATGGATGCAGGTGATCAGACAGAATGCTTACGTATGTGTCACCTGTCAGAGTCGCATCTAGACGTATCACGGGTCCCGTATCACTCCAACTGCACACGCCCCACACCATTACCGAGCCTCCTCCTGTTTGAACAGTCCCCTGTTGACTCTATACCCGTTCACGTACATCCGCTCGATACAATTTGAAAAGAGACTCGTCCGACCCTGCAACATGTTTCCAATCATCAACAATCCAATGTCGCTGATGACGGGATCAGGCGAGGCGTAAAGCTCTGTATCGTGCAGTCATCAAGGGTGGACGAGTGGGTCATCGGCTCCGAAAGCCCATATCGATGATGTTTCGTCGAATGGCTCCCATGCTGATGCTTGTTCATGGCCCAGCATTGAAATTAGCAGCAGTTTACTGGAGGGTTGCAATTCTGTAACGTTCAACGATTCTCTTCAGTCGTCGTTGGTCCAGTTCTTGCAGGATATTTTTCCGGCCACATTGATGTCGGAGATTTGATGTTTTACTGGATTTCTAATATTCACGGTACACTCATGAAGTGCTCGTACGGGAAAATCACTACTTCATTGCTACCTCGGAGATGCTGTGTCCCATCGCTCGTGCGCCGACTATGGCACCACATTCAAACTCGTATAATTCTTGATAACCTCCCATTGTAGCAGAGGTAACGGATCTAACAACTGTGTCAGGCACTTGTTGGTCTGTACGTTTCTTTAGCGCTTTAGTGTATTGCTTGCTTATGCTATACTCCCGCCATCCGTACACGTGAATGTCGCTACCCCATGACGTTTGAGACATCAGTGTGTAAGAGGCGCGAACCGCGTGAGTTGGTGATCACCGCTGGCTGGTCGAATTGTGCCGTGTGAATGTGGCTTGATACTTGCCTGCACGGGAATGTGAGAGCAGGCATACTGTTCGTCAACGTTCCGATCGACGTCTGACCACGAGAAGGCACGACGGATGCATTTTGTACTAAGTACATCGTTTTCTCCGTTCACATCTGCACCTTCGATCCGAGAACAAGTATTGGATTTCCCGCAACATTGCGTGTCATCCCGCACTATTGGTTGGAGACCAGCAGCAGCCGTACCAGATAGTTATAGTTCCATGCGTGGGCTATCATTAACACTATAACACAAACGGCTACGTTTGGAGTGGTGCCACCACTGGGAATCATAGACTACTGATGAAAGGCGTCGCACTGTGTTCAGCAATGAGTCACAGCTCTGCACTTCACCGAATGACCATCGTCGGCGAGTATGACAATGACTTGGAGAGAGGTCCCATTTTTCAAGTGTTTTGAAGACATACAGCGGTGTTACTGGTGTCGTCAGAGCGTGGGGCCCGTCTGCTAACACGTCAGGTCACGGTTGGTAATGATTGACGTCAGGAAGGTACGTCAGAGACATCCTGCGTCTTCATGTACTGCCTATGAAGCGACAGTATCATGATGCCGTCTTTCTACAGGACTAGGCTCGTGTACAGACGGCACGTGTCTCTATGAACCGTCTGCGTGACGTTGAGATCCTTCCATGGCCTGCAAAATTCCCTGATCTGTCCTCGACAGAAGACGTGTGGAACAAGATCGGATGCTACCTCCGTCCCAGCAGCGGTATCCAAGGTACCAGGGACCAGTTACAACAGTTGCTGCCTCAGGAAAGGATACAGTGGCCTAGTGACACCCTTCCCAACAGAATCAATGCATGTACCCAGGCCAAATGAGGAGGAAAGTCAGACTGATAAGTGGTCTCATATTGCGAAGTTCTCTGAGTTTGACTTGATTTTGTAGTTATTGCAATAACATCAACTTGTCAGACAATAGAAATTCAATAGGCTGCGTAAGAACGATATCTTAACCTACCTGCCTGTATTGTTCATTTATTTCCTGTCACTTCGTTAAAAACTGATCATAGGTCGGTGAAACATTTACATCAGTACGAGCGTACTATCGCAGACTGTAGAACGTGCTCTGTTTTCTTTTGTCAAGTAAGAGGTCCCTCTCTCTTACAGGTATAGTTCAGAACGGTAGAACGCAGCGTTTCATCTGAGCATAGCGGGTCGCTGAAATATACACTACTGGGCATTAAAATTGCTACACCAAGAAGAAATGCAGATAATAAACGGATATTCATTGGACAAATACATTATACTAGAAATGACACGTGATTACATTTTCACGCAGTTTGGGTGCATAGATCCTGATATATCAGTACCCAGACCAACCACCTCTGGCCGTAATAACGGCCTTGATACGCCTGGGCATTGAGCTTGGATGGCGTGTACAGGTACAGCTGCCCATGCAGCTTGAACACGATACCACAGTTCACCAAGAGTAGTGACTGGCGTATTGTGATGAGCCAGCTGCTCGGCGACCATTGACCAACCGTTTTCAATTGGTGAGAAGATCTGGAGACTGAGCTGGCCAGAGCAGCAGTCGAACATTTTCTGTATAGAAAGGTCAGTATAGGACCTGCAACATGCGGTCGTGCATTATCCTCCAGAAATGTAGGGTTTCGCAGGGATCGAATGAAGGGTAGAGCCACGGGTCGTAACATATTCGAAATGTAGCGTCCACTGTTCAAAGTGCCGTCAGTGAGAACAAGATGTGACCGAGACGTGTAACCAATGGCACTCCATTCCATCATGCCGGGTGATACGCCAGTATGGCGACGACGAATACACGCTTCCAGTGTGCGTACACTGCGATGTACCCAAACACGGATGCTACCATCATGATGCTGTAAACAGAATCTGGATTCATCTGAAAAAATGACGTCTTGCCATTCGTACACCCAGGTTTGTCGTTGAGTACACCATCGCAGGCGCTCCTGTCTGTGATGCAGCGTCAAGGGTAACCGCATATATGATCTCCGAGCTGATAGTCGATGCTGCTGCAAACGTCGTAGAACTGTTCGTGCAGATGGTTGTTGTCTTACAAACGTCCCCATCTGTTGATTAAGAGATCGAGACGTGGCTGCACGATCCGTTACAGGCATGCGGATAAGATGCTAGCAGTCATTGGATCTCGACCAACGTAGCAGCAGCGTCGCGTTACGATTAACCGCAATCGCGATAGGCTACAATCCGACCTTTATCAAAGTCGAAAACGTGATGGTATGCATTTCTCCTCATTACACCAGGCACCACAACAACGTTTCACCAGGCAGTGCCGGTCAACTGCTGTTTGTGCATGAGAAATCGGTTGGAAACTTTACCCATGTCAGCACATTATAGTTGTCGCCACCGGCGCCAACCTTGTGCGAATGCTCTGAAAAGCTAATCATTTGCATATCACAGCATCTTCTTCCTGTTGGTTAAATTTCACGCCTGTAGCACGTCATCTTCGTGATGTAGCAATTTTAACGGCCACTAGTGTAATTTTGAATGCCGTCTAGAAATAAGCGGCGCACCCCCAAAAATACAGCGTTTACCTTATTTTGGAATTCGGTATTGTCAGATGTAAGAGGTCGTTGAAACTTTTTACTTACGAACTCTTGGAGGATGCCGGGTACAGTGACTGCGCGCTCTGCTGACTGTACACTTTGCGTTACTGTGGGTCCGCGCCTCTAAGCCGTCGCCGCCCTTGACGGATCGCACAGTGAGCAGTGGACGTCTGTGTTGCAGGGTGGGAAGACGCCGCTGTATATCGCGGCGAGGGGCAGTTTCACCGCTATCGTCGACATGATCATCAAGACCGCCCGGCTCGACTACCCGGCCAACGTACGTATTGCACACTGCTCGCAGGCCGCTCTCTCCGGCCGTAGCGGAAACTTGCACTTCCGTCTCTCTTCTCGTAGGAACCTCTATCGTCCAGCTAATTTCACACTTGACGTTTAGATCCCTTAGGCGGTTTCTTACTTGTGTTTCTCTCTGTATAGAAACTGAAACGGAACTGACATTAATGTACCGAGTCTCTCTCTCTAATCCGTTGATCTGGTGCATGGATCTTTCTCCTACCTCCTTCTGTAGTTCCCAAGTTCAAACACATAAATTATACTCGTAATCACCAAGCTTAACAATGCACGATTGGGAGATGGAGCTAGACCCACAGACACCTGACACCGGTCCATGCGGCGAAAGACATTTTCATCGATGATATTTGGCTAACAGTCTACGATCATCAGACAGTTCACCAGTGTACTGAGTACTACACCCAAATATATATATTCGCCGGAGGATATGCCCCACTGGGATGGAAGATTGAGGTTTGAGGGACAATTTGGAGCAACTCGAGAGGGATAAGACGTATCCTGACTCTGAGCATTACCCTAGCTACTTCCATTTACTTAATAAATCGCAGTGACTGGAACACAACACAGTGCTACTCGAGCACTCATCACAACCATCACCAAGACATATTACGGTGGGAAAGAGACTCCGGCTCTGCACCTTGCCAAGACTTGCGAAAGCCCATAATTACATTTCCCAAAAGTAAAAAATTATTTTAAATTTTACTTTCGCTTCATCATACTGCTTTTGATTTTGGGAAACCAACTGTGACAAAGAAATATGTTTCTATTATACACTATTATACACTAATGGGTTGAGAGAATACAATACATTTTGACTGTATATGCCAACAACACTGAGAATCCGTATCACGTTTTTATGTGACTGATATTTTCTAAGGTTTCTGAACTGATGGATCAATGTTTAGCAGTTGGTTGGGTTGGAACAGAATTATATGGTGGCTTTATCAGGTCGCCTTCTTTTGGCTTGCCTCGTGCGAGTTAGCTCTGGAGCACCAGTACATTCAGACTACGCGCTGTGACGCAATGCAGCTTTCGAACTAAGCTTTGAGAAGTCTATGAATAGTCTTCTGTCATTTGGATCATTGTTCAGTCTCAAATATTTCATCAAAACATTAACATCACTGGAACCACCAAAACTGTTTTCCTTCTCAAATGAATCATTCCCTACGATATTGTCTGTATTGTGAGACCCGGGAATCACTTTGGAGAAGATTCCATTACTGACGTTCTCACCATAGAAGCACTGTCTTCTCTTTCGCCAAATGAAGGTCTCGAATGAGATAAATCAGTTCTGATTGACTCAGTCTGCGAGGTTTATTTTATTTATTTATTTATTCATTTATTTTGTCAAAATCAGATGCGTAGGATATGAGAGGCCCGTCGGATTTTCCTGCTTCCACACCGTCTTCAGCTTCTGCATGAAGCTTATCATTCTGGAACTGGTAAATCAACTGAACGTGGAATGGATTGACTACCAGATAGAACGTAACAATACCAAACCCCTCCTCTCTTCTTCATTGACAATCCTGCCTTTACGCGTGGAGTCAAACAGAAGAAGTTATTATTTGTATCTTTGGAGGCTCCAGCCAAACTATAGGCACAAGAAAAGACAAACATCCTTTTTTTTTTTAATTTCTTAGCCATTCTCGTGGTATAGCTGACCAAGAGTTGCTATGAATGTGAGGAGCCTGTTAGTTATCATGTTCCCCTATCTTCATACCAAAATAATGCTTGTACGCCGTCTTTGAATGTGGCGTCAGACTACGTTTCTGTGACGATCGTGTTATTTCGCCACAAATGTAACAAACTTTTGCAGTGAAGTTGCTTATTTTCGTGGCGTTTTGATTAAAGAAACTTTACATTGCAGAAGCACTCGAAACCGGTTACTCTACACTAATTACTAGGCAAATAATACGAAACTCTCACTCACTGTAGCATTAATAACATTTTTAACCTGCAAACGGCTAGCGAACGTTTTATTTTGTCATTTAACAGTTATGATAACCCCAAAACCATAACTACTCACAAACTAAAATTTTGAAGTGGAAAAGAATGACATGTCATTTTAACTTCAAAACAAAAGGTAATATGTCATGGTGATTTTTGAATTAAACAGATGGAAACACGTAAGAGTAGGCTATCTTTGAGCCTGAAACATTTTCATTATTGAGCAGTGTGGCCATATTGTTTCGGTTCGAACTAATGACAAGGTCTTATCGATCATGTTCTTCCAAAATGTACATTAAGTGTACAAGTCAGAGAGTGTAAGTCTCAAATTTTGATTGTTACAGTGAAGTAAACCTAGACCATCAGTATAGATCCACGGTTAGCAGCAGCTAACAAATATGGTTTATGATATCGAGAGTGAATCGTTTCGGGACCAGTAGAAATAATATCTTTTAGTTTAATGTGTTTTTCACAGTTCCCGAGTAACTCAACTGATTGGTTCTTCATTTAATGTTTAATGGTATGAAACCTACCACCAATTACACTGATTTGGTGATGGCAGCCAAGTCTAAGGATGAAAAATCGCTGATCATTTTTTCGGGATTGCCGCAAGTAGTTTTCTCTACATCCCACTTTTCAAGTGATCGTTTTATTGCGCTATATTTCTTTCATCTTGGTCAGTAACGTCTAAAATTAAGTTTCTCTGTCGAATGAGTGAACACGCATGCACGAGGAGGGAGAGAATGTCGTCAGATGATGATATTACGTATTTCCTTACCTCCCTTCTGCCATTTAGCTGGCTGGTGTTAAACATAGGAGACACCGACATGGTTTTCTGAAGGTGGGTCTCACTTGCATTAAGGAGACTGAGAAAGGCAAGTACAACTGCAAAATAACTTCGGCATCAGTTCAACTAATCATCTGACGGCATAAAATGTGTTTTATCTTTATAATCCATCAACAAGAAAACAATACTTTTGTCAATGACTCTTGAGCCAGAGGAAAGTAAGCATCTCGTAATTACTTCCAATTTTCCGGTAGATACCATCCACTCGATACATGGTATTCTGTTTTTCTCTGACGTTTTGATGACGGGTCATGCCAGAAAAGCGTCGGTGGAACACTTCACAGACAAGTGCACTGCTGCTACTAGCGGCCAAAAACGGTGATAAGGACTTGCTCAGTTATTCATGTAAGGGTCACAGACGTCTTGCGACGCTTTATGCTGCAAATTAAACTAAAATCCACAAACTGGTATTTTTGTGGCTCATTAAATAAGCTCATACCTTTTTTCTAAAGCGTATATTTAGCTCTTGTTCTCTGTTTTTTTTTTTTCTTTCTCGTGATAATTTACTGCGGCAGCGTACACAGTTCGCCTCTTAGGCATAATGCTGGAAGATGTTTGTCGTAGCTAATAAGGCGATAATGAAAGCAACTGAAGGAAGAAAAACGTGTCTTGAGAGCTGAGTACGACGAGAACCGCATGAACAAAACCTTCATGATAAAGCACCTACAACAAAGTATGGTATAAACTTCGTAAATGTGAGCACAGTGTTTTGACTCCTAACTTTGTTACTTGGTTAGACGAAATTATACATTTCGACCAGCCAAAGAAGGTTGCAGTTCAGACTATTTCCTTGCAACTGAGAAACAAAAGTGTCTGCTGTGGATCGAGCACCGTTTTGCGTCATCCATTGGGCCAATGCCTTCTTTGGGCCATGGAGCGTCAATGGCACAAGGTATTCGGAGAGGAAACGATTCCATTGGTATAGAAGACAGCTAGTTTAAAATTAAGGCCTGTCATAAGAAATGTTGCGTGAAATGGTGTAAAACCCGAAAAACCACTATTTATGTTTATTGTTAGCCTACCATGAGCCCCAACTGAAGTTCTTCTTTTTGTCAGGGAGGGCTTTCCATCGTATTTGGTGGGTGTTTATTTTAAATTTCTAATTAGAGGGTATGATATTGACTAACTCCGTCCTCTAGTCTAGTTACGAGTAGTGAATGTAAGTGTAGTGTTTAGCACGTGTTCTGTTACTGTCGTGGTCTCCAGTTCAAATACAAGTTATTAATTCAGTTCTCCATGCTGGGGTATCGTTTGCACGTGCCGCCTCCTCTGCATCACCACTGCAAACTGTATCTTTTGAACGTGCTTCCTGTACTAAAATCATGATCTTTCTCTATACAGTTCTTAACCCCCGCCACTTCCATTTTTTTTTCATTACCAAACTGACAATTCCTTGACACCTCAGAATGTGTTCTGTCAACTGATCCCATCTTTTACTCAAATAGTGCCACACATTTCTTTTCTCCGCCATTCGATTTAGCACCTCTTCATTAGTTACTCTATCTACTCATGTAATCTTCAACACTCTTCCATAGGACCAGATTACAAAAGCTTATATTCTCGACTTGCCTGAACTGTTTGCTGTCCACGTCCGCTGTGCACATGCCTCCATAAGAGACTTCCTAAAACTTATTCATATTCCATCTTTGTTTCTGAAAAATTCTTTTCTTCCTTTGCTAATTAGAGGTTATGATAATGACCAACTCCATCCTGTAGTGGAGTTACGAGCAGTGAATGTAAGTGTAGTGTTTAGCACGTGTTCTGTTATTGTCGCGGTCTGCAGTTCGAAGGCCGGTTTTTAATTCAGCTCTCCACACACTCTCCATACCAACAATAGTCAGATAGTTTCGTGCTCAAATGCCAAGATCATCTCCTGCTTTTAGTATCTCAACTCTAACCTAATATTCTCAGAATAGTCTCGTTTAATTCGACTACATTCTATTTCTTATTGTTTTACTTTGTTTGATATTTATACCAAGACACCTTTTGAAACATTAACCCACACATTAACTAGATGTTCTAGTGAATTTCAAAGAATAATGTAGTAATCGGAAAACCTTAATTTTTTAAATCTTTTCTTCTTGAACTCTATCACTCTGCAAATTTCTCCTTAGTTTCCTTTACTGTTTGCCCAATATATGATGTTCCAGGAGGAATGGTCAATATTGAGGGATATGACAAGAACAATCATTCAAAGCACAAAAGTGTACTAAACATGGACTGCAACATGCATGCCTTAAGAGCTCTGAGATCTTGTTCAGTAGAAGAGATGTGATGGACAGTAGCAAAGATGAGCAACTGCTTGTAGCTCTTTGGACATACAATTTAGAACCCATGTTTAGTGGGCTTTTTTTACTTATTTTGGTCCATACCACCTACTGATGTCAATTATCGCTGAAACTGCCGATTTTCGATTATACCAGCTTTTCTCCACGCCAGTTTAACCTGGCTGTTAAAATCGCTCAGTTTAACCGCTATTTGAAATAACCGTTTGCCGGTTTTTTATTCCTATAATTTCCTGTTATAAACCTATAAGTCGAACAAACACTACAGTTTTCACTCTCTGTTTCAAGATACGTAGACTCAAAATACTAAGGCAAATGAGCAATTAAAAGAAAGCCTACACCGTCGAACGTTCGCTGCTTACCTCTAAAAGTGATACGATCTTGAATAATACAAAACATTACCTACTGACTGTAATATTTGTTTAAATTCTGCTCAAAACTCCTGTTGTTGTCGGCGATCGTACCATTGTTTGCGCATTACGAATAGCCAGTGGTTAAGAGTGAAAACTGACATGACGAACTTTTTTTCGTATTAATTTGTCTCTTTGTACGAGCTACAGGCAGGTAAAGGCATGTTGTGTAGAGACATGCAACAGATGAGCTACTTTCTGTTTTTAATGTATAGTATGGATGATTTGTTGTTGGTTTTTAATTTATTACTGTTACCACAATTCTCTTACTCTTTTATTATTTCATAGAAATGACAGAAAAATCTTTCACTTTGTAAAACAGATAACGCATTGTACTTCACTGCTATGTCACTACTTCAAAATATTTCCAGACTAGAGTTGGTGCCATTCTGCAATACAACCGATGCCCGGCGATGACAGCGAGAAACTACCAAATAAAACAGGTGGGGGCACGTCTTGCATAATGCGCGTAAACCTGTACCTTGCCCACGAATACGGCAACAGGTTCATTACAGTCTCAGCAATACTGTACCAGTTCTTATGGGATGTCTTTGGCGTTCGTTTCGTCGGCATTAAAAATATCACTGATTGCATTTCCCAATTTCTAATACAACTCAATATTTCAAACCACTGCAAATTTTACAAATACAAATTACTCCTTTTTAAAAAGATTGATTTAAAAATGAAAAATGTTTGCAATGCTGCTACGGATAAGTGATATTTCAGTTTTTACTCGTTTATTAGCAAAAAATTACAAACTACCGTTATAACTGAGACTAGACAAATACCGAAAAATGCAGGGTTATGCATAACTAAAAGAACGGTATCGGTTTTAACAGACCGATTTTTCCCATAGCTAATACTACCTACCACCTCCCAAAATATAGGAAGCAAAGAGCTTGCAGTAGAAGACATTTGTTTCACAATATCGGAGATAAAGGACTCCCCTTAGCTCTTAAGGTACCTATTTCAACCCATGTTTACTGTACTTTTATACATCGAGTGATCGTACCTGCCAGATCCCCGAATGCTTAAAATTTCTCCTGAGACACACGGTATACAGAAATAATACCATCAGGTATAGCCTACAGCCCTGGGTCATTCCTTTCTCAATTACGGTCTCCTTTTATCTTCCTAACTGTAGTGTGGATCGTGCACAACTTGTAGATAACTTTTGGTTTCTCGTTATTTGTCACTTCTACATTCAGAATTAGAAAGTTATTCCAGCCAACATTATCAAATTATCTACAGATGCAATAGATCTGAATTTTCCCTGCTTCAGTCTATCTTCTAGAATAAGCCTTAGTGTTAGCACTGCCTCACGTGTTCCAACAATTTTCCAGAGCCACAACCGATCTTCCCTGAAATCAACTGCTGCGTCTTTCCATACTTCTGTAGGTAATTCCTGGCAGTATTTCACAACCACGACATATTAAAACTGTTGGACAGAAATAATCGCAGGTAATGGTGAACGACACTGAAACATTGCACATATGTAATAGAGTTGAAATAGTGCGTTTATAATGAAAAATAATACAGATTTGAACACATGGAGGAATGCAGCACAACGGAAATAAATAACGCTCATGTTTGACACAGGTCAGATACCCAACATAAAAGATGATATCGGACTGTCAGTAAGAAAAATACCTTCCTCGAGCTCTAACGTTTATTTTGCATCTAATATACATGCAGGCTACTAAACTGTTGAGGAGTCCCTGGGGGATTCTCTCCCACCCCTCTCCCAAAGCGGTTTTCAGCACTTTCGCAGTTCAGAGGGGCGGTGTTCTTTGATAAACAGTTCTTCCAAAAGTATCCAAAGCATTCCCTATAGGGTTAACGCCCGAGGAGTACCCAGGCCATTCCAAACGTTCAATACCTTCACTTTCCACTGTGTGTGACACCTCACTGGTTCTGTCTGCGCTGGCATTGTCGTCCATAAAGAGAAAGTCGGGACCTACTGCACCCGCAACATGATCCGAATAATCTCCCTGCAATACCAGTGCGACGTATCAGTACCTTGCGGAAAAGATGCAGCAGTATTCGGTCTTTGTGCATAATGCCTGACTACACCATAACGCTTAGGCAGTATCAATGACGATCATGAGTATTCTGTGCTATGTAACGTGTTCAACTGCCTCTCCACACTAACTGGTGGCCAGAATCACCTGTCGCAATGAAACAGGATTCGTCGGAGAACATCACTTTGGGTGGGTCTGCCCCGATAGCTGAGTGGTCAGCGTGACGGATTGCGGTTCTACCGGCCCAGTTCGATTCCCGGCTGGGTCGGGGATTTTCTCTGCTCATGGACTGTGTCGCCCAATGTGGCATCGAATGTAATAAGACCTGCACCAAGATGGCCGGACCTGCCCAGCAAGGGGCCTCCAGGCCAATGACGCCCAACGCTCATTTCCATTTACATCACTCTGGATCTCCATTGTTCACACCAATCAGTGCGTTCACTACACTAGCCAAGTATTTAACAAGCTTCCGAGCATACAAACTTACCTGATTTAATCGCCCCGAAATACATTACTAGCCATTAAAATTGCTATACCACGTGATGACGTGTTCCAGACGCGAAATTTAACCGACAGGAAGAAAATGCGATATACAAATGATTAGCCTTTCAGAACATTGGTTGGCACCGGTGGCGACACATGCAACGAGCTGACATGAGGAAAGTGTCCAACCGATTTCTCATGCACCAACAGCAGTTGACTGGCGTTACCTGGTGAAACTTTGTTGTGATGCCTCGTGTAAGCGGGAGAAATGCGTACCATCACGTTTCCGACTTTGATCATGGTCGGATTGGAGCCTATCACGATTGCGGTCTATCCTGTCGCGACATTGCTGCTCGCGTTGTTCAAGATCCAATGACTGTTAGCATAATATGGAATCGCTGGGTTCAGGAAGGTAATATGGCTTTCCGTGCTGGATCCTAACTGCCTCGTATCACTAGCAGTCGAGATGACAGGCATCTTATCCGTTGGCTGTAACGGATCGTGCAGCCACGTCTCGATCCCTGAGTCAACAGATGGCGACTTTCGTAAGACAACAACCATCTGCACGAACAGTTCGAAAACGTTTGCAGCCACACGGACTATCAGCTCGGAGACCGTGGCTGCGGTTACCCTTGACGCTGCATCACAGACAGGAACGCCTGCGATTGTATACTCATTATTTCTGATGAATCCAGGTTCTGTTTACAGAATCATGATGGTCGCGTCCGTGTTTGGCGACATCGCAGTGAACGCGTAGTGGAAGTGTGTATTCGTCATCGCTATACTGGCGTATCGCCCGGCGTGATGGTAGGGGGTGGCATTGGTTACACGTCTCGGTCACCTCTTGATCACATTGACGACACTTTGAACAGTGGACGTTACATTTCAGATGTGTTACGACCCGTGGCTCTACCATCATCCGATCCCTTCGAGACCCTTCATTTCTGCAGGATAATGCACGACTGAATGTTGCAAGTCCTGTACGGGCCTTTCTGGATACAGAAAATGTTCGTCTGCTGCCCTGGCCAGCACCTTCTCCAGATCTCTAACCAACTGAAAACGTCTGGTCAATGGTGACCGAGCAACTGGATCGTCACAATATGCCAGTCACAACTGTTGATGAACTGTGGTATCATGTTGAAGCTGCATGGGCAGATGTACCTGTACACGCCATCCAAGCTCTCTTGGACTCAATGTCCAGGCGTATCAAGGCCGTTATTACGGTCAGAGGTGGTTGATCTGGGTCCTGATTTCTCAGGATCTGTGCACCCAAATTGCGTGAAAATGTAACCACATGTCCGGTCTAGTATAATGTATTTGTCCAATGAACACCTGTTTATCATCTGCATTTCTTCTTGATGTAGCAATGTTAATGAACAGCAGTGTAGTTCTAGCAGAGGTACGAGCACCGGTAGCAGTTCCAGGCCCTGTTTGGTAGTCAGATATCTGTTCCTTTTTGCCACTAGGGCTACGTATGGATCCTCGTGCAGTGTGGCGGCCCGTCATCTATCACCGACATCCTTCCACGTAGTACTTAGAGCTTCAGCGGTCTTTTTTAGTCACGAGATGCCACTGTTCCAAACTTCCATAGCGTGGCAATAGTAATGACTCTTTGACCGCGTTCTAGCGGTCCAACTGCACTTACACGGTCGTGAGCACTCAGATGTCTTGCAGAAATGTCGTACCATGCGGAATGTCGCAGTAGTCGGTTCCACAACAACCTTTATCAAATGTCGTGCCGCGTAATCAGTCGAATCCATATAGAGCTTTCGTGCAAAGGCTTTGCTGCATTTAATCCTGCCTGCTACAGTTCCTTTTACTATCATTGGTCAGGTGTGAATCGTGGGTTTACTTTCAAAACCTTTTCTTAAGAATTTTCTTTATTTACTAGCGATTCATCAAGAACATTAAGACATTTAATCACGCTATGTGAGCGTGGAAGTAGTTGCCAGTGGGTAACTCACGAAAACAAATTTTTTTCAACAAATGGAAATTTTATTCCTTAAAGTCCCCTTTTTTTGAAACAGATTTAAAATTATAATCAGAAAGCACCCTGTAATTATCAATTTACAATTTATTCAGAGGCAGAAAGAACCAATTTTGATAGTCTGAGCTTTCGGGCTGAAAACCTTGTCGCTACCTTTTGACACGGCCGTAGTCACGACCGCTCACAACATCTGAAAGACTACACTGGTGCAAATCTGCAACACACCATTCTACTTTGAACTAAAAATTTTACCAACTCATACAAGCACATGCACCCCATATGAGGGATGGAAATGGTACAAAACACTAACATTAAAAAAATAACTTGCCACCAAAGGTGCAACATGATTAAAAAAAATTGTTACAATGGAAGGGTGGCAACTTTACATACTAAAATGACCATTTAAATAAAAACCCATGAAATGCAGTCTTACATAAAATATACTAACATGCTCTACATTACACATATACTGCCTCTCAAGATGATAGGCAAGATAAAAACATATTTAAGGAATTTAGCCTTTACACCTTAAGCAATAAATTCGTTAACACCGAATCCGACAAACATGACAGAGGCAGCTATTATCGTACGGCATACCGACAGACAGACAGACAGACACTAACTGCCTAACAAATGCGGACGAGAGACAGAGCAGCGAGCTGGGGACGAGAGACTGACCAAGAAAACAAATAGAATTTAACAAGTAAATGAAACAACGTATCACGAATCACTTAATTTCTAATAAACTGCGATGTCTGGCGTAGACCTGGCGCAGCACGCCCAAAACGCTCTCCCGAACCGTCCACTGCCAGCCGCTTCAACAGGCGCAGGAAGGCGCGCCTATCTCCCGTCTCACGTTGTCGCAGCTCGCGCCGGCCAGACCGATGTCGTGGGTTGACTCCTGTTGCTCTCGTGTCGGCTGCGAAGCCACTACCCCTCGCTATACTGCGAGGCCCACTGGACTGACGTGGCGACCTCACATGCGCCGACGCTCAAGACGGACAAGTCATCATATGTGCCAGTGCGCGACCGACCAGCCCATCGATACAACCGTCAATGACCACTGCCTGAAGAAACTCGAGCAGCACTCCGGACGACAGACAGACACCGATTGCCCCAGACTGACCCAGCTGACCAATTGATCCGCTGGCGAGTTTTTATTTCTTTATTGTTATTTTCATACCTGTACAATCAGGTAGGCTGTCAGCGGCATGCTACACCGCTCTTCAGCCATAGAGTTGACAATGATATAAGACAGAATGGAGATCCAGAGTAAACATAGTGACAGGCAAAAAGTAGTGGACACAGAAATACAAAAAAACACAGAGCCGTTCACGCTCGACGATAACGACAATGAAAACATGTTCACACGGCGCACATAACACTGAGGAATCCGACGGCACAGGTGAACGTATGAGCGTGACGGCGGACACTAAAAAGACAAAACGACGGCACACTCATGCGAAACTGATGGGTATGATCTCTGGCGCGCGAATGTCCACAGAGCGTGTACGAGTCTGGGGACTTGCCAAGAGGGGAAGAAGGGGGAGTGGGAGGGAGAGGAGTGAGCAAGGATGCCAATGGCGGAGGAGATGGAAGTAGAAGATGGAGGAAGGGCTGGAGGGGAAGCCCAGGGGAGGAGTGGGGAGAGAGGGAGGGGAGAGAAGGGGGGGAGAAGGGGGGGAGGGTACCGGAAGGAACATACACAGGAAGAGAGGGAAGATCAAAGTTGGTAGGAGGGGTAGATAGAGGGGAGGAGGGCATCATCAGGGAGGGGGAGCTGGCGGAAGCCACCTTGGGAGAGGGTAAGGAGGGTGGAGAGATGGAGAGCAGGTGGGACATGGGAATACAGGCGCGGCCGCTGGCGAGCTCAAAGCGCCCCTTAAATACACGTGAACAGGCAACCTTTCCCCTTTCCCAACAGAGAGAGACACCAAAGATGCTCTTGCCACAGCGGCGCCACCGCCAAAAACGGAGGGCGACTACTTCACACTAAGCGCTGGAGCACACTCTTCAAAACAACAATTTTTCCCACGCCTCAAGGTGCTCCATAGTAATTGTCTGGTTGTTCCACAGCAAGAACGTTATTTCTCAGCAAGTGTCAGTTGTTGTCAAGCAATGTGATACTCCCGACTGTCAGCAGCCGCCTTACCCGTTGCGATGGGCGAGTGAGAGGAACGAGTGTGGCCGTGTTGCACAGGACGCGGCCGACGAGGACGGCGAGGGCGCGGAGAGAGGGGGGCGCGGCCGGCGGCGCTGGCAGCTGAGCCGCGAGGAGGCCGCGACGGGCAACGAGCGCCTGCGCGCCGTCCTCTGGAAGGTGGCCTACAAGCAGCTGGCTCCGGGAGAGTGGAAGCGCCTCGCGCACCACTGGGCCTTCACCGACGAGCAGATCAAGGCCATCGAGCACCAGTACACCGGTAAGGCCTGCGCCGCTGCACGCGGTCTTTCCTTCTTACACTGACGGAACTGGAAGGTGTTATTACGGTATATTGATAATTTTTACGTATGGACTGTCTGACAGCAGTTGAATAAAACATAATTTTAGTGCCATACGCGTTTCGCCTTTATTTTCTACATTCAGTGGCCTGCAATATGTACATATGTTAGCTATTTAATTTACATTTTTGTCGTGTGCCTATCGGTTTTAAATAGTTCTGGTGGCTGGTATTTCCTTTTAAGTAGTTATTTTTTTAACTGTACTTACAGGTTGCGTTGACAATTTCTTACATATTAACGCTCCTCTTGCATTTTTGGTGTTGTTCTTCTTATTATGAATGCCAATTTTTCCCACATTCCACAGCACTATGAACTGAACGCTTGTTCAATGTAATGTTTTGGTTTCTATTGCCGACTGCCAAATGTTCCTGCCAAAGACCGAATGTCATTGCCAAACTTTCGAGTGTAATTATTGAAGTATCTGTGATCTGTTAGTGTGTGCGTTTGTCTCTCTCTCTCTCTCTCTCTCTCTCTCTCTCTCTCTCTCTCTCTGTGTGTGTGTGTGTGTGTGTGTGTGTGTGTGTGTGTGTCCAGATGTTTGGAGGATGATGGTTATGGTGTTTCAAATGCTCTGCAAATGTGCAATGGTTTTTTTCATACTTCTAACATCTGATTTGTTCTTTGTATCTTGTTTCAAAATTCCTGCATGTCATGCATATGTATACTGCAATACATCACACAGCATGACACAAATCATTTCACGTTTGCAGAGCATTTAAAACACCATAAACATCATCCTACAAACATGGAACAAGAAATGAAAATAATGACAATAAGCAACCATGACAAACATCTTATACAAACGCAAGAAAACTTTCACATCCGGAAAGCCATAGCAGAAAACAAACATGTGATAAATGAACAAACACACATAAGCACAGGCTCCCTACTTAATAAAGGAAATGATAATATCAAACAAAAAAAACTCTACACACACACACACACACACACACACACACACACACACACACACACACACACAGAACAAAAAATTACATCACAACAAAACACACACACACACACAAACACAAACGTACACACATATGCATACACGAACAGATCACAGATATTTCAATAATTACACTCGAAAGTTTGGCAATAACATTCGATCTTTGGCAGGAACATTTGACAGTCGGCAACAGAAACAAAAACGTTGCATTGAAACAAGCGTTCAGTTCATAGTGCTGCAGAATGTGGGGAAGAAACAGCAAATTGGCATTCATATTACGAAGAACAACACCAAAAATGCAACAGGAGCGTAATATGTAAGAAATTGTCAACTCAACCTGTAAGTACAGTTAAAAACATTACTACTTAATAGGAAATACCAGCCACCAGAACTGTTTATAACCTATATTTATTTATTTATTTATTTATTTAACCTGGCAAGATTAGGGCCATCAGGCCCTCTCTTACATCTAACCAGGCATTCTACTTATTTTACAGTCATATGTTTCAGTGGGCACAGTGACGAAAATGTAAATTAAATAGCTAACATATGTACATATTCCAAGCCATTGACGATGCCTTGAAGAAAATAAAGGCGAAACGCGTATGGCACTAAAATTGTGTTTTATTCAGTTGCTGTCAGACGGTCAGTAAGTAAAAATTACCAATATACCGTTATATTACACGCAACTGAGGAAGACAGGACTACACAAGTAGAAGATGGAAAGTGTTACAACAGTCTGGTCAGATGATCCTCACTGCATCACTGCTCTGTAGGGCGCGGGTACCATACGCTCCCATCTGCTCGCTCGAAAACCAGCTAAACCGGTGTAGGCTACCCTCTAGGCATTCAGATTCCCGAGATGGTAAGGAAAGGAAAGGAAAACTAATGATACCAGCTGCATCGGGATTTTGGCCGGAATCAGTGCCGATGAGTGAAAATGTGTGCTGGACCATGATTCGAGTCTGGAATCACCTGCATACTAGGCAGTTACGTTAGCCACTGCGCCACTCGGACACAGTGTTCATGGACTATCTCGGCACTTTCCCCAGCTGACCAACACTAGAGAGCCTGTATACAGAGAGAGTGGCCATAGGTGAAGTTGCCCGTGATTGGTTGATTAGCTTTGGCGCTATTGTTCTGCTAAACGACTCTCGCGCTTCCTATGTTCGCCGTGCTTTTGAGTTGAATTGAAGTTCAGAGGACTTTTGGAAACGATTAAAAGGTATTTGAATTATTGAGAGACTTGTTATGCGTTCTGCATACATGTTGGAGTTAGTTGTATATCGTTTTTAGTGCGTAATTAGCGTTTTGTGATGAAGTCGGTAGGCCTACATGTTTGAAGTAAACACGTTAGTAATTGTGCAGTATTGTTTTTGACATCTGTAATTCGTTCTGCAGACGTTCGTAAGCGATGCCAGGTTGTGCTGCATTTGGTTGTTCCAATAGAGGCGAAGGTTGATTTCGCATGTAACATCACAAGCATTTATGAAGCCAATGTCTGTTCCTGTAATTGTTGTGCCATGCTCATTCGACTTCATAGCGTCAAACTTTATTTAGTTCAGAATCAGAACACTGGGCATTATTTTGGTTTCAGTATTATTGCCTGACTGGGGACGCAGGCAAGTTGTAAGCACGTTTTCCGCAGTTGTCGTGGTTGCTGAAACGTTATTCATAGTAAGTAATTGTAGGTACTCTTGAAGACAGTTTTTAACACGCCTACTTACTGTGGGTAGAAGGGATACGGTAGTTTTCTTGTTATATTTGGTCGTTATTACAGTAGCCTACATTTAACATTACCTGATTTTTGTAATCTTTTTCTTTTGTTATCTACGAGCGGTATTCAGTATATATGTGAACGAAAGTCGTAAGCAGTTATTTACTTGTGACATGCAAAAAGGGTGAAAACGTGGCAAGGAAGTACTAATACGTCTTACACTTTTTGCATGTCACAAGTAAACAACTGCTTAGGACTTTCATTCATCTGACGTAATACAGGTACGTTAAACCATTAGCGGAATTGCACTTCCATTACAAAACAAATGCTATACACTCTATTTTTATATTTACGTTACTTTCATAGCAATATGTCTAGTAAACGAACTTTAAAGGAGATAAATGCAAGTAACGAATAATTTTTACAGCCACTGTATCAAATTTTCCTGTGCTGTACGTAGTAGGCTACTATGAGTATATTATAGCTGTAAAGAAAGGCATTTAACGAATGATTTCGTCATATTGTCTTGTGCTTTTGATTCGGTGAGCGAATACTCCACTACTGGCAATTCAGAAGTCCCGCCTGCAGATTGGCAGAAAAATGGCCGCCGTATCGTCCGGTTGGCCACTCTCTCCCTATACAGGCTCTCTAACCAACACTCCCGCCTAGAGCCACCTGTAAGCGGTCGACGTCCATGTCCTCCATGCTCGCTGATTTTAGATTGTTGCTGGAGGTCGAATATAAATATGCATCTGCGCTGAAGGTTGTTTGAATTTGTGGTTTCTGTTCTTTCGGACTTGCTTTCATACAATTCTCTCGTCTCGACACATAAGTCGCTCATGGCAATGGTTCAATATTTCTTAAAGCTCGAAATATGGAGATAACCTGCTCGTGTACAACCACTGGGTATCTGTCATGATCTCCGAGCGACCGGTACGGTCGCAGTTTTGAATCCTGCCTCGGGCTTGGATGTGTGTGATGTCCTGCGGATAGTCAGGTTTAAGTAGTTCTAAGTTCTAGGGAACTGATGACCTCAGATGTTAAGTCCCATAGTACTCAGAGCCGTTTGAATCATTATTTTGTCATGATCTCTTTCTGACATGTTCCAGTAACGTTAGACACGCCAGACAGTCTTCAACTTTCATCTATAGTTATGGCTTTTATCTGCACTGAAAATGTTGAAAAAAAGGTGCCCACATGATTAAATGTTAATCAGCATGTTCCACTAGCATGGGAATACTGGAGTACAACTTGGCAGCGTTCGCTCAACGGCTTCATGGTGTAACACTGTCCCTTTCCATCAATGTAACTACTTAATCTCTTAGAAATCAAGAATAAAGGTATTGAGAGGCATGTTTACAATTAAGGGGTGTCTTTACAATTAATATGAATATGGGGAGTAAAGTATGGCCTCAATACAACTGTCGCGCAAACGAAATGCACTAGGATGTTCCGTACATCAGAGCTGGATGAAGCATGGATTTTTAGCAGTGATAGGGCAAACAAAAATTCTGGCGAAGGAACTTTTATTAGATCAGTAAATTTAATTACACCCATGAATATGTATAATGAGTAATATTGCCTGTAGTCTATTACGCTGCATATTAATTTAACCTAGAACTGTAATTTGTAGTCCCCTGCAAGGTCGATAATCTATGGAAGAGGAATGATCAAAGGATGGTTTACTCATAAACACTTACACTCACATGCACTTGAGAGACTAACTGGGTCGAAAAGAAATAAAAACCTTCACCATAGCACACGTGGGTAGCAAGAGGGGCTGTTCCCTTGATTTTAACATACGGGATAAATGAATAAAATTTCTATTAAACTGAATTACTATAAAATGAAGCATAAATAAGAATCACAATTAATTCAGATATTCTACAGCCTTCGATCACTGTGGCCTTCGCACTGTAGACTTTCTCTTTAGAACACGACCACGTGGTCCTCACAAAGAAAGTTATCAGGTGAGACGACCTGCACAAAATTCAGTGATAAACTCACGTAAATCATACGCAATATACATACTCTCACGAAAGGGATACTAAACAAAATGATCTGAACCACAATAAACGCAACACGGTCCCACGTGTTTGATTCACAGTTCAACTGAACTATAGCCTACACCTTCCCTGTATTTTAAGGCATTTAACACTCGCGAATTAGTAAAATTTGTCACACTCGATAATAAACTATGAACGATTTAAGGAATCGTTTACTTTGAGTAGCTTTGTAAAACCTACACAAAACACAACATTAACTTCTCATCGAAAAGGCACACTTACCGCCAGTAGGCCTCACTCGTCTCGCGTCCCACGGAGCACTCCACGTGCATTCGCCCTGAAACAAAAACCGTTCCCCGTACGAACGGAAGTGGTGAGAGGAACCTCTACTGTCGTGCCAACCTATACGAAAGGTTCGTACAAGGCAAACAGAAACCTATTTGCTACCTGGTTCGTGTTTCCTACAGCTGTCTGTTCTGACACAGTGGTTGATTACTAAGCTCCCAAATGAAATCCTTGCACACTCTCAGTCATAGATTCAACTGATTGTAAAAGAAGAGGAAGGAATAGATACATTGAAATATGGCACTAAAATGTGTCAAGCATGCGTGTAGGGCTCCGACAAGTACGAACAACCTAAGGAAATGTTAAAACGAAATACGGATAGTATAGTGTGGCCACAACAAACGCACTCAGCTGCTCAGTCTTTTTCCTTTTCTTCTTTACATTTAGGGTAACAGACCACTTTCACCGTCAGTTGAGGTGCCAGAGGCGAACAAAGGAAGCTTTGTGATATGGTAAATTCATGAAAAGGCTCATGCAGAGACCCTTCAATATACATCCAGCACAAATACGAGAGTTGAAACTTTAAGAGTGCCAACTTTTTATTTACAGCTCGTACAAAATATATACGTGTTTTAAAGTTTTATTGACATTCAAAGTAGTCACCAACATTGTGCATAACACATTGCCAGAAATGTGGAAGTTTTAGTATACTATTAGCAGTGCCAGTTGTGTTGACAGTTCGAGTGGCCCGACAAATTTGTAGCAGTTCTGAAGCGAATGCCGTGAAGTTGAACTTACGAGGGCTTAAGACAGGGAGTGCAGTAGGTGGTATAGCATTTAGCAGACCCATCAGTCAAACAAGTCAGTAACAGCTTGCACTGTACGTGCCTGAACATTGTCCTTCAAAATGATAGTCAGATCTTGTAGAATGTGTCATCACGTCTGTCTCTGTGCTGTTCATTTTTGGAACACTACCTACGACCAGCTTAGAGACAGAAGTGATGACACTTTCTGCAGGACCTGACCATCAGGACAATGCTCAAGCACGTACAGTGTAAGCTGTTACTGATGTGTTTGACTGATTGGGCTGCTAAGTGCTGTACCACCTGCTGCACTTCCCTGACTTACGCCCTCGTGAGTTCAACTTGGATTCCAAACTGAAGAAAACGCTTCATGGCATTCGCTCCAGAGCTGCTACAAATTCGTCGGGCAATAGATCGCGCCTCTCGAACTGCCAACACAACTGTCACTGCTAAGAGTATCCTACGACTTCCACATCGCTGGCAACGGGCTTTACACAAAGCTGGTTACTACTTTGAAGGTCAGTACAACTTTGAAACACGTATCTATTTTGTATGAGCTGTAAATAAATATTTGCCATTATTTAAGTTCCAGCCCTCGTAGGTCTTGGGGACCCCAGGTTTGCAAAGCACTTTAGCCCGTTGTCCTTTGTTATTACCAGTTCAGCTTCTATTCACATTCGCTCCATTTCTCTGGTATGACCCTGGATATCACGATCCAACATTATTTCTTTTGGGATTAAACTAATTTTTCAAATTGCACTTCAGTAGTCTTCAGAAACGCCTCTCGAACTGCCAACACAACTGTCACTGCTAAGAGTATCCTACGACTTCCACATCGCTGGCAACGGGCTTTACACAAAGCTGGTTACTACTTTGAAGGTCAGTACAACTTTGAAACACGTATCTATTTTGTATGAGCTGTAAATAAATATTTGCCATTATTTAAGTTCCAGCCCTCGTAGGTCTTGGGGACCCCAGGTTTGCAAAGCACTTTAGCCCGTTGTCCTTTGTTATTACCAGTTCAGCTTCTATTCACATTCGCTCCATTTCTCTGGTATGACCCTGGATATCACGATCCAACATTATTTCTTTTGGGATTAAACTAATTTTTCAAATTGCACTTCAGTAGTCTTCAGAAACGCCTCTCGAACTGCCAACACAACTGTCACTGCTAAGAGTATCCTACGACTTCCACATCGCTGGCAACGGGCTTTACACAAAGCTGGTTACTACTTTGAAGGTCAGTACAACTTTGAAACACGTATCTATTTTGTATGAGCTGTAAATAAATATTTGCCATTATTTAAGTTCCAGCCCTCGTAGGTCTTGGGGACCCCAGGTTTGCAAAGCACTTTAGCCCGTTGTCCTTTGTTATTACCAGTTCAGCTTCTATTCACATTCGCTCCATTTCTCTGGTATGACCCTGGATATCACGATCCAACATTATTTCTTTTGGGATTAAACTAATTTTTCAAATTGCACTTCAGTAGTCTTCAGAAACGCAAGGTCGAGAATGTTGGTAGCGGTAACAGTGCTCCTTGACCCATCCACCACCCTGGAAAAGTCTGAAGAGCATCCTGAACTCGCCTTACTGTGTGGGTAGCAGCTTTCGCAAGGTATATACGTAGTGCACATGCTGCACCGTGGTTATATGTATCTGAAGGTCCCACGTGGCCTATCAGGTAGATTTCCTGTGAGCGCATGGAGTTATGGTATGCTTCCTGCAGCGGTCCATTAGAAATGAGCCACCATGTTATACAGTTCTCCATCTACAGCCACACAAGAACTCCGTAAGTCACCGTATGGTGCGTGGCGGAAGTACCCACTCATGAATAGAGCAAGGGAAACATGACTGTCTATATGACTTCGTATGAGCCCTAATTTCTCGTATCATGATCCTTACGCGAAATGTACGTTTGTGGCAGTAAAATCGCCCTAAACTCGGTATCGATGCCGGTCCTCTAAATTTTCTCAATAGCATTCTTTGAAAAGAACGTCCCCTCCCCTTCAGGGATTTCCATTGAAGTTCTTCAAACATCTCCGTAATACCAGCACGTTCTTCGAAACTACCGGTAAAAAATCTAGCAGCCCGCCTCCGAATAGTTTCAATGTCTTCCTTTAATCTGGTCTGATGCGGATCCCAAACACTTGAGCATTTCTCTAGAAAAGATCGCACCAACGTCCTATATGTGGTCTCCTTTACAGATGAACCTACTTTCCCAAAATAGCCCCAATGTACTGAAGTGATCGTTCACTTTCCCTACCGCTGTCTTCACACACTCGTTCCATTTCATATCGCTTTGCAACGTTACGCCCAGATATCACAGGACTTTTATGTACTTTTCAGCGCTGATTTCAAAACTTCAATCTATTTTTTTCTATCAGATTCAGGTTTTATCATAAAAAAGGAGTATTTTTGGTTACGATAAGAAAATTTAAGCAATATATCACATTTTTTTCAACGTCATAAAATACTATTTTATTTGTAAATCATGTTCTAAACTACATTTCCAGCACACTTCCATTCCTATTTAAGCTCATAAGTCCTTGTAATAATGCTTTTGCTTTCTGTCGAAGCTTTTCCGGCTGTGGACTCGTTGAAGATCATCTCTTTTTATTATCCTGCAGTAGTCCACTATCATGTGTGCGTTCCGTCTTCCTTGATGTCTTCTTTCCATTTCTTTGATGTCTTGGTGGAATCTTTCGCCCTGCTCTTCACTTACATCACCAAGGTTTGCAGGAAAGTAGTCGTGATTGGAGAAAATGAACTTTGATGCTCATGTTACAGCCCACCTCTTAAAGTTGTCGAGCATGTCTGCGACGATTGTCTTGTAGTCTGAGTCTCTTTTGCTTCCTAGGAAACCGGTAACAACTAATTTAAAAGATGTCCATGCTGACTTTTCTTTTGGTACCATTTTGTCCACAAAGTTGGGATCTGTCATTAGTTTTCTGACGTATGGTCCGACAAAGATTCCTTGCTTTACCTTTGCCTCGGATAAACCAGGATACTCTCCACGAAGTTATCTGAAACACTCCCCTTCCTTTGGCAATGCCTTAACAAATTGTTTCATCAGCCCCTACTTAATGTGAAGTGGAGGAAGTAGCACCTTTTTGGGATCAACAAGGCTTTTACTCTCAACATTTTTAACCCCTATCTGTAGTGTTGGTTTCTGTCCCATTCACTGAGAAAGCAAGGGAACTTTGTATAGCGGCTTTTTTGACCAAGCAGCATTTAAATCACTTTTAAATCACCACATAGTGTCCATTTGCGGTCTCAATAGCAGAGTTTGCTTAAAACCAGTTGAAGGTTTTCGAAAGATTCTTTTAAGTGAACCGAGTGTCCAACTGGTATAGAAGCATACTTATTGTCATTGTGTAGAAGTACTGCTTTAAGGCTTCTTGTATAAGAATCAATAAAAAGTCTCCACTCACCAGGAGCACATTCTATTTTGAAACGTGCGATAAATCCAGGAACATCACTGAAAAACACCATGTCGCCTTCTTGAGAGAAGAATGATACAAACTCCTTTCCCACGATCGATACCAAGAAAAAATGAACCTGGAGCCCTTATCTTTCAATCTGGATCCTGAAACCTCTGCCGATTCTTTAGAAAGGCCTTGGTCTCTAACTAAATCGTTCAGTTCAGATTGTGAGAATCGAATGTGATCGGTTGTGCCAGGATCGTAGCAATCTCTGTCTCCTTCACTATCACCTTGCTGAGCCAATGGTTTTTGATCACCTATATCATCCAAAGAATCTGGAGGAGAGGGTATTGGTACTTCAGGTCCATGAGGAACAGAGCGAATGGTTGATTGAATGTTAGGGTAGGTAATATCCTTTTTGTTTTTCAAACTGAATCCTCGTACGTTGCAAGAACAAAAATAGCAGTCATCACTATGATTTTTGGGCTTCCTCCAAACCATTGGTATTCCAAAACGTAAGGACTGTTTTTTACGTTGAAACCATTGCCTCAGTTCTTCAACACACACTAAACAAACTTTGTGTGGGACCCAAGGCTTATCTAGATCGTCTAGCTTTATACCGAAATAGGCGAAATATGCTTTTTCAACAAAATCGGAGAAATTTTTTGTCGCTTTTTAACGGCATTGTTACCATAAATGTAGCAGAAGGATCCTGGCGAGTTTATACATCCTTTGGTAGCCATTGTCAATAAAACAACTTCACAACACAAGGAAACAGTCACTACTTAAAGCGCTAGTAACAACAACACGTGAACAATACAGAGTGAAGAGGTCTTGTGAACTCACTAAAGTGCTGAAATATCGAAAAAAGCTAGAACAAGACAAGCAGTTTGTGAAATAACTGTACGCGATGGAATGTTTCACTATTTTACCCGAAATTAGTGTTGAAAACACTATAAGAATCACTTAATAAATTTGAAACATTTTTCATGTCGCAGACCTGTGTATTTAAACGACGTGACTCTTTCAAGCATGTGATTACTAACGCTGAATTCGGACATCACGGATTTCCTTTACCTACTTACCCGCATTACCTTACAATGTTCCTTATTTATAACTGGCTGCCATTTATCACACTAAGTAGAAGTTTTGTCTAAGTCACCTAGTGTCCTCCCACACTCACTCATTCGACAACTTCCCGCACACCACGGCGTAATCAGCAAACAACCGCCGACGGCTTTCCTCCCTGTCCGTCAGATCATTCATGCATTTAACATATAACAGCGGTCCTTCGGGCATTCCTGACGACATTCTTGTCGCTGACGAACAGTCATCGTAGAGGACAGCCCACTTGCTTCTATTACTTAAGAACCCTTTATGCCACTCACATATTTGAGAACCCATTCCATACGCTCGTAATAGTTCACAGTGGAGCACCGTGTAAAATGCTTTTAACAAATCTAGGAAATTGGAATCCACCCGTTGCACTGCATCCATAATTAGCATTATCATTTGAGAAAAGGACAAGCTGAGCTTCATACGAGAGATGCCTTTTAAAATCGTGCTAATACGATTTCGACCTCAACAAAATTTATTGTATTCTGACACAGAATATGTTCAGGAATTTTGCAGCATACCGAACCTAAGGATATTGGTTAGCATTTGTGCAGGTCCGTTCTTTTACTCTTTTTATGTAACGGATTTACTTGGGATTTTTTACAGTTTACAGAAAGAATCTATATCATGCTTCCATCATCTTGTGCCCGTAACACACAAAGGACATAATATCTTTTTAACTGTAATGACAGAGAAAAGAAATTCATACAGTAATAATCACTTTTAATTTTTCCGGATGGGATTTTCCGTAGTACATCATACACCCTAAATTACTCAATTCAGTAGACTAGCACGCGGGTTAGGCGCTGCAGTCCGGAACCGCGCGACTGCTACGGCCGCAGATTCGAATCCTGCCTCGGGCATGGAAGTGTGTGATGTCCTTAGGTTAGTTAGGTTTAAGTAGTTCTAAGTTATAGGGGATTGATGACCTAAGATGTTAAGTCCCATAGTGCTCAGAGCCATTTTTTTTTAGTAGACTTGGAACAGTCTGAAGCAAGCCTAATATGATTTACACCACTATAAATGAATTACAAACCGGACAAAATGTAATCTCGACGCTTGAGATTCAACAGTAGTCGTTTCTGACGAAGTTGCCTTGGACGACACTATATCTACTTCATCGAATATACAAAATGGAATGAAATTGTTTAGAAGACTCGAAGTTACCTAAATAGAGCTCCTCTAACCTTCTATTCATCATTACTCACTTTGTTATAGAGGAGACTGATTAATGGTACCATAAAATAAACAAAATTGAAACTATAAATTTCTTTATTTGCTTTCAAAGTGTTCTCCACTGGTGACAGTAATTGTATGGTGTACCGTTTCAGTGCAAGTAGATTGTTTGCTTAAATACTCCGTAAAATTTTTGTTTTATCTTTTGTGCAACCTAAAAAAAACCACTAATTATGATAATTTTTTTGTTTGAGGGGGGGGGGGGGGACATCTCTGCTCCGTAGTGTGGTCTTCATCTTCAAATGCATCCTAAGCTCTTCTCAAAGCGTCTCTTTTGATTTGTCATGCTTTCTTCAGTAAACCTGTGAGAGTGTAGCCAGACACGATGAAAAGCCGATATGGCGCTTAGCGTTAGGCAGCCAACAGTGAATCACAACATTTCAATAACCTGGAATTATATGAAGTTACCTTAGCTCAAAAATGCCACAGAAAAACCAAAATGAAAATCTTTACTGCCCAAAAACTTTGTTTTGGCGACACGAAGTCAAATTTCACAGATGGCATAGGAGTGTATATTGCGTTCTCTCATGAACACGTTTTTTCTGGAGCTTTGCAGCAGAATGGCCTCCGAAGATTAGTTTCATTGCTTGCTCTGCAGCTGCTGGTAAACTGTGGTGATGATCGCAATTCGGTGTTGTGCTTTCTCACGCATTTTTTAAAACTTGTTTGGGCTATCTGTGAATCACGGTGCTTCCGTTTTTGTTGTGTTGCTGTAGTCTGTCACTTCTGGTGTTCTTGGTGAAGTTTAATAGTTGTCTTCTTATTAGTACGTTAACCTGTTCTGTTAGTGTTCCTTCATTTTCCTGCTGAGCTCTATTTTCCGCTCCTCCGATCCTCACTGTGGGTAACTTACGCAAGGGTTATTAGGAACGGCCTGGTTTCAATAGCTAAATAGTAGTATCCCTTTTTAGTTATTGAGTCTTACCTAATGCAAGTTCTGCAAGGTATTTCTCTATTTACTTGAGCCACAGGCTTTACCCTTTTGAGCTAATTTTAAGATCTTATAGCTGTTGGAGTTCCATTCTGAGCAGGTAGATGCAGAAAGCCAGTTGTCTTCTTCTGATGGTATTGGTGAGGTTTTCTTGCTGTTGGTTGGTTCACGATTAAGTTTGTAGCATTTTCTCATATATGGTAGGATTCTATCTTTTCCAGATATTTGCATTCTTGTAATTCGCAGATTCTTATTGCGATCTTCTTGGCTAGGAGTAAGCATTCTGTTGCATAGAGGACTGACGATCTGACTACTGTTTTATGTCTTAGATTGATATTCATAGATATATGTTTCAAAGCGTATCTTTTACTGCGAGCACAGTTTGCCCCATCTAATTTGATCTTTCTGTGTTCTAGAGCTACAATTGCACTAAGATCCGTTCTCGAAGACACGTTACGGTTACAGCTCTCTTCATATGCTTTGTAGCATCAACTCTATTGGTTCTATTGGCGTCTTTAATGTTGCTAAAGAATTCGATCTTTCCGATATTAATCAGTGAACGTGTTTCCTCGCCAGTAGATGGGCCGTACCTAGAATTGAATGGGATCCCCTGGCGTGGCGTCTGCTACTAAAGTCAGGTCATCACCAAAGGCCAGGTATGGGATCCTTATACTGTCTCCTTTGATCCCCGTCCTTGATGTGGTGTTCACTGGTAGAGCTCTTACCCATTTCCCGATGGACTTTTGCAGGACACAATTAAACAATATAAATGAAATACCGTCTCCTTGTCTGTGGTGTTTTGTGCTACTGTTAAACTGCATCAGTCAACATCCCTTTACCAGCTATTATCTTTACGTTACTAAGTTTTTTTTTATCATAATCCTTGTGATCTATGAGTAGCTACCATTCCTTTTCTTATATACCCCTCACATTCGACTTCTTCTGCCTCAACAGTATTTCCATATAGATAACTTTTAAAACTTAGTTTAATTGTCTTGCCACAATAAAATTACTTTAAAACGTAAAGTTATTCGTTAGTACACATTAACGTCGTGTGGTTTCAGATGACAGGCAACTAGTTCATGATAATGCACAAATGGACTTGCAGAAACGTATAATGTAAAATTAAGGTATCGCGAAACAAACGAAAACTTTTCTGTAGGCCCAATTTTCGAGGATTAGTTGTCACTCAACATATTTTCATAAATCACAGATTTTAATTAATAAAAAGCACAGAAGGTGGCACAGAGATACTGAAACATGTTAGGCTCATATGAGAAAACAGTGTTTTGCGTAACAGACTGACCTTATGTGCAAAAATTTGAACTGCAGACACAGAGAAAGCAAGAGCAGCAAGTCCAAATGATGAATATGAACTTTTTAAAATTAAAGTCAAGTATTTTATATACAGTACATTATACAACTGAGATGAGTGATCGTAGATTTTTTGTACTGTAGCACACCATCACTATTATTAGACTAACTCACTGAGTTCATTATTTAACACAGTATCACAGCGGCAGTGCTTTGACATAGATAACATAACAACCACCTTTTCATTGGCCGTATTTGTAAATTTGTTGGAGACGTGATCCCGTTTCTGCCAAGTACCATCGAAAATTATTGTTAAGTTCAAACGAAGCTGTTATTTTCTTTGACGGCTTCCTCTACCGATCCTTGCGAAGGTAATGATCTGAATCCTCAGTTTCAGAGCGGTAGAGTTTGAAGATTAATTACACCGCACAGCACGGTTCCTGCTGCTCTTCCTTTAGCAGTGGCTCGCAGCCTTTGCACTAACATCAGGTTCACACTGTAAACACCAATGTTATCAAACTTGTAATTGTGTTTACATTCACTGGAAAATAAACATAAACTGAGCAGCCAGATCGATATGTCGTTCAAACTCTAGAGAAACATTTCCTTTGGAGAATCTTTTGCAGTGCGAACCTCTGACAGTTTGCTTATGGCGATAATTTCAGAAATGTTCCTTAACCTTCTCTCTTTAAGGGGTAACTGCAGAGGGAAGGAACGTAACTTTAGCTTTGGTTCTCTGCATCTCCAGTCTTATCACATCAGGTTCTTCTGCTGATTAAGACGCTGGAACGATGTTTCCAATTGGCTGCAAACAGTTCTTCAGTTTCTTTTCCCAATTCACACGGTTTATAAAATACACTTCAGTTAGCCACAGGCCTTTTCATGCAAAAAAGCAGGCATAAGCAAGAATACTTCTCTAAATACGAATCGCATGCATTACTTGTAATCAAATACAGAAAACAAGAGAATGTCTCACACGGTTTGCAAACAGTGTAATTTTATTACTGGCATTAAAGTCTTGAAAACAGAAATAAAGTTGTCAGTTTTCTACCCATCCATGAAAAACGCTACTAGTACGTTGCAATTACCAACGAGGAAAACTGAGAATTTAATACTGTTGCAGTCGCAATGCGAAAATGTGCAGTACATCGTTTAAAAATCGAATTCAGAGTATTTTAAGCAGATAGAATAAAATTTGATATTGTCAGCAAATACAAATACTCCAGTTGTCCTTGATGGCGGATTCCGGAATGAGTCCTCTGAAGATGGTCTGGTCGGTTTCTTTTTCCATCTTTCGCCAGTTCGAGATTCTGTCTTTAGTGTTCCGGTCGTCTCTGAGGCTTTAAATTACAATCAACCCTTTTTTGTACGTCAATTTTTCGAGTCTAATGTTATAGAAGATGTTCTCTTCAAGCTGCCTGTAGAGACTGGGGCAACTACAATTGTATGAATTATGCGCATTCTGTTTCTCAGTGCACTGATGGCCACGGGGTGAGGAATGATACAGAAGGAGGAAATAAAGTATTCCTCCCTCACGCAATAACCGCAGGACACACGAGCATTTCCTATTGTTTGTCTGTCATTGGTTTAAATTTTAAATCTAATTTTGCAAAGAGGAGACATAGTTACCCCCAACGAAAAGCAACGGTAATTACTGAACGGGCGATTTTGGAAAAAAGAAATCGAAAATAATATAAAGAAAAACAAGAAAAAACGTTGTTGAGCAGTTAACTGTTTTTACGGTACTGTTTAGTAAGTACTGTCAGTAAACGTTGCTAAAGTTTCAAACGAAACAACAATGGTTAGATGCCTTTCGACCTTGTACGTGTCGCTCGGGTAGCCGTGCGGTCTGAGACACCTTTCCACGGTCCGTGCGGCTTCCCCCGTCGGAGGTTCGACTCCTCCCAGGGGCATGAGTGTGTGTGTTGTCCTTACCGTAAGTTAGTTTAAGTTAGATTAAGTAGTGTGTAAGCCTAGGGATCGATGACCTCAGCAGTTTCGTCCCATGGTAACTTACCACCACCAGCTACCTCCTACTCACACATTAAGGAAATGAGGCCTCAGAGGAAAGTAGACAAATTGTGTGCTTGTCGTGGGTTCGCCTTATTCCTTGACATCAGGCAATAGCAAATACTGAATAATATCCACTGGCAACTGAGAGGGTCTCTTCTCCCAGTGCTATGGTATTGATCATTAATAACACAATGCATTACAAACAGATGAACAATTCACAACTTCTTAACCACTTCGCAGAATACTGTAAACACTCCACTCCTAAAAGATGATTTACAAGTCAACTAGAAATCTGTCAGGATCTGTGTACCTTCTAGTCATCCTTTAAAAAATATCTGTGTCATTGAAGTAGCCATGGGACAGTTTTGTTTCATCTGATCCACCTCAGCTCTGGATTGTTACTCATACGTGCTCCACACATGTTTCGCTGTCACAGCTGCTGGCTAAGAAGTAAAACTTGTTATACATTACGTAGTACAAGTTGTCATATATTACGTGGCTTATGAATCTTGATACCTTGTGGACGTTGCTGTTTTCGTATAGTTATGTGAAAGACTAGGTATCATTTCTTTTAATAATTTTGTATAACATTATTGCATTATTGGGATTCAACACCTGTAAGATAAGTGACATTATAACTGTTTTTTGCTGGTGAATCTTTAAGCGAAAACGAATGGAACCACTTGCATAGAAACAAATAAAAGGAACAGAATGAATCGCTGCGTTCCTTCGGTAAACATCAGTAATACAATCGAGAAATGGAATTATTTGCTGATCAATACTAATTAAAGATCTCTTTAAATCGAGAAAATTAATAAAATTAATTCACTTACTTAACTAGTCATGGGGGGCATCCCTAGTTACCAGGATCGTTCAATAAATAACACATCACAATTTTTTCTCAGAAATATTTATTTTTAGAGTTACCATTTGGTGACAACATCAGTCAATCGAGCTCTACGTCATCTAGCAATGAGGAAGAGCACCTGCTCCCTGTTCGTAAAACTACTTGACCCCCTGCTCCTAGTCATCACAGCACGAGTCACGCTCTCATGACCCTCAAAATTGTGCCCCACGTAAAGAATACTTAAGTGGTCCAAACCAATGGATGTTTGAGTGCGCCATATTTGGGCTGTAGTTTAGCAGAGACAGTGATGTCCAATCCAATTTGACGATTGTTCGTGGATTGTGAGACGTTTGTCGACGCGCATTGTCGTGTTGGAGCAAGATTTCCTTCGGATTGTAATACATCCTGGAGAATAGTATCATCAGTATCCTAAAAAAAATACATTCATCATAACTTTGCCAGCAGAGGCAGCTCAATTCCTTCCTTTTTTGGTGACAACCGGTGATGTCGTCCCTCTGTCCTTTTTTATCCAACAGTCTTGGACGGCACAGGCACTTCCAATCCTCATCGATAGCTGTGGATCCTGCCATCCTTTTGTGATGCGCCAGTGTGCTTGAATAATGGTATTCGTGCAATGTACTATGTCGGGAGCGCTGGTTTAGTTTCAGCACATCCTGACACCACAGCTCTCTTTACCCGAAGCAACCCTGTCAACTGCATGAGTACCTCATACTACCACCAACGTTTTCGGATGTTCACTATGGTTTTTCTCCCGCGACCAAGAATTCAATTACAGCACCGCAGAAATTCGTTACCAGGATTATGAAAGGTCTGAGAATAAAGATACAGCAAAAATGCGAGGGGTGCAAAAACTGTATAAAGTAATTGTGGAAACAGATTATGAAATTTTAGCGTCTCTCACAACATAGTTCCAACTGAGGCATTTTGAAGTAATGTCTATAGGTGCCGAATTTACTGTGTATCAGAAGGAAAACTGTTTTCCGAAAAGAGTTCAAAATCGTTTCAGTCAAAATTAGTGCAAATGACAAGTCATTTTATTGCCAAAGAAACACCCCAGAATAATTATAGTAGTAAAATATCTTCTCAGTTTCAGTGTCCAAGAGAATTTCAGGACAATATAAAGGAACGTAAGTGAGTCCCGCAATGATTATTGACAAATCATTCGTTACACAAAGTTGTTGGAACATATTGGAACAAATAAGCCTTCGGTCACAAATATTAAGTCAAAATTGACCTTGTTTCGACGCTACTATGAGCGTCGTCTTCAGAATTAGACTAACTGTTCTAAAACATATTAAGTATATAGTACATTAATAAAATTAAAGTTTGTACTGACTGGAAGAGATGCAGTACTTACAAATCACATATTAAAAAATATCTGAGCCGGAAAGGCGACTTCATAAACAGTTGTCAGATGGCGAGCCGCTAAGTGCTGCTCGTACTGTGAACAAGGTTTGCAACGAGACATATTTTTCGAAATAATTGATAGAAATAGTAGATACTTCAGATCAGCACCATATCAGTAACATACGGTATATACTGTTAAATCGGCGAGCCTGCTACATGTGAAACAGGTGGCACACAATAATATTCTGTTTGGCTTCTCTACTCGTGGCAATTTAGAGATCCACCCACATAAATTTACAGCTTCACCCGTGGAAATTTTCTAAGTGATCTGACTAACATTGTAACAAATCACGATAATGTGAAACCATTCTGCTAAGGCCCTCAGTCAAAAGCATCCAGAAAAAGAAATATGTTAACCTGTTTAGTAGCTAAGGGAGAACAAACATATAGAAATGTACATGGCAATTTATAATTTTCTCACTTCACTCGCCATTTAGTAAAAAGATTCCAGTGTCATTTCATAACTGTATCAAGTTTGTTATAGTATCGGTCATTGCTATATTGGGAAAATATTGAACGATATCTATAAGAGTGCAGGAAATGAGGCCTTTTGAGCCTCCACCCTTCCCCCGGCCGACATGAGTTCGGCCGTCTGCGTGCATTTACATCTGCTAGAAGCGGCCATTGTTGGCATCTTCACAGGTTCAAAACTTTGCTTAAAGTGATTTGCAATCCTAGTGTATGGACTAGGGCGGTCATCGGAAGCGTTAGGTTGCACTTGTGGGTATCAATAATATCTGCGACTACCTTGGGGCCATGGTGATGCCTCTGGCAGAGGGCTTGGCTATGGCCACTAAAGCTATGTTAGGACTTCCAAACCTCACTCGTTCAAATCACGGGCGTTTTCTGGCGGTAAAGATTTTTTATATTATGCTTACTAAATTTTGGCTGCATCATCCTCGAAGACATCATCATTGACAGGTAAACGAATTTAATGTGGGCAATGAATTGACTTATGCAAATACCACAACTGACTATGAAGATTATGATGATGGCGTTGTGTTCTACCCATTAGGCAGATCCGTCGCAGCAAGTCTGGCATCTTCCAGTTCTCCTGGTTATCTGCTATACTTTCCACTTGTTTCAAATGCATTTATCTTGATGTTGTCACTTATCTGTCAGCTTCTTCTATCCCTGGTCCTCTTTGCAGTCACCATTTCTTGTACTGCATCTTTTATTACCCAGTCTCTTCTCATCCAGTGTCCTAGGTAATATTTTTCTTCCCCTTAACTGTTTTCCGTAACTATCTTTCCTCGCTCACCCTGTAAAATAAAATCTCAGTCCTTACTTTATCTGTTCATTGCACACCTTTTATTCTTCTTCAGATCCACGTCTTAAAATCCTCTTACAATTTCTCCTCCCTTCTCCGCAGTATCCATGTTTCGACACCATACAAGGAAACAGGACGTACAAAATACTTCATTTACCTTTTCCTGAAGCGTTTCTTTAATGCACTAATGCAGACACTCCTCCTTGTGTAAAAAAAATTTCTTTTGCAAAAGCTATCGTTTTTATTTCTTGACTAACTGAAAAAGATTCGCTTTGCTTGATATTTACTTTCAATTTTTTCTAAGAAGATTTCAGATCACTCCAAAACATTCATAGCATCGTCAAAATACACACCGAGAAAATTGCATTTCGCACTCAGAAATTGTCTAGAGTGTTCAAAAATACTCTTCCATCTACTTAAATATTCAATAATACCCCAATTCGAAATAAAATATTCTTGAAGTACCTTATTCATTTTTCTAAACATTCTAGGACAATCAAAAACTTTCAAATATATTTTCAATTGCTAAAGAAAACTTTGGAACTTTGTAAAATATTTCAGAAATTTCTAAAACATTCAGGGACATTCGACAACGTTTACGAACACTATAGGATAATGTATAAAACTCCGGAGTATTGTGGAACATTAGAGTACATTTTAGAACATTATAAAACAATCATTAACATTGAAGAATATCGCGATACCTCGAGGACACTATATACGAGGGTCACTCCAAAAGAAATGCACACTATTTTTTTAAACTCCATCTTTTATTCTACATGTTTGAAAGTTTTACAGTCTGTAGATGCATCCTTCAGAAACAATACTTTCAGTTCTCCACATAATTTCCATTTATCTCAACTGCCTTACGCCTGTATACCCGCACGGTAAAATACTGGAGCATTGTGTTGGAGCCAATGTTTGGCAGTGTGCACAAGGGAGTACTCATCTTCAAACCTTGTTCCACAAAGAGAGTCTTCCAGTTTCCCAAAGAGATGATAATCACGTGGAGCCAGGTCAGTGTTTCAGTGTTGTCATCGGAGTTTTGTGATCGTTTTTTGACTGACATGTGGCCGTGCATTGTCGTGCAACAGCAAAACATCCTGCTTTTGCCTATATAGTACAAAACGGCTCAGTCGAGCTTGAAGTTTCTTCGTTGTCGTCACATTTACATCACAGTTTATAGTGATTCCACTTGGCATGATGGCCACAAGCAAGAGTTTTTCGGAATCGAATAACACTGTAGCCATAACGTTTCCAGCAGAAGATGTGGTACTGAATTTTTTTCTTGGATGAATTTGCATAACGCCATTCCATTGATTGCCTCTTCGTCTCTGGTGAAAAATGATGGAGCAATGTTTCATCACCTGTCACAATTCTTCCAAGAAATTCATCTCCACCATTCTCGTACTGTTCTGAAAGTTCGCTGAATACCGTTTTTCTTGCTTCTTTGTGAGCCACTTTCAACATCCTAGGAACCCACCCGGCGCTAAACTTTTTTAACACCAACACTTTCAGTATTGTGCAGATACTTCCTTCCCCTATCTCAACGTAGCGTGACAATTTGTTCACTGTGATGCGTCTGTCAGCAGTCAGAAATTCGTTACCTCTCTGCACATTGTCTGGAGTGTGTGAAGTACGAGACCTGTCGCTGCGAGGACAATCCTCAGTATTGCTGTGCCCGCTTTTATTACGTAACCTGCTTGCCCACCGACTGACTGTACTGTTGTAGACAGCAGCATCTCCATACACCTTTTTCAACCTGTCTCGTTTTCACAGCACAGGAATTCAATGAGAGCACGTTGCTTCTGACGAACGCGAAATGTAGCATCCATCCTGAAGACATGCTGTGACGGCGCCACTCACGGGAACAGGTTGAACTAAGTTTGAAAACAAGCGGGAAGGATGTATCTACACACTGTAAAACTTTCACACATACAGAATGAAAACTGTATTTTTACAAAAATAGTGTGCATTTCTTTTGGAGTGACCCTCGTATAAACCAGGAATTTTGTATTTTGAGGTATAAATTTATGCAGAAGTGATGGGAGATATGCTGTGGACCAAGACGATATGATAGCGACCACTTCACATACTTATATCTCTACAACTACAACAGCTACGACCGTTAATCTGCTACACTGGATTTGAATGTACTATAAACTTATCCCATATCACTTTAATGTTTGTATGACTGTAGCATGAGTTAACCTCGCTTTGCTCGGACAAAGCTAGCCACCTCCAATCAAGTGTGAATTTCAAAAATGAACCGTTGAAGAAACAAATTATTAAGTTAAACTAAATCAGTGAAAACAGTGAAAAGAAACTCCGCCTTGTTTCACCTAATTTCATACTTACTTAACTTAGTATTTTACAGTACTTTCCTCATTTTACATTTTTTTTTGAGTCCTCGGCCTTTAACCTGTTCGATGTGACACGTCTCGAATTCCTCTCCTGTGCCAACCTTTTCATCTCTGAGCAGCACTTGCAACTTACGTCCTCAATTATTTGCTGGGTGTATTCCAATCTCTGTCTTCCTCTACAGCTAATACCCTCCACAGCTCCCTCTAGTATCAAGGAAGATTGTCTCTGATGTCCTACCACGTCCAATCATTTTGATCCTTCTTCTTGTAACCGATTATCATATATTTCTTTCCTCGCCGCTCCTGTGGAGAACCTCCTTACTCGTTATCATGCCATCTACTTTTCAACATTCTTCTGTAGCACAGCATGTTAAATGCTTCGATTCTCTTCCATTTCAGTGCCCCCACAGATCATGTTTCACTACAATACAATGCTGTGCTCCAACCGTACGTTCTCAGAAATTTCTTACTCAAATTAAGGCCCATATTTGATACTAGTGCCCTTTCTTCCAGTGCTAGTGTCCTTCTTGACCCGTCTCTCATGCGTTATTTTGCTGCCTAGCTAGAAGAATTCCTTAAGTTCACCTACTTCATGATCTCCAACTTTTATGTTAAGTTCCTCGCTGTTCTCATTTCTTATACTTCTCATTTCTTTCTCTTTTCTGTGATTCACTCTCAATCCATATTCTGAACTCGCTAGACTCTCCATTCCATTCAAGAAATCCTATAATATTTCTTCGCTTTCACTAAAGAGAGTAATGTCATCAGCGAACCATATTATTGATAGTCTTCCACGTTGAATTTGAATCCCACTCTTTAATCTTTTTTTCTATTTCCGTCATTGTTTCTTCGATATACAGACTGAACCCTAGAGGCGGAAGACTACATCTCTGTCTCACCCCATTTTTAATCCTAACACTTCTTTCTTTTCCTTCCACTCTTGTTAATCCCTCTTGGCTCTTGCCAATGTCGTATATTACCCGGCTCTCCCTATACTGTACCCCTACTTTCCTTAGAAATTTGAACATCTTACTCTATCTGACATTGTAGAACGCTTTTCCCAGATCGACGAATCGCCTGTCTAGTGCCTTTACCTTTTCTAAAGTCAAACTGATCGTTGTCTAACAGGTCCTCAATTTTCTTTCCCATTCTTCTGTACATTATTCTTGAGAGCAGTTTGGAAACATGAGAAGCTGATGGTGCGATAATTCTCTCACTTATTGGTCCTTGCAACCTTGAGAATTGAGTGGATGATATTTTTCCTAAAGTCTCATAGTATATCACCAGTCTCACACATTCTGCACACCAAAGTGAATAATAGTTCTATTACCACTTCCCCAACGATTTTAGAAATTCTGGTCTAATGTTATCTATCCATTCTGCCTTATTTGATTTCAGTCTTCCAATACCTCTCTGAGTTCTGTATCCTAATACTGGATCCCCTGTCTCTTCCTCGTCTACTCGTATTGCTCCTTCTATCACATCTCTAGATAAACCTTCCCCCTCATATAAGCCTTTCCACTGTCCCCTCTGCATTTAACGGTGGAATTCCCATTGCATTCTTAATGTTACCGTCCTTGCTTTTAATATCGCCAAAGGTTGTTTTGACTTTTTTATGTGATGAGTCAGTCGTTGGGACAGTCGTTTCTTTTCCGATTTTATCAATTTTTTTATGTAGCTATTTCGCCTTAGCTTCCCTGTACTTCCTGTTTATTTCTTTCACATGTGAGTTGTACTTGTGAATTCTTGAATATCCGCTGTCATTTTTGTGTCTCTTTCATTCGTTGATTAACTGATGTATTTCTTCTATTACTCATGGTTACTTCGAAGTTACATTCATTATACCTATATTTTTCTCCCCAACGTCTGTGAGTGGTTATGAACTACATTTGCTGCATTGTTGGGCGAGTAGATATGCAAATTCAATATTTTTCAGATATTTGTGACCGTGATAAAAGCATGATTCTTTGAAATTAATACCACTGTATCTCAACGTAATGCCACTTTATGTTTTCGTTGGTTTGTCCTTGTTTCTTATTTATATTACCCTAAATGCTGATCTTACTGGACATCGCAGTCTTTTGAAACGAAACAGTAGTTCGTAGGTACTAGTGTAATCCTCTGAATAAATGCTATAAATACTGCTTCTCCTTAATCTGTTCCTGACATTACTTTTGCTCCAGTTATATTGTAATCAGCTGCTTCAAAGTTATTACTATCCAATTACGTAAATTTGACTTGATGAATCTAAATTTGCCAACGAAACAATTCGTTATCTTTTTGTAGACGTTAATCATTGAAAAGCATACCTGGCACGTACATGGAAATCAAAATTCCTTGGGGAAAATCAAAACTTTCTTTTCCACCAAACACTGACCCGGTTGATTTATATATTCTTTCCTCGCCAGATAGCCATTTTGAATATATGTAATGCTGAATAATTTTCGGATTAATTCTGTCTGTTAATTCATCTGTACTTTTGGAAAAATTTCACAACTCACTTGTAACTTCAGTTTGGCCAGTTACACTGGAACTCAGTGATAGCTCTCACCACCATCCGCGGTGGCCGAGCGATTCTAGGCGCTTCAGTTTGGAATCGCGCGACCGCTACGACCGCAGGTTCGAATCCTGCCTCGGGCTTGGATTGTGTGATGTCCTTAGGTTAGTTAGCTTTAAGTAGTTCTTGGGGACTGATAATCTGATATGTTAAGTCCATAGTGCTCAGAGCCATTTGAACCATTTTGATTGCTTTCACCAATAAGTAACAATTTTTCGGCAAAATGTCTCGTTGGTGGTAATTGGAATGCAGAAATCTCGTATTCATTTTTAATTCCACTTTCTAAACTCGATGCTAAGAAAATGATTGCTTTATACACGCATTGGTTTCATCTGTTGAAATTGCTTTGGAATAACTGGAAGCGTTTGCCGAAAATCTGCGGAAATGATAACAGATGCATCTTCCATTACTTCCGAATTACCCTGAAGATCTTGCAGTGTCCTATCTAATACATCGAGTGACTTTTATGCGCTGTTGTACATGCGTCTCAAATGATTACCCTACACTGCTTCAAAACGTGACGTTGTCGAGATCTTCTTAATACATTACAGACCAGAAATCCTTCTTCTGCAACATTTAATGACAGTTTAAAGTAGAATGTGCAGTTTGTCCTCCTTTGATTAACGTTCCCGCAGTTCCATATGATTCGAATGCAAACCCAATGTTTTTTTCTTTTAGTTGCAGGCAATATTAAATGTATAAAAACGTCTTTTGTTGTCTCCTGGTGCCTCTCAATACATTACTCCACCAGTATCTCTGTTTACATGATCCACGACGAAATCATAAGCTCTCTTTTCATTTTCGATTAACAAGATTTGTTTAGAGTGATGTATGGCAATAATTCTTCAACATTATAAAATTTTCTCTTGAATGTCTCAGAATCCTCTGCATTGATTCTGTCTCTTCGTAGCACCTAGAATCCAAGCTCACCTGAACTTTAATCGTTTATTGTCAAATATTTTATCTTCCAAACCAATAAATTCTTCATTTAATATCTCTTTATCGAAATAGATAATTAATTCCATGTGAGCCTGTCACACCTGATACATCATCGCTTATACTTGTTTTGACTTTCTCCCATAAAATAACTGAATACTAGAAAATACACGTGATCAATATTGTCGCAAACAACTACTCCATTCCTTCTGTCGTTGCTGTCAATGCAGGTTCTCGAAGTGCACTGCTTTATCTTTTTCCAGTAATCCTAAACGCTGATGTGCTTCTCTGTTCATTTTACATAAATGTCTTCGATTTATTTCCAAATCTGTGAAAAATGTTTTTCCGCGAATATCAAGCAATAGTCTTCGGAGATGGACGCACACTGCAGTTTTGGATGCGTTATGCACACTCTATCAATGCATCGTGTTTTAAGATTCCTTCGTGACCTTCGACGACAGTTTCTTCTCTTCTTACTTGAAAGGTGCATGTTGTTGCATTCCGTGCGTGATATAATGGTACATTTGCATAGTGCTGTTAACGTTTTATCACATGTGGTTCACTGCCTACTCTCACTGCAGTTTCTCCTGTTGACCAGTTTCTAAATGCACTGCCAAATGAACAACTGCTGTATCTCGATCACCATGAGGAATCCCAACATTCGCCAAGTAGCTTCATTACTTGTATATTCATGTGCTCATCTGACTTTAAAGTATTTTACCTTTCAGCAGTTCTTTTCTTTTTTCTCTGGTTGGTAACGTAATTACACATAGAGTTGATTGCTTTCACTGAGTTGCAGTACTCGCCATTGACGTCTGCTTGGAATACTTTTGAAAGAGAAGGATTGTATTTTACCACACAGTGGTTATCTACATCTATCTCTTGCTTGGTCCCCATTCTTATTTTTGTAGAGAAACTATCATTTTCCGTAGACTCTTCTTCTGTTTGTGTCTCATTGAAACATGGCACAGTTGTCCTCTTATTTTCACTCATACATGGTGAACTCATGTTTAATATTCCTTATGGACCACGAATCATCACTTTCACTATTATGTGTGAATGAGGTATCTTCATTTCAGCCATTGGATTGTGTGCATCTGTTATCTAAGTTTTCGAAAAATATTATTGTTGGGGATGACATACATAAATATCACTTGTGTCTGTCGAAAAACTGTTGTTATGTCATAGCGGCCAAGAGAACTTGTCCATAAATCATATCTTCTTTGGTCTCTGACCATGGCAAATTTCTAGTAAACGTTATGAAAATATCAGGGCCGCCGTTTTCTTACATGGGGTGGCATGTTGTGAGTACTAGTGCTGTGTTATGGACTTCCTGTGTAAGCTGATAGTAAAATCACCAGTCTTCCAATGTTGCCAATGTTGGCGTCATACATTATCACATCTCTAAAATCACTGTAATTTCCTCGACGATATTTCTTTTGGTTCTGTCGTACGACTTAGCATTCGTTCTGCCTCTTCTTTTGTGTATTTTTTAACTGTTGAAATAAACGACAGGAACTGGTAATATGATTTTATCCCTCGTAGTATCTGGTAATTACGCGACACGCATAAAATTGCTTTATGTTACTTTTTGTTGGTTTCTGTTTCTTCGTTTGGGTTCACTTGTTTCAAATTGAAATAATAACGCCTTCTCCTCTTATAAAAATTAACAGATATTGAAGTTTGCTGTGAGAACGATCGCATTCTGTGATACTCTGCAGCCCTTCCATTCTTCGTTGAACAGTTCTACAAGACGTACTGGTATTTGCTCGCTTTCCACACTGACAACAGTAGTTTAATTGACTTGATGTGCTTGGAATCGGAGTCCGTGTTCTCCGTCTGGTCTTTTGGCAGCTCGAATCATAACTTTATACTCATCGGATGCCATTTGATATAATGCCGTTTGAAGCACGTGAACTAATTGATTGCACTTATGAAAAATCCTCTGCAGTTTTTCAGTGATTTCCCATCTCAGTCCATTTAAATTTGCCCAAAGTTGATAGACTTTCACTCGTCCGTCACCAATGAAATACACTTGACAAAAATTATAGGTTTCATTTCGCATTGGTAACAGTGGGACCACTCTATGACAGGCTTTTTCACTCCTGATGGAAATAGCACCAAATGATGTAATTTGAAAGTTAAGCTTATGAATCTAGAGATTGTCCAGTCATGTAATGAAACAATTCTGGTAGAAACACATCCAGTGGCATTAATGGAATTTTTCCACTCATGTAACACATTCATTGTGCTCTACTCCTGAATTTTTTGGCGGTACAGAAGTGACACAGTTGATCTATTTTTGCCATAGACAACGTCTTTGTGTCTGCTGTACTTTTTGCGGTATCATAACATAATGCTTCTTCTGCGACAATGGAATCTTTTCTTTTTACGTTCTTCACTTCTTGTGTATTAATGTTTTGTTCACGTTCTTCTAATCGCTTTCTTCCATGCTTAGTTAATTTCGTTATCTTGTATCTTCGGCAGTTTCTCTTTAACTCATTGCTGAACGTTACTATCGATCGTCTTCTGTAATCTCATCTCGTTGTTCATCTGAAAAGTTTTCCCTTAATCTGTTGACTTTTTCCGTTATTGAGGTAGATGTACCTCTTCTTCCTCATCTGTTTCATTTCTTCGCTGTTCGCTCTGTTTCCTTCTTTTGAATTCACTATTGGAAATATATAATCTTTTCGTTATCCTTTAAACATTAATAATCCACAACACCGTAAACATGCACTTAATTCACTGTCGCTTAATTTAGTTTCTCTGCCTCTCACTTTCACTTTTCTTTGGTCACTGTAATCGATTTCTAAAAATGTACTGTGGCATGCTTATCGTCTTCCCTTAAATACACGCATTGGAGCCGGAACGTAACCCCACCACAGCAAGATTGTGGAACATTCCAGAACTTTCTCGAACATTCTGAAACATTGTAGAACACTCTGAAAAATTTAAATTCACCCTAAACATTCAGTAACATTTTCACATCCTTATTTCACTTTCTGTTTTTCTTGATCCGCTATAATCTAACACTGACGCGTGCGTATCATCGTCACCTATACACACCCATCTCAGCTGAATCGTATCCCCACAACAACATGGCTGTGCAACATTCGAGAACATTCAAGAACATTTTGGAACATTCTAGAACCTCTGAAAAATTCTAGAAAATTCTCTAACATTCCAGAACATACTAAGACATTGTGTCTGGAACATTCTAGATGATTCGTGAACATTCTGGCCAGTCTCAGTTCACTTCTGCACACGATTCCCAACGGTTTCATAGACTTCCCATAAGAAATCCATCGGTGCAATGCCTTCTTTTGATACCTCTTTGAAACCAATCTCTGCACTTCCGAAGTGAAACTTTGCTCGTGGTAGCGATGAAGGGCTACCATATCACGTAACCCCCAGTGGGCTGGTGGGTGGGTTTGTGGAGTTATAGGGATATGCATAGGCAAAATATTTATTATTTATATTGATTACGTGCCATGTTACTTTTAATTTTGCATCTTAGGTAGTTGAAGTTGTTTCACTAACCCATCACATTTCTTAACCTCGCTCTTTCTTCATTGCTTTGTACAAATCTTTGCCTTAGTTTTTTTTCACATTTTCTTCACTCCATATTCCTCACAGTCGGTGTCCAGTTCTTTTAACACGTCGTTAATTGCTTTTTCATTTTCGCACAGTAATACTATGTCATCACCAAACCTTACACACTTTAATTTCCTTCCTCCTTTTGTCACACCACATTCTTTTTTGTAGCAGTTTTGAACTACATAATTTACATAGATATTAAAAAGCGAAGGTGAAAGACGACAGCTTTGTCTAATCCTAACCAGTTTTAATTCCATCTGTCAACTCGTCTCCTATTCTAACTTTTTCTCTTTTGTGACGTATAGATAGCTTAATAGCCCCCTTTTCCTGAAGTTGCTTCCGATGTCCTTCAGGAAATCTGAACGTTTTAACTCGCTAAACTCTGTCAAGCCCGCCCGGCTAGTCGTGGGGTCTAACGCACTGCTTCACGATGGGGAAGGGGTGCCGGTCTAAGGCACGAATCCGCCCTGCGGATTAGCGTCGAAGTCAGGAGTGCTGACAAGTCTGTGGATGGTTTTTGAGGCGATTTTCCATCTGCCTCGCCGAATGCGGGCTGGTTCCCTTTAAACTACCTCAGTGACACTATGTCGGCGATTTCCGCGCAAACACTGTCTCCACGTACGCGTACACCATAATTACTCTTACACGCAAACATTGGGGTTATACTCTACTGAAATGAGACGTTTCCAGGGGGTCTGTGGGACGATGGTGGGGTGAGTGGCCTGCTGTAGCCTGCTGTGGGGTTGTGTACCACTGAGGGCTACGGCAGGGACGAAGCCTCTTGTCGTTTCTAGGTCCCCAGTTCAATACATACATACATACAAAGTCTATCATAGGCTTTTTCCAAGTCAACAAGAACTGTAGAAACTTCGTTACTTTTATCTAGATATCCTGTTCAGTTCTATTGAAAGCTTCCCGTCTTCTCTATATCTCTTTTGTTACGCAGTCTTCCCTTAGGATTTCTGTCTCTTGCTTAATAATAACAAATGAAATCTACCCTTTCAAATTAATTCTCTTTCTCAATCTCCGCATACAAATTTAAATGCTACTTATTAAAAGTGATTTTCTGATTATTGCGACGAAACATAGAATGTGTCGTCGTCGTGGTCCTCAGTCGTTACTTGCAACAACCCAAAACTGTTCCTTAGCTTTTGTACTGTTACTGGATCGCCATCTGACTGCTACATCGAACTGCGACATGAATATACTTACTCTGTTTTACAATACTCTGTTAGCTGCTGGTGGTTTGTCATAGTAAGTGGCTGTATTTATTATCAAAGCTGACGTTATTCTTTAATTAATTTGACTGAAGTTACGTAGTTAATAGTTAAACTTTTTCTTGACAACAATAAAAATTTGCAAAGTTTTATGTTGATGGTTTTTGGGACGGATTATAATCAGTAATGCAATATTGCTGGCAAAAATTAATTAAATTCTGAATGAAATGATTTAACACACGTTCAAATGGGACTTACTTTTTACAGTAATCTTACAACTAGCATTGCGCAAACATACCTTCAGTAGTCGTGAGTTTCTCAAAAAGATAATTCAGTAATATTAGTTCCTCTTATGACAATATGTAGCTGATGTGTCTGTGCATCCGTTTATAACCTGTTGTAAATCATAGCTTGTGGCTGGCACGCACACCGCTCCTCTCAACCTCTCGCTTCAGACCTGCTACCGACTCACTTCACGTCTCGCTTACTACTGACTTCCTACGAACGCTAAAGTGCAGTCTCTCCCGCCAACAATGCTTTCTAGTGTAGACAATCCCTGCTACCATTATAAAATGTATCAATGCGCGGTCTTTCCCGCTCTTTTCTTTAAATGTATCCATACGCGGTCTCTCCCGCCCTTTTTAAAATTATATCAATGTGCGGGCTCTCCTGCCAACAATACTTTGGTGCAGACATTCCCTGCTACCACAATTATTTCCAACATGACAAATATTATTTATTCCTACTTAATCCTATTAATAAAATATAAACATCTTTCATAAATTGTGGTTTGACAATAGAAGTATACGCGTCTTACACCAAGTCTTGTTCATTCGCTCTTTCTGAAATCACACTGTTTTTTGTGTAGTTCTCTCTCAACGTTGGATTTCAGTTGTCTATTTGCTATTCTTAGTAGAATTTTTGATGAATGGGATGTCAGACTTATTGTCCTGCATTGTGTAACTTTTGTGCTACTTGTTTTCTTTGGTATTGGCACCATCACTCTTTGTGTGATGTCATAAGACCACTTCCCTTTCTTATAAACGCGGTTTCAGAAATTCAGTTTTTCGACGTTTCTTTGAGTTAAACTTTTGATGAGTATAGTCTGAGTCCCACCTACACGAGTTGTTGCCAGTGTTTAATTTCTAAAATTTTAGGTGCCGGAACTCACCTCTTCAACCATACAACCGTCTGCAGCCCCTCCACCTCCAAACCGCCCTCACACTCTTCACCCATCCCCAGCCATAAAAAATTACAAGTTTCGATTTTGAAAACTTGTGATAAAACTTATTATTTACAATTAGTTTTTTCAAAATGTAGTTCTGAAGTTCTGGTTTTTAAAGCATATTTTTTATAATCAAATAATTAAACCACAAAATTTAATGTAAAAAAGGTACTGCCGTGTGTCACTGTAGTAGCCTCTCTTTGTTTCATAGTTCTGCTCGATACATACTGGTTCAATGTGTGCCGCCTACATCGTTAGCCCTTGTGACTCAGACGCAACGTACGACAAATCACGCTTAGCTGCTGGTAATGTACGACAATATTGCACCACCCACATGACATGATGGTTAAGTGACTCAGACGCAACGTAGGACAAATCACGCTTAGCTGCTGGTAATGTACGACAATATTGCACCACCCACATGACATGATGGTTAAGTGACTCAGACGCAACGTACGACAAATCACGCTTAGCTGCTGGTAATGTACGACAATATTGCACCACCCACATGACATGATGGTTAAGTGACTCAGACGCAACGTACGACAAATCACGCTTAGCTGCTGGTAATGTACGACAATATTGCACCACCCACATGACATGATGGTTAAGTGACTCAGACGCAACGTACGACAAATCACGCTTAGCTGCTGGTAATGTACGACAATATTGCACCACCCACATGACATGATGGTTAAGTGACTCAGACGCAACGTACGACAAATCACGCTTAGCTGCTGGTAATGTACGACAATATTGCACCACCCACATGACATGATGGTTAAGTGACTCAGACGCAACGTACGACAAATCACGCTTAGCTGCTGGTAATGTACGACAATATTGCACCACCCACATGACATGATGGTTAAGTGACTCAGACGCAACGTACGACAAATCACGCTTAGCTGCTGGTAATGTACGACAATATTGCACCACCCACATGACATGATGGTTAAGTGACTCAGACGCAACGTACGACAAATCACGCTTAGCTGCTGGTAATGTACGACAATATTGCACCACCCACATGACATGATGGTTAAGTGACTCAGACGCAACGTACGACAAATCACGCTTAGCTGCTGGTAATGTACGACAATATTGCACCACCCACATGACATGATGGTTAAGTGACTCAGACGCAACGTACGACAAATCACGCTTAGCTGCTGGTAATGTACGACAATATTGCACCACCCACATGACATGATGGTTAAGTGACTCAGACGCAACGTACGACAAATCACGCTTAGCTGCTGGTAATGTACGACAATATTGCACCACCCACATGACATGATGGTTAAGTGACTCAGACGCAACGTACGACAAATCACGCTTAGCTGCTGGTAATGTACGACAATATTGCACCACCCACATGACATGATGGTTAAGTGACTCAGACGCAACGTACGACAAATCACGCTTAGCTGCTGGTAATGTACGACAATATTGCACCACCCACATGACATGATGGTTAAGTGACTCAGACGCAACGTACGACAAATCACGCTTAGCTGCTGGTAATGTACGACAATATTGCACCACCCACATGACATGATGGTTAAGTGACTCAGACGCAACGTACGACAAATCACGCTTAGCTGCTGGTAATGTACGACAATATTGCACCACCCACATGACATGATGGTTAAGTGACTCAGACGCAACGTACGACAAATCACGCTTAGCTGCTGGTAATGTACGACAATATTGCACCACCCACATGACATGATGGTTAAGTGACTCAGACGCAACGTACGACAAATCACGCTTAGCTGCTGGTAATGTACGACAATATTGCACCACCCACATGACATGATGGTTAAGTGACTCAGACGCAACGTACGACAAATCACGCTTAGCTGCTGGTAATGTACGACAATATTGCACCGCCCACATGACATGATGGTTAAGTGACTCAGACGCAACGTACGACAAATCACGCTTAGCTGCTGGTAATGTACGACAATATTGCACCACCCACATGACATGATGGTTAAGTGACTCAGACGCAACGTACGACAAATCACGCTTAGCTGCTGGTAATGTACGACAATATTGCACCACCCACATGACATGATGGTTAAGTGACTCAGACGCAACGTACGACAAATCACGCTTAGCTGCTGGTAATGTACGACAATATTGCACCACCCACATGACATGATGGTTAAGTGACTCAGACGCAACGTACGACAAATCACGCTTAGCTGCTGGTAATGTACGACAATATTGCACCACCCACATGACATGATGGTTAAGTGACTCAGACGCAACGTACGACAAATCACGCTTAGCTGCTGGTAATGTACGACAATATTGCACCACCCACATGACATGATGGTTAAGTGACTCAGACGCAACGTACGACAAATCACGCTTAGCTGCTGGTAATGTACGACAATATTGCACCACCCACATGACATGATGGTTAAGTGACTCAGACGCAACGTACGACAAATCACGCTTAGCTGCTGGTAATGTACGACAATATTGCACCACCCACATGACGTGATGTTTAAGTGACTCCAATCCTCCCAGTGTCCTCTGACAAGTCTGGCTAACAAAGAAAGTGCGTGCAGTTGATGAGCATCTATGGAATAAATTAAAACACGGAAGAAACAAGAATTCGTGGAAGCACAGTGCACACACGCTCATGTTAAAACACTACTTACTCATTTATTTCTATTGACACGCCACGATGCTAGAGCGCTGAGGTTGTCGGCAGTCAATACTCGGACACTATTTCGAGACAGTGGGCCGCGAGCGTAAACAAACGAGGACCATAGCAGGTAGAGGAGAGAGGAGAGGTGCGCAGGAACAAGCCCCGCCACCCTCTCGCAGGGCAGCCAGTCTACATCCGTGTTTCGCGCTTCAGCAAAAACATTTCTGAAGCCGGGTGATACTGAATGCCGAAACCAGAGAGGACATCCATTGCAACTAAGTGTATAACAGTTAGCAGAAATGAAATAAAATTACAGATAAACACAATTTACGGTAGAAATCGAATGTAATTAATTTTTTTATAGTAAAGCCAGCCCACTGGTTGCAATGGATTCCGTAGTCGAATTGACCATGGTTTCGACTCCTAAATTAAGGGAGTCTTCATCAGAATTTGCATTATCTAAATAAGAGGGATACAAAGTTAGTCATAAATAAGAAAAATACAAGACAGTAATAATTAATATTCATATATAAAGATGTACTTACATACGTAAGAAGTTGAGCATAACAGTTATCGTCATACAATTTTAACGCCAAAAAGGCCACGTCACATAATAAAACATCGTACGTAAAAGTTTTACTGTCATTTCTACTTGTGGTTAGCACACTGGACACGCATTCGCGAGAACGACGTTTCAATACCGGCCGGCCATTCTGATTTAGGTTTTCCGTGATTTCCCTAAATCGCTCCAGGCAAATGCCGGGATGGTTCCTTTGAAAAGGCACGGCCGACTTCCTTCCCTAGTCCAATGAGTCCGATGGCCTCTCTGTTTGGTCTCTTCCACAAAACAACCCAACCCAACACATTTCTAATTAAAAATTAAAGATTGCCGCTAATTGCTGCTTGTGTATACTGAAACAGGTGGCATCAGACTGGATGGCGCGTGCGCCGGCTATACTACGATGTGGACATGAGGTGTCATGCCATCTAGTGATGAAAATTGATGAAATCTGCTTTACGTAATAGAAAGGTTACAGCAGTTTGTATAGCACATGTATCTACAACTTTTAAACATTTTATAGTATAAAGATATGTTACAATTTAAAAGCAGTAAGAAATTTTTTTCAGTAATTTGTTACAGTAAAATACAGTAAGTGATTAAACTACAATGAGAGTATAGGGAGGAAAACAACATTTCAGAAAAAAACACGAGGAAAAATGACATAAATGAAAAATATCTTTTAAGGATACTTCAGTAAAGTTTTGAAGCAATTGAAAAAATTCTTGTTACGTAATTGTAACTGTTCATTAAGAATGAGGTTATCATTGAGAGAGAAGAGTTTGAATATTTCCATTTCCTCAAGAATATCAAGTCTACGACCTTTTTCCTCTGTGTACAGAATATTAATTGCATTAATTCCTTAGGTTTGTGGCCTGTGATCAGCAAATGATCAGCGAAAGCAGAATTATGAATGTTAGTGCCTTTTTTCCCCAGTAGATGCTCTTTATACCTGACTGAAAAAGCTCGCACTGTTTGTCCTATATAATATGAAGGACATGCGTCGCAAATGATTTTATAGACTCCTGAATGTGACAAAGGGGAACATACTGATTTTCAGTTGTGAAGGAGATTGGTTTTCAGGTTATTATTAGTGGAGAATGTAACATCGCAGTTATATTTGTTTTTAAGGAGGTGCTGGATTCTGTAAGAAATAGACCCTAAAAACGGAATGGAAAAATATTTCTTTTCTTGCTGTTCGGTACTTTAGGAACCGAGAGTAGTAACTCTGGTGTTAGTTTGCTGCTTGAAGATATCATCTACTATCGTGGGTTCGTATCCATTATTAACTGCGATAGTTTTAATCAAATTTATCTCAACATTGAGGTTATCAACAGGTAACAGCTCTGTGTATGGACGAATGAAAAAAGGCATGTTTTTGAGACTGTGGGTGTGTAGCAGGCACAAAAGTCATAGAAAATCTGATTGTAGAGCTTAAAACTGGTGTTGATTATACTAAAGCCGAAAATTCACGACAAACCAGAATAGCCTATGATGTATGTAACATCATTAATAAAAATTTAACCACTGTACAAAATACTGTAAGCAACGAGAGGAGATTAGTTACAGCTATTAATAAGAAGCTTAAAGAAAATGATGCCTTAGTGACAAAATCCGACAAAGGTAGTTCGCTTATTGTTACCAGTAAAAGTGAATATGTAATTAAAACCTTACAATTTTTCGAGGAAAACCATATTTCCTAACTAAACGAATATCCGACTCCGTCTTTGCAAAAAGAAATTAAGTTTTCCGTTAAAAATACAAAATTTCTACTTAAACCCTATCACAAAAAGCAGTTGATTAACATGAATCCCCAACCTCCTAAATCCCTTAGTTTAGGAGTCGAAACCATGGTCGATTCGACTACAAAATCCATTTCAACCAGTGGGCTTTCTTTCCTGTAAAAAATATTTTCAGGATTGCTGCACACAGCTATGTTTAAAGTTGTAAGATCTTTTTAAAATTTTATCCATATTTCGCAGATTCAAACGTGACTGTATTTAAAAAAAAAAGGAAATCTGAATTAACAAACGCCTTCGGTCACAACTTTTCGTGTTGTATACGCTGCTTTTCGGACCCTGATACCAAAACTGTATCCCAAAGACCAGGGCAGGGCCGACCATGTGTGACTTCAGGAGAGAGGACTGTTATTTGGCTGTAAGAGCACAATAGTAGCGCCTTAGTGGTACGGGTATTATTTGTCTTAATACGTGCTTTATTCTCATGAAAGAGGTGAAATGCATATTCCTGTCATGAAAAGATTTGGTGTTAGGTTATGAATTTCGTAACTAAAACGTAGAAAATGTTTGAGAGATTTTCTTGGATTATATGGTACAATATGTAATCAATAGTATTCGGACACCCTCAAAAACACACGTTTTTCATATTAAGTGCACTGTGCTACCACCTACTGCCAGGTACTCCATACCAGCGACCTCAGTAACATCGTGAGACAGCAGAATTGGACGCTCCGCGGAACTCACGGACTTTCAACGTGGTCAGGTGATTGGTTGTCACTTGTGTCATATGTCTGCACGCAAGATTTCCACACTCCTTATCCCTAGGTCCACTGTTTGCAATGTGATAGTGGAGTGGAAACGTAAAGGGACTCCTACAGCACCAAAGCGAACAGGCCGACATCGTCTCTTGAGTGACAGAGTCCGCCGACAGTTGAAGAGGCTCGTAACGTGTAATGGGCAGACATCTATCCAGATCATCACATAGGAATTCAAAACTGCACCAGGATTCACTGCTAGTACTATGATAGGTGGGACGTGAGAAAACTTGAATTTCACGGTTGAGTGGCTACTCATAGGCCACACATCACGCGCGTAAATGTCAAAAGACGCCTCACTATGTGTAAGGAGCGTGAACATTGGACGATTGAATAGTGAAGAACGTTGTGTGGAGTGATAAGTACCTTCTTGCTTCCCACTGTTAAAGAGCAATTCGGGGATGGCGATTGCATCTTTCCACACGATCGAGCACCTTGTCATAATGCACGGCCTGTGGCGGCGTGGCTACACAACAATAACATCTCTGTAATGGATTGGCCTGCACAGAGTTCTGACCTGAATTCTATAGAATACTTTTGGGAAGTTTTGGAACGCCGACTTCGTGCCAGGCCTCACCGACCGACGTTGATACCTCTCGTCAGTGCCACACACCATGAATAATGGGCTGCCATTCCCCAACAAAAATTCTAGCACGTGATTGAACGTATACCTGCGAGACTGGAAGCTGTCATCAATGTTAAGTGTGGGCCAACACCATATGGATCTCCAGCATTACCGATGGAGGGCACCACGAACTTGTTAGTCATTTTCAGCCAGGTATCCGGATACTTTTGATCAGCTAGCGTAAGTTTACTCTGTTCACCTTTTCCACTGTTTCGCATATATTTTCCGCATCTGACTTACAAAATCTGTAACCTAACACAAAACCTTTTCGTGACAGGAATATGCGTTTCACCCCATTCAATAGAAAAAATAAAGCATATATTAAGACAAATTACACCTGATGATGGACCCACTGCGTCCGAAATACTTCGTGTACTGATGGCGTTTGTTAATTCATACTTCTAGTGTAATTAAATACGTATACAACATTTGCATACTGCGTGAAACAGTTTGACTATTTATTGCACTCACTTTCACTCACTCTCTGCCGCGTCAGTACGTGAAGATTGATTATTAGCTTTGTCAGTCCGCGATGAACTCTCACGCTCCGCTGAGTCTCTGGTGGACGAGTCCTCACTAGAGCCGTTCACACTTATTATGATGTCGTCAATCCATCACACGCTCGCGCATCCCGTGATCATGCTCCATCTCTTCAACTTCTCTACACTGCCTTCCCATTCGTTTAGAGTGACAGAACTGAAGCCATCATGTGTCAGTTTCTTGGGATTGGCTACAGACGTGTTGACAGAGACGTTGTGCTCCCTCATGTAAAGTTTAAATTTCGCCCATGCAAGTTCAGTTGCGTTAGGGTGGCAAATTGTACGGCGGTAGGCGAACTACGGTGTGGCCTGTACTCTCAGTCAGTTTGTCTCCTGCATACATCTTTTCACTCGGTTCACTCGCCTGCACAAGTGCATACAGCTCAGCCCTTGTGATGCTGTCATTGCATTTAACTTTCCTTTTCCGCAGCCATTCTTTCATCGCCACCCATGGATAGTATACTGATGTTGTTTTGTCCCCATGCCTACAGTGATACGAGGCATTGTCCATAATAGTGACAGAATTTGGCGAAACGGTTGAGAGCATCATCACCGAAAACCACTTCTCGAAATTCTGAGAGTGCATTTGGCCATGATAATCTCCTTGCGTCGTTCTCGCCCAGAACGAGACCGCCAAAGAACAATGTCATCGCGTTTGTTTAGTACGGATTTTCATACGAATCCCATCGACTTACGTTTTTAATGAGGTACAGCCCTATCTTCAATTTTATCTACTCACGCACTGCCAGAAGAAGATCTGCCATGTTAGGAAGTGCGTTCTTTGTGTAGAGAACTCCGCGATCGTATTCCTTATCACTAATTTGCTAAAGCCCTCGACTTCTTCTCCAATATCACTACGTCTCTTTCTAAGTGAAACAGAAACAAACTAAATTAATTTGAACCTAGCAGCTGTCTAGCTGGAAGCTTTACAGGTATACATTAAAAATTATGGATGCGAGCTTACAAACTTTCATTTCTAGTATTCGTACACTTTTCCCGGTGTAAGTGACAGCTCTCTTACGGTGCTGAGTTATAGGGTATATAGATTCTGCGTAGTGATGACCTGCAGTTTCTGTCACTTTTAATACAGGTGAAACTAATTTTTCGTCTATAAGAAAGTGACAAGTCAATGTCATTATGCCTTCACTCACGTTGCCGTTTTACATATCCGTTGTAACACTACAAAAATTACATTCTGTACGGGCTTCCTCTAATTTATGGTTTATCTCTTCCTATAGTTTTGAGTTCAGCAAATATTTAAGTATGGTTTTATCTGGAAACTCATACTGCTGTCTAAGGCATAAACAATTTTTTATCAAACCTTGATGGTCCGAAGTTGTGTACGGTTGCATATGGATAGCAATCATTTTTGCATAAGGAGAATCAAGCTCTTTTTTTTACCTTTCAACTGGCATCGTAGAATAAGAATTCTGTAAAAATAATTTTTATAGAGACTCTAGATTATTTTGGTTGCACCTCCGGCACTTGATCTAGTTCACAAATTGATCCCTCACCTTTCATCTTACCCTTTTTTTAGCGGCCTCTTAAATTGGTGCTATTCCCTGATCATGTTCATAATCATTAATGCAGAAGGAATACTTCACAAACTGACTAATACCCCACACTTCCTTGAAAAAATCCCACACAGACGATTGATTTTTACAGTTTACGCACCTGTTACATAAACAAAATAATCTTGGAAGTCCGGAATTTCCTCAGCCAACAGAGACTAACGGCTGCGTGGAAAAAGTATTGACCGTTTCATGTCAGCATCATTTGCAACACTTCTTTGCTCCTGTGCTGTTTGTCTCACAGCTGCCCACGACAGCGATTTAAAAGTTGTGGCAATATGGTTGCGTGATGAAGAATAATCCTATTGTTGTGTGGCGTTTAAGTAACTAAATGAGTGAGGAAGAAGCCATTGTTGGCACATTCAGGTCACCTCCTACGATACCCCATAGAGCTAGAAGCTTTAGAGGCAGAATTCCTTCTCGTGACGCTCGCAAAACTATTAATCAGGCTGCAGAATGATGTAAACTCGAAAAAAAGAAAAATAATAATAATAGTGAGCTTATTCACCCACTGCACAAGTTTCAAACAAGGGGTTTCACCAGTAGCGGGCCAGAGCTTAAGAAATATCTACAGGATTTGAAGTTTTGCTAATACATTCCTTGACATTCACAGTGAACTCTTGGCAAGAAGATATCAGTTTGGCCTCACATCCACTGAAACATTCACAATTCTCCCAAATTACCTATCAATATGCTCTGCAATTCTGTGAAAGAAGATAGCATGAAAATACAACTGTATTCTTTGATGATTATGTCCAGCCACTATACAAGTGGAAAAACTTGGCACTTGACGGGCTGTGCTTTTACTACACTCAGTGTTGCGGGACCTGGTGTACCCTTGAAGGAACAAGCATCGCTAATCGACAACAACATATGAATGATAGTTGTGCCTGCTGCAAAAGCAGCAGTGACGCAGGGGCATTAGGACTACGTCAGTGTTTTGTGTTTGAGAATCACTTTATACATTAACATGTACAACTGAAAACACTTGAAAGTACAATGAAGAAGAAGAGGAATGTAGCAGGTGTGTTTAATTAATAACGACAATAACTGTATTTATTTTAAAATGCGTTATACTGTACAATCAGAAACACTTAACAAATCTTCAAAAGGTCATTCTTTCCTCTACTAACTGCGCTGTATTACAACAGCTTTAATTATATTTGTATTTCTTGCGACAGGTAAGCAAGCTCACACGTTTCAAGATGGAAATCAGTTTAATGCATATTCACTAATGCATGTTATTTACGTGTGTGTGTTTTACCATAAGCATCTGATCCGTACAACATGCGCACAAACGTGAGTTTTCATCTCTGAAAGATAAACAAGAAAATTCCCTCTTTCAGGACCCCTCCCCCACAGCGACCAATTTATTAAGAACTTAGCTTATAAATAACTTAGACCGACTAAGAGGTCATCATGTTTGTTGTTGAATAAACACCTCCACTCAATCTACTTTCAGTCTGCACTCTAAACGCCATGGAGGTAACGGGAACCGACAATTTTTCAGGCGCAAATTCAAAAAGAATTACATTATAAACGATAGGACTATCGACAGTTAAACCAGACTACTGATAGTGACGATACTATCGATAAATCGATATTTCGTCGATATTTAAATAAAAATACCTCTCAGAGCGCGCTTAAGAGTGTTCCTTCTTTCCCATCAATAAGCACTGACTAACTGAAACTAGTAAGCAGCGTTTCCTGGTGAACTGAGTAATATTTAAATAATAACTAACAAGTTCCCAGCACGATTGGAGCTCTATATTCATATTCAAACAGCAAATATAAATAACAAAAGATTCGTTTCTTGATGCCTGGAGTTATAGCTGAATCACCACTATCTCCCACTATTCCAGTTAGATACGCTTCTTACTCACCTGGCCGTTCTCACGCTGTTTGACTATCTGGCGCATCGTTCGATGATTCTGCCTTGTGATCCTCAGTATTTGCTAGCCTCCCGTAAAAAAATATTCCTATGCTGTGCCTTAAACCTTAGCAACAAATGTGTAATAAACACGGGCAGGGATGTAGCGTAAACGCCACAGTAAAAAGATGAACGTCGACACGAAGGTTACACTGGTTTGTATCGATCACAACTTCGGCACGAAGCCCTGCTTGCGGTGTGTGTCCCGCAATCGCTCGCGCGTGCACACGCTGTACCTTGCTCCACGCCACAGCCCATCACAACACGTTGCTCATCCATTGTCATCTTCATTGGTGCTGGCTCATCGGGAAGTTATACTTACGACCGGATTTAATGCACGTGTACTATTTTAAATCTTCAGTACTGACTTGTTGTTTGAGTTAGAAAAACCCTGGGAGGTACCGGAACGCCCTTCCGGCTCGTTTTCCGGAACGCCCTTATGCCCATTTCATGTCCTTAACTGTCGTCTGAACTTCTTGCGCAGTGATCGTAAATCCTGTGCTCTCATTGTAGAGTTATTTTTTGCCCTCCACATCCAAAGCACCCAGAAGGCCTCTTGCCTCATACAGTTATCATAAGTACCTCTTCCATTCACTCATTTCTTGATTTTATACAGTTTCATTACCGTTCTCATCTTCTGTCATCCGCATAGTGTTCTCCTTCCCCTTCCTAAAGTTCAGGTTACTTACTTTCTGGTCAAATGGCCTCCTACTTGGCTCAGTGAACGTAATGTTAGTTTCATCAAGCTAACTTGACTGGGATGCCAGAGACACAAGATGGACTGGTTATTATAGCAGGAAGTGGCTCTGTTCGTTAAACGACTAATGGTTCCTTTTGTAAGGGGCGTCAGTTAATGATCTGAATGAGAAACCTATGTCGTTTGCCTTCCTGTTCACAGCACACATTTACGTATGTTAATATTGTTTGTCTTGGTAGAGCATGTGTTGTTTCGCTAACTACTTAGTTACAGCTACAGTTCTTCAATAAATCACATTCTATTTAAAGTATTGTCTAGGAAAGTACTTACATTTCACACTAAATAACTTGTAATGGCTTGTTCTGTAATTACTTAGAAACGTTTACGGCAGCGGTCAGAGATATTATTCTCTTGCTGCGAGTCAAGTGGTACGTCTCAGACGTTTAGTTGCGCATTATTGTTCAGAAAAAAGGTCCTGATTTGAAACTGTCTTTATCGTCTGCTCTAGGCCTTTAACTTTAGATTTTATTGAATTAATTCCTTTCTGAACTTAAGCATACGCTTGAGCAGAGACGCTGTCTTCGAACATTAATTTTCCAATCACTCAGAGCACTAAAACATCATGAAACACTTTTCTGCAATATATTTTCTCAACGTTCGCTTCACAAGACACAAATAGCTCACACGAGCGTGTAAATTTGACGACAAGCCGCATACCATCAATAGTACCAGTAACCCTAATAGCAAAAGTAGTCGAAACAGAAACGGTAGTAATGGTAATAACGGTAATAGCTTCACAATACGCTAACGTAGGCTTATAAAATCCTCCAAAGAGTTTTATATTCCATATTCGGCTCATTTGAACCTTATCATTTTTGGAAACTGCCCTATTCTTATTACTAAAATATTACTACAGTTGTTCAGTGTAAAGAAATTGTTCGTAAAAACTAAACAGTAATCTCCAACCACATAAAGTGTGGTTACACTGGTACATTACATCGTACCTCCTCAATCTTTCTAGTTGCTACATTTCTACACATTACTGTTGTAACAATTCTGATCTAGCTCAGTCAGCTTCCTTCTGGAGCTGATTGGGGACCCCCATATTTTGCTACTTTCAGTGTAGAAATTGCATATTTCCTTCTTTCTTCCACTTCTTCGAAACTTTTTGTCTTACCTATGGTTTCTTGGCGCGGTTCTTGGCTTTAAGCAAATGTTTCTTCTGTCAATTTCTATGTACAGATTTTCATACTAATTCAGTGAATCTTCTTGCTATCTGACGAGCTGTGTATACGCAAAACTGGCTACAGCATGAAGCAGAATACAGTGTGCTATGAAAGCATAACCCTTCCTATGATCAAAGCACTGAGAAATAAAACTTTAGAAATTGGGATTTTTTCAAAGTATTCCGTTATAAAACATGAGTGGTCTTTAATGTTCCAAGCATCGAGTCATTTCGCGTCAAATTGTACTGTGTGAATTTTGTAGCAAACAACTGGCAAAAAATGTTAGCAACAGGTAATCCAAATGGAGAAAAGTTCTTCAGGCTCCATATTTGATAAATAAAGTGCATGAAGTTTAAACAGCTGTTGAGTGCGGATCTCGATCCTAACACTCTGGTGCTCTGTGTACGGTTGATGGAACATGGAGCTAATCCGAGAGCTCTTGCAAAATTAATAAACGATATCGAAAGACATGTAATAACGCTGGTACAGAGAGGCAAGCAAGACAAAAGAAGGAAAACAAATGAAGCATTAGATTGGAAAGTCTTAAAGATTATCCTTAGTTTGCAAGTTGTGAAATAATGTAGAGTGTAATTGTTGAAAAGTACATTATTCTGTGCAGTATCTCTAATTCGTTTATGGAAAATACCTTAAACTTTGTGCTAATGTACCATTTTGTTGAATTCATAAACACGAAGTATTAAGGAAATGCCTTTGCGTGTTACTGCTTTCTAACAACGTTTAAATACAATGACATTCAGTTGTCGATTCAGTTTCTCTCTACTCTGTTGTATAACAATAAGAGTTTTACATCCTCTCTCATTTACATGCCGGCATTACTTCAGATTTAAACGAAGGACCTCACCTTCATTGGCGCAGTAACTGGAGCATAGGTCATTTACTTGTTACAGGAGGCGGAATAAATATAAGAAAACAATAACAATTTTGATAAAATGTTAAAAAAAGCGAGGTGGTGAAGTGGCTACAGCACTGGACTCTTATTCTGGAGGACGAAGTTCTAATAACTACCTAGGTATCCAGACTTAGGTTTTTCTGTGATTTTCCTAAACCTCTACTGGCAAATACTGGGATCGCCCTTTGCATAGAGGACGTCTCATTTCCTTCCCCATCCCTCCCTAATCCGAGCTTGCACTTCGTCTCAAATAATCCCGTTTTCGACGGGATGTCACACTAAAAATCTTCCTTTTTTCTTCTTGTGTTTCGTTACAGAGTCATAGAATTTAGATGTCACACCTGTGGCCTAGGAGAAGCGTCTTTGGTAAGTAATCAAAACGTCCCCGGTCCCAGGTTCGAACCCCCCTCTGCCTAAATTCTGAATAAAAACCAACAGCATTGGCGGCCGAAGACCTCCGACGTAAGAAGTCACGCTCGTTCTTCCAACGGTCTTTTCAAAGAGGAGCGGACAGATGTTTAGCGTACTCTCTTGCCCTTCTGGTGGGAAACTGCCCCTAAAAGGCCGAAGAATCAGCAATGATTAGCGGCAGGAGGATACATATGGTAATGGAAAACACTGCATTCAACACTCATAATCTGTAGTCACAGGGAATGTGGCCTGTAATTGAAAAGTCTCATGATTTCTCCAGCGGCCAAAGATTCCTGACTAGTCCCCCATCAGGATCTCCGGGAGGGACTGCCAAGGGGGAGGTGGTCATAAGAAAAAAATTCGATGACGGACGAAAAGGTAACATTCTGCGAGTCGTGGCATGCAATGTCAGAAATTTGAACGTGGTAACGAAGCTAGAAAATCTGAAAGGAGAAATGTTGAGTTTCAGTGTAGAAGCAGTGGTCACCAGTGAAGTGAAATGGAAAGAAGACGATGTGTTCCAGTCAGACGAGGATAGGGTAATATATATGGTAGCAGAAAATGCTATAACGGGAGTAGGAATCGTTACGAATAGGAAGGTGTGGCACAGAGTGAGCTACTGCAAGAGTACAGTAATGGGGTTGTTCTCTTCAGAATAGACAGCATACCGACACCGACGTGCCGACGTCGCCAGCTGAAGACGAAGAGATAGAGGAAGTTTATGAGGATATTAAACGCGTAATGCAGTACGTAAAGGGAGATGAAAATCTAATAGTCATGAGGGACTGGAATGCGGCTGTAGGGGAAGGATTAGAAGAAAGGGTTACTTGATAATACGGTCTTGGAACTGGGATTGAGAGAGGAGAAAGACCAATGGATTTCTGTAATAAATTACAGCTTGTAAAGGCGAATACTCTGTTCAAGAATCACAAGAGGAAGAGGTACGCTTGGAAAAGGCAGGGAATTGCGGAACGATTTGAGTTAGATTACATTATTGTCAGTCAGAGATGGCGGAATCAGAAACTAGATTGTAAGGTGTATCCAGGAGCAGATATAGACTCAGACCACATTGTAGTAATGAGGAAGAGTAGACTGAAGTTAGTCAGGAAGAATCAATACGCAAAGAAGTGGGATACAGAAGTACTAAGCAATGAAGAGATATGGTTGAAATTCTCTAAGACTGTAGGCACTACAACAAGGAATAGCTCAGAAGGCAGTACAGTTGAAGAGGAATGTATATCTCCAAAAAGGACAATCACGGAAGATGGAAATTAAAACATAGTACAAAGAAGGTAACTTCAGATGATCGATGAAAGAATTTAAGTGGAAAAATGTTCACTGAAATTGTGGACTTCAGAAATACAAGTCGCTGAGGAATGTCATAAATAGGAAGTACAGGGAAGCTAAAACGAAATAACTGGGTGAGAAATATGAAGAAATCGGAAAAGATATGCTTCCTGGATGTATTGACTCAGCACAAGAAAAGTCAAGACAAGGTTCGGTGAAATTAAAACCAATGGTGGTAAAATGCAAAAGAGAGAGCGGATAGGTGAAAAGAGCACGATTGAAGGCCCCTATGAGGGGAAAGATTTGTCTGATATGAAAGAAGAAGAAACAGGAGCCAATTTAGAAGAGACAAGGGATCCGGTATTAGACTCAGAATTTAAAAGAGCTTTGGAATACTTGAGATAAAACAGTGCAGAAGAGATAGATAAAATTCCATAGGGGAAAATCGTATGTAGAATGTAAGAGTATGTATGAGTTTTGCGATATACGATCGGACTTCCGGAAAAATATCATCCACACAATTCCGAAGACTGCAAGAGCTGACAAAGTGCGAGAATTATTGCACAATCAGCTGAACAGCTCACGCATCCAAGGTGCTGACAAGAACAATATGCAGAAGAATGGAGAAGAAAATTGAGTATGTGTTAGATGTCCGACCAGTTTGGCTTTAGGGAAGGTAAAGGCACCAGAGAGACAATTCTGACCTTGCGGTTGATAATGGAAACAAGGCTAAAGAAAAATCAACTATTTGTCGACCTGGAAACAGCGTTCGACAATGTCAAATGATGCAAGTTGTTCGAAATTCTGAAGAAAGTAGAGGTAAGCTATGTGAAGAGTCGGGTAATGTACAGCATGTACCAAAACCAAGAAGGAATAGTAAGAGAAGAAAACCAAGAACGAAGTGTTCGGATTAAAAAGGGTGTAAAGCAGACTGTTCAATCTACATATCGAAGAAATAGTGATGAAAATAAAAGGTAAGTACAGGAGCGGAAATAAAATCCAAGATGAAGGGATGCCAATGATATGATTCGCTGCTTTCATTGCTATCTTGAGTGAAAATGAAGAAGAATTACAGGATCCTCTGAATGGAATGATCAGTCTAATGAGAACAGAATATGGGCAGAGAGTAAATCCAAGAAAGACGAAAGTATTGAGAAGTAGTATAAATGAGAACAGCTACAAACTTAACAGCATAATTGGTTACCTCGGAGTAGATAAAGCTGAGGAGTCCTGTTACCTAGGCAGCAAAATAACCCATGACAGACGGAGCAAGGAGGACATAAAAAGCATACTAGCAATGGCAGAAAGGACATTCCTGACCAAGAGAAGTTTATTAGGATTAAACATAGGAGGAAAAAATTTATCAGAATGTACGTTTGGAGCACAGCATTGAATGGTAGCGAAACATAGACTGTGGGAAAACCGGAACAGAAGAGAATCGAAGCATTTGCGACGTGGTGCTTCTGAAGAATATTGAAAGTTCGATGGACGCTCCTCGTACTACCCATAAAACTCGATTTAAAAAATAAAAATATTTGAAAAAGCAGAAGCTAAAATAAACTGTACAACAGATCTAAAGTGAGATGCGCAATGTGCAGAGCCTATACTTTGCTGTATATTTTGCCCAAAACGGGAGAGACAAACATTAATCACATGAGGAAAGCGTGAGGAGTCATTTACGGCAGCATTAATGGGTCAATTGAGCTTCCTAACCGACTGAATAAAAGAAAGACAAACCCTTATACTGCTAGTAATATTGTTAAGGAATATGAAATTACTAGATTCAATGATTTAGTTAGAAGTCGGATAATGTGTGTCATTCTTTTGTCACGTTAAACCCATTTACATGACGTGCTTAATAGTTGACGAAAAGCTACGTAATAGAGTAAATGGTCTGTAAAACATTTTTTAAAATTATAAATTGCAGTTGTTTAAAAGAAAATGCCTTTCTTGCATGCTGCACATCGAAATTTTTACTCTTATTTAAGCACCCAGACGCGTTGCACCTTTTTTTACAAGGCATCTTCAGTGGATGTTCTGATATTTTACTTGATTTGTCCGTTTTTACACGTAGGTTATGGTGTCAAATCTAGGTTATAGATTTAAAAACAGTTTTTTAACTTTTTTATGCAATGGAAATGTACTTACAGGTGACTTCTAATTCACTATATCTAAGCTAACTGCCTTTTCTGATCTGGCAACCAGGTGGACATCTAACGATTCATTTCAGTTCACTGTTTACGTTGCACATCACTGTAACTGCCATCTTTTTAATACAGAGTTTCATTTGTTTTTCTAAGTGTTACCAACATTATCAGCTTCCTGCAATCAACTGTTTAGTGAATGTGTGTGTGTGTGTGTGTGTGTGTGTGTGTGTGTGTGTAATAGAGAGGGAGAGAAATTTCTTTTTTTTTAATAAATTAAATAATTCATTTTATTACTGTTTTTATTAATTTATTCTTAAAAATGATAATAATAATTTTATTATTATTATTACTATATTTTCTTGTATATATTTGTAAGAGGAATCAGATGTGTAAACATTTGTTGGGATTTCTGTCTATTATATGGTCAATCACTGCAAACAGTGAGTTTTTAGTCATATTTACTTGTTCATTTAGTAGTTGTTTCTTTTCAGCCTTTTTTTGTATATTTGATAATTTTCCTGTAATCTTATCAGATGTCTTTCATTATTTATTCAAATTATTTTCATATCATTTTGTCTTGTAGTAGGATTGTGGTTATTTTCTCTGAGATGTTCTGCAAAAGTTGAGTGGTTCGTTCCACATTCCCATGCTGTGATATGCTTTGTACCGGGTGTCAAATGTTCTGCTGGTTTGTGCTATATACCTTCCATCACATGTGTTGCACTGTAGTTGGTATATTCCTGCTTTTTGGTAGATTCTGTGTTTTTGTTATTTTTGGAATGTGTAGCGTGCAAAAAAACGCATTTTCTTATAAACAACTGCAATTTATATACAGCTGCTGCGAAAATGGCCACTACAAGAAACGTGTTTGTAAAATTCCTTGCTGACATTATTTGCCTAATTCTCTATGCTCTGCATAAGTCTAAATAGATTATCATTTAAGGGTACATACATTTAGTAATACATAAGACCATAGTGTTGACGTTGGTACATTATTACATCATTTTTATAATTGTTTTAAAATTTCTTTTTTTCAACTCTTATCTTTCTTATCTTCTCTTATCTTATTTCTTAAAATTTCTTATCTTAGAGCCACAAACAGCGATAAGTCAAACAAACTGTCAATTTAATATATGTTATGTATTCAGGTCCGTCCAGCTACAAAGAACATGGCTTCCGGATGATGTTGATATGGGCGCATGGCCTTGGCCCTGAAGTGAATCCCATCAAAGAACTCTACGAGAGTTTGACAGCGATTGATAAGAAAGGTGTTGCTGGTAAGTCGCCTAAACTTACTTCACGTGCGCAAATATTTTGTCATGCAATGAGTGACACATTGTGTGTGATGTACATGAAAGAGGTGTCGAGGTACTTTTTATTGCATTACTATCAGAAAATAACAGTTGTATCGTGGCAAATTATTGTTGTTCCTGAAAATTTAACTGACGGTTTTGTTTTCTGTTTCAGATGCCTTACGGAAAAAACTAGACCAAGAAAACGAAGGAAGATACAGAAAATGTAGAAACTGTAATTCATGCAGCATATGTTAGGCGTAAACGGGAGTGCCGTGGATTTTATATTTCTGTCTTTTTAAATTCGAGCTTCTTCATCGTCATCTTTATTTACTGCTACTTCGGGTTTTCCACCATAGACGGCTTGAAATGCTGCAGCTAACTGAAATATTTTCAGTGTCTTTGCTAAGAGCGGAAATAATGTGTCGGCTGTAATAAGTACGTTTCTCTTCGCGTCGCAGCGCAAATCATCCTTTCCGTATCTGGTATATCTGCTGTAAAGATGTTTTTAATGAGAAATAATTTATTACAGTTTTTCAGCACGCAGAGTCTAATTTGTGTAAAGTCCATATTTCATACTGTGAATACACCAAGATTAATATATAGATGTAAATTTCTTATCTCTGATGTGAATTTTATAAATATATTGTAAATAAAGTTGTGTGATATAAATCAGTATGTTCTCCCTCTTTAAATTTCGTATGAATGACGTTTATTAAGCATTTTTAAATTCTCATTCTGATACAATGACACACTGATCATTTACTATTCAACAACAGTCCTTTTGTTGCTGCAATATGTTCACTATCGGTCACTGCACTACAAAACCTGTTCTTTCTTGAATTATGATACTTTTTCCGGGTTAACTAACATCCTGAAATTGAAATCCCAGGTTTACAAGAAAAAGGACTATTTGATATATTTTGTACATCTATGGCACATTACTAAAGTTTGATTGTGAATGATATTTTATGAACAATTTTAAGTTACAAAATAATTAAATAAGACAAGCCAACAGCATCAAATATTCACAGAGAACAAAGAGCTCTGGGATCCAAATTAAAACTACATAGGTTGCTGTGAAAGATGAACAGTGTCAGGAAGTGTGAGGAAGTTGAAGTGCTAATCATACATTGTAAGCTTTCTCGGAACTTTACCTCTGAAGACGTCTCCGCAGTCGGAGAGGAACTGTTAGGAGGAAGTTTTATACATCGACCATGACCTAACAACCCGGAAGTTTTAAGTGTGATCTGCTAATGATCCGGTAGAGTTGCACAAAGATTTAATGAAATCTTTCTGTCAGTAATTAGCGAACTACATCAGAATTTTACTAAGACAGGTACGTATGGGGAGCTCTGATGAATTGGAATTGCAGTTACAAGATCATTGTGTGTCTGCAGTGGGAGAGTAAGTTGTTACACAGTCTTGTTCGTCTGCATTTCTGTTCGTTAAAATTGAAACAAATGAGCCCTCGGTCACAATCTTTTAGTCTTATTAATCAGGTTTCAACACTTCTAAGAGTGCCTTCATCAGAATTTAGACATTTAAAGTGGTCTATAACATAATTACAAATTTAAGGGAAGGAACAAATTTTTATATGAAAAAGGTGTAAGTACTGACTAACAATACAAGACAGAGACGGTACTTACATGTCACGTATAACATAAATAACAGGCGAAGGGCTTTAGTCACAAAATGTGTGAAGGCAAGCCTCTAAGGGCTCCTCATACCTGTACAGCCACAGGCTCACCTTCATACATTCCTTTTAAATATTTTGTGACTAAAGCCCGTCTGGCCTGTTATTTATTTTATACATGACATGTAAGTACTGACTCTGTCTTGTATTGTTAGTCAGTACTTAGACCGTTTTTATACAAAAAAATTTCTTCCCATAAATTTGTAATATGTTATAGACCACTCTAAATGTCCGAATTCTTATGAAGGCACTCTTAGAATTATTGAAACCTGGTTACATAAGACAAAAAGATTGTGACTGAGGCTCATTTGTTTCAATTTTAACTTCTAAACAGTCACTGAACCAAGCAGCCATGTTCAAAGCTTTGCGTTTCTGTTTGTTATTTTAAATTACCCTCCCACCACAAACAATAAAAAAAATCACGTACCCAATAGCACACCTACGCACATAACGGACAAATAAATATCAAACTACATCAGACACAACATTAACATAAGACGAACAAAAAATATGAAGCGACGCTTGGTAACACTAGATACAGAAACCGTGTACTATCAACACAGAGTAAACCTCGAAAGTGTATTGTTCAGTTTCTACGTATTCGCAAAATGCTAAAAGTCGGACATCCTGGTGTAGGAGGGCTTCTAAGTGCATCTCCAGAACGACACATATGGATTAATAAGGTCACAATATCATAAATAGCAACTAAACAGTAACTTAACCTTACTAAAATTGTGCTCCAAAAACTTATTTATCGCCTGACAACAACTGGATGGCAAAAAATACAATATAGTATTCATTATACACTGTCCAATCACATCAGTGTCACCATTTGACAGAAGCCTGAATAATCACATTATGCAGAGCAAACCGCTGCGAGACGAACAGGAAGAGAGTCAATGAATTTCTGGAACGTTCCGACAGGGATCTGGAGCCAAGCCATTTCTAGTGCCGTGTTCAATGGCACTACTTCTCACGATTGAGGATCCATGGTGGGAAGACACTGATGGAGATGGCCCTGCAGAATCTAGATCGCCTATTAATCCGAGGTATTGGTAGCCAGGGGAATACGGTAAACTCACCGTGGTGCTCTTCGAAACAAACAGGTATATTGGAAGCTGTGTGACACGTTGTACTGTCGTGCTGGTAGATGCCATCGGGCATGGGGGTGAGTACGGTCCCCAAAGATAGTTGCAGAGTTGTGTTGATTGTGCCAAGATGTATGCCTACAGACGTTTCTCGCCGTTCACTCCAACGGGCATCTGTCCTATGAAGCATAAAATGTGATTCATCTTAAAAGGTCACCTGAAGCAACTCATTGGACCTCCAGTTGCAGTATTAGTGAGCAAATTCCAACCTTCGTCGCCGAAGAACAGCAATCAACATTGTTGCATGAATCAAGCGCGTGTTGCGAAAGCCTATATACAGCAATGGTCGGTGAACAGTCGTTGAGGAGACACTGTTGGTAGCCTGTTCGTTCATCAGGATGGTCAGCTGCTCAGACGTTGCACATCTGTTCATTCGTACACATCTCCGTACCCATCACTCATCTCTGCAGTCTATGGGCCCGAATGCACCGCAGTTATCTCGTCGCCAGTTCTGGATAGCTCCATTCTGCCTTGTTCAGTATATTTTAACCACGGCGGCACGAAAACAATGTAAAAATTCAGCGGTTTCGGAAATGAATCCACACTTGACCCGAAAACTAATGATCTTCCCCTTTCGGAGGCGAGATAAATCGCTCCATTTCCGCATTACGATGGATGAACTGTTTTCCACGACCATGTGACACACCTTATATACCTTCCAGTGCTAGAGGTGCCATCTGACGCTTGTGAGTGGTTACTGCACCTAGACGTCGAACTTAGGTGGTGGTCACGTTAATGTGACTGGATCGTGTATATTGCAGTTATTACAATCATAAATGGAACATGTATTACTAGGCACTGAAGAAGCTTCACAAGAGGAAGCGAAATGAGTATGGCTGAAAAAAGCAGCCCAGCCTTTATTTAATTCCGTGGACTGACGACATCTCCAGGAAGTTGGAAGTAACTAAGAAACGAAGGAAAACATAAAAACCGACGCAGTAATAACTTTTTGTGAAGACAGCTACTTGCTCCATCTCCTTCATCAGGGCAATTTCCAGCCGCTCCCCCTCCCGGATGTTGAATTTCGCCGTAACATCTGCCCTTCCTTCCAGCTGTAACCTGGCCTTGTTCCCTCCCTCCCCTCCCCAGGGTCCCCCTTTTTCTCTCCCCTCCTTCTCCCAGAGCGGATTTTCCTCCTCCCACCCCCCTCACCATGCGACCCAGTACCCCCTCCACAACTGTGTCCCTCCCGCATCTTTCTCTCCGTAGCCCTCTTCGACGCGCCCGCGCCCGTCTCCTCCCCTCTACCCCACTTTTTCCCTGTCATCAGTGTGCTACGTCAGAGTCCTGTTTGGTGCTGTTCTCCTGTGCGTCAAGAGCTGTAGTTTTAACTGTGTGCTCAACCTGTTTATCGTCCAGGCTGGTCTGTGCTACGCCTCCATCACGTTGCTGTTTCATTTAGTTTGATGACTTTTCTGCTCCGGCCGTACTTTGTCTGGTGCCTTTCACTCAAGTGTTTGTCTTTTTCTGTGAATTACTTTTTTTTTAGATTTTATCTCCGATTTACAGTCACCACATTCAGTACTTTCCTATCTTCTGTACCGCTTTTTTATTTTCTATATTCCGCAATGTTTTCTTCCGTATATTGTTTTAAATTTCTTCCTTTCTATTTTGATCTCTTGTCTGAAGAGCAGCGCTTATGCTGCTGCCAGCCCGCCCCTGATGGGGAATTCAAATAACAACAAAGGAAAAAAATAGCTACTTCCTGAATATTTATAAGTCTTAAAGCTGTCGATTATTAATTGCAATCAATGTCAGTTTCAGCGAGAACAGGAATCCACTGCAGGGGGAACAGTGACCGTAGGATATAAAATTGTATAGCAGCGCGACAGTCGACTTTTGGCGCTGGACGTACAAGTCTCTGAAGATGCTTTTGAGAGCGAAACCGATATTAAAAAATAGTGTTCCGTGGGGCCTGCAGCGTAGTATAAATCGGTAAGTGGCATAATTACAACGAGTGACCAGTCCTACTATAATATCATAAAATAATGGAATAGATGATAATAAAATGTTGAAATGCGTGGCTTTTAAAAATGTATAGAATTAATGAGATTAATTTTTCGGCATGACTGACAAGCCCAAAAAGCTGAGCTATGCCTGGAAATAAGTTCGTATTAGTTCATATTATTTTGCAGGGCGAAGTAGTTCCTTTCTCCGCTGTAGATTTATGCTTCCCATTCTTTATAATACTACGTTTGGTCGCCGTGTTACCTTTGAAGTCTTGACCATGTTCCCATTAAGCTTATCGGATCTTCGTAATTTTCCAAAGTACACAGGTGGGCTTCAGTTCTTGTAATTATTGTACTATTTGAAATAACAACTCACATGACCTTTCTGTTAATAAAACAATACCGTATTTTTCCAAACGGTGCACATATGAAATACACTCCTGGAAATGGAAAAAAGAAGACATTGACACCGGTGTGTCAGACCCACCATACTTGCTCTGGACACTGCGAGAGGGCTGTACAAGCAATGATCACACGCACGGCACAGCGGACACACTAGGAACCGCGGTGTTGGCCGTCCAATGGCGCTAGCTGCGCAGCATTTGTGCACCGCCGCCGTCAGTGTCAGCCACTTTGCCGTGGCATACGGAGCTCCATCGCAGTCTTTAACACTGGTAGCATGCCGCGACAGCGTGGACGTGAACCGTATGTGCAGTTGACGGACTTGGAGCGAGGGCGTATAGTGGGCATGCAGGAGGCCGGGTGGACGTACCGCCGAATTGCTCAACACGTGGGGCGTGAGGTCTCCACAGTACATCGATGTTGTCGCCAGTGGTCGGCGGAAGGTGCACGTGCCCGTCGACCTGGGACAGGACCGCAGCGACGCACGGATGCACACCAAGACCGTAGGAACCTACGCAGTGCCGTAGGGGACCGCACCGCCACTTCCCAGCAAATTAGGGACACTGTTGCTCCTGGGGTATCGGCGAGGACCATTCGCAACCGTCTCCATGAACCTGGGCTACGGTCCCGCACACCGTTAGGCCGTCTTCCGCTCACGCCCCAACATCGTGCAGCCCGCCTCCAGTGGTGTCGCGACAGGCGTGAATGGAGGGACGAATGGAGACGTGTCGTCTTCAGCGATGAGAGTCGCTTCTGCCTTGGTGCCAATGATGGTCGTATGCGTGTTTGGCGCCGTGCAGGTGAGCGCCACAATCAGGACTGCATACGACCGAGGCACACAGGGCCAACACAAGGCATCATGGTGTGGGGAGCTATCTCCTACACTTGCCGTACACCTCTGGTGATCGTCGAGGGGACACTGAATAGTGCACGCTACATCCAAACCGTCATCGAACCCATCGTTCTACCATTCCTAGACCGGCAAGGGAATTTGCTGTTCCAACAGGACAATGCACGTCCGCATGTATCATGTGCCACCCAACGTGCTCTAGATGTTGTAAGTCAACTACCCTGGCCAGCAAGATCTCCGGATCTGTCCCCCATTGAGCATGTTTGGGACTGGATGAAGCGTCGTCTCCCGCGGTCTGCATGTCCAGCACGAACGCTGGTCCAACTGAGGCTCCAGGTGGGAATGGCATGGCAAGCCGTTCCACAGGACTACATCCAGCATCTCTACGATGGTCTCCATGGGAGAATAGCAGCCTGCATTGCTGCGAAAGGTGGATATACACTGTACTAGTGCCGACATTGTGCATGCTCTGTTGCCTGTGTCTATGTGCCTGTGGTTCTGTCAGTGTGATGATGTGATGTATCCGACCCCAGGAATGTGTCAATAAAGTTTCCCCTTCCTGGGACAATGAATTCACGGTGTTCTTATTTCATTTTCCAGGAGTGTACATACTCCTCTCTTAATTTATAGCGACCCAAACATGGCGGTTTATAATTACTCGCTAAAAATGCCATGCTTCTCACTTGTTCACTAGCTGAGCGCGAATCCTTCCTTCCTCCTACTGGTACCAGAAAAAATCTTCTGCTCTTAACAACTGAAAGTCAAAAAATACATGACGGTAGGCATAGGCTCTATGATGGGCTACCGCTTCAACTTCGCTCTTTGCCTTTAAAGAAGACGAAAACATAAAGGAAATGCAAAAGGTTTATCACAAATGCCCCCCTACTGTATTATGTCGGAAATAAGTCTCTTTATTTAGGGATACAGGATACAGTAGCCTTATTAACCTTAGGGCTCATAGTTCAGTCATTTGGTGCACGTCAATGCAGTTTTAATACCCTTATGCTACTACAAGTATATCTACAAAGCTCATTTTCTCGGCCATTACAAATTCATACATATAAATACATTCACATATACTTATATCACGTAATTACATTCACATACGTTCATATTACATATCGCACGTCCATGGCGTGCTAACGTCGTCGTCTCTTATTTCTCCTTACGTGTGTTAAGCAGGATTACCAGGGGAGAAATGTTACATTTCTTAAATTGTCCTGTCACTGTATTTTGATAATTGTTTCTGCTTGGCTTTCGGTTCATTAGCCATTCTGAGAAGCTGTTCTTTCGGCACACGTTATCTCATTGTTCGCTGCACTTATGGCCAGCAGCAGCTCATTGTTTAACGCGCCCGACATAGTGACGCAAGTGCCACGTTAGCAGCAGCACTGCCAACGCACACACTATAAGGTCGCTCCAGGCTCACGAAGTCGGTGTTGTGTATGCCCTCCAGTCCGGAGACTGGATACGACGGATTCAGCTCCAACGCTCTAACCCGAAGAACACCAATACCTCACCTCACGCCTGGGCGGGGTTTTCGGCCAGTGACATTGAAGGTAAGAGTCGCCCTGCAGGATACGGCATTATCTTCCGTCGTGCATTGTAGTTCAGCGGTTCACACACCTCAACTCGTGGTTATACGGATTTCCTCTGATATCTCCGTCGCAAACGCATCATACTCTCTGTATTCACTTTGCTAGACTGTAGCGTTTACTCATATTACGTCTGAGCCGTTATTTTCAATATTATTAGGCCTTAATATTTTTGTATCACTTCACACGTGCGAGTATTTTACTCGTCCGTCGCGTTGTACTTCACATACATACATAAGTTGTTGTTCTTCAAGTATAAAATCTCACATAAAATTGATAATAGTACATACATAGATATAAATATTGACAATAACAGAGTTGACACATAAATTTACAATTCTCATTCAAATTTCATATATGGACTCCATGACATGCACCCTCTTACACACTAATATGTAAATCAGGAGGTATCTTTCATTTATTCTGCATATTGGCATTTTCTATTCTTGTCTTGCAGGACGGATCTCCAGCGCGTTTTTCCATCGACAACTACAATAGAAAATACTACATACATATTTTCATAGACATCGACATGGGCAATAGTAAAGTTGACACACAAATCTACAAGTCACATTCACATTTCTTATATGGGTTCCATGTTAGGCAACATCCATCTTACACACTAATAAGTAAATTAGAAGGAATCTCATTTGTTCTGAATTTTTGCTTTTCTCTTGACTTGCAGGCCCAACCTCCTGCCCGTTTTTACCATCACAAATACACACAGAAAATACGTTCGAGCACTACTCACTACATGGGAAACAAGATTCGCTAAGGTGTGCTTCAGAGATCTAGCTACTTCTAGGATTTCTATTTGTAGTGCGTCGTTAGTGTACTTATTCTATCCTTTGCATTTGATAAATCTTCATGCTATGTATAATATTTATTAGTGCTCGTTTGTGAGCGAGTGTGGAGGATGTTTTAACCCTTGACAATCCTGACTTCACCACTGCTTGTTAATCTTAGTAATATTCCACATTCGTGAACACATATTTCAAGCCCTATTTCTGCCTTATTGATTCGACGATATGTACATGTTTACCTTTGTGAAGTGTGACCGATAATTTTACCGTATTTTTGTCATGTGTAACTCCACTCATAATTCATTATCGCTGAAGAAGAACGCGCATGTGCTAAAATAATGCTTTCGCTCCTGCGTGCGTCAAGAACTCAGCGTAGAAAACATTGTTTCACTGCATTTTGTGTTCATTCCTCATACGAATCGTGTATCATATTTTCCATTACATTAACCTTATAGTTTCTCTAGCTGTAACAGTTATTCGCTAAGGAAATATTTTTCATACGAGGTTGTTTTACATTCTGATGTCTGTGTAGCAAATCACTGTGCTGTGGTGTGTTTTAAATGTTATCATGTACCATTGTTACTATCGGATTCACTGTTTCTTCTATACTCCTCACTGCTACTTCGTGATGTTCGTTTTCATAATTACTTACCGTACATGCATCATCATACTTTGCTTTCCACACTCATACAACCATTCATTCTAAGACTTAAAACTATATAGTGTATTCTTTCTTACGTCGGCTTCGTGGCCCTTTCGTAGGTACCCTTGTAATATTAATCTTCATATTCATCGATGTTTACCCATATAATTATTCATTGAAAATATTCCACATAAATAGCCGTTTATACTCATGTACAACCTACAGGGTTCTCACACTAGACCCACCGCCCTATTTATTTCTTCCCACTAATGTAAATAAACTCGTATTACCCTAATATACTTTCATTCTCTTCCTAGATTCACTGCATGCACGGTACATCACCACAAACGTGGATTAACTAATTAATACCTTCAATCGAATCTAATAAAACCTTTCACTCTCTCTACTTCAAAATATGATCCAGCAGTGAAATTTGATTTATTTCTTCATATCGTTTTTGTGAACATACAGTACTTACCTCAGTTCTTTTGTTTTAAGTTCATGTAATTACGCTGTGTGCGTATTGGTTGGTTTTTGTATTTACTTAGCTTATCTGCCGCGTGTTGTTCAGTTCATGTTTACAGCTTTATTTTGCTGCTTATACTGTAAGGTATCGTGTAATTAATAGTAACTAACATAGGTGAGTACTGTAATAACAAATTTGTGGATATGTATTCTCCCTGTACATTAAGCTCACTACTTCCAATGTTGTCTGTAAAGAAGTGTAGTTCTATAAGTGTACAACTGCTTCTCTCGCTAAATCTTGTACGATATGTTATTTTATAGTTTACGTCTCAGTCACACGCATTTTTCTATGGTCATATCTCACTCTACCTTTCACATCGTCGCTCAGTTATGTGTTGTATGTAAGTCGCTTAGTTCTTAAGTTATGTGCTAATCGCGTTCTTTCAAGTGTACATGTTGTTACTACTTTTTTCAACTTTTCTTAATCCTGTTGTATATAGTCGGATAGGTCATTTCCTGTGTTTATTTTCTTCTACGTTGAATACTGAGAAATAAGTATAACTATGTACGTTCAATGGATTGTGTTAAGTTCACAAATTTAGCTTATTCTACTCTCCTTATAGTTCACTTGCGTCAACGCGCTCATTTTCTTAAAGCTGCATACGCTTCACTTAATGATATACTCTTAAAATTAGTGCTCTTTACAGTATAGTCGCCGACTTAGGAATAAATGTCTCTATTCGTTTAGTTTGTGTTGCTCTTCTACGTCAGAGTAAGTAGCTGATAAGGTACCCCACTTCGTGTCGCTTCCGTTTTGTCCAGCTGGTTGAGCGGTGCGGATGCCGATTCGCTTAAATTCTAGAATGGTTTCCGTCGCGGTGCGCAGTGTGTCTTTGCGCATCGTACAGGGTCTGATCTCAACCTTGCCTTTTGCCTACTTGGTCCCTACGATCAGCTGTTAGCCGCTTCGTATATAATTGTTAAAGTACGCTCTGCTTTAAGCGCGGCAGCACGGCTCAGTATACCTCATCGCTCATGCCTCTCGCTTAAAGCTCGCGCGCTGTGAATTAAGTCTTAAGAAAGTACAATATCAAAATACAAGGAAAATTTATTTTCACTAGGCTGCATCTCTCTCAGAATGTTAGATAGCAAAAGAAAATTGAACATTCCTTATTGATTAAGCAGGATAGTAGAAGAGGGAGAGGGCACCAGAAATATAAATATTGTACCCCCTATCTGGAGAGGAACCGAGCGCCAGTCGGTTTATTCGTCAAAGAGCGACAAACCTCCTACCTTTTTGCTTTTTACTGATGCAACAGACGACAGAATGAGATCTGAATTTTCATTTAATAAATTTCCGCAAATCTTTATGTGGATAAATGCCTTTTATTTTACCATTTTTTATATTTCCTATCAAGTAGCAACCCGGATGTGGCTTGTCAACAATGATATACGGACTAACATATAACAAGTGCCATTTTTTATTGAATGCCTTTACTTTCGATAATTTCGGATGCGTTCTTAGTAGTACCTCCTGTCCAATCTGGAATTCCGTTACGTTTTTTCAATTTCCTGTCGTAAATTCCTTTCCTTATTTGAGCTTGCTCTTCCAGTGTTATTAGCGCTCGCCGTACTTTATCATCTAAGACTACGTCTTTGTGCCGTAATTTGGGTATCGGTTTAGCACATTCATCTAGCTCCACCTTTTCAAACATTAGTTCGGCCCGTGTGTGCCCTGTTGATGTGTGTGGTAGGTGATTTACTATGTCCTGAAACGGACCCAAGTATTCTATCCATTTCCTTTGGTTCTATGGCATATATGTGCTGATAAACCCATTAAATTCACGGAAGCACCGTTCGACGGGACTTGCTTCCGGGTGGCACTTGGATACTAAAATATGACGTATGTTTTGTGATTTTTAAAATGATTTCCATTGGTCACATGTAAAATCTGAGGCGCATCAGTTAGGACTGCTTGGGGTTTCCCAATGCGTGGTGTTTAGTCTTCCAGAATTCGCCTTATAATTGGCCCTGACTTAACTGGTTTGACTGCGTACAGCTGGAGATACTTACTAAAAACATTATACAGGGCTACGATGTATTTAACTCCGCCGCGGGCTTGGGGATAAGGTCCTGCGGCGTCAATAAATACAAGATCTCTTGGTAGCTTTGGTATTATTGGGTGTAGTACGTTATGACATGTTCTATTCTGATGTTTGACCTTTTGGCACACCGCACAGCGTCTGATTACTTGCTCTATACGTCGCGTTATATTAGGGAAATAACAATAGATAGAAATTTTGGTGGCACACTTTAGCACTCCATAGTGCCCCTATGTGCGGTGTGTGTGTTGAATTAAGTTTTCCACATATTCCTGAGGTATGCACACACACCACTTATCCATTCGTAGATCTCTTCTGTGAAAGAGGACGCCATTATGTATAATGTAATACTGCTCTAAACGTTCGTGTGTTCTAGCCTGCAATTTTTTCCTTACCTTGCTCCATCTCGGGTCTTCTTCCTATAAACGTTACATGTTTTTGCACATTTTAATATAATATGGTTTAAAAGCTCCATCATTTATTAAAAGCACCTTGAAGTCTGATGTTTGTTCCTCTAACTCGTGGAAATCGGTAAGACCTTGAGGTAGGCGTGATAGTGCATCTGCCAAAACATTCTGTTCCCCTTTTATGTATACTATCTCAAAATCAAACTCTTGGACATACATGCACCACCTCGCTATTCTCTTATGTAACAACTTGCACGTCAGAGGAAAGGACAAGGCTTGATGACCACAGTAAACTTTGGTATGTTTTCCCCAAAGGTAATATTGAAATTTACGAAACGCCCGAACTACTGCTAACACTTCTAGCTCTGTTACGGAATAAGATATTTCACATTCTGTGAGGGTCCTACTGGCAAAACTGATTACATTTACTTCTTCCTTACCATCCTTTGTTATTATTTGAAACAGGCACGCACCGAGCCCCTGGTAACTAGCATCGGTGCTTAAATAAAAATCCAATTCCATATTTGGGTGTTTCAGGATAGGCGCGTTAATCAGCGCCTGCTTAATCTGCTGAAAATCATTTCCACATTCTTTAGTCCACACCCAACTGTCGTTTTTACGCAGTAAGTTTAATAGTGAACTACTGTTCAACAATTTTTGTGGCAGAAACTTCCTGAAAAACGAGGCCATTCCTAGAAAACCTTTCAATTGTTTCTTAGTATAGGGTGTTGGGAAATTCCGTATCGCATCTAATTTACTGGGGTCAGGTAGAATTCCTACTGGTGAAATAATATGCCCTAAGAATTTTATTTTTTCCTTTCCGAATTCAGACTTTTTAAAGTTAACTGTGACATTGTATTCATAAAATTTTTGAAAAATCCTTTCCAAAATACTTACTTGTTCATCCCATGTTTGAGTTGCAATTAATAGATCATCAACGTAGAGTGTAACCTGGCTAAGCAGTTCCGGTCCAAGTACCCTGTCTAACGCTTCAATAAATACACCAGCGCATACATTTAATCCGAAAGGCAGCACCCTAAACTGGTAGCTCCTCCCGGCATTTATGAAAGTTGTATACTTTCTACTCTCTTCATGTAATAAAATTTGTCAGTACGAAGCTTTCAAATCAAGGGATGTTAAATACTTAACGCCATGAAACTTTAATAGCTGCTCTTCTAGATTCTCTGGCCTTGTTCTTATAGAAACGATGATTTTGTTTATTTCCCTCTCGTCTAACACCAACAGCACCGTTCCATCAGTTTTACCAGCTGCGAGAATCGGACTGCAGTAAGGTGAGTGCGATGTTTTAATAACCCTTCACCTAATCATACGCTCTATTTCTCTTCTTACTGCCTTTCTCTTTGCCCAAGGGGTGCCATATGACGTTCTACAATATGTTTCATGCGGGTATACTTCAATTGTATACTCATATCCCTTAATAACACTAGGTTGTTTACGAAAAATGTTATGATATTTGAAGAGTAATTTTGTCAGTTCACTTCGTTGTTCATTGTTAAGACAAGTGGATTTACTTACTTTACTGTCTACTATTTGTTCATCGAGGATCTCCCTACCAGCGTCATTAAGTTCCATCTCACTCGCCATTAAGGATTGAGGGTAGACAAGTTTAACATTAATGTCTGGTATCGGCCTAATCTGATTTGTCATTGTAGTTCTTATTAAGTCCACAGTCAGTGTGCCCTCCCCTACATGAAATTGGCATTCCCCACTGCCGATATCTATTTTTATCCTATATCTTCTGAACACCTCCATACCAAGTATACAGTTCACTATAAGTTTTGTCTACCAACAAGAAAGTACAGTGCAAAATTACACCACATATGATAATGGGTATGCTGGCCTGTAATTTTATAACTTTAGATTTACTTCCCATCGCCGTTACGAACTTACAGTTCTCTACAGGTAGTGTGGGAACATTTACTTCCCTCGCTATCTCTTTGAACAAGCTAGTAGACATTAGGCCTGTCGATGCGCCAGTATCGAAAACAACTAGTACATCTATGTTTCCCACATTTACCTTTATTGTTGTTTGAATAATTTCACTTACCTTGCGTGTTGTTTCTTTTTCTTCGATAAACAAGTCTTCCTTCATTTCTGCGTTCTTATCATACCTTAAAAATAGATTCCGGATATACTCTATGTGTAGGTTTGTTTCAGTGTCTGCTTCCTCCTTTCCGTTCCTGTTCGTTTTAGTGTTTAAGTCGCTCATATTAGTACTGTGGCACACTGACAGTTCATTACTTTTTTCCTCTAGTCACGCTCGATTATTATTTCCTGGGGCCGGTAAAGCTATTTTTTCATTTTCTGCCGTCACTTCTACTATGTTTACCGTATGTTCGCGTGCTCGCCAGTTCGTGTCCCGGTTGTTTCGATTTTAATGTACGGGCTGCCTGTTATCTCTCGGATGTCTCTGTTGCATATTCCGTTCCTCGTAATTTGCATTTCCCGTGTCGCCTATTGTCGAAGTTTTCCCTCGAATTTCTATTGTCTCGGCCATTACCGTACCTATGGCCATTCATTCATACGCACACGACCGTTATAATTTCCAAAGCCATTGCCGTTACCGTAGATCTTCTCGTTTAGGTTGTGCCCATTACCGTTACGATAACTAGGCGTGGCTTGCCCATCCTCATGAATCAGATCTATTGAGTCGAGCACTGAAAGAAAATACTCGAGATCATATTCGGGAACAGTTATTAATTTTTCCCTAACATTTGCAAGTAACTTGTTCTTTAAGATTTTCAGTACATCGAAATGACATATCGGGTTATTCCAGTAACGGGTCTTGTTTGGGTATTTTTCAAAATAGCTTCTTAGCCTCCCGAATTTTGAATGATATGGTACTGGGTTAAATACCTCTCGCCTTAACCTCTCCTGGATAGCTGTTGACCAGTATTTATCTAAAAATGCATTCTCAAACTGATCATATGTCTCGCAAAGTTCTGACATCTCCGTAGCCCACAAAAGGGCATCACCCTCGGTGTGTCCTACTACATACTTAATCTTTTGAGCTTCTGTCCAAGTCCTGGGCAGTACATTTCTAAAGGCCCGGACAAACACTACTGGGTGCGTTCGCTCTTTCTCATTTGAGAATACGGGAAACTGTCGATGTTTTATTAAGCTCTCATCCATTAACAACGCTGTCCAGCACGGCGGAACAGCATTTCCCTGCGGTGATGGTATATTTGTTTCAGCAAAGTTTTGCCCGCTGCTCGAGTCGCTCGTCGACAAGCGGTCGCGCGGCGTGGGTTGGGCATTGTTGTCCGCGCCACTGATTCCTCCCACTGGCGGATGGCTGTTTAGCGCTCCGGTTACCGCCCCCGGCGATGATATTACCGTACTTTGTTTGTTAACTATTTCGTCTCTTAACCGTTGTTCTAACTGTCTCATATCATGTCCTACGCGTTTTAAGATTTCTTCTTCCTTGTCCCCCATTACTTCCTTTACCGCTTCCACATAGGTACGCTGTTCGCGAACTCATTTTTCTCCGAAAGTTGTATTTTCGTCCTTTGCATTGCTCTTTACCGATTCATAAAGTTGCACAATGTCTGAGGTGATCCTCTTGTGTTCTAACTTCAGTAGTCCTACCTCCAATGTGAATTTTTGTACATTTTCTGGCAGGTCGCCACAGAAAGAATGTAGTTCCACTACTTCTGATTGTACATTGTCTAAGTTGACCTGCATTGCCTGTAAATTCTCTTGGGTTTCTCTAATTCCGGATAGTTCCTGTCGATGCGTGTGTGTTAATGTTTCAAATTTTTCGCCCATTATGCCATTTAATTTCTCACCCATATCGTGAAGCGAAATTTGTATTTGTTCATTAATTTTCCTATCCACCTCCGTGGAGATTTGTGAAATCTGCTGTGTAAACATCGTGTCCAGACTACTGAGTTCTGAGCGCAAATTTTTTACCTCGTCTGAAATGTGTGTCATGTTTGTATTGACCTTCTCGCGGACTTAACTGTGGTCATGTCTGCTTTCATATTAGTCATGTCTGCTTGTATCGTTTGTAAACTTGACATTTTAGTCTCTAAACCTGACATTTTTGAATTTATGTCTGCGCTCATTGCATTCATGCTTTTTTGTATGGATTCTGTTAAGGCTCGAAATAAGGCTTGCATATCTTCCGTATTCACTTCCGGCCTACGCCTGTCAGCATCTGCGTCCGTACTATGCGTAGTACTCTCATTTAAAATATTCTCTTGCCTCGAGGTGCCATTAGTTACGTCTACTGTAATTAACGTATTGCTTGTAATTAAATGTTCTGTATTCACGAGCGTCGAATGCAACAATGGCATGTCGTGCCCAGCATCCAAATAATCACCGCTAAACGGTTCTAAACTACTAATTGTTGCATTTTGCAAATGAACATCCACTACACTGGCATTCTGCTTTTCGAATGACATTTCCTTATCGTTTTGACCCTCCATTATAGAAAGCCTTATACCACTGCAGTTATCAAAATAAAAATTTTCTCTTTTTAAGATTTTACTTCCGCGCTACTTCTCACGCGAAAAAATGCATATACAGTTGTATGTAATTATAGTCTCAACTGTTCTTCAATCAGTATATTTTCCGTACTAATAAAGAAATACCATTATCTCTATTTGACTACAATAGCGTTAATCTCTGAAGCTTTAGGTTCTGGATTTTAGGAAATAGGTGAATGGATTTTCTAATAGGTCTACTGGGAACGCATACTCTATATGCATTGCGCGGTCCTACCTGGTTGTTGTCTTGTAAATGGTACTTCCTCTATTGTACTTTGTTGTGTGCTCTTGGTATTGTCGCTTTCTTCCTTCTAATTTATTTATTATTTCCTTTTGATAGTATTTCTTCAGTATCACATCACCGTCTCCGTCACATCATCAGCGTACATGGAATATAAAGATATTGTTAACATACATGTATATTCATTTTCCTAACAATACTAGTACTCACAGTTTAGTCCACTTCGTATCGTGCCTGTCACCTGTCGCCACTTTATAATATAATAAAATAATGGAACAGATGATAACACAATGTTTAAATGCGTGGCTTTTTAAAATGTATTCAACTAATGAGATTAATTTTTCGGCATGAATGATAAGCACAATAAGCTGAGCTATGCCTGTAAATAAGTTCGTATTAGTTCATATTACACTCCTGGAAATTGAAATAAGAACACCGTGAATTCATTGTCCCAGGAAGGGAAACTTTATTGACACATTCCTGAGGTCAGATACATCACATGATCACACTGACAGAACCACAGGCACATTGACACAGGCAACAGAGCATGCACAATGTCGGCACTAGTACAGTGTATATCCACCTTTCGCAACACTGCAGGCTGCTATTCTCCCATGGAGACCATCGTAGAGATGCTGGATGTAGTCCTGTGGAACGGCTTGCCATGCCATTTCCACCTGGCGCCTCAGATGGACCAGCGTTCGTGCTGGACGTGCAGACCGCGTGAGACGACGCTTCATCCAGTCCCAAACATGCTCAATGGGGGACAGATCCGGAGATCTTGCTGGCCAGGGTAGTTGACTTACACCTTCTAGGGCACGTTGCGTGGCACGGGATACATGCGGACGTGCATTGTCCTGTTGGAACAGCAAGTTCCCTTGCCGGTCTAGGAATGGTAGAACGATGGGTTCGATGACGGTTTGGATGTAGCGTGCACTATTCAGTGTCCCCTCGACTATCACCAGAGGTGTACGGCCAGTGTAGGAGATCGCTCCCCACATCATGATGCTGGGTGTTGGCCCTGTGTGCCTCGGTCGTATGCAGTCCTGATTGTGGCGCTCACCTGCACGGCGCCAAACACGCATACGACCATCATTGGCACCAAAGCAGAAGCGACTCTCATCGCTGAAGACGACACGTCTCCATTCGTCCTTCCATTCGCGCCTGTCGCGACACCACTGGAGGCGGGCTGCACGATGTTGGGGCGTGAGCGGAAGACGCCCTAACGGTGTGCGGGACCGTAGCCCAGCTTCATGGAGACGGTTGCGAATGGTCCTCGCCGATACCCCAGGAGCAACAGTGTCCCTAATTTGCTGGGAAGTGGCGGTGCGGTCCCCTACGGCACTGCGTAGGATCCTACGGTCTTGGCGTGCATCCGTGCGTCGCTGCGGTCCGGTCCCAGGTCGAAGGGCACGTGCACCTTCCGCCGACCACTGGCGACAACATCGATGTACTGTGGAGACTTCACGCCCCACGTGTTGACCAATTCGGCGGTACGTCCACCCGGCCTTCCGCATGCCCACTATACGCCCTCGCTCAAAGTCCGTCAACTGCACATAGGGTTCACGTCCACGCTGTCGCGGCATGCTACCAGTGTTAAAGACTGCGATGGAGCTCCGTATGCCACGGGAAAGTGGCTGACACTGACGGCGGCGGTGCACAAATGCTGCGCAGCTAGCGCAATTCGACGGCCAACACCGCGGTTCCTGGTGTGTCCGCTGTGCTGTGCGTGTGATCATTGCTTGTACAGCCCTCTCGCAGTGTCCGGAGCAAGTATGGTGGGTCTGACGCACCATTTCCAGGAGTGTATTTTGCAGGGCGGTTTCTTTCTCCGTTGTAGATTTGTGCTTACCATTCTTTATAATGTTACGTTTGGTCACCGTGTTCACCTATGAAGTCTTGACCGTGTTCCCATTAAGCTTATCGAATCTTCGTAATTTTCCATAGTGTACACGTGGGCTTCAGTTCTTGTAATTATTGTACTATTTGAATAAACAACTCATTCGACCTTTCTATTAATAAAACAATACTGTATTTTTCTAAAGGGTGCACAAATGAAATACATACTCCTCACTTAATTAATAGCGACCCCAAAATGGCGGTCCACAATTACTCGCTAAAAATGACGTGCTTCTCACTCGTTCACTAGCTGAGTGCGAATCCTTCCTTCCTCCTACTGGTACCAGAAAATATCCTCTGTTTTTTATCAACTGAAATTCAAAAAATACATTACGGTAGGCATAGGCTCTGTGATGGGCTACCGCTTCATCTTAGCTCTTCACCTTTAAAGAAGACGAAAACGTAAAGGAAATGCAAAAGGTTTATCACACTACCACGAGTCTGGACACACTGTATAAATACACTACTGGCCATTAAAATTACTACACCAAGAAGAAATGCAGATGATAAACGGGTATCCATTGGAAAAATATACTAGAACTGACATGTAATTACATTTTCACGTAATTTGGGTGCATACATCCTGAGAAATCAGTACCCAGAACAACCACTTGTGGCCGTAATAACGGCCTTGATACTCCTGGGCATTGGGTCAAACAGAGCTTGGACGGCGTGTACAGGCAATGATACCCGTGCAGCTTTAACACGATACTACAGTCCATCAGTAGTAGTGACTGGCGTATTGTGACGAGCCAGTTGCTTGCCCACCATTGACCAATCGTTTTCAATTGATGAGAGATCTGGAGAATGTGCTGGCCAGGGCAGGAGTCGAACGTTTTCTGTATCCAGAAAGGCCCGTACAGGACCTTCAACATGCGGTCGTGCAGTATCTTGCTGAAATAGAGAGTTTCGCAGGGATCGAATGAAGGTTAGAGCCACTGGTAGTAACACATCTGAAATGTAACGTCCACTGTTCAAAATGCCTTCAATGCGAACAAGAGGTGACCGAGACGTGTAACCAATGGCACTCCATACCATCAAGCCGGGTGATACGCCAGTATGGCGATGACGAATACACGCTTCCAATGTCTTCACCGCGATGTCGTCAAACACGGATGCGGTCATCATGACACTGTAAACAGAACCAGAATTCATTCGAAAAAATGACGTTTTGCCATTCGTGCAGCCATGTTCGTCGCTGAGTACACCATCGCGGGCTCTCCTGTCTGTGATGCAGCGTCAAGCGTAACCGCAGCCATGGTCTCGGAGCTGATAGTCCATGCTGCTGCAAACGTCGTCGAACTGTTCGTGCAGATGGTTGTTGTCTTGCAAACGTCCCCATCTGTTGACTCAGGGATCGAGACGTGGCTGCACGATCCGTTACAGCCATGCGGATAAGATGCCTGTCATCTCGACTGCTAGTGATACGAGGCCGTTGGGATCCAGCACGGCGTTCCGCATTACCCTACTGAACCCACCGATTCCATATTTGCTAACAGTCATTAGACATCGACCAAAGCGAGCAGCAAAGTCGAGATACGATAAACCGCAATCGCGATAGGCTACAATCCGACCTTTATCGAAGTCGGAGACGTAATGGTACCCATTTCTCCTCCTTACACGAGGCATCACAACAACGTTTAATCAGGCAACGCCGGTCAATTGCACTTTATGTATGAGAAATCGGTTGGAAACTTTCATCATGTCAGCACGTTGTAGGTCTCGCTACCGGTGCCAACCTTGCGTGAATGCTCTGAAAAGCTAATCATATCACAGCATCTTCTTCCTGTCGGTTAAATGTGACGTCTTTAGCACGTGAGCTTCGTGGTGTAGCAATTTTAATGGCCAGTAGTGTATTAAAGGAAATTATACGCGACTGGGGGTTTTCACAGTTTTGAAGTCGATTTCCTGTAAGAAGTGTTTGTTAAGGGATTTCGAGATTTTAAGAGAATTGTCTTATCGTCAGGTAGCTGTTAGGTGGACTTAATGAACTGAATTCTGTAAGAGCGGTAACTGTCGTTCCATCAAGGGTAGACACATTATAGATGCCTCCCTTCATGGAAGGTCAGTTACGGCACTTATGGCATGCGATTCATGTGCCACGCGTAACAGGTGCCTGAAGATCAGAGTATATTGAGATGATCAAGTACATGGGACTGCCATCAAAATACTATAAAAAATACAGATATAAGGAAATTAAATTTCATTGGCTGACTAATAGCTCCTTACTGGCTCCCGAGAGAATGAGTCACATGAGAACCTTTTTCCTTGAGAAGTTTCTTCCCTTTCTGTTTGAATATGTCCTTTCCTGCAAGAACGCAATGGAAAGAAGTTAGAGAGGACGCATCAGCGCATCATGTGACCTGCTGTGCGCTGTCGTTAAAATGAAGAGATGCGAGATCTTTGCTTTGCATGTGTCACTCTCGGAAATGCGTTCTCAATTTTTTCTTCGCTGATTACACTGAGTACACAACTGTCTCATCATGCTGTCCCGACCATCTTCTTCTCCTACTGTAGACGCAATTCACCTTGGCGTCACGCTTGATCATGGTCATGAGGGCCGATGATGATTAAAATTAAGGACAGGCGGAGACAGGACAACTCTGCTCGAATACAGACTAAGTTATACAGATACGTCGCTGATGCTAATAAATTAAGGACAATTGCAGAATGTGGTACCACACAACGGGGCACTACACAAAACTGGCCCTAATAGCATAGGCACATATGGAACACACACGACACAGATCTGTAAGTCCATGGTATTGGTTGAGAAAACCGTCCCGAAATACATGTGCTACAAAACGCGCATGTACCTCAACAACAATATGGGATACGATCACCATACACACGTACGCAGTCAGCACAACAGGTTAACATACTCTGGATCAGGTGGTCGAACAGCTGCTGGGGTATAGCCGCCTATTCTTGCACCAGTGCCCGTCGGAGAGTCCTAAAAGTTTGAAGTCGTGCAGCGATACGTCGACCGAGAGCATCCCAGACGTGCTCGATGGGGTTTATAACAGGCAGGCCACTCCATTCGCCTGATATCTTCTGTTTCATGGTACTCCTCCATAATGGCAGCTCGGTAAAGCCGTGCGTTATCATCTATCAGGAGCACCCCTGAAAAGGCGGACATACTGGTGCAAAATGCCCCGATACACCTGACCTGTAACAGTTCCTCTGTCAAAGACATGCAGGGGGTGTACGTGCACCAATCATTATCCCACCCCACACCATCAAACCACGACCTAAATACGGGTCCCTTTCAAGGACATTAAGGGGTTAGTATCTGGGTCCTGGTTGAAGCCAGATGAAAACCCTGCGAAAATCACTGTTCAGACTATACCTGGACTCGTCCGTGAACTTAACCTGGGACCGCTGTTCCAATGACCATGTACTGTGTTCATGACACCGGGCTTTACGGTGGCATGCACCTTGCAGGTCTCTGGGCTAATAAACTATGTCTGTTCAGTCGTCTGCAGACTGTGTGACTGGAGACAACTGTTCCCTTGGCTGCGGTAAGGTCCCGAGCAACGCTACCTGCAGTACTCCGTGGCCGTTTGCGGGCACTGATGGTGAGCTATCGGTCTTCTTGTGGTGTTGTACACTGTGGACGACCCGTACTGTAGGGCCAAGACACGTTTCCTGTCTTCTGGAATCGTTGCCGTAATCTTGAGATTACACTTTTTGGCACACGGAGGGCCGGTGCTACGACCTTCTGTGTTTCAAAAATGGTTCAAATTGTCCTAAGCACTATGGAACTTAACATCTGAGGTCATCAGTTCCCTAGAACGTAGATCTACTTAAACCTAACTAACCTAAGGACATTACACACATCCATGCCAGAGGCAGGATTCGAACCTACGACCATAGCGGTCGCGCGGTTCCAGACTGAAGTGACTAAAACCGCTCGGCCACAGCGACCGGCTGCTGTGTTTGACCAGCCTCAGGTGGCCCTAGCATTCTACACCTCATAATGTCATCAATATGTGTTCTCTGAGCCATTTTCAACACGCGGTTATCATTAGCATGACTGAAATCGTCTGCACACTTACTCTCTGCACCGTTCCTGACATGCACCAACGCACCTCTGCGTATGTGGACTGCTGACAGCGCCACTGTGCGACGACCGCAGGTCAAATGCACCTCATGGTCATGCCCAGAGGTGATTTAAACCCGCATGCCGTCCACCAGAGCGTTGTTTCACCATGTATCGCCATTACCAAAAATGGTTCAAATGGCTCTGAGCACTGTGAGACTTAATATCTGAGGTCATCAGTCCCGTAGAACTTAGAACTATCTAAACCTAACTAACGTAAGGACATCACACACATGCATGCCTGAGGAAGGATTCGAACCTGCGACCGTAGCAGTCGCGCGGCTCCGGACTGAAGCGCCTAGAACCGCACGGCCACCGCGGCCAGCTGAGCATTATCCTTAATTTATGAACATGAGTGTAGTTTCAGAAAGTTTCAACTATACAAGTCCATGAAAGCTCGCATGCAATACGTAAGAAGGTACTAAAGTGAGATGGAGAAGCACTGATAATGATGGAGAGCAACTATTCAAGGAACCGCAGGCAGCCCTCGGTCAATAAGGGAAAATCACACCCAAGAAATAATTGAATCTATTCGAATATAAAAAGTAAATAAGAAAAACTGAATTTGAGTGATTCAGGTTCTGTCTAGTGATGAACTTGGTAGTAACACGTAGGACATTACCTTAATGGAAGCATAGAGGCGTCTGCACTCCGGACACAGTCGTACTCACTTATTACCATCGTAATTTCGAAACACCACATTGTCGCGACTAACGAAAAACAAGGCAATAAATTTTTAGCTTGATAAAAACGGCGGCCTTTTCAGAACTACTGAGGGTTTAGGCACGTAAACCACTGCAACGAGACGCCCACGTCCGTATAGTCTGCAGGCAGCAGGCTGACCGCAGTAACCGCTGACTACCTGTGTTGCCTGCAGAGCATCTCACACTGTCCAGACATGTGTCACTTTTTGCAGCCAACGTAACTAAGTTCACTTCCACAGCTTCGGGAAGGCTGCTCAGACCCGTTAGGCTGCAAGACATTGACATCTCCTAATGACTGAAATCGCTACTCCGGCTTATCCCTTCACGAGGCATTGTCCAAATTCACAGAAAGGACTTACTTTTAATAAAAGACGACATCTTTGTGAAAATTATCAACTTCTTGAAATGGAATTTACACAAAAATACGCCAGTCATATGTAATTTCAGCATGTGTTATCAGTCGTCTACCATCTGTGATGTATTCAAGCCTATTGTATACTGGGAACCCTTCGATGCCACTGGACACCGATCACTCCATTTCCAGAAAATAATACAATAAATTTGTGCAAGTTAATTTCTATGCAAGCAATACTTTTGTGAATTTTTGCTTTCATTTGATACAAATCGAAAAATTTGGTACTGAATTGACAGAAATTATAAATATTCAAATTTTATAAAGTTATCTACACTAATGTTTTTCACTAAATTTGGTAATATTTACGTTAAAGCTTGTGTAAAGTAAATTTAAATGCTTTCGTTGGTAGCTATATAAAAGCTTTGACTGTTTACTTACAGTCCTAGTGCAGCACCCCAGAAAAGTTCGGCGCTTGAACTGTGACTTTTTCAAGTTTTATTGCTACCGTGGCCAGGCAGTGTAGGACATCCCAGCCGATCTGATAATCACTGGACAGTACTGTTGATATTGCGATGAAACACTCCGGCCAGACGTCGGTTTGCGACACCAGTCAACAGTCGAGTGCATGGAACAGCTAACACACTGAGACCGACCGAGATTGAAGTAATAGTTTGTAACTCTTGCACGTATGCTACCGAGAAACTCACAAGTTGCAATTATAACCAGGTCTAGCAACCTGTTCTCGGAGCAGAGCGATCTAGGAAAACCTGACGGGTCACATAATAGGGAACAAACTTATTCAGTCGCCTTACATGAAGCCCCATGGGCAACGCCAGTGCCTGTGTGGACAACAGAAAACTGTAGCCAGAGAGAGGAGCCGAAAGGCGCATTTCGCAGTCCTCCTCCAGTAGGGCTGTACACTAAGGTGACAAAAGTCATGAGATATCTCCCAACATCGTGTCGGACCTCCTTTTGTCTGGCATATTGCAGCAGTTCGACTGCTCAACAAGTTGTTGGCAGTCCCCTGCAGAAATACTGAGCCATGCTGCCTCTATAGTCATCCATTGTAAGAGCGCTGCCGGTTCAAGATTTTTTACACGAGCTGACCTCTTGATTATGTCCCATAAATGATTGATGGAATTCATGTTGAGTGATCTCGGTGGCCAAATCATTGGCTCGAATTGTCCAGAAGATCCCTCAAACCAGCCGTGAACAACTGGGGTCTGGTGACATGGCGCAATGTCATGAAAATAATTTAAAAAACTTCCATCGTCGAATGGCTGAAAATGGTCACCACGTAGTCGAACATAACGGTTTACATTCAATAAACGGCTAAGCTGGATCATAGGACACAGTCCACTCCACGAAAAAACACCACGCATGATTATTGAGCCACCACCAGCTTGCACAGTGGCTATTGACAACCTTGGTCCATTCCTTCGTGGGGCCTGCACCGCACTCCATCCTTACGGTCAGCTCTTACCATCTAAAATCGGGATTAATCTGACCAGGCAGTTGTTTTCGAGTCGTGTAGGGTCCTGCCAACACGGCCATTAGCCCAGTAGAGCCGCTGCTGGTGACGTCGTGCTGTTAGCAAAGGCACTCACATCGGTCGTGTGCAGCCACAGCCCACTGACGCAAAATTTCTCCACGCGGTCCTAGCGCACGCGTTCGTTCTACGTCCCACAATGATTTCTGCGGTTATTTCACGCAGGGTTGCTTGTCTGTTAGCACTGACAACTTCGGGCAAACGCCACTGCTCTCTATCGTTAAGTGAAGCCAGTCGGCCACTACGTTATCTGTGTTGAGGGATAATTCTGAAATTTAGTATTCTTAGCACACTCTTAACACTGTGGGTCTCAGAATACTGAACTTCAGAACAGTTTCCGGAATGAAATGTCCCATGCATGTAGCTCGAAGTATTATTCAGCGTTCAAAGTATGTTAATTCTCGTCATGCCGCCATAATCACGTCAAAGACCTGTCCACATGAATCACCTGAGTACAAATGACAGCTCCGCCAATGCACTCCCCTTTTGTACGCGTTACTACAGCCATCGCTGTATGTGCTAGTCGCTATTCCATGACTCGTGCAACTTCAGCATGTACCGGGTGACCAAAAAGTCTGTATAAATTTGAAAACTGAATAAATCACGGAATAATGTAGATAGGGAGGTACAAATTGACACAGATGTTTGAAATGACATGGGGTTTTATTAGAACCAAAAAAATACAAAAGTTCAAAAAATGTCCGACGGATGGGGCTTCATCTGGTAAGAATAGCAATAATTAGCATAACAAAGTAAGACAGAGCAAAGATGATGTTATTTACAGGAAATGCTCAATATGTCCACCACCCTTCGTCAACAATAGCTGTACGCGAGAAACAATGTTGTGAACAGCACTGTAAAGCATGTCCGGAGTTATGGTGAGGCATTGGAGTCGGGGGTTGTCTTTCAGCATCCCTAGAGATGTCGGTCGATCACTATACGCTTGCGACTTCAGGTATCCACAAAGCCAATAATCGCACGGACTGAGGTCTGGAGACCTGGGAGGCCAAGCATGACGAAAGTGGCGGCTGAGCACACGATCATAAACAAACAACCCGCGCGCAATAGATCTTCCACTCGTCTAGCAATATTGGGTGTAGCGCCATCCTGCATAAACATCGTACGTTCCAGCAAGTGTTTATCAGCCAAGCTGGGGATAATGCGATTCTGTAATATATCAGCTTACCTCTCACCCCTCACGGTAGCAGTTACAAACCCAGAATCACGCATTTCCTTGAAGAAAAAAAAGGCCCGATAAGATTAGATGTGGTAAATCCAGTCCATACCGTGACTTTCTCGTCTTGCAATGGAGTTTCCACGATAGTTCTAGGATTTTCGGTAGCCCAAACTCTGCAGTTGGGGGCGTTGACAGACCCTCGGACCGTAAAATGAGCTTCGTCGGTCCACAACACGTTACTCAACCAATCGTCATCTTCCGCCATCTTTTGCAACGCCGACACCGCCAATACCCTCTGCTTCACTAAATCGCCAGGTAACAGTTCATGATGCCGATGGTTTTGTACGGATAGCGTATGAGGGTACGCCTCAGTGCCAACCAAACAGTAGTGTACGGAATGCCGGTGCGACGTGCGACTGCACGAGCGCTGACTTCCCCGTGCATAGGCGAACCCGCTACAGTCTCCATTTCTTCCTCAACTGTCTCAGCAGCATTACGCCTTGTGCTCGGTCGGCCAGTATGGGGTCTATCGTCTAAACAACCAGTGGCTTCGAACTTAGAAATCATTCTCGTCACTGCCGCATTTGTCAACGGAATCCCTTTTGTGAACTTAGTTTTTTTGTTTTTTTGTTCTAATAAAACCCATGTCATGCCAACCATATGTGTCAATCTTTATCTCTCTATCTACATTATTCCGTAGTTTATTAAGTTTTCAAATTTATAATGACTTTTTGATCACCCGGTATAATAGAGCTTAGTAGCTCAAGGCATTCAGTCATGCCGCCATTTTGTGCGGAGCTTGAACCATAGAGAATGACGGGCTTTTAGGTTTCAGAGAAACCACGACCCACCCTTGATGATGATGATCGGCTGACTACCTGCCACTGATAGACTCATCGAGTTTCGTCAAAGCGCGTTTACCTGTGAAGTAGTGACCATTGTACATGGGAAACTTCACCAATGCAGGGAGCTAGTGTGCGGACAGCATCCACCCTCTACGATACATGTTTAGCAATAAACAGCCAGACCTCTTAGTACAACTTGGGATGCAAGCAGCTCGTAAAGATGCTACCAGTGTGCTTAACTTCGAAATTGCAAGGAAAAAAAGCTGTAACATCAGCGAACTACTTCAGTACTTTGCTCGCAACAAACCACTCTTCAATGACAATCAAAAGGAACTTTGCAATGTTATCGTGGACCGGGTCGACAACAAAACTGGTGGAATTATTTACTTGGACGCACCAGGCGGCACCGGGAGAACGTTTCTAATAAATTTGTTGCTGGCGGAAATACTCGTACGTGCTAAACAACACATCGCACTTTGACTGAAATCATCCGGCATCGCAGCCAACGTATGGAAGGAAGACGAACTGCCCATTCCGCCCTACAACTACCGTTGAATATAGCCGAACAACAATCCCGGTATGTAAAATGTCAAAAGCATTTGACGGGGTGAACTTCCAAAGCAAACTAAAATTATCTTCTGGACGAATGCAAAATGCCACATAAAAATTACTCGAAGTCGTGGACAGTACGTTATAAGACTTGCGAGGAAACTCCGAAGTGATGGGAGGAGCTCTACTCATTCTCTCATGAGGTTTTCGACAAATATTTCCAGTTATCCCAAGACAACACCAGAAAACATAAAAATACTGCGACTAACAAAAATATGAGTTGTTTGAGAAAGAAAACGCCGTGTTGAGGAAAATGTGCTTTCATTAACTTTTTCACAGTTTTAACTATGATAGAGGGTGTTAAATCATCAGACAAACGTTTCTTCCAAATACATTCTTTATCTTTATATGTAATTTTAAACGAAAATTGTATAGACAAAAATGTGCGGTTTTGTTTACTTCCTCACAGGTGGTTTTAATACAAAATAGAATAGTAGCTTTTGTAGGTTATTCGTTTATGATTAGAATACTACAATGGAACATAAATCAATTGAAACATTTTGATCCTACACGTTCGCAGATTAAAAGTAAACCAAATACTGTATTGAAGCTATGGACCTCACAGATCGGGCAGTCGTTGATGTGTCTCTCGTATCTCATATACCATTGATACCAACCAATTTCCATTTCATTTCATGTAACTTCCACTCCACATCATTTGCTGTAACAATAAACAAGGCTCAAGATCGCAGTTTTTATTTAATGTCTTCCAAAGCTTGATTCAAGGCACTGCTTATTTGAAATCTGACACCTGTTGATGAGCTAGTCCGAGGAATGGATATAACACATTCCAGAACGACGATACTGAGGACGAAACTTCAGTCTCCTCACAATACATCCATGTCCCATGTACAGGCTGTATTCCTCTACTGCTGATTTGTGAGATTAACCCAGGCGTGTGTGGCGATGACTTTCAATAAAGCATTCTTCCGCAGTGCGATATGTCTGCTCAATACAAGGCTTCCAACGCCAGCATTGTATCATGCATGTACCGCAGTAACTTTCGTAACTACCTGAAACGGTCGGGCCCGGCCGTTGTGACCGAGCGGTTCTAGGTGCTGCTGCTACGGTCGCATTTTCGAATCCTGCCTCGGGCATGGATGTGTGTGATGTCCTTAGGTTAGTTAGGTTTAAGTAGTTCTAAGTTCTAGGGGACTGATGACCTCAGATGTTAAGTCCCATAGTGCTTAGAGCCATTGAACCATTTTTGAAGAGGTCGGACATTTGCTTATATTCTGAGACTTGAACAATATTGTCCGGCGGTCACACCGAGAAATGCATATGCGACGTATCAGTCCGGAAAGTCTCTTATTTCAGTGTGTTTACTTGTACATAAAGGTGTTAGTTTTATATGTATACCTTCAAGACTGCTGTTCTGAGAGAATGTAAATAACTTAAATTAAACGCGCTCCAGAAAATTAACGCGTGCAATAGTAATATTATGGAAATCAGATAACTTTTGGCGGGCACTTCCTCCCCGATATTGGAATCCTTACATTCACTGTGTATTTTCAGTATTATAGTACCTGCAGTTAGTAATAAAAACCTACTTTTGATGAAATCTGTTAAGTACACCTCCATCCACGCAGGTTCCGTCTCTTTGTCTAAAGTTGTGCATCTGATCTTATATGCAGAGGTATGGAGTGCAACTGGAATCGCCACAATTTCTTACTTGACAAACACGTTATTTATCGTCCCTCTACAATTTAGCGTATTACCTACAATGACAAATTGAAAATTTCTCTTTGCGGCATGATATATATCAGTCATTATTTGCATTTAATCCTTAATTTTTGTGAAAATAAAAAAAATACTACTTACGTGTTGACGGCCATATTGTCAAATAAAATGAATCAAGTTCTTACAAAGGAATGGAGACTATACAGTAAAAGTTCTGTAGTAACACACTTTTTTATGTAACAGGACGGCTTATAATTTTATTATATTCACTTGTAACCCTAGCAAAAATAAATAGCGTGCGGCAGTTACATGGCCGTTAACTGGACGTTTGACAACTATTTTTTTTTCTTTTTGCATGCCTCTGTTTCTGCCAGCTTATACTCGGGGTCGTTTCGCATTCATGTTTCTTCTTCGTGTTGGGATCTGTGAAAAATGTTTCATGAGTGAATAAATATCAAACAACGGTGTGGAATACTCAGATGTCTGATACGAGTTTTTAGTTTAATTTCTTCGTCGCTGTTGTATAGCTTCTGGGCTAAATAAATTTCCAGCTTGCGACTTCGAGAGAGGTCTTATTCTGTGCAAAGAGTCCACTTTTTGCGCAGTTAGATTTAATTTTTTTGAAAAATCAGCTGGCAAAAGAAGCATTACTCGGGGACTTATTTTGCCAATTTTCTGTTATAAATGGAAACAAAAAATGAACTGTTTTTGTAATGTATTCGTGAACATACCTTTGAAATTAAGAATTACTTTCTGTTCACTAGGTGGTGGTACTTCCAGCGTCTACAACGCGATTTTGTAAAAGTGTCTTTTGATAGCTCTATAGGCCGCCATTGATGAGACTACAGCCGTTTGCATTTCGCAGCTGAAAGTTGTCAAAAGCTCTTTAAGTTGACTCGAGTGTAGGAGTGTCTTGGTAGTAAATAATAAATGTTTTAAAACTTAATGCGTAATGGTTCATTTTTCACGTACCTCAGTGTTCATGACTTCATACCTCTAAAAATATGTGTCATACAATGACGTATTTGTGTAGGTACATTAGCGGCATCCTACAGATATTGTCTGTGAAATACGTTGCGAATAGAATCGGTGGCAGAGAAGTAATAAATGTCAGTGTCATGAACAATGCGGCAGATTTTTACACATTTCACTGTTTATGACGTTATATCTCCTAAGCTATGATAGGTAACTTGTACTTACCCCCACGATTGATGCTTGACAGTAATATACATGTGTGCCAAATTTGATTCAAATCGGTCCAGTGGTTTAGGGGAGATGTGGAACATATGTACATACATACACATACAAAATTTTTTATATGTATGGATATGGATTTCTGAATACAGGAGCCGGGAATGTGATTCAGTTATTCCGGGCTAAAATTTATTTCATATGAAACTCCGGTTTCTCAAAAATGACATCCCATTTCTGTAAACTAGCACTAGGGCAACCATCAGAAGATTAGCTGGATATAATGGTTCACATATTTGTAGCTATCATGTAACTCTAAGAATAGGCAATAATATTCATGTGATCCTGAGATGTGCGCACTTCATCTTCAAAGCAGGTTGTAGCCACAAGCAAGTGCGACTATATATCTATCAAAAGGAGTAGAAAGGGTGAGAACTAAAAGGGAAGCGTAAATCCGGAACACCTATGGATTATGGATGAATCGACATAAAGTTAGAAATTATAGATGAAGAACAAAGCGTTCTGAATAGTTCATAGTACGTTGATAAATGTGTTAGTTGTAAATGACACAGTGTAAATTCGCGCGACAGCTTCACGAATTTAACTGAATACAGGTACTGCTAAATTTTTTATGTAGGTTACTGGTTGTAGCTTTCAACGTGTTTTAATGGTTGGGGTTTGAAAAAAACTAACACAACTTTTGTTTTGTCAATTTATATTTGAAATAGTAAGAGATCATGAGTCGAATTTCATCAAGTTACAATAAGGGCTACTCTCAAAATATGACATGAACACGAAAGAACACGTAGCTGACCAGCTCGTAACTCCCATCATTGCCACGATATGTCACTGCAGACGCTGATTAAATATAGAACAGATATCAGTATATATAATATATACTGATGATCACTATAAAAAGTAAATTATATGCACAACCCATACTCGTGAATCAGTATATCTTTTAATGAAAACTATATCAAAATACCTACAGTAGTTTCTCCGATTACCCATAAAAGAAAAACAGAAAAACGTGATAGGGAACTTCAAAATGGGTTTAGAAGACAATTTTAATAAGAGGTACAGGGCTAAAAAAATATTTGCACTGTCCTTTTGACTTTGTATTCAGTAGAACGCATTTTCTCTCCAACTGTTAGTGGGCTAATACGGTTTACGCATATTGAGTAGTCAGTCAACATGTTCTAAAGGCTATGAAAATCTTAAACAATGAATCCACATTTACTTGAAACTTTTCAGATTTGAACTTTGCTGCCTGTATAGCTCTCTAACTTTTCACTCTTTTTTTAAATGTTCTTAAGAACAGTACTTGTGCAACATTTATACTTCAACTTTTCTATCTGTGTGACTATCTAAGTAGTGTGGTGAAATTGTATGTAAGCATAAATTTTACTGCTTATTAAGATTCTACTTTTAAGTACCTACGTGCATGATTATTTACATGGTCTTCTATCCTTACAAACACTACCGATCTGACCTACCACGTGTGATAACTATATTACAGTAAAAACTTTATATGTAATCTAAATAATGTAGTTATATCTCCAGTGCAAAACATTTACAGAATCACAGAAGTAAATGATATCAGAAAATGTGTGAAACCAGCTATTATTCCGCAGAATGGAATCTGAATAGACGATCACTGTTCGTTAAGTGCACTAAACAATGTTTAATTTGGGCCCTAATAATCACTTGTCTTTCCTATGAGGCCACGAGTAATTAGGCTATTGCAGTGCAGTTGCATTTTTCTGGAACACGCTGAAATGAAACACGCTACTTTTTTTCCATTACTTACCTACAACTTGCAAAGTGCAAGGAATGTATGCTAAGCACCAACAGATCAGAAGTTTATAATGGGAGTTGCCATGTGAGTCAGATTTGGTATCTTTAAAAAAACTTTTAAATGGCAACTGAGATGAGGAGGCTTAATACTGAATAATCCGAAAACTAATTGGGCTCTACTCTTGCATTCATTAACCAAATTAGAGAATGTGAAGAAGCGTTGTTGTAAGCAACAGTAATAACTTTGAATATAGAACGTAAAATTTATAACGTTCGAATTTTGAATAAAACTTCTCTTACAATAAGTACTTTAAAAGAAATAGGAGCTAAGAGTGATGTCATTCTTTGCTGAGATCCTGCATTTCTGAGGTATTTGAAACAACAGTATCGTAACAGTCAAACAATGCAAGTAACGAAAACTTACAAGCCTAAACTTAAAATGTTCCTTAGACGCATCATCCAACTTCCTGCGATGCCAGTGCACGAACGTCCTTGGCTACTGTTACCCTACTTAGTATAAGCAGCCGCGCGGGGTAGCCGCGTGGTCTCGGGCAGCTTGCCACGATTCGCGCAGTTCCCCCCGTCGACGTTTGGAGTTCTCCCTCAGTCATAGGTGTGTGTGTTGTCCTTAGTATAAGTTAGTTTAAGTTAGATTAAATAGTGTGTACGCCTTGGGACCGATGACCTCATCAGTTTGATCCCATAGGATCTTACCACCACTACCACCATCAACAAAAAACCAAGCTGCAGCAACACTATTGCGAAATCAGGCCTCCAGACCTGCACACAAACCTTATCGAACCAACGTTCGACACCGAAATTCTTGCCCGTGCCGAGTGACACCTTGATAATAACATGAACTTTGGAATCCAGAGAAACCTTTATACATGTTCTCAGAAAAAGTGTTTTCTAAGGCAAATATCACAGACTACCACTTCCCTTAATATAACAACCTGTTACACTCTACGACAAGAGGACGTTATCAGTACGAGGAATCACCCGCCTCATTGCCATACACTAGGGCGACCGACGTCATTCGAAAATTCAGACGCTCTGGTCTACCTCTACCGACAACACCTGATGACAGCTACCTACAAATTGTGAGTTGTCGATATCCCGAGGAGAACGCGTGCTTCCTTTTTGGGACGCAGTAAGGAAGGCTGAGTCGTCACAGACAAGGCAACCATCTCCACTTGGTAAATTTACCTAGGCATCTCTGTTCAACAACGGTACAAACTCCCAGCACCGTGGCGAGCGAAGAAGGTGAGCAATGAAACATCTCGAAGGGACACCATGAAGACACCACTTGATTCACGGTATCAACAAATACATGTGTGTTTGTCCACTCTTCATTAAAGATCAGACGTTCATGAGTGACTTCATATTTTTTTCAGGCGGTTCGGTTCCCGGGTTCGATTCACGGCGGGGTCAGGGATTTTCTCTGCCTCGACGTGATAGCGCTCCTAGCCACCGTGCCGTCAACTTTGCACGAATAGTACTTCGCACAGTGCTTTTCGGCGCCCGCAGTGGTTGATGGGAGCGCGAATAGTATCTACACACGCGCTTTGACGTGGCCGTCCTAGTGGAAACCTTCGGGGGTGCGGGGGGCCGCACAAAAACCACTAGCGAGCCGCATGTTATCTGCGGACCTCTATTGCCCACACCTGTGCTACATTTTACACTTGCTCTCAAACATTTTCGAAATTTTCTGGGCAGTATGCCTGGGTATATATACTCAGGATGCTAACTCTTGCTACATCGTGCCAGGACTATCGTGTAAAGCAATTTTAAGAAGAACAAATGTGAATATGAAACCATTGAACAGTGGTGAAGTTGATCTGTAATTTGAACACTAGATACACTGGGTATTTTGTCAGAGAGTGCACGCGTATGCGAAGGTGAACCCGTGAATGACTGATGAGAAATGTAAACCAGCTGACGATTTTAGTTATAACATTTACTAGTGGGGCAAACAACCGCTATGGGCAAGCTATGCAGCAAAGTTACCATTTGGAGGCCTTCAGTGGTTGTCCAAACGAGAAATCGCCGTACAGAGGAAAAGATCAATGATATAGCTGCAGATGCTGGAGACAGTATGCCATCCATCTGCTTGACGCACACAGTGACTTGTAATTGTGTTCAGAACACAAAGCCCTGCGAAATGGTTCCTTCCTGCAGCTGCTGACAACACTAGGGAACAAACAGAAGTATATTCTACACTACAGAAACCTACAACTGCGTCTCAGTTTGGGGATGGAACTCGTTGGAATATCCCATGACATTCCCTTCAGGCAACATTCCTGCCGCAGAGCTCTGCAGAGCTGTAATTCACCTTTTAGCCATAGAGCCCGGTAGCACAACCATTGCCCACGCAGGCGCGCGGGAGTCCTTTCTTCGTATCCCGTCAGGAGTATCTAGGAGCGCTACTTTCATCCAACTGTAAGAGCTTCTTGCAGCAGTAACTTTCGTAACAACCTGAAGAAATCCAACAACTGATTTGATGAACTATTGTGGAACCTACAAAAATCCAAGAACTGTAGTTATAATGACAGATACTTTTAAGTAATAATGTTACCAATCTGGGGTCCATAGTTAGTCTGTTTTGGTATGAACTTTTTTTTAGCTAATTTCATACACACCACTGAATTTTAAACGAAGCGTTTCATAATGAGCATGGGCATTGACAGCTACAACATATTTTATTGGCATGATACAGAATATTAACAATTTTAATACATTTTCATTAGGTTTTCGTAAAATTTCGGCGTAAAGTATTGTTATTATATACTTTAACTTGCTCTAACTTGTCTTTAAAAAATTTGTGAAGGAATGTTACTTCCCTACATTATAAATTATCGTTATTGTAAAACTGTTGGGTGAACAGAAGATTTTATAACTGATAGAGATAACACAGTGGGGAGCAGGTGAAAGATGTTGACTGCTCCTGATCTAGACTGTGAGGTAAGTTAGGGTTCGATGCTATAATGGAAAATTAGAATTCACAGTCACCTTCACAACGAGATTATTACATGTGGTGTACGTGTTCTGATTGGGAGAGACTGAGAAAGAAAGGAATTTAGGAAATTCTGCTCCTACTGAAATTGTGTCCAGCGGCCTTAAACGTTGCGTCAATTCGCTTGACGGGAGGGGAGATCCTTCTAACATATCTTTTTTATGAGCAAATACAACATTTTTTGAGAGGCTCTATAAAGAGATTTGAAACATATATAAATACGTTGCAAAAAAGTGTATTCAGCACCGAACGTTAGAGGAATCCTTAATTACTCCGATTAGTTGTTCGTGTGAAGTGTGGCATGTCTCAGTCACCTTTTCCTCTGAATTACCAAAGTAATTTTCTGATCATGGAAGAGGACTTTTCTTCGCGCCGCAACACGTTAATTACCTGTTTATAAATTTGTGGTCCATATATTCAAAAGTTATTGTTAACATCACAGAAAATGCCGAAATTATGTAAGAGGCGATCAAAATATTTACATTCGAAAGCCGTACAGCCCAGGTTTGGTATGATAATCAGGCAAAATCTTCGTGAGCGTTGAGGCGATCATCCGATCGACGCATCAGATTGAAGATACACGTTTGGTAAGACACCTTGTCCTTCTGTGTGAAGAAGTCCTTAGCTGCCTGCTGCCCATCCTCGTCCAACGGTAACTATCGGCTTTTCAAGGGATTTTTTTTAAAGGATCGAAAGCATATCTCACATGGGGAGAGATCCGGACACTAAAGGGCGGGTGATCAATTGTCTTCCACTCGAGCTGGCGCAACTCGACATTTAAAGTGTTTGCAATATGTGGACGTGCCTTGTCATGAAGAAGCCGCATCCCTCATCGCAGTATTCCCAGACGTTTCGCCTTGATTTGCACGCAGTAATTCCTTTAGCGTTGCGTGGTAATGTTCCTCAGTGATGAAGGCATTAGGTTCCTCGAAATCAATGAGCAATGGGCTCCGGTAAGCAAAGACTAGGGTGAGCATCACCTTTCCAGCAGATGGCTGTCTCTCAAACTTACTGGGACGAGGATGGATGCCACCACTGCACCGTAGGAACTTTCGACTTTTCCAGTGATGCCACCAGGTTTCGTCGTCTGCAGCAGTTTGCTCGAGGAACGTATTGCCTTCAACATTGAATCGCATCAGATGCGACATGCCAACAGACATCTGGTTTGCCTTTTGTTCTGCAATCGACTTCCAGCGTACCCACTGGCTGCGCATCTTACGGCAGCCTAAGTCCAGCCAGACAAAATGTGGCACGCTACCAAAGCTGATGTCGAGATCCTTCGCTAGCACGCAAATGGTTATGCGCCGGTCCACCCTAACAGCATTATTAATCGCCAACTTGTTGTTGTCGTCCATAATGGATGAGGCTTTTCTCTCAGATCAATCAGCATCTTGCGTCGAATAGCGACCGAAACACCATCGGCTCGCACAGTTTAAGATATCCTGCTAACAAGCCGGCCGCTGTGGCCGAGCGGCTCTAGGCGCTTCAGTCCGGAACCGCGCTGCTGCTACGGTCACAGGTTCGAATGCACCATTCCACAATGACAGTTTTCGACAGAGAAGCTGCCCCTATACACACTCTTCGTTCTAATGTTGATTTAAACCGGTGTTTGTCCTTCGGCAGCCAAGAAATAAACGCCTTAAGTCATAATATAACGAATTTATGAGTAGCATACCTCACATACATCTTTTCTTTATGCAGACCACGAGATTATCAATGTGAAGCTCGAACCCTGTTGTGCATATATTTTACTACATTGCTCAAATAGAATAGAAGGGGGTTTCATGAAAGTGGATAGATATCGAAGCTACACACCTTATGTAACTCATAGCCCTAATAAGAAAAGATTATGTTACCTAAAAGATTTAATTTCAAACTTCCTGTTTGGATACTGCTCCGTGGAGTATGAGAATGGCACAACAGAAAGATGTTTAATTCAGTAGCAACCTCCAGTACATTTCCCAAATACGTACTTGCAGGTTGTTGAATTGATCAATATGTGTACTCACGTATGTAACTCCTTTCTCTACAACTGTCAGTTCGTTCCGGATGTAACTTTGCTTCTGCTACTGTATTCATGATTTGCACTATGTTTTTAAGATAGGGTTTGGTGACAGCTCAGGACGTTAGCGATTAAATGGGTGGTGGAACAGTTGACAAAAAACTAAGTTCACAGTCCTTTTTTAGATAGTGCTGTTGGCCACTGAGGATGTTTGTCTATAGTTTGCATAAATAATAGCTATACAGCAGTGAGTCAGTTCTTATCAATTATTTCTCTACGTCATTTTTCTGAAGGGGCTAACAACGACATGTTTATGTCAGTCTGGGACAAAGCAATTCTGAAAAGATTCCTTGCAGAAATAACATATTACAAAGACCATTTGACTAACTTTCATTGTTTTACTAACTTCACGTCAGTGACTTGCATATCTAATTTTAGATTACTTAATGGCCTGAAATCTTATTTCCGAGGTCTAGGATGTAGTTGAATTTTATCAAAACCTGCTTTGCAACACTTTTACATGGATCTGTAGTGTACCTGGCAGAGAAATATTGACCAACGTAATCTGCAAGTAACAGGAAAATATTATTAAAAGTGTATGTTATATACGACCTATCTTTGATTAGTTAGATGTTTATCTTTTGATGGAATTGCTACGATAATCTGGCTTGTTCTTTAATTTCCAAGTTTTACAGTGTTTTAACAATTATTATCTAGTTTGTTGAAATACCCTGGAGACAAATGTGCTCTGATCTTCGGATAATTTTGTGTTAAGCTTGTAGTACAGTTTATGTGATTTAATCCTTTCATCTACTGTATTCCTTAACGCTAGGTAAATGTTTTCTTACTTTTTTTAATATTCTCATTTGCTGAGAGAAACAGGGTTTATGGGCACTTAATCAGTTTGCACAGGATATAATTTTAAGACTACAATTTTAAGAGTATCGTCTGGCACTTCCGTAAAACATATTTTATTAAAATCAGGGTTGTGATGTGTATCTCCCGAAACTGTACTTCACAAATACTTCTTGAATTTCCGTACTCCATTTTCATTTACTATCCATGCAGTTTTCCAGTACATATTATATAGGTGTGCATCCTGATGGAACATAATGATCTAAGGGTCTATATACTACTAGAAAAACACTATGGGGATACATTGTCGATACTTCGAAAAACATTTGGCATATTCTTGTACCTCTTATTGTAAATTGTGTGAGAAATGTTACATTGTAGGAAATGGAAGTAACATCTGTAATTTTCCGTAATAGATACCATGAGAAAAAGATTGAATAATCAACGAAAGGATAATGTTCTATGAGTCGGGGCGTAGAATGTCAGAAGCTTGAACGTGGTAGGGAAACTAGAAAATCTGTGAAGGGAAAAGCAAAGGCTCAATCTAGACATAGTAGTGGTCAGTGAAGGGAAGTGAAGTGGAAGGAAGACAAGGATTTCTGGTCAGATGAGTATCGGGTAATATCAACAGCAGTAGAAAACCGTATATCAGGTGTAGGAAGGTAGGGCAGAGGGTGTGTTATTGTCAACAGTTCAGTGACCGGGTAGTTCTAATCAGAATCGACAGCAGACCAACACCGACAACGATACTTCAGGTATACATGCCGACGTCGCAAGCTGAAGATGAACAGATAGAGAAAGTGTATGAGGATATTGAAAGGGTAAACCAGTATGTAAAGGGGGACGAAAATCTAATAGTCATGGGCGACTGGAATGCAGTTGTAGGGGAAGGAGTAGAAGGAAAGGTTACAGGAGAATATGGGCTTGTGACAAGGAATGAAAGAGGAGAGAGACTAATTGAGTTCTGTAACAAGTTTCAGCTACTGGATTGTAAGGCGTACCCAGGAGTAGATATAGACTCAGATCACAATATAGTAGTGATGAAGAGTAGGCTGAAGTTCAAGACATTAGTCAGGAAGAATCAATACGCTAAGAAGTGGGATACGGAAGTTCTAAGGAATGACGAAATACGTTTGAAGTTCTCTAAGGCTATTGATACAGCAATAAGGAATAGCGCAGTAGGCAACACAGTTGAAGAGGAATGGACGTCTCTAAAAAGGACCATCACAGAAGTTGGGAAGGAAAACATAGGTACAAAGAAGGTAGCTGCGAAGAAACCATGGGTAACAGAAGAAATATTTCAGTTGATTGATGAAAGTAGGAAGTACAAACATGTTCCGAGAAAATCAGGAATACAGAAATACAAGTCGCTGAGGAATGAAATAAATAGGAAGTGCAGGGAAGCTAAGACGAAATGGCTGCAAGAAAAATGTGAAGACATTGAAAAAGATATGATTGTCGGAGGGACAAACTCAGCATACGGGAAAGTCAAAACAACCTTTGGTGACATTAAAAGCAACGGTGGTAACACTAAGAGAACAACCGGAATTCCATTGTTAAATGCAGAGGAGAGAGCAGATAGGTGGAAAGAATACATTGAAAGCCTCTATGAGGGTGAAGATTTGTCTGATGTGATAGAAGAAGAAACAGGAGTCGATTTAGAAGAGATAGGGGATCCAGTATTAGAATCGGAATTTAAAAGAGCTTTGGAGGACTTACGGTCAAATAAGGCAGAAGGGATAGATAACATTCCATCAGAATTTCTAAAATCATTAGGGGAAGTGGCAACAAAACGACTATTCACGTTGGTATGTAGAATATAGGAGTATGGCGACATACCATCTGACTTTCGGAAAAGCATCATCCACACAATTCCGAAGACGACAAGTGCGAGAATTATCTCAAAATCAACTTGACAACTCATGCATCGAAGCTGCTTACAAGAATAATATACAGAAGAATGGAAAAGAAAACTGAGAATGCGCTAGGTGACGATCAATTTGGCTTTAGGAAAATTAAAGGGACGAGATAGGCAATTCTGACGTTACGGCTAATAATGGAAGCAAGGCTAAAGAAAAATCAAGACACGTTCATAGGATTTGTCGACCTGGAAAAAGCGTTCGACAATATAAAATGATGCAAGCTGTTCAAGATTCTGAAAAAAGTAGGGGTAAGCTATAGGGAGAGACGGGTGATATACAGTATGTACAACAACCAAGAGGGAATAATAAGAGTGGACGATCAAGAACGAAGTGCTCGTATTAAGAAGGGAGTAAGACAAGGCTGTAGCCTTTCGCCCCTACTCTTCAATGTGTACATCGATGAAACATTGATAGAAATAAAAGAAAGGTTCAGGAGTGGAATTAAAATACAAGGTGAAAGGATATCAATGATACGATTCGCTGATGACATTGCTATCCTGAGTGAAAGTGAAGAAGAATTAAGTGATCTGCTGAACGGAATGAACAGTGTAATGAGTACACAGTATGGTTTTAGAGTAAATCAGAGAAAGACGAAGGTAATGAGAAGTAGTAGAAATGAGAACAGCGAGAAACTTAACATCAGGATTGATGGTAACGAAGACAGTTAAGTTCAGGAATTCTGCTACCTAGGCAGTAAAATAACCAGTGACGGACGGAGCAAGGAGGACATCAAAAGCAGACTCGCTATGGCAAAAAAGGTATTTCTGGCCTAGAGAAGTCTACTAATATCAAATACCGGCCTTAATTTGAGGAAGAAATTTCTGAGGATGTACGTCTGGAGTACAGCATTGTATGGTAGTGAAACATGGACTGTGGGAAAACCGGAACAGAAGAAAATCGAAGAATTTGAGATGTGGTGCTATAGACGAATGTTGAAGGGAGCTGTAGAGGGCAAAAACTGTAGAGGAAGACAGAGATTGGAATACGTCAAGCAAATAATTGAGGACGTAGGTTGCAAGTGCTACTGTGAGATGAAGAGGTTAGCACAGGAAAGGAATTCGTGGCGGGCCGCATCCAACCAGTCAGTAGACTGATGACCCAAAAAAAAAAATGCATTAAACATACATATGATGGCATTGCCTTGTATTTGTGTATGGTCAGAGCTGCAGTGTAGGAAGCAAGTGTGCAGTCAGTGTGAATACCGAGGGGGGAGTAATTCCGTGTGTGGAAAGGGTGCTTCCGGATGCGAAGAAGAGTACAGGGTGCAGTAAGCGGATCGAGAATAATCTATGTAGTCATCTTGTGACGATACTGGCACCGAAACAGTAGATGAGAGATAAAAAGCCGAAATACTGAATTCGGTTTTCTGAAGTTATTTCACTGCGGAAGATCGTAACATGGTTTGAATCATCGCACGAACACCGCAATGGCAGCCATTGAGATAAGTGATCGCGGAACACAAAAGCAACAACAATCGCTGAGTAGTGGAAAGAATGCGGGAACAGATCAGGTACCTGTAAGATCATACAGAGATTATTGAAACCGATCAGGTACCTGTAAGATCATACAGAGATTATGCGAAACATCATTAAAGGAAGGAAAGGTGCCTAGAAACCGGAAAAAAGCGCAGGCCATTCTCGTTTTAAAGAATGGTAGTAAAGAGAGTGCACTTAAGCCCATATCGCTGACGTCAGTGGGTCGTAGAATTATATAAATGTTTTACACTCACGTATTATAACGTTTTGGAGAACGAAAATCTCCTGTATAAAAATCAACAGCGATCCCGCAAACAGCAGTCCTTCGCAACCGAGTAGCGGACCATATTTGCGACTGGATTCTAGACTTCCTTGCAGACTGACCACGACATGTCGTTTTTACGCAGTTGAACCGACAGATGTAAAGGTAATTTCAGGACAACCAAAAGACTTTTGATAGGACCGCTACTGTTTACAATGTGTATGATTGATCTTGTAGGTAACATCATGAGCTCCATGAGGCTGTTATCAGGTGATGCTGTTGTCTGTAAGAAGGTAGTAACGTCGTAAGTCTCTAGCGAGCTGCAGGAAAACCTGAAGACGATTCGTGCATGGTGCAGTAACCGGCAGGCGGGAACGTAAATAAATTTAACGTACTGCTGACACACAGAAGAATAAATCCACTACTGTACAACTACACTGCTAGTGACAAATGGCTGGAAACAGTAACTACCGTAATACAGCTACGAGCAACAGTGTGGTGGGACATTAAGTATAACGACTATATAAAAGTAACTGTAGAAAAATTGATCACAGGATCAGTTTCATTGTAAGGATCTTAACGAAATGTAATTCAATCATGGAAGAAGTGGCTTACGAGACTTTCGTTCCATCTATTCCGAAGTATTGCCCATCAGTCTGGGCCCCTTACCAGACTGGATTTCTAGAAAAGATAGACAACATCCAACGGAGATTGGCTCGTTTCGTCCTGGGATAAGGACACAGAAATGATCAACAGACTCCGGTGGCAGACGCTGCACGAGAGATCAGTTGCGCATCGTGGTTTACTATTGAAATTCAAAAACGGTCGAAAAACACAATATTTCCTCCAACATACATCTCACGAAACGACCATGACGAGAAAATTCGACAAAATTAGGGCTAATATGGAGACTTACCGACAGTCATTCTTCCCTCGTGTCGTTTACGAATGGAACAGTTTTACCAGGAGCACGTTCCATACACATCGTCTGGAGGATTGGAGAGTATAGATCTAGATGTAGATGTAAACATTAACTGCTGGATGTTCAGACATGTAATCACAAATGAGCATGGAAGGAAAGAATGTGCTGTCAGAATGAGTAAAAGAAGTGTTACTATCCTTGCATAAGGGATATAAGCAATAAATTTTACAAAACTTATCTACCAACTGTTCTTAAACCTCTATGACTTTACATTGACCTTTTTTTTTTTTTTTCATCAGTCTACTGACTGGTTTCATGCGGCCCGCCACGAATTCCTTTCCTGTGCTAACCTCTTCATCTCACAGTAGCACTTGCAACCTACGTCCTCAATTATTTGCTTGACGTATTCTAATCTCTGTTTTCCTCTACAGTTTTTACCCTCTACAGTTCCCTCTAGTACCATGGAAGTCATTCCCTCATGTCTTAGCAGATGTCCTATCATCCTGTCCCTTCTCCGTATCACTGTTTTCCACATATTCCTTTCCTCTCCGATCCTGCGTAGAACCTCCTCATTCCTTACCTTATCAGTCCACCTAATTTTCAACATTCGTCTATAGCACCACATCTCAAATGCTTCGATTCTCTTCTGATCCGGTTTTCCCACAGTCCATGTTTCACTACCATACAATGCTGTACTCGAGAAGTACATTCTCAGAAATTTCTTCCTCAAATTAAAACCGGTACTTGTTATTAGTAGACTTCTCTTGGCCAGGAAAGCCTTTGTGCCATAGCGAGTCTCCTTTTGATGTCCTCCTTGCTCCGTCCGTCATTGGTTATTTTACTGCCTAGGTAGCAGAATTCTTTAACTTCATTGACTTCGTGACCATCGATCCTGATGTTAAGTTTCTCGCTGTTCTTATTTCCACTACTTCTCATTACCTTAGTCTTTCTCTGATTTACTCTCAAACCATACTGTGTACTCATTACACTGTTTATTCCGTTCAGCAGATCATTTAATACTTCTTCACGTTCACTCAGGATAGCAATGTCATCAGCGAATCGTATCATTGATATCCTTTCACCTTGTATTTTAATTCCACTCCTGAACCTTTCTTTTATTTCCATCATTGCTTCCTCGATGTACAGATTGAAGAGTAGGGGCGAAAGGCTACAGCCTTGTCTTACTCCCTTCTTAATACGAGCACTTCGTTCTTGATCGTCCACTCTTATTATTCCCTCTTGGTTGTTGTACATATTGTATATCACCCGTCTCTCCCTATAGCTTACCCCTACTTTTTTCAGAATCTTGAACAGCTTGCACCATTTTATATTGTCGAACGCTTTTTCCAGGTCGACAAATCCTATGAACGTGTTTTGATTTTTCTTTAGCCTTGCTTCCATTAATAGCCGTAACGTCAGAATTGCCTCTCTCGTGCCTTTACGTTTCCTAAAGCCAAACTGATCGTCACCTAGCGCATTCTCAATTTTCTTTTCCATTTTTCTGTATATTGTTCTTGTAAGCAGCTTCGATGCATGAGCTATTAAGTTGATTGTGCGATAATTCTCGCACTTGCCAGCTCTTGCCGTCTTCGGAATTGTGTGGATGATGCTTTTCCGAAAGTCAGATGGTAGGTCGCCAGACTCATATATTCTACATACCAACGTGAATAGTCGTTTTGTTGCCACTTCCCCTAATGATTTTAGAAATTCTGATGGAATGTTATCTATCCCTTCTGCCTTATTTGACCGTAAGTCCTCCAAAGCTCTTTTAAATTCCGATTCTAATACTGGATCCCCTATCTCTTCTAAATCGACTCCTGTTTCTTCTTCTATCACATCAGACAAATCTTCACCCTCATAGAGGCTTTCAATGTATTCTTTCCACCTATCTGCTCTCTCCTCTGCATTTAACAATGGAATTCCGGTTGTTCTCTTAGTGTTACCACCGTTGCTTTTAATGTCACCAAAGGTTGTTTTGACTTTCCCGTATGCTGAGTTTGTCCCTCCGACAACCATATCTTTTTCGATGTCTTCACATTTTTCCTGCAGCCATTTCGTTTTAGCTTCCCTGCACTTCCTATTTATTTCATTCCTCAGCGACTTGTAATTCTGTATTCCTGATTTTCTCGAAACATGTTTGTACTTCCTACTTTCATCAATCAACTGAAGTACTTCTTCTGTTACCTATGGTTTCTTCGCAGCTACCTTCTTTGTACCTATGTTTTCCTTCCCAACTTCTGTGATGGTCCTTTTTAGAGACGTCCATTCCTCTTCAACTGTGTTGCCTACTGCGCTATTCCTTACTGCTGTATCAATAGCGTTAGAGAACGTCAAACGTATTTCGTCATTCCTTAGAACTTCCGTATCCCACTTCTTAGCGTATTGATTCTTCCTGACTAATGTCTTGAACTTCAGCCTACTCTTCATCACTACTATATTGTGATCTGAGTCTATATCTACTCCTGGGTACGCCTTACAATCCAGTATCTGATTTCGGAATCTCTGTCTGACCATGATGTAATCTAATTGAAATCTTCCCCTATCTCCTGGCCTTTTCCAAGTATACCTCCTCCTCTTGTGATTCTTGAACAGGGTATTCGCTATTACTAGCTGAAACTTGTTACAGAACTCAATTAGTCTCTCTCCTCTTTCATTCCTTGTCCCAAGCCCATATTCTCCTGTAACCTTTCCTTCTACTCCTTCCCCTACAACTGCATTCCAGTCGCCCATGACTATTAGATTTTGGTCCCCCTTTGCATACGGGATTACCCTTTCAATATCCTTATACACTTTCTCTATCTGTTCATCTTCAGCTTGCGACGTCGGCATGTATACCTGAACTATCGTTGTCGGTGTTGGTCTGCTGTCGATTCTGATTAGAACAACCCGGTCACTGAACTGTTGACAATAACACACCCTCTGCCCTACCTTCCTACACCTGATATACGATTTTCTACTGCTGTTGATATTACCCGATACTCATCTGACCAGAAATCCTTGTCTTCCTTCCACTTCACTTCAATGACCCCTACTATATCTAGATTGAGCCTTTGCTTTTCCCTTTTCATATTTTCTAGTTTCCCTATCACGTTCAAGCTTCTGACATTCCACGCCCCGACTCGTAGAACATTATCCTTTCGGTGATTATTCACTCTTTTTCTCATGGTAACCTCCCCCTTGGCAGTCCCCTCCCGGAGATCCGAATGGGGGACTATTACGGAATCTTTTGCCAATGGAGAGATCGTCATGACACTTCTTCAACTACCGGCCACATGTCCTGTGGATACACGTTACGTGTCTTTAATGCAGTGGTTTCCATTGCGTTCTGCATCCTCATGTCGTTGATAATTGCTGATTCTTCCGCCTTTAGGGGCAATTTCCCACCCCTAGGACAGAGTGCCCTGAACCTCTATCCGCTCCTCCGCCCTCTTTGACAAGGCCGTTTGCAGAATGAGGCTGACTTCTTAGCCAATGCTGATTATTTATCAAAATTTAGGCCGTGGTGGGGATCGAACCCGGGACCGAAGACGTTTTGATAATGAATCAAAGACGCTACCCCTAGCCACAGGTTATCTCTACATTGTCTTAGAAAACCAGTTTCAGCGAAAACCTGATCTGGGGAGAGGGGTATCATATACAAATTGCTCTATAATAAGTTGAACATAGATTTGTGATCTAATTTTCATTTATTCAATATTGTATTAATTAATTATTAATCGTTCAGTTACAGAGACATAGAAACACAATCTGTACTATCATTAAGCCTCATTTTATGTACCTTAAAAATCTAACAAGATGTGATATAAGTGGCATCTTTCTGGAGCTTTCACGTGTAACGTGTCTCTTCTATGCTGTGGCCGAACGCCCCGCCCTCAAGCAGTTCCTAGATGGTTGGGTTTTACTTGACCTCCCTGCCAGACGTCTTCGAGCACCAGATAAGTACCTTCCTCTCTTAATACGGTCAGGTGCCAGTTCAGAGATGACTACACCATTCGCGACTTCAGTAATGGCCAGGAACTGTGATTCCTGTGTACAGATGCGAGCTGAGTTGACGCGCCGCTCACAGCTTCAGGCTCTGTTGGCTTCAATCAAAAAGCTTGAGGATGCTGCCAAGTGGCATCAATGTGGGATGTCGGACTTGAGTAAGCGAGGAATGTCAAGCACGTCCCATGTGTCCCCCGATCAGTCCACTGCTGTAATGCCTGCACTCAGGTTGATCCTTCACCCGTGGTCGAGTGGGAGATCATTCCAGAGTCTGGAAGGCAGTGAAAACTTTGCGAGGAGCCGATCATAGGGCCTCGCCGGTTCATTTGACGAACAGGTTTCGGGTGTTATCTGTGGCTGAGCCAGATGCAGTCGTCCACTCTGTCCCAGAGGAAGCTTCTCGGCCCGCAAGGTCTGGGCATTCACAGAGACTGGGTTGGCTGGTAATTGGGAGCTCCAACGTTAGGCGCGTAATGGGGCTCCTTAGGAACATGGGTGCCGAGGAGGGGAAGGAAGCAAGTGTGCACTCAGTATGCATACCGAGGGAGGAGTCATTCCGGGTGTGGAAAGGGTGCTTCCGGATGCGATGAATAGTATAGGGTGCAGCAAATTGCAGGTGGTGGCTCATGTCGGTACCAATGACGTTTATCACTTTGGATCGGAGGAGATTCTCTCTGGTTTCGGGCGATTATCGGAAATTGTAAAGACTGCTAGTGTTGCATGAGAGATTAAGGCGGAGCGCACCATCTGCAGCATCGTCGGCAGAACCGACTGTGGTCCTTTTGTGCAGAGCTGAATGGAGGGTCTGAATCAGATGCTCAGGCGGCTCTGTGAGCGTGTAGATTGCAGATTCATTGACTTGCGCCTTGGGTAGTGAGTTTCCGGATTCCGCTTAACACGTCAGGAGTCCACGACACACAGGAAACTTCTAGACGGGTATCGGAGGATATGTGGAAGGGACTGGGCGAACATTTAGGTTAGAGGGTCTAGGAAACCACAGAAAGGGCATACATCTTAAAGGGGGCACGTAAAGTGCAGTAGTTTTAAACTGTCGTAGCTGTGTTCGGAAAGAACCAGAGCTAAAAGCCCTAATAGAAAGCACTGAAGCTCAAATAGTTGTAGGTACAGAACGCTGGCGAAATCTGGAAATAGGTTCAGCCGAAATTTTTCAAACAACATAACAGTGTTCAGAAAGGACGGATTAAATACAGTTGGTGGAGGAGTATTGATTTGTGTAATAACTAGTTTACCTTATAATGAAATTGAAGTAGATAGTTATTGCAAAATAGTACTGATAGAGGTTATATATGACTATCGGACTGAACTATTAATTGGATAGTTCTACCGACCCCCCGACCCAGATAATATAGTAGATGAACAGTTCGAAGAAAACTTGAGTCTCATTTCAAATAGGAACCCCACTCTTACAGTTATAGTCAGTGATGACTTCAATCTACCCTCGAAGACGAAGTATATATTCCTGAATTCCAATCAAGAACAACTGCCAAGATGAGAAGCATAGAAGTAGATATCGTCACTGTCGCAAAGCAGCTTGAACTACTTAATAAAGCAAGGCCTTCGGTCCAGATTTTATACCAGTCACATTCCTTTCAGAGTATGCTGATGCAATAGCTCCATATTTAGCAAAATATATACAACCGCTCGCTCACAGAAAGTTCAGTAAATAAAGACGGGAAAATTGCTCAAGGCACACTAATACCCACAAAGGGAAGTAGGAGTAATCCGCTGAATTACAGGCCCATATCACTAACATCGATTAGCAGTAGGGTTTTGGAACATATGCTGTGCTCTAACATTATAAATTACCTCGAAGAAAACGATTTATTGACACATAGTCAGAACGGAATCAGAAAATATCGTTCTTGTGAAACATAACGAGGTCTTTATACTCATGGAGTAATGAGTGCTATAGACAGGTGACGTCAAATTGATTCCATATTTTTATATTTCCAGAAAGCTTCGACACCGTACCTCACGAGCGTCTTCTAACGAAACTGCGTGTCAACGGAGTATCGCCTCAGTTGTGCGACTGGATTCGTAATTTCCTGTCAGGAAGCTCACAGTTCGTAGTAATAGGCGGAAAGTCATCGAGTAAAACAGAAGTAATATCTGGCGTTCCACAAGGAAGTTTTAGGGCCCTCTGCTGTTCCTTATTTATATTACCGACATAGGAGACAATCTGAGTAGCCGTCTTAGATTGTTTACAAATGATGCTGCCACTTACAGTCTTGTAAAGCCATCAGATGACCAAAACTAATTGCAAAATGATTTAGATATCTGTATGGTGCGAAAAGTGGCAATTGACCCTGAATAAAGATAAGTGTGAAGTTATTCACATGAGCAGTAAAAGAAACCCGCTAAATTTCGATTACGCGGTAAGCTACACATATCTTAAGGCTGTAAATTCAACTAAATACTTAGGGATTACAATTACAAATAATCTAAATTGGAACGACCACATAGATAATGTTATGGGTAGAGCAAACCAAAGACTGCGATTCATTACCAGAACACTTAGAAGGTGCAACGGGTCTACTTAAGAGACTGCTTACACCACGCTTGTATGCCCTATTCTCGACTATTGCTGTGCGGCGTGGAATCTGCATCAGGTGGGACTGACGGATGACATCGAAAAAGTTCAAAGAAGGGTGGCTCGTTTTGTACTTTCGCGAAATAGGGGAGATAGTGTCACAGACATGACACGTGAATTAGAATGGTAATCATTAAAACAAAGGAGATTTTCGTTACAGCGGAATCTTCTCATGAAATTTCAATTACCACTTTTATCCTCCGATAGCGAAAATATTCTGCTGGCACCCACGTGCACAGGAAGCAATGATCATCACGATAGAATAAGAGAAATCAGGGCTCGTACAGAAAAATTTAAGGGCTCGTTTTCTCCGCACGCGGTTCAAGAGTGGAGCGGTAGACAGACAACTTGAAGGTGATTCATGGAACTCTCAGCCAGGCCCTTTATTGTGAATAGCAGAGTTATCATGTAAATGTAGATGTAGATGGTGCACCCCTTGTGAGGATACAGTTCAAACTCTTCGTAATTTCACTTAACTGAAGCTATTATCACTGGTGGCCTGCTTGTTCTCTATTTCGTAAATTTTATTAACTGAAGATGTTATTACTGAAGGATGGCTGTTTTATATTTGATAATTTGACTTAATGAAGCTGTTGTTATTGAAGGCCGATCTGTTCCCTTTTAAATAAATTAAGATCTATCCTATAGTCTGTGTTATCTGGAACGCTTATTAGTCAAGGACTAGCTGTTATTATTGACCTATTATAGAGATCGATATCTTTCTCAATCTGTGCTGTAATTAACTGAAATTGTAGAATGCGATTTTCACTCTGCAGCGTAGTGTGCTCAGGAGAGCTTCTGTTAAGTTTGGAAGGTAGGAGACGAGGTACTGGCGGAAGTAAAGCTGTGAGAACCGGTCGTGAGTCGTGATTCGGTAGCTCACATGGTAGAGCACTTGCCCGCGAAAGGCAAAGGTCCCGAGTTCGAGTCTCGGTAAGGCACACAGTTTTAATCTGCCAGGAAGTTTCGTTTCAACTGAAATTGTGAATGCCAGTGGCCTAGCCGTTCCAGAGGTATTTATGGCAACAAAGTACTAACAGGAAACGACGCATGGTGGCGATTGGACCCTAACCTTTCATCTTACATCCTTTTATCCATAATTACAGGTTTCACGTCCATTTGGGCTCCACATCCTCTTTCTGAATATTTGGTGTAGACTACTCCGTCACTCTAGAATTTGTATCCTATCACGCTTGATGAGTAACTTGTTTTTTCTAACTTCCTTTTCTTTCTCATTTATCATCTAGACTTACTTACATATAATGGAGACGACATGTCTCATCTAAAATATTCCACGACGATTTATATTCATCAATAAATTACATAAACTTTTCAGCATACATAAAAGATAATTATGTACGAAGCCACAAAAATACCACTACATGCAGATTCAATCTTGGACATAGGTATGTAACAAATCACTGTTCATTGACTTCTGTAATTTAATTGTATATGTCTTCAACTCACTTCAGCAGAACAGGTTGTGTACGGTATACGTTTCCAGGAGAATGACGTTTCAAACGAGGATCAGCTATAACGTTTTTATAGAGATCTCTGTGATCTATGTTTTCACCGTTATTATATTGGTATCAAGCTTTTCATGTAACATGTTCATAACTAACGTAAGAGTCAATGTTACCTGACAATAAACTGGCGAAAGGCATTTCCTAAATTGCTCTTCTCAGCTGTTGGATATTTCTCTTATATAACACCTAAGTTGGCTGAAAATATTTACTCATATTAACAGTTATTACCAAAGAACAAGTCAGAGTATTAAAATAGCACTTTATTAACTACTGTTTATTTCATGTTTTCAATAATACAACCAACTGGCAAAAATTTGTCTTATTGTACTGTACAGTCTACTCTTCCAGTGGAGGGCAGTCTTCATTATGTTATTCTGTCACCTGGTCCTTGATGCGTCTGAGCCATAGCCTCAACAGCATTTCCCTGCACAGAGAGGACACAAGATATTAGTTTTACCAGGAGTTCGTTAAATTGAATCCAAAGCTGATTACTCAATAACATTTTGTGTTATTAATTTTTTTATAACACCCTGTCGCCAAGTTTAAATAATGCAATCACACATTCTTTTTCTTCTTATAATTAAGAAGGTATACTAAACTGATATAAATTTCACCAATATGTGAATGTACTTTTTTGTCACTGGAACTAGTTGTTTTACAAGTGATGTCATTTATTACTGAAGCACAAGGAAACTATACTTCGCTCTGTGTCAAAGTCAAAATATTCATACATTGCTCAATGACAGTTTGGCACAATGATATGAGCAGAAATCTTTTACTAATTTAATTGTTGAAACTCCACATGTCATATGTGGAAAGTCACTCACTACATATCATAATTGTGTAAAATGAGTGAGAAGGTAGAGTATACATTACTAAACAACACTTCATAATATTCATAATCTACAGAATTTTGGAAATTAATTTAGCTTAGTAACAGAAAGCAAATCTAATGTTTCATACTATATACTACATACTACAAAACATATATTTATCAATGGAATCGAAAATGTTATCTACAAGAAATATTCTTAGTTTTTTAGTCAGCTTTGCTAATTTCCATATTCTTTGCCGCTACCTGCACAGTTGGTAGAACTGTAATAGACTTTTATGTGAAGTAATGAAGGTCATTTTCGTGTATAGTGCTGTAGTTCTAACAATGTTAGACGATAGGTAATTATTTACAATAACGCCATTGAAATATAGTATCTCACCTCAAAAGACTCATGTTATGAAGGAAATATCCAACACAGTATATTAGTGTATTACATGAATTCTACTTCTTTCACAAACAATGTATTTTGTACATAAATTTATATTTGTGACAATTTCTCCTATTTTCATATCCATATCATATACTAGAGATTGCATATAATGGCAGTTGTGTTGTTATCTATAGTTGTAGTCTGTGTACTAGAATGATTTTAATGTAGAGGTACATATCGGACCTATATATTAAAAAAGCATGCTGTTCAACCAAATGTAATCTGTGATACAATGCACAAATTAAAAAGAAAACAAAAAATTACAAGTTTATTTAAGAAAGAGATGAAAAGTTATTAATACCTAAGATTTCCAATAGTATTTATGAATGTATAAACTCTTCACAATAGTCTGTGGCTGGCTCTTTATACAAGATTATTGTGACACTTCTGAGTTTTCATTCAAATAAAGATTATTTCTGCTGCAGCTTCTTTGTTTTTGATTGTTTCAGTGTTCTGGGTACCCCAAAATAAATTTGAAGTGAGTCTGTGTGATAAGCAATAATGACTGTAATAGATGAGTACATGAAGTGATCTGAGTGGAGTGGTAAAAAAAGTGAGAATGTATGTGCAAGAGTTAAAACATCAGATTTCACTGCTGTGTACATAATTAAGAAACAAACTTATTTACATAAAATATGATCCACTTTCTGAAAACTTTTGTCTCTTTGGAATTTACCTATTTAAGTCGCAATTCATGATGATGAAAATATGAATAAAAATAATAATAATATTAATATTGTTATTTATTTTCACACATGTATTATAATCAACATCTTACCTTTATAGAATATTTATTCCTTCCACAAAAACAAGACGTCTCCATTAGAAGAAAGAAAAATTAATTTTTAATTGTGTCATTGTACCCATATCTCACTTTATCAGTATGAGTATGTCAGTATACCAATAAGTGTACTAAAAACTGTATTGAGTAGAAAGTGAATTTCATCACTTTGTGGTCGACACACTTCCTTTGGCAGTGATTGATTCATAATATGTGGTAAGGAAATGTGCTTCTGCTATCACTAACAAAGAAACTAACAATTCAGGCAAGACACTAAAATAATTCAAAGATTCCTTTCAATATAGGTGAAGTTCCTGAAATACATCTGAAACAATGATAATTTGTACCAGAACTAAAGACATTCTAGAAGCACTGCCATCTAAGGAGCGACTATAGATATCTGAATATATTGATTTCCCAACAGAAATAATTAATGCCTACAGAGAAATTACTCAAAATGAAACTGAAAATTCTGTACACATAGTCTCTGGAAGCAAAACTGGAAGAATACTAAAACTGTGCTACTTCAAGAGACAGAATGAAAATCAAATAACTATATACCTATCAGTATATAGTCATAGTCAATAATATTAACATCAACTACACAGACAAAAAGTTTTCATTGAAGACGAATAACATGAAATGGATGTAGCAGAATGGGCATTTACAATCTGTAAAATAATTACACAATAAAGCAATAACCATCAATTTTCCCTTTGTCTGGAATTTTTCAATTATGATTCAGTTTTGACATAATTTCGACAAAAATCTGTACTTGAAAGCGTCGATAAACATGGCAGTGGTTCAACTTATTTTAATATTCGGAAGACTGCGTACATCGATGCTAGAGTGTTCATTAAGTATCATCAGGACAGTAGCTAATGCATAGTTCATAGATAAGCCTCATGGGGAGTATTCTCACCACCAAATGGAATCTCAACAGTTCTAGAGGAAATTTTAGGAACCTTAAAATGGAAAAACAATGTTAATTATTGATATCTGAACAGCTTTTACTTTGCAGACGTAATTCTACTTTTTTCCTCTAGTGAACATGAATATTACATTTAAAAAAAATTATTCCACAGTGCACATTGGTCATAATGAAGGAGTACAGAAATTTGTACAAAATGACAATGAATTCATAGATAAGTTGATGAGTTTCTGTATCAAAGGAAGACAAACACTGAATGGGCAGAAAAACAAATAGCAAAAACGTAAACATTAACTGTAGGCTTTAGATAATATAAACAAATTTGTCGAACCTGAATGTCCAGTTTGTCGAAGAGGAAAAATTAAATTTCTATTAGTGGTCATCACCTACAGCTATGAAACATGAACATTTAATACGACAACCACTCATATCTGGATGGATCCTCAATCAGAGATAGATGAGTAATAGGAAGACAGTAACAGGAAGGCCAACAGGGAGAGATTAGAATGGGAGACAAAATAACGACTAGGAATTATAACTGAGGTGAGCAGGTGGTAAGGGCAGATAAATGGATGGTAGGCAGACCATCAAAATTCTATAATAAAACTGCGTAAGATAAGACAAGAAGAAGACATCACCCTCATGGATCGTGGGTGTAAAACGCTAGAAAAGGAGCAGAATCAGTATGCTTATAACTCCAGACCGTAATGATTGATGAAGGCTGAAACAGTATTTTGTCCAACATTGAATACGGAATGGCTGATAATTGCAATCACTTTGTTATACATCAAACACCCGTGTTTCATTAATGTAATGCTTACTTTATCATGCCTACATCCTGAAGCTAACACAAACAAAAAACTGTCAAAACCTACTAATCATAGTCATCCTGTCTTGTGCGATTACGCGTTTTTAACCAGTTCATAATAGAATCTTGAAGTTGTCATTATTTCGCTTATTTGGGCATATACAGTTTTCCATGGATATAAAAAAAAAAGCAATCAGTTACAACTATCTTGTTCACTTTATTCTTACTAGGAAGCTTCAGTCAGAATAAGGACGATTTGTGTTTTAAAAAATAATTGTCATATCGTTCCAGCGAAGCCCTCTTTCAATGATTTATACTTTTTACTAAGTCCAACTTTTTCAGTCGTTCCAAAAAGTAAGAAGCATCAGAATTTATAAAATACGTTCTTGTATAATTTATGACCTAATACAAGCTGAAGTTTTTTACCTGAGAGTCATTTCGACATTTTTTCGAGAAAGAAAAAATCGCAGGGTGTCAGGTAGAGCCAATATGATTCACGACATAGTCAAACAGCACTATCCTTTCTTGCTGAAGTGATTTAGTTTTCAGGCGATCGTTTTTCCATTCTCTAGTGGTCTACGCATATAGCATTTTTCGAATTCCAAACAAATTGTCGCTTACTCTCAGTCCATATTCTGTACTAATTAGACTATTCATCCGATCAACATATTCTGTAAGTCTTCTTCACCTTCACCAAAGATAGCAGCGTCATCAGTAAATCGTTTCACTGACATCTTTTCATTCTGCACTTTAATCCCACTCTTTTATCTTTGTTTTATTTCAGACATTGACTCCCTTTTGTGGAGAATGAGGAGTGGGGCTGAAGGGCTGAATCCCTGTCTAACAGTTCTTTAATCGGAGCACTTAGTTCTTGGTTTTCCAGTCTTATTCCTCCCTCTTGTACATATACCTGTGTTTCGGGTATAGTTTATCCCTATTTTTCCCAGAATTTCGCTCGTCTTGCACTTCTTCACATCACCGAACGCATTTTCAAGGTCGACAGATCCTACAAAAGTATCTTGGTTTTTCTTTAGTCTTGCTTCCATTATCATGCGCAACGTCAGAACTTCCTCTCTTGTGCCTTTACCTTTCCTAAAGTCAAACTGATCGTCATCTAACACATCCTCAATTACAATTCCCTGTCTTGTGTACACGGACATTTACAAAATGCCTTTTATCATGAAAAAACATAAATTGAAGTACCTGTCTACATCCCCATGGCCAGTACAACATCGTAAGATTCGTTTGGCGATAAGAGCGAAGTCAGAGCCTTCTGTATTGATTTTCTAGGTTACTACATCATCCGTGCGTCTTAGTCGATTGCCATTATAAGCGGGTGTGTTTGGGCACCTTCAAATTGATTGACGCAATAAATATCTGATCTCACTGATAGCGGTGGATCACCATACGCCTACTTCATTTTTAAATCTTTCTCGCCACATGTGTTCCTACCCAAATGCAAAACCTGTATCACTAATTGATTACCTCAGCCAAAACGATGTAACACAATTTGCTTTAGTGTTTGCCAAATGCAGTCAAAACTAACCAATGAATCTGTGTCATTATCTTTTTAGTATCACATAATCGAGGATTTTATGCGATGATAACACAAACATGCGTTAATACTGATACGAATCTAGGAATACTCGCACTCATTTATCATTCTCACATAGCATCGTTAAATCACAGCTCTAAAAATAAAAAGGAATTTTAAAAAGAGCTTAAATGTTTAGTGAAGTGATCTGTCTAAAAGTGAGAAATAAAATACAGTAGAAAAACATTTGACTCGGCGTTGATAATCGCTCGGAATCACTTACAGCGAATGAGGTGCGTCAAACGTTTCTCTTAATCTATTTTAATTCTCACTTTCAGACAAATCTCTTCACGACACATTTCGTCTCTTTTCAAAAATTGGTCACTTTGTCAAAATTCCTCTTTATTTTCAAACACTGTTAAGAAAGCATGAAATATAGTATAATTAAATCTTGACTGAGAATATATGTCACTTCCCTCAGATTTATCCAAAATTCTTGAAAAAGGAATGTATTGAAGAGTAGCATCACACATTTGTAAAAATGAAGTACTAACGAAATGTCAGTTTGGTTTTTAGAAAGTCTTTTCAACATAAAATGCTATATGAGCTTTCACTGATCAAATATTAAACGTATTGAATAACTGAACATCACACATTGGGATATTTTGTGATCTCTCAAAGGTTTTTGATTCTGTGAATCATGAAATTCTTCTAGATAAGCTTAAGTATTGTGGTATGAGTGGGAGCGTGCACAAATGTTTTAATCCAAAGTTAACCGGAAGAATGCAAAAGGTTGAAATTAATAGCACAGATAGTTTGCAAAAAACAGCAGAGTCCTCTAACTGGGGAGCTACCAAGAATGGTGTCCCTTACTGTTCTTAACATACATTAACGACTTGCCTCACTATATTCATGAAGATGCAAAGTTAGTTTTTTTTGCTGATGATACAAGTATAGTAATCACACCCAAGAAGCAAGAACCAGCTGAGGAAATAGGAAATAATGTCTTTCAAAAAACTATTAAGTGATTCTCTGCAAATAGACTATCACTAAATTTTGAGATAACACAGTTTATACAATTCTGTACTGTAAATATCATAATACCATTGATAAATATAGACTACAAACGGAAGTCTATTGCTAAGGAAGAATAGTCAAAATTTCTGGATGTGTGCATTGATGAGAAATTGAATTGGAAGAAACACATAGCTGACTTGCTGAAATGGTTAGGTTCAGCTAATTATGCTATTAGGGTTATTGGAAAATTTGGTGATAAACATATCAGTAAATCAGACTAGTAGGCATAATCGCATTCACTGCTTTCACATGGCACCATCTTTTGGGTGCAATTTGTCATTAAGAGAGAAATTATACATTGCACAAAGGCGTGTAATCAGAATAATAGCTGGAGCCCACCAAAGATCACCTTCAGACAATTGTTTAAGGAACTCGGGATATTCACAGTACCTTCGCAATACATATATTCACTTATGAAATTTATCATTAATAACTCAACCCAATTCAGAAATAACAGTGAAGAGCTACAACATTAGAAGAAAGAATGGTATTCACAGAAGTTGGTGAATTAATCTGCCACAAAATCTTTGGTCATTTGCCGATTAGTATAAAAAATCTGACAGATAGCCAACCAACATTTAAAAGCTAATCAAAATAATTTCTGAATGACATTTCCTTCCACTCAATAGATGAATTCTTAAATATGTGAAAAATTAATTAATTAATTATTTTGTGTAAAGAAAAGCTATGTTAAAGTGGCACTTTCCACATCATTACGAAGTGTCGAGTTCATTATCTATGTAACAAGCATGTATGTATGTATGTATACAGAACAAGAAAGTGGAGAGGTTTCAATTTTAGCTATAATTTGATAATTACATTATTTTTTGAACATGAAGAAAGGACTTCCCAATTCCTACACCAATTTAGCTTTTTATGTTCAACATAGCTAAGCCCTGAAGAGACGAACGTTTTGACATTTCTTATCCATTGCTAGCAGCAGGTTTCAGTTTTCCCTCAAATCTTTAACTAAGTTCTTCTTTATTATGCTCACAGTTTCCAAGCAATTAAATCTTCATTTGTAAAGTTACACCTCACGCTGGTGAATAGAATACCCTATTTGTCCCTTTCCCACTCTTCGTTTGGCTACGAAAATTTGGACAGCAATTTTCCCTCAAATGGCTAAAAATTAGCTCTTACGTTCCCTGATTGCTTTCAACCAATTAAATCGGTTCTTGTAAAATAAGACCTAATGCTGGTGAATTTGATACCCTATTTGACTTTTCCCACTCCTTGTTAGGATATGAAAATTCGAAAAACTTGTGTAATTTCTAGCGAGTCTTATTTTCGCTCCACTAAAACATTTGTTGAACATTCATTACGCAGTTCTACAAACTCTTCATTTTTATTTATAGTTTCTGCTCCTATTTCAACGATCTTTTTAGTCACTAGTCTTATGACTGTCTGATGTGGCACACCACAAATTACTCTTCTGTGCCAAACTTTTCATCTCAGAGTAGCAACTGCAACAGCTCTTGAGTGTGTTCCAGTCTCTGTCTTCTTCTACAGTTTTTACCCTCTACAGTTACATTTAGTACCATAGAAGCTAGAGCCAGATGTCCTGATGTCCTGTCTTCCTGTACCTTCTTCTCGCAATGTTTTCCACATATTTCTTTGCTCGATGATTTTGCGGAGAACCTCATCATTCCTTACCTTATCAGTCCACCTAATTTTCAACATTCTTCTGTAGCACAACATCTCAAATGCTTCTATTCTCCTCCGTTCAAGTTTCCTCCCAGGTCATTACTCACTACCATTGAACGCTGTGCTCCAAACTCGTTCTAAAAATTTTCTTCCTCAAATGAAGTCCTCTGTTTCATTTTGGGTCCTCTTTGCCAGTGCTGATCTGCTTTTTATGTCCACATTGCTCAGCTCGTCATGGGTATTTTGCTTCCCAGATCTGATGCTAAGGTTCTCGCTGTTTTCATTTCTGCTAATTCTCATTAATTTCGTCTTTCTTCCGTGTACCTTCAATCCATATTGTGTACTCATTGGATTGTTCATTCCATTCAACGATACTGCAATCCTTCTTCACTTTCACTGAAAATAGCAATGCTGTCAGTGAATCTCATCATTGACATATTTTCGCCTTGAATTTTAATCCCACTCACGAATCTTTCTTTTGTATATGTCATTACTTCCTCGACTTGCAGATCGATCAGTAGGGTTGAAAGACTACTTCCCTGTCTTACACCCTCTTAAATCCGAGCACTTTATTCTTGGACTTCCAGTCCTCTTTTTCCCTCATGCTTCTTCTACATATTGTACATCACCCAACTTGCTCTACAGGTTAATTCTATTTTCCTAAGAATTTCGAAAAACTTGTACTACCTGATACTGTCGAACGATTTTTCCAGATCGCCAATCCTATCTTCTTCAGTCTTGCTTTCATTATAAATCACGACGTCAGAACTGCATTTCTAGTGCCCTCACCTTTCCTAAAACCAAACTGATCATCATCTAACATATCCTCTGTTTTCTTTTCCATTCTTATGTATGTTATTGTTGTCAGCAGTTTGGATGCGTAACCTGTTAAGCTAACTGTGTGGTAATTCTCGCACATGTCGGGTGTTGCTATCTTTGGACTTTTGAGGACTGATTTTATCCATAAGTCTGACGGTACATCGGCCGTGTCATACACTCTACAAACCAAAGTGAATAGTCGTTCTGTTGACACTTCCCCCAGTGAATTCAGAAATGCCGTTGGAATGTTCTCCATTTCTTCTGCCTTATTTGATGTCCAAGTCCTTCAAAGCTCTTTTAAATTCTGATTCTAGTACTGGATCACCTATGTCTTCCATGTCGACTCCTGTTTCTTCTTCCATCGCGTCATCGGAAAAGTTCTCTCCCTCGTAGAGGGTACTTCTTCCACCTATCCGCTCTCTCATCCGCAATTAACAGCGGAATTCTCATTTCACTCTTAATGCTACCACCAGTACTATTTACAAGATATTATTAACACCATACTGTCGTATTAACTGATATGTTCCATAGGTTATTATTAACATTATCTGGACAAAATGGGGCACTGCGGCCTGTACCTGAAATCAGGCTGGCTCCTTAGAGCCAGGGGTACACCGACGATATCGGCCCAGTCCAAGGCAGCGTCTGTCTCTTTCAAAAGGTCTAGCGGCAGCCGCTTTTCCACAGGCTCGATGAACGCCATCTGCAAGAGAAGTGTCGTACGCAGGGTTAGCGAAAAGAAAACTTTGAGTACCGTTGGCTACTGATTTAAAAAAAATAAAAAGTAAAAAATTGAAAAAGACCTCCAAACTAAAAGTTAGATACGTTTCAAGTTTAAGCAAATAGTGGACAGACGTTTTGGAACAAGGTGGCGCGAAGTTACATGAGGTACCTCTGTGGCTCTGCTATACCGAGCAAAGTACATCCAGTGTGTTTGAGAATGAAGCTTATCGTTGCATCACAACGCTCACAATTGATAACATAGGAAAAAGTCACACTTTCCTCTGCACTTCCAGACTCATACTCGCAAATTGGTATGGAGTTATAACTGTACAGTAACGGAAAACTTACTGAACTTAAAAGAATGCGCACATGGTGTTGATAGTTTCAAACATAATTTTGGAGCGTTGTTCTAACTTAGTAACTGATGTCGTTCTTGACGCACGTAATGAAATGTTGGCATATGGAAATTTCACATAGCGATTAAAATTGACAATCGTTAAATCTAATTACAAGAAAGGTGACAAGAAAGCTTAAATAATTAACGTCCAATTCTCTTACTAACGCCGTTTTAAAATGTTCGATAAAGTGATGTACTCAAGAGTAGTCTCACATTTAAGTAGAAACAATTCGCTTAGAACATTACACTTTTTGTACCATAACTGAGAATGGTGTTTATATACTCACTCACCAAACAGTATAAATATAATGTCACCAACTGGTATTTTTTGTAATGTTTCCAAGCCGTCTGGCTGCATATATCACGTTACTCTGTTAGAGAAATTTGCGTTTTATGTAACTGATGGCTTTACTCACTACTGGTTTGAATCAGTCTTAACAAGCAGAAGGCAAGATGTGCTGGTAAATCAGTGGTCAACAATGGCAGGTGAGAAAATTTTTGTGTCTGCTTTCACAAAGCAGAACTGGTAACTTCTGAAGGCGTTACAAACCTTATAATAAATCCCATTTAAGAGGAAGCTACAGAGAAAATTATTATGATGTTTTTCAAAGAATTATTAACATGTTCTCCTAAAATAGACACTCCTTAAATTTTGAAAGACAACCAGTGTTCAGTTCTATACAATAGTCATACTAACACCTGATGTACCACATGAGCAGGAGTTACTATACAGGCTAGAACGTTCGAAATTTTTGGGTGCACATATCGTGAAAAACTTCAACTGGAAGGAACATCTCACTGAGCTGCTCAAAGAACTGAGTTGAACTACTTTTGCTCTTTGTATAATTGCTACTCTTGCAAACAAGACTAATCACCCTCCTGAAATATTTTGCCGATTTTCTTGCCGATTTGCCATTTTAGATACCCCATCACTGTACATACCATTATATTCGCTAACGAAATTCGTCATAAAAAAACACGTTACACTTTGAGAATAATAGTAATGTCCATGTATTATATACTAGAGGCGTAAAATTACTTTTATTACTCATTATTAAAACTGTCGGTGACTCAGAAGGGAATTCAATATGCAGAAACAAATATTTTTTATCGTTTTTCTCAGTAACATCAAATGACTGACTGTTTACATAGCATGCTTTAAATCTAACGTAAAATCATTTCTCCTGGTGCAACAACTACTCACATAGGCCAGTACTTTAAAGTCTATTCACATCATTTTGATAAAAGTACCGTTCAAATTATGTAATCAACATATAACCAATTAACTAAAATATAGTTACACTGTTCTGGTGCAGCTCGTACAAAAAAATACAAAGTGTGTAAGACGGTGCAGGGTTTGTGGCTGTATACATTATCATTATAATCAGTATCAATATTCTTAACACATTCTGTAAACAAACTATTGATGCGCTGTTACATATAGTAGCGCGAGTGTTGCAGTATTCATTTCTCAAAACTTTTCCTTATCTGATACTGTTCTTACCCTCCTTTGTGTTTGCTCGGTTGACCTTTTTCCTTAAAAACGAGGAACGCTTCGTGTTAGGTTATCATGGGGTATTAAGTCTAGTCAATCTTGGTTGATACTGTAATCGAGAAGTTTAGGTGTGTCACCCCTATGTCTACGTTTGTGTGTGCAGAGACTGTATATAGTAACTGGGTCATTAAAACTGCTTAGCTCATAATTTAATCCCAGGAGTTATCATATGCCACACCAATTTCAGCAGTCCGTTTAGTTTTGCGTATTAAAGCAGCACACCCTTTCACAAATATTAGATTCATATCTGCTGCTATTGATGAGGTATTCAACTGAGCAAGATACATCTCTGAAGCCGACCCATTTTCACTTGTCATCGATAAAAGAGAAATAAACTATCCAAACAACGATTTCTGAAACTGCCAAGTCTACTGCCTAGGGTGGCTACAGGTGACAGCAGTTATTTGCTATGAGGTGATGAGGAAATAATGTCTACTACACATCTTTTATTTATTTAGTTATTTGCATTTATTTCAGCTGCCAAGGTTAGTACGTTTAGCTACTCTCTCATAAAAACCAGATATTATAATTTGTATGTTACGTGAGAAATATACAGTCTGTTAAAAGAAGTATTCTTTATTATGAGATGTGTTAGTTTGGACCAAATCCAGACAAAAATTTCGAGTTCTTATGTGCTCTAAACTGCACAACTCAAGAGCTGTGAGCACTTTTTCATCTTTGTTATTGTGGAACACATTTCTTCTAATGCAAGGATGGAATTCAGCAAAGGAATCGGAACACATTACTCTACTACTGCCTGTGGATATAGCATGCAGTCAGTATTTGATAACGTTAGCAGCGTAATGGAAGTCCATTATTCTACTTGCCAGAAAATCATGTCTGCCATTTCCCCTGTCGAATAAAAAGACCCTATTATGCTGGCGTGTACAATGATAAAATAACAATGTAAAACATTTCACAAACTTATCAATGCACATACGTTTCATTAGAATTCATGTATGCAGTACATCTATCCGGCGTTTCCAGGAGCAACAATACCACGTGTTTACTGCATGCTGTATCCATGTATAGCAACAGAAGAATGTGTCCTCATTTTTTAATGCGTTCTATAGAGCGTTCGAAATAGCAAAGAGGTTGCAGTAGAAAGATGTTTTGAGACCATTTTTAATCGATATTTTCAAAATATAGAATACTTTTTTAATCCACGAGTATCGCAGAGATAGACGTGTATATATATATATATATACATATATTTATTTATTTATTTATTTATGTGTGTGTGTGTATGTGTGTGTGCGTTTGTATGTACGGTGTGTATGTTCCACATCACCTCCTAAACTACTGGACCGATTTCAGCCGAACTTGGTACACATATCTCTTAGTGTTAGGCAACAATCGCTGTTGAGATAACAATCACCTATCGTAGTTCAGGAGAAATTACATCATAAACCATGAGATGTGTGAAAACTGCCACCTTGTGCATCCAAGACCTATAAATTTATTGTTTCTGTGTTACTAACTAAATAAATTTTGCAGAGAGTACCCAAGTGGGTGGATTTGGCACCTCCGTGTTTTTCTCATGTTTAGCTTTATGTTGTTTGCTCAACGGTAGGCTCACCCAAGAATTTATTCATCGTAGCTCATCGATATGTAACTAGAAATATTGTTTGTAATCAAATACTATTTGAAATATATGTTAAAGAGAAATTATATTTCGCACACCATGTTCCGTAATTTGAATACTGTACTTTTACATTTGCAAATTTTGCAAGATTAGCAGATGAGATGGACGGAAGAAAACGGAAATAGAATGGGACGACTAAAGCGTAGAGAGGGCAGCTACGCCGATGAGAAGAGATAAAGCCTCTACCTCCTCTAAAATGCCAAGTGGATTTGGATAAGATACAAGTTGCAGAATAATTTGTTCTATAGGCATTTAGCTAAATAGAGAAAGAGATGCAGAAAAACTTGGTGTCATACAAAGATACTGTCAAAATCCTGAACATATCCAGTTGGGTATTACAGTTGCGGAATGGTGACAGATATGTGAGGAGAGGTATTGTGAACACCACATATGAACCGATGAAGTAAAGAGTGCATGTGAAAATCTTGCCGTGTATCAGATCACATCGTGCCTCTCTCATTAAGGAAAGTATTGAGGTGATGAAACAACAGAATGTTGCAGACGTATTTTAAGCATGGGTTCATCGCTAGCTCGAGTCGTCTACAGTTTTCACCATTCGTCAGCCGTTTTCAAGTACATCACAGTAGTAATACTTCGGTGGGACTGAAGACAGAACTTATTGTTGTTGAATCTGAAGTTTCTAAATTTTTGGACTGTATGTAGGCATGTTAGAAATACCCTGAAAGCTACAACTGTTTGTTTGTCTGCTCACCCCAATTATGATGCTCTTCCAAAATGATGTCCATGATCTTATTGATGAAGTAGTATGTGGATACGGCTGAGAAAATGTCTGCAGATTTTCCTTCGGTGATATGAGAATTATTATGGTTTAGTTCAAAATCCAGGATTCGAGACGCTGCTGAAGAAAGATAGTTATTCATAGATGATTTGGAACCAACAATCTTCTTAGGTCTTTCACATATATAGAAATAGATACGGTCAGCATGTACATGATAGTCGCAAGCGTGAGGTGTAGGAGAAATACCGTTGATAATACAACAAGGAAAACAAAGGACCAAGGACGAAACCCTGAGGAATCCCGAGAGCACTTTTTTTTTCACTATGGCTCCTAACCCACAGAGGACTCGGTGTCTGGTTTGGAGGTAGCTGTCGAATCACAGTATTGTACTGTTTGAGAAGTTCAGCTGCTTCATTTAAATAAGTAGTATATCGAAATAAACGCAATCAAAAGCCTTGCTGACATCAGTGTTAATATGGTCACTTAACGATTGTTCAGAGCGTGTTTGATGTAGTTAGTCTCTTTAAGATAGGTGCTACACTATAGTTATTTCCTGAAATATGACTGATGTTAATTGTGGGTGTTTTAAGTGTTTAGGTGACCTGTCAGATGTTCGTGAATAATTTACTGTAAGGCTTTAGATACTGCAGGTAATGTGCTGATCGATCTGTAGATGCATGGTGATTTTTGATCTTGGTTGAATTAAGTTTTTCCTCTACTCAGTAGGATATCTAACACTAACAAAAAATGGCTCTGAGCACTATGAGACTTAACATCTATGGTCATCAGTCCCCTAGAACTTAGAACTACTTAAACCTAACTAACCTAAGGACATCACACAACAACACAACACCCAGTCATCACGAGGCAGAGAAAATCCATGACCCCGCCGGGAATCGAACCCGGGAACCCAGACGTGGGAAGCGAGAAATACTAACCAAAGAGGGAGCTCTGATAGTAATATCTTAAACTTTTCTGTCGTACCTGTGCTCATTCCATTATAACCTACTTCCTCAGAGCTTCTAATGATTGCATTCTGTACTATGTCTGTACAAATATGCTTTAAGAAAAACGCGTCTGTCGAGGAGGATCTGTCTTGTAGCTGATAACTTATTGAAATCTGAGAACTTACTGCTGTTGAGGAAGATTCACTTAATTCGTCTGCAGCGGCTTGGAATACAATATCAGATCAACATATAAGATGTTGTGCAGTTTTTTGCAGAGTGCTAAAAGGTCTGACAGTGCAGCAAGCATGCCTCATTTAGGCGTAACGTAAGTTTTGCTTCGATTGGTTTCGCAGCTTCCTATGTACCTCATATAGTTCCGGGGCTGGATTTCACTTGAATCTTGTATGGGCAGAATCACATATATTCGTTATCTATCGTAATTATGTAATCAGACATGGAGCAAGAGCTCCCTTTACTCTGATACAACGTTTATGGGCAAGTCTGGGAAAGAGTGCAGTAAGTCTGGGGACTCCACGTTCTTATTTTAGCTCACTACTTATGTCCTGCCACTGAGTATCTGAACACTCCTTTAGAAAAGACTCACTATTAACTTGTTTTAACTATCTCTAGACTGTAAGAAGAAATTTTGCGCTGATGGTCTGGTTTGAGCACATTAAGAATATCACATTATAAACAGAAACTCCTGAAGCAGAAAACTGAGTAGCGCGGATTACTTTATCGGTCCTCTTTCTTGATATCGTATGTTCAATGGTGTAATCGTATGGCTTTTAATGGGTTGACAGCAGAGATGTAATACTCATTTTTTTAATGTGTAACAGTCTCATTAAACTCTCTACAGAGCAAATTTAAGTGCACTTCTGTATTTCTGTCTTCAGTAACAATTACATGCCGATACTCAGCCACTAACGACACAAGGTTGATTGGAACGACGATTAAGCACCAACTTTGAGTGGTTTACAGGTTATTACAGTTAAAAATTTATGATCAGATCCATATTACTCCGGGAAATAAGTACTCTACTTCACTTTCACCATTTGAATCCGATGTACGTAGTGTCTTCGGTTTTAAATCACAGCAGACATACGCGCATACATCCTGAAAAAGACGTGGTTCCAGGAGATTTTAATCAGGATAATACATCTCAGATCCTGACAGGAAAAAATTTGCCAATACGTTAGCGTAACGGTCGGCGTTCACTCCGGCTGTATGACCACTTTCATCCCTTAAAAAATAAAGGGCGATTATTCAACGTGATGACACCGCGGTCCGCGCTAAGCGTTTCAGAACAGAAGTGTCTGTCATGCAGATTGCACCAATAACGCAAATATTGATTACCAGCTTCCCTGGCTTCGCAATTCAAGGACCTTCGCGAATCGCCGTTTTTTATGGGAATGGGCACTGGGGTGAAGTCGGCTTGTGCATATTTCAAGGACAGTAATATATACAAGAAGCACAGGTGGTAAAAAAAGAAAACTGGCCATCTACTGAACACCCCATCAGTTAAGTATTTCACGTTTCAATCCACCTGTCTCTTAATAAGTATCAGATTTTCCTGTCCTGTTTTTAGGTGTGGTTTACGTTCGCTAAGAAGTAAATTACGTTTATCTAACGAGTACAATGTAAACCAAAGTGACGATTAGCTCTCTGTGTCGAGAGGTTTGAAAGGCAGTTTTAAAAAGTTTCATACAACAATGACCCACTGAATTATTGAGATTTGACCGAATACTTTCTTTGTGTGTGCCTACTCTACATAACGAATATTTCCTTTAAATTTTGTGTTTCTAGGACCAATGATTTTTGGGCTGAGTTGCAAAATCGGAGGCATTCAGTGTGCAAAAAACTGCATACTGACTTCACTCCCGAAGTGGTTGATGGCTCTGAGCACTATGGGACTTAACATCTATGGTCATCAGACCCCTAGAACTTAGAACTACCTAAACCTAACTAACCTAAGGACATCACACAACACCCAGCCATCACGAAGCAGAGAAAATCCCTGACCCCGCAGGGAATCGAACCCGGGCAAAGTGGTTGAGCTTAACAGAAATATTTATTAGAGGGAGCCGACGCTAGATAATGTCCCATCCACCCCTTCCCCCCCCCCCCCCCTCTCCGCCACGCAGACACACACACACATACACACACATACATACATACACACACACACACACACACACACACACACACACACACACTCGCCACCACAACAACATTGACAGTTCCTTTATGCGTCAAATGCTGTCCTGTCATCTGATCCATTCTTTTCGTGTAGTTCTCCCAACTATTCGAATTCAATACGTCCTCATTCGGTATTCGATTTAGCCATTAAATCTTCAGCATTTTCTGTGCAGCACTCCACATCCAGGGCTTCTATGCTCTCCTTGTCTGGGATGCTTATCGTCTACGTTTCATTTCCCTACAAGGCTAGAGTCCCGACAAATAACGCGAAAAAAGATTTCCTAAGACTGAAATTGGTATTATGTGTTAACAAATTCTTCTTTTTCCACAATTCTTTTCTTACTAGGCCATCACCAGTTTTTTTAACAAATAACACAATTCTTGTACTGTTTTCCTTTTTACATCTCCTAATCTAATTTCCTCACCTTCCCCTGATTTAATCCAATTACACTCCATTACCCTTGTTTTACTTTGGTTGATATTCAATCTTATAATCTCTTTTCTAAACAGTATAGATATTTTTCAACTGCTTTTCCAAATCCTTTGCAGCCTCTGGCAGAATTGCACCATCATCGGCAAGCCACAAAGCTTTTATTTCTTCTTCCTGGACGTTAATTTTCTTTCCGAATTTGTCCTTGGCTTCCTTTACTGCTTGCTCAGTGAACAGACCGAATAACATCGGAGATGGACTGAGTCCCTGCTTCCTTCTCCATAACGGTTTCCCCTTAATGTCCTTCGACTGCCATGGCAGCAACTTATTTTCTGTAGAATTTGTACTTAATTTTTCACTCCCTTTGTTTGATGCCTGCAATCTTAAAATTTTCAAAGGGTGTAGACCAATCAACCCTGTCAAAATCATTCTGTGAAGCTACAGTGCTGTAAACGTAGGGTTGCCTTTCTTCAATCTACACTCGTGTTCAAAATTAAAGCAACAACGCGCTGTTTGCCCGTCCTGTGTCTAATTGACGATATAACCATACAAACTGTAAACCAGATGTCCGTACGATAGTGTTCTGCACGGAAGATGGAATTCCGGTCAACGGACTACCGCTTCAACGATGACGTCAGGGCACCTATGAAATGAGGTAGTGTCTGCGGGCAGCTGCACATCCACAGTCGCTGTCTACGTAGTCATAGTCACAGAGGGTGCCGTATGGCACAGAGAAGATGCCTACCATACTGCCTGCAGCGGAAGGCCAGGAAAAGAAACGAAGCAAATGGGTGTGAGCCGATGGCTTAGGTAGATCGTTCTACTATTTCTCAGATGTGGCGACAATGTATAGAGACCGAAACTGCATCCCAAAGACCAGGGCAGTGCCAGCCAAGTGCGACTTCAAAACACAGGGCCGTTATTTAGTTGTAAGACCACGACAGTACCACCTTGGTACTGCACGCAACTGGTTTGTGAGCTCGCAAGATCCATGGAATTGTTGTATCGAGGAAACGGTGTTCAAAAAGGCTTCGGCTGAGTGGCTTTCGGAGACCTCCTGTATATCTACCTCTGATTCGTCTTCACAAAAAGGAAAGTCTTTAGTGGAGTCACCTGCGCGGTCGAACGGTTGGACAATGTTGTTTTCATAGATGAGTCCCAATTTAGTCCAAACAGTGATTCTCGACGGATTCGTCTATGAAGGGAACGCGGAACACGATTTCGGGACCCAAATATTGTGGAAAGATAGCGATATCGTGGAGGATCCTGAATGGTGTGGGCAGGGATTATGTTGACCACTCGAACACCTCTTCATGAAGCAGTGCGGTTAAATCGCCAAGTTTTAACTGCCGTCAGTTATCGTGTCAAGATCTTGGGACCTTATCCGCGGTTGTTACGACATTCTGTGGGACCAGACTTCGTACTGATGGACGATAATCCTCTACCTCGTAGAGCAGGGGTGGTTGATGTTTTCTTGAATACAGAAGATGCTGCATTAATGGCGGAGCCCGCTCGCTCTCTCGATTTCAGTCTCATAGAGCATGTCTGGGATGCACAAGGGAGACGGCTTGCATCACGTCAGCATCCACCGACCACTCTCCGGAGCAGCTCTGCATGAAGAATGGGCATTGTTGCCTCAACGTGAGGCTGATGACATCATTCTCAGCACGCCCCGTCGTTGTCAGGTCTGTATTGTCAGGCCTGTATTGCTGCCAGAGGTAGTAACACCCCATACAGAGCACATTAACAATTTTTCGAAATATGTGTGCAAAACCGTGAAGTTTGAAAACCGTAAAGTTTGTTGCAGTTGCTGACATTCTTTATTCTTTCATTGTTTCTACTTTACTATCACCTGTTTATACTGTTTTATAGCAAAATAAAAGCAGTCTTGAAAAATTTCCGTTTGTTGCTTTAATTTGGGACTCCAGTTTATATACTATTGTAAATCGTAAGGTCAATGTTTCCTCACGTGTTCCTATATTTATTCGGAACCCAAAAAGTTCTTCTGTGAAGTCGACTTCTACCAGTTTTTCAGTTCTTCCGTAAATAAATCGTATCAATATTTTGCGACTATGATTTATTAAAGCGAAGGTCCAACAGTATTCTCACATGTCATCACGTGCCTTCTTTGAAATTTCAGTTACAACGTTCTACTTGAATTCTGAGGGTGTTTCGCCTTTCTCATATATTTTGCACATCAGGTGGAATAATTTTGTTATAGTTAGCTATCTCAAGGCCTTCTATAATTCTGAGGGAATATGTTCTATTGAGGGGACTTCCTACCACTTAGGCCTCTCAGAGCTTCTTCCCGGTTATCATATCTCCCATCTCATCTTCGTGTACTTTCTCTTTCTACACTGTTGTCCTCAAGTTTGTTTCACTTGTAGAGCATCTCTTAGCATTCCTCAGACCTTTCGGCGCTTTGTTTAGCACTGGCTAGCCACCGGAGCTATCGATATTTGTAGAGTTGCTCCTCATTTCCCCTTTCATATAGGCGGCATGTATCTTTCCTGTAGAGTTGCGTTTCAGCCACCTCTCCATCGGTAACCTTTCTGTATCAGTGCTAACCTACAAGTAACGATGCCTGCGAAACAAACCCGAGACATAACCTATCAGTAGCGAATGTAGGGTTGAGAGAAAAAAAGAGTAAAGTGGGCGTTACTGTTAACAACAGCAAGTACTCCGAATGAAGAGAGTAAGTTTGTTTCCAAACAAAGCATGCAGTGCATATAGTCAAACAGTGGAACATCCAGGATGGAATCTAACAATATTGTGAAAAGAGAAGTTGCTACTAACCATATAGCGGAGACGCTGAGTCGCAGATAGGTACAACAAGAAGACTCTCACAATTAAAGCTTTCGGCCGTTAAGGTCTTCGTCAACAATAAACGACACACACACACTCACACACACACACATAAACTCGCCCATACAACTGCAGTCTGAGGCAACTGAAATCACACTGCGAGCAGCAGCACCAGTGCATGATGTGAGTGCATAATAGGAGTGCATATAGTCAGTATTTTCATTTCTGTGCAGATATTTCCAGTGCAACACAGATAACAAGGTAAGCGGGGACAATAAATCAAATGAAACGGAATTAGTCTGTAACGAATAATCGAAGATCATGTGTCCCCTAGACAAAAAAATAAGAAAATATCGCTGAGGTAACTCCGAAATTTCATAGACCTAGTTCGACTTCATCAGCTATTCATGGTTTAAAGAATTCACTCATCTGAATGTCTATTTCATCACTGTCGCGGAAGATACGAATTGTCTATTCATTTCGTTGAACGGGAACAATCAGTGTTGGAAACAGTCTATTTTGGTGCTGTAATTTAGCGTGTGAGCGCTTGCACTGTATTTTTCCGATAGCTCTGGTCTGCCTTCAGAATCAGTATGACAGATCAATAACTGAGAACGAACGCTAAGTTGGGCCGTCTAGCTAACTACCATGAACTTACTCTACTGGGTTTGGCTGGCCTTGTCACTCATTGCTCTGTTGCGATAGTTGTGGCTTTGAGGAATTGCATCTACAAGCTCACAAATTTTCTTGAAAGTATGCAGTTGCTCGTAGACAGTTCATTTTGGAACGCACATTGTGGAGGCTCGAAAATATTTTTTTATTTTATATTTATTTTTTTAGTGTAATATCCATTTATTGCGAATGAATGCTGCTTGTGTGTCTAAAAAAAGATGGGCATTTACATAAGTAACTATTCGATCTATCTAGGCCCACTTTCGCCAGCCTGTCTAGATTGTCTTCCTGACTTACACAGAAAATCAAACGGCGTAAAGACAATGATGAAAGACAGTGAAAAACTGTGTACCATGCTATCGCTACTTCTCTTTATCTCACAAACGTTATGTCAGGCGACATCAAACGTAAAGTATTTACATTATAAATACGTCAAAAATCTGCTTCGTGTAAACCAACACCCCGATGGTAAGTATACCAAACATTCAGTTGTCAACAGAGCGGCGGAGAGTCATCCATGTCTTTGGGGGCGCTCTTATTCCCCTGTCGCGGCCCCGAGAGATAGGGTTACTTGAATGTCGTGACGAGAATGTAGCGTAACTAATAAGGAGATACTGAATCCTTCTTAGTTACGCCATATACCCATGTAATCTTTAGCATTATTCTGTAGCACAGCATTTCAAAATATTTTATTCTCTTCTTGAGTTAACTTCTTTGTCATTCGCGTTTCATTTCCGTAGAAGGCTACACTGAAAACAAATTCCTTCAGAAAAGACTTCCTAAAATTTACATTCGATGTTAACACTTCTCTCCTTTTCAGAAACGCTTTTGTAGCTACTGCCAGCCAGCATTTTATATTCTGTGTACTTCACCCATCAGTTAACTCTGTGTCCAACTAGTGAAACTCATCGGCTACTTTCAGTGTCTCATATGTTAATTTAATTTTATTACCATCATCTGATTTAATTCCACTACATTCCATTACTCTTGTTTTATTTTTGTTTATATTCATCTCTTGAACACGCTATCCATTCCGTTCAGCTGGTCCTCTTGCCGTCTCTAAAAGAATTACGTCATCGGAAAACCGCAAAGTTTTGGCACAACCTGATTAAAAGAAGGGATTGACTGAAAGGACATATCTTGAGACGTCTAGGAATAGTCAGTTGCTAATGGAGGAAAGTGTGAGGTTAAAAATTGTGGAGAGAGACCAGGGCTCGCACATAGTAAGCACACTGAAATGGATAGATGCTATGGCGCAGAGCTGCATCAAACCAGACTTCCCACTGAAGACCACAACAACAAAAACCTGACACAGACGCTGGTATCAGAATGGGTCTTGTTCATTTGTAAATAATATGTGTCCGTCGAGAAAGGGATAAGGGACGAGCTGCGTCAGGAAATGACCTCGTTTACTTTTCGGCTGTCTCTCGAGCATAGCCGGAGAATGTATGCCTACCTTTCTGTGCACGTGGTTGTAGTCATCATCGTAAGCTCTGGGTCCGCTCTTTAGATGTTGAGGCGCATCCTTGGTGCCGTGCAGAATCAGTGACGCAGAAATAAGCTCTCCGCTGTTGTTCGCTGAGCCGCCTTGCTGTAGGCAAAGACAGAGGGGTCAGTATCTACATAAGACACCAGGTGAGTAAATTAGGAGCTTAGCGCAGTCATATGGAACCATGAAAAAATGGTTCAGATGGCTCCAAGCACTATGGGACTATACATCTGAGCTCATCAGTCCCCTAGACTTAGAACTACTTAAACCTAAGGACATCACACAAATCCATGCCCGAGGCAGGATTCGAACCTGCGACCTTAGCAGCAGCGCGGTTTCGGACTGCAGCGCCTAGCTATGCGGCTATGGAACCATCAGTTAATGGCCTTAATAATCGAATTGTTTTGTAGAGAACATATTATGTTCACCAGACTACGCTTAATTTTTTGTTTTGTATCTGTTTGTAAATGTTATCGCTACAAATATTGAATAACGTTAACAATATGACTTTCTTAAGCGATTACTTTCTACATGAACAAAGACTTTTTCAAAACTGAACTCCTAAGGGTACTGAACAGGTTAATTTTATCAATGTCTCGACGCCCAGTCGAAATTATTTGTCCTAAAAGCGGGGAATTTTGAGGAAACATCATTATGTAACGTAGATGCTCTGTCAAAAAGGTTTTGCTAAGAAATGCTAAGTGCATGAATCAAATATTCGTTGTTTTGCACTTGGGTGCGGCACTTTTTTCCGATTTGGCAACTCGACACCAGCCTAAACCATCGGTCTTAGAAAGAAGAAATTTGGAGGAAATATTTTTTATATGTCTCAGGCGTACATTCTCACATATCTCCTTCCTTATGTCTATAATTCACTGTATGAATTTGGTATGAAAGTGTATTAAATATTCCGTTCCACAACTCGCGCCGCGGAGAAATAATCGTCACTGTAGACTGCAGTACGGGTTCTTAGACGAAAATGATCCATTTAGCACTGAATATAAAAAAAACACGTAGAAACACAAAAATAAGAACTGATACGAATAAGAGACGTAAAGAACTTAACTGAAGGGGTGTTCAGTTCATAGTGACTTTTCCATTTTCAACATTTCCGCTTCCTGTATGAGTACACACAAGTTTACATTCCTTTTCTAGTTGTTAAAATAAGCATACTGATGTGTGAAGGCGCAAGCTTTGTACTTAATCTGGAAGGCAAACAACTGTTAACAACAACAATATGAATACAAAACTGCTGAGGCTTTCAGTACTTCCATCAAGTACTATCCCTGAATTCTCACGATATTTGGACGAATTAGTTTCTCACTGTGTTCAGGTGATGATCTCGACTGTTAGCTACATCAGACGTAACTCCTAAGGATTCGCATATAACAAAGCATTAAAGGACATGTGAAGTCTACGTTAGACGTTCCGAAGTCTTTCGCCGAACACAGAGGGGATGTCGTGTGCAACGTACTCTTAGGAGGACACCCAGGGCTTTGATTAAAGTGTTCTCGGCCATATGGCGTGTGTGTGTGTGTGTGTGTGTGTGTGTGTGTGTGTGTGTGTGAGAGAGAGAGAGAGAGAGAGAGAGAGAGAGAGAGAGAGGGGGGGGGGGGAGAGTTACTTACAAAGGGAGATGAAAATAAAGGAACACCACAGAAACAACACATTAGCATGCCTTATAGAATGTAGGATAACAGTTGTCATTGGAAACAGCTACCAGCTGTATCTGAATGGAGTCCGGTTTTCAGGCTTTTCAAGGGAATCTCACAACATCCTTCCTACCTAATAGTGGCAAGTTCAGATAACAATGATGGAGGTGAACAGCTACTACTTCTCTCGAAAGTACACCACAAAAGCTGACTAATGATGAAATCTGGTGCTAATGATGGGATGCTCACAAAACCAGATCTGGGACGGTGCGAGTGGTATGAAAAGAGGCCCTATAGTCTTGGAACATAGCATCACCACTTAAGAACAATCATTGTCTCACCCGATGCACCTGATCAACCAATATTGTCACATTATCCTTGGCAGGAAGGCGGCCTTGTAGACTAACTTTGGGGTCCATAAAATAGCACTATATGACAGCCCTGCCATGTTTAAGTCTTGGGACGTAAGCTCAGCCAGTGTGAAACAAACCAAATTAGATCAAATAGCTTTCTTCCATTGCTCCGTAGTCCAGCTTTTATGGTTTCGGCGTAAAATTTTGCTGGTATGGGGATTGCCATTATTGATGAGTGGTTATGAAATTCCAACTCGTCTTGTAATTGTCTGCTTATGGAGCTCTCCCTTCAGTTCTGCAGTGACTTAAGCCTCTGTCGTCCTCTTCTCGTTGCAATCCTCTCCGATGGCCATCGCCGAGATCACTCAAAATACGCTTTTGTCCTCGTTGTGACTAGCGGATTATGTTTTCCATTTTTCCTGCTTGCGGTATAAATCTTGAGCATCGTACCTCGTGAAACACCAGACCGTCGGCTATCTTTGTTACGGAAGCAGACACCATACGAGGACCAACAATACGCCCACGTTAAAATTTACTTGTCTCCGACATTATGAACTCAATGCACAGAAAACAGTTGTCATCACAGTTAACACTTGCAACGCACTGATAACACAGACCAGGTGCCGTTCGTGGTCAACACAACAGCGCAGCCCGCAGGTTTGGCTAACCTCTGCATTTATGTTCAAGCAAGCATTTCTCGGTGGTGTTCCCAAATTTTTGTTCAATCCCTGTACATTAAGGGCCAGGCGCAAGAGCGGACTATATGGAAATCCTAAGCAGCTTGATAAATGGCATCCGATCTTCGGCAATATGGCATCCCGGCAGCGACTTGTTTGTCTAGATATTAAGTGTTTTGGCAAGCTTTCTTTTATTTCGCTTTGTCCATCTCAAGAAAGAAATTTACGTTGGAACCGCTCTAAGGAGTGATGCTGAAGCTGGAGTTGCCATTTACATTAAGAAATGAGACAAATATAAAATATTGACAAGCTCCATTTTTGCATTTATTATCATTTTGAAGCTTGTGTTGGAGAAAAAGCACTTATGGGCACTTCCTAGTAGTGGTTATCATACGCTGGCCTCCATCAGATGATTTTGAGTTATTTGTCAAACAGTTACACGAATTATTAACGTTTTTATGTTCTAAATAGAATGAAGCACCGTAACATTAAGTTTTCATTTTAATTCAAATGTTTAGAGGAAGTATATTATGCACCTATACTCCTAATCACTTGTCATTTTTATATAATCTAACCCTCCCTCAAACAAGTTATAACAGGAGTTAAAGTAATCAGCAGAGCTGCGGTTGGCAGCATTTCTATAGAACCATCGAGATTGTATAAAAAATTGTGTATATACTTGCAGTTAACTGTAAGACTGATGAATGAAAAAACAACTGACGAATAACAAATAAAAACAGAAATTGTCTCAGCGCACTGGAAAGATATTCGCAACACATGTGCCGTCAGTGGAAGATCTAATGTATTCTGTAAAGTAACCTATGATTCCCTAGAAAAGCGAATCGAAATTAGTTTAATAAACTACAACTACCTTTTCTTCATTCTTTCTTTTGCAAGTATTCTTGTAGATATGGAGATCAACTGCCGCCGCTGCCAAATGTATCAGTTGGTTTCCCGTAGCATAGATTCTCGTCACTGTAACTTTCGTAGGAAGATCTAATGTATTCTGTAAAGTAACCTATGATTCCCTAGAAAAGCGAATCGAAATTAGTTTAATAAACTACAACTACCTTTTCTTCATTCTTTCTTTTGCAAGTATTCTTGTAGATATGGAGATCAACTGCCGCCGCTGCCAAATGTATCAGTTGGTTTCCCGTAGCATAGATTCTCGTCACAGTGACTTTCGTAGTACCGGATGAAATTGCTTGGCTAATAGCTATGTGTGACAGGATGGAAAAGAGCGAGCAACCGATTGCAGAGATATCGCTGCCATCCGTCGCTAATGTGTTTTACTCTTTCAGAGTGTAGTTTGTACGATATATTCTTGTTCGGATCCCATAAAAAACGAAAATAAACACAGTTTTAGGGCATAGGATTAGTTGCTTGTTTGTGGAATTCATGTAATGTAGTGTAAAATTTTTGTGAGTAACGGAAAAACTAATCGAATTAAGAGTTTTGGTTACGTAGTTATTGTTAGAAATTAATCTTCGATTTTTTTAATAAGGATCTTACATGCCACGTTAAAGGATATTTATTCATCGTTTCCGACAGCCGAGGCATGAGGTACTGAGTCCAGTGAAGCTGGTAAGCCTCCTTTATTTTTCCTTCGAGTCAGCAGTGCCTCCTAACTGGTTGGATGCGGCGACAAACTCCTGTCCGTGTCAACTTCTTCATCTCACAGCATAACTTGTACTGTACATCCTCAACTATTTATAGTATATATTCTAGTTTCTGTCTTCCTCTACAATTTGTACCGTTTGCAGATCCGTATGGTACCGTGGAGGTTATTCCCTAATGTCTTAATAGATGTCCTAGTCATCAGTCTCATCTTCTAAACGTTTTCCGTATGTTCTTTTCTTCGGTGATTCTGCGGAGAACCTCCTTATTCGTTACTGGACCAGTTCACCAAATTTTCAGCATTATTCAGTAGCACCACATCTGAAATGCTTTTGCTCTCTTCTGTTGAGGTTTTCCCACAGTCCCTGATACACTCGTTGCTCCAAATGTACATTTCTCAGAAATTTCTTCCTCAAATTAAGGCCTGTGTTTGATGCTAGTAGACCTCTTTCGGCCAGGAATGCTCTTCTTTTCTGTGCTAGACAGCTTTCTGTGCGCTCCTTGCTTCGTTCGTCATGGTTTATTTTGCTTCCAAGGAAACAGAATTCAGTAACGTCGTCTGCTTGCGATCAACAGTGCTGACGTTCAGTCTCTTGCTATACTCGTTTCTGTTACTTCCCATTACTTTCGTCTTTCGTCGGTTTATTCTCATTTCATATTCAGTGCTAATTAAACTGTCCACTCCATTCAACAGGTCCTGAAATTCTGCTACACCTTCATTGAAAATAACAAAGTTATCAGCGAATTTTGTTATTGACATACTTTCATCCTGAATTTTAATCTCAATCTTGAAGTTTTATTTTATTTTCGTCGTTGCTTCTTCGATGAACAAATTGAACGGTAGGGGCGAAAGACTACATCCGTGTCTTACACACTTTTTAATCCGAGGACTTCGTGGTCTTCCAGTCTAATTGTTTCCTCTTTGTTCTACCCGTCTTTCCCTATAAAGTATTGCAATTTTTCTCAGAATTTCGCAAATCTTGTACCATTTTACACTGTCGAACGCTTTTTCGAAGTCGATAAATTCCATGACCGTACCTTTATTTATCTGAAGTCTTGTATCCATTATCAAGCGCGATGTCAGAACTGCCTCTCTGGTGCTTTACGTATCCTGAAACCAAACTAATCTTCATCTAACAGGTCCTAAATTTTCTTTTCCACTCTTGTGTAGATTATTGTTGTCTGCTCTTTGGGTGCGTGAGCTGTTAAGCTGATTGTGCCGATAATTCTCGGGTTTGTCGGCTCTTGCTGTCTCCGGAATTGAGTGGATGGTGTTTCTGCGAAAGTCTGATGGTATGTCGCGAATGTATACAGTTCACACATGAAGGTGAATAGGCGTTTCGTTGCCACCATCCCTATGATTTTAGAAATTCCGGTGGAAAGTTATCTGTCCCTTCTGCCATGTTTCATCTTAAGTCTTCCAAAGCCTTATTTCTTCGCTTTCCGCTTGCAATGTCAGTACGTCTCCCTGAACCGTTTTTTTTCGTCGTTGGCTTGCTGTCGATTCTGATCAGAACAACCCTATCAGTGAACTGTTCACAGTAACTGTTCTATGTTACTATTTATAACGAACCTACTCCCATTATATCAATGATCGTCAAACTTTTCTATAAGAGCCAATATTGACACTGTAGGGCCGGATCTCGGGCAGCAGGGGAGAGGGAGTGGGGCAAAGTAGTAACTCAAAGAGAAATTCGATTTTCACCAAACCACTATTACCGACAGACGCTTACCGACACCAAATATTTTTTAGTGAAAACTAAAATAGTATAGTGCAACTACATGCATTTTTATGAAGACTAGGGTAGTGTCCAGTTTTCCGTACCTAAGCGGGTACTGTGGCCAGCGCCATCGCAACAACATCCCATGTTGGTTTTCTGACCTCCGGACCCGTTTGCTGGGCTTCTTCACGTCCCAGTATCTGAAAGAATCCTAAGCGGCTGCTACACACAGCTGTTGTGTTAGGCCAAATAGGACAAAACCGGTTTTAAATAATATAACTCAATTAATTCAAAATTGTCTCAGAGGAACAGAAATGCGGATGATAGCTTTGCATGTAGAAGGGTTTAAAAGTAAGTTTTATCTTTTGAACTATGCGTTTTTATGGGAAGTAATCAACTCATATTGGAGTGAACATCTTAGCCACACTTCCTGACGAGTAGTAGGACCACGTTTCCCCGGTGTACGCCAATTCGTGATTAGTGGTCCACAGAAGAAACTTAAGGAACAGAAGTAAATAGCAGGGAACTACATTTGTAGGCCAAAAGACATTGTTTAAACATTGATATAGTAAAAAAAATATTGCTCAGCATGCAAGTCAGGTAACAAGAATAATATAAATGACTTTTCTTACGTAATACGAATCAAAAACAAAACTGTTTATACTAGAAATCAGCTAACCAAGCACCCTCTGTCAGTCTAACTCACAAAAATGGCGATGTATGTTAGAACTAGTCTGAGCACGTCTTTGCAGGCAGCAGCGCTGTTCGGGACAAAAAAAAGGTATGTAATAGCCACTTTTCCCGTGCCGGCCACTTTACCACGCGTTCCCCTACTGATCATATTATCATTTGGTAACCTGCATAAACTAGTACGTTATATTAACAACAGCAACTGCTATATGAAACAGGATCAAGTATGCATATTCATTACATTGCCTTAATTTGACTGCATATTGCTACAAGCATGTAACACATTTGATGACGACCATCTCTCTTAAGCGCATTCTCGAATCCATATTACTTCCTTTTGACATTTATATCATATCAGTTGATAGGTGCTTGATGCGCTCACTCTTCAGCTGTCGGCATTGGAAGACAAGCAATAAAAGATTCCCTTTTTCGCTTCTGCTAGCCCTGTAGTGGCCGCGCTACATAACACTCATGCCCTTAACATAAGCGACAAAATTTACTTATCTCACAGCCTAATTCACCAACGTGAATTAAAGTTAAGCACATCTTAGGGCATTCTGTATCTGTAAGTATAGTTTTTGTTTCTAAGCACGAAAAATGCTCTGTTAAGAAGGTCTTAAGGTTAGTTGTCGTTTGGGATTCAGGTGTTAGTTGCTTGATGCATGTTGCTGTAAAATACAGCTGAGAACCGGGAGCCGCACGATATTTGATTCGGGCTTCCTATATTATTTAGTGCTGATCTCTCTCTGAACTGTATTAGCGGGTTTGGATTCATGCAAGCATGGACAACACTGCACCCACCCTGCGCCTGTATAAGACTCCATAATGACTGTTGGAATAACGCATTCGCGCATGCCATCTAGCGGTAACATCGGGAACTAACACTATTACGCGCGAATAAAACTTGAAGATACACTGCATTCTGTGCTGTATCAAACACTTGTATAACTAATTTATAAACCCCTGTATAATGAGTGACATTATTAAGCATGTCTCTCCCATCTCTTAAGTTTTCTAATGATTTTTTGGTGCAACTGAATAGAAATACGTACCCTGTCGATGATTTCTACTGTCCAAATGCCAGATGGTCTCTCTCCCCACGTTAACACCGACATAAATTTCCAGTCTTTGAAACCTTCGTTGGACGTATCCAGTTTCCTTGGGCTCAGCAACTCCACTCTCGTTCCTGTAAAATACACAAACACAAACCTGAATATTCCGTCCTTGCGACACTTCAAGATCTATCTGATGACGTCGAAACGCAATGATTAAATTGACAGATTCTCTGAGTAAAGTTGTTGAAGAGACAACTGGACGTCGGAGGGGAAGAGCGATGGCTGCAAGGTCGTACTTGGCATCTGACAACGTGATCCAGCTAAAAATCAAGAAGAGCTCCAGAAAGCTGGACGAAAACATGTTCATTTCGACCACAGAGTCAAAAGATCCGACAAAAACGAGTGGTAGAGAGGCGCAAAATGTTGCCTCTCGAAATGACACCAGGACATTACAACGTATCGTTAGAAAACTTACTGGAGCCCACACCTTTTGAAGCAATGCCATAAAGCACAGAAAAGGCTAATTTATGATCACAAAAGACAAGCCGGCCGGTGTGGCCGAGCGGTTCTAGGCGCTTCAGTCTGGAGCCGCGCGACCGCTACGGTCGCGGGTTCGAATCCTGCCTCGGGCATGGATGTGTGTGATGTCCTTAGGTTAGTTAGGTTTAAGTAGTTCTAAGTTCTAGGACTGATGACCTCAGATGTTAAGTCCCATAGCGCTCAGCCATTTATTTATTTATTTTTTAACAAAAGATGAACAAGCTGCAGATTGGTTGAAAACTTGAAGGAACCTTAAGCCAGGCAACCTCATGTATTGCAAACAATTTAGAAAAAGAACTATAAAAGTAAGAGCTAATGTCAAAAACAAATGATATCCCAGAAGCAGAGATATGCGCAATGATTACGACATTTAAAAATTCTGAAATAGCTAATCTGAAAGAAACGTGTCCCGAAATTCTGAAATATGGAGCTCCGAGCATAATACACCATCTTACTAATCAGCGCAATATCTGTTAGCGAATAAGCCAAGTTCCAGAAGACTGGAGGAGTGGCGTTAGTATTAATTTACAAAAGAAGTCTAACCGAGTGTACAGATTTGAGAGATACCAAGTTTCTCTCGGTGCAAGGAAAAGTATACTGCCTGAATTCCCTGTAAAGAATACAAGAAGCAGCAGACTGTCGACTACAGAAGAACTGGGTGGCCTTCGAACTAGGAGATCCTGCTGCGAGCAAATATTTGTTCTGTGAAATGTAACAGAACAATAAATATAATTCAGGTGTCCATTCTATCTAAACATTCTGAATTTTAAAAAAAAAAGCGTTTGGCAGTATTCACCAAAAATCATTCTGGAATATAGTAAGCCAATATGGAATTCATAATTACCTCACTGATGTTTTCAGAAACCTGTATCTACACACATCAAGAAAAGTTTTGCATAACCTCGGTTAAGAGGGTTGCGGAACTCGTACAGAAAATTGGAATAGAGATTAACATAAGCATAATTTCCGCCTTTTTATTGCTCATGAAAACAACACATTGCATGTTGAACCACCATACAGCGAGACGTCAGAGATGGTGGTCCAGATTGCTGAACTCATCAGTCCTCTAATACTCAGCAGCACGTCCTCTTGCATTGGTGCATGGTGGTATTCTCGTTGTGGCATACTGCCCACAAGTTCATCCAGGCGCTGTTGGTCCAGATTGTCCCACTCCTCAAAGGCGATTCGGCGTAGATCCCACAGAGTGGTTGGTGAGTCACGTAGTCCATAAGCAGATCTTTTCAATCTATCCCAGGCATGTTCGATAGAGTTCATGTGTGGAGAACATGCTGGCCACTGTAGTACAGCGATGTCGTTATCCTGAAGGTCATTCACAAGATGTGCTCGATGGGGGCGCGAATTGTCGTCCATGAAGACGAATACCTCGCCAATATGAAATGGTTGCGCTATCGATCGGAGGATGGCATTCATGCATCGTACAGCCGTTCGGCACCTTCCATAAGCACCAGCAACGTATGTCGGCCCCACATAATGCCACCACAAAACAGCAGGGAACCTCCACCTTGCTGAACAATGTGTCCAAGGCGTTCAGCCTGACCGGGTTGCCTCCAAACATGTCTCCGAAGATTGTCCGGTTGAAGGCATACGCGACACTTGCCGGTGAAGAGAGCGTGTTGGTAATCCTGAGCGGCCCCTTCGGCATGTTGTTGGACCCATCTGTATCGGCGTGCACGGTGTCGTGGTTACAAAGATGGTCGTCGCCATGGACGTCGGGAGTGAAGCCTAAGCGAGGTATGTCATCGACAGATCGTGTCTCTCTGTATCTCCGCCATGTCCGAACAACATCTCTTTGATTCACTACGAGACTCCTGGACACTTCCTTGTTGAGAGCTCTTCCTGGCACAAAGTAACAGCTATCGAACCGCGGTATTGATCATGTATGCATGGTTGAACTACAGACAACGCGTGCCATGTACCTCCTTCCTGGTGGAATGACTGGAACTCATCGGCTGCCGGGCCGCCTCCTTCTAATAGGCGCTGGTCATGCATGGTTCTTCACATCTTTGGGCGGGTTTAGTGACATCACTGAACAGTCAAAGGGACTGTCTGTGATACAATATACCACAGTCAACGTCTTCAGGAATTCTCGGAACTGGGGTGATGCAAACCTATTTTTGATGTGAGCAGATTCGAGTTGCATATGAAAGCAGAAGATGAGAACACTCCCCTCTTAACTATTCTGAAAGGCGTCAGATGATAATACAGTTTGCACCATTCATTTTCATAATATCTGTCGTGGATTTCATAACGAGAAAAACGATGGGCAGCTGTAGCGTGGGTATTCGATTTAAATGAGAAATCTAGGCATACGGATCGGGATTTTGCTGTTGATATCATCCTCTGGCAGATAAATCACTAAGTTTACAACCGACGACTTCTAATTTGGATGAAATGAGTAGTTCTGTAGTGCTAAAAGTAAATACTGATAAAACAAAGACAGTGTCCATAAAAAGTGCAAATGCATCTCTCTACCTTATAGTGCAGCAGCAACTACTACGAGATGTTGACCGACTTCCGTCTCACGGCAGCCTCATCTGTAATAACAGGGATGTAGATGCCCCATGACTGGGGAAGCTTCTACAGCCTTGCAACGTATGCGATCTATATCTGATTCTTCGGCCTCTTAGGGCAGTTTCCCATCCCAAGGGCGAGAGAGTACCCTGAACATTTGTCGCTCGTCCGTCCTCTTTGACAATGCTGCTGGCATAACGAGGGTGACTTATTATGCTGGATTTACTTTTATTCCGAATTTAAACAAAGGTTGATTTGTTTACTAATAAAAACCGCTACTCCTAGATCATAGGTGCATCATACCGATTGTCATATACGAGTGGGCGACCTGGAAAATGAGACCAGAATCGAGACACAAGCTCAATGTTTTTTATCAGCATTGCTTATGATGAATTATGAAAGTCAGCTATCATAGCTACTTGTCAGATGAGGAAGTGCTGAAAAGTTGTGGTCTACACAGCCTGCACAGGTCGTTGCCGAAAAAAGAATGAAACCTCTGTGGTTTATCTATGCATGAAATGTGAAAAAATATCCAAATCAGCACTGTCGTGGAAACCAACGCATGTATCAGAACTACACTATCCAGTCATACTAATATGAACACCGCCTATGTTCGACGCCTACGTGCGTTAACCACTCACATATGGCAGGTGGCAGCACTAATTACCTAAGACTTACAAGGGTATGCAGAAAACAGTGCAGCCTTGATATACTTTCCGGGATCTGAGGTCGTGGTCCCAGAACTTTTTCTGCTCCTTACGTTTCGTTCAGGACTGCGCTGGACTTCCTCAGAGGCGCTGCTTCGCTGAGTCTTGCCGACTGACTGGTCGGGTGTCTGAGAGCGACTTATATATTGTGAGAAAGGGGGGCGTGGTTCAGGTGACACGTGATGAGCAGTGATAATCCATAGCAAAGATAAGGTTGACTATCGATTACTACCTTGTCAAGATAAAAATTGTTAGCAATTTTGTAGAGCCACTGTCCATATATCGCTGAGTTTCATAGCCTCCTCTTTCCTATTAAAATTATCGTGATGTTTATAAATTTCAATAGCTTCTCTGTATATGCGTGGATAGTAATTTAACGTTGTAGATAAAACTTCGGTATCCGAATACTTCACTTGGTGGTTTCCTGGTTGAAGAGCATGTTCCGCTACAGCTGATTTTTCTATTTTTCCAAGCCTTCATTCTACAGTGCAGCCTTTGTCGTAATGTGAAAATGGAGCCATTTATCGGGGGTACAAAAGGGCACGATCATGGCTTTCGGGTCAAAGGTGGAAGCATTCTTGAAACGGCCGAGTTTCTAAACTGTTAGCATGCCACTGTGATTAAATTATATCGTACATACTGACTGCTGTACACGGCGACGAAGCCTGGACTTGGGACGCCAGTATGGCAACTGGCCGCCCACTGAGAAATTGCAGGTGGCGTTTTGAGATGAACCACGTCTCATGCTTCCTCAAAGAGATGTCTGTTGGCTTGTACGACGTAGGAAGGAGCTTCCTACTAATTACTAATTACTAATTAACGTCTCATCCACAACGAGGTCACTAGAGGCGGAACACAAGCTCTGATTACGGTAGGATGGTGAAGAAAATTGGCCGTGCCCTGTCAACGGAACCAGCATTTCCTGAAGCGCTTTAAGGAATTCACGGAAAACCTAAATCTGGATGGCCTGACACGGGTTTGAACCGTCGTCCTCCCGAATGCGAGTCCAGTTTGCTAACCACTTTGTGCGGCGTGAATCGCCTGAAAGCAAAGTGTCCAAGCCGGGGGAGGGAGCGTTAAGGCCTGGGGAATGTTTTACTTGCATTTCCTGTGAGATCTCGTGATTCCGGGAAAGGCACAATAGATCAACGTAAGTGTGCATCTCTCCTTGGTGACCATATCTACCCGTACATGCAGTCTGTTTTCCCTCAGCAGTAGCAGCAACATAATGCAACGTACCACACAGCGCACAGTGTACGTGCGTAATTGGAGGGGAACCAGGATGAAATTTGTGTATTCCCCTGGCCATCAAACTCCTTTTATATAAACTTCATCGAAAATCTATGGGAAGCCTCGACTGGTCCTTTCGCTCCATGGACCCACAGCCGCCGCGCACGATTAGCCGAGCGGTCTTAGGTGCTGCAGTCATGAACTGTGTGGCTGGTCCCGGCGGAGGTTCGAGTCCTCCCTCGGGCATGGGTGTGTGTGTTTGTCCTTAGGATAATTTAGGTTAAGTAGTGTGTAAGCTTAGGGACTTATGACCTTAGCAGATAAGTCCCATAAGATTCCACACACATTTGAACATTTGGACCCACAACCGATAAACTAACCTTAGCTGGCCACGGCGCTGGAGCGGGCATGGCTCCGCTTTCCTTTCCGTACCTTCCAGAGCCTCAGTATAACTTTTCCTGCACGACTCGTAGTAGACCACGCTGCAGTCTTCTGCCAGCTGATCGCTTTAATGTGACTGTACGGTGTAGAGGAAAACCTCGTAATACCTGGAAATTAACTTTTTGGAAAGACCTTCAATGCAAGAACATGAACTGGGAGAAAGCTGGAAACTTGACAACTGATAGAGTTGGCTGGAGAAAACTTGTTGCCCGTTATGCTGCCTAAAATTGGAGGAACTCAGCCTAAATCTAATTAACGGAAACTTCTCGCAGTTGGTTTCTAGACTTACTTGAATATAAACGTCTGCCACGGTAGCCCTACTATGATGGGTGACGATCCACGGTGACTTCTACTGTTATGTGAATCACAAAAGTGCTAAATGTCTTTGAGGAATTGACATCTAAATTAAAAAAACGCAGAATTCTTTGATTCAGTGAGATGTGTGTGATCCCTGTAAGGAATGTTTTTGGGTTTCAAATCAGTGATGGATTTCTGGGATTCAACAAAGTAACTTACATTGAATAAAGAAGTTCATCCATGGTGGCCTCTACTGTTATGTGAATCACAAAAGTGCTAAATGTCTTTGAGGAATTGACGTCTAAATTCAAATGCTAAGAACTCACAATTCTTTGGTTCAGTGAGGTGTGTGTGATCCCTGTAAGGAATGTCTTTTGTGTTTCAAATCAGTGATGGATTTCCGGGATTCAACAAAGTAACTTACACTGAATAAAGAAGTTCATTTTGACCGAAAAAGAACCAAATAAATGTCGTCGATACTAAGGAAAAGGAAATCTGAATTTAGCAATAAGAATTAACATGGTCTTTGAAAAGAAAGCAGGTGGAGTTTCTTTATTTGAGATTATCTTAAGAGCATTATAAAAATATGATGTGATCTAGTGATCTAAATAAATACTGTCTCTGCATCAAAATCATTTCGTTCAAGCGATATGTAATTGAACATAGGAGTCATATACATTTAAGTTAGCTTTCGGCCAACATGGCCTTTGTAAAATATAACATACATACGCAAACGTGAGTTTGTATGTTGTCGATTTTAGACAAAGGCCTTGTTGGTCGAAAGCTAACTTTCCGACAGTCTTTTTGTTGTGCTTTTCTGCGACTCAGCATCTCCGCTATATGGTGAGTGGCCACTGTTCTTTTCATAATACTGTAAAAATAAGCTAGATTTAAATATCAACTATTTGTAAAAACAGTTCGAAGATCCTTTGAAAACAAATTCAGACATAAATTTTTTGAAGTTCTATAAAGAAATTGCATATCAGACGTATTTTGTAGCAATGAATTGTATGATTAGGAAAGAAAGAAAAGCAAAAAACAGCACCAATGACATTCTAAGAAATACTGAAGGATGTGGAAAACAATGTAAAGGAAAGCTTGAAAGAAAATATTTGAATGGTCATGCTGAAAATGACAACAGATACAATGACAAATGAAAACGTGCTGCCGAATAACACAGGTAACAGAGTCGTATAATCCCAGTCACTAGGCCGGCACTTGAAAAGGAAAGAAGACGAGGAGTTTCTTCGTACAAAAATTATTGTCACTGCCATAAAAAATTGCTCTATTTCTCAAGTAATATGGCGAGTTTCGTAAATACGAACTCAGCATCAAATTCAATGCTTTCTTTTCACTTGCAATTATTTTAGCAGATTCGAAAAACGAGAAACCTTCTAGCCGAATACTCACAGCTGAAGCCTCCTGTCTTCAGGTGTGTAATCAACAAGAGTCATCCGACTAGAAGCTATCGTCCAACTCTAACTCCTGATTCCTAACAAAAACAGAACAAAACAAACACACTGTCCAGTCGCATTAACGTGACCACCGCCAATGTTCAACGTGCAAAAACCACTCGCAGATGGCATCGCTAGCAGTGGCGAGTAAATAAAGCGTGTCAAAAAGTGTTCAAAGGCGTGTGAAATTTATGGGACTTAACTGCTAAGTTTATCAGTCCCTAAGCTTGCACACTACTTAAGCTGAGTTATCCTAAGGACAAACACACACACCCATGTCCGAGGGAGGACTCGAACCTCTGCCGGGATCAGCCGCACAGTCCCTGACTGCAGCGCCACAGACCGCGCGGCTAAATGGTGTTGGGGGATGTGGGAAACAGTAGAGTCATAATCGTAATGAGGAAACAGTGCGAATTATTTGACGTCCAAAGGGGCACGATATTGCCTTTTGGGCCATGATTGTAAGCATTTCCGAAACGGTTAACTTCTAACTGTTCACGTGATGCTGTGTTTGAAGTAAAAAGTGCATGGTACAATGGCGCTGTTCCAAAACCGGTGCCAATTCGACTTTGGTGCACTACGCACCATGAAGAACAGGGGTGAACAACGGCTGCGGAGGTGTATATAGGCAAAAAGACGAGCAACTGTTGAGCACCTGACCGCTCAGATGAATCAAGGCGTACCAACAGTGCCTCCTTAACGTCCGTGACCCGTGCATGGCTCGTGTTCCCGCCATCATGTATTTTACACCCTGTTTTTAACGTACTTCTCTCTCACTACCTTAATTTAAATTACTACTGTCACTGAGTTACTGCTTTGCCTGACCGTGACCGGCGCTAGCAGCACGTATCGATACATCCCCTCTCGTAGTATCTTCGTTCGACTGCTATTGCTTCCCGGTTGTTGTCTGTCGTAGGTGCGTTCGGGTCGCGACTTCGGGCTACCAGTCAGTCAGGAGCGCATTGCGGACCTGCCAGTCGGGGAGTTGCGATGCGGCGCTAGAGCAGTTGGGTTGGAGCAGCAGTGAGGTGTGAGTCGACATGGCTCTCCCGACCATTGCCGCCACGCAACACTTGAACCGAGCCACTGTCTTGGTGGATCGTCGGTCGGTCGTCCTACCGGACGGAGCGTTTTCGCTCACCGGTCGTTCATGAGTCGGCTGTGTGTGCGTGCGCGATTCGACTCCCGATCTGTCTTTGTGCATGCTTGATACTGTTGGGTATCGTTCAGCTCTTCGTGAGAGTGTTTGTCAGGGTGTGTGTAGTTGGCGTTATTTCCACTGACGACTATTTTAGATGTTGTCGGCATTCTGAGAGGAGTCGGTCGGTTGCTGCGGACCAGGGAGGTTATCTCCGCGCAGTGCAGTCGGCCGGCTCCGCTGGCGGTCCTTCGCCGTGTCGGAGCGTGTGTGGAGCTGTCCGATCGCTACGAGCTTCGTGGTTCACCGACCAAGGACGTCAAAGATGAGTAGTGGTTTCAACTACCCAAACCACATTCATTCATGTTGAGGTGGTTCGTTTCGGTAGTTCGCTGTTGGGGAAGTTTTACTGTGAGCAACACCGAGTGTTTCTATTGCTAAAATTTAGCCGCCTTGTGGTGCAATTAACTATATTGGTTGACTGTAATTCGAGTGCACCAGCGGAAGTTTCTGCCTTGTGGCCGTTAGTGTTCTTGTTACCTGCCCTGGACACTGACGTAAATTAAGGCATGCTCCTTTCGGGTGAAGTTAACTGTATTACTGTCTTTCAAATTCAAGTGTACCGGTGGAATTTTCTGCTGTGTGGCCCTTAGTGATCCGGTTACCTGCCCTGGTCACTAACGTAATTTCAGGCACCGTCCTTTCCTCACCTGTTGTCGCTGTCCAACATGATGTTTAGTTTTGACAGCTAACACATACTTCATTGTGGATTATCACGTTCATAACCTTTTTGTTTGAGTTCTTATGTACTGATTGGTGGCAAGCAAATCGTTGTGTCCGTCGGTCTGTGGCTGTCCACTGGTTGAGTTTCGTCAGATCAAGTGTGCTTGGGTTCAAAAATGGCTCTGAGCACTATGCGACTTAACTTCTGAGGTCATCAGTCGCCTAGAACGTAGAACTAATTAAACCTAATTAACCTAAGGACATCACTCACATCCATGCCCGAGGCAGGATTTGAACCTGAGACCGTAGCGGTCGCTCGGTTGCAGACTGTAGCGCCTAGAACCGCACGGCCACTCCGGCCGACCTACTTGGATTCACCGCCTGTCTCACCTAAGTGAACGAGGGCAGACCGACTTCCCTGGAGGGTTCTGAGTGCCGTTTTCTTTATTATCCTTCTCACTGGTGTGTAATTGTCTGTTTGTAATCTATCATAGCCAATAATTTAATGATTCTTGTTTTTAATGGACTTTATGTATTTTGAAATTATGGAAAATCAGTTGAGGGCCTTAAGCCGCTTAAAACCTTATTCTTGATATTACCCTTTAGGAAAAAACGTTGCGGCCTTCTGCCTTAAAATATTATGGTAATATATTTCAAAATTTTAAAATTTAATTGTGGCCCTCAGCCACTTGCATTGCACCTTGCACATGTTTCTTCTATCTACTTTTGCCTTGAGTCTGTCCAGCCTAGCTGTTATACCATATATATTTTAATTATTTTATTTGCTATTAACTGCATTTATATTTACTGACTTTTAAGATTTCTTGTTTGGAGGCGCTAAGCCGTGAAATAACTGCCTTTTGGTAACTCGTAGTTCTAAAGGGTCGGCTATATGCCGCTTTGGTTTAAAGGTGTTATTAAATTATAATAAATTACACTTTTGAGTGAATTTGACCGACACCTTATTTGGCCCTTTCCACAATCTAAGCACCTGTTCTGCCCTGCGGGTTTAGCGGGAGTCTCGCGCCGTTTTTGCTTATAGGTCTTCGCAATACGCACTTTCCGCATGCGGCAATGCTTTGTACATCAGAACCGGAAATGAACGTCCACTGAGCAGCTACAAGCGGCCTCGTTAGGTGACACATGGCTGTTGGCGTGTAAGGTGAAGCAAACACTCTGCAACAATAATCGGAGTGGTCCAGGTCGGCGGAGGGAGCGTTATGTTCTGGGGGATGTTTTCCTGGGACTTCCTGTATGGTGTCATCATTCTGTAAAGCACAGTGGATCAACACAAGTATGCATTCATCCTCGGGGACCATATCCACTGTGACATGCAGTTTGTTTTACCTCGACACTATGGCATCTACCAATGGGACAGTTCAACCTGTCATACATCTAGCAGAGTACGTGCATGGTTCGAAGAACAACAGGATGAGTATACCATACTCCCCTAGCCACCAAGCTCCTCGAATGAAAGCCCAGTCGAGAATCTATGGGAACTCCTCGATCGGGCTGGTGGCATCATGTATCCTAAACCGAGAAGCCTACCGCAGGGCGCCACAACAGTGGAGCCGGAATGTCTCCACATCCCTGTCGATTCGTTCTTGAACCTCAGCGGCTCTCTTCCTGCACATGTCTCAGCGGTCCACGGTGCCGAAGTTGGCTATTCAGGATCTCGATCATAGGTCACTTTAATTTGAGTGGATAGTGTATTTCGCAGCGCTCAGTCACTTTCGTAGCATCGATTGATTTCCTTTGGCGGAGTCAATATTTATTTCGGAGCAACGTGTCACTCTCTCTCTCTGTATTCACCGCAACGCGAACAACACATAACAGGTCGATAAGGCGACTGTAATTTTTTTCGAGTGTTGGAAGACAGTGTAAGGTGCATTTTGGTTGACTCGATTAATCCCCAACGCATTTTGGTTGACTCGATTAATAGCCAACGTAAATCTGTACGTACTATATCACTAGACACAGTAAGACGGTCCGGCATATCAGAAGCGCACACATAGCTCTCCCTACGCCATGCTTTGGAAATTCCATGTAATGGGCATCCTTGGAACTAACTCTGAAAATGAACCTCGCGATACATCGTCAGGTACACTCCAACATCCGTCCTGTCTAAGCGTCTCGCCATTAACCTCTGCAGAAGATAATATACAGGTAAGGTATTCTCAATGAAAGTGACTCCGTGAGAAGAGAGTTGAGTTGCTGGCAGATACAATCTCTGGTAAAATTTCCAGAAGGCATCAGCATTATGTAGTGAATAACAAAACAACTCAGATACAGTGATACATTTCTCAGACCAGAACTGACATTATACAAACACATACGTTGGGGAGCTTGGCAAGACCAGTTGCTCGTAAGTGCTTCTCTACGATTGTCTAGTCATTACTTGAATTTGTGTAGGTTTTCAGTCTAGCTGAAGCCCTAACGCTCTTCTCTTGTAGTTTATTAGCCTAGAGTTTGTGTGACGAATTTTATTTTTATACCTCGAGCGTCGATTACCTTGAAATTTAGAAGATTTCGTAGGCTATTGTTTGACTCAGCTACTAATCTGAAGACATGAAGGTTTGTTAAATGGGTATCAATTCATTTCAATCAGCTTCTCATTCTTCTCACCGTAAATACGTGTACTTACGTTACCACTGTGATTTCACCACTGACTTTCGTTATATTTACAGCTTCCATTGTCCGTAACGTTGCTGATCGCCGTCAGTTGTTAATGCTGATGTTTAAGAGCTTACTGTTCTAACATCTAGTTACCTTTGGTGTAAATTCAGCTCACTCCATTTATTCTGCTATTACCTTTTGTTCCATACTCACCTGTGTACGTTACCACGACGTGCTCGTTTTATGGTTTAAGTGCTTATCGTGCTATAGCTTCCGGAATCTTTCTCTTATTCAGTGTATTTGAAGTGATGTGCCTTTTAGTTTCTGTTTTGATCTTCGTGTGGGTATTTCTATGGTAATGTTAGGTATTCATTCCGCGTTTTAAGATGGAGTAAGCAGCATCTCTTTGTTAGCCACGTGCGGTCATGGTTGAGGACCTTTGTTCTTTTCTTTTCTCCTCTGTATAAACCTCATCAGGTGCATGTCGATGTTAAGTGCGCGTGTGGTTACTCCACCCTTTGATTATTCTCGTCTCATAAACCACGAATTTCGTAACGGTCTCGGAAGGAAGGTTTAACATTTATCAAGTCGACAGGAATTAGCGAACACAGGGTTGTCGGAGCAAGCATAAATACCCTCCAAAGTAAACGAAAAATATAACCATTCCAAATTAACAATGCAAGTGTAGACCAGATGTGGCTTCGATTCGAAGGAATATTACCGATAGAAATTGAGAGATTTATCCAAATAAATTTACAAGCGACTGAGCTGATCCCCTTTTGTACACAAAACGCGTCAGAACACTCTTGCAGACACAAAGAAAAAAGCATGCTAGAATTAAACGAATGGAAAATCCCCATGATTGACGATCTTTTACAGAAGCTCGAAATTTATCGTAGACTTCAATGCGAGATGCTTATAATAGATTCCACAACGGAACTTTGTCTCGAAAGCTGGTAGTATGCTAACGGCAGGACACAACGATGCCTTCACTGCGCGATAGCAACACAGTTACTATCGATGACAGTGCCGCTAAGGCAGAGTTACCAAAAACAGCTTTCCTAAATTCCTTCACCAAAGAAGACGAAGTAAATATTCCAGAATTCGAATCAAGAACAGCAGACAACACGAGTAACTGAGAGATAGATATCCTCTGAATAGTGAAGCAACTTAAATCAATTAAAAAATGCCATACTTCTGGTGCACACTGTATACCAGTTGGGTTCCTTTCTGAGTACAGTGATGCACTAGCTCCATTCTTAATCATATATAACCACCCGCTCGCCGAAAGATCGGTACTCAAAGACCGGTAAGTTGCACAGATAAGGAAAGCAATAAGAATAATCCAGTAAGTAACAGGTGCATATTATTAACGTGGATGTGCATTAGGATTTTGGAACATACATTGTGTTCGAACTGAAATCTGGTTTTGCAGGACAGAACAGATCACGTTGTGGAAAGGGGACAAGGTCAATTACTGTTAGCTATACAAGAACACACGCAACAGTATTTCTTAAATCAATGCACAGTTTTCTCTTTAAAACAATAAATATCAAATCACGGCTGAGGCCTCAAGTAACTTATCCGAAATGAGTTTGAATGATTGCTTTCAAAACACCGGGATATAGGGTAACGGCTGAAGGACTTACTTAAGTAAAATTACAGTATCTTCCGGCTAATGGCCATCTTAAGGAAAATTCAAGTTAATTCTTTGGCTGACAGGCCAGTTAAAAAAAATCTTCTTCACATAATAAAAGAGAGACTTTAAGAATAAGCCTTTACACAGTACAACAGAAAAACATCTTAAGAAAACTTGAAGTATCTTGTCGGTTGAAGGCCCAAGCAATTACTCAAGAATAATTAAAGACAACCTTAAGAGAAACATTTACAGAACACGGCAGAAGACCGTTTCAAAAATTCAAAATAATTAAAGAGAAACCTTGTAAGGTGTCAGGCAAATCCAACACCTTCCATGAAAACCCTGACATGATAAGCAAATCCAGTAGTATGTCATATAGCTCCGATTGAATCGTGAAATTAAATTAACCAAAGTAATACGAGTAACGAGTGAGCAAATGGAATACCACAGACTAACAGAAGAATGCCTAAATGCATGTCATACCTTCCCAACGTGAGACAGACGCAGTCCGAGGGGAGAAACGAGAACAGAAGCCGAGAGCAGAACCGTGTTAAGCTAGAAGACCCTACGATAAGGGACGTCGCCAGCTAACCACTATGACAACGCCAGTTGCAAGTTTTAGCGTGAGACTTTTTCGCGTCTCTGTTACGTTAGGAACACCCCCCAGCCCATGTTAAATGATAGACCCCTCCAGAAGAACAGTATAGATCTTACGATAACGCTAAAAGGAACACACCAGCTGCAAGTTTTAGCGTGTGACTTTTTCGAGTCTCTGTTACGCTGCAAACTTTAAAAACATTGCCCCACCACGAAAAGTATAACGTTTTTCATTGGATGGACAGAATTTTTGTAGGCGAAGCTTAAGATTTACATTGAGACCCTGATTGGTCAGATGAAAACACAGCCAGATAGTTTATTTTTTAAAACCAACTTCGGTAAATGGTAGTAAGGAGAAATTGGGAGACGTCAGTTATTTCCGAGACGGCGAGCTGGATGGCTGCTTCGCCGGCCGCCGTGACCCTTGACGAACACCGACAAGGTAATGAACACACGCGATGCCGCATAAGAGCGCATAAAGATTCACTCAGAACTGGAGTAGTCTCATCTGCTACACCCCCTTTTTGCGTAATACTAGTGTCGATCGTCAATTAAGGCTCATGGTTTTCGCATTTGCCACTTGAACTAAAGATCTGAAACGCGATGATTTTTCTGTTACAGACACTCATGGAAATTGAAATAAGAACACCGTGAATTCATTGTCCCAGGAAAGGGAAACTATATTGACACATTCCTGGGGTCAGATACATCACATGATCACACTGACAGAACCACAGGCACATAGACACAGGCAACAGAGCATGCACAATGTCGGCACTAGTACAGTGTATATCCACCTTTCGCAGCAATGCAGGCCGCTATTCTCCCATGGAGACGATCGTAGAGATGCTGGATGTAGTCCTGTGGAACGGCTTGCCATGCCATTTCCACCTGGTGCCTCAGTTTGACCAGCGTTCGTGCTGGACGTGCAGACCGCGTGAGACGACGCTTCATCCAGTCCCAAACATGCTCAATGGGGGACAGATCCGGAGATCTTGCTGGCCAGGGTAGTTGACTTACACCTTCTAGAGCACGTTGGGTGGCACGGGATACATGCGGACGTGCGTTGTCCTGTTGGAACAGCAAGTTCCCTTGCCGGTCTAGGAATGGTAGAACGATGGGTTCGATGACGATTTGGATGTACCGTGCACTATTCAGTGTCCCCTCGACGATCACCAGAGGTGTACAGCCAGTGTAGGAGATCGCCCCCCACACCATGATGCCACGTGTTGGGCCTGTGTGCCTCGGTCGTATGCAGTCCTGATTGTGGCGCTCACCTGCACGGCGCCAAACACGCATACGACTATCATTGGCACCAAGGCAGAAGGGACTCTCATCGCTGAAGACGACACGTCTCCATTCGTCCCTCCATTCACGCCTGTCGCGACACCACTGGAGGCGGGCTGCACGATGTTGGGGCGTGAGCGGAAGACGGCCTAACGGTGTGCGGGACCGTAGCCCAGCTTCATGGAGACGGTTGCGAATGGTCCTCGCCGATACCCCAGGAGCAACAGTGTCTCTAATTTGCTGGGAAGTGGCGGTGCGGTCCCCTACGGCACTGCGTAGGATCCTATGGTCTTGGCGTGCATCCGTGCGTCGCTGCGGTCCGGTCCCAGGTCGACGGGCACGTGCACCTTCCGCCGACCACTGGCGACAACATCGATGTACTGTGGAGACCTTACGCCCCACGTGTTGAGCAATTCGGCGGTACGTCCACCCGGCCTCCCGCATGCTCACTATACGCCCTTGCTCAAAGTCCGTCAACTGCACATACGGTTCACGTCCACGCTGTCGCGGCATGCTCCCAGTGTTAAAGATTGCGATGGAGCTCCGTATGCCACGGCAAACTGGCTGACACTGACGGTGGCGGTGCACAAATGCTGCGCAGGTGGCGCCATTCGACGGCCAACACTGCGGTTCCTGGTGTGTCCGCTGTGCCGCGCGTGTGATCATTGCTTGTACAGCCCTCTCGCAGTGTCCGGAGCAAGTATGGTGGGTCTGACACACCGGTGTCAATGTGTTCTTTTTTCCATTTCCAGGAGTGTAGTTATTGAGAAGCCACATCAGCCACTGTCATTTACGACAAGTTAGATAAGTTATTAAAGATAATTGAGGGTCACTGTAGACCATTTTGATAGTTTTCTCTTTTGTGAAACTTAATTTAAACCTAGATTATAGATGTGACATGGCATAGGTTATCCTTCGATCCATTGTAGAACTTAGAAACCCATTCAGGGAATATTCGTTCACATTTTTGTTGAACGCAGTTGGTTTTTACCATCCTGTATTAAAACACTTCCTTTTATCAGTAGTGCAAATTATAAACAATGTTCTGCGAGTAGAACAAAAAATTCCAATGGTAAACATAACTGCTTTTTCGACGTTATTTTACCAGCTAACTAAAAATAGGAAAGCCTTGAACCCCTTCCACTAAATTTAGTTAGTATTAAGATTCTATTACAGGGAGTGCAGTGCAGCTGACGCTGAAATCATTAAGTATTTGGTTATATCATCGCTAGCCTCACTGAACTCTTCTGAATTCTACATGTCATGTGTGGTCTGGCGACTCCTTACCAGCAACAGGTCCCAGGTTCAAACTAGTCAATTCCATAAAAAACACGCTCAGAGCGTCGTTGCGCGACAGTGGTAGGGAGACACGATAGAGAACAGACACCACCATGAATGTTAGAACTTTACAGACAAGGATTTACATATTAAAGCCACACATTTTGAAACAAACGCGGCTGAAGACCTAAATACAGAGCAACAAGAATTATAAATGAAACACAGTTGAAGGCCTAATCTTAAAGTTGTTATGAAGTTCGGCTGAAGGCCATATACTGAACATAAAACAGACAAAATTAATGCACGGCTGAAGGCCTGGCACAGAACATGCGACCAGATACAATGACAATCACAAACAACAAACAGTGGTGCTCAGAAGTGTTCCTAGGGTCGGCCTGGAGAGGAAACTCTAACCACAGTTTAGGTGAGACAGACAGCCAAGCGTAATACTAAGCAGTCGGGTTGCAGCACGACCTAAGGACGGCTGACGAACCAACCAACCAACATCTACATCTACATCTACATGACTACTCTGCAATTCACATTTAAGTGCTTGGCAGAGGGTTCATCGAACCACAATCATACTATCTCTCTACTATTCCACTCCCGAACAGCGAGCGGGAAAAACGAACACCTAAATCTTTCTGTTCGAGCTCTGATTTCTCTTATTTTATTTTGATGATCATTCCTACCTATGTAGGTTGGGCTCAACAAAATATTTTCGCATTCGGAAGAGAATGTTGGTGACTGAAATTTCGTAAAAAGGTCTCGCCGCGACTAAAAGCGTCTATGCTGTAATGACTTCCATCCCAACTCGTGTATCATATCTGCCACACTCTCTCCCCTATAACGTGATAATACAAAACGAGCTGCCCTTTTTTGCACCCTTTCTATGTCCTCCCTCAATCCCACCTGGTAAGGATCCCACACCGCGCAGCAATATTCTAACAGAGGACGAACGAGTGCAGTGTAAGCTGTCTCTTTAGTGGACTTGTTGCATCTTCTAAGTGTCCTGCCAATGAAACGCAACCTTTGGCTCGCCTTCCCGACAATATTATTTATGTGGTCCTTCCAACTGAAGTTGTTCGTAATTTTAACACTCAGGTACTTGGTTGAATTGACAGCCTTGAGAACTGTACTATTTATCGAGTAATCGAATTCCAACGGATTTCTTTTGGAACTCATGTGGATCATCTCACACTTTTCGTTATTTAGCGTCAACTGCCACCTGACACACCATACAGCAATCTTTTCTAAATCGCTTTGCAACTGATACTGGTCTTCGGATGACCTTACTAGACGATAAATTACAGCATCGTCTGCGAACAATCTAAGAGAACTGCTCAGATTGTCACCCAGGTCATTTATATAGATCAGGAACAGTAGAGGTCCCAGGACGCTTCCCTGGGGAACACCTGATTTCACTTCAGTTTTACTCGATGATTTGCCGTGTATTACTACGAACTGCTACCTTCCTGACAGGAAATCACGAATCCAGTCGCACAACTGAGACGATACCCCATAGCTCCGCAGCTTGATTAGAAGTCGCTTGTGAGGAACGGTGTCAAAAGCTTTCCGGAAATCTAGAAATACGGAATCAACTTGAGATCCCCTGTCGATAGCGGCCATTACTTCGTGCGAATAAAGAGCTACCTGCGTTGCACAAGAGCGATGTTTTCTGAAGCCATGCTGACTACGTGTCAATAGATCGTTCCCTTCGAGGTGATTCATAATGTTTGAATACAGTATATGCTCCAAAACCCTACTGCAAACCGACGTCAATGATATAGGTCTGTAGTTAAATGGATTACTCCTACTACCCTTCTTGAACACTGGTGCGACCTGCGCAATTTTCCAATCTGTAGGTACAGATCTATCGGTGAGCGAGCGGTTGTATATGAGTGCTAAGTAGGGAGCTATAGTATCAGCGTAATCTGAAAGGAACCTAATCGGTATACAATCTGGACCTGAAGACTTGCCCGTATCAAGCGATTTGAGTTGCTTCGCAACCCCTAAGGTATCTACTTCTAAGAAATTCATGCTAGCAGATGTTCGTGTTTCAAATTCTGGAATATTCCATTCGTCTTCCCTGGTGAAGGAATTTCGGAAAACTGCGTTCAATAACTCCACTTTAGCGGCACAGTCGTCGATAACAGTACCATCGGCACTGCGCAGCGAAGGTATTGACTGCGTCTTGCCGCTTGTGTACTTTACATACGACCAGAATTTCTTCGGATTTTCTACCAAATTTCGAGACAATGTTTCGTTGTGGAACCTATTAAAGGCATCTCGCATCGAAGTACGTGCCAAATTTTGCGCGTCTGTAAATTTTAGCCCATCTTCGTGATTTCGCGTTCTTCTGAACTTCGCATGCTTTTTCCGTTGCCTCTGCAACAGCGTTCGGACCTTTTTTGTGTACCACGGTGGATCCGTTCCATCTCTTACCAATTTATGGGGTATGAATATCTCAATTGCTGTTGCTACTATATCTTTGAATTTGAGCCACATCTCGTCTACATTCGCATAGTCAGTTCGGAAGGAATGGAAATTGTCTTTTAGGATAGCTTCTAGTGACACTTTATCCGCTTTTTTGAATAAAATTATTTTGCGTTTGTTTCTGATGGATTTGGAAGAAATGGTATTGAGCCGAGCTACAACGACCTTGTGATCGCTAATCCCTGTATCAGTCATGATGCTCTCTATCAGCTCTGGATTGTTTGTGGCTAAGATGTCAAGTGTGTTTTCGCAACCATTTACAAATCGCGTGGGTTCGGGGACTAACTGCTCGAAATAATTTTCGGAGAAAGCATTTAGGACAATCTCGGAAGACGTTTTCCGCCTACCACCGGTTTTGAACAAGTATTTTTGCCAACATACCGAGGGTACGTTGAAGTCTCCACCAACTATAACCGTATGAGTGAGGTATTTATTTGTTACGAGACTCAAACTTTCTCTGAACTGTTCCGCAACTGTATCATCGGAGTCTGGGGGTCGGTAGAAGGAGCCAATTATTAACTTAATTCGGCTGTTAAGTATAACCTCCACCCATACCAATTCGCACGGAGTATCTACTTCGACTTCACAACAAGATAAACCACTACTGACAGACACAAACACACCACCACCAATTCTGCTTAATCTATCTTTCCTTAACACCGTCTGAGACTTAGTAAAAATTTCTGCGGAACTTATTTCAGGCTTTAGCCAGCTTTCTGTACCTTTCTCCCAACCACGTACTCTAATCCGTTCCACCCGACCAACAGCATCACTACCAAAAGTACTAGCGAAGAGGAGGATCGCAGTAGCATTATGTCTTAATAATTGGCGTATAAACACAGTCAAGGCACAGTAAACACTCAAGGAGAGAAGCAGAACAACACCAAGCTGTCGAACCACACGCCGAGCCGGACAGCATCAACACAGCGAGGAAACCACACTGCCACAAAACTATGTTAACGACCAGGGCAGGTAAGCGGAACGTTAACGGCCACAAGGCAGAAGATACCGCTGGTGCACTTCAGTAATAAATTATAATCATTTCTAAGCTTAAACACCATACAGGGAGACAGTTGTAAATTTTTACCGACTCCAACACACCAAGTTGCTGCTTGCGGGGACAGCCCAGGATGCAACCATCAGCAATCAACGAAGATATGTCACAACGGTTGATCTTTCACGACAAGGTCACTGATCACTCAACTCCAGTATGCAGGTGAGGTGGGCGACGAACTTAGCAGTTCTCGCAGCTAGTGCCACACAACTCCGACCGCACGTGCACGCTGCCAGCGGCCCGCCTGATCACACGCTGCAGAGACTTCCTCGGTGCTTCGCCGCAACCGACCAACTGCCACACGCACACCATGACACGGAAGTGTAACTGCCACACCAAACAGGTTACAGCAGTACTAGTACCGAAAAACGCTGCTTCTCCCATTGACTGAGGTAAGTGAGCAACTCGTTCAGATAGTAACTGAGGGAGGAAAAAGACGCCACTCCATAGTGACAAATTGCCCAAAAGGAAAAACGGCTTTAACGCGAGCCGACCACGGCTGACGAACATTATTATTACCAGGAAGACAACGGTCTATTGACACACAATCACCACGGATATAGAAAACATCATTTTTGTGAAAATTGATGCCGTATTTATAGATTTCTAGGAGGCTTTTGGCACAGCACCTCATAAGCGGCATGTAATCTAATTGCGTTCTTATGGACTGGTTTCAGTCGCAGTTTCGAATCCTGTCTCGGGCATGGATGTGTGTGATGTCCCTAGGTTAGTTAGGTTTAAGTAGTTCTAAGTTCTAGGGGACTAATGACCACAGCAGTTGAGTCCCATAGTGCTTAGAGCCATTTGAACCATTTTGACTGGTTTCGGGATTTACTATCAGAGACGTCACGGTTCATAGAAAATGAGGAAAAGTCATCGAGTAAAACAGAAATGATTTCTGGCGTTCTCCAAGGTAGTATTATAGTCCCTATGCTGTCTCTTGACTATTTTAACGATATAGGAGGCGATCTAGGTAGTCATCTTAGAAAGTTTGTAGGTGAGCTGTCGTTAATCGTCTAGTAAAGTCATCAGAAGAGCAAAACCAATTACAAAACGATTTACATAGAATATCTGTATGGTGCGTAAATTAGTAATTGATCCTCAATCATAAAAAGAGTCTGGTCATCCACATGTGTGCTAAAAGGAATCCGTTAAATTTCAGTCAGATCTAAATGTTGTAAATTCAACTACTCGTAAATACCTAGGAATTACAATTACAAACAACTTTAACTGCGGAGAACACATATGAAACGTTTTGGGGAAGGTGAACCAAACACAACGATTTATTGGCACGGCACACAAAAGATACAACAGATCTACTAAAAAGACTGCCTACACTACGCTTGTGCGTCCTCTTCGGGAGTGCTGCTGCGTGGTCTTGGATCCTTAGCAGATAGGATTAATGCAGCACATCGAGAAAGTTCAAAAAAGATTAGCACATTTTATATTATCGAGAAAAAGGGAAGAGAGTGTTACGGACATGACACAGGATTTGTGGTGGACATCAGCAAAACAACGGCGTATCTCATTGCGGCGAGATCTTCTCACGAGATTTCAGTCACCAATTTTCTCCTCCGAATGCGGAAATATTTTTTTGATGCCGACCTACATAGGAATAAATTAACATCATAGTGACAGAAGGGAAATCATACGTCGTACGGAAATACGTCTATACGTGAAACTTCCTGACAGGGTAAAACTGTTTGCCGGACCGAGACATTAACTCCGTTTAGCAGAAGAGCGTCTGTGGAGTTTCGAAGGTAGGAGACGATGTACTAGCAGTATTGAACCTGAGAGGACGGGTCGTGAGTCGTGCTTAGCTAGCTCAGTTGGTAGAGCACTTGCTCGCGAAAGGCATAGGTCCCGAGTTCGAGTCTCGGCCCGGCACACAGTTTTCATCTGTCAGGAAGTTTCATATCAGCGCACACTCCGCTGCAGAGTGAAAATCTCATTCTCGAGACGTATACAGGGTGGTCTATTGATAGTGGCCGGGCCACATATGTCACTAAATAAACATCAAACGAGAAAACTACAAAGAACGAAACTCGTCCAGCCTGAAGGGGGGAAACCACATGGTGCTATGGTTGGCCCTCTATATGGCGCTGCCATAGGTAAAACTGATATCAACTGCGTTTTTTAAATAGGAACCCCCTTTTTATTACATATTCGTGTAGTACGTAAAGAAATGTGAAAGTTTTAGTTGGACCACTTTTTTTGCTTTGTGATAGATGGCGCTGTAATAGTCACAAACATATAAGTAAGTGGTATCACGTAACATTCCTCCAGTGCAGACGGTAGTTGCTTCGTGATACATTACCCGTGTTGTTATGGACCGTTTACCAATTGCGGAAAAGGTCGATATCGTGTTGATGTATGGCTATTGTGATCAAAATGCCCAACGGGCGCGTGCTGTGTATGCTGCTCGGTATCATCCAAGTGTCCGGGGCGTTCTTCGCAAAGCTACGTTATTTAAGGAAACAGGAGGTGTTCAGCCACATGTGAAACGTCAACCACGACCTGCAACACATGATGATGCTCAAGTAGGTGTTTTGGCTTCTGTCGTCCGCACATCAGTAGCAGACAAATTGCGTGAGAATCAGTAATCTCAAAAACATCGGTGTTGAGAATGCTACATCAACATCGATTGCACCCGTACCATATTCTATGCACCAGGAATTGCATGGCGACGGCTTTAGACGTCGTGTACAGTTGTGCACCTAGTCACAAGAGAAATTACGGGACGATGACAATTTTTTGCACGCGTTCTATTTAGCGACGAAGCGTCATTCACCAACAGCGGTAACGTAAACCGGCATAATATACACTATTGACCAAGCGAGGTGGCACAGTGGTTAGCACACTGGACTCGCATTCGGGAGGACGACGGTTCAATCCCGCGTCCGGCCATAATGATTTAGGTTTTCCGTGATTTCCCTAAATCGCTCCATGGAAATTCCGGGATGGTTCCTTTGAAAGGGCACGGCAGACTTCCTTCCCCATCCTTCCCTAATCCGATGAGACCGATGACCTCGCTATTTGGTCTCTTCCCCCGACCAACTCAACCCAACCCCCTATACCGTATGGGCAACGGACAATCCACGATGGCTGCTACAAGTGGAATATCAGCTATCTTGGCGGGTTAATGTTTGGTGCGGCATTATGGGAGGAAGGATAATTGGCCCCCATTTTATCGATGGCAATGTAAATGGTGCAATGTATGCTGATTTCCTACGTAATGTTCTGGCTTTGTTACTACAAGATGTTTCAATGCATGACAGAATGCACTTCGACGTGATGGATGTCCGGCACATAGCATATGTCATGACAGGTGAATTGGTCTTCGAAGCACCATACCATGGCGCGCACGTTCACCGGATCTGACGCCCCTGAATTTCTTTCTGTGGGGAAAGTTGAAGTATATTTGCTATCGTGATCCACCGACAACGCCTGACAACATGCGTCAGCGCATTGTCAATGGATGTGAGAACATTACTTTAGGCAAACTACTCGCTATTGAGAGGAATGGCGTTACACGTATTGCCGAATGCATTGAGGTTGACGGACATCATTTTGAGCATTTATTGCATTAATGTGGTATTTACAGGTAATCACGCTGAGACAGCATGCGTTCTCAGAAATGATAAGTTCACAAAGGTACAGGAATCTCACTGGGACAACCGAGATAAAATGTTCAAACGTATCTACGTTCTGTATTTTAATTTAAAAAACCTACCTGTTACCAACTATTCGTCTAAAATTGTGAGCCATATGTTAGTGATTACTACAGCGCCATCTATCACAAAGCGAAAAAAGTGGTCCAACTATAACATTCATATTTCTTTACGTACTACACGAATATGCAATAAAAATGGGGGTTCCTATTTAAAAAAACGCAGTTGATATCCTTTTGACCTATGTCAGTGTCATCTAGCGGACCAACCATAACGCCATCTGGTTCCCCCTTCAAGCTAGAGAAGTTTCGTTCTTTGTAGTTTTTTAGTTTGATGCTTACTTAGTGAGATATTGGGCAAGGTCACGATCAATGGACCACCCTGTATATGTGTTAGTTTTTTCCGCGCGCTGTTCGAGAGTGTAATGATAGAGAATTATTGCGAAGCTGGTTGGATGAACCCTCTGCCAGGCACTTAAGTGTGATTTGCAGAGTAACCACGTAGCTGCTGATGTAGATACATGAGGTACCAGCAGTCGTCATATTTTATTATGGTCATAAGTGTGGTAATTATTATATCGAAATCAGTAAATGTTTATTTTAGTCGTAATTGTAGTTAGGCTTCAGTAGCTCAAATTCACCACATTCCCATTCCACCTCTGATCCAGGACGCATCCTACAGCAATTCCTTGCGCAATAATTGCATACATGCCATTGTGTTTCACGAATTGTGAATTATTTAAATAAGTGCACGGTTAGATGAGTTGGATATTGTATTCTCGAATGGATGGCCTTCAACTACTAAATCAGAGCAAAGAGAATATAGACTACAGCCGCCATCTCTAAGTAATCAAATCCTTGCGAAAGACGCGAGGTAGCGGTAACAGCAGTGAACACTATTTCTCTACTTACTATTGGAGGATTTTACATCTAACATAGCAACATTTCTAAGGAAGTGTGACGGTGATGCTGAAATGTGGGTATATTCCCATTCTGCGGCTAGGCAAATGAATTTTTAAGTGGAATGTGCGATCACCACCTTCAGGCAAAACTGATCGGGATGGCGCAGTGATTAAGACACCGGACTCGCGAACAACAGGAAAGTGGTTCATAGCCTCGCTTGCCCAGCCTGATATACTCGTTCCGGCTTTTCGCTAAACCACCTAAGACGACTGTTAATACGATTTCTATGAACAATTCAGTGTCAATTTCCTGTTATATCGTTTTCAGCAAGAAGTCACATTTCTAATAACGCCACCACTGACGCGTAGTTCCACTCAAATGTTATCTTCTTCCATTACTCAATGTAAACTTACTCAAGCGAGATTACTGAGCTGGCAAGATGGCGGAATTAAAATATCGGGAAAAGTACGCCAGGGCTCTCAAATAAATTTCCTACAGGACGAATCAAAAGCTCCTAAAATAAAACTATTCGTACAAGAAAGGCAGGACAGTAGCTTCTGCTTTGCTGAAACTGAGAGCAATGTACATCCATGAATATCTATTTTATAAACGTACGGTGCTGATGCTGTTACCGGCACGTGAGCGTTCTTTGGAATGGAACAGACGATCCCACCTTAAATGTGTTGTTATCAGCGTAGCGTTTGAACACATCCGGAAACGAGACTATTCTGCCAACCGAATACAGATACATGTAAAGATGTTACGATGCGCACATATGTGAACTATTGCTTAGCCTGGAACTCAACAAATATGGTCTGTCGTGTAGCAGTCGGACGCAGTACACTCGTATTCGCCATGGTAAATAAATAACAATAAACTTGCCCCAAGTCGAGGATCTCTGAAAATGATTTTGGAAAGGAACACTGAATGTCTGCAGAAAATTCATGCAACAGCACAGAAACCAATATCACTTGAAGAAGCTTACCACAATAACTGATACTTACAGAGTACGAAATAACACTCACGCTATTTGGAATATTTAAATAATCTACGATAGGTAGCTACATTCTAGTTTAATGAACGCGAATTGTAAATACATTCCTTTACGTTAATGTAATGCCGTATTTTTAAATCACTTGTTTAGCTCTACTGCAACACAACAAAAGTTATGACCTTACTTTTGTGTGGAGTCACAGCGACATATAAATTGTTGAAAAATGTAATCGCCATAATCGGTTTGTAGCCTGTCCTTGATTTTATTCAGTCTGTATATTGAGCAAGCAGTAAAAGAAACAAATGAAAATTTTGGAGTATAAATTAAAGTCCAGGGAGAAGAAATAAAATCTTTGAGGTTTCCCGACGACACTGTAATTCTGTCAGAGACGGCAAAGGACTCGGAAGAGCAATTGAATGGAATGGACAGTGTCTTGAAAGGAGGATATTAGATGTTCATCAACAAAAACTAAATGAGGATAATGGAATGTAATCGAATTAAACCAGGTGATGCTGAAGTAATTAGATTAGGAAATGAGATACGTGAAGAAGTAGATGAGTTTTGCTATTTGCGAAACAAAATAACTGACGATGGTCGAAGTGCAGAGGATATAAAATGTAGACTGGCAATGTCAAGAAAGGCTTTTCTGAGGAAGAGAAACTTTTTAACATCGAGTATAGATTTAAGCGTCAGGAACTCCTTTCTGAATGCATATTTATGGAGTGTATTCATGAATGGAAGTGAAACATGGGTGATAGCAGTTTAGATAAGAAGAGAATAGAAGCATTTGAGAAGTGGTCCTACTGAAGAAGGCTGATGAGACGTGTAGATCACGTAACTAATTAGAAAGTACTGAATAGAACGGGAGCAAAGAGAAATTTGTGGTACAACCAGACTAAAAGAAGGAATCTGTTGGTAGGACACATTCTGAGCCTTCTAGGTATCATCAATTTAGTACTGGAGGGAGTCGTGGAGGGTGAAAATCGTACAGGGAGACCAAGGATGAAAACGCTAAGCAGATTGAGAAGTATGTGGGTTACAGTAATTACTCGGAGATGAAGAAGCTTGCACAGGATACAGTAGCATGGAGAACTGCATCAATCCAGTCTCTGGCCTGAAGACCACAACAAAAACAGCTTCCATTTGGCTGTTCAACAGCTTGTATTCCACAATCTAGATTTCGGCCTCATGCCATTATTAAGTATTATAACTGCAACACATTAAACTACGATAAAAGCACAAGTATCAACAAAACAGCAAAGCAAACAGCACAATTAATGTATGAGCTGCATGAGTTGCTTTCTTAGTTAAATATTAAAAATCATTACACTTGAGTAGAAAATAAGTCATCCTAATAATATGTGCTTTCGGTTATGTAACCAATTTTGTCAAAAGTACATATTTGTGCAACAAGCTAATTTACTGGCACTTAGCGTGGCTCTTCACTTGATATGGTTGTGGAATAAAATAATGACCAAATCACATGTTTCAAACGTTGCTACAGAGTGTAGCACGCCTCACCGTGGTCATAAGCGTCTTCAGCCAGCTCCTCCTGCGTCCACGCACAGGACACACACTCTATCCATCATACTACTACTGACTTGAGAATTAAACTTTGAAAACAAATAGAAAAGCTAATTATGAGTCTCGTTAGTCTACCTGTGCTTCATCAACGGAGGCTGGCATGTGACTGAGTTGTCAACGACTTACTGGCTGTGTTCAGTGGTGGCTGCCCCTCCAAAACAAACAAATAAATGGTTGCTACGCTACCGAATGCACGAGTGTTCACATTCCTGTTATTAGAAAACGATGCTATACCTCTCAAATACAAAAACACGCAATGAATTTAAGAGTAAAGCTTTGCAAGGACACACAAACACATAAAAGATTTAAGAACTAGACAGAGAAAACAAATGGAAAAGCTAAATATGCCACTTGCTGTTCTCCTGGTGCTTCATCAATGAAGGCTGGTGGCTGATTCTCGCAGTCCCCGACAATGTAACAACCATGTACCCGTTGCGGACAAGAGATAACGCCTTTAACGCACCGTACAGCTACTAGAAAAGGTAAACTTGCCGCTCCACGTTCTCCATGAGTACGATATCGCTCTCCGTAGCTACGAATCCTCCATGAAAATGCGGAAGTGATCTCGGAGGCACTGCACAGCTAGTAGCGCAGGATTATTTACAGCTCAGCGTGCTTCATGAATAGGACCTTGCACTAAATAGCCATGCACCCACCATGTACCTGTTCTAGGTGTCAGATAATATCTCGAAAACACCACAGAGCTGATAACGCCGAATTACTTGCAGCTCCATGTGCTCGATAAAGATGCTGTCAGGCTCAATGGCCCCACATCCACCATCAATCAGTTGCGGACGTGAGATAATATCATAAAGACACCACACACCTAGTAGTGCCGGTTTACTTTCAGTTCCACATGCTCCATGAATACGAGCCCGTGCTCTACGGCTATGTAGCCACCACATACCTGTTGCAGACATGAAATAATACCTCGAAGGCACTGCGCAGCTAGTAGCACAGGTTTGCTTGTAGCTCCACATGCTCCATCAATATGATCTCGCGCTACATGTCCATGCATCTAACATGAACCTGTCATGTATGTTAAATTTCTCAAACGCACCAAACAGTTAGTAGCGCAGGATTACTTACAGTTCCACATAATTCTTATACAGTGAAGAGTCAAAGAAACTGCAACAAGTGCCTAATATCTTGTAGGGTCCCCGCGAGCACGTAAAGTGACGCAACACGACGCGGCATTGACTCGACTAATGTCTGAAGTAGCGATGGAAGGAATTGACGCCATGAATCCTGCAGGGTTATCCACAAACCCCTAAGAGTACAAGGGGGTGGAGATATCTTCTGAACACCACGTTCCAAGGCATCCCAGATATACTCAATAATGTTCATGTGTGGGGAGTTTGGTGGACAGCTGAAGTGTTCATACTCAGAAGAGTGTTTCTGGAGCCACTCTGCAACAATTGTGGACGGGTGTGGTGTCGCATTGTCCTGCTGGAATTGTCCAAGTGCGTCGGAATGCACAATGACATGGACGCAGGTGATCAGACAGTAAGCTTACGTACGTGTCACGCGTCAGAGTCGTATCTAGACGTATCACGGATTCAGTATCATTCCAGCTGCAGACGCCCAAGAGCATTACAGAGCCTCCACCAGCTAGAACAATCCTCTACTGACATGCAGGGTCCATGGATTCATGAGGTTGTCTTCATACCCACACACGTCGATCTGCCCGATACAATTTGCAATGAGACGCGTCCGACCAGGCAACATGTTTCCAGCCATCAACAGTCCAATGTCGGTGTTGACGTGCTCAGGCGAGGCGTGAAGCTTTGTGTCGTGCAGTCATAAAGGGTACACGAGTGGGCCTCCGGCTCCGAAAGCCCATATCGATGATGTTGCGTTGAATGGTTCGCAAGCTGACACTTGTCGATGGCCCGCCATTTAAGTCTCCAGCAATTTGCCGAATGGTTGCACCTCTGCCAAGTTAAACGATTCTCCTCAGTCGTCGTTGGTTCCGTTCTTGCAGGATCTTTTTCCGGCCGCAGCCATATTCGGTACACCCATGAAATGATCGTCCGGGAAAATCCCCACTTCATCGGTACCTCGGCGATGCTGTGTCGTACCGCTCGTGCGCCGACTGTAACACCACTTTCAAACACATTTAAATCTTCATAACCTGCCATTGTAGCAGCAGTAACCGATCTAACATATGCGCCAGACAATTGTTGTTAAAATGTTCAAATGTGTGTGAAATCTTACGGGACTTAACTGCTAAGGCCATCAGTCCCTAAACTTACACACTACTTAACCTAAATTATCATAATGACAAACACACACCCCCATGCCCGAGGGAGGACTTGAACCTCCGCCGGGACCAGCCGCACAGTCCATGACTGTAGCGCCTAAGACCGCTCGGCTAATCCCGCGCGGCTCACTTGTTGTCTTATATAGGCGCTGCCGACCGCACCGCCATATTCTGCCTGTTTACGCATACCTGTATTTGAATAGGCATGCCTATACCAGTTTCTTTGGCGCTTCAGCCACCACGTATCTGTTGTGGTCATGAGATTTCTGGAAGGCATCACATAGGTAGTAACACAGGTTTATGTGCAACTCCATGTACTCCACGAAAATGATGTTAGTCTCTATGGCCACAGAGTCACTACGTACCTGTTGCGGATGTGAGGTAATATCTAAAAGACTCCAAATAGGTGGCAGCACAGGCTTACTTGCAGCTCCATGTCCTCCATGAATACGATCTCGCACTCCATGGCTATGCACCCACCATGTACCTGTTTCGGATGGGAGATAATATCTCGAAGGCAGTATGCAACTAGTAATACAGGTTTACTTGTGGCTCAACATGCTTCATAAGTGTGAACTCGCGCCCTGTGGCCACTCAGCCACATCCTGTTGTGGACACGAGATAATATCTGGAAGGCACCACACAGCTACAAACACAGATTTACCTACAGAACCATGTTCTCCATGAATATAATTTCGCGCTCCACGGCCATGCAGCCATCACATACCTGCAGCGGACGTGAGGTATATCTCGAGGGCGCCCCGCAGGGAGTAGCGCAGATTCACTTGCAACTCCACGTGCTCCAGGAAATTGACTTCGCGCTCCGTGCCCACACACCCGTCCGTGTGGAAGTGCGCCACTGTGAGAACGCCTTGCCTTATCGACGTGTTGTCCCTTCAAACAGACGAACTGCAGTCAGTAGGTGAACCGGCCCTGTTAAAGGGAATGTCACAGCAAACCGCTCTGTCATGGATGAAATGCAAAGAGTACAAAGTTATCTACAGATCGTTCGCAAATCAGACTGCAGTAGTGAGAGTCGAAGGAAGTCAAAGGGAGATAGTAAGCTAGAAAAGAGTGAGACGCTCACCATTGTACTCCTGTTGTACATTGAGCGAGCAGTAAACTAGGAAGAAATTAAAGTTTACAGGGAAGAAACCCTTCAAACAGACGAACTGCAGTCAGTAGGTGAACCGGCCCTGTTAAAGGGAATGTCACAGCAAACCGCTCTGTCATGGATGAAATGCAAAGAGTACAAAGTTATCTACAGATCGTTCGCAAATCAGACTGCAGTTGTGAGAGTCGAAGGAAGTCAAAGGGAGATAGTAAGCTAGAAAAGAGTGAGACGCTCACCATTGTACTCCTGTTGTACATTGAGCGAGCAGTAAACTAGGAAGAAACTAAAGTTTACAGGGAAGAAACAAAATCTTTTAATATTCCGCTAGAGTCAGCTTTTGCGGAGCAGCAGTGGTCACGGAGCATCTCTGAGGTGCATTTGTTGTTTCTGCGGCAATAAATACTAAAACGTAAACGAAAGTGGTGTTGGAATGAAACCATATGATTAAGCATAATCAAATTTCATTAATCTTTACATCTTAAACTAAAGACGTAGTTCAGTATGCATCAAACATCAGTTGGCAAAGGCAAGTAATTACGACGCGGCTGAATCCATATGACCTTCACAAAAACAAGTAATTTTCGTCGTCTTAAGAATCAAACATTCATTCCGAATGTCATTTTTGTTCTCACACGCGTGTTTCTGTATTGAAGTGCGGTGATGGAGACAGATATAAGCACCACAAGAATTACACTTGAATTTATTCATTCGAGATTTTTAATCCTTATGACATGGTGTACATACCTCCTACGCCTTGGTCCCACTTATTTTTGCTTTCCCTATATGTCCCTCCCACCCTCTTAAATTCTTACAGTTTCGCAATGTCAAGATGATATAGTTAAAGGAAACCATTGATTTGACATTCTCTATTGCTAGTGCTTCTGAACCAGTTCTACTCTTGGAGCTTGAGAGGAACCTCGACGTCTCATTGCATTATGGCGATCACATTCATCATGGTTTTCACGGAAATGAACCACATCTGACCAAGGTTTTAAGTGTGATTTAAGGAAGATTTAGTGGCAGCAGTTTTAGACTGCACAACTACATAGCATTTTTTTGGGAATGTCTGACAAGGGAGATATAAATACAAAATTATGGATCTTCTTCACTAAAAAAGTTTGATAATATCTTAGGGGAGTTATTTAAGCTTTTAAAATAACTTCTAACGGTGTGTGTTGTGAGAAGCAATTGACAAATCAATGATGTATCAATTGTTTTGTAAGACGGTGCTGGGATACGGCTAAATTTAAACAGTGCCTTTGATCTGAATCGAACGAACCCATTCGATATGCATCGCCCCCCTCTGATTCACTTGTCATCGTCGTTGGCTACAGCTCGATTCTGAGTATGCATACGTTCTTCCAGCACGGAATGAGCCTGTCATCAACTCATGGTTGTATTTCAGATGACTGAACAGACCAATTCTGGCATTAAACATGCGTTCACACAAACCCCAGTGAAAGACTGGAGAATGTCGAGGTTGTAATCGATGGAGCTTTCTCGCCTGTTGCTTGGCCTCTTCGGGTCTGTGACGCTCTCCTTCAAACAAGTTGACAGCGGTGGGTGTTGTTTTCTCCACAGTGAGCGGTCCACAGCACAGTCTTCTCATGCATGTATATTTATACCAGTCTTCTTTATAACGTGTTTTAGTTGGCCCTTAAAACGTAAGAGGGACTATGAGGGCTACTGGTAGAGAAGAGTTCACAATAAAGGGAAGCCCTGTACCACTCATACGATGAACACGGCCTAAGCATTTCACTTGCCTCAGTGCTGTTCAAATACACTTTCTTAAAAACTGGAGTGTTGGTCATATTGTCCTCTGATTTAATGTTAAAGATGTATCTCACTTTTTGTTGGTGGAAGCGCTCTAGAAGTCGCGACAGCGTTTCCAAGCTTCAGTCATGCAGGGACGTGGAAATAGAACAGCTCTGTACACCATTAGTCTGATATGCAGCTTTACGTCTTCATTCGTAAAGACTCTGTGCATTATCCGTCCTAAAGCTGCAGGGACACCTCCAATCGTTTTATCAACATCCTGTTCTCACGTATACCATTTAGACGAGATTCTTCCAAGGTACGAAAAATAATCAACCTGCTCCACTGCCGTGTCTAAGAAGGAGAGGAGAATTAATCCAGGAACAGGTTGTGCGAATACCTTTGTTTTTTCCTCATTGATGGTAAGAACAAGACCCTGATCTCATGCAGTTTTAAGGCAGCTGCATGTTGTAGCTCTTCCTGTATAGGGATGGGAGATGCAGTGTCATTGGCATAAAGTAGTGGTTTCACCCGTGTAACCTGAGTAAGTCTTTGTGACCGAAGTCTTGCAAGACTGAAGAGATCTCCATCAAAAAGAAACTTAGTCTCTGTGCTTGGCCATTTAAAAATGATTTCTACTCCATGACAATTACGTGCAGTGCAAAGAGCGTTGGAGCAAGCCCGCAGCCATGTTTGAGTCCCTGAGGCCGATGCACACAATTGCCGTGAACAATCAGCCCACCCATGGCATCATGAAGAGCTTGATTCAGTTCCACATAGCGTTCAGGACATCCAGCATTTCTTAGTACCTTCACATGGCAGAACTAAGTACTGAATCAAAGGCTTTTTCCAGGCCATAGAAAACTACATTCAGAGGCTCCTGTTGCTCTTTAAATTTTGCCTGGAGTTGTCTAGCACAGAAACATTGAGATTCAAGTAGTAACCTCTCTGAAACAAATTTGCAGCCGATTTAATAGAATTAAAGCGAGAATTTTACCTTGCATTTGACAACAGCGATGTACCACGGTAGTTCCAAATGCACTACAGTTGCTTTCATTGAAGATAGTGAGGATGTTAGAGACTTGAAGATAGTGGTGTTGGTAGCAGCCTTGATTCTGTGTTTATCTTTTGACGATGCCACTTTGGGTCCGTTACATTAGGACATCTCATTCTGGAAACATGTCTTTCTTCTTTACAAAACCAACTGTTTCTTCAGCTGAGTCAGTAATAAACACCTGAAGTATGGTCCACTCCAGATTTTCATTCATAGTGTAGAATGGGTGAGTAACCAGATTATTTGAGATTGCGTTTCTGTAATCTGTAGCAGTGGCCTTAATTTGAAGTTTAGAAGTGTGAAACTTTCGTCTGAGCAGGATGTGGATGGATCTTTTTGGTTTGCGACTGACTGAGATCCTCAACCGGCAGCAAACGAGTTCTCATCTGTCCAGCAGTCATCGGCATTTCTTGCTGTCCTGATGACAAGAATATCCTTTTTATTATAATGCCTCGTGAGACAGTATGGGGTGTGCCAGCGCTACGAGCGAGGATGTATCTGGCACTTTGTTGATGGTTGTGTTTAACTGGTTGTAGGAATGATATTTAGTGTCTGCATCAGCCTCCAAGGTGAAAGCATATGCATAGATTAGAGTCATAAATTTACCTCAGAGAATTGAATTGGATGTTATGTAATTCTCTCGCCGACAGAAGATGGGATTAGCTGATGACCATTCACGAATATGGTCTTCACAGCGGATCCAACACCGTGAATCTGGCGTTTTCTCTCATCTTTTCTCTTCCAGAAAATCGTATGATCTGAACGGAATTTTTCAATTTTATCTACGCTGGAAAATCTCGTTTCACTTAAGGTGGCAGTACCAATGTTTATTCGAAAAGGCTTATGGATGACACGTGCTGTTCTTCTCTCACGCCTGTTATTGTATTCCAGATTAACTAATGTTTGAACATGTAACATCCCCTTACAAAACTATGAACGACTGTGCTGGTAAACGTCTACGTTATTTGATTTTCAAACAGCTGAGTAAAACTGAACGTAATCAGACATTTCTCTCTTTCCTTATTCTAATCATCAGTAAACTAGCACACAATATTTTTTTTTTAGCGCAACGCAATCTTACTTTCAATAATCCCTACAAAATAATGGCCCTGACTAACAATAACCTATACCTTTCATGAATCGCGTACCACACAAAAATCTTTGTTACTGGAACTACTGCAATACAGCGAGCGCCAATACTGCCAGTTAACTAAAAGATTCTAACTACTGAAGGCACTAACTACTGATAGGCACAGTTAGCAAATGGAAGATTTTGATAGAGAACAAACAATCTATTTACCTTAATAGTGTTCAAAAGTCATCAATTCATGACATCCATCTTTACTAATTTCCTTTTTCAGGCGGACACACGTCCAGATCGTCCGCTTGTAGTAACCTCTCAGAACTCTGGCATCTCTCTCTCCACATCCACCACTGCTGTCGGCTCACCTCCAACTGTCCAGCGCTACGCGCTGTTCACATCCAACTGCCCAACACTACACAAGGGAATATTCCAACAATGAGTCCCACCAGCCACAGACTGCACACAGCACAGTCAATGATTTTCATACAGAGCGCTACGTGGCGTTACCAACATAAAAACCTAAACAGCCTGCTTAAAAACATTCCAGGATCCTATCACTACATTTTTTGTAAGCTTAGTTTCTCGAGCGCATGAGGGCTGACCCGCTGTGTTCGCCCTCTCAGCAGGCTGAGAGTGTGACTACTGATGTTTAGTCCACATTTTCTAAGGCCTTCCTCGTTCTGGGTGGGCAGTTGCCTGTCCAAATCCAAATACAAGGCCAAATTCCTAAGTAGTCACGATGTCTGATAAAAACGAGCATCACACATCTGCTGCGAACGTGCATGTACGAATCAGATTCTTCCAGTTTCGCACAAAACCATGCCTCTACTACCATTATCCCATCACAGACTTCAGCTGAAGGTGAGACAGTAGGAAAAAGAAACAAGCGAGATTTTGTCTAAGGTAGATCTCAGCTCGCAGAGAAGGCCCCCAAGGGCTCAGCATTCACTTGCTGAGTACGGTCTTGGCGACCCCGGGGTCCTGAGTTGGGGACTGATCAGCGCCGCCAGTCTTCTGTCACCGTAACCCCCGGACATGCTTCAGCGACCACCGTACGGCGCGGCGGTGCAATGTTGTGTGCTGCGGGGAATGGTAATCTTGGCTTGTCCGCCTGGATTGCAAGGAAGGCCAACCTCTATAAAAACCCCTCAATCTTTCGGCGTGCTCCGCGCCCAGAAGATGCATGGCTGTTGGGGTGGAACAGTCGCAAGCGGGCAACCTCTGGGGCACCTGCCGCACCCCAGTTGTATAAGGCTGACTCAGGCTCGCGGGGCTCTGTCTGAGCGGACTTTTAGTTCCCTAGCTGCTCGTGGGACCGCAATGGACCCTTCGACCTCTACATTTCCCCCTACCAGTGGCTTGGGTGGGCCACTGGTAGGATAACACACCCCATCGAAAAAGCGGCTACGCGCTGCGAGTCCTCCAGCGCCTGGTGTTGCTAGAGATTTAACAGACTTTCGTAACGGAGCACTTGCTGATAATCAGAATGTGTTTTTGATATTAAACGTAAGGAGGGTAGCTTTGAGAGGGTTTCTCCCTTTTACATCCTCAAGGGTCTTGAGGGAATTGCAGGAACACTGAAATCTGTGAAGCGACTGCGCATTGGGACTCTGTTAGTTGAGACTTCCAGTTCCCGTCAAGTCGCTTGCCTTTGGAAAGCAACCTGTCTAGGAAAGTACGCTATCGAGACTGAGCTCCACTCCACTTTGAATTATAGTAAGGGTGTTGTGACGTGTAGGGACTTGGTGGATATCCCCATAGACGAGTTAAAATCTGAGTGGGCTGACGAAGGTATTATTGACGTGCAGCATATTATGAAACGAGTCGATGGGGACCTCGTCAAATCTGACTCGTTTATTCTTACGTTCAGTTGCCCGAGACTCCCAGAGCATGTTAAAGCGGGGTTCTTACGTTTGCCAGTACGGTCATATTTCCCCAACCCAATGCGCTGTTTTAAATGTCAGCGCTTTGGGAATACTACGTTGGGGTGCAATGGGATAGCCACTTGTGGTAAATGTGGTCAGCCTGCCCATGACGGAGCCGATTGTTCATCGCCTGTGAAGTGCGTGAATTGCACTGGGAGTCACCCTGTCTGGAGTCGGATCTGCCCCATCTATCTCGAAGAACGGAAGGTACAGGAGATTAAAACATCCAAGCGCATCCCCTATGGTGAGGCCAAGAAGCTCTTTAAGGCCATGCAACCTTCTGTGTTTTCAACATCTTTCGCTTCTGCTCTGAAAAAATCGGTAAAAATGGCCACTGTTGCTAAGCAAACGGAGGTTGCTAGTGTTAGCATTAATACCTGCGTTTGCCAGTGCACTTGTGCTTCTGCGGTTGTTTTGCAAACCTGCGGCTCTCCCCGCTGCCTCGGACAAGGCCGTGGTTGCTGACATTGGGGTACTTCCTGCCTCTCCCCATATGGCGCCTTCTGCTCAGGCGAGTAAAGCTCCTACTGTTGACAAGGCTCTGCATTCTAAGCCCCCCAAGACAAAGATGCAAAAGGGGAAGGTTTTGCTACCTGAGGAGACTAGTCAGGGTCGGTCCGATGACGAGGCCATCGTACTGTCTGACATCTCCCGTGGGTCGTCATCGGAGCTGATGGACATTGATGTCGACCGGGGGCGATCTTCTCGCCCCAGGAATAAATCTCTGGCCAGTATGGGCTCTCCTCCAAAGCACAGAGGCAGGGTGAAAGTTCAGCCAACCTGATCACTGCCTCCCCTATTACAGTAAAACCTAAATGGGTTCAGGACGCATGTGGCCGAATTACAACTCCTTGTACGAGAGTGCCCTTTGCGCTTATGTCTCCAAGAGACACATTTTCGAGCCACTGATGCTCCTTCTTTACGGGGCTATACCGTATATCGGAAAGATGATCTGACGGGGGAAAGGGCAAAGGGTGGTGTTGCGGTTTTTGTCCGTGACATGCACCCCTCATCTCAGCTCCCTCTCGTCACCGATTTGCAAGCAGTTGCGGTTGACATTCTTGTGGGTCTGAGGTTCACAGTCTGTTCAGTTTATTTACCGCCTCAGGATGCAATAGACTCTGAGGCTCTCACAGACCTTATTAGCCAACTCCCCCGCCCATTTCTTCTTCTGGGGGACTTCAATGCTCATAATGTCTTATGGGGCTCTCCGACTACTTGCCCCAGGGGTCGCATTCCGGAAAGCCTCATGAAGTCTTAAGAACTGTTCATCCTCAACTCTGGTGCTCCCACTCATTTCTGTACTGCTTCCGGATCGTCATCGGCTATTGACCTTTTCTTTTGCTCTCCAGCACTCGCCGATTCTGCTCTGTGGGAGGCTGCTGCTGACCTCCATTCTAGTGACCACTTCCCCCTTTGGATTCGCCTCCTGGAAGAGGCTGTGGCATTACCAGTGCCGCCCCAGTGGCAACTCTGCAGAGCTGACTGGACACTTTTCAGCCAACTGGCTGTTTTGGAACACCGTGCCAGCGTCCACGAATGGGTAGACCATGTTACAGCCATGATCTCCTATGCTGCTGAATTGTCAATCCCACGGTCATCCGGTCATCCCAAGAGGCGTCCTGTCCCTTGGTGGACCACTGAGTGCCGCTCAGCCATCCGAGCCCGCCGTGCAGCTCTGCGCCGCTTTAAGTGCCGTCCCTCAGCTGACCATCTTGCGGACTTTCGGGTAGCAAGGGCCAAAGCACTGCGAGTGATTAAAGAGAGCAAGCGACGGTCATGGCAATCATTCTTGAACTCCATTTCTCGCTCCACTAGTTCTACGAAAGTATGGGAAGCCATCAGGAGGATTTCCGGGAAACTCAGCCAACTCCCTGTTATTGCATTGCTGCATCAGGGATGTCTCCTCACGGCCCCGAGAGACATTGCCCAGACACTGGCCATGCATTTTGCGGACTCTACCGCCGCTATTAACTGTGATCCAGGTTTCTGCCGCTGCCGAACTGCCATCGAGAGGGGTCACTTGGACTTCCGGTCTCTAAATTCTGAACCCTACAACTGCCGCTTCACAATGTGGGAACTGGATTCGGCGCTGTCTGTGGCTCATGATACTGCGCCTGGTCATGATCAAATCCGGTACTGAACTGTTTTAATATGATATGGTTATCTGGCACGTACCCTGACTCTTGGAGGGAGGACGATTTTGATTCCCCTCCTCAAACCAGGGAAGGACCGAACGCATCCCAGTAGTTATCGGAGTATTGCTTTGAGGAGCTGTGTTGGGAAGACGTAGGAACGCATGGTCAACCGTCGCCTGGTTTGGCTGCTCGAGACCAGGCAGCTCCTTAGCCCCTCTAAGTGTGGCTTTCGGAGATGTCGTTCCACTATAAACAACTTGACCCTGCTTGAGGCCGCCATCCAGCAGGCCTTCCTACGCAACTAGCATTGTCTAGGTGTCTTCTTTGACATTAATAAGGCGTATGACACTACTGTGTGTTTATCCTCAATCAACTCCATGAGTGAGGCTTTCGTGGCCGTCTCACCATCTTCATTCGGTCCTTTCTTTCTCACCGCCTCTTTCGGTATCGGGTTGGTAATGTGCTATCTGATTTGTACGTGCAGGAGAATGATGTTCCTCAGGACAGCGTTTTAAGTGTCACCCTCTTTGCCATCGCTATTAACAGTATCACGTCCACTATCCGGAGTCCTGCCCAATGCTCCTTGCTTGTGGACGATTTTGCTGTTTTCTGTTCTTCCCCCAGTCTTGTCACTGCTAGTCGGCAGTTGCAGCTTACGATAAAGCGCTTAGAGGCATGGACTGCAAACACGGGTGTTACCTTTTCTGCAGACAAATCTGTGTGTGTTCATTTTAATCGTTCTCGGCGTCTTTTTACCTCCCCTGAATTGCGCCTGAGGGACACCGTTCTTCCTTTTAGAGATACTGTGAGGTTCCTGGGCCTCACTCTTGATTCCAAGTTGTCGTGGTTGCTTCACCTTAAAGACCTCAAGGTGCGGTCCCTGAAGGCACTGAATATTTTGAAGTGTCTGAGCCATCGGTCCTGGGGAGCAAATCGGGCGCGTCTGTTGCAGTTTTATAGGGCTTTCGTCCGATCGCGTCTTGACTATGGTTGCACCGTGTATGGGTCAGCAAGGCCTTCGCATCTGAAGATCCTTGACGCAGTACACCATGAGGGTATCAGGCTGGCCACTGGTGCCTTCCGTACCAGTCCCATCCCCAGCCTGTGTGCTGAGGCAGGGGAACCGCCGCTCGCCATCCGGCGGAAACTCCTCATGGTGCGACGGGTGTGTCATTTCCTTGCCTGTCCTACCTCCCCTGCGTACCCTACCGTTGCCCGACCGCCTATGGAACGTCTCTTTTCCAGTCGTCCCAGGGCAACGAGACCATTTGGCATTCGTGCCAAGCATTTGCTTGGGTCCCTTGGTGTGGAGCGTGTGGCCCTACAACGACAAGGTTTTACCCGCCTGCCTCCCTGGTTGCTCCAGAGGCCCAGCGTCATTTCAGACTTGTCGGAGTACCGGACGAGCTGCACTCTTGCGTTTGTTTTTACCTCCTTATTTTCCGATATTTTTCCCCAGCATCCCGACCATGTACAAGTGTTTACGGATGGCCCTAAACAGGTTGACTCTGTTGGTTGTGCTGTTGATTTCCCTGATCGAGTCGTCAAGTTACGGCTTCCTGCGGCGTTTACCATCTTTGATGCGGAATTGTTTGCGATCTTGCGGGCATTGAAGCAGATGTGTTCCCAGTCTTAAGTTCCTCATCTGTTCTGCCTCCCTGAGTGCCCTTCAGACCATGCAACACTTGTACCCAGCGGATACGGTCGTCCAGAACATCCATGATGCCCTACTCCACCTGCAACGGCAGACGAAGGAGGTTCCTTTCTGCTGGGTGCCGGGGCACGTGGGTATTAGGGGAAACGAACTGGCGGATGTGGCTGCCAAAGATGCAAGTTCCCTCCCTCACGTTGTTGAATGTGCCGTCCCCCTCCATGCTGTTACCTCCCTCCTGCGTTTTCGTGTTATGCGTCAATGGGAAGAGGAGTGGCTGGCAGTTGGTGACAATAAGCTGCGTCTGGTCAAGGCCACCACGCGGCCATGGCGTACGTCCTACCAGTCATGCAGGCGGGATGAGGTTCTCCTGGCTCGCCTCCGCATCGGGGACAGTCCCTTAACGCATGGTTTTTACTCCGGCGGGAGGACCCCCACAATCTGCAGTGCTTGTAACGTCCAGATTACTGTCCGCCACGTTTTACTTGACTGTCTTTTATTCTCTGACCAGAGGGCGGTGGTTTCTTTGCCACCGGATTTGCCCTCTATTTTGCAAGACTGTGGTTAAGGTCTTACGGTTTCGTGTCCTGTCCAATATGTTGCCTCGGATTTTAGAGAGAGGGTTTTAATGTGCTGCTGGGTGACTGGCTCACACAGGTTTTAGGTAAGAGGTCCGTCAGTCGTGATTACCTCCTTGTTTCCATTCGACTTCAGTTCTCCTTTCCTTGTGTTTCCTTTCCTTTTTTAGTGTGTCCCTTCTCCTCTTGTTTTGCCTCCGCATGCGAGGATTTGGAACTGCGTCAGGGCTGTGTCTTTTAGCCGTTCTTCTTGGTCGCTGTTCGTCTTAGTCCCTTCACAGCATGTGTTCCTGTTTTTATGCGTTTGGGCGCTGATGACCACGCTGTATAGCGCCCGTAAACCTCAAACCACACACTCGCAGAGAAGTAAGCCACACGTTATGGTCTCGGAACGTTGGTCTGCGCCTCAAACGAAATGAGAAGTGCAAGATCCAGTCCTGCGACTGCAATGAAATGACACAGAGTCGAAATGCCATAAACCTGCTTCTCCACAGCATTCTTTCTGGTTTGACCTTATCCACCTGCACGACCGGTGAGTGGGTTCCTCCTCCGTCCATCTTGTCGTTGCTCCAAAAATACAGGGTTGCTTCATCCGCCAGCTCAGCCATTCCGATGATGTTCGTCTCCGCCTTCACTGTCGTTGAAGTCTTCATTGTGCCCTGGCAAGTGGCTCACACAAGATACTACCACGCAGGTCAGGTGAACCAAGATTTTCTTTAACGATGTGTTACTGCTCACCATCTTCCTTTCTCAACCAGGCTTTGGGGCAGATTTGGTGGAGTATCAGATAAACTGCATGTACTAAACTGTGGTCAAAGTAAACAGAAGAAGAAGTGTTGACCCTAACAAGTAAGCGGAGGGCGTGGTTCTTGTTGAAGTGAACAATACTAACAGAAGACCATACGTATATAAATACTGAAGTGAAAGAGCGGTGGCTCAGACCATCATCCATTACAAAATATACCACAGGTGCCACGGCAAGTGACACGCAAATGTAATAGTTCACTTACCCACACACTCGAGAGGAGTGAAAATCGTAACAAGAAATCTGTATAATTAAACAGTTGCCACAGAGTGAGCAGCAAAGTCAACGGGGAAAAGCATACAATAGTGTGGTAACTTACGAGATCACTCAAGTAAATTAACGTATGCTGTTTGGCTGATCTAATGTTGTAATTTATAATATTAGAGGCCAAGATCACTTGACGTGAAATAGTTTATTTCACGACCGGTTTCGACAGAAATCAGTTGTGGTCCTCAGATTCTCTGATATCCCAGAAATATAATTACACATCAGTCTCGTTAGCATACGCAGAACATGCTCTAGTCCTCAGCAACTGCGGACGGCATAAGTCCTGAGGAAGCTGCCACAGCCCGCACACTGTATGAATTTTTTACCTCAGCAATGCTATGGGTCGGTACCTATCGAGACTTTTGTTCTGCCTCGCGTCCTAACTCAAGTCTTTTCACCTACGCGTCCAGGCCAAGAGCATTTAACTTCTTTGCGTCCCAACCAAGAGTACTGTTCCGCTCTGCGCCACCACCAAGAGTAAAGTTAAAACGACATTCCTCTGAGTCATCTGCAGAAAGGTAGATACACGATTTGTGAAAACTTCTAACATTTTGATCTAATTTCCACTCTCTTCTACGTGATATCCTTATCTCACTAGTCAGTCCCCGGACCACCTTCTACTGCTAGCACTCTGTTTACACCGTTCTAATGGAAAGCCACTTTCGAAACGCATGAAAAGTGTGTTAAGGAAAGCATTATATTTGGTGTCTATGTTATCGGTATTATAAGCATCCTGCCACTCTTGCTCCTTAACGAAGTTAAAAAAGCTCTCTATTGCCGCTGGATTAACTCTTCTACATAGTTTGTAATTATATATAACATTAGTATGAGTACAAAAACCTTTTGCTGCACGGAGGAGCCACGCGGTTTAAGGCGCCATGTGGCGGATTGCACGGCCCTTCCCGCCAGAGGTTCGAGTCCTCCCTCGGGCATGGAGGTCATCAGTCCACTAGACCTTAAAACTACTTAAACCTAACTAACCTGACATCACACACATCCATGCCCGAGGCAGGATTCGAACCTGCGACCGTAGCGGTCACGCGGTTCCAGACTCTAGCGCCTAGAACCGCTCGGCCATTACGGCCGGCCACGCACGCACACACACACACACACACACACACACACACACACACACACACACACACACACACACACACACAAGAAACCTTTTAGTGTTAAAATTTGTGCATCATGATCTGAAAGGCCACATACTCCAAATTTTCCGGTTGATTCTAGAAGTTAAATTAATAACGTACGTAACTGCGGACAATCCAGACCGATCATGGCTGTTATTATGTACGAATAAGTGTGTACAGATGTTGATTCCGCTGTCGTCTTCGTATGTTTTTCGCCTTTGAATGAAGCGTAATTTTACTCTGCATGTCATTTTCATAACGAGGCTCGCTGCATTTACACGCAAGCAAGGTTCACTAAACCTGCTGTCTTAGAGACTACGTTTTTAACAACCGTCTTAGTTCATCCAAGGCCCTACCCACATCAACTTTGTCTAGCACGGTAATGTCCGTTTCTAACTTAATCGTTAGTAAAATGTCGCAGCATCGCCCACAAATTCCCCATGGGTAATGCTATCTTTAGTTTCTTTGCAGCCAGTAAATTTTCTGTCGGCAGCATTGAGTTCTTCAGCCGTTCCTAAGCATACACCTACGCTATTTAAACGTTCCTCTGAAGGCTAATCAGCATCTCGCAATGACATAACCTTCACGCGTTCTCTGCTGATGGCTTCAGTTGGAATCTGTTGTACATTTCGACCGTAAACAGAAACACATTCGCAGGATTCTCATCACATGCACAGTGAAGGCGGTCGTACATCATACTTGTTAGAGAGTTAGTAGTAGTGTTACGACTGTGAGCCAATAATTTACAAAAAAAAAAAAAAAAAAAAAATATTATAGAAAGTACTACAGAAAGTAGCTTCCGTTTCTAACAAAGCCACGTATCGTGACTCCTCTTCAAAGAGCACTGGGCCGATAATTATCAAACGTCTACAACTCCCCGGTATGCGCAGTTTGCACCATGAGCAAAGTTAGCGATATGTGGGCGTATCAGTATATTAGTTGTAGGCGTCAAATCAGAAATACCTATATTCGAGATCTTTTTTCTTTATATAATTCACTTTCTAATGTAAAAAATCGTGTATAAGCAGGTGGGAGTGAAGTGTGAATAGGTGTGGAAAACAGCGAACGTTATTACAAAGGCAAAAGGGAACAGACTAAAGATAGCGAAATGGGCAAAAATCTGAAGTACAGGACATAAACAATAGCAAATCTTGGAAAAGTATTTTAAAAGTTAACAATTGAGAAACAAACCCTTCGGAAAACTTCTTCCTATTACTTTGCAGATGACGTGCTGTCAGATGATAAAAGGTCTTAAAAACAAGCGGACCTACATAAGTAAACTTTCTCAATTAATTAATACAGCTACGTATGAGCAGTCTAAGCGAAGTTAATTTAAAAACCATGTTACAGTTTTTAGGCCAAAAACGAAAAAAAATTATATTTTACAGAAGTAAACCGCGGTCCACAGAAGATGGCACATAAGTATCGAAACAGGTTTGGGTAAATGCAAAAAAAAAAAAATCTATGGTTTGCTGAGTTGAAACAACTCACCAAAAAATGACCCAATATTCGTTAGTTAGTATTTCATTTCAAGGTAAATGTAAAATAGAAGTAAAACAGTACTAGCAGCGAGAGTTGTACCACTGACTTCGTCATTACAAGACTTAAACGCACAGTCTGCTACTCGCGTCTAAAAGGGCCTCTTTCTAAAACCCCATCGTGAGATTGTTACATGTGTTCTTGTGCGTTAACTCCAGTAGTGTGCACCTCTCAAATTTTCACATAAATTGTATACCAGGGTCGCATTGACATTCAATTATTTGCTGGAGGAATTTCTCGTATATAGACTTATAGTGAAATTGGTGTCTCATATAACACATTTTGTTTCACATCTGTCATGTTCTTTTTCAAACAATATTAGTATTAACACATCCCAAATTCAAGACTAAGTAAAAACTGCCTACGAAGTTGTTCAATGCTGAAACTTGAAATTTTTATTTGCAGTTTATTACATGAAGACGCTACTCATTTCATAATATGCATGTATAACACAAATATTTTGAGGTGTTCTATTCATTATTTCAATACTCTTGAAATATGGACTCTAATGTTATAGGTAACTGGGAATCTCTTCTATTAGGGACAAGCTGTGTTCCACCAGTGAACATTCTGTATGTTCTTGAACGCTGTCTGAAATTAGGCATGCTCATCAGGCTTAACACTGTCCATAACTGCTTCAGGAGCATCGCGTTCAGGATCAGTTTCATCACGAAAGTCAACTACGTCACGTTCACGGTTGAGTTCTTCTAACAGTGCTTCCCGTATAACATCTTCCGTCCGTAAAATGTCATTGTATGTGTCATTTACTCAGCAAAGGTATGCTTGCGCGATATCTACAGCAGGGTCACAGTGTCTCTCCGGAGACCATTTCTGTCAAATTAATGAAACCACTTTGTCTCGCAGCTTCGAACGTCAATCCTCTATTAGGTCTCATTCAGTGCTGAAATTACATTGATGGCAGCGGGCTGTTTATTTGCAGAGCAGCATGCGCAGTAGCAAACAGTAACAGTAAGTGATTGACCCTGGTATAAGCTTTTAGGATTAACAATGAAAGGTTTTTACGTCATTATGGAAATTGTGAAATGCACAGTGTGTGTGTGTGTTTGTGTGTGTGTGCATGTCTAAGAGGGAGAGATCGTGACAGGTATTACACCGCGTTACCGAAGCGCAAGAGGTTTCCATGACCTTAACACAGCCATTTCCGAGTTCAGAGGAATTCATTAGTGGAACAGCTCACATTGACAGTGGCAGCGGCTGTTAAGTCGTGACTCCCTGTGACACGTAATATCTAGAGGTTGAGGCACGGACCACTGGCAGCTCTCTGGTTTAATTACACATTTGCCCTCACAGGTAGCGGCGCTCTCGAGGCAGGAGATCCAAAGCAGTTAACAGGGCTGCAGACAAACTTGCGTTCGGTCCGGTCATATCATTCCGCTAACTGTGAATTGTGTTGATTAAACTCAGCTTTTCAGGAACCTTACTCTCCTGGTTTCTGCTGCTTGTTTGCACCACACAAAGACAAGTGAATAGTTGAAACATGATCCTTCCAGTAGACTGTTGATCCTCGAATAATAGTTTCATTTAACACTATAACATTACTCAGATACTAAAATGAACGAACACGCAACACTCGCAGTCTCTCTCTCTCTCTCTCTCTCTCTCTCTCTCTCTAGTGGCCAAAACTAAAGCACTAAAGCAATGAACTGCTATTTGGCGGTCCGGTGTCTTATTCACGATATAATCATACAGATTGTCATTAGATCACCAGATGTCGCAACGATCGCGTTCTGCACGGAAGATGGCATTTCGATCAGGGGCAGTCACATCAGCAATGATGTCATGGCGCCTATCAAGCGGTGTAGTGTTTCCAGGGTATTCCCACATCCGCAATCGCCGTACGCACAGCCGGCCTTTGTGGACGAGCGGTTCTAGGAGCTTCAGTCTGGAACCGCGCGACCGCTACTGTCGCAGTTTCGAATCCTGCCTCGGGCATGGATGTGTGTGATACCTTTAGGTTAGTTAGGTTTCAGTAGATCTGAGTTCTAGGGGACTGATGCCTCCAGATGTTAAGTCCCATAGTATGCAGAGCCATTTGAGCCATTTGAACCGTGCACACAGTCACAGACGGTGTAGTATGGAACGGAGAAGACCCCTACGGACTCTCTGCTGTGGAATGCCATAGGAAGAACGGAAGCAGGAGAGTCACAAACTGATGTGGCCCAATGACTTAATGCGGATCGTTCTGTTGTTTCTCGGATGAGGCGACAGTCTATAGAGACCGAAACTGTATCCAGGATATCGATCACATGTGGCATCTGTAAGAATGGACCCTTTTGTGGGTGTAAGGACACAATGGTACCGCGTTATTACTGCACTGCAACTGACACCAGATGTCGCAGCATCCCCTGGACGTGTTTTATCGAGGCAAACGGTATAGAGAAGGCTTCAGAAGACTGGCCTCTATTATTGGAGACCTGCTGCCTACCTCCGACATGTCTTCACAGAAGGGACAGTCTAGAGTGGTCAATATGCCACTTGGACAGTCGAACGGTGGGCCAATATTCTTTTCACAGATGAGTCTAGATCTAGCTTCGAAGGGGATTCTCGACGGATTCACATTTAGAAGGCACATGGAACACGATTTCAGGACCTAAAGATTATGGAAAGAGACCGATATCGAGGAGGATCTCGAATGATATGGGCAGGGATTATGTTAGCCACTCGAACACCTCTTCGTGAAATTTTACGGGTGAATCAGCAAAATCCAAATCCTGTCAGGACCGTGAAGACATCTTGGAATCACAAGCAAGCTTGATGCGAGTTGCTGTGGGCCCAGACTTTGTACTGATAGGCGATAATTCTCGACCTCACGGAGAACAGGTTTTAAAAAAAACAGAATATATTGTACACTTGGCGAGGACTGCTCGGTGTCCCGATTTGAATCCCATAGAGCATGTCTGGGTTGCACTAGGGAGACGCGTTGCATCGCGTCAGCATCCACCGACCACCCTCCAAGACTGTTAGCAGTTCTTCATGAAGAATGTTCGTGTATTCCACTCACCCCAAGTCACTACCAGTTGCTGCTTAAGTTGTGTCAAGCGAGAGCTCATTGGAGGGCAGGGTGAAGGTCTGTTATGTTTTCTGATGAAAGCTGGTTCTGCCTCGGTACCAGTGATGGCCGTGTGTTGGTTGGAAAGAGGCGAATTAAGGGTCTTCCACTAATCTGTCGGAGTGCTAGACACATTGGTCCTTCACGTAGAATTACGATCTGAGTTGCGATTTCGTATGAGACCAGCAGGAGCATTCTCGTGGCTGTCTCTCGTGCCCTCATTGAAAATTTCTATGTCAGTCTAATGATTTCGACCTGTGATGCCGACACTGACGAACAGAATTCCAGGAGATGTTTTCCGACAGTACAGAGTTCGCTAAAATACCACTGCTGTAACACAACACGCACTATAGAGTGTCGAAATGTTCCCTTGGTCTCGATTACCAGATGTGTCTCCTATAGAGCGGATGTGGGACATAATCGGACGACAACTCCAGCATCATTCACAAACAGTATTAACCGCCCATGTATTGATCGATCAAGTGCAACAAGCATTGAACTACAGCCAACCAATTGACATCTGGCACATGTACAACAAAAAGTATGCACGCCTTCGTGCTACATTTAACGTCCTGGCGGTTTTATTGCTCATTAATGTACCAGCATTTCACATTTGTAATGGGTTATGTCGCGCTTGGGTTAACCTGTGATGTTGTAATGTTAATCACTTAAATACGAGTAAGTTACCAAGACAATTGTGTTTCCGAAATTTCGTTATTGTACATTAATTATGTTTTTGCGTTTTTATTCTTCTTTCTCCGTGACATCGTACTTTTTGGACAGGGACATTGGTCGTCGGTGCCCCAGTGATAAACTAACATAGTTCCAATCCCATGGTTCCCACCAAGATTTTAATAAAATTTTCTTTGGTTGTTAGACGAATGCCGGGACTGTAAGTTCTGTCCCAAGTCTAATTTGAGATCCCCTCTGCCACACCTCCAGCTTACTGGGATATTTGTGTGAAAAAAAACATGATGTTCTACAACGGCCAGCCCAGCTATCCTAAAAAAATTAAAAATAATGGTAGCAGATTTGCAGCTGAGTACGGCATGGAACCAACCCATTGTGAGATTAATTTAGATTGAAAATGGATAATATTGGAAATTCCATGATGCTGTTGTATGTAGAGGAATCACAACGATAAAAATTATAGTGAAATACAACGAGACCTGCAATGGATCGACCATTGGTGCACACATTGGCGGTTAACAACTAACACCAACAAATGTAAAATACTGTGCATAACTTGGAGAAAAGGCATGTTACTCTATGATAAGATGTCCAATCATTCACTTGAAGCAGTCACATTCGTTTAATCTCTGTGAGTACGCTTACGCAGAGATTTGCAATAAAACCAGTAATATAAGTGACTGGAGTAAAGGAAAATGCCGGAGACTCATTGGAAAAATCCTCAGGAAGTGCAGTCCACCAGGAATGAAGTAGACTACAGAACTCTCGTTCGAACTACACTGCTCTACTCTTCGTAAGTATCGTAACCTTATCAGATATGATTGACAGAGTTAATAGACAAGATCCAAAGGATAGTAGCACGTTTACTCATAGGTTCTTTAGTAAGCACGAAAGAGTCACAGAGATATACAACCAGTTCCATAGGCAGATGCTGAAAGTGTAGCGTTGTGCATCATGATGTAGGCTCTTACTAAAATTCCGAGAACGTAAGTTCCTAGCAGAGTCCACTAATGTACTGTTTTCTCTTACGCATATCTCACCGGCATTAAGCCTAGAATTAAAGAGATTCCAGCTCACATGGAGGTCAATCAATTTCGAGCACGAAAGGGGGGAAGTGACAATGATGCGCAATGGACCTACCACATTCCTTATCCATTCTTGTGGACTATGGTTGTAGACCTAGATGTAGAACTGATACTTCGGATTGAAATCGGAGTTCGTACATGGAAAAACGTTACCAAATACGCCACGTGGGATGCTCTTTCGTAGACCTCTTATTCTCCATCAGAACTCTCGCAATCCATATTCTGTACTCATTAGAACTTTGATCCCATTTGACAGATCCTGTAACTCTACTTCACATTTCCTAAGGACAGTAATGACATCAACAAATCTTGTCAGTGATATCGTGTCACCATGAATTTTAAACCCACTCTTGAACATATTTCTTATTTCTTTCACTGCTTCTGTGATTTACAGATTGAACAGTAGCGTGGAAAACTACACCACTTTCTTACACCCATTTTAAACCGAGCTCTTCATTCTTATCTTCCATTCTTTTGTTGCCTCTTGATACTTGTTTGTATTATATATATTACCCATAATATCCTACAGCTCATTCCTATTTTTCTCAGAATTTCCTACATCCTGCACTATTTTACATCGTGGAACGCTTTTTCTGTGTTGACAGATCAAATGAATATATCTTGATTTTTCTTATGTCCTGCTTCCAACATCAAAACTCCATATCGTGCCTTTATCTGTCCAAAAGCTAAACATATTGTTATCCAACAGATCCTCCATTTTATTTTCCTTACCTGTGTATATTATTATTTTTAGTGATTTGGGTGCATGAGCCGTTAAGTTGATTGTGTGGTAGTGCTCCAATATATCTTCCCTTGTTATCTTGACGGTTATATTGTCCTTCTCGTCAAATCTATCAAAGTTTATGAATATAAGCTGCCAATTTTTACTAATGTAATAAGTGTTTAGGACGCCCTGAAAATAAATAAAACACGAGTAAGTAGTAATGTTAAATATTCACTCGGAAACAGTGCTACGACACAATGAGGGTGGCCAAGAAGTGGGTCAAACATACGTGTCACCTCATGCAGGAGAGAAAGTAGTTTGGGCTGGCCATGGTCACTGACCTAGAATAACAGAACTATATGTAACAGCTACTGATACAAGTAAGTGTCAGCCCAGGTAGGGCGTTTCCAGACTATTCAAATAGGTTCGATGATGCTGCAGTAAACTACGAGAAGACTACAAATTCGAAGGAGCAACTATTGATTTTCTGGTAAATATCCAGCCACAGTTATTGCCTTGAGTTTTCTGCCTGTCAGTAAAGCACAATTTCTGTAGAGTTTCACTCTAGAAGTAGGAACGAATATTAGTATTTCTGTGTTTCAGAATATATAGAGCAACAAATATTGATAGGTGGCATGCCACTCTCTCATTTTAACAAAACTGTCAGATTAATATTCATAATTTAGGTCATTATCTCGGTGTTCTTTAGGACTACATTTGATACGTGTCGTTTGTGACATTTTTAAATGAAGAAATTGTGGGCAGGATGTTCAACTAACTTAATATGTGGCCTTTAGAGAAGCTGTACTGAGGGACCGTATTGGAGGCGATGGATAACAGGTACAGAGATGAATTGAAAGCCATAAATACTGAATCCAGTGACCTGGCTGTGCGAATGATTCAGGGAAGCCGCGCTGTGGACTGTTCCTGCAGAGGGACTCAGGCCTTGGAACTTCCATCCTTCACTTAGGGTCAGAGTAGGAGGGTGCCAGCTCACAAAACATTTTACCTGGGCCAGGCGACAGTCCATTGTGAAGGTGACCAGTTGGAGGAAAGTGGGTGGAGGAAGCCATTTAAGAGAGACTGCTGTAATCTGAACTCTTGTGCAAACGGTGGGAAGGTCATAAAAGGGCGAGCATTCTCATTTTAGAAGCTGGGACGATACAGACAGAGCAGGTGGTACACGTGTTTAGTGTAGGCAAGACAGTAACTCCCCTTGAAGCCAGGAAGTCCCCAGGTTCTTTTAGAGAGCGGCAAAAACATATATTTCACGGGCACAACTGTCTGGGAAGCTTAACAGCCTTCTTTCAGAAACTGAAAATGGCCAGCCTAGAAAGATTAGATCTCTTCATAAATGAGGGACTGTGGTCCCATTTAGATAGATGTTTTTACAGGGAGAACGAAGTCTCATTAGTCTAAAATCTTCTATTTTCAGACAAAAAAGATTTTCAGTCAAAGATTGGCTCCTCTCAGGATATGAAAAGCAGAGGCTTGCTCCCCCGGCATGGTAAACATGGTGCTGTGTCTGGACTGACTACCAAGCCAACAGAACAGTCAAGAGGGGAGATTCAATAAGTAGCGAGTAGTTCGATTAGTCTGTAGAATGTGGACAGTAGAACAGCATCTCTGACATATCACGTGTGTCTTAACGGCCCCTTATTGTTAGAGGGCCCGCACAACCGACATGCAAGATGGGCTGCCGGCCCCCTTTCAGGAGGGAGGAGAGAAACATCGCCAGCGGACAGTAACAATAATAGACTTTCCAAATAAACATGGAATTACCAGACAACATGTGACAGTGTTCCACCAATCGGAACTCATTTGACTCTTGTAGCTCTCCGCCGACCTGGCTTTATAAGCACGCCTAGACCGGCAGACCGGCAGTGTTCACTAAATTCTAGGAATAGCTCCAGTCAGTACTTAAGCCCGCAGTAGCATTGAGTAGAACGTTGTATTTTGTATTTTATAGTGCAGATTTTGGTCAGTATTTTCTCCCATTGTCCTGTTTCATTATCTAGTTGGCCCCCACAAGAGTTGTGAGGGTTCTTTTCTGTTTGTTCTTGTGTTTTACACTTAGTGTATGCTAAGAAGGCGTTTCCTTTAATTACAATGAAGTGTATTAAAACTGACTGTTAGTTGTTTCCTGCCGCAGGACACTACAGCATGTCACGAAGGAGAACTTATACGTCCTGATTCAGCCGTCTGACATTTAATACCAGCATGCATCATCGTGCCTGTGAATCAAATTGGTTTGGGCAGACCAGCGACCCGATGCACCTCACACTGAAATCGGCTGGGATTTCAGGTCTCTGATAAGGACGTTTCTAACAATCAGAAAGCCAGTCGGCGTAGTTTGAAAATTTTCATGCACGCATTACAACATTACAGCTGATGGAGAGCGCCGCTCCTGGCCTACAGTGGGCCGTTTTCTGCAGCTGCTTAAATCGAGGTGAAAGGGTGAAGTATTGCTCCACCGGCGTAGGGTTGCTGAACGATATTCACAGTTCCCTGTTCTCCGGTGAACCACAGTCAGTGGTGTACTTGATCGTTGTTGATTCCGTTTTAATAGAACTAGACCTCGCAGTGAATTCATGTAAAACAGTCAGATAGCGTTGTAAAAGGGATTAATTCAATGGAGAATTTGTATAGCTTCCACCTCAATGAACGCTTTGTCAGTCAAGTACCATCACTTTTCTGATTTGGGTTCATTTTTTTGTGAGATTTACTAGCTGGTCATTATTTTGTAAACTGAAATATACCACTGTTCTCATTCGTACTCGCTCACCTATTCCCTGTTTTAATTTTACTGTGGTGGTGCGTGGATGCACCAGAAATTCAAGGTTTAGTCTTACTAAATATGTTAATTTGATTATTACTTTGAGATCTGAATGTGACTGCAGACATAGGCAGCAAAAACGCCATGAGAAAATTCACTAATTTCATATAAAAAAATTATGGGTGCAGCTCACGATTTGAATAATATTGATACGTAGAGATAATAACATTTACCGTCCCTATGACGTATATTTATGATTAAATCAAGTGATGTCTTGCACCGTCTTACACTTGTCTGCTGGTATGAATAACGTGTCTAGTGGCATGAGGCGCTACATGGGACAGTTATTATTTTTGTGTGTATGGAGTTCGTGTGTTGTCCCGCACTCATCTCTTTAGGTATTTAAATGTGTATCATTAGAGCAAGTCACAAGCAGAGTACTCTTCTCTGATAGTCAAATGTAGAACTCAGGATCAGGGAGTTGCTGGAAAACGTTAACAAAAAAATGGCTCTGAGCACTATGGGACTCAACTGCTGTGGTCATTAGTCCCCTAAAACTTAGAACTACTTAAACCTAACTAACCTAAGGACATCACACACATCCATGCCCGAGGCAGGATTCGAACCTGCGACCGTACCAGTCGCACGGTTCCGGACTGCGCGCCTAGAACCGCGAGACCACCGCGGCCGACAAAACGTTAACATAGTGAGCGGTAGAATGTAATCACTGATATGTCAAAAGCTACTGTAAGAACCTTCTCTGAGTGAATTATTGCGAAGTAAACTGTAAATTGTATCAGGGAGCGTTTGTATCGTTATTCACTTCCTATGAAGCCAAAAAAGTTTCCTCTCCGTTCCAATATCACCACTGCTAAGTATCCTAGGAGGCTTTCCCCCTCACTCCCCGTTGAAAGTAAATTAGCAGATCTCATTCCACAGTGTCATCAATGTCCTAATTGCTCCAAGTAGACAACAGTTTCATCCAAAGCTGTTGTTTGAACGTCTGCCAGGACTAGCACTGTTGATGTTTTTAAGAATATCGGGGAACTAAAAATGGACATTTAAAAAAACACCTCAGTGTCAGCTCTCGAAACATCGAAAACGTTCGATATGTCAACATACAGACATAAAAAAATATGACGTGCCGGTCTGTAAATATATGGTCTGCACATTGTAAATACACTGTCGGCTTTAGAGCTGTATGTTTAAGTGTTGATTTATTATTAGATATTCTGTACATAAATAAGCTAGCAGCCTGCCTATCCCCCGTACAGCATGAATTGAAAGGTAAATGATACACCGTCAAGTTTAGCGATAACAACTTTGCGAAAAATGGTATCTCAATGTAAGTAGGCACAATGAAAGGTGACCGATGGGTCCGTCGTTCAGTTTCGTCACATGTCGTATTTCTCTGGTACATTTTTATTGACTTCTCTGTTTTTCCATTTCTATAAACGCCAGCGAACTAGCAGTTGTAGTGCCAAAACTGCGTGCTGACGTTGAACTTTCCAGTTTCTTTTGGTAGCACCGAGCACTGACTACGTCACCATTTTTCCTCTCAGATCTCCACCCACCGCAAAAACCAGTCTTGTCATTTAGATTTTTGTTCTTCATTTTCAGCAAATGTTTTTGAAGAATGTCGATGTGAAGAAATAGCGCACTAGCTGCGTTAATTGTTTCTCAACGCAACTGGTGTGCTATGTCTTCACATAGGAAATCTTGTAATTCCATTCACACTGCCCCTCGCCTCCCCCCTCCCCCCAATGCAATCGGACTTCTTCTTCATGTCAAAGAGAAAGACTGAACGTGATGAAAGCTCAAGAAGTAGTTAGACTACTTCAGACATTGAAAGCAAAATTATGTTCTACTACAATTTGAAAAGAACAATTTCAAATATTTTCCGTAATTGCGAATAAAATATAATGTAAAATGAAAATATTGGCTGTCGATGTTGCCACTTCGACTGTGATTTATCGATATATCGCTGGAAAACTATCTCCGAGGTACATCGATATTTTTAGCAACAGCCCTAGCCATGACACGATCGTCGGCCGGTGTGGCCGAACGGTTCTAGGCGCTACTGTCTGGTCCCGCGCGACCGCTACGGTCACAGGTTCGAATCCTGCCTCGGGCATGGATGTGTGTGATGTTCCTACGTTAGTTAGGTTTAAGTAGTTCTAAGTTATAGGGGACTGATGACCTGAGATATAAGTCATGTAGTGGTCAGAGCCATTTGAGCCATGACGCGATCCCCTATACACACCAAAATGATCCATATTGTAATAACGTGTTCTTCCCTCTATAGTGCACACGAACAACAAGTAAAATTCCTTTGTATGCTGTCCTTGCCGGTGCTGCCTATGTAATAGTCGGCAAGGTTGGTTGCAGTGGTTTTGCAGTGATGGAAAGACTTGCGCAGGAAGGAACAGCTTGCAGAACTGCAAGAAAGCGGTCCGGAGCGACTGGAAACCATAGCAACTGTTCCTAATATTGTGGCCTCATTTTGTTAGCGCGCGTTGCGACGTGGCAGGTACTCACGTGGGCGTCATGGGGGTGGAGCAGATGGCCTTGGGCGGCACGTTGGTCCAGTTGGCGGCGGCCGAGACGAGGGCGAAGGCGTTCATGAGGCCGAAGCCGAAGCGCGTGTTGACGCGGAAGCCGGCCGCGTTGCGCGACCAGCCGCGGTTGTCGCTCAGCGGCGCCCACTCGGACGTCCAGGCCACCAGGTGCTGCACGTCGCGCCACGTCAGCTCCGGGCTGCAGCAGAACACACCGGCCTCGTCACCATAGGACACGTCTCGCGTTCTGTAATACCACGGCTTCACGCATAAGTACGGTATCTTCATCAAAAGCGTCCCTTAATCATACAGGAAATAGTATCGATCAAAACCAGAAGGAAAGATACTACAGTGATCTGTCCCGAAACCAACACCTGTTGGGATATGGTGGTCCGAGCACTGGCTCACAACCCCAACTACACGCCACTGTCAAGCACTAATGACGAACTGGGTCCCTTATTTCGATTGCACATAATTCATTAAGGCCAATCCAACACATTTATTTCAAATAACATAAATAAAGTTACGTTTGAATCTGTGTGACATTAAAGAGGAACATAAATAACCATTTCAATATCGGCTGATTTTGTGCGTGAATTGCAAGTTAAGCCAATAACCAGATAAACTAAACAATTCTCCGCAACTCAAAAGATAGAGAAAAACAAAATTGACTCAATTGTAGCCGGCCGCGGTGGTTTAGTGGTTCTAGGCGCTCAGTCCGGAACCGCGCGACTCCAACGGTTGCAGGTTCGAATCCTGCCCGAGCATGGTTGTGTGTGATGCCCTTAGGTTAGTTAGGTTTAATTAGTTCTAAGTTCTAAGGGACTGATAACCACAGATGTTAAGTCCCATAGTGCTCAGAGCCCTTTGAACCATTTTTTTTAATCAATTGTAAGTCGGCTGTTTAGGTTCTTATATTAGTGACGCCACTGCCACGTAGCGCTGTGTATGAAAATCACTGGCTGTGCTGTGTGCAGTCTGTGACTGGGTGGTATTGTTGGAATTTGCTATTGTAGTGTTGGGCAGTTGGCTGTTAACAGCGCGTAGCGTTGCGTAGTTGAAGGTGAGCCGCCAGCAGTGGTGGATGTGGGGAGTGAGATGGCGGAGTTTTGAGAGCGGATGATCTGGACAGAGACAGTAAATTTGTAATATTGAATATCATGGACTGATATAGATATTATGACTTTTGAACACTATTAAGGCAAATACATTGTTTGTTCCCTACCAGAATCTTTCATTTGCTAACTATGTCTATCAGTAGTTAGTGTCTTCAGTAGTTTGAATATTTTATTTAGCTAGCAGTATTGGCGCTCGCTGTATTGGAGTAGTTTGAGTAACGAAGATTTTTGTGAGGTAAGTGATTTGTGAAAGGTATAGGTTATTGTTAGTCAGGGCCAGTCTTTTGTAGGGATTATTAAAAGTCAGATTGCGTTGCGCTAAAAATATTGTGTGTCAGTTTAGTGTTTATCAGAATAGGGAAAGAGCGAAATGTCTGAGTATGTTCAGTTCCGCTCAGCTGTTTGAAAATCAAATAATGTAAGAGGTTTATCAGCACAATAATTCATTAATTTTTCTAAGGGGGCGTTTCACAATACGCCCCACTGACAAATATCCAAAAAACCTTACAGTGCTACTCAAAAGAATACACTGAAGTGAGTTAATTAACACAGATGCGTGCCCCAGAAAACTGCAAAACATTAAATACACTTCGTTTGACGAATAATAAATACTCATTAACATTACGCCACTCCTGTTTGAACTGCAGTGTTCCAAAGAAACATGCGCTTATTTTGAACGAACATTTTTTTAAATATGTTTAAATTACAGTATCAAGAAATTCCAAAAGATGTCCCATTTACAGGCGGAGGCTGAGCCAGAAACACAGAATGCCACAAAAACACGGTTTTGCTGTGAAATCTTACAGGACACCCGGAAGCAGTCACAGGCAAGGGGTCGGCACTTAGAAATAACGCAGGCTAAGAGTGAGGCTGGGAGCACATCCCACGAGAACTTGTTCACACTATCCTCACCTCAATCTGTAGACATTCCGGCCGAACATCAACTCGCGGTGGCTACCAGAAGGACGAACCAATCAACAGGCCCACGCCGTGCTTCTCACACAGGCAACTCAATTTGTACAAACATCTAGGCCAACACCAACTCCGGACTCCCGTCTCACTTCGAGGCTTGGCACAGTTTATATGAAATGCCTTCCAGGCAGCCAGTACCCGCCGCAGGAGCTTCACGATTAGCAGACAGCCCCAGCGTAACAGACGTCACACATGTGCTTACGCCCGAGCCACAGCTCCGCCAGTCTCACTGGCCGCCCCAAACCGACTGCCTCCCGCCGCCCCGCGAAAACGCAAAGATGCTCATGCCCGGGGACGCGCCAAAGATAACAAACAGATCGCTGATGATCGACCAGCGATCTGGCTCAATGGGCTGTTTTGCTTGTGAAAAGTAATGTGTAATACTCACAGTGTAGACCGTCTTACTAACGCAGTTCGCTGCGCGTGTCTGAATGGTTGTAAGTCGTCGATGCGAAAGCTGCCGCGGCACCAGTCACACAGTGCAGATACTTACTACATAAGTCAGTTGAGGCTGTTTTGCTGTCCGTGCATTAAGTTACCAAAACAAATGTGATTCCTTGAATCGTGGACGAACTGTAGCATAAAATGTTCTACGGAGACTTACTACTTCAAGACGAAAGTGGCAAGCACGGTATTCTGCAACTGGTTAGCAAAGTGGTTTTCAGACTTTTGGGTCGACGGCTCCCTTGACTTCAACATAAACACCTGCGATACCTTTAGCAGATGACATCGGACTCGAAGAGTAGGGTAAGTAAAATTAAGTTTCAAAATAATTAAATAATAAATAAAGAAAAAAATTGAATAAAAATAACACTAATTATCTCTCTGTTAATTGCTGAAATAACACGTTTAAATCAACGTTTAATGTCTTGACACCTTATTCTTTCAACGAAATCTATGGGAAGCCTGAACTTGTTTCTTCATCATCAGTTATTCAAATCTCAACACAATACTGGAAATTGCGACTGGCATCTTTTTCTCTGCATTCATTCGCAGTTTTGCATTTCATGTTGATGGGCGCCAATGCTGAGAAACCTTCGCCACTAAGTAGGACGTTTAAAAAGCATCAAAAATCTTTGGGCTTTGTTACTGATTTCGGGATACTCCTGTTCCACTACGCACCAAAACACCAGCACTGAAAGGGAAACGAACCTCCTTTTCAGTTTGGAACCTAAATATCAATAAATTGCTGTCGTTCTGTGGCGGTAAATGTTGATAGAACGACTCTTTGATTCATTTGTGACAGATCATTTCTTCAGGAAAGTACTCCAGAAATCAACTAGTGAGTTCAATTAGATCCTCGACATGCATGGCTTGAGTTCTTTACTGAACTGAAAGTCATTGTCCTATAAAACTGTGTGATCAGCAGGGAAAATTTAATGCATATCTTCATTATCCATCTTTTTTTTTTTTTGCAGAATAGTAGTTTCCTTCTGACATTTGTGAGACAGCTGCAGAATGCCACAGGAGTACACCCGCTTCAGTACTGAGTCACTTTCTAAGAACTTTTCCAAACTGAAATATTTCTCTTGATCAAGGTGAGAGTGAAGCTTATTTCAGAGTTCTTACACTTTTTTTAGAGATATTCCCACGTGAAAGCCAGCAAGAGTTACTGTAATAAACTGACGAAATGTGCCCAGCCCCCACATCAACGCACATTTATTGAAGACATCTCGACTTAAGTGGCCAACTTTTAATGAATTTTACCACGTCAGTCAGTGATGGAACAACCTCATGAAGCATGTGGTTCACGCTTTTTGAAGCAAGTGCTTCACTGTGAATACAACTGTGAGCCCAAATAACATGAGGAGCTAGTTTACGGATCATAACTTGCAGGTCGGGCGTAACAGCAAGTCATACTTCGAACACCATCTGTACACACGTCTACACGACTTTCTGAATTAATGTAGTAAGAATGTAATGTTTCAAAGATGTCTGTTGCTTTTGTTTCTCAAGATATTTTCCTGTAGAAAAGAAGAACCGTATGAAATTTCATGTTAGGTAAAAAGTGCACGTAACAAGTAAGATGTGTATCATTGTCTCTTTTCTTCATCCGACTGAACAGTATCTTTGAGTTTTTTAACCGATTGATCACCAATGTCGTCAGCCAAATCGGGTACTCGACGACAGATATTGTTGTCCGACAAGGACATATTTACCAACTGCTTGGCAGCTGGCTCACCTATCATAATAGGTACCATGTCCAGAGAAGCTGGTGAAAAGAGATCTTCTGCTATTCCGTGAGGTCTCTTCCTCATTGCGGCACTGTAGGCAACTTTTTAAGATGAAATAAGAATGCAAATCGAAGCTTGTTTGGTGAAATCTGTCTTTTGGTCACTTCTTTTAATGTGTGGAAAATTGGCTCTCGTGGTTTTTTTTTCTTTTGTACCAAACTAGCGTCATTTGATTCCTAATGTCGTTTAACTTTGTTAGGAAGCTTTGGTCCAGTAGCTGGAACTTTGAAACAAATGACATACTGCCGTAATTCTTTATTTCTGACAGTAGCGCACGTAAAATTGATATATTCGAATAACCGTCATCAGACCACATTATTGTATTTGTGAAAGCACCGCGCTGCAGCTATTGTAACGCCACCACTGCCCAGGGAGCCGTGACGGCACACTTTCACAACCCAGCGGTCGGCCGGTGGCAGTAATCTGTAAGCCTGTGAAGTGTACGCCGAACGACAATGCGCCCTGCAATCTGCAAGAGTGTTCAGTAGGCTATTCCAGCGACATGCTGACACGGACCGTCGGCAGCAAGGATAACGGACGGCGGTTGGCCTCGCCCCGTTCGCACGCCGGAAACTGACGAGGAAGTATTGCAACATGTAGAACATGATCCTAAAACAAGGGCCGGCCGCGGTAGTCTCGCGGTTCTAGGCGCGCAGTCCGGAACCGTGCGACTGCTACGGTCGCAGGTTCGAATCCTGCCTCGGGCATGGATGTGTGTGATGTCCTTAGGTTAGTTAGGTTTAAGTAGTTCTAAGTTCTAGGGGACTGATGACCACAGCAGTTGAGTCCCATAGTGCTCAGAGCCATTTGAACCTAAAACAAGACTGCTACGGTCGCAGGTTCGAATCCTGCTTCGGGCATGGATGTGTGTGATGTCCTTAGGTTAGTTAGGTTTAATTAGTTCTAAGTTCTAGGCGACTGATGACCACAGATGTTAAGTCGCATAGTGCTCAGAGCCATTTGAACCATTTTTGAACCTAAAACAAGTGTGCGAGAAACTGGAGTCGCTGTAGGTATTAGTCACACTCTGACGTGGTCATTTCGGCACGAGTAATTGCTTTACCTTTGCCATATGCAAAGTGGACCAAACCTATGACTGGTAGACCACCGTGCCGGATTACAGTTCTGGCACTGGCTCCTACAACAGACTACTGAATATCGTAGCTCATAGAATGCGTTTTATTCGAATATGAGGGAGGACTCACAAGAGTAAATTACCGCGATACGCATATGTGAGCAGAAGAAAATCCTCGAGCATTCGTGGAGGTCAAGCATTAAGAACAACGTACGGATAGGAATTGTTTGTGACAGGACTCAGAGGCCCACAAGATTTACCAAACGGTTTAACAGATGCTGAGAATCACCGATCAGCGCCATGAATTGCCAGCTCTATTGGAAAACATTCCTTGCCGAAATACACCGACGTTGGTTTATGTATGACTGGACAGTATCCGATTCTCTACAGATCGTGAGGCAGTACTCCACCCCAACGTTTCATGAGCGATGAGTTGGTCGAGGAGGTCCTGTAGCGTGGCCGCCCCTTGCTTCGTACCTGCATGCGTTCGACTTCTCACTATGGGGAGACTGAAAGACATTGGTGCATACCAGACCAATCGACAATGTGCAGACGTTGCAGAACCGTGCGACCAATGCATGTACAAACAAGTATGAAAATGAAAATACTCACTGAAGGAAGAACAACACAACACCAAGACGGTGTTGTGCGACAGAAACGAAAGTTGATAGGTGTGTTTCTACCTCTGAAAGATGATGTCTGTTCAGATTTGAAGCCAGACGAATCTGAGTGGCGCAAATAGTGCCACTATGAAGGATGAAAATTACTAAGGTTTGAACATTAACAGTCGCAGCTATTTATTTATTACAAAATAGATACGCGTTTCAAAATTTTACTGGCCTTCAAAGTAGTCAACGGCATTGTGGATAGCCCGTTGCCAGCGATGTGGAAGTCGTTTGGTACTCTTAGCAGTGCCAGTTGTGTTGACGGTTCGAGCGGCGCGGTCTCTTGCTCGATGAATTTGTAGAAGTCCCGAAGCGAATGCCGTGAAGTGTTTCCTTTAGATATCGAGTTGAACTCACGAGGGCTTAAGTCAGGGGAGTGCAGTGGGTGGTATAGCACTTGGGAGAAGCCCCATCAGTCAAACAAATCAGTAACAGCTTGCACTGTATGTGCTTGAGTATTGTCCTGCTAAATGATGATCAGGTCCTGCAGACACTGTCATCACTTCTGTCTCTATCCTGTTCATTTTTAGAACACAACCTACGATTAGCTTAGAGACAGAAGTGATGACAGTTTCTGCAGTACAATTCTCAAACACGTACAGTGCAAGCTGTTACTGATCTGTTTGACTGTTGGGTTGAAATGACTCTGAGCACTAAGGGACTTAACATCTGAGGTGATCAGTCCCCTAGAACTTAGAACTACTTAAACCTAACTAACCTAAGGACATCACACACATCCATGCCCGAGGCAGGATTCGAACCTGCGACCGTAGCAGTCGCGGGGTTCCGGACTGCGCGCCTAGAACCGCGAGACCACCGCGGCCGGCTGGAGTTATGGTCTGGGGTGCGGTTTCGCTAATTTCTTCGCCAGTCTGCTGATTCGACCTGTTGTGCTGCCCCTCATGAAGAGGTTGTTTTTCAACAGGATAACGCTCACCCATATATCGCTGTTGTAAGTCAACATGCTTTACAGAGTGTCGAAGTGTTGCCTTGGCCAGTTCGATCACCGGATCTGTCTCCAGAAGAGCACATATAGGACATCGTTGGACGACAACTCCAGTGTCATCCATACCCAGCATTAGCCGTCCCTGTATTGACCGACAGAATGCAACTAACATGGAATTCTGTGCCACAAACTGATATCCGGCACCTATACAACATCATGCAAATACGGTTGCAAGCTTGCATTCGATATTCAGGCAGTTGAACCGGTTGTTGAAGTACCATAATTTCATATTTACGATGACTTCTCTCGCTGTTACAATAACCTGTGATCTTGCAATGTTAATTACTTAAATATGTTGCCTAGGAAAACGTATTCCAGAAATTTCGTTGTTCTACAATCATTATTTCTTGGTGTTGCAACTTTTCAATCAGTGTATTTACGTAAGCCGATCATATTAGTCCCTTCAACAATGATTTTAGTATGAGTAATAGAAATAAAAGGTCATTAATACGACAAAAATTGATGTCAGTGTATGAGAGATAATGTGAACAAACAGAACTGACTAACTACTAATGAAGTTAATACTGGCTGTGATTCCACAAATGCTGCTGCTGCAACTAATAACAATAACAATAATAATAATAACATTGATAAGTGATAGTGTCATTGCAAAAAAGTGCTTGAAGGTGTATAAAAAGATATGTTCTGCTATAGCGTTTTCCATCACCATCATCATTTAAGACTGATTATGCCATTCAGCGTTCAGTCTGGAGCATAGTCCCTTTATAAAATTCCTCCATGATCCCCTATTCAGTGCTAACATTCGTGCCTCTTCTGATGTTAAACCTATTACTTCAAAATCATTCTTAACTGAATCCAGGTACCTTCTCCTTGGTCTATCCCGACTCCTCCTACCTTCTACTGCTGAACCCATGAGTCTCTTGGGTAACCTTGCTTCTCTCATGCGTGTAACATGACCCCACCATCTAAGCCTGTTCACCCTGACTGCTACATCTATAGAGTTCATTCCCAGATTTTCTTTGATTTCCCTATTGTGAACACCCTCCTGCCATTGTTCCCATCTACTAGTACCTGCAATAATCCTAGCTTTTTTCATATCCGTGACCTCATCCTTGTTGATAAGGTAACCTGAATCCACCCAGCTTTCGCTCCCATACAACAAAGTTGGTCGAAAGACTGAACGGTGCACAGATAACTTAGTCTTGGTACTGTTTTCCTTCTTGCAGAAGAGAGTAGATCGTAGCTGAGCGCTCACTGCATTAGCTTTGCTACACCTCGCTTCCAGTTCTTTCACTATGTTGCCATCCTGTGAGAATATGCATCCTAAGTACTTGAAGCTGTCCACCTGTTATAACTTTGTTCCTCCTGTATGACACTCAATCCGTTTATATTTCTTTCCCACTGACATTACTTTCGTTTTTGAGATGCTAATCTTCATACCATATGCTTTACATTTCTGATCTAGCACTGAAATATTACTTTGCAAACTTTCAATCGAATCTGCCATCACAACAAAGTCGTCCGCATATGCAAGACTGCTTATTTTGTGTTTACATATCTTGATCTCACCCAGCCAGTCTATTGTTTTCAACAAATGATCGTTAAATAATATGAACAACAGTGGAGAAAAATTGCTGCCTTGCCTTACCCCTGAAACTACTCTGAACCATGAACTCAATTTACCGTCAACTCTAACTGCTGCCTGACTATCCATGTAAAGACCTTTAATTGGTTGCAAAAGTTTCTCTCCTATTCCATAATCTCTTAGAACAGACAATAACTTCCTGCTAGGAACCCGGTCATATGCCTTTTCTAGATCTATAAAGTTTAGATACAATTCCCTGTTCCACTCATAACCCTTCTCCATTATTTGCTGTAAGCTAAAGATCTGGTCCTGACAACCTCTAAGAGGCCTAAACCCACACTGATTTTCACCCATTTGGTCCTCAACTAATACTCGCACTTTCCTTTCAACAATACCTGAGAAGATTTTACCCACAACGCTGATTAAAGAGATACCTCTGTAGTTGTTACAATCTTTTCTGTTTCCATGTTTAAAGATTGGTGTGATTACTGCTTTTGTCCAGTCTGATGGAACCTGTCCCGACTCCCAGGCCATTTCAATTATCCTGTGAGGCCATTTAAGACCTGACGTTCCACTGTATTTGATGAATTCCGACTTAATTTCATCCACCCCAGCTGCAATCTATTGACCATTTTCTCCACTTCCTCAAATGTGATCCTATTTCCATCATCATTCATATCCAATTCTACCTCGAAATCTGAAACATTGCTGATCGTATTTTCACCTACATAGAGCAACTCTTCAAAATATTCCCTCCATCTGCCCAAGGCATCCACAGAATTCACCAGCAGTTTTCCTGACCTGTCCAAAATACTTGCCATTTCCTTCTTACCTCCCTATCGAAGACTGCTAATTACACTCCAGAATGGTTTTCCAGCAGCTTGACCCATAGTCTCCAACCTGTTTCCAAAGTCTTCCCAAGCTTTCTTCTTGGATGCTGCAATTATCTGTTTGGCTTTGTTTCTTTCTTCAACATAACTTTCTCTGTCTACCTGAGTTCTAGTATGTAGCCATTTTTGATACGCCTTCTTTTTCCTTTTACAGGCTGCCTTGACTGTGTCATTCCACCAAGCTGTTTTCTTCATCCTACTTTTACACACTACTGTTCCAAGACATTCTTTAGCCACTTCTAGTACGGTGTCCCTGTACCTTGTCCATCCCTTTTCAAATGACTGTAATTGACTACATTCAACTAACTGGTACCTTTCTGAGATCGCTGGTATGTACTTGTGCCTGATTTCGTTATCCTGAATTTTCTACACTCTTATCCTCCTACATATAGACCTGACCTCCTGCACTTTCGGCCTCACAATCCCAATTTCACTGCAGATTAAATAATGATCAGTGTTATCAAAGAATCCCCTGAATACACGTGTGTCCCTTACAGCCTTCCTGAATTCCTGATCTGTTATTATATAGTCAGTGACAGATCTGGTTCCCCTGCCTTCCCAAGTATACTGGTGAATGTTCTTATGTTTAAAAAAGGAGTTTGTGATTACTAAGCCCATACTGGCACAGAAACCCAAGAGTTCTTTCCTGTTCCTGTTGGCCTCCATATCCCCTCCAAATTTAACCATAACCTTTTCATACCCTTCTGCTCGATTTCCAATCCTGGAGTTAAAATCACCCATGAGCAGAAAACTGTCCTTGTCCTTTACTCTAACAACTACATCACTGAGTGCCTCATAAAAACTATCCATCTTATCTTGATCTGTCCCTTCACAATGCGAATATACTGACACAATCCTAATTTTGTTGCTAGACACTGTCAAATCCATCCACACCAGTCGTTCGTTTACATACCTTACTGCAACTACGCTGGGTTCCATTTCTTTCCTGATGTGAAGCCCTACACCCCATTGTGCTATTCCTGCTTTGACTCTTGACAAGTATACCTTATATTCTCCCACTTGCTCTTCTTTCTCACCCCTTACCCGAATGTCACTAACAGCTAAAACGTCCAGCCCCATCTTACTTGCAGCCTCTGCCAGCTCTACCTTCTTCCCAGAGTAGCCCCCATTGATGTTAATAGCTCCCCATCTCATTACCACTTGTTTGCCAAGTCGTATCTTAGGAGTCCCTGGTTTGTCAGTTACAGGTGGGACTCCGTCACCTCTAAAGGTCCTAGGCATTTTGCTCTGATTGTTGCCAGCATCATAGCATAGCGTTTTCCAAGAGAGTGAAATTTAAGCCCAATGCACGAGATGTAAGCACTGGTAAATGAGCAATTTGTAAGTGGAAAGAAAGTAAGGAGTGAGTGCAGGGGGGAAAGGTAGACATTATTGTTGTTCCAGTTAATATGTCATTAATATTGTTTTCAAAATGGAGAGGATATTCGTTTTACTGCTCGAATGAGGAAGGTTATTCCAGATTTGGATTCTTGCTACTGATCGGAAATTCGAGAAAGAGGCAATTTATAACATTTAAAACACTTGATAATGGCACTTTAAAACCAAAATCATGATTATGTAAGTTTAAGTGTAACACTGTAAATAAACAACAGTCTAATGGCGGTACTGACTTTAAAGAAAAAAAGTTTGGCTGCTAAGTTTGGGAAGCAAAATATCCGACAATGTGAAAGTCTGGTTGTCTCTTTCGCATCCATTGCAGGCTTCAGATAATCTGTAACCATTGTGAATGCAGATGCTGTGTTAGACTGTTTACGGAAACCTAGTTGGTGTTCGTCTAGTATAGTATTTATATCAGCTAGAGGTGTCCACAATTAAAGCAACAAACGGAAATTTTGCAAGGTTGCATTTATTTTGCCATAAAACTGTATAAACAAGGAACAAGAAAGTAAAAACAACGTAAATAATAAAGAACGTAAGCAACTGCAACGTGTATAATGGTAGACAAAAATGTTCTTCATTTTTTCCAACTTAATGGATTTGCACACAAATTCCGAAGACTGCTTAATGTGCTCAATATGGGGTGTAACCGCCTTTGGCAGCAACACGGGCCTGACAACAAAGGACCATTCACTGAACGATGTCATCAATATCACATTGAGGCAACAACGTCCATTCTTCCGGCAGAGCTGCTCGCAAGTCTTGGAGGTGGTTGATGGATGGTGTGATGCAGCCTGTCTCCGCAGTGCATCCCAGACACGCTCTATAGGATTCAGACCGGAAGAGAGAGTAGGCAACGCTATGCGTGCAGCATCTTCCGTTTCCAAAATAAAAAATCAAACACCCGCGCTCTGTGAGGTCGAGCTCTATTATCAATCATTAGAAAGTCTGGGCCCACAGCATCTCGCAGCAACCGCACCTGAGGTACCAAGATCTCGTCGTGATAGCTGACATCACTTAAACTTTACCGATACACCCTTACACAGTGGCCGAGCGGTTCTAGGCGCTTTTGGAACCGTGCGACCGCTACGGATGGAGGTTCGAATCCTGCCTCGGGCACGTTAGTTGGGTTTAAGTAGTCCTACGTTCTAGGGAATTGATGACCTCAGATGTTAAGTCCCATAGTGCTCAGAGCCATTTGAGCCATCACCCATACAATTTCACGAAGAGCTGTTTGAGTTGGCAGAATAATCCGTGCCCACGCCATTAGGCACCCTCCTCGATAATGGTCTCTTTCTACAATATTTGGGTCCCAAGATCGTGTTCCACTGTCCCCCCAGACGCGAATCACTCGAGAAACATTTTTCAGAGCAAATCGATACTCATGTGTGAGAAGAACATTGGCCCACTGTTTGTCCTACCAGATGGCATGTTGACCACTCCACTCTAGACGTTCCCTTCTGTGAAGACGCATCAGAGGTACACGTACAGCAAGTCTCCGACAGTAAATGACACTCTGCTGAAGACTTCTGTATATCGTCTGCCTCGATACAACACGCCCATTGGAGGCTTCGAGGTACAGTACAAATGCGGTACCGATATGTTCTTCCAGCCAACTCTCTGATGCATGGTCGGCCGTGCCCTGCTCATTGTGAAGTAGTTTCGGTCTCTATCACTGTCTCCGCATTCGAGAATCAACAGAAGAAATCCGGTCACATCAGTTTCGACTGTCCTGGCTCTCCACTGCAGAGTCTGGTAGGCGTCTTCCCTGTGCCATACTGCATCTACACAGCGATTGTGGATGTGGGACTTCCCCACAAATAATACCAAGTATGACGGGTGTACTGACGTCATCGCTGGCGTGGTTGCCGTTGACCGGAATGCCATCTACCGTGCAGGACACGATCTTATGGACATCTATTGACAGTTGGTATGATTATATCGTGACTTAGACACAGGGCGGGGAAATAGAGGTTTGTTGCTTTAATTTTGGACACCAGTGTAAAATCTAAGGTCTTCCACAGTGGTGAAAGAATACAAATAGGTTGGTAATCTGAGGATGCTGTGGCAATGTACTTTTTAGATAGTGGCTTTGTAAGACGTTGTGGTCTCCTGACCTTCATTGCTTACATATTCCGCTCTCACAACCATATTCCGCACATCAAGACGCTTCATTTGAACCCGAACTCGAAAGATAAAGTCAATGTTGTATTAATTCATGTAAACGATATGCAAATAACAAGTGCCCACAAGGGTTGAAATACTCGAGGGTGCCGTACACACATACATTCCAGACATGACAGTCACAGGAGCTTTTACTTCGAGAGAGGCAGACCACACACCGGGAGGACGGTCCCTTCAGAGGACGAGTCAACCTCGGCCACCTGTGGAGCAGACAGCATGTGCCCGAGTGAAAGGGGGAACGACCCCGTGTTCGGATTAAAAGCAAATTCCGCTACATTGTGTGAGAGCGTCGAATCTACGCATTCTTTACACATAGCACGCAGTTTCAGAGATTTTCACAGGGAGACAGCAAACGCCAAACGCCGATACTACAGATTTCCAGATTGGTCGCCTTAAACGAAACGTCACTCTCCCATTTTAGAAGAGCAATGCTGATTGGCAGACGATATTTCTGACGCCCTGAACTGAAGGAGTACTGGAAGAGACCGCAAGATATACCTCTTCATGTCTGGCGTGGAGAGGCGCCGTTCTGTTGTCGCTCTGGGAGCGAGGAACAAGTCTCTCCTCAGTACTTCACTGGGAGAGCACCTCTGTCGAGAGCGAATCCAAGTACGACTCTATACTGAAACCATGCGATTAAGCGTTGTTCCCTGTGTTGGTCGACACACTCATTGTGCGGTGTAAACGGACAAAGTTATAGTTAAATGCCTGCAAGCGAATTTTTGAGTGGCATCGTGGTGGACTGGTTATCTGACCAGTGTACCACGCCAATAGTTAGACCAGAGGCGAATAGGAATCCTTGACTTCATCAAGACGTAGGGAGAGTTTGATTGGCGAATGAAAATCCAGATACAACGAGAGTTATCTTATTTGCCAGCAGAGAGCGGCGCAGACAACAGCCATCGCAGCTTACAGTATTGTGCACTACAGCTATTGCAAGCCTCACATTTCTCCACAACAGTAAACTTCACTGCATTTCACACGTGACAGCCTCGACCGTACCTAGCAACATTCTAAAGGATAATTATTCAAGTTCATTAGGTGCGCCTCTCAGCCATTCTGCCAGGTCAATAACAATCTTAAACTTTGTATAGAAATTTCATTAGCGAATCCCATCACATTCCAAAAAGAACCAGGATATAACTTGTTCAATTCATAACTAAAAGTGCCATTGTGGTCTCTCAGAATTTTTGCAAAATAAATAATAATTTTCCTTATTTTCATGTTTTTCTTACACTAACTAGCACTACTCCAGTACCCAAGCATCCTACTAGTTACGTAAGAAATTTTGTGAATTTTTGTGTCATTTCCTTACAGCCGACGACTCCAGAAGACATTTATTGCTGAAAGTTTTTCAGGCATTTCTCTTTAGAACGTTAGGAGCGTCTGTCTGACTTCTGTAGTAGTGTAGGGGTGGAAATTACATCTTGCAGGAGCCACAGGATAGAGGGTACATCTCAGGTTAATCCGTTGCGCAGAAGAACAGAATAGCAGATCAACCCCATGCTCACTGCTTAACTAATTCCTGCTTCCAGGCCTTAGGAAAAACACTGTCTTTAATGAGTGGGTTAAGATGTCTGTTATTGTGGGCAGTAGTGCGTCAATAATAAGATTCATCATTTGGACTGTGATGCCACCGTATCGATTAGATGATGATCAGTTAAGCATGATTGATTTTTTACGTTATTTTCAGACAGGATTTTTCGTCATTGCCGTCGTTGGTCCGCATATCGTAGCCCATAAGTCTCTGTTTCATTTACTGTTCAATTGTGGATGTAAGTAATATGTAGTACCGGCTTAGTTCTTCAGTTGGGTCAAGGGCATCAACAGCATCTTTGATTTTGCCTACACCAAGACGACGCAAATAATCGAGTAGGATAACTGACCTAAGTCTCTCTTCCTTTAACGTATGGACATGTTGTTGTTGTCTTCAGTCCTGAGACTGGTTTGATGCAGCTCTCCATGCTACTCTATCCTGTGCAAGCTGCTTCATCTACCAGTACCTACTGCAACCTACATCCTTCTGAATCTGCTTAGTGTACTCATCTCTCGGTCTCCCTCTACGATTTTTACCCTCCACGCTGCCCTCCAATGCTAAATTTGTGATCCCTTGATGCCTCAAAACATGTCCTACCAACCGATCCCTTCTTCTAGTCAAGTTGTGCCACAAACTTCTCTTCTCCTCAATCCTATTCAATACCTCCTCATTCGTTACGTGATCTATCCACCTTATCTTCAGTATTCTTCTGTAGCACCATATTTCGAAAGCTTCTATTCTCTTCTTGTCCAAACTAGTTATCGTCCATGTTTCACTTCACTTCACTCCAAACAAATACTTTCAGAAACGACTTCCTGATACATAAATCTATATTCGATGTTAACAAATTTCTCTTCTTCAGAAACGCTTTCCTTGCCATTGCCAGTCTACATTTTATATCCTCTCTACTTCGACCATCATCAGTTATTTTACTTCCTAAATAGCAAAACTCCTTTACTACTTTAAGTGTCTCATTTCCTAGTCTAATTCCCTCAGCATCACCCGATTTAATTTGACTACATTCCATTATCCTCGTTTTGCTTTTGTTAATGTTCATCTTATATCCTCCTTTGAAGACACTGTCCATTCCGTTCAACTGCTCTTCCAATTCCTTTGCCGTCTCTGACGGAATTACAATGTCATCGGCGAACCTCAAAGTTTTTATTTCGTCTCCATGAATTTTAATACCTACTCCAAATTTTTCTTTTGTTTCCTTTACTGCTTGCTCAATATACAGATTGAATAACATCGGGGAGAGGCTACAACCCTGTCTCACTCCTTTCCCAACCACTGCTTCCCTTTCATGCCCCTCGACTCTTATTACTGCCATCTGGTTTCTGTACAAATTATAAATAGCCTTTCGCTCCCTGTATTTTACCCCTGCCACCTTTAGAATTTGAAAAAGAGTATTCCAGTCAACATTGTCAAAAGCTTTCTCTAAGTCTACAAATGCTAGAAACGTAGGTTTGCCTTTTCTTAATCTTTCTTCTAAGATAAGTCGTAAGGTCAGTATTGCCTCACGTGTTCCAACATTTCTACGGAATCCAAACTGATCCTCCCCGAGGTCTGCATCTACCAGTTTTTCCATTCGTCTATAAAGAATTCGCGTTAGTATTTTGCAGCCGTGGCTTATTAAACTGATAGTTCGGTAATTTTCACATCTGTCAGCACCTGCTTTCTTTGGGATTGGAATTATTATATTCTTCTTGAAGTCTGAGGGTATTTCGCCTGTCTCATACATCTTGCTCACCAGATGGTAGAGTTTTGTCATGACTGGCTCTCCCAAGGCCGTCAGTAGTTCTAATGGAATGTTGTCTACTCCGGGGGCCTTGTTTCGACTCAGGTCTTTCAGTGCTCTGTCAAACTCTTTACGCAGTATCGTATCTCCCATTTCGTCTTCATCTACATCCTCTTCCATTTCCATAATATTGTCCTCAAGTACATCGCCCTTGTATAAACCTTCTATATACTCCTTCCACCTTTCTGCCTTCCCTTCTTTGCTTAGAACTGGGCTGCCATCTGAGCTCTTGATATTCATACACGTGATTCTCTTCTCTCCAAAGGTCTCTTTAATTTTCCTGTAGGCAGTATCTATCTTACCCCTAGTGAGATAAGCTTCTACATCCTTACATTTGTCCTCTAGCCATCCCTGTTTAGCCATTTTGCACTTCCTGTCGATCTCATTTTTGAGACGTTTGTATTCCTTTTTGCCTGCTTCATTTACTGCATTTTTATATTTTCTCCTTTTCATCAATTAAATTCAATATTTCTTCTGTTACCCAAGGATTTCTAGCAGCCCTCTCTCTACTTCGACCATCAACAGTTATTTTACTTCCTAAATAGCAAAACTCCTTTACTACTTTAAGTGTCTCATTACCTAATCAAACTCCCTCAGCATTACCCGATTTAATTTGACTACATTCCATTATCCCCGTTTTGCTTTTGTTGATGTTCATCTTATATCCTCCTTTAAAGACACTGTCCATTAAGTTCAACTGCTCTTCCAAGTCGTTTGCCGTCTGTGTCAGAATTACAATGTCATCGGCGAACCTCAAAGTCTTTACTTCTTCTCCATGAATTTAAATACCTACTCTGAATTTTTCTTTTGTTTCCCTTACTGCTTGCTCAATATACAGATTGAATAACGTCGGGGAGAGGCTACAACCCTGTCTCACTCCTTTCCCAACCACTGCTTCCCTTTCATGCCCTTTGACTCTTATAACTGCCATCTGGTTTCTGTACAAATTGTAAACAGCCTTTCGCTGCCTGCATTTTACCCCTGCCACCTTCAGAATTTTAAAGAGAGTATTCCAGTCAACATTGTCAAAAGCTTTCTCTAAGTCTACAAATGCTAGAAACGTAGGTTTGCCCTTCCGTAATCTAGCTTCTAAGGTAAGTCGCAGGGACAGTATTGCCTCATGTGTTCGAACATTTCTACGGAATCCAAACTGATCTTCACCGAGGTCGGCTTCTACGAGTTTTTCCATTCTTCTATAAAGAATTCGCGTTAGTATTTTGCAGCTGTGACTTATGAAACTGAGAGTTCGGTAATTTTCACATCTGTCAACACCTGCTTTCTTTGGGTATTGGAATTATTATATTCTTCTTGTTGTCAAAGGGTATTTCCCCTGTCTCATACATCTTGCTCGCCAGATGGTAGAGTTTTGTCAGGACTGGCTCTCCCAAGGCCGTCAGTAGTTCTAATGGAATCTTATCTACTCCGGGGGCCTTGCTTCGGCTCAGGTTTTTCAGTGCTGGGTCAAACTCTTCACGCAGTATTTTATCTGCCATCTCATCCTCATCCACATCCTCCTCCATTTCCATAATATTGTCCTCAAGTACATCGCCCTTGTATAGACCCTCTGTATACTCCTTCCACCTTTCTGCTTTCCCTTCTTTGCTTAGAACTGGGTTTCCATCTGAGCTCTTGATGTTCATACAATTGGTTCTCTTATCTCGAAAGGTCTCTTTAATTTTCCTGTAGGCAGTATCTATCTTACCCCTAGTGACATAAGCCTCTACATCCTTACATTTGTCCTCTAGCCATGCCTGCTTAGCCATTTTGCACTTCCTGTCGATCTCATTTTTGAGACGTTTGTATTCCTTTTTGCCTGCTTCATTTACTGCATTTTTATATTTTCTCCCTTCATCAATTAAATTTAATATTTCTTCTGTTACCCAAGGATTTCTACTAGCCCTCGTCTTTTTACCTACTTGATTATCCGCTGCCTTCACTACTTCATCCCTCAAAGTTACCCATTCTTCTTCTACTGTATTTCTTTCCCCCATTCCTGCCAATTGTTTCCTTATGTTCTCCCTGAAACTCTGTACAACCTTTGCTTCTTCAAGTTTATCCAGGTCCCATCTCCTTAAATTCCCACCTTTTTGCCGTTTCTTCAGTTTCAATCTACAGGTCATAACCAATAGATTGTGGTCAGAGTCGACATCTGCCCCTGGAAATGTCTTCCATTTTAATACCTGGTTCCTAAATCTCTGTTTTACCATTATATAATGTATCTGATACCTTTTAGTATCTCCAGGGTTCTTCCATGTATACAACCTTCTATCATGATTCTTAAACCAAGTGTTAGCTATGATTAAGTTATGCTCTGTGCAAAATTCTACCAGGCGGCTTCCTCTTTGATTTCTCTCCCCCAATCCATATTTACCTACTACGTTTCCTCGGAAGATCTTATCGAGTTTATTTCGTGTCTTGAAGTGCACTGTTTCAGAAAAAAAGTCTGTTTCTTCGACGGCATAGATGTAGGTACTTTAAATATTTCTTTTAAATTTTAAATTAATGCATCGACTTTGTGAACTGGTGATACATTGACATGTTTCCTAGTATATGATGTTAATACTGTGGCAGTATAGGGGGAGAATGGTTTTGTTTATAGCTAGTATCATAGCGTAATTAGGAATGTAATACACATTACAAACTTCACCTTTTGTCTTCTTTGCATTATGAGGAATACAGACACTAGCAGTTCGAAGTCTTACTTTTGTCTTCATTTATATTAGCGACTCGAACCAAAAGAGGAACTGATTACTGTTTCGGACAAACCCTAGTAAAACCGCAGCTGACTATAATTTATGTGGAGACGGCTGATAACCTGGGTAATTGTAGCGGAAGACAGACTTATGAGGCTCGAGAGGATTCGATTAGTTAGTACTACAAGAGGTATAAATGAAACTAAAGGCGTCCAAGGACTATAAACTCTTATTATAGTGGAAATCGACTTATAGGGGATCGTGTATGCAGTGCGCGTACTATGTTGTTTGTGTGAAATGAAGCAACTCTGAACCTTATTTGCTAACAAAAATAGAAATCTATAAATGCAAACCGAGCTTCTATCCGAGCATTTAGTGAGAGCTGATCTGTAGCGTGCGGTAACTGTGATGCTGCATTTACGAGGTCTTCCCTTCGAATACTTACCTAAAATGGTGAAAAATTATTTGATATATAATAATACTCGTGGTATGGCAAAACGAGCAAGATTTGGCATTAAACATGTCATAGAAACGTAGTGTGGTCCGTTGCAGACTGTGAAATTAAATAAGCACGTAGCTGTGTGAAAGAAACAGAGAAAGATACCAAAAAGACACAAATGCATCAAATTTGTTAATAACTTGTTACAAAGAGGACCACCCACTTTACACGTGCATAAGACTTTCTGCGCCGCCGCTGCTGACTATAAATTACTGTTGCATGTGGGGCCGTCATATCATGGATATATCTTCGACGTCACTGTGGGCTTCACTGCCAGCGTCTTTGCCTAGGCAGTTACAAAACAATACTGAGAAGAATTCAGTGGAGCGTACTTCTGAGGCTCACCGGTGCCTTCTGCATTACACTTGTCGAGGAATTACTGATGATTCTCGGGGTATGTTCGGTGCATATCGTGGAACGCCATGTATTGGTTGGGGGCTGGGGAATGATATCGTGTTACGAGATCACGGGAATTCATATTACTTGTAAAAAACATTTACGAGTGTGGAAGTTAGACGAATGGCAGTCTGACTGGGACGCTATAAGCACTGCAGGCGAGCTTGCAATATATTCCCAAGCAACACGATCAGGTTCAAACTGCGCAGCGTTGCCCCTACTCGAGGTATGGTGTATCTTTTAACAGATCACGGTCCCTATCCCAAACATCCGCATCGATTAGAATGAAAATGAAAATTGAGGCTGTTTTAGATGACTATCAGTTTGGCATTAGGAAAAGTAAAGGCACCAGAGAGGCAATTCTGACGTTGCGGTTGATAATGGAGGAAGGGCTAAAGAAGAATCAAGACACGCTCATAGGATATGTCGACTTGGAAAAAGCGTTCGACAATATAAAATGGCGCAAGATCTTCAGATTCTGACTAAATTAGGGGTACGCTATAGGGAGAATCGGGTAATATACAGCATGTACAAGAAACAAGAAGGAATAGACGACCAAGAAAGAAGTGCTTGTGTTAAAAAGGGTGTAAGGTAGGAATGTAGTCTTTCGACCCTACTGTTCAATCTGTACATCGAAGAAGCAACGGGGGAAATAAAATATAGGTTCAGGAGTGGGATTAAAATTCATGGCGAAAAGATATCAATGATACTATTCCCTGGTGATATTGCTATCCTGAGTTAAGGTGAAGAAGAATTATGTAATCTGCTGAATGGAATGAACAGTCTAATGAATACAGAATGTGTACTGAGAGTGAATTGAAAAAAGACGAAAGTAATGAGAAGTAGCAGAAATGAGAACAGAGAGAAACTTAACATCAGGATTGATGGTCACGAAGTAGATGAGGTTACTGAATTTTTCTTCCTAGGCAGCAAATGACGGACGGAGCAAGGAGGATATCAAAAACAGACTAGCAATAATGGCATTCCTGGCCACGAGTCGTCTACTAGTATCAAACATAGTCCTTAATTAGAGGAAGAAATTTCTCAGAATCTACGTTTGCACGACGGCTCTATGTGGTTGTGTGGTAGTGACACATGGGCTTTGGGAAAAGCGGAGCAGATGAGAATCTAAGCATTTAAGAGGTGGTGTTACAGAAGAATTAGGTGGTCTAATAAGGTAATAAATGAGGAGGTTCAGCACAGAACCGGAGAGGAAAGGAATATGGGGAAAACATTGGAAAGGACAAGGGACAGGATGATAGGACATCCGTTAGGACGTCGGCGAATGACTTCCATGGTACTAGAGGGAGCTCTAGAGGGCAAAAACTGCAGAAGGAGACACAGATTGGAATACATGCAGCAAATAATTGAGGACGTAAATACAAGTGCTACTCAAAGATGAAGAGATTGACACAGAGGAGAGATTCGTAGCGGACGGCATCAAACCATTCAGAAGACTAATTAATCAATAAAAAAAGATGTAACAACAGGCCAAATTGTGAATATGCAGAGGAAAGTTCCGCTTGTCATGTTTAGTTGCCTCCTTTTTCAGGTAAAGAGAGACAACAAACAGTGTTTCTGCAAACAACTGTAAGGGACCGAAACTTACGGAAGACAGGTAATAAGATTGCACATAGAACATCTGAAAGGTAACGGCTTGGCTTTCATTCAATCAGATGAAGTGGAAGCTCTGAATATCAAAATAACAAAAGAACACAAGAAACGTTTCCTCCATTATAAACGATGATAGCGACATATAAATTTATTTAAGAGAAACTTTAAGAAACATAAAAGGAAAGAAAAAAAGAATGCAATGGCCAGGCACAACAGGATGCGTAGAGTCGAAGACTTCCGAGGCGCGCACTTATCAGTGTGGGAAATTTAGAATAGTGTAGCGACAATAGGTTTAGAAGTAGAAGTCGTTGTAAGTAGTGGGCAAACCTAGAATAATTCCGAGTCTGCTTCAGCAATATAAACTGGAACTCATTCACATGTAACTTATCTCGTTTTATTTTTGTAATTGACTCTTATTTTCAATTTTATGTTTTATTTCTACATCATACTACCAATGGTTGCTATTAAAGTAGTTTATTACTATATATAAAATGTAAATCGTTGCATATCACCGTGATTATGTATCGAATATGTACGAGCTGTTTGGAGTTTCCGTATGAAAGATCAAAAATTCTTAACAATAAAGTGAAACTGAATTAAACTGCTAGTGTAGGACAGGTTAGGGTACTCACTTGACCTCCAGAGCGAGCGCAATGATGCCTGCAGCGAGGGGCGCTGCGGCAGAGGTTCCCGTGTGCCGGATGGTGCACGAGTTGCGCAGGTCCGTCGTGGCCTGCACACAGAAACGTATGTAGGTTATGGCGAAGCATTCAAGGAGACCAATGAATACACTGAACCAACGGAACGGCGATGCTGTTAACCGTTCTGCACAGCAGGGCCGTCGCCCGACGTTACACGCTGAGCTAGACTGAAAGGGTGCAGCCAGCCTGATTCTCACCGAGTGTACCCTCAAGGTACGTAAAGAAACAATATGCGATGATAATCTTTTACATACATAGGGACTTCATAAAGTAAATTTACACGTGTAGTCCCACGCTAAGACCACTGCTCAACAACAGTGGCGCATTGTCAGAGGAGAGTACATATTCCAGATTTCCTGTAGGCTTAAGCCTACTACGACACGGATAACAGGTGCATTACAGTGCGTGAGGCAAATGGATAGGGAACTAGAAATGTATTCCATAGCTGAAATAAGTGGTACGCTGCGATAGTTGCGCGAACTATGTCTCAACTGCAAACAAGTTTACAGTCAATTTGTGACTGTTTATAGACCAGTTGCGTCCAGCCCTAGTGAGATGATATCAACAATTAGACAGAGGCTGCACAGACGTGGATAATGCTGATCGGTAACGATGGCCACAGACGACAGTGTCCACCCAGTCGGGGAAGTGATTCGCAGCACTCACACAGTAACTATGGCAGACATTGCTAAGCAGATGTGTATCTCAATAGGCAGTACTCATTCCATCCTTCGAAATAGTCAATGCAGTATCGGAAATGGTGCTCATGCCAGGTTTCGCCATCACTGTCATCTGCAGGCAAATGCGTGTCTGGACTTCCTTGTGCGTTACTCCGTGGACGGCAATGATTTTCCAAGCCGCATCATCACAGCGACGAGACTTGGGTCCATGGTACCACACGTGCAACAGAGAGGGTGACCATAGAATGGAAATTTACCACTTCGCCTACGCGATAGAAATGCAAAGTTGCACTATCAGCAGGGAAGGTCACGGCTAACGTTTTCTTTGACTGTGAAGGAGTTGTTAACACAGAGTTTATGGCAAAGGGCACAACCGACATTGCTGATTCGTTCTAAGAAACAGACACATTGCTGTGCAGCGCTCTAAAAAACAATAAGCTTCAGAAATTAATCGAAGGCCTTACGTGTTACATGTGGTACGTTGATGGCTTGGAAAATTAAGGAAAGACATAATCTATTACTCATGGCATGCTGGTGGTACCACAATATTTCTTGGTGACGTATTTCACAAAATACAATGGCTGACAAACGAATTGCAGTGAAAAGAACTGGCAAACAATTAAGCATTAAATAGATAAGAGTGTCAGTATGTAGACATTTAATAAATAATATAAACCAGAAGCGTTGAATCCAAATGTGAAGGCGTGGTGCAGCGACCTTTTGTTAGAATAGATGACTTGATACTTTGCTTCCAAGGTATGCAGAGATCAAATGAATGCTTGGTGTTTGTTCTTTCGGACATGTCCGAATGAACAGACACCACGCGGAATCTGCAGTTGTGATACATCATGTTGTGTACATAGTTCCACGTAGTCAGTGCGTACACAACTTTCCCAATAGAGTGCGCCCCGGTAAGCACAACAGCGCAGGCGCAGCGCTCTTCCGTCTCCACACTACGAGATGGCGCTGTCTTTGAGACGGACCAAATTCTGCTTCCGCCGATCCGCGTATTAATATGCAACGCAGCCAGTAATAATTTGTAACGCAGATTGCTGCTAACGTAGAACCTTTTCTCCTCGCGGATCACACTCGCGCAGTGATACCTGAACGCGAGAGATATTATAACGAGTGTACAGACCTCCGATTAGTCAGTCTGCATCAGTCTGCGTTTCTCTGCATTAGTCTGCATTAGCCTGTACCAGTCTATAGTCAAGTTTCAGTCTGCGCCTAATAAGATTAACCTATTCCTGTACATAGCCATGAAGATAAATGAATAGACACTATGTTAAGTATCAGAGATATGTGAGAATAAGATTAACGCACCAAGTCCAAAGGAACTTCAGATTGTCAGTTGTAAACAGCATCCACAATCAAGTTACGTAATGTCTATATTTTTTATTATTTTAATAAATGTGTGTGAAAGTTAGTCAAGTTCTGTTTAAAGTTGGTCACCGTCAATCTGCTACTCTAAGCGTGCAAGTGGCATTTCTATCGTCTGACCTAACGGCAGAAGATAAACACTCCACGGTAAGACCACGAGACATATTGCTGACACTCGCCTAATTCTTTAGAGCGACAAGTCAAATAATCTGATGGTGTGTGTGCCGAAGGCTTTCAGTACGCACACCAAACATTATATGCAAACTATAGGGGGAGAGGGGAGAGAGGAGAGAGCTGCATTGGGGCATTACGCGGAATCAGCGGTGACGAGTGAAACTGTCTACCGGACGAGGGATCGAACCCCGAATCTGCTGCTTACTAGGCACGTGCGTTAACCACTGCTCCGTCCGGGACAGTGTTATCGCAACTGCGTGGACTATCTCGGCGCATCTCACGGCCGACCCAGATTCCCACCGAGCGCCACCTATCCACAGTCCCTTACACTTTTCAACATGCTCGCCACTCTGAGATTCACGCAGGGAGTCGAACGTCCTTGAGCATCCGATCTGAAGAAGGTGGATGAATTGCCCATCTAGACGAAACAGTTAAAAAAATGGGTCTAAGCACTATGGGACTCAACGTCTGAGGTCATCAGTCCCCTAGAGCTTAGAACTACTTAAACCTAACTAACCTAAGGAAATCACACACATCCATGCCCGAGGCAGGATTCGACCCTGCGACCGTAGCAGTCACGCGATTCCGGACTGAACTGCATAGAAGCGCACGGCCACCGCGGCCGGCACGAAACAGTTACATGAATGGGTGGTGTCCTTTCAGACTTGTCCAGTACCAGGAAGCTTTTGATGGCACTACTGTCACGCGTCCGCAGCCAATGGGCTTGTCGCATTTAAATATGGACGCGACGAAACAAATTTATTAATTTTTTCGTCAATATAGTGAATGACGATGGTAAACGTACGAGTTCATGGTCATAAACAAAGTTAACCAAGGAGGTAAATACACTCCTGGAAATTGAAATAAGAACACCGTGAATTCATTGTCCCAGGAAGGGGAAACTTTATTGACACATTCCTGGGGTCAGATACATCACATGATCACACTGACAGAACCACAGGCACATAGACACAGGCAACAGAGCATGCACAATGTCGGCACTAGTGCAGTGTATATCCACCTTTCGCAGCAATGCAGGCTGCTGTTCTCCCATGGAGACGATCGTAGAGATGCTGGATGTAGTCCTGTGGAACGGCTTGCCATGCCATTTCCACCTGGCGCCTCAGTTGGACCAGCGTTCGTGCTGGACGTGCAGACCGCGTGAGACGACGCTTCATCCAGTCCCAAACATGCTCAATGGGGGACAGATCCGGAGATCTTGCTGGCCAGGGTAGTTGACTTACACCTTCTAGAGCACGTTGGGTGGCACGGGATACATGCGGACGTGCATTGTCCTGTTGGAACAGCTAGTTCCCTTGCCGGTCTAGGAATGGTAGAACGATGGGTTCGATGACGGTTTGGATGTACCGTGCACTATTCAGTGTCCCCTCGACGATCATCAGAGGTGTACGGCCAGTGTAGGAGATCGCTCCCCACACCATGATGCCGGGTGTTGGCCCTGTGTGTCTCGGTCCTATGCAGTCCTGATTGTGGCGCTCACCTGCACGGCGCCAAACACGCATACGACCATCATTGGCTGTCGCGGCATGCTACCAGTGTTAAAGACTGCGATGGAGCTCCGTATGCCACGGCAAACTGGCTGACACTGACGGCGGCGGTGCACAAATGCTGCGCAGCTAGCGCCATTCGACGGCCAACACCGCGGTTCCTGGTGTGTCCGCTGTGCCGTGCGTGTGATCATTGCTTGTACAGCCCTCTCGCAGTGTCCGGAGCAAGTATGGTGGGTCTGACACACCGGTGTCAATGTGTTCTTTTTTCCATTTCCAGGAGTGTACCTCCCGTGAAAATCTGCACCGTACGTCCAGGATTATGGGGCGCGTAGGCAGCCACATTAAGCAGATGCCGGTGGCGATACTCACGATCATCTGGTCCGAGTAGGCGCCGCTGGAGTAGGCGGTGGCGAACGTGGCGGCGCAGCGCTCGCCGTACCAGGGGAACTGGCCGTGCTGCGACGCCGACCCGATGGACAGCGTGTACACGCTGTTGATGTAGCCGTCGCAGTTGCAGTTGTCGCCGCGGCTGCCGCCGTTGCCGGACGCCCACACGTAGATGGCGCCCTTGCCGCCGCGGCCCTGCTCCCAGCAACAGGGAGAACACTGTCAGTGCGGAGGTATCACAGAGGGTGACTTCGCGAGAGATGGAACACTGAGTTTCTTGGAGGAGAATGAGAGACGAAAAACTACGGTGCTACTAACCGCCTCGGCATTCCCGCGTAGCTGTTGCACGCCATGTCTGACAGAGATATCATTCACCAACCACAGAAACAATTAACACATACCCAGTGGTGACTCCATCTCAACCAGTTTACTTCCTATTGAAATCAGTTGCTCCTCAAGACAAACCCATTTTAAAACCAGCATTAATTACAGGAAGAACCATCCGTAACTTTTGTTTCCATGGGTTTTTAGTAACGGCTTATCACCGACCTATTCAATTACTTAACGCATTAAACTATCTCGAACTATACCTTGACACTAAGGTAATGTAGAAACTCACCTACACTACGATCCAACAAAGAATCAAAGTGGGCTAAAACTACTAACTGTCGCAACGAGGGGGTTGCATCCCTACACATTCTTCGACATCTACAGTGTCTTGAGATATGCCATACATACACTACATTTGAATGTTGGTTGCATATCCGTTCCACCAAACACCACACTTCCCATCCATCCGTTTACCCCACCCTACACAAAACCTTCTGCAATTCATCACTCTCCCTTCATTCTTAACATACATCAAACATTACCACATATCTAATGCATACAGGAAAATCGGTTGCATCAACCGTATATTTTCCTCTTTAATTGCCGTTTCTGGTGTGCTTCTACACCAGTAAAAACAAATAACAGCAGCGTTACCCCACACACCTTCCACACCTTCCCTCTACGCAATTTTAGCAGATTCCTTCTCCTAGACAATGAAGTCTACCCTGACGTCCCCCGTACCCTCCCTCCTTACCACATATAACCTTCTTCCTACCGTCTCTCACATCAGAGCTTCTTCGTCCCACCCTCTCATACTGTTTATTCCTCGTAACCATGACCTGGCCTCCACCCGAGTTCCAATTTTGTTAAATCCCATTGATGCTACCAATCACTGTCACATCTTACATCTATTCCCCAACACCAAACCTTCTCCTCCACTGTTACCCCACCCATTCCAATACCAGAGCCGCTTAACTATCACAGTGCAGGACTTTCGCATTTTATACAGTTAAGTGCTTTTACATATTTATCAGTGTTTCCTATTGAAGACATCAGTATGCGACCATCATTTACACAATTACAAAAAGAAAGAACATGCACATGTTTAATCTATTTATTGACTTATAACTAATTATATTTCCACGAATGCTTCGCCTATAGAGCGGCACGTTGTACTGCTGCCACACTTTAAAGGCAAAGGGACCAAAGAAACATAAAAAAACACAGGTGCCGCTATACGTAACTGTTGGGAGTACCGTAAGTCACATGACTCTAGGCATGTTCCATAGCTTGAATGTAACTGAACCGATTTAGCAATATATAAATTAAATGAAACTGCATACTTGACTTTGATGAGCCACGAAAGCTATTAAATACCCAGGTAATCACGCCATGACACTACCTACTCTGCAACCTCGAAGATTCCAGCGGTCACCGTATTTTTAAGAAATTATCATTAGTATTAGGAGCAGTTGAATGAAATCGAGACAGATGCAAAGAAAAGATAAGTAAACTGTACATTATTTCAAAAGTTCTCGCCATATCTGTTAATACATTTATACCGGTGTGAGTCAATATAGTTAGTGCCTTCATGAGAAAATGTTTGCGGTTGCCTATGGAACATCGATAACACATATGTGCACCTCTTCATGCGAAGCAAATCGATGGCTACGAATGTATTTCTCCAGGGCTCCAAAAAATATAGATATCGCAAGGGGAGGGGTCGTGACTGAATGGAGTGTATAATGGCTTCCCAGCGATATTTCTACAACGTAGTTGAAACATCCTTGCCATCACGTGAGCGGGTATTATCGTGCAACAGGATGATGCTGTCCGTCAACGTTCCTGAACATTTGCAATTGATGGCGAAAATTTCATTGTGGCTTTCCCGGAGCAGCTGTGCCTGTTCTTTCGACTAAGCTGCACACGATTCACTGGGAAGCCAGGACACATCTTTCCCCATCTTTCGCCATGCGATCTCCATATTTTTGGAGTCGTGAAGAAAGACAGACGTGGCCCTCGATTTGATTCGGGCGAAGAGGTGCATACGTGAGTGCAATAATCATTCCGTAGGCAATCGCAAACAATTTTCCTTGAAGGTATTGATAAAAATGGTTCAATATGGCTGTGAGCGCTATGGGACTTAACATGTGAGGTCATCAGTCCCCTAGAACTTAGAACTACTTATTCCTAACTAAATTAAGGACATCACACACATCCATGCTCGAGGCAGGATTCGAACCTGTGACCGTAGCAGTCGCACGGTTCCAGACTAAAGCGCCTAGAACCGTTCGGCCACCGCGGCCGGCGAAGGTATTGACCGTACTGTCTCCCCACAGCAGGATAAATTTATTAACAGTTATGACGATTACTGCTGAAATAACAAACAGTTCACTTACCTTTTTTCATCTGTCTCGTTTTCATTTGAATGTCCCTTGTAGGTACATGACCACGTTATACCTTCGAACAGTTTCTCCCATTTGGAAAATCGTTTATTTTCGGGAGTAATTATTGTATTATAAAGAAAAGATTGCAGCAGGTATAAAGAGCCGAAAAAAACTGTTGCAAGGTATAACTCATCTACCGTATGGTTTCAATAATGAACTGGAATGTCACATATTCACACCTTACGAAATAAACGTATGTTGAAAGAAACAAAATCTGACACAATTTTTCGATAGCTAAAATATAAAATTAAAGCGCCTGTCATATAGGATAAGATACAGAATAAAACAATGAAAAATATTCGAAGATTGCGTTCGTGCCATACGTTGTGGAAACTTCAGCAAGAATCTCCCGAGCGCTGTCTAAGAATGGCGCCAATCCAATATTTCGACCACCGCAACAGTAAGGAACCTTCAAGGAAGCGTGAAATGTCACCTCGCGCCTAATACTTCTGGTGTATATCATATACCGTGCGAATGTGGAAAAGCTTACATCCGACAAACACAGGGATCTCCTACGATTCCCAATGGCGGACGGGGAACATACGCAACGTAATACTTGACCAGGAAAATATATTTCCTCTGGCCGCGCCCAACTAATTGAAAACCACATGCTGGAAATCGAAAAAATGTCTGCCATCCACTCAGCTAATGGTTTCTGGGACAGCGTTATTAAGGAGGCAATATATTTACGAGTACCAACGATTCTTGTTAATGCAGATTATGGTTTCGCCCTCAGCGCAACTTGGCAACCAGACTTTGAAGAAATAAGACAGGCGAGACAGCAGTTTTGTACATCGCGTTGGGTTGCGGTGCCCGGCCGACGCATGTTGCCAGCTACGTAAACAATCAGCAGGGCCAGCGTTCAACGGTTGTGGAGCTGTCTTTCTGAGATTTAACTGCTCGACGTTAAACAGAGGTCTACAAATTCATCTTCTAGCCTGGCTGCCCCTACCTGCGCCGCAAGCATTTAAGCAACTCAACCTGTCGCGCTACGGAGACACAAGAGTACATGTATACTGAAGTATGATAGTCAAAGCCGGCCAGCTTGAGTTTCTGCAAGGCTGACAAGCGTCAAAGGGACCCGTTCAGCCTGCTGCCCCTGACAACAGCTTGCGCTAATAGTCCAGCATAACTAGCGAGGTATTTATTTGCGTGGTTAGTTTCATTGCAGGTCAGCTATCTTACCGGTGGAAGCAGCAAAATGAACAAACCAAACTTAAAGGAGACTAAGGAGAACGCCAATAATAATCGAGAGAAGGTGAAGTTTCAGAAAACTGTTAACATCTAAACAAACATATAAGCCCGAAATACGCCGAAAAGGAAAAAAAGGGGTAAATGAAATCAACAATTTTCTGATCGACAATGACCCAAAATGGTGAACGGCTACCCAGTGTAGCACAGCAAGAAGCCGGGTGGGCAAACAAAACTCCCAATTAGCATTCTTCGGTTGGGTGTAGCGGCAACTTGTGGTGTCTGGCTAAATGGCAAGCATGGGCAGGTTAAAGGGCGAATGTGTTCGCCTCTGACACCAACACGTATATAAGAAGCTGAACTGTGATGCGTCGACAGTTCTTTAGAAGATGGAAAGAGACAGTAGCCTTTCCAAACCATGTGGCCGCACAGTGAACTAATGTGGCCAAAAACACGTCAATAAATATATATATTTTTTTGTTTTTCATTGACTCGAGGCGAAAATGTTGTGAATATATAAAAACTGTATTTGTTTATTATCGTTTGTAATATTTGAATAAATACTACAGTAGCAAGGTCACATTTAAATACATATTTATTTTGGAGTGAAGTCTTGATTCAACAATGCCTTGCTGCCATCTTCGGGTCCAAAGCAAGGTACCACACAGGAAAAATGGAACTCACACGATGTGGTTCCGTTTGCTGTGTTTTTCCTAGTTGGCCCCTCGGTTTGGATACGAAGATAACAGCAAGGTATTGTTGAAACCGGTCATCAATTCAAAAGAAATATTGAAATGCGATCTTGGCTCTGCCGTATTTCTTCAACTATTACAACATGCAGATCACCCCCTGAGCAGAATGTCTATAAAATTATTATTCTCTGTTGCGTATGATTAAATATTTAAAATCACAGAGCTTCAGGCTGTTCTATAATATAAGGCGAACTTCATAGCAACTCTGTGTCCTTACATTTCTGTCGCTTAGCGATATAGTGAAATATCAGCAAAAATGAAAGGAGAAATTACCAACAGGACTGAATTAGGAGAAGAAGTGAATTTAGATCGCTGTCCATCTCCTACATTCTTCATTTCTACTTAAAGAAAATGACAGCAGTGTCCCCTAGAAGACAAGAGTTTGAGCACTGCGGACATCACAGCCGTTGCAGCAACGGATGAAAAATAATTGCGGGGTTTAATGGTTGCTTTAAATCCAAAGGAAAGATCAATGGACTGATAATCAATACAAAGGAAAACAAGTAATGGCACTACGGAAAGAGTAAGATTAGATGCACAAACCGTTAAATACCTAGGAAGCAGGAAAGAAAAAGCCTGGAAGTTCGATAGAGAGGATGAAGAAAGGCTCTAAGAGGAGTCGGGGAGCAGATAAAAAAAATGAATGTAAAAAAATGGAGAAGAAACTGGATGGGACATAATTTACGATCAGAAGAGTGCTTATAAGAACAAACTTTAAAGAGTATAGGCAGAGTGAAGAGGGAAGCGATGGCTCACCAGAAATGGGGACGCAAAGCAGCTACAGATACGTCAGGAAACTGATTATGATGATGAATGATGTAGGACATGCATCTCTTGCACGAGGGTAATGATTTCGTGGTGTTCAGTCACAATTTGGATACAGTGTATTTCTTGAAGTGATTTGAGATAATTAGGATTAGGCAGTCGACGTCGGAACTCACTATTTTCGTTGAGTGAGCAATGGGTTAGACTAGGAACAGTGCAAAGTGCACTTTATCCCGTGACAATGTTGGCCGCACGTCGCAGAAACGGTTTACACGAGCCACGGAAATTGCTGGTGGTGCGGGGGGAGGGGACAGGAAGGTGGGGACTGGTCGGCGTTATACTCCATGACTGTTCAGCCACTGGCCACATTTCGCAAAGTTGTCTGTGGTCGGTACTTACACGCGGTAAACTTTAATATAACCGACAAACTGCGGAGATAGAATCCTGAGCGGAAGTGAAGGATCCTATAAACATACACTCCTGGAAACTGAAATAAGACCACCGTGAATTCATTGTCCCAGGAAGGGGAAACTTTATTGACATATTCCTGGGCTCAGATACATCACATGATCACACGGACAGAACCACAGGCACATAGACACAGGCAACAGAGCATGCACATTGTCGGCACTAGTACAGTGTATATCCACCTTTCGCAGCAATGCAGGTTGCTATTCTCCCATGGAGACGATCGTAGAGATGCTGGATGAAGTCTTGTGGAACGGCTTGCCATGCCATTTCCACCTGGCGCCTCAGTTGGACCAGCGTTCGTGCTGGACGTGCAGACCACGTGAGACGACGCTTCATCCAGTCCCAAACATGCTCAATGGGGGACAGATCCGGAGACCTTGCTGGCCAGGGTAGTTGAGTTACACCTCCTAGAGTGCGTTGGATGGCACGGGATACATGCGGACGTGCATTGTCCTGTTGGAACAGCAAGTTCCCTTGCCGGTCTAGGAATGGTAGAACTATGGGTTCGATGACGGTTTGGATGTACCGTGCACTATTCAGTGTCCCCTCGACGATCACCAGAGGTGTACGGCCAGTGTAGGAGATCGCTCCCCACACCATGATGCCGGGTGTTGGCCCTGTGTGTCTCGGTCGTATGCAGTCCTGATTGTGGCGCTCACCTGCACGGCGCCAAACACGCATACGACCATCATTGGCACCAAGGCAGAAGCGACCCTCATCGCTGAAGACGACACGTCTCCATTCGTCCCTCCATTCACGCCTGTCGCGACACCACTGGAGGCGGGCTGCACGATGTTGGGGCGTGAGCGGAAGACGGCCTAACGGTGTGCGGGACCGTAGCCCAGCTTCATGGAGACGGTTGCGAATGGTCCTCACCGATACCTGAGGAGCAACAGTGTCCCTAATTTGCTGGGAAGTGGCGTTGCGGTCCCCTACGGCACTGCGTAGGATCCTACGGTCTTGGCGTGCATCCGTGCGTCGCTGCGGTCCGGTCCCAGGTCGACGGGCTCGTGCACCTTCCGCCGACCACTGGCGACAACATCGATGTACTGTGGAGACCTCACGCCCCACGTGTTGAGCAATTCGGCGGTACGTCCACCCGGCCTCCCGCATGCCCACTATACGCCCTCGCTCATAGTCCGTCAACTGCACATACGGTTCACGTCCACGCTGTCGCGACATGCTACCAGTGCTAAAGACAGCGATGGAGCTCCGTATGCCACGGCAAACTGGCTGACACTGACGGCGGCGGTGCACAAATGCTGCGCAGCTAGCGCCATTCGACGGCCAACGCCGCGGTTCCTGGTGTGTCCGCTGTGCCGTGCGTGTGATCATTGCTTGTACAGCTCTCTCGCAGTGTCCTGAGCAAGTATGGTGGGTCTGACACACCGGTGTCAATGTGTTCTTTTTTCCATTTCCAGGAGTGCATATTCGGAAATACATCGTCGGCACGGTAGATTGCTCTGATGAATGAAAGTTCCTCTCACCACGCGCCGTGTGATCCTTGTGTGTTGTAGGCTGCGTGATTTCTGCAGTTACTGAAAACAGCTGAATGATGCGGTATTCCTGACGGGAACAATCGGCGATGGTGAAACTGTCGAGAGGTAGCACGGCTGTACCAAAACAAGTACCCTCACAGACACCAACCACGTTACGAAACATGTCAAGCCCTTTCCGGTCGTTCATGTCATCATGGATCCTTTCAGACAGGTGAATGATCAGAAAGGTAGCGGACTGTGTTTTCACTACTCGTACCTTGGCAACAATGCGTTTCTGGACACGTGGTCATAGGCCCTTTTTCCTCCATTTCCAGTTGTAATCTCCCCCCTCCTTCCTAATTCAAAGATGTTGTCCACAATAAGCAAAGCTTCGTATGAAAACTTTGAGAGGAGCGAAGAATACAATAAACTTTCTAGTGTACTTAGCTTTTCGTGTAGAGTTGGCTCCAGTTCTTCTTGTCTAGGGGCTGTAATTCTTGAAACTGAAATTATCAAATTTTACGTTCTCACGATTGTGTTGATCTAAATAAATTTTAAGTTTGTTGTTGCAGTATTTTTGTTGTTACGTTAACATATTTTGCCACATTTAAGTATATCACACAGTCTTTTGAATTTTCACATTACCAAAGCCGAAATTACATAGTTCGCGCAAATTACAAAAATACGTCTGATCACATCAGAAGCTTGCTTACTACTGCTTCACTCCGCGGTAATAACCATATTCCAAGGGGCTTACAAGATTTCTTGACAAATGAATTTCTATTAATTTCGATTGTTATTTCAAAAATGAATCCAGAAATAGACATAGTAAACAGTACTAGACTGCGTAGTTCATGACATAAAGTTTAAGTGTGCCAAATAATTCGTAATTTCAAATGTTTCTAAAAAAATTATTTCAACTGTACATTCAGAGCTAGTAATATCGATTGTAACATCGAAAATAAAATAACTCCTTTTCATAAATTTTAGCTTGAAATGTAACATATTGTGCATTAAATCATATGAAAGTATTCAGAAAAGCAGCTGCGATAATAATGACCTGTTCAAAATTGAAAAAATAATGCTGGTATCGACAAATACTTATAAGGAAAACTAATGCTAGAGGAGATGTCCCGTTAAACAGACAGGAATCCGTCCCAGTTTTTTGTCGGTATTATTATTGTTTACCTTGTATATGTCTCGGAGGCATCCCGGATGTGCTCAGTGGGTCTTTGATAATACAGGTCAGTGGCGGAGCCTACCTCTCGGATGCCCCTCTCGATGGCTTCAGTGGCGAGCCGGCCCGGGCCCTCTACGGTCCGGCCGTCGTCGTTGGGCCCCCAGGAGGCGCTGTAGATGTCGACCAGCTGGTGCGCCCAGCCCAGAGACACGCCCTCCACCCTGTCGTTGACGTCACCATCCAGCAAGCGCACCCCTGTGTGTTAACCGTATGCAGTTGTGGTATAATTCTACTGAACTCGCCGCTCTTTGCATAAATTCGAGGTTGCTTGAGACCACCCGATCTCTTAAAAATCGATTACTTCATACAAAAACATCTTTGTAAATTATAACGTAAAATTCTGTATAATAACAAGAAATGGTTCTAATGTAACATATCATCCAGTTTTGACAACTACATAAAACTGACAGAAATTAAGCGTCCCTTTCCGTAGCGACCGTTTTATTTTTATTTGTACTTACTGTCTCAGTTCCGTTCGTGTAGTTTAAGTTTTCATATTATGTTTCTCTTTTAGATATAATTCCCATCTTTTATAACTTGTACTGAAAGTCAAAATCACCTGTTATTCACAGTGACTCAACATGTTTCGTAGAGGTTAGTTTCCAGCAATCAGTCCTGCAAAACTAGAGATGAGGATACTGCTCATCTCAATCTTGACACTTTTTAGATTATCCTTTTGAGATAAGTATTTCAGTCGGAACACGAGGTCTAAATACCTCAACATTGATAATTAGCTTTAATTGAAGGACAATGCACTAATTAATGAAAACTTCGTCAACTCTTGCAATAGTTTGCATAGACGAGACCCAGTTTGAATTTGAGTTTCGTACTCTTCTGATCAAATGGAATCGTTTGATACACATCATACTGACTTTCTGATAGATTTTTATTTTCCAGTTTTTAGTGAATTTTTTTGTGTGTTTTTAGCCCTTCCGCCTCGTTTCAGACCGAGTTATTCGGTGTAGTACACACACGAACAGAACCGGGAATTTTTAGGGGCTCTCAGTTTTGGATACACTGAGTTATCTGTGTAACTGATCATTAGCATAATTTACAATTACATGAAACATAATTTGATTCATGACACCTTACAAGTCTGATAGAAGGGAATGACGTCAGATGTCACTGGAAAAAATGAAGGAACCTCAACCAAAGATTGACCTTTCTAGGGGCAGTCGAAACGATATCGACAGGTACAGCTTTGACAGCTACAGATGTGCATGTTCTCACGATCACGTTGTAATGTTTTTGCCTGCTGTGAAGGCGGAAACACTGACATAGCGAAATTGCATTGTCTTGCACCCGTATTTTGTTTATGTACTGAACAGTAACGAACACGCTTTACTCATCGTTTTTGTTTCTTATCAAAAAATGCAATTCCACATCAAATATACAAATGTCTCCACGGCCCCTTACCCTGGAGAATCAGCGATCACAAAATAAGTGTATTCACGGAAGATGTGAATTTCAGAATATGCCGATGGGTGCTCTCTTTTGTTAAGAATAAGCTACACTGATGTCTCACAAAGACTTATTGAATAAACGGTAGCTCAGGATTTTTTTCACTGCGCTTGTTATTACACATCACATCTTCCCTTCATGATTATATCCCAAGTGATACAACTGACAGGCTAAAGTACAAACGTTCAGCACTGAAACTTAATACATAACTTCCTAATGGAGTATTTAATATTTGCTATAATTAGGAGTAAACGTGGAACCAGCAAGCTGTACCAGGAATACAAACAGCCCTAATCAGCCTCACCAAAGCTCCAGTTTACCTCAATGTACGTGGAAGACAAGTGGAGAAGCCTCACAAGCCATGGAGGACGCAAGGAATAACTTTTCTAATGGGAAAAAGAAACAAAGTGTTCGACCACATTCTGTATTTGCGGTGAATCATCCCATATCATCCAACACATCACATACACTGTCCACTGACATTAATATGACCAAGTGTCAGAATCGTGAGTAAGCAGCATTTGCAGCGCGGACCGCTGCGAGACGTGCAAAAGGAAAGTCAGCGAGGTTCTGGAGGAAACAAACAGGGGTGTGGAGCCATGCCGACGCTAGGCCCGTGACCGGCAGCGCTTGGCTTCTCTATTGACGATCCATAGCTCGGTCAGTGCGATCGAGGTCCCACAGATTCTCGACTGGGTTTAAGCTCGGGCAGTTTGCTGACCAGGGCCGTACGGCAAACTCGTCCTGGTGTTCTTACAACCACGCAAGTACACTGCAAGCTGAATGATACGTTGCATTATCCTGCCGGTAGATGCCAACGAGGCAAGGAAAAAATAAATTGCATGTAGGGGTAGACATGGCCGCAAGGATAGATGCATACCTTTCTTGATCGAATGTGCCTTCCAGAATGGTGAGACCACCCAGTGAATGCCCTACGGCCTGGACCCTCCGGACGATTATCGCAGGGTGTTGCTTCAGACGTTTCACTCCGTGCACAGCAACAGCCAGCTGTCAGATGGAGCATAAAACGCCATTGGCCTGGAAAGGCCACATGTTGTCACTCAGTTGATGTCTAGTTGCGTTACTGGCGTGTAAATACCAGCGTTCGTCGCCGGTGAACAGCAGCCAGCATGGGTGTATGAACCAGGCGCCTGTTGAGGACAGTTGCAAGTCTATTAGCCTGTATACTACCTGTAGTCGTCGCCCTCTCTTGTCACTTGTGACCTGTGGTGCGCTGGTTGTGGATAGAGCCATTTCGTCATCCACGATACACATTAACCAAGGAGTTACACGAACAGTTTTCAAATTTAGCCGTTTCGGAAATGATTCCTCCATTGGCCCGAAAGGCAATGATCACGCACTTTTTCACGTGAGATAAATCGCTCCATATCCGCATTACAACGACTGCACTGTTTTCCGCGTCCTCCCAGCATGGGTTATATGTCGTCTTCTGCTAGTGCTGCCATCTCCCGGCAGTGAGTGGTTATTCCACGTTGAAGTGGAACGTAGGGACTGGTTGTATTGCTGTAGCTGGACTGTGTATGTTCAATACCTAATCTGTCCTGATGCTGATCGCGGAACCTGTTGATTGAACTAAGAAAAAAAAAATAATATTACAAGTGTTTCTACATTTACAGCTGCATTTCGCAGGACACTTTATTGTGTGTGACAGAGGGTACTTAGTGTACGACTGTCACACACTTTTTACTGTTCGCGGAAAGAACGATTACTCGTAAGCCTCTTTGTAGGCTCTGATCTACCTGTCTTTAACATATTGGCCTTTTCGCGAGATATCCGTTGGAGGCAACAATATATTGGTTGACTGTTCAGGAACGTACGCTTTCGGGACTTCGCAGCAAAGCAGCATCTGCCACGGGAATTGGCTGAGCATCTGTGAGTGTTTTATAAGCTACCTCTTTTGTAGGGTGATACACTTGCTGCGGATTCTTCCACTGAATCTCAGTCTGACATCTGGCTTACCTGCAGTTAGTTTTATGTGAATATTCCTATTTAATCCGCTCCATATTTATACTACGGGATATTTTAATCATCTGGGTTGTTCTCATGCTTGGTGTGCAATCATGTAATAATAAAATAATGGTTTTCCTACCTGTTTATGAGGAATACGTTACATTTGTTTATGTCGAGAGTCAGTTGCTAGTCATTGCTCGAAGTGCTTGATTATTTGGAGGTCTTTCTGCGTTTCGCTACAAATTTCTAGCGTCGCGACTTCTCCGTACACAGCAGCGTCGCCCGCGAAAGGCCTCATGGAACTTCCGACGTTATCTACTGGATCATTTATACATGTTGTGACAAATAATGGTTCTAGAGCACATTCTTGGGGTACTCCGAGACTAATTTTACTTATGAAGATTTTCCTCCGTTGAGAATCACAAGCTGCCTTATGTTCGCTAGAAACTCTTCATCCCAACAACACAACTGGCAGAATATTCCGTACGCTCACATTTTCTGCATCAGGTGAAAGTACTGAACTGTATCGACGTCTCGAGGAAGTCAAGGAAAACGACAACAATCTGGGTGCCATTATCACAACGCTGCGTTCTTTGCCTTGTGGACAAACGGAGCGAATTGGATTTTACACGATCTTTGTTTACGGAACCTATGTTTCTTCAGTAAACCATTGAACTAAGTATGGTAAGATACTTGCACGATAGATTTGACCTATTTTTCGTGAGTACCTTTGCCTTATTTCTGTAACATATTGCGTAATAATATCATGCGTTCGGCTTCTCTCCAAATATGAAACTACGAGTAGATCAATATCTGCGGTAAAATGGAGAACATCTGTTCCGTGGTGACCAACGTGTCTGTAATAATCTAAAAGTGGGCACTCATCTTGGAAGTGATTATAATGTACGATCAAACATTAACATATTGATTATGGTCCGTGCATAATGGGCTGCAAAACTCCCATTTGTGAAGCCATGGAAGTACAAGAAAGATGTTATCCATTTTCTACCGGTACAATAATTTACCGTCGTACCTTTCCATCTTGATTAGTAAGATGGATTAGAGCACTAAGTTTTGTCTTTGAAGATGCACCACAACTTTTAAGTAACAAGATTGCGCTTTTATTTGCATGTGCTGTATTCGCAGGTGTTACTATAGTGCGACAACGTGAAACAAACGTGCTGTAGTTGCCCAGTGTCAAACCCCTTGGGAAATTGTGGGCTATTCGTTACTCTGCGTTAGCGATAGCACCAGAGGACAAATCGAGATGAACTTTTTCTGTCTTTACCGGTAGCACTCATTCTTCAAGCAGTTTTCATTGCTGGATTCGAGACTGACCATGACACGTGACTGGGATACGAGAATTATGAGTGCTCTCATCTCATCGTCTTTTCTCCTTAGCTCATCTCGTGCAGTCTGGATGTCCAGTATTTATCATGACTCACAACACAGGCCAGAATAGACTGATACCAGTAACACTGATAAGGTTTATAGAGATTCATATCTGAAGATGAAAAGGTTCTCCTAATTTTTTTCACTTGCTTGACAAAGATTTGCCAGGAAAAAAGCAAAAATGTGGTACGAGAAAATAAATTTTGGAGACATTAAATTCCATTGCATGAAAACCTTCAGTATTATTTCGAAAAATTCTTCTCCAAAAGGAGCTCTATCGTAGTCAAACAATTTTTATGACACTGAACAAAATGAGCCCGAGGTTCATTTAGTTTTTTCTTAAAGTCTCAAAAAATCTTCTTGTTTCATTGTCCTTCCTACAGCAGAAGCATCAAATATGTCTCCTCGATTTCCTTCTACCTGTACGCTTCCCCTGCCCCCCCCCCCCCCCCACACACACACAGAAAAAAAAGAAGGCGAAAAAAGTATCTATGCTACTGAGTAGGCCCCGAAGTTCTAAGGTCTAGCGAACAGCAAATCAATCATCAATGTATTCTGCTTTCTCGTTAACAACTTCTTCCCAACGTTCAGCAAGCTGCTCAGTGCCTCAGATAGCAAAAATCACCTGGGTTTTACTCGAAGAAATCGTCCAGCGAGGCCTTCAGCTCCAAGCCAATACTGAGCGACACTCAAAAAAAAAAAAAAAAAAAAAACTTCAATTGGCTCTGAGCACTATGGGACTTAACATCTATGGTCATTAGTCCCCTAGAACTACTTAAACCTATCTAACCTAAGGACATCACACAACACCCAGGCATCACGAGGCAGAGAAAATCCCTGACCCCGCCGGGAATCGAACCCGGGAACCCGGGAGTGGGAAGCGAGAACGCTACAGCAAGACCACCAGATTCGGGCGACACTCGAAGCAATGCATTCTAGAGGGCTCGGAACAGATAGAAATCTGAAGGCAGACAAGTCGGGTCAATATGGAGGATGTGGCAACATCTCACAAACAAGTGTTTGAAAGGCTTCTTTGGTGATGTGAGGCCGTTGTTGTGTTGCAGAAGAACCCCATATCGCCGGTTAGGTCGTTGTAGGGGTCCGATACTTCAGTTGGTGAGAACGGAAAATTTGTATGACCGCTTTGTTGTCTGTCCGTCTGTGTGTGTGTCTGCCGGACTGTTAAAAACCCTTTTTCTCGGAAACGGGTAAACGTTGTGTCATATTTTGATACTCGCACACTCGTTCATTAAATTCCATGGGGTACTTGCCGTTGGCCTACAATCATGAAATTTGGCAAGAAACAAGGTTTCTCATAACAAGTAAAATGAAAAATTTCGAAAATTGTTAGTTTGTAACTGTATCAGACGAAAAAAAATTTTTTTTGTCATTTGTTTTCCGACATCAAACCTGAAATTAAAACAATCAGTAGTTTGGTATGCCAACAGAGTGGGTTGCAAGTACAATATCAGGCAAGGGATGCCTCACACGTTACTGAATTCATTCATCTCAGATATCCCGGAGTGATTGCTGCAGGTAAATGAGACGTTTCAAGATTTATGTGAAACGCCATAGGTGCAGCAGTCTCTCCTGAATATCTGTTGATAAATGAATCCCAAAACGCGCCATATGCGCTATAAATAAGTCAATTCCTTGCCTGTTGTTTGGCTTTTACAACTGCGATCTAGTCTGCCTGAATGGAAACTACTGACTATTTTTATCAATGGTCGCCTGCCTCCAGCATGACTTTATGTCAAATTTATATTATTGACATTAAAACATTCCCGAAAGTCTTGGAATTCCGGGGACCGATATCTTGCAAGTATCGATGTCAAAACAGGCAAAAATTGTCGGGATTATCGATTTCCGGAATGGGTGAACTGTCTGTATATATAACTTTTTTTTGTGGATAACTTATTCCATTTGTTGGACTTAAAGCTCTGCATAATACACAGCTCGGTTGCAGACAAGCAGTCTGTAGTGGATCATACATGCCTTTGAGGTCGAAACTACCATATCTGAATCACCTAACCCAATCTTAACCCGTCCTTAGAGGCGCCGTTTCTTCGTTATACAGTTCGAAAATCTCCCGAGCAGCTTCCGTGCCTTTGGCACATCTATTATAGATAAGAAGTCGAAGATGTCGGAAATGCTTTCGCTTGTCGATTTGACCATTCATTTTAAAGATCTCTAAAGGCCAGAATGTGTATCCCTAAAAAAACTAAAAACACCGTTTTCTAGAGCACGTGATATTCATTTGAAGTGTGTAAAACAACTAACTACATTTACAGATCAACAGCGCAAGCGGTTCTGAGGTACTAGAAATCTACCCATGCTGAAATACTGGTATTACTACAAGGGCGGCAACGCGGGTGCTCTGGTAACATCCAGTCGGTCGCACACATGGCGAATGGAGGAATACGTTATGCCACGCCAGCTCGACCTGTTCACGTATTTCTGTAAGAGTTGTTGGTCACGTCACGTCACGTCACGTGGACACTGGGGACAAATCCACAGATCGCCGTGGTCAGGGGAGCTGCTGCACGTCTTGTAGAGCACATTGAGTTTTACGGGCAGTATGCGGGCGAGCATTATCCTGGTGGTTCATAGCGTCCGCGTAAAATTAGTATAGAGAACCGAAACAACAAATGCAGACATAATGCGACAAAAGTAGCCAATCAGCATTAGTTCCTGTTCTGGCATGATGTCTGCACTTGTTGTTTCGCTTCTTTATACTGATTTTGTACGGACATTATGAATCACATACCATGTCATTTTACTGTGTACATCATATTGCTGACACTCGCAATTAATGTGATAGTTAACCCTCTCAAAAAGGGCGCTAAGTCCTCGAACCGGTAAATAAATTAAATTTCTTTTATGCATCTGGTTGCTTATTATTTCGTTATATGCGGTCTATAGTGGCTGAGGACTGAAAAAAAATAATAAATATTTATAAATGGAATAGTAGAAATTGTCGTTTACATTGGAGAAGAAGTATACGGATAAAATGAGCGTTATACATAATAAGATTAAAATAATGTATAGTAAACATATAAAAACTACCAAATGCATGTCAACAATGAAGTTATAACAGAGTTATAATGAATCACGAATCTCGCACAGTTTTCCTGCAACTTCGCTCCTGTAGCACCGCCAAGCGGCTCGCGTGTATAAACAAATTGCGGAACTACTGTTTATTGTGTATATGGAGGGAAATACATTCAAAATGCAGATGAGGTCGTATTTCGGAATTTACTGTGGCACTATAAACTGTGACAGGTTCAATGTGATTTGGGATACGTGAATGACTGTTATTGTTTATCAGGGACAGATAATTAGCTCTATATTATTAATGGATGATATAGCAGTGGCAGGCGGAAGTAAAGTAGAATTGCACTGCGTGCTAAATGTAATGGGACATGTGCCAGCTGTAATTCTATAAGGAAATACCAGCCGGAGTGGCCGAGCAGTTGTAGGCGCTAAAGTCTGGAACCGCGCGACTGCTACGGTAGCAGGTTCGAATCCGGCCTCGGGCATGGATGTGTGTGATGTCCTTACGTTAGTTAGGTTTAAGTTGTTCTACGGACTGATGACATCAGAACTTAAGTCCCATACTGCTCAGAACACTTTGAAGAAGAAAATGCCACAGGCGGACGTGACGTACAGCTAGAGCTGGGAAAGAGAAATTTGAAGGTATGAATACATTTTCACACTTTGGAAGCAGCACAGATAAACATGATAGGTACGCGCGGTGCGTAAAAGCAAGTTCAAAGCGAAAAGGATATTTAAAAGAAGAAGTAGGAGCTAATCTGCAAACGTGCAAAAATCGTACGAAGTTTTTAAAGTTTTAAAATGAGCCTAAAATCAGCTAATAAACTCGCGAAACGAACTGCAACTGTGGCAAAGCACCAGAAAACCGGAGCCAGGGATGCGGATATATTTCTACTCAAGTAATTTTGGATTCAACAGGTCTTAAAGTATCTTGGGTTATAGGATTACGGTCCTGCTACGGTAAATCGTATAATTTACATTGCACTGTGATTTATCATTACATTCTGACGTTAACATGAGACGAAATATTACTTTAATTATATTTTTCCATTCTTATCTGAAAAACCACCGCCACATTTAGTAACCGGAATATGTGGAAGCACCAGCACTAAGAACAGCAAGTTGATACCCCTCCATTCTTCTGTTACTGCACACTGAGGTGACTAAAGTCTCAAGATACCTCCTATCATCGTGTTGGACATTCTTTTGCCCAGCGTAATGCAGCAGTCCGACGTGCAATGGACGGTATTGCGGAAGTGTTTCGGGTGCAGGATTTTGTACACGAAATGACCTCTCGATTATGTCCCACAAATATTCTATGGGATTCGTTGCGGGCGATCTGGGTGTCCAAAGCATTCGCTCCAAGTTTCCAGAAACCAATCGCGAAACAATTAGGCAGTTTCCTGGTGGCTTAATTCGGGCGGAACAGACTATTAAAACAGAAAACACCTAGACTGGATTGTACATTCTTCATAAAATGGAAGCTCTCTCATAAAGAACTTGTATTTAATAAAGCTATAGCCCTGTACTGCTCATGATTTAAGAGTCGCTATTCAACATTGTTGGTCTTAACAGTTTTCGATAGATTTGATAGATTTAGAAGCAGGCTCGTCAACAATGACAATGCGCTCCTGGCCTTACGTACTCACCAACAAATTATGTACACGGAAACATGTGATCATCTCTCTCACTGTTTCCTACGCTTAGCACATGCTCAGAGCTCATCAACTTCAAGCAATTTTCTTTTCTTTTGTGATATGTTACAATACAGAATTACCGGTTTTTTGCGGTCTAGCTGTGTTGGTAAGGCAGTAAATCTCCACAGGGCAGTGACACTGCGTCACTGCAATTCACTTTGGAGGTGTGGCGGTGGGACTTGTAGTACCACCCTCTGACGGTGACAGTACTACATCAGTCAAGCAGAAAAATTGAGCCTAACGTGGGCAGGTAGGGTGGGAATGTATTGGATGTAGAATGGGGGCTAGTCCCGCCAAAGGATGCGTCCGTGGTGGGCGTGCCAGACATATCGTTAGCCATGGTCGGAATCCGATTCCTCTAGGATGGTTAGGGGAACCGGATGTCGATGCCAGGGGCGTGGAAGTGTGGTCCCAACGTGGCGTAACCCATGGACAGTGTCCCGAAAGGCATCCACTTTCTCATAGAGCCGCCGCGCGTTGATGCGTATTGTCGTCTTTAGGGGGACGATATCCGCTTCCTCGTGGAGAGTGACAATTCTCGTGAGTGGCGGGGCGTGCAGGCTCCACCTGAGCACCATGTTCTGCAGGCGCTGCAATGTCCGCATCCTGGTGACACTAATCGTGGCCCATGCAGCAGATCCATACGTGAGGACAGGCAGGATAGCTGTTCGGTAAATGCGGAGCTTGGTATGCAGGTTAAGTTCCCTACTGCGAAAGAGTAGGTACAAAGCCCCGGTTAGCTTTTGCCCCTTGTTGGTGACATACTCCGCATGACAGTGAAAGAGCGACTTGTGGTCCATCTGGACCCCAAGATAGGTGGTTGTCGGGGACCACGGCGCCTGCACACCTGCAATCAAAATATTGCGGCGGAGGACTGGTCGCCGTTTCGTGAAGTAAACTGCCGTAGTTTTGGCGGCATTGTGAGCTATTTTGTTTGTCCGGCTCCAGGTGATGGTGGCGTCCACCTGTCTCTGAGGGCGGGCGACGACGGCGTCAGTAATGCGGCCAGTGGTGTATACTGCTGTGTCGTCAGCATATTGTGCAAGGTGGCACTCGGGGATGACAGGCATATCATTTACATACGTATTAAAAAGGATGGGATATAGCACAGGTCCTTGCGGAGTGCCTGCCGACAATTGGCGAATGCCAGAACGCATTCCTCGTTGAGAAACTAGGAAAGTCCTACCACGAAGGAAGTCATCCACGATCTTGACATAAATATCCGGCATAGGGGTCTGTGTCAGCATCTTGTGTACGAGGTTGTCTTGCCAGATCTTGTCGTAGGCGTTTTGCAAGACCAGAAAAACGGCAGATGTTGACTTGGCAGTGTTGAAGCCTTTGCTGATGTGTTCATTGATCCGTAGGACCTGAAGTTAAGCAGAGAAGTGCGAAGTGAATCCAACCTGTTCAGGACGGATCGTCCCAGCTGCCGCAAGAGGTTGGGAAAGTCGGTGAAGGATCACAGATTCAAGGACCTTCGCCATAGTATTTAGGAGGCTGATGGGCCTGTTGTTGGTGGGGACTGTAGGATCTTTGAACCTCTTGGGGATCGCAATCAGCTTGGCTTGTTTCCACTGGGGGGGGGGGGGGAGGAAGGCCGTACGTGAAACAACAGTTTAAAATCTCGGTGAACAAGATGAGTGGTGTGAGGGGAAGGTGGCAAAGATGTTCATTTAAAATTCCATCCAATCCAGGGGCCGACCAGCCACGTTTCCGTCAAAGGATGCGCTGAATTCCTGCCATGGACGTAAGAAGGGGAGCAGACTGGGGTCGGCGGTTGCGGAGAGCAGCAACAGCTGTCAGGACTTCATGTTCTTCCTGTAGTTCGTTCGGAGAAAGGTCCTGGAGCAGAGGGGGGTTTTGGGCCTTGAACGCATCTGCCAGCGTTTCCTCAACTTGGTGTGTATCATACGGCAAGCCCAGTGCTGTACGAATAGGATGGGCAGTCGCTGGCATAGAACGCCGCAGGGTGCGAATGACAGCCCAGTCAGATTTTTGGTGGAGTAGGAAAGTGGACATCCAATCCTCCCACTGTTAAGACCTCCATTCGGCGAGACGGTGGCTGAATTCGCGTTGGGGGCGTCTCATTTGGCGTTTGTCCTGAGGGTCACGAAACTGATTCCACCTCCAGCGGTAATGGTTCTTTTGCAACTTCAGCTCTCGTAACACAGAGGGCAAGTCGTCCAGGGGTGTTAAATTTCAAGGTGCAGTGGAAGTGGAGAGTTTCACTGCTTTCTGTATTTTGGCGATAAGGTAATCCACAGCACGGACTATACTGGCTGGTGTTGTCAAATCCAGGTCGTGTCGAGTGGTGTTATTAAGAACCCTGGCAAACTTGTCCCAGTTGGTGAGGGTCGCAATGGAACGAACATCAAATGAAAGTGCAGCATTGGTGAGGTGCAAGAGTACTGGCTCATGGTCAGAGGCCAGCTCGTGGAGAACTTCCAGTGAAAACTGAGTGGTGATGTTTTTGAAGATGGCCACATCCAGAACGTCTGACTGGCAGTTAGTGGGGACTGGGATATGGGTAGGTTCGTGGGGGCCATAGACTAATAGTGCTTAAGTATCCTCCAGGTCAAGGAGGAGCCGGCCTTTGAGGTTAGACACGGGAGAATGCCAAGCTGGGTGCTTGGCATTGAGATCTGCCCCAATGATGAGCCTGTCGAAGGATGACAATGTGCGGAGGTCTGCTTCCAGCAGTGGCTTGTTTGGGCTCAAATACGCTGCTGCAAAGGTTATGGCAGCAAGGCGTGTGGACATGGTAACCGCTGTGGCCTCTATGTGTTCCATTGGCTGGAGAGTCTCTTGGGTATGGACAAGAGATTTGTTGAGGAATACAGCTGTAACTCCACCACGGCAGTCGAGGCGGTCAGAGCGGTAACACACCATGTTGCGAAGGCGGAAATCGTCTGCCGGTTTGAGGTGTGTTTCTGTGACCAGTAAAACATCCACACGATAGTCATGGAGGAAGGTGTTCAATTCCGTCTTCATACGCTTTATGCCATTGCCATTAAAAATGCATGTGACAAGATCCTGAGAGGGCTGGTGGTGGTGTGGAGGTCCATTACGGCAATATTTGACTAAGCCTTCCACTAGGGCGATGACCTTGGACTGACGATTTTTTTGGTGCAGTGTCACAAATAACAGCCTAGATGTGGGGTTTCGTAAAAAAGGAGATGACCTGGAGGCTTTCGCGCATGTGCGCCCGAAAGGACGCATCAGTCTTCACCACTGGGGAAGGGTCCCAGGTGGTCTGCTTGCCCCTAAGGCGCGCCGGTGCAGGTGTAATAGTAGGCAGAGTGGGGATAGGGATAGAGGGCTGAGATAGAGCCACAGATGGACTGGAGTGGGCTGCAGCTGGCTTGTGTAGTTGGTGAGCAGTGGGAGCAGTCATGGAAGACGGATAATGAGGAGGAGACCGGGCTGCAGCAACAAAGGATGTCGTGGAAGTCTGGGCAGTAAGGGGCGCAGGAGCCACTGAACCATCTGGTGCCTGAGTGGCTGGTACCAGAGAGGCTGCTGAGGACAGCGCACCAGGCTGACCCCCCAAAACAGGATAGTTGGTCATGTCTCGTGGCGGTGGGGGAGGTCGATTTGTTCTTGGTTTCTTTTTGGACGGACGAGACGACTTCAGTGCCTTCTGGTAAACAGGGCACCCCCTCCAGGATGCCATGTGGTGGGGATCGTGCGTCGTTCCCAAACATCTGGCACAGGTAGGTTTCTCGAAAGCAGGGAGTGTGCAGTTCTCCACTAAATGTGGGCCAGCACACTTAACACACTGCAACGGCAGGGAGCAGTAATTCCCAGTATGTCGTAAACGTTGGCATTTGCGACAGATGGCTGGCCCGTTGCGGCCCTCGTACGATTCAAAAATGGTTCAAATGGCTCTGAGCACTATGGGACTCAACTGCTGTGGTCATTCGTCCCCTAGAACTTAGAACTACTTAAACCTAACTAACCTAAGGACATCACACACATCCATGCCCGAGGCAGGATTCGAACCTGCGACAGTAGCAGTCGCACGGTTCCGGACTGCGCGCCTAGAACCACGAGACCACCGCGGCCGACTCGTACGATTCAATCCGGACTTTCGTGTACAGAAGATATCGAATTTGATAAATCCGCTCTATGTCCTCCCTCCGGGAAAGGGAGACGACATGGGTAGGGCAGAGGTCAATGCCCTGGTCTCAGGATTCCTATTGCTATACTGGTGGAGCAAAGGATCTTCGAAATCGAGTCGAAGCAGTTCCTCCTTGACCTCCTCTGCCGTAACCTCTGGTGGCAAGTCCTTGATGACGATTTTGGTGCGGCGATTACCCGACGTCTGGTGGGTAAGGTAAGGCATCGCCTTTGATTTTACGAAATCGAGAATGGTGGATTGGCGCCCCTACTGTCAAGCAGGTATTTCACATGATCTTTTTGGTAAACGGCTCTCAATTGGCCGTCAATGAGCCGCTGGAGCTCAGTGTTCAGTTTCGTATAATTAGTGAAGTTATATACCACAATGGGGGGTACCTTCTCTTTCTTCAGAGGTCTCGACGTGATGTCTTGAGAAGGAGGGTCGGGAGCATGAGCCATTCCCTCATCCACAGGACTATTCGGTGCGGCGTCGCCCAGCAGGGGGGTATCGGAACACGATCCGCTGCCACCACAGCCCGCGTGGGCGGAGGGGCGTGTGGAGCGACGGAGGACTTTCTGACTGGGTCAGGGTGCCCAGAAGACTCGCCACGGTGGCGGGACAGCATAGAAAGAGGTGCTGGTACAGCCGGGTGGTGTTCAGACAGAGCCGATGTGTTCGCCGCCTCACTACAAGAAAGATCAATTACTAGGCGGTCACGTGAATCGTCGGACGACGACGGCGACGGTGGACAGTCTCCACCGGCGATTTGTGGCGGTTGACGCGATTCAAGCGATCCTTCGCGCGTTGCGAGGTGGGCGGAGCATTGTGCCCGACGGGAGGCCGGGACGAGCGAGCAGCGTTTCCGACGCGGTTCTCCTCAAAGGGCGGCGGTGCAAGATTCGGAGAGTCGCGAAGGCTGCTCCGCGAGCTTCTCCTCAGTGGACACGGGTCCGCCTGACATGGCCAGGGGCCCGGCACGAGGGGACTACGCACACCAAGCACTTCCCAGCTATCCTGGGGTAGTAACTACAAGACACTAATGCCGAAATAAGATTCGGAGAGTCGCGAAGGCTGCTCCGCGAGCTTCTCCTCAGTGGACACGAGCCCGCCTGACATGGCCAGGGGCCCGGCACGAGGGGACTACGCACACCAAGCACTTCCCAGCTATCCTGGGGTAGTAACTACAAGACACTAATGCCGAAATAAGATTCGGAGAGTCGCGAAGGCTGCTCCGCGAGCTTCTCCTCAGTGGACACGGGTCCGCCTGACATGGCCAGGGGCCCGGCACGAGGGGACTACGCACACCAAGCACTTCCCAGCTATCCTGGGGTAGTAACTACAAGACACTAACGCCGAAATAAGATTCGGAGAGTCGCGAAGGCTGCTCCGCGAGCTTGTCCTCAGTGGACACGGGCCCGCCTGACATGGCCAGGGGCCCGGCACGAGGGGACTACGCACACCAAGCACTTCCCAGCTATCCTGGGGTAGTAACTACAAGACACTAACGCCGAAATAAAATTCGGAGAGTCGCGAAGGCTGCTCCGCGAGCTTCTCCTCAGTGGACACGGGTCCGCCTGACATGGCCAGGGGCCCGGCACGAGGGGACTACGCACACCAAGCACTTCCCATCTATCCTGGGGTAGTAACTACAAGACACTAACGCCGAAATAAGATTCGGAGAGTCGCGAAGGCTGCTCCGCGAGCTTCTCCTCAGTGGACACGGGTCCGCCTGACATGGCCAGGGGCCCGGTACGAGGGGACTACACACACCAAGCACTTCCCAGCTAGCCTGGGGTAGTAACTACAAGACAGTAACGCCGAAATAAGATTCGGAGAGTCGCGAAGGCTGCTCCGCGAGCTTCTCCTCAGTGGACACGGGTCCGCCTGACATGGCCAGGGGCCCGGCATGAGGGGACTACGCACACCAAGCACTTCCCAGCTATTCTCGGGTAGTAACTACAAGACACTAACGCCGAAATAAGATTCAGAGAGTCACGAAGGCTGCTCCGCGAGCTTCTCCTCAGTGGACACGGGCCCCCCTGACATGGCCAGGGGCCCGGCACGAGGGGACTACGCACACCAAGCACTTCCCAGCTGTCCTGGGGTAGTAACTACAAGACACTAACGCCGAAATAAGATTCGGAGAGTCGCGAAAGCTGCTCCGCGAACTTCTCCTCAGTGGACACGGGTCCGCCTGACATGGCCAGGGGCCCGGCACGAGGGGACTACGCACACCAAGCACTTCCCAGCTATCCTGGGGTAGTAACTACAAGACAGTAACGCCGAAATAAGATTCGGAGAGTCGCGAAGGCTGCTCCGCGAGCTTCTCCTCAGTGGACACGGGTCCGCCTGACATGGCCAGGGGCCCGGCACGAGGGGACTACGCACACCAAGCACTTCCCAGCTATCCTGGGGTAGTAACTACAAGACACTAACGCCAAAATAAGATTCGGAGAGTCGCGAAGGCTGCTCCGCGAGCTTCTCATCAGTGGACACGGGTCCGCCTGACATGGCCAGGGGCCCGGCACGAGGGGACTACGCACACCAAGCACTTCCCAGCTATCCTGGGGTAGTAACTACAAGACACTAACGCCGAAATAAGATTCGGAGAGTCGCGAAGTCTGCTCCGCGAGCTTCTCCTCAGTGGACACGGGTCCGCCTGACATGGCCAGAGGCCCGGCACGAGGGGACTACGCACACCAAGCACTTCCCAGCTATCCTGGGGTAGTAACTACAAGACACTAAAGCCGAAATAAGATTCGGAGAGTCGCGAAGGCTGCTCCGCGAGCTTCTGCTCAGTGGACACGGGTCCGCCTGACATGGCCAGGAGCCCGGCACGAGGGGACTATGCACACCAAGCACTTCCCAGCTATCCTGGGGTAGTAACTACAAGACACTAACGCCGAAATAAGATTCGGAGAGTCGCGAAGGCTGCTCCGCGAGCTTCTCCTCAGTGGACACGGTTCCGCCTGACATGGCCAGGGGCCCGGCACGAGGGGACTACGCTCACCAAGCACTTCCCAGCTATCCTGGGGTAGTAACTACAAGACACTAATGCCGAAATAAGATTCGGAGAGTCGCGAAGGCTGCTCCGCGAGCTTCTCCTCAGTGGACACGGGTCCGCCTGACATGGCCAGGGGCCCGGCACGAGGGGACTACGCACACCAAGCACTTCCCAGCTATCCTGGGGTAGTAACTACAAGACACTAACGCCGAAATAAGATTCGGAGAGTCGCGAAGTCTGCTCCGCGAGCTTCTCCTCAGTGGACACGGGTCCGCCTGACATGGCCAGGGGCCCGGTACGAGGGGACTACGCACACCAAGCACTTCCCAGCTAGCCTGGGGTAGTAACTACAAGACACTAATGCCGAAATAAGATTCGGAGAGTCGCGAAGGCTGCTCCGCGAGCTTCTCCTCAGTGGACACGGGTCCGCCTGACATGGCCAGGGGCCCGGCATGAGGGGACTACGCACACCAAGCACTTCCCAGCTATTCTCGGATAGTAACTACAAGACACTAACGCCGAAATAAGATTCGGAGAGTCGCGAAGGCTGCTCCGCGAGCTTCTCCTCAGTGGACACGGGTCCGCCTGACATGGCCAGGGGCCCGGCATGAGGGGACTACGCACACCAAGCACTTCCCAGCTATCCTGGGGTAGTAACTACAAGACACTAACGCCGAAATAAGATTCGGAGAGTCGCGAAGTCTGCTCCGCGATCTTCTCCTCAGTGGACACGGGTCCGCCTGACATGGCCAGGGGCCCGGCACGATGGGACTACGCACACCAAGCACTTCCCAGCTATCCTGGGGTAGTAACTACAAGACACTAACGCCGAAATAAGATTCGGAGAGTCGCAAAGTCTGCTCCGCGAGCTTCTCCTCAGTGGACACGGGTCCGCCTGACATGGCCAGGGGCCCGGCACGAGGGGACTACGCACACCAAGCACTTCCCAGCTATCCTGGGGTAGTAACTACAAGACACTAACGCCGAAATAAGATTCGGAGAGTCGCGAAGGCTGCTCCGCGAGCTTCTCCTCAGTGGACACGGGTCCGCCTGACATGGCCAGGGGCCCGGCACGAGGGGACTACGTACACCAAGCACTTCCCATCTATCCTGGGGTAGTAACTACAAGACACTAACGCCGAAATAAGATTCGGAGAGTCGCGAAGGCTGCTCCGCGAGCTTCTCCTCAGTGGACACGGGTCCGCCTGACATGGCCAGGGGCCCGGCACGAGGGGACTACGCACACCAAGCACTTCGCAGCTATCCTGGCGTAGTAACTACAAGACACTAACGCCGAAATAAGATTCGGAGAGTCGCGAAGGCTGCTCCGCGAGCTTCTCCTCAGTGGACACGGGTCCGCCTGACATGGCCAGGGGCCCGGCACGAGGGGACTACGCACACCAAGCACTTCCCAGCTATCCTGGGGTAGTAACTACAAGACACTAACGCCGAAATAAGATTCGGAGAGTCGCGAAAGCTGCTCCGCGAACTTCTCCTCAGTGGACACGGGTCCGCCTGACATGGCCAGGGGCCCGGTACGAGGGGACTACACACACCAAGCACTTCCCAGCTAGCCTGGGGTAGTAACTACAAGACAGTAACGCCGAAATAAGATTCGGAGAGTCGCGAAGGCTGCTCCGCGAGCTTCTCCTCAGTGGACACGGGTCCGCCTGACATGGCCAGGGGCCCGGCATGAGGGGACTACGCACACCAAGCACTTCCCAGCTATTCTCGGGTAGTAACTACAAGACACTAACGCCGAAATAAGATTCGGAGAGTCGCGAAGGCTGCTCCGCGAGCTTCTCCTCAGTGGACACGGGTCCGCCTGACATGGCCAGGGGCCCGGCATGAGGGGACTACGCACACCAAGCACTTCCCAGCTATTCTCGGGTAGTAACTACAAGACACTAACGCCGAAATAAGATTCGGAGAGTCACGAAGGCTGCTCCGCGAGCTTCTCCTCAGTGGACACGGGCCCCCCTGACATGGCCAGGGGCCCGGCACGAGGGGACTACGCACACCAAGCACTTCCCAGCTGTCCTGGGGTAGTAACTACAAGACACTAACGCCGAAATAAGATTCGGAGAGTCGCGAAAGCTGCTCCGCGAACTTCTCCTCAGTGGACACGGGTCCGCCTGACATGGCCAGGGGCCCGGCACGAAGGGACTACGCACACCAAGCACTTCCCAGCTATCCTGGGGTAGTAACTACAAGACAGTAACGCCGAAATAAGATTCGGAGAGTCGCGAAGGCTGCTCCGCGAGCTTCTCCTCAGTGGACACGGGTCCGCCTGACATGGCCAGGGGCCCGGCACGAGGGGACTACGCACACCAAGCACTTCCCAGCTATCCTGGGGTAGTAACTACAAGACACTAACGCCAAAATAAGATTCGGAGAGTCGCGAAGGCTGCTCCGCGAGCTTCTCATCAGTGGACACGGGTCCGCCTGACATGGCCAGGGGCCCGGCACGAGGGGACTACGCACACCAAGCACTTCCCAGCTATCCTGGGGTAGTAACTACAAGACACTAACGCCGAAATAAGATTCGGAGAGTCGCGAAGTCTGCTCCGCGAGCTTCTCCTCAGTGGACACGGGTCCGCCTGACATGGCCAGAGGCCCGGCACGAGGGGACTACGCACACCAAGCACTTCCCAGCTATCCTGGGGTAGTAACTACAAGACACTAAAGCCGAAATAAGATTCGGAGAGTCGCGAAGGCTGCTCCGCGAGCTTCTGCTCAGTGGACACGGGTCCGCCTGACATGGCCAGGAGCCCGGCACGAGGGGACTATGCACACCAAGCACTTCCCAGCTATCCTGGGGTAGTAACTACAAGACACTAACGCCGAAATAAGATTCGGAGAGTCGCGAAGGCTGCTCCGCGAGCTTCTCCTCAGTGGACACGGGTCCGCCTGACATGGCCAGGGGCCCGGCACGAGGGGACTACGCTCACCAAGCACTTCCCAGCTATCCTGGGGTAGTAACTACAAGACACTAATGCCGAAATAAGATTCGGAGAGTCGCGAAGGCTGCTCCGCGAGCTTCTCCTCAGTGGACACGGGTCCGCCTGACATGGCCAGGGGCCCGGCACGAGGGGACTACGCACACCAAGCACTTCCCAGCTATCCTGTGGTAGTAACTACAAGACACTAACGCCGAAATAAGATTCGGAGAGTCGCGAAGGCTGCTCCGCGAGCTTCTCCTCAGTGGACACGGGTCCGCCTGACATGGCCAGGGGCCCGGTACGAGGGGACTACGCACACCAAGCACTTCCCAGCTAGCCTGGGGTAGTAACTACAAGACACTAATGCCGAAATAAGATTCGGAGAGTCGCGAAGGCTGCTCCGCGAGCTTCTCCTCAGTGGACACGGGTCCGCCTGACATGGCCAGGGGCCCGGCATGAGGGGACTACGCACACCAAGCACTTCCCAGCTATTCTCGGGTAGTAACTACAAGACACTAACGCCGAAATAAGATTCGGAGAGTCGCGAAGGCTGCTCCGCGAGCTTCTCCTCAGTGGACACGGGTCCGCCTGACATGGCCAGGGGCCCGGCATGAGGGGACTACGCACACCAAGCACTTCCCAGCTATCCTGGGGTAGTAACTACAAGACACTAACGCCGAAATAAGATTCGGAGAGTCGCGAAGTCTGCTCCGCGATCTTCTCCTCAGTGGACACGGGTCCGCCTGACATGGCCAGGGGCCCGGCACGATGGGACTACGCACACCAAGCACTTCCCAGCTATCCTGGGGTAGTAACTACAAGACACTAACGCCGAAATAAGATTCGGAGAGTCGCAAAGTCTGCTCCGCGAGCTTCTCCTCAGTGGACACGGGTCCGCCTGACATGGCCAGGGGCCCGGCACGAGGGGACTACGCACACCAAGCACTTCGCAGCTATCCTGGCGTAGTAACTACAAGACACTAACGCCGAAATAAGATTCGGAGAGTCGCGAAGGCTGCTCCGCGAGCTTCTCCTCAGTGGACACGGGTCCGCCTGACATGGCCAGGGGCCCGGCACGAGGGGACTACGCACACCAAGCACTTCCCAGCTATCCTGGGGTAGTAACTACAAGACACTAACGCCGAAATAAGATTCGGAGAGTCGCGAAGGCTGCTCCGCGAGCTTCTCCTCAGTGGACACGGGCCCGCCTGACATGGCCAGGGGCCCGGCACGAGGGGACTACGCACACCAAGCACTTCCCAGCTATCCTGGGGTAGTAACTACAAGACACTAACGCCGAAATAAGATTCGGAGAGTCGCGAAGGCTGCTCCGCGAGCTTCTCATCAGTGGACACGGGTCCGCCTGACATGGCCAGGGGCCCGGCACGAGGGGACTACGCACACCAAGCACTTCCCAGCTATCCTGGGGTAGTAACTACAAGACACTAACGCCGAAATAAGATTCGGAGAGTCGCGAAGTCTGCTCCGCGAGCTTCTCCTCAGTGGACACGGGTCCGCCTGACATGGCCAGAGGCACGGCACGAGGGGACTACGCACACCAAGCACTTCCCAGCTATCCTGGGGTAGTAACTACAAGACACTAAAGCCGAAATAAGATTCGGAGAGTCGCGAAGGCTGCTCCGCGAGCTTCTGCTCAGTGGACACGGGTCCGCCTGACATGGCCAGGAGCCCGGCACGAGGGGACTATGCACACCAAGCACTTCCCAGCTATCCTGGGGTAGTAACTACAAGACACTAACGCCGAAATAAGATTCGGAGAGTCGCGAAGGCTGCTCCGCGAGCTTCTCCTCAGTGGACACGGGTCCGCCTGACATGGCCAGGGGCCCGGCACGAGGGGACTACGCTCACCAAGCACTTCCCAGCTATCCTGGGGTAGTAACTACAAGACACTAATGCCGAAATAAGATTCGGAGAGTCGCGAAGGCTGCTCCGCGAGCTTCTCCTCAGTGGACACGGGTCCGCCTGACATGGCCAGGGGCCCGGCACGAGGGGACTACGCACACCAAGCACTTCCCAGCTAGCCTGGGGTAGTAACTACAAGACACTAATGCCGAAATAAGATTCGGAGAGTCGCGAAGGCTGCTCCGCGAGCTTCTCCTCAGTGGACACGGGTCCGCCTGACATGGCCAGGGGCCCGGCATGAGGGGACTACGCACACCAAGCACTTCCCAGCTATTCTCGGGTAGTAACTACAAGACACTAACGCCGAAATAAGATTCGGAGAGTCGCGAAGGCTGCTCCGCGAGCTTCTCCTCAGTGGACACGGGTCCGCCTGACATGGCCAGGGGCCCGGCATGAGGGGACTACGCACACCAAGCACTTCCCAGCTATCCTGGTGTAGTAACTACAAGACACTAACGCCGAAATAAGATTCGGAGAGTCGCGAAGTCTGCTCCGCGATCTTCTCCTCAGTGGACACGGGTCCGCCTGACATGGCCAGGGGCCCGGCACGATGGGACTACGCACACCAAGCACTTCCCAGCTATCCTGGGGTAGTAACTACAAGACACTAACGCCGAAATAAGATTCGGAGAGTCGCAAAGTCTGCTCCGCGAGCTTCTCCTCAGTGGACACGGGTCCGCCTGACATGGCCAGGGGCCCGGCACGAGGGGACTACGCACACCAAGCACTTCCCAGCTATCCTGGGGTAGTAACTACAAGACACTAACGCCGAAATAAGATTCGGAGAGTCGCGAAGGCTGCTCCGCGAGCTTCTCCTCAGTGGACACGGGTCCGCCTGACATGGCCAGGGGCCCGGCACGAGGGGACTACGTACACCAAGCACTTCCCAGCTATCCTGGGGTAGTAACTACAAGACACTAACGCCGAAATAAGATTCGGAGAGTCGCGAAGGCTGCTCCGCGAGCTTCTCCTCAGTGGACACGGGTCCGCCTGACATGGCCAGGGGCCCGGCACGAGGGGACTACGCACACCAAGCACTTCGCAGCTATCCTGGCGTAGTAACTACAAGACACTAACGCCGAAATAAGATTCGGAGAGTCGCGAAGGCTGCTCTGCGAGCTTCTCCTCAGTGGACACGGGTCCGCCTGACATGGCCAGGGGCCCGGCACGAGGGGACTACGCACACCAAGCACTTCCCAGCTATCCTGGGGTAGTAACTACAAGACACTAACGCCGAAATAAGATTCGGAGAGTCGCGAAGGCTGCTCCGCGAGCTTCTCCTCAGTGGACACGGGCCCGCCTGACATGGCCAGGGGCCCGGCACGAGGGGACTACGCACACCAAGCACTTCCCAGCTATCCTGGGGTAGTAACTACAAGACACTAACGCCGAAATAAGATTCGGAGAGTCGCGAAGGCTGCTCTGCGTGCTTCTCCTCAGTGGACACGGGTCCGCCTGACATGGCCAGGGGCCCGGCACGAGGGGACTACGCATACCAAGCACTTCCCAGCTATCCTGGGGTAGTAACTACAAGACACTAACGCCGAAATAAGATTCGGAGAGTCGCGAAGGCTGCTCTGCGTGCTTCTCCTCAGTGGACACGGGTCTGCCTGACATGGCCAGGGGCCCGGCACGAGGGGACTACGCACACCAAGCACTTCCCAGCTATCCTGGGGTAGTAACTACAAGACACTAACGCCGAAATAAGATTCGGAGAGTCGCGAAGGCTGCTCCGCGAGCTTCTCCTCAGTGGACACGGGTCCACCTGACATGGCCAGGGGCCCGGCACGAGGGGACTACGCACACCAAGCACTTCGCAGCTATCCTGGCGTAGTAACTACAAGACACTAACGCCGAAATAAGATTCGGAGAGTCGCGAAGGCTGCTCCGCGAGCTTCTCCTCAGTGGACACGGGCCCGCCTGACATGGCCAGGGGCCCGGCACGAGGGGACTACGCATACCAAGCACTTCCCAGCTATCCTGGGGTAGTAACTACAAGACACTAACGCCGAAATAAGATTCGGAGAGTCGCGAAGGCCGGTCCGCGAGCTTCTCCTCAGTGGACACGGGTCCGCCTGACATGGCCAGGGGCCCGGCACGAGGGGACTACGCACACCAAGCACTTCCCAGCTATCCTGGGGTAGTAACTACAAGACACTAACGCCGAAATAAGATTCGGAGAGTCGCGAAGGCTGCTCCGCGAGCTTCTCCTCAGTGGACACGGGCCCGCCTGACATGGCCAGGGGCCCGGCACGAGGGGACTACGCATACCAAGCACTTCGCAGCTATCCTGGCGTAGTAACTACAAGACACTGACGCCGAAATGACAGGTGAAAAAAAGCTTTAGCTTCCCATCTGGTATAAATTTCAAGATTTAACGTATTTACCTGCGACAGTGGACTCATGCACACAACAATTTATTTCAAATACTACAGAAAATATCACACAGAAAAAATCTTCTCCTTCTACATCTACATTGACTGGAATACTTTTTTTCAAATTATGAATACGTCAGGGGTAAAATACAGGGAGCGAAATGCTCTTTACAATTTGTACAGAAACCAGACGGCAGTTGTAAGAGTCGACAGTCACGAAAAGGAAGGAGTGGTTGCAAAGGTAGTGAGACAGGGTTATAGCCTATCCCCGATGTTATTCTGTCTGTATACACAGCAAGCAGTAAAGAAAACAAAAGAAAAATTTGGAGTAGGAATTAAAGTCAAGGGAAAGGAAATAAAGACTTTGAGGTTTGCCGATGACATTGCAATTTTGGCAGAGACAGCAAATGAGTTGGAAAAGCAGCTGAACGGAATGGACATTACTTGAAAGGAGGATATACGATGAACATCTAAAAAAGCAAAACGGGGATAATGAAATATAGTCGAACTAATTCCGGTGATTCGGAGGGAATTGAATTAGGAAATGAGACACTTAATGTAGTAGACGAGTTTTGCTACTTGGGAAGCAGGGAGGATATAAAATGCAGACTGGCAATGGCAAGATAAGCGTTTCTAAAGAAGAGAAATTTGTGGTCGTCGAGTATAGATTCAAGTGTGAGGAAGTCCTTTCTGAAAGTATTTCTATGGAGTGTAGCCATGTATGTAAGTGAAACATGGATGATAAATAGTTTAGACAAGAAGAGAATAAAAGCTTTTCAAAATTTGGTATAATAGAAGAGTGCTGAGGATGAGACGGGTAGATCACCTAACTAATGAGGAGGTACTGAACAGAATTGGGCAGAAGAGAAGTTCGTGGTACAACCTAACCAAAAGATGGTATCGGTCGGTAGGACACATTCTGAAACATCAAGGGATCGCCAATTTAGTACTGGACGGGAAGCATGTGGGGTGTTTTCGGTCATTCTCGAAATTGTAGAATAGTGTGAGTTCATAACATTTTGAATAGCAACCCATGTCCGGGAACGTCATCGAACTATACTACAGAGCGTGTTTTGGTTACCGCCTCTACACACTTAGCAACAACAGTAGCGGTACATGTATTCCAGAGCCAGAGGTTTCAGAACGTTTTTTGCTTGTAACTTTCGACTCGTTCGTTTCCGAACCAGGGACCCAGACTTCAAATTGCTTCATTTACTCGTCTCCATAATCCTAGAAAGTTTGTAACATCATCGAGGAATCACTCTGCGTATAGTCACATTTACAGACTTCAGCGCTTTCCGTTGCATCGTTGGATGACGTTTCTGGATATAGGTTCCTATTCAAAATATTCAGCACTTATTCCCTCTACAAGTACAAGAAATCGGTAACGGGAATTTCAGCACACCAATGTGAAGTGTATAGCAGAGGGTACGTCCTGTTATTACATCTGCACACACAAGTGACCTAATTCCCGTAAATTCCGGGGAAACTGGCGATGAGCTCTGACGCCACGTCCAGTTATTTCCCAGATGTGTTCGATCGGTTTCAGGTCTGGTGAGGTGGTGAGCCAGCACATCAATTACAACTCGCCACTGTGTTCCTCGAACCACTCCATTACATTCCTAGCCTTGTGACGTGGCGCATTATCTTCATGAAAACTGCCACTGCTCTCGGGAAACATTATCGTCATGAAGGTGGTCTGCAACCAGTGTACGATACTCCTTTGCCGTCAGAGCTCCGCTAGACTAATTTCGGACAGTTCTATCGAATGGGCACGTAAAATTCCGATTAAAAATCTGTTGTTTGTGTGAGAAACAAACCGACGCTTACTGTTCACACTGAGCGTCGAATGAATTACGTGGTGAGCAATAGTTGTTTTGACTGGCTCTAGTTACACATTACAAAAACGAAATGGCAAATGTGTGACGAAATACCAGAAAAAAATGTTCCATTTGTACATTAGATCTGATAATATTCCTGTGGTCAGATAATGTGCATCAACAGTGACCAATGAATCATTTTATTTGAGTAACACAGGGCCTCGGTGGAACCACGAAGTATTTCAATCCGTGTTTCATAGTCACAATAAAGCAAACTGCAGGACAATACTGGAAAGCTTAATTTAGACATGTCCTACCATTATGTATTACGGTTTTATTTTGAACTCCTTTTAATTTCATTTTAGTGAGGCGTCTTCCTCGGTGGAATGTTTCTGTTGTGTCTATGATGGAGACAGCAAAGTTTCTAAGTGCAAGGTATCGGACGTTTTCACCGGTACCTTGTGCCTGTTTCAGCAGATGGCCAGTATGGTGTGGTATGGATAGGCTCAAAGGAATTGCATGTGTATGAAGGGGACTTGTTGACTTGAACCGCAATTCTGAATTTGAATTTGGAATTTTTAAAGAAGTGGAAGCCACTCACCTCCGATGCGGGCGTTGAAGGCGACGCCGACACCGCACTTGCCGTTGTTGGCAGCCATGGCGATCTCGCCGGCGCAGCGCGTGCCGTGCGCGTTGGAGCCCGACGGGTCGTAGCGTGGCGTCGGGTCGGGGTCGTCGTCGTTGGCATCGAAGCTTATGTTCGGATCCTGAAATATTACACCGACAATTTTAATGACCAGTAGCGGTCTCCCTACTCGATCACAGCGAAGACGTGAATCACCAGGACATAATTACCAGAAAAAAATGTTCCTATCTATTTAAAAGACTGACGAAAAAGTGGGATACCAGCTGTCTCATTCCACCTTCCTCACCAGCTTTAAAAATTCTCCCAAAAATTTTCGAGTGCGAACATATTCCAGCATTTTTTAACACGCAACTCACCTCAAATTCCCACAAGCTCCCCTAAATGTATTTCACACCCACTAGTCAATAGCTGTAGGTCACTGATGCCCAACCACTCCAAGTTGTCCTTTCTAACTCAGTCATGCAGCGCAACTGATTGTCATTACCTCATTGTGTCTCTCGGTCATTATTTTCTGTATCGCACCTACAGTCTCTTACTGCTAATAAATAATTTCTTTCTTCCCACTGCTGCTGTGTCTTCTCGCTGTATCTGCCTCTCTCTTCCTCGTCGTCATTGTCATATACCCTGTCTCTCATTATCCCTGGCTCTCACCCACTTCCGCTTTCTTATTCGTATTTCTCCCGCCCTGACACTGTCTCCTTCACTCTTATGGTACCAAGGATCTGTTGCTGTTCAATTATGTCCCGTTGTCACTGCATCCCTCTTTTTTTCTCACACTGCCATTGTCACTTTCGATCGACCACCACTGTCTACTACCTTCCAGTATTTATTACTTCTCTGTCCCTTTTCCCCTGCTATTGCCTTCTTTTCTTTCAGCGGGAATATGTTCGCGGGCAAATATTTGTGGGCAAAATTTTTTAAGGTGCTGAGGAAAGTAGAATGAGGCAGCTGGAACCTCACTTTTCGATTAGAGTATTTTAAATATACAGGAGCATATTCCTATTTTTCGTGTTCCGATAGAAGCGTAATTCCTCTGGTTCCTTCTTTTGCATGTTACAGCAGAGCACAATTCACATGAAAAGACTGGTATTGCTCAATAAAATGCAGGTAGTTTACTTATGTGATCTTGAAATAACGCAGACATATCCGATTTTACGCTAAAAAAATTTGCATGTGCTTCAGTACTACATGGTAGGTGATAACGGAGACACTTTACAGCATATTTGTCAGTATTATGTCGCTTTATAAACTACGTTTTGACCTCACACCGGATACTACGTACTTATTTTATTTTTACAAGTAGAATAACAGTGAAGCTCCGTACCACGGAAACGGATACAGATACGATGAAAATCTTCGATATCGGGGCCTTAGGAATACATCGTAAAAATTACTGTCCTTTGCTGCGCATAGCCGTCTTGGAGAACCCCGTCTGGGTATCGGTACTCAAAGAACAAAATTTTGGAGTGTTCCTCGACTACGGATAAAGATTTTTGAAAACGGAGATATAGCTCTCTTAGAGAAACGGCTGGGGAATATACAGCTAAAATTTGAGCAATTTTCTGAGGTTATTTATTGTTTAGATTTCTCCTCATGTCAGATTTTAAGTGTAGTTGTCACTTTGAACCTGTGTACCTTGGAAACGGATAAAGTGACCAAAAAAATTTTCGAGTTTGCTCGAGATCGGGATCTTAGGAAAATATTTTCGAAAATATTCAGTAATTTGCTGTGTATTCCATCTTTAAACCCTCAGATGGGTTTTGGTCCTCTGACGACGTCGAAAATATAGTGAGGAAACCCTTTCTGCGGTTTTCCGAGGGAACGCCCAGGAACCAATGCTGCCTCCATAAGTCCCGTCAGGACCATTGCAGGCCACATCAAATGTATAAAGAACTAACCGATTTGCCCTATTTGCATAAGCAGGATAGTGTAATGTCCATACTTTGACTTATGCTATAAGATAGTGGCACTAAGACGATCCTTATGTTGGATATACAATGGCGTCTAGGCCAAGAACTATCCAAAACACATTACGCTACTTCTCTATAACGAATCGACCAAGTGGTATGAAAACCATAAAATACCGTTTTCATGCGAGGCATTTTGGAACACATTACAAACGCATGGTGTCGTAGCATACCGATTTATGATTTTCTCCTCAGTACACAATACTGAAAAATGTGGTATATCCTTCAGAAATTAGTGTTTCCTTTAAGCGCAGTGAAAGAACCATACCCTAACACAACCTCCTCTGAATTCACTGTTGACACTACAAATGAGGGTGGACAATGTTCTCCAAATATTCGCCAAACGCTTTAATCGGATTCCCACTTGCTACAGGGTGATTCATCACTCAAAATCACTCATTTTCAGTCATCCACTTTCCGTTGGTGTCACTCTTTACACCACCTCTAGCAGCGCTTTGCATGGACTATGGGAATGTGTGACGTTTGAGGTGCTACCGTGACCACTGTACCTCATTCTTTTTAACTACCTATTCACAGTCATTGTTCTAGCTGGACTGACACATTGAAACTCATGAGTGATTCTTTATCTGATTTCATGCGATTTTTAACAACCAACCTCCACTATGCTCGACGGTACCTTCCGTCAGTGTATGAGTTCTACCTGGTCTCATTGTAGCTGCAGGTATCCCTTCGCGTTTACACTTCACAATGCGATCACAAACAGCCGCCTTGGGCAGCTTTAGAAGTGTTGAAGTGCTCTTGATGGGTTAGTTACTCAAGTGACATCCAGTAACCAGTCACGTTCGAAGTCACTGAGCTCACCTTATCGAACCATTCTGCTACTACTGCTTCTCTTCTGGCAGCACTCGCCACCTTCTTTTATACTATCGACTTCGACTCTCGTGATATCTAGTGGTCAGTTCCGTATTTCTGGACTCGTCCGGATCCGACACAGTGCGAAAGAATCAAACTGAGCCGGCTAGGAACCTGCCGTTGTGGAAACAGTGGGGCCGCAGAACGTGCAGCTCTATAAATTAAAATGTACACTGGTGTCCAAAAATAAAGCAACAAACCGCTGTTTCCTCGTCCTGTATCTAAGTACCGATATAATCGTACAGACTGTCAACAGATGTGAGTACAATCGTGTTCCGCAGGGATGAAGGCATTCCGATCAACGGACAACCAAGCCAGCCATGGCGTCAGGGCACTCATCAACAAGGGTAATACTTGTCGGGTAGTCCCGCATCCACAACAGCTGTGTACACAATTACAGACGGTGCAGTATGGTACAGAAAAGACGCCTACCAGGCTATCTGTGGTGGAGGGCCATAGGAATAATGGTAGCATGACAGTCGCAAACTGATGTAGGCCCATGGCTTAATGTGAGTCGTCCACTTGTTTTTCGGATGAGGTGACATTTTATAGAGACCGAAACTGTATCCCAGAGACCAGGACATGGCCGACCACGTGTGACATCAGAAAGAGTGGACCGTTATTTGGCTGTAAGAGCACGGCGGTACTGCCGTGGTACTGCACTGCGACTGGCATCCCCTAGACGGGTTGTATCTAGGCAAACGGTGTGCGGAAGGCTTCAGCAGAGTGTCCTTTGTTGTTGGAGCCTTGCTGTCTTCACAGAAGAGCACGTATAGAGTGGAGCCGCCAACTTGCCAGCTTGATGGTCGAACGGGGGACCAATGTTGTTTTCACAGATGAGTCCCAATTTGGTCTGGAGGATGATTCTCAACGGATTCACATGTGGAGGGAACGTGGAACACGATTTTTGGACCCAAACATTATGGAAAAAGACCACTATCGAGGAGGATCCCAAGTGGTTTGGGCAATAACTACATCGACAACTCGAACAGCTCTTCGTTGAATTGTACGCGTGAATCGGCAAGGTTTAACTGGTGACAGGTATCGTGACAAGACCTTGTGATCTCATGTGCGGTTGTTGCGAGACGCTGTGAGCCCCGACTTCCTACTGATGGACGATAATGCTTGACTCATGGAGCCCGGGTTGTTGATGTTTCTTTGGATGATATTGCACGCACGGCGTGGCCTGCTCGCTCTCCCATAGTGCATATCTGAGATGCACTAGGGAGACGGGTTGCAAAACGTCAGCATCCACCAACCACTCTCCAAGACATGCGAGCAGATCTGCAGGAAGAATGAGCATTATTGTCTCAACGTTACACTGACAACATCATTCACAGATTGAGCCAAAGCTTTCAGGCCTGTATTCCTGCCAGAGGTGGTCACACCCCGTACCGAGCACATTAACCAGTTGTCGGAATGTGCGTGCCAATCCTTTAAGTTGGAAGAAACGAAGAACGTTTTTGTTTACCTTTTTGCATGATGAGTTGTTTACGTTCTATTTCCTTTACAATGTTTCTACTGTACTATCAATTGTTTATACTGTTTTGTAGCAAAATAAACGCAACCTTGCAAAATTTCCGTTTGTTACTTTAATTGTAGTTACCAACGTATAAACTAGATAGCCATTTATTACACCACTTATTGCATACACACTGCATTGGTTTCATTGGTATCACACTACAAGAAGTGTATCGTAATCATCGTTCGCCTGTGTGGTGAATGTAATGACCAGACGATAATGCAATAAATGACTGGAACTTCTGTTTCTAATTCGTTATTACATCTTGTTCACTACACTTCTTTGATGGGATGGAGGAACGGCAGAAGTAGTCTGATTTGAGGCGACTAGTCACAATTTCCTTGTGATACCAATCGCTTCACCTCATTAGAACCTACACACAACATATTTATACGTTATATATATATACTCTACGAGTAATCCTTGTGTTACCCTACAACGTTGGTCCTCAGTGGCACCCTCCAGTATCATGAAACTCTTCCCCTGATTTCGTAACACATCTCACAACCCCAGTTCTTCATTTATTAAGTATTGCTTCAAGTCCCTTTTTTAAATAATTAATTTCAATAGTATACTGTACATTGAAAACATCATTGCATAGAACCGAGGCATAAATTCAACTGTGTAAGGAGACCGTTTGTGAGACTATTGTGGAGAAAGTAGTTATTATCCTGTGTTCATAAATGACATTTAAGAAGTCAATGCTGGTGGAGAGAGGTCAGATACAGAATAAATGGTGTTACAACGAGTCAATCAGTGTCAGTTAAACGCAAAAGAAGCCATTGTTGGTCTGTGCTGAGTCTTACACTTTTGGTTAACCTATGAAGGTAGGTTTCAATAAGCTGTGGATCCCGACCGACAAATTCCTCGTATTGCCAGTGCGTAGAAAGTTTCCCAAGTTAGAATGATAGGTCGGAACTGCAGAACATTCTGTAGTTCTTTCTTTCAGGAGTGCTAGTTCTGCAATGTTCGCAGGAGAGCTTCTGTAAAGTTTGGAAGGTAGGAGACGAGGTAGTGGCAGAAGTAAAACTTTGAGGAGGGGGGGGGGGGGGGGGGGAGGGGTAGGTGATTTGTGCTTGGGTAGAATACTTGCCCGCGAAAGGCAAAGGTCCAGAGTTCGAGTCGCGGTCCGGCACACAATCTGAGAGGAAGTTTCATATCAACGCACACTCCGCTGCAGAGTGAAAATCTCAATCTGAATACGCAACAATCTTATAAAAGGAAGACAATAATTTTGCTATAAATCATCTCGCTCGACATGTTGTTGTTATTGTTGTTGTTGTTGTTGTTTTTGTCTTCAGTCCTAAGACTGATTTGATGCAACTCTCCATGCTACTCTATCCTGTGCAAGCTTCTTCATCTCCCAGTACTTCCTGCAACATACATCCTTCTGAATCTGCTTAATGTATTCATCTCTTGGTCTCCCTATACTATTTTTACCCTCCACGCAGCCCTCCAATGCTAAATTTGTGATCCCTTGATGCCTCAGAACATGTCCTACCAACCGATCCCTTCTTCTTGTCAAGTTGTGCCACAAACTCGTCTTCTCCCCAATTGTATTCAATACCTCCTCATTAGATACGTGATCTAACCATCTAATCTTCGGCATTCTTCTGTAGCACCACATTTCGAAAGCTTCTATTCTCTTCCTGTCCAAACTATTTATCGTCCATGTTTCACTTCCATACATGGCTACACTCCATACAAACACTTTCAGAAACGACTTCCTGACACTTAAATCTGTACTCGATATTAACAAATTTCTCTTCTTCAGAAACGCCTTCCTTGCCATTGCCAGTCTACATTTTATATCCTCTCTACTTTGACCATCATCAGTTATTTTGCTCCCCAAATAGCAAAACTCCTTTACTACTTTAAGTGTCTCATTTCCTAATCTAATTCCCTCAGCATCACCTGACATAATTCGACTACATTCCATTATCCTCGTGTTGCTTTTGTTGATGTTCATCTTATATCCTCCTTTCAAGACACTATCCATTCCGTTCAACTGCTCTTCCAAGTTCTTTGCTGTATCTGACAGAATTACAATGTCATCGGCGAACCTCGAAGTTTTAGTTTCTTCTCCATGGAATTTAATTCCTACTCCGATATTTTGTTTTGTTTCCTTCACTGCTTGCTCAATATACAGATTGAATAACATCGGGGAGAGGCTACAACCCTACGTCACTTCCTTCCCATCCATTGCTTCCCTTTCATGTCCCTCGACTCTTATAACTGCTATCTGGTTCCTGTACAAATTGTAAATAGCCTTTCGCTCCCTGTATTTTACCTCTGCCACCTTTAGAATTTGAAAGAGATAGAGGTAACTAATGTAAGAAAAGTATTAGACGTAATGCGGGACCCAAAGGGATCTAAATGAAAACTTAAACAGGATTAAGTTTGAATGTTTGTGATCGAGGACTTTGCCTGTTATATTTGTACATCCACCGGAAGACAGATTACTGAGCTACATTACTCACATAACGCGGTGTGTGCGTTGCAACGCAACACCAGGAGCCGGCGTGCAGGCAGCAGGTGGTGGGTTGGAGTACTCACGTAGTTGTCGCGCAGATCGTCGTGCGTTCTCTCCACGCCGTCGTCCAGCACGACAACGCGGACCCCCCTGCCGGTGACGCCCGCCGCGTACACAGGCAGCACGTGTAGGTCCAGCTTGGGCAGGTCTGGCCGCGTGCGGGTGTCCCTCTGTGGAAGAATTATGATCGTCAGTGCTGACGTAAAGCCACGAAATACACTGCCTCTTCAGAAGTGTCTAGACACCTGCTACTGGACAACAGTGTGGGATGTATCCACCCTTCTCGTTTGTGTCGGGTCCAACTCATCTGGGAAAAACTTCAGCGGGTTGTCCGAATGTCTGTGGAGAAACGGCAGCTCAGTCTTTCTCAAGATACGAAATCAGAGAAGGTACTGATACAGGACGCGATGTCCACGTTCTAACTGATCGTAAAGGTTTAGATCAGGACTCTGGGTAGGCTAGCCCCATTTAGGAATATTAATCTCCACAAATCACTGCCTCAAAAATACCGCTTTATGATGGGGCATTTTCATGCTGAAACAGTCACCACCGACTCTGCACTGTTCTCTTGCTGTATGCAGTACACAGTGTTGTAAACAGTCAGCTTGTCCTTTAGCATTTAGCGTTTCTTGCAGCGCAATAAGAGAACCACGCCATAACGTTGGAAGACACCCCCCTACCGTAACACAATCTCCTCCGCACTTAACTCTTGGCGCCTCAACTGAAGACAGATAACGTTCTCAAGGAATTTTCCAAACTAAAACTTCTCCATCGAACTGTCTCTGGGTACTCATATCATTTGTTTCCAGTCATCCATTGTCTTTTGGATTACTACACAGCCGGCTGCGGTGGCCGTGCGGTTCTAGGCGCTTCAAAAAATCGTTCAAATGGCTGTGAGAACTATGGGACTTAACTGCTGAGGTCATCAGTCCAATAGAACGTAGAACTACTTAAACCTAACTAACCTAAGGACATCACACACATCCGCACGGCCAATCTGGCCGGGTTCTAGGCGCTTCAGTCCGGAACCTCGCGACTGCTACGGTCGCAGGTTCGAATCCTGCCTCGGACGTGTGTGATGTCATTAGGTTAGTTAGGTATAAGTACTTCTAAATTCTGGGGGACTGATTACCTCAGATGTGAAGTCCCATAGTGCTCAGAGCCATATGAACCATTTTGAATTACTACTCAAATTTGTAACTTACGTGGAGCAGCTTTGTCAGTATACCACATTCTTTTTTAATTCCCTATGCACAAACATTTTGCTAGCTGGAAGTCTGGTAGCACTTCGGTACTCGCAAGTGATTCCTTACGCTGATTCCATGCGCTTTTTAACCATCACTCTCTCGGTCATGGGTGTAAGTGTCGTTCTTAGAGTAAGTTAGTTTAAGTTAGATTAAGTAGTGTGTAAGCCTAGGAACCGATGAACTCAGCGGTTTGGTCCCATAGAACCTTACCACAAATTTCCAAAAAATTAATACCCCTCTCCGCAGTGCTGGACAGTTCCTGTCCTTCGGCGCATGATGTCTGCCAGGTCTTTGTTTATCAGTCGTTGCTCTTCCGGTTTCCCCTTCACAATCAAATCAACAGCAGTCGACTTTTGCACCTTTAGAAGATTTGAAATGTCTCTGATGGAACTGTTAATCAGATGACATCCAGTGAGTCACTGATCCAATGTGCTTTTAACGCTTCGCTACTGACAACACAACAATGCTCACCTCCTTTTACACTGAAATTACAATTAAATCAATACCATTATCTGCTGATGGGCGTTGATACACATCAACGGGGACAGTTGAAAATGTGTGCCCCGACTGGGACTCGAACCCAGGACCTCCTACTAACATGTCAGACGCTCTATCCATCTGAGCCACCGAGGACTCAAATTGCTCTGAGCACTATGGGACTTAACATCTATGGTCATCAGTCCCCTAGAACTTGGAACTACTTAAACCTAACTAACCTAACGACAGTACACAACACCCAGCCATCACGACGCAGAGAAAATCCCTGACCCCGCCGGGAATCGAACCATGGTACCCGGCCACCGACGGCACAGAGGACAGTGTGACTGCAGGGATTTATCGCTGGCAGGCTCCGCGTGAGACCCACATTCTCAAATTATAGTTCACACACTACACTCGTAGTGCCCCTGTCGTTATATCCATTACTCGCGGCATCACTTCACCGAGTCCCGTAAGAGTTCAGGCAAATCGTGTGCATTGACACTGAAGAAGGTTCAAATGGTTCAAATGGCTCTGAGCACTATGGGACTCAACTGCTGTGGTCATTAGTCCCCTAGAACTTAGAACTACTTAAACCTAACTAACCTAAGGACATCACACACATCCATGCCCGAGGCAGGATTCGAACCTGCGACCGTAGCAGTCGCACGGTTCCGGACTGCGCGCCTAGAACCACGAGACCACCGCGGCCGGCTGAAGAAGGTCATCGGCCGGTTAGCCTTAAACGATATGAAGATGACATCTGCTTTTTCGGATACGTCCGAAAGAAAAGATGCCATCTTCATATCCTATTATACTGGCTAGTACGCCTCCGGTGACATCTAGTGGTAAGTTCTGCATTGCATGAGGTGTTCAGATATTTTTCCTGCAGTTTATATGTCGGACCGAGGATCGAGGTAGCAGACTTGGGGCCTCAGCACACCAATTCATAAACGGTATGTAACTGATCTCTCATGTATATGGTGGAGTGGACATGTAAGCAACATGCTGTTATTGTGACAGCTTATTGCTAATTACATCTTAGTAGCATTAAACACACTTTATAGCTGCGTCCACGCAACGAAGCAAATCATTGGGTTGTCAATGTTCAAAAGATCTCACAAAACTATCAAAACACATGTAACATCATTCGTAAATTACTGTGTGTTTCAAAAATAAAGACAAGGGTTTAAACGCTTTGTAGCATTTATTACGTTCAACTTATAATTACACTACAAGCCATTAAAACTGCTGCACCAAGAAAAAATGCAGACGATAAAAGGGTATTCATTGGGCAAACATATTATACTAGAACTGACATGTGATAACATGTTCACGCAATGTGGGTGCATAGATCCTGAAAAATCAGTTCCCAGAACAACCACCTCTGGCCGTAATAACGGCCTTTATACGCCTGGCCATTGAGTTAAACAGAGCTTGGATGGCGTGTACAGGTAAAGCTGCCCATGCAGCTTCAACATGGGAATCACAGTTCATCAAGAGTAGTGACTGGCGTATTGTGACGAGCCAGTTGCTCAGCCACCACTGACCAGACGTTTCCACTTGGTGAGAGATCTGGAGAATGTGCTGGCCAGGGCATCAGTCGAACATTCTCGGTATCCAGAAAGCCCGTACAGGACCTGCAACATGCGGTCGTGCATTATCCTTCTGAAATGTGGGGTTTCGTAGCGATCGAATGAAGGATAGCGCGACCGATCGTAACACATCTGAAATGTAACGTCCACTGTTTAAAGTGCCGTCAGTGCGAACAAGAGGTGACCGAGACGTGTAACCAATGGCACCCCATACCATAACGCCGGGTGATACGACAGTATGGCGATGACGAATACACGCTCCCATTGTGCGTTCACCATTATGTCGCCAAACACGGTTGCGACCATCATGATGCTGTAAACTGAACCTGGATTCATCCGAAAAAAAATGACGTTTTGCGATTCGTGCACCCAGGGACGTCGTTGAGTACACCGTCGCAGGCGCTCCTGTCTGTGATGCAGCGTCAAGGGTAACCGCAGCCATTGTCTGCGGGCTGACTGTCCATGCTGCTGCAAACGTCGTCGAACTGTTCGTGCAGATGGTTGCTGTCTTGCAAACGTCCCCATCTGTTGACTCAGGGATCGAGAGATGGCTGCACGATCCGCTACAGCCATGCGGATAAGATGCTTGTCAGAATGAGATTTCACTCTGCAGCGGAGTGTGCGCTGATATGAAACTTCCTGGCAGAATAAAACTGTGTGCCGGGCCGAGACTCGAAATCGGGATCTTTGCCTTTAGCGGGGAAGTGCTCCACCAACTGAGCTACCCAAGCGAACCTTGCAGAACTAGCACTCCTGGGGGATGTTTGTAGAATGGCTGTTGCTGTCGCTAAGCCATGTCTCCGCAATATCCTTCCTTTTAGGAGTGCTAGTTCTGCAAGGTCCGCAGGAAGCTTCTGTAAAATTTGGAAGGTAGGAGACGAGGTACTGGCAGAATTAAAGCTGTGAAGACGGGGCGTGAGTCGTGCTTGGGTAGCTCAGTTGGTAGAGCATTGCCCGCGAAAGGCAAAGGTCCCGAGTTCGAGTCTCGGGCTGGCACTCAGTTTTAATCTGCCAGGAAGTTTCAAGATGCCTGTCATCTCGACTGCTAGTGATACGAGGCCTTTCGGATCTAGTACGGCGTTCCGTATTACCCTCCTGAACTCACCGGTTCCATATTCTGGTGCCAGTCATTGGATCTCGACCAAAGCGAGCAGCAATGTCGCGATACGATAAACCGCAATCGCGATAGGCTACAATCTGATCTTTATTAAAGTCGGAAATGTGATGGTACTCATTTCTGCTCCTTACACGAGGCATAACAATAACGTTCCACGAGGTAACGCCGGTCAACTGATGTTTGTTTATGAGGAATCGGTTGGAAACTTTCCTCATGTCAGCACGTTGTAGGTGTCGCCACTGGCGACAACCTTGTGTGAATGGTCTGAAAAGCTAATCATTTGCATATCACTACATCTTCTTCCTGTCGGTTAAATTTCGCGTCTGTAGCCCATCATCTTCGTGGTGTAGCAATTTTAATGGCCAGTAGTGTATTTAAATCACTTCTGATTTGCAGTCTCCACATGAGTACAGCCAGTAACGTGCATACACCCTGCTCCGATTTCCATACGTTTAACGGTGTTACCAGTACACGACGATATAATAATTTCCCAGTTTAAAAATAGAAACCTTTTGGTAGTGAGTAAATCCGAAATATTTTCATTTTAGTGCAAGCAGTATGTTAAGAAGCTCTTTCTCCTATGATGAATTCCTCTTTGCAGCGCACCATAATTTTTGGCAACGTCTGCCAAGAAATTAGTTGGTTCAGATTCGATCTACTAGTTTAGAAAGAAAGGCGAAGTTTTTTACGAATTTTCTTGCATAGCATTTTAAAGTGAGAGGTAACGATACCGTAATAATAGTCACATTTTTTAAATCTTATGTAACATTATTGTGCGGTGGTATACCCACGACAGAAGTCGGCGAAATGGTCAGTCATATCTTCCGAAGGACATGGTGCAATTATCCATCCGGCGGCTAGCGAAAATAATGATATTCTTTTGTTACAACAAACAGTGTGATGTTGCTAGGCAACGATCACTTAGTTCGTTACAGCGCAGTGAGTCCATCCGTGATGCTGGTCTCCGTTCGCTGGGTTATTACAGCGGCTCAGGTACGTCTACTGCCCAGAAAGCTTCATCATTACGTTTCAGTTATGTTTACTAAATCAAATTTAGTTCATGAACGCTTCATTTCCACCGTAGTCAACCGAAAGTTCGAAACGGTTGTGAGGCATTGTTTTTACCACATTACTCACGTTGCATGCAGATGGCAGCGCACATTTATGAGACTCTATACGCACTGGAAAGAAAATTGTCGATATTTCTTCACTTTTTTTCTCTCTCTCTATCTTTCGCTCTTTATCTTCTTAAAAGATCAAGGTTCGAAAAGAGAGAAATTCAGGATGACAGCTGAACAACAATATCTGAATTGTGTCAGATTCTGAACAACCGGTTTACGTATGTTATGCGTCAAAATAGTTCTTGATGTGTGAAACTTTGTTTAATACACGGTTGTTTTATCCTTATGAGCAGCTAACTATTACCGCTCACGGCATCCACAGATATGGACGCCACTGCATGTAGGGTTTGTTTAGGAAGGTTTTATGGGTCAGGTGCATTAATCGTAATCCTGTGTTAATAACTGGTGTGATGCCGACAACATTAGCTTCAAATGAATTTGTGTGTGTGTGTGTGTGTGTGTGTGTGTGTGTGTGTGTGTGTGCGTGTGTGTGTGTGTGTGTGTGTGCGTGTCAATGTGTGCATGTGCGTCCAATATGTGAAACCGAATGTAGTATAAACCATTAGAATACTATATGAGGAAATGTGATAGCAGGTTTCAATGGAAGTATTAAATAATGAATGTTTAATTTAGACAAGGTAATAAAGTAAATATAAGGTTTGTGGCATGCATATTCGAAGATACGCCGCTCGTATGATTGATTTAAGAGAAGGCAATTCAAGAAAAAGTAATGTTCTGGGGAAACTTACTTCCATGCTATAACTAGTGGCCAGTAGTTTTCCCGATGAGCGATATCGACTGTGTATTTATGAGTTGCAAGTAGATTAGGTATTGTATCAACAAATTAAGATTCCATTTATTTTTTCAGATTTGATGCTACAGTGTTCAACTACTTTTTTTTTTGGATGACAACTTTGTTCCTCCAAGACTGTATAATTACTGAGAATAATGCTTATTTATATGAATCTATTGGCGAATTACACGTGTAGAGCTATTTTCAAGTGCTTTCTACGTGTGCAAAAACGCAAACGTGCGTCACACGACACTCTGATTGTAGAGCGCTCTTGACCTCAAACAAATGCCTCTCATAGGACATTCAAAAATACGATAGCCATGGCTACAAAGAATCAACCATACGTTTTTAGTACGCTTTCCGGCGAATGGAATACACCCTGTACTTTTTCGTGGAATTTTGTGTTTTCTGACACCAGTACTACGAAGCAATAACGTAGTTGATTATGCGTGGTCATGACTCCCCTACTGTCGAATGTGAAATGACGTCCCTTTGCATACGACGATAACCACCATATCTTTTGAATATCATCAGACGCACGTTTATTGTTATTCAGTTTTAAGAGCATTCGAAAGTGTTACTTGATATGAAGTTGGTCAATAATGTTACATACATGTATGCTATTACCTGTAATTGGACAGTATTTTAGAGCAATGCTATAGCCTAATAGCAGTTTTTGTACTGATAAAACGATTGTAGGTGTTCTGAAAATTAGCTGTTAAAAATACGCAACATTAGTAAATAATGAACTCATATGCTGGAGGTGCGGATTGTAAGATCTCAGCTCCCATTGTTTTCTACCTTTACGATGCTGTTCTCTCTTGTCTTGGGATAAATTATTTATTGTTACTACGTTGTAGAAAATAACGACTTTTTTCTATCATGGAATACTGCGTCATTGCGTTCATATTCAGATGGTAACTGTTGTTGACTATGAAGGAACATGACAGTTACCTATGGAATAATGGAGCTGCAGTAATCGGTATTACAACTGCTCCTTTGTGTGCCCTGGTGAACTGACCTTAACTTAATTTTTTTTTATGGGACTAACATTCTTGACTGTAAAAAAGCTGTAATGTCCAATCTGTCTACCGAATTTAATAGTTTCGTAGATAAATGTAACAACATGTAGCTCGTCAACTGGTGTCTGTCCTGTGCGTTGAGAACTTTCCTCGCGAAAGCAGGGCATTTTCTCTCACTGTTTTCCTGAGACTGAAGTCACTAGGTAAATATTTGTTTGTTGTCACTCTGAATAGGCAAATTTTTATGTATTAATTAATCTGACATTAATGTACAAATGCTTTTTACCTGCGAAATTGGAGATGAACCATTAGAAAATCACGATCCTGCTTAAAGGGGTTCATGGTCTCGTTTTCCCGTTGACAGTAACAAATTAACATGTACTTAAAAGTATGTCAAAGCAAATTATGGATACCTATAAATGTCTCCTAAAATTACCAAACTGGGTTATTTATGATTAATTCTGTGTTTCGTTGTGAGAAACCTAAAGTTTTTGAAGAAAAAAAAAATACAACCTGGGCTTCAATTCTAATTTCCTAATTACGTACCTTATTAGCAACGCTGTTTTCTGTGAACGTTTTCCGTGTGAAAAATTATGTTTAATTAGTAGAGGAGGTCTCATATTAAAATTCTACTTCTTGAAAGTCTTTCTTGTTTCAATGGCTTAAAATCAACCCTTCTCATGAAGAATGCCCAGTATCGGTTGTGAGGCTTGGAAAAAGCGGTGTAGTTAATACTTGGAACAAATGTGTGTATGATTAGGATTTAGTCTGCCGTAATTCATACATACAGTAGCAAGAAAACTAGCACCAAGCCTATACACTGAAACAAAAATTCTTAGAACGCTAGTGCTATTTGCATGTAGGTCGGTTAACGGAATTTTCACACATTTTTTCGATCTGACATTCCGTCTGATCCGATGGAAAGTCATTGTGGCTGCTACCTGTTCATTTACAAACTATCATCACTGGTCAAAATGGTTCAAATGGCTCTGAGCAGTATGGGACTCAACATCTGAGGTCATCAGTCCCATCGAACTTAGAACTACTTAAACCTAACTAACCTACGAACATCACACACACCCATGCCCGAGGCAGGATTCGAACCTGCGACCGTAGCGGTGGCGCGGCTCCAGACTGAAGCGCCTAGAACCGCTCGGCCACTGCGGCCGTCTGAGAGTGTGTCTTGGCAGTTCAAAAGTTTTAATTTATATTGATACTGATTCCTGTTAGTTAATTATATAGATTTTTTCATTTACAGGAGGCTGATGAAAAAATAATATTACAGTTCCATTTCTGAAAAGTAGTTATCTACAAATTTTGTTATTTAATATGTTGCTTTAAAGTTGTTTTCGTTCCTTTTATCAGTAATTACATATGAATATTACTTAGAGAAGTGGTAGATCATTTTTACCAACATTATATTAAGACTTCAGCAGGAACCAGAATGATAGACCACTGAATAATTTAAAACGCCTTTCTGCTCAAACGACATTGACGCTCTAATTTGACTGATGCGTCTAATTTGAAACCAGTGTGTGCAAAATCTGGTGTGATACTCGGAATGACTACATATAGTTCAGAGTCGTAATTTCTTGCAACACAGTGCATTTTAGAAACAAGCATACTCATCTTAGTCTTGACACGAACCAATATTTCTTCTGCGCCGGAACTCCTGGCGAACAGTATTTACCAGAGAGTTCTGCGGTGAAAATGACATTCTATGCCTGCCCGAGGTGGCTGAGCGGATCTAGGCCTTACAGTCTGGAACTGCGCGACCGCTACGGTCGCAGGTTCGAATCCTGCCTCGGCCATGGGTGTGTGTGATGTCCTTAGGTTAGTTAGGTTTAAGTAGTTCTAAGTTCTAGGGGAGTGGTGACCTCAGAAGTAAAGTCCCATAGTGCTCAGAGCCATTTCTTGATATTCGATGGATTTTTGTGATGGGTCTGAATTGCTTCATTTCTGTGTGTTCAGATGGTTAATTTTATACAGAAATATGCATATGTTTATAAGAGGATATAAACGTACCGTGTCTCCCTTCCATGACGGAATAATTTCGAACTGGAGTTCTACGACATCAGCATGAACATTCTTCTGTCCACAAAACAGCGGCTGTCACATCGTGCCACGCAATCAAGATGATTATTCTTGGCCTGGCTGTCAGTGACGCGATCTAAATCTCTTATAATATCAATGATAAGTTTGTGTGCAACGTCAGTTTGCTCAAAAGTAAGATAACAGTTTTGTACCATGCTCCACGAAAAATGTAAACATATTAGCCTTTCATTGTGTCAGAGTTTGTGAGAACAACCAACAATTGAACAACTGGTGACATTTGACTACATAATGCACACAAATCTGGCTATGTTGACTTGTATTTGCAAGTATACAGTGACGTACAGAAGTCTTGGGATAATTCCTAATATCGTTTCGTAACTTCTTTTGCCTGGTGTAGTGCAGCAACTCAACGGGGCGTGGATTAAACAAGTCGTTTGAAGTCTCTTGCAGAAATATTGTGCCCTGCTGCCACTGTGGTTGGTTTTCCTTGCTACTGCAAGAAATGACTTCGTGTTAATGCTTAGCTTAGACCTTATGATAATCGTATCAACATGTAGAAAATGATTTACAGTCTTCATCTCTTCCTTTGTCATAAGGTTCAAATGGCTCTGAGCACTATGGGACTTAACTTCTGAGGTCATCAGTCCCCTAGAACTTAGAACTGCTTAAACCTAACTCACCTAAGGACATCACACACATCCATGCCCGAGGCAGCCCTAGCGGCCGCGCGGCTCCAGACTGTAGCGCCTAGAACCGCTCGGCCACTCCGGCCGGCCTTTGTCATAAGGTTTCACGATTTCCCTTGTCGCCGTTACGTGGCAGTTTCTGAGTAACCAGAATGCCACCACTGATAGCACTTTTACAGGAAATTCTGGCAGCTTTGCATTTATAATTACGTGGTCTGGATGTGTTCTAATGTCTCAGTTTTGATTCGTTCGACCGAAATGAGTCTCAAATCTCCCAAAATGCTTTCAGACATACCAGAACAACTGTGACATGTCACACGTGTATGTCCCTTACTAGTATACTTGAAACTCGGATAGCCGTACACAGTACGACTCGCGTTCTGAACCGTTCGGCTGCGGGTGGCCAGCCGAGAGTGTCAGGTCGCCTCATTATCGACACCGTGCTCTCGGAACTCGATAATCTCGCAGACAGCACTCTCGCTACTCAGTCCCGCTTACGAGAACGAGCGGTAATACGGCCACAGCTGACGGCTTCTAATATCAATTACCAACGTATTGTAGTATCTTGATGTCGAAAATTGTGTGCATATTTACGGTTAGATATTAAACATTATCGGTGAGAGAGCTGATGTCCTTACTTCGTCCCACGCTGCTGTTACCAAATTTCATACAAAGTCCTCTGTTTTTCATTAGACAAAGGAGATTGCTAATGTAGTGAAGAAGTTTAGTGTGTAACTCTGTCTTCTTGAATAGTAACCAAAGGTCAGCTGCATCATTAGCATTCTCAATATCCCTGTAAACCTCTATTAGGGACTTGTTGTTTCCGAGGCAAAGCTGGATATCTGTAATAAGTTGTGCTAGTGTTTCATAGGTTCCGCTATCTTTGCAGGAGCCCACCTGCCCATTCTGTAACAGACCGTTATATTCGTACTGGCATTTTGCCCTGCGTTTTATTACTGTCCCTAACATCTCCAGCAAGCATGAATGTTGTGCAATAGCTTTGTATTACGACAATTCATACAGGAATTTTCCAGGCTTCAAAACTGCAATGAACTCACGCTGTCTGCAGTCCATCCGGATGTTCTACACAGACCCAGGACTCGTCTGCGAAAACGACATGGTGCCACAGTTGTGCCCCATATCGTCATTGGGCGCACCACTGTTTCCAGGTCTCTCGACGCTGCCCTCGCAAGGAAAGACGCGACCTAGGTTGCCGTGCCGAAAGTGGTGGCGTAGACGCCGTCGCACTGTCCATGTGTGTAATTGGCTAAGAACAAGCCCTTTGTCTGCCCCATTGTAAGGACGTTGCTGTACAAGCCTGCACGGCCATGTTAACAATACGTCAGTGCTCTCGGGCGCTAGTTGCTTGGAGCTATGCAGATACTGCATAGCGAGTATGGCCTCCTGAGTCCACTGACCCGTATTCGCGTGGAAGTCGTGGGATTCCGACCAACGAGAGAAGCAATTTCGTCGAGCGATAGACAGACAAACAACTTCGAATGCAATTCGTGAAAGACTAGCCCACTATGTAAACTTGACTTACAAACGAAGTGTACTTGGTGTTATCCTTACCTAACCTGTGTGACTGAGCTGAAACGATAGTCATTTGCATATCCAAGCATTTAATGCACTCCATTCCGATTTGACATTTTTTGCATGCTGTCTTGAAGATGTCGCAGTTTTAAGGACCAGAAGTGTGTATCTAATAGCGCCTTCGATAAATGTGACAGCTTGAAGCTGAGTATAGCATGGAAGCTAATTTTAAAGCACGTGCAGTATTCGCTAGCACGAGTCACAGCCAGTGACCAAGTACCACACTAATATAAGGACGAAGCCAGTGACCACATGTCAGTGAATCAGCAACTGAAAATGGCTGAAAGTTCGTGGAAGTACAAGCACTTACGGTAGAGGGATTTGACTGGTAAACTGTCTTTTCTAAGGGTGCTGTCAGAATGTGCGAGCAACAACGAATCAGCTGTGTAAATAACCACTACACGTACAGAATAAAAGAGAGTGTACTGAGAAATTTCTGTCTTCTGAAAGGATGCAATTTATGACAATGTAAATAAAGCTACAAAACATGTTCGAATGATGACCCTATCATTTTAACAGGAATATACTTCAGGTGTGATATGGGGCAATAGCCTACAGTAACTATCAGTCGACGGACCGTCACGACAGTGGAACAGACATACCTTTTAAAACTGATCACTTACAAAACCATTTGTGTGTGTATAATAATTATATTTAAAGAACGACATCATGGACCCATAAATAACTGTATATTTATATATAGACAATCAGTTTCAGACGAACGAACGTCTTCAAGTCTCCTAAATACGTATAAAAATATATAAGAAACATTACATGTAAAAAGAGACATACATGAGGGCTAAAATGTCATTGATAATTGCATATTCCCACGTATGATGGCAATCTAGGTCATATGGCGTAGCAATCGATATGACGTGGTTGTCGTTTATCTAGAGCTAAAACAACCCATTACGTTATAATAGGCGTAATTATTTTACGGTAATTGTTTCGATGTTCTATCTGTAACTGCACTAGTATGCCAAAACATTGACAGTAATGTGGTTACAGGCTAATACAGTGGGACGTATTCTTTAATGACCTCTCATTTGTCTTCCACACAGTTACAATTGCACCGTTATTCCAGTGCATCATTCAGTCCGACCGCATTGTTTGGACCCATTAATCGCGCACGTAATTATCGAAATATAGTCGATACTGTAGATTACATGCGAAGTTCTGATGCTCGTAAAGTGGCATTTACATCACAGGACACAGCTGCATTTCATGAGAAAATTACTTAAATTTTTACTCTGAAACAGATTACCTAGTATATTTGTTAACAGCGAATTTGTGCCAAGCGAACTGATGCAGTGCTGGAACACGATTTTGGTATTGCGTAATAGTAGTTCAAATCTAGGCTCGGTCATTTTCTTTTGAATACTTCCCTTCTGATGAATGACGGATTAGTCTCTTCGACTAGGTGTCAATAATTCAGTAAAAGCTGCTAACACTTCTCATGTGATCATCCGTTATCTTTGGACCGTTTATCTCGAGAGTAAAACCACAAATAATTTTGTGATAAATACGTTCTTGAACTATTGGCATTTCTTTCAGACTAGGAGAACGGACGGAAAGAGGTCAATTTCGTTTCCCTTGCTCTAATAGGAAGTAGCGTAGAATGGAAAGGCCCACAGACAGCTACACTGTATGATCAAAAGTATCCGCCACTCCAATGTAATGGGGAATTGACGACTAGCTGTCACGAAAGGTCTACCAGCCAGTGTAAAATGAGGCTGTAGTATTATGTTATCAGTATAGAGGCAGTAACAGCAGAATGGTTCTACCAGGAGAGCTAACAGACTACGAATATGGACTAGTCATTGGATCTCACGTGAGTACCAAGTCTATCAATGCTATTTCAACCCTCTAAAAGCTACCCAAGTCGACTATTAACGATATGATAGTGAAGTGGAAAGGCGAAGGAACAGCCACAGCTAAACCAGGATCAGCAGACCTACGTACAGACGCATGGTCACCATAAACCATTGCGGAGAGTGGTTGTACGAAACGAAGCCGCAAAAAATCAGCATAAGAAATCAGTTCAGAGTTTCAGTGTGGTTCCAACAGTCCAATCTGGAAGAAGTTGAAAAGAATGGGGTACAAAGTTCGAGCAGCTCCTCATAAGCCAAGCTAAGTGACACTCGAGTTGGTGTAAACAGAAACGCCACTCTACTGTCGATGACTGTAAACGATTGATTTAGAGTGATGGATGACATTACCAAAGCCGACAATCCGATGGAAGGGTTTGGGTTTGTATTGGCGAATGCCTGTAGAACGTTATGTGCCCTCACGTGTAATGCCAACAGAGAGGTGAGAGGAGGTTGTGGTACGATATAGAAGTGTTTTTCCTCGTTGGGGCGTGGTCCTCTTATTCAGCTTAAGAAAACGCAAAATGCTGAAAGATATTAATACATTTTACATCACTGAGTACAGTGGAGGAGTAGTGCGCAGACGATAATTATTTATTTCGGTACGAAAAAAGCGCAAACGGCCTTGCCGCAGTGACAAGAGTGGTTCCCGTCAGATCACAGAAGTTAAGCACTGTCGTACTTGGCTGGTAGTTGGATGAATGACCGTCTGATCTGCCGAGTGCAGTTGGCAAACGGGGTGCACTCTGATTTTGTGAGGCCAGTTGAGGAAATATTTGATGTGGTAATAACAGATCCGGTTACTGAAACTGACAAAGGCCGGGAGAGGTGTGTGCTGTCCTCATGCCCCTTCATATCCATATCCAGTAACGCCTGTAAGCTCAGAATGACACGGTGGTCGGTCGGTACCGTTGGGCCTTCGAAGCCTGTTCCGATGGAGTTTAGTTTAGTTTTAGCACGAAAAAAGCACCCTGTCATAAGGAAGGATCTGCGACGCAGTTGTTTATGCACAATAGCAAACCTAAAATGGTTTGCCATGCCCCGAGTCCTGACCTCAGCCCAATGGAACGCCTTTGGGATGAGTTAAAATGTTGAGTTGGGTCAATACCCCAGAGTCCAATGTCACTGCCTTCTCTGTCTTCGTCTCTCAAAGGAGAATGAGCTGCCATTCTACCACACACATTCAGACACCTCATTGTAAGTGCCCCCAGTAAAGTTAAAACCGTCGTAAAGGCGAAAAGTGGACATACCCTATATTAATGTCCGCTAATAAGTGTCTGGATACTTCCCAAAATATACTATGTTATCAAAAGTATCCTGATACCGCCAAAAACATACGTTTTTCGTATTAAGCGCACTGAGCTGCAACCTACTGCCAGGTACTTCATATAAGCGGCGTCAGTAGTCTTTAGACATCGTGAGAGAGCAGAATGGGACGCTCCACGTAACTCACGGACTTAGAACATGATCAGGTGATTGGGAGTCACTTGTGTCATACGTCTGTACACGATATTTCATCCCTAAGTCCACTTTTTCCGATGTGACAGTGAAATGCAAACGTGAAGGGACACGCACAGTACAAAAACGTACAGACCGACATCATCTGTTGACTGAAAGAGACCACCGACAGTTGAAGGGGATCGTAATATGTAATAGGCAGACATCTATACAGACCATCCCACAGGAATTCCAAACTGCATCAGCATCCACATCAAGTACTATGACAGTTAGCCGGGACGTGAGGAAGCTTGGATTTCATGGTCGAGCGGCTGCTCATGAGCCACACATCGCGCCGGTAAATGCCAACCTACCCCTCGCTTGGTTTAAGGAGCGTAAAAATTGGCGATTGAACAGTGGAAAAACGTTGTGTGTGGAGTGATGAATCACGGTACACAACGTGGCGATTCGATGGCATGGTGTGGGTATGGCGAATGCCCGGTGAACGTCATCTGCCAACGTGTATAGTGCCAACTGTAAAATTCGGAGGCGGTGGTATTATAATGTGGTTATGTTTTATATGGAGGGTCTTGCACCCCTTGTTGCTTTGCGTGACAGTATCACAGCACAGGCCTACATTGATGATGTGAGCACTTTCTTTCTTTCGACTGTTCAAGAGCTGTTCGGGGATGGCTATTGCATCTTTCAACACGATCGAGTACCTGTTCATAACGCACCGCCTGTGGCGGTGTTGTTACTAGACAATAAGACCCCTGTAACGGACTGGCCTATACAGAGTCCTGGCATGAATCCTACAGAATACCTTCGGGATGTTTTGGAATGCCGACTTCGGGCAGGGCCTCACCTACTTACATCGATACCTCTCCTCAGTGCCGCACTCCGTGAAGAATGGGCTGCCATTCCCCAAAAAACCTTCCATCACCTGATTGAACATAGCAGTATTACCGATGGAGGGCGCCACGACATTGTAAGTCATTTTCAGCCAGGTGACCAGATACTTTTAATCACATAGTGTATAAAGTGGATCAGCAAATCAGGAGAATTTGATTATTTGGAGGATTGCAAGAAGTTAGTAATCCATAGTCTATTTAAGAACACAGTCCGACAAAACTGTGAAGTACACAGAAACCATGGTGAGATGTCAATCTAACTACGTAAACGTTCACGGCATCAGAGAGTATGTAAATGATTGGAGCTGCAGTTCTCTGTGATGGGGAAACGGCCTCAATAGTCCATTACTGTTGTTAGTGTTCAGCTTATTACCATGCCCCATATGTTATATAAAGTGGATGAAAATCATCAGGTGTTGAGCGATCACTGTGACGGACACAGAGATGGTGGTTACTTGTGTGAGGCAGGGTGATCAGCACCTGGCGGAATTTGAGGACAGGGGTATCATTGTGAGTCTACATTTGGCCACCTGATCGAATCTTGAAATATCCAGATTTGTGGGGCATTCGCATGCGACAGTGACCATTTGGTGATCTGCATGGGAACGTGAGGGCAGGTACACTCCTTGTACAGGTTGTATCGAGCGCTTATGACTACCACAAGAATATGTCGTCAAGCACATTCCGCACGCTTCATATCTACTGCTGCTGTCCCCGCAACATTGTGTGTATCCGGCACCATTGGTGGGAGACCAGCATCAGTTGGACAAGAGAATTACCGTCACATGTATACGCTGCCAGTAACACTATAACACAAACGTTGGATTAGCAGTGGTGTCAGTACCAGGAAGTGCGAGCTGCTGATAATGACAGTGATGAACCGCGGTTCCACAGTACCATGAATCACTAGGTCCCTGTTGTCGACGATATGGTGGTGACCTGGGGAGAGGTCCTGTTCTTCCAATGTTTTGGAGAGGCGCAGCGGTGTTACTCTGTTCTGGTGTGAGGAGCCATCAGGTATGACTTCAGGTCACAGTTGGTTGTGACTGAGGTAACTGTGACATCACAGCGGTACGTCAAGGACATCCTGCGTCACGTCTCTTGCAACGGTGTTGTGGCGCCATTTTTTATCCAGACAATGCTTTTCCACAGATTACACCTGTCTCTATTAACTGTCTGCCTGATGTAAATGCACTCGCTTGGGAAGCGGGATCTCCATATCCGTTTCCGACAGAACGTATGGGATCAGCTCGAGCGTCAACTTTGTCCCAGTGTCAGTATCTAGTATGCCAAAGACCACTTAGAACAGCCGTGGGCCACGTTGCCTCTGGAGAGGATGCAGCGGCTTTATGATACCCTTCTCAACCGTATCAGAGCAAATGTGCAGCCCAGAGAGGGCGTAGCGTCATACTAAGAGGTCGCTCAAACCTCCAAGATTCTCGCACCACTATTTTGTAAATCCTGTACTTCCTTGTTCAGTCTGAATTTCGATGTTATTTCACGAGTTTTAATATACGCCTGCTTAGCGTGTAAAGTGGGTGGTCTTCTTTGTAACAAGTTATTAACAAATTTGATGCCTTTGTGTCATTTTGGTATCTTTCTCTGTTTCTTTCCCACAGCTACGTGCTTATGTAAGTTCACAGTCTTCAACGGACCACACTACGATTCTATGACATGTTTAATGCCAAATCTTGCTCGTTTTGCCATACCTCCGAGTATTATTATATATCAAATAATTTTTCACCATTTTAAGTAAGTATTCGAAGGGGCGACCTCGTAAATGCAGCATCACAGTTACCACACTCTACAGATCAGCTCTCACTAAATGCTCGGATAGAAGCTCGGTTTGCATTTATAGATTACTATTTTTGTTAGTAAATAAGGTTCAGAGTTGCTTCATTTCACACAAACAACAAAATACGAGCACTGCATACACGATCCCCGATAAATCGATTTCCACTATAATAAGAGTTCATAGTCCTTGGACGCCTTTAGTTTCATTTATACCTCTTGTAGTACTAACTAATCGAATCCTCTCGAGCCTCATAAGTCTGTCTTCCGCTACAATTACCCAGGTTAGATGCCGTCTCCAAATAAATTATAGTCAGCTGCGGTTTTACTAGGGTTTGCCCGAAACAGTAATTAGTTACTCTTTTGGTTTGAGTCGCTAATATAAATGAAGACAAAAGTAAGACTTCGAACTGCTGGTGTCTGTATTCCTCATAATGCAAAGAAGACAAAAGGTGAAGTTTGGAACGTGTATTACATTCCTAATTACACTATGCTACTAGCTATAAACAAAAACATTCTCCAACTATAGTGCCACAGTATTAACATCATATACTAGGAAACAAGTCAATGTATCACCAGTTCACAAAATCGATGCATTAATTTTAAATTTAAAAGAAATATTTAAAGTACCTACATCTGTGCCGTCGAAGAAACAGACTGTATTTTTCTGAAACAGTGCGCTTCAAGACACGAAATAAACTCGATAAGATCTTCCGAGGAAACGTAGTAGGTGAATATGGATTGGGGGAGAGAAATCAAAGAGGAAGCCGCCTGGTAGAATTTTGCACAGAGCACAACTTAATCATAGCTAACACTTGGTTTAAGAATCATGAAAGAAGGTTGTATACATGGAAGAACCCTGGAGATAGTAAAAGGTATCAGATAGATTATATAATGGTAAGACAGAGATTTAGGAACCAGGTTCCAAATTGTAAGACATTTCCAGGGGCAGATGTCGACTCTGACCTTAATCTATTGGTTATGACCTGTAGATTAAAACTGAAGAAACTACAAAAAGGTGGGAATTTAAGGAGATGGGACCTGGATAAACTGAAAGTACCAGAGGTTGTACAGAGTTTCAGGGAGAGCATAAGGGAACAATTGACAGGAATGGGGGAAAGAAATACAGTAGAACAAGAATGGGTAGCTTTGAGGGATAAAGTAGTGAAGGCAGCGGAGGATCAAGTAGGTAAAAAGACGAGGGATAGTAGAAATCCTTGGGTAACAGAAGAAATATTGAATTTAATTGATGAAAGGAGAAAATATAAAAATGCGGTAAATGAAGCAGACAAAAAGGAATACAAACGTCTCAAAAATGAGATCGACAGGAAGTGCAAAATGGCTAAGCAGGGATGGCTAGAGGACAAATGTAAGGATGTGGAGGCTTAACTCACTAGAGGTAAGATAGATACTGCCTACAGGAAAATTAAGGAGCCCTTTGGAGATAAGAGAACCACTTGTATGAACATCAAGAGCTCAGATGGAAACCCAGTTCTAAGCAAAGAAGGGAAAGCAGAAAGGTGGAAGGAGTATATAGAGGGTCTATACAAGGGCGATGTACTTGAGGACAATATTATGGAAATGGAGGAGGATGTGGATGAGGATGAGATGGGAGATGCGATTCTGCGTGAAGAATTTGACAGAGCACTGAAAGACCTGAGCCGGAACAAGACCCCCGGAGTAGACAACATTCCATTAGAACTACTGACGGCCTTGGGAGAGCCAGTCCTGACAAAACTCTACCATCTGGTGAGCAAGGTGTATGAAACAGGCGAAATACCCTCAGACTTCAAGAAGAACATAATAATTCCAATTCCAAAGAAAGCAGGTGTTGACAAATGTGAAAATTACCGAACAATCAGTCTAATAAGCTACAGCTGCGAAATACTAACACGAATTCTTTACAGACGAATGGAAAAACTAGTAGAAGCCGACCTCGGGGAAGTTCAGTTTGGATTCCGTAGAAATACTGGAACACGTGTGGCAATACTGATCTTACGACTTATCTTAGAAGAAAAATTAAGGAAAGGCAAACCTATGTTTCTAGCATTTGTAGACTTAGAGAAAGCTTTTGACAATGTTGACTGGAATACTCTCTTTCAAATTCTAAAGGTGGCAGGGGTAAAATATAGGGAGCGAAAGGCTTTTTGCAATTTGTATAGAAACCAAATGGCAGTTATAAGAGTCGAGGGACATGAAAGGGAAGCAGTGGTTGGGAAGGGAGTAAGACAGGGTTGTAGCCTCTCCCCGATGTTATTCAATCTGTATATTGAGCAAGCAGTAATGGAAACAAAAGAAAAATTCGGAGTAGGTTTTAAAATCCAGGGAGAAGAAATAAAAACGTTGAGGTGAAGCAGATGTGAAGCGCTTACGGTGCGGTTGGCGCACAGTACAGCACTCTCACCTTCCTACCAGTGGATAGACGTGGTCGAACAGAACTATCTTGGAGTTCACATTGAGCCAAACACTTGCTCACTGTCACATCGGGAATGTCTCACAAATCTCGTTATTCCACCATTCGACCAGCCAGATAAATGGAAACGCACAAAGAGACCGCTTCACACTCTGTCAGTTGCTGATAATGCTCTCTCACAGGAGTGCCTGGCATCTCCGTGTCTTTCACAGTGATCACGCAACTGTTGTGGCTGTTCAGGCCCTTCGGTGCCCTACCGGGCATAATAACAACGTGAAACACGAACATCATTGGTGCACTGTGGTGGCCGTTATAACTGTTGTAAGTAGGCTGTTTAGGTTTTTTTTATTTGTAACACCACCTCTGTATGAAAATCACTGGCTGTGCTGTGTGCAGTCTGTGGCTGGTTGGCATTGTTGTAATACTCGCCATTGTAGCGTTGGGCAGTTGGCTGTTAGCGACGCGTAGCGTTGCGCAGTTGGAGGTGAGCCGCCAGCAGTGGTGGATGTGGGGAGAGAGATGGCGGTGTTTTGAAATTTGTAAGACTGTGTGTCATGAACAGATATATATGTTATGACTATTAAGGTATATACAGTGTTTGTTCTCTATTAAAATCTTTCATTTGCTAACTATGCCTATCAGTAGTTAGTGCCTTCCGTAGTTTGAATCTCTTATTTAGCTGGCAGTAGTGGCGCTCGCTGTATTGCAGTAGTTCGAGTAACCAAGTTTTTTGTGAGGTAAGCGATTTGTGAAACATGTAGGTTAAAGTTAGTCAGGGCCATTATGTATAATTGTTCAAAGGGGACGTTTCATACTGTTACAGAAAATTGCAACTCTAATTGCACACCAGCCGATGGTGCGAACATGTATGAAGTTACACTGACATCCGGCCATATCTTCTGAGTGTTTCAATTATCTGTCAGGTTTAGATGTTCGAGTGGGGAGAGGGGGAAGTGATCGTTGCCCCGTTAGATAGAAAGGATGCATTGTCACGTTTAGAAAGCGTACACTCCTGAGTCTTTCACTCAAGCAGGACTCTTTATTGCTTAACATCATGATATAATGACAACAGAATGAGCCTATGGAGTTATTGGTTTCGTACCAGGTACCACTCTTGGTCCCAGAGCTCGTCGTTGAAGAGCATCTCCGACTGTTTGGGCACTGGCAGGTCCTCCCTCTTCACTCGGCTCTTGGAGAACTGTTGCTCAGCCCACAGCACCTGCAACATAGCACACGTTCGTTGGTGAAGAGTGCACTTAGCCATTTGCCTAAGAGCTGCAAACACGATGGTAGCATTCGCTTCTGACCTGGGGACAAAAAGGGTGTCTACTAGATGTTCTTTACAATCCATCTCTTCTGGATATTTTGTGGTTCCAATATAGGAACGTCACAGTGTCTATGAAGAAGGAGATACGTAAACCGTAGACGATGTGCCATACATTCATTCAGAAACTACTCTCAGCATGCAAACTGGATCATACAATATATCATGACGTATCATAGGAAACTGTTAGAACAGTTAGGGGAAGAAGAAAGAGAGAGTTTTGCTCACCAAGAGACGCTCCCTACCCACATACGCCTAGTTAGTGATATGAGAGCTCATTCATCATTGTACGACAGTGTATCTGTAGGCATGACTATAGTATATGTGTCTGCAGTGTAGTATAATGTAGCTGTATGCATTGTACTATGTAGTTTGAATTATAGTGTTTATGTGCTATAGTGTCCGCCTGCTTAGCTGGGTGGCGACATGCTCGCCTCCCATTCAAGCAGGCCAGGGTTCGATTCCCTGGTGGGTTGTAGATTTTCTCAGCTCTGGGCCTGGATGTTGTGTTGTGCTCATCATCATTTCATCCTCATCACCGGCGCGCAAGTTGCCTAATGTGGCCTCCAATGAAATAAGCCTTGCACCTGGCGGTCTAACTTCCCCGAATGGGGACCTCCCGGACAAAGTTGCCATTGGCTTATTTCCATTTTTTGTGCTATAGTGCAATGTATTATTGTGTACCCGAAATACTATGTTGTATCCATATGCATTATAGTGCATTACTGTCCATCTGTACCCCTAGGTGTAATATCAGAGTGAACTGTAAGATTATCCATTCATTATATACAATTTCGTCTGATCACACAATTGCTATGAGTTGTTTTGATGAAATTACGTCCTCAATTAGATTATATTTTACCTATCAGTAAAAAAATTACAGAAATGTTAATTGCACATTATGAAATAACGGCAAGTCAGTGTCTTCAAGAGCTGCAATTCCAAGTACATCGGCTACAAATACGCAACGTAACGCATAAGAGATATCCATTATCTGGTACTATAGGTTCTTTTTAAGATGAGAGAAAAGGAAGATATTCGCTGACGGAGGACATTTTACTTTGTTTAATTTATGTATCTTTTCATTGACCCCATCACATGGGTAACTGATACGGACCTTTTTTACACTACATTTTTTAATTAAGCTGGATGAAATACAAGTGCCTCTGTATCTCCTCACAACAGAAGCCTGGATCTGATGCTGTGGTAGGTTAAGTCGTGAATTGAAGATGGCCTATTGACTGACACTGGTTGTCTGGAAAAAATGCTTTTTCCACCAGCTCTCAGTGCTGCCACCCAGGCGTTCTTGAACAGTAATATTATGCGTTCGCTACACAATTTGCGAAGTTAGTTGGAGGTTTAGAACCACTATATTCGCCATTTTGGCCTACTTATTTCACCACCGTCTTCGGAAACAATTATTTATTGGATGCCAAAACAGCGGAAGTAATATCTTTAATATTTCCGGAAATAGGGTGAAGTGTATCCAAAAAATCACTTTAGTCATATTAGCGTACTGCCTTTTACACCATTTTGGTTCTCTTTGCAGTACTGTGCTGTTAAAAGACGTAACAGCGTAAGTGCAGATACGTCCTTCTAGCACCAAACAAAAGCTGTGTATTTTTAGATACATGTCCAAATAGCGGTGCAACCTGTAGTCTTATATACACATATTGTCGAAATAACACTTGCGATGTCGATAACGGCACTGCTTGCCCTTTCATGTTCTGCATGGAAGACATCAATCTGTTGTTAGTTTCATCATTCAAACTTTTGCTGTTACGCAGTCAACATGCTTTCCAGAGGAAGAATAATTCATCTTTTGAAGAATCAAGAGTGCACTATAGAAGAAGACTGAAATTCATTTACCACCACAATGTGCTTTCATCATCAGATAGCAACGATTTTGCAAGCTGTGGTAAGAGTTTTTCAATTTCTTCGGTAAGTAACCCATGGTCGTATGATTAAATTTGGATATTAAAGAGGGTGTACACAGTTGCAACTTCAAGCAACTTGTTTATGTGTAATTTCTTAACTGTACTGCAGAAAATGACGGCCGTACTAAAGCATTTCTATGACAGCTGAAGATGCCGAAAAACTGTTCAACGCTGTCAGTGATTCATATTTGGATTCCTCATCAGATGACTCCTTTTAGGATCCCAGCAAATCCCAGCAACAGAGGACGAAAGTGATGACAGTGTGGTATATAGCTACAAATAGCAATGTTGATGAAATGGAATCGATAGGAGTTAAAAAGATGAAAATAAAAATATTTATGAAGAAATAAACAATGCCTGTTGTGTTATTAATGCTGAATTTTGCCATGTTGTACAACAGTATACAAGGGACTAATGTAAACAATTTCTAATTAGGAGTTTTCCTTCGTCAAAGAAACTAGCAATACACAAGTACTTTCTAGCTTCGATTAATACTTACCTTACAAATTTAAAGATATTTATTTTGTAAATTTTGCAGCCTTACATTACGTTCCCCCGGTAAATTACGGTTTTAATTTTTTTTTGTTTGATCACCATACGGCTTGTCTTCCATAAATTGTTAAACATTACGGCTCTGCCAAATATCAAGGGACAAATCATTGCTATTAGCAGTCCAAATGTAATCTTCGTAAGAAGGAATCAATCTGAACGAAATTTTAGATCACGATGTTTCAAAAACTGACAAACTAAACATTCAAGAAGAATTTTGGAACTTTGATGCTACAGACAAGCAGTTCGCTTTCACAAAAGTGCAGTAATAGGACTTTTACAGGCTACTCCAGGAGAAACTTCACAAATAAACACTTTTTAAACAAAAATGGTCGAAAGTTACAGGTTTGTCAGTTCTTTCTTGCGGCATTGGAGTTGACTGAGTAATTCAAATGCAAGGTTTTGTTAAAAAGGAATGAGCACATCATAATTCCTAGAGATCTAGCTAAATCAGGTACTGTGAAAGAAAGAATTAGAGCTCACATCAGTAGCTTTCCAAAATCTCCCTCACATTATGCTACGAAGGATTAGAGAAAGAGTACTTGTCTTCCAAAATACGTGCCAAAAGTAGCTGAAACTTGCGAAATTGATCACATGACACCTGAAAACGAAACTCCTTATCGAAACATATTTAATATTGAATTTAACCTACCCTTCCACGTACCTAAAATTGACGTCTGGCACACATGTTACAAGGTTTCTCATATGTGTGCCACAGAGAAATAAATTCACCGTTGAGAGCAGGATGCTCACATTGATCGGAAGTGCTTAGATAGAGGTAGGAAGAAGAGCGTTAAGTTGGAAGCTGCATTAAAGAACAACCTATTTAGACGAATTTGAACTGGAGGCTGTCTGCTACTGTACAAAGACAACTGCTAAAGCACTAATTCCATCGACGACGGCTCACTGTGTACAACCCAGTTGTATAGGATACAGCTTCAAGAGAAGCTGCATGCTGCATGTGGAGTGAAAGGACACCCAAGCATGGATCTGATGAAATTGGCTCGTGCTTTCTTAACTTTTTAGAAACAATGGCAGATAGCAAAGCGTGGAATTTCTTTTCCAATTCATGTGCAGGGCAAATGCAATCAACTCTGCTATGTTTCTGTATGCTGTGAAACATCATGTTGATATTCCTATAATAAAACATATGTTGTTTGAGCCAGGTCACTCGCAAATGGAGTCTCATTCATTTCGAGCCTCAGCAGGGAGAAAGACAAAAGTGCTTGATATATCTGATCCAGCAGAATGGTTCACTGCCGTTAGAATGTCAAATAGAAAATACCATGTTAATGAAGTTCAGTACAAGGATGTAATGAATTTCCCAGAACTGGGACGCTACAAAATAAAGAACAGAAAAGTTTATATTGATAGAAATAACGTCAGGTACCCCCCCCCCCCCCTCCATGAACCATGGAACTTGCCGTTGGTGGGGAAGCTTGAGTGCCTTAACAATACAGATAGCCGTACCGCAGGTGCAACTACAACGGAGGGGTATCTGTTGAGAGGCCAGACAAACGTGTGGTTCCTGAAGAGGGGCAGCAGCCTTTTCGGTAGTTGCGGGGGCAACAGTCTGGATAATTGGCGATTCTGGCCTTGTAACACAAACCAAAATGGCCCTGCTCTTCTGGTACTGCGAACGGCTGAAAGCAAGGGGAAACTACAGCCGTAATTTTTCCCGAGGGCATGCAGCTTCAGTGTATGTTTAAATGATGATGGCAGCCTCTTGGGTAAAATATTGCGGAGGTAAAATAGTCCCCCATTCGGATCTCCGGGCGTGGACTACTCAAGAGGACGTCGTCATCAGGAGAAAGAAAACTGGCGTTCTACGGATCGGAGCATGGAATGTCAGATCCCTTACTCGGGCAGGTAGGTTAGAAAACTTAAAAAGGGAAATGGATAGGTTAAAGTTAGATATAGTGGGAATTAGTGAAATGCGGTGGCAGGAGGAACAAGGCTTTTGGTCAGGTGAATACAGGGTTATAAATACAAAATCAAATAGGGATAATGAAGGAGTAGGTTTAACAATGAATAAAAAAAATAGGAGTGCGGGTAAGCTACTACAAACAGCATAATGAAGGCATTATTGTGGCCAAGACAGACACGAAGCCCACGTCTACTACAGTAGTTTATATGGCAACTAGCTCTGCAGATGACGAAGAAATTGATGAAATGTATGAGGAGATAAATGAAATTATTCAGGTAGTGAAGGGAGACGAAAATTCAATAGTCATGGGTGACTGGAATTCGAAGAGAGAGAAGGAAAAATAGTAGGTGAATATGGATAAGGACTAAGAAATTAGGTAGAATTTTGCGCAGAGCATAACTTAAAGATAGCTAACACTTGGTTTAAGAATCATGAAAGAAGGTTGTATACATGGAAGAACCCTGCAGATACGAAAAAGGTATCAGATAGATTATATAATGGTAAGACAGAGATTTAGGAACCAGGTTTTAAATTGTAAGACATTTCCAGGGGCAGAGGTGGACTCTGACCACAAATTATTTGTTATGAACTGAAGATTAAAACTGAAGAAACGGCAAAAAGGTGGGAATTTAAGGAGATGGGACCTGGATACACTGAAAGTACCAGAGGTTGTACAGAGTCTCAGGGAGAGCATAAGGGAACAATTGACAGGAATGGGGGAAAGAAATACAGTAGAACAAGAATGGGTAGCTTTGAGGGCTGAAATAGTGAAAGCAGCAGAGGATCAAATAGGTAAATAGACGAGGGCTAGTACAAATCCTAGGGTAACAGAAGAAATATTGAATTTAATTGATGAAAGGAGAAAATATAAAAATGCGGTAAATGAAGCAGGCAAAAAGGAATACAAACATCTCAAAAATGAGATCGACACGAAGTGCAAAATGGCTAAGCAGGGATGGGTAGAGGACAAATGTAAGGATGTAGAGGCTTATCTCACTAGAGGTAAGATAGATACTACCTACAGGAAAATTAAAGAGACCTTTGGAGATAAGAGAACCACTTGTATGAACATCAAGAGGTCAGATGGAAACCCAGTTCTAAGCAAAGAAGGGGAAGCAGAAAGGTGGAAGGAGTATATAGAGGGTCTATACAAGGGCGACGCACTTGAGGACAATATTATGGAAATGGAGGAGGATGTGGATGAGGATGAGATGGGAGATGCAATACTGCGTGAAGACCTGAGTCGAAACATGTCCCCCGGAGTAGACAACATTCCATTAGAACTACTGACAGCCTTGGGAGAGCCAGTCCTGACAAAACTCTACCATCTGGTGAGCAAGGTGTATGAAACAGGCGAAATACCCTCAGACTTCAAGAAGAACATAATAATTCCAATCCCAAAGAAAACGGGTGCTGACAAATGTGAAAATTACCGAACAATCAGTCTAATAAGCCACAGCTGCGAAATACTAACACGGATTCTTTACAGACGAATGGAAAAACTAGTAGAAGCCGACCTCGGGGAAGATCAGTTTGGATTCCGTAGAAATGTTGGAACACGTGAGGCAATACTGACCGTACGACTTATCTTAGAAGAAAGATTAAGGAAAGGCAATCCTACGTTCCTAGCATCTGTAGACGTAGGGAAAGCTTTTGACAACGTTGATTGGAATAATCTCTTTCAAATTCTGAAGGTGGCAGGGGTAAAATACAGGGAGCGAAAGGCTATTTAGAATTTGTACAGAAAGCAGATGACAGTTATAAGAGTGGACGGGTATGAAAGGGAAGCAGTGGTTGGGAAGGGACTGAGACAGGGTTGTAGCCTCTCCCCGATGTTATTCAGTCTGTACATTGAGCAAGCAATAAATGAAACAAAAGAAAAATTCGGAGTATGTATTAAAATCCAGTTAGAAGAAATAAAAACTTTGAGGTTCGCTGATGACATTGTAAATCTGTCAGAGATAGCAAAGGACTTGGAAGAGCAGATGAACGGAGTGGACAGTGTCTTGAAAGCAGGGTATAAGATGAACATCAACAAAAGCAAGACGAGGATAGGGAATGTAGTCGAATTAAGTCGGGTACTGCTGAGGGAATTAGATTAGGAAATGAGAAACTTAAAGTAGTAAAGGAGTTTTGCTATTTGGGGAGCAAAATAACTGATGATGGTCGAAGTAGAGAGGATATAAAATGTAGAATGGCAATGGCAAGGAAAGCGTTTCTGAAGGAGAAAAATTTGTTAACATCGAGTATAGATTTAAATGTCAGGAAGTTGTTTCTGAAAGTATGTGTATGGAGTATAACCATGTATGGAAGTGGAACGTGGACAATAAATAGTTTAGATAAAAAGATAATAGAAGCTTTTGAAATGTGGTGCTACAGAAGAATGCTGAATATTAGATGGGTAGATCATATAACTAATGGGGAGGTATTGAATAGAATTGGGGAGAAGAGGAGCTTGTGGAACAGCTTGAGTAGAAGAAGGGATCGGTTGGTAGGACATGTTCTGAGACATCGAGTGTTCACCAATTTAATATTGGAGGGCAGCTTAGAGGGTAAAAATCGAAGAGGGAGACAAATAGATGAATACACTAAGCAGATTCAGAAGGGTGTAGGCTGCAGCAGTTACTGGGAGATGAAGAAGCTTGCACAGGATAGAGTAACATGGAGAGCTGCATCAAACCAGTCTCAAGACTGAAGACCACAACAACAACAACGTCAACTGGTCTAAGGAATTTTGGTTGCTGAATCGAAAAGAAAACTTGGATCACATTTGTTTTAAACACAGCTACAATACTTAGGAAAAATTCAAAGGACTGGAAATTTTCTGCAAAGCTAACACATGGTTGTTAGAGTCTTTCACACTTCTGCCTTTGTATTCTTCTCCAGTTCCCATACGGAAAGAAAGGCTTAAGGATCTTACTGATCTTTGTAACGTGGAGATAATGTCAGAGCAGTTTCGTCATTTTATAAATCATTCTGGTAGATACAACAGCTGGTGAAGAAACAGTAATTAATGTTGATGACGATGACGACTAAAGTATATTCAGCTGTCAATAAGTCTTTGTTTCGGCTTCTCTGATAGCCTCACAAATAAGTAGTATAAATACGTTTTGTTTCTCATATGTTTTGTCATTTCCTCATAGTGATAATTCTTGAGTAATTAAAGTCAAATGATGATAGACATATGAAGTATGTAATTTCTGAATCAGTGTAAAACGCTTCTAAACCCCTAAGACTCTCTGTTAGAAATTTTTAACGGAATCAAGCAAAATATATTTTATTTATGGGTGCATTCCATATTATTAATTGTAGTACATAAGGTGTGATTTTTCCACAGACCGAATACGTTTCAAGTCAAAACAAAGTATCTATAACAGTGTCTATCTTTTTGTTGTGTAGTACCTAGCGCTAAAGTAGAAAAATTATTGAGTGAGTGTAAACGTACTGTAACAGTCATGAGGTATCATAATTATCAGCCTCGTGAGCGTAGGTGGTAACGACGATAATGTTTCGACTGTTGTAAACTTAATTTTTCCTTTATCTCCAAATACAGATTTTACAGATACACCGTTATGGCTCTAAGCCTCCGACTTAATCCTCTGAAGACACTGATAAATGGACATAATGTAAGTATATGAAGAATTTTCCATCTTATAAGGGGCCTGGAGACTCTAAGGTACAAATATGGGACTTGTGATGATGAGTGCGTAGATAGGGAAGACACTCACCCTTGCGTCAGCTGCGAGCCTCTGAGTCATGGTATGCGATGCTCTCTTCTGCGTCGGTGGGTGGTCGTGGCGCAGCATGCGGTACGTGTCTGGGAATCCCGGCACCTGTAATACACAACAGACTGAGTGAGATACCGCACGTCTCGTGGAGGAAAATTACTGGGAATGGAAGGGCCACTGGATTAACACCGTTTCATTCTTGTCAGGACAAAAGGCACAGAAAGAATGACACTACTGTTTTAACATGATCTGTATGTGCTGTTCACGCAAGGTAGAGTTTTATTTTTTATGGCAGACCACTTCCTATCACACAGTAGAAGAGGTAGTCGAGAAAGACGTGAGGCTGAGAGAAGGGTGTGGCAGAGCCCTGGCAGGCCTCACGTTGAAACAGGTCAACTGGATTATACAAGCTCCCCGCCTATTCTTTGAAACCATTGGGAGAACCAAACATGACAGAGCTGTTACACCCAGTACGCAGAGTGGACGAAATTATTATAACCACTGTCCAGCGCGAGAGTGGATGCTGCGTAGGAGAGGTGCGGGCACCGATGCACTAGGGAAGGTGCACGAGGTGTGACTATATAAAAAAAAAAACAAAAAAAATGGGAGGACTGACGCTCATAGACTGACTACCCGTGCGTGAAAGAGTTGTGAAGCGTAACGCCTTTTCAGTCGAATGCCGAATTTCTTGTGTCTGTAAACAATTTAGTGAGACCGTGGCCTTCGTATGTGTAAGAACTGTTATTTTGTTTTGTTGCAGCAGCGAACTGTGGTGAAGTTTCACGTGAAACTTCTGCTGGTCACATGCAAAATCAGAGTGGTGGCGAAAGGATTACCTATCTAGCCTGGAGGTATAGATCGGTAGAGGGATGTCTCTATAAAGAGATATTCTCAAGTGACTAACAAAGCTATATTATCTTTTGCAGTGCAGTGCTGAAGATGGGCGTGTGCGTCTAATGTTAGTTCGACAGTAAATAAACAAAAAAGGACACAATACTGGGTGGACGACGTCAACATACACATTCAATTAATACACTCTCTTTTAACGCTTCAAATAAAAAGTTCCACGAACAATTACAATAACATGTTTTGCGTATACTCGGAATCATTTTAGATTTCAGTCTCAGAGTCTGTTTACTCTTAAACTACTAATTAGTTGCCAAATGTAACTCCATAGCTTGAAAGTCACGGGCTACAGCGAGTGAAATTGAAGGGAAAGTAAATATATCCCTATCCCTTTAATGTCAGCGCTAGGAATAAAATTCGAACTACGGCAGGTGGTTTACTATACTGCCTGAATGTAAAACAACGATAGAATAATAATTATCATTCGTGTAGTGTGTAGTGTATACTTTTGAGTGACTACCACTAGAACACATCGGTGATACAATGTCTACTGCTGAAATAAACTTAAGTGTCAACATAAGAGGATACAGAACCGACGCTTATTACATAAAATTCAAGATTATATTAATCGGTGGTGTAATGAGGCAACAAGATGCAGAATTAGGAAGCACTCTTGAACAATATAAGCGACTTGCATGTGCCATTAGCCTTAAGCTCAGGGTTTCTCAGGATATGCTTTTGGAGAACGGCAGGCGGCGGAAATCAAAAATACACAGAGATTAAATCGGAAAATAATAAACAAGAATGAACTCAAACGTTGAGGACTGTCGAAACGAAACAGATAAATACAAAAATAAAAAAATAAAAAATAAACTGTAACTTGGAGCAGTCGAGAGAATAAATCTGTGTACGTCCTCACCGACGGAGAAGTGACAGTGGACAGTAGGGGGAAAGGTACTGAGAAAACAAGGAAGAGTGATATAGCATGTACAGACCATGAGAAATGGCAAGACTAACATCCCACAGAAAAGACAAAGATAACATCGAATAAATCCAAATGATAATAGCGGAAAAAGAAAGAAACGTTCATCCATGATTACATAAAGCGTTTTTAATTCTCCCTAAGCGTATTTAGGTCTTGTAGAAACCCCTATCTGAAGCTGGACCAGAACTGTAAATGTTGTAATTGCCACGACTTCGGTTATGGGTTTCTATTCAAATCGCACTCTGTACATCGTCACATACATATCCAAGGAATTTTCAGTATGGAGTCAAATACACGACATTATTTAGAATTTTTTACCAACCGATTAGTAACACTCACTATTCTTAAGCGTTTTAGTGGATTTGTAACACTGTGTATTCATATTAAGTGCTGATGTTTGTAATTGCGATTTCTCCAGCCTCATACTTTTATGATAATTAATTACGAGTTGTGAGTAACACGTGTCTGCCACATAATGTCACTATTACTAATCGCTCGCAAAGTTCACGTCCGACTGTGTAAGAAGTAGTAACTACGAGACCATTGTTCTACAGCATCGTCACATACGTCACTCACGAGCGCCCACATTATCTAAAGTAAATGCTAATTTTGAAGGTTTATGGCCACGGGACTGGTAATTATTATAAACCCCTTTACAGAGCTGAAGTGGCTAGTTATTTCGAAAAAAGAAAAATGCAGACTGCTATTATTCTCCGTCTACAAGAACTGAACTGCCACACGCGCTGGCCTCCTTTTAGTTCGCGTTTCTCACGGAAGATGTCAGGTCTGTTCACGGGACTAACGTGTTACGTTCTAGATGCGAGAGATGGCAGCACGGGGCCGCATTACTTTTGTTTTGCAGATTGACGTTTGAGAAATGTAAATTATATTTGTTATAACAATTCGTTGCAAGATACAGCAAATATTATTGTATTATGTTCGAAAAAAGTTAGAACGGACGGAGAGACAATAAACTCTCCATGGCATATCTGCACCATAAAACTGTTGACCTGTATTTGTTAATAAACAGTACATTAGCCTCCTGATCCGTAACACGTCCTTATTGTTAAACGGTGTCGGCTCTGAAGAGGACATCGAACAGACTCCCGTATGGAGACGTGGCAATATCCATTAAACGGTGTCGGTTCTGAAGAGGACATCGAACAGACTCCCGTATGGAGACGTGGCAATATCCATACGTCACGTAGGGAACCAACTGCAACATTTCGAAACAAATCAACCGGCAGGTCCGTATGGAATCCCAATTCGGCTTTGCAAAGAGCACTCTACGACATAAGCCCCTTATCTAGCTTGCATTTCCTGCGAATCTCTCGCCCAGCACAAGGTCCCAACCGTTTGGAAAAGAAGCGCAGACGACTACTGTTTATAAGAAGGGTAAAATAACGACCCGTAAAACTACAGACCATTATTCCTAACATCGATTTGCTGCAGAATCCTTGAATATATTCTCAGTACGAATATAGCAGATTTTCATGAGACCGAAAATCTTATGTCTACGAGGGTCGGTCAAAAAGTAATGCCTCCCATTTTTTTCTACTTAAAAAAATTAAGTTAAGTGAAAAATTTGAATTTGGCGCCATTCCTCAAACCTTCTTCTGCAATCCACTGCAGTAGTAACTTTCTGTGTCAACAGGTGGCAGCACAGCAGAAGTTTGTAAGATGGCCGACATCGATGTTCGTTTGAGACAGCGTTGTGTGATTGAATTCTTGAATGCAGAAGGTGAAACGCCCATACGCATTCATGAAAGACTGAAGAAGGTGTATGGTGTTGTGACAGTGGATGTCAGCACTGTTAGACGATGGGTTCGTCGTTGTAAGGAAGCTGAAGGGCAAACACCGTTGACTGACGAAAAGCGGAGCGGCAGGCCGGTGAGTGCAGTGACTCCACACAACATTCAGCAAGTTGATGACATCATTCGTGGTGACCGTCGGGTGACTGCAGATGAAGTGTGTCGCATTATTTCTCTTAGTAAAGGCAGTGTGATCACGATTATTAAACAATTGGGGTACTCAAAAGTTTGTGCACGGTGGGTTCCAAGAATGTTAACCGATCAGAATAAAGAGGCAAGGAAAACAATAGCCTCCCAACACTTGCAGCGCTTCCGTTTGGAGGGAGATGAGTTTCTGAAAAAAATTGTGACCGGGGACGAAACATGGGTGCATTTTTTTGAACCCGAATCAAAGAGGCAGTCAATGGAGTGGCGTCACACAAGCTCGCCGAGGAAGAAAAAATTCAAAACTGTGCGATCGGCAGGGAAAGTTATGGCAACAGTTTTCTGGGATACAGAGGGTGTGATTCTGGTTGATTTTTTGGAGCAGGGATGCACAATAAATTCTGTTCAATATGTCACAACCCTCAAAAAACTTAAAGCACGTCTTCAGCGAGTTCGCCCAACAAAATCAATGGCAGATGTTCTTCTTTTGCATGACAATGCAAGACCACACACCAGTCGTCACACCTCTGACGAGATTGTCAAAATTGGATGGGAAGTTTTGCCTCATCCCCCATACAGCCCTGACCTGGCACCATCAGACTTCCATCTGTTCGGGCCACTAAAAGAAGCTCATCGTGGGATTCATTTTGAAGATGAGGAGGCCGTCAAAACAACCGTGCGTCAATGGCTTAGGAAGCAAAAAAAATGGCTCTGAGCACTATGGGACTCAACTGCTGTGGTCATTAGTCCCCTAGAACTTAGAACTACTTAAACCTAACTAACCTAAGGACATCACACACATCCATGCCCGAGGCAGGATTCGAACCTGCGACCGTAGCAGTCGCACGGTTCCGGACTGCGCGCCTAGAACCGCGAGACCACCGCGGCCGGCTACTTAGGAAGCAGAGCTGTGATTTTTACCGTGCTGGGATACATGCCCTTGTTCAAAGATGGACCACAACTGTAGAGATGGGCGGAGATTACATTGAAAAATGACAAAATGATCCTCAATGTTGTGGTTTTCAACCTATGTAATTGCATTTAAATTTCCTGACAATTAAACGTAGAAAAAAATAGGAGGCATTACTTTTTGACTGACCCTCGTATTTTACAAAGCATCGCTCGTGCGAAACTCAGCTTATCGTTTTGTCACATGATATACTGCAAATTATGGATGATGGGTAAGAGACAGATTCCATAGTTCTAGATTTCCATGAACCATTTCTCACGGCGCCCCATTACTGACTGTTAATGAAGGCACGGGCATATGGAATAGGTTCACAGGTATCTGAGTGGCTCGAAGACTTCTTAAGTAGTAGAACCCAGTATGTTATCCTTGACGGCAAGTGTTCGTCAGAGATAAGGATATCGTCAGGAGTGCCCCAGGGAAGTGTAGTAGGACCGCTGTTATTTGTTGCATACGTAATTGATGTGGCGCTTACCGTAGGGGGAAATCTGGGGTTGTTTGCTGATAACGCTCTGATGTACGGGAATGTGTCTAAGTTGAGTGACTGTAGGAGGATACAAGACGATTTTAGTTGGTGTGATGAATGGCAGCTAAATAGAAATGCGGGAAAATGTAAGTTAATGCGGATGAGTAGAATAAACAAAGCCGTTCTGTTTCCATACAGCCCGCATCTCGTGGTCGTGCGGTAGCGTTCTCGCTTCCCACGCCCGGGTTCCCGGGTTCGATTCCCGGCGGGGTCAGGGAGTTTCTCTGCCTCGTGATAGCTGGGTGTTGTGTGCTGTCCTTAGGTTAATTAGGTTTAAGTAGTTCTAAGTTCTAGAGGACTGATGACCATAGATGTTAAGTTCCAAGGTGCTCAGATCCATTTGAACCATTTGTTTCCATACACCATTCCTTGACACAGTCACGTCCTTTACATATGTGGAGGTAACGTTACAAAGCAATATGAAATGTAATAAGCATGTGAGCGTTGTGGTAGAGAAGGCGAATGGTCAACTAGGAAGAATTTTGGGAGAATGTGGTTCATCTGTAAATCAGCCCGCATATAGGACGTTAGTGCGACCTAGTCTTGAGTGCTGCTCAAGCGTTTTGAATCCGTACCGGGTAGGATTAAAGGAAAACATCGCATGAGTTCAGATGGGGGGCTAGTAGATTCGTCACCGGTAGGTTCGAACAACACACAAGTGTTACAGAGATGCTTCGGGAACTCAAATGGAAATTCCTGGAGGGAAGGGGAAGTTCTTTTTGAGGAACACTGTTCAGAAAAATTTAGAAAATCGGCATTTGAAGCTGAATGCAGAACGATTCCACTACTGCCAACATACATTTCGCGTTAAGGACTACGACGATAAGATAGGTGAGATTAGGGCTCATACAGAGACATAATCGACACTCGCATTTTCCTGGCTGTATTTGTGATTTGAACAGGAGAGGAGTTTTCCAGTAACGGTACAAGTTGCCTTCGCCTCTCACTTTACGGTAGCTTGCGGGTTATGTATAGAGACGTAGACTTAGTTGTACAGCTGCTGGCAACAGAGATTTAAGTTGAACTGCGGGGCTGAGTCAAGTTTCTTGTTATTTCAAAGTAACCCTGCAACGGTTAATTAACACTATTCCTTTATACTTCTTATGAACACGTGATTTCGTTTTGGCATGGTCTAAAATTACTCTCGTCATCGGCTGCAACTCGATCCGGGTGTACATAACTTATTCCTATTTACAAAGAGCATTTCAAATCAGCTTATGGATGTGATTCCTGGCTTAAAGCTTGCTCCCATGGAAATCGCATTGAATGTTTGGAGGAGGGTGGGGCTGTAACTGAAGAATAACTGAGCTTTCTTGCTTGCGTCCAAGTTTCACAGTCATACAGAAGCGTGGAATCACAACAGCCCTGTATACAATGAGTTTGATACGCAGCATTAGGTCTTTTATTCGTAAAGATTGCGCCCATTAACCAACCGAATGCTGCGTGAGCAGCCCCAATTCTTTACCAACATGTTGTTCACTGGTACACCGTTCACACGAGATGTTTCCAAGACATGAAAAGTGAACAGCTTGCTCATGTGTTGGGTCCAAATAGAGAGAGTTAATCCTTGGCAGATTGTACCAGTGCCTTCTTTTCTTTTTTTGCATTGACGGTAAGACGAATTCGATCATACGCAGTTTCAGAACAGTAGGTCGACTGTTGTAATTGTGCAGATATTGAGCAGAAAATAACGTGTCATCGCCGTACTGCAACTGCGTCACGTCGGTAACGTGTGTGTTGTCTTTGCGAACGAATTCTTGCCACTCTGAAGAAACCTCCGCCAAAACGAAACTTAATCTACGTGCCTTGGTTGTTTGCATTGATTCGTACAGCATGTCAGCCATGTGCAGTGAACAGACTGTTGTAGCGATCACACAGTCGTGCTTCAGCTATGAGTGACTGGGAACAAATCCGATCCAAGGACGCCTTGAAGATCCTGCCATCATGGAGTGCGTCAACCATTTCCACATACCGTTCACGTCATCTAAAGTGTCTCATTACTTTTTGCATGGCAGATCTAGCTACTGAATCAAATGCTTTTTCCAGGTCGTATAAAACTAAATATGTAGGCTTCTGTTGCTCTGTGCAGTTTTCCTTGAGCCATCCAATACAGAAAATCATACCTGTTGCGCCTCTGGAGGCTCAGTAACCACACTGAGATGTAGGCAAAATCGTCTCTAAAATAATTTTGAGTTAATTTAAGAAAATTTCTGCGACAATTTTAGCTACAGTTCACAACAGCGATATACATCGGCAGTGCGATCGCCTTTATTGAAGATAATGATAAATTGAATTTTACAAACTAAGAGGATGAGTATAAAAAGTCTAAACAGGAGACATCTTGTCTTTGCGGTATTACCATCCCGTTTTTTATTCGATTTATTGGCGTCACGAAGCTGCTGGCTTGCCTGCCCGTGAGTGGCAGCAGCAGCGCTATCGATAAGAGCATTGTCGTACTATCTTTGGAACGACCGCTAGTATTTCCGGGTCGTGGTGTGTGGTGTGTTCGGTCGTTGTGGAGCTCCAGTGAGGTCTGCACAGACAGTACTCCACCGACCGTTGGTGACACACATGCACTGTCCGACGGAACGTGACTTGAGCAGAGACGACCGTTTGCTGGTCGTTTGGTCGGTCGTCTCATCGGGGAACGTATATTTAGTCTTCTGAGCGCTTCTGGGCCCCTTAAATTGGACATCTTACGGGACGTGGGTCGGTTCCTCCCTTGTGCAGAGATGTCGGGTGGCCAATGAGCAAGTGTTCCCTCTGCATTGTTGGGTCCGAGCCAGTGTCTCCAGATCGTCTTGTGTCCGTAGGCAGTCGGGGAAGGAGCAGCAGTGAGGTCCGGACAGCCATGACTCGCCCGATTGTTGCCGACACATTACTTGAGTGTGGACGACAGTGGTTGGTCGTTCGATCGGTCGTCCTGTATGACGCCGTGTATTTGGCCGCCGTCTGCTTCTGGGTTCTCCAGGTGTGTCAATGTGTTCCACAGTGACTGGTTTTAGTTTTGTTCGAGTTGTTTGTGTGTAGCTTGTGTGGTTTTGACTGAGCAGTAATTTTAATGCTGTCCGGGTGCTGGACTGACAAGGGAATGGTCAGACTTGTCATGTCGAAACCTGTGTTGCCTTTTTTTACCATTGGGAGTTAACATTGCAAGAAGTCTGTATGCAGAATTTTAGCTGCTGACATGACCTGGAAGTCTGTAAACAATTTAGTGAAATAAGACATTATTGTCGCATGGTTTCCGCGCTTATAACTGCCTCTTGTACAACCCTGACCTCTCTCGCTACCTTATACCAACGCCATCTAGCAGTGAGAGAGCTGATTCCCCCAGTGAAAGCGATCGTATGATAATTAAACATTCGTTGAAAAATATGGCTGATATGTTATCTACAACATTCTTTCCAAATAGCTATGAAATAGACACAAATAAATATACGGTTTAGAACTCGTCCAAATTCCATTTCTCGCAATTACCGCAAAAATGCGAAATATTGTTACAATGTTCAAAACATAGGTTTTTTGTGCACCAAGAACACACAAGAAAAGACGACATATGACAGCCCTGCGATTCACAGACGTTGTTAGATGTCCGTAGACTAAACTGGGCTGATGTTAGGAATGAATCAGGCACAGTATCAGCATATTTCGAGGAGTGCCACGCATTTTCAATCAAATTCTGAAACCGTGGGGAGGAACTTTGATAATGTACTACTGATTGCAGCTTGAGAATATTGTCAAGGTGATAGACAGGCAATTGCAGTGATCTGCACACAATAATTTTCTCTGTTAGTTTTCTGTGAAATGCCTTCCACTGACGGAAAATTCTATGTCTAAAGGTTGAATTACGTTCGTCGTGCCGGGTGGAATCTGAAGTAACTCTGCTTCTTTGTCAGGGTGGGCTCGAAATACAGCTTTTAATGAATCAGCCCTTTTATGACCTGACCACGAATCTAGAAGGAGAAGAGATTTGTTCCCGTAGAACGGAAGAAAAGCATGACGCGTGGAAAGTGTAACGTTTTCATTTCCCATTTTTCCAGACTCCGATGCGTCTACCACAAGATTGTTTGCGTACATCATTGTTCTTTTGACACGTGGTCCAAAACGTCCAGTTGGTTCTTGAAGGCACATATATAGTTTAGGCAGCAATGAACCATCCAGACTAATTATGGGTATTATAGTGTATGAATGGGTGAGTGCAGTCGTGGACTGCGCAATCGCCTCAATATATCTTTTCCCTTTGAATGACAGTGTTCGTTTCGCACGCATTTCTTTTTGAAAACCTGACTGATCTGCATTGTACACGTACGATTCATTAAAAATAGCGATCTTATTTTTTGCATTCGTAAGAAAAGCTTCTATCATTTCGATTTGTGTCACTTCATTTTCCGACCTGTTTCTCGATACATATTTTTTTATTTTTCTTGCCACGATTTTATGTGATCTTTTGAAGCGACTAATCCAACTTTGAGAAGCTGTAAATTCTTTAGCGCCTATCGCGTTGGAAATCTCTAATGCCCAATCACGCAAAGTTGTATCGCTGACACTAAATGACGGTTGTCTGGCATCGATAAATAGCTCAAAAACTCGCGCATTGATCTCCGTCGCAATTGCTAGTCGACTCTTACGTCGTCCAGCGACTCCCTTTTTCCATCTACACAATTCACGTTCAGAACAGACAAAGCGATACTTATTCTGATCGGTACTGACACGTAGGGTTTCGTACCACTTTCATTCAACCAATACGTCACCGCTTTTTCTTTGTCTGATAAGGTAATTGTAGTTGCTCGTGTTACTTTCGGAGATAATTGATGGTGGTATCTGGCGCTATCACTCGAAGTGAGTGCAACTTTTGTCGGTGTCTTCGCCGTCTGTAGATTCACAGTCTGCAATATCGAGTGTTTCAGTTGTTTCTAGCCACATGTCTGCGCCATTTACATGCTCATCTAGAAGTTTAAAAACCATGTCGCACAACACATAGTCTTCACCCGTGTTTTCTGCTGATTGCTTCATTTGCCGTCTGTGGTATATCTCCATGGCAAGCAGCAAAACGTTTACCAGGGTTCGCCATCACCTGTGAGGGGAGATTGAATGTTCACCGTAAAGTGGCTTGCGGAGTATAGACGTAAATGTACAGAACATCTTTCACATCTATAACCAGTTTCAGGTTTCAGGACGGTAGGTTTCGAAATACGTACCAGAAATTAAAAGGACGCACATGCCCCAGAAACGAATATTCGTTTTCCCTTTCCACCAAAACCGTGCAGCGACATTCCTTTTTAGTGAACGCCGCTATAAGACGGCCGCACTAACCGACCATGCGCACAAGGCTCGCGACTCGCCATTTCCAGGGGTGGCCAGCCGTCACTGCAAGCGCCAAGCAGGAAACACAGCCATGTTCGTGATTTTTTTTAGGTGACTTCCAGTACATGTCAGCAGCTACAATTTTGCATACGGACACTCAAGGTGTAGTATCAGATCAACATCGATGTGAATCACATGAACGTGGTCAGCGTTTTCAGAAGCGAACAAGGGCTAAAAGGTCTGCGTGAAGTCAAAGAGACTGTCAGCATTGTCTTTATTAGTTCACAGTCAGTATTATTTACGTTGCCACTTGAGATTATCGAATCTTTTTAATACTATTTGTCATATTAAAATTGTCATTTCTTAAGAAGCAACAAGGGCTAAAAGGTCTGCGTGAAGTCAAAGAGACTGTCAGCATTCTCTTTACTAGTTCACAGTCAGTATTATTTACGTTGCCACATGAGATTATCGAATCATTTTAATACTATTTGTCATATTAAAATTGTCATTTCTTAGGAAACTATGACGTAAAAAAATGTACTGTATGTGTCAAACCCTGGTCCAGTGTAAGAGACGGTCTGATAGCCGAAATCAGATCAGGTTAAGTAGGTAAAATAGATAAACAATGAGAGTATTTTTTTTTATGTTGGCAGTGAAAATTTCAGGTTGAAAATTTGCACTGTCAAACTCCATCGTACATGTGTTTAGTAATTAGCTCCATTTGTCATTCCAAGGTTGTCCTATTAAAGTATCAAATGGAGGAGAATATAATACACATCACTTATATCATGAATTTAGAAGGAAAACTGGAAAGTAGTATTAAGTTTTTTCCTCTTTCTTTGCGTACCAGTAAAATGATGAAAGACATAAAAAAGTTCCGAGGAGGCCATTGATGTGTTTCTGAGTTATTGGCCCGTTTCCAAGTAAGACCAAAGCTGAGATTTTATATGTAGGCGATAACGGTACACAGGGCATACTTTAATTACATTTTCCTATTCGAATTGGAAAAATCACCGCCAGTTTTAGTGACTGGGAAATATGGAAGTAGCGGCAATAAAAGCCAAAAATTCTGAGTTTATATCAAGCCATTCTTCTGGTACTACCTGCTGTCTCCTCGGACCACTGAGTCAAAAGTTTACAGTTTTTATCGCATAGATTTTCGCTGCTGTTTGTCATAGACTGTGAACTGTCGTAAGACTGTAAGCAGAGATTTAACCTTCGCCGTACCAATGGGATGGGGGGGGGGGGGGAGGGTGAGGAAGGAAGGAGGCACATTATGCCCACCTGTTGAAAATATTGTAATCTACCCATGTACGTTATGTTTTAAAAAGAAAAAAAGAAACGTTTATTATTTATAGTGATTTCTTGTTTTAAAATTTGCAGTAAAACCTAACCTAAAAATTTAAGTGTTAGTAGTAGATGTGATATCTCACAGGAAATGTCATTTTCATATTTTAAGGTTCAGTAGTCTTTTTACACATCAGCGTTCCTGTAAAAGGTATGTTGAAAAACTACACTCAATGAAATTAACGGAAGTTCCAAGTTTTTAATACTTTTTTGTGGTCGTAAAGTATTTTCCTATGGCAGTACACGCTGTGAAAACTTCGGAAATATTGCTAAAATTACGTAAAATATATTTCAGTGTTTCGGACACTACCGAGATATCAATTAAGTTGTTATTAAAACTTAACAAAATTAATGAAATTTGTTATTTTTAATTTTTTTTTGGTGCGGAGGTAAAGTACGCCTCTCTTCCCCCGGTATTGCTAGGGTTAAGCAGCGTATGTGTTCAGTCCACTACATGATTGACAAATAAAAAGAAGGGCCTCCGTCTGAGGAGTAAAATTGTTTTAGTGGCACGCTGTGAATAAGGTGACAACATTCTAAACACGCAGTATAAACTAACGTCATCCCATTACGTTTAATTAAAAGGAGAATGTATCTTCGGCGTGTACTGTTATACATACCGTGACGAGAGAACTTGACGATCCTAGTAGTGCCGTACGTCAATATTAACGCGTAAGAGATCCATATTAGTTGTTCGTTACAGGCGTTCACAAAATCTTTCAGGGCTGATTTGCAGCAAACTGGTTCTCATTGCACCGAGAACAGTATTCCGTATACAAGGTACACATGAAATAATCCTCTTGTGTAAAAAAAATATGTTCCTTATACTGAAACAAAGAAAGTTAAAGAAATACTTACATCCGACTCGTCGCACGAATCCAAAATTACTAATGGCTGCAAACGGAGAAGACTCCAGAACCAAATGTTATTCACTCGTTTGCAGTGTTAAAGAGTTTTCATAGCGTCGCCTTGGAATTCTCTGTCAGTCTTCTCCCGCGAAACGGAAGCACTGCAGCTGACGTGTTGTAGTAGTCATACACCAATTTCATCAGCAAATGCCACATGTCTGTATGCGATAAAACTGGGAAAATTGGGATTCCTAATTTTATTTTCGAGCGCGCAGACTATACTTGCTTTTCATCTCTTTGTTATAAATATTAATGTTTAGCACGCGAATTATGGATACATTGGTTTGAGGTTGTTACCAGAAAGTAGCTTTAAATGGTGTATACTCAAGGGAAAACCAAGGGTTTTGACTAAAACACTGGAATCCGGAACGAGTGAGTTCCAATCTCCGTATTACTGTTCCAATTTAAGATATCAGTGAGTGTCCTAAGCAGCTTCAGGTAAATGGCAGGACATGCCCCAGAAGACAAATTTTTAATCTTCCGTTACATTTCGAAATGATTTTCGCTTATTGTTGTGCACGTTTGAAACTACCCACAGACTGTATCTATACCACTATCTGCGATATCTTTCTTCCAAAGATTACCGCTTCAACAAGGTTTAATGAAGAGTTTCTGTGGCCTTTGGAAAGTAGAAGAAAGAAAGAGCGGTGTGGCACTTTTGTCAAGGAGATACAGAAGGAGTTGTCCAGCCATGTAATTAGAAAAGGTTCTATTCCCCGTCGCAGAACAGCCCTTTCTCTTCGCGTAGTATATAATTTGTGTCCTAAGTGTATATGGCTGCAGTGTGTGTGTGTCGTATAATGATGATGGTGAAACCTACTCCTCCAGAATAGCACCAAGGCGGCCACAGTTTCCATACGACAGACGTCTAAACATTCATGGTGATGTCTGTTTGTTCTATATCTTGTCTCCCTACCACTTTCGCGCAACGACGCTCTGAGCGTGTTTTTTAGGGAATTGACTAGTTTGAACCTGGGACCTTTTGCTGGTAAGGAGACGCCAGACCACACATGACATGTAGAATTCAGAAGAGTTCAGTGAGACTAGCGACGATATAACCAAATACTAAATGATCTCATCGTCAGCTCCACTGCACTCCCTGTAAAAGAATCTTAATACTAACTAAATTTAGTGGAAGAGGTTCAAGGCTTCCTATTTTTAGTTAGCTGGTAAAATAACGTCGAAAAAGCAGTTAAGTTTACCATTGGAAATTTTGATCTAGTCACAAATCATTGTTTATAAAATGCACTGTTGATAAAAGCAAGTGTTTTAATACAGGATGGTAAAAACCAACTGCGTTCAACAAAAATGTGAACGAATATTCCCTGAATGGGTTTCCAAGTTTTACAATGGATCGAAGGATGACCTATGCCATATCACATCTATAATCTAGGTTTAAATTAAGTTTCACAAAAGCGAAAAACTATCAAAATGGTCTACAGTGACTCTCAATTATCTTTAATAACTTATCTAACTTGTCGTAAATTACAGTGGCTGATGTGGCTTCTCAACAACTATATAACAAAAAAATCATCGCGTTTCAGATTTTTACTTCAAGTGGCAAATGTGAACACCATGAGCTTTATTTGACGATCGACACTAGTATTACGCAAAAACAAGGAGGTGTAACAGATGAGACTTCTGCAGTTCTGAGTGAAGCCTTATGCGCTCAAAAATGCGGCATCGCGTGCGTTCATTACCTTGTCGGTGTTTAGACAGCGTCAGGACGACAGCGGGCAGCACAGCTCCGCTCACCTCGCCATCTCGGAAGCAACTCTGCCTTCTCCTTACTACAATTTAACGAAGTTGGTTTAAAAAAACTATCCAATGAGGGTCTCAATGTTAACCTTAAGCTCCGCCTACAAAAATTCTGTCTATCCAATGAGAAACGTTATACTTTTCGTGGTGGGGCAATGTTTTTAAAGTTTGCAACGTAACAGAGACGCGAAAAAGTCTCACGCTAAAACCTGCAGCTGGTGTTGCCGTTTTAGCGTTATCGTAAGATCTATACTGTTCTTCTGGAGGGCTCTATCTTTTAACATGGGCTGGGGGGTGGTCCTTGACGTAACAGAGACGCGAAAAAGTCTCACGCTAAAACTTGCAGGTGGTCGTGGCCCTTTTTGTGTTATCGTAAGATCTATACTGTTTTTCTGGAAGGCTCTATCTTTTAACATGGGCTGGGGGGTGGTCCTTGACATAACAGAGACGCGAAAAAGTCTCACACTAAACCGTGCGGGTGGTGTGGCCCTAGTGGTTAGCTGGCAACGTGGGTGTCCAGTCCGTCCCTTATCGTAGGGCCTTCTAACTTAACATGGTTCTGCTCTCGGCTTCTGTTCTCGTTTCTCCCCTCGGAACTGCGTCTGTCTCACGGTGGGAAGGTACGACATGCATTTAGGCATTCTTGTGTTAGTCTGTGGTATTCCATTTGCTCACTTGTTACTCGTATTACTTTGGTTAATTTAATGTCACGATTTATTTGGAGCTATGTAACATACTACTGGATTTGCTTATCATGTCAGAGTTTTCATGGAAGGTGTTGGATTTGCCAGGCACCTCACAGACGGATCACCATCAACAATGTTACATGTTCTCACTTCATGAGAAAATGAGACGTTTGGTAGTTTAATCCAGAACACTGGAACAAAGTTTGGCGTTGAGTAACTTGACTGTAACTCCTCTTGACCCTGTGCTGGTCAAATGCTGGTAGCGAAAATTTGTTCCACATACAGGATTAGAACAAGATGTGTTCGGTCAGGTTCAGATCTGGTGAGTTGAGGTGCAACACATCGGCTATACCTCCCCACTGTGTTCCTTTGAACCACACCATCACCCCCTAGCCTTCTGACATGCCGCATTATCTCGTTGAATTATGCCACTACTATCCCCACAGCATAATGAGGACGCCGCCAGCTTGTCTCCATCCCACAGTACAGGTATCAAGGAGCTGTTCTCCTGGAAGACGACGGATTGGCACCCCCCCCCCCCCTGCCCCAACGGCATGATGAAGACGGTGTATGAATTCATCAGACTGTGCAACTCTCTGCCATTGCACCAGCGTCCAATGCCAAAAGTCACGTGCCCATTCGTAGTTGTTGATGTAGTTGTGTTAACATTGACACAAACATGAGTCGTCAGCTGTGAAGGCCCAACGCTGAGAGTTTTCGGTGCACTGTGTGTTCAGACACACTTATACTCCTCTCAGCATTAAAGTCTAATGTTAGTTCCACCACAGTTCTCCGCTTGTCCTGTTTTACAAATGTGCCCAGCCTACCTCGTCCAGCATGTTTAATGAGGGGCGGCCACCCAACCCCACGAAGTCTGGCCGTGCTTTCACTTTGGTTTTGCGATCTGTTGAAGACACCACAGCACTCCTCGAACATTTTCCGAAACGCTCGCACTGAGCCTGTGGTCTGTAACTATCTGCCCTCGGTCAAACTCTGACAAGTCCCGTGCCTTCGCATTCCACATTCTACACAGTGACGAAACGCTCACTGATACTACATGCACCGTACGTGTGTCTGAGTAATAGGTTTTTCTTCTCCAGGTGACGCTGCTATCACCAGGACTATAGAAGGTCGGTGGTCACAATATTCTAGCTGATGCGTTTATAAAAAATGAGAAAGAACCAGAAAAATGAAGCGTTAAGTGAGTGCAAACAGCGTCATTTGAAAGACGTACTCTATGCAAAGAAGGGAAAGCAGAAAGGTGGAAGGAGTATATAGAGGGTGTATACAAGGGTGATGTACTTGAGGACAATATTATGGAAATGGAAGAGGATGTAGATGAAGATGAAATGGGAGATACGATACTGCGTGAAGAGTTTGACAGAGCACTGAAAGACCTGAGTCGAAAGAAGGCCTCCAGAGTAGACAACATTCCATTGGAACTACTGACGGCCTTGGGAGAGCCAGTCCTGACAAAACTCTACAATATGGCAAACAAGATGTATGAGACAGGCGAAACACCCTCAGACAACAAGAAGAATATAATAATTCCAACACCTAAGAAAGCAGGTGTTGACAGATGTGAAAATTACCGAACTATCACTTTAATAAGTCATAGCTGCAAAATACTAACGCGAATTCTTTACAGACGAATGGAAAAACTCGTAGAAGCCGACCTCGGTGAAGATCAGTTTGGATTCCGTAGAAATGTTGGAATACGTGAGGCAATACTGTCCCTGCGACTTACCTTAGAAGCTAGATTAAGGAAGGGCAAACCTACGTTTCTAGCATTTGTAGATTTAGAGAAAGCTTTTGACAATGTTGACTGGAATACTCTTTCTCAAATTCTGAAGGTGGCAGGGGTAAAATACAGGGAGCAAAAGGCAATTTACAGTTTGTACAGAAAGCAGAAGGCAGTTACAAGAGTCGAGCGGCATGAAAGGGAAGCAGTGGTTGGGAAGGGAGCGAGACAGGGTTGTAGCCTCTCCCCGATGTTATTGAATCTGTATATTGAGCAAGCAGTGAAGGAAACAAAAGAAAAGTTCGAAGTGGGTATTAAAATCCATGGAGAAGAAATAAAAATGTTGAGGTTCACCGATGACATCGTAATTCTCTCAGAGACAGCAAAGGACTTGGAATAGCAGTTGAACGGAATGGATAGTGTCTTGAAAGGAGGATATAAGATGAACATCAACAAAAGCAAAACGAGGATAGTGGAATGTAGTCGAGTTAAGTCGCGTGATGCTGAGGGAATTAGATTAGGAAGTGAGACACTTAAAGTAGTAAAGGAGTTTTGCTATTTGGCGAACAAAATAACTGATGATGGTCGAAGTAGAGAGGATATAAAATAAAGACTGACAATGGCAAGGAAAGCGTTTCTGAAGAAGAGAAATTTGTTAACATCGAGTATAGATTTAAGTGTCAGGAAGTCATTTCTGAAAGTATTTGTATGGAGTGTAGCCATGTATGGAAGTGAAACATGGACGATAAATAGTTTGGACAAGAAGAGAATAGAAGCTTTCGAAATGTGGTGCTACAGAAGAATGCTGAAGATTAGATGGGTAGATCACATAACTAATGAGGAAGTATTGAATAGGACCGATTGGTAGGACATGTTCTGAGGCATCAAGGGATCACCAATTTAGTACTGGAGGGCAGCGTGGAGGGTAAAAATCGTAGAGGGATACCAAGAGGTGACTACACTAAGCAGATTCAGAAGGATGTAGGTTGCACGAAAAGTATAACGTTTCTCATTGGATAGACAGAATTTTTGTAGGCGGAGCTTAAGGTTAACATTGAGACCCTCATTGGATAGTTTTTTTAAACCAACTTCGTTAAATTGTAGTAAGGAGAAGGCAGAGTTGCTTCCGAGATGGCGAGGTGAGCGGAGCTGTGCTGTCCGCTGTCGTCCTGACGCTGTCTAAACACCGACAAGGTAATGAACGCACGCGATGCCGCATTTTTGAGCGCATAAGGCTTCACTCAGAACTGCAGAAGTCTCATCTGTTACACCTCCTTGTTTTTGCGTAATACTAGTGTCGATCGTCAAATAAAGCTCATGGTGTTCACATTTGCCACTTGAAGTAAAAATCTGAAACGCGATGATTTTTCTGTTATATAGTTGTTGAGAAGCCACATCAGCCACTGTAATTTACGACAAGTTAGATAAGTTATTAAAAATAATTGAGAGTCACTGTAGACCATTTTGATAGTTTTTCTCTTTTGTGAAACTTAATTTAAACCTAGATTATAGATGTGATATGGCATAGGTCATCCTTCGATCCATTGTAAAACTTGGAAACCCATTCAGGGAATATTCGTTCACATTTTTGTTGAACGCAGTTGGTTTTTACCATCCTGTATTAAAACACTTGCTTTTATCAACAGTGCATTTTATAAACAATGATTTGTGGGAGATGAAGAATCTTGCATTAGATAGAGTATCATGGAGAGCTGCATCAAACGAGTCTCAGGACTGAAGACCACAACAACAAACAACTCTATGTCATAGGTAGGTCTTCCTTTCCCGTGGTGGGCTGTTTCCTTAGTATACATACATCTCGTTTTGTCCTCGAAAACATGTTGTAAACTTGATGTTCTACAAAACGGCTTGTTGCGCAACGATAGATCTGAATTGCTTCCTTTTGCACAAAGCCCAGTTCGAATTCAGCACTTTATTCGGAAGATTGACTTGTTATTCATCCGTCTCCAGCCACATTTCAGCTTGTATAGATGGTTCATGAATAATTCATGTATCTTTAGAAGTACTGGAAATACTAGCATTTTATGTATCGATTTCGCACTGCCAAATACAGGTTCTCAATTCTGATTTCAGTTGCTCGTCTCAGAAATGTAAATTTAACTACATCATATTTCAGATTATCTGTTGTAAAATTGTTGAATCTGTCTTATAAAGCACCGATGCTTTCTTAATGTCTTATGACATTTCACTTCACTTAATGTTAATGAAATGTTTTATCACTGTTTATGTGCAGTAATTTTTTCTACAGAACCATTTCATCTCGACCTTCCCACTATAAGTAAAAATCTTAATACTTATTCTGTACTTTCATCTCACTTTAAACTCCATTAGAGAAGGAATTTGTCTCCAGAATCTCTCTTTCTGTCGTAAGATCCTCCCGATGGTACATTGTTTCCAGCAGGACTATTCATAGCCATGAAACTCACTGCTGCCACTGTCCGAACAGCCCCACCTTTGCTCGGAAACCTTGCTGTAAACAATTTAGAAATTCGGTTAATTAGCTGTTAAGTTGGGGTGAAACATTTTTTATGTTATTTTAGGTAATATGTCATTAATATGTAATATTATTAAATATTCTCCCAGTTCAAGCATATTTCTTAGATTGACCGTTATTTTATTGAGAATCGTTTACTTGTAGATGATGCGCCACCTATTACGTTAACTCAGATTTTTCCGATAACCTTTGAAGCCACAGAAAGGGAGAAGTTAACGTCTAAAATCCCCTTAAAATGTAGGCATTTGGAGACAGATCAGACAATAGTTGTGAAAGGAACACAGGGAAGGAAATTCGCCATAGCCATGTGTAATGAGTCGTTTGCCTGAAATGATTTAGGGAAACGTCCAAATATCTAATTCAGCATAGTCGACTGGCGAAGTGAAGCTCATAACCACCGATGGCGAGTCTTGTCTTACTCGGTCTGGAAGACAAGGATTTCTGGTTAGATGAGTATCGGGTAATATCAACAGCAGCAGAAAATGGTATAACAGGTGTAGGATTCGTTATGAATAGGAAGGTAGGGCAGAGGGTGTGTTACTGTGAACAGTTCAGTGACCGGGTTGTTCTAATCAGAATCGACAGCAGACCAACACCGACAACGATAGTTCAGGTATACATGCCGACGTCGCAAGCTGAAGATGAACAGATAGAGAAAGTGTATGAGGATATTGAAAGGGTAATGCAGTATGTAAAGGGGAACGAAAATCTAATAGTCATGGGCGACTGGAATGCAGTTGTAGGGGAAGGAGCAGAAGAAAAGGTTACAGGAGAAAATGGGCTTGGGACAAGGAATGAAAGTGGAGAAAGACTAATTGAGTTCTGTAACAAGTTTCAGCTATTAATAGCGAATACCCTGTTCAAGAATCACAAGAGGTGGAGGTATACTTGGAAAAGGCCGGGAGATACGGGAAGATAGATTAGATTACACCATGGTCAGACAGAGATTACGAAATCCGATACTGGATTGTAAGGCGTACCCAGGAGCAGATATAGACTCAGATCACAATATAGTAGTGATGAAGAGTAGGCTGAAGTTCAAGACATTAGTCAGGAAGAATCAATACGCTAAGAAGTGGGATACGGAAGTTCTGAGGAATGACGAGATACGTTTGAAGTTCTCTAAAGCTATAGATACAGCAATAAGGAATAGAGCAGTAGGCAACATAGTTGAAGAGGAATGGACTTCTCTAAAGAGGGCCATCACAGAAGATGGGAAGGAAAACATAGGTACAAAGAAGGTAGCTGCGAAGAAACCATGGGTAACAGAAGACATACTTCAGTTGATTGATCAAAGGAGGAAGTACAAACATGTTCCTGGAAAATCAGGAATACAGAAATACAAGTCGCTGAGGAATGAAATAAATAGGAAGTGCAGGGAAGCTAAGACGAAATGGCTGCAGGAAATATGTGAAGACATCGAAAAAGATAAGGCTCAGCATACAGGAAAGTCAAAACAACCTTTGGTGACATTAAAAGCAACGGTGTTAAAATTAAGAGTGCAACGGGAATTCCACAGTTAAATGCAGAGGAGAGAGCAGAAAGGTGGAAAGAATACATTGAAAGCCTCTATTATCGTGAAGATTTGTCTGATGTGATAGAAGAAGAAACAGGAGTCGATTTAGAAGAGATAGGGGATCCAGTATTAGAATCGGAATTTAAAAGAGCTTTGGAGGACTTACTGTCAAATAAGGCAGAAGGGATAGATAACATTCCATCAGAATTTCTAAAATCATTAGGGGAAGTGGCAACAAAACGACTATTCACGTTGGTGTGTAGAATATATGAGACTGGCAACATACCATCTGACTTTCGGAAAAGCATCATCCACACAATTCCGAAGGCGGCAAGAGCTGACAAGTGCGAGAATTATCGCACAATCAGCCCAACAGCTCATGCATCGAAGCTGCTTACAAGAATAATATACCGAAGAATGGAAAAGAAAATTGAGAATGCGCTAGGTGACGATCAGTTTGGCTTTAGGAAAAGTAAAGGCACGAGAGAGGCAATTCTGACGCTACGGCTAATAATGGAAGCAAGGCTAAAGAAAAATCAAGACACGTTCATAGGATTTGTCGACCTGGAAAAAGCGTTCGACAATATAAAATGGTGCAAGCTGTTCAAGATTCTGAAAAAAGTAGGGGTAAGCTATAGGGAGAGACGGGTCATATACAATATGTACAACAACTAAGAGGGAATAATAAGAGTGGACGATCAAGAACGAAGTGCTCGTATTAAGAAGGGAGTAAGACAAGGCTGTAGCCTTTCGCCCCTACTCTTCAATCTGTACATCGAAGAAGCAATGATGGAAATGAAAGAAAGGTTCAGGAGTCGAATTAAAAAGACAAGGTGAAAGGATATCAATGATACGATTCGCTGATGACATTGCTATCCTGGGTGAAAGTGAAGAAGAATTAAATGATCTGCTGAACGGAATGAACAGTCTAATGAGTACACAGTATGGTTTGAGAGTAAATCGGAGAAAGACGAAGGTAATGAGAAGTAGTAGAAATGAGAACAGCGAGAAACTTAACATCAAGATTGATGGTCACGAAGTCAATGAAGTTAAGGAATTCTGCTACGTAGGCAGTAAAATAACCAATGACGGACGGAGCAAGGAAGACATCAAAAGCAGACTCGCTATGGCAAAAAAGGCATTTCTGACCAAGAGAAGTCTACTGATATCAAATACCAGCCTTTATTTAAGGAAGAAATTTGTGAGGATGTACGTCTGGAGTACAGCATTGTATGGTAGTGAAACATGGGCTGTGGGAAAACCGGAACAGAAGAGAATCGAAGCATTTGAGATGCGGTGCTATAGACGAATGTTGAAAATTAAGTGGACTGATAAGGTAAGGCATGAGGAGGTTCTACGCTGAATCGGAGAGGAAAGGAATCTGTGGAAAACACTGATAAGGAGAAGGGACAGGATGATAGGACATCTGCTAAGACATGAGGGAATGACGTCCATGGTACTAGAGGGAACTGTAGAGGGTAAAAACTGTAGAGGAAAACAGAGATTGGAATACGTCAAGCAAATAATTGAGGACGTAGGTTGCAAGAGCTACTCTGAGATGAAGAGGTTGGCACAGGAAAGGAATTCGTGGCGGGCCGCATCAAACCATTCAGTAGACTGATGACAAAAAAAAAAGATATTAAAGCAACTGTGGTTTCTTTGTGGGACTGAGTACTTTTGTGAACGTATTCGAGAGTTCCTTAAAAGAGACGAAATAGTATGACTACACGAAATTTTCGAATTCTGTCTCATATGAAAGAAGTCATAAGTCCGAACACACTGGAAGACACAACCAAGCCACTTAGTATAAGGACTTCTTCTCTCTTCAGTCTTCAACCCTTAATGTCAGTTTGCAATAGTATACAATTTCACCCATACGTATGACTTCCTTTTCTTTTCTGCATATGTAGCACAGAGCATACCTCATATCCCTCTCAGTCAACTGCATGTGTACTGTTTGATCAAAAGTATTTGGACACTCCTGCGTAAAGCGGAATTGACCACCACATGTCCCGAAGGCGCACCAGCCTGAATAGAAGTGCGGAGTGTTATGACAGAACAGAGGAGAAGTAACAGCATAATGGAGCGGTCAGTGGAGATCAGCGACTTCGAACGTCAGCTGACAGTTTGATGTCATCTAAGAAAATAATCCATCAGGAACATTTTAACCCTTCGAAAGCTGCCGACTTCGACTGTTGGTGATGTGATTATGAAGTGGAAAAGCAAGGGCACAAGCACAACTAAACTGACATCAGTCCGACATGTGGTAATGGGCCATTGAGAATTGCTGAAGATGGTCGTAAAAATCGCACGAAAATAGCAGAAGGAATTCCAAAGTGCTACCAAAGGTCGAGTTAGCACAATGACTGTGTGTACAGAGATGAAAAAAATGAGGTATAATGGTCTAGGAGCTCCTTATAAGCCATACATTCCTGTACGGAGTTCTAAGCGATGCATGAGGTGTTGTAAAGAGCGATAGCACTAGACAGTGGATGACTGAAACCACGGACTTAGAGTTTTGAATCGCACTGTATCCCGAGACAATCCAATGGAAGTGACAGCGTTTCGCAGAATCCTGGAGAACGCTACTTCCTATCGCGAGAAGCACCAGAAGTGAAGTATTTATGAGGTTGTGTCACGGTATGGCGGCGTTTTTCGAGGTTAAGGTGTGGTCCCATTATTGTGCTTAAGAGGACGCTAAAGGCGGAACGAAGAGAACAAATTTTACAGCGTTGTATGCTGTATACAGAAGAGGAAGAGTTCAGGGACGATGAATGTTGATGTCAGCATTGCAGTCCACCATGGGTGAGGCAATAATTTACGGATGACAACTTCCTGAAATGGACCTGCCTGCTCAGAGTTCAGACGTGAACTCCTCTGTTATTAGAACGTCAACATTGCTCTAGATACCAGCGTCCTACATCACTGTGGGCGTCCATTCCTCCACAGGCACTCAGAAGCCTCATTGAAAATGTTCCCAGGAGAGTTAAAACAGTCATAAGACGACGGGTGGTGACGTCCTATAGTAATGTCCACCAGTACTTGTCTGTATACTTTTAACATGGTGGATATAACACTATTGGTGGCCGTTGCCGATAAAACCTTGAAGTTCTGTCTGTTAGTGTTTCAGTAATAAGATGTGTCCCAGGATCTTGCACCGACTTGTTTTGATGTAGTTTCGGAAATATTTTGGCTCCCTTTGCCATCCATACGACTTCAGACAAGAGTGCTTTGTACAATATTCGGAATAAAACACGAAATCTGCAACTGTGCTGAGACACAACAAAGATATATAATCTGTCTTCTAAATGTCCGCCGGTGTGAAGAAGGTATCGGAGTAGTGTCGGATCCTGCGTACCAGACCTCGTTGTTGCCAACGCGGGTGAAGACTTGCGACTGACTGCTCTCTTGCGTTTCAGTTTCTAACGGGAAGCCGTTTTTCTCCTGGCAGACGATTCCTTCAGTGATACATACCGAGCGCACATTGGATTATTTCTCCTCTCATGACGCTAATTGTCCGAGAAGGGTCAAGAAAAGCTTGATATTCCAGCTGCCTACATTCATAAATCGTCCTCGTTGCTGGCCGCTACTTGACGATGGAAAAGCCTCTGTTCGGCCAGTAGAGGCACGTTCTACATTTGATGTCCACGCATGGCGGAGGATACATTACACCAATACTCTCAGTTTTCTTACATTCGCCAGCCGCTGCGGTCCAGCGGTTCTGGGCGCTTCAGTCCGGACCCGCGCGGCTGCTACGGTCGCAGGTTCGAATCCTGCCTCGGGCATGGATGTGTGTGATGTCCTTAGGTTAGTTAGGTTTAAGTAGTTCTAAGTCTAGGGGACTGATGACCTCAGATGCTAAGTACCATAGTGCTCAGAGCCATTTGAACCATTTGATTTATTACATTCGTGTATTTGGCGAGGTAGAAGTGTCTGTCTAAACGACTCTGTACGAACCCTGTGATCTTCTGCTGATCCTTCCTCATTCTCAGTGGAAGGAAATGAACTAAAACTAACCGTTAGATGTGAAGTGCTAGCCATCCAGCAGTTTCTCAACGGTATTCAGTTCCATGAAATTTAATTTGGAAAATGAGTTATTATGTCATCAATTCTGCTTCTTACATTTTTCTACGCTAATTTTACTGAACTCAACGAAAAATAACATAATGATGATTTTTTTATATTTTCAATACAAATTTTGTTGTTTGTGCTTGTTACCAAACCTAGAAATTTGCTCTCTTCCTATTGTACAATACATGCTTGTAGACCGTCAAGCGTTTTACCCACTCTGACGTCTGAGAACCACTTCTGATAAAAATCTGTTTCGTTGGAAAGTTGTCCATGTTTTCATATGTTTCATGCTATTGTAAATAATTCACCTTTACTGTACTGAGACAAAGATGCAAGAGCGCGATACAGGAGTAGTGTATAAGATCCTTGACTCTGAGGTCTAATGTAATCTGCAGCGCGCTTTGACCCGGTCTGTTGTGCAACTCTGGGGCATTCTTATTAGAGACATAGCAGCGAGCAGTTGAGTTCTCAGAGAAGGAGAGCTGATATTTGAGAATTTGGGAGAAATTATCTGGTACGCTTTACTATGGAGATGAAAACTCGTTTGAGATGATACTGTCTTAACTGTAGGGATGGAGAAGATTTTTGATGGAATATTACAAGGTAACCCACGCAAGCGGAAGTATGTTATGGTTATTTTCAAACTATCAACTGAAGAAAATCTTTTTATCTTTGATAACTAATAATATCCATGGTTCATGTAAGTTTGACCTATTTGTTTTCATTATGTCCCAAATTACGCAATAGGTTAGAATGTCTGTAATTTTTTTAATGAGAGAATTTCGCAACTGTTAGAGGCTTCTTATGCTGTACAGTCCTTTTTGACAATAAACAAAGTTTAATTTTCAAGAATGATTTTCTTTATAGTACAACCCTCCTCCATCATTTAAAAAAAGTTTTCAATGTTTTGTAGTGTGCATATTGCACCTTACGCCACACGCAGACACAGACTGTTTGTGACAAGCAAAGAAAAATTTAGAGTAGATTATTTTTCTTTGGCTGCTGAATTTGCTGATTTCAGTTTGATTTCTAGAATGTCATTTCAGCAGACACAAAACAGTATGCTGAGCGTGAGGTAGGATACTTTATTTCAAGGAAGATCTCACAGTCACTCAGCCTGCTAGTGAGCAAACAGTACAGGGTCAGAATTTCCAGGTGTTGAGCTAAGTAAGCAATTCAATTTACAGACAGTGTAGATTACCTTAACCGTTGTTTTCTGCTGTGTTGAGAAGTATTTTACTTCGTGGATATTTCAAGTTAGGTACCGCACCTTATGTCATGTAACATTCAGAACCTACTTCAGTATTGAGTTTCAGTGAAGTACTTTTCACTGAATAATCAATTAGTTTCTTTTGGGATTTAATTAAATTCTATTTTGTCTAAAACTGACATGGTGAGATCGTCACTGTGTACAATTAATGTAGGTTAGTTCTTACAAAGAAGTATATATTGTGTATCTATTGTATATATTGCAATACAAGAACTTCTTTGGCACTGATTTACACCAAAATATTGCTACCTGCTTAGTCACTCTTCATTGCAACTATACTTGATTCAAAATTTCAGTGCGCCATATGATGTTAACATAATTGTTACTGTTATATTAGTCGTCTTATCTCACCTTGATGCTGCTCCCTGCAGATAGCACAGTATTTACATAATACCACATAAATAGCATTCACACAAGCTGGTTACTACATCTGTCAACTTCATCTGTATTATTATGTGCTCATTATGTAAGGTTTATCTTTGTGTTTTAATTGTTATTATGTTATGTCGATTCTTTGAAAACAGTCATACTGTGAAATCAAAGAAATCTGTATATTGTAATATCTCTGAGAGAGAACATCTCTGGCACTGTTTTATTTGTAAACCTTTATCTTTGTGTCAACCTCACATGTGGCAAATACTTTTTGGTGTGTGTGTGTGATGCTTTAGGCAATATGGTGATGTGCAAATCATATAAGTGCTGCAAATATTTTGGATTATTTGAAAAATACAATCCTGCAACTTCGCAACAAAATTGCGCCGAATTTTCGATGTAAGTACCATAACCACTTAACCTTACATATCTATTTACGCTGTATTTAATCGTTTGGAGGTTAGTTATGTTCACATAGGGTGCTTCTAACACTGTTTTCTACCATAGGGCACCAACACAACAAGAATATTACGCCACAATGGAAGAATAAAATACGAAAACTGACGATTATGTAAAGGGCATTTGTAAAATCTTGTGAACAGCCGCCTGATGATGAACTTGTCATTCGAAACCGGTTACGGCGCTATTTATTTAAATAAATAACAGTATTAATGGCGGCCGGTTGCTGTCCTCTTTGTAAGAATCAACCTACATTAATTAAATTCACTTTCATTATTTAAAATTCAGCTTTTCACTAAAATTAAAGCTTTGCTTCACGACATTGTTCACATAGGCATCACAAGACCGACCAACAGTCAGTATTGCTCAGCAGTCGCCTCCACTACTTAGACATATGAGATACTCAATGTTATTTTTTCAGAAACTTGTAAGAGCTTACGAGACCTCACTGCCCATTTTTTCCTAGTGGCATTCAGCGTAGCTTGTATTTAAATGTTAAAAAGGACCGGTGATAGTACGGAACCCTGCGGTAACTGTTAAGCGGACTTGGATGCCGCGCTATGGACTCTGCGTCCGGTTTGGCACCTACTCAAGAGATGGCAGCACTGCAGCCATCGTGCTGCGCCCGCCGAGCCAGAGCGGACGCAGACGCGGGTGCGCGCGCACGGCGCGGCGGTCGAGTCCATCTGGCGACAGGGAAGGCGGACGAGCGCCGCCAGACCAGGGCCCCATGCCGCGGCGGGAGGTGGCGCGACGCTATCGATTAGCGCGGATCGATAGGCGGCGTCCGCGAGCGACGCCCACGTTGGCGCCACCGAGGACGCCAGGAGCAGGGTGACAGCAAAGCGCAGGAGGTGTCGAGCAGCTGTTTCGCGTGGCGTTGGGCGCGGAGGGTTCGACTAGCTGACGCGCCACACAGCGGGGAGGGGTGCGGGTGAGCGGAGCTGCCAAAATCGATAGCGTGGCCCACCGGTGTGGACTGCAGCGAGCGTGCGCCGGAGGGGCTTGAGATTGCGGCGCGCCAGATGCGAACGCGCTGGCGTCGCTCCCACGTGCAGCACATTGCCAGCGGCGGGTCCGACTCTAAAATACAGAGCTGGAATGTGGGTAGCCATCAAGGGAGCAGAAATATTGACTGCGACAAGTGTTGGGTAGAAGTACAGCATGTTTCAACAGACTGGGCTGTGTATTCGTTTGTGTTGTTGGTGGTTTTGCATTTCGATCAGAGTAACACACTACTGGCCATTAAAATTGCTGCACCAATAAGAAATGCGGATGATAAACGGATATTCATTGGACAAATATATTATACTAGAATACACATGTGATTAAATTTTCACGCAATGTGGGTGCATAGATCCTGAAAAATCAGTACCCAGAACAACCACCTCTGGCCGTAATATCGGCCTTGATACGCCTGGGCATTGAGTCAAACAGAGCTTGGACGGCGTGTACAGGTACACCTGCCCAAGCAGCTTCAACACGATACCACAGTTCATTAGGAGTAGTTACTTTCGCATTGTGATGAGCCACTTGCTCGGCCACCATTCACCAGACGTTTTCAATAGGTGAGAGATCTGGAGAATGTGCTGGCCAGGGTAGCAGTTGAACATTTTCTCTGTCCAGCAAGGACCTACATACCCTGCGACATGCGGTCGTGCATTATCCAACTGAAATGCATGGTTTCGTAGGGATCGAATGAAGGGTAGAGGCATGGGTCGTAACACATCTCAAATGCAACGTCCACTAATCAAAGTGGCGTCAATGCGAACAAGAGGTGACTGAGACGTGTAACCTATGGCACCCCATACCATCTTGTCGGGTGATACGCCAGTATGGCGATGACGAATACACGCTTCCAATGTGCGTTCTCCGTGATGTCGCAAAACACAGCCAGGACCCTCATGATGCAGTAAACAGAACCTAAATTCATCCGAAAAAAATGACGTTTTGCCATTCGTGCATCCAGGTTTGTCGTCGAGTACACCATTTCAGGCTCTCCTGTCTGTGATGCAGCGACAACGGTAACCGCAGCCATGGTCTCCGAGCTGATAGTCCATGCTGCTCCAAACGTCATCGAACTGTTCGTGCAGATGGTTGTTGTCTTGCAAACGTACTCATCTGTTGATTCAGGGATCGAGACGTGGCTGCACGATCCGCTACAACCATGCGGGTAAGATGCCTGTTATCTCGACTGCTAGTTATACGAAGCCGTTGGGATCCAGCACGGCGTTCCGTTTTACCCTCCTGAACCCACCGATTCCATATTCTGTTAACAGTCATTGGATTTCGACCAACGCGACTAGCAATGTCACGATACTATAAACCGCAATTGCGATAGGCTACAATCCGACCGTTATCAAAGTCGAAAACGTGATGGTACGCATTTCTCCTCGTTACACGAGGCATCACAACAACGTTTCATCAGGCAACGCCACTCAACTGCTATTTGTGTATGAGAGTGTATGAGAAATCAGTTGGAAACTTTCCTCATTGCAGCACGTTGTAGGTGTCGCCACCGGCGCCAACCTTGTGTGAATGCTCTGAAAAGCTAATCATTTGCGTATCACAGCATCTTCTTCTTGTCGGTTAAATTTCGCGTCTGTTGCACGTCATCTTCGTGGTGTAGCAATTTTAATGGCCAGTAGTGTATAAAAGCAGCAGTAACCTCGCTCCCTCTCCATTCGACAAGGAATCAAACTTGACTGTATAAATTATCCGCTTCGCGCAACTCAAATATGTATGACGACGTATCCCCTGAATGATGTGTCGAACAATGACGTAATTTTGAAAGTACATCTAATGATGTATGTAGACAGTGCCTGCAAAATGTGTTGCTAATAGAACTAGTATCAAGCAAGTAATAAACTGAGAGCCCATGCGTAATGTTGATATTATAGTGTATATAAGGCGAAAAAGTAGGAAGTGTCAATCTTTTGTCTAACTGTTATTTTGTGTGTGATACGCAGGGGGATAGGGCGTCAACGGGAGAAATTTCTGAAGCTTTTGTGTAAACTTTGCTGGAACCCGCTAAGCACTCTAATTCTCAAGAACAGATGAATATATGAGGACTGTCCGGAAAGTAAGGTTCAAATGGCTCCGAGCACTATAGGACTCAACATCTGAGGCCATCAGTCCCCTAAAACTTAGAACTAATTAAACCTACCTAATCTAAAGACATTACACACATCCATGCCCGAGGCAGGATTCGAACCTGCGACCGTAGCGGTCGCGCCGTTCCAGACTGAAGCGCCTAGATCCGCTCGGCCACAATGGCCGGCAGAAAGTAAGGTCCGATCGGTCGCGAAATGGAATCCACACCGAAAATTTGATGAATATTTGCACAGATGTGTTGGGCAGTGTCTCTAGTTTGCCTGTCTATTGCACATGTCACTCTTTTCTGAGAGCACAGCCTAAAGAAGCCTAGAAAGTAGTGTTTTCCACCAAATATGAGGCCTGGAGAGAGATTTCGCCTGATGTCATTCAGCCGACATAACATACATGTTATGTGTTTCCTTCTTCATAACGTTTCTCTGCCGCACTCTGCAGGGGCAATAAATATGCTTCTCGAGCGTTTCCTATGGGAAGTGTTTGATCATCCACACTCCTGATCGTAAGTGGCTTCCCTGACTTTCATGCCTTGTCACACGAGCCGCTGGCCATGAATACAACGTTTTGGCACAGACAAAGAGCTCACAGACCAACGTAGAGAATAGGCCGAAACCACACGCGCCTGCCTTCTGTGACGAGGGTGTTGGAAAGTTGGTACAACGCTACAGCAAATGTTAAGTCGTGGCAGCGACGTTTTAGAGACGTGGCTGCAAGGTGAAGCTAACTTCGCAAATAAATAACTTTTGATTTTCACTGTGTTTTCCACTTGGCTACCGATCATTCCTGACTTTTCAAATAGCGCTATTATTCTGGATCATTTGCGCGCCCCATTAGGCTGTATCAAGACTGATACACAGTTTATAACTTTAATGAGTAGATTGTGAATGGAAGTGAAATTTTCAAATCCGGTCAGTAACTGTATGAGCCAGCAGAAGAAGGTGCTAACCCACAAGAGCGTAATTTTCGTTCTGCACGTTGTAAGTTTGGTTAAATTCGAAGAGAACATCAGAAATATAATGAGAAATGCAGTTTGAATTTCAGATTGCAATTTCTAGCTGTACACATGGAACTATTTGTGACAAGCATGTTTTGAATACGAAAACACAACAAATAAAGAGAGAAGAATGATCTCTAATAAACTGAGGGTTGGCACTTTCTTCCACCGACCTCCTTAATTATATGAAATACTGAAAATCAAATATTTTTTGTTGCCCCTGGAAGCAGTTAGACGCATTCTGCACCTGCGACCGGGCGATTAGGAGATCATATTAGCCCGTTAGTGATATACAAGTTGCGTCTGACACGTTCGGTGAATGGTCTCAGAAAATAAAGAAAAGAAGAGTTACAAACAAGAGGCAATATTAAACAAAGTTGCATATTGCCTTGTATGTCAATATCTACATAATGGGAAACAAAACTGAATTTTTTCTGCCAAGTACAGTCATGAGAAAACAAAAATAGAGACGATAAACGTATTTCCACCTGGTTAACACAAAAATATATATGTAACCGAAATCTTTCAAAAGTTCCACGGCAAACACTACAGTTTCTATTCACGGTCATCTTGTATAACACATTGCTTATGAACCAACTAGCCGTACCTGCTTCTCTCTCCTGCGTCTTTCCATCTCCCTTTCCCCCTCTGTTTGTCCGTCACCTCCTTCCCGTTTTATGTATCCATTTCCCGCCACCCCCCGTTCATTTCTTCTCACCCCTCTCTCTCTCTGATCTCGAGACTTTTTTTTAATTGTTATTGGAAATTCAGGTTCTGTGGTAGTATTCTAAACTTAAACCAATAAGCCATAAATACAACATCCCTGTTTCCTAACACACACACACACACACATATATATGGTTGCGTGTGTAAACGTCTATTACAGTAAGGTGAAAAAAATTCATATAAATTGGGAAAGTATGTTTTGAGATTTTTGGTAACAATGGTTTCCCTTTATACATCACACGCACACACACACACGCACACACACACACACACACACACACACACACACATACACCCACACAACTAGATAACAAAACACGCGTGTGTCGAAATTTCAAAGCAATCGGCTAAGAACTTTCGGAAATCAACGATTTTGAGCAAACCAACATTTATGTAGATTGGCCCTCCTCGTAACTGGAAACATTTTTGAATGCTGTTAGGCACACTCTTTAATTTTGCATATGCCTGTACCATTCTTCCACAGCGCCTTCTAAGAGCCCTTGTAAGGTCTCTGGTGAGACTGGAAACTGTCAAGCGTTCGTTTTAGCATGGACCACGCATTCTCAGTGCCATCCGACTGATTCAGAGCGCCACTAGGAAAGTGTTCACAAGACGGTTACGATGGTGGCGTGCATTTTCATCCATGAGTGTAAAGCCCACAAAAACATATTCACCAAATTTAGTCACAATGCTTACAAGGATGTCGTCCCGATACTTACACCATTCATCCTCCCATGTATTGACACAGGGCGTGCCCTTCGGATGTACATGGTTCCACCTCAAAACATGGCCGCTTAATAAAGGTCGCGGTCAACGATGCAGTTAGGGAGTAACGTTGACCTCGTTGTCTCCATAGAGCTTTGTATTCCACTGCTGCCTAGGGCACAAAGAGCGGTTTCATGCGCATGCGACACGAGCTGCTCTGCGAACCCGGTTTATACGAAGAGCTCTGCAAAGTCTTCTGGCACCCTCCTTATGGAACCTGTTTCGTATGGTTTCTGTTGACACCTTCACTCCTGCAACTGTTTGTAACTGCGACCGCAGACGCTTAGCGTTATGATGAGGTACCTGCTTGCTGATATACGAAGATATCATTCCTGCACACCCGTTACTTTTCTTCTGCGGCATCTTCTGTGATCCTCAATTGATACTGTCGCTAGAAACTTGTTACAGATTCTAGAGACATCACTTCGATTCTACAGAGACATTCACTGCGATGTCCACTTGTCTCATTCCCTGCCCAATTGCAGTGACTATACGGAGCCTCTGACAATACGTTACTGTTGGCCGAACCACACCGAAGGAACACAGCTCTCGTGACACACCGCAGAAGTCCTGCAATGTTTACAGCTGACATAGTTGCCACAGGATGCACACACTGCCCCCTCGCAGTAGAATCGTGGACTGTTTCTGCTAGAGTTACGTTATAAACAAAACAATGTGTTGGTAACACGACCTATTTCTGGATCACAACCTTTAAATTAAAGTTTCGGCAACACGTAACATTTGTTTTGACCACCGTATCTCTATTGGTTTTTAAAGTTGTCAGCATTAGTTACAATACACTTCTGAGATCGGTTATGTTGTTGGCATGGGTCATCAAAGGCCTCTCTTGGAATCGCCTGAAATAGTGTGGTCATCCGTTGTTGGATATCCACAACATCTGCGAATGGTCGTCTTTGCTTGTACTCATCTCGTCTGCTCTCATTCTCAAAGACAGTCTCCGATCACCGCAAGCATTCGTCGCATGCATTCGACGTTGTCTGTCATTGTGTTGGCCGACCGGGGTGGCCTAGCGGTTCTAGGCGGTACAGTCTGGAACAGCGCGGCCGCTACTGTCGCAGGTTCGAATCCTGCCTCGGGCATGGATGTGTGTGATGTCTTTAGGGTAGTTAGGTTCAAGCAGTTCTAAGTTACAGGGCCTGATGACCTCAGAAGTTAAGTCCCATAGTGCTCAGAGCCATTTGAACCACTTTTGTTTTTGGCATTGTGTTGACGCCTGCTCTCCTGTAACTGTTTGGAACTTGAATGCAACTCTTCCTCGACACTTCCATTTCCATCTCTAAGGCGTTTACACCACTCAAACATACACTTCACTTCAACACTGAACACTTATATAAACAATCCTTGAGTCTCCGTAACCGTTTTCCCTAATCTGAAACAAACCCTCATGTTAACGCGTTGTACAATGTTGCGCTCCAGTTTGCAATGAGACAAGAGCGACATGTGCTTGATGATGATTGGCGGCTGTCTCTCAGAATGAGAGCAGAAGAGCTGAAAATAAGCGAAGACAATGTAACTACTATTGTCCACTGAGGCTCGCAGACGTTGAGGATATCCAACAACGCGTGACCACGGTCCTTCGTGCGATTCCACAAAAAGATTTTATTGATAGTTTCCATCAAGTTGACAGTCGATGTCAGAAGCGTGCTGTGGCTAATGGTGATTTCACTGACCGCCAATAAACGTATTTAGTTTGCAACTCTTTTTTCCTTTTTTTCTGAGGCCCGTCACATAACTTTCAAACGCACCTTTTAGATTGCTCACGAGGCTACGTGAGCACCAAAATACCATACATCTAAGGTGTTTCCAGAGGAATAGTATACTGCAATTTTGTCATATGATGACATGGTTGGAGACCGTGGCTGTTATTTGAAGACAAATGTTGATGATGCTGGGACAGCAACCAGTCACCAGTTTACTTTCAGTTCCTTTATTCAAAGGGTACCGTTACCAGTTTCCAATCGTTGTGATTCATCTTCACACGGTTTACACGCTTTCCTTATAACACGTGGTGTGTTTTTTTACATATTAATTGTCCTAAAATATAAATGATACATAATTATAAACACGCCACACACAGATGGTTGCGTTACAGATTATCGTTGCATGTGACTTATGTGAGATGTTGGTTTGGAGTGTTTGTTTTGATAACATTCGTCCAACAGATGTGAATACATTCCCACTGCATTCTTATTGCAAACAAATCTGCATTTGTAGCCCATATTGCTGAAGAAAACTATTCAGTGAGAAACACTGAGAACAACTTAAAAATTTTACAGCTAGAAGAAAAAGGAGCCACCATGAATATATTAGAAGAAATAGAAATACACATACACAAAAACACCACCCCAGACTATATCCTTAATGACCAAACAGAGTTAGCTAACACACCTTTCCTGAAAAATGCCCAAAAAATATTTTCCAACCTCCAAAGCAAATAATATTAGTAGGCCTATGTGTAGATCAAGTACCAATTTATATGTTACTATACTTCTCATGATGCTAAATGTAACTGAATAATGTACTACTTTACCTACATAGTATTAAAAAAAGGAACAACTTTATAATCAATGCAACAATATCAAAATATCAAACCAAAAAATCAATGTCTCTGTACTAGTGTAAAATGCATTTCAGTTGCGTAAGTGAAAATATGATCCTTTACAAACATAGGACATTTTCAAGTATTACGATATATCATAGCATCTTTGATACTCATATGTTTGTAAGCTCTTTGTAAGTATCTAAACATCTGGTGCGTGGTAGAAATCTTCTCTGTGACAAATCTAACGTGTTCAGTGAGAAACATTTACGTGTACAACAATAAGAATGCAGTGGAAATGAATTCACATCTGTTGGACGAATGTTATGAAAATAAACACTCTAAACTGACGTCTCACGTAAGTCACATGAAACGAAAATCTGTAAAGCAACCATCTCTGTGTGGCGTACTTACAACTAAGTGTTATCTATATTTTAGGACAATTAATCTGTAAAAAACACACCACATGTTATAAGGAAATCGTGTAAACCGTTTGAAGGTGAATCACAACGATTCGAAATTGGTAACGGTACCCTATGAAGAAAGGAAATGAAACTAAATTTGTGGCTGGTTGCTGTCCCAACACCATCAACATTTGTCTGGAATAGTGTATTTTTTTACAGGTAATATTTTAGGAGGTGATAGTATAACCTCTTTATTTCTTCTTTCCCTTCCCTAGTTCTTAACCTGTTTAGTACGGGATACGGGTTTTCAGCATTTGGAAAATGTTATTTCATTATTTAACTTTGTGGCCGGGTGTCCTTCCTGACATTGCAGTCGTCGAGTCAACCAAAGCCATTGAAGTCTTTCCCTCCGTCTTTCTGTGAATCTTGTGAACATCGTTCCGTGTGACACCGTATTCTAACTGTTTGTGTATCGCCTTCAATAGGGTTCACATTGAAGACTAGCCCAGAGATTACCTAAACCAGCAGGGCAAGCGCATATATACCCTAATCAGACCGGCCAGTGTACCAGCCTACAGTCATTATTCCACTGCGTGCCTTCGCTTCGCGTAAGGCCGGTGGTAACATTGCTAAAACCGGCGTGTGTTTCAAATGGGTACTCTCACCCTGGAAATTAAATGAGAGACAGACACAAGCTGAATTACTTGGCACAAACGGATTAACTAACGTGAAGATTTTATGACTCTAGCTATGGATGGTATGGTGAAGAACTACATAATACTAAAAATAGGGGCCTCTTGCCACGGTTCGCGCGGCTCTCCTCGTTGGAAGTTCGAGTCCTCCCTCGGGCATTGGTGTGTGTGTTGTCCTTAGCGTAAGTTAGTTTAAGCTAGAAAAAGTAGTGTGTAAGCGTAGGGACCGATGACCTTACCGGTTTGGTCCCATAAGAACATACCACCACAACTAAAGACAGAATAACTCAAGTTGTTGACAGGGAAAAGTTTTAAATGAACATGTTAGTTTATTCAATTGAAAACACAAACATAAATGCCTCTGACTGTCTAACAACGTCACTTGATATTACAAAGCACACTGCATGGATCACACCAAGCGAGTCTGCTGTTGGTCAGAGTTACTCGAAAGTCTTGAGAACATGCGCATCAGACGCAATTAACTTTTAAAAATGACTCCTGAAATTCTAGCGAGACACACTGAAAAGCTCGTGCATCTACTAGGCACTGCTACACTTGAGACAGATAACAGGAATAACATAACTAAATTCTGACCAAGGGTCGTCCTAAGCTAGCAGTGCTGCTAATAATGCTCAGCATAAATTAGCAGCATGAAGTGCGCAGAGCGTTGCCACTGCAACTCTCTCTGAAGTACAATGTGAGTGTTCTGCTTCCACCGAAACAAACTCTTGGCCTCGGATGAATTCCTACATCTGCCCCTTGCCCGCATCTCGTGCTCGTGCGGTTCGATTCCCGGCGGGGTCAGGGATTCTGTCTGCCTCGTGATGGCTGTGTGTTGTGTGATGTCCTTAGGTTAGTTAGGTTTAAGTAGTTCTAAGTTCTAGGGGACTGATGACCATAGATGTTGAGTCCTATAGTGCTCAGAGCCATTTTTTGAACATCTACCCCCTTCTCTGTTCCTGAATGAACGCTGATTCCCACATCCCCGCACGAACCCTAATTCTCTAGCTACGAGGGTAATTCCAAAGGTAAGGTCACCTATTTTTTTTATAAATACAGAACTCTGTTTGTGTCGCAGTTGGTCACACTGATATGAAGAGTGCTTCACGCGCTGTGTGTACACATGCGCACGTCGCTCTGTGGCTCAGTCTTGGCTTGGCAGCCGTTGAGAATGGAGTTCCCGTTGGATGTTATCGCCAAGTGCGAATTTCGCTCATTTATTCGGTATTTGAACGCAAAGGGCACTGCGCCGATTGAAATCCATCGCCAAATGACGGAAGCGTATGGTGTGTCGTGCAAGGATGTCAAAAATGTTCATTATGTGGTGTAGAGAGTTTGCAGTTGGTCGGACCGAAAGTCACGACGAATAAAGGAGCGGGAGACTGTCAATTTCTGTGGAAACAGTGTTGAAGGTTTAGCAAAGCATGCGTGAAGATCGGCGGATCACCCTGGATGATCTCTGCACGTTGGTTCCTGAAGTTTCCCGAAGCACCGCGCACAGAATTTTAACGGAAACTTTGAACTGCCAGAACGTGTGAGCAAGATGGGTGCCACGCACGCTCACTGAGGACCACATGCGGCAACGAGTTGATGCTTCACGGGCATTTTTTCACCCCCTTGCAGCCGAACAGGACAGCTATTCGGACTCAATTGTCACGGATGACGAAACCTGGGCATACCACACCTGAGACCAAGCAACAATCACACCAGTGGCGGCATCCTTCTTCACCAAAGCCGCGGAAATTCAAACAAACAAGGTCTGCGGTAAAGCAATAACAGCCGTTTTTGGGATCCGAAAGGGGTATTGTTGGTCGACGTTATGCCAACCGGGACCACAATTAACGCTGACAGGTACTGTGAGACTCTGAAAAAAATCAAACGGGCAATTCAGTACCGGAGAAGAGGAAAGTTGAGCAAGGGCGTACACATTCTCCTTGGCAACGCTCGCCCACATATCGCTCGGCAAATCGTTGCTCTCCTGCAACAGTTTCAGTGCAACATAATCACCCTCCCACCCTTTAGTCCTGACTTGGCGCCCAGTGACTGTCACCTGTTCCCTACGTTAAAAGAACATTTTACCGGACTGTACCTGTCAGCGTTAATTGTGGTCGCAGCAATTCAGCTCCGACGACGAAGTGAAAGAAGAGGTTCATAACTTTCTTTACAGCATGACGGCGAGCTGGTATGACATGGGCATACAAAAACTGCCACACCGTCTACTAAAATGCATCGACAGAAATGGTGATTATGTCGAAAAACAGCTAAATGTTGAAGCTGTTAACTGATGCAAACCATTGTAGACATAAACAGGTCTATGTACTTACAAAAAAAATAGACCTTACTATTGCGATTTCCCTCGTAAATCATACAGCCTGCTCATTCCTTGCAGCCAAATAAGACATGACCGTCAGTCACTAGATGAGAACGTTCCACCTGCCCCTTGTGTGACTGCCTCTTTCACACAAATCGCGTCAAGAAAAATTCATTATGGTAAACCTCCAATGATTTTTCGATCCACTCTTCTGTTCAAAAAACCTTTTCCCTATAATCTCTCTTCCTCATACCACAAGCATTTTTACTAATCGCGCATTTTCACGTCCAGTAGAATGCCTCCCATCAGAAGTACTCAGAAAATGAATACTGCACTCGAAGCTGGGCTCTTATTTTGCAGCATGTCGTGTTTGCTTAGGAGGGCGCAAGGTTGTCGTCTGCTGAGGACACTCTTCAGAATATGGCAAAATTGCCTCTCTCCCACTCATAAAAGTTCCTCCCCTCGACAATGCTGGGCCACTAGGTTGGAAACAAGTTGGAAACAAACAATAGCACACTGTACCTTGTCACTCGTCCGGCGATACAGCTTTTGGAGGCAACACCTTACATTACCTGCCCAATGCGAATGCCAGAGTTCCTGCTGACTGCTCAAGCCCGCTTTTTCGTTATGTGAGACAGTGCTTTGCCCGTCCGAAATCGGGCGTGCCCCGGTTCCCATGCACTCTCAGAAAGCAGAGAAGATGGGGAAGAGCACCATGTTAAATGACACTAAGATATGTAGTTAGAGGTCAGAACATACAAACACTGCAGTCCAATTCAAGCTTAGAAGCCATTATTGTAATATTCTGCCACATAATTATCCTCTTAGTAGAGTGTAATTCTCATATTAAATGAAAAGCGAGACACTAAATGGCCTGTTGCTTTTAAATATAGACTAATTTGAATAAAACACTTCATATAGCGTGTGTACAGTTTCCTACTGCTATAGATGTACAGATGGTTACAGAGATAGGTTTTTATGTCGTGTGTTGATACTCTAGTTACTGTAAGTTTATTTTTCTGCTTTTACTCTTCCCGCGCGGGATTAGCCGAGCGGTTTAAGGCGCTGCAGTCATGGACTGTTCGGCTGGTCCAGGCGTAGGTTCGAGTCCTCCCTCGGGCATGTGGGCATGTGTGTGTGCGTGTGTGTGTGTGTGTGTGTGTGTGTGTGTGTGTGTGTGTGTGTGTGTGTGTGTGTTTGTCCTTAGGATAATTTAGGTTAAGTAGTGTGTAAGCTTAGGGACTGATGATGAAATGGTTCAAATGGCTCTGAGCACTATGTAACTTAACTAATATATATTCATCAGTCCCCTAGAACTTAGAACTACTTAAACCTAACTAACCTAAGGACATCACACACATCCATGCCCGAGGCAGGATTCGAACCTGCGACCGTAGCGGTCACGCGGTTCCAGACTGTAGCGCCTAGAACCGCAAAGTCACTCCGGCCGGCTTAGGGACTAATGATCTTTGCAGTTAGGTCCCATAAGATTTCACACACATTTGAATATTTTTTTGCTACTCTTGTTTTGAATTTCCGCTGAAGTTCAGATAGCTGAATATTTCAGTTGTGATTGTGACTGTGGTACGATTCTCAACTATACTGTATTTTTTTTAAGCATGATGCATGCATATACAAATCCTAAATGTGCAGATATGGTATTTCTGTATGGGATTTGTAATGAAAAAGCGGCCCCTGCTGGTCAAGAATACGGTAGACGATTTCATAGTTGCAGAGTACGGAATACTTCACGTTCTTTCATCCCACTGCGTGAGGCTGGTGCAGTTGTAATATTTCATCTACAAATGTATCCAAATGAACCGCGCGTGCATGAAACGTAAGACATTATTCAACTGGTACAAGATAGTCCTTTATCAAGTTCACGCAGAAGTTGCACACTGATTGGTGGCCCACATAGAAGAATATGACGGACATAACGTATTCACTATCCTTAACATTGACTGAGGACTGAACACTTTCGAAAAGAAGATGTTGGTAGACCATTGGAATTTTTAGTTGGCTAACTGGAAATCGCTGAATAATTGCATAATACTCTTCACTGATGAAGCGACTTTCATTCATTACGGTATCAATAACGCTCGTAACACCCATCATTGGGCCAACGAAAACCCACATGCCATTAAGGCGACTCATTGACAAGAACGCGACTTTGCAAATGTTTGGTGTGATATGACACACATTCAGTTGATTGAGCCTGTAACCACGTAGTCTTACAGTGTCCCGCTGTCTATATTTTCTCGAAAACGGAGCTTCCAACAACCTTCAAAGACGTTCGTTTGCCTACAAGGACTGGTGTATTCTGCGAGCTGCACATTCTACTCGCCAAGTGACGCGTCATCTAAGGCTCTGAGCACAATGGGACTTAACATCTGTGGTCATCAGTCTCCTAGAACTTAGAAATACTTAAACCTAATTCACCTAAGGACATCACACACATCCATGACCGAGGCAGGATTCGAACCTGCGACCGTAGCAGTCGCGCGGTTCCGGACTGAGTGCCCAGAACCGCGGGACCACCGCGGCCGGCGCGTCATCTAAACCTACCACTCTCCAGGGGATCGATCGACGGAAACGGTCGCGTTTCTTGGTCACCAAGGTACCCAGACCTTACCACTGTATCTTATTGCCTGTGTGGATGGCTGAAGAAGATGTTTACAAAGAAGAAGTAAACACAAGAGACTAATTCATCGTTCCGATTGAGTATAATGCTGCCCGTGTAAAAGAGCGCCAGCACGACCTCAGAAGGGCTACACTTGGTGTTGTCAAGAGAATTCGGAAGAGCATTGAAGTCGTAGGAGAAATACGTGAAAAACAATTTTGAACTTAACAATCTGCCTTTAATACCTTCTGTATTAGTTTGTGTTACAGCGTCACAGCAGTATCTCTGTAAGAAATAAAAACTGGACGCACGTTACATGGAATGTTTCATTCGAACTAGTCTGTAGTATCACCTTATAAACTATTCCTCCTGAAACATGAATTGAGGTACCGCTACTCCTTCCCTTATTCCCTGTTTTATTCGCAAATCGTAGATGTCAATAATCATTAATATCTCTGATTTATGCTTCGCGATCATTTTTCGACGTATTTGTGGGAGGAAGTGAGTGTTGGTACTAAAAAGCTCAACTAATAGCAAGACAGGCCAGCAGATCCGTGCAGTATTCATGTCAGTGAGAGTGCGGGGTTACATGGGAAGCTAATGATTTCTTTTGATGTTTATTCTGACGTAAGGAAGCAGCTACACTGCCCGACAAAAAAATTAATCATCCAGATGGGGAGGAGGAAACGTAACGGAAGTTTTCGGGTTGAGAGGATAGGTGCTGTTATTTCACTGATTACACAAGCGAGTCAAATTTACTAATGAGCCCACTTATCAATATGACTTGCACGCCCTCTGGCCTGGATGTGTGTACAGATTCTGTTGGGAAGCTGTCGCATCCCTTCCTGAGGCAAGTCGAGGTCCTGGTCTTGACATCCTTGACTCTTGCACTAGAACAGAGTTGATGTCCGAGCTGGTTCCACACATGTTCCATTGGAGAGAGATATGGTAATCTTGCTTGCTGCGGAAGTATCTCAACATTACACAGACAGTTAATTGAGATGCATGCCATATGTGGACATGTATTGACCTATTCAGAAAAGACACCACGATACTGTCGCCTTTGAGCTAAACCAAGATGTAGATTTTGTCATCTGAATTCCCTCAGTTACTACCAGCCGCGACCTGATGTCATACCTGACGGATCCGCACACCATGACGCAGGAGTAACGCCGTTGCGTCACTCCAAAACATCGGAACACTGGCACCTCTTCCCAGATGGCCTCCCTAGTCACTGAAGATGTTCATCCGGGATAGTGTAGAACATTCATCGCTGAACACAATGTGATCTCGTTCGTGTTGTGGCGTTACCGGTAGCCTATACGTGGAACAGAGATTCTCTATTCCAAATGCTGCTAGACTACGGCCAATGGACAGGGATGACACAGAATGTTGCACGCAGTCCATTACCTGTTCACGGATGTCAAGCACAGGTGTAAAGGCATTAAGATTTGCTTTGTGCACACTACGGCGATTCTTTCTCGTAGGTTGACCCGAATCTTGGTTACGAATGTGCCTGGCCTCACTTTCCCATGCAGTCCAGCATCCAGCCATTGTTACATCCGGATACCACACACATCTCGAAATAGCGCGATTCGACCAGGCGGCCAAATGGCGACCCACAAAGAAGCCCTTCTCTAACTCTGTTGGGTGTTGATAATGCTGTCTGATACGAATACGTGGCATCTTGGCGTCCATTACAGTGATCACTCAAACAATGACATGATTCACACCCCTTGTGTACCCTACCAGTTCTCGTATCAACACGAAACACCCACAGCACTAATGTACTCTGGTGGTAGTCCAAATGTCACAGAACATTGCAACTCTAATGATTTACCGACCCGCAGATGGTGACTGTGTGGGCGAAGCTACTTTCACTTATGACAATGTTTTGTTGGCGCATTCCTTTTTTTGTCAGGCAGTGCATATTCAGCGCAAATAGGCAGATGTTATCCGGGTGGCGTATTGTTTGCGTCATTGATTACATATTGTTGTAAACTGTCGAGAGGGATCAGATTTAGTTATTCCTGTTTCTTCGGAATGTAAAACACATTCGTTCCATTTTTGCTAGTACTTCTCATTTGAGCCCCCATGGAATTTCTGATAGATTCAGTAAATATGTTGGTTAGTTGTTGGTTAGTTAGTTTCGAGCAGAGAAAATTCTAGAAATGGCCTTCTTAGATAAATGATTCATTGTCACAACAACCGACTGCTTCAAATTTTTTGTGTAATTCAATTCAGTACGACTTTATTTATCACCTAAGATCTAAACTAAATTAATAAATTGTCACTAAAACATAAGAGCAACGAGTGTGTGTGTGTGTGTGTGTGTGAGAGAGAGAGAGAGAGAGAGAGAGAGAGAGAGAGAGAGCGTTGGAGCTTACGGGCTCTCAACGTCGAGGTCATCAGCACCCAGACACACATTAAAAGAATCGAATGTGGACAAATTTACTTAAATGGAAGCATACACGGAAACAAAGTGGGAAAAGGTGCAAAATGCTGTAGAAAAAAATTAAGGAAAACGAGAAAGGTGTGTCAAGGATGCCACAGAAAATTGTCACTGGCTGGCCATTTACGCAAACTGTGGGCGAACCAGTTATCTTGTGAACAAATTAAGACTCTGTCAAAATCTTGGTAAAAACATTGGACAAGTCACAGAACTTTAAAATTTTAGCCACTTTCGTTTGAGTATTTCCTAAAAGAGATGGCAGATCCGTTTTCAAGTCAGGAAATAATATGCATTGCAGATAAAACGTGGTGAGCAAGTACCATACAGTGGAGGGTCCTCTCGCCAAAGTAGGGAGCCATGCGCCATAGGACTGTGGCCTATCCGAAACCGAGTGAGGAGAACCTCGTCCCATCTATGTGGCTGGGAAGAAGTACACCACACACACGTTGTAGGCTTGACTAAACGGAGCTTATTGTCAGTCATTTCCAGCCACTCATCCTCCCACCGACGCATGATTCGTGAGCTCAACAGCGTGGTGAGTGCGTGCAGGGGCATGACACACTGAAATACTTGCCGATCGAGACACGCCCCCTCCTTGGCTGCGAGATCTGCCCTTTCGTTCCCAGCAATGCCGACGTGCCCTGGAACCCAGCAGAAAACCACCTCCTTCGCCAACCGTTGTAGTTGGAGGAGGACATGCGGGACGTTCCGGACTATTTTATCTGCTGGATAAAAACGTTGCAATGAGTGAAGAGCGCTTAGTGAAGCGGAACAGACAAGAAATTTAGGACGGGAAGAGCATCTCATCTGCTCCAGTGCCCACAAGATCGCAGACAATTCTGCATCAAAGACAGTAAATGTTTGAGGTAGTCGGACCTTGAGGACACGATCGGGAAAAACAACAGAGTAACCAACAGAATCCTCCTTTTTCGACGCATCCGTAAAGACTGCTACATAGTCGTTGTGCTCAGATAAAATGGCAGAAAATGTTGCATTAAAAACGGTGGAGGAGTACAATCTCTCTTGTACCGCACCAAATCTAAAATCATTCTGGGCCTCTCCAGTAAACAGGGTGGCAGGCGGTTAAAATCCTGGATTTGGGGTTGTACGGGCTCCACACCGAGGGACTCCAGCACAAGCTGCACACGGATCCCTAATGGCATCGAGGCTCGTGGACGGTTGGAAAAAAGGCGCCCCAGAGGCGGACGAGCAACAATATGATGAACGGGTGAGGTTGGAGCTGCAAGAAACTTACAAGCCTGGCGCATCAACAGGAGCTGCCGCCTTATGGTAAGTGGCGGTTATCCCGCCTTAGCACAGGGGCTGGGTATGGGACTAGTCCGATAAGCACCCGTGGCCAGTCGAATCCCCGCATGATGGACAGCGTCAAGGATCCAGAAAGGGCATCGCTGGCCCATACACCGTGCACCCGCAGTCCAGCCGCGAACGCACAAAAGTTCGATAAAACTGGAGAAGACGCACCCTGTCCGCTCCCCAAGACCTGAGGCTAAGCCACTTGAGGATGTTCAGCGCCTTCAGGGTTTTGGCTTCCAAGTCTCCCAGGTGTGGCAACCATGACAGTCTAGAGTCAAACATGAGGCCCAGGAACCGCAATGTGTCTCTAAAATGTAGGATAGTGTCCCCTATATGCAAGGCAGGAAAATTAAAAGGATGAGGAGAACGATTAAAATTAACAAACACACACACACACTTATCGGCTGAAAACCCGTCTTTGCAGCCCACTCGTCTAACCGCCACACTGTAAGTTGCAACTGACGCCTCACCGTTGCAACACTGGAGGAGGAACAGAAAACAGCAAAATAGTCCACAAATAAGGAGCACTGTACTGGACTCTTTACCGTAGATGTTATACTGTTGATGGCTATGGTAAAGAGGGTAACACTTAAAACTCTGCCCTGGGGGACACCATTCTCCTGCTCAAATCGATATGACAATGTGTGACCAACTCGGGTCTGAAAAAACCGCTGAGACAGGAAAGACCGAATGAAAAAAGAGCATCGAGACAAGTTATCATATCATTGGCTTTCTTGTCATTAATCTTTCACGCTTTAATAAAAAAAAAACATTTACCACAGTTACTTTTCAGCCGCAATATCTCGGAGATGCCTTAGCTAGAATGTTTGTTTCTTAATCGGAAGGACTTGAACTAGTTCTGATCTTCCCCGTATGATTACCGGTGTTGGTGAAACCACTTGCTCCATCATACCTTAAGTACGAAAGCAGAACGTTATGTGTAATTACCTGTAAATAATATTGACTGACGTATACTTCTAGTCATGTAATTAGAAATTCATTATATTTCTATCAAAGCGTGTTGCACTCCTTGACACTCGTATTTTTACCTACATGTCCAAATCTTAGCCGGCCGAAGTGGCCGAGCGGTTCCAGGAGCTACAGTCTGGAACCGCGCGACCGCTACGGTCGCAGGTTCGAGTCCTGCCTCGGGTGCCGGCCGCGGTGGTCTCGCGGTTCTAGGCGCGCAGTCCGGAACCGTGCGACTGCTACGGTCGCAGGTTCGAATCCTGCCTCGGGCATGGATGTGTGTGATGTCCTTAGGTTAGTTAGGTTTAAGTAGTTCTAAGTTCTAGGGGACTGATAACCACAGCAGTTGAGTCCCATAGTGCTCAGAGCCATTTGAACCATTTGAACCTGCCTCGGGCATGGATGTGTGTGATGTACTTAGGTTAGTTAGGTTTAAGTAGTTCTAGGTTCTAGGGGACTGATGACTTCAGCAGTTAAGTCCCATAGTGCTCAGAGCCACTTTGAACCAAATCATATTTCATGTACTAGGCGTTACTACAATTACTGTCTTTGATCCACTTTTTCTGTTCCTTTATTTAAATACTCATTCTTTTCGCAGAAAAAACAGCGTTTTCAGTGGTGGGAAGAGAACGTAGCCTTACAGTTATTTGCTCGCCTTATTTTCACGGAAATTGATCTGTTAACGTTAGACACGCTTATTAGACGAATCGAACAGCCAGAAAACAACGGGAACAGAAACAAGCTTAAAATAACGCGTATTTTTATATGCCTGGATGTTACTGCTGTATCAGGCCTGTAATGCCTCAAAGATACAGAAATATCGTAGTATAGTTCTAGCCTAGTCATCATTTTCTCAATACCTACGAAAGAATGTGAACAGTGGGTGTAGAGTATTGTGGCTGAAATTCGATTGCACCATCTTATTGCCGAAAGAACATATTACATGGATTAAATTCTATGGCAGAATACATAAACCATTCACCAAAGATAAAATATTGCGCACGTATAATAATATTTTCGTGTCAGTAACTGGATAGTATGTTCGACCCGGTGTACAAGACGGACCTAATATCTTATTAGAATAATTTCATTCCATTTAAGTACAGAAATTTTTCCATGTCACTGTAGCATCGGCCGGTATGGATCTTCGTGAATATGATGTTTTAGACGAATTCTTGATCAGGATATCTTCCTTTCGCCGTCAGCGCATTCAACCAGCTACTTTCTTCGATGCGCCTCATGAGATTCAGGCAAAATCCTGTCAAATCTCTAATTCTAAAATCTTCACAGAGTCGATCAGGGTCAAAACTATTTTGCCAGTATGTGAAGGGAAGCCACTGACATTAGCTTCAAGACAGGGGAATGTGTGTAATATGAAATGAAGCACTGTCTCTTAAATACTAATCAGAACTAACTTAAAACTTCAATCAGATGTAACGATATCGTTCCAGAGACCTTTTCAAGCCTCAGTTATCTCTGATGTATATACACTGAAGAGCCAAGGAAATTGATACACCTGCCTAATATCGTGAAGTCCACTGCTAACACATAGAAGTGTTGCAGCACGACGTGGCATGGACTAGACTAATGTCTGAAGTAGTGCTGGAGGGAACTGACACCATGAATCCTGCAAGGTTGTCCGTGCACCCGTAAGAGTACGAGGGGTTGGAGGTTTCTTCGGAACAGCACGTTAACAGCAACCCAGATATGCTAAATAATGTTCATGTCTGGATAGCTTGGTGACCAGCGGAAGTGTTTAAACTGAGAAGATTATTCCTGGAGCCCCTCTGTGGCAATTCTGGTCGTATGGTGTGTCGTATTGTCCTGCTGGAACTGCCCAAGTTCGTCGGAATGCACGACGGACATGAATGGTTGAAGGTGATCAGAAAGAACACTTGCGTACGGGTCACCTGTCAGAGTCGTATAGAACCCATGTCTATGATGTTTCGTTAAATGATTCGCACGCTGACACATGTTGACGGCCAGCATTAAAATCTGCAGCGGGTAATATCATGTGACCATCTTCTCCGTGGTAAAACATGCATGGCGATGCTGTTCATACATCATGCTGGACTGCCTGAGACACTATCACAGTCAGACAAGAACATCACGTATTTGTCAATGTGCGTATGCTGTCACATTTTCTTTCAAAACTATAAAATAAAATTTAGTCTATCCATTGTCGTAACTGCACCAGTACAGAACAAAAAAGTTCTCCATGCCCATTTCCATGTCACCCAGGCTTATTTAAATACATTAACCATTAACTTACATATAATTCGAAATATTGTGCACTCAAGAGGTGACAGAAACAAACGTTTAATTCTTTCGTTACGGTACTTCTTCCTGCACTATTATGTCCATCATTCCCGACATTTCTTTTCTATAACAATTCGGCATTCATAATCCTCTCTTTTCCTGACTTTTAACTTCCCTTGCTCTCTGTTTGATCAAGCATGTAATTACCTCATTTCAGGCTAAATGTTAACTGGCTAATGGTTATACTGTCGTTATTTTACTCCTTAACAATAATCATAGGACGTAGCAAACACGATTTTGGCAATAGTAAACGATCAGCCTTTATGATAACCGTTGTAACTGGCATTTCAGTCAGTATTTTAAATAGTATTTTATCTTTCTTGTAGTCTAAATCTTGAGAAGAGAATTTTGAGAATAATGGTTAGTTTGATGCACGAGAAAACCTAAAGGATCCAGATTTCGAATGGTGAAATAATAATGTGACAGAAAAATATAAGCGAGATTTTGTGTGATAATTATTCAGCCCACATCTAATGCAATGTCACACACATTTTGTGTGTAGATGGCTGGTTACTTTCGCATGCATACACGTAATTCATGTTGCTCACTACCTGGCGTCCTTCTGGGTTTTCCTAGAGAACATTAGCACCAGAGCCGTAGCTCACACCAAAGAAATTTTTTCCGTTTCATATCAAAGATTGATTGCGAGGTCTATCCCGAAACAGCCTGAAATGATGCCATCAAATCTCAGTTTGCCAGCGAACGAAAAGAGCGTGATTAGCCAAAGGATTAAGCTGTGTGCAGCTCGCCAGTGTTAAATATCAAATTAAATTAATGGAAAGCGTCGGTGGTGTTTATCTGATAGCATTCGTGTCATTGATGGAAACACGACCTACAAAATAGTCTGCAATATTTGTTTGCTTACTGGGCAGTTTTCGATGAATTAGCGCTTCAATGTATAATTCTAATAAGCAAATCACTATTGTGGGACATGTCATTACAGTTTGTGTTTTCGTTTATGATTAAAGTATTAAGCCCGTATAAATGATATTCGTTTTTTTCGAATGTATTGCTCATGCTCGTATTTCTGCAGTTAATTTGCTAAAGTTTGACAGACACACAATATCCAGTCGCATTCATAATACAGAGTGATAAAGCAAGTTACGTAAACTGTACAAACTGGTCAACTAGAAAGTTATTTCATGCATGTGAATATCATTGTCGTGTAAATAAATAATAGGTGATCATACTAGCGTAGAATAGTCTCCATGCTTTATCATATGAAAGATTACTCGATTTCACCTTGAAGCTGTGGCATGTTGATTACACGCACGAATACACATAGAAAGCCCCGGAGATCAAACATCAGTCTGACCTAGGATATTTTCTATCACTGACCGCTTCTTTTACCTTCTTTTACATACGAAAAATGACAAATTGCTTAGTGGCTCGCATTCTAAATTGAATGTCACCGGTACGGGGCGGAAGGAATAATACAGACGTCGGAGGAAAGCAAGGGCTAACCACTTCCAATAGAAGATGGCCTAGAAAGGTGTTTAGGCGTTCAATCCAGCCTTCAAGTTCATGACACCGTAACCTTATCTGCATCTCCAACTACAGTTCCACTCTGCACCCATTGCGACCTTCATGGCAGAGGGTACTACCCACTGTACCACTTGTTACAGCGTCTACCAGTTCCTTTCGCGTGTGCAGCGTGCTAATTATGATTGCTTAAATTCGTCTGTGAACACTGTAATTAGTCTTATTTTGTTTTCACATTTAATACTAGAGCGAGACGTAGGTTATGGTAGTGTATTCCTACACTCATCACTTAAAGGAATAAATAAACGGACCCACCACGAAGGAATCCGAATGGGACGGAAATCAGTACGTGCTCCAACCGTTCTCAATTGGGGAGAGTCCTGCGATCTTGCTGATCAAGGATTTTTCAAGCGCGCTGACAAGCATTAGATATTCTCGCCGTGTGAATGCGGACATTTATCTTCCTGAAAGTAAGCCCAATATGACTTGTTATGAAGGACAATACGAGATGGTATCCAAAATTTTTGGACGGGTGCTGCCATCTGTTGGAAACGTTACCTTTGGGCTAATGGTCACCATCACCCGCGAAGTAGTTCCCATCCTCACGTACACACCGGTCCCAGCGCTTCTGCCACTGGTCAAACGTTTTCTGGAAGTCCTGTTCTTTGAGGGTGTTCATCATCGCCAGAGATTCTTCTTGAATCCTCTCTGGAGTGTCGAACCGACGGGCGTTTCAACTTCAGTTTCAGTTTTGGGAATAGCGCGAAGTCGCAAGGTGCAAAATCGGGCGAGTACAGTCGGTGGGGTACAACTGCCATGTTGTTTTTTGCCAAATAGGTCTTGGTGAGCAAGGACGTGTGACAGGGCGCGTGGTCGTGATGCAGCAGCCAGCTCCTTTGACGCCAAATTTCGGGCCGTCGTCGCCGTACGTTTTGACGAAGCCGTCGAAAAACGTAACAGTAGGAGCAAAATTCATTTTTTGGGTGGGTGGGACGAATTCTTTGTGCACAATTTCCTAGGTATCGGAGAAAACTATGATCATGCTCTTCACTTTGCTCGTCATCTGTTTCGCTTTTTTGGATCTTTTTGGAGACCGGGATCTTCCACTGGGACGTTTGTTGATTTGTGTCTGGGTCATAACCGTAAATCCAGCTCTCGTCGCTGGTGATAACCCGCGACAAGAAGGTTGGATCATCAGATGCGGTCTGACGAAGGTCCATGTGCATTTCAAAATGCGCTGTTCTGTTCGCGGACCCATCGTAAAATCACCACACACTAAACACTCAGTATAACGGTAATCACTGTGGATACACAACACGTCCTCCCAGCTGAATGTCACTCCGCACACTGACTCATGAGATATGCAGCTCTCGCCACCTAGCGGTGCAAAGATCTACTACTCCTACTTTCCAAATGGCAGCACCAGTCCAGAAAATTTTGGATTCCACTTCGTAAAACGGGGCTGTAGAATATCGTCAACTTACCGCTGTACTGCAAAGGTACCGCACATCCGGGACGTCTCCAGACACGTCTCCGCCTAGAATCTCATTGACTGGAGTGGAAATTTCTTCAGTGATGAGTCCCCTTCAAAATGAGCCTGGATGACCAGCGAAGACGTGTCTGGAGACATCCCAGACAGCGATGGAATACCAATTCCACTTTAAAAAATCAAGCGGCATGACAACGAGGAGTGATGGTGTGGGGTGGAGTTTCATTTGATAGTAACACCATGTAAGCATAGAACTGTATCGGTGACTATCGGTAGTCACCTCTCTGCCGAGCGCAGAGCAAAGGTGGGCAGCCGTGGCGTTGATTTCGCTGAGCGTGGGCGCTGTGTTCTGTTGATGCCGTGACTGCAGCACGTATTTTACACGTTATGTTCAAGTAATTGAAAAATCTAATCTTCAGCATTCTTCTGTAGCACCCACATTTCGAAAGCTTCTATTCTCTTCTTGTCTAAACTATTTATCGTCCATGTTTCACTTCCATACCTGGTTACCCTCAATACAAAAACTTTCAGAGACGACTCTCTGACGCTTAAATCTATACTCGATAACAACAAATTTCTCTTCTTCAGATACGCTTTCCTTGCCATTGCCAGTCTACATTTTATATCCTTTCTAGATCAACCATCATCAGATATTTTGCTCCCCAAATAACAAAACTCTTTTACTACAGTATGTGTCTCCTTTCCTAATCTAATTCCCGCAAAATCACCCGATTTAATTCGACTACATTCCATTATCCTCGTGTTGCTTTTGTTGATGTTCATCTTATATCCTCCTTTCAATACACTGTCCATTCCGATCAGCTGCTCTTCCAGGTCCTTTGCTGTCTCTGACAGAATTACAATGTCATCGGCGAACCTCAAAGTTTTTATGTCTTCTCCATCGATTTTAATTCCTACTCCGAATTTTTCTTTTGTTTCCTTTACTGCTTGCTCAAGATACAGATTGAATAATATCGGGGATAGGCTGCAACCCTGTCTCGCCCCCTTCCCAACCACTGCTTCCCTATCATGTCCCTCGACTCTTATAACTGTCATCTGCTTTATGTAAAAATTGTAAATAGCCTTTCGCTGCCTGTATTTTACCCCTGCCACCTTCAGAATTTGAACGAGAGTATTCCAATCAACATTGTCAATAGCTTTCTCTAAGTCTACCAATGCTAGAAACGTAGATTTGCCTTTCCTTAATCTGTCTTCTAAGATAAGTCGTAGGGTCAGTATTGCTTCACGTGTTCCAACATTCCTACGGAATCCAAACTGATGTTACACGAGGTCTGCTTCTACCGGTTTTTCCATTTGTCTGCAAGTAATTCGCGTTAGTTTTCGCGGCCGTGGCTTATTAAACTGATAGTTCGGTAATTTTCACAGCTGTCAACACCTGCTCTCTTTGGGATTGGAATTATTATATTCTTGTTTTAGTCTGAGGCTATTTCGCCTTTCGAACACATGTGCTCCTATTCTCCATATACACTCCTGGAAATGGAAAAAAGAACACATTGACACTGGTGTGTCAGACCCACCATACTTGCTCCGGACACTGCGAGAGGGCTGTATAAGCAATGATCACACGCACGGCACAGCGGACACACCAGGAACCGCGGTGTTGGCCGTCGAATGGAGCTAGATGATCAGCATTTGTGCACCGCCGCCGTCAGTGTCAGCCAGTTCGCCGTGGCATACGGAGCTCTATCGCTGTCTTTAACACTGGTAGCATGCCGCGACAGCGTGGACCTGAACCGTATGAGCAGTTGACGGACTTTGAGCGAGGGCGTATAGTGGGCTTGCGGGAGGCCGGGTGGACGTACCGCCGAATTGCTCAACACGTGGGGCGTGAGGTCTCCACAGTACATCGATGTTGTCGCCAGTGGTCGGCGGAAGGTGCACGTGCCCGTCGACCTGGGACCGGACCGCAGCGACGCACGGATGCACGCCAAGACCGTAGGATCCTACGCAGTGCCGTAGGGGACCGCACCGCCACTTCCCAGCAAATTTGGGACACTGTTGCTCCTCGGGTATCGGCGAGGACCATTCGGAACCGTCTCCATGAAGCTGGGCTACGGTCCCGCACACGGTTAGGCCGTCTTCCGCTCACGCCCCAACATCGTGCAGCCCGCCTCCAGTGGTGTCGCGACAGGCGTGAATGGAGGGACGAATGGAGACGTGTCGTCTTCAGCGATGAGAGTCGCTTCTGCCTTGGTGCCAATGATGGTCGTATGCGTGTTTGGCGCCGTGCAGGTGAGCGCCACAATCAGGACTGCATACGACCGAGGCACACAGGGCCAACACCCGGCATCATGGTGTGGGGAGCGATCTCCTACACTGGCCGTACACCTCTGGTGATCGTCGAGGGGACACTGAATAGTGCACGGTACATCCAAACCGTCATCGAACCCATCGTTCTACCATTCCTAGACCGGCAAGGGAACTTGCTGTTCCAACAGGACAATGCACGTCCGCATGTATCCCGTGCCACCCAAGGTGCTCTAGAAGGTGTAAGTCAACTACCCTGGCCAGCAAGATCTCCGGATCTGTCCCCCATTGAGCATGTTTGGGACTGGATGAAGCGTCGTCTCACGCGGTCTGCACGTCCAGCACGAACGCTAGTCCAACTGAGGCGCCAGGTGGAAATGGCATGGCAAGCCGTTCCACAGGACAACATCCAGCATCTCTACGATCGTCTCCGTGGGAGAATAGCAGCCTGCATTGCTGAGAAAGGTGGATATACACTGTACTAGTGCCGACATTGTGCATGCTCTGTTGCCTGTGTCTATGTGCCTGTGGTTCTGTCAGTGTGATCATGTGATGTATCTGACCCCAGGAATGTGTCAATAAAGTTTCCCCTTCCTGGGACAATGAATTCACGGTGTTCTTATTTCAATTTCCAGGAGTGTATATTCAGTGGGGTACTATTGATAGTCCTGTGCGGTATGGTTTTCGCACATTTGAGCAATATTCTAGGATGAGTCAAACAAATATTTTATTAGAAGTATTTTTTGTAGAGTGACTTTATATTTCCACCTATGAAGTCTACCACCTGCTTCAGCTACGACGTCTAGATGTCCTTGTTCCATTTTATCTCCCTAAATAATACGATACACGAGTATTTATGTTGGTTGGCTGATTCCAGTTATGACATGCTGTATCATAGTCATAGATACTAACATTTTTCGTTTTGTGGTGTTTACAATTTTAAATTTATTAAAAATTTAAGTGAGTTATCAATCTTTGGTCCCCTTGGAAATATTATGAAGATATGAATGCACATGTGTATTTGAGCCGACTTTTCGGCATATTTGTTTATTATGGATAACTGATTCACCTGTAAAAAGTCTGGGGTGTCTGTTACTATTGTACGGCATGTCATGAACATATAACATGAGCATAAAGTGTCACAAAATACATCCCTGGGGGAAACTTAAAGTTACAACTGTCGACGACGCTCTACACAGTAGACCCCTGTGTCCTCCCAGCCAAATAATCGTCAGTATAATAAAAATTTCGTTTTTGACTCCACGTGATCGTGCTTTTGTTAATACAATGTCCAGTCACATTAATGTGACTGAATAACCGCATTTCCATGGGGAGCCATGCCGAAACCAGTGCCGTTGCCAGCTACGGTAGGTACGATTGAGAATCCGTGGCGCGTCACATCGACGTGGCCTCGCAGATTAGACTGGGTTTAAATCCAGGAAGTTAGGTGATCCGGGGAGCATAGTAACCTTATCCTCTTCGAAACACCCACGCACACCGCGAGCTGTGAGACACGTCCCGTTGTCCTGCTGGTAGACACCATCATGCCAAGGCAAAACAAACTGCTTGTCGTGGTGGACATGCCCCTCCCCCCCCCCCCCCCCCCCCCAAGGATAGATGCAGACTTGCGTTGATCAGTTCTTCCTTCCAGGATGACAGGATCACACAGGAAATGCCATGAAAACACTCCCCAAACCACAACGCCCTATGCTGGTTGCGGGGTGTTTACTTTCAGACGTTTCACGCTGTACATGCCAGCAGCCATCTGTTCGATGGAACATGAAACGTGTTTCATTTGAAAACGTCACCTATCGGCACTCTATTGACGTCCTGTTGTGACGCTGGCGTTCAAATTCCAGCCTTCGTCGCCAATGAACAGCATTCAGCATGGGTATAAGAACCAGTCGCCTGCTGCGAAAGCCCATATTGAGTAACCTTCGCTGAAGTGTCGTTGAGGAGACACCGTTGGTAGCCTCTTGGTGCTTTTGCTAGGTCAGTTACTGAACAATTGCGTGTCTGTTCGTCTGTACATATTTCGTCATGCACAGTATACTTTAACCACGGCGGAATGAGAACAACATTCAAACTTCCTGTGAGATTAAAACTATGTGTCGGACCGAGACTCGAACTCGGGACCTTTGCCTTTCGCGGGCAAGGGCTCGACGTCTTTTTTATTGAAAAACTGTAAATAAGCAATTACATAGACACGTCGTCACATCAAAAACTCCATCATGGCAGTTCCAGATCCTCATAGGCTTGTCACAAGCCACCGAGCACTGTTAACTATCAGCTGCAGCAAATCGTCGCATGTCTAGGTGGCGCTGTGTAATGACTGCAAGTGCATCGTGGATCTGTTGCAGAAGGGCCTCAACACTTCTGCTAGCTGCTCCTCGTCTTCCTTGGTCTCCGGTCCCAACAAGCGCAAGCTGTTACTCTGCAATTCAGTTGACGAATCACCGTTTGGCAAGGATTCAATCAAGACATCTATACCGACTGAGCTACCCAAGCACGACTAACGCCCCGTTCTCACAGCTTTAATTCCGCCAGTACCTCGTCTCCTATCTTCCAGTAGTGCTAATACTGCAAGTTTCGCAGGAGAGCTTCTGTGAAGTTTTGAAGTTAGAAGACGAGGTACTGGTGGAATTAATGCTATGGGGAAGGGTCGTGAATCATGCTTGGGTTGCTCAGTTGGTAGAGCACTGGCCTGGAAAAGGCAAAGGTCCTGAGTTCGAGTCTCGGTCCCGAACACAGATTTAATTTGCCAGAAATTTCATATCAGCGCACACTCCGCTGCAAAGTGAAAATTTTATTCTGTGAACAGCTTTCAAATTTAGCTGTTTCGGAAATCCTGCGACCCTTGACCCATAAGCCAATGGTCACGCCCCTTTTTGAGGTTAGATAAACCGCTGTGTTTGCGCATTACGACAACGACCGTAATGTTTTCGGTGTTCCACCGACACCCTTTATATATTCTCCACTGTCAGTGCTGCCACCTGACCTCTGTGAGTTATTATTGCAAGTAGACGTCGAACTTAGGCAGTGGTCACATTAATGTGAAAGGCTCGTGAAAACTTAGGTGTGGTACCGAGTCAAATGCCCTGCTATTCCACTCACATAAGATATAACGCCGAAGGAAATATAACTCGTTACACCGTGAAACCTCCGCCAGGTTTTACCAAACTGAAACTCTTGTATTTCCATACAGTGGGATATGTCGACTGAAATGTCATCCGTATGAGAACTTATTTTCCGTACAGAGGAACTCGATCCGTCCAGATAAAGAATGATGTGAGTACGTGATAACTATAAGGTATGTCGAGCGTAACTGAAACTTTTAAGATGGTGAAAGAAGGAAGGAAGACTGGGTTCACCATTCCATCGACATTGAGGTCCTTAGACATGGAGCACAAGCTCAGACCGTGTCAAGGAAGGAACCACAACGGCGTTGGACTGGAGCGATTTAGGGAAACTACAGAAAACCTAAATTTAGATGGCCAGACGCAGGTTTGAATCGTCGTCCTCCCAAATGCGAGTCCAGTGTGCTACCTACCGCATCACCTCGCTCTGATTTGAAGGTGGAGATCGTAACACAACTTTTTCAGAGGGTCTAAACATGCGAGTTATCGCCACTCTTCTTTGACGAAGGTCGAATGATGGACATGGCAGACATGCCACTATCGTACCGATTGCACAGACAGTTCGCTGCAGTGCGGTGACTGCAGAACGATTGCTGACGGTATAGGTACAGGACAACAGTATGGGCAGAAAATTAGACACCATTCCTTCCACACAGTGTCCACGACTTCATCGTAGAGAACTTATACGATCTCTGACTAACAGACGGATAACAGCAGCTGCAATCCACGCCCGGGTTACAGGAATAGTTTCACTACTAACAGCTTACGGGACAGAAGTTTGTGTTATCCAGTTACGAAGTGTGATTTACCGCTTATCACATCCTATAGTCAACGGAGAACTGCATGGTGTAGAACCAGCATCAGCTGGGACACTTGCTGCCATTCAGTTGTATTCAATGATGTGTCTCACTACTTTTTTTGGCGCTTCGATCGGCGCAAACTTGCTTGTAGGTGATCCGGTGTAAGGCCACAGGAAGCAGCGACTCTTGAGGTCGAAATTTCTCCAACTTCTGGAATCCTTGTGTTGAAAGTTAGGCGCTTCAGGCGCTTCAGTCCGGAACCGACTCCTACGGTCGCAGGTTCGAATCCTGCCTCGGGCATGGATATGTGTGATGTCCTTAGGTTAGTTCTAGGGGACTGATGACATCAGATGTTTAGTCCAGTAGTGCTCAGAGCCATTTGAACCATTTTTGACTACAGGACTGATTTTATAACTGATCAAGTGAGACTGATTGCTTGCCAGCTTGTGGCAGTAATGCAGGATAATGCAATAACTCACATTGCAGTTGACACTACAAGCTCCTTGAGGAATATACGAACACTAATTTTGATAATAGGCATCCTTTCAGAATCCAATGAAGACTTAATCATCTGTTAGCCGTTATGTGATGAACATCGCAACAACGTTTGTTAATATTGCACTAGTGCTCTACTGCTTACTGCTTTCCTTTTCGTCAGCGTATTAGCTGAATTCGCTGCTGGTAATTAAAACTGCGATACCAAGAAGGACTGAAATGATTAAATATAACTTATTGCGCTTACTCAGAACATCAGGAAGAGTATATGATTAAATATTTCGGTAGCACACATGAAGAAGAGTATATGATTAAATATTTAGGTAGCACATCTTGCAGCGGAGTCTAGCTCCAATACTAGCTCCTGCTAGGCTGGATATTGAGCGAACTAAGCATCTGTGACAGAAAAGCATACGTCATTCCATGCAGCTATAATCTTTTTGGTAGACAATGTGATGGAGGACTCGAAGTAGCTCACGGCTACTGGCCTTACGACGTACGAAATACAAGGTGTCCGGGCTAGAGGTGTACAGAACCATTTGTTTATATTTCAGTACCTATAACATTGTACACGGGATCTCAGACATGTTTGTGCTAACTGGTTCAGTTCGATGTGGGCACAGCAGACCGACAGATACCCAAACGGTACTCAGTTTCTCGTCACGAGTTCATAAGCATGGCAGGTGATATGGCCTCTACTACATCCGTTGTCTCAAATCTGACAGATCTCGACGGCTTGTTGTTGAAACGATCTCCTAGATAAACACTCCCATGCCCTGAAACGCAGCGGAGTCAGAGCGGAAGACCGAGGTGCCAGGGAATGGGATCGCCCCTTCCGATCCAGTTCCACCTGGAAAATGATATCGGGACACATCTGTGGAACTGCATAGCACGCCAACATGTCTGGATGGGGGTGCTCTGTCACTGGCGCGCTGTTCATGAAATGGTGAGAACCACATCTTGGAGAGTGTCTCTATCGACTGTGTATTTAAGCGGAAACGCAAAATGTCGAGCTGTTTCGTTATTAGGATTAGTTTGGGTCTACTTCTATCCTGGACACTATATATAACTGCTGCTGTACAAATCATGCGTTATGCGAACCATAAGCGGCACCCATACGTGGCAACCCACACAAACACGGAGGTGCTGTGCTCGTAAGGAGATAACAAGTGCAATCTGGGCACGTTCGTTTTCCACAAGGGGACTCCACACATGGATACACCCATCGTGGTGCTGTTATCAGAACTTAGACTCGCCTGAAACAGCGACGTGGTGGCAAATCTTCTCGTTGGGCGCACCACTGTCCTCAGGCTTATCTATGTTGTCTCAAAAATGGTCGCCATGGTAACAATCCGAGATGCACTAGACGTCGTCGCATTGTCCTTGTCAGGAATACTACCCTACGCCGATGACATAGCGGTTGTAAACTTAATACCCAGGCTGGAGAGGAAAGTGCGTGGTGTGTCTGCTCACATGAAAAAGTGGTGCTCAGATAATAAATTGGGAATGGCACCAAATGAGACTAGATACTGCTTCACAAAGGCAGCCCCTCCGGTTTGCGGAATCCTACTCTGAGAATTGGGGGCCGCTACAGTGCATGGCAGTGAGACACATGAGCACGTGGGCACACACTTGAACGAGAAACGTAACTTTGATTAACAAGGACATCTACATCTACATGATTATTCTGCAATTTACATTTAAGTGCTTGGCAGAGGGTTCATCGAACAACAATCATACTATCTCTCTACCATTCCACTCCCGAACAGCGTGCGGGAAAAACGAACACATAAACCTCTCTGTTCGAGCTCTGATTTCACTTATTTTATTTTGATGATCATTCCTACACATGTAGGTTGGACTCAACAAAATATTTTCGCATTCGGAAGAGAAAGTTGGTGACTGAAATTACGTAAATAGATCTCGCCGCGACGAAAAACGTCTTTGCTTTAATGACTTCCATCCCAACTTGCGTATCATATCTGCCGCACTCTCTCCCCTATTACGTGATAATACAAAACGAGCTGCCCTTTTTTGCAACCTTTCGATGTCCTCCGTCAATCCCACCTGGTAAGGATCCCACACCGCGCAGCAATATTCTTACAGAGGACGAACGAGTGTAGTGTAAGCTGTCTCTTTAGTGGACTTGTTGCATCTTCTAAGTGTCCTGCGAATAAAACTCAACCTTTGGCTCGCCTTCCCCACAGTATTATCTATTATGATCTGTCCAACTGAAGTTGTTCGTAATTATAACACCCAGGTACTTAGTTGAATTGACAGCCTTGAGAATTGTACTATTTAAAGAGTAATCGAATTCCAACGGATTTCTTTTGGAACTCATGTGAATCACCTCACACATTTAGTTATTTAGCGTGAACTGCCACCTGCCACACCATACAGCTATCTTTTCTAAATCACTTTGCAACTGATACTGGTCTTCGGATGACCTTACTAGACGGTAAATTACAGCACCATCTGCGAACAACCTAAGAGAACTGCTGAGATTGTCACCCAGGTCATTTATATAGATCAGGAACAGCAGAGGTCCCAGGACTCTTCCCTGGGAACGCCTGATATCACTTCAATTTTACTCGATGATTTGCCGTCTATTACTACGAACTGCGACGTTCCTGACAGGAAATCACGAATCCAGTCGCACAACTGAGACTATACCCCATAGTTCCGCAGCTTGATTAGAAGTCGCTTGTGAGGAACGGTGTCAAAAGCTTTCCCGAAATCTAGAAATACGGAATCAACTTGAGATCCCCTGTCGATAGCGGCCATTACTTCATGCGAATAAAGAGCTAGCTGCGTTGCACAAGAACGATGTTTTCTGAAACCATACTGATTCCGTATCATTCGGTCGTTCCCTTCGAGGCGATTCTTAATGTTTGAGCACAATATATGCTCCAAAACCATACTGCACACCGACGTCAATGACATAGGTCTGTAGTTCGATGGATTACTCCTACTACCCTTCTTAAACACTGGTGAAACCTGTGCAATTTTCCAATCTGTAGGTACAGATCTATCGGTGAGCGAGCGGTTGTATATGATTGCTAAGTAGGGAGCTATTGTATCAGGGTAATCTGAAAGGAACCTAATCGGTATACAATCTGGACCTGAAGACTTGCCCGTATCAAGCGATTTGAGTTGCTTCGCAACCCCTAAGGTATCTACTTCTAAGAAACTCATGCTAGCGGCTGTTCGTGTTTCAAATTCTGGAATATTCCATTCGTCTTCCCTGGTGAAGGAATTTCGGAAAACTGTGTTAAATAACTCCGCTTTAGCGGCACAGTCGTCGGTAACAGTACCATCGGCACTGCGCAGCGAAGGAATTGACTACGTCTTGCCGCTTGTGTACTTTACATACGACCAGAATTTCTTCGGATTTTCTACAAAATTTCGAGACAATGTTTCGTTGTGGAATCTATTAAAGGCATCTCGCATTCAATTCCGTGCCAAATTTCGCGCGTCTTTAAATTTTATCCAATCTTCGGGATTTCGCGTTTTTCTGAACTTCGCACGATTTTTCCGTTGCCTCTGCAACAGCGTTCGGACCTGTTTTGTGTACCATGGGGGATCAGTTCCATATCTTACCAATTTATGAGGTATGAATCTCTCAATTGCTGTTGCTACTATACCTTTGAATTTGAGCATCATCTCGTCTACATTTGCATAGTCAGTTCGGAAGGAAAGGAGAATGTCTCTTAGGAAGGCTTCTAGTGACACTTTATCCGCTTTTTTAAATAAAATTATTTTGCGTTTGTTTCTGGTGGATTTCGAAGAAACGGTATTGAGCCTAGCTACAACGACCTTGTGATCACTAATTCCTGTATCAGTCATGATGCTTTCTCTCAGCTCTGGATTGTTTGTGGCTAAGAGGTCAAGTGTGTTTTCGCAACCATTTACAATTCGCGTGGGTTCGTGGACTAACTGCTCGAAATAATTTTCGGAGAAAGCATTTTGGACAATCTCGGAAGATGTTTTCTGCCTACCACCGGTTTTGAACAAGTATTTTTTCCAACAACTCGAGGGAATGTTGAAGTCCCCACCAACTATAACCGTACGAGTGGGGTATTTATTTGTTACGAGACTCAGATTTTCTCTGAACTGTTCAGCAAGTATATCATCGGAGTCTGGGGGTCGGTAGAAGGAACCAATTATTAACTTAGTTCGGCTGTTAAGTATAACCTCCACCCATACCAATTCGCACGGAGTATCTACTACGACTTCACTACAAGATACACCACTCCGACAGACACAAACACTCCACCACCAATCACCAATTCTGCCTAATGTATCTTTCCTGAACACCGTCTGAGACTTCGTAAAAATTTCAGCAGAACGTATTTCAGACTTTAGCCAGCTTTCTGTACCTATAACGATTTCAGCTTGTGTGCCTTCTATTAGCGCGTGAAGCTCAGGGACTTTCCCAGCACAACTACAACAATTTACAACTACAATTGCGACTGTTCCTTGACACAAGCACGTTCTGTATTTGCCATGCACCCTTTGAGATTGCAGCCCACCCCGTACTTTCCCGAGGCCTTCTAATCTAAAAAACCGCCCAGTCCACGCCACACAGCCTCCGCTACCCGTGTAGACGCCAGCTGAGTGTAGTGAACTCCTGACCGATTTAGCGGAACCCAAAACCCCACCACCCTATGGCGCAAGTCAAGGAATCTGCAGCCAACACAGTTGCAAAACCGTCTGAGCCTTTGATTCAGACCCTCCACCCGGCTCAGCACCAAAGGTCCGCAGTCTGTTCTGTCAACGATGCTACAGATGGTGAGCTCTACCAAGACCGGCAGCCTTCACCAAATTAGAAGGCGCGGGAATCCAGAGAGAATTTCCTCAGATCCAAAGTGACTCACGTCATTAGTGCTGACATGTGCCACCACTTGCAGCTGGCTGTAGCCTGTGCTCTTCATGGCATCCGGAAGGACCCTTACCACATCACGAATGACTACACCCGGAATGTACACGGAGTGCACACTGGATTTCTTCCCCTTCTCCCTAAGGGGCTCCATTACGCGCCTAAAATTGGAGCTCCCAACTACCAATAAGCCCACCCTCTGCGATCGCCCTGACCTTGAAGGCTGAGAACCATCCTCTGAAACAGGGTAGACAGCTACATCTGGCTCAGCCGGAGACAGTACCTGAGGTACATGTTAGATATGTCAGGAATCTGTTAAAATTATGTACAAATTGATAAGACAAAGCACTGTTGACTGTAAGATCCTTTTCCAGGTGCTTACATTCTGTCACGATGCAATCATCAGTGCTATCGTAGGATTTGTCGCCAGTGTCTGTGTACACAAATTGCGACACAGTCGATAAAAGTCAAACTCAGGTTTGCATAGAGGAGTCTGGTGCTGAGCCTCTCAAGAGCCTATGGGACAGAACTAATGGGGACAGTATCAGTCATACTGGACGTGTGCCCAGTGAATATTCCTATCAGATATGGAGGATCTCTGGTGTCTTCGCAAAGGCTATCTCCCCCAGGTGAGAGAAATTACAAGTCAGGAAATAACAACCAGACAAGAATTACATTTGTAGAGAGTGCGCGAGTGGCAAAGAGACTAGGATGCTATCAGAACAGGTCGCTGGGTATATAGCATGTTTCCAAACATCAAGGAGAGGTTGCTTGTGAGCTATGTAAAACCATCTAAAGGCGTCATTCACTGTCCACCATGCCATTCATCATACTCTGAATACGTACAGGGTAAAAATAAATATCCATCAAATATGTGTAAATGTTAGTAGAAACAAATGATACCTGCTGAACGAGGTAGCCAATACGATATCTAGGGTGCAAGAGAAACCCAGTTATATGTGATAATGTTGAAGTGAATATTGCAATGGAGTGAATAAATATGACCAACGATTCACCAGCGCCGCAATTTATTTCTAGACAGAGCACGAACAGAAGCAGTGGATACGTGGCCAACAACGTGGCAGCTATACCAGAACAGGTAGAACAAATCGGAACGTGTAGGTAGCTTATGCGGGTCTTCCAGCAAGTGCGGGCTGCGGGGAGCTATGTGTTGTGATCCCATTAGTTCCGTTGGTTGACTCCACTGGGTTTGTGGATGACGGCGCTACCTCATCTGGAGCATTTCAGTGTTGACGCATAGTAGGTTCGGCATTGTCTGGAGATGGTTTGAGTTCCCTGGAATCCCAGATCTAGAGATTTACCATGTTGCCCGCAGCAGTCACAGAAGTATCTACTGGTGGCATGGGGGCTATGGATGTAGAATATATCATCCTTAACTCTGATGTTTCTCAGTGTTAAGATGACGTTTTCCAGTAGGCCATTTGCTGCGATGATAGTGGAGACGATTAACAAATGTACGAGTGTCACTCCAAAAGAAATGTGCACTATTTTTGTAAAAATACAGATTTCATTCTGCATGTGTGAAAGTTTTACAATATGTAGATACATCCTTCACGCTTGTTTTCAAATTTAGTTCAACCTTTTCCCGTAAGTGCCGCCGTCACAGCATGTCTTCAAGATGGCTGCTACCCTTGACGTTCGTCAGAAGCAACGTGCTGTTATAGAATTTCTGTGCCGTGAAAACGAGACAGTGGGAAACATCCACAAGACGTTGAAAAAGGTGTACGTAGATGCTGCACAGTTAGTCGATGGGCAAGCAAGTTGCGTGATGAAAGCGGGCACGGCAATATTGACGACTGTCCTCGCAGCGACAGGCCTCGTACTGCACACACTGCAAACAATGTGCAGACAGTTAACGAATTGGTGATTGCTGACAGACGTATCACAGTGAACGAATTGTCACGCTACGTTGGGATAGGGGAAGGAAGTGTTTGCAGAATACTGAAAGTGTTCGCGTTAAAAAATGTTTGTGGCAGGTCGGTTCCCAGGATGTTGATAGTGGTTCACAAAGAAACAAAAAAAGGCAAAAAAACAAAAAAATACCGGTATGCTGCGAACTTTTGGATCAGTACGAGAATGATGGAGATTGATTTCTTGGAAGAATTGTGACAGGTGATGAAACATGCCTCCCTAATTTATCACCAGAGAGGAAGAGGCCATCAATGGAGAGGCATCATGCAAATTCACCCAAGTAAAAGAAATTCAAAACTACACCTTCTGCTGCAAATGTTATGGCTAGGATGTTTTTCGATTCCGGAGGACTCTGGCTTTTGGACATAATGCCAAGTGGAACCACCATAAATGCTGATGCATATGTGACGACACTCAAGAAACTTCAAGCTAGACTGAGTCGTGTTCGACCACATCGCCAAAAGCAGGATGTTTTGCTGTTGCACGACAATGCACGACCACATGTCATACAAAAAACCATGGAAGCGATCACAAAACTCGGATGGACAATACTGAAACACCCGCTTTACAGTCATGACCTGGCTCCATGTGACTATCATCTCTTTGGGAAACTGAAAGACTCTCTTCGTGGAACAAGGTTTGTAAGATGATGACTCCCTTGTGCACGCTGCCAAACAGTGTCTCCAACAGGTTGGTCCAGAATTTTACCATCCGGGTATACAGGCGCTGGTTCCAAGATGGCTTAAGGCAGTTCAGAGGGATGGAAATTATGTGAAGAAATGAAAATATTGTTGCTAAAGGATGTATCTACACACTGTAAAACATTTAAACATCTAGAATAAAGGATGGATTTACAAAAATAGTGTGCATTTCTTTTGGAGTGATCCTCGTAGTATCATGGCTGTAGTCTTGGATGGTTTTCGTTTTTAATCTAGTTCTTCAATAGATGTAAGTGATGCGCCCGAACGGCTTGGCGCTAGCCGGTCGGGCCGTTGAAATTCTGCATAGCGTTGAGTGCGACCCTACTACGCTCATCGATTCCTTAGTCGGATGACTGTCATAGGACCCCGATCAACGAGAGAATCAATATCGTGAAATGATCAACCACTCTCTCTGCAGGCCAAGCTCCTTTCGGTGCCGAAATCAGACAAATGCTGCTAAACTTTTCTCCTTCGTACACAAGGCATAATTCCATCTTCCCACAAATAATGTAAACTGCCGGCCGCGGTGGTCTCGCGGTTCTAGGCGCACAGTCCGGAACCGTGCGACTGCTACGGTCGCAGGTTCGAATCCTGCCTCGGGCATGGATGTGTGTGATGTCCTTAGGTTAGTTAGGTTTAAGTAGTTCTAAGTTTTAGGGGACTGATGGCCACAGCAGTTGAGTCCCATAGTGCTCAGAGCCATCTGAACCATTTGAATGTAAACTGAAATGCGATTTCTGAACGATAAATTCGCTATGAAATCTTCTTTTGTACAGCGAAAATAAAAAAAATATTCTGCGCACAAACAAGATGTTTCTTCTCGAAGGCCTCTTTTCGTGCATACCCCACACTTGCTTGTTGACAGACATTTTGCGGAAAAGTCTGCCTGTAAGAGGAGTCGCTTTTGGTGTGGGGGAAGGTGTGCGTGCAGTTGATGATCACTGTTGTGGAGAGGACCCAAACAAACTATTCTCCGAGTCCATTCTTCACTTCCAATAAATTAATTTTTATTTTTTTGCTGCCATGTTTTTTCTCACAACGTATGCACTGAAGCTTTAACGTCCAGTAAATGGCGAAAAATCAAATCCTCTGACAATCTTTCATTCTACTGCTCGTCATCTGATAGATCTGCAACTCTGAATCGCTCTTATTGCATCTTCCAAACAACAGTCGGTGTTTGGACGATGCCATCACTCTTGAAATATATCATCATGGAACGTGCTGGCCATCGCGATACCTCTTCTTCTGGCACTTCATTAACATCCGTTCATGTCTGTACACTGATACGTATTAGTCCATCTTCAGTTTTTCGTTTTACAGCATTGTGCTGACAACACAGGTGTTGAAACTTCCTGGCAGATGAAAACGGTGTGCCGGACCGAGACTCGAACTCGGAACCATTGCCTTTCGCGGGCAATTGCTCTACCACTGAGCTACCCATTCTATTAACACAGGTGTTCTTACTCGTTACTTTGTAAAGCAATTTAGGACTAATTTACTACTCATCGAGGTACACGCAGAAACATTGTCAGAGCTGATCCCGAACAAGCTCCAAAACAGTTCTAGAAATTATTTTTGTCCTGAAGATAATCATGTAAGTCACTTATGAAAGCAAGTCTGCCGGTCCACATAGTATATCAGTAACGTTCCTTTCAGGAAGATCCGTGCTCAACGACTTAAAACCTGCGCAGTCACACCAATACAGAAGAAAAGAAATGTGAGTAATCTGCTGAATTACAGATCCACATCGCCGACGACTAGTTGCAATAGAATTTTAGAAAATATATTGTGTTGGAACATTATAAATTACCTGCAATGAAATAATTTATTGGTACATACTCAACATGGATTCAGAGAATATCGCTCTTGTGAAACACAGTTAACTCTTTATTCAGACGAAGTAAAGAAGCCTGTAGACATAAGATATGAAAATGATCCCATATTGCTAGATTTGCAGAAGGCTTTTGACATGTTTCCTTATAGGCCGCTTATGATCAGACTGCCTGGTCAGTTGTGCGACTGATATCCCGTCAGAAGGGTCACAGCTCGTAGAAATTGTCGGAATATCGTCGAGTAAGACAGAAATGCTACCTGTCGTTTGCCAAGTAAGTGTTATCCTCTGCTGTTCCTAATCTATATGAACGATTTTGGAGACAATCTGAACAGCCCTTATAGATTGTTCGCAGCCGATATTGTTGTTTACAGTCAAGTAAAGTCATAATAAGATCAAAATCAACTGCAAAATGATTTAAAAAATGTATCTGTAGGGTGGGACAACTGACTCTAAACAACAAAAAGTCATCTATATGAGTAGGGAGCGTATTGTATCTAGAGAACAATGTGTGTAGGAACACACAATGTGCTTTAGTCGGCACTTCAGTCTAGGGACTGATTTTAGAATCCCATGAAGGAATGCTCACTACAGACCGTCCTATACAACTTCCGCCATTTTCTGCAGTGGCTGTTGCTGCTAGATGTAAGGTTGTGTTCTGTGCATCATTTATAATGTTTCACATCCTATGTATTTAAGAGCTGTATAAAGCTATTCGTAATACAACGTTTACTTTTGATGTACAGTATTTTATGGTGAGTAAAGGGTATATATTTTTAGAGCTGTTAACATAACTCGCAAACAGTAAAGTAGCACTTCGTCTGTTGTGCACCATCTTATACCTTGAGACACAGGGACATGTGATACTTACAAATGAACTAAGTTTCTTTAATATCTTAAACGATGTTATCTGTCTTGAAAATCAAAATCTGTGTTACTTTACAATAGTTTCTGTTTCAAAATGCGTTTAACTTGCAACTTGCTTTTGATAATACTTCTGCTTTATTTGAATTCACTTACTGATTATAGGTGTGTAGCAGATTAATGATGTAACACGTATACTATTAAATGCAGTACTGACAAGATTTTCTGGATTCCAGTGCTTCAAAATTTCAATTGAATATTTGTTCGTAGCTACATGCGTGTGATGTACCTTGTAACATATCTTCACATGTGCAAAAAATTTAATTTTACGCCGTGATTTTTTGTAATTTCAGATAAAGAGAGGTGCACGTAAAAAGCGAATGTCATTTAAAAAGGGAGCTTCAGTATACTAGACTTATATAACAGGGCTGGCTAGAGGAGGAAGTCTGAAAAGTGTACGAAGTTATGTCACCGTCCCATAGTAAAATGAATCAATTAATTTCGGTTACGTCATAAATCACACAAATCTAGTGTGTCCATCGAACTACAAAAGAGTCCCTGACAGTTGCAGTGGGCTGAGGGCAGCAAATTGGCCAACCTGCTGTAACCAGTCACGTCATGCCTCTGTGGCAACCCCTACGTGTTGTCGGAGCTCTATAGATGCCTACTGTTTTGACCTGCAGCCGTTTGCACTCAGTAATTGAAAGCTGGCAACAGCGCTGCCAACTGTCAGGTATCAGCATACCCCAACTCGACTGTAGGGATTATAGTTACGAACAATTTAAAATGAAACCGTCACATAGAAAACATTGTGGAGAAGGCATTTTATTGGCAGGATACCTAGAAGGCGCAAGAGATCTCGTAATGTCTGCCTACACTATACGTGCCCGTTCTCCTCAAGAGCGTTTCTGCGCGGTATGGGTTGTTTACCGGAAAGTATTAACAGAGAACATCAAAAAAGCTCATAGAGAAGGTGCTCGTTTTGTGTTACCACGAAAAAGAGGAAAGATTGCCACGAATATTACATGCGTTTATCATTGCGGCAAGACCTTTTCAAGAAATTTCAATCACCATCTATCTCCTCCCGGTGCGAAAATATTTTATTAATGCTCACATAATTTGGGAAAATCAACATCGTAATAATATAAGAGAAATCAGAGGTCGCCTGAAAAGATCTCCCACGGGCATTTCGAGAGTGGGATGGTGGACGGGTAGTGTGAAGGTGGTTTCACGAACCCTCTGCCAGGCATTTAAATGTGAAAGAAGATAACGACTGTCACAATATGCGTTCTTACCAATCCTTATTTTGAAACAGCTTTCCTAGAGTTGATAACATATATCATCGCCGCGCGGTGTTGGGCGTCTTGTCACGGTCTGCGCCGTTCCCCCCCCCCCCCCCCCCCCCCCCCCCCGCCCCACAATCGGAGGTTCGAGTCCTCCCTCGGACGTGGGTGTATGTGTTGTCCATAGCTTAAGTTAGTTTATGTTAGATTAAGTAGGATGTAAGCTTAGGGCCCGATGACCTAAGCAATTTGGTCCCATATGATCTTACCACAAATTTTACTGTATGTCATCTTGAATGAAGAGAGGTTCCAAATGGACAGAGTTGTAACACCTGACGGCATGAAACTCGTAATTCCTGTCTTCCTCTCCTATTGTCTTCTCCAAACATATAAAGCGCCCTCATCGCTTTTTTGGGCATAATCGGGCGAGTATCAGGAATTACTTTAGGTATTTTGTCTGTTTCTGCTTATAGATAGACTTACTTACATGAAATGTATGTGTTTATAATTTTGCTAAGATTTCGTGAAAATTTTCTGAACTATGATGAATCAGTCTACCTATTTTCATAATTTTTTTGCTTTAAAATTTCCTTCTATTGGTACTACCTTTTCTGTAGATGTAAAGTGTGCTACATTGGAGTTTGAATTCTTTGCATTGTATGTGAGTAATGTATGTGGAATACTGTGTACATTATTTATTAAGTTAAACAATTTTCTGATGACATTTTGTATTTAAAAATATTTGTGTGTATAAATTGTTCATGTTGATGTAAATTTGACAATTTAAGAAATGGTCACGCTTAGGAACAATGTAAGAAATAGGTGTTACGTAAAAGCCAGTGTGCTTTTGTTTGAAACGAAAGTGGCTCTGTGGAGTGGAAAAAGTGGCAAGGGCGAATTGGCGCGCTATCTAGAGCAAGAGCGGGAAGTAAGTCACACAGTCTGTAGGCAGCAGTGATTGAGACGACACCTTTGTGGAGCAGGAGAAGCTTTGCCTGCAAATTTGCACAAAGATGCTGCAAACGGCTTACGGCACAGCTGCGAGTTGTTTGGCTACTGTATGTAAAAGTGAACGACGCCAAGAAGAGAAATTGAGCCCATACAGCAAGGTAGTGTAGCCGTCATTACTGTTCGCCACACCCAAGCCTACAACCACAATATAAGATTGTTTTGTATTTTTAGTTTTGTAGAACGTGAAGCATTAATTTAAACTATATTTTAGTAATCATTCTTGAACTTTAAATAAACTGGTTCACCCTATTATTTCATTCTGATCATACACCTAAATATGGTTCCTCCCTTGTGTTAGATTAATCTGAGTATCCTGTTTTACAGACTTAAGAATTGCCAAATTAATATAAAGAGGCAGCATTTAAATTGTTTTTGTGCAAATAATAAATAAGTTTTCTCAACTATTGCAAAGTATTACAGTAAAAATTTGCTTAAGTAAAATTCAGTCTGAGTGAAGCCAAGTTACTAGAACCTGTTAAATGAGTATACAGAATTATTTCAAAGAATAACAGCTTTTGAAAGTAAAATGCAGTAAGAAAGAGGTTTCCTTGAAGTGAAATGTTCAGTATAAAACGTGTGTGCTATAGTATATAAGTATTTTAATACCTAATTTTGTTGATTATGGGAAGTGCTTTCCTAAACGTCCCCCATGGCCAAATTTCTTATCTTCCTTGAAGTTATCTACTGCACTTTTTCTGTTTTAAAAACGTAATGTATACGGATGTAGTCCAACATTGTTTAAGTGGAGTAATATGTATTAGAAGAAACCATTTAAACAGTAGGCAGAAAGTAGGCAGAATTCATACTTCTGTTTTTCCAATACTTCACGGTTTCATTTCCTGGATAGGCTGGCGACCATTAGTATATGTTTTAAACCACTAAATGAACTTGGAACTGAGTTGTCCTAGCTTCAGTATAATATCATTCATACCGCGTGTCTATCTAACCGCTGGATAAGATCTTAGGAAAAGAAGTGAATAGTCTGATTTACTTGTCCATTAGACACTACACACGCTCAAATCCTGCACAAAGGGTAACTCTATTGATTATATTTTCCTATAAACAGGACTATCCTCCCATAGTGTACTTTATTTGGAAACTAAACTAAATTTTACTAAGGGGGCTATACGTGGAACCATAGAGACAAGGTTTCTGTTAGTTAGGTAAAAGCATATTAAATTACAATAGTAGTGGTAGGGTTATAAACCGTCCTGTGAAAACGATACCATTGCGAGCTAGCGGTGAATGGCAGAACTCTCTGAAACCACTCTTGTGCCCTGTGGGATGCAGCAACGTCCAAGCAGCGCTCGCAAACGCTCGGCTTCGTTTGATGAACCGACAATAGGCGGAACGGCTGTCGGCGGTGCGCGGTCAGTGTGGACGTGGTCTAATGTACTCGCATATTACTTGTTTGCACTCTTTCAAAAATGGTTCAAATAGGTCTGAGCACTATGGGACCTAACATCAGAGGTCATCAGTCCCTTAGAATGTAGACCTACTTAAACCTAACTAACCCAAGGACATCACACACATCCGTGCCCGAGGCAAGAGTCGAACCTGCGACCGTACCGGTCGCGCGGTTCCAGACTGAAGCGCATAGAACCCTTGGCCACACCGTCCGGCTTGCACTCTTTGAAATTAAGCTTCATTTCGTGCGCGAACTTACTAACTTGAAGTGCACCAACCGAAAAGTTGCAGCATTGTTCATAAACGTTGATAGGTTCGTCAGCATCATATAGAAGGAGACACACAAGTGTACGATCTTCTTCACACCGTGAAAGTAGAGGATGGATAGGATTTCTGAATTCCTTGCGGATACCTGGATGCCTGCAGAAGATTTCAAAAAACTTCTAGAGATGATTGGGGGATTCATTTAAAAAAACCACGCAATATCAGACTGTCGATTTCTGCTTTCCTCAGATTTGCAATTGTAATTTACACTCGTAATTCGATGCTCATTCTTCGCACAGCTAGCAAGTACCATAAGAAATCGTTTGAGAACAACTTCGCAGCAAAAATCAAGCGAAATCAAAATAAGTGGTTATTCATTTCTTACTGAAGAGGTAATAAATTTTCTGAGAACCTCCTTTAGCATGCAAGGCTGCTTTCTCGGTTTACACGAGGAAAGATTTTTTTCAGCGTCGCATCACATGCCAACTTTCAACTTTCTTCTTCTTTTGAGTGAAACTCAGATGCGGACACGATTCTTTGCGTCGTAAAGAGTCTGCGAGAAAGAATTGTGGCAAGAAGTCTGAACAATGAATCATAGCGTACTAAAATTTACAAGGAGCGTGCTGTCACAAGTGACACATCTACATGATGCAAGGTTTCCCTGGTTCATTTTATTTGTTGCCTTCGGACATTCAGCGATATACGCAGTCACAATCACGCATACACCGATAAGGTGCATAGAATACTTACATTGGTTGTAAATATACTAATTACTTAAATGGCTTCACTTAGGCCTATATCAGACTGATCATATTACATTACCTAAGACCGTTCTCTTAATTTTACGCATAACTCCAAGCAGCGGCCTGTAAACGAATTTATCGCTACGCCAGATTTATATACTTATTAGTACTGCGAAGCCAAGGTTGGTTGTTAGTTAACTTAGGAACTCCTCACAGAATAGAAGGAGTAACCCATGAGGAAACTCTACAGTTTAGATTTGAAAGCGCGTGGATTACTGCTAGGATGTTATGATTCTTGTGATATCTTGCTGTAAACGTATGCAGCAGAATACTGCACAAGACTAAAGGAGGTGAGATCCAAATGCAGACAGGATTTCTGCCGGTTATTAACTTAGTGAAAGCTGATAATTGTTGGGAATAAGCTGCTATTGGTAACAAGAAACGACATTGAAGTATATACACTCCTGGAAATTGAAATAAGAACACCGTGAATCCATTGTCCCAGGAAGGGGAAACTTTATTGACAAATTCCTGGGGTCAGATACATCACATGATCACACTGACAGAACCACAGGCACATAGACACAGGCAACATAGCATGCACAATGTTGGCACTAGTACAGTGTATATCCACCTTTCGCAGCAATGCAGGCTGTTATTCTCCCATGGAGACGATCGTAGAGATGCTGGATGTAGTCCTGTGGAACGGCTTGCCATGCCATTTCCACCTGGCGCCTCAGTTGGACCAGCGTTCGTGCTGGACGTGCAGACCGCGTGAGACGACGCTTCATCTAGTCCCAAACATGCTCAATGGGGGACAGATCCGGAGATCTTGCTGGCCAGGGTAGTTGACTTACACCTTCTAGAGCACATTGGGTGGCACGGGATACATGCGGACGTGCATTGTTCTGTTGGAACAGCAAGTTCCCTTGCCGTTCTAGGAATGGTAGAACGATGGGTTCGATGACGGTTTGGATGTACCGTGCACTATTCAGTGTCCCCTCGACGATCACCAGAGGTGTACGGCCAGTGTAGGAGATCGTTCCCCACACCATGATGCCGGGTGTTGGCCCTGTGTGCCTCGGTCGTATGCAGTCCCGATTGTGGCGCTCACCTGCACGGAGCCAAACACGCATACGACCATCATTGGCACCAAGGCAGAAGCGACTCTCATCGCTGAAGACGACACGTGTCCATTCGTCCCTCCATTCACGTCTGTCGCGACACCACTGGAGGCGGGCTGCACGATGTTGGGGCGTGAGCGGAAGACGGCCTAACCGTGTGCGGGACCGTAGCCCAGCTTCATGGAGACGGTTGCGAATGGTCCTCGCCGATACCCCAGGAGCAACAGTGTCCCTAATTTGCTGGGAAGTGGCGGTGCGGTCCCCCTACGGCACTGCGTAGGATCCTACGGTCTTGGCGTGCATCCGTGCGTCACTGCGGTCCGGTCCCAGGTCGACGGGCACGTGCACCTTCCGCCGACCGCTGGCGACAACATCGATGTACTGTGGAGACCTCACGCCCCACGTGTTGAGCAATTCGGCGGTACGTCCACCCGGCCTCCCGCATGCCCACTATACGCCCTCGCTCAAAGTCCGTCAACTGCACATACGGTTCACGTCCACGCTGTCGCGGCATGCTACAAGTATTAAAGACTGCGATGGAGCTCCGTATGTCACGGCAAACTGGCTGACACTGACGGCGGCGGTGCACAAATGGTGCGCAGCTAGCGCCATTTACGGCCAACACCGCGGTTCCTGGTGTGTCCGCTGTGCCGTGCGTGTGATCATTGCTTGTACAGCCCTCTCGCAGTGTCCGGAGCAAGTATGGTTGGTCTGACACACCGGTATCAATGTGTTCTTTTTTCCATTTCCAGGAGTGTATATACATACTGAGAAGCCAATGTCAGATACCAAGACTATTGGACAAGGGTCTACAAGAGGTTCACGAACTTACACCACTTATTGCTCGAATCGTCCGTTTCTGAAGAATGGGAAGAGTTACCACAAAATATAATACCATACACTATAAGCGAATAAAAATGAGCAAAGTAGGATACTGTTAATGTCGAACAATCATTTACTTCAGATATTGTTCTAATACTAAAAATGGCAGCAATACGTCTTCGAACAAGATCCTGAAAATGAGTTTTCGACGACAGTTTACTATCTATGTGAACACCTAGAAAAATGAACTGTTCAGTCGCACTAAACATGTGTTTATTCTGTGTAGTTAAAACGTCAGGTTTCGTTGAATTGAGTGTTAGAAACCGTGAAAACTGAGTCTTACTTTCATTTAGAGTTACTTTATTTTCTACAAGCCATCAACTTAGGTCTCGAACTCCACTATTTGAAACAGTGCCAACATTGCACACAACATACTTTACCACCAAGCTAGTGTCATCAGCAAAGAGAAATGTTTAGAAACAACTGTAATACAAGAAGATATATCATTTATATAAATATGGGACAGGACTGGCCCCAGCACTGATCCCTGGGCGCTTCCCAGTTAACTGTGCCAACTCAGACCCCAAATCATACCAACTTTCTCAGTATTGTGAAGAACTACCTTTTTCCGCCTCTTCTTAAAGTAAGATATGAGCCTACAGTGAGCTATGCCCCGTATTCCATAACGGTCCAACTTCATGAGCAATATTTTGCGGTCAAAACAATCAAACGCCCTAGTTAAATCAAAAAAGATGCTTAGTGTTCGAAAAATTTTGTTTAATCCATCCAGTCCTTCACAGAGAAAAGAGAATATATATCTTTTTCAGTTTTTAAACGACATCTAAACTCAAATTCTACATTTCACAGCAAATTATATGAAGTGATGTGATCAATTATCCTTTTGTAAACAGCCTTTTCGATAACTTTAACAAACACTGATAGCATATAAATAGGTCTGAAATTGTCTACAGTATCCGTTTCTCCATTTTTATAAAACGGCTTTGCTACTGAGTACTTTAATCGTTAAGGAAACTGGTCATTCCTAAAGGAAAAATTACAAATATTGTTAAGTACATGACATACAAGTGCAGCACAGTACTTTAGTATTCAGTTAGATACTCCACCATATATATGACAGTTCTTAGTCTTCTGTGATTTAATTACTGACTCAATCTCTCCCTTGTCAGTGTCTCAGAAATCTATTTTCCAAGAGAGTTATATGACTGCTTGTAGAAACTGTGTGTTTATTTAATTCACCAGCTAAGTTCAGAAATTGATAGTTAAATATCGTACATATATCTGACTTGTCAGTAACAGAAACATATCTGCTACACACTGACTTTATATCCCCGGCCTTGTTCTGCTGAACGGACACTTCCTTCACGTCTGACCATATGGTTTTAATTTTATCCTGTGAATTAGCTATTTCAGTTGCATAACACATACTCCTTGCCTTCCTATTAACATTTAAGCGCTTTACAGTTCTGTTTGTACTACGCTACTGTAATTCTATTGTGACTACTTTCAGTATAATTTCCACTTCGTTCAACCATCCAGGCTGTCTTTTACTGCTAAAACTCTTTTATGAACGTTCTATTTGAAAGTAATCTATGTTACTAGCACTATAAACATCCTGCCACTCTTTTTCCTTAACGAGGTTTAAAAAATTCTCTAAAGCCATTGGAATAGCTTTTCTACATAGTTTTTCATTATGTGTAAAAGTTTTTTGAGTACAACCATTTAGTGTTAATATTTGTGTATCGTGCTCTGAAAGGCCACTCACCCTTTTACTAACAGAATGCCCATCTAATAATGAAGAATGAAAAAGAAAATATTGTCTGTGGTTGCAGTATTGCTCCCCTACACCCTGGTTGGAAACAATACAAGCTGCATCAGATCATATGAATTTAAGAGATCTTCCAAAATCATTTTTCTTGCACAATCACATACAAAATTAACATTGAATTTACCACAAATTGTTAAAATGGTTCTGAGCATTATGCGACTTAACTTCTGAGGTCATCAGTCGTCTAGAACTTAGAACTAATTAAACCTAACTAACCTAAGGACATCACACACATCCATGGCTGAGGCAGGATTCGAACCTGTGACCGTAGCGGTAGCTCGGCTCCAGAATGTAGCGCCTAGAACCGCATGGCCCCTCCGGCCGGCTGAATTCATCACATACAACACATTTTTGGTACTTCATATAGAGTGCACCAACCACCCTCTCTCGCCTGAGAAAAAACGGCCTGAAGTCGGAATTAGGGGACCTATGAATCACAACAATTGGGAGTTCAGTTTCACTAAATTCAACTGCCCTAGCACAACATTCAAATACCTGTTCAGTGTCAGTGACACATCTGCGGACTCAAATGGAATACTGTTTTTCGCTTACTTGTCCACTCTCCCTCTCCGCAAAGAACTTCTTGAAACAGGAGTAAAGGAAGCCTCTTAATTGCCACATTATGTAAGTGGTGCAGTGATATACCAATAATGTCAGAATCAACATCTACCGGGTGATCAAAAAGTCAGTATAAATTTGAAAACTGAATAAATCTCGGAATATTGTAGATAGAGAGGTACAAATTGACACACATGCTTGGAATGACATAGGGTTTTGTTAGAACCAAACATACAAACGTTCAAAAAATGTCCGACAGATGGCGCTTCATCAGATCAGAATAGCAATAATTAGCATAACAAAGTAAGACAAAGCAAAGATGATGTTCTTCACAGGAAATGCTCAACATGTCCACCATCATTCCTCAACAACAGCTGTAGTCGAGGAATAAAGTTGTGAACAGCACTGTAAAGCATGACCGGAGTTATGGTGAGGCAATAGCGTCGGATGTTGTCTTTCAGCATCCCTAGAGATGTCGGTCGGTCACGATAGACTTGCGACTTCAGGTAAACCCCAAAGCTAATAATCACACGGACTGAGGTCTGGGGACCTGGGAGGCCAAGAATGACGAAAGTGGCGGCTGAGCACACAATCATCACCAATCGACGGGCGCAAGAGATCTTTCACGCGTAATATGGGGTATTTTTTTTTTTTTGTTCTAGTAGAACTCCATGTCATTCCAAGCATGGGTGTCAATTTTTACCTCTTTGTCTACAGTATTCCATGGTTTATTAAGTTTTCAAATTTATTCTGACTTTTTGATCCCCTGGTATAAGCAGATCACTAACTTACCCGTCGACTCGCCTGAGAACGTGTCGTCACGGGCAGGTACTTCACACACCTACTTGAAGGGTTAAATACTGAGTGTTAGTATTTCAAAAATGTCATCTGCGATATGACTTCTTTGTCATCGCATTAGGATTCGCCACACTAAAAGTGCAAGTACAAGCGACTTTCATTCAAACGAAACTTGTAGCATCATGGGCCAGTGATGTTACTCGCTTTTGGGCACTAGTTTAGTAGAGTAGTGTCCCACGGAAAGCAGAAGTTGGGGCGACGCACAGTAATCACCTCCTGACACGGCGTCGCTGCGGCAGTAGGGCCACGCGCCAGTCCTACGCTGACTCCACCACCGCCGCAGCCGTGTGCAGAGGGCAGCCCGCGTGGTGGCTTCCGGCGCCACTCAGCCGCCAGATGCACAATTAGCGCCGTGTTTGCTCTGCTCTCAGGACACAATTAACCGGGGAGTCGTTGGCGGTCGGGCCGCCCCCACCGAGCCACGAGCCACCGGCGGCCGCCGTCTAAGTGCCGGCGCCGGAAGCAATTTAACGAGTTAGCTACTTACCGGCCGCGACACCCAGACGCGCCGCCGCCTCCGTTTCCTGGCCAGCGATTCGTTTCTCCAAGTGATACTAATTTCATTACGAACCGACACGTACACTGATGTGCCATAAGTCATGGGACAACGACCTGCACTTATACAGATGGCGGTACTATCGCGTACGCAACGTACAGAAGGGCAGTGCTTTGGCGGAGCTGTCATTTGTAATCAGACGATTCGTGTGATAAGGATTATTGTCGTACGACAAGAATTAACAGATTTCGAACGCACTGAAGTTAGACGAATGGGACATTCTGTTTCGAAAATTGTTAGGGAATTCGATATTCCGAGATCCGTGGTGCCAAGAGTGTGTCGAGAATACCAAATTTCAGTCCGCTCAGTGACCGATGGCCTTCACTTAACGACCGAGAGCAGCAGCGTTTGCGTAAAGGTGTCAGTGCCAACAGACATCCAGCACTGCGTTAAATAACCGCAGAAATCAATGTGGGACGTAAGACGGTGCGGCGAAATTTGGCTATAGTGGGCTATGGCAGCAGTCGACCGACGCGACTGCCTTTTGCCAACGCCGGCGGATGTGGCCGAGCGGTTCTAGGCGCTTCAGTCTGGAACTGCGCTACTGCTACGGTCGCCGGTTCGATTCCTGCCTCGGGCATGTATGGTGTGATGTCCATAGGTTAGTTAGGTTTAAGTAGTTCTAAGTTCTAGGGGACTGATGACCTCTAATGTTGAGTTCCATAGTGCTCAGAGCCTTTTGCCAACGGCACAACATCGCCTGCAGCGCCTCTCCTCGTGATAATGTCTGTTGGACCCAACACGACTGAAAAACAGTGACCTGGTCAGATGAGTTCCGATTACAGTAGATCCCGAGAAGCGATGGTCCCAGTTTATCAACAATGCACTGTGGAAGCAGACAGTGGCTCCATTATGGTGTATGCTGTATTTACATTGAAACGACTTGGTCCTCTTGTCCAATGAACCGAGAATTGAATGTACTATTTGCAGTCATTAGTGGACTTTATGTTTCCAAACAACTATGGATGAAAATGCGCCATGTTACTGGAACACAGTTGTTTGTGATTGGTCTGAAAAACATTCTGGACAGTTTGAGCAAATGCCTTGGCTACACGGGTCTCCCAATATGAATCCCATAGAACGTATTTGGGCCATAATCGAGAGGTCAGTTCTTGCACAACATCCTGTGCAGACAACGCTTTCATAAAAATGTTTGGCTATAGAGGCAGCATGGCACAATATCACTGCAGGGGACTTCCAACGACTTGTTGAGTCCACGCCAGGTCGAGCTGCTGCACTACGCCGCGCAAAATGTGTCCCGACACGACAGTAGAAGGTATCCCTTGACTTTTGTCACCTGGATGTAGTTCGTAGCGTCCCACAAGAACAGTCACTCCACCTCTGCTTCACCTTGATTGTGTCGGAGACACCTGTGTATCTTGTATTACTCAGGGAATACGCACTATGAGGCGCCTAATTTCAGGCTAGTAATGACAGGAATATCAGCCTGAATTCCGTCCAAATCTTTCAACTACTTGTAACATAGCAAATTATTCTGGGTCCTTACAACTTGTTGTGTGTCTTGACTCGTGGTCGGGAAGAGAACAGTTTTATTTGTCCTCATAACAGCGCAACTGACGCGGTGGCAACTGGGGCAGCGTGCTGGACTCGCATCCGACCGATTTCAATACACACATTCCCAAATAATCGAGAGAAAGAGTATTAAAATTTACACGATGTTTACATTTGTACTACAGTAGCACTGTAAAAATCTTAGTTCGTTATTTTCAGTACTTCCAGATACACACAATTTTACCTAAAACCAGTAACACCATTTCTAGTAATGCAAAAAGTTTCTAGTGTAGACAGTTACAATCTTACCTGGAATCATTACCATAAAGATTAGTAAATGTATACTGTTTTTCTAGTAATTTATTTGCTGTCACCAAGCATAGCTTTCTGACGTAATAATAACCGTTTGTGAAAATGTTATTTAATTATGATTTGTTGTCTGAAGGTTGTACAGACAATTTGAGAGTTATGGAGGACATATGTTAAGTCTGGATGTTTTATTCTTTTAAAGCTATGTAAAATGTACGCGTCGGAAAATTCTTGTAAAGCCATAAATCCTGTGGTGCATATGACGTGTGATCAGTATGCACACTTTTGAATAAAATCAAACACAAGAAATGTTAGGCGTTAAATCAATTGACATTTCATTTCTGGGGACAATTTCATCTTTTTTCAAAAATGGTTCAAATGGCTCTGAGCACTATGGGACTTAACATCTGAAGTCAACACTCCCCTAGAACTTAGAACTACTTCAACCTAACTAACCTAAGGACATCACACACATCCATGCCCGAGGCAGGATTCGAATCTGCGACCGTAGCAGTCCCGCGGTTGCGGATTGAAGCGCCTAGAACCGCTCAGCCACCCTGGCCGGCAAACTTTCTTCACCTAAATTAATTTTGGTGTCGTGAATTCAGAGCTTCTTTTATAAATTGCTTACTGTAATTCTGCTGGATGATTTAGGGATTACAGCGAGTATAGGAGAGCTGGAGCTATTTTGATTGGCTACCTAAATCATCAGTCAATAGGAATTAAGCGTCTTCCATACTTTGTGTAGTGCTTTGTGTTACAAAAGTCAGTGTCTCTAGGAGTCGCTTGAGAACTATCTTATTGTGCAGCTCAATGTGAAATTGCACCACAGGTATTTTCGTTAAGATGAAGAAGATCTTCCATTCTGTCTGTTCTTTTATCATGGTTGCGAAGTTTTGATGAAACGTCGGAAGTTTTATGTGACTTACTTTGGAAGCTACTGCCATGAGAACTGTCTTCTCGCATTTCGAACTCTGCTGGCATGTTCCCTGAACATGTCGTAACATTTAGGCACGCCTTTCTTTCTAAGAAGAACGCTGATAGTCTTGCAGCTGTAATTGTAGTAACTTGTGAATAACTGCAGGTCAGTGATTGTATAGAGTGTGAAAATCATTCGTGTTGGACTGGTGATCTTATGGCTGCTTTCGTGTGAAACGTTGTAGTAAAATCAGTAGCTAACTTGCACCAGTAACAGTTCTAAGAGTAAGTGCGGACTTGGTAGTCATTTAAAACTTGTTTTGGAGTAAATAAAGCCTAATTAGGTGAACTTTAAACATTTTCAAGCAAATTATTTAACATCCCGTCTGGCGAAAATTTTTATGAACTCCAGGAAGCTTGATTACTCTTTATGATTAGAGTATGTATGAGTAAATCAAGAGTAGTAGTACGTGCTTTCCCACACAACAACTGGATTAAGATAGCGAGATGCGCTGTCATGTGCACTCCTTAATCTCGCCCTGGAGAAAGTAGTAACAGAGAGCAAAGTTGAAGAAAGTAAAGGGCTGCGAATAGAAGGTTGCAGGTTCGACATGTTTCCCTACGTAGGCAACATAGCGAAAAAGTTATTGGAGATTTGAACAGAAAGGTTGGAATAGTAACAGTACTACTCATAAAAAAGATGTATGCAAACAGGCAATGCTATACGTGCACATGAGCACTTAACACTTAACGAAAATTAGTTCTAGTCTCTTGATCATTCAGGTGCCTGGACGCTAACACAACTGTTAGTGACGCAAATGAAAAACTTTCTGCTGGCTCCAGATGTCTCTACGGCTTCAGAAACACGTTCAAGTCTGAAGCTATATAATGCGAAAATGATATACAATGCCGTTATATGCCCCATTGTCCTCCATGGTTCAGAAGGCTGCACATTAACTAAAAGAGACCTGCAGAATCTTCAAACATCTCAAAGAAAGGCAATAAAGAAAACATGGGCTACAATGAGAGATGGCGATGCTTCGAGAGCAAAAAAGAATAATGAAATTTATGAAACCAATAACCAGCTCAAAGTTTTACAATATCAGAAGGGCATGGGCGGGTTAACTAATCCGTATGACGGAGTACCTACTTCGTAAGAAATCTTTCATTGTCCAAATTCAACAATAAGAGTTGTATAAACCAAGAAAAGAGATGGATACATAGCGCAACGAAAGATGCGGAAGCTTTGAATGTAGTCAACTGGGAGGAACAGCAACAGAGAGAATGCAGAAGAGACTGATTATTGACTCAGTGCATGATTTACAGGGTCTGTGGCCACTGAATAAATACACTACTGGCCATTAAAATTGCTACACCACGAAGATGACGTGCTGCAGACGCGAAATGTAACCGACACGAAGAAGATCCTGTGATATGCAAATGATTAGATTTTCAGAGCAGTCACACAAGGTTGGCGCCGGTGGCAACACCTACAACGTGCTAACATGAGGAAAGTTTCCAACCGATTTCTCATACACAAACAGCAGTTGACCGGCGTTGCCTGATGAAACGTTGTTGTGAAGCCTCGTGTAAGGAGGAGAAATGCGTACCACCACGTTTCCGACTTTGATTTAGGTCGGATTGTAGTTCATCGCGATTGTGGTTTTTCGTATCACGACATTGCTGCTCGCGTAGGTCGATATCCAATGACTGTTAGCATAATATGGAATCGATGGGTTCAGGAGGGTAATACGGAACGCCGTGCTGGATCCCAACCGTCTTGTATCACTAGCAGTCGAGTTGACAGGCATCTTACCCGCATGGCTGTAACGGATCGTACAGCCACGTCTCGATTACTGAGCCAACAGATGGGGACGTTTGCAAGACAACAAGCATCTGCACGAACAGTTCGACGACGTTTGCAGCAGCATTGACTATCAGCTCAGAAACCATGGCAGCGGTTACCCTTGACGCTGCATCACAGACAGGAGCGCCTGCGATGGTGTACTCAACGACGAACCTGGGTGCACGAATGGCAAAACCTCATTTTATCAAATGAATCCAGGTTCTGTTTACAGCATCATGATCGTACCATCCGTGATTGGTGACATCGCGGTGAACGCACATTGGAAGCGTGTATTCGTCATCGCCCTACTGGCGTATCACCCAGCGTGATGGTATGGGGTTCCATTGGTTACACGTCTCGGTCACCTCTTGTTCGCATTGACGGCACTTTGAACAATGGACGTTTCATTTCATATGTGTTAAGACCCGTGACTGTACCCTTCATTCCATCCCTATGGAACCCTACATTTCAGCAGGATAATGCACGACCACATGTTGCAGGTCCTCTATGGGCCTTTCTGGATACTTATAATGTTCGACTGCTGCCCTGGCCAGCCCATTCTCCAGATCTCTCACCAATTGAAAACATCTGGTCAGTGGTGGCCGAGCAAATGGCTCGTCAGAGTACGCCAGTCACTACTCTTGATTAACTGTGGTATCGTGTTGATGCTGCATGGGCAGCTGTACGTGTACACGCTGTTTGAATCAATGCCCAGGCGTATCAAGGCCGTTATTACGGCCAGAGGTGGTTGTCCTGGGTACTGATTTCTCAGGATCTATGCACCCAAATTGCGTGAAGACAGATAATCACATGTCATTTCTAGTATAATATATTTGTCCAGTGAATGCCATCTGCATTTCTTCTTGGTGTAGCAAATTTAATAGCCAGTAGTGTAGGTAAATAACTGAAGTTAAACTTAACGGATAAAAATTTAGTCGCCAATACCCAGTAACGCCACGTCTATTCTTGATAATGGCCTAAATTTGGAGATGAAGAGAGTCCACAAGTTTCTTTACATAAGTCACATCCAGCTGAAGCCATTCATTGTGATTAACTGCCTCATTTCAGGGCTTGGATTACCCAAATAGTCACAGGCATTCAATATGGGATTAAGATTGGGTTATTTACAGGGACAGTCGAGTTGTCGGTTCACACAACATGCATTCAGCCAGCTTCTGCGCAGGTTCTCTGTTACTTGACATATTCACGATTTGCGGATTTCTATACCGCTGTGAGCAATGGACTTGATGGATGTGCCTGACTCAAAACGTGAATTGCATGCAGCTCCTTTTGAAACGTTCCTTAAAAAAGCTGTCATGGATCTGCATTCTCTGACAGCAGCAGCGCTGTCGGGCTTGGGACCCATTGCTATCGACAAGGTGTCCCACTTGTCTCCGGTCACTGACTTATTGGATATTCTTACGAAAACAGTTCTCATGCTGTACTAAATGACTACGAGTGCTTCACTACTCTTTGGAGATACATTAAAGAGTTCACGTTGATAAAACAACGAATCAATCAGTCACGTTGTCAACAAGCTGTGAAACATGTCACAGGACACTGACTGTTTGGAGCTATATGTAACTGTTCTTACGCTGTAATACATGACTGCGAGTTCTACACTACGCTTCAGAGATACGTTTAACAGTTCACGTTGACATGACAATGAATCATGCAACTACATAAATCGTGAGCTCATGGCAAACCCAAACGCGATGGGCCATTTCTATCACGTCTCCAGGCCGACACAGGTTACGGCGCTGTTTCCGTACAACCGATTGGATTACCCACAGTATTTCGCTGCCATGACTCACAGTGCACCACAGCGATCAGTGTGATGTGTTTAGGTGGAGACTAACATGTTATCCTTACATCAGGACTAATACCTCGTTCAGGGGTGTCTGCCAGCGATCGGCGGCGACAGTTTTGCGCTGCACCTGACCTGCAAAAGTCATCAAGCTCTTTCTTTATACACATAAATTATTACACGACAACATTCACTTGGCCTTTATATATTTATGTGGCGACTGTTGTCCCAGAAGTAGTTTAAAAATATTTTCCATCCTCCCGACCTGCCCAAGATCTTCAGGGGTTTCTCGTTGTTTACATGGCAGTTACTACAGCTAAAATTGCCCTCCAAAATATTCTCAACTGGGACTTCCTAGCCTCACGACAAGTTCATGTGATTTTTTTGTAGAAAGACTCTGACTCTAAAAAGGTGCATAACTCGAGCAGCTTGTACCACCCTTAGAGGTAGAGAATGAAAAGAATTAAGAAAAGAACTAGATGGATTTTGAGCAGAGGCTTACGCAACAAATACTCGCGATTCCCTAATTTCATTTTTTGTGAAACTCAAACATTTAAAGTAATTCTTTAAACAAGAATTTAGTCTTCTTTGCGAATATATCACTAATCTATACGAGAGAAATCCCGTTATATAACTTTTTCAAGAAGATCGATAGCACACTAGCGTTTTCCTCCTTTTTTGTACTTTGCACTTTATTTTTTAATCACTGTTATAAAGTTACATAAAAGATTAACTTATAAGTTTTATTTATTTTTCTCTGCAACATGCATTTGCTTAACTCTTTTTTATAACTGAATATAGAGGGCGGTCCATTGATAGTGACCGGGCCAAATATATCACGAAATAAGCAAGAAACGAAACATCTACAAAGAACCGAACTTGTCTAGCTTGAAGGGGGAAACCAGATGGCGCATTGGTTGGTCCGCTAGATGGCGTTGCCATAGGTCAAACATATATCGACTGCGTTTTTTTTTAAAAATAGGATGCCCCATTTTTATTACAAATTCGTGTAGTACGTAAAGAAATGTGAATGCTTTAGATGGACCACTTTTTCACTTTGTGCCAGATGGCGCTGTACGTAGCATCACGTAACATTCCGCCAGTGCGGACGGTATTTGCTTCGTCATACATTAGCCGTGTTAAAATGGACCGTTTACCAATCGCGGAAGAGGTCTATATCTCGTTGATGTATGGCTATTGTGATCAAAATGCCCAACGGGCGTGTGCTATGTATGCTGCTCGGTATTCTGGACGACATCATCCAAGTGTCCGGACCGTCATTTAAGGAAATAGGAAGTGTTCCGCCACACGTGAAACCACGACCTGCAACAAACGATGATGTCCAAGTAGGCGTTTTAACTGCTGTCGCGGCTAATCCGCACATCAGTAGCAGACAGACGGCGGGAGAATCGGGAATCTCAAAAACATCGGTGTTGAGGATGCTACATCAACATTGATTGCACCCGTACCATATTTCTATGCACCAGGAATTGCATGGCGACGACTTTGGACGTCGTGTACAGTTCTGCCACTAGGAACAAGATAAATAACAGGACGATGAAGGATTTTTTGCACGTGTTCTATTTAGCGACGAAGCCTCATTCACCAACAACGGTAATGTAAACCGGATTAATATGCACTACTGGGCAACGGAAAATCCACGATGGCTGAGACAAGTGGAACATCAGCGACCTTGGCGGGTTAATGTATGGTGCGTCATTATGGGAGGAAGGGTAATTGTCCCCCATTTTATTGATGGCAATCTAAATGATGCAATGTATGCTGAATTCCTACGTAATGTTCTACCGATGTTACTACAAGATGTTTCACTGCGTGACACAAAGGCGATTTACTTCCAAAATGATGGATGTCCGGCACATAGCTCACGTGCGATTGAAGCGGTATTGAATAGCGTATTTCATGACAGGCGATTTGGTCGTCGAAGCACCATACCACGCACGTTTACCGGATCTGACGTCCCCGGATTTCCTTCCGTGGCGAAAGTTGAAGGATACTTGCTACCGTGATCCACCGACAACGCCTGACAACATGCGTCAGCGCATTGTCAATGCATGTGCGAACATTACGGAAGGGGTACTACTCCCTGTTGTGAGGAATGTCGTTAAACGTATTGCCAAATGCATTGAGTTTGACGATCATCATTTTGAGCATTTATTGCATTAATGTGGTGTTTACAGGTAATCACGCTATAACAGCATGCGTTCTCAGAAATGACATGTTCACAAAGGTACATATATCACATTGGAACAACCGAAATAAAATGGTCAAACGTACTTACGTTCTGTATTTTAATTTAAAAAACCTACCTGTTACCAACTGTTCGTCTAAAATTGTGTACTACATGTTTGTGACTATTGCAGCGCCATCATCACAAAGCGAAAAATAATGCTCCAACTAAAATATTCATATTTCTTTACGTACTACACGAATATGTAATAAAAATGGGGGATCCTATTTTTAAAAAAAACGCAGTTGATATCCGTTTCACCTATGGCAGCGCCATCTAGCGGGCCAACCATAGGGCCATCTGGTTTCCCTCTTCAAGCAAGACAAGTTTCGTTCTTTGAAGTTTTTCCGTTTGATGCTTATTTCGTGAGATATTTGGCCCGGTCACGATCAGTGGACCACCCTGTATACAGTACCCATGGGAAAAAAGTGACGTACCCGGAAGGAGATCAGTAAACGAAATGTAACTTCACGGGATGAGAGGCTGTGTCTTGTTATTTCAATGGTTACAAAATCACCTTAAATTTACAAATAACTTGATAGTACAAGCCCACTTGTCAGAACGGCCTTGCACCTTCTCTTGCCAGATACGGCTTTAATTCAGAAAAATAGGATAGGCAGCAACTGAGAGATCTATACCAAATAAATTAACAAATGACTGATCTGACCATCCTTGGTACACAAAACGGGTCAGAACGCTGTTGCAGAAACAACGAAAGAAACATGCAAAATTCAAAGAGACGCAAAATCTCCCAGATTGGCGATCTTTTACAGAAGCTCGAAATTTAGATCGGACTTCAATGCGGGATGTTTATAATTTATAATTGTTTCCACAACGGAACTTTGTCTCGAAACCTGGCAGAAAATCCGAAGACATTCTGGTCGTATGTGAAGTGTGCTAGTGGCAAGACACAATCAGTGCTTTCTCTGCGCGATAGAAATGGAGGTACTCTCGAAGACAGTGCTGTCAAAGCTGAGTTACTGAACACAACCTTTCGAAATGCCATCACAAAAGAGGACGAAATAGTCAAGAACAGCTGCCAACATGAGTAATGTAGAAGTAGATATCCTCGGAGTAGAGCCGGCCGATGTGGAGACCGGTTCTAGTCGCTATCGTCTGGAACCACACGACCGCTACGGTAGCAGGTTCGAATCCTGCCTCGGGCATGGATGTGTGCGATGTCCTTAGGTTAGTTAGGTTTAAGTAGTTCTAAGTTCTAGGGGACTGATGATCTCAGAAGTTAAGTCCCATAGTGCTCAGAGTAATTTGAACCAGTTTTTTAGCTCTTTACTCGCATGAAGTGTTGAGTGCTATGACAAGGGATTTAAAATTGATTCCGTATTTTTGTACCACACAAACGGATGGTAGTGAAACTGCGTGCTTACGGAGTATCGTCTCAGTTATGTGTCTGGATTCGTTATTTCCTATCAGAGAGATGACAGTTAGTAGAAACTGATGGAAAGTCATCGAGTAAAACAGAAGCGATTTCTGGCGTTCCCAAATGTAGTGTTACAGGCCGTTTGCTGTTCCTTATCTATATAAACGACTTGGGGCGCAATACGAGCACCCGTCTTAGTAGTTTGCAGATGACGCTGTCGTTTATCGACTTGCAAAGTCGTCAGAAGAACGTAACAAATTGGAAAACGATTTCGATAAGATATCTGTATGGTGCGAAAATTAGCGCATGACCCTAAATAACGCGAACTACGAGGTCTTCAACATTAGTGCTACAAGAAATCCGTTAAACTTCAGTTACACGATAAATCGATCAAATCTAAAGGCCGTAAATTCCACTAAATATCTAGGAATTACAATTACGAACAACTTAAATTGGAAGGATCAAATAGAAAATGTTGTGGAGAAGGGTAACCAAAGGCTGCGTTTATTGGCAGGACACTAATAAAATGTAACAGATCAACTAAGGAGGCTGCCTACAGTACGCTTGTCTGCTCTCTTTTAGGATGCTGCATGCTGATGCGCGGTGTGGGCTCCTTACCAGATGGGACTGACGGAGCACATCGATAAGTTCACAGAAGGGTAGCACCTTTCGTATTATCGTGAAATAGAGGAGAGAGTGTCACTGAAATGATACAAGATTTGGGATGGATATCCTTAAAACAAAGGTGTATTCCGTTGCGGAGGAATCTTCTCACGAAACACCAATCACCAGCTTTCTCCTCAGAAAGCAAAAATATTTTTTTGACGCTGACCTACGCATGGAGAAACGATCACCATGATTAAATAATGGAAATCAGAGCTCGTTCGAAAAGATATATGTGTTCGTTCTTTCGGCGCATTATACGCGATTGGAATAATAGATAATTTTTAAGCTGGTTCGATGTACCCTCTGCCAAGCACTTAAATGTGATTTGCAGAGTATCCATGCAGATGTAGCTGTAGATCGTGCACTGACTAGATTGGGAAAGATGTCAAAAAGCTGTTGTATGCTCATCAGTATCATGTTGGCACAAAACTGTGGTAACTGGTACGTGATATACTGGATGTTGACACCGGAACCGAGTTGACGTCAGAGATAGTACAAGTTGTATCGGGGTCAGATCTATGGATCGTGCTGGCAACCTAAGTACCTCAACATTACACAACAGTTCGTAAAAGACATGTAACATACACGGACGAGCGTTGTTTTGTTGAAAAATAGCACTACGGTACGTTCGCATGAGATGTAACACATGGAGGCACAGGTTGTCCAGGACGAACCACTGTGCCGTCACTGTCACCTCAGTCACTTCTGACGTCATACCTAACGGCTCCCCAAGCTATAGCGATAGAAGCAACACAGCTCTGCCACTCCTAAACTTGGGAAGAACGGATCCTCTTTCCGCATTGGCGCTGTAGTCGCCGACGATGATCATCGAGGTAGTGTGGAATAGCAGTCCGTCGTTGCAAATAATGGGACCCCGTTCATCATCAGTCCATGTTTCCTAGTCACGGGAGCTCTCCAAAAATAGTCGATTGTTTTGTGGTGTTAACGGCAGCCTACGCATGGGACGGTAATCCTCTAGTCCGGCTGCTGTTAGTTTCGGACAATTTTGTAGGATGACACAAAATATTTCACGGAATCCATTGGTTGTTGATAGAAGGCAGGAGCAAATGTGAGTGGTCTGCAATGTGCTTGGTGCAGAATACGGCGATCCTCCCTTGTAGTGGTCAGACGTTCTGGACCAGAACATTGAAGAGTGTGCCTACCCTCATGTTCCCTTGCAGTCCTACATCGGGTCTCTATCACCTTATAATGACCGACAAATCTTGTTGTTAAGCGATTTGACCAGCCAGCCTAACGGAGACCTACAAAAGAGGCCGCTTTCAAACTCTGTCAGGTGCTGATAACGCTGTCTCGAATAACTACGCGGCATCTCCGTCTCCTTCACGGTGATCAACATCTGACTCAGTTCACACCCCCTATTATCCTACCGCCGGCCTGTGTGGCCGAGCGGTTCTAGGCGCGAAACCGCGCGACCGCTACGGTCACAGGTTCGAATCCTGCCTCGGGCATGGATGTGTGTGGTGTCCTTAGGCTAGTTAGGTTTAAGTAGTTCTAAGTTATAGGGGACTGATGACCTCAGCTGTTTAGTCCCATAGTGCTCAGAGCCATTTGAACAAATTTTTTTTTTGGGGGGGGGGGGGAGGGGGTGTACAGAATATGTACGTACGGTAAATCGAAGAAAGTCGAAAGTAATGACAAAGAGTGGAAAAGAGAACAGAGAGAAACTTAGCATCAGGATTGGCGATCACTAGGTAGACGATATTAAGTAATTCTGCTACCATGCCTTATAATAACACTAAACGCGGGATCAATATGAATACACTCCCATGGACGTTCTACCTTTCACAGAGAATAGCAATTCTAGTAATTCACATACCTGCCGAAGGGGGTACGTGTACGATGCTGCACTGGCATCCGAGCATGACTCCTGGATGCTTTTCGTCAGGTAATATATATAACTGTTTCACCCACCAACATAATTCAAGCTTGTCTGCAGTACTTACGGACGAAATAGGTTCTTAATGTTCCGAAAATTGCGTTTTATTTCAATTTCAGTAAACGTCCATTTTATCCTAAGTTTTCTTTAATTATTCGTGCTACATCTAAACTACAATTATTTACTAGCCACTTGCTACACACGAATGCGAGAAATAATATTTGTAACAACTTCATTGCGCCTACGTGGTGTTTTAACACAAAAATTTTATACTGGATGTTGATGAGAGAAAAAGATTCTTAGGGGACCTCATAATCTTGCCCTGGAATAAAGTGGAAAACAGGCTAATATTTACAAGCATTATGTCCAACAGATCGTTGGAGATAAATTATACACGGTGTTATTACCACCAAACACCTTCGAAACGTAGAGGACATCGTAGAAATATTTGATGTGAATGTAAATTATTATCTCTCGTTTGGTACAATCTTTTTCAGTTTAATACAGCTTTGGAAACTAGCGTGTCAGTATCGTCGCTTTCCAGTTGAAGTAGTTTATCATTTGGTTTTCCAGGTTCAGCATATCGCGTTTCAAAACCCCAACGGAAAATTTAAGAATGGTCGCCAGGAATCGATCCAGTGGCCTACAGGGGTGTGGTGACCCCAACGTTTGAACAGGGATCCGTGTTCAGAGAGGAAGAAACGTGAACAGAAATACGTACAACACGCCCGAAAGTACTGGAGAAAGTATCCATACCAGTTCGCCGTTACTCCGGCAATAAACAGTTAAATAACGTATTGTACTCAGTTCATATGCCAGGTCACACAGCCTGTGACTTTACTTGCACTATCGGCCCATTCCACTGTTACAACAGTAATTTTCACGTGATATGGTTATCCTAATGAGTTACCTTTTTGTTAACACAGTAATTGCTTAAGTGACATCAAAATACAATTGCTCCTCAATTCTGTAGTCGTGATACAATGGCTCGTGTTGTTTTCCGTGACCAACACGTGAGAGATACGTGCAGACACACCAGTTTCCATTCAAGCCATCAACTACACAACGCTCTCTACACAGCCTCGAAGCTTGTAACAGTGCAGTTTAAGCTTGCTCGGTCTCCGTAGTCCTCATAAACACCGGATCCCATGTTCGGAAATATAATTTTTGAAGCGTATTTTTCTATTCCCATGTAATACATGAAAGTAACATGTACCGAAACTTTGTTTCCGTACTTGTTGAAGAAACTTATGCTATGGACCTGTCAAAGTTGACTCTTAGCAGATACATTCACATAGAAAGGAAAAAAAAAATCATGAAACTGAAACAAAAAACTTAGATCACAACCCACGTAAGCCATGAGTAGACAGACAGTCCATGTGACCAGAGTGCTATTACTCTTGATATCACTAAGTCGTATATGGTAAGCAGTAACACAAGTTCTTACCATTTCTCGAATTACCAGCAAATAGGTATGACAGTATGACCTACTTCTTATGGACAACGACTTATGGAGACTATCTCGAAATTGTTTAAAAATTACTGCAATCATACTAATGCATCATATTACGAACTTATTAAGTTTAAACCGCTAGAGTAAAAAAATATCTCAATGGGTTAAGAACTAAGGCATACACAACATGAAAGCCTAACTTATGTGAAGACGCCTACTGTCTCCATTTTTACTGGTCAGTAATTCTAATAGAACAGATGTTGTTGTTGTGATCTTCAGTCGAGAGACTGGTTTGATGCAGCTCTCCATGCTACTCAATCCTGTTCAAGCTTCTTCATCTCCCAGTACCTACTGCAACCTACATCCTTCTGAATCTGCGTAGTGTATTCATCCCTTGGTCTCCCTCTACTATTTTTACCCTCCACGCTGCACTGCAATACTAAATTGGTGATCCCTTGATGCCTCAGAACATGTCCTACCAACCGATCCCTTCTTCTAGTCAAGGTGTGCCACTAATTTCTGTTCTCCCTAATAATATTCAGTACCTTCTCATTAGTTATGTGATCTACCCATCTAATCTTCAGCATTCTTCTGTAGCACCACATTTCAAAAACTTCTATTCTCTTCTTGTCCAAACTGCTTATCTTCTGTGTTTCACTTCCATACATGACTACACTCCATACAAACACTTTCAGAAGTGACTTCCTGACACTTAAATCTATTCGATGTTAACAAATTTCTCTTCTTCAGAAACGCTTTCCTTGCCACTGCCAGTCTACATTTTATATCGCCTCTACTTCGTGCATCATCAGTTATTTTACTCCCGAAATAGCAAAAATCCTTTACCACTTTGTCTCATTTCCTAATCTAATTCCCTCAGCATCACCCGCTTAATTCGACTACATTCCATTATCCTCGTTTTGCTCTTGTTGATGTTCATCTTATATCCTCCTTTCAAGACACTGTCCATTCCGTTCAACTACTCTTCCAGGTGCTCTGCTGTCTGTCTCTGACAGAATTACAATGTCATCGGCGAACCTCAAAGTTTTTATTTCTTCTCCATGGAATTTAATTCCTACTCCGAGATTTTGTTTTGTTTCCTTTACTGCTTGCTCAATATACAGAGTGAATAACATAGGGGATAGGCTACAAACCTGTCGCACTCCCTTCCCAACCACTGCTTCCCTATCATGCCTCTCGATTCTTATAACTACCATCTCGTTTCTGTACAAGTTGTAAATAGTGTTGCGCTCCCTTTATTTTATCCCTGCCACCTTCAGAATTTGAAAGAGAGTATTACAGTCATTGTGAAAAGTTTTCTCTAAGTCTACAAATGCTATAAACGTAGGTTTGCCTTTCCTTAATGTATTTTCTAAGTCAAGTCGTAGAGTCAGTATTGCCTCACGTGTTCCAACATTTCTACGGAATCCAAAGTGATCTTCCCAGAGGTCAGGTCTTACCAGTTTTCCATTCGTCTGTGAAGCATTCATGTTAGTATTTCGCAGTCGTGGGTTATTAAACTGATAGTTCGCTAATTTTCACATCTGTCAACACCTGCTTTCTTTGGGATTGGAATTATATACAGTGAAAATCCGGAACTTAGCGACTTAAAAGTGGTGAACATTCTCAGAATCCTTTGGAGCAGAACGGCAGCGCGGTTTGGCATTCAGGTACACCCGGTTGAGCATCAGCCGCTGACACCGATCGGCGCCTGCTGCGATCGCAGGGAGGCGCTGCGCCATGCTGTGTGTTCGCTCCGCTGGGGCCTGACAATGAGCAGATGCGGGGGATCACCTCCGCCACACGCCCGGCTCCTGTCACATATGTGGCACACATCGCATCTCGCCGGGCTGCGAGCTGTGCCGATAAGCTGGTAACCAGCGTCTTCGGCACGTGTGCCTCGAAGAGAAGGGGGGTTCACTTCGTACATGGAGTCATTTCTGCCGTGTATCAGTCTAAGCTGAAAGTGCATCCAAGGCTGTAAGTTACCTATTAACAAGGTGGTATACGAAACTTAACAACGAAAGTAATTTTCATATGAGAGGCCGCTGGCAAGCAAGAGAGCTCGATGAAACTTGGACCATACACAAAAGAAGGTAACTGAAAAAAGTACCAAATAAGACAAACAGAAACGACTCTACGATTTATGTTGATATCCTGGACATTACAAAAGGTGGGGCATGTTCCTTAATAGGAAATGTGATCATCGATGACCGCAGTGCATGCTGGGCCACGTGCTCCCATGCTGACCACGACGTTGGCAGGGGTTTTTTGTGATAGGGCGTGTCATTTCTGCACCCGCGTGGTACACACTTGTTGGGTAGTTGTTGCTGCTTGTGGTCACGCTGCAATACATCGCCCCAACACTCCCAGCTACTGCTCGATCGGCTCTAACTCAGGGGAACGGGCAGCGCAGACTATTCGCCGAACATACTCTCGTTCCATGAGCTCCTCCACCCGCACATTTCGATGCGGTCATACATTGTTATCAAAAAAATGAATACGGGGCTCACTGGACACATGAAAAGAATACAGTGTCGGGATAACAATGACCAGTAAGTGTACCGTACTCTGAGATTTGAAGGTCAGTAAGCATAAGCTTAATTATGTCTCCCCACACTGTAACACCCGGAGCAACAAAACGATCATATTCCACAGTGTACCTGGGTGTATAATGTGTTCCCATCCCTCACCATATGAGGGTGCGCGATGCACCCAAGAGCGTAGTCGAATATGGTCGTTTCGGTGGACTGTGCGTTTTAGTGTGGAGAGGAATAATGTTATATAGGTACACTGACCTCTCAACCTTTTGGACACAGTATTCTCACAGATTAACGTTACTCTGAAAGTGTACTCATTCCCCATGTGCGTCTTTCCAGGGGTGCACAATTGAACCCTGTGGTATTCCCTTCGCCATTTCTCGCCATTCACTAAAATTTTCTGCCTTTCCAACGTTCTCCAGTACAACTCCTTGCGTTTAGTTTGTTGAGTATTTTTCAAAGTAGTTGTTTGTAAAGTCATCAGTTCCATGAAAAGTAAGTTTTCTAAGGGTGTGACATGGTCCACGCAATCAAACTCCTTGGAAAGATTACGAAAAATACAGGATGGCGATATTTTATTACATATAACTTGTAATATTGAGAGTGTAAATTCATAAACAGCATTTTCAGTGAAGTAGCCCTAAGCTAAGTAAATTGTTTCTACTTAAACGTGAGTCTACTCTTGAGAAAATTACTTTTTCGAGAATTTTGGGAAAAGATGTCAGTAATGAAACTGGACGATGATTATTTAAGTCCTCTAGTCACATTTCTTATAAAGAGTTTTAATAACTCTCTATTTTAGCTTCTGTGGGAAAATTCCCTGTGTTAGCGATGCTTTACATTACTGGCCATTAAAATCACAACATTAAGAAGAAATGCAGATGATAATCGGATATTCAATGGAGAAACATATTATACTAGACCTGACATGTGATTACATTTTCACGCAGTTTGGGTACATAGATCCTGAGAAATCAGTACCCAGAACAACCAATTCTGGCCGTAGTAATGGCCTTGATACGCCTGGGCATTGAGTTAAACAGACCTTGGATGGCGTGTACAGGTACAGATGCCCATGCGGCATCTTCATGATACCACAGTTCATCAAGAGTAGTGACTAGCGTATTGTGCCGAGCCAGTTGCTTCGGCACCATTGACCAGACGGTTTCAATTGGTGAGAGATCTGGAGAATGTGCTGATGAGGGCAGCAGTCGAACATGTTCTGTATCCAGAAAGGCCCATACAGGACCTGCAACATGCAGTCGTGCATTATCTTGCTGAAATGTAGGGTTTTGCAGGGATCGAATGAAGGGCAGAGCCTCGGGTCGTAAAATATCTGAAATGTAACGTCCACTGTTCAAAGTGCCGTCAATGCGAACAAGAGGTGGCCGAGACGTGTAACCAATGGCACCCCATACCATCACGCCGGGTGATACTCCAGTATGTCGACGACGAATACACGCTTCCAATGTGCGTTCACCGCGATGTCGCCAGACGTTGATGCGATCATCATGACGCTGTAAACAGAACCTGGATTCATCCGAAAAACTGACGTTTTGCGATTCGTGCACCCAGGGACGTCGTTGAGTACACCATCGCAGGCGCTCCTGTCTGTGATGCAGCGTCAAGGGTAACCGCAGCCATGGCCTCCGAGCTGATAGTCCATGCTGCTGCAAACGTCGTCAAACTATTCGTGCAGATGGTTGTTGTCTTGCAAACGTCCCCATCTGTTAACTCAGGGATTGAGACGTGGCTGCATGATCCGTTACAGCCATGCTGATAAGATGCCTGTCATCTCGACTGCTAGTGACACGAGGCCGTTGGGATCTAGCACTGCGTTCTGTATTACCCACCTGAACCCACCGATTCCATATACTGCTAGCAGTCATTGGATATCGACCAACGCGAGCAGCAATGTTGTGATACTAAAAACCGCAATCGCGATGGGCTACAATCCAACCTTTACCAAAGTCGGAAACGTGATGGTACGCATTTCTCCCCCTTACACGAGGCATCGCAACACGTTTCACCAGGCAACGCCGGTCAACTGTTGTTTGTGTATGGGAAATCTCTTGGAAACTTTCCTCATGTCAGCACGTTGTATGTGTCGCCACAGGCGCCAACCTTGTGTAAATGCTCGGAAAGGCTAATCATTCGCATATCACTGAATCATCTTCCTGTCGGTTAAATTTCTTGTCTATAGCACGTCATCTTCGTGGCGTAGCAAATTTAATGACCAGTAGTGTACATGTCTCACTAAAGACAGTATTGAGGGAGGGGCAGAGGAGGATACTTTGTGCCAACCTTTTACATACCTTATAATCTAGTCAGTTAGTTTATATTTTAAAATTAATAAAAATAATTATTTTTAATTAATTATTCTACCAGAATCCATAAATGTTTCATACTTTTCACTTAAACGTAATGCGAAAATTTGACTTCGTAGTATATGCCATAGTGAATCCTTTCATATTCAGGACCTTACTTATACATCAGTATCTGCTTAACAAGTATTTCACTAGAGTTAATGAATTTTACTTTTCTTCTGGTGGCCATAAAGTACCCCCTCCTCTCGTTGGTAGTACATATTAGTGAAAGTGCGTTTATCCTGATAAGAATGTATTCTGGACTATACTTACAGGTGAATAACGTTTTAAAAATTATTTTTAGTATAAGTTAACAGAAATTTAAAATATTTTTTCTCATTTTTTATGGTGGGCATAAAGACTTCCCCCCCCCCCCCCTTTTGGTAATGCACGTTTTGGCAAATTCGCAAATTAGATGATATTGTTAGGGCTAAGTTAGAGCAACTGTTGAGCTGTTGATAATTCTGTCAGCAATCTTAACACCAAACAAGCTTTTGGTTTTCAGAATATTTGTGATTCTATTACTTTAAATGTTACTTCTATTTGCTTATTTCCTTAAATTTCTCTGTAATGATGTTTTTAATATATGCTCTTGCTTCTTCATGTGAACCATTTAATCCTATGTTCGCTTATATGTTTGGAACGTGATTGTTAAAAGCACTTGCAACTTGAGAATCGTCATTCACAACTGTGTCCATTGTCGTTTAGTTTAACTGCTATGGTAACTTTCTCGTTGAATGGGTGTCCTGTCTCCCATTTCCCAGTATCCCATTCAGTTTTAATCTTATTTTCTCCATTCTTTAGTTCTTTCAGCACATGTCTGCTTTTGGGTAGTTTAATGACTTTCCTTAAAACACAGCAGTATTTTTGCAGCGTGTAAGTAAAGTCATTTTGGTCTTTACATAAATATCCCCTTTCCTCTTTAATTCAACTAGTTTTCCATGGCTTGCCTGTTTTTTATGTTTGTTTTTATGGATATTCCGGATACCTGTATAGTAACGATTCTTCGAATGTTGACACAGATTCGCCATTGGATAAATTGAATCTTTGAATCTGACATTAGCATCTCTTTGCACATATACCTAATTTGACTGCATGTCTTTTAACTTAATGTTAAAAGAGTGTGTTCTGTTCTTATCATTAAGTTTCACAGCTCAGCATAAACCCGCCTCAGGGCTGTTAAGGTTCTGTATTGATTACTTATATTAACTATGTATCAAGATGAAATAATCCATTAACAATTGGGTACAAATTAATCGTTTCAGCCTGAGCACTGTTTATAAATAAGTTATCACTCCAGATCCTGCTATCTAGCTGCACACTAGTTAGAAAATTCACTACTGAAATTGGATTGAAATACCCAGATAACGATTCCAGTTCCTTTTTTCCTGTCTATATATTTCAAGAAAACCACTAACTGTTTCTTTTTCTCTGACAGGTAGCGCAATACTGCAAATAGATTTCACATAAATTACTGGAAGTCTCTAGAATTGGATCTGTAGACTGTTGTAGTTCCCAAAGAAGTATTATGCAGTAACACCTCCCAAACACAGGCTTTTAGGTTCTGAGCTACACAAAACGGCTCTATTTTAATATTTCTGTCATTGTGTGCAACTGTTACATCTGTTGCAACCTCGCCGCGAGCCGCGCTGGTAGCCGCGGGGTTTTGGACGCCTTGTCGCGGTCCGTGCGTCCCCCCCCCCCCCCTCCCCACAATCGCCAGATATTGGAATCGTCCCTCGAGCACGGGTGTGTGCGTTGTCCTACCGTAAGTTAGTTTAAGTTAGACTAAGTAGTGTGTAAGCTTAGGGACCGATGACCTCAGCCGTTTGGTCCCATAAGACCTTACCTTAAATTTCCAAAATTTTTCCTTTCTTGCCTGTTCCACAGTTCCCTGAAAGAACTTCATCTTATACTATACTTGCTTCCTCTCTACAATCACCCCAGCGATAAACCAAAAATATTTAGGAATATGAAGTGTAATTATGGTACAGAATCAATCGTGTGGAAAAGTAGGTGGTAGACCTCGGTTCATTCACAGGACACTACCAAAATGCAATCATTCTACAAAGCCTACTGCTTAGAAAATACTCGTTTGACCCACCGTAGAATATTGTTCTTGTTTGTGGGACACATATCAAATAGGAGTTGTTGAACGTATTCAAACAGGAGGATCAAGAATGGTCTCAGTTTTGTTTGATCCATGCAGAAGTCCTGGAAAACCAGAATTCGCAGGCTTTTGAGTACAGACACCAACTACACCACAAAAGCTAACACAAAGTTTCAAGAACCAGTATTGTGCAATCTAAGAATGTAATACAACTTCTGTGCATCGCTACCGTAGGAACTATGGTAACGAGAGTGGACTGATTACAGCACGCAGGGACATTTAATTCTAAATTATCAACTTTTGTAAAATTTACTATTGCAGTAAGGCATAACAGAAGACATTTTGTACTTAATTTGACACGTAACATGCCACTGGATGTCTAGTAATTATAATTAACTAATTCATAACATATAAATTATCACTTCCTTGCAATAAAATGTGGAGTAGTTAACTTAACGATGGTTTAGTAGCAATGTAAAATTTACCCCACTTAGTGTTAAGCAGCCATTCTTCCACCACGCACTTCACAGTTGTTTGTAGAGTACATGTCTAGATATAGATTCATCGGTGCTATTTGGCCAAGTTAAGACTCAGAGATCACGTGGAATGTGTAAAAAAAATGATAAAACGTTTCGTTTATGTGTGTAGAGTCTGTTTAAAACTTTCAGTTGGACTGAACTCAACCGCCATCCGTGCTTTTGGTGGGTGACGAGTACCCGTAATACACAGAAGAAGGAAAACACTGAAATAGAAAGCAAACGTCCTACTTCCAAACCACCACACAGTATATGCTCTATATGTAGCTGGCTTATAAATATAGCTGTGTTTGAAGAGTTGAGTAAAAATTCTTGCACGTTTGAATGAAAACAAGAACTATTTTCTTTAGTGACATTTGGTCATTGATACACAGCGATCCATCATATTTACATAGTATAATTCTCATAATTATTTTACTACGCTGTGCTATTTAGAAAAAAATAGGGTATGAATAAATAGTTGAATCGCGACAGCACTAGAATATTCACACATCTTGTACACAGCACGTCTTGACAATTACATCACACATTTGTAAGTGGTTGAACATTACATTTAATATTGGTGCACTCTATTGGGTTGACAGGAACACTGCAGCCAATGTTGCAATCTTTGCGTTTATCAGTGCTCAGATAAAATAGTTTCGTTCTTTCTTCTGTGTGTTACACGAAAATAGTAAATTGTTCACGTTCCTTGTTCATCGGATAAATAATCATTCATTAAATTGCTAACAAAACTGAACTGATAATCAATAAAATTATGTGCACCTCTTCTTTGTGTTTGAAATACGTCTCTATGAGATGGATTTCTGTTTTCTCGTCGTTTATCACTAGCTGTTATCTTTACCAGCCTCCAGTGCACCACCTCTGGGCGAAGACCATTCCCAATTTCTTTCATAGATCCTTCTCTTGCGCTATTGTGGTCCGTGACAGCTGAGAAAAAGTTCTCCTCGCTTTCTTCTTCTTTGTTGCTGTCTCCTTCTTTCTCCTTCTACAACCTTCCATTCCGACATCATTTAGTTCAATCTCTCAGAAGCTCTTCTCGTACCATGACTTTCCTTTGGTCATTTTACTGCCCTGAACCATCTCAAGGCATCCCTTATACCAGCTTAATTTTATACGTACGCATTCCTCATACTGTCTCTTTACATTCATTCTGCACATTGATTTCAGTGTTATTTGAGTATTTTTTCTTATTTGCGTACTTAAACGATGGTCTGTGATGGCGGAGAAGATAAAAAAATTCAATATTTTTCCTAAGAGTAACGAAGGAAGCTTGCACAATTTGTAAAGTTTTTCTATCACTACGTGTTGCTCGAAAGAGACATATGCTTCAGAATAAAGTCATCTGTAAGGAAGAGATTGTTTATGTATTTTCTTGTGAATAGCGGTTCCTTTAATCTTTAAGTCTAACATCCCCAGTTATGATGATTCTAATAATGGCGACTTTGTTTCGTTCTTGAATCCTCCTTCAGAATAATTTTTTATCTAAGATGTAGAAACACTGTTTGCTTTAATTTAATTTGAACGTGTACATTTGTAGGATTCAAGTACATATACAGGATTCTAGTGGTACAAGTGCAGATATTTTGATTGCTGACTGAAGACAGCGTACTGAACAACATTACGTCAGTATTTATTTCATTTGCAGCCTATTAAGTATAACTATTAGGAGTGGCATGGTTTTCAGGTTGTCAGTATCTACCAGGATGCACGGCAAGAGCAAGCCATTACGGATTATTTTCCCTTGGAAAGCAGTTCAGGTACTGAAATGTGAACATGTGGACACAAAACAGTTGGTCTGTACTGACTGCGGTGGTCCACATAGTGGATCAATTACGACCGTACAGAAAACATCAGTTAGTAATTTAGTGGCATGTTTGCGGGAAGACTGTCAGACGCAGAGGAAAAACAACACACTGAGGTGGGCACATTTCAAAGTACCAACGATCGCTGTATCAGAACCCATACCCCATATCACCATAGACATATATTTGTGGCCGAAGTTGGAGATACCTCTGAATAGTGCTTGAAGTAGTTGACAGCACATCTTGGTGTTCACATCTGTTTCTTTGGCATCTACATCTACATCTACATTTATTCTCCGCAAGCCAACAAACGGTGTGTGGCAGAGGTCACTTTAAGTGCCACTGTCATTACCTACCTTTTCTCTTCCAGTCGCGTATGGTTCGCGGGAAGAACGACTGTCTGAAAACCTCCGTGAGCGCTCTAATCTCTCTAATTTTACATTCGTGATCTCCTCGCGAGGTATAAGTAGAAGGAAGCAATATATTCGATACCTCATCCTGAAACGAACCCTCTCTGAACCTGGCGAGCAAGCTACACCGTGATGCAGAGCGCCTCTCTTGCAGAGTCTACCACTTGAGTTTGCTAAACATCTCAAGTCTCTAGAGGTACACTCCCCTGTGGCACGCCAGAGGTTACTTCAACGGCTGTAGGCGTCTCTCCATAGATAACATCCCTGTGACGAAACGCGCCGCTCTTCTTTGGATCTTCTCTATCTTCTCCGTCAACCCGACCTGGTACGGATCCCACACGGATGAGCAATACTCAAGTGTAGGTCGAACGAGTGTTTTGTAAGCCACCTCCTTTGTTGATGGACTACATTTTCTAAGGACTCTCCCAATGAATCTCAACCTGGTACCCGCCTTACCAACAATTAATTTCATATGATCATTCCACTTCAAACCGTTCCGCACGCATACTCCCAGATATTTTACAGAAGTAACTGCTACCAGTGTTTGTTCCGCTATCATGTAATCATAACAATAAAGGATCTTTCTTTCTATGTATTCGCAATACATTACATTTGTCTATGTTAAGAGTCAGTTGCCACTCCCTGCACTAAGTGCCTATCCGCTGCAGATCTTCCTGCATTTCGCTACAATTTTCTACTGCTCCAACTTCTCTGTATACTACACTATCATCCGCGAAAATCCGTATGGAACTTCCGACACTATATACTAGGTCATTTATATATATATTGTGCAAAGCAATGGTCCCATAACACTCCCCTGTGGCACTCCAGAGGTTACTTCAACGTCTGTAGGCGTCTCTCCATAGATAACAACATGCTGTGTTCTGTTTGCTAAAAAGTCTTCAATCCAGCCACACAGCTGGTCTGATATTCCGTAGGTTATTACTTTGTTTATCAGGCGACAGTGCGGAACTGTATCGAACGCCTTCCGGAAGTCAAGGAAAATAGCATCTACCTGGGAGCCTGTATCTAATATTTTCTGGGTCTCATGAACAAATAAAGCGATTTGGGTATCACACGATCGCTGTTTCCGGAATCCATGTTGATTCCTACAGAGTAGATTCTTGGTTTCCAAAAACGACATGATACTCGAGCAAAAAACTTGTTCTAAAATTCTACAACAGATCGACGTCAGAGATATAGGTCTATAATTTTGCGCATCTGCTCGACGAGCCTTCTAGAAGACTGGGACTACCTGTGCTCTTTTCCAATCATTTGGAACCTTCCGTTCCTCTAGAGACTTGTGGTATACGGCTGTTAGAAGGGGGGCAAGTTCTTTCGCGTACTCTGTGTAGAATCGAACTGGTATCCCGTCAGGTCCAGTCGACTTTCCTCTGTTGAGTGATTCAAGTTACTTTTCTATTCCTTGGACACTTATTTGGATGTCAGCCATTTTTTCGTTTTTGCCAGGATTTAGAGAAGGAATGGCAGTGCGGTGTTCCTCTGTGAAAGAGCTTCGGAAAACGGTGTTTAGTATTTCAGCTTTACGCGTGTCATCCTCTGTTTCAATGCCATCATCATCCCGGAGTGTCTGGATATGCTGTTTCGAGCCACTTACTGATTTAACGTAAAACCAGAACTATCTAGATTTTTCTGTCAAGTCGGTACATAGAATTTTACTTTCGAATTCACTGAACGCTTCACGCATAGCCCTCCTTACGCTAACTTTGACATCGCTTAGCTTCTGTTTGTCTGAGAGGTTTTGGCTGCGTTTAAACTTGGAGTGAAGCTCTCTTTGCTTTCGCAGTAGTTTTCTAACTTTGCTGTTGAACGACGATGGGTTTTCGCCGTCCCTCACAGTTTTACTCGGCACGTACCTGTCTAAAACGCATTTTACGATTGCCTTGAACTTTTTCCATAAACACTCAACATTGTCTGTGTCGGAACAGAAATTTTCGTTTTGATCTGTTAGGTAGTCTGAAATCTTCCTTCTATTACACTCGCTAAACAGATAAACCTTCCTCCCTTTTTTTATATTCCTATTAACTTCCATATTCAGGGATGCTGCAACGGCCTTGAAATTACTGATTCCCTGTTCTGAACTTACAGAGTCGAAAAGCTCGGGTCTGTTTGTTATCAGTAGGTCCAAGATGTTATCACCAGGAGTCGGTTCTCTGTTTAATTGCTCGAGGTAATTTTCGGATAGTGCACTCAGTATAATGTCACTCGATGCTCTGGCCCTACCACCACTCCTGAGCATCTGAGTGTCCTAAGCTATATCTGTTAAATTGAAATCTCCACCTAAGACTATAACATGCTGAGAAAGTTTATGTGAAATGTATTCCAAATTTTCTCTCAGTTTTTCTGCCACTAATGTAGCTGAGTCGGGAGGTCGGTAAAAGGAGCCAATTATTAACCTAGCTCGGTTGTTGAGTGAAACCTCCACCCGCAATAATTCACAGGAACCATCCACTTCTACTTCACTACAGGATAAACTACGACTAACAGCGACAAACACGTCACCACCGGTCACATGCAATCTACCCTTTCTAAACACCGTCTGTGTCTTTGTAAAAATTTCGGCAGAATTTATCTCTGCCTTCCGCCGGCTTTCTGTACCTATAACGATTTCAGCTTCGGTGCTTTCTATCAGCGCTTGAAGTTCCGGTACTTTACCAATGCAGCTTCGACAGTTTACAATTACAACACCGATTGCTGCTTGGTCCCCGCATGTCTTGACTTCGCCCCGCACCCTTTGAGGCTGTTGCTCTTTCTGTACTTGCCCGAGGCCATCTAACCTAAAAAACCGCCCAGTCCACGCCACACAACCCCTGCTACCCGTGTAGCCGCTTGTTGCGTGTAGTGGACTCCTGACCTATCCAGCGGAACCCGAAACCCCACCACCTTACGGCGCAAGTCGAGGAATCTGCAGCCCACAAGGTCGCAGAACCGTCTCAGACTCTTATTCAGACCCTCCACTCGGCTCTGAACCAAAGGTCCGCAGTCAGTCCTGTTGACATGCTGCAGATGGTGAGCTCTGCTTTCAACCCGCTAGCGAGACTGGCAGTCTTCACCAAATCAGATAGCCGCCAGAAGCCAGAGAGGATTTCCTCCGATCCATAGCGACACACATCATTGGTGCCGACATGAGCGACCACCTGCAGATGGGTGCACCCTGTACCCTTCATGGCATCCGGAAGGACCCTTTCCACATCTGGAATGACTCCCCCCGGTATGCACACGGAGTGCACATTGGTTTTCTTCCCTCTCTTGCTGCCATATCCCTAAGAGGCCTCACTAAGCGCCTGACGTTGCAGCTCCCAACTACCAGTAAGCCCACCCTCTGCGACCGCCCGGATCTTGCAGACTGAGGGGCAACCTCTGGAACAGGACAAGCAGCCATGTCCGGCCGAAGATCAGTATCAGCCTCAGACAGAGCCTGAAACCGGTTCGTCATACAAACTGGAGAGGCCTTATGTTCAGCCCTCCGGAATGTCTTTCACCCCCTGTCACACCTCGAGACGACCTCCCACTCTACCACAGGTGAGGAATCAGCCTCAATGCAGGCAGTATCCCGGGCAGCCACAGTCGTAGTCCGATCAGGGGATGCGTGGGACGAGCTGGCCGTCCCCGACAAACCCCCATCCGGACCCCCACAGTGATGCCCATTGGCAACAGCCTCAAGCTGTGTGACCGAAGCCAACACTGCCTGAAGCTGGGAGCGAACGGATGCCAACTCAGCCTGCGTCCGAACACAGCAGTTGCAGTCATCAAGGGTGCTTTGTCTCGGTTTCAATATTAATGGGTAGTTTTGAGCGGGAAATACCAATATTTTTACGATTTCGTTGAATATTCATTTTTACAATGTTCTCGAGTGTTGTGGAATGTTCTCGAATATTTTCAAACGTTCTCGAGTGTTATTTAAAATTACACATTTTGTGGCGATTGTTCTGCTATGTTTAAGAACTGTTAACAGGGAATTGTGGCGATAGCTACTTACATTATATGAAGCAAAATGTGACGTGCATGTGCCAGCACACTTTTAGACACAGAAGAGAACAGTTCCAGGAACGGGGAAAATGTAAAGAAGTTAAAAAGTTAAGAAGTAGAACAGTAAAGCTGTGAATAAATAAGTGAATGACAGGATACTTAATGTACATTTAGGAGTACTTTTGAAATTCTTTTAGGAGTATTTTTGGGATACAACATACGTAAGAGCGTTTTTTGGGTGAAGAAGCCAAGTCGCTTTTTTTTTTAACACGAATGCTCTTCATTTCAAATAACTAATGATTTATACTTAAAAGACCCAAAGTTAACAGTCCAGTAAGATTAACGTAAAATAGCACTATCAGTAAATCACAAGGGCAAACATTCCAATGTTGCAGAATGAATTTAAAAGAAACGTGGTTTTAGAACTGACAATTGACGTAGTGTGCGTGTGTGTTGAACAACAACAAAACTTATTCGACTTTCCAGTCAAAAGCAAACTATCAAATACACTTTAAATAAGTTAGATGCTATTTTACTACTAAAAATGTAGCAAAAATTACAAACAATTTAAAAAAAGTCTTTTAAGTCAGAACACTTGAAAGCAACCACCACTAACTGACTATATTTGGTGAGGACAAAAATTTGCAGCATCTCTCTCGAGTCTGTTGTGTCAGACTTACCATATGACATTTTCTGATTGAGCTTAAGGATATCTCTAGAGCAAACTGTACGAAGAGAGGGAAAAGTTAAATGTCCAAAAACGATCGCCTACTAGTACGCAACGATATATAGCTCTTTTTAGTAATGTCTGAAGTATAGTCACCTTTTCCTTTTTCTTTATTTTTCAGCCTCGTAATTCACAGACAGGAAGCACATTTACAGGACAGTTCACGGCTTAATAGAAGTGTGACAGTTAATAATGAAGAAAGAGTAGGATAAGCTCTGTTCCCTCGTTTCCCTGGCTTCCGTCAAACTGTATTTGAAGCAGCCCTAATGAGAATACAGAGTCTAAAACGAAGTAAGCAGAATAACAGATTACATCTCTAACGACTTTGACACCGATGATGCTTTAAACACTACCATTCCGTTCTCTCTTAGGCGTCATTTTCTCCTTGATAAAGGGCACTGGCAACTGCTGAGGAGTAACTTGAAGCAACAGGTTTCGAGTCCAGACGCAGAAAAGAAAACCCAATATTAGCTAATACAGTAGGGCGATACAATGTTAGCGCATTTAAAAAGCAATCAAGTCAACTGCGCGTGCGTCGGAAAGTACATAAACGGATTCCACAAAAACCGAAATCACCTCTTATTGGGCAGATACCACTGGAACTTCATCGAAATTGGAGGCTTTTCAGATCCCTATCCGCCAACACTGATTTACATCTGACGAACGATTGCTGCAATGGTTACATAAACAAGAGTACCTCCAATTTCCTTGCTAGTCATTACGGAACCCAGGCTTGTATTCTGCTAAATGCATTAAACTTCCGTATTGTTTTCTGATATAATACCCTATGCTCTCGTTCCTACCATTTTTTAAAAAAAAAGAACGGATTTTTATTAATAGCTTTACATCTTACTGTACATAGTAATATTATTATCAAAAATTAACGTTTGGAAGTAGAACACAGAAAATTTGCGTTGTGCTGTATCTGGGATTTCTTCCTCTTACACACGAAAGCTTGGCATTTCAGTCTTAACCTACCACTGCTGCCGAATGTCTTTTTTATCTACCATAAAGCATTCCATTGCTTGTACCGAAATAATGAAGTATTACATAATAATAACAACGTGATGCGTTAGATATTTATCTCAGGTTACTAATAATGGGCATCAACTGGGAAAGGTGACTCCACTGGCGTTTCTTTTCCCTAGTTATGGTGTGTAATCATTATGTTCAGCATGTTGTCAAATAATTCTGCGTACATCTTATGGAATTTTATTGTTTTATGTTATGATTCAATATATGAGTAATAATCGTTGAAATTTCGAATTATGTAAGTAGCCCTGCGTCCGATCTTCAAGTTTCCTTATAGTTGAGTGTATCGCAACTTTTGCGGTGTTACATTTCCATTACGTCGATCCAATTTTTGGTTGTGCAATATACGACCCTAGATCTCCTCCGGATCTAAGACCAGATCTCAGATGCGTTTCCACAGGGGCATTTGTAAATTAACGTAACGTTTCGACGAGTTTACATGTTTTACAAGTGAAAGCAGTTCTGAAAAGGTTAATGAAAAGTTGCTGTTTTTCATTAGCACTTATTTACTACATACCTTTAACACTAGATATTTAACTATATCCGAGTGTAGAATTCCTCTTGGTGATTTTGTTTGCTGTTTTTCGTCAAAAAGTCGTATGTCCGAGTCTTTATTAAGATATGCTGTCGGTTTTGGTTCTTTTATATCAAGCTGGACTAAAAAAGAGACCTAATAACTTCTAAGGCTCTTGGTATCATTATGTCTACCGGCGGCACCATTATTAAAGGCTCTCATATATTGATTAAGATCTTTGTAACACTATAGTTCCCGTTTCTCATGGTTTTGCACTTGCGGTTCATCAGGGGAGATCTACATTTTTGCCTTCCGTCAGTGAAATCGAGGCCACCCCTCGTGGTACACACAAGATCCCCTCAACGAAAGCAAGAGTCTGAAACGTCAAAACCTACATGAGGACTCTGGCTATACCTCCATTATTTATATATTAAGTGATGAGACACACACATCCATTTTGTGATTAAGGGACAGAAAGTTGTCTGAAACCACGTGTAAACAGTAATGAAATCCTAAACTCAGCTTGGAATGTATACCGCAGAGACAGGCTGGACAGTGAAGGGGGAGGCGTGTTTATAGCGATAAGAAGTGCAATAGTATCGAAGGAAATTGACGGAGATTCGAATTGTGAAATGATTTGGGTGAAGGTCGCTGTTAAAGCACGCTCAGACATGGTAACTGGATGTCTCTATAGGCCCCCGGGCTCAGCGGCTGTTGTGGCTCAGCACCTGAAGAATAATTTGGAATATATTTCGAGTAGATTTCCCCACCATGTTATAGTTGTGGGTGGAGATTTTAGTTTGCTGGATATAGACTGGGAGACTCAAACGTTCATAACGGGTGGCAGGGACAAAGAATCCAGTGAAATATTTTTAAGTGCTTTATCTGAAAACTACCTTGAGCAGTTAAACAGAGAACCGACTCGTGGCGATAACATATTAGACCTTCTGGTGACAAACAGACCAGAACTATTTGAATCAGTTTATGCAGAACAGGGAATCATCGATCATAAAGCGGTTACTGCATCTATGATTTCAGCCGTAAATAGAAATATTAAAAAAGGTAGGAAGATTTTTCTGTTTAGCAAAAGTGACAAAAAGCAGATTTCTGAGTACCTGATAGCTCAACACAAAAGTTTTGTCTCAAGTACAGACAGTGTTGAGGATCAGTGGACAAAGTTCAAAACCATCGTACAATATGCGTTAGATGAGTATGTGCCAAGCAAGATCGTAAGAGATGGGAAAGAGCCACCGTGGTACAACAACCGAGTTAGAAAACTGCTGCGGAAGCAAAGGGAACTTCACAGCAAACATAAACATAGCCAAAGCCTTGCAGACAAACAAAAATTACGCGAAGCGAAATGTAGTGTGAGGAGGGCTATGCGAGAGGCTTTCAATGAATTCGAAAGTAAAGTTCTATGTACTGTCTTGGCAGAAAATCCTAAGAAATTCTGGTCCTATGTCAAAGCGGTAGGTGGATCGAAACAAAATGTCCAGACACTCTGTGACCAAAATGGTACTGAAACAGAGGATGACAGACTAAAGGCCGAAATACTAAATGTCTTCTTCCAAAGCTGTTTCACAGAGGAAGACTGCACTGTGCTTCCTTCTCTAGATTGTCGGACAGTTGACAAAATGGTAGATATCGAAATAGACGACAGAGGGATAGAGAAACAATTAAAATCGCTCAAAAGAGGAAAGGCCGCTGGTCCTGATGGGATACCAGTTCCATTTTACACAGACTACGCGAAGGAACTTGCCCCCCTTCTTGCAGCGGTGTACCGTAGGTCTCTAGAAGAGCGAAGCGTTCCAAAGGATTGGAAAAGGGCACAGGTCATCCCCGTTTTCAAGAAGGGACGTTGAACAGATGTGCAGAACTATAGACCTATATCTCTAACGTCGATCAGTTGTAGAATTTTGGAACACGTATTATGTTCGAGTATAATGTCTTTTCTGGAGACTAGAAATCTACTCTATAGGAATCAGCATGGGTTTCGAAAAAGACGGTCGAGTGAAACCCAGCTCGCGCTATTCGTCCACGAGACTCAGAGGGCCTTAGACACGGGTTCACAGGTAGATGCCGTGTTTCTTGACTTCCGTAAGGCGTTTGACACAGTTCCCCACAGTCGTTTAATAAACAAAGTAAGAGCATACGGACTATCAGATCAATTGTGTGATTGGATTGAGGAGTTCCTAGATAACAGAACGCAGCATGTCATTCTCAATGGAGAGAAGTCTTCCGAAGTAAGAGTGATTTCAGGTGTGCCGCAGGGGAGTGTCATAGGACCGTTGCTATTCACAATATACATAAATGACCTTGTGGATGACATCGGAAGTTCACTGAGGCTTTTTACAGATGATGCTGTGGTGTATCGAGAGGTTGCAACAATGGAAAATTTTACTGAAATGCAGGAGGATCTGCAGCAAATTGACGCATGGTGCACGGAATTGCTATTGAATCTCAATGTAGACAAGTGTAATGTGATGCGAATACATAGAGAGATAGGTCCCTTATCATTTAGCTACAAAATAGCAGGTCAGCAACTGGAAGCAGTTAATTCCATAAATTATCTGGGAGTACGCATTAGGAGTGATTTAAAATGGAATGATCATATAAAGTTGATCGTCGGTAAAGCAGATGCCTGACTGAGATTCATTGGAAAAATCCTAAGAAAATGCAATCCGACAACAAAGGAAGTAGGTTACAGTCGCTTGTTCGCCCACTGCTTGAATACTGCTCAGCAGTGTGGGACCCGCACCAGATAGGGTTGATAGAAGAGATAGAGAAGATCCAACGGAGAGCAGCGCGCTTCGTTACAGGATCATTTAGTAATCGTGAAAGCGTTACGGAGATGATAGATAAACTCCAGTGGCAGACTCTGCAGGAGAGACGCTCAGTAGCCCGGTACGGGCTTTTGTTAAAGTTTCGAGAACATACCTTCAACGAAGAGTCAAGCAGTATATTGCTTCCTCCTACGTATATCTCGCGAAAAGACCATGAGGATAAAATCAGAGAGATTAGAGCCCACACAGAAGCATACCGACAATCCTTCTTTCCACGTACAATACGAGACTGGAATAGAAGGGAGAATCGATAGAGGTACTCAGGGTACCCTCCGCCACACACCGTCAGGTGGCTTGCGGAGTATGGATGTAGATGTAGATGTAGAAGTACATATACAGGGTTTTACAAAAAGGTACGGCCAAACTTTCAGGAAACAGTCCTCACACACAAAGAAAGAAAATATGTTATGTGGACATGTGTCCGCAAACGCTAACTTTCCATGTTAGAGCTCATTTTATTACGTCTCTTCAAATCACATTAATCATGGAATGGAAACACATAGCAACAGAAGGTACCAGCGTGACATCAAACACTTTGTTACAGGAAATGTTCAAAATGTCCTCCGTTAGCGAGGATACATGCATCCACCCTCCGTCGCATGGAATCCCTGATGTAGCCCTGGAGAATGACGTATTGTATCACAGCCGTCCACAATACGAACACGAAGATTCTCTACATTTGGTACCGGGGTTTCGTAGACAAGAGCTTTCAAATGCCCCATAAATGGAAGTCAGAGGGTTGAGGTCAGGAGAGCGTGGAGGCCATGGAACTGGTCCACCTCTACCAATCCATCGGTCACCGAATCTGTTGTTGAGAAGCGTACGAACACTTCGACTGAAATGTGCAGGAGCTCCATCGTGCATGAACCACATGTTGTGTCGTACTTGTAAAGGCACATGTTCTAGCAGCCCAGGTAGAGTATCCCGTATGATATCATGATAACGCGCTCCATTGAGAGTAGGTGGAAGAACATGGGGCCCAATCAAGACATCACCAACAATGCCTGCTCAAACGTTCACAGAAAATCTGTGTTGATGACGTGACGCACAATTGCGTGCGGATTCTCGTCAGCCCACACATGTTGATTGTGAAAATTTACTATTTGATCACGTTGGAATGAAGCCTCATCCGTAAAGAGAACATTTGTACTGAAATGAGGATTGACACTTTGTTGGATGAACCATTCCCAGAAGTGTACCCGTAGAGGCCAATCAACTGCTGATAGTGCCTGCACACGCTGTACATGATACGGAAACAACTGGTTCTCCCGTAGCACTCTCCACACAGTGACGTGGTTAGTGTTACCTTGTACAGCAGCAACTTCGCTGACGCTGACATTAGGATTATCGTCAACTGCACGAAGAATTACCTCGTCCATTGCAGGTGTCCTCGTCGTTCTAGTCTTTCCCAGTCGCGAGTCATAGGCTTAAATGTTCCGTGATCCCTAAGACGCCGATCAATTGCTTCGAACGTCTTCCTGTCGGGACACCTTCGCTCTGGAAATCTGTCTCGATACAAACGTACCGCGCCATGGCTATTTCCCCGTGCTAATCCATACATCAAATGGGCATCTGCCGATCACCGCTTTTGTAAACATTGCACTGACTGCAAACCACGTTCGTGATGAACACTAACCTGTTGATACTACGTACTGATGTGCTTGATTCTAGTACTGTAGAGCAATGAGTCGCATGGCAACACAAGCACCGAAGTCAAAATTACCTTCCTTCAATTGGGCCAACTGGTGGTGAATCGAGGAAGTACAGTAGATCCTGGCGAAACTAAACTGAGCTCTAACATGGAAATTAAGCGTTTCCGGATACATGTCCACATAACATACTTTATTTATTTGTGTGTGAGGAATGTTTCCTGAAAGTTTGGCCGTACCTATTTGTAACACCCTGTATATTTTGAAATGAAATACTCATATAACTGTTGCCACAGCGTATTTGGGTTCCAGGGGCACCCCTGGTATACTACACATTGATCTTGCCGAAAGCCTATAAGGATACGCGTATGAGTACGTATATCTTCGTTTGGATAGTACCTTGTCTTTGGAACTATGTGATCATGGCTGTATTATCTTACTCCCTCGTCTCTGGCGCTCACACTGTTGTCTGACTTGTAATGCACTTGCAAAATGTTTCCCTTTATAGTAAATCATCAAAGCACTTCTTGTATTATCTAAGGAAACACCTTTTAGCTGAGGAGGATGCAAGAGCAAGTCGACCTGCCATACAGACCGTTAGTGAGTGATTGCGACATTTAGAAATTTATCCACAGAGGGATATAAATTCATATAAACTACTGCGACTATAAATGAGTGAAAATACTATGTGGAATAAGCGCGTAGGTTTTGTTGGAAGAAAATAAAATTATGTTAGATGTTGATTTTCCTCAAAATGGATCTTTGACAACAGCCAATTGTCAATGTTGGATTTGTTTGCAATTCATGTTTGCAATCACTATTGAAATACTATCCATATCGTCGTACCACATAACTCATCCGACAACACATCTATCACGTACAAAGAAGGTCCGTGTGAACGGTCACACTTTTGGCTGACGTGCAATGGAAGCGCTGGAAAACATTCATTTACTGCACTACATATTTTCCCTGGCACTAAGGATGCACACTCTGATGTGTATGAATGAGGTGAATTATCTTAAATGTTGAAACACATTTGTCGGTATGTAATATAGTTTTAAGGGTATTAAAGTCTTCATTTGTAAAGGTAATTTATAAACATCCTGTTTAGTAAGCAAAATTTCAGTCAAAATGTGTTCTAATGCTTTCTTCTAAATCTCAATGTTTTGTTTCTAATATTATCTTCTGACACCAGTTCCAATATCTATGCTGACTACCAATATATTATCAGTTTCGTATTTCAGCCTTTGTAAGAGATATGCAACAAATCGATGTGGCGCCGATGCACCACTGGCGTGACTCTATTACAAATTTTGTATGTGTATTATTCGGTTATTGTGCGACCTCAACCTGCATTCACCTGGTGAAGAAGTAGAGAGTTATAACTAATTACACAGCATACAGCAGTTGTTAGATCTGGATATGCAATTTACATTTCAAAATTCAGTCGGTCCAAATGTTTAGTTGCGCTGTCCGCAGCACCAATCTGAGACAATCACATGGAGCATTGAATAACAGCTTCGCCATCTTTCTAGTGAGCAGAGACAGAAGCCAACTCACAGTACGGACTTGCACTACAGAGCACCGGCGACGGAAAAGTTGCAGCTTCAATGCAAAACACCAGAAAGGTGCCTATATTAGGAAGACGCAGATGGTTACTTGCAACCGTGTGTGCTTACATTCTAGAGTGTGAAGCAAAGATAATGGCGCAGCTGGACAATGAAAAGTCTACGAATATCACTATGGTGAAGATTTGGACCAAAAGCAATTCCGTAATGTAACGACACACGCAGCAATGTCTCCCTCCACCAAAAACCTCCCGAATGCGCGAAGTCTCTGTAGTTGGAAACAACATGTATTCTGCTATAGTAACAGAGATGATATCATTTTAGTTGACATTTCTGAATGAGAAGGAAAAGAAATATGTTGTAAGGCGGACATTCAGGAAGGTATGTTTTATGGTCACTGAGGGAGGGCAATTCAGTGAGTGAATGGGAAGAGGAAATGTGACATACCAAAACTGAGGAGAAGATGAAGCAGAATCTAGAGGAGGAGTAGGAGTAGGAGGAGGAAGTGGAAGAAGACAGGGCAATATCAGTATATTCTCGACTTGACTGTTGCCCAACGACTGTGTGCTGGCAGATTTTTTCTATTTTCAACAAACTTCAAATAGCTGTAAAGGACGTTTAATTAGAGATACATAAAAACTACAGGTATGGTTTAAAACTCTAAGGTTTCAACTTTACACGGGTTAACAGTCATGTGTTTGGGGAGTATACAGTTTTCAAGATGTGATGCGGCTTTCTCCTCTATTTTGCGAAAATGAATTTTTTTTAAATTTATATTTACTACTTTATTCAATTTAAAGAAGAATTAAATTTTGGAAAGTGATCATTTGGCACTGAAAAGACATTTTTTATACCATTTGAACATAAAGCATAGCTACATACACATTAGCTATTTTGCATAGTGAACCACAGTGTGATAAAGCTTGAAGCACGGGGTGACACACAAACCTACATTACACTCACTGCACTCATAAGAAGTATCTTTCGTCCCAGCTTTCCCAGTAATGTTCTTTTGTTTTCCACTACACACTACACAACGTCTTCGTGCTTTCTTCTTCCCTTCTGCCATTTCCACACGATTCGGAAAATGTTTCTGCGACCATCGAACAATCGTTGCAGATCCATGAGAATCCTCAATTCTCTATCCTCTCTGTAACACTAACGCAGTGCAGACCTCCTGTATAAACTTAGGAGTGCTCAGCTTCTTCTCATTGGTGCAATTGTGCAAAATACAACCATTGGAAACTGCCATAATTATACAGTGGAAGGCAAGTTTTCTCCACCACTTCACTGTTTTGTGATGAAGTGCTCCATATGAAAGAGGAGGAGGAGGAGGAGGAGGAGGAGTAGGGGGAAGTGGAAGAAGACAGGCCAATATCAGTTTATTCTCGAATTGACTGTTGCCCAACGACTTCCACCGCCGAAGGTTTGGCAAACAATGAAGTGGGTCAGGGAAGAAGGGACGATCGCAGCGCCTCTGCCGGCCGCATTCTGCAGACGTAGCCGCGCACCGGGGGTACCCCCGCCGTGTAATTAAATCAAGTCAGCCCTGGGGGGCCCCCCTGACTGACCGGCCAGGCCCAGAAATAAACCCCGGCTGGACGGATGGACGGTGGGGGAGCAGCCACTGGAACTGATGCGGTCCGGTCGGGCCGCTTCTGGCCGGTTCTGCAGTAGGAAGTTGTACAAATTGTGTAATCTCATCCCGCCACCACCACTTCGTTCTGAATGCAAGCTTAACAACGTCACCAACTGTTACCGGCGACACCTGTTATTGCCCCAATAACGTTACACCTACTTGCGAAATCAGTTGCATTTATTATGTAGCTAGCTGGGAGTGACAAATACAGACGCTCTGCAACTGCGAAGCGTTTCATTTTCTGTATCACTGTATTGCCTCTTGCATTTTGTTCTTTCTATGTCCATTTTTGGTTGCCATGCGACGGAACCCATTCTCTAGCTTCTACCGCTGTTTCAAAGAAACTTAGTGTACCTTATAGAACGAGAACTGTGTATGCCCTGAGGAAGACCTCTGTAAGACAACCGAAACGTCGCTAATTTTAATACGTTGAATGTAAATTGGATGTTGCTTTCACATTGGACTACATCCTGCCATGAAGAGCGACGAACTGATTTTTTTTTTTTTTAAGATATGTTTTCAGTGTAATCACATACTTATTCCAGTACGACGCAAGAATGTATTTTGTTTACTAACCAATGGTGAGGAACGACATCGAGGGCTTTCCACCAGTAAACAACACGGTAGTCATTTGGGTTCTCTAGAGTCCTCTGAGATTCATGAACTAATACGGGAAGTTTAGTTCCAAATGGTCGGTATTTGTTAAATCCGTGCTGATTCCTCCATTCGGTCTCCTAGCAGATTTCTAACAAGGTCTCAAAATGTACGGTTCAAAAGAATTAGGAAAATGCCGGCCGCGGTGGTCTCGCGGTTCTAGGCGCGCAGTCCGGAACCGTGCGACTGCTACGGTCGCAGGTTCGAATCCTGCCTCGGGCATGGATGTGTGTGATGTCCTTAGGTTAGTTAGATTTAAGTAGTTGTAAGTTCAAGGGGACTGATGACCACAGCAGTTGAGTCCCATAGTGCTCAGAGCCATTTGAACCAATTAGGAAAACACCTGCGTTAACATCCAGAATATTAAATTTATTTGATAAATAAAGGTGGTACCTCTGGTCTTTTTGTATAGCTTGAGACCTTCGTTTGCAATGTGCGTAATACCTGAAGTCATTCGTCATCTATCAGCTATGTTATACATTGTAGTATCAGCTGACACCGCAAGAGGAAGTGGGTATCGGTGTACCTGTGTTCTCTAGTGAGATACACAGATGGAAGTTTCATTTGTCGCAGTTGTATTCAACCAAGCAAATGCAACGCATCATCTCACTTCGGTTCAGGTTGCGAGGGCAGTCTGTTAAATCCAGGAAGAATGGGCTTTCCGTCGTATGGCTGAAGATGCCAATGTTTCTCCATCTGTCATCCAGAGATTGTGGACACGCTGCAGGGAAACACGTCAATACACAAGACGGGTTCCAAAAGGTAGCCTACGTTTTACAGCCGCACATGAACACCGATATCACGCCATCTCTGCTTTCCGGCGTCGTACGGATACCACACGTAAAACGATTCTAGAAGGGCGACTGGAACCGCTTGTCCGATCCCACTGCAAGGAGCAGTTTACGAGAAAAGACTTCTTGATCATAATGCCTTGTTTTAGTACCCCAACTGACACAACAACATCTCAGCCCTTCCACGTCAACTGCCAACTTCGTCACTGCCGAAACGTGTTATTCAGCGATCGTACGGATCTTTTAGTTGCCCATGGTGCCCTTACCATCAGGCAATACATAAAACATATCCTGCTGGACCATATGGTGGCTGTTGCATACCGTGGTGGCACTGAACTCCATCTCATGTACGACGATGCCAGAGCCCATATGGTGGGCGTCACTAGGGATGTCTTGCGAAGTCTTGACATCGAGCTTGTTTGGGAGATGCTCGATAAACGTGTTTGTGGCCCTTATGTTTCACCACAGACTCCTAAAGAACTGTCAAGGGCTCTCACTGAAGGGTGGGAACGGATTCCACACGGTGACCTCCGTATACGCATGCCGCGTACGTTCAAGGTGGTGACAAGTGCTCACTGGGCGCATACGTGTTATTGAAGCTCTTGAAGTACAGTGAAAACCACCCAGAATGACAGGATGAATAATCGTTTCCACTTTGTGTTCGCCTCCTGTCGGACAATTCAGTTTTTGCTATGCAAATGAAGGAAGATGTAACGACGTTTTGCTGAGCACTTACTTTGTAGAAGTTACAGGTATAATTAGGTAACATGCTCAGTCGTCAATTATTGCTTAGTGGAGTATGGTAGACAACCAAAGCCATGTTTCACTAATTCTTTTGAGCAGTGTATTGTTCCGAGAACGACGCCATTGAGGTAGCTAGTTGCGTATAGGTGTTGCAGCTTCGTTCATTTACTCTTTCACAGTTAGTCTACCTCAGAAGTCTTCATGAAGAAGAGCGAGCAGGGATATGGAACGAATAAAATTCTATATTAAAAAGCAGAAGCAAGTACTTCAGGCAATCTGCGTAAGGTATGCCCACTACAAATGATGGCTAGTGACAATTTACTCTCAGTGACAATATTGTGGGAATTACTTATATATAGTTTAATTTATATTGGGAAAAAAGGATCTACGTTGAAGCAATCCGATGCTTCTCCTCTTGCAGAGCTGTTTTTATCCGCTGCTTGAAACTTATCGCTTACTGGTGTGGCGCTCCAATTACACACCCGAGACCAGCCCTGCAGTTCATGAGGCGCATTCCACTCAAAAATTAGTAGGATCAGAAGGGTAAGTAAAATAATAGCGAATAATAACAAGGGAGCCTAATAAATTTCTCAAACGATCTGAATTGATAATAATTGAAAATTTAATACTGGTCGCTTTGCAATGGCTCTTTCACTCACTCGGTTACATACCCACAGTGTGCTTCGAAGTGTACGGATGGTACCCATCGTGTAAACATTCGAAGCAGATATGCTTCCGGGTCCGAGAACGTCTAATAAATGCAATGCAACAATGGAGTTAGCAGCAGTTACATCAGTGACTCCAGACATTCTGATTAACTGCGCAAGGAATGGATAGTAAAGTAATCTTTTACTTTAATTTTTAATATCTATCCAACTTCTGCTTGATACATACGCGCGACGTTTGCACTAGAGAAAGGTGCGTAGTCCATATGCAAATTAATTTTACTTCTATTGCTGTGGTTTTGAATTTTGCATTTCATGCTAAATTAATACTCACAAGTACCACTAGTAAACATATTGACCTGCAAGTGTAAAAATGGCTAGATCTTCCAAGAAGCTTCTACTAGATGTTCCGTTACTAACCTTACGTAATATTCTAAGTGCGCGCTTATGCAGAATAACCATTTTCTTGTCTTTATATAGCCGGCCTGAGTGGCCGTGCGGATCTAGGCGCTACAGTCCGGAGCCGAGCGACCGCTCCGGTCGCAGGTTCGAATCCTGATTCGGGCATGGGTGTGTGTGATGTCCTTAGGTTAGTTACGTTTAATTAGTTCTAAGTTCTAGGCGACTGATGACCTGAGAAGTTAAGTCGCATAGTGCTCAGAGCCATTTGAACCATTTGTCTTGAGATACAATCCCCAAAAGATTAATGAATAGAATAGAATTGCGTGAGCGTATGCAAAGTACGCTACTCATCCCATCCATGGGTCAATATATAACAGCACCCAGAAATGCACAAGAATGCCTTTTTTAACAGCATATAAAACATAATCATTACCTTCCCATTAGAATAGAAGGACATTACCAAAGAGTTGTGTATACAACATTAGCAACAAAGAACGCCTACCATGTTGGTAAGGTTGACAAAATATATACTACCAAATTATATAGCAAAACATAACAAAGAAATAACATTAACAAGTGATGCAGAACCATAAAAAATGAAATACATTGTTTTACCTTATTTTGGTGCCATATCAGACAGAATAGCCGCTGCTCTTACTGTCGTAAGTTCGAATCCTGCCTGGGGCATGGATGTGTGTGATGTCCTTAGGTTAATTAGGTTTAAGTAGTTCTAAGTCTGACTGATGACGTCAGATGTTAAGTCGCATATTTCTCAGAGCCATTTGAAGCATTTTTTTGGTTAAAATCTTGTTATTACTTTATTTGATTGTCAACAATCTGCAAAACTGGTTGTAGCTAGTGATAATCGTTCTGTAAATTGTTCTCGTTACATTGTATTACGTTTTGTAGATAACTGAAAATGGCTTAACGCCGAAATTACAGTCGTTAAAAAAGGTTCTAACAGCTGGAACCCAGATGACAAAATAAATAAATAAATAAATAAAAAATAAAAAAGAGAGATTTCAACAAATTACCAGCAGTGATGCAACCTTGGTACATTAGCGATCTGGATGCCTAGGAACTTCACAAATGTCGCATCATAGAGAATGCGTGGACTGATATCTATTTACATCGTTTGAAATTGGGTGATACGAGCATCGTCATATTAATGCTTAAGCTGTCTGCCGTGGTCCACTTATAAGCCAGTTTCATTATTCCCTTGCTTCTGGTCGTATAAAGGTCTACGCCCTTTATCAGTATACGTGAATCTACACTGAACGTCAGTAATCCGATGGACTCACCAGTGTCTCGGATAAATCGTTTATCCAGGGCAAGAGTACGATTGGGCCAAGTGCTGAACCTTGTGGGACGCCATGGTTAACGTTCCTATTTAATGTTTCCCCACTCTAAAATTAGTCTTGTTAATGTATCTCTCCGTATTTTATTAGTAGTAATCAGAAATTCCATTCCGCGGAGAAAGTGACGCGCTCGACCCGGTTTGCCAGCGACGCCTCGTGGGCAGCCGCAGTGGCCGCGTGTGAGCCGCACCTCTATGCCGCCCCCCTGCGCCGGCGGCGGGCGCTCGCGTGTTATCTGTCAATGGCGCGCCATATGTTTTCATTACGCGGCGGCATTATTTGGCGGGGGATCCAGGAGGCTGACGCGGCCGCTGACAAATGAAACGGCGGGCCGACGTGGCGCCACCCGGCGTCGAGAGAGCCGGCGGCCGCCGACGCCGGCGCCGGCGTCGCGTGGGCGTCGCCAGTCGAGGCGGCTCAGCGCCCCCGTACTTCCGCGTCGCTGGTTTCGCGTAGGCTTAGGACGGCGGCGTGCTTCGCGGCAAGCGGATAGACTGACTCTTCTCCCGTCTTCCGTAATATCTCTCTCACGGAAACACCTAGACGGCCTACTGTTCTGCACTCGCAGGGTCACAGGTTTACCCTGGCGTAGAGAAACAACTGAAAGGTTTGGAAGCGAATGAAACATCCAATGCGGTTTTACGAAGAGTAATTTTCCGGCGTTGGCCCCTTGCATCGCCTGCATCTGTCGTGAATCTCTTGCATAGCACAAAGTCCCAAACGACTGGAAAAATCGCAGGTGACTTAATTATACGAGGGTCATTCCAAAAGAAATGCACACTATTTTGGTAAAAAATACAGTTTTCATTCTGCATGTGTGAAAGTTTTACATTGTGTAGATACATCCTTCCCGCTTGTTTTCAAACTTAGTTCAACCTGTTCCCGTGAGTGGCGCCGTCATAGCATGTCTTCAAGATGGCTGCTACACTTGACGTTCGTCACAAGCAACGTGCTGTCATAGAATTCATGTGCTGTGAAAACGAAACGAGTCAGTGGGGAAACATCCACAAGAGGTTGAAATAGGTGTATGTAGATGCTGCTGTCGATCGCAGTACAGGTGGGCAAGCCGGTTACGTGATGAAAGCGGGTACGGCAGTATTGAGGATTGTCGTCGCTGCGGCAGGCCTCGTACTGCACACCCTTCAGTTAACGAACTGGTGACTGCTGACAGACGCATCACAGTGAATGAATTGTCACGCTGCGTTGGGATAGGGGAAGGAAGTGTCTGCAGAATACTGAAAGTGTAAGCGTTAACAAATGTTTGTGGCAGGTCGGTTCCCAGGATGTTGATAGTGGTTCACAAAGAAACACAAAAAAAAAAAAAAAACGGTATGCAGCGAAATTTTAAATCAGTAAGAGAAAGGTGAAGATGAATTTCTTGGAAGAATTGTGACAGGTGATGAAACATGCCTCCATCATTTATCACCAGAGACGAAGAGGCCATCAGTGGAGAGGCATCATGCAAATTCACCCAAGTAAAAGAAATTCAAAACCACACCTTCTGCAGCAAATGTTATGGCTAGGATGTTTTTCGATTCCGAAGGACTCTGGCTTTTAGACATCATGCCAAGTGGAACCACCATAAATGCTGATGCATATGTGATGACACTCAAGAAACTTCATGCTCGACTGAGTCGTGCTCGACCACATCGGCAAAAGCAGGATGTTTTGTTGTTGCACGACAATGCACCGCCACATGTCAGTCATAAAACCATGGAAGCAATCACAAAATTCGAATGGACAACACTAAAACACCCGCCTTACAATCTTGACCTGGCTCCATGTGACTATCATCTCTTTGGGAAACTGAAAGACTCTCTTCGTGGAAAAAGGTTTGAAGATGATGACTCCCTTATGCACGCTGCCAAACGGTGGCTCCAACACGTTGGTCCAGAATTTTACCGAGCGATTATACAGGTGGTGGTTCCAAGATGGCTTAAGGCAATTGAGAGGGATGTAAATTACGTGGAGAAATGAAAATATTGTTTCTAAAGGATGTATCTACACACTGTAAAACTTTCAAACATGTAGAATAAAAGATGGATTAAAAAAATAGTGTGCATTTCTTTTGGGGTGACCCTCGTAAAAGAAGGATAAAAGAACGGACCCGCAAAATTACTGACCAATATCCCGAACTTGAGTTTTCTGCAGATTACTTGAACGTGTTTTCAGTTAGAATATAAGAAACTTTCTTGAGACCGATAATCTTACATCCACAAATCAGCATTGTTTTCTTAAGCATCGCTCTTGCGAAACTCAGTTTACTCTTTTCTCTCGTGATATGGTATGTATCATGGGCAAAAAGCAGATACCGTGCTTCTAGACTTGTGGAACGCATTGACCATTACAGGCTGTTAACGAAGGTAGGAGCATATGCAGTTCACAGATTATTTCGTAAGCTTCAAAGTTTCTTAAGCAATAGAACCCAGTATGTTGTCCTCGACAGCGACTGTTAATGAGAACCGGCCTTTGTGGCCGAGCGGTTCTAGGAGCTTCAGTCTGGAACCGCGACCGCTAATTTCGCAGGTTTGAATCTTGCCTCGGGCATGGATGTGTGTGATGTTCTTACGTTGGTTAGGTTTAAGTAGTTCTAAGTTCTAGGGGACTGATGACCTCAGATGTTAAGTCCCACAGTGCTTAGAGCCACTTGAACCATTTTTTTGTTAATAAGAGACTAGGGTATCATCAGAAGTGCGCCAAGGAATTGTGACAGGACCACTGTTGTTCTGTATATACATAAATGATTTGGAGGCCAGGGTGGGCAGCAGTCTGCGGTTGTTTGCTGACGATACCGCGAAGTACGGCAAGGTGTCGAAGTTGAGTGACTGTAGGAAGATACAAAACGATTTGGACAAAATTTCTAGTTAATTTTAGGAATGGCATAAAGTTGCAAAGCGCTATTAAATGGAACTAGCGCGTAAGATCTGTGGTAGGGAAGACGAATGGTTGATTTCGGTTTATTGGGAGAATTTTAGCAAAGAGTAGTTGACATGTAAAAGAGGCCGCATATAGGACGCTGGTGTGAACTATTCCTGAGTACTGCTAGAGTGTTTAGGGTTCGTAACAGGTCGAATTTAAGAAGATATTGAAGCATTTCGGTGGAGTACTGCTAGATTTGTCATTCGTAGGTTCGAACAATATGTAAGTGCTACGGAGATGCAAAGCAAATGGAAATGTTCAAATGTTCAAATGTGTGTGAAATCTTATGGGACGTAACTGCTAAGGTCATCAGCCCCTAAGCTTACACACCACTTCTCCTAAATCATCCTAAGGACAAACACACACACCCATGCCCGGGACCAGCCGCACATTCCATGACTACAGCGCCCAAGACCGCTCGGCTAATCCCGCGCGGCTCAAATGGAAATCCCTGGGGGAAAGGCGACGTTCTTTTCGAGAAATACTATGGAGAAAATTTAAAGAATCGGCATTTGGAGCTGTCTGCAGAACGATTCTACTGTTACCAAGATACGTAATTGTAAGGGCCACATAGATAAGATATGTTAAAAAATGACGAAATTCCTCCAGCTGTATTAAGGTGTTGGTTTTATTGGCAACTACTTTATTACTACATCATCTTCGGCCCATACTTGTTGAGAGCAAGTGTATGTGTCTAAAACTAGTAGTAGACACATATGGTTGCTGTCAACAAGTATAGCCTGAAGCTGATGTTGTAGCAACATCTAAAGTAGTTGCCAATAAAACCAATACCTTAATACAGCTGAAGGAATTTCGTCATTTTTAACATATATTATGCTAGTTGACGTCCCAAGTCGTCCGTTTCAATTATGGTTATACGAACATAGATAAGATTTGAGGTTCAGATGGTTCAAATAGCTCTGAGCACTATGGGACTTAACATCTGAGGTCATCAGTCCCCTATATCTTAGAACTACGTAAACCTAACTAACCTAAGGACATCACACACATCCATGCGCCAGGCAGGATTCGAACCTGCGACCGTAGCAGCAGCGCGGTTCCGGACTGAAGCGCCTATAACCGCTCAACCACTGCGGCCGGCTAAGATTCGTTAAATTGGGGCTCCTACAGCGGCATATAGACAGTCGTTTTTCCCTCGATCTATTTGCAAGTGGAACGGGAACGGAAATAACTAATAGTAGTACAGGGTACCCTCCGCCACGCACCGCACGTTGGCTTGGGAGTATATATGTAGATGTATGTGTTCCAGATCATTTCAATGAGATCTGGGTAGGTGCCAAGAATTAAGAAAAGTAATATGACATCAAAGAATGAGACAGTGACACAATATACCTGCGGACCCAGAGGTCAACAGACTACAAGGCATTGTTGAGGAATGCGCTACTACACTACCTGATGAAGAGAATCGAGACGACTGTTATTGGATTTAATCTAGGTATGGCCACCCTTCTCCTTTACAACAGCTTAAATTGCTTGGCACACTTACAACGAGATGCCAATGTCTGTGGAGGAACGGTAGCCTACTCTTCTTCAGTAGCCGGAACCAGAGAAATTGGTGATTATGGGCGCCAGGACTGTAGTGAAACAGACATTCTTATTTACTACACAGGCGCTCCATTGGGCTCAGGTCGGGACTCTGGACAGGCCAGTCCACCTCAGGAATCCTATTGTCCACTGCCAATCGCTTCACTTGTGCTGCTTTTGACAGGGTACACTGTAATGCAGATACAAGTATCACCGCCTCCGAGCTGTTCCCCTGTAGTATGTAGCAAGCAGAGCTGTAAAATGGCGCAGGCCGGTGTGGCCGAGCGGTTCTAGGCGCTTCAGTCTGGAATCGCGAGACCGCTACGGTCGCAGGTTCGAATCCTGCCTCGGGCATGGATGTGTGTGATGTCCTTAGGTTAGTTAGGTTTAAGTAGTTCCAAGTTATGGGGGACTGATGACCTCAGATGTTAAGTGTCATAGTGATCAGAGCTGTTTGGACCATTTTTTGTATAATGTCGCCGGCCGTTGTGACCGAGTGGTTCTAGGCGCTTCAGGTCAGAATCGCGCTTCTGCTACGGTCGCAGGTTCGAATCCTGCGTCGGTCTTGGATGTGTGTGATGTCCTTTCGTTAGTTAGGTTTAAGTAGCTCTAAGTCTAGGGAACTGATGGCCTCAGATGTTAAGTCCAATAGTGCATTTGAACCATTTGTAAAATGTCTTCATATCCTTTCGTATTTAGCGTTTCCTTAAGCGTAAGACAAGGGTCGCACCCTCACCATGAAAAACACCATAACACCATCTCCTTTGCAATTCATTATTGGCGCTACACATGATGGCAGTTGAGTGACTGTAAGAAGATACAAGACGATTTAGACAAATGTTTAGTCAATTTGAGGAACAGCCCTTCCTGCAGTCGCCAAAATAAAAAAAAAAAAAAGCTCGAATTGTGTTGCTCATCGCTCGAATTCACTCGCTTTCAGCGACATTGTTCTTCGCACCACTTCAACCGTCGCTCACTACTGACTGTGTACATCTGTCGCTTTTGGGGAGCTGTTCGATTATTATACCCCATTAATTTCGTCTAGGGCATTTGCGTTACTCTGTATTTTGTGTTGTACGTTTTAAGCATGTTACAGGACGACTTATATTCGTGAAGGTATCTTCGCAAAAGCAAAGGTAACTGGGCTAAGCAACCAAATAAATTACAGTTACGGTATTACTCTGTAAATCCTATGATTAATGATGATGAGCAATTCATTTATTATTAACTGCATTACAACGTAGATGTAGTGCAAAAAATTATTTAAACTACACAACTGGTTTCAACACTTAGCATCATCAACTATATTATTCTCTTCACTATAAATCTAAAACACAACTTTCATTATTTGTAAACACTTTGGAATATAAACTAATCCAATGAAAATATATCATATAAATTAATTACGTTCTTAGACCGTAATAGTGCACCCATTTATCGTACGCTCAGCAACCTAAATCACGCAATTTCCCCGAGCATCACTTTGTCAAAACTGTCATCATCATTTAACCATGAGATTTACATACAAATGATAGCACGTTCTTCGTTTGACACTTCTTTTATCTGGTTGTGGACACTGCCACAGTTTCGGCTGTATAGCCATTTTGAATTTATTTATTATCATCTTCTTTTAATTAGAATAGTAATGAATTACCTGAAAACGCTCATAGAGCCGAAATTTATGACGAACATGTTATCATTTAGACAATTCTACATGACTGTGACTCCCAAAATTACGAAAATTAATGAAAGCTATGTTGTCGGTAGTAACTGGACATTCGCAGCGGTAACCTATTTTTACTTTCGGTGGGAATTTTTGGGGGTTTTGTAAGTGGGCTTTCGATAAGATTCTACCACGGTAGTCGCTGAAACCTTCCTTCTAGTGTCAAACATGTTTCATTCAGTAGTTCTCTATTTATAGGCATATGGTTTGGCTTACACCTATTTTACTCTACCGACTGTTTCCTAAGAAGTTTCTATGTAGTGAGTATACACAATAGACCATTATTGAAGAGATTTAGAATGAAAAGTGTGTGTGTGTGTGTGTTTTTTTGTTCGTTTTTAATGGATCATCGATAGTGTAACCGTTAGCTACTGAAGTCGGTGTTATTACTGGGCTAGTGTCTGGTAAGAAATCGCACTGTTATAGAGGGTGGCCCATTGACCGTGACCTGACCAAATATCTCACGAGATAAGCACCAAAAGAACAAACTGCAAAGAACGAAACTTGTCTAGCTTGGAGGGGGAAACCAGATGGCACTATAGTTGGCCCACTAGGTGGTGCTGCCATAGGTCAAACAGATATCAACAGCGTTTTTTAAAATACGAACCCCCATTTTTTTGTTACATATTCGCGTAGTACGTAAAGAAATATGAATCTTTTAGTTGGACCACGTTTTTCGCTTTGTGATAGATGGCGCTGTAATAGTCACAAACACATGGCTAACAATTTTAGGCGAACAGTTGATAACAGGTAGGTGTTTTAAATTAAAATACAGAACGTAGGTACGTTTGAATATTTTATTTCGGTTGTTCCAATGTGATACATGTACCTTTGTGAACTTATCATTTCTGACAACGCATGCTGTTACAGCGTGATTACCTGTAAATACCATATTAATGCAATAAGTTCTCACCTCAATGCATTTGGCAATACGTGTAACGACATTCCTCTCTACAACGAGTAGTTTGCCTCCCGTAATGTTCGGACATGCATTGACAATGCAATGACGCATGTTGCCAGGCGTTGTCGGTGGATTACGATAACAAATATTTTTCAACTTTCCCCACAGAAAGAATTCGGGGAACGTCAGATCCGGTGAAAGTGCGGGCCGTGGTATAGTGTTTCGACGACCAACCCACCTGTCAAGAAATATGCTATTCAATACTGCTTCAACCGCGGACGAGCTATGTGCCGGACATCCATCATGTTGGAAGTACATCGCCATTCTGCTATGCAGTGAAATATCTTGTACTAACATCGGTAGAAGATTACATAGGAAATCAGCATACATTGCACCATTTAGATTCCTATCGATAAAGTGGAGCCCAATTATCCTTCCTCCCATAATACCGCACCATACATTAACCCGCCACGGTCGCTGATGTTCCACTTATGGCAGCCGTCGTTGATTTTCTGTTGCCCAATATTGCATATTATGCAGGTTTAGGTTACCGCTGTTGGTGAATGACTCTTCGTCGCTAAATCGAACGCGCCCAATAAATCTATCACGGTCCCGTAATTTCTCTTGAGCCCAGTGGCAGAACTGTACACGACGTTCAAAGTTGTTGTCATGCAATTCCTGGTGCATAGAAATATGGTACGTGTGCAAACGATGTTGATGTAGTATTCTCAACACCGACGCTTTTGAGATTCCCGATTCTAGCCCAGTTTGTCTGCTACTGATGTGTGGATTAGCCGCGACAGCAGCTAAAACACATACTTGGGCATCATCACCTGTAGGTTTCACATGTGGCTGAACACTTCCTGCTTCCTTAAATAACGTAATTACCCGGCGAAGGGTCCGGAAAACTTGGATGATGTCGTCCAGAATACCGAGCAGCATACATAGCACACGCCCGTTGGGCATTTTGATCACAAAAGCCATACATCAACACGATATCGACCTCTTCCGCAATTGGTTAACGGTCCATTTTAACACGGGTAATGTACCACGAAGTAAATACCGTCCACACTGGAGGAATGTTACGTTATACCACGTACTTATACGTTTGTGACTATTACAGAGCCATCTATCACAGAGCGAAAAAAGTGGTCCAACTAAAACATTCATACTTCTTTACGTACTACACGAACATGTAATAAAAATGGGGGATTCTATTTTTTTTTAAAAAACGCACTTGATCTCCGTTTGACATGTGGCAGCGCCATCTAGCGGGACAAACATAGCTCCATCTGGTTTCTCGCTTCAAGCTAGACAAGTTTCGTTCTTTGTAGTATTTTCGTTTGATGCTTATTTAGTGAGATATTTGGCACGGTCTCTATCAGTGGACCATCCTGTATAGCCATCATGACATTCTTCGTCGAGCGGCAAGGATATACAGTACAATCCGAATTACGACAAACATCGTTGTATTTTCCCAGGCCTTTTCGCGAGTGGGCTCCGAGTGTGGCGGTTGATCCGCTCTGGCTTATCGCCGTATAAGAGTGTTATCGGTGACCGAGGACGCATCTCCACGTCCCATCTGTGCAAACATCGCAATTTACGTGAGCAGCGCAGTCCGTCCGCGTGCGTTTGCGCGCTGCAAGGTGTAGCGGCGTGGCTCGTCAGCTGTCGCCCTCTTTGTCCGCAGACACCGTCAATATTTGAGCAGTCTGGCTGTGCGCGTCAATCATTCCGAGGAGCTGCCCGCCCTTCAACACGCTTATTGCTGTGTCCGCTCTGTCGCCTGTGGGGTAACGGAACCATCGAACACCGACACTGCCGGTGAATAGCCTCCAAACACAAATGGATGCTATCCGGCGGAACGACGTGTGAAAAGTAGTTCGTTAATCGAGAACAGAAAAAAGTGTCCCAAAAGCTTCTGAAGAGACAGCTTTAACAGAGCATGAACTAGAGGTAGAACTTCATCTTCAATACTTTAATGAATGAGAGTCTTCCCCTTCTGTCGTATCGAAACATTATTGTTGTGACATACAATCTGAATGTGGATGGTTCCATTCCTGGGAGGGCGGTTGAAATTTATAGCATCAGTTACGTTGATAATTTTCAGTTCAGGTCCGTCAACGCGAAGTGAATAGAACCAGTTTTACATGGCTATAGTTGTTTCGTCTCTTTTTTTGTTTTGGAAGGCATGCACGTGGTATAATTGGTAGATGATGCTCTGCTTGTGTGTTACTTTGCTGGTTTTAAAGCTGTTGTTGTGCTTTCAGTACATCGAATTTTGCTAGCACAGTAGTGTGTATGGGAACATACGTTACGAACTCCAAACAGTTCATTAAGCATGTATGTGTGTTCATATACTCAGTGCTGTACAATAGATGATCGATAGAATGAAAGCTGAAGAGCAACTTTAAAACCAGCAACCCATACGTAGAATAGCATTTACTACTACTAAATTTGTCGCAGATGATGCCTTCAAGAGATAAAGTCGAAAGGCGTATGGCTATGTACCAGGGACGTACAATAATTAATGCAACTCATCTTTTTTCTGAAAGCAGTTTGGTTTGATTTCATTTAGGATTACAATACGCCGTATTATTCACCAACCCTTTGGCTGCAAAACCCTCTGTTTGAACATAATCTACGTTCAATACGAGGGTCTTATTCTACATTACTGGGAGGGCTTGCATGCCAGTATGGTACCACTCTACTGCTCGATGTCTGAGCTAGCGTCTTATCTCTTCAATAACCTCCGTATCATCGAAGTACTGCTTCCCGCGGAGTGTATCCTCCATTGTGCTAAAAGATGGAAGTCAGAAGGTGCGAGATCTTGGCTGTAGGGTCGATGAGGAAGAACAGTCCAATGAAGTTATGTGAGCACCACCAACAGAGGCGTCCACTTGTGCAGCGAAGTGTTTGATTGTAAACCGTCGACCACCTCCAACAATTTAGGAGTCACGGCTGTTTGTGGTCGACAGGTAGGCTGGAGATCGGAGAGTTTTGCGCAGCCTTGTTGCAATGAAGACAGATGCGTCGTTTACCGGCTCACCGTGCTTTTTTTCACTGCCACTTCTCTGTAGATATAGTCCAAGCGCCTCTGAATGTCTGTACCAACATTTAGCTCTCTAACTTGAGCGCTCGTCCGTTACAGACGCCATTCTAAAGGTTACGTATAGCGCTAGCGCCTCTCGGAACTTCATGAAACTATAGGGGCTGACTGGTTTATTAGTTGGTTGATTTTGGGACGTGGAGTAACCAGCGGATAGGGAAGCATGGGGAAGGAAGTCGGTCGTGCCATTTCAAAGGAACCATCCCGTCATTTGCCTGAAGCGATTTAAGGAAATCAAGAGAAGCCTAAATGAGGATGGGTGGACTTGGATTTGAACCGCCGTCCTCCCGTGTGAGAGTCCAGTGTGCCACCACCTGTGCCAAGTGGGAGTACTTCACGATGTCATGCAACAGCTGCCGCATTTTTTCAACCGAAACTCGCTGAGAAAAAAATTTGTTGTAATATAAATGATGTATTAGATAACGACAGAATTTCCATGAGACTTTTGGCGGATGACACTATTTTATACAGACAAATAGCAACGCTGTAAAATTACTGCAGAAGGTTGACGTTTCGAGCAGAGATTGTCAATTGACGAAAATGGTTCAAATGGCTCAAAGCACTATGGAACTTAAGACCTGAGGTCATCATTCCCCTAGACTTAGAACTACTTAATTCTAATTAGCCTAAGGACATCACACACATCCATGCGCGAAGCAGGATTCGAACCTGCGACCGTAGCAGCAGCGCGGTTCCCGACTGAAGCGGCTAGAACTGATCGGCCATAGCAGTCGGCTGTTAATTGATCCTCAACATAAACAGATGCAATGTACTTCGAATATATAGACAGAAAGACTTTTTACTGGATCATTTCACGGTTACATTACAATAACCAGAGTTAGTTACTTCCGTAATATTTTAAAGAGAATGCGTAATAGCGGTTTGAAGTGTAGCGACTATATAGAACTAATCGTAGGTGTGTCACATGCCAGACTGACATTCACTGGTAGAATCTTCAGAAACTACGGTCCATTAACAGAAGAAGTAGCTTATAAACCAGTCGCTCGACCAATACTTTAATACTGTTCTTCTGTCAGGGAACCGTACCACATACGAATCATAGATCATATAGGATCCGCACTACATGCACTACGTGATCAAAAGTATTCGGACACCCCCGAATACATACGTTTCTCATATCAGGTGCATTGTGCTGCCACCTACTGCCAGCGGCCTCAGCAGTCATTAGAAATCGTGAGAGAGCAGAATCGGGCGCTGCGCGGAACTCACGGACTTCGAACGTGATATGCCCAAGGCAGGATTCGAACCTGCGACCGTAGCGGTCCCGCGGTTCCAGAATATAGCTCCTAGAACCACTCGGCCACCCTGGTCGGCTGAACAGTGGAAAAACATTGTATGTGCTGACGAATCCCGGTACACAATGTGGTGATCCGATGGCAGGGTGTGGTTATGGCGAATTCCCGGTGAACGTCATCTGCCAACGGTTATATTGCCAACAGAAATACTCGGAAACGGTGGTGTTACGGTGTGATCATGGTTTTCATGGAGGGAGCTGGCACCCCTTGTTGTTTTGCGTGGCACCATCACAGCACAGGCTTACAAGATGTCTTAAGCACCTTCTGGCTTCCCACAAGTACAATTCGGAGATGGCGATTGCATCTTTCAACACGATCGAGTACCTGTACATAATGGACGGCTTCTGGTGGAGTAGTTACACGACAGTAACATCCCTGAAAGGACTGGCCTGCCCAGAGTACTGACCTCAATCCTATAGAACACCTTTGGGATCTCACGGACCGACATCGACACCTCTCCTCAGTGCTGCACTCGGTGAAGAATGCCAATCCAGCACCTGATTGAACGTATGTCTGCGAGAGTGGAAGCTGTCATCAAGGCCAAGGTTGGGCCAACACCATACTGAATTCCAGCATTACCGATGGAGGGCACCACGAACTTGTATGTCATTTTCAGCCAGGTGTGCGGAAACTTTTGATCTCATAGAGTACGACTGATGGAGTGTGTAGAGAAGATACATTGAAGAGCAAGATCATGTAGTTAACTCGTAAGAAGAAATGTGCAGCCAACTCCACTGGCAAACGCAGCAAGAGAGACGTTCTGCACAACTTTGTGTTTCACTGTTGAGCATACGTTCCCAGAACAATCAGCCAACGATATGTTGCTATCTTCTACGTATTCTTCGTGAGAAGACCATTAAGATGAACTGATTAAATTGGAGAGATTTGAGCCCACACGAAGGCTTACCAGCTATCGTTTTTCTCTCGAAACACACGTGACTGGAACAGGAAAGGGAGAAGTGACTCTGGTACAGGTAACTTCCGAAGTAGATGTCGATGCAGTAGATGTAGGTATAGATACTAGCAGCAGAAATTATAATAATTCCATTTAAAAAATCGAAGACAATACCGAAATCTCTCTAACTAATGTAGATAATAAAAGCGAATTTCAATCGGTCATAAGGACTTTTTCCAATTCATTTAAATGAGAGCGTAATTACAGTATCTTAAAGGGAGTTGTAATGCCCTACTCCGACAATGTTAAATTTAGTGACTTGACTTCTTTGTATTTCACGGACCACTGTGCCATTGCCATGATACTTTAACAGGTCATTAAACTCTATATTCTGAGTCTAATGAACTGCGATAATTGCATTGAGTGATTGCTTTCGGAAATACAATTTTTTAATACGGTTAAAATTTTGTGTACTTTTTTGTGCGTTATCCTAAATAATTGCAATTATACATAATGTTATGTTCTTCTTTTACTTCAGCAGAATCAGGATATGTATCTTATTACTTCCTGAAAATTTGAATACTCTACTCGAAGTGGTTTCCGACATTTAGGGAAAAATGCAACAGGGAATAAAAACTTTCAGGTACGGTTTCTAGAGTTTCAAAAGACTGTAACACACTTAACATATGCTTAATTTTTTATTTTTAGTCACTCAAAAGCATCCTGGAACATACTGTGTATCATCCTCTTGAACATTTTCCAAGTTTTTTCTTCTTTTTTTCTCTCTGGACTCCTTAGTGATCAACTGTGCAGCATACTCTGCCTTATCACTTCGGATCTTGTCCATGCGTTCAAGTTCTCTGATGCAGTTTTAGTACTGACATCGCTGTAATTTGACCATGAATCAGGTCCAGGAGGGCAAAGGTGGTGTACTGGTAATTTATCAGTTGACAGTCTGTGAAAGAGGTGGCCTATACTGCATGTTTTATTTTCAACAAATCCTCAGTATTACATATTTTAATGGCCATCCCATAATACCTCTCTTGTTCATCAATTATTTTGTCTGTCAGCTTCCGTCTTATAGTTTTACCATCAGAAAGTTTCTTCTCTCTCTGACTTTGTTTCATCTCCCTCAATCTGGTGTCCATCCTCTTCTGGACATGGCCTTTATAACACAGCAATCCACAGCTTTCTATATAAAAAATTACCGATTTTGTTAGATCTTGAAGTAATGTCCGTAAAAATTTTAATATTTTCAACTGGTGTAGCTTACATGTAAAAAATAAATTAAAATACTTCCCATGTTAGTTTATAAGTGATGTATATAATTTTATTCGGAGAACTGCAAATTTTATAATGTGATAAGAATCCGAAAATATGAAAAAAAAATTCTGTTCTAACTCCCCTTAAGATGTTCAGAAAATTTCTGAAGGAAATGGCTTACGTGACCACTGTATATTATATAGATATGTGAGCTGCTCAAGTTAGGGTGTTACGTTTTTTGGATCAGTGAAACACCTGCTATCTCCACGGCTATTAAGTGGGACACAACCGTACAAGGGTACGACAACGAATATTTACGCTTGAAAATGGTGTAACACCGAAATTGCAGTTGCAAAATAAAAACGTTTTGAGGCATAAGCGGTAAATTGCATCCTCTGAATTTAAGGTATTGAATTTTTCTGTTGTGTAATTGCCGATAATCAGAATTTAAGAATGCATTGCCTCACAGAAAATATCTTGCAGTGCGCAGCGTCGATGTCATGTTCTTTGTACGTTTGGTTTATGATGTTGCAGCCAGACGCAAGGCGTTCCGCAGCACCGGCAACTGACCGCTTTGGCGAATTCTAGGGCTGTCGCATACCGTATGTATTCGTTACTGTGTGAAAAAGCTGCCACGGCTCTGGAAGCACCATTTCGTTTCTAGAATGTTTACTTATGCGCACACAGTTCGTGTCTGGGTCGGGCCGGGTCGTCAGTTTCCCTCTTTCTCCCGGTCGTTATTTCAAGGGGCTTCCCCGCACGCTTTGTGACATCTTGGTTGTCTCACATTCCTTCGGATCGGCCAGAATCAGCAGTATTCGTAATCCTCCGGTGCCTTACGCCCATAAACGTTTCGCACTAGCAGTAGACGGGATGATTGGATTGTTCGGAAGCTGTATGTCTCTGACAGACCTACCGCGGTTATTGTGGTTATAATTCTTGGAGGTATTCTACCGCGTCAGAGTATAAAACATTTTGATTATAATCGTCTTGACACTACCCTGTGGAAGCATAAGTAGCTATTTACACCTAGATTACTTTTTAACAAAACGCTCAATTCAACTGTAAAATTAAAATGTGATCGGAAGTGAATAGAAAGATTAGTTTTATTTTAGAACAATCCCTTATATTACACATACCAATTCACTGAATTGACATTAATGATCGATTATTATATTTCAAGTTGGGTAGTGCAATCATCACGCAGTAGAAAAGACAAACTTTAAGCTCTTTCGGAGAAGAACCATTAAACGAATAAAAATTTAACTTATATCGAGAGTCATAAACAGTTAGAGGACAATGCACCACGTATTTTGAAAAGAACTGCTAACGGGGCTTCGATCAACCTGTGGTCATTTATTTCCATCAGAGCTGCGACACCTACAATAAGTTTCCACTCTATTATTTCCGTTGTCTCCAAATCGGCGGTATAGAAGCGTAGGAGGAAGTGATACCAGTGCTTCTATGGTACAGTCTCATGGCCGAAGTAGGAACAAAACAGGGCAACCATTTATCCTCCTTACACGAGGCATCACAACAACGTTTCACCAGGCAACGCCGGTCAACTGCTGTTTGTGTATGAGAAATCAGTTGGAAAGGTTCCTCATGTCAGCACGTTGTAGGTGTCGCCACCGGCGCCAACCTTGTGTGAATGCTCTGAAAAGCTAATCATTTGCATATCACAGCATCTTCTTCCTGTCTGTTAAATTTCGCGTTTGTAGCACGTCATCTTAGTGGTGTAACAGTTTTAATGGCCAGTAGTGTATCTTCCTACATATAGAGGGGTGCAGGTAATGCGCAAACCATTTCTTCCGATTGTCCTCGTACAGCAGTCCTCTGTCCAAGAGAATAAGGTCGAAATTTACCACTTTCAAATTTCGACGAACTTCCCGCCGACATCGCTGAGTACGACACTACGAACAAAAGTAATAACGTACAACAGTAAAAACAAATAACTATAAGAACAAATAAAATAATAATAACGCCCACACACAGAAAGTCAGAGGGCGCAACGATCGGACAGGTCAGCAAGTTGACTGCAATTGAACCTCAGCTGCAGTCAGGAAGTGTTGTGATGGTGGAGTGAGCTTTGGAAAGTTCGGGAGTTTTCTGCAGCGGCAGGTAGCTACTGTTCTCGCTATCAATCTTAAAGCACTTTTTGTGTGGGTCCTAGGCTGTAGTTATGCAGACACGAGGACTCACCGCGCCGAGGAGGACGTATCCCAGCTCCTGGGCCAGCGCGCCGGCCGCCCCCGGCCCACCCTCGAGCCGCACCACCCACTCGTTGCTGAAGTGCAGCGCGTTCTGCACGCCGTCGTGCGCCAACCCGGCGCCAGCCAGCACCGCCAGCAGCAGCTGCACCCACATCGCCATCTGGAAGCATTACGGCACCCACGTAAACAGCCGGTACGTTCCTTGCCCAGCCTCACACCAGTGCTACAGGGTGGTCCGTTGATGGTGACCGGGCCAAATATCTCACGAAATAAGCATCAAACGACAAAAACTACAAAGTAAGAAACTCGTCTAGCTTGAAGGGGGAAACCAGGTGGCGCTATGGTTGACTCGCTAGGTGGCGCTGCCATAGGTCAAACGGATACCAACAGCGTTTTTTTTTTTAATACCAACCCCCATTTTTATTACATATTCGTGTAGTACGCAAAGAAATATGAATGTTTTAGTTGGACCACTTTTTTCACTTTGTGATAAATGCAATGTAATAGTCACACACGATCGTGTGAAACCCAGCTCGCGCTATTCGTCCACGAGACTCAGTGGTCCATAGACACGGGTTCCCAGGTAGATGCAGAGCTTCTTGACTTTCACAAGGCGTTCGATACAGTTCCAACAGTCGTTTGATAAACAAAGTAACAGCATATGGACTATCAGACCAATTGTGTGATTGGATTGAAGAGTTCCTAGATAACAGAACGTAGCATGTCATTCTCAATGGAGAGAAGTCTTCCGAAGTGTGACTGATTTCAGGTGTGAAGCAGAGGAGTGTCGTAGGACCGTTGCTATTCACAATATACATAAATGACCTTGTTTATGACATCGGAAGTTCACTGAGGCTTTTTGTGGATGCTGCTGTAGTATATCGAGAGGTTGTAACAATGGAAAATTGTACTGAAATGCAGGAGGATCTGCAACGAATTGACGCATGGTGCAGGGAATGGCAACTGAATCTCAATGTACACAAGTGTAATGTGCTGCCAATACATAGAAAGAAAGATCCTTGATCATATAGCTACAATATAGCAGGTCAGCAACTGGAAGCAGTTAATTCCATAAATTATCTGGAAGTAGGCATTAGGAGTGATTTTAAATGCAATGATCATATAAAGTTGATCGTCGGTAAAGCAGATGCCTGACTGAGATTCATTGGAAGAATCCTAAGGAAATGCAATCCGAAAACAAAGGAAGTAGGTTACAGTACACTTGTTCGCCTACTGCTTGAATACTGCTCAGCAGTGTGGGATCCGTACCAGACAAGGTTGATAGAAGAGCTAGAGAAGACCCAACGGAGAGCAGCGCGCTTCGTTACAGGATCATTCAGTAATCACGAAAGCCTTACGGATATGACGGATAAACTCCAGTGGAAGACTCTGCAGGAGAGACGCTCAGTAGCTCGGTACGGCCTTTTGTTCAAGTTTCGAGAGCATACCTTCACCGAGGAGTCAAGCTTCATATTGCTCTCTCCTACATGTATCTCGCGAAGAGACTGTCAGGATAAAATCAGAGAGATTAGAGCCCACACAGAGTCATACCGATAATCTCTCTTTCCACGAACGATACATGACTGGAATAGAAAGGAGAACCGATAGAGGTGCTCAAAGTACCCTCCGCAACACACAGTCGGGTGGCGTGCGGAGTATGGATCTAGATGTAGGTGTAGAACGTATAAGTATATGCTATCACGCAACATTCCGCTAGTGCGGGTGCTATTTGCTTCGTCATACATTACCCGCGTTAAAATGGACCGTTTACCAATTGCGGAAAAGGTCGATATCGTGTTTATGTGTGGCTTTTGTGATCAAAATGCCCAACGGGCGTGTGCTATGTATGCTGCTCGGTATCCTGGATGACATCATCCAAGTGTCCGGACCGTTTGCCAGATAGTTACGTAATTTAATGAAACAGGAAGCGTTCAGCCACATGTGAAACGTCAACCACGACCTGCAACAGATGACGCTGCCCTAGTATGTGTTTTAGCTGCTGTCGCGGCTAATACGCACATCAGTAGCACACAAACTGGGCTAGAATGGTGATTCTCAAAATCGTCGGTGTTGAGAATGCTACATGAACATCGATTGCACCCGTACCATATATCTATGCACCATGAATTGCATGGCGTCGACTTTGAACGCCGTGTACAGTTCTGCCACTGGGCACAAGAGAAATTAAGTGACGATGACAGATTTTTTATACGCGTTCTATTTAGCGACGAAGCGTCATTAGCCAACAGCGGTAACGTAAACCGACATAATATGCACTATTGGGCAACGGAAAATCCACGATGGCTGCCACAAGTGGAGCATCAGCGACCTTGGCGGGCTAATGTATGATGCGGCATTATGGGAGGAAGGATAATTGGCCCCATTTTATCGATGGCAGTCTATATGGCACAATGTATGCTGATTTCCTATGTATGTTCTACCGATGTTACTACAAGATGTTTCACTGTATGACAGAATGGCGATGTACTTCCAACGTGATGGATGTCCGGCACATAGTTCGCGTGCGGTTGAAGCGGTATTCAATAGCATATTTCATGACAGGTGGATTGGTCGTCGAAGCACGTTCACCGGATCTGACGTCCCCGGATTTGTTTCTGTGCGGAAAGTTGAAAAATATTTGCTATCGTGATCCATCGACAACGCCTTACAACATGCGTCAACGCGTTGTCAATACATGCCCGAACATTACGGAAGGCGAACTACTTGCTGTTGAAAGGAATGTCGTTACACGTATTGCCAAATGCATTGAGGTTGATGGACATTATTTTGAGGAATGATTACATTAATGTGGTATTTACAGGTAATCACGCTGTAACAGCATGCGTTCTCAGAAATGATAAGTTCACAAAGGTACATGGTTCACATTGGAACAACGGAAAGAAAATGTTAAAACGTACCTACGTTGTGATTTTAATTTAAAAAACCCACCTCTTCGTTTAAAATGGTGAGCCATATGTTTGTGAGTATTAAATCGCCATCTATCACAAAGCTAAAAAAGTGGTCCAAGTAAAACACTCACATTTCGCTACGTACTACACGAATAAGTAATAAAAAATGGGGTTTCCTGTTTTAAAAAAACGCAGTTGATATTCGTTTGACCTATGGAAACGCCATCTATTTCGTGCGATATTTGGCCCGGTCACGATCAATGGACCACCATGTATAGCTCGACCCATATCGTAGAGGCCCTCCACTCCAGCACTACTTGCATGATATTCTTATCGTCACTACCTCCAGTATCTACAACAGCTCTTCTCTATCCTCCTCCACAGTGGACATACTCAAACATCGTACACGATGGTGGATTGGAGTCCAAAACTCCATACTATTCCCCCTAACCTGGGCGCTGTTGCCTTCCCAAGTTTCGCCATTGCCTCCAGTTCTTGAACTTCATGCACTCCGATACATTCCCTCACCAATATCCTGTACCAGTTTATTATTTCCCACGTCTCTTCAAACACTCGGAACTCCTTCACCCGCTTTTGGCGTCCCACACCCTGTGGAGTTCTGTAACAACTCCCTATACGATACGACATAGCATTTGCAAGTGACCTTCTTTTGGTATGAAATTGCAAAACTTATTCATCAGATACGTATATGGCAGGTTCTTTGTGCGGAATTTTGCTAAATAACTACGTAATATTTTCTTCTATGTTTAATTCCATTCATTCAGTATTTTAAGATGCAACTTAAACGATGCGTAAACGGCTGTGTGGGTCTCTAATCGACTTAAATAAATACAGCTACAGCGTACTATTGGGCTTTTCATTCAGTTTCATATTTTAATTTGTTTTAACACCTGTTTTTAAACACCTACTGCACTGTACAAATTGTCAGTCATGTACGTTATGAACTATTGGTTACCCTACCATTTTACTCTCCACGTAAAGGTGTCAAACTATCCTGTCCGTGCATATCTGAAATCCAGCCCCTGTCCTACCTCCGACATCCTCCCTCCTAACAATTACCGACACTCATCCCGTATTCTTTCTTGTGTGACCTCCATTCCACCTGCGTACAAATCCTACAACTAGGAAATTATATTAGGAGGCCACAGAACCATCATACTTACAGATCCCAAGATTATACACATCATCATTTTGTCGATATTAAGATAATAGTTTCTATTGCTGTATTTATGAGATCGTTGTTATTGCAGTTTCCCCCCTACACACCCTAGGAAGGAACGGAAGTTACAGTTAAATAAACAAAAAGATGCAGCCGAATATTTGCCAACACATCTTACGATCCCCACACCGCCTTTTCTTGTCTCTTTTTTAACAGTTCTCCATTCGCTTTCTCTCAAGTGTAACACTGTCCATCTTATTCCCACATCAGGACTTTTCCTTGATTTCCATCCCTTCCATCACCATAGTCCTGTTTCGATGTTGTTTACCTCCATCCAGAAACCCACGAATCCTACCTCCACTGTCCACACTAAACATGTGTCCAGCTGTCAATCAACCAACTCCATTACCACCTTACAGGTTCCACCTCCATATACCCACTCGAGCTTACTTCTGTTACCGCATCCACCCTGTATTTTTAGTGTGGTGTAGTGCTCCGTATGGATCGTCTACACATGCACCGGAATTTGTTCTTAACAAATAAACAGTTTTAATACCACACATGCGCAAATTTCCTTTCAATTTCTTTTAAGAAATAGCAAATATATATTACATCTTCTGTACATACTAAAGCTATCTATGTTTTACAAATATTTTTTTCCTGAGAAGCGTCAAACAGAACTACTGACAGGCTACTGCTGGTTGTGGTGGTTGAAGGAACAAATCTCGCCGCATTAGAAATGCGTAGCAAATATTACTAAATGTCATATCGTAACGAGAGAAATGATTCTGTATGCATGCCGGCCCGCGTGTGTGACAGTCGGTAGTCAAACAAGATACCGGGGCCAGGTAACCCTTCCGTGTGCAGATGGACACTATATACGAGGTCTGTTCAAAAAATTCCCGATCTTTGTCCACAAATTTTCTTGCTCTTGCCTTTTACTTATCGTACATGTTCTCCTTCGGAACAGTCTCGTGCACAATTGCTACACGGCTCCCACCGCCGGTTCCAGGAAGCAGTCTTGGTACGCATCTCGCTGGATCGCGCCAAGCGACGTCGGCAGATTTTCCTTTATCTCGTCTGTCATTGCAAAACTTCGTCCATTCAACGGGGTTTTCAGCTTTGGAAATAAGAGAAGTCCTAAGGAACAATGTCTGGCGAGTTCGTAGGATGAGGCGCCACAGTGATTTAACAGTTGAAGGTCTTTCAGGTCTTGCATCATGAGCAGTGGGACGAACTTAGCAGCAACACGATACATTCCAAGATACTGTGTCAGGATTTCGTGACATGATCCAACTGAAATGTTACATTCTTCTGCAATTTCTCGGACAGTCAGTCTTCGATTACGATTTCGTTGGCGTTCCTGACATGCGAGTCGTCGATAGACGTCGAAGATCGTCATGAACTAGGGTCATCTTTTAACTTCCGTCCGGCCGTGTTTAAACCCCTCTAACCATTCGTAACGCAGAGTATAGTTCAAGCACCCATCGCCGTTGCGTTCTTGCATCGTTTGGCGCATCTCTGTTAACGTTTTCTTGAGTTTCACGCAAAATTTAATGCAGATGCTTTGCTCCTCTAACTCTGCCATCCCGAAATTCGCAAACTGTGCAACACAACGTTGTACTCACTACAGCACTAAACACTAACTAAACATACAACAATGTAACTTCCTATAGCTTCACGCTAAACACAGGCGAGTACAGGATGGTCAATCGCATTTTGACAAATATTTCGTAATTTTTTGAACAGATCTCTTACTTCTTTGCGGCTTATCAAACACGCCAGGAAGTAGCACACTCGACACCTCGCCATCCGTACAGACTGTCGAAGTCAATGGAATATCAAGAAATTTTCCAGTGTGCTTAATGGAAGGACAGCAGTACGATTTAGAGAGACAATCAAACATAAATTGATCACACGTCGAGGGAAGGACATTCAGTTTCATTACCGGAAATACAAAGGGCAGTGACGCCTCACAGCAGCACCTGATCGATCAGTAAACACATCAACTATGAGAAGACGATGATAGACATTGGTGGACACGAAGCAACTGTAAATTAGGTAATGTTTTATGATATTCATTGGAACAGTACTGAACAGAGACGGTCTATCTTTGTCTCAGAGAGTTAGAATAGCGGAATAAAAGGGAATAGCAGGAATAGATTACTGCTTGGTACTTGTCTCTTGGCGCTACAGTCTGGAACCGCGCGACCACTACGATCGTAGGTTCGAATACTGCCTCGGGCATGGATGTGTGTGATGTCGAAAAAAAAAAAATTCAAATGGCTCTGAGCACTATGTGACTTAACTTCTAAGGTCATCAGTCGCCTAGAACTTAGAACTAGTTAAACCTAACTAACCTAAGGACACCACACACATCCATACCCGAAGCAGGATTCTAACCTGCGACCGCAGCGGTCGCGCCCAGAACCGCTCGGCCACCCCGGCCGGCTGTGTGATGTCCTTAGGTTAGTTAGGTTTAAGTAGTTCTAAGTTCTAGGGGATTGATGACCTCAGAAGTTGAGTCCCAAAGTGCTCAGAGCCATTTTTCAACTTGTCTCTTGTACGGTAGGCGAAGTGGCTTGTGAGTGGTTGACAGTGTGGATGGTTGTTTAGTAAGGCCAAATGGCCAGCGGTTAGCACAGCGAGTGATAGTAAAGCACTTGTGTCTAATAGAGATCTTTTCTAGTAATTATTGAAAGCATAACACATTCTGATAAGGAGATTTGTTCCGACACCTCATTAAGTGATTTGTTCGTTAGAACAATAAATTGGTTAAGGAAAGAGCAATAACATATTACGTCAGGAAACCATTACTGCCAACTCAACCGGTGTTCTGCAACGTAACCTCTTCCAACCTACGAGGTTTTCTCCCTCTCATCTCCGTTATAAAGGTCGATAACAATGCAAACTAAACGCACAATGTTTTTAACGTCCTGACTGCGCCACGCATGCGTAAGGAACCAGGATGCTACAAGTTATTTGCAGCCCATACCACTGTCACGTTTCCCTTTTCTGTTCCAGTCGCGAAAGGTCCGTGAAAAGAATGATTGGTGATACGCCTCTAATTTTCATATCTTGATCTTTCCGTGAGATATACGTAGGACAAAGCAATATGATGGTTGACTCTTCTGGCAATGTACGCTCTCGAAAACTTTAACAGTAAACCACAGTGCTATGCCGAACGCCTGTCTTGCAGTTTCTGCCACTGGAGTTAACTGAGAATCTCCGTGACGTTTCCACTCTTTCTAAGTGAATGTGTGACAATATATGTTGCTCTTCTTTGGATCTTCTCTGTTTCCTCTAGCGGGCTGTTACGATCGCAGAGTGACGAACAGTATTCAAGTACTGGATGAGGGTATTGTATGCTACCTCTTTTGTGGGACGATTACACTTCCTGAGGTTTTGTCCAGTGGATCTCAGTCTGGTATTTGCGTCACCTGCGATTACTTTTATGTGCTCGTTCGACTTTGAATCGTTCCAAAAGCATAATACTAGACACTTTATGGATGTAACTGTTTTCAGTGAGTACCTTGCAGTCGTGTGCTCACAAAATAGTGCATCTTTCTGCCTATTTATGCGCAATAGAGTAGATTTCTTTACATTGAGTGTCAACTGTCAATTTCTGCACCAACTGATAGTGAAATATTATTAAAAGCAAAAGAATAGTTTAAGTACTCGTATAGAATGTTGAATTTAGTTACTTTTTTTTCCTGCAGTATGAAAGGTTTAATGGTTGCTCACAGTACTGTCGGTTTTTAAAAATAAGAAGTTATTGCCTCTGGAATTTTGCTGTAGAAATGATTATTATAACGGTGTTTTACTACAAATTTAGCTGAATATGTCGATCTCCATGATCTTTCATGTCTTTCAAATACTCCATCACCACCTACAGATTTAGAGATCTAGCAGTATGATACTGTAATTCTGCAGCATTAATTTATGCATGTTAGTGGTTGCTGAGTTCCGTGGATGTGGATTACATTACTTGAAGAAGTACAGCAGCCAGACACTTTTTGTACAGCTTTGTTTACACCAACCTATTATGGCATTCTGTATAAAGTTAGCATGTACAGAAATGAAAAGGCGCTTTATTTCTTCAACTAATTACTTGTTTGAGTTGTAAACGATCTCATTCAAGGATAGACTGTTTTTTCCCACAAAGACATGTATATCTATCTGACTTCATTTAGAAACAGCACCTTTGCAAGTGTTTGACGTGGATTTCATGTGGTAGAACAACTAACTTTGGCAAATTCTGTGAGTATATCATGCTCACCTACTTACCAAAAAAAAAAAAAAAACGTAATACGCTATTCTTCACGTTGTGCGATTTCCGTTGTACAATGGCGCAGATTCTAACCAGTGCTAGATATCTTTCATAGGATTTCAGTTGCTGAAATGAATCATGAATTTACAACTAAAGGCATTCACGGAAGAAGATTATCACTGAAAGCATATAGCACGTTTCATGTCTCATTGAGTTTAGGAGTCAATATAATTTCAGGAAGTGCCTGATTCCTTATTTTCATATTTAAAAGAAATGCCGTCTTTATAATTATATCAGCATACCACTGTTTTACTCCCCGTAGAAATGCAGTTCAGGCAGAAATCTTATAAACGTCTACCTGTACATATACTAGGTCCTACCAGATACTACTTTTTCATAGACAACAACGACATTTATACAAAGTTCGATGTCAGGCATTAAAACTGCCAGTTAACTAGTATTCAGCATCAGTATTTTAGTTAAACTCAAAGCAACGAACGAAAGCATACCTAAGATTGTCTACGACTCAGCGTTAAGGAGGTCAAGATCACATCTTCAGCTGAAAAATTTATTTATCAAGTTATTTACGGATATACACTTCATATGAACGTTTAGACTCTACTAGGTGCAGTAGGAACCAAATAGAGAACTGTTTGGAAATCACCGACAGTTTGGATGTTATCTATAAAGACCTCGTCTTGAGCTGCATCTATACTGGCCGAAAAACTACTGATTTACAGAAAGAAGACATATGTTTCACAAGATAATCCTTTGATATGGAACACAGAATTTATTAGAATTCCTCGTGGCTCTCTGAAATGTTTGGATCTGATAGAAAACTGCAGACTGTAGGGAAAGTGTCTATTGTTCGTGACCAACATAATTGAGAGTGTCCCAAGAGCATAGATCCGGCGATAGAAACAGCTTTTTAGAATGGAACTGAAACTGGTGTTTACAGCCAATGTATTTCTTAAGGATGAATAATATCAAAATGTAGCTATGTAAGCCATTTTAATGAAACTGTAAACTGAAGTTACTGATACGAAGTAATTTATTTCGGAGAGCAAATTGGTAATTCTTTCTAGTCTCGGTCTCAAAGGATTGGCAATAAAGTGATATGTAAAAATTTGGCAAATCCTAACAACTAACTTTATTCGAAGCTTAATTTAAAAAATTCATTTATTTAAGATATGTCTTTATGCGACTTACTCTCGTTAAGCTTATGTCGTTAAAGAGAAATTCCACCCGTAAGGTGTAGAGTGTGTTACCTGAGTAAGTTTACGGCGATAGAACTGTCAGGAAGGCTCGGTGTGCAAAGCTGAATAGCACAAACTGTACTGTCGTTCGACGAGTAACAGCAGCAGCATTAAGTCATTTATGTTATACTGGTTTTGTCGGCTTTGCTACCCAAGCTACTTTATGACGCACGTCGAGAGGTACAGGCGTGGAGAATACAGTAACCTCTTCACGAACTACCTACGTCAACGCGTCTCGTTATCAGTTCTCTGCAAACAGGACATTCTCCGACTATGGTACAATGCAATCATAAAACCAGAAGTTTTTGTATGTTAAAAGCATGAAACTACGTGGCACACAGTTACTTGGATGATTCTACAACGCGTTCCATCAATAGCAGAGTGGACTTTCAGGGATTTCTATTCATTGTGAAGCGTCCCAAGAGACATGAATATCGCAGAGTAACATCAACTGAATGAATTAGAAAGAAATAATTCACTGTAAACAATGGTTAGGATGTAAATGGTGTAAAGAATTATTTATACAGGAATGGAAATTAAACTGTCACCATTCGCCCTTGCACACTGTGTAGGATGGAGAAAACTATCTAGTAATAAGGTCAGGAAAGTAACGACAGTAGGAGGTCTTAAGTTTAACGACCTGTTGGCAGCAAGGTTATTAGAGAAGGAGCGCACACTCGGCCTGGTTAAGGAAGCGGAGGGAAATCGGTCATGCCCTTTCAAAGGAACCATCCCTGCAGTAAGGAATGAGTAGGGAACGTCGAATCGAACAATATTTCACAGGTACCTATACGTCGACATCCACCGTTGTGAACCTATGAAGGTTAAACAACCGCCAATCAGCAACAAGTTGGTCTGGCAACCGAACGTTCTTGTATGCGTGTGCCACTGCGAATATTCCCGGGTAATTTGCTGCTGTATTGTAATGCGTTGGTTGTGCTTTGTAACTGTGTTACGGGCAAGACATGTTCTGCAAAAGACATTATTTCAATAATTTTGTTTCTTTTTTCTTTTTAACCAATGTCATAGTTCATGTTTACTGATGTACAGTACTTATTAGTATAAAAGTTCGTTCATGCTCTTTGTCTACTAACAAAAACTGAAACAAGTGCCCTTTTTCGCTTCTGTTTTAGGGCGCAAAAACAATTAGGGTCATAAGCGCAAATGTCAGAACTATGAAGCACGAAGAAGAAAAAGGAGTTAAAAACGACTACGTGTTCAGCCCAATCGACGGAAGGAAAGACAGCTAAAGACAGGGACTTCGAGAAAGGTCCATAAAATATTCCACGGAGAAACGAAGGTCCTCAACTAAAGATTAAATGTCATTCGCCATAGTGCTACGATGGATAAAAAGCATGAGTAAGACGCGTCGACAGCCCGTGAGTCATTCGCTAAAACCGACGATAACTCAGATGGCTAACATAAATAAGAACGTCAGTTGTTAAAAAAATGGGCATTCCGTCAGGAAATGGTGGACCGTCAAAGATTGAGGGCAATGAACACAAAGTGGACTGGGAGCACAGCGTAACAAATGGCGTTGGCTAAAAAGACAGTGCCTAATATGCAACCTAGCTAAAACTATCTCCTCTGGCCGAGAGAAGGTAATCCAAGCCGCTGGGAGTACATTAATTCCCCGGAACTTGTTACCATTGGTGGAGGACCAGTGGTATTGCCAAAGTGACATCACCTGCTGTCAGATGACAACACAGAGATCATTGGAGGGAATGGTAGAGCTAGCGGGTTGAGGTACGAGCCATGGCAGCAGCGTCAGCGGCCTCGTTTCCCGTCAGACCGAAGTGACCAGGAACCAACATAAACATCAGAGTATCTCCATCAAGAGTGAGCAACTGACAGTTTTCCTGGACCCGATGCAGTAGCGAATGGAAGTTCCCTTTACATTTCGTTATTAACAATATTGTGCCTTATGCTACCGCTTTGTTGATTACCTTACTGCATTGCTACTTCTTCTTTACAGGTTATTATTTTAAAATGTTAACGCCATTACGGTACTTTTCATGTAAGTGATTCAACAGTAAAGATTTAGCCCATAAACATAACATGAAATTCTCGTCCAACTTAACCAACCATGGATAGTAATTTCAAGATTCTCTAGCATATACTGTTAACTAATTTCATTGGTCACTGCAAGTTGTAGCATAACAGGCACAACATCGGGCAAGTTAGTTCAGCTGCACACAATTTTGCATTCTCGACGCTGATTAGCTGTCACTTCACAGCCATATTTACACAATCGTTATCTCCAAATTGGTTATTGGAATAATTTACCACGATTGGACGGCGTTTGCTGCGCTCTGTCCTTTCTGTCGTACTGTTTCTGTTCACCCTGTCCTATTGTGCAAAATCATTTAGGTCAAAATTTTAGACTATCCCAAACTGGGTTGGCACTTCCAGATGATGATCAAATGATCGGTATTAAAAATTTTAGGTTTTATGAGGAAAAATTACTTATAACAACATCTTGCTCTCACTGCAACTGCTCAAAGTGACGACCGTCACTCTTAATATATTCATTACATAGTCATTTGTTATAGATAACTGCATCATCTGCGAAAACTCTTAGGTTACTGTTGATATTGTCTGTCAGGTCATTAATCAAGAACAGGAGCCCGGATATACTTACCTGGTGGTACGTTACTCCTATATCTATCGATGACCATTTATTAAAGGTAATGTGTTGGAACCCGTATGACAGCACAGTCATCGATAAGCGTTGGTGTTGTGCCGAGTGATATATTTTATCGAAGCCACATTCAGTTATTTGTTATGAAAAGTAATAGTTGACGAACACGAGTTTCTCACATGTTGCTCCTTCAAGGGCTCTTACCACAAGAGCATCGCTTCGTCATCTTTAATTAGTTCTAACAAGGGACCCTCCCCATCGCACCCCCCTCAGATTTAGTTATAAGTTGACACAGTGGGTAGGCCTTGAGAAACTGAACACGGATCAATCGAGAAAACAGGAAGAAGTTATGTGGAACTATGAAAAAAATAAGCAAAATATACAAACTGAGTAGTCCATGTGCAAGATAAGCAACATCAAGAATTATCTAAGCCGAGGCGCGCCGTGGTTCCGTGGTTATCGTGAGCAACTGCAGAACGAGAGGTCCTTGGTTCAAGTCTTCCTTCGAGAGAAAAGTTTAATTTTTTTATTTTCAGACGATTATTATATGCCCGTAAGTCCGTCCGATGCGAGGTAACTGCGCCGTAGTATGGAGACGCTACACCAAAACAAACATCGAAAAGAGACATATGTTTTGACAGAGCACAGGGAAAACTGTGCGACTATGAAACTGTTGCATTCATTTGTTGCAGTTTATGTTACAAACTCTTACGTTTTCATCACTTTTTTGGGAGCGATTATCACATCCACAAGAAAACCTAAATCGGGCAAGGTACAAGGTTATTTTTACCCATTCGCCAAGTGTACAAGTTAGGTGGGTCGACAACATATTCCTGTTATGTGACGCACATGCCGTCACCAGTGTCGTATAGAATATATCAGACGTGTTTTGCTGTGGAGGAATCGGCTGATCTAGGACCTTGCAATCAAATGTTTTCGGTTCCCATTGGAGAGGCACGTTCTTTCGTCTACTAATCTCACGGTTTTGCGGTTCCAACGCAGACACTAAATTTACTACAGTGAACAGTGACGTCAATGAACGAACGGACGGATCAAAACTTTGCGAAAATAAAGAAAGTAAACTTTTCACTCGATGGAAGACTTGAACCAAGGACGTCTCGCTCCGCAGCTGCTTACGCTAACCACGGGAACACGGCGCTCCTGGGCTCAGACTGTTCTTGATGTTGCTTATCTTGCGCATGGACTACTCTGTTTGTATATTTTGCTTATTTTTTTCATAGGTCCACACAACGTCTTCCTGTTTTCTCGATTGATCTGTGTTCAGTTTTTCAAGGCCTATCCACTGTGCCAACTTATAACTAAATCTGAGGGGGTTGCGATGGGGAGGTTCCCTTGTAAGGGATCATATGCGGTCTGCATAGTTTTACCTTTAAACTTTTTGAACACTCAGTGACGTATAGGCTCAAATAATTCTGATGATGTAAAGATGTACTGACGTAAAGAATTCTGACGACTTCCATATGCAATGAAAGGCGTGACGGAATGCAGTTACAGTCAAGTCACGCCATGCTGGGCTGTGTGCACTTCTGCCGGTAACTTTGGCTATCATTCCTTTGCTGTGTCTGGCGCGTGCAAACTGAGGCGTCTCGCTACGTACATAAACAGGGTTGGTGGGTGCGGAAACGGCGGCGGTGCAAGTTTCTGGCAAGTTTCCGAGCCGCTCTACTCCTTTAGTCAGCTTACAGTTTCGCAGCAGGCACGGTAGTACTCAGTTTTGCTCAAATAATAAGCCCCATAAATTTGCACACACGGTTGCGCGTCCCTGAAACAGAAGCGTAGCGCATGCAGTAACTTCACGTGACTGTGCACTCTCGCGCAACAGTAACGTGTTTCACTGAGGAAGACTCTGGAAATTTCGTGGAATGAAAATGGATCAGGAGAAAGGCTAGAGCCTTTTAGTGGTATGTACATGATCCAAGTACCATGGCCCAGCCTTAATTCATCTATATTACTAAATGCCTAAAACAGATACAAAAATTTGATTTTTAGTTCTTCGCGTAATTATCAGACGAATTAAAAATTTAAAATGGTGTCTCAATCTACTCATTAAGAGGTATAATATTATACGTTACAGATTTCAGGCATTAAGTCAAGTATTTAAATTAGAAACACTTTATTTATCTTGAGGAACCACAACTAAAGACCCGCAAATTACACAGATTATACTCTACTAGTATTTGACAATGAAAGCAATTAAAGACATTTAGGAAACTGTTCATACTTTTTTTATATTTTTTCTCGTTGAACCCTTGCACGCACACACACACACACACACACACACACACACAAACACACACACACACACACACAAACACACTTACGGCAGGAAAAAAATGAAGCGTTACATCAAAGCATGCATCTATCCGAGAGATTTATTGAGGTGAGAAAAGTCTTAGAATGCCTCCTAATGTCGTGTCGGACCACAGGTGTGGTGCAGCAACTCGACGTGGCATGAACTCAAAAGATCCTTGGAAGTTCCCTGCAAGAATATTGGAGCGTGCTGTCTCAGTAGACACCCATAATTGGAGAAGTGTTGCCGGTGCAGGATTTTGTGCTTGAAATGACCTCTCGACTATGTCCCATAAGTTTCCTGTGAGATTCGTGGCGGGCGATTTGTATGGTCCAAGCATTCGCTCGAAATTTCCAGAATGGTTCTTAAAATAATTCGCGTACAATTGAGGCACGGTACGATGCAGTATTGTCATTCTTAAAAATTTCATTGTTATTTGGGTACCTGAAGTCTGTGAATGGCTGCAAATGACCTCCCAGTAGTAGGACATTACCATTTTCTGTCAACGATCCGTTTAGTTGGACCAGAGCACCCAGTGTGTTCCGTGTAAACACAGCTGACACCTTTATGGAGCCACCATCAGCTTCCACAGTGATCTGTTGCCAAATTGCGCGCACGACTTCGTAAGCTCTGCGTCTCACTCGAAACCCACTCTTAGCTCTTACCAACTGAAATCGTGACTCATCTGACCAGGCCATGGTTTTCCAGCTGTGTAGGGTCCAGCCAGTATGGTTACGAGCCCTGGAGAGGCGCTTCTGGTGATGTCGAACTGATAGCAACGGCACTTTCGTCGCTAGTCTGCTGCCGTAGCCCATTAACGACAAATTTTGCCGCACTATCCTAACGGATATCTTCGTAAGTCCGACATTAATTCCTGCTGTAGTTTCAGGTATTGTTGCTTGTTTGTTAGAAATGAGAACTCTACACAAACTCCGCTTCTCTCGGTCGTTACCTGAACGCCGCCGAATGCGTTGTCCGTGTTGAAAGGTTAATGCCTGAAACCTGGTATTCTTCTCACACTCCCGACACTGTGCATCTCGAAATATTGAATTCCCCAACGATTTCCGAAATGATCTATGCGTCTAGCTCCAACTACCATCCCGCGTTCGAAGTCTTTTAATTCGCGACGTGCGGCCGTAATCACGTCAGTAACTTTTCCACATGAATCTAGTGAATACAAATGACAGCCCTCTTATACATTGTGTTCGCGATGCTACCACCATTTCTGTATGTGCCTGTCGTTAGCCCATCACTTTCATCTCTTCAGCGAAAAGTAATTAGACGTTTGAAACCGTTTTGTGCATGGGAGTTTGATTTTTTGAAAAATGGGAGGTGGGAGGGTGTTATTGATCTAATAATAAACGGCGATTAATCTCCCGTTCAAATGGCATCGTCTTGAAGCATGCTGAGAGAATAAAACTGTGTGTCGGACCTAGAGGCAAACCCAGAACCTTGTCTGTTATGGTTTCACAACTGAGTTATCCAGGCACGAATAACGACGCGCTTTGTCTGCTTCATTTCTGCGAGCAATAGTCAAGGTTTTCGGTTCATGTCGCGGCTGGACGCAAACTTTAATCTGCCAGGAATTTTCAAATCAATACATGCTCCTCTCGAGAGTGAAAGATTACTCCAATAAATTATCAGCTAGGCTGTGTAGTACTTATTTCCTCACAGTATACCTTCTTCTAGACGTGCTAGTTCTGGCAAGGTATGAACGAGAGGTTCTACAAAGTTTGTAAACTGCGAGAGAAGTGCTGACAAAGGTGAAACTGTTATTGATAGGCAAGAGTTGACTGGAAAGTCTTTCGGAAAGAGCATTTCCCACTAATGGAAAGGTTCCGGGTTCGAGTCATTGTCTAGCACATAGTTTTCATCTGTCAGCAGGTTTCGAGTCAGCACACATTGCACTGCAGGGTGAATGATTCATTCAGTAGATAATTATGTTACTGCACAATTCCTGTTGATGTTCGTTCAGTCAATGTGCGAGAAATATACCGTAGTATAGTTTCTTTAAATCATTTCCGTATTTCTTAGGTCATCGTACTGCCTATGGCGAAGATCACGCCTCATTCGCGGCAAGTGGCGTGAAAATATTCCTAGGATGTCGCTGGATAATCGCGAATTTTTCCTATTTTATCGTCACGATCATTAAATGGTAAATACATTCTTCTTCTTCTTCTTCTGCCTTTGTTTCGTGTCGTTCACGGTCGATATGGTTAGGAGCGCATCTAGCACGGTTAATTTAAAGGATTGCCACATGCCATTGTCGTCTCCCAGTTAGCACCCAAGGCGGAATTCATGCAATCTAACTGTCTGCGTGGAGTGTTATTCGTTTAAAAATCAGCGATAATTTTCTAAATGTCCCTGAGACGGACTGCGACACGAGCCCAGTATTCACCGAAGGAGATAGGGAAAAAAACCCTAGAAACAACATTCAGGTTGGCTGGCAAACCGGGCGTTGTCGTTTATCTCCTGGGGCGGCAAACCTCCACATCCTCTCATATGAAGGGCCATCCGGGCATAATTACTTGGTAAGCTCATTGCCTGACAAAAACAATACAGTTCCCCTGAAGGAAAGTATAAAATAAAAAATGATATTTCACAGCTTGAATGAGGATGCGAGGTTTTTTAGTCATTATGAAATCGGGTTAAATTGATAAAGAATTTTGAGGCATGAACTCATTTATTAGTATGACCCTTGATATTATAACCTTACGCCCTATTGTCTAAATTGTGATAGGAGTATTTCAGTTGGAATTTTTAATCTTCTTCATTTGGCTCTGGGTACCTGACGTAAGTAAATCATCACCCATGAGAACAATGCTAGAGGAATGCTGCTGACTATTAAGTGAGACAAGGGTCTCAATGAACCCAGTTCATTATAAATGTATGTAATTAAATTCGCAACAGACAGGTGGGTTAGAAATAATTGAAAGTAACAAGCTAACGCCTTGGAAAATCTGTATAATATATCCAGAACAAAATTTAAAGTGAATTCGTTTTTGGACAAAAAATTTACACTTGCGGGAGTTTTACCCCGAAGGTTCCTGCACTGAGATGGAAAAGAGTACAGAAGGATATGCATTTGCATCTCCCGCCAGAATCTCTAACTCCAAACAAGTTTTCAGAGTGAGCTTGAAATTATTGAATTATAAATGATTTGTCTTTCCCTGCTGATTACTTCACTGTTGCGATTGGATCTCACCCTGCTCAAAAAATGCAAATGATGGTTGAAATAGTTGCGAAATCAGTTATTAAGTCTGTACCGAGTACTTATCTGTGTCTCCATATAAGTTCATCTCAGCCACATAAGAGCCCCTCGTTCCACACGAGCCTGGAGAAGTGAGCTTAGCAGATGAAGTGTGCCCTTAACGTCTCCAGCCTAAAAAATAACTTTTTGCATACGGCTTTTGACAGTAAAATGTAAATGTCGTGTGACTAGGGCCTCCCGTCGGTTAAACCGTTCACCCAGTGCAAGTCTTTCGATTTGACGCCACTTCGGCGACTTGTGCGTCGATGGGGATGAAATGATGATCAGGAGGACAATACAATAACGAGTCCTGGAGCGGGGAAAATCTCTGACCCAGCAGGGAATCGAACCTGGACCCGTAGGCTTGACATTCTGTCGCGCTGACCACTCAGCTACTGGGGACGGACCTGTCAATGACCACCTTATCATGTGCATTTTGGGAGTCGCATAATTTGTGATTCGATGGATAAGAAGTCTTGTGAGTGCCGACCAGTAAGACATTATCTTACAAGAAGCTGGTCTCCCTCACTTAGTTAAGTTTTGGGTGGATAACCAGTTATGGAATTTGTTTGACTTGGCAGTGTGAAACGTGTACGAATTAGTTCCTCCTTCTACCTACCTTCACGTACTGGCCAATCTGGATGGGCCTTTGTAAGCATAGTCACACTCCTTGCTGCCACTTCTGAATAATTTTCATAAAACACAGATAGCAGTTTTCACATTTCTCTGACTGGTTTTCCAGCACCTGAGTGAGGTATTGGCATCACACGATCTTCAAAGGGGTGCCTAGCTTTCTGTTCCAACTCTATTCTCTAAGATGTTGCCTTAATAACTCACGTTTTTCGGATAATTTTGAGTTCCTGCTGATTCTCTCCACAGTGGTAGTACTTAGGGAAGTCTGCCATGAGGCGGGACACATCCTGTGACAACAAAGCTGGCTAAAAACAATATCTGTTGTACCCACACATCCTGAAGATGTAATCTGCATTATATGACTGTGGAGGGCGGCGCCAGGGTGGCCTCTTTTCAAAATGCAGCCTGACGCGACCCTAATACCTGCTTGGTGAGCCCTCGCACAGGGGAGACTGGCTACCCTGCGAATAAGGGTGGGGGCAGACTCCCTGCAGTTTAGAGCCTTACCACACTTCCCTCGTTCTCCATGGGGTCCAGATTGCTTCTATAGTGGCTTCTCACTTAGCTCTGGATGTAATTTAGTACAGAAAGTTGTAAGCTTTGTGGTTAAGTATTGGCAGTCTCTGGTACTCATTCATATTTCATTATCCTGTGGGAATTAACTTATTCCGATAACATTTGACTCTTTCTTGCTGGTCTTACGTAAGTTATGAGACAGTTTGGGAAAAGCAGTTGCAGAAAAAACGTGCTGCTTTTTGGTATTAGGACAGAGTTGACGTCCAAGCTGTTTGCACACTTATTCTATGGGGACAGATCTGGAGGGAGAGGACGTGCGACTTCGTACACAACGGTACGGTGGGGTTTGCTACACAGTGGCGCGTAAACTGTCGTCGTAGAAGAGCTGGACAGGAGCGGGAATGATTAGCGGACAAGATAACACAGTAAGCAGAAGATTTACTTTACTTGTTCAAATGTGTGTGAAATCCTATGGGACTTAACTGCTAAGGTCATCAGTCCCTAAGCTTACACACTACATAACCTAAACTATCCTAAAGACAAACACACACACCCATGCCCGAGGGAGGACTCGAACCTCCGCCGGGACCAGCCGAACAGTCCATGACTACAGCGCCCCAGACCGAACGGGTAATCCCGCGCGGCTTACTTCATTTTTATTTCTCTAAATGTACAAAGACTCATTACAAATATTGCATCAAGGAACGTAGTCTACCAATCGCAATGTTAACAAGGAATAGGCTCACTGTACAAAACACGTATGACGGTGTCGTAGTGCAGAGCCTCCAAGTGAAAGTGGATTGAGTGGATGCCACTGGCCGTCCTATATAGCGACCGTAGAGGGCACTCGTAACCCAGGACTGCTGGATGCATGGCTCAGTGGGCACAAATCATTGGGTCCGCCTGGTCCCGCGTGACAACTGTCGGCGTCAGACGGAAACTTGCGAGTACTTACCAAGTGTGACACTCCTGTGACGATATAGATACATGATACCACAACGATACTGTCACATGAGAGGATGCATGATGACCATGTCATACCGTAGTACTGTCAGAATTCCCTCACACTTAACCAACCGTGACCTGAAGTCATACACGATGCGTCACCAAACAGTGGCACCAGGTGTAACAACATTGTGCCTCTCCGAAACATTGGAAGACTGGGACCTCTCCCCGGGTAGCTGCCACTCTCGTTGGCAATGTCCTGACGGGGTAATGAAGAACTGCAGTTAATCTTTGAACTCACTGTGACGCTATACATGAGTAGCGAATGCTTCCCGGTCGTGGCACCACCACAACCAGGGTCTAACGGCAGCGTACGCATGGGACAGTAATGCTCCAGTCGGGCTACTGCTAGTCTCCGATCTAAGATGCGAGATAACACGGAGTTTTTAGGGGGTCCATTACTTATCCTCGAAAGGTATGCAGAGCTTTGCCGGCCGTAGTGGCCGAGCGGTTCTAGGCGCTACCGTCTGGTACCGCTCGATCACTACCGTCGCAGGTTCGAATCCTGCCTCGGGCATGGATGTGTGTGATGTCCTTAGGTTAGCTAGGTTTAAGTGGTTCTAAGTTCTAGGGGAGTAATGGCCTCAGCAGTTAAGCCCCATAGTGCTCAGAGCCATTTGAACCATGCGGAGTTTTGAACGGATTACGATGTGCTTATTGCCTTGGTTGGACTCAACTGTTCCTTTGATCAAATATTCCTTTGTGGTGGTCAGGCGTCTTCGACCAGCACCTAAACGGAAATTATTATGCTTGCCCTCACATAACCATGCAGTTTAACATCTGAGCACTCTCATATTCGAATGCCCCACAAATCTGCATACTATATCCCAAACTGAGACGCATAATGACGCCACTTTCAGACTCTGTCAGGTGCTGATAACGCAGTCTGAGACAGGAACGCTGTATCTCTGTGTCTTTCATAGTGAAAGATCGACATCTGACACCATCATGTCTCTTTAATTCCCTAACGGGCCTATTAACAACACTAAACGTGAAGAATACTAATACACTCTGGTGGTCTATCTACTTGTGAAAGAGAATTGCAGCTCTATTCGTGAGACACACGGCGATGATCGGTAGGTGTACGGAATTATACTGACATCCAACACTGTCTTCTGGGTCCTTCAAACTTGTTTTTTAGACAATATATGTGATGGAATTTTGGATTTCTTAACCGTGTTGTTATGTACGGAATCAAAATTTGAGTATTAAGGCTTTGGAAGACCCATAACGTCTTTGTAGTTGCATCCTCAAACAGAGGTTGTTATGCATTTCTGATATGTCACTGTGTTAACAAAATAAGACGTCAGAGAAGAAGTCAGTGTCTCCGGTATCTTCCTGTTATTGCAACTTGGGGAGAGTTCCATACTGACACACAGTAACAAATAGGTAAACACCCTCGTTCGTAAATCAATCGGGCGTTCGTAGGATTCTTCCAACTACTAAGACGTCCTAAAGATAATGCCTCCGAATTTTTTATGTGCACAGTCTTATAGATTTCTTTATTAACATTCTACACCTTTATTCTTCATGTCTACATATTTATGTCTCAATACAGTCATCCTGATGAGAATCTCGTTTCTCCCAATGAGAGACCAGTTTACTGATACCGTCACTGTAGCTCGTTTGACTTTGTTGGCGGAGCCACAACCCCGCCTCTGCTACCACCGCAGCATCACTACCAGGGTGAAGTTGCCGAAAGTGTCCTCTAAGTTAATGAAACAGATAAAAATAGAACGGGGCGGAGGATGATTGGTGACAGTAATCCCTGTGCCTCGCATTGTTGCAGATGTCGAAGCGCTCGCGTGTACTCTGGCATCGACATGGTGAAGGGGTGGGGGGGGGGGGGGTTCCATGTGTTGACGGACTCTTTTAAATTAGAAACAGCACGCTGTTTCTCACAAGCTACAATTCAGGGCCTTCTACCGGCAGAAGATTGGAAATAATGTAGACTGCAATAATAAAGATGTCGAATGCTAATAACGATTATCATTCTTAACAATTTTCACATAAAGATTGGGAGGCATTATTTTTCAGCACGCCCTCGTTCACTGGTGTGCAAATCCTAAGCATGAAAGTAACTTTCGCGTGATGTGTAACTGCCAAGTGACGTAGCTCGACGAAACTTGGACTCTGCAGGGAAAGAACTGCTGCATTACAGAACAGATGATAACTGAAAGAAATACTGAATTAGACGAACAGGAAAGATACATTTTTTCAGAGACATTAGTGAGACAGAGATCACCGCGATTGGTGATGGTCTGTGGAACACTACAAAAGGCCTTCAAGCTTCCGACTCTTTCATTTGTAATCAAGGCTTTAATAAAATGGCAAAGGTAATGTTGATCAAGACACTAGGAGGAGCTGTGGTCTGTATAGGAATAGATTTATTCATTCTTAACATCACATGACAAAAGATGGCTAAAGAAACGCCACACAAACATTTTTACTTGATAAATGCTTTCAACAATATATGGTTTATGGTTAACAAAGTGATCTGCTGGGGGCCAACACACCACACTAACCGGAACTAATCTCTTTATCTGACTTCATAAATGTGAATCCGTGGTACGGCCTAAAAACTACGCTACTGTCAAGCATCTGTACTGTACTATTCCATAAAGAAAAACATGTTTCTAAAGAACAGCGTGCTGAGAAGCATATATTCCAGCCCTGCGCCGTAGCAGCTAATGCTTTACCCTTATGCAGGTTAGGGCAGCACATCACGACACTCGTCGACTGCAGTCCCGTACAGTGACAATCTGGTATTTACAGCACGTGTCCAGAAATATGCAAGTTCGCGGTCTCGTGTTCAGGTGATTCGGAATGAAGGTACTTCCGTATGAGCCTCTGAAACCCTGGTGAATTCCAGTGGACCCATTTGTGCCCAACCAATTTCACTCCGTGACAAGACTATGCATAACGCAATATGTCAAATCTTTAGACGGCCGACTAAAAACAAATAAGTACACCCACGAATAACTCACTGTGTGCATAATGCAAGAAGCAGTACCTCTGACAGTTCAGATGGTGAATGGCACAGGCTGTAAGTGGCACATTAGCAAAGGGCACAAGTCTCACCGTTTAGGTAAAGACCTGCCATTCTTTACTAATGAAGTGCCAGTACAAGAGCGAGATCTTGTCTTTCTCTACAGCTTTCCTCCGCAGTTCGGTAACATAGAAAACACAAGTCAATCACTAGCTCAGCTGGGAGACTGGGAGACCCCCCCCCCCCCCCCGCCCTCCTCTCCATAAACAGATTTGACCAACCAGCGACTTTGAAAAGTAACTGGGAGAAATGGAAAAAAGATTGAGCTTCCACCCTTATTCCCATGTGTTTATGCCATGTCATTGCTAAAGGCATGACTTGGATGGAACCACAGCTCCCCATAAAAAGATCATTATCTTCTCTGTTGCATCCATTTCGAACTTTCCAAAGAACGGCCATAAACTCGCTAAAGGCCTCGTGCCTCCACAAATATGTTTTGTAGCAGAGTCTGGTCACCTGGGCGCCACTGCCCTGTCCCGCAGAAATTGGCAGAAACTGACAGCCATCCCATCTGCTTTCTACCTAACAAGGGCCCATCCTCTGTTTTATTGCCAGTCGTCAGATCTACAATGCTCTTCTCATACCTGCAGTGACGCCTCGGCGCTAGCCAGCCTACCTGGCTGCGACTGCCAACCGAGCGGCGCCTCTCACTGTGTCTGCACAATGAAACCGTAGGGACTTGGCCGTTGTCAAACGTTTTCAACAGGTTCTACAGAAAAAAAGATACCCCTCTCCTCCCCTTTACTCTCAGTCACTGTACACTTTTACTACAGTCAATTAAGTAGGCATCCTCTTCCTTCGAACACAGGTTCTGCTATGTCTTCACTAGAGCATTAACTACTGCCAACAATTTCATCATATGATTGATCGTATCAGATATAGCAACCAAGTAATAAAGACCAACTTCCCTAAGAACGTTAAGCAGCATGACACCGTGTAAAAAGTGAGAGTGCCCTGCAATCTCTCAGGCCGACCATGCTTCTTAATAGAGTGTGTGATCATACAGACATCAATATATGCTCTGCAACATGCTCCTGTGCTATCGATACATTTGGTATGCAGTACTTGTGGTAAAGCGTTCATTTCTCCACCAGCTCATCAGACAACACCTGGATGGTTGTTGATGTATGTGCACATGCTGCAATACATCTCCTCATGGCATCATACACATGTTCCATGGGGTATAGGTCGGGGAAACGAACAGGGCAGACGTTTGGCTGAATATCCTCTCGTTCCAAGACGGCCTCCAACTGCACTCCTCAATGTGGTCGCGCATTGTCATCCATAGAGATGAAGTCATGGCTGAACACAACTCTAAAAAGACGCATATGGTAAAGGAGTACAGCACCGCAATAATGATGCTTGTAAGCGTACCGTGTTCAAAGATTTATAGGTCTGTATATCAATGTAACTATAATCCTCCCCACATCGTAACAACTGGACCACCATAACGATTACGTTCGACAGTATTCCTAGGCACACTGCATGTTTGCACGTCCCCTCATATGAGAGAGCATCCAGCATTGTGGAATATCGTGGTCAGAGACTATCAGAAGCCAATCTATGACGCTACCATACCATGTGTAGGCTGTCATGAACACCACAAGAAAAATGGCTGCATTGGAGTGATGCCATGAATCGAAAGCATGGACTGATGATCATTGGCTTAATATCGATTGCAGCAATTAATCGTGGTTCTGCGCTATCCTGGACGAGTCATAGAGCGAGGTGGTGCGGTGTTTAGCACACTGCACTCGCATATGGTAGGACGATGGTCCAAACCCACGTCCGATCATCCTAATTTAGATCTTCCATGAGTTCCCTAAATCGCTTCAGGTAAATGCCAGGATGGTTCCTGCCAAAGAACATGGCTCACTTCCTTCGTCATTCTTCCCTAATCCGATTGGACTAATGATGTTGTTGTTTGGTCCCCTCCCCCCTCCCCCAATCAACTGTCGTTGCCGAGTATCACAATGACCTGGGTGATGGTTTCTTACTTCCAATATTTTGGAGAGGTACAGTTATGTTCTTCTGGTTTTATAGTGATGGAAGCCATCTAGCAAAATTTCATATGATGGGTGGTAGTGATTGTGGGAACCCTGACGGTACAACAATACATCACGAACTTCATGGAACTCATGTGTTACCTCTCATGGGGCAGTATCACACGTGACAAATATTGCTACAAACTGTGTGTGTGGTGCTGCGGTATTCATGTGACCATCAAGATCCCAGATCAGTCTCCAATAAAGAACTCATGTGTTACCTCTCATGGGGCAGTATCACACGTGACAAATGTTGCTACAAACTGTGTGTGTGGTGCTGCGGTATTCATGTGACCATCAAGACCCCAGATCAGTCTCCAATAAAATATGTAGGAAACCAGCTAGATCATCAAACCCGTTCCGGTGTCTGTACCTAAGCTATCACGGACCAGTTACAACAATCGTGTTCCAGCTCATCCCATTCGAAGCAACGCTGTATCCAGGACAGACGGCGTGTAACGCCATATAAATTTTTGGGTTCATAGCGCCATTTTCTGACAGAGACGACAAATAACTTTGAGGACCAGTTTAAAAGAGTGAATAGAGTGTTGAAAGTGGTTATAAATGAACACACAATTTTTGTAATCATTGCACTAACAGATGCTCTCAATCCGTCATGATTCATTTCGTTTCCTCCTCTCTTTCTGTATGGTACACTGTTCCTGCCAGACAGTGTATTTAGGAGACAAAGTTTCTGGCAAGTCGAGGAAATATACGCTGAATAGTGTACGGGAGAGTACTGAAACTTGAGGCAGCTTACTTTTCAGTTTGCGCAACCTACTCTGGAAATGTTCGGAGAAAACTTGAAACGAGCGTTTATTTTGCTTATTGTCCAATATAGAGATGATTTATAGTCAGAAAACTTCCTTGATCAGTCTCATTAAAAAATCCCTTTCCGCTGAGTGTGTCGTATGCTGCGGACGGGTCTAGGAAGACAGCAACACTTATCTCTTTCCCCTCACTGCTAGTTTTGCACATAGGTACATAAGGAAAGCACAAGATCATTGCAATTACGGGGCGGACTCCTACTTGTTTGGTTGTGAAAGTGAATTTTACAAATAAAATGAGAATAGAGCCCTTGATAAATACCTTTTCAGGAAATAAACATGAGTTTTTCTTCAGTGCATCGACCAGCTAATGAAGTAGTGCCAAAATGAATGGGGGAAAAAGGAATTTTATGACGCATTTAAGTAAAATAGGGGTATGGTGAGAGGGCACATCGTCAGGCAACATTGAATAGCTATGGGGTAAGTAGGTTCAGATTGCAAGTTACAGTAGGCTGCAAAAGTCGGCTAAAAAGCTGCATCGAATCAGCCTTCAGTTTAAAGACTGTAGCAGCAAAACCAAAGTGTTTGAATAGACCGCTAGTCTCCCTTCTAAATTTGTTTCTGCTGTCTGACCAAAATGGAAATGGCATTTCGTTTCAATGTTTTGTATTGATGCTACTCGCATTGGAGTGTGAAGTCATTCGTTACTGGACGAAGTCCACTATGATGATGCGTCTTTCCTCCTTACTGCAAGGGAACGGAGAGGTATTCGCAGTAACACTGAGCATTTTACCGTGGCTACGTCTAAGGCTCGGAGAGTCAGTCGTCCTCATGATCTGATGAAACCGTCCTATGGCGCTCTCTCAAAGTTTAGCCATAGCCGGCGGATTTAAGTCCATTTCGCCTTCCTGAGCTTCCATTTACGCTCAATGCTTAACAATACGCAGACAACAGTGTCTCTCACTCGTGTCCACATCCAGAGGCGGAGAGCCAATTGTAAATCATTGACCTCCTCCAAATAAACTTTTTTGGTGTGGCCATTAGTGACTATCGAGGTACCGATGGTAGCATTACTGATGTGCACTGTTTGACCTGCGTTGAGGGGCTAAGTGGGTGAATTAAGCCATTGCAGGCACTCGTCAAAAGTGTAGAGTATTTGCAGGACGCAATAGGGAAACCAGTTGCATCTCATCAGTCGCCCACAACACTCTTTCAGATCTCCTTGCGCTGCTGCTTTAGAGAATGTTTGGACAAGCAGTAATAACACTAACGTCTTGACACAGAGCGTGCAACACAACTACCAAGTTGGTGTGCAGAGATAGGGATATACTGTTATAGTCATCAGTCTTAAAAATGACTTTATGCAGCTCTTCACTTTGGCTATCTTCTACAATCCTTCTCGTACCTGAATAACTGCTTCATCCTGCTTATTTTCTTAGTGCCGTGGATTTTCTAAAAGTTTTGTACCAGAAATATCGCTTCATTACCAAATTAACTATTCCTCGACACCTAAAGACTATTCGTATCACCCGATCTCTATTTTAGTCACCTTTCACCATTAAGTTCCTTTTAGCTCTAATTCGATTCGGTACCTCTTCTCCATCTAATCATGTAATACACAGCATTCTCCTGTGACATCACATTTCAAATGCTTCTTTTTTCTTCTTGCTTTGACAGCTTATGGTCCACGTTTCACTTCCACTTCCCTATAAAGCTGCTACATTCCTGACACTAATTCATATTGGATGTTAACATATTTCTCTTCTACAGAAAAGCTTTCCTTCCTATTACTAGTCTTCATTTTGGGTCTTCTTTAGTTCTACCCTCGGCACTTATTTTGCTGCTCAAATAGCAAAACTCGCCTACTACTTCAGCATTCTATTTCCTAATACAGTTTCATCACTATCAATAAATTTAGTAGGACTACAACCGTTTACGTTAGACTGACTTTCAATTACATTCATCTTATAACCTCTTTTCATGACTCTATTGCTCTAACAAACTCCTCTGAACTGAACGTGCAAAATCCTTGTTGTCTCTGTCAGAACTACTATTTCTTAAAAATCTTAAACTTTGTAAGAGGTCCATAATTAAAGAATTTGTTGCTAGCGCACTCGAGCTGATGTAATTTCGATGTATTGCTCACGCGCTGCCTGCGATATGTAACCTAGAAGAGAATCTGAGACCAAAGAGCAGTATTGACTGCAATAAGAACTGTGTGTTAGTAGCAGTAAGTTGTTGCTAGCGAGTAGTCGTGTCTGGTGTATTGCGTTGACTGGGCCGGTCGTGTGCAGCGATGGCAGAGCTTGAGCGTTGTAGGATAAGGTAAAAGCAGCCTCGCGCATATGTAGTATTGTTACATTAAGTCCCATGTAAATGTTTTTTAAAAAAATCTGTTAATAATAATCTTTCTCATAAAAAGTAACTTTTGACATTCATCTCAATTTTAAGAATTCACTAATTTCTCCAATCCTTGGTCATCCCGATTATTGAAAAGAAAAATCAGTTCTTTCCTTTTATATAAGACAAATCTATCGGCCAGCATTGCACTTAGCTGCGCCAGGAAAAATTTCTTATAGGAGCAGATATATACGCGTTATCCGGCGACATAATTAAGGTAAGATTTTTCAGCTTATTCAGAATGATGTATCAGGGCCATGACGCAGCATTGCTGACGTCCAAAATTTACCAGCTTAAATTGACTGTCAATTTTTGAAAGGTTATAAGTGACCCACATTTTTTTATTGAGAGATTAGTCACATTTTATTACTGATACGTTACGCAATTTTCCAGTTGGTAGGTTATACTGAATGTGAACGACATAATTATATTTTTTTACTGTTGAGAGGTTTAGGAATTTTTCTGTTTTTACGTTACACTAAACGAGAATATTATTCATATTATTTTATTCTGTGGGCAGGTTACAACTTTAATACCCCTTTCGAAATTTCTTCGTAGTTCCCTTTACTGATTGCTCAGTCTTTAGATTTTCACAGTATATATAAATGACCTAGTAGATAGTGTCGGAAGTTCCATGCGGCTTTTGCGGGTGATGCTGTAGTATACAGAGAAGTTGCAGCATTAGAAAATTGTAGCGAAATGCAGGAAGATCTGCAGCGGATAGTCACTTGGTGCATGGAGTGCCAACTGACCTTTAACATAGACAAATGTATTGCGAATACATAGAAAGAAGGATCCTTTATTGTATGATTATATGATAGCGGAACAAACACTGGGAGCAGTTACTTCTGTAAAATATCTGGGAATATGCGTGCGGAACGATTTGAAGTGGAATGATCATATAAAATTAATTGTTGGTAAGGCGGGTACCAGGTTGAGATTCATTGGGAGAGACCTTAGAAAATGTAGTCCATCAACAAAGGAGGTGGCTTACAAAACACTCGTTCGACCTATACTTGAGTATTGCTCATCAGTGTGGGATCCGAACCAGATCGGGTTGACGGAGGAAATAGAGAAGATCCAAAGAAGAGCGGCGCGTTTCGTCACAGGGTTATTTGGTAACCGTGATAGCGTTACGGAGATGTTTAACGAACTCAAGTGGCAAACTCTGCAAGAGAGGCGCTCTGCGTCGCGGTGTAGCTTGCTCGCCAGGTTTCGAGAGGGTGCGTTTCTGGATGAGGTATCGAATATATTGCTTCCCCCTACTTATACCTCCCGAGGAGATCACGAATGTAAAATTAGAGAGATTAGAGCGCGCACGGAGGCTTTCAGACAGTCGTTCTTCCCGCGAACCATACGAGACTGGAACAGGAAAGAGAGGTAATGACAGTGGCACTTAAAGTGCCCTCCGCCACACACCGTTGGGTGGCTTGCGGAGTATAAATGTAGATGTAGATGATTAAATAACATAGGGGTAAGCTACGATACTGTTTCAGTTCCTTCTTAATTAATGCTTCCCTTCTATATCTTTCCCTTCTTAGAACTGCAATCTGGGTTCTGGAAAGTTGAAGTTAATTACTCATTCCAGTATCTTGTACCTAATAACTTCAGAAGTACAAAAAGTGCCAACATTGTCAGCAAGTATTTATAGAGGAAGTAATTTTAAATCTGTGAAGGTTGTAAATACTGGTTTGTCATTGTTAAATCTACCGGGTAATCAAAACGTCAGTACAAATTTGAAAACTGAATAAATCACGAAATAATGTAGATAGAGAGGTCCGAATTGACACATACTTGGAATGGCATGGGGTTTTATTAGAACCAAAAAAATGCAAAAGTTCAAAACATGTCCGACGGATGGCGCTTCACCTGATCAGAATAGCAATAATTAGCATAACACAGTAGTACAAAGTAAAGATGATGTTCTTTAAAGGAAATGCTCATCATTCCTCAAAAGTAACAGTTGTCGAGGAGTAATGTTGTGAGCAGCACTATATACAATGTCCGGAGTTACGGTGAGGCATTGGCGTCGGACGTTGTCTTTCAGCATCCCTAGAGATGTAGGTCGATCACTATACACTTGCGACTTCAGGTAACCCCAAAACTAATAATGGCATGGACTGAGGTCTGGGGACCTGGGAGGCCAAGCATGATTAAATTGGCGGCTGAGCACACGATCATCACCAAACGACGCACGCAAGAGATCTTTCACGTGTCTAGCAATATGGGGTGGAGCGCTATCCTATTAAAACCCCATGTAATTCCAAGCATATGTGTTAATTTTTACCTCTCTATCTACATCATTCCGTGGTTTATTAAGTTTTCAAATTTATACTGACTTTTTGATCACCCGGTATTTTCCAAGATTGCCAATAGTGTTGCTGCATGTTTCCGGAACCCAATCTTTCTTCAGGTAGTTCCACCGTTATGCAGATAATTCGTTACAGCATTTTACAAAAAAAAAAAAAAAAAAAAAAAAAAAAAAAAAAAAAAAAAAAAGATACATCATAAACTCTTAGAACCATTCGTTGCTTTAGAGATATTCCCGTTTTTTTAGCCAATTTCATTTATGTGTACTGTCGATTTCTGATCTGTTCTATTTACAGCGTACACTGTAGCGTACTGCAGCTTTATTCAGTAACACTTCCGTCAACCTGCTGAGAACATTTAATTTATTTTCTTGGGTACCTCTAGAAAAAATATCCCGTTCTCAGTACTAGCTGGACCGATGGCCTTTCTTGTCTGGTCCCTTCGGCCCCCTACAAACCAACCAATACTAGCTGTCATAACCAATTCGTTTGTCTGAACTCAAGAATTTTCGCAGATCCATCACTGCGAACTAACGGAATTGACCTGCACCAGCAATGGAATGATTTAATCCCTGCGGTTTGAGAATGTGCGAAATACGGGTCACTGCAATGTACCCGCATGGAACACAGAGGCTATTAAAAGTACAGCAAACAACGCCGTAATTAGGAAGTGTACACACCAACCCGGACGTGATTGTTGAAGAGCGTAAATCGTGAAATGGGAAAAGATGAAACGATTTCGACCGTGTCAGCCTTAGTCAATGAATTCCGTATTAAACTGACGGTTACTGCAGCCTGACGCCTCGTAGTGTTGTCCACTGCAGTAACAGACGTTTCATTAACTCGTGTGTTGCGGGGTTCTCCACTTGACAGGACGTAAAACCATCAAACCTTAGCTTCTGTTACGTTTCCATGAGTCTTAAAGTTGTATTATAAAAAAAATTACCTCTACACATTTTTCTCTGTCAAGTGGTGTGGTGAACGTATGAAATAGGAACAGCTAAACGGAAATTAATTGAGCTTCCGATCTTGTTTTAACTGGGGCTGCTGATCACGTGAAAGCTTTGCCTTACCCTAATCGGCAGTAGTTGCCTCTACATGCAGTTAGATGCTGTGTACAGTTTATGGACCCACTAGCATCTGATGCATAGATGCATGTAGGAGGCAGTGGTACTATCGGTTCTTCTGCTAAAAATGGACACAAAATTATCAGTCAGAGTGTTTAGAATTGTAATGCGATTCCAGTTTGAGATAAATGTTACATTTATCTACTTTCTAGGAAAAATGTTTAACTGTTCCTTTAAAAATAATGCCACCGGGAATTATCAAATACACGTCTTTTAACATACACGTAACATTGTTTTCGCATGACAAACTTCAAAAAAGGGTACAGATTCACGAGTCGTATTTAACACTCTAAAACAATAATGGAACTAATAGGAGAGTGCAGTCAAGACTCGCTAGGTACGCGTCATATATCATAATGACTCAGATCATCTTGCGCCATTGACAGAACTGCCGAATCTAAGCTTCCCCCTCCCCCTCCACCTCCCCCTCGCCTCCCCCTCCCCCCACCTCCATCGCCCACTTCCCATAAAATTACATTTCAGTAATTTTTAGCAAATTTTGTGAGTAGGTTTGATAAAAATGTAGGATAATTCTAAAATATTACTAAACGGTCTACAGTGAAGAGCCACAGAAACTGTTATACCTGATTAATATCGCGTAGGGCCCTCGCGAGCACGTGGAAGTGCCGCAAAGCGCCGTGCCATGGACTCGACAAATGTCTGAAGTAGTGCTAGAGGGAGCTGACACCATGAATCCTGTAGCGCTCTCCATAAATCAGTAAGAGTACAATGCGGTGGAGATCTCTCCTGAACAGAACGTTGCAAGACCTCACAGATATGTCCAATATGTTCACAATATGTTCATGTCAGGGTAGCCTGGTGGCCAGCGGAAGTGTTTTAACTTAGAAAAGTGTTCCAGGAGCCACTCTTCAGCAATTATGGACGTGTGGGGTGTCGCATTGTCCTGTTGTAATTGTCCAAGTCCACCGGAATGCACAATGAGCATGAATTGATGCAGGTGATGAGACAGGAAGCTAATGTAAGTGCCAGATGTCTCTAGACGTATCAGGGGTCTCTTATCACTCCAACTGCACACGCCCCACACCATTACAGAGCCTCCACCAGCCGGAACAGTCTCCTGCTGAGATGCATGGTCCACGGATTCGTAAGGTTGTGTCCATACCGGCACAAATTCATGCGCTCACTACAATTAGAGACGAGACTCGTCCGACCAGGCACCTCGTTTTCAGTCACCAACAATCCAGTGTCGGTGTTGATAAACCCAGGCAAGGCTTGAAGCTTTGTGTCGTACAGTCATCAAGGGTACACCAGTGGGCGTTCGGCTCCCAAAGCCCATATCGATTATGTTTGGTTGAATGGTTCGCACGCTTACACTTGATGATGGCCCATCATTGAAATCTACAGCACTTTGAGGAATGGTTGCATTTGTGACACGGTGAACGATTCTGTTCAGTCGTCATTGGTCCCGTTCTTGCAGGATCCTTTCCCGGCCGCAGCGATATCGGAGATTGATATTTTACCGGAATCCTGATATTCACGGTATACTCGTGAAATGGTCGTACGAGAAGGTCTCCATTTCATCACTACCTCGGAGATCCAGTGTTCCATCGTTTGTGCGCCGACTACAACACCACCACCATACGCACTTAAATGTTGATAACCTGCCATTGTAGCAGCAGTAACAGAACTAACCACTGCGCCACATACTTGGTGTCTTACATAGGCGTTGCCGATCGCATATCCATGTTATACCTGTTTACCAATCTGTGTGTTTGAATACGCATGCCTGTACCAGTTTCTTTTGTACTTCCGTGTGTATTGAAGATAAACTACTCAACAAATGAAATGCATCACTAGCAAATTGTATGAACATTATAATAAAGCTGGAAGTAAATCAAAATATACGAGGTGCGACAATAAAGTTATGCGACTGATTTTCTTTTCAAGATGTGGCAACCCTGCAGGCTTGCGTATTCACAATATCTTTGACTTTGGTCTATAAGCTGCTTCTAGTCCAAACAGTAAATCTATGCAACTGCTCAGTCGTGAGTTGTGCTGTAATAAGTTAACACGTTTTTGTGTGTCTCGTCACGGAAATGGAACCGCGTAATATTGTGCAACGGTATGCCTTTTCTTTGTGCGTTAAATTGGGTGGAAACGCGACGACAACTTACGGTAAGCTTCAATAGGCTTTTGGAGAGGACGTTATGTCAAGAGCTCAAGTTTTTAGTTGGCATAAAATGTTTAATGGTGGCCGAACGAATGTTGAAGATTAAGACAGCACTGGACGACCATCAAGCTTGTATGCTTCTTTGATTCCAAGGGAATTGTTCATAAAGAGTGGGTTCCTCCTGGACAAACAGTTAACCAATATTACTACAAAGAAATTTTAGAAGGAATTCCTAAAAGAGTTCTTCGTTTCCGTGCCAACATTGCTGATAATTGGATTCTGCATCACGACAATGCGCCATCCCATACTGCTCTGTCAATACAGCAACTTTTAACCTCAAAACATATTTCAGTACTACCACAGCCACAATATTCAACAAATATCGGTCCGTGCCACTTTTTTCAATTTACAAGAGTCAAAATGGCGGTCACGGGACACCATTTTCAAACAAAAAAAAAGTCCAAAAAGCAGTGACGAGAGTCTTGGAGGATATTACGGAATATGAATTCCAGAAATGTTACCATCAATGGCAGAAGCAGCTGGAAAAAGTGTGTGCAATCAGAAGGGAACTACTTTGAAGGAAACAACACTAAACTTGACTAAAACGGTAAGCAACATTTTTTTTCACATCAGTCTCTTTACTGTCACACCTCGTATATCTTATTGGTTATAGGAACTGCTGGTCAGGGTGACTTTAATTAATCTTCCGCTACTTGAGGCTGTGTAGGCCGAAAACTGTTTTCCATACGGATACCCAACTTCATAGGAATGACGTTGAGACAACGCGCTGCAAGACTTGCGTTGTTGGTTGTCATGATTTGCTGTTAGGCGCCGGTGCTGGAACTTCGATGTAGGGACTGAACACATGCATCACCGTGCGTTACACTTCCGAACAGTCAACGTTCGTCTGCGCAAGGTGAGCAGAGCTTCATTCGCGAAACTGTTTCATCAAAACAACAGCAAAAGTGCTACTGTTCTTCCCGAGTATCGACGCAATAAACGAACACGGCAAGGTCCTCTTTCTGCACCGGCGTTTAAGAAAAATATTCGAAAGTTTGAATGAAATGGTAATATGGGAACCGCTCCTGGGAAAGGCCGACAGCCTTTTGCACTACATATTGTTCAATAAGTTGCTGTTTCCATGGCTGAAAATGCTAGATGCAATGGCGCAGTCTTCAACCAGCATGCGAGCTGTGTCACGGCACCTGAACATTGCATGGTTCACCGTTCGAAAAGTATTGTGTACAATTGTGACATTGTATCTAGGATGTCGAGGATGCAGGTAATCGGCACAATGAGCCACGTTTATGATCTGTAATGTTCACGTGACAATTAGCCAACGTTACCCTTACATGTTGAAGTTACAATGTGTTTCATTCAAAGGTTTATTCGTTATGTCTGGAGATTAGAAATCTACTCTGTAGGAAGCAGCATGGGTTTCGAAAAAGACGATCGTGTGAAACCCAGCTCGCCCTATTCGTCCAAGAGACTCAGAGGGCCATAGACGCCGTTTCCCAGGTAGATGCCGTGTTTGTTGACTTCCGCAAGGCGTTCGATACAGTTCCCCAAGTCGTTTAATGAACTAAGTAAGAGTATACGGACTATGAGACCAATTGTGTGATTGGATTGAAGAGTTCCTAGATAACAGAACGCATCATGTCGTTCTCAATGGAGAGAAGTCTTCCGAAGTAACACTGATTTCAGGTGTGCCGCAGGGGAGTGCCGTTGGACCGGTGTTATTCACATTATGTATAAATGACCTTGTGGGTAACATCGTGAGTTCACTGAGGCTTTTTGGGGATGATGCTGTAGTATATCTAGAGGTTGTAACAATGGAAAATTGTACTGAAAGGCAGGAGGATCTGCTACGAATTGTCGCATGGTGCAGGGAACGGCAATTGAATCTCAATGTAGACAAATGTAATGTGCTGCGAATACATAGAAAGATCCTTTATCGTTTAGCTGCAATATAGCAGGTCGGCAACTGGAAGCAGTCAATTCCATAAATTATCTGGGAGTAGGCATTAGGAGTGATTTAAAATGGAATAACCATATAAAATTAATCGTCGGTAAAGTAGATGCCAGACCGAGATTCATTGGGAGAATCCTAAGGAAATACAATCCGAAAACAAAAGAAGTACGTTACAGTATACTTGAATGAGATTTTCACTCTGCACCGGAGTGTGCGCTGATATGAAATTTCCTGGCAGATTGAAACTGTGTGCCGGACTGAGATTCGAATTCGGGGCCTTTGCCTTTCGCGGGCAAGTGCTCTACCATCTAAGCTATCCAAGCACGACTCGTGAGTCGTGCTTGGGTAGCTCAGATGGTAGAGCACTTGCCCGCGAAAGGCAAAGGTCCCGAATTCGAGTCTCGATCCAGCACACAGTTTTAATCTGCCAGGAAGTTTTACCGTACATTTGTTCGCCCACTGCTTGAATACTGCTCACCGATGTGGGATCCGTACCACATAGGGCTGACAGAGAGATAGAGAAGATCCAACGGAGTGCAGCGCGCTTCTTTGCAGGATCATTTAGTAATCGCGAAAGCGTTACGGAGATGATAGATAAACTCCAGTGGAATACTCTGCATGAGAGACGCTCAGTAGTTCGGTACTGGCATTTGTTGAAGTTTCTAGAACATACCTTCGGCGAGGACTCAAGCAGTATATTGCTCCCTCCTACGTATATCTCGCGAAGAGACCATGAGGATAAAATTAGAGAGATTAAAGCCCACACAGGGGTATACCGACAATCTTTCTTTCCACGAACAATACGAGACTGGAAAAGAAGGAAGAACCGATAGAGGCACTCAAGGAACCCTCCGCCACGCACCGTGAGGTGGCTTGCGGAGTATGGATGTAGATGTACATGTACATGTAGATTTCTCTTCAGCACGCCTTACAGATGTTTCCACAAAGTTTCATTGTCCTACGATAACTCGTTTTGTTCGGAAGGGTCCTCCCAAGATGCGAAATTTTAATTATAACGACCCTATACACTGGTTTTAGTATCATGTATAATAAAGAATTGAATTTATTTGCCACTCATAAGTTATTAGTGGTCCTTATTCGATAGAATCACGCAAAAATCAGAAACTCTTGATCAACCAGTGTATTTTCTTCAGCACGCATTCGCCGACGTTTGGAATCCCACAGCACCGTAGCGAAGCAGCACTAAGAACTTGCAAGAACCCCCCCCCCCCCCCCCCCCCAAAAACACACACATACTAAGCTCCCAGAAATGTTTCAGTTTAGCCTGTGAGTCCGTAGATGATGGTATAGGGAGCGTACAGTATAACTGGCCACGCTTTCCCACCCAAGTTTTGCGATACTTGAGCCAGTCTGTCCTTGAAGTAACTCAGTGAGCCGCCGCCTAGGAATTCTTGCTACGTGTTATGTGGAAATGCTGTCGTAGTTTCACGTGCCCTTGCAAAGCACTAGCAGCGCCGTCGGATTCTGCAAGTCCAATAGTACAGTCTATGTTCTACGTAATGAAGCAGAACGAAATGTTTTTGTGCAAATAATTATTACAATGGATGCCATTATGGTGCGTTTAAGAATCACCGTAAAATGAACTTTTTCACACTGATCGTAAGCGAAGTATTAACTGTACGAGAGCATGGTCTACCGCATGACTGGATCGAAAGGCGTGCTATCGACGACTGCCGACTATGGCGCACAGCCTGTAGATTGATGGTATAATCGGTATAGTTCGTGTAAGACTGTACATCTTTGGATATACCAAGGTATTCATTTATTCATTAATAATCGTATTAAGGTTTCCTGGCATTGTAAAATTACTGAAAGATAGTATTTATGATCTGTAGGTTCATCCTAATCTCTGAGTGACCAAAGGCAACTTTGGCTTGTTAATTATTTTTTAGTAACATACAGTTTTCAGTTCACAACAAACTTAATTAAAATTTTGAAACCACTGTCAGAGAAACTGATGAAGAATTTGTAAAATGTTAGGCTTAAGATATAGAGATGGTTGCCTGTTATCAACATTGGTTATATTTCATAGTGTTCCAGCTTGTCTTTTGCAACTGTGTACAATTCTCTGTCTGTGGCATGGATTAAAGCCTGTTTGCGTGTGTCCTTGCATGCCAAAACCACTCCCAGCACAGTCTTTTCTCCGGGACCTGTGTGTGTTATGAAGGGTCTCTGCATGAGCCTCTTCATGATTTTACCATACCACAAAGCTCCATTTGTTCGCCTCTGGCACCTAAACTGTTGGTGCAACAGGTCTGTTACCCTAGATGTAAAGAAGAAAAGGTAAAAGACTGAGCAGCTGAGTGTGTTTGTGGTAGCCACAGTATACTATCCGTATTTCGTTTAAACATTTCATTAGGTTATTGGTGGTTGTCGAAGCCCCGCACGCATGTTTGATACATTTAAGTACCATATTTCAATGTATCTATCCTTTCCTCTTCTTTTCGGATCAGTTGAATCTGTGAATGAGTGTATGCAAGGATTTCAGTTGGGGGGTGTAGTAGTCAACCATTGTGTCAGACCAGCCAACTGTAGGAAACAAGTACCAGGTAGCAAAGAGGTTTCTGTTTGCCTTTGACGAACCTTTTGTATAGGTTGGCACCACAAAGAGGCTCCTCTGGCCACATCCGTAGGTTCGGGGGCGGTTTTTGTTGGAGAGCGAATGCCCGTGGAGTGTTCCATGGGACGCGAGACGGGTGAGACCCTCTGGAGGTAAGTGTGCCTTTTCGATGGGAAGTTTACGTTGAATTTTTGTAAGTTTTTCAAAGCTAGTCAAAGTAAATGATTCCTTTCATCGTTCCTAGTTTATTATCTTCTGTGACAAATTTTACTTGCTAGTTCGGGAATGTTAAATGCGTTAAAATCCAGGGACGGTGTAGGCTTGTTCAGTTGAACTGTTAATCAAACACTTGGAGCCGTGTTGAGTTTATTGTGATTCAGTTCATTTTGTTTGTATCCCTTTCACGAGAGCATGTATATAGCGGCTGATTTCCGTGATTTTATGACTGAATTTAGTGCAATTCGTCTCACCTGGTAACTTCCATTGTGCACCCATTTGTTTGTGAGGACCACGAGATCGTGATCTAATGAGAAAGCCTACAGTGTCAAGGCCACAGTGGTCTTCCGCTGTAGAATATCTGAATTGACTGTGATTCTTATTTATGCTGAATTTATAGTAATTCACTTTAATATAAATTTTATTCACTTACCCTGCAAGTTAAAATCAAGGAAACAGCCCCTCTTGTTACCCACGTGAGCTGTGGTGAAAGTTTATAGTTATTTTCCTTCCTGTTACTCTCTTAAGTGCGTGTGAATGTAAGTGTTCGTGATAAACTATCCTTTGATCATTCCTCTTCTATAGAACAAAGACCTTGCATGGCACTCCAAAGTAAAGTTCTAGGTGTAATTAATGTGCGACGTAATAGATTGAAGGCATCATATTTTTCACTATACATGTTCGTGTGTGCAATTAACTTTACCGACATAATAAATGTTCTTTTGCCAGATTTTTTGTTTACGCTCTCACAGCTAAAATTCCACTTCCCACTTCATCCAGTTCTGATGTACGGTACATCCTACTGAGTTCCGTTTGCGCGACAATTGTATTGAGGTCATACCCCCCCCCCCTCCCATGTATTCAGATTAATTTTAAAGAAACCCCATAATTGTAAAGATGCTTACGTCATGAGCGACTTCTGCACCGGCACCTGACCCCATTGATTCTGAAAGCGCCAGATGGCCAACTGCCTGAGCTACCCAGCGTGGGATCCTAGCTCCAAATCTGTACTTACTGCAGCGCTGACACATTCACTTCGCGTATATGAAATAGCAAAACGGGAAGTAAAGGAAAATGTGGTCTTATCAGCGAAAAGGGGTACCGTACAAATTCTGTCTCTGAACATCAATGAAGTGTGGAGCAGACAGCTGTATAGACCAAGCATATTGTACCACATAAACAATGTTTGCAATAGACGTGCGTTCGGTTGTAGTCCTTTTGCTTATGGTGCTACTTAGACCAAATCAAACCATAAGAAACAGCACAGTGCATGCGATTAGGGTCGCAGACTGAGGAAAAGGATTTTTGTCTTAAGAAGAAGGTAGGAGAGCGTGGGTAGGGAGAGCTTACCTGCTGCTCCCGGTTAGCTATGAAACAGATTTTTTTTCCTTGTATTCTTTTTTCTCGTCGATCTTTTGCGCTCCCTCTGTGCCTACGCCCTTGGCTGGGCCCATCTCACCATCCCCTCTGTATGACCCCGCACACACACCTGAAGTGCACTTGTTGCATGAAGGCAGTGACCACTGCCCACCTTCCCCTTTTGCGCACAGTCTGCTCCTGTAAAGCAGAAGTGTTGTTGGCAATGCAATGTTAGGCAGCTGTTTGTCTATCGATTCCCGTACACACATTCGATTTCCACGTTTTATCCTCTATTGCCATATTGCCTTCTGGTCTTTAAACCTTTTGTTCAAATCTAAGCATGAGTGGACTGTTTATCTCAACACTTTATAGTTATTATGTTAGCAAAGCAGCAGTGCTAGCAAAGACGAGAAACTTTCGGGTCCGCATATGGACTATGCGTTGAATTGTATAACATGTTAGGGAACAAAGAAAGAAACTTGAAAATTAAGGCAACAACGTTCCTCAGTCTATAATGAGACTTGGATGTTTCACGTTTTAGGAGGCAGTCTTTCTGTCAGAAGAAGATTTGTAAAGAAATGCGAGTGTACAATTTTGAGGAGAGATAGTTAAAAAGAGATATCTGATATCGAATTTGAGTAAATATTTGGCTACCTAGGTCCTTTACGTGGATACCTCTAAACTTTCTTGTCTTGTAGAAGTTTACATGTAGAGATGCTTGACTGCAGTACAATCACAAACCAAATATTTGTCTTTTTACTTCTAGACGGAAGTCGGCAATGGCATACTTTGTTTTATCCGACTTATACAGGAACTCACCTGCTCGTATAGTGCCGTAAAATGGAACACCTACAGCTGTCTTTACGATGTTATTTATTAAATGCCTGTCAGTTTCTGCGCTACAGCGCACCATCGTCGGGCCTTAACCGACGCTGAGGGGCTTAACTACAGTCGTATAAGCGGCTCACCAGTAGCCAACATTTATGAAGTGGTAAAAACGATGTTGTGTGTCCAACCATCAACTACCAACTCGCACAATGTAACGCGAAGCGCGCTAGCTTGTGACACATACAATGAAGCGACAAAAGTCATGGCCTAGCGATATTCACATACACAGCTAGTTGTAGTATCGCGTACACAAGGTATAAAAGGGCGATGCATTGATAGAGATGTTATTGGTACTCACGTGCTTAATGTGAAAAGCTTTCCGTGATTGTGGCCGCATGACGAGGATTAACAGACTTCGAACGCATAATGGTAGTTGAAGCTAGACGCGTGGGACATTCCATTTTTGGAAATCCTTAGGGAATTCAGTATTCCGAGAACCACGGTGTCAAGAGTGTGCCAAGAATAAAATATTTCAGACATTACCTCTCACCATCGCTTCCCACACACTGCGGCATTACGCTATATCTGGCACTGATCAGGCCAGTGCTGGAGTACGCGGCCGTAGTGTGGGGAAATGCCGCCGACTGCCATATCAAGTGGTTACAAGGCCTACAAGCTAAGGTCCTGCGCCTTGCCATGCACCTCCCGCGGGACTTCCCCACCAGGGACCTGCATGACGTCACAGGGATCCCCATGATTAGGGATCGCTTCAAACTGCTGGCGCGGCAGTTCTATGAACTGTCGTCCCAGTCAGACAACAGGTTAATAGCAAACCTGGGTACCCAGGAGCACAGGAGGGGGACCACACGATGGCCCGACATGCTTCGGCAGTGATCGCCAGTGGAAACACTCACGACCACTGTTAGAGCAAAATCAGATACACTACACACGCACACAACACTCATGTGACACATAGGACACACACAACACGTTAGGCCATCAGAGACACAAGTACACTTAAGATAAACAGGAATAACAATTGGGTTTAGCCTGTGAAACCACAGGGCACTTAGGATGTCCCTTAGGTTAAGAGTCGCTCTCTCATGGATAAAGCAGTAGGTGACGGCCTTCACTTAATGAATGAGAGCAGCGGCGTTTGTGTACGGCAACAAACAACAAGAAACAAGCAACACTGCGTGAAATAACCGTATAAATCAATGTGCGACGTACGACGGACGTATCCGGTAAGACAATACGGCGAAATGTGGTGTTAATGGGCTATAGAAGTACAGGACCGATGAGGTGCCTTTGCTAACAGCACGACGTAGCCTACAGCGCCTCTCCTGGACTCGTGACGATATGGGTTGGACCCTACACGACTGGAAAACGGTGGCCTGGCCGATGAGTCCCGACTCCAGTTGGTATGAGCTGATGGTATGGTTCAAGGTGTAGCGCAGACTCGTCGAAGCCATGGACCCAAGTTGTAAAGAAAGCACCACGCGAGCTAGTGGTGGCTCCGTAATAGTGTGGGTTGTGTTTACGTGGAAGGAACTGGGTGCCGTGGTCAATCTGAACCGATAACTTCTACGTGAAGACCATATGCTGCCATTCATAGACTTCATATTCATCAATAGTGACAATGCACCCCGTCGCTAGGTCACAATTGTTAGAGATTGATTTGAAGACCATTCTGTACAGTTCGAGCGAATGATTTGGACACCTAGACCGCCCGTCTTCTATTCCATCGAACAGCATGGTACATAATCGAGAGGTCATTTCCTGCACAGCATCCTGCACTGGCGTACCTTTGGAACTATGGACGCCTATAGAGGAAGAACTGCAGGAGGGTGAGGCTAAACAAAGCCAAGCACTGGAAAGCATCGAAGGGAAGTGGAGTATGATTAAAGAGGTTCTACAAGAAACTGCGGCAGAAATTTTAGGTTTAGAAGAAAGGGTGAAAAGGGCAGGATGGTACGTTGAAGATCGTAGACAGGCAGTGGAACGGAGAAATGAGGCAAGGAAGAAAAAAATGGTTCAAATGGCTCTGAGTACTATGGGACTTAACATTTGTTGTCATCAGTCCCCTAGATCTTAGAACTAATTAAACCTAACTAACCTAAGGACATCGCACACATCCATGCCCGAGGCAGGTTTCTAACCTGCTACCGTAGCAGTCGCGCGGCTCCGGACTGAGCGCCTAAAACCGCGAGACCACCGCTGCCGGCCGGGCAAGGAAGAAAATGATAAACAGGACAACAAGGTCCAATACAGAAGAATTCATGAAGAAAACGTAAGAGGCAGATTAGGATTTGCAGGTGAAAGAAAGGAGAGTTAGAGAGCAGAGGGATTACGGGGCTAGAAGAAGAGTATAATCATCAAAAAGTAAGAAAATTCTACCAGAGAGTTCAGGAACTGAAGAAAGGCTTCCAACCACGTACGGTATTCTGTAGAGATAAAGAAGGAAATTTTGTACGAGGAGAAGAACAGGTTCTAGACCGATGGGCCGAATATTTCAGCGAGCTGCTGAATGTCACTACAGAAAGAGAAGTTCTGGAAGAAAATGAAACAGAGGGTGACCAGGTGTGGCAGAATGTTAGTCAGGATGAAAGACCTTTACCTATACCAACAATAGAGGAAGTGAGGAAGGCAATTAAAAGCCTAAGGCATAATAAGGCTGCAGGTAACAACATTTGAGCAATGATGATCAAGGGTGGAGGTGAACATCTGACAAGATTGGTACATCAGCTGATAGTGGAAATATGAGAAAAGGAAGAGATGCTAGACCAGTGGAATACGCCCATTATATGCTCGATTCATAAGCAGAAAGACAAAGCAAACTGTGAAAATTATCATGGGGAGCACAAAGTATTAACCAAAGTCATTGGTATGAGACTTGCACCAATTACAGAAGAAATACTCGGAGACTATCACTGTGGCTTTAGACGGTGCAGATCAACAACTGACCAGATCTTCATTATAAGGCAAATAAAGGAAATATGTTATCGATATAATGTGAATGTACACCAGCTTTTTGTAGACATTAAACAATACTATGATAACATTAAAAGGAGAAAGCTATATTACGCCTTAATCGAGATGGAATTCCCAAATAAATTTATCAGACTGGTACAAATGACCCTCACCATCACAAAATGCCAGGAACAAGCAGAATGGAAACTTTTTAAAGAATTTGAGGTCAACCAAAGGTTAGCAAGGGTGATGTATTATCCACGCTACTCTTCAACATAGTGTTGGAGAGAGTGATGGGAAAGGTGGAGATTGATAGCTGAGGTGGCACTGTGTTTAACCGTATGCACCAAAAAATGGATCATACCGACGAGGTGTGTATGCTGTCAAGATGTTTAAAGGAAATGGGAGAAGGATTTGGCAGACAGGAAAAGGAAGCAGAACAGTTAGGACTTTGAGTAACCAACACAAAAGCACAGAGAAGTTACAATAGCTGGGAGTGCTGATTACGGAGGACAGTAGAATGTTGTTGTTGTTGTGGTGGTCTTCAGTCCTGAGACTGATATGATGCAGCTCTCCATGCTACTCTATCCTGTGCAAGCTTCTTCATCTCCCAGTACTTACTGCAACCTATATCCATCTGAATCTGCTTACTGTATTCATCTCTTGGTCTCTCTCTACGATTTTTATCCTCCACGCTGCCCGCCAACGCTAAATTTGTGATCCCTTGCTGCCTCAGAACATGCCCTACGAACCGGTCCCTTTTGTCAAGTTGTGCCACAAACGTCTCTTCTCCCCTATTCTATTCAATACCTCCTCATTGGTTACGTGATCTACCCATATAATCTTCAGCATTCTTCTGTAGATAGTAGAATAGGAGAAGAAGTAAAATATAGGATTGCTGCCGGAAGTAGTGCTTACTGGGCCCTGATCATGATCCTTCGGTCACTTTGCCTGAGCAGAATATCGAAGGTGACTGTCTATCGAACAATCATAAGACCGGTGGTAATGTAGGGCTCAGAAACATGGACAATGACTGTAGCAGAAGAAGAGCTCTTGAAAAGATGGGAGAGGAAAATATTAAGAAAGATTATTGGAGCCGTGTTTGAGGCGGGGCAATGGAGGATAAGGAGAAACAAGGAATTGGAAGAACTGTATAGAAGTCCTGACTTGGCGAGTGAAATTAAGTGTAAAAGATTTAGATGGCTGGGACATGTAGAGCGAATGTCGGAGGATCGAGCTGTCAAAAAGGTTTACACAGGAAACCCAGGTAGCAAAAGGAGCAAAAGAAGACACGGGAAACGATAACTGGAGGATGTGGAAAATGACTTGAGAAAGATTGGAGTCAGGAGATGGAGGAAACGAGTAGAAAATCGTCAGGATTGGACTGTGATCATCAGAGAGGCCAAGGAGTAAGTAAGTAAGCTAGTATAGAGGCAGCATGGCACAAATTTCTGCAGGGGACTTCCAAGAATTTACTGCACTATGCCGGGCAATAGGAATTCCGACAGATAGTAGGGGTCTCCCAAGACTCTCGTCACGTCAATGTATGGAAGGTTGGTTTCTTTCAGAGCATGCTGATGCAGTAGACCCACACTTAGAAATGGTATACAACTACTCGCACGACGAAAGACTGGTACCAAAAGACTACAGCGTTGCCCAAATTACACCAGTACTCAGAAAGGAAATAGGAGTAATCCGATTAATTATTGATGTATACCACTGGCATCGATCTGCAGTAGAATTTTGGAATATATACTGTGTTCGGATATTATGAACTGCCTTGAAGTTAACAGTCTATTGACACATAGCACAGATTTTGGAAATATCGCTACTGTGAATCATAAATAGCTCTTTATTCGCAAGGACTAATAAGTGCTACCGACAGGGAGATCTCAAACTGATTCCGTATTTCTAGATTTTTCAGGAGGTTTTTGACATCGTCCCTCACAAGAGACTTCTAATCAGATTGTGTGCCTACGGAATATCGCTTTAGTTCTGTGGCTGCATTCGTGATTTCGTGTCAGGAAGGTCACAGCCCGTAGTAATCTACTGTCAGTCGTCGAGTAAAACGTCAGTTGTATATGTTGTTCCCCTAGGACGCCCTTTGCTGTTCTTAATCTAAACAAACGACTTAGCAGACAATTTGAGCAGTCCTCTTAGAATGTTTGCAGATGATGTGTCATTTACCGTCTCTTAAAGTCTTTTGGGAATCAAAACCAGTTGCAAAATGACCTATACTCAACATCTGTGTGATTCTAAAGGTAACAATTGTCTCTGAATAAGGGAAAGTGCGAAGACATCCACATGAGCACTGAAACAACTCCGTTATATTTAGGTTACACGACAAATCACACAAATATAAAGACTTTCAATGCAACGAAATACCTAGAATCACAATTACAAACAACTTAAATTGGAGCCAACACATGGATAATGTTGCGGGGAAGGCAAACAATAGACCACCTTTTATTGACATAATACTTAGAAGATGCAACATATCTACTAAAGAGACTACCTACACTACACTTATCTGTGCACTGCTGCAGTACTGCTGTGGTGTATGGGATCTTGACCAAGCAGGATTGACGGAGGGAGGACATAGAAAAACTCCAAAGAAGGGTTGCTTGTTTTGTATTATTACAAGATAAGGGAGAGGGCCCACGGGTGTGATAAGCGAGATGGTGCGGCAATCATAAACACAAAGGAGTTTTTCGCTGTGACGAAGTCTTTCCACGAAATTTCATTCACCAACTGTTTCCCCTGACCGCGAAAATATTTTACCGTCGTTAACCTACGTAGAAAATAATATAAGACAAATAAAATAAGATAAATTAAAGCTCGTTCTGGAAGATGGAGGTATGTCGAAGGACTCTCTTTCAGGGAATACCGGTTAAATTCCCGAATCGTCATGCAGATGTAGAATTGGACGTTATCCTCTATTGTCACACTGTCTTCACTTGTTTAAATTGTTAGAGAGATAAGAATCAATGGATTCTTTGTTATAATTATTGTGTTAGAAATGTAGAAGCGGAAGTAACGAAAAGAAACTTTCGGGCCCACAGATGGATTATGCGATGAATTGCACTTAACATATTAGAGAACAAAGAAAGGAACAAGGCGCTGGCGCTCAGTTTATGCAGTTTCTGGTAGCAGTCTTCCAGTTAGACGTAAATAAGCATATGAATGCGAGCTTACACTTTTGAGTAGAGCTGTTTACAGTAGGTGTTTGACAGCCTACTTGAGCAAGTAGAGGTAAGCTTTGCCTACTTAGACTCTAAGAACGAAATACACAAAGCTAGTTTTGTTGTCCCTTTACTTTTCGAAGGAAATCGGCAGTGACGTATTCTGTTTTATCCGACTAATACAGGAACTCACCTGCTCTTACAGTGCACCACGCGCCACGCTAGCTGACGACTCAGGGGTTGCACCAAACCGTGATCGAAGCTGCGCGGTGTATTACGGACCAAGCGCTTGTACAGTGGCTAGTCTGAGTGTGGCTAGGCGGTCTCCCACACTTGATGTGGTAATCTCTAAATTTTGTCTCAGAGAATATGATACGAAGACGTTTACGATGCGACAACATGCGGAACAAAGTTTATTTGTTTCACAGGTGACACACGCCACTTACGGAAGACATCCGGCCACAGGATTAAATTAAATAAAATTTGCAATGTCCTAAAAAAGCGGACCCCGTACTAGAAGGAAAATGGATAGCGCAGAAAGAAGAAATGAACTCTCTCTTCCTTACTCTGTTGGGAAAGAAGCAGAAATATGGTTTTGTGATCATTCAGGGTCATGAATTTAGATACACATCAATCAGAAGTTTATTTAGTTTGACTTATTATGCAATTGTCGTTTTTCCACACACCACTCCTTGTATGTAGAGGTTATTTGCCACCATTAGAAGCATAGAAACCATTTAAGAGCCTACAGTATGTCAAAAACATATTCCCTTCTTCACACTTTGATTTACATAAAACTCCGTCCGTTTTCAGTAAAGGAGTATTCTATTCTTAGAAGTAAGGCTGATGAATAATACAATCAAAGGAACCAGTGGACCACTAGTGTACTCAAGGCAACAAGTAACACTGAAATTTGTTGTAAGTTGTGAATTAGTGGGCGACTTATAATGTGAAGGACAAATTTTGGGTTTTTTGGTCTGTGGTCCTACATTATTTGTGTTCTTTTTATTCGTAACTTTTACTGCAGCCAAAAAAGTACAAAAATTACTTACATACTGCATATTATTCATAAGGACTAAACGTTACCACGTCTTCATAATCTCCCATTTTCACAATAACAAACAGCGCATCAAATATCACGAAAAGTGGGGTATGTAAAATATGGATTATACGGGAAATAACATCATTGGAGACGCAAGACATAGTTGGACCACTCGAGATAAAGCATCTCCAAATGTGGAGCCCTCACAGTTGGGACACGTCACGTATGTAGCATGACAACTGTAATTTTTAAGGTAGGTTACTGAAAATTTTCCATTTTTATCGAGTTTTATATAACTAGACGGAGCTGACTTAATATTTAATACATATTACTGATAGTGCAACCTGATAGTTTTGATAGTTATTGTTTTAAACTTACTAATTTCAATTTAGCACAGACATGAGGCGAGGTCGTCAAATATTTTTATAATAGGTTTAGAACTGAAGACCTAAGGCATCTCAGATTCCGATATATGTAAATAATGGAAGTGTGGTTTGACTCTTCACTTTTTCTTTGTCTTCGAGACTCACAAAAGCATAAAAGGCTACGCGAATCTGAAAATCATATCAATTACTGAACACAGAAAGAAGTTCTATGTCTCGTGGCATAAACCTAACGTCTTTGAAAGTATGGCATTGAGATTTATTGCTCTCACGTTTCCAAAGAAGTAATGTGTAGGCGACTACGCTGTAAAGCATTCCACTAATTCTTGATCGACGCTCCGCAGACACCTGTTTAAATTCTTGGGAAAATAAAAAGCTTCGTGAAATGTGCAATAAACTACAGAGTTAATAAAGTTATGAGAATAAACTTGCTCGGATTTTTTATGATGTTCTTAACGTTTTTTATTTTACGTTGTTAACTTTTTTATCTCATTCTCTCTTCCTTACCGCAAAGTAATTACATCAACAGATAAATAGAGATGATGAAACAAAAGTACTTCCAGTTCTGTTTATGAGTTTCGCGGAAATCGATGAACTAATCCCCACCAAACAAAAAGTAAATAGCATGAACAGGGAAAGTAGCACACCTGTAATATTCGCCAGTGTTATTGTGAAACAGATATTAAAACAGTACAGAAAAGTACAATACATTTTGAATGAAAAAACATGCGACACTGGTTTAATATTCCACAACATTTACTACTTTAAAAGCCCGTTTTCGGCTGTTACGCCATTGTAGGGCACAAAGATAAATATGTGTAGCTGTAAACGTGACTCTGAATCTGACGACAGCTAAACAGCCGAAAAATAATTTGTAAAATAAAAAGTACTGTACAATACTGCGTCGTTGTCGTGTGTTTTTTCATTCATATTGCATTAAATAATCTGCCAGAAACGAATGGAACAGACGGTTAATGACACCGTGGAATAATTTAAGGGAGATGATTTAAACCATTTCATGATGTCTTTTTATAGATAACAATATCTTGTATCACTCAAGATTGGTATAATATGTACATATTACTCTTAACGTATTTTATGCTCTTAATTGAGTAGCAAAAACCGGAGACCTTTTGTTTCCTTCTTCTTTTGATTTCTATAGGAGGAATGCACAGATGAAACAGGAAAATATTCTATTCAATTATTAGACTTTCAAGGGATCTTAATCAAATAATGAAGCGTTATAGCTACTCTAAACGTTTACAAAAATCTGACCGCATGTTTTGTACACACATAATACTTTTAACGTATTTTATGCTATTAATTGTGTAGTAAAAATCAGAGACCTTTTGTTCCATTCTTCTTTTGGATTTCTATGGTAATATTCAAGAAATGCACAGATGAACAAGGAAAATATTTCATTTACATTGTTAGACTTTCAAGGCATCTTAATCATATAATTAAGCGTTATAGCTACTCTAATCATTTAAAAAAATCTGACCGCACGTTTTGGTCTTGACCTAACGCCACATTACATATTTTCACTACGGTTTGTGTTCTTGGAAAAAAACTGTTCCATAATATGTTTGTGGAGAGGAAAGCAAAGGTATTTTGATGGTTAGTACCGTTAATGTCATACTCAACGACCGCTCACTGTACCTCAGAAAAAACTGATTGGTGCCCTGTCGCCGTAAGTCAGTATGAGTCACATCGAGGTAGTCACACACGTAAAATAATCAGTACCTTATGTAAGCAAATATGCGAGGGGTCGATACAATTTTGTTCGGTGGTATAGCGTGAAGTCGCTGAAAGTAACATAAAAGTAACAGAAGTATCACATAACTAGCCACCAAGCTTCTCTAGCCCACGATGTGTTTCAGTTTCTTCTGGAGATACTGCAGAAAGTAATAACTGTATGGTCAAATATAGCACAAGTGTCGAACGCAGGGCTCTCCAGTATAAATGTACTGCGGAAATCATACAAAAATGCACCAATTTCAACTTTACGTGAGGTATGCCGGTGAATTAAAATCCGATATTGCCAAGTTAAGGTGGCTGAGGCCTCTGAAACGATTAACAAGTGTTGGGCTTAGTGAGTAGTTATCTACGTGTTTTTTCTGTTTTGACGAAGTAACGTAAACTGGCGGGAGCAGCCTTTATGAATGCGGTTTCACACGAATGCGTGGAGGCGGTCGACCGCTGCAGCGAACTACTTACCAGAAGCTCGGGAAGCGAGGCGTGGTGCAGAGGACCGGTGTACCACTGCGTCGAGGCTGGTTTATTTAACAGTAGGTGGGAGTGGCGAGGAATTGGGACACCCCGGGCCTGAAGAAGAGGGAGAGCAGGGGGAGAGGTCCGGTGAGCGACTGAGGAAGGGGGCCGTGGTGGGGAGGGGGAGCCACAGTGCAAGCCAAAAGACTCGTTTTCCGATTGGCCGGCCTGCGAACGTGCGTCAGAGGCGGTGCCGCCGCCGGCGGCCGCGCCGCGCCGCGCACGCGACGTGACTGATAGAGGCGGCACCACCACGCCACCAACACCGCCCGCCACCACCGCGGCACCAACACCACCGCCACGCCGGCCTGCCAATCAAGCTTTTTAATTGAACCGCGCCGGTCTTGGCGGGGAAGCCTACCGCACAGAGACGGCTAACGCGTGCGTGGGCGGCTGGCTGCCTACCGCCGATGCCCATCCGCATACGTAAGTCCGTCATCCCACGCTACTACCCACGGGGTGCAGCCCTCGTCCTTGTTTGTTTCGTGACGTCACATCTGCACGCGATCAGGCAAGGTGTTATCTGGACGCGGAAGTGCGAGGTACTTTTGCCAAATAACTACATGTGGAGCTGAAAAACTATCATGTCCTTGTTTGTTTCGTGACGTCACATCTGCACACGATCAGGCAAGGTGTTATCTGGACGCGGAAGTGCGAGGTACTTTTGCCAAATAAGTACATGTGGAGCTGAAAAACTATCATCAGCTACCGTAGACCAGGGATTCACAACTTTTTCAGATGGTGGACCCCTTCTGTAGTCGAAAATCCATGGCGGACCCCTAGTCTGTTCCCAATGACCCCCCCCCCCACACACACACAGAAGAATCAATAGTCTTTGGTTTAGAGATGAATGAAAACAACTTGAAGGTCAAAACTCGTCTTATGAAATAGGTAGTACACTGAAAAAGCAAGTTTAACATTTAATGATGCCTGGGGCTGCATACGTGCCAGTGAGTGCTGTGATTGGTCGACAAAGCTCGCTCCGCGCATGCGTAAAATATTTCAGCGCATCTACTGCCGTGAGCCGGCGCACTAACAACTCGCGTGTTGTTGCGAGACAGTCCATTAGAGAAACCGCATTCTCCGGCACTAAACTGTGTATGCGTTCTCACTTAGGAACCGCAAAGACTACTTAGGAATACGACCTGAAGTAAAAGCACACATTTTTTCACACGAAAAAAGAAATAGTGATGAATTTGATTTTTCACATTTTTATTCAATAATTTTACTCATTATTTTAGACGATTTGGTGAAGGGTGGCCGTGGACCCCCTAAGGGGTCTGCGGACCACACGTTGGGAAGCCCTGCCGTAGACTATCGTAAGAAAGCGCAGACCTCGGTACTTTTCTTTGTAGGTTTGGTCAGTTAAGATCGTAACCGTATTACCTGAATGTTAGGTGTGTTGCATATCTATCGGGCGTTACTTCACTTCTGTCGTTTTATTTGCGTATGCGGTCACAGTCTTACCATATTAGCCTAGAAAACTGGTGAACCGTCTAGAAACTGAGTTTGGATATATAAAGAGCCACGTAAACTATAACATATTGTTGTTCTGCATGGTTATCCTCTTGTTTGTTACTTAAAAGTAAACGGCACTTACTGCAAAATTGAAATTTGTATTATTGGTGGGTTGGTTGATTCGGGGGAGGTGACCAAACAGTGAGGTCATCGGTCCCATCGGATTACGGAAGGATAGGGAAGGAACTCGACTGTACCCTTTCAAAGGTACCATTCTGGAAATTTCCTGAAACGATTTACGGAAATCATGAAAAACCTAAATGAGGATGTCCGGACGCGGATTTGAGCCGTTGACCTCGCGAATACGAGTCTAGTGTGCTAACCACCGTGCCAACTCGTTCGATAATTTGCATTGTTAATTCAGGTTTTATTGGAAAACTGTTGGTTTGTAACGTGAAACAGATATATTTTGTAGTAAAAAAAAGAAAAAAAATCTATACGGATTTATCACATAGCGCTTGAAAGCACAATTTCCTCATAAAAAAGTAAGATTTTAAAAAATGCAAAACAAAATCATATCAAAGATCGCTTTGATACAGCATCCAGCATAAATACCACGTGTTTCTGTTAATGTTAAACAACTTTCGCATTCATCAATTACAAAGGGAAACTCTTGCATTTGATCATGATGAAGATCGTTCTATTGAGTACAAAATAACGGCAATAATTTTATACATGTTTTGTGTTTGTCCACGTAAACTGGGCTTTTATAGAAAGCATTTGTTTTGGTTACGTAAAAGCGTAGAAGTGAAGCGAGCAGCTCAATGTTTTCACTTATAAAATGAAGTTTATATTTTGTAAAGTTAGAAACTGCACAGTGGACTAACGCTGAACAATGTGCGGCTCTAATTATGTGTAAAACAAACAAACAAACAAAAAGTAGTTTCTCTCTCACATTCATTTATGTTTCTTTCCCTACCAATGCTACCGACACTATAGGTAGATCTACCACTTATTACGTCATTTATATAGTGCACCAAAACTACCAAACAGGCGCAACTCTAAATATATGGGCTTGTTCTTCCTTTGTGCTGTCTACTGTCGGAAACGTCTACACTCCGAAAGCCACCTTACGATGTGTATCGGAGGCTACTTCTGTTACCACTATCTGCTCCCCCATCCCCGTTCCATCAGTGTTGGAAGAATGAGTATCGGTAAACTTCCGTAACAGTTTCAATCTCTCCGGTCTACATCTACTCGTACAGCTACATGACTACTCTGCAGGTCGCACTTAGGTGCTTGGCAGAGGGTTCACATAACCATTTTATTTTCTACTGTTTAAAGTGGGAAAAACTAATCTTTCTTTAAGTTTTCCTGTTGGGATTTTATTACGATGATCGTTGTCCCTTCTTAGATGAATTAGATTTCGTTAAGATTCTCCCAGTGAATCTTAGCCTAGAATCTCCATTTTCTACAGTTTGTTTTATGTAATCATTCCAGTCTAGGTCGCTAGCGACGGTTGTTCCTAGGAATATTACAGTTGTTGCTGCTTCCAGTGTATCGCCGATAGTGTTCTCAAACACTATTTTATCCCCTCGACAATTTGTTCGAAGTACATTTATTTACTTTCAGTATGAACTGCCAGTCCCTACTTCAAACGTCGATGCTCTGCAGGCCTTTCTGCATTTCAGTACGGTCATTAGGCGTTATAACCTTGTTAAAGGCAACAGCATTGTCCACGAACAGACCCGTGGAGTTTCCGAAGCTGTTCATTAGATCATTTGTATGTTGTCTTTACGAAAGAAGTACAGAAGCTTTAGGAGATTATAGGCTGGATGTAAATAACTGTTTTGACTAAATGAACGCGGGTTCTCTAAAGCAGAACAGTAGTGCTATATAACATCAACTTGCCTTCAGTTCGTTTCGTACATGGGTAAAAGACGGTAGCGAATTGCTTGTTGTAAATTGTATAGTTATACATGGAATGATCTCGCAGACATACAGTCGGCTTCTGTTGGTGCTGAAAATACAAAAAGACGTATTGCATCTGTAATCGTACCGGATTTCCAAAATGGGAGAATATTTGAAGCTGTTGATTGTTAGAAGGTTAAACTAGGTAAAGATTTTCACGCTCCTGATCGATATTAACGTGTATTTATGTGGTTTAGCTTCAAGGAAGCAGTCTTCCTCCTGTTTATTTGTAAGCAGTGTATATTTCATTCTTCATATATTTAACGCTACGTGCAAAAGTATTTGATGGGCTGCAGCTGGTCTTATTTGTCATCTCCAAAAGTTGAATCAAATGGAGGACTTCATAGTAAATGGTTTCCGCAGATACCTGTGCGAGTTTTGCACCAAAGGGCATTAACATCGGCGTTGCTTAGCTTAAACACTATGGATCGCGAGATCTACCATTCATGTACTTGAAATGAAACTATAGACCTCCTTTCTTGGGTCTAACATTTTGTATTTCCATGGGGAGAGGTGATACGCATCTCTCTAAATTATTCTGAATATAGTTACTGTACGAAGCTAGATTACTCTGTATGTTACTGACGGGCCTTCAGTGTTATATAACAATCGTATGAGCACTTCATAGACGGGCTCTCCGCAGTGCACTGTTCATTATGTGTGACATATAACGTTCGTAGTTGTAGTAGGTTCGAAGGACGACTAAGGAATTGCTAGTCATATAAGCTACCATAATTTTTAGCCGATATGATTCAGACTTTGAATCCGGAAACATACTATCACTCACCGTAAAATCTATAACGCCTTCTGTGATTGCCCAGCCTTTCCTACATTAAGTCGCTCTCTAGATAAATAAGTTCTCTCCAACCATACCACTTCCAGAATGCCATCAGATCTTCTCCACGTCCTGCAAATATCTTAATCAAACGTAAATTGGTGTCTGTTTCTGCATACGAGTATACCCCCATTTACTTAACCCATAATCATCATCGACAATAGCAGCAGCAGCAACAGATTCACATCCAGAGCTAGAGAAACGTCTCCTAAAGACTGTCGCACACATTACGGTTTTAAATATATTGCATAAATGTCGGTTCCTGTTGTCAACTGCCGACCTACTGGTCTATCGTCGTCTCGATATTTTATTATCACTCGGAACCCCTTATCTCCGTTTACTTCCTCTCTCTGTTCACCCTTGTTCATTAGCTTGTTTTCCTGTCTACTCCAGCAATTACCATGTGGCTTCACTCCATTATTTGTTGAAAATTATGTTTTTGAACGATTTTAGCCTTTCAGTTCTATGTCTAAATGGTAATACACACTGACTGTAAACTGCTCATTTCAAAATAATGAAAAATTCTCGAAGCGGCCCTGATTCCTACTATCAATGTAATACCTTTGACGTATATGTTCTTTAGTAATGCAAAGTGACTCAGTGTCACCTTTCTCAAAGAAAGATGTTTGTTTCTTCAGCATTGCCCAGGTACGTATTTATTCCAGTCTGTCAGTCCCCTTTCCCTCTCTGTATTCTCCCCCCCCCCTCTCTCTCTCTCTGTCAATCTCTTTCTCTTTCTCTGTCCACGTTCTCCAGCTCTCACTCCCTGTCCAACTGCTCTTGCCCCTTTCTCTGTCCTTCTCCTGCCCATTTACTCCTTCCCCTTCTATGCACCTCCTCCTCCCCAATCCTCCAAGTCACTTTCCTCCTCCACTCACTCCCCATTCTCTCTGTCCATATCCTCCTCCTCGACTCCATTTCCTTCACGCCGTTTCTCTGACCACCTCCCCCATCTCCATTCCCTATGCAGCTCCTCCTGCTCCTCTACCTGGCCACTTACTCCGCCCATTTTACCCTTCCAGTCCTTCTCCTGTTACCTCTTCTGTCTCCGTATTATCACCCACACCAAGTTATATACAGGGTGAGTCACCTAACGTTACCGCTGGATATATTTCGTAAACCACATCAAATACTGACGAACCGATTCCACAGACCGAACGTGAGGAGAGGGCTAGTGTAATTGTTTAATACAAACCATACAAAAATGTACGGAATTATGTTTTTTAACACAAACCTACGTTTTTTTAAATGGAACCACGTTAGTTTTGTTAGCACATCTGAACATATAAACAATATCAGTGCCATTTGTTGCATTGTAAAATGTTAATTACATCCGGAGATATTGTAACCTTAAGTTGACGCTTGAAACCTCTGACGTTCAGTTGCGTTTTGTAACAAACACGGGCCACGATCGGCGAGCAGCATCTGCAGGGACATGTTTACGATGATGACCGTGTTTACGAGTGTGGCTGCAGTGCACTGTTGTGGTTTGGTCTAGCTGTCGCAGTGTCCGCATGTAGCGCTTGCTGCTATTGTTATTCTGCATCCGTCTCTGCACGCAGACCAACTGTAGTACACCGTGTTACCAGACGTCTGTGATAGTGTAGTGTTGTAGGAACTGTGACCATGGTGTATTCGAACTCTGAAAAGGCGGAGATGATACTCATCTATGGCGAGTGTCGACGAAATGCAGCTGAAGCCTGCAGGGTGTATGCAGAACGGTACCCGGACAGAGAGCATCCAACGTGCCGCACATTGCAAAACATCTACCGCCAACTGTATGCAACAGGTATGGTCTTAGCACGCAAACGGGTCCTTAGCAGGCCCATCACAGGAGAAGCGGGTGCAGTGGGTGTGTTAGCTGCTGTTGCCATGAACCCACACATGAGTACACGGGACTTGCGAGAGTCGGTGGACTGAGTCAAAGTAGTGTCATGGCATACTGCATCGTCACCACTTTCACCCGTTTGATTTTTCGTTACATGAGCAATTACATGGTGATGACTTTAATCATCGAGTGCAATTCTGTCAATGGGCATTAACAGAGAAAGCATTGCAGTCCTACCTGTTAGCCGATGAAGGGGATTTCACAAACCACGGGGCAGTGAATCTACGGAACATGCATTACTGGTCCGTGGACAATCCTTGCTGGCTCAGACAGGTAGAGCGACAGCGACCGTGGACTGTAAATGTATGATGCGGAATCATTGGCAACCACCTCATTGGTCCTCACTTCGTTGCCGGGGCCCAAACAGCTGCAACATACATCGCGTTTCTATAGAATGATCTGCCAACGTTGCTCGAAAATGTCCCACAGGAAACGCGTCGACGAATGTGGTATCAGCATGATGGTGCACCTGCTCATTCTGCAATTAACACTAGGATAACCCTTGACAGGATGTTCGACGGGCGTTTCATAGGACGTGGAGGACGCATAAATTGGCCAGCCTGTTCTCCACAAGGGTTCCAGCAGATCAAATGAACGCCTAGATGAATATCTGACATTACCCAGATATGTATTTACTCCAGTATTCTGTTACTTCATCTCGTTTCTCCCCTTCTGCGTGTTCATCTCCATCACCCGTCTCTCTGTCCACCTACTCCTCCCGCACCCCCTACCCCACTCTCTGTCCATCTCTGATTCCTTCCTCTCTGTGCCGACCTACTCATCCTCCTCTGTCCATCTTCTCCTCCCCCTCTGTCCATCTCCTCTTTCCCTCTCTAATTCCATCTCTTCCTCCGCTCTCTTTGTCAATGTCTTCCACCTTCACTGCCTCTCCATCTTTTACTCCCACTTGTGCCTTTACAACTCCTCCACCACCCTCTCCATGTTTATCTCCTCCTCTTCCCTTTCTCTGTCAATTTTATCCCCCCACTCTGTCTGTTCCTGTACACCTTTCGCTCTGCCTATCTCTTCCTATCCTGTCTCTGTCTCTGTTATCTCCTCTTCCCTTTCTCTGTCCATCTTCTTCAGTCCCCTCTCTCTGTGCATTTGTTCCTCCCCTATTTCTGTCCATCTCCTCCTCCTCTTCTCTGCACCTATCTCCTCCTCCCCCTCCCAATTCTTCTCTTCCCTCTCCTTTCTGTGTCCATATTTTCCTCTCTCCTCTGTCTATTTCTACCTCTTCCCTTACTCTGACCATTTCCTGCTTCTCCTCTGTCTGTTCATCTCCTTCTCCCCTATCTCACTTTCTGCATTTTCCTCCTCCTGTCTCTGTCCATCTCCTTCATCCTTTCTCTATTCAATTCCAACTCGACCCTTTCTCTGTCCTTCTCTTCCTCCCCCTCTCCTGGTTTACCTCCTTCCCCTTTTTCTCTTGTGGCAGTCTCTCTCTCTCCCTTCCATCTGTTCATCTCTTCCTCTTTATTTCTGTGTCCATTTACTCCTTCCCCTCCATCTCCTGCTCCTCCACCTTTCTGCCTGTCTCTTCATCCTCCTGTTTCTGTCCATCTCCTCCTCTTCCCTTTCTCTGCCCATCTTCTTCATTCCTCTCCTTTTTTCTCCTTGTAGGCTGTCCATCTCCTTGTCCTTCCTTCTTTTCCACATTTTCACACTCACCCCATTAGGTGGCTGGTGGTTCTTACCCCTACAGTATTTCTTTCCAAATTGCAGTCAGTATGTGTACCAGTTATGACTGAAGCCCTTCCAGGGGTTTAGGTTGAGGTTTTTAGCAATGGTTTTTTTCGCATCTGCACATGTCAGGTATACAGGGTGAACACAAAGTCTTGTGCTGAATATAAAAATTTATAACAGAATAACCGTTTGGCATAATAAGCTACATTTGATGCCGTTACATAGGTTAGTGTTACTTTTTTTTTTAAGACCACTTAGTTATTAAGGCCTCAACGTGTGCTCCCTTGGTAGCTCGGAGAATGTCGAGGCGGTATTCTAGTTTCCGATAGGAGTGTTTTGTCACAGTACTCACAGCAGCTTGTATCCTAGCCTTCAGTTCGCCAACGTCAGCAACTGGTGTGACCAAGACTCTGTCTTTGATATAGGCCCAGAAAAGAAAATGATGGGGTGTAATGTCTGGATAGCGGAGTGGCCAGGGTGATGGACTTTCCCTTCCAGTCCACTGATCCGGACATTACTCCCGGTGATCCAGTGTTTTATTCTGAAACTAGATGAATTTAATTGCGCTGTGGATGTCAACAACCTCATGGAAGTTCAGGGACACGTAGCATTGTAAAATCGCCGCCAATTGAAACTTCCTGACAGATTAAAACTGTGTGTCGGACCGAGACTCGAACTCGGGACCTTTGCGGGCGGAAGGCAAAGGCTCGAGTTCGTGTCTCGGTCCGGCAAACAGTTTTAATCTGTCAGGAAGTTTCATAGCAGCGCACACTCCACTGTAGAGTTAAGATCTCATTCTGGAATCACCGACAATTGCTGCATGCCAACCAGTTTTACGACAGTATAGCTACTTGTAGTTACTAGACGTTTATTTCGAAAATATTTCTTGAAATGTTGTGGGTATGTGACCTTGTGCCTGAGGTCTGATATAATAGTCCGTGTTTGGAGCGCCTTCCATAAATCTTCTCAGGTTAGAGTCATGAGAGTTATTTCCAATTTATGGGTTTCCATATGCATCTCCAGTGATCAGAATGTCGACAGAGGGGAGAAATCAAAGATAGAAATACGGTGGATTAGCAAATAGATGAAAAATGTAGGGAACGAGGCAAGGATAATATATTTTCGTAAAATGTTTGTCGCTGTCATTCTCTTACGACTGGAGGAGATTTCCAGATATATAAGAAGCCATCATTGTAAGTGCAAATAATCTAAACGTTTAGTGCCTTAACCACTGTGCAATCCCGCCCAGTTTCGACTACTGCATCGCCCCGTGTTTGTATGTTTGGTGAGTTTTTTGTGATTAACTTCGCTATATCCGTTTATGTTATGTTTAGTTTTAACTCAATTTCGTTGTTAGATCATTCTACATAATATCCAATACGTTTTCCTTGCATTGAGAACTAGTCACTGGTATTTGTATCCTTATATATTTGAATATGCTTTAGTTTTTATTCAATTTCATTCGTTGCCGTTCAAATAGGCCAGCTTTACAGTATTGATAGTAAACTGCAGGCCAAGTTACACGCATTCTTATGCGACTTTATACATAACTGTCTTTCACTTTTATTATTCCCTATTGTAACGTAGAAGTCTACATTTTTCGTTTCCTTGCCATCGCATTAAAGAATTTATTATACTTCACAATGAGGACACGTTTGTCTAACTCTAAAAGTAATGCGATTTCTCTAAATTTTACTTCTATTATTTTTTTATTCAAAAGGAATATCCAGATATAATTAATTTCCCTGGTAGTGAGTACACCTTCATTCTATACGTCTTCGGCATTTCTTTCTTTCATTCGGTTTATATTTGAACCGTGCCCAGAGTACGGTTTTTCTGTTTTTTCACATACTGCCCCTCTCTTATTCCGTCACCTCTCAGTAAAGCTGTTCACGTGACCCAGTTATTCGGTGGTCCGTTCCACGTTTCTATCCCTTGTTCTGAATCACACAGATACTCCTCGTGTGTACACGGAAAGACTCAGTTGTGACATGTTTCTGAGCAACAACATTTCATTTAAGCGTTGTTCCAGCTACAACCGTAGTTTTTTTTGAATGTCTTCCATTTTCAGTGATATTTAACTGTTTATAAATTAAACTTTTATGCTGTTTACACTGCTGAAGAGCATTCCATTTCCTTCTTTCACCTGCTCGTTCTAAATATTGTCTCTGGTAAACAGAGAAGTGTGAGTGAAGGTACCGTTCCGTAGCGTGAAGAATATCAAAATGAACTGCTCCGTTAGATAAATAACAGCAAAAATCCTGGATATTTCTAAAAATATAAATAAGTCGAGACATATCCACTGATCAGCCAAAATATTATGACCACAGTACAACGTACGTTGAATGACGCCTGGTGGCGTTGCAGGCACGTGACGTGGTAAAAAAAGTGTATAAGAGGAGAAAACTTGGACAGGAGAGCACGCTCGAGAAGATACGGGCTGCAAATGGGGAAATCCCTTGAGATATGCAACTTCGACAAAGAGCAGAGTATTATTACGCAGACCCTGTGAACGAGTATCTGAAAAACGGTCGAATATTCACGTGCTGCCACGGAAAGAGATAGGACAGTGGAACTACCACTACGAACTATATGGTCGGACGTCCGCGACTCTTCACAGAACGTGGAGTTCGGGGGCTAGTCTGCTGTTTAAAGAAGGATAGGTGGTGACCTGTGGCGTCTCTCCCGAAAGAGCACAATGCTGTTGCACACGAAAGTGTTTCTGACACACCGATCACCGTACATTGTTGACCATGAAGCCCACTAACAAACCACCCTTACGTGTTCACATGTTGACCCAGTGATATTGTCAATTACGATTGCAGTAGGAAAGGAACCATCGGGATTTAAACGTGGATCAATGGAAACGTGTCAGTTCTTCGGGTGAATCACATTTTTGCTACACTAGGTAGATGTTCGTCTCCACAAATGACGTCATCGACGGGAACGGCGGCTCGAAACGTGCAGCGTGGCACGAACGCAGGGGATATATTATCCTGCGCTTTCATGGGCTGTGGTAGTAATCGAAGACACGCTGACAGCTGCGAACCACCTGCATCGCTTTGTGCTTGATGCGTTCCCCGGTGGCGATGTCATATTTCACCAGTATAATTACGCACAGTATAATTATGCGCATCTCGGAGCCAGAACTGTGCTACAGTGGTTTGAGTAGCATTACAATGAACTCACATTGATGTCTAGGCGACCACATTCGACCGATCTATATTTTATGGAAACCAACTACCTCGCTATCGGGCGTCATTACCACGTATGCAAAACCAGCGGCTTGTTATTTATGCGAATTATGTGACCTGCGCTTAGACATCTAAAACCACATAACGGCACATACCTACCAACAAACTGTCCGATTTCTGGCTCTCAGAATTAATTTTGTATTTCGTTCCAAAATCGGACACACAAGCTATTAATCATGTGGTCAAAACGTGTTAGCTCATCAGTTTACGTATGAGCTAAAATCTCTGACATACCGCAGACGCAATGTTCTGTAACAATTATGTATTTACGCCGCATGTTGTTATCGTCCATGCTAACAGCAATATTGACAATAGCACTTTAGTCCGAAACCGCGCTGCTGCTACTGTCGCAGGTTCGAATCCTGCCTCGGGCATGGATGTGTGTGATGTCCTTAGGTTAGTTAGGTTTAAGTAGTTCTACGTCTATGGGACTGATGACCTCAGATGTTAAGTCTCATAGTGCTTAGAGCCATTTGGATTCAGTTACTACTGGCGAGGGAACAGCATAAAATGGACATTTCAGTCAGGTATCTGACAATGTCATTGCTCACAACGGGATATCGGCTCAGTTTCAGCGGGCCAAACAACACAATGATTATACAGATACCCTACCGGGATGTGTAGAATGGTCCGATCTGTTGGTATTTAATCTCTTTGCAAATGATGCAAAGCTTCGAGTGAACCGACGGCCAAATTTTGAGTTTAGCCCACAGTGTGCAGTTCAGGCTGAAAGAGATTCTGTGAGGTTTCCAAGACGTTTTTTTTCTGTTTTGAGATGAGTCTACTCATTCAGGTTACTGTGAACATGAACCGGGGTGTTTACTTCAAACGTCTAGGTGATCAAGTGCTGCCTTTCCTTTCGTATATCCTGACGAGTTTGCTGTGGACGCTAGCGTCTTCCAGGGTTGCAACACTCGTGTTCACAAGGCTACACAGCTAAGGTCCTGTTGCATCTTAACTGGCCTGCTAAATCACCCATTCTTCAAATCATAGAAAACGTTTGGGACTGCATGGAAAGGCATGAGGCAAAACAAACGCTGTATCATTATAAGAGGTACAGAGGTGAGCGTGAGTGCTGGGGCTTACCTCAGTACACTACTACCAGAGTCCCATCATCATAACGCATCTCTGCTTAACATACAAAAGATTTTAACGTAATCTAAGAGCGAAATTAAAAATTAAAATAACTTTTCGAAACTTCATCAGGATGTGCTTCAGTACATTAATGTTAAAACTGTAAGGTATCGGAATGATCAAATGAATATGCTAGGCAGTATATACGAGCTAAAAGCTGTTCAGAATATGCAAGAGTATGTCACAATTAAAAGCTGTAAATCTCAACTTGATCAGAGCAATAATTAGGTCAAATTAGGCGTTCTTACGAAAAATTTAAGGTGCTAAATATTAGTCACACGAAAATGGAAATGCGTATGTAACCTAAGTTAGATACAAATCATTATATATAAGATACCAATAAGCTAAAAAATACCTCTATTAATTTTCAAGTAATTTTCTAAAAATCAGATTTGGAAAATCAGCTTATCATGATAGATTAAGTGTCATTTGTATTTGCGATAGAAAGTTCTACTTAAATTTATGCTATAAGGTCTACAACATTCCGCCGTTTTGCAATAGACAGCAGTAGCCGCAAGTGGGGTTTGGGTACTTTCTCACAGGTGTATACAGTAAGCTTAGGCATCTGTAAACATAATGCCATAAAAATATTAGTCGGTTTGTTATTGCATCATACGGTTATTCTCAATTAAGTACGTCAACTTATGTACCCATTTCCCGCCATTTGCGGGGAAATTTTAATTTTCTGCTTTAACATGGTTCAAATGGCTCTGAGCACTATGAGAGTTAACTTCTGAGGTCATCAGTCCCCAAGAACTTAGAAGTACTTAAACCCAGCTAACCTAAGGACATCACACACATCCATGACCGAGGTAGGATTTGAACCTGCGACCGTAGCGATCGCGCGGTTCCAGACTGAAGCGCCTAGAACAGCTCGGCTACTCCGACCGGCTGCTTTAACATGAAGAAATCTGTGGCTGTGGCTCTTAAAATGCTAGGTAAGACCAATGGCGAGGGAGCTATTAGTGGAAGAACGTGCAGAGAATATTTTCAGCATCTTAAGAACGGTGATTTTGATGTCGATGGCGGTGGAAGACAGAAGGTTTTCGTAGCTATTGTAACACACGATGACAGTCACAAGATATAATTATCGAAAGCAATTGATGCGTTCGAGCTCAGCACTGAAACACAAACGGCCACAATACAGTGATAGTCACGTAAAGGTAATTTAGCAGAAGGTCAGTGCTCCACCCAATGCCGCAAAACCTGTCAAAATATACATGGAAATGTTGAAATGAGAAAGTCCTATCCCTCCCGCCGTATTCTCCATACGTTGCTCTCTCTGATTACCACATTTTTTCTATCAGTGGCATACAGTCTGGCTAACCAGCACTTCCGATAGTATGAACAAGTGCAAAATTGAATCGATTGATGGGTCCCCGCAAAAGATGCCCAGTTCTTCCGCGACAGGATTCGTATGCTATCCGAAAGATGGGAGAATGTAGTTGCCAGCGATTGGCAATTTTATGAATCATAATTTTTTTGTACGTTTTTCACAATAAAGCCCCGAACTTCGAGAAAAAACGGCGGAAACAATGTTGTAGACCTAGTATAAGACGAATGTACCAAGTTTCAAGACTGTATCCTAAATAACTACGCTTACAAGGGGTCTTAAAGCCACAATTCGGAGATCATGTTCTACTATTAGTTCCGTTCTAAAAATTCTAGCTGGCAAAGTTCAAATGCAGTCTCCCCAAAACGTTTTCAGTAACTAGAGCGAACATTAATCTGTTTATATAAAAATTCAGAAGATTGTAAATTGTTAAACGACAGATATATTAATTAATATGTGATCGAGAAAGGGCCCATGTAGACACAACTACTGTGCCTAGAGCGACTGATAGCGGATGTTCCTTTGACGGTCCACTGCGCCCCTACATAAATACAGCCAGAGAGTCTGTTGAGAAGACACACTTCGCACCGAGATATCAATGTGTTGACGTCAGTCAAACACGTGCGCGTGTTGTGCCTCGGATGACGTCAGAGATGAGCAGACTTGAAGGTGTTTTCGGTAAAAAAGTAGGAAGTGTACTCACGAGGACTGAACAACATCCTGGATCGCTGAAATTTCACGAAGTAACTGTTTGTGTGCTGCCCGTAATGTTGACGAAACCGCGTGGTAGATGGCGAGATTATTTTCTACTTTTAAGGCGAACAATTAACTTTTGGTGATTATAAGACAGAGCGACAGACCCTTTTACTTGGAACTTGCTCTGGAGGTCACCCCTGAACTTGCTGAATGACTAGCAAGTAGGAACATCTTCTTTAGTGCATACAATAGTGATGTGGACTTGCAGACTGGAAATTATGGTCGGTATGTTCTACATCGCTTTCTGGCTGAACCCAAAAATAGTTTTAAGGCTCTTGTAAACGTCGAAGGTAGATCTAAAGCAAGCATAGACAATTTAAGTGTCTCTTCATAACCACGTACCAAAAGTTTAACCATTTTGATTATTTACCGGCCTCCCCACAGGCACGTGCAACGCAGCAATGAACATCGTCGCTATTTGAATAAAATGTTCTAGAGTTTCAATCCGTGTCAATTGCTTTAAAAAGCGACACGAAGTTTCGGCCAAGCACTCCTTGGCCATTGTCAGGTGGTATGACTGCTAGTGGGCTGTTGGTGCGCCCTTATATACGGTAGCTGCCAGCTGTGACGTCACTGGTGCCCGTGACATTGCCATATATGGTCATGTTTTGAGTCGGCGTTCGATGTGCTCCCTTCAACCACGCGATCGCTGGATTCCACGCAACGCTGAGCTGCAAGCCACAGTCTCTATTCAGGGTGTTTGCGGTAATTTTTATTTCAATAGCTTCCTTTATTAAACTGTCCCAGAAGCCGTTAGTGCGAGCCACGACAGAGGTATCGTCAAATTTTATGTGGTGACCGTTTTCTAACGCATGCTCAGCTAACCCAGATTTCTCTGGATAGCGTAGGCGATAATACCTCTCATGTTCTTTCCTGCGTTGTTCCACTGTGCGCATTGTATCCGATGTATTTCTGGCGACACTCACGAGGTATTTCGTAGACTTCAGGTGTTCTGAGACCTACTGCGTCTTTAACTGGTCTCAGTCATGACGGATTGCCGTTGGAGACGTGAAGACTGATTTGATCTTGCGTCTTTTCAACAGGTGAGGCGGCCGCGGTGGTCTAGCGGTTCTAGGCGCTCAGTTCGGAACCGCGCGACTGCTACGGTCACAGGTTCGAATCCTGCCTCGGGCATGGATGTGTGTGGTGTTCTTAGGTTAGTTAGGTTTAAGTAGTTCTAAGTTCTAGGGGACTGATGACCACACATTTTAAGTCCCATAGTACTCAGAGCCATTTCTTTCAACAGGCGGCTTATGCTGCCGGACACAGAGCCACAGAATGGCAGCAAAGCAAGTTTCTTTTCCTGCTCTTCGTCGGTGGTCTTATTCTGAAATTTCCCAGAAATCACTTCTTTATCTTGATGGGCGCTGTAGGAGTTATTCCTGAAAAACCTTGGGTAGGTGGCTCAGTTCATCGGGCAGGTTATCTTCGTCTGATATTACTCTTGCACGATGCACCAATGTTTGTAATACTGTGCGCTTCTGTGCTGGATGATGATGGCTTGTGGCGTGCAGGTACTGATCTGTGTGGGTGGGTTTTCTGTAGACGCTGTGGCCAAGGAACCCATTTCATTTACGGTGGACAAGGACGTCGAGGAAGTGCAATGCATTATCTTTTTCCACCTCCATGGTGAACTGGATATTACTGTTCCAAAAACTCGTCCAATTTCTCGCGTCCGTGTGGCCAAATGACGAAAGTGTCGTCAACGTATCGAAAGAAACACTTCGGCTTCACTGGCGCAGTGTCTATGGCATTATCCTCAAAATTCTCCATGAAGAGGTTTGCAACAGCTGGAGCCAACGGGCTACGCATTGCTACGCCGTCTTATCGTAATACTGGCCGTTGAACACGACATAGGAGGAAGTAAGAGTGTGCCTAAATAGCTCGACCACGTCACTTACAAAGTACTGGGAAATTATGTCCAAAGCTCGTGCAGTTATTTTTAAGCAATTGACGCGGTTGGAAACCTGAGAACATTTTATTCAATGTTATCTCCGCGAGACTCTGCATTCATACATTGTCGCTATTTTTGGCCCTGTGGTATCCTGTCATACAGGGTGTTACAAAAAGGTAAGGCCAAAGCTTCAGGAAATATTCTTCACACACAAATAAATAAAATATGTTATGTGGACATGTGTCCGTAAACGCTTACTTTCCATGTTAGATCTCATTTTAGTTTCGTCAGTATGTACTGTACTTCCTCGATTCACCACCAGTTGGCCCAATTGACGGAAGGTAATGTTGACTTCGGTGCTTGTGTTGACATGTTTACAAATGCGGAGTTGGCAGATGCCCATTTGATGTATGGATTAGCACGGGGCAATAGCCTTGGCGCGGTACGTTTGTATCGAGACAGATTTCCAGAACGAAGGTGTCCCGACAGGAAGATGTTCGAAGCAATTGATCGGCGTCTTAGGGAGCACGGAACATTTCAGCCTATGACTCGCGACTGGGGAAGACTAGAACGACGAGGACACCTGCAATGGACGAGGCAATTCTTCGTGCAGTTGACGATAACCCTAATGTCAGGGTCAGAGAAGTTGTTCCTGTACAAGGTAACACTGACCACGTCACTGTGTGGAGAGTGCCACGGGAGAACCTGTTCTTTCCGTACCATGTACAGCGTGTGTAGGCACTATCAGCAGCTGATTGGCCTCCACGGGTACACTTCTACGAATGGCTCATCCAACAATGTGTCAATCCTCATTTCAGTGCAAATGTTCTCTTTACGGATGAGGCTTCATTCCAACGTGATCAAATTGTAAATTTCCACAATCAACATATGTGGGCTGACGAGAATCCGCCCGCAATTGTGCGTCACGTCATCAACACAGATTTTCTGTGAACGTTTGAGCAGGCATTGTTGGTGATGTCTTGATTGGGCCCCATGTTCTTCCACCTACGCTCAATGGAGCACGTTATCATGATTTCATACGGGATACTCTACCTGTGCTGCTAGAACATGTGCCTTTACAAGTTCGACACAACATGTGGTTCATGCACGATGGAGCTCCTGCACATTGCAGTCGAAGTGTTCGTACGCTTCTCAACAACAGATTCGGTGACCGATGGATTGGTAGAGGCGGACCAATTCCATAGCTTCCACGCTCTCCTGACCTCAACCCTCTTGACTTTCATTTATGTGGGCATTTGAAAGCTCTTGTCTACGCAACCCCGGTACCAAATGTAGAGACTCTTCGTGCTCGTATTGTGGACGGCTGTGATACAATACGCCATTCTCCATGGCTGCATCAGCGCATCAGGGACTCCATGAGACGGAGGGTGGATGCATGTATCCTCGCTAACGGAGGATATTTTGAACGTTTCCTGTAACAAAGTGTTTGAAGTCACGCTGGTACGTTCTGTTGCTGTGTGTTTCCATTCCATGATTAATGTGATTTGAAGAGAAGTAATAAAATGAGCTCTAACATGGAAAGTAAGCGTTTCCGGACACATGTCCACATAACATATTATCTTTCTTTGTGTGTGAGGAATGTTTCCTGAAAGTTTGGCCGTACCTTTTTGTAACACCCTGTATAACTTGCATACTCTCTTCCTCACTGTAATGAGACCATATCAAAGTAGAGGATGTATACATGGTATTAGTGTGATTTCTCCTGCAGTACTACTTACTTGATTGTGCTAATCGTCAGATGTCCTTTTGACAAAGACTTGTAGAGGATCTATAATTGTACCAACACTTTCTAGAAGGAGTGGTCGAATAAACTGCATAAGTTCAAACAATGCAACCTTTTTGCGGCATAATTAGTCTTACGAAATGACGAAGCCCGCTTCCAGCTGACGAACGTCGCGGAACAACGAGAGCGAGCAGTGGTAGGAGAGGCGACCTCGACCATGATCGCTCTGGGGGCTCCGTGTTCCTGGCCAGGCACCGCATCACCGCCCCCGCCGCCGTTGCACAACAGCCCAGCTCTAGGCGCAAAGCACAGGCGCAGTGGGTGCTTCTGCCACAGCTCACGGAAACTCTCTTTCAGCACGCAGCGCCATTGGTAACGTGTTTATTCCCCAGCGGTTGACTGAAAAGGGGAGAAAAATGCCTACTTGAAAGTCACATTTCGCTTTTAGAAGTGACGGTGACGGTCTTCTGCGTGTATGCTGGTCTCTTCTTTCGACGTACACCAGCGCTACACGACACCGCATTCGTAAACATTTGTCACCGTCTCCGGAGTTGAATGTGTCGCCTGCACGTAACACAGTTTTCTACAATTTACCCTTCAGTAGTATCTTTCGAACCTGTCTTTACGATACAGCGTTCTTGCATTACTGAAGCCATTCGTTTACGTTGATAGTGTTTTGAGCACACGAAGTTTGCGGTGAATGATTTATTTGTGCCCATCTCTTAATACTGTTTTCATTGAAATAATTTTAGTTTCAAGACGCTACTATTAATGTTATCAGGTAATCGGTTTCATGATTTTCAGAGTAAATAAGTAATTAGAGCGTTTTAGTTGCGCTTGCTATTTTTTTAAATTTATTCTATTTTGCGGTGTGACTGGCCTTTCACAGTCAGTGTTTCTCACTATCTTATTTATTTAGCAGGGGCTGTTATCGTCTAAAGGATAGATCGTTGGTCGGCAGCCTTGAACGTCCCGGGTTCAATCGCGGATAGCACTCCGTCTTTAGGCCACAAGTGGCCCATCGGGACCATCCGACCGCCGTATCATCCTCAGTTGAGGATGCGGATAGGAGGGGCGTGTGGTCAGCACACCACTCTCCCGGTCGTTATGATGGTTTTCTTTGACCTACTGTTCGGTCGAGTAGCTCCTCAATTGGCATCACGAGGCCGAGTGCACCCCGAAAAATAACAACAGCGCATGGTGGTTGGATGGTCACCCATCCAAGTGCCGGCCACGCCCGACAGCGCTTAACTTTAGTGATCTCACAGGAACTGATGTATCCACTGTGGCAAGCCCTTTGCCAATGGCGGCTAGGGGTGAGGACATTTTCCTTGTTCTAGTCCCTTCAGGACAGCGTCAGGCCCACACAGGTTGCTATCAAACGAATACCGGGAACATTCTGTTATTTTGCGTACTTTGTGCTTGTTTCTTACACATTCACACCATTTGGGTGCAAGTTTGATTTTTTAGCAATTTACTAAGAATTTAGTCTTCTTACTATTTATCTGCATCTGTATATTCCTCAAACAAACTTATTCGTTCTGTCTACTGAATTTAGAACACTGTCATTAAATTAAGCTACAAATCTCAGATTGTCCGCAGTATTTGTGGCAAATTTAGTGAATAACATGTAAATTTCTGTGAGAAGTCTCATAGCTGTGTAAATTTTTATCTCCTTCCTGTTTACAGTCGAGTTAAGTAGAACATTTGACTTAATTTCCAGTTTTGGGGAACAGCATTTCGTCTCCAAACATTCTTGCAACAATTTGGCGAGTTCTTTTTATATCAACATAACACTTGACTACACGCGTTTATAAACTATCATTATTTTTCGATTTCTTTTTCTTCTTACAGTGAATGGATTTATCCACCACTTCTAGAAATACTGACAGAAGGTCATCGTTTTCATTGATCTACGATTATTTTTCATTTCTTAGGGTGCACAAGTATTCACAATAATCTCTGAATATCTATACTGTTTTGCCTCTATTGTTATTTACTGTGACACATGCCATTTTAAATTAAACACGTAATATCTACACATTATTTGTTTCTATTCCTTCTCTTCAAACTCTTTTTAATTTTTTTGCTTCTATGTAATTTTTATAGTATTCTTTCATGTCCTATAAGAAGCATTTCCAAATATCTTTATTTTTTTTTAGATCTTAGTAATGTATATTATTTTTATTCTCTAATAATTATTAGTTCATGCCATTCGACATTTTCTTCTGTTTTGCTGTTTTTGTATTTCACTGCTTGCTTAACTACCTTCATTAATTATTTCCCTTAATCCTCATCGTTTTCTGAGGCAATAAACATGTTGAATAATATGATCTATTTTCCATAATCTATTTATCGAACTTTCTTCATGAACATCTACATAGATACTTCGCAAGCCACACTACGGTGCGTGGCGGAGGGTACTCTGGTCATTTCCTTTCGTGTTCCACTCGCATACGGAGCGAGGAAGAAACGACTACCTATATGCCTCCGAATGAGGCATAATTTCTCGTATTTCATCTTCGAGGTCCTTACAGAAAAATCTGTGATAAGGTCTAATGGCACCAAACTGCTGAGGTCATCGGTCCCTAAGTTTACATACTACTTAATCTAACTTAAACTAATGAAAACACACACCAATGACCGCGGGAGGACTCGAACCTCCAACGGGGCTAGCTGTGCGGACCGTGACAAGACGCCTAGACCTCGCGGCTAACCCGTGAGGCCGTCTTTACCGGCAATGTATGTTGGCAGCAGGAGAATAGTTCGGCAGTCAGCTTCAAAAGTCGGCTCTCTAAATTTACTCAATACCGTTTCTCGAAAAGAACATTTCCTTCCTTCGAGGGATTTCCATTTAAATTTTTACTTCATTACTTTGTTTCTTTCTAGGTTTATGTCTGTATTTGTCCTGTACCTTGTTAGTCTAGTATCACTTGTAATTATTATGTGGTTTAAGACCATCAAATACAGCATTATTTTCTTCTTACTGGATAACTTACAATCACACGCAATTTTAGGTCCATATCCTGTGAAGTTGCCTTCTGTCGAAATACTGTGTTAAGCACAAACGTGTTGCATTGTTAGCCACCTCATGCTTAAGTCGGACTTTTCTGCATCCATAAATTTCGGTTTTTTAGTGGGAAAAGCTGACGTCACTGTGTTCATCTGTGGAACACTGAAATGGAAGATGTAACATGTAACGAACTATATATATATCGAAATTCATGGATGCAGAAAAGTCTGACTTAAGCATGAGGTGGCTAACAATGCAACACGTTTGTGCTTAACAATGCAACACGTTTGTGCTTCACACATTATTTCGAGAGAAAGCAACTTCACAGGATCAGGACCTAAAATTGCATGTGATTGTAAGTTATCCAGTAAGAAGAAAATAATGCTGAATTTGATGGTCTTAAACCACATAATAATTAGAAGTGATACTAGACTAACAAGGTACAGGGAAAATACAGACATAAACCTAGAAAGAAACAAAGTAATGAAGTAAAAATTGACTGATTAGCAGCAGTTGCAAGGACGAGCAAGGAGCCCGACGAACACTGGGACTGCAGCGTCCTGACCACATACCCGTCCATACCGCATTCGATGACGCCATCGACAAAGGATGAAAGGCCCGATTGGTCGGTCAGATCTTAAAAATCTCGAGTTGGTAGGAGGGCTGTGCCTTTTATACGCCAAACGTTTCTCACCAGGGGAGAGTTCCGATGATCTTGCTGACCAAGGTAGGATATTACAAACACGAAGCAAGTAGTAGAGACTTTCGCTGTGTGTGAGCAGTCATTATTTTGCTGAAGTGTAAGCCTACAACGGTTTGCCATAAAGTCCAATAAAGCGGGGTGCCGTGAATCGTCACGTACTGATGTGCCTTAAGGGTGCCATGGATAACAGACCAAGGGGTCCTTATAGCAATAAAATGAAATGGCACCTTTCAGCATCTCACGCACGTGTCACGTCGAATGGCGGGCAACAGTCCCGTTGATATCCCACCACTGTCTGGGACGTCTCCACACGGGTCTTCGCTGGTCATCGTGGCTCAGGCCGAAGCTGGATTCTTCAATGATTCAGGTATTTGCAGTCTGGTGGCACGTACTACGTCGGGAGGTGCACGCAGGTGAAAGGGCAACATGCTTCTGCAAGTTGCCACCATGAAACCTCTGGTCCACCACCCATGAGCTGTCTGAATGTACTGAGTTCAGTCACATGGACTTCGCAAATCCCAGTTGGTGGGCCACCTTGGGCTCATGTCGGCTGCAGCGAGACTTCTGGGTTGGAGGGCTGCTATTTGGATCCAGAGCGCACTTGTACAGGCACACTGATCTACATCTCTATCTACATCTACATTTATACTCCGAAAGCCACCCAACGGTGTGTGGCGGAGGGCACTTTACGTGTGACTGTCATTACCTCCATTTCCTGTTCCATTCGCGTATGGTTCGCGGGAAGAACGACTTCCGGAAAGCCTCCGTGCACGCTCGAATCTCTCTAATTTAACACTCGTGATCTCCTCTGGAGGTGTGGGTAGGGGGAAGCAATATATTCGATACCTCTTCCAGAAACGTAACCTCTCGAAACCTGGACAGCAAGCTACACTACGATGCAGAGCGCCTCTCTTGCAGAGTCTGCTACTTGAGTTTGCTAAACATCTCCGTAACGCTATCACGCTTACCAAATAACCCTGTGACGAAACGCGCCACTCTTCTTTGGATCTTCTCGATCTCCTTTGTCAACCCGACCTGGTACGGATCCCACACTGATGAGCAATACTCAAGTGTAGGTCGAACGAGTGTTTTGTAAGCCACCTTCTTTGTTGATGGACTACATTTTCTAAGGACTCCCCCAATGAATCTCAACCTGGTACCCGCCTTACCAACAATTAATTTTATATGATCATTCCAGTTCAAATCGTTCCGTACGCATACTCCCAGATATTTTACAGAAGTAACTGCTACCAGTGTTTATTACGCTATCACATAATCATACAATAAAGGATCTTTCTTTCTATGTATTCGCAATACATTACATTTGTCTATGTTAAAGGTCAGTTGGCACTCCATGCACCAAGTGACCACCCGCTGCAGATCGTCCTGCATTTCACTGCAATTTCCTAATGCTGCAACTTCTGTCTATACTACAGCATCATCCACAAAAAGCCGCATGGAACTTCCGACACTATCTAGTAGGTCATTTATATATATTGTGAAAAAGCAATGGTCCCATAACACTCCTCTGTGGCACGCCGGGGGTTACTTTAACGTTTGTAGACCTCTTCCCATTGAGAACAACATGCTTTGTTCTGTTTGCTAAAAACTCTTCAGTCCAGCCACACAGATGGTCCGATATTACGTAGGCTCTTACTTTGTTTATCACGCGACAGTGCGGAACTGTATCGAATGCCTTCCGGAAGTCAAGGAAAATGGCATCTACCAGGGAGCCTTTATCTAATATTTTCGGGGTCTCATGAACAAATAAAGCGAGTTGAATCTCACACGACCGCTGCTTCCGGAATCCATGTTGATTCCTACAGAGTAGATTCTGGGTTTCCGGGAAAGGACATGATACGCTAGCAAAAAACATGTTTTAAAATTCTACAACAGATCGATGTCAGAGATATAGGCCTATAGTCTTGCGCATCTGCTCGACGACTCTTCTTGAAAACTGGAACTGCTGTACGCCGCCTCGCTCACAGGCGGACACCACTGCTGGAGGCTGTTTTCCGCATCAAGAATCGCGGCTAACTTCTACACGTGCAGACTGGAACTGCCGTCAGTTATAGAGCAGTACCAGGATGGTGCACATGCTGTCACTAGCGTACTACCTTATCAGTCCTGTTTCGCACTGAGGACATGTTGCGCCGCAGCAAAAACTAGCCGCGCTGCATTCAGAACGCACGGAGGTGAGTGTAAGTGCTACGGAACGACACTACGAGTGCTGTAGCCTGTTTGCTGATAAAATATGTGACTGTTTATGCTGTTTTCTCGAGACATCCTGGCGTCAACTCGCTGCCTCGACTCAGCCCTGTCACTGTAGAGGCCAACCACCCTGGTACGAAACATATTTCCTCCTTCCCTGCATGTCAATATTTACAAAAATTATCGCACCTGACAAAATATTACACTCTCTCCCAAAACAGAAGATCGGATGCAAAGCAACACTGTAGATGGTATCTAAATGGTACTAGACGGTAATGTGACACCCCACCACTAACTTAAGTCATGGAACTGAACTGGGTGGTGTGTATGTGCCAGTCGGTTGTAAGGTATCAGCACGATGAATCACAGAGAAGAGCTACGGTTTTTGGAGGTACTTATGACAACTCCATGAATGAAGTTATCCACTTTGGTGGTGTATAAATGAAGACTTTTCAGAGTGACTGTTAGGACTGATGAACCACTCACAGCCACACGACATACGATCTAAAAATACTAGTAGTGAAGAGATCGTAACCGACAGCAATCACGACTGTTATACCTTTTCAATGGTAACTGGTAACTCTTCCTCTACAAGAATCACAGCTGACTTCCACACCAGCACCAGCCCTGCTCTCAATTAATGTCAATTATTTAAGGTCTATCTAAGCACTTTCTAATACGAACTGCGAAAGGAATTGCATGCAGTGTAATCACAAAACGCCACAGCCGACAGCAGCTCATTAAGGTGTGCGTCACAATGGACTACACAAAACACACACTGGATAGTAGCTACCTGGACGCGTGCAGTAGTGTCTGACGGGTCACGAATTTTCATAATTTCAGACAATTTATTAGGTTGTTAAAGAGTCGAAAATGTGATAAAAGAAGTAAGATGCGTTTCATGGGTGTCGAGTTTTATTGGTGTAAGAAGTGAAGAATAAGGGTGAAAGTCCAAGAACGAACAGCTCGGATTAAAAAGGATGTAAGGCAGAGACGTAGTCTTTCACCCCTAATGCTCAATCCACACATTAAAGAAACGATGACGAAATCGAAGGACGATTCAAAGAGTGGAATTTAAATTGAAGGTGAAGGGATATCAATGACAAAACTCGATAATGACACAGCTATCCTCAGTGAAAGTAAAGAAGAGTTACAGGACATGCTGACTAGAATGAACAGTCTAATGAATAAAGAATATGGACTTAGAGTAAATCGAAGAAAGACGAAAGTAATGACTAGTAGCAGAAAAGAGAACAGCGAGAAACTTAGCATCAGGATTGGCTACCACAAGGTGGATGATATTAAGTATTTCTGCTATCTATGCAGCGAAATAACCCATCATGGATGGAGCAAGGAGGCCATAAAAAGCAGACTTGCACTTGCAAAAAGGCCCTTCCAGGCCAAGAGAAGTCCACTACTGACAAATGTAGGCCTTAATTTGAGGAATAAATTTATCGGAACCTATGTCTGGAGCACATCACTGCATGGTAGTGAAACATAGACTGCGTGAAAACTGAAACAGAAGAGAATCGATGAATTCGAGATGTGATGCTACAGACTAATGTTGAATATTACGTGGATAGATAAGGTAAGGAGCGTGGAGGTACTCCGCAGATCGGCAAAGACACGAATTTATGGAAAACACTGAAAAGAAGAAGGACAGGAGGATTGTATATCTGTTAAGGCATCACGGAATTGCTTCCATGGTAGTAGAAGGTGTTGAAGATGGTAAAAACTGTAGAGGAAGACACAGATTGGAATACGGGCAGCAAATAATAGAGGATGTACATAGGATGTGCTACTCTGGGATGAAGAGGTTGGAACAGGAAAGGAATTAGTGGTGGGCTACATAAAAAAGGTAATATTTAAGACAATCCATGGTGTCAGTTGGACATCAGAAAGTGGGTCAGTGTTCTCTATGAAGTCAGACTTGCCCATAAATTGCTGAGGAAGAGGTGGTGCTGTAAAGGATATGTGAGGACAACAGCCTCAGGCAACAAGGCGACTAGAAGACGCAGACATACAGCTAGAATGATCGAGAACCTTCGGGAAGTTTTTGGAAGAATCAATAGAAAGTCCTTTGTCAGATTCACAGAAAACATCTCAATGGGAAAAACTCACACAAAAATCCGTGATAAATGAGTATATAAACTGCCGATGCAGAGGAGAAGTCAGTCAGCATCAGGAAGGAGTACTGCTGCCGACGCTCAGAGTCACTAGAGAATGACACTTCGATGCTGCTGCAGTAAGAACTATGAGAAGACTGTACTCGTTTGAAGGAGGGCAACTGAGATTTCGTTAAGTATCCCGCAACAGTTAATATCTTCAGTGTTTTACCTGTCAGCAAAAGACAAGCCCTGTAGACTTTACGTCTAGTGGTAGAAACAAGAAATAGAAAATTTCTACGTGTCATAATATAAGGAGAACTATCTATTTATTACAAAGTCAGTAAAATAATGAATTAATTACATGAATCGCTGAAGACTGAAGTGTCATACAAAAGGAGATCTCAACAACGAGCAGTACTTGAGAACCAGAGATCAATATGTCTTACCACAGTGGGCTACCCAGATTTCTTGAAACCATTTATTATGGCTACTGTTGCCAACAGAAAAGCATTGAAGCAGTTCTGTTACAAAGTAAGGTAGGTGCAGTTCTCCCAACTAACTTTGCGTCGTGGTCATTGAATAAGGCTGAAAGGAAGTATTCTGCAATAGAGTTAGAGTGCTGACCAATTGTATGGGCCCTAGAGCAGTTTAGACCGTATGCTTGGAGGAGACATTTTACCTTAGTAACCAATCAGAAGCCACTGACCGACACGGATTTTCAGTGTCAAAGATCTAACGTCAGAATAACTAAAACGGAGGTTCAAACTAGACGAGTATTCTTATGACGTAGTGTATAAATACAGAAAACTCAATACAGATGCATTAAGTCAAATACAGTCTGATGGTGTAGAGAATGTAAATGGAAGTGTAGTACGCCTAAGAGTGGTTAGGGGAAATAAAGAATAGGAACAAGAAAACTGGGAACCTACTGCCGAGGGAAAGGCCGAAATCATGAAGGAAATGCAGAATAATTCATTACGTGGACATCAAGAAATGCACAGAACCTTATCCCGAATTAAGAGTTATAAATAGTGGAAAGGAATGAAAAAAGAAGTAGAAGAATGCTTTACGAATTCGACAATTGTAAAGGATTAAGTTCAAATAGAGCTAGACAAACTTTCCGCTACTAATTACAGACACAGGACAATAGCATTCGAGAAGTGTAACATGGACGTTGTAGGTCCGTTAGATACCACAAGAACTGGCAATCAATATACCTTGACATTACAAGATGACGTGAGCAAGTTCACTGTAGCAGTGCCAATCGAGACGCAGTAAGCCGAGACAGTGGCACAGAAATTTGTAGAATAAATTATTTTGAAGTACAAAATTCTGACAGTGCTGTTGACCGAATATTGATTGAATTTTTAACCGTAGTGTTTAACGGCATATGTAAATTACAAAGGATCAGGAAGGTCCAAACCATGGCGTTTCACCCACAGAAGAATGGGACGCTCAAGAGAACACACAAGACGCTGTTGGAATACTTACGACACTTCAGTAGAGAGGACCAGTCTAATTTTGATCTAGTGTTAGCATATAGTCCTTCTGTATTTAATACAACAGCTCATAGTAGCACTAGCTACACAAAGTTGGAGTTAATATTTGGGAGAAAATTAAACTCTGTAGAAGTGCTCTAGAAAGAGAAAAGAACTATTGGATATAATCATGATGGTTATACATACCAGTTACAATCTAGAATGTAAGAAGCTCCCTGAGTAGCACGAAAAAGGGTAAAGGGAGTGAAAGAAATCATTAAAGTTTACTGTGACAAGTCGGAGCAGTGGTTACGCAAAGTTTTACTTAATGTTTGGGCGTAAATCAAGTCCTGCAAAAAGAGAAAAGATCTGTTGGGTATAATTATGTGTATCGGGGGCAAACTATAATACAAAAAGCGCACCGGCTAGCATGAGAAGGGATGAAGGAGTCGAAAGAAATCAGTAGGGCTCACTATGACGAAACGGAGAATCTAATAATATTTAGAACAGAAGATAGGGTTTTTTTTGTGTGACGAGATCATAAAGATGATTCGCTCTAGAAAGTTAGTTGAGCATTTCCGAGGACTGTATCAAGAGACCTACCGAATGTGAGAATTACGGGGCCTAGAAAATAACAGATGAAGGTACATGCAAACTGACTGAAGTCTGATTATTAATGGCAAGAAGAGTCTATAGGAGACAGTAGCATGAAGAAAATATTTTACAGAAGCAAGGAGTCATGGTCCAAACGAAACTGATCCCATGGGTACTGATCCAGCGAGGCGGATGGTTGCATACCTAACCACGTGAAGACGCATTGGAGAGCCAAAAGACAGAAAACTCACCTGGGATTTACCACCACCATCAGGAAAAGTCATAGATCACAAATATCGCATGGAAATTAGTGACGTATCTGAACCTAAGAACGCTTGATGAAAAATTCAATAGATTGGCCCGGGTATGAAACAAGGCTATCCTACAGAACAAGAATATGAGAATTAAATATAGGTAGAACAGAATGTAACCTAATTAATGAGACTGGTAGTAATGTAGCCAGACTAGAAAAATCCAGAGACTTAGTTCAGCAATTATCCAGTCATGGCTCCAAATCCAGAAGGGTAATTTTCAAATTCGTAGGCGAAATCAGTAAAATATTATTCGGAAATCAGGTCGAAACGGATGGTTCATTCTATAAAACAAAAATCGACTCAATATAAGTGTGATCGGGAAGTTCGCTGAGACTTTCAAAGAAAGAAGTAGTCGTAGTACGAGCAATGTTATTTGGTCTGAAACACGTGATAGCGCATATGCCAACGAATGAGTAAATATCAGAAAAGTTGGAGCAATTCATTACTTACTCGCTAAAGACGACTGATGTAAGACTAAAGATAATAGGTGCGGTCTTCATCATCAATAAACGGATGATACAACTGACCTCACAATTTAGAGAACTAAGTACTGAGTATGAGCAGTTAGTAAGTGCTACTTTGCATGCACAAAAAGGTATCCATCACAGACAGTAAAATATTTACTGTTAAAAAAATGGCTCAGATGGCTCTGAGCACTATGGGACTTAACATTAGAGGTCATCAGTCCCCTAGAACTTAGAACTACTTAAACCTAACTAACCTAAGCACATCACACACATCCATGAGCGAGGCAGGATTCGAACCTGCGACCGTAGCGGTCGCGCGGTTCCAGACTGAAGCGCCTAGAACCGCTCGGCCACAACGGCCGGCATTTACGGTTAATTCAAAATGATATTAGAAACGGAAGATGACCTGTACCCCTGCCAGAAGCATGTGGATATATGCTTTAAAAAATGTGGAGATGTGCTTCTATAAGTAGATATTTAGGTGTCATTGTGTCAGAAAATGCATTAGGGTATGTCATTAGCGTGCCACTAACACAGACTGTTACCAGTCCCAAACACAACAAGAGCCGACACAGGGAAACAGATTTATATAAGGCCAAAGAAATAAAATTTACTGTTAGATAATTCTAAAAAGCTGTGAGTTACACTCTCGGCGGTTACTAAAATGTAAAGAGATTGTTAAGGGAACAAAGATATGTATGAAAACATTTGTAATGTTGTCCACGACTGAACAAGTCGAGTGTGAAGTCCTAATACTGCAAAACAGGAGCATCTCAAATAATTGCACCCGGAAGTTAATTGCCTTACAAAAATTTAGTGCACACATTTTAGTGATAACAAATGGCTGTACAGAGTGATTCTGTAATGATGGTTCAGACTTTCCGGTATTTGAAGAAGGGTAAATGTACCAAACTGGGGTAAGGAAAACTGATCCGGAATCGACTAGCAAGTTATAAGCGAAAACTGTTGTTATACATATGGCAATGGAATACATGCACCGGTACTACAGTTGCGAAGACTGCAGGGTACGCAACGTGCAGAGGAGATGGTATGGTAGGGTATGCAACTTTCAGAGGTGGTAGTATGGTCTAACACAAGAAAGAGATGTGTAGTAAATATAGGCTCTAAAGAAAAAGCAAGACACGTTCATAGGATTTGTCGACCTGGAAAAAGCGTTCGACAATATAAAATGGTGCAAGCTGTTCGAGATACTGAAAAAAGTAGGGGTAAGCTATAGGGAGAAACGGGTCATATACAATATGTACAACAACCAAGAGGGAATAATAAGAGTGGACCATCAAGAACGAAGTGCTCGTATTAAGGAGGGTGTAAGACAAGGGTGTAGCCTTTCGCCCCTACTCTTCAATCTGTACATCGAGGAAGCAATGATGGAAATAAAAGAAAGGTTCAGGAGTGGAATTAAAATACAAGGTGAAAGGATATCAATGATACGATTCGCTGATGACATTGCTATCCTGAGTGAAAGTGAAGAAGAATTAAATGATCTGCTGAACGGAATGACCAGTCTTATGAGTACACAGTATGGTTTGAGAGTAAATCGGAGAAAGACGAAGGTAATGAGAAATAGTAGAAATGAGAATAGCGAGAAACTTAACATCAGGATGGATGGTCACGAAGTCAATGAAGTTAAGGAATTCTGCTACCGAGGCAGTAAAATAACCAAATAAGGACGGAGCAAGGAGGACATCAAAAGCAGACTCGCTATGGCGAAAAAGGCATTTCTGGCCAAGAGAAGTCCACTAACATTAAATAGCGGCCTTAATTTGAGGAAGAAATTTCTGAGGATGTACGTCTGGAGTACAGCATTGTATGGTAGTGAAACATGGACTGTGGGAAAACCGGAACAGAAGAGAATCGAAGCATTTGAGACGTGGTGCTATAGACGAATGTTGAAAATTAGGTGGACTGATAAGGTAAGGAATGAGGAGGTTCTACGCAGAATCGGAGAGGAAAGGAGTATGTGGAAAACACAGATAAGGAGAAGGGACAGGATGATAGGACATGTGCTAAGACATGAGGGAATGACTTCCATGGTACTAGAGGGAGCTGTAGAGGGCAAAAACTGTAGAGGAAGACAGAGATTGGAATACGTCAAGCAAATAATTGAGGACGTAGGTTGCAAGTGCTACTCTGAGATGAAGAGGTTAGCACAGGAAAGGAATTCGTGGAGGGCCGCATCAAACCAGTCAGTAGACTGATGACCAAAAACAAAAAACAAAAAAAAAAAACAAAAAAAAAACACGTAACTTAATAGCTGTGAGCACTTATTCATCTTCGCTACTGTGAAACATCTCTTCTGAACAGGTCCTCATAGATCTTAAGATATACCTTTTAGAGCTTATATTTACTGGAAAGTTGTTTAATTTTATTGCACACTACCTCCTCAATAACCATGGGAAGCTCTTCAAGTATGCATTTTGAAGACTATGTTTACCAGACACTTCTTTGTTCTTTTAGTCTCTACTACCATCTCTGTAAATTGACTACCCTATAATCTTAGCGACAACATTGCCGGTACATGTTTACGCTATTACAGGATCGATCATGTCGCTTCCAGACCAGTGTGCCTTACCTTGTTCATCAGCCCCGAAAGCTTGTAACGTCATCATGAACTCACCCTGTACTGAGCCGTGTGGCTCGATCAGCGATATTCTCGCCGCCGGTATGGCTCTTCTTTCCGATGCTGTTCGCAGAGCATGCGGTGGCGCCACCTCCCGGGCAGATCGGGGAGCGAGGGATAAGCTCTAGCAAGAGAGGATTTTTGCTTTGGGACTCCTAGCAGTAACGTCGTTTGGGAAGTCTGGCGGACTGTACAGGCGCCGTGCGAGGCAGCAAGAAGAGCACATCTGAAAGGGGCTGTTTACCTGGGTGACGGAGCCGTAGCAAATATTGCCGGCATGGAAGCAGTCACGTTAATGGGAAGCCGTTGGTGTATCTCGCTTCCTGCATGTCTCCTGGCAACGGGATCTGCGGCGTCTGGCTTCGTCGAACAAACAAGAGGGCGAGGGCATTGTTTGTGCTGTAAATTGTTGCCGGAATCGACTACTGGGTTCAGTGCTGTTGACTTCATTTTCATGGCTGGCCGTTGCTACTCCTGCTGAGTCTGTCCTCGAATATGTTAATTTCACCGTCGTTAGTACGCAAGGTTCTAGTGAGAGCTGTATGTGATTTGATGATTAACATTTCCTAGGGCCTGGCGTTCTAATACATTCTGCTTGTAGATTGCTACTGTCAGCATTAACCTGCACTGACAACAGCTTGACTGGTCCTTGTCTAAGTGCCGCCTGGTTATTGTATTTGTATCACACGACGGAGTAAAGCTGACCCATTGCTATAGATATGCATGGATGAAATTTTCCCTGGATATATTTTGCTGCGAATTGCAATAGCATTACTGTTACGTTTCTATCTGAAGTGATAGTGTGCCTGAGAAACACGTGTCTAATTCTAAATAAGTAGTTTCATAAATTCTTACAAGTTACTTAGAGGCCAGTTGTTACTGTGTGTTTAAATAGTGTGAAACTGTTTCTATTAATGTAAGTACTAGAATTCCATCAATGATAGTATGTGGATATGATTATTAATTCTGAATGAATCACAAATTAAAGTGCAGCTACTTGGTGTAAGTCGCCTTGTGTTTTGCGTCGGGGGAAGGAAAATGGTTCAAATGGCTCTGAGCACTATGGGACTTAACATCTTAGGTAATCAGTCGCCCAGAACTTAGAACTACTTAAACCTAACTAACCTAAGGGCGTCACACATCCGTGCCCGAGGCAGGATTCGAACCTGCGACTGTAGTAGTCCCGCGGTTCCGGACTACAGCGCCTAGAACCGTACGGCCACCGCGGCCGGCTCGGGGGACGGTTCTCGATATATCGTTAGACTCCATTCTAGGTACTTGCATTTGATTTCGTTTTATTGGAACTTCTGCTGTTTGTCTTGGTAGCGGGTGCAGGGTCCTGGGTTGCGTCCTGCTTGTGCTATTGAGTATTTTACGCCCCCGTTGCCTGCGCTTGCCGGCTGTCCGTGTATCTACACTCCTGGGAATGGAAAAAAGAACACATTGACACCGGTGTGTCAGACCCACCATACCTGCTCCGGACACTGCGAGAGTGCTGTACAAGCAATGATCACACGCACGGCACAGCGGACAAACCAGGAACCGCGGTGTTGGCCGTCGAATTGCGCTAGCTGCGCAGCATTTGTGCACCGCCGCCGTCAGTGGCAGCCAGTTTGCCGTGGCATACGGAGCTCCATCGCAGTCTTTAACACTGGTAGCATGCCGCGAAAGCGTGGACGTGAACCGTATGTGCAGTTGACGGACTTTCAGCGAGGGCGTATAGTGGGCATGCGGGAGGCCGGGTGGACGTACCGCCGAATTGCTCAACACGTGGGGCGTGAGGTCTCCACAGTACATCGATGTTGTCGCCAGTGGTCGGCGGAAGGCGCACGTGCCCGTCAACCTGGGACCGGACCGCAGCGACGCAAGGATGCACGCCAAGACCGTAGGATCCTACGCAGTACCGTAGGGGACCGCACCGCCACTTCCCAGCAAATTAGGGACACTGTTGCTCCCGGGGTACCGGCGAGGACCATTCGCAACCGTCTCCATGAAGCTGGGCTACGGTCCCGCACACCGTTAGGCCGTCTTCCGCTCACGCCCCAACATCGTGCAGCCCGCCTCCAGTGATGTAGCGACAGGCGTGAATGGAGGGACGAATGGAGACGTGTCGTCTTCAGCGATGAGAGTCGCTTCTGCCTTGGTGCCAATGATGGTCGTATGCGTGTTTGGCGCCGTGCAGGTGAACGCCACAATCAGGACTGCATACAACCGAGGCACACAGGGCCAACACCCGGCATCATGGTGTGGGGAGCGATCTCCTACACTGGCCCTACACCTCTGGTGATCGTCGAGGGGACACTGAATAGTGCACGGTACATCCAAACCGTCATCGAACCCATCGTTCTACCATTCCTATACCGGCAAGGGAACTTGCTGTTCCAACAGGACAGTGCACGTCCGCATGTATCCCGTGACACCCAACGTGCTCTAGAAGGTGTAAGTCAACTACCCTGGCCAGCAAGATCTCCGGATGTGTCCCCCATTGAGCATGTTTGGGACTGGATGAAGCGTCGTCTTACGCGGTCTGCACGTCCAGCACGAACGCTGGTCCAACTGAGGCGCCAGGTGGAAATGGCATGGCAAGCCGTTCCACAGGACTACATCCAGCATCTCTACGATCGTCTCCATGGAAGAATAGCAGCCTGCATTGCTGCGAAAGGTGGATATAAACTGTACTAGTGCCGACATTGTGCATGCTCTGTTGCCTGTGTCTATGTGCCTGTGGTTCTGTCAGTGTGATCATGTGATGTATCTGACGCCAGGAATGTGTCAATAAAGTTTCCCCTTCCTGGGACAATGAATTCACGGTGTTCTTATTTCAATTTCCAGGAGTGTAATTTATGAGCACTTTTTCAGTGTGAAATTAATTCCTTTAAATTTAAATACATTTGTTATACATGATATCCTTATTTCTTTTCTACTTTCTATTCTTTATGGATGCAGGGTACTTTTCTGGCTCAATATTATGCAAAGACTAACACCTATTTCTTTCAGGCACTGTTTATAATGTATATGTTTTATATATTTTTTACTGATATCAGGTAATGCAGCACCCTTTCTAAACAAATTAGAAGTATTTTGAATATTTTTGAACCTGCTTAGGGTTCTTAAAAAAACTGCAAAGAAACTGATGGAATTTTTTTCCACAACGCTTCCTGAAATTGAGGTACCATTTAATCCAATGTTATATATGTGAAGGAGACCAAAATTTTTACCAGATGTGCGTGACATGATGGCTGAGGTACTACACTTATTATGTATTTTACAAGGTAATTTTTATATTTTTTTCTAATCAAATGTTTTTTTTCTATAATTTAGTCGAGTCTGCAATAAAGCTTCAGTCTACTACATACGTATGGACTATTTAAAGTTAGAGAAAATATTTACAGCAATGTTTTATAAAATTTAGGAAATATATGTACCTGAATTCTGAAAAATACAACTTGTGGGAAACTGCGAATGAAGATATGAGTCCAATTAAAATGTGTCTCAGGACATTCCTGAAGCATAGTCTTCATTCTACAGCATTTCTTCATCTTCAAGCTTCCTTTTGGCATTCCTTTTAGCACTTCTTGCTTCTTTGGTAACTTGAAGAGCGAATCCTTCAGCATCATGCACCCGTTGTCTGCCACATGCAAGCAGTTGATCTTCCATTTTAGAGCCACATTTTATGCCTAAATTTCTCAGGTCTTCCAACTTTCCTATCACTGTATCATTGAAACGTATCACTTCATCGTAAACACCAACTTTTAATGTATGTAGTCTTACAAAAATATAATTGGGTAATCTTTCCCTTATGCCGTGGTTGAAACCTTCATTTATATTCTGAGTGCCTCGATGAAAACATCTACTAAGCAAAACTGGGTCACTCAGGTCTCTAAAAATTTGTTTTATTTCATTCATAACATGTCCAGGAAGAGAACGCTTATGGTGATATATTTGAACACAATCTTTTTTTTTGGGTAACCACTCTAAAAATCTATCCTGTATGGCAAAGTCTGTGAAGAAGGTAGCCATCTGTGGACAACTTCTGAAAGTAGGTGACCGATACAGCTTTTCTCATTGCTGTAACACCGTTCAGAGGTGCAATTCGTGTAATGGACAGTCCATAATAACTCTGAAGAAGGTGTCTTTCAGATTCTGTAAATCTGCCTCGGCCAGGCAAAGATTTTACATCAAATACAACTTTCCTTTCATTTCTCTTTGTAGCTTCCTCAATCTAGCACCCATCCTCTTTTGCACATGTCCACAACACTCCATTTTTCTTACCAAGATGTCAACACAAAAGTTGAACTCATTAATTTTATTGAAAGCTTTAATGGCCACATCGCCTAGGTACTTCCTATATCTAACGTTATAAGCGAGCACCGACCTCTGAAATATTTTTAGAGGTCCATCACACTCCATACCTCCAATGTAACCATCATACTTCTTACAACACTGATGGTAAATATGTCCTTCAGTGTCACCATGGCAAGTGTGGCATTACTTAGATAAGCACTTAACATGAACAACGTTTCTGTTCTCCAGAGAAGAAACACTTACATCATTCAAGGAACGATGTGCTCGACATTGCCATGTCCCATCAAGTGCATCAGCAATGTTCTGGCTCCACTAATGTTTACCGTTTCTTCTACTGCACATTTCATAGATGTTTCAGATAGAAGCGTCAATGCACCTAAAGGTATTTTTATGTACTTGCTGAACTTACTAGAAGGGGGAGCAAGGTCCACAAAACGTTTGATCACCATTTTTTCCTTTTCCTATTGCACGCATTGCATACACTAACTTCAAACTCACATCATATGAATTATGCACAATGTTCGAAGTCATTTTCGGGGCAGATTTATTGCAGGATCTACACAGAACAACTAATTTTGACGCTAAACCCTTCCTGCTACTTTGTTATTCATTTATTTCCAGACAGCCTATACCATCACATTGTTTACATTTCGCCACTTCATTTATCAAAAAAAAATAAGATGCCCACATCAATAACAACAAATACATTACAAACAACATCAATGTTAACATAAAAATCACCAGGAGGAACGCCGAGTGGGAGTTTCTTCCCTGAAGTACTGACACATAGGTTACTTTCAACAGTGTGGCTTGTTTTGTTTGTGAACTGGTTACCACAGTATTTCCTTTTATTGAATTTCTTGATGCGTGGTATAGTTCATATTTATTGCACACTAAGTGATATTTGGTGGCCAGCAGAAATTTTTAAACTGAGAAGAGTGGTCCTGGAGCCACTCTGCAGCAATTCTGGACGTGTGAGGTGTCTCATTGTCTTGATGGAATTGCCCAAGTCCACCTCAATGCTCAATGAACATGAATGGATGCAGGTGACCAGACAAGATGCTTACATACGTGCCACCTGTCAGAGTCGTATCTAGACGTAGCAGGGGTCCCATATCACTCCAACTGCACACGTCCCACACCGTTACAGAGCCTCCACCTGCTTTAACAGTCCCTGCTCACATGCAAGGTCCATGGATTGATGAGATTCTCTCCATATCTGTACACGTCCATCGACTCGATACAATTTGAAACGAGATTCGACCGACCAAGCAACATTTTTCCAGTCATCAATAGTCCAATGCCGAGGTTGACGAGCCCAGGCGAGGCATAAAGCTTCGTGTCGTGTAGTCATTAAGGGTACACGAGTTGGCCTTGGGCTCGGGAAGCCCATATCGATGATGTTTCGTTGCATGGTTCGCTCACTGACTCTTGTTGATGGCCAAGCATTGAAATAAAGCAGAAATTTACGGAAGGGTTGCACTTCTGTCAAGTTGAACGATTCTCATCAGTCGTCGTTGATCGTGTTCTTGCAGGATCTTTTTCTGGCTGCAGCGATGTGAGAGATTTGATGTTTTACGGGACTCCTGATATTCACAGTACACTCGTGAAATGGTCGTATGGGAAAATCCCCACTTCATCGCTCGAAGATGCTGTGTCCCATCGCTAGTGTGCCGACTATAACACCACTTTCAAACTCATTTAAATCTTGATAACTTGCCATTGTAGCAGCAGTCACCGATCTAATAACTGTGTCAGAACTTGTTGTCTTATACAGCCGTTGCGGTTCACAGCGCCGTATTCTGCCTGTTTACATATCTCTGTATTTGATAACGCATGCCTATACCAGTTTCTTTGGCGCTTCTTTGTAGAGTAATGCTGGACTCCTCTCCCACCGCCCATTTATCTCTGATATTTATCAATCAGCTGCTCCGCGTCATCTAATCGTTTTCCTGATACCTGTAGGTCGTCAAACATTGCCTCTACATGTCTTAATAGCAATTGTAATGGAACCTCTTATATGTTTCTCTCTCACATTATTCACAACAATTGATTACCATTGTAATACTAGGGTAATGTCTCTTCCAGTGTCAGTGGTCTGTTTCACTCTATTAGACTGGACGTATACCTGCGATCCGTATCCTTCACATTTCGTGTGGAACGTAAACCACCCCGCGTCTCGTGAATGAATATCCTCGGAACCTTGTTCTTAACAAAAATGCTCATACTTTCTTCTAGCTCAGCAGAATAGGCTGTGGTGTGGTAGGACTGGACCAAATGACACATCAGGCAATCACCATCGACATGTTGCACGGAACATTTATTTGGCACATTTAAACAAGACAAATAACAAATAAAACCACAACACATTTTTAAAATTACCATTTAGGTGAGAGCAAGTTAATTCAAAATTTAAACATTCATAAACCACGGCCCTTATGGCCTATTACACATTTTGTGAAATGAGTTAAAAATAATTTACTCAAAAACTATGACCAACCTGAAGAACAGTTTACTAAAATTTAACGAAGAAATGTAGTCTTTCGTTAGTGCACTGATTGGTATTACCAAAGTAATTCAAAGTACAGGCAGCAACAAATCAGACATCATGGCACACAACACGTTACTTCAATGGCAGGATCCCTTCAGTGTAGGATATAAAATATAAAATTTAATATGACCAAGCAACCTCGTGGGATTCAACAAACTATGCCCAGAAGCGGACGCCCCCCACTCAGCTGTTTCCTATACAGAATCGGCATGGACCCCCACACGGGAGGGGAACGGTCACGAATAGGTACGAAAAATACCAGAACTAGTGGCTATCCACAACAGACTGACATCTGCCTTAAGTAACTAGAAACACAATAACTCATTACAGAGCAACATCTGTAGAATTAATCATCCGATTAAGGACCATTAGCTAAGCAGTACAAATCTATTATCTTATGTGCGTAAGACCAATTAACATTAAGTTGCGAGCGAACTACACTCCTGGAAATTGAAATAAGAACACCGTGAATTCATTGTCCCAGGAAGGGGAAACTTTATTGACACATTCCTGGCGTCAGATACATCACATGATCACACTGACAGAACCACAGGCACATAGATACAGGCAACAGAGCATGCACAATGTCGGCACTAGTACAGTGTATATCCACCTTTCGCAGCAATGCAGGCTGCTATTCTTCCATGGAGACGATCGTAGAGATGCTGGATGTAGTCCTGTGGAACGGCTTGCCATGCCATTTCCACCTGGCGCCTCAGTTGGACCAGCGTTCGTGCTGGACGTGCAGACCGCGTGAGACGACGCTTCATCCAGTCCCAAACATGCTCAATGGGGGACAGATCCGGAGATCTTGCTGGCCAGGGTAGTTGACTTACACCTTCTAGAGCACGTTGGGTGTCACGGGATACATGCGGACGTGCATTGTCCTGTTGGAACAGCAAGTTCCCTTGCCGGTATAGGAATGGTAGAACGATGGGTTCGATGACGGTTTGGATGTACCGTGCACTATTCAGTGTCCCCTCGACGATCACCAGAGGTGTAGGGCCAGTGTAGGAGATCGCTCCCCACACCATGATGCCGGGTGTTGGCCCTGTGTGCCTCGGTCGTATGCAGTCCTGATTGTGGCGTTCACCTGCACGGCGCCAAACACGCATACGACCATCATTGGCACCAAGGCAGAAGCGACTCTCATCGCTGAAGACGACACGTCTCCATTCGTCCCTCCATTCACGCCTGTCGCTACATCACTGGAGGCGGGCTGCACGATGTTGGGGCGTGAGCGGAAGACGGCCTAACGGTGTGCGGGACCGTAGCCCAGCTTCGTGGAGACGGTTGCGAATGGTCCTCGCCGGTACCCCGGGAGCAACAGTGTCCCTAATTTGCTGGGAAGTGGCGGTGCGGTCCCCTTCGGCACTGCGTAGGATCCTACGGTCTTGGCGTGCATCCGTGCGTCGCTGCGGTCCGGTCCCAGGTCGACGGGCACGTGCACCTTCCGCCGACCACTGGCGCACTGGCGACAACATCGATGTACTGTGGAGACCTCACGCCCCACGTGTTGAGCAATTCGGCGGTACGTCCACCCGGCCTCCCGCATGCCCACTATACGCCCTCGCTCAAAGTCCGTCAACTGCACATACGGTTCACGTCCACGCTGTCGCGGCATGCTACCAGTGTTAAAGACTGCGATGGAGCTCCGTATGCCACGGCAAACTGGCTGACATTGACGGCGGCGGTGCACAAATGCTGCGCAGCTAGCGCCATTCGACAGCCAACACCGCGGTTCCTGGTGTGTCCGCTGTGCCGTGCGTGTGATCATTGCTTGTATAGCCCTCTCGCAGTGTCCGGAGCAAGTATGGTGAGTCTGACACACCGGTGTCAATGTGTTCTTTTTTCCATTTCCAGGAGTGTATTTTAAGCTGGTGGGGGCGGCGTCAATGGCTATAGAATTTTGTTAATTTGACAAGTGGCGAGGCTGTGATGAAAGGAGAGAATCTTTATTAAAGGCAATATTCAAGAGCTGACACAAGGTGGCGTGTCAGGCGGACAACACAGAGTGGACTAGTGCTCTGAATAAAATCAGTCTTGTTGACAACCAGCTCAGGAAGCGGCAGTTCTGTAACGGCTAGGAGAGGACTGCCCCTTAGGCAACAAGACGATGTAGCAGACGCTGGCATACAGCTAGAATATTGGAGTACGTTCTGGAATTTTCAGGAAGAATTATTAGGACAACCTTTGAAATAATCAGGGAAAATATCTCTAAGGGAAAAACTCACCCAAATGTTACTGAAAAACCAGTATATAAACGGCCAGCGTCATTACCAGGAAGCCAGTGTCATTACGGCCAGAATCATTACAAAGTGCATGTCGATGTTACTGCAGTACTAACTGCGACTCAGTACAGAGTCAGGAAACGACAATTGACTTTTCGAGAGGCGTCCAGTAACAGTTCTTATCTTGCGTTTCCTGCCTGTTAGTAGAAAAACAAGCTCTGTAGAGTTTATCTCTTGTGGTAAGAATCAGTAACAGTTTATCTTTTCTGCGTGTCACAATATGAATTGGAACAAGCACTGTCTCACACTTGTCTCCCATTGTGGTTGAAGTATTTGGCTGTATATTGTCGGAAGGAGCTGCAAGCAGAACGCTCTTCTTTTATAACGAAAAGGAAACTCAGAAAATGGGACTGCTGAAAATAAGTATCACGTAGAGCGGTAAGGGAATCCTCATAGAATTGCAAAGATATAAAGCCACTGTAAGACGCCCTTCAAATGTGATTGAAATGCAGGGGAAGTTAACTGCTCTGAAACTGAATCTTTAATCCTAAGAAGCCAACGACGTTTCCTCTTCGCTGCAAAATCAACTGTGCTAAGAATCGCATCGCAGAAGGATTTGTCTCTCTCACTCTGTTAAAGGTAACTTAGCAGACCTCAGCCCACAATGTCGTCAATGTCCTTACTGCGCCACACAGTCCACAGCTTCGTCCAAAGCTGGTGATGGGACGTATCCACGGACTGGACAAGCAATGTGATATAAAAATGCACTCACTGTCTCTCAGTCCCACCATAATCACCCTTACACAAAACCACGAAAAATTTCTGCCATTTTCAGGTAAAGTAGTGGACAAATATATCAGTAAATTATATTCAGTAGGTGTGTAATCCATGCGAAGACAAGTGAGTAAGCCGTCTGCATGACTGGAAGCAGGTATGCTATAGCCGAGTTGCTAGCTTTGCTAGATGCAGCTTTTTGTCTTTCATTTTCAGCCACTCTTCTTCCTACTAAGGCATACCTCTGTACCGTAACAGCACAACAGCGAGGAGAGAGCATTTAGCGGAATGGCACACAGAACTATCTTATTAACGTGGCATTGCTCCTTGACCACTATATCTGCCAATCCGTTTCCCTTTACAACCTTGCGCCCTGGCACCCAGCAGTAAGATACCTCCTTCTTCAATTATTGTAGGTGGAGGACGACGTCCTGCGTATAGTGGACTGTTTGAACCATTGTGTACAAGTGTTCTAGAGAGTAAAGGTCAGTCAGGGAGTCAGAACAGACGAGGAATTTAGTGGACGTAACACAGCTCATCAGCTCCAGTACCTTCAAGATCGCATACAATTCTGCATCAAACACAGCAAATTGTTGAGACAATCGAATCTGAACGACATGGTCAGAGAAAACAACAGAGCAACCAACAGAATCATCTTGTTTCGACGTATCCGTAAAAACAGATAAGTGTTTGTGGTGCTCATTAAAAATGGGGAAAATTTGGTATTTAAAACAGAAGCAGGAGTGCCACCTATCCTGTACCAAACTAAATATAAAATTAATCGTTATATCTCCAGCTACCAGGGTGGCAATCTGTTCCAACTCTGTGTCTGGATTTGAAGTTGCCACTAATCGACTGTCTGTAGCAGATGCTTCACACACACCCAAAACTGCTTTGTTGCTTGCCGGGGGTTTAGAAAAAGGTGTTCCATAACTGAACGGGCAACAGTACTGAATGCCAGAGAATTGGGAGCAGCGAGGAACTTATTGCTTGACCCATCATTAGGAGCTGCCGCCCTAGCCTCAGCACAGAGAATGTGGATGGGGATGTTTTCGTAAGCACCAATGGCCAACATGATCCCCTCATGGTTGATAGCGCTGGTGAACTACAGGTGACAACGTCTCTCTGATCTGTACACCGTGCATCCATAGTCTAGACATGTTCTCACAAAAACCCTATAAAACTGAAACAGACGCGCCATGTTCTCTCAGCAGGATTTGCGACTGAGGAACTTGAAGGTATTAGGAGCTTTCTGGGTCCTTGGTTTCATGTCCTTCAACGTGAAGTAAACACGACAGTTTGGAATCGAAAATGAGGCCCAAAAACCTCACAGAATATTTCAAACGGAGAACGGTGTCCCTCATATGCAGATCAGTAAAATACAAATTATGCCGAGAACGATTAAAATGATGAAAACACACTTATCTGAGGAAAGTGTAACATCTGTCTTTGTAGCCCGCTTCTGCAACTTCGTCACTGTAAGTTATAACTGAATGGTGGCTGTTGCAGTACTGGGGGAGGAACAGAAAACTGTAGAATCGTCCACAAATAAGGAGCATTGTACAGGACTCCTTATCGTATACGTCATATACAGTGGGTGACAAAACACTTTCCTGGGGAACATCATTCCCGCTCACAATTAACAACATACCACCAACTCAGTACCGACAAAGGCTGATGAATATGGGGAGGTGTCCACGAAAGCGCCATTGGTGGAGCTGCCCGAGAATATTGTGCTTCCAGGTAATGTCGTACACGTTTTGATGTCAAAAAATATCTTGATCAATGCTGTCTACGTAGAAAATGCTGGATAGCCGCCTTTAGCAGGATCAGATTGTCAACAATGGAGCGACATCTCCTGAATCCACAATGCCATCAGCTAAGGAGTTATGTAGCTTCAAACATACAGACCAAACAGCAGTTCACCACTCACTTGAGCGGCTTACCTAAACGGCTCTTGATGGCTAACTTGGTAACTAGTGGGACATGGTCGCTCCTTTTCTGGTTTAAGGAGACGTATCAAACTTGATTCTCTCTGCTAGATGGAAAATTGTCCTGTATGAATACCTAATTAAAACCTTCGAGGAGAATTACCTTTGACGTTGCTGGCAATTGTCTCAGCATGCTGCACTAAATTTGGTCGACCCTGGACTCACTACAAAGAGCCTCACAGACCGTCGAAACCAGCTCTTCAGAGTATAAAATTGAAGCCAACTCGCATCACTCGAAGGTCGAGTATTAGCAGCTGAACACTAAATCCTGGCCAGCAACAGCAGTGGTCGTCGCAAAATGCTCTGTCATTTTCAGGGATGTCTCCAGGTGGTTTTGGAGGCACCCCTGTAGCAGCACCGGTGCTGTTGATAAAAGAGTGCATTTACAGGAAATCTTCCTGATGTATTCCCACACTTTGGTAGTTCGAGTGGGGCGGCTGATAGACTCCAGGAACGTGTGCCATGACTTTATCTTGCTCTCGTTGATTATGAGTCAAGTTTTGGGGCTCACGACTCTTAAAAGCTGCCAGGTATTATACTGTTGGGTGACACCTAGAGCATCGCAGAGCCACACACCTATCCCGAATTGCTGAGCTTCATTCCTTATTCCAGCAAGGTACGGGCTGCCTTATAAGATGACCGGAGGACTTCGTGATGAATACGTTGATGGAGTGGTGGATCATACACGCGACTGGAACCACCCATTCAAACGTAGCCAGGTGGTGGAACTGCGTCCAGTTAGCTCAACCATTTCTTCGGTTTTCTTTCAAGGGGAAAGATAGATGAATCCAAGAAAGAAATGGTTGCTGGAATGAAAATCAGTTATTTCCCACTGAGGAGATTCTGTGTGGACTGTGGAGCAGAAAGAGTGGACAAAGGCTGAGAACGAACCAGTAGCAGCAAGAAAATAAAGGGCAATGTCCTTATTGTGGAGTCACAATCACTGGGTCATCATTAGGATTTAAAACTCGTGCAGTTAAAATATGAGCTCCATAATACTTTATTGGGAAGTCAAGTCTCGAAGTGGCAACACATCTAGATAACCATGTGTGTTAAAGTGCCGATTCCCAGATGGGGAGCTGTACCAGCTGTGGACAGAATCTGCCTATTGGATAAACAAAGGTCAGTGTGCCAGAGCCTCAATGTGTTTTCCCACACTCCACATGGTGAATACTGGACTTGTAACCTCAGATACATGACTCGCAAAAATTTAGAAAACTTTCGCCCACATTCACTTGAGTAGCACCACACACCGACAGTTCGTTGTACACATATTCCGTCCCAGTGGGTAATGGGGTGGCAACGGAAGGGCATCCAGCCATGCCTTAGAGTAACGATCCCAAATCCATTAATAAACCGTGCTGACCCTGTACCGACATGGGAGAAAGGTACAAGAAAACGACGAAGAAGAAATGGTTAGAGGACATGGCACATAAAATTTGAGAGATTCTCAGTATCTATCACGTTCTGTGGTAAAAAACACAAACTGCATACTGTGATCGTTTGTCCCACATGAACTTCAGTGGCAACTGCTTGCAGGTTACTAACTAGGGATGCAGCAGAGGAATGATATCCATTAGTAACAAACACAACTGTCCCCCTCTTGATCCATTTCTCAGTCAGGTCATGAATACAGTGAAAGGCACACCCTATTAACAGAAAGGCATCAATAGAACTGAAATGTGTGTCCTGTTAAAACATGCACATGGGCATACCTGCACTAGGCGTTTCAGCTCTTCTACATGGGTCCTTAACCCAGCGATGTTCCACTGAACTACGGGTCCCACTTACCGATGAAGATTTCTTTCGCCCCGTCTCACTTCTGTGCTAGATATCATGCATGGAATGGAGGCTTAGCCTGGGTGCTAGATAGTTGCCCAAGTAGATTTCATATGGCACTTTGCTCCAAAGTCGAATCATTAGAACCGTCAGCGAGAGCGAGGTCAACATGGTGCGCCAGTCTACGAGCTGTCTTCTTCTGTGGCTGATGATCTCCATTTGGTTTCTTTGCCATAGGAAGCTTCGTAGGAATCTCCGTGGCACTGGTAGTGGCAGTGGCGGCCTGTATACTGACGTCTTTCCTCTAAGGTACCGGTAGCTCTACAATATCCCCAGCTGTGGCTTCATCTGATGCCTTGGGGACAGCATTTGCTCAAAAAAAAAAAAGTAGCACCTTCACAACGGCACTGACAAACGCAGGTAGTATTGCCGACATTAGCAATGTTAGCAATGTTTGTGTAGAGGCAACGGTTTTTGGGATAAGCTGTTTGCACACTTCAGAGAAGATGAACAAAAGCCATTGCCGCACATTTAAGCATGGAAAACCTGCCTTGGTTCACTCTGGAGGTGTCCAACAGGCCATCTATCCATTTCATTATATTTGTCACATCCCTAACGACTCGTCGATTCCATCCATCGTTCAGTTCCTCCTTGACGATGTCAATGATATCACTGTAGTTCAAGGTGTTGTGTAGCTCTGTTTAGATTGCATATTCCCTGGTGCATTGGTTTCTGGAGTTCTATGTTAGTTTGAAACTTGAAGTTTCGACAAAATTGTCCATTTCCCAATTTTTTGTCAGATTTTAAAGTATTGGCAATACAATCTAAACACTTTTGAATGAAGAAAGGTGAAACTTTTTCCAAGTTGCCCTCTTCTTTCTGACTACAAAGATTAAAGACACATTCTGTCTAGCAGTTACTATAAACGGAAGCACCTGTGCGATTTACACAGGGGGGGGGGGGGGGTAGATTTAAAGTCGAAGTAATAGAGACATCGGAAAAATCGACAAGGTTGATGACAAAGTCGATCCGGTATGGGGAACCACAAGGAACTGATAAAGATGAGTCAGAAGATAAAATATGTGATGGTGCTGCGAGCCAAAGCAAAGTACTCTTGTCGGCCGCGGTGGCCGTGCGGTTCTGGCGCTGCAGTCCGGAACCGCGGGGCTGCTACGGTCGCAGGTTCGAATCATGCCTGGAACATGGGTGTGTGTGATGTCCTTAGATTAAAGTAGTTCTAAGTTCTATGGTCTTATGACCTAATATGTTGAGTCCCATAGTGCTCAGAGCCATTTGAACCATTTTGAACCAAAGTACTCTTGAGGATACAAGTAGACAAACAAGAGGTGAATTAGCGGAAGAAGTAACTGATTGGTAGGTTAAAGACTTAGAATGTATAAATGTTGTTGAGGGCGAAGCCAGTAACGGAAGTTTTCACTGAGGAACATGTTTGTATTAATAATAATGTTTTGAAATATCTTAGATATTGTACATTATGATACAAGTATCGTTAGCACACATTTGAGAGACCTGTGATTCATGGGCAGATAAAGAACTGTGAGAGGTCGTAAAATTGATCTGTGCCACATCTCAGGTCAGGAGGTGGAGAAATATATTGGCAAGTAAATCTTCAAATGATTGATGTGATTTGGCTATGTATAAAATGTCAGGTGAGGCTAAAATTTCGAAGGTGCGTGTAGTCAACGATCTAAAAGAATTCTGGTGAAGTACATCAGTAAAAAGAAAAGAGTGCACTGAAGTTAGAAGCATATAGTTCTGAATTAGTTAAGAGGATATGGGTCTAGACATTTTATTTTATCCTGGAGAAGAGAAAGATAGAATGGCTATACGTCTGGTGGAATGTTCTGTGTACGGAAGAGAGACAGAAGTGAATACGAACTTGGCGGAGGTTGAATGTATGGAGAATTCCGATGAAGTACTATTCAGTTGCAGCAATTATAGCGATATATGGGAAAGTATTTTAGATGAATACGCCAGTGAAAGCAACACAGAAGTGGTTTCGCCAGCTGGTAGAGATAATTTTTCTTTTGTATCGCTGGAAATAGGTGAAAATACCTGTCAAGGCACGTTCAGTGGTCTTGTCAGCAGGAGATAAATCTAGTGATGTATCTGCAGAAGCAAGTGATTTATTTTTCAGAGGAGTTGAATTGGCGTTTTAGGTGATGATCTTTTGTGTCTGAATGTTACGCCTACTGACGTAGGTATTTAGGAGAAAGGAATGATGGGAAAAATTCCGCACTGATAAATCAAGAGTACTAGGGAAAACTCAGTTTGCCTTGTTATGTTGTACTGTGTATGTATTGATTCCCCTGGCGAAGGCGTTCAGAGCATGATATACGAGGATTCGCTATGGAATTTTGTTACTGAGATCTACTGTACAGTCGTATTTCGACTGTTAAAACACTTCTGTCCTCGCGGTAGCTGCGTCGTATATATAGATGCAGTAGGTGGCTGTTGGATCTATGCAAATCGGTAGAGAAACCTACTGCGTGGTATAAGCGTTTGCAGATGCACTGAAATTATGAAGTAAATGTTAAGTAATAGAATAGGCTGAATAATTGAGCGCAATTACAATTTATTGATAAATGCTACTATAGCCCATGCTCAATACTTGTTACATCTAAATAGAGCGTAACAGCACAGGTTACAGAAATTTTAATGCGGTTATCATGTTTTTCTCATCATTTGATTCAGGAAACTAGATAAGAGTCTTTCCTGCTGTTGAAATGCATCTTATGCCACGCCAACATGTCCTTGTTATCTTTTTCACAATGTATATCTTCCCTAACCCTGCTTCTAAATACTTGAATTCTGTCACCTGTTCCATGGTTTAGCTCTTTTTTATTTAGGCTTATAACCATGTCTTTCGTTTTCTTTTTGTTTATTTCCGTATTCTTTGCTATGCAGGAACCATTCGGATCATGGGACAAAAGGCTTAAATTCTTCTTTAGGACGAGAAGACCGCCTTGGAATTCTTCATGCATGTCTGGAATCTGCAAATCAGGTATCTGAGTTTGACCATACTCGATGTACCGTCTTCTTTTGTGGTTTGAACTTAGAATTAAGAAAGCTACTAGTGAAACGCCTGATATGGAGCGTTACCTTGTCCGGAGCACAAACATGGACATTGACAAAGGCTGACAAGAGCAGAAGTGAAGCACGTGAAGTACGATGGAGCAGTATGGAGATTAGCTGGACTGATAAAGTCATATGAGGATGTACTGAGAAGAGTTAGAGAAGACTGGAGGGTGTTGCTAACATTGAAGAGTGGGAAGCTAAACTCGGTGGTACATAATTTGGGACGAGATTGGCTTCTAGTTGAGGCGATTGAAGGTTTTAATCTGGGAAAGAGAAGGGCAGAAGAATATACCAGGTGCTGGGCGACATCTGTAGACGGCAAGCAGGGTACCAAGGAATGAAGGGTAATGCAGAGGGAAGAGAGCCGTCTAGGGCTATGAAGTCTGAACCTGCTGACTGTCAGCACAGGGCCCTAAGGCTTGTGGTGCCGGCGAAGACTGGAGGCCCCCTCTGTGCTTTGAGATGAATGGTCACTGATGAGGAGTTGCTGGAGATACACCAAGGAAAGCAGTTGTGAAGGAAGCCAAGTCCAGCTGAGTTGGTGTGCGAATGAACACTGGATTGACATTATCAGGTGTGTTGGTGATTGCATGTAGACAACTACCTGTTGGTGCGCATGTTTTTCTTTTTTTCGCTGGTCGCATACGCAGCATTTGCAGAAAAATGAGGAATGACTTCAGCAGATTACAAGGAGCACAAGCAGCGTGCTTTTTAATCAATGTTGGTGTTCTGGTGTTTATGTTGGGTCACTGTGTTATATGCAAAGATGCATTAAGTGAAGTCAGTGTTAGCTCGTTTCATCAAGAAGTTACGGGCATTGAATTATGGTGTGTTGTGACTATTGCACATGGGGTCATGCTAAGTGAATATTTCATGCAGGGTGTGTTGAAGTGAATACTGTGTCATTTAACAATTCGTTTTATACTAGTGTGCATTGTGTGACTGATTATACAAAAGTTAACTGTAATTTAAAATCTTGCTGTAACTGTGGATTTGTTCCATGCTCTGAGGATCTTATGTTGATCCAGTATGCACTATATTACTGAACCTTTGATTAATTCATGTTTACTGTGAATTGCTATATTCTTGTACGTAAATAAGTTTTGGTATAGGTAGCTGGTGTATCTCCTAATCAATTGGTTGTTGAGCAGTATATTGGTAATTCGTGTCTTGGTGATTGGAGGTTCCCAGCAAGCATTCGCTATTACCGATTCTACACAATTTTCTGTAACACATAAGTGAATATTTTCTTGTATAACAAGTTACTATTGTCATAAATAGTGAAAGCGAAGAGATGTATATTTTAATGTCTTAGATATTTTTTGGGTTGCCTCTATGATACCATAATGAATTCTTTTGTATTAATTATTGTTATTGTTTCAAGAAGGTATGTTGTGTTATTCAACCACTATTCAAATTTATTTGAGCTTCAAAGAACCTGTTTTTCTAATAGTGTTCTCTATCTTGTTAAATTGGTTACTACATGGTAAATAATCAGCCCATATCTGCACAGCCTCCAGCCTTATCCCAACCCCACTTGAGTCTCACGCCATGTTGCGGTAGCAGAGCGTGGTTGCATGGAGCGCAGTTCGGGACATACTCTGATAGTTTTAAGCCTATTTCCATTTTTTCTCCTTTTATTATTTTTATTTGTTTATTATATTAAGCAACAGGTGTCATTACATTCAAATATTACAAACACACCCGTATGAACATAAAAATTTCAATGTGCCTCTACCGTAACTTAGTTAGAAGATAGCCTCTGAAAAAATTGATTGATAATATCGATAACGAAGAAATGGGAATTTTTAACTCAACGGCATGACTCGTGGAGAGTCTTTCGCATTTGAGGACATGGATAGTATATGCATCGTACCACTGTGAGTAGCACCTACTGTTGCTGATTAAACAGGGAACTATGGCCTACACTTCCATTCTTGAATTAACTAAGTCAGTTATCGCTTGTAAAACGTACGAATACAGATGGGCCACTGGTGAAACAGTGTTTGTGTACGATATGGGATCTGGACGTTTGATGCAAATACGCTCTTAACTGTGATGTGTCACTGAATGAACTGAAACTGTTCCGCGAGTGCCACGGAGTGTGGCAGCATATAGAAAAATATATTCCGCAAATATGTTATCCTCAGATGTTGCAAATGGTGTACACTCTGGAACTGGAGTCCCGCGACATCAGGCTACCGCTGTCTTGTCCTGCAACGAGATGAGGTGCAGCCAGAGCGGAGAGTGTTTTAACAGACTGTTGAATAATATTAGGTTCTCAACTGCAAAAGTGTTGTGTTACGTATCTACTGTTTAAAATAAAATTTTGTTCAACTTGTAACATGGTCTTAGGTCGATAATGCTGTCACGAATTTCCGCAACATTAAAAACGTATGACTATAGGGCTTGCTACATATCCTTTAATATAATTTTTCTCTTAAACTGTAAAATAGTAGTATCGCATTCAGTCAGTACATTTAAAATAGTCCACAGATTCTGATCTCGCACATATTAAATAATTTGAACTGTGAAGCGGATGGATTTGCCTGTCTCCATTTATAAGGCGAACGCTTGAACTTCGCGTAATAAATAATTTAAATAGTAAAATGAGCAGGTATGGAAGCTGCCATTTATACGGTGTACACTAAAACCTATCATAAATACCCTTTGTTGTGATTGGTCGAGAACCGCAGCAGGGGCTACATTCAAACCTGACAGCTGGCGCACACGTGTCTGGAATTTGTTTATTTATAATATTGTATGAGTTGCGTGACTTGGTCCCCTCTGTGTATTTTGTGTGACTGAGGGCATTTCTGGACACATGCGTACTTATTATTCAACAACATTCGTACCGTATGCGTGTCGAAACTGTTTATAATGTCAAAGAATAACGTTCATTTAATTCTCTTGATTCTTCTTTTCTAAGCTTTGGTAATGGTGTACAGTGAGTATCTGACTACAAATTTATTGATTTTGTTTTTACCTCAGAATTGCACAGGTGTAATTAAGCGCTCTTGAGTAACACAATTGTGTTCCATTACATGCTGTCAATGTAGGAGATTCTCCTATATGAAAGTGGCATAATGTATCTTTGTCAAGCTGAACATGATGTTCTGACATTTAGTTAATTGCAATGCATAGCTGTTTGTAAAGTTACTCTTTGACTGCATTCCTGTATTAAAAGTAGCACTGTCTACCGGCCTTTGTCATTCCGTTGATAGCTTAATCGCCACATGCAGTTTGGCTCTGGTTCTCTTCGAGCAGACAACGGTATTTTTAAATATACCTCTATGAGATTAGATCTGTATTATGTTCAGTATACGTGCTTACTTTCGTGAGCTTTTTAGTAATGTTTGATTTAATTATAAGTACAATACGAATTGAAGTTTCTGTATATGGAATATTAACATGCATACTTATGTTATTGCGTACATATGTGCTTTTGTTAATTTTCTTGTGAGCTTTATTCCACAATTTAAGACGGATGGTGAAAAACTGAAACATGTAACGTTTAATAAAGGATTGTACCATCATGATCTTTCTATGTTTCAAAGTTGTGCCACACTTGAGATCATTTATTGTTACATAATGTCAATAGGTGACAATTTACTTACAGAGCCATTGGAGCTTTTTAAACTTAAGGCGACTATCCCGTCATGTTGCAATACCACTACATTACTAAAAACATTGCAAAATTCAGACACACAGCTTCATCTTTGTACAAACAATAAGTAAAAGAAAAAATCAGTATGTTGGAAGACCTTCAAACACGTTTGTTAGAAACACCTATGTTTAAGAAAAACTAACTATTATTCATTATAAGAATCTTTTTAATGGGTTAATATATTAATATATATATATATATATGTTTGAACATTTTGCAGCATGATGAAAAATAGTATTAACTTCAAATCTCTTTATAAGAGTCTGACTGAAACATACCGTGTTACAAGTAGACTTAACAACGAACGAAAATCTTTGCATTAACTTGCTGGCGTCTACACATTTAACATATTCCCTGTGAATATCACCTTAATAGATGTATCTGATGCTAGAGGTGTGCTTCTAATAAAGAGGCACAATGACCTCGGCATAAAGTTCACAGTAGCCGTGCTTACAACTCTATGTTTAAATATTGTTAAACGAGTTTCAGAACTATGTAATAAAGGATGGAATTTCAGAATGTTTATGTAAGAAGTACACAAGACATGTAAATTTATATTATGAATGTAAGCAGCACCTACGAAGAATGCAGACGATTGGAAATGCTTTGTATACCAACAAACATGAACGTTTTTGAAAGTGGAATCGAATTTAAATATGCTACTTAGTTACACAGTAAAAAGACAAGCTATATTGAATATGGAACAAGCAGAACAAAACCTATCACCACTCGTACAAGTGCTCAGCACAGCACTGCATTAGCTTAAGCTCTGTCATGTTGAATGTTGCCTGTCACAACCACAATGTAGAATGCTGACTTCGTTTCATGTACTTGAAACATTCTGCGAAGATGTACTCTTTGCAGAGCGATCGACATCTGAAAGCATGATAGTCTTTGGCACGCTCAGTAGGTTGCTCGCAAGAAAATCTTTGAAGACCTGCTAGTGAGAAGTGCAGAGATCACGTGTTAAGTTGGGAATGTTCGTTTCGAATGCACATATAGGGTGTTGTTAGTAAGATTTGATCAGAAATAAAGTCAGAGTCTGTCGTTCATTAGCTGATCATGTGTTATAAACATATGCTTGTTCTCTGGTACGAACTGCAAAGCTTGACGAAATGTAATTTATAATATGTTTAGCACCTCAGCGTGTATTTTATGTACATACTGTTGGTAGGTGTAGTCTTCTATGAAAAGGGTAACTTTCGAATTACGGTACAGAATCAGGATTTATTAATCCATCGAAATACTATAACACTTAAGTCCATCACAGCCCCATTCAGTGAGCTGCTTTCATTATTTCCTGAGAAATGTAAAGTTCGTTTTGTTTAAATATTTAATGAGCAGTGTTTCCTTCTACCACGTGTTTTAAGCATGGATGTTGTGTGTGATGGTGGCCTTAGTCAGGATTTAAATGCAATTACAGTTTTCTTTACTTTAAAGGTCCTGTAATTTGTTCGCTATTAGACTTTGCAATCGGCATTGAAAAGATACGGTATCTTCTGAAATATTACTACAAAGAATGTTTATATTTTAAAACTACAGTGAATAGAACACTTAGCTGGCCAAGATTCAGTCTGGAACCGCGCGATAGCTACGGTCGCAGGTTCGAATCCTGCCTCGAGCAGGGTTGTGTGTGATGTCCTTTGGTTAGACTTACGTAGTTCTAAGTTCTAGGGAACTGATGACCTCAGCTGTTAAGTCCCATAGTGCTCAGAGGCATTTGAATTGAACACATAGTACATTTTTCTGTACACGTTTCTGCAGAACAGAAGGTAAGTCAGTCGTTGCAGTTGCGGAGGGAGCTGACAGTTCATCACTTTATCTAACGTCTGATAGTTTTACATCTTTGGATTTTCAGATTTCTTGATAGAAAGAGTATACTAACGGACCCGACTACACTTATTCTGCACCTGTAACTTGGCTATAAAACAGTTATTTACATTGTTATTTGTATGAATTCATATGTTTACCACAGTTTAGTATGTTTATTCAATTTAATCAGCTGTTTGCTTATGGCCAGCACGTTGCTCAAGGTAACTTGGTCCTGTTCACCTTTAGTTTTCTTAAAGGTGCAGACAGGTGACGTCACAATATGATTTAAGTTTTCTTTTTTCGTATGTAAGAGAGCGTTTTATTTCAGAGTGTATTTCAGGATACAAACTAGCCTGTAATCCGAATTTGAAAAATGGAGAGGATGCTTACAACGTAACACAAATTTTAGCGTAACAACGAATCAGTGCCTACGATTTCATGTTTAATCGCCCACACCAGACCCTCGACTCTCAATAATGTCCCTCCTGGACGGGGATGTAAGTAACGCAAGAGTGCACGTTGTGACGCAAGAACAACGACGTATGGAAGTTTTGGTCTGGACGTGATTCGTGCACGAATAACCGAAGCGGCCGACGAATACTGGCGGCGTTCGGTTCCTTCGTGAGTACAGGTGTACTGTTATAAACTAAGATACAACGCCCTCTCCGTCACTCTTAGTAGGGTGGACTTGGTCTTGCGCATGTTTACGATCGAGCGGTGGCACTATACATCAGCACAATATTACATCTGAGGTGACGACGTCAGACTTGTCTGACAGGGATTTCAATAGAAAAACTAGCACCAGTTTCTCGAATGGCGCCAGTGGCGGTCCAACACATTTCCTAGTCACTCCACCATATACGCGCCTTTTTCTGATAGAGAACAGCTACTTTTAGACGGCTCTGCAGGAAACAAGACCTGCAACGCCGCGTCACATCTAGCGGATACTAACGACGACACAACAATCCTCTTGAGAGGAAGCATTCACTTATCAATTGGCAAGTAGTATGTCGATCGATACACCATGTTTCCTTAGACACGTGCAGTGTGGTACCTAATATGGTAAAAATGTCGCCCGATCCAGACTCCATGCGATTCATATGACAGATTTACCATCGTGCGTCACGGACAAACTCAGAACGACGGTGAACACCGCCTGATACGCGGCCATTTGGTAGAGGTGTGGCGTTTGGTGACACAATTGATCGCTTTCTTTCTTGGAACGGGACAACGCAACATTGGACCACGGATTATATTCTTCCCGGGCGGGGCTTAATATCCACATATTAAAACGAATGACAGCACGTGGCATCGAGGGCAGAAGGTACTCTATTTGTTCAGAGATGGCCCAAAGAATTTGATGCACTTTTGGACCTTTTTGCGGGAATGACATGTAAAGATTGTGAGCAATCGGAAATACCAATTGTATTTCTCTAACATCCTATTGGAGTGCATTTCAAGATCCCCCGCAAAGCTGGAACGTCCAGGGTCCGAGAAGTTAAATTATCGACGCGAAGAAACAATGAGCGCAAGATAAGAATCGGTGGATACCAACGCCTACGAAATGACATACCAGGATGACAGAGCTGCTGAGTGGGGGGGAGGGGGAATTGGAAATACGGTCCTCCATTGCGCTGTGTGTTTCTTTCCTTATGAACATTAGTTCAGTTTAGTAGATTTATTTGTGGTATGACAATGAAGTAGTTGTTACCGAAATTGAACTTCACTTAAATGCTATATATGAACCAAGATTTGCTTTAATTTGTGAAAGATATTCGTTGAAATATTAAGCGTAGTTGGATAAGTATTTTTTGAACTTAATTTTATTGAGCTTTCCCGTTTCTGATCCACGAGTATATTTAACTTTTCAAAGATTGCTAGTTAGTACAATGTTAATTTTACATCAGTCAGGTTTATGGTTATCCTGTTCAGCTTGTATGTGTATATATATAAAGAAATTGTTGATCTCTTTTTGAAATTCCAGCAAAAAGGTAGTTTGCTATTGTTCCAGTTTACATGTAACAAAAGGGGGTAGAACATTTGCTGCACAGAAAAACAGAATTATCCTATTCTTCCGCTTAAAAAAAGCAGTTAAAGCGACCCCTTGCGTAATGCGAGAAATCCGAGTTCTTGTCTCGGCGTGGCAAAAATTTTCATTTTCTTCATTCTAATACGCAGCAGAAGGTAGTTCCTGTTTGTAACTACGAATACATTTCCTGTAAATGAGTAAATGTATTTCACAAAATAATTGCTTCATACTTTCAATATAGTGATTTACGTTTATAGGTTCAACTATTTTACTTCCCACGAAAGGAGTTACTTAATGCGATAATGAAAGCAACCCGTTATTATCGGCTGCACATCCTTGTTAACACTACGCTTAGATTTTATATGTTGCGTATGTTACGAACTGGTTGACAAGTTGTATAAGTAAAGCTATACAGTAAGCTCCAAACAATAATCTGTCGTGGTAGACCAACTACTTATCATTGACTGTCGTGATTACTGATTCCATTACTATATCCGGCATGCAGTAGAAGAGCTCTTTTTCAGTTCTAACACAATCTAACTAACTTTTGTTTGAACTCGACAACCCATTCATCTATACTAATATAATACATGTTGTGCAGGAAAACCGCCGGCCGAGGTGGCCGAGCGGTTTTAGGCGCTACAGACTGGAACCGCGCGACCGCTACGGTCGCAGGTTCGAATCCTGCCTTTAGAAGTTAAGTCCCATACTGCTCAGAGCCATTTGCAGGAAAACCCTATCTGACGACTAGAGAAAATATTATCAACTGTAGACTGATTTGAAGTCAGTGAAGAAATCCACGCAAATTATAAAAATAGATAGATGTATGTATGTACGTACGTACGAACCCTTATGAGCCAAAACACTATGACCACGTGCATAATAGCTTGCTTGTCCGTCTCTGGAACGAAATATGTAACTGATTCTGCGTATCAGGGATTCAATAGTTCGTGGGTGGTTTTTTGGAGGTATGTGGCATTAAATTTTTTCGCACACGTCATGTAATTCGCGTAGATAAAGGGTCATTTATTTGCGTACGTGGTGATGTTGCTTGATAGCGACCAAGATAGGCTCCATAAGATTTACATGAACCGAATTTGGCCACTGAGATATCACTAAAATGCTCCTCAAACCTGTGCATCACAGTTTTGTCTCCGTGACACCAACGGTTATATTTCTGAAAGATGAAATCGCCATCGGGGAAGACATCAAGCATGAAGAAATGCAGGCGGTTCGCAGCTGTCACCGTGTCTTCGATTGCTGCCACAGCAGAACGTACACATTCGACCATCTTTGCCGTTTCCGAGATACCCAATCATAGGCTCTGAGTAGTGTTAATTTGCCCATTGTCAAAGTCGCTTATCTCAATGGGTTTCCCCGTTCGCAGCCCTTATATTCATCAGGGTGATGCCCTGTTCCTTTCTGCTCCGCTTGCAAACTTTCGTTACCAAGTCACGTGCCCACAAGGCGTCAGCATGGCGGTGGGCAGTGATCGTAATGTTTCGGCTGATCAGTGTATGCATGTACGTATGTACTATGTTCCACATCCCGTCCCCCCCCCCCCCCCCCCCGCCCCCACCCCCCGATTCCAACCAAACTTGGTACACAAATCATTTACTGTCTGAAAAGACTCACTGTGTGGATACCTCAGAACCACCCACGTATTAAACGGGTGTGGGTAGGGCTTAAAAAGCAGTGTGGGCAATGACGCGAGAGTACCAGTACTTTCGTTATCCAGTATTTGAGAATGAGAGCACACATAGACTTAAACAACACACTTTACATATAATTTCACAGCTTTACGAAACTTTATCTCCTGACAACACCCGCTGAATTGTGAAGAAAGTTTGTACCTTACCACATTTTTGCTGTACATGGAGTAAAACTGCCACATGAAATATCTCATTTTAATTTATGACTTCTTTTCTAATGAGTGTATTCGTTAACCATTTTTCAGGCAGAATTGACGTGCACTACTGAATGTACCAGAAAAACTATATCACTATACGACATTTAGTTCAGGAGATACGACGTCATGAACACTGAATGCATGAAAAGCTACAGAATCATGCAAGACGTTTAAATGTATTACTTCGTGTATACAAACTCCGTTCAAAACACTTCTCGCAAACAGTATTCACACTTGAATGTATCTACAAAAATAAATCATTTTACCACATATATTTCAGTACATATGACGTGAAATACGAAGATGTGAAAAAAACTGCCGCATGCAGCTTAATTTATTACTTCTTTGCTACAAAATCTGTTTCCACCACATTCGGCAAGCAGTAGGCAAATATACGACTGCATGTGCTCGCTAAATAATTTCGTCGTGCAGCACATTGTTCATGAAGTACGACGTCTTAAATGTTACGCTGCCTGATAAAGGAAATGCAGAGCGAAATTCGCTAGACAAACTGATGAAATACGTGAACAAATACTGCGGGTGAAATACTTTACATGTGTGTGAAACATATTTGACATGTGAACATGCGAGAAAAACCACGGGACAAAAGCACTTTCTAAATCCCTGGATCGTTTGCAATCAAACCTGGTGCACCGATTAATCACAATCCGGAAAGAAATGCTGTCTGGATAAGAACCACGAGCCTCCAGTAGGGCGAGCAGGATGTTGTAGAGAGAGGAGATAGGACGAGGAGGTGGACAGAAAGGGAGGGGGAAGGAAGGGATAGACACAGACAGGAAAAAGAGAAGATGGACATAGAGATAGGGGAGGAGGAAATGGACAGGTAGAGGGAGAGGAGGAGGTGGACAGAGAAAGGAAAGAGGAGGAGTGGACAGAGAGTGAGGGTAGGAGGAGATGGATAGAGAGAGGGAGTGCTGGAGATGGATAGAGAGTGGGGTGGATGTGAAGGTCATGCAGAGGTACTGATGGATGGATAGAGGGAGAGGGAGGAGAGATGAATAAAGGGAAAAAGGACGGGTAGAGGGATGGAGGAGGAACACGTGCATAGAGAAACGGGGAAGCAGGAGATTGAGGAGGAGGAGTTAGACAGATTGAATATTAGAATAAATAGATTGCCAGGCAAAGCCAGTTTTAATGATCATTTTTTGCAGGTACGTGCGTGCAGGCCTCGTTACATTTAACTTCTCCTGATAGCAATATAGCACGCCGTTAGTACAGCTAAAACCAAAACGGTGTAGACCGTCTCTAATTTATTAGTGAGCTGGGCCAACCTTTTGGCACTCACGTCATTGGCCGGAAGAAACGGCGTATCGTAAATGTTTCTAGGAGACAATCAAGTTTTATCCACCCCTGGTATTTTTAACGGAATTAGTCGCGTTCAAATTGAGCACAATACTTACGAGCTTTGGTTCTTACGTTAATAATTACATGTGCCTCGTTCCTGCAACCCGAGTGAAATTGAGGCTCACCACACACTTGCACTCCAGTGGAATAATTTACGGTTCACATACAACAGGGCATAGGTGACGGCAATTTCACGTCATTTCAGTTTAGAAGTCCATATTTGTTGAAAAGGCAACAAAAGCGTTATTTGTGGGCCAACTTTGTATCATCAGAGCTCTTCCGTTAAAAACGGTCAGACATGTCATCTGGTGGACTATCGTTTAGCCATAAAAGTGACGAAGCACCACAGCTGCAATGATACAATAAATTTTTCGAAGTTTTTGAATGTCATCATGGTGCGTTTTTCTTCAATTACGACACTATGACCGATCCCAGTGCAGAATTTAACTACATTACATTAACTACAATAATGTCCCGTTCATTTTCTCTGTAGGACAGTGGTTTGCACCTAGTGAACTAGAGACTATCAACATCTGGCACATGGTTTTCACCAACCGAGGTAGCGCAATGTTTAGCGCTTTCGATTAGCTTTCGGGAGGACGACGGTTCAAAGCCGCGTCCAGCCATTCTGACAGGTTTTCCATGATGTCCCAGTATCGTATAAGGCAAATGTCGGTAAGGTTCCTTTGTAAAGGCACGGTCAACTTCTTCTCCATCCTTCCCTAATCCGAACTTGTGCTCCGTTCCTAATGACCTCGCTGTCGACGGGACGTCAAACACAAGTCTCCACTTCCACATGGTTTTCGAAGGCATTGCGGGCTGCATAAAACAAATAGGTCGCGGCAGCTGAATCACCCTGTGTATCTACAAGCGTCATACGGCGTCTGGCGCAATCTTCTGGGTCGATAATATGACGCAGGCATTTCAAATATAAAGGTTGTTAAATTTAGAATAATTTTCCTTGTAAAAGCAAAAGCCAGTACTGAGACAGTCTTTTTAGCGGCACCAAGTCGACCTATCCATGGCTAATCAGCCACAGAACGGTGTATAGTGTTTGAGGGCTAATCTTATGGATGAAGCGTCAAACTGAATGATAATCGCGATAAGACAAACAGGGCTGCAGCATACGATTTTTTTTTCACCCGATGAACAGAAAGCGATTCCGTCGCAGAAAAGTACATTGTCATTACTCAAGATACGTCCTAAGGAAAAAAAAAGTGGGCAAACCACGAACGAATTCTCTGAATGGAACGGAAATCAACAGGTGCGATGAAAAACTAGAGACACAAATGATTACAATTTCAGAAAAATTAGATTAGTTATTGAAGAGAAAGAGGTTCACAATATGAGCAACTCAATAACTTGTTTGTCCACCTCTGCCCCTTATTCAAGCACTTATTCGGCTTTATCCTGACTAACAGGGTGTTTTAATGTCCTGCAATGGCTGTCCGATTGGTATGATAGATCGTCAAAACAATGAGCTGGTAGGAGCGACCAGCACATAACGCTCCCCTTTGCTGGTCGTCGGGGCTCAGTTCGAAGCGGGACTCATCACTGATGACACTTCTGTTCCAGTCAGTATGAGATCCTAGGCCGAAGACATGTCTGGAGACGCCTCGGATTGCTGTGGAATAACAATGTGACTATCTTCAGCCATGCAGCTCGACAAGCAGGAATGGCGGTACGTAGACGATGTTCAACAACCCGTTTTGTTGTCCTACGTGGCCATCCATCATGGGCTTACATTTCAGCAAGATAATGCAGGCCGGCACGCGGCGGGGTTTTCTACTACTTTTTTAAGTGCTTGCCAAATCCTACCTTGGCCAGCTAAGTCGTCGGACGTCTCCCCAACTGAGAACGTATGGAGCATTTGGGTAGAGACCCAGAGCCAGCTCAGGGTTTGGAAGATCTGTCGCACTAACTGGACAGAATTTGGCACGATATCCCTCGAGGGAACATCCAACAGTTCTGTCAGTTTGTGCATGGACAAATAACTGCTTGAGTGAGCGCCAGATGTGGACCAACGCTTTACTAACTTGTTTAATTTATCCATTTTTATCACCGATATAGAAAGAGGACAATGCGTCTTCCTTGGCCGTTTTTGCTCTTTCGATAAAAACTGCTGAATTTTGATCACTTGTTTGTCTACACATGTGCATCACAAGCAGCAATTTCCGACACGTTTGGATAATTCCTTTGTGGTGAGTCTTCTTTTCTGTCTTAAAGTGTATCGTGCCTGAATACCAACTACGGTAGGTACTTACTAATGAAGACCTGCAACAGATGAGTTGTATAAGAGAAACCTTTTTTAGAAACTACGAAATTTAGTACCTGCGGTGTTACTAACGTTAAGTGTTTCAGGCTGTAAATTATATAATGCTGTAGTTTCTCTCTCGGTCATATCTTTTTTTAATTTAAAATTTTACAAATGACGGAGAGATGACTATAAAGTACGCGTTTTCGTCCGTACTGACGTAACCACGTCAATATTTGGATAAATGTTTAACTACCTAAGTGTACTGCCTTGCTAATATGTTTTTGGTTTATTAGATATCCTTAAAACTAAATATTATCTATTCACTTTTTTCAGCAGTTTTTATCGAAAGAGCAAAAACAGCCAAAGAAGACGCATGGTCCTGTTTCTATATCGACGTACTAATTTCAAGCCACTGAAAAGGTAGTAAAGGATGTTCGATTATCGTGCTTAGCGTAAGGGATGTGTTCGTGCTTCCGCTAAGTGACTAAAAATATAAGCTTCTCAAGCCTCCAACTGAGTTCATAGCCTATCCTTCTCTATTACTGCTAAGGGCAAGTATATTTTCTTATATTTATAAAGGCGGGTTTCAGCTATTAACTGCGGCCATCTGCAGATCAGTGTTCTGGCATATGAATCCACATAGCCGGCCGCGGTGGTCTTGCGGTTCTAGGCGCGCAGTCCGGAACCGTGTGACTGCTACGGTCGCAGGTTCGAATCCTGCCTCGGGCATGGACGTGTGTGATGTCCTTAGGTTAGTTAGGTTTAAGTAGTTCTAAGTTCTAGGGGACTGATGACCACAGCAGTTGAGTCCCATAGTGCTCAGAGCCATTTGAACCATTTTTTGAATCCACATAACACAGAGTTGCACGCGTTCTCATACGGTAATGGCGCAACACTGCACTGAACAATGGTGTAGCTCACACATGAATTGTTCATCTCTAAATGAACGAGTGATATCTATCAGATATGAGAAAAACGAGATGGAGTAAATGCTTCGATCAAAGCCTCTCGAAATCGACAGTTATATCGTATCTCGAAAATTATTCGCTTTAATAATTGCTTCGATTTTCCATCTGAATTTTAAATTCTCTACAATCTCTCTTTTGTCATTCCTCCCTTTGGCGTCAATAACAGAATTTCATTACATAGTTTTCGGGTATGGATTCCTTTTGGGAAGAAGCAGGTCTACTTTTAACCACTTCAGGTAACGTGCAGTACAGCACGGGGAAAAAATACATGATAATAAGTCAGGGATGGGTAGGGGGCGTCTAAATAACCACAGGTCAGAAATATGGAGCAACGGCCGTAAAATGACAATGAATTAGCGACGAGTGCGCGGAGGGTGCGCGTTTAATTATTTTTTCCCAGCTGAAACTCTTTTATGTCTAAATAGTGCTCTTAGTAATAAAATTAACTGAGGATAATGGTTTCAACTGAACGCTCAAAGCCAGACGAACTTTAAATTTCTATCTATGGCTGTTTACGTTAGCCGTGGTTTTTATGTTACGTTTACTGTGTAAGGTTTCGGTATTAAATCAACTATGCAGAAAATGCTCTAATAACATTAACTTTTTGTGACCACGAAGTATTTTGCAGAATATCACTGTAGCAAATAGTTGACATGTGGTGGAGCGTTATTAACAATGACATCTAAAGGTCACATGTCATATTTTTTGGCAATGTACAGAGGCAACGAATGAAGGTTTATTCTAACGAATACAGTAGCAATTTCTCACTGAGACGATGTTAGAAGAGAAATCAGAAATTAAATTTTAAGTACTTTTCTTTCGTCAATGACCCTTCTTTTACAGAAAAGTTAACATCGTAGAACAAATGTTTGGTGGGCAAAAATGTACGGTTACATACATGCAGACACGTTGCCCAACGATCAAACTTCCGTGTGCTAGTCGCTCGCTAACTGTCGTCTTAAGGCAGCAACCTCAAATAGACGGAGATCACACGGTCACTGGTTATTTGAAACATTTTGTTCGATTCGACTCGTACCACTCCATTTTATGCTAATGCCTTGTTTTTTCACCAATCTATGCAGGGTATCCCAGGAGGAACCGTTAATATTCAGGGATATGACAGCTGCACTTGGATGGGTGACCATCCAGGTCGCCATGCGCTGTTGCCATTTTTCGGGGTGCACTCAGCCTCGTGATGCCAATTGAGGATATACTCGACCGAATAGTGGCGTCTTCGGTCAAGAATACCATCATAATGACCGGGAGAGCGGTGTGCTGACCCCATGCCCCTCCTATCCGCATCCTCCTCTGAGGGTGACACAGCGGTCGGATACTCCCGATGTTCCACTTGTGGCCTATAGATGGAGAGGGTTTTTTTTTATGACAGGAACGATCGTTCGATGCAGAAAAGTCTCGACTCTAAAATGCATGCTGTAAGAGCTATGAGCAGTTGTTGAGTAGAATAGATGTGCTTCATAATAGCGAAGATGGACAAGTGCTCATATCTCGAAAGGTATGCATTTTGGAACTCATGTTTACTAGACATTTTTGCTTCGAATGGCTAAGTTAACATTTCGTTCCGAAAATATGACGACGACTAGCTAAGTTGTCGAAATATTATACAGAAAAATGCAACCGTTAACTAGAGCTGTACTTTCTAAATCAATTGGTCCATTAGCCAAGCAACAGAAATGTCACATCAGCTAAATCCGTACTGAGAAGTAGTTTCCACGTATCGTGTGTGGCACCGTATGTTCCCCATCGGCTTTTCACTGGCTGCTCCAAATCGTAATAAATTCAGAAATACCTTGTATGCGTCTCACTTTTCTCAAGTGTGATCACATATAGGAGAAAGGTTGCCAAAAGAGACGATAATTAATTCTTACAGAGGTGATAAAGTCAATGTTTGGCGTAACAGTGGAGAGTTTGTCGCTTACCTGTGATCTCGTCTTCCGTGGCGGCAGCGCAGCGGCGGCAGTAGCAGGAGAAGACAACAGCTGCGGTGGGCGTCTGCGGCACTAATGAACAGGTGTCTGTGGCAACAGCAAGGACGCGGGCCGGGCTCACATAATCCCAGCCGGAACGGCACGGAGAGCTCCGCCTCCCCAAATCCAGATATGTGTCAATAATTCACGACTTGCGGGGCCCCGCTCCGCCCAACAACTGGTAAATATTAACAGCAATGGTGGAGCGTTAGCGTAACGCAAAAACAGTAAGCTGGCCAGGCAAAAACTGCGATGTAAGCGCTTTATATGGCGACACGCGGGAACCGAAACTGCAGTAACAAGGCGGCTGCTCGTTCCTCGGACACTTGGCAGGTGGCGTTTCCGTCTTAGCTGAGGGTGAACCATAAGAGTTACTACTGGTCTTGGAAAGGACTGCGACAAAGTCGTTGCTGAATCTGACACATTACCCTTGTGTGTGAGTAGCTTATGGCCACAGAGCTTCGCACGAAACCAGAACGGTAGTAACGGTGGTGCACATACGTATACAGCGCCGTTTACTGCGTCAGTCACTTGTTTATTTTACAATAGGCGTTTCGGTTGCGGTAGCGAGCATAGCCCTGGAACGTACAGGATCAAAGTTTGGTGACCAACTCAACAACAAACCATCCCAAATGATCATGCAAATAATTTATAAAATAAGGAGACTGTCACGCAACGTAAACACGTTATTTAAAGGGATATTTAAAGAGCTGGACCAATTAAGCATGGAAAAAATGGGCACCAAGTCACTCACAAAGACATATTAATGGGAGGAGGGAGTTTTCTAGCTAAAAATGGAAACAAATTCCTATCTTTATACTTGAGAGTTACCCACTGATATTTATAAACAACCACTGACAAGCGCAAAATGGGTTATAAGAGTAAAGTATAACTGTGATGTACAGACGGTAGCAGAGCCAGGATGATGAAAGTGTAGGCGCATTTATTTGGTCCAAGACTTGTTGACACAGATTTATTATTTAACAATAATTGGTTATACATCCAAATTAATACAATTAACAGTTTAAAAGGAAATTTTAGCAATTAATTTTTTTTAAAGACATTCTCTAGAATTACGTGCAGCCCCACTCTAAAACATTACATAAAGGTACTGTTAGTAAAAGGTGTATTATATTGTACAATAGTGCAACATGTACAAATATTAACAACTACACCAGAAAAATACTGAGCTTGTGATTTGTACTACAAGCTTATCTGTGAACCAGTAATGATAACATTGCGCTCTGCCGTAAAAGCTACCACAATACTCGTCGAGAAAAGTGTCCATGGCATTTACCCCAATGACAGTTTTCACTTCCACGTATCACTCATAATACTACAGATCAAACTGCTTCCAAAACCCTTTCGTATACAAAGCTGTCATCCGTCACTCTATATTCCTTTGACACAGTACTGGGGTAATTAATTCATATTATTTAAAACTATCTCAGTGTTTTTGTATTTGGCCTGATACAAAAATCCGATTGGAAACGGTTTGCTGCAACCGTTTGGTGTTGTTTCAGATACTAGGATATCAAGATGCCTACAAAATAAGTCCGGAAATTAAAACAACAAATATTGGAACCTGTTACCGTGGCATTTGCGACGTTACCACCTTAGGCAGAGAAAAGTAGTCAGGTTGTACATCTCTAGAAAATTCGTGTAGTTCCCTCACATGACTTTCACTTAAAAAGATTTAGCCTCCCGGTGTAGCCGCGTGCTGTAGGGCGCCTTGCCACGGTTCGCGCGGCTTCCCCCGTCTGAGATTCGAATCCTACCTCGGCCATGGGTGTGTGTGTTGCCCTTAGCGTAAGCTACTTTAAGTTACATTAAGTGCTGTGTAAGCCTAGGGACCGATGACCTCTGCAGTTTGGTTACATAGGAACTTTCCAAAACTTAAAAAAAAAGTCATAACTTATAACATGTAGATTCGCAATATGTGAGCACCAAGTTTATAACAGTGTCCAAAGGATTTGGTGAAAAATCAATTTCCATTAGAGCGGCCATTTTACCCCACCTATCTTACATTATTAAATTATGAGTCGACTCCACCACGAAAAACTAAAAACCTACTGTTGCAGGTGCACGAGTAGGGTTATTTACATTGTCAATATAACAAAATTTATACATTAGTTGTATATATTTCTTAAGCTGTTCCTTTTGGTATAGAGATGAATTAAAACAAATCAACGTAATGTACTGTATGTGTGCTCTGCATTATACCTGGTATGTAACTAGACGATTCTCCATCTGAAGATGTTAGTGTAGGCAATCGAAGCACGTAGTGGAAAATAAACGAGTGAGTGATGCTGTAAAATGTTACTTTTCATCAACAGAGGCTGTACTGCGTAGACGAAGTATTCAGTGGTAGTTCCACACCTGATCTGTTCGGATATTATAGCTCGAAGTCAGTATGGGAACTGGCTCTTGTAGTCTCTGTACGATGAAAAAGGTGATGCTGAAAATTTCTTTTTCTTGAATTATGGTGAACTACCAGGACACGCTATGTTCTAGTTTTAAAAGTCCTTGCCATTTAATGGAGAGCCACTGCACGATATGACAAACTGAGTGCGGCGTGCAAATAGTGCAGGGCGACTTATTGTAGCCATCTTTTTCGTGTAACCATAACTTCTGGTAACTATGTGAACAATACCAGGGGTGTAAAAAAGTGTGGAATCACCAAAAACAGAACACATTACCAACCCTAATACGCGGCAGGAAAGCCGTTGGTATTCAAAACAGCTTCCAGTCGCCTTGGAATGGACAAATACAGGACTTGTATGACTTTAGAGGGTCTTATTCCTGCAGAATACGGTCAAGTTCAGGTAAGATGATGGAGGTGGATAGTGGCTAGGCACCCCTCTCCTAAGCAGACCATAAAGACAATAATATTGAGACATGGGAGTTGTGGTGGCCACGGGAGATCCGGTAATTCATCCTCGCGTTCACAAACCCAGTCCAGCAGGATGCGAGCTGTGTGAAGAGGGGCACTGTCGTCTTGAAACACAGCGTCAACGTTGGGGAGAAACATCACCCAAAATGGTCGCAATGGTTCCATGTTCCACTCTTGGCAGTACTCAAGCATTTTGAATTCCACCTAAACTGCAATTCCAAGCTTATCCAGCTCCCTTCGTGTCGTTTTGGTGCTGACGGTGTTCAAGAGCGCAACATTCAGTTCTGTAGTGAGTTTTGCACTTGTTGTCCTCTTATGTTTCGTCACAGTCCATGATCCCTCAAATAACCCTTTCGTCTGCTTTGTTGCATACCAGATGATATTCTCCCGCTTTCTCTGTGAGCATTACAAAGCTTCAACACAGTGCTTGCTGAGAACCCAAACACTTCGGCTACCGTGCACGGGATATGTTTTGCACAAGATTTGCTTGTGGAAGCAACAATTTTTCCACATTAGAAGGCACTAAACTCCGAGATAATGCACTCACAGTCACACAGAACAATCTTTTGACCACAACTGGCACTTGTAACGTATTAAGGTCATTGAACAGGTTCCGTTCGTGGCCAAACACAGCAGCGCAACCTGTATGTTTAGCTAAATGGTTCAAATGGTTCTGAGCACTAAGGGACTTAACATCTGAGGGCATCAGTCCCCTAGAACCTAGAACTACTTAAACCTAACTAACCTAAGGATATCACACACCTCCATGCCCGAGGCAGGATTCGAACCTGCGACCATATCGGTCGCGCGGTTCTAGACTGAAGCACCTAGAACCGCTCGGCCACACCGGACGGCTAAGCTTGGGTAGCATTTACATGTAAGTTCAAGCATGAATTTCTCACAGTATTTCCTTATTTTGTCAAACCTCTGTATAGTGTAATCTTTTTTCAGAGATTCGACATCTACGACATCTAATGAAAAGACATTTTGCTATTTCACGCCGAAGAAGGACACACAGCGCTAATGTCTCTACGAAGGTTTTGACACGTAGTTTTGGTGATAGGTTGCTTCTAGTGATTTTCTTGGTTTTCTTTGGTTTGCAGAAACTGATACGCTCCGCTGTCCTACCACAGAGCCATGGTGTATGCGGAAAATAGGGTCTGTGCTTCGGACTACTGGTTCTGCGTTCAGCGTTTGTGTCGTATTTGAAGCTTCCTGTATCGCACCTTAACTAATGTTCATTTTAAGTGCCTTCTGACTGAAGAAGTGGCGTGCTTTCAAAATATACAATGTATTCTACAAGGAATGGTCAGTATCCAGGGATAAAATAGTAATGATCATTCGTAACAAAAACAGTCAAGTAAACACGGACTCTCTAAAACGCATACCAGTTCTTCATATTCTATACTGTGAAACTAATTTCTTCTACTGCATGCCCTTTATTTTCCGTAGTTTGGGAAGCGGTTGTATGGACAAAAAGAAGGAAAAAAGTTTCCGGTAAAAATGTAGTCTAAAATGTATACCTTAAAAGTTATGATCATTTGTTCATGAGAAGAGTTGTGTTTCAAAGTAGCGAAGATGAGCAAGTGTTCATAGCTGTTACGGTATGCATTTTAGAGCTCTTCTTTACTAGACACTTTTTTCATGTTTTGGTCCTTACTGCCACTTTCCAAAATACGGAAGAAAAGAGCTTACGGTAGAAGAGATTTGTTCCACACTATCGAATCAAGAATCGCTCAAAGCTTTAAAGGTATGCGCTTTAAAGCCCATGTTTACTTTACTTTTTCGTATCGAATGATCGTTCCCATCATCTCCCTAGATATTTACCATACCTCCTGGAATCGCCAATTACTAAGAATTTTTTTTGTGCTCTTCTGCCCGAAAACTTGTTGATGCAGCTAGCCATGCAAGCCTACCCTGAGCAACACTCTTCATGCCGGCCTAACTGCCGCAGCCAACGTCCATTTAAACCCATTTTCAGTGTTCAGGCCTTTGTCTCCCGCTACAACTTTAATCCCATTACTTCTTAAATCACTAAATTTAAACTTCATAAATGTTTCAGGATACGTCGTATCACTAGATCCCATCTTTTCGTCAAAGTGTGCCATACATTTCTTTCTTTCCAAATTAGGTTTACCTCATTATACTTTATTCGGTCTACCCATTTAATTTTCAGCATTCATCTCTCTCACCCTTGTCTGAACTACGCTACACTCCAGACAAATACCTTCAGACAAGACTTCTTAACACTTAAATTAATATCAGATGTTAACAAACTCCTCTTTTTCTGAAATGATTTTCTTGCTATTGCTAGTCTTCATTTTATAGCTTCCTTACTTCGGCCTTCATTACTTCTATTGCAGCTCAAATAGAAAAACTTAGTTGCTTCTTTTAGTGTCTCATTTCTTAATCTAATTTTCTCATCATCGCCTAATTTAATTCGACTACATTCTATTACGCTTAATTTAGTTTTACTATTGTTCACCTCACCATCTCTTGTCAAGCCACTGTCTGTTTTGTACAACTGCTCGACCAAGTCCGTATCTGTCCCTGTCTGAATTATAAAGTCACAGGCAAACGACAAAGCTTTTATTTCTTCTCCCTGAACGTTAATACCCTTTATAAATTTCATCTTGATTTTATTTACAGCTTGCTCAGTGACCGAGGACTCATTAGAACTACTTAAACCCAACGACATCACAAACGTCCATGCCCGAGGCAGGATTCGAACCTGCGACCGTAGCGGTCGCGCGGTTCCAGACTGTAGTGCCGAGAACCACTTGGCCACTACGGCTGGCTAACAGACAAGGGATCGTCAGGAGTGCCCCAGAGACGTGTAATAGGACCGCGGTTATTTTGGATAGAGTGAGCAGCAATCTGCATGTGTTAGCTGATGAGACTGTAGTACACAGGAAGGAGATGTCGCTGAGTGACATACTCAGAATTTCTAGTTTGTGTGATAATAGCGGCGTTTCAAAAGTCCTAGCGAAGTCCGAGGGATGGCACCACGAGCGCGTATCGAGGTCACTTTTAGCTAGTAACCTCCTTGGAAGGAACGCACACCAAGTTTCATCCATACTGATCTATTTCATTTTGTTTCGCATTCGTGTGAATGAAGGAAATCGAATGATTGTCAGAAAATGGACGAAAAAGAATTTCGTATGGTGATTAAACATTACTTTATGAAAAGCAAAACGCCTCAGGAGACTAAAGAGAAGCTTGATGAACATTACGGTAACTCAGAACCTTCAATTAGAACAGTTTATAAGTGGTTTCAAAATTTTCGGAGTGTCCATACGAGCACAAGTGATGCTGGACGTTCTGGACACCCTGTGGAGGTTACGACTCCAGAACTCATTGATAAAATCTATGGTATGGTGATGGATGACGAAAGAGTTAAGGTGCGTGAGGTTGCTAGTGCTGTAGGCATCTCGAATGAATGGGTACATAATATTTTACATAAACATTTGGGCATGAGAAAGCTATCCGCATGATGGGTTCCGCGGTTGCTCACGTTTGTCAAAAAACAGAATCGTGTGAAGTGTTGCAAGAATGATTTGCAGCTGTTCAGGAAGAATCTGCAGGGCTTTAAGCGTCGTTTCGTCACTGTGGATAAAACATGGATACATTACTATACTCCTGAGAACAACAACAATGTAAACAATGGGTTACCAAGGGAGAATCTGCACCCTAAAAGGCGAAGACCATTCCTTCGGCTGGAAAGGTCATGGCGACTGTCTTTTGGGATTCGCAAGAGATAGTCCTCATCGCCTATCTGGAAAAAGGTGAAACCAGATGAATATTATTCATCGTTATTGGACCGTCTGAAAACCGAGCTGCAAGAAAAACGCCGGCGATTGGACCGAAAAAAAGTCGCTTTACATCACTACAATGCTCTAGCACACACATCAGCACTTGTGGTTGCAAAATTAATGGGAATTGGATTCCAACTAGTTTTACATCCCCTCTGTTCTCTAGACTTGGCTCCCTCGAACTACTATTTGTTCCCCAATTTGAAGAAATGGCTGGCGGGACAAAGATTTTATTCAAAGGAGAAGGTGATTGCAACAACTAATATCTATTTTGCAGACTTGGACAAGTCCTATTATTCGGAAGCGATCACAAATTAGAATAGCGTTGGACAAAGTGTATAAGTTTAAGACTATGTCGAAAAATAACAAAGGTTTACCCCCAACATGAAAGTAGTTTTTATTTTTGCACGGACTTTTCAAATGCCCCTCATAAGTGGCAGCTTGCTGTAAATATAGAAAAATGTAAGTCACTGCAGTTGAGTAGGAATAAAAATTCCGTAATGGTCGAATACAGCACTAGCAGTGTGCTGCTTGACACAGTTCAAATGGTTGAAATGGCTCTGAGCACTATGTGACTTAACATCTATGGTCATCAGTCCCCTGGAACTTAGAACTACTTAAACCTAACTAACCTAAGGACAACACACAACACCCAGCCAACACGAGGCAGAGAAAATCCCTGACCCCGCCGGGAATCGAACGCGGGAACCCGGGCGCGGGAAGCGAGAACGCTACCGCACGACCACGAGATGCGAGCGCTTGACACAGTCACGTCTGTTAAATATTTGGGGGTAACGACGTAAAGCGATATGAACTGGAACGGACGCGTTTGGACGGTGGTGGACAAGACGAATGTGTGATTCACCTGTAAATGAGACCACATGTAAAATACTAGTGTTCTGCTCGAGTGTTCGGGATCCCCACCAAACCGGATTACAGGACGACATCGAAGCAACCCATAGGAGGGCTGCTATATATGTTAACCTAGGTTTAATCAGCACACGACTATTATGGAGATGCTTCATGAACTGTAAATGGGAAACCTTGGAGGGAAAAAAGACGATCTTTCCGGGAAATACTGTCTGGAAGATTTACGGAAATTGCGTTTCAAGTTAACTGAGGGAGAAATATACTGCCCCCAACGTAAATTTCGCGTAAAGACGACGAATTTAATACAAAGAGTAATTACGGCTCTATTAGCGAGTGTAAGAGGAAAGGAAATGACTCGTAGTGATGATGCTAGGTACTCTCTGCCATTCACCATACGATGGCTTGTGGAGTATGTAAATGAAAAATGTAGATTTCGGAAGAACGTTGTGGTCACGGTACTGGCAGACCACTCCCGATCCAATATCTGGGGGAAACTGTCTTCAACGTTCTCTGACAGGAACACCAAAGTCACGTTGGGCTCAGTCATGATGGAACCATAATTGTTGCCTTAGTGCGTGCGTGACATTTTCCAGCATCTGCGGTATTACTTCACAGAGAAAGATTCGATAATGTCTTCCATAGAGCCTGTTAGGCAGAAGTTACAGCCCAATCACATGGTTGTGAACAATACGAGCCTATAGATTGTGAATTTCTGTCGAGGGGGCAACACATGTGCTGCCTTAAAATTTTCCAACACCCAGGTGTGTCTTAGTGAACGCTGAATATTCCTTCCAATGCGAGGCAGTCTGTAGTAAGCTAAAAGCACGTTTGCATGGCACAGATTTTTACCGTTTGGTGTAGATGCCATTGGCAGAATTTAAACTGCTGGGGGAAATTATCAGCTGGATGGTCTTATACCTTCTTATACCAGGACGGATGCGTGCCTGTCTTGTCCAGAACGCTCTACACTTAGGCTTTGCAGGTATTTCTCATTGCCTGTGTATCATGCTCTGGTGTTGGGTTATCTTCAGTTCACTGTAACATAAGACACGAAGGAAGTAAAGATATTAACTGCCAGTGGGCATTAATTTTTATCTGTGGGGAAACTTGCAAATCTGCACCAGACTGGGATTCTAAACCGCGTCTCCTACTTACAAGGCAGATACTCTGACCACTAAACCATCCGGACACAGTGATCACCAATGTCGCATGCACTACTCTAGCATGCCTTCCGTCAGACAAAAAGTCTCGACTTATGCGACACATTACTCTCGGCAGCTACCCGATTCCTGTACGAATTCGAGCATGGTGTGCATCTGCACTGAAAGAATCATTGGCCGTTATCGCCTTAATTACGTATGTAGTGTCTTCTTCTTTCAGACATGTTCGAAAGACCGTACAACGATAGAGTCTTCCCCAAAATTCATATGAAATGTCTCATATCACCATTTTTATTTGCATCCGGATGATTATCGGACAATTTATTGCTTCCTAGGGATTTGTATGTGTGTCTATGTGTATATCTTTCTGTCCAATTTGCTAATAATACTTTATATTCACTGTGAAAGCAAATAGAACGTTCTGGAAAAGTGTATATTGTCATAATTATCAAGAGATTGTTGTCATTAACAAAATTAAGTACAGATGCTAAATTAAATGATTAATCAACAGACTGAAGGAATAAATAGAAAGAAACAGATAATAAAATGTTGTAGAAGTGTTGGCATAGGTGTCTGGCGCCTCTAATTACCATAAATACAATCGAGTAACGAGTTAACAGAAACAACCTCATTATCTTGAGAAACGACTTGAAAGTTATTAGCAAGCGATGTATTTTCATTTGTTATTTATTTTTATGTGTACCTCTGTATTTAATAGTCCTTGTTATTGCATTACTAATTAACTCTCCAGTTCTTTAAATCTCACAGTTTTGCAATTTCAGAATTTGAGGCTTGATTTCTAACTTTCTCGTATGCAGGCGGACAAAGCACAAGATTTGTAACACCATTACATGTTAGTAACCAAATCACAACTGTAAGTAATTAATTAACTACAATAATACTAGAGACATTATTGTAATTAAAGTTCACAATGATTTTCTTATGGAAAACTAAAGATATTACTAGACTAGATTTTAACTCAAATATTGTATTTTATACCTTATTCGGCTGAAACATCAGTTTCTTTACATTTTGTAAATTTTAATTGTAACATTGAAATTGTACAAATTTAGTAACGGGCTATCTTGAAAGCTATTGTTAAAATTTTATATAAAGCGATTTTGCGATGCTACGACAGTTCAGTGAAGTCTGTGTTACGTTAACATGACGAGTGTGGAATTCGGATGACAATTAATGTGAATAAAATTTTGTTAAGCATGAAAATTTCGCACTCATTCATCAATGGACCAGGCAGAAGATACTTAAGTAACATTCAACGTGAATCGATACAACCGGACACCACATATATCACTATAACACATCTTCCTTAAACTGGACAGTTCGACAATGCGAGATCTACCAGTCTCCCGTCGGTCTGTTCTAAGACATCCATTTCAGAAAGACGCCCCTCGACTCTTAGAAATGTGACATGACTTGTTAACCTCTTCCCTGGAAATCGTAGTACGTACAGGCGCGCTGCTTTTCGACAGTTGCATCATGCCTCCACATAAATGATGCACTGTCAGCTAACTCTGTCAGAGTGTATTAGCCATCGAGAGAGAGTACATATAAGTAGAAACAATTATGTGTACATGACATAAACAACAATAACATAAATATTTTTAATTAAATTTAATTCTTCTCGAGACGTTTGAGACTCATTTTTATCTATGGTAATGAATTACCGAAGTGAATTAAAATTGTGCAACGGTCAGGACTGAACGCAGAGCTTCTTGCTTATTATGCAGGAATGCTAACCATTAACCCGCTTGCACAGACTACCCAGGTCGGATGCCCTCCCCAACACAAACCTCAATTCATATCTTGAGCTTCGGGAATCCGTGCAACAATGCTGCATTGGTGTAATGGTTAGCACTCCTGTGTAACAAGGAAGAAGACGTGGTTTCAAATCCAGTTTGTAGCATAGATTTTAATTCATTTCTTTAGCTGTGTCACTATCGCAAATAACATAAATGTTTATCCAGAACCTTGGACACTGCTAGCAGTAATGACATATTACCATTCCTAGAAATAAGATGTAATTGTGTTGCAAATCAAATTCCAGTGTCGACGTAATGAAAATGAAGTAACCAAAACAACTGTCATTGTTGGTCTGTGAAAAACCCAGAAAAAAACCTTCAAGAATCCTAGTGAGGTAATGGTGTTAGTGCCATTTCTGTCGTATAACAATTTTTTATCTTCTTTAATAATTCTACAACTATGTATGCTTGCTCTTTTATGCCCTGTAAAAACAGTGTGTGTAGCGTTTGAGAAATACCTGAAATCGTTGTAATTAACAAGGGTCCAGGGATGAAGAAATCCCTGTCAGACTGGATATGAAATCTGCAACTGATCTAGTTTCCATTATCATTATAGGATTCTGTACATCCCTCGAACAACGAATTGTTATAGTCTACAAGAAGGGTAGCAAAAGAGACCCACAAATCTACCATCCACTCTAATCGACACTCATCTGTTTTAGAAAATTAGTACGTAATCTGAACTCGAATATAGTGAAGTATTTCAAAAAGAACAATATTCTACACGCAAACCAGCATGGATTACCAAAATGTTCGCCATTTAATTCAATTTGCACATTTCTCCCCCCCACCCCTAAACATTCAGAAAGCAATTGATCAAGGCAATTAATAAAATGCATTTAACTCATTACCACATGAGCATATATTAATAAAACAACTATTGTACTTGATATCAAACCGTCAGTGAGCGAGCACCTCGAATTCTTGCTACTAATAAGGCGAGTACACCATCCATTTCTTATATAGTTTTATAAGCTTCAAACAGGAGCGACATCAGTAATGGATAAGAACTGTGACTGCTGTGTACAGATGCCAGCTGAGTTGGTGGCCCTTCGCTCACAGCTCCAGGCAGTGTTGGCTTCATCACACAGCTTGCAGCTGCTGCCAAGGGGCATGACTGTTGGGGGTCATACGTGGGGATGTGAGGGACATCGAGCACGTCCCATTTGCTTCCCGATTGGTCCACTGCTGTGTCAGCCCTGGGTACTGCCTGCGCTGGCGTTGACCCCTCACCTGTGGTCGAGTCTGGCAGGCAACGAAAATCTTTCTGAGGGGCCAATCATAGGGCCTCCCCGGTTCATTTGATGAATAGGTTTTGGACACTATCTGTGGCTGACGACGTGTCTGAGCCGGATGCAGTGGTCCACCGTATTTCAGAGGAAGCTTCTCGGCATGCAAGATCTGGGTATTCACAGAGGGTGGGTTGGCTGGTAGTTGGGAGTTGCAGATTTAGTCGCATAATGGGGCCTCTTAGGAACATGGATGCCAAGGAGGGGAAGAAAAACAATGTGCACCCCTTGTGCACAACAGAGGGAGTCATACCGGATGTGAAAAGGGTGCTTCCGGATGCCATAAAGAGTACAGGGGGCAGCCAACTGCAGATGGTGGCTCATATCGGTACCAGTGTCGTGTCTCGCTTTGGATCAGGGAGATTTTCTCTGGTTTCAGGTGGCTCCAGGAAATGGTAAGGACTGCAAGTCTTCCACAACGAGATTTTTCACTCTACAGCGGAGTGTGCGCTGATATGAAATTTCCTGGTAGGTTAAAACTGTGTGCCAGGCCGAGACTCGAACTCGGGACCTTTGCCTTTCGTGGGCAAGTGCTCTACCAACTGAGCTACCCAAGCACGACTCACGTCCCGTCCTCACAGCTTTACTTCTGTCAATACCTAGTCTCCTACGCTCCAAACTTTACAGAAGCTCTCCTGCAGACCTTGCACAACTAGCACTCCTGAAAGAAAGGATATTGCGGAGACATGGCTTAACCACAGCCTGGGGGTTGTTTCCGTAATGATATTTTCACTCTGCAGCGGAGTGTGCGCTGATCGTCGCTGAGTGTCGGGCCGAGACTCGAACTCGGGATATTTGCCTTTCGCGGCTGAGACGAGGTACTGGCAGAGGTAAAGCTGTGAGAATGGGACTTGAGTCGTGTTTGGGTAGCTCAGTTGGTAGAGCACTTGCCCGCGAAAGGCAAAGGTCCCGAGTTCGAGTCTCGGCCCGCCACACAGTTTTAATCTGCCAGGAAGTTTCACTGCCAGTCTTGCTTGCGATATTAAAGAGGAGCTCACAATCGGCAGCATCGTCTAGGGAACCGACTATGATCCCTTGGTTCAGAGCTGACTAGAGGGTCTGAATCAAAGGCACAGGCGGTTCTGTGATAGGGTAGGCTGCAGATTCCTTGACTTGCGCCATCAGGTAGAAACTATCGGTATTGTAGTTGTAAATTGTCGTAGCTTCGCTGGGAAAGAACAAGAGCTCCAAGCCATAATAGAAAGCACTGAAGCTCAAATAGTTATAGGCTAAAGCCGGAAATAATTTCAGCCGAAATGTTTTCAAACAATCCAACAGTGTTCAGAAATGATAGATTAAATGCAGTTGCTGGTAGAGCATTTATTGCTGTTATAAATAGTTTACCTTCTAGTGAAACTGAAGTAGATAGTTCCTGCAAAATAGTATGGGAGAGGTTATAGTCATCAATCGGACTAGCAGAAGATATACAGGGTGTTACAAAAAGATACAGCCAAACTTTCTGGAAACATTCCTCACACACAAAGAAAGAAAATATGTTATGTGGACATGTATCCGGAAACGCTTACTTTCCATGTTAGAGCTCATTTTATTATTTCTCTTCAAATCACATTAATCATGGAATGGAAGCACACAGCAACAGAACGTACCAGCGTGACTTCAAACACTCTGTTACAGGAAATGTTCAAAATGTCCTCCGTTAGCGAGGATACATGCATCCACCCTCCGTCGCATGGAATTTCTGATGCGCTGATGCAGCCCTGGAGAATGGCGTATTGTATCACAGCCGTCCACAGTACGGGCACGAAGAGTCTCTACATTTGGTACCGGGATTGCGTAGACAGCAGCTTTCAAATGCCCCCATAAATGAAAGTCAAGAGGGTTGAAGTCAGGAGAGCGTGGAGGCTATGGAATTGGTCCGCGTCTACCAAAAAATCGGTCACCAAATCTGTTGTTGAGAAGCGTACAAACACTTCGACTGAAATTTGCAGGTGCTCCATCCTGCGTGAACCACATGTTGAGGCGTACTTGTAAAGGCACATGTTCTACCAGCCCAGGTAGAGTATCCCATATTAAATTATGATAACGTGCCCCATTGAGCGTAGGTGGAAGAACATGGGGCCCAATCAAGACATCACCAACAATGCCTGCCGAAACGTTCACAGATAATCTGTGTTGGTAATGCGATTGCACAATTGTGTGCGGATTCTCGTCAGCCCACACATGTTTATTGTGAAAATTTACAATTTGATCACGTTGGAATGAAGCCTCATCCTTTTTGCACTGAAATGAAGATTGACACATTGTTGGATGAACCATTCGCAGAAGTGTACCCGTGGAGGCCAATCAGCTGCTGATAGTGCCTGCACACGCCGTACATGATACGGAAACAACTGGTTCTCCCGCAGCACTCTCCACACAGTGACGTGGTCAACGTTACCTTGTACAGCAGCAACTTCTCTGACGCTGACATTAGGGTTATCGTCAACTGCACGAAGAATTGCCTCGTCCATTGCAGGTGTCCTCGTCGTTCTAGGTCATCCCCAGTCGCGAGTCATAGGCTGGAATGTTCCGTGCTCCCTAAGACACCAATCAATTGCTTCGAACGTCTTCCTGTAGGGCCCTCTTCGTTCTGGAAATCTGTCTCGATAGAAACGTACCACGCCACGGCTATTGCCCCCTACTAATCCATACATCAAATGGGCATCAGCCAACTCCGCATCTGTAAACATTGCACTGAATGCCAAACCACGTTCATGATGAACACTGAACTGTTGATGTTACGTACTGATGTGCTTTATGCTAGTACTGTAGAGCAATGAGTCGCATGTCAACACAAGCACCGAAGTCAACATTCCCCTCCTTCAATTGGGCCAACTGGCGGTGAGTCGAGGAAGTACAATACAAACTGACGAAACCAAAATGAGCTCTATCATGGAAATTAAGCGTTTCCTGAAACATGCCCACATAACACCTTTTCTTTATTTGGGTGTGAGGAATGTTTCCTGAAAGTTTGGCCGTACTTTTTTGTAATACCCTGTAGTTGCAGAACAGTTCAAAGAAAATCTGAGTATCATTTCAAATAGGTTCCCCACTCAAATGATTATAGTCAGTGGTGACTTCAATCTCCCCTGATATGCTGGAAAAATTATACGTTCACAGCCAGCGGCAGGCATAAAATGTCATCCCAAATTTTACTGAATGCTTTCTCAGAAACGTATTTCGGTCAATTAGTTCATGAGCCCACTCGAAGGGTAAATGGCTACGAGAGTATGCTTTACCTCTTAGCAATAAATAATGCTAGACAAATAGGAACTGCTTTCGCCACGCTTGTCCGCCATACCCTGGAGTATTGCAGTGCGGTGTGGGATTCTCATCAGGTGGTACTGACGGATGGCATCGAAAAATTTCAAAGAAGGGCAGCTTGTTTAGTAATATCACGGAGTAGCGGAGATAGTGACACAGACATGATACGTTAATTCGAGTGGCAACCGTTAAACCAAAGGTGTTTTTCATTGCGAGGGTATCTTCTCATGGAGTTTCAAACACCAGTTTTCTCCTCCGATGGTGAAAACATTCTAGTGGCACCCACTTACATAGGGAGAAATGATCATCACGATAAAAGAAGAGAAATCACGGGTTTCACAGAAAAATTTAAGAGCTCGTATTTTCCGCCCGTCGTTCGAGAGTGGAGTGGTAGGGAGACAGTTTGAAAGTGGTTCATTGAATCCTCTGCCAGGCACTTTACTGTGAATAGCCTAGTAATCAAGTAGAAATAAATGGGAAGGGAAAAGACATGTGCGACATAATATAATTTACGCAAGATCTAGGAATAAAGGATACGAACTTTTTGAAGCAGGTTAAGGGAATGCTGTTCACGTCACAGGATTACACCTCGTCTCTTCCCTGTAACCGACTTCTAATTAAGAGCAGCCATTTGGGGTAGACAGCGATCAATTATGACTGTCAAAGATTTATGTAAATCGACTACAGCCGCTAACGAAATAACAACATTCTCAATACACCGAAATTCATCAACCAAGATTCACCTTCATTTATGCGGCAATCCAACGAAGCCTTCAGGAACGGAATCTCAGCAGGAGGGCAGAGTAACACCATCCCACTGTCTGTGTGTACTCGTACCGAAGTCGTCTCGCCTCAGTGTCCATGCTTGCAACTTAGCGAAGCAGGGGCTCAAGTGATAGAATAAAGAACGACACTCAAAGCGGACTTCTGTGACGAAAATCCCTACGGATTCCGATCGTGTAGTCAGTTGGCCTCTGACAATCACCGAAGCTTAGATACCCGTAAACAAATTAGGCAATACTCTGCGAATGTCAATGTTAAACACAATGGCTTCCAGAACATGCAACAGGAAGCCTAGGCTGGCACTGCCGAATGCCCTGTCAAAATCCATAAAAATCCAAAGCACCAAGAACAGAAGTAACAGCAGCCATCGGTATGACGTCATGACATTCTGTAAACCAGCGTCTGAGTAGTATGACCAGTAATACAAATTTTATGGTCACTAACAACTTTCTCCAGCAACACAAACAGCTGGCTATTAATCGTCCTCGCCAGTATCAAAATTTAGTAAGCTAACTGGGCGAAAATATCGGATGCTGCATAACCAAAAATTCTAGGAATAAACACAATTATGCCAATTTTTACGAGTCGGGCACAAATCCTCTTCTCAACACTTTGTTCAGAGGTAATGTGAAATTAGTACCCAACAAAGGTTAAACAAGTGAACAAGAAATTTCAGAGGATCAACACGCATGTAACAATTGGCCTCAGCTTTGCGAAATTTCGCAACAACCATTCACTGAGACAGCCGATTCTGGTTTTACTTCCAGTTTTTTTTTTTTTTTTTTTTTTTTTTTTTTTTTTTTTTTTTTTTTAATGAAACGGTACATGAGCCGTCATGTATTACCGACAATTTACATTCAATCGTTGCAAATCCAGTAAACGTGAATGCGGAAATCATTAATTCCATTTTGCTAGTGTTGCTGCAAACCATGAGTTAAACCTGGAAAGACGCAAGTAAAGCACTTGAACAAATACAAGACAGTCTCAGCAATTACGCGAAACACTATATGTAACATTAACCAAAATCACTTACGAGGCTTAAGGCCTCGCTATGCAGCCTTGAAACTGAACAAAACAATTTGAAAACTACTCAACAGAAACGCGAAGTAGAGATGACACAGAAAACGATGGCCATGGATGCACAGATGGAAGTCATGTGTGGGCTGAGGGGTAGTGGTGGGGGTTATGGGGAGCCGTTGTGGGGCAAATGCGGAGCGCTGGAGGGGAAATGTCTTTCTAAACTGAAGACTATGATCACATTTTTTCTAAATATTAACTAGGGCTCCTCCACGATCACACTTACATGGTGACCATTCAAAACGACAATCACTGCTGCTTTGGTTAGTATCTTAAAGGAGTTTCTCTGAAAATGAAGCGATTTATTTTCGCCTGGCATGCTAATCAAAATGGTTCAAATGGCTCTGACCACTACTGTAGTGATGGGGAGCTCGTAAATGAGTCGTTCAAATGAACGCTTCACTCCTGTGAAGTGTGAACTAACCACTTAATTTCAAGGAACTGGTACTTTAAACTCTTCACAGATAGCACACTCCACACTTTCTTCTAGTTCAGTCACTCTCTTCCTCCCTCCTTCACCCACGTCACTCATCCTCCCTTCACTTCAGTTCTCCCTGTGCTGCCTGTCGACGAATCGCGCGGTGTTTGTGGGGAACGATAGGTTCAGCAGTGGCGGGAGAGGTGAGGGGCGAGGAGAAGGCAGAGTAAGCTGCTACCTGCAGTGCTGACATCATTACCCGTGACTATTTGTGCAGTTAACCTTCGCGTCTATGGGTAGCCTACCATTGGCAGCGCTTGTAGACAAATGAATATTAAAGATAGAAACGAAGAGGCTATCTGTGTGAGCAGATACAGTCAACATGAAAATAAAAGGTTTGTTAATAACACTGAAGAGGGATTTTACCTGAAATCGTACCAATGGCTACAGGTGACAGTTTACGTTTTGAATCTGGTGGGTTATTATTCTCAACAAAAATAAAATCTACAGGTAAACTTCTGAATAATTACTTAACGTAGGTATATAGACTGTGTAACAGTGTTAAACATACTCATTCTATTTTGGATTAAATTTTAAAAGGAACATAAAATTGGACTGCATTTCGTTGGTAGCCCTCTTTTTCAGTCCATGAATATTTCAAATAATGTTTCATTTGGCATATAAAGACTTTTTTGGCGCTTCATGAGAAAATGTCGAGAAGATTCAATGTAGTACCTTTATATGTGACAAGCTTCTCTGTTTATCTTTCCTTTGTCCCCTACGACCATGCTCTATTTATGTTGACTCAGACGCTGCAAGAGCGTAAAACGTTGCGTGCACGTTACTACATAGTTCCGCTATCTGTTGGTAAAATTGTGAAGTATTACGGACCTTTATTGTACGAGCGAGGCGAAGCGAGCGTAGCAGCGGCTGAGCGGCGAACTGCGCTACCTCGCCAGGCTTCCGTACTTCAGGATTGAACTACCTCATTTGAACGCTTCCCGGCAAAGAGTGAAATGAATGAAGTAGTTCACGGGAATGAACGAGTTCGATCCATCTCTACACTATTGGGCTTAAGTGGTATCAGACTGAAACGCCTAACACTGCTCGGCCTCACCAGCCGGCGATGCTAAGCATTTGATATGAGGGCGGATTTTGAGTAAAACCTACACATTTCACTTCTCGCCATGTTAAAATTTGTTAATTTAGCCTGAAATCAGTAGGGTTTACACAGCCTCACTTTACTAATTTGTTGTACAAACACAAGTGCGAGAGAATTTTGAAACAATCGTTTATTAAGTATATTAAGGGAGAAACTGAGGAAAAGCAAGTTCAGTAGCTTACAAAAACGCAAATCCTCAGTTCAAATGTCTTGACTTACGTTGTTCCAAAACCCATAGCATTTCTCGTTTCACCAGCTATCAATGGCCTTTAAATGTTGAATTCTTTCATCGTCAAGGTCTGTAGTTAGTGGAATGTATGTTAAATATGAAGTTTTGCATAATAATGACATGGCAAAATACTTTTCTTTGTGTGTTACCATTTGCGAAAATCTCATTTCGATATCTGTAACTACTTGTGAAATATAAAGGATGTTGTGGCTATTTCACTCTGACCTTACCGGTGGAATGGGGTTCTCGCAAATGAGTATGCTACGTTAGATCAATTTTCTCGAGACTGGGTGACAGATACACACCTGTACCTAAGTCTAAAGAAAAATTCAATATGTTATGTAAATTTCATATGCAGCAATAAACTATGTAACATACACCAAACTCAAAATCGTAAACACCCATACTTCTCAATGCTAACTTTTTCGAATTTCGCGCACTGTTTACTTGCACGTAAATACCACAATAACTGTGAACATTAATGAAATTACGGGCATGTCATCATGAGTCTGACATACAAAGCTAGAAGTAAAGCAAAAATGAAATCGTTTGATCGAATAGTTTCTGTAGATCATTTGAGAAATATTGCTGCGCGTGCGCCTCGAATCTGTCATCGTCGAAAGATAGAAAACAGTTGGCCACCTCCCCTTCCAAACAGACGAATTAACTCGTCCAGAGCTTTGGACGATGATTGGTCACTACACATTGGCCACCGTATCCAGCTTGGGGTCTAAATGCTAACTCGAAATTAACTGACTGGAGTCTAAACAGTGAAACAAATCCGCGCAACGGCAAAATAGAACAACCATCTAAAGAAATCCATATGCAAGTAATTCCCTGTACCATTACAGCTCATGGAGAGCAACAAATCGGACCTCGTGCTATCACTGCCCATGAAGAACACTAAAAAACAGCGATCAGTACGGTTAACATAAGCAGAAACTAAAAGAACATTTTTCTAGCCTGTTTTTCACGAAATGAGAAATGTCAAACTCTGAAACACCACCTAGACGAACATCTAAGAATGATTAAACAATAGCTTAGACATAGATGTTAATGAGATGATTTCGCTTATTCTTATCTACATTTTGGCATTTTCCGTCTTTGTGTATATTCATGGCATATGTGTGACCTTTCGCGAGAACAGTTTAACTCGCTGTCGCAACAGTGAACAATCTCGGCGGCATATCAAAGAAGTTTTGTGGCCACGAAAGATCACAAATATTTTCATACAGTGAACTTAGGTGATTATTCTCGTGTAGAAAAATACACTTACACATAAGGCAGTGAATAGTATGCATGCTGTTCTACTCACTTGAGCAAAGTAATTACGATATGAAAAAAAATGGTTCAAATGGCTCTGAGAACTATGGCACTTAACATCTATGGTCATCAGTCCCCTAGAACTTAGAACTATTTAAACCTAACTAACCTAAGGACATCACACAACAACCAGTCATCACGAGGCAGAGAATTACGAGATGAAGAAACAATCTGAATCCCATTTATTTCCCCACATTCAAAATAATGTAGGTAGGACATTCATTATACTGTATTGTATACATCGAGTGGCGGCATTGCCTCCCCGAGGGGGGTGTTATTGTCTTTCAGTTTCTTGGTAACTCCTCTTCTCTCAATACCCGTTATAGTAGATAAGTACAACGAATTTTCTTCTCTACCGTAATGTACAAATGTTGATAGCAATTTTAGTGATTTGTAAGGTATGATTACAGATCTGTCATATTGGCCACAAAGTAGATTCTGATTCTGACAACACTGAAAATTGTAATTACACACAGTTAGTGACACTGAAAGGATTTTTTTCGGTTAAAAATGTCTTTATGATCGTCCCAGGCACGACATCAAGGGGAGCCGGAACGATCCATCTCCTCTAAGTTAATTTTAGGAAATAGAAGGAACTTTTCCTCTAAAACCATTAAACATACTTCTCCGAAGTTTCGACTACATGTTCAGTGAATATTTCTCTACAAATTTATAATGCTATGTTAAGAAATATTTATTGGTTTTTATTTTACAATTTTTTAAACAAATGCTTATTTTATCTCTAAAAGTTTGCACTTTTTCTTCTATTACTCTAAAATTATACAATATTTTTTTACAATTTGTTATAAAAATGAAGGACAAGAAGTAAATAATATTTTGTACAAATTTCTTTGATATATTGTTAGCAGTTTTTGAGAAAATGCCTCTCAAAAATGAAACTTTTTAAGTTATGGGAAATGGCTTCCGAAGTTTTTTAACACATACTTGCCCCATATGATGCATTACCAGCATCCTCTTGTTTTTTCCAGTATTGGATTCCATTTCACTGGCCTTTTCTTCCCTTTCGCTGCATGTTGTAGGATTTTGTCTCTTCTTGCTGCACCACTTAGTCTTTCTTCATCAATTAGGCGCATTGTGGAAATGGTGTTGTGTACTGGTTGGAAACCTAAACGTTTCAGCACATCACATTTGATAATGTTTCCTTCATTGTATGGTGCCAATGCATCATACACTCCAAAATACAATGTTTTTATCTGCACAAACACTCTTTTGGGGATCCAGATTCAAATTATGTTTTTTACACTTTCATTTGGATTTTGTTTTCCCATGCAAACACTTTTCCAATAAACTTTGCTGTCATAAATCTCTGAATATAGGCTTAATTACATCAATTACAGCACTTGGCAAACTGTTTTTATGGGCGTATTCCTTTCCTGATTGGTAGTTACACCATGCGTCACCACCTGTGGAACAAAGTGTATGTTTTGGGTGCTCATTTGTTGATGTACTATGAAAAAGTAGTGCCCATACTGCTCTCCTCATATGCTCAATGCTTCTTGTATTTTGCTTAACTGCAGACCCATAATACCTCTGCAATTTATCAATTGCTTCATTTGAGAATCTTCCTCTTCCTCCAAGGGTCTTACCATCACTACGTTTCTGGTATCTTAATGTCTACTTTAGTTCGCGCGAGAGAGCCGTCATGCACTTCTGCACACGTCCAATGCAATCCTGTTTTTCAATGTGAATTTCATTGCCATAAGGTTTGAGTTCCTGTACAGCTTTATATCCCTTAGAATCACCATCTCCTAGATGATTACTGTATAGTACATAATACCACTCCTGTTTCTGGAAAAAAAATGCTTTCACTCCCTCTACTTCAATCGCTTCACTCGTATCGTGAAAATTTGCTTCACAACTTTCACAATGTTCGTCCTTGGTATTACCCTGTACAGATTTATGACCTCTATGTTGCATGATCCATCTAAACAGTTAAATCTCTACAATTCCCATTCCCTGTCACAGCTTCTTCAACTGCTTTCTTCAGAAGAAGATCCCACCAATTCATTACAAAATCCAAACGTGGTTGGTGGTTTTGGAAAGGTCATAAATCCACATAACATTGTCTCTGGAGCACTGCCTTTACCATTGCAACGCAAGGAATACACTAGCCTAACATTTATACCATACTGTTTCTTTCCGCTATTACCACTACGACGAATACCGTTAGAATTAAAAAACGAAGCTTCTGCAGCACATCTGTTACACTTCAATAACATTTTACATGCAAAACTAATGTGTGAAGATATTTTCCATCCTAGTCCTCTTTCTTTGCAATCTTCGCATTATACGTTATGTTTCAAAATATTAGAGAGCAAGGACATGTTAATTATTTCATTTACATCATTACTGTCACTTTCATATTTTTATAATTTTTCTTTGCTGTCACAAAGTTTCTTGCGGGAAGAAGCTCTATCACATTCATTTGGAGTAGTCGGTGAAGAAGTCTGAGCAGCATCTCCCTTCGAAACAACAAAAGATTTCTTCTTCCACTCGTTGTGCCTTTTCTTAAGCACTCGATTACTGAAACAGTGCATATTGATATCCACAAACCAAATACGTGGAACAGGTACGAGCAAAATTTGTCAAATATGCAAAATTGAACAGCTAAACAACAGAAATCAGAATCTACAAGTCAACACACATGGTATAGCGTTTATGTTTACCGATATGAACAGTCACTTGTCACAGATATAAAGCCATACAACGTTGGAAAACGAAACACTGTCTAATTCCGCAAAGATACCCTTCTTGTAGCCAGCGAGAAGCTCTGTCAGAGGTGACACACCAAGGTGCTATAACCGTTTACGCGGCGTGTCAACTTTGCAGCCATAAAAAGTACACTTACAATTCATTTAGAAGGGTGAAACTTGATTTGTTTTATACAGAAAACTCCAAATAATTTTATAACGAAAAAACATAAAACCTTAATTTTGTCATTTTCATCGTTCTGGTTCCCCTTAAACTGCAAAAAATGAAAAAAATTACGGCAGTTGCAGTCATGGGCTATAAAATAAAGATTTAGTACCAGTTCTGGTATTGAGAATGTAGTTGTGCTGTGCAAAGTGACAATAAGTTTTTTAAAAGTAATGGGATTGGTGAATTACTAGTATATATAGGGTTTTCTACCAGGTCAAGGAATAATTTTACGTCGTTAAAGATAAGATTGTGTTGTCTCGACTAACTTGTCAGTATATGAAGGAATATGGATTTTTGTGGAGATTGTCTTTTCATGTTCAGATGTACACTAATGAAGGTATGTTAGCTCAGTAGGGTTATTTATCAGGTGTGACTGTGGAATACTTCTCTTGCATGGCCTGATATAATAAAACACAGCTAGCAGTATTTACTATTTATTAGTTACGAGATATGAGGATATTATGTGATCTGACATGATGATGATGACGATACAGTAGAGACAAGAATGTTGAAGATATTAGTAATTATTGATGATGATGGTTAACAGGATAGTGACGATAATACGTCAGGCAAATCCAATCGTTAGGAATTATGATATATGATGAGGAATGAGTAGGTTAGGGTTAGGGTACATGTTTGAAAACCTGTTTTTGTTGACACTGCTTTTCCTTTGCACATATATGTTTCACTAACTTGCATGTAACAAAAAGAAGGTCTGAAATTGTAAGTAACACCAATATGATAAATGGCAATACAGTTGTTTTTATGTGAAATTTTTTGGGTAATAAGGTAGAACTGGTATGTCATACATTTCTGTCTTAGGTATATATTTTGTCTTGTGACTTTTTTTTGATTGGCTGCTTATAGCATATCAGAACATCATCCCATTGAAGTGTCTACATTTTTTTGTAACTAACTACACACCTCTTATGTTTTCAGGTCAGATTATGACAGACTTCGTCTCATAAATATATATGAAAACGAATTTGGCTAACAATTCATGCATTCCAGATTTATGACATACAGTTTCAGATAGGATGTGTTGTTGAATACTAGTTTTTGTTAAGGTACCACACAGAGACAGATGTATTTTCTGGTGAAATAATTGTTTCCAAGAATTTTTGCTACTAATCCATGACGTTTACTTCCTTTTTCCATTGTTGCGTTTATTAATTAATTTTATTCCCCCAGTCAAGGTTAGCAAATATTTATAATCTTGTTGCATAATATTGTATTGTACTGTATGTTAACCACGGGCCTAGAAACGATGGAGAGGCTCCATCCCCGCTGCAGTTGCAGTGGTCCACAACCCTGTGACGACTACTGCAGTCCACTTTACCCCTCCACCACCCCACACTGAATCACTCTTTCAGGGTTATTGTGCAGCTTTGTCCCCAGTGGACCACAACCGGCAATGTCAGACAACAGACGAGTATAACCCCTATATTTGCATGGTAGAGTAATGGTGATATATGTGTATGTGGAGATGTTTGTGCAGCAATCGTCGGCATATTGTAGCTGAGGCGGAAAAGGGTAAGCAGCCCGCATTCGCCAAGGCAGATGGAAAACCACCTAAAACCATCCACAGATTGACTGGCCAGTTCACTGGACCTCAACATAAGTCTGCTAGGTGGATTTCTGCTGGAGACCAGGCATACCCTCCCACTCTGGAAAGCCGGTGGTGGTGGTGGTGGTGATTAGTGTTTAGCGTCCCGTCGACAACTAGGTCATTAGAGACGGAGCGCAAGCTCGGGTTAGGGAAGGATTGGGAAGGAAATCGGCCGTGCCCTTTCAAAGGAACTATCCCGGCATTTGCCTGAAACGATTTAGGGAAATCACGGAAAACCTAAATCAGGATGGCAGGAGATGGGATTGAACCGTCTTCCTCCTGAATGCGAGTCCAGTGTCTGGAAAGCCATCTGTTACACCGCATGGCTAACCAGGTGGGCTGCATAATATTACTATTCCTTAACGTAGCGTTGCCTATTTTGGATTTATCCACCACACAATCATTGCTGCACGAACAAATTTTGACACTGTTGTCTTATTTGCATTTTGTGATGACACAGATAGCTTGCAATTTTGTTATGACATACTTGGCTTTAGTTGTTGCATTACTTTTATGATGAAACTTTTGTGTACGATTTGTCTTAGTCCAAGAATGTGCTCTTCATTTTGCTTAGTGGCTTACCATAATGATATTTTGTTGCATATGTGTGGGATCAGATACTTTGCTGCGTTTCTTTTGTGAGGAAATATTTGTCTTTTTTTTATGATAATGAATTTGGCTATATTGTTATCCTGATGTACTACACTCCTGGAAATTGAAATAAGAACACCGTGAATTCATTGTCCCAGGAAGGGGAAACTTTATTGACACATTCCAGGGGTCAGATACATCAGATGATCACACTAACAGAACCACAGGTACACAGACACAGGCAACAGAGCATCTACATCTACATGACTACTCTGCAATTCACATTTAAGTGCTTGGCAGAGGGTTCATCGAACCACAATCATACTATCTCTCTACTATTCCACTCCCGAACAGCGAGCGGGAAAAACGAACACCTAAACCTTTCTGTTCGAGCTCTGATTTCTCTTATTTTATTTTGATGATCATTCCTACCTATGTAGGTCGGGCTCAACAAAATATTTTCGCATTCGGAAGAGAAAGTTGGTGACTGAAATTTCGTAAAAAGGTCTCGCCGCGACGAAAAACGTCTATGCTTTAATGACTTCCATCCCAACTCGTGTATCATATCTGTCACACTCTCTCCCCTATAACGTGATAATACAAAACGAGCTGCCCTTTTTTGCACCCTTTCAATGTCCTCCGTCAATCCCACCTGGTAAGGATCCCACACCGCGCAGCAATATTCTAACAGAGGACGAACGAGTGTAGTGTAAGCTGTCTCTTTAGTGGACTTGTTGCATCTTCTAAGTGTCCTGCCAATGAAACGCAACCGTTGGCTCGCCTTCCCGACAATATTACCTATGTGGTCCTTCCAACTGAAGTTGTTCGTAATTTTAACACCCAGGTACTTAGTTGAATTGACAGCCTTGAGAATTGTACTATTTATCGAGTAATCGAGTTCCAACGGATTTCTTTTGGAACTCATGTGGATCATCTCACACTTTTCGTTATTTAGCGTCAACTGCCACCTGACACACCATACAGCAATCTTTTCTAAATCGCTTTGCAACTGATACTGGTCTTCGGATGACCTTACTAGACGGTAAATTACAGCATCATCTGCGAACAGTCTAAGAGAACTGCTCAGATTGTCACCCAGGTCATTTATATAGATTAGGAACAGTAGAGGTCCCAGGACGCTTCCCTGCTTCCCTGGGGAACACCTGATATCACTTCAGTTTTACTCGATGATTTGCCGTCTATTACTACGAACTGCGACCTTCCTGATAGGAAATCACGAATCCAGTCGCACAACTGAGACGATACCCCATACCATGCACAATGTAGGCACTAGTACAGTGTATATCCACCTTTCGCAGCAATGCAGGCTGCTACTCGTATTCTCCCATGGAGACGATCGTAGAGATGCTGGATGTAGTCCTGTGGAACGGCTTGCCATGGCATTTCCACCTGGCGCCTCAGTTGGACCAGCGTTCGTGCTGGACGTGCAGACTGCGTGAGACGACGCTTCATCCAGTCCCAAACATGCTCAATGGGGGACAGATCCGGAGATCTTGCTGGCCAGGATAGTTGACTTACACCTTCTAGAGCACGTTGGGTGGCACGGGATACATGCGGACGTGCATTGTCCTGTTGGAACAGCAAGTTCCCTTGCCGGTCTAGGAATGGTAGAACGATGGGTTCGATGACGGTTGGGATGTACCGGGCACTATTCAGTGTCCCCTCGACGATCGCCAGAGGTGTACGGTGAGTGTAGGAGATCGCTCCCCACACCATGATGCCGGCTGTTGGCCCTGTGTGCCTCGGTCGTATGCAGTCCTGATTGTGGCGCTCACCTGCACGGCGCCAAACACGCATACGACCATCATTGGCACCAAGGCAGAAGCGACTCTCATCGCTGAAGACGACACGTCTCCATTCGTCCCTCCATTCACGCCTGTCGCGACACCACTGGAGCCGGGCTGCACGATGTTGGGGCGTGAGCGGAAGACGGCCTAACGGTGTGCGGGACCGTAGCCCAGCTTCATGGAGACGGTTGCGAATGGTCCTCGCCGATACCCCAGGAGCAACAGTGTCCCTAATTTGCTGGGAAGTGGCGGTGCGGTCCCCTACGGCACTGCGTAGGATGCTACGGTCTTGGCGTGCATCCGTGCGTCGCTGCGGTCCGGTCCCAGGTCGACGGGCACGTGCACCTTCCGCCGCCACTGGCGCACTGGCGACAACATCGATGTACTGTGGAGACCTCACGCCCCACGTGTTGAGCAATTCGGCGGTACGTCCACCCGGCCTCCCGCATGCCCACTATACGCCCTCGCTCAAAGTCCGTCAACTGCACATACGGTTTACGTCCACGCTGTCGCGGCATGCTACCAGTGTTAAAGACTGCGATGGAGCTCCGTATGCCACGGCAAACTGGCTGACACTGACGGCGGCGGTGCACAAATGCTGCGCAGCTAGCGCTATTCGACGGCCAACCCCGCGGTACCTGGTGTGTCCACTGTGCCGTGCGTGTGATCATTGCTTGTACAGCCCTCTCACAGTGTCCAGAGCAAGTATGGTGGGTCTGACACACCGGTGTCAATGTGTTCTTTTTTCCATTTCCAGGAGTGTGTTTATGTGCATATGTGTATAACATGCAGCCTATAATTTTATGAGAGCTTACTTAGGACAAGCATTTTCTGTTAGAGGGTGTAAATAAGGTAATTGTCATGTTGCAATATAATTACGAAAAATGGGTATAGGAAGAGAGAATGTTGAAAATATAGCAGCTGCACTTAGGATGAGAGAGATGTGACAAAAAACAAAATGTAGTAAGGCGTGTGAGTAGGAAGCTCAAATAAAATTTGATGCATGCTGTGATGGAAGGAATGTAATGTTAATTGTTATAAGGAAAAATAAATGACTTTAGGTAGGTTGAATAATTATTATATTACATGGTTATGATGAAGTGACAACGAAATGAATAAACTGCCACGAAATGTATTATTATATGAGCATAATGTTTTTTGCACATAAAATGAGTTAAAGGTATTATGAGAAAAGTATAACGATTCAGAGAAAGCATGAATACAGTACAGAAGTCAGAAAGATAATCAATACATTAGAATAATACATGACACTAGGATAAAATATCACACTGAGACTTTGACTCTGAAGAGCACTTACTTCCCTCCACTTTTCCTTTACACGGACCATGATTAATTTGTTTGTTTGTGCTTTCTTTCCTGTCTATTAACTGTCTTTCTGTAATGTTGTGTGTGTGTGTGTGTGTGTGTGTGTGTGTATGTATGTTTTTTATGTAAGTTTTTTTATTAGCTTTGTTCCTGCATTTTGCATGTTAGTTGTTAGTTCTGAGTAACTATATGTCTTCTCTAACATTGGATCTGGTATTGAGTGTACACTATGTTTCCTTGTACATTTTCATGGCCATTTGTAACTATTAGAAGGTAATGATGTTTTGTCAGTTCCTCCTATTGTTAACTTTACTTTCTATCAGGCACACAATATTGCATAATTCTTTCTGTATGTAGATGTTTTCTGATCACACAGACTATTGTAATCTTCAAATATTCATGTTTTCTATGTAACTTTCATCTTACATTTCCAGGCAATGCTATTGTGCTATTTCAGATATTTGTAGGGATAAGATAATTTGTTTGAGAGACCATACTCTATGTGCAGTTCACGTAGCTTATTTGTAACGCTAATCACAAGTTTCCAGGGATCTGAATAAGTCTTGCACATACTTAAATGAAATATCAGAACTCAGATTATCTTCCAGACATATGTTGGACATATGGGTTACAAATTTTTCTATTGTCAATGTAACACTGCCTTTCTGAGTCTGTTCATATCTCTCTGTATGTATACAGCAAATCTTCCGAGCGTTGTCAGCAATGGACATTTAATTACCTTATGATGAAAGTTCTCTTTAAAATAATTAAAAAGAATATATAGTTAATGTTCTTTTTTATATAATTAAAATATGACTGAACTACTGTTTCTGATTGAGCTGTAATAATAAATGAAGTGTCATAATGAAGCTTGTACTGTCATAATGTGAAAGTAGTGCTGCACTATAATAATAATTAATTTTCGTAGTGGAAACAGAAGTCTTTAATTCTGTAAATGTTAGCAATCTAACTATAAGAATTTTGAACAGTATATACTGCCTGAATAATGAACTTTGACATTAAAACTACCGTAATTGGTTTTGCAAAATTGTTCACAAAAACTGTCCATGAATGATTCATGTTGTTCCTGAGTGAATAAAGAAAAAATCAAAATATTTAGTCCTTACCTCAATTCTGCACAAACCTGGATAACGCGTTGCAGTACTGCTCTGTCTTGTACGCCACTATATAAAGCTGGAATTTACTGCACCTACACAAAGACACTCAAGAGGTGCAATAAGTTCTCTGTTAATTGAAAATCGAACTGTTTTTCGAACACACTTGGTTCCATGATCCATTTTAAATTGTAAGAGGAAGGTTGGTAAAAAAATGAAATATGCACATAAATGTCAACACAAAGTTTTTTTGTATAGCACGAAAAAGTGCTCAAGGCAAATTTTAAATTTAGTGAACTTCTTAACATCCGGACAATACACTTTTCTATCTCTCAAATCTAGTAACTCTCAGTAGAATATCAAAGTTAGTCTGGTGACACAGCAATAGTGAAAAAATTTAACATCATTATAATATTTATTTCTGATATTCCATTACACTTCTTCCTATACGAAGCAGTTTCCATTACAATCTTGATATAATGATGTTGATTGAAGAAATTGACAAACTGAGATATTAAATTTTAAACGTAAATTGCTACTGCTTCATCACCCTAACACAGCTTAACATGGTCTGCTTGCTCACTCTAATACAGCTACACATAGTCTGCAGCACTGCAGCTCCCGCACATAAGAAATAATAACTTACCATCTGCGATATAGCTTTACAGCATCACTGCTCGCTCATAATCGATTCAGCTACCAAAATTATAGATGACACCTATTATTACTCTGCAGTCCGGCGGGCCAAAATTTCACAGGCAAGCTGTTGTCAGTGTGACTGACGAGAGTGAGAAATTTTACTTTCTGAAAACAATATTCTGATAGAAAGATGCAGAAAGGTGACTACAAAAGTTTGAAGATACGATACGAGTACACAGGTAAAAATACAACTAAACATGACAGAAAATAAATATAAAGTATTGATCCACATGAACAGTTGCATGACCGAAAGTAAGTACAAATAATTGCTGGTCTTAAACAGTTGTATAACTGAAAATAGGTCCAAATCATTGCTGGACATAAACAGTTGCATAATGGAAAGTGGCTACAAATCATTGCTGCACATAAACATATAGTTACCAGAATAGTATTTGCTAAATATTAGGGTACACTCACAGTTGTTCAGACCGTATTACATGTGTAGACTGTTAGTACAGTGAGCTGATAGAATACATATATACACTGCACATGTTAACGTTCTAAGTACAAAGAAAATGTTTCTGACCACCTTGGGTTGTGGCATGAAAAGTGTCCTCAGATCAATAAAAGTTGTAAATAACTGCCAATCATAAGCGTGTAGGCAAACTACATGACACACTGAATGAAAATCTTGTACACCTACAGACAATGACAGTACAAATATTATTTTAAAAGCACAGTGTGACAAGCTTGCAGACCCACTGGCACTGTCATCAGAAGTATTTGGTAGAACTGAGCATTGCAGAACAATCTTGCAGTCCTGCTGGCAGCAACATCAGACGTTAGCAGTACTGAGGATGTTGCAAGATATGAATGTGTTAAAAAAATAGTCCATCCACACTGTAGCAAAAATCTAACCACTCATTACAAACATGTCTCCACTTGACATCGACAGTATATATAATCTCAAGTTCATTACAGGCCAATCAAAAGCCAGGGTATAAGAGTCTACAGCTTCTGATCAAATAAAATTTGAGAACTAACAGTGGCTCCCTGTGAAAATATTTCAGTATCTGTGCAGAATGCAAATAAAGTACAAATGTTACACATGAAAGAAGAGTGTATGTCCAGGCAATGAAATAAAATAGTGAACTAGTACACTTATTAAATTGAGTAACATAATGAGAAAGGTATTACTTTAAAGAGAGAAAAAAAAGAATACAATTTGTTTTAACACTGATGAAACGGCTAAAATTAAGGAAATAATCAGTTTTTGAAAAAGTATTAACAAAGGCCACATTTCAGAGTAATGTGCAAGCTTAGGTGAAGTGTGAGAAGAAGTTTTGACCTTAAAGAGGAAAAATGTCAGAATACAGAACATCTTACCACTAAAACAGTGACTTAAAACTAAGCTAATAATCAAGGTAGCAATATCAACAAGAAAAGAGTATGCCTGAAGTCCAATATGTCATACTACATACGACTGGCATGGGAAGACCCCGTTACATTCAGTGTAATATGCAAACTTAGTTACAGTATGACCAGATACGTCACATACAAAATTACAGAGGTGACATGTAAAAAATAGTTATCAAGGGAAAAGTATGTGGCATTTGGTAATGCGAGTAACACAGTTCCTTGAAACATTTGTTGTATATATTCATAGAATTGTTCAAACATAGTTGCCCTATGACAATATACTTCCCATATGATTGCACGAACATCTCCACATTAACATTAACAACATTTATATTATTATCTACACTATCTATGCAGAGTAAACACACACAAGAAAAGATAGGTGCTCCACTAACTATGGGAACAAATAGGACATGAGGGGAAAAAGGAAGGTTTGCATAGTGCTCTAGGCCTATTGTACCAGTGGAAAGAAGTAATTTAAAGCCATTCGTCATGCAACAGTCAACAAAGCAACAAGAAGAATGTGGCCAAAGTCATGAATATATTTCAGACTTGAGAAGATAATGAAAAGAGGAATCACCAGGCAACAAGAATTTATGTATCCAACCACAAATCACCATAGAGAGAAACAAATCAAGTCTAGCAAATCAGCAAATCACTTAAAAAGTAACCCTAATCTCACACCATCGATACCAGGAAGAAATATCATCATGAAATCACAAGAAAATATCATCATCCACATAAAGTCTCTTCTTAATATAATAGCTTCAAAAGAAATACATCATAAAGATTCATTGTAATACTAGAAATACGTGCAGAGTTTCATAATTGCCTTACCATTTGCCGACAAAGACAGAGCATGACCTATTCTCAATCCAGTTAGACCTGTTAAGATAGATTGGTACAAATTTTGAAAACTGATCAGGTGCAAAACAATGATTCACGGTTTCAAAGCGTCAGCCACATGACCATTACCTGAATGCTGACGATTTACTTCTGTATGTACCAAGCTAACTGTACTATGCTGCCGAGGTATATAAATATCTTATGGCTTAACAAAATTAAGACAAGACAATGGAAAAAAAAGACACATTTTCAAGCACAATGTGGGTCTGCAACAGTTAAGTACATAGGATTAAAATATTACAGTGGCAAAAAAATTGCAAGACGAAGGTTCACTGTAAACATCAAAGAAAATGTATGTCATAGTGTATAATGTAGCTGCCTATAGGTAATAAAGCAAATGCAAACCGGTTTACAATGTGTATAAAGTATAAGACAAATAAAGCATAGTATGACCTGTATACAATATTCTTGAAGAGACAAAGCATGAGTATGGAAAATGATAAGACACTAATTAGGTGTAATAGTTCCGTTTGTGTGTGTATGTTGTCTGTCAAACTGTGTATGTTTCCTAATTTATTAATTACATATGAGAAAAACCAAGCTTCCACAAGAACAAATAGTCAAAATAAAGCAGTAGGTTATTATTAGGCAAGGAAAAAATGCCATTGTATATATTAGTAATTAGACCAGAATTGTAAACAGCTGTAAGATGTAGCATGGCTGTAGCCTGTTGCGTTATTCTCATCGAGAAAAAAATACCAAGTATAACGAGGGTTGCATGAAAATTTTAAGAAAGTGACAACTGCATATCATACAAAAGATTCTGTGTAGTAGCAAATAGCTGTAAAACAGTTACCATTGTCAACCTGCCATGACTGATCCAAACTCATCTTTTATGTTTGTAAAAGAGAAATATCATCATGTGAAATAAAATCGACAACAAAAACAGGGCCATTAAGCCTGAACCATTACCACAATTATTCACTATCATCATCTTATTAGTTACTTCAAATAACACATCATATATGTAAGCCACATCAATCATAATCATATACCTAATTAAATATCATCAGAAATCATTATCATCAAATACACAAATATGCAGTAAACTTCATAATAGTCGGCCTTTGTGGCCGAGCGGCTCTATTCGCTTCAGTCTGGAACCGCACGACCGCTATGGTCGCAGGTTCGAATCCTGTTTCGGGCATGGATGTGTGTGATATCTTTAGGCTAGTTTGGTTTAAGCAGTTCTCAGTTCTAAGGGGCTGATGAGCTCAGATGTGAAGTCCCATAGTGCACACAGCCATTTGAACCGTTTTTGAACTTCTTAATAAAACTCATGTGAAATGCACCAAAATAAAATTCCCTGTTCTGTCGAGATCAATTTTCTCACACACGAAAAACACCTAATAGCCATACGTATGAAACACCAATACTGTACACACAACACTTGCAATGACAAAAGATCATGAGAAGAAGAAAGTGTAGCTCTGAGCAAATATTCCTTCTGACAGTAGACAAAAATGTATGAAAGTAACAGGCTGTAGAAAGCATCAGACAAAAGGCAGAAAACAGAAAAGTAAATCCAAATATAAGTGCAAGCCCAAAGTTATAAGATTAGACAAATAGACTACAGTGATATCAGTCCGGTAGTAATCCAGATCACATTGGAAGTGTGCTGCCTGTAAAGCTGTGTATGTGTGTCCTGTTGAGAGTGAGAAATTTTACTTTCCGAAAACAATAACTCCTTGATAAGTCACAAAATCAGGGAAAATCGCAAATTATAAAACAAGAAATGACAAAGTAGGTTTTGGTCATACCAATTCTATAGTAAACAACTTCTCGGTGTAGGCACTTCCTCTGTAAAGCTGTGTCAGTGTGTCCTATTCGTGAAATTCTTTGACACACATAATATGGTGTACACCCATACTAAGTCTGGTTCTTAAACTTTCCACTTCCAAAGCATTCGAATGACAAATACGAAGAATTCTGTACATCTGCAGAATGCGATGTACCCTGTGTTGGTGCAGCGTCAGCATCATCTGACGCCTGGTCTGATAGTCATAGTTGCATAGGGTCTGTACCATTATGTGCGCTGGCAGATGCCCCTTCAATGATTTGAACAGTGCGCTGAAGTGCTGAACAATTTTGATTACCTTGTTGCTGGTGAAAATGTGAGTGTGGTTAATTTAAGCATAAAGACTGGTTGTTATTAAAGTGCCCTTTATTACTTGTAATTATGATCAACATTTCTATTTTCCCGGCTCATTCCCATTGTGACCTTGAAATTGTTGGACAATGCCAAAAGAGGTTTGCTGGTACGGTTGATGTCTACATTTATGGAAAGCGTTCGTGTGTAAGAATTTTACCAGAATCATTTTGTGAGAATTACTGCTGCTGTGATAGCTGATACGGCCAATACTGTTTTCTGTGTTGTCCGGAATTAACATATTGCTGACTAGACTGCTGAAAATTATGATTCTGCTGTTGTTAGTTATTAGGAAGACTTTGGTTCTGGTGAAAATGTCGTCGCTGATTGCCATTAAAATTCTGGTTGTTGTTGTCAAAATTTCTGTTACGTCTTTCATTCCCAAAATAGTCACTCATATTGTGATTAAAAAACGTACCAGAATGACCACCGTTGTGTCTGTAGTGAAAATTGCGATTACTGTTAGAAAAGTTATTATTATTCTTCTGCTGAGAAAACGAGTGGTCCATTTGAAGTAACAGTATAACATCACGAAAAGCACGTATGTTACATGTTTGTTGACCTACTCTTAACGCACATATCAAATTTCTTGGAAGTTTTGAAATACAGAGGTGGTTCAAACCTGACGAGCTGAATGGTTCAAGTAAATGGTGGTTTTGTGGTACAATGTCTTCAAAGTAATCTGTTAAGTTTCAAAATTCGAGTACGCTGCGATGAAAGCACTTTGGGAATTCTTCAAATGAAAATCATTGGCGTGCAATGGATCGCATTCTCGTCTATGGTACATCTTCCAAAACAGCTACAAATAAATTCTAATTTATGAGAGACAGGTCAGCTTGGCGGCAAAGAGAAAGTAAATTACTGAATCTAGTCCAAGGGATGTAGACAATTAGGACCATTACGGAATACTTTGAATTTCCTGACAGATAAAAAATGCTTGTTGTCAAATCCGTCGATTCCAAAATTATCAAAAGAATGCTGTAGGCTGAAAAAGAAGCGAGAGTTGTGACGTGATTGCAGAAAGTTTCTTTCTCTGACTGGTTTAATAAGCTGAGGTTGCGGAGAATGTTCTATATTCTGATCGATACAATGCGTGGCAATGTTATGTGAGCCGTCCTGAGAAATGGTATAGTTCCTATTATCAGACAAGCGAGCATTAAGTTTATTAAGTTCCTGTTTGATTTGACAATTAATTCACAGCTGTCCCTGTCCAAAGTTTTCAAGTGGTTGAAATTCTTCAGTGTCAGTGAAGCGTACCGCTTGTGTACCTTCAGAGTGATTGTCATGATTCAATTTTAATTGTGCTACTGTGTCGGTGAGTTCATAATATTCGGTTTCAGATTGTCGTATTGATCTAGAATGTTGGTAGTATCATCCTTAAGTGACTGTAACTGTACAGCATGTACAGCATGGCTACACATTTCCTTTTGCAGCGTAGCAACAATTTCACATGGTACCGACTATCTAATTTTAGCAATAAGTAGGGCTTTGTCTTGCCGCTCATCTTCAGAAATGGTATTAAGTTGTTCATCAGTGGTTACTTCTCTGTCTGACACACGTTGACTAAGGTTGTCATGAGCTGTACTTAGTTCGTTCAACGAGATGTGACATTGGAAACCCTCAGATGAAACATCGTTTATACGGTCTGTTAAAGTTTTGTGGCTGTCTTTCAGTTCGGCTTTCTGGTTCCGACGGAGAGCATCTAAAGATTTTTATGCTCTTCGAATTTCTGATTAAGCCCTTCCAAATGAGTAGCCTGTGCATAAAAACATTCTGTGAGAGATTCATAATTTTTAGTACATTTGTCATTAAGTTCTTGAAATTACTTTGTAAGGGACTCGATACTGTTTTTAAGTTCGTCAAAAGGAGTGGACGTTTCGTAAGTGCCATGATGTTTTCTTCAAAATTCTCAGTAAAACAAGTGGATTGTTCCTTAAAACGTTTATTATTTTCGTCACGTAATATTTTAATAGCTTGCAACAGGCGTACAAAATCTGATTGAGAAAAGGAATGGAAATTGTTGGTTGTCAGAGAAAAGTTTTGTCGAGGCTGGGGGTCGGATTTTGTCAAAGGGAGTGAACCTTCAATATTACTATACTCAGAAAACAAAAGATCAGTACTACGACAAATATTAACATCGGAATGTTGAGTTATGTCAGAATCAGGAGTGTGTACAATGTACGTTGATTGACTACCCCGTTGTAAAGACACAGGTTATTCCATTATTACGTCGGAAATATGGTTAATATTAGTAGCAACAGAATGATCAGCAAAGGTATTATTCCTGTTGGTTGCATTTTGCGAATCATATTTTTGAGATTTCATCGTATTGCCTGATTTGCTGACAAACGTACCAGGCAGCATGATAATAGAGAAATATAAAAAGAAATTAAAGATGTAATAAACAACGTCGAACACAATAAGTGTCTAATTTGAAAAGAGATGTAGAATGTTCGTATAGGAATTCGCGTTGCGTGAAAATTGTAATAATAAATAAGACAGAGCAGCACACAATTAATGACTGTTTCTCAAAATATTCCTAAGTCGCCTGAACTGTACAAGGGCATCTCGAGAAAGTTCTCTTTTAAATAAAATAAAGAACTATATATAGTGAAGGTTCTCTTTAAAGTAATTAAAAATATGGCTTAAGTACTTTTTCAATTTGCATGCTCTGTTCTGTAATAATGAATGAGCCGTCACAATTAAACTTCTACTGTCGTAATGTGAAAGTAAAGCGGCACTGTAATAATAATTAATGGTCGTAATGACAATGGAATTCCTTAAAACTGTAGAAGTTAGCAATCTGCAAGAATTTTGAACAGTATAAACTGACTGAATAATGAACTTTGAAATAAAACCCACATTAATTGGTTTTGCAAAACTGATCACAAACAATGTCTCTGAATGAATTAATTGGGTCGTGAATAAGAAAGAAAAAAATCAAAATACTTAGACCTTACCTCAATTCTGCACAAACTTGGATAATGTGTTGCAATACTACTATGTCTTGTACGCCACTGTACTAAAGGTGCAATTTACTGTATCTACACAGTGACACTCGAGAGGTGCAGTGATTTCTCTGTTAATTGCAAATCGAACTGTTTCCCGGACACATTTGGTTCTATGATCTATTAAAAATTGTAAGAGAAACTTTGGTAGAACAACGAAATATGCGCATAAATGGGAACAGTAAGCTTTTTTGTATACCGTGAAAAAGTGCGCAAGGCCGATTTTCAATTTAGTGAACTTCTTAACATCAAAACAATACACTTTCCTATCTCTGAAATCTAGTAACGTTCAGTACATTAATTCGATGACTCAACAATAGTGAAAAAGTGTAATGTCATTTAAATTTTACCTCTGATACTGTGTTCATCTTCTTCCTTCACAAATCAGTTTCTGTTACACTTTTGGTATAATGATGTTTATAGAACAAATTGGTGAGTTGACACATTAAATGTGAAACGCAGTATTGCCATTGCTTCCTCACAGTAACACTGTATAACAATGTCAGCTTCCTTGCTCCAATACAGCTAAACATAGTCTGCTGCACTGCGCCCTCGCACACATCAGAGAAAATAATTTCTACGATGCTGCCTTACAACATCGCTGCTCGCTCACAATCGACTCAGATGACAAAATTATACATGACGCCTATCAATGGGCTGCTCCTAAGCCTGAAGCAATTTTCATATTCTTCTGCTTTGTTGACCTCTTGGATCTGTAGATTCAGCGGTAAATGGTCAGCGTCCTGATTGGTGGCCATACAACAAGAAATGTGACAATATTGTGCTAGTTACCTTCCTTTTCTTGACCACCAGAGAAATCTCAATGAACAGCGAAAGTATCTTTACTGGTGCCGAGTAACATAGCATTTTATCTTCAATTGTGTTCACATACTAGCCTAAAGATTAGTGATATGAGACTTTAAAGAAAAACTTCTATCGTTGTCAGTTATACAACAATTACCTACAATCTATAGAACCACGCAAATAGTTTGTATGTTTTCTCCCTATGAAAAGACAATCTTCATATGTTAAAAACAATCAGAGCATGTTTTTGTACATTTTGCATCTGGATTCGTCACACTTATAATATTATTAATGCTTCTAACTTATTGTACACAATTCCTTGTAACTTAAAAAAAAATTCATTTCCTTGCCATAACACAGCCCATATGAAATTTTTTTCCAGAGGGCAGACTATAATGTATGGTTTTCATCTGTTTTCTACCATTGTAAAAAAATTCACCTTTACTTATTGGGACAAAGATGAATGACTGCATGGCAGTAGTAGTGAATAAGACCCTGGACTCTGTGTTTAGTTTTATCTAATGTTGACTTCTTAGCGCTGAGACATTCTTATTTGAGGTATAGTAGCAGGCAGCTGAGTTTCTCAAAGAATGAGATTTGTTTTCTGTGAATCTGGGACAATCCATCTAGAATACTATTATGGAGTTTAAAAGTGATATGTAATGCTTTGTTGCTCTTATTATTGACAGAGAAGATTTCGGAGGATTTTTAAAGACATTTTTGTGGATTCTTTGTATCGAGAGAATGTTGTAATTGTTAGAGTTTTCTTATAGTTATGTAGTCTTTATAATAACAGTTTGATTTCCCAAAAACAATTTTCTTTAAAGTAAAACCCACCTACCGTTCAAATGGTTCAAATGGCTCTGAGCGCTATGGGACTTAACATCTATGGTCATCAGTCCCCTAGAACTTAGAACTACTTAAACCTAACTAACCTAAGGACACCACACAACACCCAGCCATCACGAGGCAGAGAAAATCCCTGACCCCGCCGGGAATCGAACCCGGGAACCCAGGCGTGGGAGGCGAGAACGCCACCGCATGACCACGAGATGCGGGCCCACCTACCGTGTGTGCATTGCACCTAACACCATTCATAGCAAGAGATTGTTTCTGACAAAAAGAATGTAGAGTAGATTATTTATCTTTAGATGCTGCAACTGCTGATTTTTATTCACTTTCGACAACATTAATACTCTACGCACAAAAACAAATGCTAAGCAAGCCGTAAGTATCTTTTATTCCAGAAAAGACCTCACCTTCCATTCTTGTATGTAGTCAGGATTGTCAGGTATCGTATTAGCTAGTACATTAATTTTGTGTGAACAGAGTTAGTAATTTCAGAGTTATTTTCTTCAAAATACAGAAGTAATTTATTTTTTGTGGATTTTCCAATTCTAACGTTGCACTACATATCACGCAACGTTCATAATGTGCTTCAGTACTGAGTTTTAATTATATAATTTTCATTTAGCACACAATTAGTTTGTTTTGCGCATTTAATTAGATTCACTCTCTTTATTTCAAATTTTGCATTTCATGAAATAATACTTTTGTTTCATGACTCTGTTCACATGCAGAACACAGGGCCAACCAACGGCCAGTTTTTCTTAGGAGCTGAATACGTTACCCGAAGTACATGTAGCATGAAGAGAATGTTTTCAGAATCGATGTGTTCAGTTCTTCTAGATGCAGAAAATGTAACTTAACAGAATGCCTTAAGTACAGTTTCGGAATGCTGACCCACCAATTGCTTGAATACTAGTTCATAATTCCAATGTAAAATGGGACATCTACTCAAAACTACATAATTTAACCCTGATATTCAGTATTTAAAATACATTGCCAAATCTGTTGTAACTACGCCGACCCTGCGATCGCTGAGCACTATGGCGTAGGCGAAAGAAAGAAAGAAAGAAAGAAAGAAAGAAAGATTCAGTATTTAAAATGTTATGTGGTGGCTTCTTACGTATGATTACCCTAGCTGTAGCAACACCGTTTCTAGACTGATCCTGCTTCAAGCTTTTTTACAATTATGCCTGCATACCTGTTAGACGGTTCTGTAGTGACCAGTGATAGATCAGGGCGCCATTTGACACAAAATGCTATCGCGTCACTTTTAGCAAGGATTATGTAAGTTATTTATGAATCTGGTGATTGCAATTGTATTCTTGCCCACGACGTACACTGAAGGTGTCAGCAACAAGTTTAGCTGCCAACTTGTTCTTCACAGTTGATGGAGGTTCACTAGCAAAATATGTAGTTCCTCATTGATTCTTTGTTGTCCTATTCAGATCCTCAATCATTCGCCTTGGTAGCCTGCAGCGCTTCATTAATAGATATGTCTATACAACTCACATACACATCAAAATGTAACATCACTGAAACAGTTATCAACGAACACTTAATATTATGATGTTTTCCAAACCTCTCCAACTGCATGGTCTATGCAAATTGAACAGTAAATATTCCAGAACATGATGCCAGTCGCAACGATATTAGAAATTAAAACTAATGTCCAAGATATGACATATATGGTGTAACTTCCGAAGTTCGTATCATTTTGTGAAGTAAATAATGATATACCGCAGTATTAACCGAGCTGAAAGCAAAAAACAAAACTCTTGAAACAAATTTCACAATATCTGTGCCTACTTAATCATTCTCCTCTAAATATCCTTTGTGTTTATGCGTAAATCAACTACTTAATTAGTAGCAGTGTGAGCAATACCCATTCAGAATCAACAACACAAATAAGACAATACTCAATGGCAGTGGAAAGCAAACGAGGTCTTAAACTGCCAGACTGTTCACTCACGTCAATAAAAAAATTAACGTTATATTTTTCATTACGATAATTACCGAATAGCAGCCCCAGCATACTGCTATGAACTAAAGTCCATTTATTGGCCGAGAATGTCCAGTGTGACTAAGAAACGTATAATTCAGTTCCTAACTCATTAATTAGTACCATAATTATCCTGTTTAAAATCGTAACTCTACAGATACAACCTTCTTAAACAGAATGCTCACCTTCAAAAGAAAATTCAGTCATAACATTAGCTGATCTGCAGTTTACAGTTTTCATGTACAAAGAGTGAGGACATAAAATCTACTTGATAAGGAAATATAGTGAATCACTATCTACTTAAATAAAAACGTAAGTGACCAAAATAATTAAATAGTCGAATTGTTGACCATCTGTACAAATTATGTAGTCTTGACCCCCACAGAATCAAAGTTTTATCTCAGAATCATTAAAAAATTGTTTTCCATCATATTGCATAAATCATTCTAAACCAATTAAAATCATCAGTTCATTAAATAATTTATACGACTGCAAATCTCAGCTCTGTATTTAATTAACACCGTACTATTAATTTTTGGTGACAACAGGATATATATGACGAAAACGCTCGATATTTGCAGCGCAATTAATTAGTACATTGCTAATGCACAACGCAACACTCTTTTACCTCCAACAGCAATAGCAAGCGAGAGAGAGAGAGAGAGAGAAAGAATTGTGTTTAATTTACATTGCACTCTTTAGTGCAACGGCGACTTTTTTAAGATAAAAAAGCTACATTCATTCCGTACAGAACGCACAGAGAAATTGTCCCAATAAAATAGTGCAATGAATAGGCGCGTTTAGATAGCCTATTACAGATAGAGAGTGGTAAATGATAATACAGTCGACGATTGACCGAAAGGTCATGGTGCCATTTTTTTTCGTTCAGCTATGCGAAACTAAAAACTCTCTGTTCGGCCCTTGTCATTTGCAGAGCATCATAATATGTGGCTAGTCTTTCTATATTTCTTCCGTTCGCCGTTCGTTGGATACATACGCTCTGCAACGCAGACTGTTTAATTTGCTCCCACACTCAACTGTGGAGCCCTATAAGACAGATGTTCACTTTACCGAGAGAGGTGGCGCAGTGGCTATCACACTGGACTCGCATTCGGGAGGACGACGCTTCAAACCCGCGTCTGGCCATCCTGGTTTCCTGTGATTTAACTCAGTCACGTTTGAAAGGGCACTGCCGACTTCCTTCCCCTTCCTTCCGTTATCGGATGGGACTTTTCATCTCTCTGTTTGGCCCTCTCCCCCAAATCAACCAACCAACCACTGTAATCTATTTTCAAGTAGAAAACTAGAAGTACTGGTTTGATGCCACTTACATAATCCATGTTTTGTAACATACGCCGGGTGACTGAATTTTTCTTAGCAACACTGCCTAATTGTACATACGTGCATTCTCGTAAAGATGTGCAGGAAGACCGACCACTCTGCAGGTGCGGTTAGAGCTCTGCATAGGGAATGGATAGCTATCCTTCCCTTCCACTTGCGTTGCTGTGTCTGGATCACTAGGACCAGGGTTCGATTCCCGGCCGGGTTGGGGATTTTCTCCGCCTGGGGACTGGCGTTTGCGTTGTCCTCATCATTTCATCATCATTTGTATAAGTAATGAGACTGGACTGTGTAAAACTTGGGAACCTGTACGTGCTCCGATAACTGTGCAGTTAAGCTCCCCACAAACCAAACATCATCACCATTATCATCATCATCATCATCCTTGCGCTTGTCGCCCTCTACAGCCGTGGACAAAACGATAGAGAGACCCCTCGCATTTTCGTTATGCTGATCCGCACAGCTTTAAAGTCTGCTAAACAGCATAAGAGGCAAGGCGACGAAGTGCTACCAACATACTATGCACAGCCGTGAAACTTTGTCAGACTGTTTCCAATCATGTGTAAGCCTATATTAATACTGATTAGTGTGTGTGCCGGCCGAAGTAGCCGAGCGGTTCTAGGCGCTACAGTCTGGAGCCGCGCGACCGCCACGGTCGCAGGTTCGAATCCTGCCTCGGGCATGGATGTGTGTGATGTCCTTAGGTTACTTAGATTTAAGTAGTTCTAAGTTCTAGGGGACTGATGACCTCAGATGTTAAGTCCCATAGTGCTCAGAGCCATTTGAACCATTTTTGATTAGTGTATTAAACACAACACGTAAATATAAGATATAAATGAAAGAAAAAACGCTAATTAGTATGAACTGTACTAATAAAAATGAATTTCAGCTTATCGAGATAACACAACTGTTCTAGTAAGACAAAGTACCCCAGATCGTTACGAATCAGCGAAATATGATGCTCATTCGGAAGCGAAACGGTTTATCTCAACTTTCAGACCAGTCATAGTGGATTACCGTTGCTGACCTCCCATGAAAGTGTGCAAATTTAGCAATGCGTGAACATTAATAACGAAAGTCAGTTAAAAATCATTCAGTGTCACACGTAAGTCACTTCATTTATTGACAGAGACGGAAAAAGGAAGACAGCAACAAGTATGAAATTCTACAAGAGTTTCATATTAACATCCACAGAGCGTCAGTGCTGAATAAAGATAAATATAAATCGCATTGGGGGCGCGAGAATTTCTTAAAATTGCTTTACTGATAGTCTATCTGCCTCCATCGAGATTAGAACCGAAAACAAACCAGACCTCCCTTGCAGTAGCAGACACCTTTGACTACGCTAGAAGACAACCCAGGCAAAAAGCCCTCTGCTATTACCCCAGACATGAATAAGCCAACAATTTCGCAATGAAAATGGAAAAATGATCTGCATTTTCTGTTGCAATGAGCTTTCTAGACTCTAAAACATGAATTTTCTACCTTTAAGTCCCGCTTATAGGGCAAGCATTCGGGATGTTTATCGAAATAACAAAATACTGCTATTAGAGAGTAACGGCAACGGTTTCTACACAACGCTAGTAACTACTTTGAAGGACAGTAACAGGTGCAAACATGTAACTCTTTCGTATTGATTGTGAATAAATATTTGCCAAAATTTAAGTTCCAACCCTCGTATGGTCTTACATATGATAGAAAACAGTCTGACAATGTTTGGATACTTTGTCAATTTTACGCCTGTGCATAGTATGTTGGTAGCACTTCGTCGCCTTGCTTGTTATGCTGTGTAGCAGACTTTAATGCTGTGTGGATCAGCATAACGAAAAGGCGAGGGGTCTCGCTCGTTTCTCCACGACAGTACACTTCTTGATTGGCTAAAATCGCATCTTGTGGCACTTTCGACCATATTGTTGCATGAGTAACATACGTAACGATACAAACCGACCTTAACGTTTTACGTTTATTACTTATCCAAGGTAGTCGCAATTCAAATCTCTCTCCCTACATTTTTCTGTCGCCACGCACATAGATTGTGTTTTTTGGTTTCGGGAGTTTCGAGTGAATTTGTGCTACAATGGCCTACTTCACCAGCCGCTTTCGAGTCCACCAATGAGGGAAACTTGTAGGATTCCTGATTAACGGAAAGATGCTGCAAGAAGAAATTTTCATACTGTAATATAAATCATCTTAAGATTTAAGATTCACCAGCGACCATATCACGTAAGAAAGAGCTGAAGAATTTTAAATTAAAGTTGCTGTAGATGAAGAGCGCTAAACTCTTGACGTATTTTTGAGCCTTATGTACCTGCAGATAATTGAAACACGAAAGCAAAGATTAAGTAAAACTAGCTGTGTTATTTTGTTTCATACGTAATGTTCTAGACGACAACTGTGTGCTTCTTTATTTGTTATTTGGGTTTAAATCATAATTGGACCAAAGAAAGAAATAAAAGAAGATAAGAAGAGTTTAAAAGACATGCAAATATACTCAGAACAGGACAGTGAACTTTTTAAATATTCGTTTTTTTACATCTGACTCTATGCTGGCCAAGAGTTTTCAAACGAAAATATTAGATGCAATAGTGGAATCGACAAATGTTAGTTGCATAATTTTGAGAATACGTGACAACATAATGCAGTGATCAGTATATCATTTTTGTATCAATCACTCTGTATTCGAGATATGCATGTGTGAGCTGTTAACAAGGAAACTATGAATGCTTTTTGCTTGGCTGATAGAACTGTACATAGGACTGTTCATTTGTACTTATGTTTTGTACAACATGTTGACTTGTGTCAAAATTCCTTCACAAATAATACAGGAGTATTACACTGTCTAGTCAAATTATTGTGAGTACTTTTCACAAAGTGAATAACTACCTTTTGTACGGAGTTGAGCAGGAAGAGATTCAGTGAGGTTCTGGAAGGTACCAACAGGGATGTGGATCCATGTCGACTCCAGTGACGTGGTTATCTGCCCTAGGTTTATCGGTTGACGATACATGGCTCCATCACATGTATTGCATCTCAGACGGCATATTTCCGATTTCTGATATAGGTCGGATTTTCCTATTGTTTTTGGAAAGTACTTTTGAACTGAATTGTTGGTTTGATGGACTATTTTTACGCCTTGTTTTTTTGAAACATGGTGGAAGACAAGTACGTCAAGATAGGAGAACATTTGACACCAGATAGAAACAACATGTAAGAACATGGAAATAAAGGACAAATCATTCAACATTTCACAACGCTTACACCAACACCAACATAAAATTACTATCATGGACATATGAAAATCATAATAACAATTAAAACAAAAAAATACCTGCTCACTTTGCAAAAATACTACCATATCCAGAAAACCTAAAAGAAAAGAAGCAACAAATGATCAGACTAATCTGACAAACTACGCACTCTTTGAACTAACTGACCAGTTATCATTAAATATATATACACATTACCAGGCCCTTTTCACCACTGTCATATCCTCAAAGTTTGTTTCCTATGATCGCTATTCCCCCAAAATTTGTACAATAGCTCGAACGTCCCCCCCCCCCAACCCCAACCACTCGCATTTCTCCTAAACATACAACAAAGCTCACCCCCACCCATCCATCCACACTCACTGAAACACACACACACTTCTCCCTCTCACATCGCCACAGACTAATCTGTCTTTCTCTCGCCCCTCCGCCTACACACACACACACACTCACACACACACCTGCGCACCTGAACAGCTCACCCCCACCCATCCATCCACACTCTTTGAAACACACACCACTTCTCCCTCTCACATCGCCACAGACTAATCTCTCTTTCTCTTCCCCCTCCGCCTACACACACACACACACACACACACACACACACACACACACACACTCGCGCACCTGAATTATATTATTTAAAAAAGTTTGGCAACGCTCACAACCTACAAGAAATAACGTAAATATTGTAATACTATGCTCAGTGCGAACACTTACATCTGAATTTCTGTTTCCAAAAATAAAGTGAAGTGCAAATGACGCTACTGCAGGGTAAGGAAGGGCAAAATGGCAGAGTACTGCGAAGTGTATATGTACAAAAAAAGTTTCTTTCGACTTCATTCTCCTCTTGCAAAGAAGGAAAATTGTTGCTCCCTCTTCTTTATATATTTTAGAAGCCACTGTGCTCCACTGCTTTTTCCTTCTTTTCCATGTTTGCCCCCCCCCTCCACCCCTATTTTCAGTACAGTGGTGACTAAAGCGCTTAGACTGGATTAAAAAAAAGGGGGCTCTATCGAGCCGGGGCTTAATATTAGGCCCATCGAAAGTGGAATTAGAAATATTTAAGATATGAATTTCCAATCATTTCATTGGAGTTTCTCCTGGTAATCATTGATAAACATGTTAGTTAGCACGGGAATAATTTCGAGTGAAGTTTTAATATCATTCTCGAATTTTTGGTAAGAGTGAGCTGGGCTCCATGTGTGAGAACAAAAGAGACTTGGTTTCAAAAACCAGAAACGTAGCGAATTCAACATAATGAAATGATAATTGAATCGACACCCTAGCTGCAAACAGGCGTTGATATACATCACTGGGGGACATGTTGAAAATGTGTGCCCCGACTGGGACTCGAACCAAGGATCTGCTCCTTACCTGGCAAATGCTCTATCCATCTGAGCGACCGAGAGCACAGAGGATAGTGCGCCTGCAGGAATTTATCCCTTGCACGCTCCCCGTGAGACCCACATTCCCATCACGTCCACACCACTACATTCGTAGTGCGCTTAATAGATGTTTGCCCATCACTCTCATTACCCGTGGCAGATTAATCTACCAAGTCTCATACGAATTGGGGCGTAGCGTGTGTGTTCACTGAAGAAGGTCAATGGCCGGGTAGCCATATTTAGCTGTACATGAAGGTAGTATCTGTTCCCGAAAGAACAGATACCATTGATGACCGTGTGATGGGAAACATCTATTTGACGCACTACGAATTGAGTGGTATAGACATGTTGGGAATGTGGATCTCACGGTAAGCGTGCAAGGGATAAGTCCCTCCAGACGCACTATCCTCTGTACCTTCGGTGGCTCAGATGGATAGAAGTGTCTGCCATGTAAGCAGGAGATTCTGGTTTCGAGTCCCCGTCTGGGCACACATTTCCAACATGTCCCCAATGATGTATATCAACGACTGTTTGCAGTTAGGGTGACGACATAAGTATCATTTCATTCTAGAGGAGGTGCACTGTCATCAATGGTATCGGTTCTTTCGGGAACAGATACTACCTTCACATATAGTGAATCAATATAAATATACAGAGTAATTTTATTAAACGGAATGGCGAGAGCCATAAGCCTTAGATTTTTAGTTCGTTCGTGAGTTTTGATGAGAATGTTTTGCGTATTACTGAGCCTGGCTCCACGTCTGAGGTAAAACAAAAGAGGCTTGCCTTGCCAGACTGGTGTGGTAGTAGATTCATTCCAAAATTATGTAGAGTACTGATTAGACGGTATTGCGAGATTCAAGAATTCGAATTTTAATTCGTTTGGGAGTTTGGGAACTTGAAAGTTAGTGGATTTGTACAGCCCAACTGCCACGTGATTGATGGTGGAATCGAACCCCCATTCGTTGGTAACGCGTAGTAAATGTGTGCATATTCAGTGCACGAGTATTTTATGAAAAACATTTTTTAATGTTATGGAACTTCCCATTGTAAATCCACACCTTCTCACTGTAGGATTCAAAGTTTCTCGACCACTTGTGAACAGAGTCAAGTGTACTGCATTATTAAATTAATCGTTAATATGGAATAAACAGAGTGACCATTAATAAAATCGATAAACCGCAGGACTACAAGGACCGATTGCTGACTGAGAATAGAGGTAAAAAGGTCCTATGAACATGTGAATGGTGTGCCTGCAACGACAACAAATCGTCCAGGAAAACAGAACAGAGCTGCATCGCACCCGTGTCAGAACAAATATTCAAAGTGGCCACATCAGAAGGCCATGCACGCGTTCACACGTCGCATTATGGATTGCCACACTGTTTCGTACGTTCCGGCCTCTCGCCGACTAGCGCCACAGGCATCGTGAAGATCCTGTTGAAGAGTCTGTACATCAAGAACTGGTTCAGTATACACAACGCTTTTCAAATGCCCCCAGAACTAAAAGTACAGGCGGCTTAAACCTCGTGATCTAGCAGACCAAGCTACAGGGCGTCTGCGTCCTATCCAACGTCTGAGGAAGATGTTGTTGAGGTATCGGCGAACGGTCACGAGGATGTAGGGTGGTGTTCCATCATGGAGAAACCACAGAACCCGTCGTATATCCAAAGGCACGCTGTCAAGCAGCCCTGGCAGAGTATTCCGCAGATACGTTCCTCCGTCGAGGCGTTGTGGAGTATTAACCAGTCCAAGTATGTGGTCGCCAAGAATGCCTGCCCACACATTGATGCTGAACCGATGCTGATATGAGGCCTCAACCATTCCCCGATAATTGTCTGTAGACCACAAATGAAGAGTATGCACGTTGGTGATGACAGATCTGGTAAAGGCTGCTTGGTCAGTAAAGATGACTGATGACAGAAACAGCAAAATTGTGATGGTCTGGTGCATAAACCATCGACAGAATCCCTCCTGCAGCGGGAAATTCACCGCTGATAATCGCTGCACTCGTTGCAGTCGATAACAACAGTTGTCATGCGGGATACACGCAATCGTACTTTGGCTTACACCATGTTGGAGGGCCACTTGCCTGAAGCTCGTACTAGGGTTCGTCTCAGTATCCTGTAAAACTTGGTCCTCCAAATCTGGTTTACACACAGTCCGCCACCTCCCTCCGCATTCGTCTGTCTGAAAGGACCCACGATACCCAAACACCCGAAAAGGGCTTCAGATGTTGTGTGATGTGGTTGGTGTCAGTTACGACACTTATTTTGGTGTAGCCGATCTGCTTCTCGACCGTTTTCATCCGCTTGCATCTCAGCTACTTCTCTACACGACTACCAGATCATTCTTCTCCGCCAATCACTCAGCCTGCAACACACAAGGGACTTTCATTCGTGGATGCCGTCCACTGTGGCAATGGTGCATTTCCGGATATATGTTCATAGGACCTTTTTGTTCTCCATTTCCAGTCAGAAACCCGTCCCTGCGGTTTGAGGTTTCATTAATGTTAACCCCATATACTTACATAGTTAAATTATTGGATGCTATTCAATAGACTCCTTTAAGATATTTTCGCTATTTGTGGTAGTGGATCATGTTATAACTTCATTCTACGCCTTGTTGTCCTTTAATGGATACTGGAGCGAGGATGAAATGCTATTCATGAACGAAATATTCCGATATTAATTGTTTCTACATCTAATATCAAATAGTAAAATTAATACATTCTTGCTGTAGTTTCAGCGTCAGCTGCTAACAGTAGCTTTGAATGTTGAAACATACACAGATGCCGCAGGTTCACATAGCAAGTCGGTCTTCAATACAGTAACCATTTAGTAGGTCACTGGCCACTATGAAAGTCTGTAAATCTCATCCAACTGCAAACACACAAAATGAGCTCAGTGCATAATGTTGCAGCTTACACACACCCGCCGCTGCAGCTCCGGAGGTGCGATGCTTGCATCTCATCGGCAGCCGGGCAAACGTTCGTCGCAGGCAGCGCCCTAATGCCCCAGTGGCGGTTGCAGGAAACGCGGCGGCGAAACAGGGGGCGCGAATATTCGAAAATGTGGCCGAGTTCACATTTAAACGTTGGATCCTCTCATTTTTTTTTTTTTTTTTTTTTTTTTTTTTTTTTTTTTTATAAGTGCTCACGCCTGTAGCATTTGTGGATCTGTGCTTGACATATTTCTGCAAATTTTGTCAATGCTATAACTGGGGCTTTCCTTGGACGCATTGTGCCTTACGCTACCACTCGTCGCTCCGTTAAAGTTGTATCTCTCAGAATTAGCCAAGATTTTCTGGTAGTTTTGTAAGTAGTAGTCAGGTATTTATTCGTATTGTTCTGTAATGGGTGCGTGTAACAGTGTTACATTCGTTTTTCGTATTCCTGTGTTCTCTGACCATCCTAAGCACCCAACAACAGTGGTTAGATTAATGCATTAAGATTATACTTTAAACGTTCGTCTAATATTGAGGGTCCAACAGTTTACTGCTATTTGAATGCTATTGTCTTGTGTGGACTTGATCCACAAACAATCAAATTGTTCAATAAACCATGCGGATCATATGTCAAAATATTCCTTTGCTTCAAGACTGCAGTCCCATTGCCATTCCTTAATGTATTTGTGAGAAGAGTAAGTTGAAGCATTCATTGAGGAAATTAGGTGTCCTGTTCTCTTCCTTTAATGAATATGCTAAGTATGGAAGATAGTTATCCATTGCTCGCTTCTTTAGATGAGTATGAGATACAAATGATGATTAGGATCTAAAATGTTAAGATTAAAGGATATTTAAAGGGAGAGGAAAGTTAAAGCTTAAAGGAATGGATACTGAAATAAGTATATGCCGTCCTCCACTGCACTGGTAGAACGTAATCTTCCACCCCGCCATAAGCGGAAACGTCCCATTGCTAGTGAATTCTTGCTTTCACTTAGTTTATTGAAAAGGGCGTTATTCTGTTTCAGACAGCTACAACTCTCCAAGAAAATGAATTGTTTCTGTCTATTTTTAACATTTATTCATAGAGACGTTATTATTTTTCAAACAGTTTTAACTTTTCAAAATTTTCTGCTTTCTGTAATTTAAGGCAAAAAGACGGTATTCAGATCGAAACAAATCTAACTTTCCACTGCAGAGTTTTACGAAATTTTAAAAAATGTAAAGCTTTTGGTGGAATATCTAATAGTAAGCGCTAGCTTCTGCCTTACAAGGGAAACTCCCCATCGCATGCCCCGAAGATATAGTGGTAAGATGGGCACTGGATAGCCCGTCAAAAATTGAATACATATCAAGCATGAAAACGAGAAGAAGGTGTACTGAACCGTGCAAAAAAGCAAAACATAAAGAGTGGACGGTCCAATAACAAGGAGTCCAATAATGAACTACTGAAGCTAGCAGATGCGACGTGGGATTGCCAACATGGACGAGAACGCCGTAGTGCCATTTTTTTTTGTTCACCACATTATTAACTGCCCGTCTGGGCACTGAAATTTTTGAAGTGTTTGCTCTCTTTCTGTAGTCCGGGCAGTTGTCATGCTATACATTAAATAATACCAGTCATGTGGTAAGAATACGTTACCGTCGCAAGCAAATGTGATGAAGAGTGAGTGCAGGCGAGGTACCACATAGACAACTGACAGAAATGAAAAGCGCAAACAGACGGGTGTGAACTATATTACAACAAAGGAATTCAAGCGTCAAGACTTCCAGGACGGAACGCAACTTCAAAAACGTTACAAACATATGTTCTGACAGAGAATAGAGAAACTGTGTGGTTGTGAAACAGTTGCGTTCATTTGTTGCAGCTTATATGACAAACTATTCTGTTTTCATCATTTGATAGGGAGTGATCTCATTCACATTCATACGAACACCTAAATCGGCCAAGGAGGCGTGTCTTACTCACTTACCAGTCGTAGAAATTAAGTGCATCTGTAAGAGATTCCTATCATATGACACATGTACTGTTACTATTGCCAAGTATGACATGCTGGACATGTTTTCCAGTTGTAAGACGTGTATATTTCTATTGTCAAATCACAATTTACGAAAGATGCTTATATTTTATTAATAGGATTACGTAGGAATAATTAATATTTGACATGAAGGAAATAATTGAGGTAGCAGCGAATATCTGCACCAAAGTATTGTTGACATAATTTTGAAAAGGGCGGGAGAAACCGCGCATTGATACATTTTGTAATGGTAGTAGGGATTGTCTGCACCAGAAAGCATTGTTGGCAGGAGAGACCGCACTTCAGCGATCGTAGGAATACAGTAGTAAGCGAGAAGTAAAGCGAGTCGGTTGCTGGTCTGAAGCGAGAGTTTGAGAGGAGCGGTGTGCCTGCCAGCCACCAGCTATGTTTTACAAAAGATTCTAAACGGATGTACAGAGACATCAGCTAACTCTTATAATAAGAGGAACTAATATTACTGAATTAATTTTCTGAGAAACTCAAGACTACTGAAGGTATGTTTGCGCATTGCTAGTTGTAAGATTATTGTAAAAAGTTAAGTCCCATTTGAACGTATGTAAAATCATTTCATTCAGATAATTAATTTTTGCCAACAATATAGCATTTCTAATTATAATCCATCCCAAAAACCATCAACGTAAAACTTTGCAAAATATTATTGTTGTCAAGAAAAAGTTTAGCTATGAATTACGTAACAGTCAAATTAATTAAAGAATAACGTCAGCTTTGCTATTAAAGAATAACGTCAGCTTTGGTAATAAATACAGCCACTTAGTATGATAACCCACCAGCAGCTAATAGAGTATAGTAAAACAGAGTAAGTATATTCATGTCACAGTTCGATGTAGCAGTCAGATGGCGATCCAGTAACAGTAAAAAAGGTAAGGAACAGTTTTGGGTTATTGCAGGTAACGACTGAGGGCCACGACGACGACACATTCTGTGTTTCGTCGAAATAATCAGAAAATCACTTTTAATAAGCAGCAATTAAATTTGTATGCAAAGATTGAGAAAGAGAATAAATTTCAAATGGAAGATTTCATTTGTTATTATTAAGCAAGAGATAGAAATCCTAAGGAAAGGTTTCATAGTTTATTGTAAAAGGGAAGGTTATCATTTAACAAAAGAGGTATAGAGGAGGAGGAGGAGATTAGAGTTTAACGTCCCGTCGACAACGAGGTCATTAGAGACGGAGCGCAAGCTCGGGTGAGGAAAGGATGGGGAAGGAAACCGGCCGTGCCCTTTCAAAGGAACCATCCCGGCGTTTGCCTGGAGCTATTTAGGAAAATCACGGAAAACCTAAATCAGGATGGCCGGAGACGGGATTGAACCGTCGTCCTCCCGAATGCGAGTCCAGTGTGGTATAGAGGAGACGGGAAGGTTTCACAGTGAAGGATTTGGTTGACTTGTCTTGTCATCAAACGTTTGCCGTTCCATTCGAAAGCCACTTCCTTTCGGCTGCCAGTTCAGTAGTTGTGCAGAATAACTGTCATTGTAGGTACCTACATTACACTTCGTTGTTGCATACGGACGTTACCCCACGACACATACACAAATTTGAAAAAAAAAAAACGAACAGCAAAAAAAATTGCATATGGGAGATGGAATACGGCTCGCCTGCCTTGCAGTCCAAACTCTTAACAACTTAACCACGATACCATTTCCCTTCTCGGTTGCTCTACATTGCATTTCTTATCCTTGGATCGTTTATGTTACTACAGTACTTTTTTTCCACGGTCCAGCGCACCTCATCGTGTTTTCATCCTTGATCTGTGTTCAGTTATTGAAGGTCAGTCCACAGAGCACTGTTACCACTAAATCTGAGTGGGGATGCGAAGGGAATTTTCCCTTGTTAGCCTATATGTATGTACTAAACTGGTTCAAACCTTTTGTGTGCAGGCTGCTAAGCAGGTAGGACATGATACAATAAATTAACTGCCATAGTTCAGCCTGAAACATTGTATCTTAGGATACTGATTGCTTTATTGTTAATTTACGAGTTGAGAATAGGTCACGGTTCAGACACGATGTAGATGTTTCATTAGGTAGATTGTTGGATATTGTGATGAAGCAAGCACAGATTCCAAGTAAATCATTACATACTAAGGAGAACTAGTTCTAAACGTATATACTTGACAACCATGTAAGTAACAATAGAGCTACTAAATTAACAAAAAATAATTGTATGATTCCAGTGGCAAAGAAAGTTTGCATCGTTCTCCGTCAGTACATCGTACTAGGTTCTACTAGCCAAACGTTACGAGAAATCGTGGGTAACATCAGCTTACGCAATTGAACGTGACAAGCACAAATTTTGACAGCTCACTAACAGAGAGCTGTATTTGTTAATGTATAAGAATGTTTCTCTCTTGTCGTACTACTAGATACCAGTACAGAGTAAACGCTGATGGATTGCATTATTAGTCATGAACAAAGTTTTGTCCTATACATATTATATTTATATAGGTTTTATCTATTAGCTGTTAAGGTCGAACGTAAGCTGATCCTCAAGTGTGACTACTTAGTCTAAAACGGAAAACATGCCTCTCCACAAACATGTATCTGCTAAGTACGTTTGGTATTTCGTAATCTCTTAACGAAAAAAAAAAGATGTTGTTGTTCGTTGTCACGTACCTCTGCATTTAATATTTTCGTTATCACTTTTGTATGTCATTGTGTTTTTTGGCATGATGTTTCAGTAATTTTTACATCTGTCGAGGACGGCATAAAGAAACGGTCTCTATATATATCACGACCAATTTTCCTGTGTATTTTGTAAAGCGGATCTGTAAGTAACTGCTACAACGTTCTTGTAATCCTTGCGCTAGGCATCTTGATTCAGAATACTTCTCTGTCCTATTCATGAGCTTTGCTGTTCAAACTCATTGTTTTTTATTCAAGGTTTAAAGGTAACTCGAGTAATTTATCATATGTACCTTACCCAGTTTTCCTGTCTGCCCTCTATTTTTCTGTGTGTGTGCGTGTGTGTTTTTCTTCCTGTTGGTGACCCAACACGCTAATTTTTCACGCATTTCCTTCTGAGATATTTCGAAAAAACGTACTATAAAATGTAAATACCACATCCTTATATCTTTCTTTTAAAAACTCACACTAATCTAGTACATGTCACAAGCATGTGATAGATCAGACGACCCAATATTGCGAGAAAAAATATTTGGTTTCACTGTTATAGCGTATACAATATACTTCCTATGCAAAACAGATAACCTGTAGGTTGCTCTCCATCCACCTGACCTTAGTATATGAGGTTTCACTTCAGTTTCTATAGTATAGTGTTGATTTCCCCCCCATGAACCACGGACCTTGCCGTTGGTGGGGAGACATGCGTGCCTCAGCGATACAGATGGCCGTACCGTAGGTGCAACCACAACGGAGGGGTATCTGTTGAGAGGCCAGACAAACATGTAGTTCCTGATGAGGGGCAGCAGCCTTTTCAGTAGTTGCAGGGGCAACAGTCTGGATGATTGACTGATCTGGCCTTGCAACATTAACCAAAACGGCCTCGCTGTGCTGGTACTGCGAACGGCTGACACCAAGGGGAAACTACAGCCGTAATTTTTCCCGAGGACATGCAGCTTTACTGTATGATTAAATGATGATGGTGTCCTCTTGGGTAAAATATTCCGGAGGTAAAATAGTCCCCCATTCGGATCTCTGGGCGGGGACCACTCAGGAGGAGGTCGTTATCAGGAGAAAGAAAACTGGCGTTCTACGGATCGGAGTGTGGAATGTCAGATCCCTTAATCGCTCAGGTAGGTTAGAAAATTTAAAAAGGGAAATGGATAGGTTAAAGTTAGATATAGTGGGAATTAGTGAAGTTCGGTGGCAGCAGGAACAAGAATTCTGGTCAGGTGACTACAGAGTTATAAACACAAAATCAAATAGGGGTAATGCAGGAGTAGGTTTAATAATGAATAGGATAATAGGAATGCGGGTAAGCTACTACAAACAGCAAAGTGAACGCATTATTGTGGCCAAGATAGATGCGAAGCCCACACCTACTACAGTAGTACAAGTTCATATGCCAACTAGCTCTGCAGATGACGAAGAAATTGAAGAAATGTATGATGAGATAGAACAAAATTACTCAAGTAGTGAAGGGAGACGAAAATTTAATAGTCATGGGTGACTGGAATTCGTCAGTAGGAAAAGGGAGAGAAGGAAACATAGTAGGTGATTATGGATTGGGGCTAAGAAAAGAAAGAGGAAGCCGTCTGGTAGAATTTTGCACAGTGCATAACTTAATCATAGCTAACATTTGGTTCAAGAATCATAAAAGAAGGTTGTATACATGGAAGAATCCTGGAGATACTAAAAGGTATCAGATAGATTATATAATGGTAAGACAGAGATTTGGGAATCAGGTTTTAAATTGACAATTCCAGCGGCAGATGTGGACTCTGACCACAATCTATTGGTTATGACCTGTAGGTTAAAACTGAAGAAACTGCAAAAAGGTGGGAATTTAAGGACATGGGATCTGGATAAGCTGAAAGAACCAGAGGTTTTACAGAGATTCAAAGAGAGCATAAGGGAACAATTGACAGGAATGGGGGAAAGAAACACCGTAGAAGAAGAATGGGTAGCTCTGAGGGATGAAGTAGTGAAGGCAGCAGATGATAAAGTAGGAAAATAGACGAGGGCTGCTAGAAATCCTTGGGTAACAGAAGAAATATTGAATTTAATTGATGAAAGGAGAAAATATAAAAATGTAGTAAATGAAGCAGGCAAAAAGGAATACAAACGTCTCAAAAATGAGATCGACAGGAAGTGCAAAATGGCTAAGCAGGGATGGCTAGAGGACAAATGTAAGGATATAAAAGCTTATCTCACTAGGGGTAAGATAGATACTGCCTACAGGAAAATTAAAGAGACCTTTGGAGGGAAGAGAACTACGTGTATGAATATCAAGAGCTCAGATGGCAACCCAGTTCTACGCAAAGAAGGGAAGGCAGAAAGGTGGAAGGAGTATATAGAAGGTTTATACAAGGGCGATGTACTTGAGGACAATATTATGGAAATGGAAGAGGATGTAAATGAAGACGAAATGGGAGATACGATACTGCGTGAAGAGTTTGACAGAGCACTGAAAGTCCTGAGTCGAAACAAGGCACCCGGAGTAGACAACATTCCATTAGAACTACTGACGGCCTTGGGAGAGCCAGTCCTGACAAAACTCTACCAGCTGGTGAGCAAGATGAATGAGACAGGCGAAATAAACTCAGACTTCAAGAAGAATATAATAATTCCAATCCCAAAGAAAGCAGGTGCTGACAGATGTGAAAATTACCGAACTATCAGTTTAATAAGTCACAGCTGCAAAATACTAACGCCAATTCTTTACAGACGAATGTAAAAACTGGTAGATGCGGACCTCGGGGAGGATCAGTTTGGATTCCGTAGAAAGGTTGGAACACGTGAGGCAATACTGACCTTACGACTTATCTTAGAAGAAAGATTAAGAAAAGGCAAACCTACGTTTCTAGCATTTGTAGACTTAGAGAAAGCTTTTGACAATGCTGACTGGTATACTCTCTTTCAAATTCTAAAGGTGGCAGGGATAAAATACAGGGAGCGAAAGGCTATTTGCAATTTGTACAGAAACCAGATGGCAGTCATGAGAGTCATGGGGCATGAAAGGGAAGCAGTGGTTGGGAAGGGAGTGAGACAGGGTTGTAGCCTCTCCCCGATGTTATTCAATCTGTATATTGAGCAAGCAGTAAAGGAAACAAAAGAAAAATTTGGAGTAGGTATTAAAATTCATAAAGAAGAAATAAAAACTTTGAGGTTCGCCGATGACATTGTAATTCGGTCAGAGACGGCAAAGGACTTGGAAGAGCAGTTGAACGGAATGGACAATGTCTTGAAAGGAGGATATAAGATGAACATCAACAAAAGCAAAACGAGGATAATGGAATGCAGTCAAATTAAATCGGGTGATGCAGAGGGAATTAGATTAGGAAATGAGACACTTAAAGTAGTAAAGAAGTTTTGCTATTTAGGAAGTAAAATAAGTGATGATGGTCGAAGTAGAGAGGATATAAAATGTAGACTGGCAACGGCAAGGAAAGCGTTTCTGAAAAAGAGAAATTTGTTAACATCGAATATAGGTTTATGTATTAGGAAGTCGTTTCTGAAAGTATTTGTTTGGAGTGTAGCCATGTATGGAAGTGAAACATGGGCGATAACTATTTTGGACAAGAAGAGAATAGAAGCTTTCGAAATGTGGTGCTACAGAAGAATGCTGAAGATAAGGTGGATAGATCACGTAACTAATGAGGAGGTATTGAATAGGATTGGGGAGAAGAGAAGTTTGTGGCACAACTTGACTAGAAGAAGGGATCGGTTGGTAGGACATGTTTTGAGGCATCAAGGGATCACAAATTTAGCATTGGAGGGCAGCGTGGAGGGTAAAAATCGTAGAGGGAGACCAAGAGATGAATACACTAAGCAGATTCAGAAGGATGTAGGTTGCAGTAGGTACTAGGAGATGAAGAAGCTTGCACATGATAGAGTAGCATGGAGAGCTGCATCAAACCAGTCTCAGGACTGAAGACAACAACAACAACAGTGTTGATTTATTACTTAACTGCTGTCTTTATTCATTTACTAAATTTTAATTTCCCTATCTTGAAAAAAAAAAACTGTCGAACATCAATACAACGGTTCTAGGAACGCAGAGAAAATACATTAGTAAGTAAGATTACGAGAAACTGACAGGTTGGTGAGAGGAAGTGGTGCTATCTACAGCGTGAGGGGGAGAGGGAACGATGGAAAGTGACAGGACAGCGGCAGTGGACGCTCGTGCAATACGCAGAGCCATCTGTGAGACGAAATGAACACCGCGTCGGTAGCTACTCCTGCATGCTAGCGCTCAGCGGCAGAAATCGGAACCAACTGGCAGCGAAAGGAATGCAGAACCTGCAAGCTGGAATGCCGAATTTTTACTATGCACAAAACACAATTCTCTCTCACAGACGTGCCGAATGGTACGTATAAAAGTGTGTTCTTATGTTTCTTTAGCTCATTCTCTGTTGCTGAAAAAATAAAATTATAAATACCGTAGTGTTTCAGTGCACATCGTTCCTTGCTTACGTCTACAAACTGCAAACTGCAATTGTCTGACAATTTCCCTTTTCCTTATTCTAAAACTTTCCTAGCGTAAAGTTGTGGTTACATTCGAAATAAACATTATGTTTCAGTTTTATACCTTCCGTACCACGGCATTTAGTGACAAATCCTCGACAGTATGAATGTCAAAGTATATTCAGTATCGGTTACAGAGCCTTCAGACGAGGCAACAAATTACGATAACGTTTTCTGATAATGTTAAAACAGAATGTGTCTTAGCTGTCTTTATTTTACTTTATTTTATACAATCTATGTAGACTATGGTTTGTGATGGTTTCGTGTCTAATCGTAATATTTCTACGTGTGACCGATTTCGGTTTTCAACTAATTGCTCCCAGTTTTCTTAAAATGAGTTATTAATAGCTGTCTGCCAGCTTGACAGGTTAACAAATTCCTACATTTGCGGTCAGTGTTCCTGCAGCACGTATTATCCAATAGAAAACTGGATTTGAAATGCCAAGTCAATATTTGAAGTCTCTTGGAGCTAATCATAAGAGTGAAAAGAACTTAGTATTTTTTCCCTCTGCAGAAAGAATTTTTGCCTACTGGTGCATGTAGCTACCTTTGCCTATGCGCAGGTAAGTTTGGATGCCGTTTCTATCACTGGAATTAGTTCATTCAGTACGCGTCCGTGACTTTAGAACTTCCCCAGGCACACAGAACTACCGTCCTATAACACTGAGTCACATCTCTTTCCAGAATGTAGCGCCTAGAATCGCTCGGCCACTCCTGCCGGCTTAGCCAGGGGTTCGGATACTTTTGATCACATAGTACATATAAGTGACACCACTCCCCCAAGCTTAAAGGACATGCAAGTATCCGTCATACAAACACGCAACATTTGTCTTAGAAACAAGGTTTCGACCACAGAAATAAAAGGAAAAATTTTTTCAGGCTGAGAGTGAAGCTTGGCTTGTTGACCTTGTATCGCTGGCACACTTTCTGTGAAGACACTCGTATCCGTAGAGGGGGGCGTAAATTTCCGGGTGGGAAAATCACCGCTACATAACAGAAACAACAGCATAAAAATCGCCATTTTAACGAACTTTACTATTTATTTTCACGTCATATCGGTAAAAGTTAAATAATTTTTTCTCCGATAGTTCTGCTGTTCTGCCGTGACGATAGTGATCGTGATGATTTTAAAATGTGATTCGTTTGGTTTAGGGCAGCGTAAGCCGATACGCATTTTGAAACCAAACGACATTTCGACATAAAAGTTTTCTGCGTATGATACCGTGTCATATTGTATAAAACTACTGATGGAGAAAATCAACGTTTCGGCTACGGTTGAAGCTGCCTTCTTCTGGGTTTACTGTCTACAATACACCCAGAAGAAGGCCGCTGGAAGTACCTTATCCTTATCCCCAACAAATAACATACGTCACTCTGAATAGATGTAGCTATGAACAAGCAAATTACTTCTTAGCCGGCCGCTGTGACAGAGTGGTTGTAGGCGCTTCAGTCCGAATCCGCGCTGCTGCTACTGTCGTTGGTTCGAATCCTGTCTCGGGCATGGATATGTGTGATGTCCTTGGGTTCGTTAGGTTTAAGTAGTTTTAATTCCAAGGGACTGATGACCTCAGATATTAAGTCCCATAGTGCTTACCTTAGAGCAATTTAGACCATTTTGAACTACTTCTCATTGGGAAGCAAACGGAGCTCTCTCCGGCCCCGAACATATTCCAGATAGCATTATTAATTAAAGCTGACTTGATCCGGGAAAATTATCAGTTCATGACCATTCGAGGTTTTCTCAACGTAATTTTCCTTACCTGTATAGGCACCTTAAACGGCAACAAACGTCAAATTCACTTCATCTAACCCTTCGTGAATGTAAGGAAAGTACATACTACTCAACTAAACAGCATAACTTTTACCGTCGTCAACCTGACCAAATATCGTCTCGTCTCGGTTACGACTTTAAGCAGCGCCCTAAAGTCGACTTAACACATCTCGTAGCCAATTATATGGTCAACAGTGGAGCAATTCGCTAAAAGACTTCCTTTGTAGACTTCTGTTACGCAACTGCCGTTATGGTCATACCAGATCTCAGGAACAATTAAAAATCGACAAACGGAAAGCGCTAAAGGTATTTTTAAGCAATACGTATACTGTGGCAGAAGACCGTCGGAGAAGTGTGAAACTCTCTGCTTCGTGATTGTAAATTTATTTTGATTCATGTGAAACACGTTTCGTACAAATTTTTGCATCAAATAAACCAAAAATGCGTCACACGAGAATTATAACTAAATTACGTACGCCGTTAACCATTTGCAGTTGTCCTGTAAGTGAAACTGGACTACAATATTTCTCGTGACACCAGCCGCACAAATTTTGGGATGTCAGGAATACTATGAAACTTCCGGGGCAAAATAAAACTGTGTGCCGGACCAAGCACGACTCACGACCCGCCTTCACAGCTTCAATTCTGCCAGTACCTCGCCTCCTACCTTCCAAACCTCACAGAAGCTCTTCTGCGAACATTGCAGAACTAGCACTCCTGGAAGGTAGGAGACAAAGTACTGGCAGAATTGAAGCTGTGAGGATGGGTCGTGGGTAGCTCAGATGGTAGAGCACTTGCCCGCGAAAGGCAAAGGCCCCGAACTCGAGTCTCGGTCCGGCACACAGTTTTAAGCTGCCAGGAAGCTTCATATCAGCGCACACTCCGCCGGAGAGTGAAAAGCTCATTCAGGAATACTATATTTAAATCATCCATCGGCTCACGAGTGTCAATGAATAAGTTTTGTGCGACAGTCGATCACCAGAGACCAGGAAGACGCTCGAACAACGAGTGATTGTGCCAGTCAGTTAGCAGCCTGTATCTCCCTCTGCATTACTTTAATGTCATTTTATAGTAACTGTAGCTCAGAAAATGTAAGTAATCTCCCAAACGGCTTATGGGAGGCAGACTCCATTTGGCTATACGTTTTGAATATATCAATTCATTTTTGTAGTAAATAGGACATACATTGTTTCAATACAGCGCTGAGATGCGTTGACTATTATTTGCAGACTCCGTTTTTTTATTTTTATTTTTTATTTTATTTTTTTAGGCGCTCATGGCTGTATGAACCGCTGCTTTATGCATCGCTTGTGGTCAACGGGCTTTCTAGCCTGGTATCAACCGTGTCGCATTCCAACCCACCGTTTCACTAAGGGTTGTTCTTTCTCTCAAACTCCCGCCGAAGGCGACGGCCCACATTCCATTGTAATCTCCGCTCATGCAACCCCAACACCTGACAGTAAACTGGCTGTCTTCTTTTTTATTTACTCATTTCCATTACACTCTAAGCGGAATTGAATCATGGTATCTGGTAGAACGAGAAAAGGGATAAGGTTAAGGATAACTCTGGAACACCACAAGAAGTATCAATCAAGCATAGATAACGTATAGCAGTAACTGGGCGACATTGGGTAATCACGTAGTCTGTCTACATCAAGACCTCTTTTCAGCAGTTTTTGAACTACACTAATGCTTCCTCCAGACAGAGAGATTGTAGATACATTTGTTTGTCAAGTAACACTCACTCATATACAGCTGCATCATCACCATCTGATGGTCCTATTAGATACCCTGAGATACGCCCGAAATTTCGTTGGTATCTGACAGTGATTTTCCATTCAGGGTGACGCACAAACAAGGAAAAAAATACAAAAACGCAGTGAGAAATGCATGCTTGAACATAAATGCAGATGCTAGTCAAGCACTTAGGTTGCGCTGTTGTATTTGACAACGTGTGGCAGCTGTGCAGTGTACTCAATACATCACACGTGCCACTCCTGGTCAAGACAGGATTTTGTGTAGCGCCTAGTGCATTATGCCGGAGCTAACTGAAGTGGAACGTGGACAAACTGTTTTTGCTCGTATGGTGGGGGCTTCCGTAACCATTGGAACCTAAATGTTTGGTGACACGAGAAGTATCATATCAAAGATTTATACCGCATACTCGGAAGTGGTGAAAACGTAATTCGCCAAGTTACAAGTCGGACGAACGTGGGTGTCGAGTGATAGTGACATATCGTCTTTGAAGAGTACTGTGACAAAAGTTAAGACGACGGCAGCTGCAAAAGTCACTGCAGAACTGCAAGTCACACTCGCTGATCCTGTCAGCACCAAAACAACACGAAGAGAGCTCCAGAAGCACGGAATTGCAGGGAGGGCTGAAATTCTAAAACTACTCAAGTGCGTTGCAAATGCCTGTAAGAGGGAAATGTGGTGCCGAAGTCATAAAACCTGGAGCAACGGAAAAAGTCGTTTTGCCGTACGAGTCTTGTTTCACACTGTCTCCAACTCCTGGTCGAGTTTATGTCCCAAGAGTGAAACACGGCGCGGATTCGGTGACTACTTGGGCGGCCACACCGTTGTATTCCATCACCGCTGGTTACTATGTACAGTCACATTACTGCCAATAATAATGTATTTTGGCTGACCAGGTCCATCCCACAGTACTATCGAAAAAATTGGAAACGAGCGTTTGGCGTCATTGGCAGGAAGACCCCTTGCGGGGCAGGTCCGGTCACCTTCGCGCAGGCCTTATTACAGTCGACTCCACAATGGGCGACCTGTGCACCGGTTGGGGCTGAAATGATGATGAAGACAACACAACACCCAGTCCCTGAGTGAAGAAAATCACTGATCCAACCGGGAATCGAACCCGCGCCTGTAGGACGACAATCCGTCAAGCTGACCACTTTTTTTTTTTTAAATCTCATTTTGTTCGATATTGTTTGTTGCATTTATTCCGGGCAGATGCCCCATGACACCCGTGCAAGTTCACTGTTGATCCTTTCACTCAGTTTCCGGGCGTTGTGGTCGAGCGGTTCTAGGCGCTTCAGTCCGGAACCGCGCTGCTGCTACGGTCGCAGGTTCGAATCCTGCTTCGGGCATGAATGTGCGTGACGTCCTTAGGTTACTTAGGTTTAAGTAGTTTCTAAGCCTAGGGGACTGATGACCTCAGATGTTAAGTCCCATAGTGCTTAGAGCCATTTGAACCACTTGAACTTTCACTCAGTTTTTCATTACAAAGTTCAGCTAACCCTCTGACCGAATACGCTGAGCTACCGTGCCGGCAGCCACTCAGCTCTCGGGGCGGACTTGGTACAATGTTATTGCCCCAATGGTGATGCAGTCCTCCAAGACGACGGGGTCTCTGTCTACACAGGTCGCATCGTCCAGGACTGGTTTTGTGATGACGTGGATGAATTATCGCATCTACCCTAGCCACCACAGTCCTCATATCTCAATATTATTGATCCTTTGCAGTCTACTTACGAGAGAAGCCGCTTGATAGCTGTCCACCTCCATTAACTCGCCGGAATTTGAAATTGTTTTGAACGAGTCATGGTATATGATTCTCTTGGGCACTGCGCAGGACCTACATTTATACACTGGTACAAAATTGGAAGCTGATTGAGTGCCAACAGTCTTCGTACACCATATTTAGCTCAGTAATAAGTTGTATTTTTGGTGTCTTCCTATTTTTGTGCTCTACATGTTGAGCAGTTTTCAGTTCGCCAGCAAATCTGGCTCCATACCTTGCTCACGTGTATTTTCATACGGAAATGTAGATCATCGACAGCTTTTTCCTACTGACACAACTAACACACGTTACTTGGTGAGGAAAAAGGTGACACTGAAGTAAAGAAATAAAATGATTTCGCAGACGTCGAATATCGGACATCCTGTACTATGTACGATAACAAGGTGCAATTCCACGATCCGGCCGCTGTGGCCGAGCGGTACTTGGCGCTTCAGTCCCAAACCAACTACTGCTACAGTCGCAGGTTCGAATCCTGCCTTGGGCATGATTGTATGTGATGTCCTTAGATTAGTTAGGTTAAAGTAGCTCTACGTCTAAGGGACTGATGACCTCAGATGTTTAGTCCCTTAGTGCTTGGAGCCATTTGAACCATTTTTGCAATTCCAGGAAGATGCGTGTGTGATAGTAAGACCTCAAAAAAAGCACCACAGAGGATGCCTGGTAAATAAAGAGAAGCTAAATTCGTATTAAGTAGGAATCTATAAATGTCCTTCAGTCCCCTCGTTAACGTTTTTGCAAGGAACGCATACGCAAGTTTACACTAATTACCGCGCACTGAGACAGATTATACAGTCATTCTCTCCCCACTCTATAAATGATTCGAACGGGAAGAAACCGCAACACCTGGAAAAAAAGTTAAATATCCTCAGACAAGCACTTCACAGTGGTTTGCGGAGTGTATCTGAACACAATGATAGAGGTCAGGGTGACATGTCGGAATAAGTTCTACAACTTTAATGCGAATGGCATTAAAGCTGCTGCCTTACCCAGCTGATATCAATAACTAGAGTATAAATCTTGTATGGTAATGTACATTTCTGAGACTTTGAAATATTTTCCAGGCCGCTGCTCAAACCAGGATGTTGCTTTTTGTTTATCGAAACATTTTTATGTTTATTTGAGCAACTATAAATTGACATGCACTTGCAATTCTAAGGCCCTTAAGTACTTCACAGAGGACATGAAATCGTAAACAATAAACACAGGCAAATTTAAAACTTTATAAACTTCCCTGGGAGACTTACAAACGCAAAAAAAAGAAAACTGATGTAGAGCAACACTGCTGCTATCTGCATATTTTGACAAATCTTCAACATACTGCTCTTAATAAATTCAACCCGGTAATGGACAGCTCATTGACTAGACACGACCAGTTCTTCCAACTAAAGTCCGCATTTGCCCCCCCCCCCCTCCCCCTCCCGCTTCCAAACCTTCGTCGGACGAGTCTGGTTCACACAGTTGGTCTCTTGCGCTACCCTACTGAAATAGTCGTGCAGAGATATTCGTAGTCTCATACACAACCACTGAATTGATGAGGCAGTAAGACATCCAAGGGGAGATGGGCGATTACTTAAAACAAGAAATCTCCGAAAGATTCAAGCAAATTATCGAGGGAATGCATAAGACAAAAACTTAAGGAAATTCCTCTAAAAGTTGCGAGTATTTTGAACACAACGTCCTCACTTGAAGGATGTTTTTGAATGTGAACAGATAGATCTGCCACAGACTCTTAAAATCTAAATAACACGAGAGCATATTCGGGCTACCTTCTTGGCTCAAATATACTATCATCAGGCAAAAAAGCCATTTTCTCTCAAAATAACACCACAGATTCAGGCTACTCCACTCATATGAAACTTTTTTTTTCACAAACGATACTTCACAAATCGTAGGCTGCATCTAGATTTTTAAACATATTGTTCTTTGTGGCACGCGGTAGACTAATAACCATCTACATCTAAATGTACCTGATTACTCTACCATTCACAATAAATTACCTGACACAGGATTCAATGAACCACCTGCAAGCTGTTTCTCTGCCTCCCACTCTCGAATGGCGCGCGGGAAAAACGAGCACTTAAATTTTTCTGTGCAAATAATTATTTCTCATATATTATCTTGATGATCATTTCTCCATATGTAGGTGGGTCCCAACAGAATGTTTTCACAATCGGAAGAGAAAACTGGTGATTGAAACTTTATAAGAAAATCCCGTCACAACGATAAAAGCCGTCTGCAAGAGACAAATTTCAGTGAAACATACACCCCAGAGCTACGTGGTTATGTCCTCCACAAAAAGGACGACCTGAGTGGACAGAGAGCTCGAGGAGGAGTAGGTATCATCGTCAACACCGACTGCCACTCCTCGCCTCTCTCCCTCACGACGGATTTACAGGCAGTTGCAATATTAGTACATGTGCGCCACAGGCTAACAGTATGTTCGCTTTACCTGCCCCCACATGATGTGCTTGACGAAGAGGCTCTCAGTGATCTTCTTACACAGCTCCCCCACCCCTTCATCCTCTGTGGTGATTTTAATGCACACAACATGCTTTGGGGCTCTGTGAGCACTTGCCCCAGGGGTAGAGCAATTGAGAGGCTTCTTCTGTCTACCAGTGCCCATTTGCTAAATACAGGTCAAAGCACGCATTTTTGCATTGCAACTGGGTCGTTCTCTGCCATTGATCTATCGCTTTGCTCTCCAGCCATCGCCCACACTGCTGCATGGGACGTGGTTGATGACTTACATCACTTCCCCATCCGGATTCACCTGCCACATGCAGTGGAACCAGAAAGGAAACCGCCTCGATGGGTGCTCGGTAGAGCCAACTGGGCACTGTATAGTCAACTCACCCAGTTCGAACTTCGGGTCAGTGTCCAGGAATGGTTGGATCATATTACTGAAGTGATCCACCGCGCCAGTGAAGCGTCCATCCCACAGTCCACGGGACAACCGAAGCGGCAGCCTGTCCCTTGGTGGAGCGACGAATGCCGCTGTGCAATCAGGGCTAGGCGGGCAGCTCTGCGTAGATTCAAATGCCGGCCAACTGTAGAGAACCTTGCAGCTTGTCGGGTGGCGAGGGCAAAGTGTCGTCCGATTATACGAGAGAGCAAGAAGAGGTCGTGGCAGCAGTTCCTTAACACCATTAACCGTTCTACACGAAGTTCCATTGTATGGGAGACCATCAGGAGGATTTCTGGGAGAGGTGGGAGGTGCCCTATGGCTGCTATAATGTGGAATGGTACTCTCCACACGACCCCAAAAGATATTGCCCAGTCTATGGCGGCTCATTTTGCAGCTATTACTGCAACCGCCAGTCAGAATCCAGCTTTCCAGCCCCACAGAGTGGCTGCTGAGAGGAGCAGTTTTGACTTCCGCTCACCCATTACAGAAGAGTACAAGTGCCCGTTTTCCATGTGGGAACTGAATTCTGCATTGTGTGGGGCTCGTGATACATCCCCTGGTCAGGATAGAATCTACTATAGCATGCTGCGGCACCTCACAGGGAGAAATAAAGAAATCCTCCTCCGACTTTTTAATCTAGTTTGGATGTCCGGTCACTTCCCCGACTCGTGGCGTGAAGCAATTTTAATTCCTCTTTTAAAACCTGGGAAAGACCGCACGTGCCCGGATAGTTACCGTAGTGTTGCCCTCACTAGCTGCGTGGGAAAGACCTTGGAGCGGATGGTCAACCGCCGCCTTGTCTGGATGCTAGAATCCAGACAACTCCTTAGTCGCTTTCAGTGTGGGTTCAGGAAATATCGCTCCACCTTTGATGACCTGGCCCTCCTGGAGGCGGCCATACAACAGGCTTTCCTGCGCCAGCATCACCTGTTGGGAATATTTTTTGACATTGAAAAGGCATACGATACTACTTGGAGGCAGCTTATCATCAGGCAGCTCCACGAATGGGATTTTCGTGGATGTCCTCCCAATTTTATTCGGTCCTTCCTGTCGCCACGTTATTTTCGGTACCGAGTCGGAGACGTACTGTCTAGTCGCTTTGAACAAGAGAACGGTGTCCCTCAAGGTAGTGTTTTAAGTGTGACGGTCTTTGCTATTGCTATTAATAGTATTACGTCTGTTGTGAAAAGTCCTGTGCAGTGTTCCTTGTTTGTGGACGATTTCTCTGTATTTTGCTCTTCTTTCAGCCTTGCAACGACGACTCGTTAGTCAGTTGCAACTCACTCTCCGACGTTTGGATGACTGGGCACAGAAGAGTGGTTTTAAGTTTTCAACTGATAAGTCGGTGTGTGTTCTTTTTAACCATTCTCGTTCCATTTTTGACTTGCCTGAGTTGAGGATGAGGGACACCGTTCTGAATTTTAAAGACACGGTGAAGTTTCTGGGCCTCACTTTTGGTTCTAAGCTTACGTGGCTGCCACACATTAAGGAACTGAAAAAACGGTCTCTTAAGGCTCTGTCTATTTTAAAATGTCTTAGTCACCTCACATGGGGAGCAGACAGGACTTGTCTGCTCCGGTTTTACAGAGCCTTCGTGCGGTCCCGGCTTGATTATGGATGCACGGTGAAGCTGTTGGATGTGGTGCACCATGAGGGGATTCGGCTGGCCACTGGGGCGTTCAGAACGAGCCCCATACCGAGCCTGTGTGCAGAGGCAGGTGAACCGCCACTTCACCTCCGGCGGCGTCTACAAATGGTGCGCCAGGCCTATCAAACATTATCCACACCATACACGCCTGCATACCACACTGTTGCTCGGCCTCCACTGGAAAGGCTTTTTCGCAACCGGCAACGAGCAACAAGGCCCTATGGGATTCGTGCAAAGGACTGCATTTTAGAGATGGGTGTGGCTGGTTTTAATGTTTTATGTCGAGGTTGGAGCAGATACCCACCTTAACTCCTCCAGAGGCCCAGACTGATTTTAGATTTGGCAAATTTTAAGAAAGACAGTACATCAGATTTTACTTTCAAATCTTTATTTTTTAACATTTTAGATAGGCATCATGATTTTACAGTAGTATACACTGATGGATCCCAACAGGGGGATTTTATTGGCTGCTCAGTAGTATTCCCCGAACGTGTCATCAGGATTCGCCTTCCCCAGGAATACACTGTTTTTTCCGCAGAACTTCACGCGATCCTGAAGGCATTGGAGCAGATACGGTGTACTCAGGGCAAAAACTTTCTAATTTGCTCTGACTCAATGAGCGCATTACAGTCACTGCAGAACCTGTACCCAGCGGAGAAGTTGGAACAGCTGATTTACGACCGACTGTACATCCTCCAACGACAGGGCAAGCAAGTGTCCTTTTGCTGGGTGCCAGGGCATGTGGGCATACGGGGAAATGAACAATCTGATAGAGCTGCCAAGGACGCCTGCAGATTACCGGAAGTGACAAAATGTTCTATTCCTTTGCAAGGTATTGTTTCTGTGCTGCGGCGGAGGTATATGCAATTGTGGGAGGAGGAATGGCTGGCGGTGAGGGAAAATAAGCTGCGTTGGTGAAACCCACCATCCAGCCGTGGTGTTCCTCGTGCCGGTCACCTAGGCGTGGCGAAGTGACCTTTGCACGTCTTCGCATAGGCCACTGTCCTCTTGCGCATGCGTTCTTACTACGGCGAGAAGAACCCCCACTGTGTGATGCCTGTGGAGTACGAATCACTGTACGCCACATTTTAGTTGAGTGTGATTTATATCGTTCTGTCAGGGTGGAAGTTAATATTAGTGGGGATCTGCCCTCGATTCTAGCCGATGACGAGGCGAGTGTCAAGAAAGTTTTAAGGTACTGTGATGTTTCTGGCCTTCAGCCAAAAATTTTAGGTTGGAATTTTTAGTGTGTTGCCGAGTGGCTTACCACTCCTTTTATACTTGTAATAGGCCAGTTCCAAACATGTGCTATGTGTTTCATTTTAACCCTTTCACCTACGTTCTCTTGCAGTTATCCTCTTTATGTGCTGCATTCCACTTTGCAACTGTTGACGTGCAAACTGCCTATGTAGCCTTTCACCTTTAATTTTAGTCCTATTTTAGCACTTGCTGCATTTTAGTGACACTTGTCCGTTGTTATTTCCGTTCGGGCGCTAAAGACTACACTGTTGAGGGCCCATTTCTACCATATCCATCCTATCCATCCATCGATAAACGCCGTTGTTTTAATGATTGCAACTCCAACAAACGTGTCATATCTGTGCCACTATCTCCCCTATTCCGCGCTAATACAAAACAAGCTGCCCTTCTTTGAACTTTTTCGATGTCATCCGTCAGTCCCACTTGATGCGGATCCCACACTGCACAGAAATACTCGAGGATATGGCGGACAAGCGTAACGAAAGCAGTCTCTTTGGTAGACCTGTTGCACCTGCTAAGTGTTCTGCCAATGAATCGCAGACTTTTGTTTTCTCTACCCACAACGTTATCTATGTGGCCCTTCCAATTTAGGTTATTTGTAATTGTAATCTGTAAGTATTTAGTTGCATTTACAGCCTTAAAATTCGTGTAACTTTTCGCGTAATCGAAATTAAGCGGATTTCTTTTTGTCTTCATGTGAATAACTTCACAATTTTCTTCATTCAGGATCAATTGCCAATTTTCGCACCATACAGATATCTTATCTAAATAGTTTTGAAGTTTATTTTGGTCATCTGATGACTTTACAAGACGGTAAATGACAGCAGCGTCTGCAAAGAAACTAAGAGGGCTACTCAGATTGTCTCCTATATCGTTAGTATGGATGAGGATCAATTGAGGGCCTAAAAAACTTCCTTGGGGAACTCCGGATATTACTTCTGTTTTACTCAATGACTTACCGTTTATTACTACGAAATGTGACCTTTCTGAAGGAAATCACGAATCCAGTCGCACAAATGAGGCGATTTTCCTTAGGCACGCAGTTTGGTTAGAAGACGTTAGTGAGAAACGGTGTCGAAAGCCTTCTTGAAATCAGAAAATATTTAATCAATTTGACATCCCCTGTCAATAGCACTCATTAGGTCATGAGTATAAAGAGCTGGTTGTGTTTTACAAGAACGATATTTTCTGAATCCGTGCTATGTGTCAATAAACGTTTTCTTCGAGAGAATTCACTATGTTCGAACACAGTATATGTTCCAAAACTCTACGGCAAATCGACGTTAGTGATACGGGCCTGTAATTCGGCAGATTATTCCTATTTCCCTTTCTGGGTACTGATGTGACGAGCAATTTTCCAGCCTTTAGGCACGGATCTTTTTACGAGCGAGAGATTGTATATAATTGCTAAATACGGAACTATTATCAACGTACTGTCTGGTATACAATCTGGACCGGAGGACTTTCTTAAGTGATTAAAGCTGCTGTGGAGCACCGAGGAAATCTACCTCTATGTTTCTCATCTTGGCATTTGTTCTTGATTGGATTTCAGGAATATTTACTTCCTCTTCTTTGGTGACGGAGTTCCGAAAAACCATGTTTAATAACTCTGCCTGAGTAGCACTGTTATAAGTGACTTCACTGTCATCGCGCAGTGAAGGTATTGATTGCATCTTGCCACTGGTGTGCTGTATGTATGACGAAAATCCCTTTCGGTTTTCTGCCAGATTCCGACACAGAGTTTCGTTGTGGAAATTATTAAAAGCGTCTCGCATTGAAGCACGTGCCATATTTCGAACTTCCGCAAAACTTTCCCATCTTAGGGATTTTGCGTTTTTTTTTTTTTTGACATGTTCTTTTCTTTGCTTCTGCAACAGCGATCTGACTCCTTTCGTGTACCATGGGGGATCAGTACCGTCACTTATTAATTTATGTGGTGTATATCTCTCAATGGCCGTCGATGATATCTCTTTGAAAACATTCCACAACCTTTCTACACTTATATGATCAGATCGGAAAGAGTGAAGAATTTTTCTTAAAAAACATTAAGATCATTTTTATCATCTTTATTTTTAAATAGGTGTACTTTGCGTTTCTTTTTGATGGTTGTGGGTGTTACTGTATTCTGCCTAGGAGCAACTACCATATGGTCACTAATCCCTGTAACTGTCATGATGCTCCGTATTTGTACAGGATTATTTGTTGCTAAGAGGTCAAGTATGCTGTCGCAACCATTTACGCTTCGGGGGGCTCATGAACTAATTTTTCATAACAATATTCTGAGGAAGCATTCAGTACATTTTCGAATGACGTTTTGTGCCTGCTGCCGGCTGTAAACGTATTATTTTTCCAGCATATCGAATGTAGATTGAAGTCATCACCAACTATAATTGCACGAGTGGGTACCTATTTGAAATGAGACTCAAGTTCCCTTTGAACTGTTGAGCAACTATATCTTCTGAGTCGGGGGTCGGTAAAGCGATTCAGTTAATAGTTTAGTCCGATTGTCAAGTATAATCTTTATCCATTCTATTTTGTAGGGACTACCTACTTCAGTTTCACTACAAGGTAAATTACTCCTGGGAGCAATAAATACTCCACCACCAACTGCATTTAATCTATCCTTTCTGAACACTGTTAGGCCGTTTGAAACAATTTCGGCTGGACTGGCTTTAGGCAGTTTTCGGTACGTATTATTATTTGAGCTTCAGTGCTTTCTTCTAGGGCTTGGGCCTCTGGTTCTTTCCCAACACAGCTACGACAATTTACAACTACAGTACCGTTTCTTGCTACAACTACCTTACTGTGTTTTACCTGCCCCTTTTATGCGGCTGCCCTTACTGTGGTTTCCTGAGATCCTCTAACCTGAAAAACCGCCCAGTCCCTTCCACACAGCTCCCGATACCCGTGTAGCCGCTGACCTGATAAGCGGAACCCGGAAACACAACACCCGATGGCGCAAGTCTAGGAATTGCAGCCTACGCGGTCACAGAGCCGTCTGGGCCTCTTATTCAGACCCTCCACTCGGCTCTGCACCAAAGGACCACAGTTGGTTCTATCGACGATGTTGCAGATGGTGAGCTCCACATTTATCTCGCAAGCAAGACTGGCAGTCATTACCATTTCCGCTAGTCACGCGAAACCTGAGAGAATCTTCTTCGATCTAAAGTGACACACGTCATTGTTACCGACACGCAGCTGGCTGCACCCTGACTATTCATGGCATCCGGAAGCAGCCTTTCGACGTCCGGAATGACTCCTCCCAGTATGCACACCGAGGCACACTGGCTTCCTTCATTTCCTTGGTTCTCATGTTCCTAAGGGGCCCCACTATGCGCCTAATGTTGGAGCTCCCAACTACCAGCAAACCCATCCTCTGTGTACGGCTGGATCTTGCGGACCGAGAAGCTTCTTGTGCTAGAAAAAAAACTGTGTGAATTCCTATGGGACCAAACTGCTGACCTAATCGGTCCCTATGCTTACACACTACTATCTTATGGTAAGAACAACACAAAGATCCATGCCCGAGGGAGGACTCGAATCTGCTGCGGGAGGGACCGCGCAATTAGTGACATGGTGCCTCTAACTGCACGATAACTCTGTGGTGTCCTCTGCAAGAGGGTGAACAACTGCATCTGGCTTAGAGACTTTGTCAGCCACAGAAAACGCCCGAAACCTGTACGCCAAAGGAACTGTGGAGGCCCTACGAGTGGCCCCTCAGAAAGTCTTACGCTGCCTGCCAACTTTGGAATGGTCTCCCTCTCGATTACCACGGGTGAGGGGTCAATCTCAGTGCAGATAGTACCCGGTGTGGCCACAGCAGTGGACTGATCAGTGGGCACGTAGGACGTGCTCGACATCCCGTGCACCCCAGCGTTCTACCCCCCACAGTGACGCCCTTTGGCAGTAGCCTCAATCTGTGTGATGGAAGCCAAAGCAGACTGGAGCTGTGAGCGAAGTGTCACCAACTCAGCTCGCATCTGTACACAACAATCACTGTTCGTATCCATTACTGAAGTCGCTACTGTTTGAAACTCTTAGAGCTACGTAACAAACGAACGGTGTACTTGGCTTATTAGCAGCAGAAACTCGAGGTGCTGTCTCACTGATGGTCTAACGGACACTGAGCTACACTAACCAAAACAAACAAAAGCCTGTACGACACGAAGGTCGATAGATGCGTCGACAACGGCGGTACTGTACGCTACACTGTTATTAAAATAGAAGGTTGTGCCTGGCAAGCACTCAAACACGCAATAAATTACAAAACTTAACTAGTAACTACACAGAACACTGAAAATAAGTCGCTTCTGTTTGAAGGTCCTAAAAATATATAACAAACGAACGGTGTACTCACCATATTAGCAGCAGGAACTCGAGGTGCTCTCTCACTGACGGTCTAATCGACTATACTATCACTGGATTTATTACATTATGTTTGCACCTCTCTCATATTGTTTCCTGGTCAAGCTTCTGTCTGAAGAAATGTAATATTCCTACGTAATGGTAAGGAAATGCTGAAAGAATGATACAATATTTACTCTTAACACGAAAGCCATGGCTAAAGGCAGTTAGATGGACACAATATTTCTTGACTCCCAAAAAATATGTGACTCATCACCGCTTTATCACCCAACGCTTATTAACAAAAGCAGATTCATTTGGCATATAAACAAATTGTGACTGGACGGACGTAACATGTTATCTTGAATGCAGTGTCGTCCACATACTTAAAAGTGGCCTATGCTTTATATGCACAGCTGTGTTGGAGCTGTCATTGTTCTTGTTGTGTATTAATGACTTGGCAGTTCAAATGGTTCAAACGGCTCTGAGCACTACGCGACTTAACTTCTGAGGTCATCAGTCGCCTAGAACTTAGAACTAATTAAACCTAACTAACCTAAGGACATCACACACATCCATGCCCGAGGCAGGATTCGAACCTGCGACCGTAGCGGTCGCTCGGTTCCAGACTGTAGCGCCTAGAACCGCACGGCCACTACGGCCGACGACTTGGCAGTCAATAGTAATAGTCACCAGAAACTTTTTCAGATGATTCATTTTCCTTTACTGACGTTCTCTTTGTACAGAGCTATCCAGATAAAGGGATCCTGATAAGATTTCACAGTGGTACAAAGACTGGCAACTTGACTGAAATATTCAGAAATGTGAAATGGTGCACTTCAAAAAAGGAAGAAATCTTATGAATACGATATCAGTGACTTTCGATGTGAATGAGTTAGATCTTACGAATACTAGAACGTACCAATTTCAGGGGCTATGAAACGAAATGATCATAATTGTTCAGCCATAGGTGAAACAAGTGCCATATGTAGGTTTTGACAGGCTGTTGAGAAATTGCAAACAGTCTAGAAAAGGAGTTTGCTTACAAAACATTCATGGGACTTATCCAAGAATAATAATAAAACTCTAGAATCGTCGTGTCTGTCTGTCTATTTGCACACGCTAATATCGAAATCTACCAGGCAAACTATCATGGCATTCAGGACAAAGAGCGTAGCCTGGACAAAGTTCAGGTTTTATTTCAGCACAATCTGATTACGAAGAAAAATATATCGTAATTTAGTTTTAGGAATCTGCATCTTATTACTTCAGGAATTCCGTAGAGTGACGCTATAGCTCCCCAATGAATTGATAGAGAGCTCTATTCTTTGTTTTACCTCTGTGAACGAAGTGTTGTTGGATATTTATGGCAGTTACGGAACTGACACCGCAATTTTATCTTCACGAATACAAACTTATAATGAATTTACTTGTCTTGGAGATACGGATTTATTGATTTAATTTGTGTATTAAGACTTTGACGAAACTTTTTTGCTTCTGTCGATAGATTTCATATATATTTGACTTCTTCGCAAGTAAAAACGAATTTGTTGAGAAAGTGGTCCTATGAGGGTACCGTTTTTACTGACTGAAGTATGATACCACAAAAAGCAGCAGGATACAAAGTTTATCTTTCTCATTCCGTCACGAACCACGGGCCCATAGCTAGTTCTACAGTGCTGCTCAAGTGTGTGCAACCCTTACAAAATATGACTAACAAGGGATATTGAACGTACACAAAGAAGGCAGCACCAATATACGCACGTTTGTTGACACATGGAAGAGCGGCACGAAAATGATGTAAAAAATGTATTCGTACCCTCTTGAAGGTAGACACAAGTAATAGTGCTGAAGCCTGTATGGGAATATAGGCTACAACAACCCCAAAATTACCACTCGGGTACCGACCGCGAGGACAAGACTGGACTAAGCACAGCTTCCACATGGCTTTTTTCCAGGGAATTAAACAGAAAGAAATACCAATACATGACGGGATGGGATGTACCACTCAATGCCATTCACCCGTGGTGTGCGGCTCATAGATATAGACACGTTGCAAACGTCTTTAAATCTGGATAAATGCAAGACAGAGACCCATGAAACCGAAGTGGGTGACACTAGGAAGCCATATGAAAGGTGAATGAAAATATTTATAGAGTGTGTCTAGCCAGTTAAAGTCGTAATTGTAATACTTAGAATACCTATCGCGTGAACTCAGTAACTATGGAAATAATTAGAAAGAGATTTATTGCAAGAATTATGGAAACTTTTAGAGACTCTGGAAGTAAATCGAATATGGTTACGAAGAAAGTGATTCACTGTTCATTATCAAGTCAGTCTCGCTCGACACGTTGCAGGAATACACAGAAACGCCACAAGCACCTTAACAGGTCTGTACAGCGCAACGAATGAGCTATGGAATATAAGCGTTTATTGTTAGTAAAAACGGGTTGGTATTCGTGTGGATGATTGGTGATTAATTTAGAGATCCTTTGGCATAGGTAGCTATCAATTCTCGTCTCCTTTATTGGATGTGTAGCGTAACTAAGAGAGATCAAAACACGAGGACAATCATTCGCTGCATTACATATAAAGAAAATACTTGTGGGGAAGCATGAATACCGACACGATGTGTGCACGATGACAGAATGCTTCTCTAGATGCATCATTCAACATCTGCTCTGATTAACCCTAAGATACAGATGGAGACCTTTACTGCACTGAACGGAGAGATGAATTAACGTCAACTCAAACGAATCTTCCCACTCTCTACAAAAATGTGAGCAGATACTTTATTTTGGCCTGAAAAGGAAATTTTTGCCTCCATTTACATATCACAGAGGTATTATTATTCAATATGGTTTTCAGGCACGTTCATGGAGCTTGGAGGTGACGACGAACGCCTACGTATGACACAACTGTGACATCTGACATTTTGATCAGATGTCACCGTCAAACACACAGTTATCCTGGCTACGTGCATACAAGCTCACGTGTTCCATACACTCTGTTTCCTTTACCATTTGCTCAACATGTAGAGTGCCTCGAAACCCATCTCGATTTTCACGCTCTTATCCGAACAACAACACGGAAACGGCATCTACCATCCAACCAAAACTCGTACTGCAAGTCGATCCTTGCAAAGAATAAAAGAGCAGTCAGTCACTGTTCTCAGTTATATTTATTTACATGCGTAGTGCTGTTACAGTTACGAACCGACAGGTTCATTTTCAGATTGCTGTTCACGTTAAGATACAAAGTTTTTGTTCTTTACATTATTTTACAGCTCTTTATTCCTCGTTGTGGTGAAAGTTCTTTGGGATGGTGGTGTCCTACAGAAAAGCACGAAGTGAGAAACGGCCTATCGAACTGCACATATGCCTAATAAGGAATGGACAAAGTGTAGAGAAATGCTTAAGGGATCAGGTTCATTCAAAACTAAACTAATCGGAGGCTGTAAAATGAAAACCGCTGAATGGATGGTATATGCCACTGTCTCCAGAGTAAGATGTGCTCCATGTAAGAGGCTGCATACTCACCTTTAGAGGGAATGGGCACATAACGAGAGAATGATCACGTGCACGCGTTGACTATCCACTGCACTCAGAAGCGTTGCAAACAGAGAAATGGGTTCTTTAAAAGAGACCGGGGGAAGGGGGTTAGGGCGTTTCGTGACAGCGAAAGGAGTGTGGGGAAAGAAAATTCAGCGAGGAATGGCAAAATTCTAGGAAGAGCACTGCATGGCCGTTGGGATATCGACGCTCAGTCAGACCTCTAGGCAATGGATGCCCTGGTAACTATCGCCGTCTTCAATAATGAGGACAACTACCTGCTGTACAATGGGATTGGTAATACTGCGTGGCGCTCCAGATCGAGCGTCAGGAACCTACGACACCGTCCTTCCTTGGAATAGTTCTGCGATTCTTAACCCTTCTTTGCAACGAACATACATTTCCTATTCAGTTTGAGATATCAAGGCGATTTTACAGACGCAGTAGGTTAAATCTTGAAATTGTTTTAACTACCGAGATTGAGAATATTTTGTACAAAAACAGAATACTCTGCTTCCGATAGCTCGTAAACACATGATTACAGTGTTACAGCAGATGTCAATATTTACAATAAAAAAGTAAAATGGTAATTGGCACCACGGCGCAGTACACTGAATTAATCGATATGGAGTCATCTCGATAGGACTGAGATAAAAGTGCGTGTAGTTCGAATAGATAACTATCAAGAAGAAATGAATGGGAACCGGTTTGAGCGCTCCCTATTGGAAACATTAGTTTCGCAGCCAGAACAGCCAACCTATAATCCTTAACACTGTGTTAAAGTACACTCATGCTCATAAATTAAGGATAATTGCGGACTGCTGCGCCACACAACGTGGCACTGCACAAAACTGGTGCTAATAGCATATACACACGGGGAACACACATGACACAGATCTGTAAGTCCATGGTATTGGTGATAAGTTGAGAAAATCGTCCCGAAACGGATGTGCTACAAAACACCACTGTTTCCTTCGCATGTAGCCCGACATCAGTATCGGATACGATGACTATGCACACGTCGACACGCCGCACAACGGGTTGGCATACTCTGGATCAGGTGGTCGAGCAGATGCTGGGGTATAGCCTCCCATTCTTGCAACAGTGCCTGTCGGAGTTCCTGAAGTGTCGTAGGGGTTTGAAGACGTGCAGCGATACGTCGACCAAGATCATCCCAAACGTGCTCGATGGGGTTATGTCTGGAGAACAGGCAGACCACTCCATTCGCCTGATATCTCCTGTTTCAAGGTACTCTCCAACAATGGCAACTCGGTGGGTCGGTGCGTTATCGTCCATAAGGAGGAAGGTACGACCCACTGCACCCCTGAAAGGCGGACATACTGGTGCAAAATGACGTCCCGATACACCTATCTTTTTACAGTTCGTCTGTCAAAGACTTGCAGGGGTGTACGTGCACTAATCATAATCCCACCCCACACCATCAAACCACGACTTCCATACAGGTCCCTTTCAAGGACATTAAGTCATTAAGTGGTTGGTATATCGTTCCTGGTTCAAGCCAAACGGAAACCAGGCGAGAATCACTGTTCAGGCTACACCTGGACTCGTCCGTGAACATAACTTGGGACCACTGTTCCAATGACCATGTACTGTGTTCTTGACACCAGGCTTTACGCCCTCCGCTGTGACCAGGGTTCAGTGGAATGCACCTTGCAGGTCTCCGGTCGAATAAACCATGTCTGTTCAGTCGTCTGTAGACTGTGTGTCTGGTGATAATTGTTCCAGTGGCTGCGGTAACGTCCCGAGTAAGGCTACCTGCAATACTCCGTGGCCATCTGCGGTCGCTAAAGATGAGACATCGGTCTTCTTGTGGTATTGTGCACTGTGGACGTCTCATACTGTAGCGCCTGGACACGTTTCCTATCTGCTGGTATCGTTGCCATCACTCTTCGTGGCATACGGAGCTCCCATGCTACGACCTGCCGTGTTTGACCAGCCTCCAGTCACCCTAGTATTGTACCCCTCATAACGTCATCAGTATTCTTTGAGCCAATTTCAACACACATTCACCATTAGCACGTCTGAAAAGATCTGCACGCTTACTCGCTGCACCGTACTCTGACGTGCAACAACAAACCTCTGCGTATGTGGAATGCTGCTAGCGCCACTGTGGGACGACCGCAGGTCAAATTCACCACATGGTCATATCCCGAAGTGATTTAAACCCGCAAACCGCCCACCAGAGCGTTTTATCGCCATGTATCAGCATTGTCGTTGATTTATGACCATGAGAGTAGCTCCCAGAATACGTCATGCCATTGACAGACTTAGAAAATGGCAGTTGGAACAAAGAACGTGTGTTATTGAATCTAATGGGTCGGAATAATAATAGCTGCCTCTTTATGCGGTATATAGAGTGGATGACAACTTGATCATCCAGTTCTGAGTATGTCCTCATTATAGTCATTTTACCTGCAAAGAACCAAATTTTGTTATCTTAGCGGCACAGTAGTAAAGAAAACAATAATGAATCAGTGGATGAATAACCATGGGGCACAAAATATTTCCTTAGATTCTGAGAGTTATTTTGGAGGTCACACAACGAAAGCGAAACTGAAAAGCGCCCTTTTCTAGTGTGTCCTATTGTAGACAAAAATTTTAACTGTGTTCTGAGTTTACAGTTTATCTTACACAGAAGAAAAATTTTTAGCGGCTTTTGCTGTTCGAGAATGAGGCGCAGTACTTAGAACTAATTTTCACTCCGCAGTAGAGTGTGTGCTGGTATGAAACTATCCCTTAGATTAAAACTGTATGCTGAAGCAGGACTAGAACACGGAACATTTGGCTCTCGTAGCGTATGTCTGTACCGACTTAGGTATGCAAGCACAGCTCGCGACCTGCCCTTACAACTTTACTTACGTCAGGTGTGCAGTAGAACTTGTTTGAGGTATGGAAGGTACGAGAGAACTGTGAAGGCGAGTAGTGAGCCGTGCCTAGTTAGCTCAGTCAGTAGGCCGAGTGGACTTGTTAGGCGAAGGTACTGGTTTCGAATTCCGGTGCCGGCTTCAATCTATCAACAAGTTTCAGGGGTGGAACACTTCACAATGAGTACAACCTGTTCTCTTGCTGTTACACCTCCAGGAAGGCTCTCTCCGCTGCAGGTGGGTCGTTTGCCAAGATACGGGTACAACTGAAGGGCCAACTAAAATACAGGGAAGGACCGAAGAACGAATTCCAAGGAACGGCACTTTGCTGCTCACTCCGTTGGTCTTGTTCCCGTCTGTGTCTTCTTCTTTAGGCCTCGTTCTTTTTCGGACGGTCATTCCTCCATCGTTTCAATTCTGCCGTTACGTTTTTAGTGCCTTGATGTAGTTTATTTCTTCCACTGCATTGACGCGTTCTGAATTAATTTCAGACCGTTCTCAAAATGTTCCCTTCCGGGTCACAGCGTACGCCGCTCAGCGTCCACGTCTGGTGATTCACTGCTTTATTTCAAGTACGAGGCATAGTCAGTAAAAATGAATACTCTGACTTTCAAGGGGATGTTTTTCACCAAAGGTTGCAGTACCTCGTTCAAGGACAAAGTGCTGACAGTAGAACGCATGCTCATTTACCTCAGTCGACTGAGAACTCTTTTCCTTCGTCCACACATTGGTGCAAACGCTGGCGCCAGCATTGGCCAAAACTTATATGACTAGCTCATACACTGGAACAAACATTCTGTAGAATTCGTATAGTGAACATAAACACGTCCTACACACAGATGGCGGTCGGTGCATTTGATGTTTCGAGCGTTCCTGATACGTTTCGAAAAACTCAAATTGGGAATAAACATGACGCCACGAATGAACGAACGCCAAAGATAGAGAAGAAAAAAACTTTGGACCAATATGTCTTCGGCCTGTCGATATTGGCGTAATAATAGTAACCAGAAACTTTTTCAGATGATTCATTCACCTTCATTGACGTTTTCTTTGTTAAGTGCTATTCAGATATACGGATCCTGATAACATTTCACAGTGGTACAAGACTGACAACTTGACTGAAATATTCAAAAAAGTGAAACGGTACACTTCAAAAAAAGAAAAAATAGTATGTCTTATAAATACGACATCAGTGACTTACGATGTGAATGAGTTAGCTCTTACGAATACCAGAGCGTACCAATTTCTGGGTCTATGAAACGAAATGATCATAATGGTTCAGCTATAGATAAAACAAGTGCCATATTTCGGTTTTGACGTGATGTTGAGAAAATGCAAACAGTTACAAAAGGAGTTTGCTTACAAAACATTCGTGGGACTTATCCAAGAATAATAATCAAACTCTGAGACCGTCGTGTCTGTCTGTCTACTTGCACACGCTAATATCGAAATCTACCAGGCAAACTATCACTGCGTTCTCCCAGGTAACCTGAGCGTAGCCTGGACAAAGTTCAGGCTTTATTTCAACACAATCCGATTACGAAGAAAAATGTATCGTAATTTAGTTTTAGGAGACTGCAGCTTATTGCTTCAGGTATTCAGTTGAGTGACGGTATAGTACACCAAAGAATCGATAGAGGGCACTATTCGCTGGTTTATCTCTGTGAAAGAAGTGTTTTTCGATATTTATGGCAGTTACGGAAATAACACCGCTATTTTATCAAAATATGGTTCAAATGGCTCTGAGCACTATGCGACTTAACTTCTGAGGTCATTAGTCGCCTAGAACGTACAACTAATTAAACCTAACTAACCTAAGGACATCACACACATCCATGCCCGAAGCAGGATTCGAACCAGCGACCGTAGCGGTCGCTCGGCTACAGACTGTAGCGCCTAGAACCGCACGGCCACTCTGGCGGGCGCTATTTTATCTTCACGAATACAAACTTATACTGAATTTACTTGCGTGGGAGATACGGATTTATTGATTTCGTTTTGTGTATTAAAACTTGAACTAAACTGCTTTGCTTCTGTAGAATGATTTCATATTACTCTCTGTTTCGTCGAAATGTCGACAAGCAACAGTGTCTTACCAACAACGTGGCTGTGGCGTTTATTCCACATACCTGCCCAAGTTTGCTTCATTTTGGTGCTATGTTTTAATGCACAGCGTAAGAATATTTTGTTACGGCAGGGTGGTGAGAACGTAGAACCACAAAGCAGACTCATCGAACTACGAGCCAGCAGGTCACATAACGTGACAACGTCCGGGCGAGGTGGAGCCATATTGTACTGAAGCCGAGAGACAGACAGTGGGGGGATTCATCTACCACGCTGGACACCAAGAAGCGAATGTTCTATTATTTATAGTTACTGTTTGAATATTAATATAAATATCCAGCCGTAGTGATGACGTTACTTACTCCGAGAACTGGTTACAATAATTTCAGTATCACTCAATTCATCAGGAAATGCTAATTACGAATTTTAGTTACTGTCAGTGCTTATCGATGGAAAGGATGGCCCAAGCACGAGTGCGACCTGGAAGTGCTGGGAACAAACTGTTAAGGTAACTCACTAGCCAGTCTACGATCGAATTTCGAGGTGACAACTCGCGAACTAGTGTGTGTAGCACAACTCCGCTTAGAGACAGAATTAACTGTCTGAGTTGCCTCGGAAAACAAATTTGCGAAAAATCATGTCGATTAGAAGACTGTGTGAAGCATTTTTGTAACTTTTGCGATGCTGGGTACTAATGCTTAATGGCAGAAAACCTTGTTACGAATGACAATGACAGACTCGCTCTAGAAATCATTTCATTAATTTTGAGATGGGTGAAATAAAAACACAATTAGTTGGCTTCCTAACATTTTACGATTCTTATTACGCATACGACGTTTAAACTTGCCCCTTGTCACATTATAATCCATTGTTTATGGCACAAGCGTTACCAACCAACTGGGTCAAAATCTGCGAGGCGCGAGGTAAGCAAATTGGCTACATGTCAGTTACGACACGTAGGGGGCGGATTCTCTAGATTTTCGTCTCTAAATCACATGTAACATCACTGTACGACCCCGTGTACATATTGTGACATATGTCTGCTGTGATAGTGTTACAGGACCAACGTTCGTACCGACGTTACTTCAGCGGTCCACACGTTGGACAAACACTGTTGGTGTCAACGTTGGCCCCAGTGTGGGGATCCAGTCTTACAGTAGTTCCCTGTCTAGATAAGTGCCTCTATCCGAATTCCTGAAGATGGGAAGTGAAGAATATAATCTGGTTTCATCTTCAAAACGTTCACTCGTTCTTCCAGATCTCTGACGAAATCATAACTTTTACCGAGTGTGGTGGGATTAACCCATCTTATTTGTCAAGTGGTGTCATGAGTTTAAAGCTGGCAGAATGAATGTTCATAATGAACAAATGTGTGGAAGTACATCCATTAAGACTGATGAGATGGTCAACAAGATGGATGGAATGATTCGCGGGGACTGTCGATTGCCTTTGGTTGAGTTTCGCAAAATCAATCAACGCTGTGTCGGCATAGTTTCTCCCTATCAACGAAAAAATTCAAAACCACTGTTTCGGCGTGAAAAGTCGTGGCACCTGCCTTTTTGGGACTGCAAAGAAATTCTCTTTTCTGAGTTTATGCCCTAGGGGGATATAATGTGAAACCCAAAGAAAACTGCGGAGGGCGATACAGGACGATAGAGAGGGAGTGTTAACGGAGGCGTGTGCTTGTTGGAAGACATAGTCAACGTCACAAAGCAACCCTTATATTCTATCGGTTGCGATATCGTCAACCATCCCGCTCACAGCCATTATCTGGCACTTTCAGAAATTTCTTTTCACCTCTCTGAAGTTATTTATCGGTACAAAAACAATGAGATCGAGACATACTTCAAAAATGAGCCAAATGGGCTGATAGAGACTTTTTTGACGCAGGGAGTGCTTGATTTGTAAATAAAGAGGTTCTGGTACTGTGACCTTCCGGGGGTAGGGTTGAATATAGACGTCTTAAAACCTTATTTTAACCCTTTTTTGTCAGAGCACTGGACGAAGTCATCGAAAGGCTCATCCCCCGGATCGCAATGTGCATTGAGAACTGAAGCGACTACGTCAAAAAATATTGTTCAATTGTGGCGAAGTAAGCGCTATATCATTTGAGAGATACAGAGGTGAGCGAGTGTGCCAGGACTTATCCCAGTTCACTGCTATTAGCGCCACGTCACCACCACGCGTCAATGCACAGCGCACAAGTATTACATCATAGTCTGCGAATGAACTTAAAAATTAAAGTTGCTTTTCCAAACTTTGTCAGCTTGTGCTCTAGAATACTAAGGTTCAAATTGTCAAATCTCAGATTGATCAGATGAATATCTTTCCCTAAATACATGGTTCTAAGAAAAAACTAAATGGCGCTAAATAATGTGCAGATGTATGTCAAAATTAACTGCTACACGTCTCAGTGTGATCAATGCAATATTTTGGACAGAATCCACGTTTTTAAGAGATACTGAAGGCGCTGAAGATGAGACAGAAATATGAAAAATTTTATGAAGCTTCAGTTCAACATAAAAATAGTGACTACGTGACCCCATTGAGGTACGTCTACTAGTTTTCGAGCAATTTACTGAAAACTAAATTTGGAACAAAAACGTCCTTATTTGTAATAGATTAAGTATCTGTTATATTAATGCTAGAAAGTTTTGATTACAGCACGAGAAGAAACCTGTTAGATAATAGAGCTATAATAAATTACAAGGCCTGGATGTAAACAATAAAAAATAAAAGGTCTCTTAAAGTTGTCGTTCATAAGTCACGTTCTACTGTTAGTTCCTTTCTAAAATTTCTAAACGAAAAAAATTGTCTGTAGGAGAACTAAGTCTTTTTTCTGGCATTTTAACCAACTAAAATATATTCAGACAAAAATTACGAAGAATCAAAATTGACTCATGGCATTGTTATAAAACATTAGGTGTCTGAGAAAGCGGTCATTTAGAGGCTACTACCGGGGCCATAGAGAGGATGACAGCAGGCGTCCCCTTGTATATAAATACGGCCCGAGAGACAAGACTTTACTTCACTTCGCTCCCAGCTACCCTGTGGTCCGCGTCAAACGCCGGCGTACGTGCTGCTCGGATGACGTCACAGACAGACAGCAACTAAACTCATATTTTCGGTACAAATAGGAAGTGAAATAGCGAAGGGGTGTACACCATCCTGGATCGCTTGGATTTCACGGAAATAACTGATAGCGTGCCGCCCGAGATGTTAAAAGATACGCGTGGCAAGTGCTGATACTTGTTCTCCCCTTTCATAGCGAGCAGTTATTTTGACTATCAGACGTCTGGGCGAAAGACCATTTAATGGGAACTTTCTGCGGAGATCTCCTCTAAACTGCTCATAGTTCTGTTTAGGATAGAGAGATTTATTATTACTATTAACATCACAAATATTATGACGTTCTCGTTGTGAAAATTTGTCAAATATCTCTATCAATTAGAACTCAAAATCTTCATTTATAATCACAGTTCCTGAGCCCACTGAGTAAACAGAGAAAAAAAAACCATTTCTTTCAGTGGACTGGACAAGAATGTGGACTTTCAGACCGTAAACTATGGTCAGCATGTTCTCCATCGCTTACTGGCTGACCACAGAAATAGTTTACAGGCTCTCGTAAAAGACGGCGAACAATACTCGGTTATTTCCTATGATTTATGAAATATTATTATTGTTGTTAACCCGGTGCCCCAAACGAAGTAAATATGTGTTTCTAAATTTTTCATACATATATCGCCTTTATGTGTTTTTAAACAATTGACAACTCGTACGTTCTGGAGGTACCCTCTACACAACTTACTTGAAAGGCAGCTTATACGTAATATATTCACCTGTTCAGCCAACGAAAAGAAAACTGTGCTTCTCTTGTTGCGGTATTAAATCAGCTGTAAAACTAAGATTTACGACAAATCAAGTAGTTTTCCTCTGTTCTCAGATCAGTTACGCTTCATATTTAACTAATAATTTTTAAGCCTATCTTAGTTGTATGTCAATACCTCTGGAAATACGACACGATTTTCGCATTTTTACAAGAATAACCTTTGATACTTAGCTGGTCAACTGCATCCTACATAATTCAAATCCGTTTTGATTATTTGATGTTATGAGTGTCCATGTTTATTTGTAATAGTACAAAATGCGTACTAAACATCACTTAAGACTGTTATAGGGGACTTAAAAAGACATTTGTAATACAATCTTAATGTTGCAATGACTTCCAAGAGTATCATCAGTAGCCTACATGGTGGTACCGTTACTATAAAAAGGGGCTGGCCGATGGTTAATGCCAATATTGTAAAGTAATCATCAGCATAACTGGAGGCTCCGCGGGTAACTTAAAGAGGCATCTCATAAAGAGAGATATTAGAGAGCCGCTGGAGAGGACGATTTTGGTCTCCTCTTCAGTAATCAAGATACGCAGGAACGAGCTCTGTACTTTAACTCAAACTTCTCGACGACCCACCCTTGCTTCTTCTACCGTCGTGTCACTTGCTTCATCTAACGGAAACGAAAATACGGAATCTTTCGTGGAGTTGATTCATGTATCGCTGAGAAATTTGATTCTTAAAAGACAAAAATCGCGGCACCCAGCCCTGGGTGATACTGCTGACCTTGATGCAAAGGATTTTAAACCTTTTGATGAATGATGAATGAAACCTTTTGAGGTTGGTGGGAAGCACTAACAGATGTGCTCCTGCATTATATCTTTGCAGGTGCTAGACTTCCAAGTTGGTCCCACCTACGACGGAAGATCTGGACTACACTGGACAGAATCAGAATGGATCATGGTTGGTGCAGAGACGCTCTGCACAAGTGGAAAAAGCTGCCTAATCCAATCTGTGACTATGGAGCTCAACACCAAACCTTCCATCACATTGTCAGTGACTGCAAGATTCGATCATGTCATGATGATAAAGAGGCCTCCCGTTCTCAACTCCGGAAGCTTTGTGCTGGATTGAAGGACTGGATATTCACTTGTGAAGCACAATTTTCTCGTATAACTGATGCGTATGTACTATCCACACGCTAAATAAATAATTAATGAGGAATCCGATGAGTAGCTCACATGCAACTGATTCCTTTGAATCCGTTTCTATAGGAATAGTACAGTTCTTTCAGACAAATCAACATTATTAAGCTCTTTCCAATTTCTAAAAGTAAAGGAATCAATTTTCATTTATTGTAAATCATTCGTGTAACGTGAAATCCCCATAGTATTTTGGAAGGAATGGAATTCAGGTATTTTGTTTTATGGCTCTGCTCCAAGTGGATAAACGCTTTTAACCATTTCGTTAGAACAACTATCCAATCAGTTCTACAATAATTTGCAAGATAAACTGAAATCTACGACAACGGTCGCTTTAACGGCTGATTGGTGCACTTCCCTAATTGACCAAAGTTTTGCTGCTGTTAAGTCGCACTGTCTTGATCGGAACACGAAGCTTCATTCGAGTGTATTTGATTGCCTGCTGTCTGGAATTTTTCCCACGGAACGTAGCTAAGCGTTATGTAGCTGACTTTCTAAATCAAGGCATTGCTGATTTGGCAACACTTGACTAAATAGTGGTAGTTGTAATAAGTTGTAACTCACAATGCAGCGAACTTTGTTAATGGTAACGAAACTTGTAAGCAAACACACATACCTTGTTATGCCCTATCCATCTAACTGCAATCAGGTATAAACTCAGTTGAGTATGTAGTCGAAAAAAATAATAAACCTCTCGTTCGGAATTCATTTGCACTGAATAAAATGAAAGAAACGCAGACTCGAATGAGTTTGCCAATATTAAAATTAAATGAAGAATTCAGGACTCGTTGGATTTCGCCAACGTTTTTGGGTACAAAGAACTCATATTTTCCACTTGAGCTGTTCTCAGAAGCGACGAAAATAAATTGACGCCAGGTGAGTGGGAAATCATTGAATGTATGATAAAACTGTTTAAAGTCTGTTATGAAATGCTGGCCGCGGTGCCCGGTCGGTACAAGGGGCTTCAGTCCGGAACCGCGCTGCTGCTACGGTCGCAGGTTCGAATCCTGCCTCGGGTATGGATGTGTGCGATTTCCTCAGGTTACTTAGGTTTAAGTAGGTCTACGTCTAGGCGACTGATGACCTCAGATGTTACGTCACATAGTGCTTGGAGCCATTTGAACCCATTTGTTATGTAATAACTATAGAGGTGAGAGTTAAGCAAATTCTCACTTTACAAAAGATGATGATTTGAACGTTTAAAAACACGAAAGTGTTGCCCCTGATAGTAGTTGGAATGCCTGACAAGACGATAGAAGCTGGCGAGGAGTGTCTTACTAATATGACTTATACTGCTGACAACGTAACATCGCTTGATTCACCTTTAAACAAGAAAACAGGCTCAAAATAGGCAAAACGATATATGTGCAGGTGTATGATGGATTCGTGGATAAGGGTACATAGTTATTAGAACGACGAAAGGATAATGAACTTCTTGTACCAACTTTCCTTTAAAGTGCTCATGATTATTTCTCACGATAGTAAATTTTAGTTTATGTGAAATTCTTTTGCACTGAACTGAGTGCATGTCTGATATTTACCTAAATAGTTGAATTTGTAAAAGACTATTTCATTACCTCTGTATACTTATTCTTTATTGCACACAGAGGTGAAAAATCATGGGATAGCGTACATTTACAGATGGTGGTACGATCCCGTACATGAAGTATAAGAGGAAAGTGCATTGGTGGAGCTGTTATTTTTACTCAGGTGAATCAGTGAAGAGGTTCGCGACGTGAACATGGCCGCACAATGGGAAACAACAGAGTGTGAATTCGGAATGGTAGTTATAGCTAGACGCATGGGACATTCCGTTTCGGAAATCATTAGCGAATTCAATATTCCGAGATCCACAGTGTCAAGAATATGTCGAGAATACCAAATTTCAGGCATTAGGGGAAGGGTGGGCATAGTGGCCACTGGCTCTTAGTGCACTGTACGGTGCTGCCACACAGCGGCGGACGTGTCAGCTATTCCATTGGTGAGCCATCTCAGATGTATTGCAGGTCGAAGCTGTTCTGATCACTTGTTTAAAAGTTATTGAATATTTTCGTGGTTTTCAATGTTCTGATGTAAGGTAAGTGTGTTTAATTATTATAACTGAACTTCCATTCATTATACAGGCAACTGATAGTAACATCTTAAAATAGTTGTATTTAGGCTGCAAAATGATGTGTCTGTGTAGCTCGTTGCTCGATTCGTTTAGCCGGTAGTGCGGCATTTGTGTAATGACGGCGAAGAGGGCAAAGTAACCACGTCTGTAGCCACTATGCCCGACATAAAGTAAAATATGTTTTCATTGAAAAAATAATAGTATTGTATGTTGTTTACAAAACTATTAGGTGTTTCAAACCGCCAACCCTGCCCAATGCCTCACTGCAGGACTTCATGATTTAATCAGTATCTCCAAGACCAATAGGTCCTACACTTCTGCTGTAAGCCCACATGATATTGTTCCAATCCCTAAAGCAAATATTATCAAACGAGAAAATAAACGAAGAAAAGGAACAGCTACAGTTTGACCTCAATCCCTTTCAAGATTGAACTAGTAGCCGCAAAAGCAGAAAAACAGGAAAAGGAAAGACTTAAGAAAATAAAGCTGGAGCTGAAAAAAGAAATACAGAGTAAGAAGAGGAATGAAGGAAGCAAAGAAGAAGTTAAAGGAAAGCAGAAAACGAAATCAAAATCAGCGAAGCTTGCTTTGTTTAGTGACTTGGACAGCGACAGAGTGATACTGATTGCTTTTTGTGCAGGGACTTATATTCCTTATCATGGCCACTTTGCCCACTCTTCCTCTCACCACTGACAATGCAGTGGCTGACGGCCTTCACTTAACGACCGAGAGCAGCGGCGTTTGCGAATCGTTGTCAGTGCTAACAGACAAGCAATAGTGCGTGAAAAAACCACAGAAATCAATGTGGAATGTGATTCGAACACATCTGTCAGGACAACGCGTTGATGGTCTATAGCAGCAGACGACCGACGCAAGCGCCTTCTCTAGCAGCACGATATCGCTTGCAGCGCCTCTCCTGGGCTCGTGATCATATTGGTTTGACCCTAGATGACAGGTACATCGTGGCTGCTCAGATGAGTCCCGATTTCCGTTGGTAATAGCTGTGGTAGCTTTCGACTGGGGCGCAGATCCCACGAAGCCATTGATCCAAGTTGTCAACAAGGCACTGTGCAAGCTGGTGATGGCTCCATAATGGTATGGGCTGCGTTTAAATGGAATGGACTGGGTCCTCTGGTCAACCTGAATCTCTTGGAGACCATTTGCAACAATACATGGACTTCATGTTCCCAAGCAACGATGGTATTTTTATGAATGACTATGAGCCATGTCACTGGACCACAACTGTTTGCGACTGGTTTGAAGAACACTCAGGACAGTTCGAGCGTCGCCGGACATGTCCACTGAACACTTGTGGTACATAATCAGGAAGTGATTCGTTTTAAAATATCTTGCACCGACAAGACCTTCGCAGTTATGGACGTCTACTAAGAAAGCATGGCTCGTTGTTTCTGCAGGGAACTTCCAAAGATTTGTTGAGTCCGTATCACGTCGAATTGAGGCACAACGTGTGACAAAAGGAGGTTCGACACGATATGAGGAAGAATCCCATGACTTTTGTCACGTCAGTGTAATGTAGTTCTTGTAACGAGAAGCTTCCATTAGACTCATGTTATGAAATTCCCTTTTTTTAATTAATTTTGACTTTTGAACATATACAGCATTGCACAACGAAATTGAAAAAAAGGGAACAACGAACAAATAGAAACCAATAGGACTAAAAATAGATCGGTTAAAACAGCAATGTGAAACTACGCGTTTTGATTCATTTCCAGTTTACGAGCAACTGTCGACTGCACGTCTTCATGGCCTGCTGCACACTAGCTGACGAAGTAGCGCTTTTTCGTGGTCACTGTCAGCATTATTTCATTCGAGCTCTACTTTCAAATGTTGCAAAGTTTTGACGACATCATCTGACAAGAGATGCCCAGTAGCAAACCGAAGCCAGTCGGCGACTTCACTGTGTACCTGTGAGCATTCGGAGGTGAGTCATAAAGAGCCAGCAGTTTCGGCGCTGGACGTTAGAGTTCGTCGTGCCGTGCATTTAAGCCCCAGCCGCTGCTTGATATCCGTTTGACCTATGGCAGCGCCATCTGGCGGGCCAACCAGATCGCCATCTGGTTTCCCCCTTCCAGCTAGACGAGTTTCGTTCTTTGTAGTTTTTTAGTTTGATGCTAATTTCGTGAGATATTTGGCCTGGTCATTATCAATAGACCACCCTGTATAGTGTCCCAAATTTCTCCCAAGGACTTACCATCCTGGTTCCATTTCATAATGTTTTATAAAATTCCGCCCAGTCATTTAACCGATGTGGTTGTGTGAAACAGTACACTACTAATACTGTATTCAGAAGTTACGGGCTTTTTTCCGTACTCATCTGCGTCAACTTACATTTCTCTACATTGTGAACAAACTGTCATTCATCACACCACCTAGAGATTTTGTCTAATCATCTCACATTCACCTACAGTCAATCAACGACGACACTTTCGCGTACACCACAGCGTCGTAAGCTAAGAACCGCAGACAGCTGCACACCCTGCACGTAAGAGAATAAGGGCGGTCTTATCACTCTTCCCTGGGGCGCCCCCGATGATACCCTTGTCTCTGATGCGCCCTCACAGTTGAAGAGAGGAAGAAAGCAAGACTGGCTTTAACATTCAGTCGACATCGAGGTAATCAGAGACTGAGACTGAGCACGAAATCTGCTGGGGAAGATAATCGGCCGTGCTGTTTTAGAGGAACCATACCCGCATATGCATGGAGCGATTTAGGTGAATCACGGAAAATACAAACGAGAAGGCCGGACGCGGGTTTCAACCGTCGTCCTCCCGAATTCGAGTCTTGCATGCTAAACGCATGTACTGGGTTGTATTTTTTAAGAAGTATTCGAACCACTGACATATCTGGCAACCAATACAGTATTCAGGTATCGCAGCTAACAGTCTGCGGTGGGACACTGCGTTACACGTTTTTCGGAGATCTAGGAATGTTGACGCTGCTTCTTACCCTTCACCTACAGTTAGTAGGAAATTATGTGAGAAATGGGCAATCTGAGTTTCGGCCTAGCGCTGCTTAGAATCGTGAAGGTTTGCAGACAAGAGAGTTTCCGTCTCAATCTAATTTTCTGTTAGCACTGGGAAAATGTTCGAGAATTCCCGCGTGCCGGCCGGTCGCGCGCAGCTGTGACTCCTGCAATGCTAGAAGGTGCAGATACTCCCATAGTATGGGACAGACGGATCACAATCAAACAACTTAGTGCTCAACTGTACGTGTCTGTTGTTAGTGCTGACACACTCGTTCACGAGTTGGGGTACTCAAAGGTGTGTGGAAGCTGGGTTCTTCGCAAGCTGACAAGAGACCCTAAAGACCAACGAAGGACTACCTGTGCGGAAATGCTTGGGGCTACGAGGCTGATTGTGACTATTTTTTGTCGAACATCGCCACAGGCGTTGATGTATTGGTGTGTCATTTCGACTTGGAAGCAAAGCGCCACAGAGTCCTCCAACGAAGACAAATTAGAAGTCTCATCCTAACGCAGTAAAGTCATGACGACGACCTTCCGGCCCACGGAAAGAGGTTGTTCTGTTTGATGTATTCCCTCATGGTGCAACGATCCACTATGGAGTGTAATGTGCTGCTATCAGGAAGCTGAAGAAAACGACTTCAGCGTGTTCGTCGCTACAAATTTACAAACGAATTTCTCCTTCCAGAATGAAATTTTCACTTTGCAGCTGAGTGTACACCGATATGAAACTTCCTGTGTGCCGGACCGAGACTCGAACTTATGACCTTTTCCTTTCGCGGACAACTTCTCCTTTATGACAACGCAAAATCTCATACAAGTTTGGGCACCCGACAGGAACTCACAAATCTTCATTGTTCCTCCTCACCCACAGCCCAGTTGTCGCACCTTTCACCTTATATCTGTTTGGCCCAGTGAAGGATTTACAGGGCTGGAAGGGGTACCTGAATGATGGGTACGTCTGCAATGCAGCAAGACGTTGGCTCCGTCATCGGTCAATAGAGTGGTACCACGCGGGCGTGCAGACTCTCCCAGTAAGGCCGTCGCATTGAACGGACATTGTATTAAAAAATTGGACGTTATACCAAAAAGAGCGAGGAACGACACGGCGTATTGAAATCCCGAGTAAAACCAACCTATCTTTAGAAACAAAATGTGTTGCGTTACTTATCAAATGCGCCTTGTAGGTTTAAAGGTAGGAAAATTAAGGTAGAATGCACCACCTGACGGCTTTGCTAAATGGGGAAGCTGCGGTTAAAAACAAGGAAACTTGGTTGTAATAGTGTAGCGAGCGCCCAAAAGAACAAAACTAGACATTTTGTAGCATTAGAAGATATGTCGTTAAGTGGCTTTTGAAGCTAGACACGTTATTCAGTGCGTTGATATAAGGACGGAGATAATTACAGAGTGGAATACCTGTTACTAAAAACTGGTTTCGAGAATGTGGCTTAGTGCTGGAGTAGATCAGAAACCATTTTTCCTCTTATGGGAACAAGTGTTTCTGCTGTGTTACTCAGAGAAGAGAGTTAAGGCCGAAGAGAGTACGTTGTAAGCTGTTAAGGTGGTAGCAGAGACTGAATGCGTGGAAATCTCTATGCTTTTCTGCACGTAGAAGGGATCGCACCATCCGAGGAGTACCTCATGGAGGAGGCAAAAATTCCAAGGAGAAAAGATTAGTGGCAGTAACGGGTACACATTCACTGCGATCAGTGTAACATTTATCTGTAGAAATTATTTATCGCATCTTCTTAGAAAGCAGTGGGTCAAGATATCAAGAAACCCATTCCGTAAAGTGAAACGGTGCGAGACCGATTTAACTTCCTGTGTAACGTTTTTCGCACCCATTAGATACACGAAATATTCTATTAAATAACTTTCATTTTATGTCCGCCACAAAAGAGTATTTCGTTTCGAACAGATAATCAAAAGCAGTTCGTATAGGATAGTCAGAAATTTACTGTCGGAGATAATGGTAGACAGTGAATTACGTAAGCATGTGATGTAAAATTTGGAAAAGGCTGCACAACACAAAAATTGGTGTGTAAATAAAGGCTATAACACAAAATAAACTACATAAAACGGATAAGACCGCAAAGCGAGTCTCTCCTATCGTTTTAACTGTATGTGTATATGCGAAGTACTTAAGAAACGGAAAAATAAAACTCTTAATACTACAAATCTGTGAGGAAACTGTAATTGTTTGTCATTGTCTGTAGACGTAGCGGTGGCTACAAGGAAAGACGATCTTACAAAAAGTAATGCAAAAAATAATATGCCTTCCTATATCTTTGAGAAGGTTGTGGTAAATATTAAAGAAAATTCAAATTTCTTGAACAAGTTCTCTAAATTTTAAGGAAGTCAGTGATATTGTATATCTTACATAGGTAATATATAAAAAGGGAGCTGGTAAAGAGGTAAGTGAAATCAGGCCAATGAACTTTACAGTTTTCGACTTAGGGGTTTCAGTCTTTCGACACTACTTGCGCGTGCAGAGGCTGTTACACTGGTTAGTTCATAAGCAAAGTCTCAGAAAACTGTGCAGAACATCGATGGCACGTTAAATAGCCATATTACGACAAATTAGCCTTTCCAGAGCACAGCCTCGCCAGCAAGAGTAACTTATGTTTAATGAGACAAACCTCGTATCCCACATATCTAACTACCTGAGTTCTGCCATAGAGAAAGCCGTTGGGACTGATTGTGCAACAAAACCGTTATCTAGAACAGAAATTGTAGATTAGCAGCCACTTCTTTCTCAGGAACAAAGACAAATATTTTCGAACGATATCATGCAACACTAGCGCAAATAGAAAACCGAGATAATTTTTAGTAGGGTGTATCTGTTGATTACAGACTTATATGACTGCAGATACGTCTCCTGGCAAGCCAAACTACTGGACAACTACCGAGGAATACTAAATTTGTGTGTGCCTGCTGGAGTGGCCGAGCGGACCTAGGCACTTCAGCCTGGAACCGCGCGACCGCTACGGTCACAGGTTGGAATCCTGCTTTGGGCATGGATGTGTGTGATGTCCTTAGGTTACTTAAGTTTAAATAGTTCTAAGTTCTAGGTGAGTGATGGCCTCAGATGTTAAGTCCCCTGGTGCTCATAGCTATTTGAACCATTTGAACTAAATTTGTGTACTACTGAATGCTTATTATTTAATAAGAAATGTGAAATTTGGGAAATGGAGAAAGAAAATATTCCGAGAAATTTTGATAACTTAAAAGAGAGTTTAGGCTCGGAAAGCAGAGTTTATTGTGTACAGCAGGAAATTCTGCAGCGAAGTGTAGCCACTAGGAAACGAAGGTTGATCCTACGTGAACATGAGGCTACAGTTACACAAGACGGGGTCTTAGGATATAAAATGTTCCTAATACAATGTCACGGAACATCTTGCAGGCCGCAGTAGACAGTGATTGTAGAAATGTCGCCCGAGGAAGTAGTTATTAGTGCTGGGCATGTACTTATTTCAGGTAGATTAGCGAAACGTAGAATTAGAACACCATTGGGGAACTCTGTATACTTCAAAATAAGACAAGTACTTAAGCAGGGAAGTATTCTATCTCCTGCACTTTTTAATGTTGTGATGAATGGAATGAATAGGACAGTTAAAGATATAGTAAAAGAAAAAGGCAAAAAGATGATTTTTGCAGATGATATGGTAATATGGGGTGATGAAGAGATAGATGTACTGTTACAGCTTGATGCGTGGAAGGAAATAATGAAAAGGTATGGATTAAAAATAAATAAATATAAGAGTCAAGTAAGGGTATTTGGAAGAGAGAAAGGGATCAACGGGAATATTACCTTGGATGGAGAACCCCTCTCAGTGGTAGAAAGTTTCACTTATTTCGGGAGTGAAATACACTCCTGGAAATTGAAATAAGAACACCGTGAATTCATTGTCCCAGGAAGGGGAAACGTTATTGACACATTCCTGGGGTCAGATAGATCACATGATCACACTGACAGAACCACAGGCACATAGACACAGGCAACAGAGCATGCACAATGTCGGCACTAGTACAGTGTATATCCACCTTTCGCAGCAATGCAGGCTGCTACTCTCCCATGGAGACGATCGTAGAGATGCTGGATGTAGTCCTGTGGAACGGCTTGCCATGCCATTTCCACCTGGCTCCTCAGTTGGACCAGCGTTCGTGCTGGACGTGCAGACCACGTAAGACGACGCTTCATCCAGTCCCAAACATGCTCAATGGGGGACAGATCCGGAGATCTTGCTGGCCAGGGTAGTTGACTTACACCTTCTAGAGCACGTTGGGTGGCATGGGATACATGCGGACGTGCATTGTCCTGTTGGAACAGCAAGTTCCCTTGCCGGTCTAGGAATGGTAGAAAGATGGGTTCGATGACGGTTTGGATGTATCATGCACTATTCAGTGTCCCCTCGACGAACACCAGACGTGTACGGCCAGTGTAGGAGATCGCTCCCCACACCATGATGCCGGGTGTTGGCCCTGTGTGCCTCGGTCGTATGCAGTCCTGATTGTGGCGCTCACCTGCACGGCGCCAAACACGCATACGACCATCATTGGCACCAAGGCAGAAGCGACTCTCATCGCTGAAGACGACACGTCTCCATTCGTCCCTTCATTCACGCCTGTCGCGACACCACTGGAGGCAGGCTGCACGATGTTGGGGCGTGAGCGGAAGACGGCCTAACGGTGTGCGGGACCGTAGCCCAGCTTCATGGAGACGGTTGCGAATGGTCCTCGCTGATACCCCAGGAGCAACAGTGTCCCTAATTTGCTGGGAAGTGGCGGTGAATTCCCCTACGGCACTGCGTAGGTTCCTACGGTCTTGGCGTGCATCCGTGCGTCGCTGCGGTCCGGTCCCAGGTCGACGGGCACGTGCACCTTCCGCCGACCACTGGCGACAACATCGATGTACTGTGGAGACCTCACGCCCCACGTGTTGAGCAATTCGGCGGTACGTCCACCCGGCCTCCCGCATGCCCACTATACGCCCTCGCTCAAAGTCCGTCAACTGCACATACGGTTCACGTTCACGCTGTCGCGGCATGCTACCAGTGTTAAAGACTGCGATGGAGCTCCGTATGCCACGGCAAACTGGCTGACACTGACGGCGGCGGTGCACAAATGCTGCGCAGCTAGCGCCATTCGACGGCCAACACCGCGGTTCCTGGTGTGTCCGCTGTGCCGTGCGTGTGATCATTACTTGTACAGCCCTCTCGCAGTGTCCGGAGCAAGTATGGTGGGTCTGACACACCGGTGTCAATGTGTTCTTTTTTCCATTTCCAGGAGTGTATCTAGGGACGGAAGAGTAACTAACGAAATTAATAGGAGGTTACAGAAGGGATGCAATTTCTACCAAACAATAAACCACCTGATTTGGAATAATGAAGTTTCAGAAAGAGCAAAACTCCTTATATATGAGAATTATTACATCCCTATAGTCACCTATGGTGGAGAAATATGGACAATGACAGAAAGGGACTGGAGCAGACTGCAAGCAGGAGAAATGAAATTTCTCAGAGCACTTAAGGGAAAAACAAGAGAGGACAGAGTAAGGAATGTATAGATTAGAAAGGACCTTAAACAAGAAAGTATGAGAGAAGAAGTTGAAAGAAAGAGATTAAGATGGTATGGGCATGTTATGAGGATGCATGGGCAGAGACTCCCCAAAATTATGGAAGAACTAAAGATGGATGGGAAAAGACCTAGAGGGCGCCCAAGAACACTGTGGGAAATGGGAGTGAGAATATCTGCAGAACGGTGTGACCTGGTAGCAAGTGGAGGAAGAAAAGTGGTGGGAGGACCGAGCCAAATGGAGAGGACTCGTCAGCACCCAGACCCGGCAGTAGCTGGAGCGGGATTCGGATATAGATAGATTGATAGCGCAACGTGAACGGAAGCGACTTTTAAGGTGATACGTCCTGTTCCACGAATTGATTTATGTTTTTAAATATTTTAGCAATAACAAATATTTTATAATGTGCTATTTTTATTCACTTGACATTTTGTGCGTGAGGTCAGCGCAAAATGAACATGTTTCACAATAAAAGATTTCAAGAGCTGTAGATGACAGCATAGTCTATTGAAACCGGTTGTCGTAAATTTTAAAAAAATATCTTGTGCGAACTAGGTTTCTGAGTGATTTTTATCGATTGAACAGATCGCCCTTAAGCTCTCGCAAAATGATAAAATTCAAGGAAGGTTTGTCGTAGCATTCGCAATTGTCTGAAAAACCGCTCTGCACGATGTTTTAGCTGGTGGCTCGAGGAAGTATCAGTAGTTCGAAAGTACTGCACAAAAAGTGTTCTGTCTGTAGCTTTTCTTCCTTCTCCTTGCAAGTATTGGCATTATGGTTTTCGCTTCACATTACTGCAAGTAATCGACACAACTAGTGAACGCGTAACCGTCAACTCCGTCCACAGGCCCTCGCGGTCCTTTAGGTACAGAGCAACCTCAGCGTCGTTCTGTGTGTCATGGCGTCGTGAGATGCAGTATGGAGGGACGTGGTGGGTCAGAACACTGTTCTGCCCGGCTATATTATACAATATGATTTTTACTGTTAGTGTCTACATTCGTTCGACATTTGCTGTCATCCGTACTGGTAAGGGTTCCAAACGGAGGAACAGTTCTTTTTCTACGCTGTCAAGTAGCTCCTCAGTCGGCTTCACAAGGTCTAATTTCCCCTTTGCAGCCCTCCCACCATGGAAAAATGCCTCGCAGTACCGGGAGTCGAACAAGGAGTCCTCAGCACGACAGTTAGACGCGCTTACCACTTAGCTACCGGCGAAAACAGAGACGTGAACAACTGTAGGGTAAGCAATCACGGTGAACAGCGAGAATGCAGGAATGCAGGAAAATGAACTCGTCTTCTCACTATCCTAAGTCTCCCAGACTACTTTGAGCAATAGTTGGTCTGTTCGCTAGCGTGAGGAATTTCGTGTCTCTGTTCTTAGGCAACTGTATCTACTAACTCTCAACAAAGCTTACTAGAATATAACTTACCAACATACATTCTGTGAGTTTCACTTTTACAGTTTTGTATGGGGTATACTCATACACTGTGATCTTGACAGGTCGTATCCGTATTCGTTCGACGTCTGCTGTCATACGTAAAGGTAAAGCCTCCAAACGGTGAAACTGTGCATTGTCGAGTACGCGGTTTCTTTGCACACATACCGCACTTTCCCAGTTTTCTCACAAATACTCTAAGCCTAAGCTATGAACGTATAAACGAGACAAAATCAAGGTAGAGTAAGTATTTATTAGAAATTTGCTGTATTAGCAAAGGGACTGATAGAAATGGAAGTGATCATGTAGCATTATTGTAAAAGAACCAGGTGCTAAGGTTTCCAGGTCGAAAAATAAAAATAAAAAAATCGGACTTGGCGTTTCATTTAGCCGGACATTTTAACCTAAAAGTCAGAAAACCTATATCAGACAGAAATAGAGTTATATATGAGGTGTCTGTTCATTCAGAAATGTCCCAAAGAACAGACCTCATTTTGATCCTGCAGCCAATATGAATTAAGACGCAAAGGAATTAAAGACATTAGCTGTTAGTGACAGTCGGTTTACATCAAGAGGCAAGTTGATAATCCGTACTGGACTGTGATGCGATTCCAGATCTCCTGCTTACTAGGCAGATGCACTGACTACTACGCCATCTGAACACAGTTGTCACCACAGATGCATGGACTAACCTAGCACATCTCTTGCCAGGTCCAAATTCTCCACTCATACCCCACGTCACTGATGTAGTGCCACTGCTCATTAGCCTAATTAGTGACGACATTTTGCCGATTACCGTCAGACTACGTTTGACGGAAGATGTGCTAGGGTAAGCCATGCAGGCATGTTGGCCACTGTGTCTGGATGGACACCTAGTATGTAGGATAGCCGGGTTCAGATCACGGTCCAGCACCAATATTCAACTTGCCCCACTGACATAAATCAATGCACAATGACAGTTAATGTCTGATTCCTTTGTGTCTTCATTCATAGCGCAGGATCAAAATGGTGTCTGCTCCTTTTGGAAGGACTTCGTAAAAAAGTTCTTCGTGTCCATACCAACATTGCTGATAATTGAATTCTGCAACACGATAATGCGCTATCCCATACTGCTCTGTCAGTAAAGCAATTTGTAACCTCAAAACAAATTTCAGTACTACTACAACCACCTTATACACCAGATATAGCTCTATGCGACTTTTCAATTTCCAAGAGTCAAAACGGTGATCAAGGGACAACATTTTCAAACAACACAAGATGTCCAAACAGCTGTGACGAGGGTCTCGGAGGATATTACAGAAGATGAGTTCCAGAAATGTTTCCATCAGTGGCAGAAACGCTGCAAAAAGTGTGTACATTCGGAAGGGAACTACTTTGAATGAGACAACTCTAAACTTGACTAAAACGGAAAGGTGCATTTTTTTCACGCCAGTCTCATTACTTTATTGTCGCATCTCGTATCGTGTCAGTTACGTGACTGGATTTGTGATTTCCTGTGAAAGAGGTCACAGTACGTAGTAATTCACGGAAAGTTATCGAGTAAAACAGAAGTGATTTCGGGCGTTCCCCAAGGTAGTGTTATAGGCCCTTTGATGTTCCTTATCTGTATAAACGACTTGGGAGACAATCCGATCACTCGTCTTCGGTTGTATGCAGATGACGTTGTCGTTTATTGACTAATAAAGTCATCAGAAAATCAAAATAAACTGCAGAACGATTCGGAAAAGATATCTGAATGATATTGCCGTTGGTGGTGAGGCCTGCCTGCCTCAACGATACAGATAGCCGTACCGTAGCTGCAACCACAACGGAGGGGTATCTGTTGAGAGACCAGACAAACGTGTGGTTCTTGAAGGGGGGCAGCAGCCTTTTCAGTAGTTGCCGGGGCAGCAGTCTGGATGATTGACTGATCTGGCCTTGCAACACTAACCAAAACGGCCTTGCTGTTCTGGTGCTGCGAACGGCTGAAAGCACGGGGAAACTACAGCCGTAATTTTTTTCCCGAGGGCATACAGCTTTACTGTATGATTAAATCATGATGGCGTCCTCTTGGGTAAAATATTCCGGAGGTAAAATAGTCCAACATTCGGATCTCTGGGCGGTGACTACTCAAGAGGACGTCGTTATCAGGAGAAAGAAAACTTGTGTTCTACGTATCGGAGCGTGGAATGTCAGATCCCTTAATCGGGCAGGTAGGTAAGAAAATCTAAAAAGGGAAGTGGCTAGATTAAAGTTAGATACAGTAGGAATTAGCGAAGTTCGGTGGCAGAAGGAACAAGAATTTTGGTCAGGTGAATACAGGGTTATAAATACAAAATCAAATAGAAGTAATGCAGGAGTACGTTTAATAATGAATAAAGAAATAGGAGTGCGGGTAAGCTACTACAAACAGAATATTGAACGCATTATTGTGACCAAGATAGACACGAAGCCCGTGCCTACGACAGTAGTAGAAGTTTATATGCCAGCTAGCACTGCAGATGACGAAGAAATTGATGAAATGTATGATGAGATAAAAGAAATTATTCAAGTAGTGAAGGGAGACGAAAGTTTAATAGTCATGGGTGACTGGAATTCGATAGTAGGAAAAGGGGGAGAAGGAAACATAGTAGATGAGTATGCAATGGAGCTAAGAAATGAAAGATGAAGCCGCCTGGTAGAATTTTGCACAGAGCGTAACTTAATCATAACTAACACTTGGTTTAAGAATCATAAAAGAAGGTTGTATACATGGAAGAAGCCTGGAGATACTGACAGATTTCAGATAGATTATATAATGGTAAAACAGAAATTTAGGAACCAGGTTTTAAATTGTAAGACATTTCCAGGGTCAGATGTGGACTCTGACCAAAATCTATTAGTTATGAACTGTAGATTAAAACTGAAGAAACTGCAAAAAGGTGAGAATTTAAGGAGATAGGACCTGCATAAACTGAAAGAATAAGTGGTTGTTAAGAGTTTCTGAGAGAGCATAAGGGAACAATTGACAGGAATGGGGGAAGAAATACAGTAGAAGAAGAATGGGTAGATTTGAGAGATGAAATAGTGAAGGCAGCAGAGGATCAAGTACGTAAAAAGACGAGGGCTAGTAGAAATCCTTGGGTAACAGAAGAAATATTGAATTTAATTGATGAAAATAGGAAATACAAAAATGCAGTAAACGAATCAGGCAAAAAGGAATACAGACGTTTCAAAAATGAGATCGACAGGAAGCGCAATTTGGCTAAGCATGTACGGCTAGAGGACAAATGTAAAGATATAGAGGCTTATCTCACTTGGAGAAAAGAGAACCACTTGTATGAATATCAAGAGCTGAGATGGAAACCCAATGCTAAGCAAAGAAGGGAAAGCACAAAGGTGGAAGGAGTATATAGAGGGTCTTTACAAGGGCGATGTACTTTAGGGCAATATTTTGGAAATGGAAGAGGATGTAGATGAAGACGAAATGGGAGATACGATACTGCGTGAAGAGTTTGACAGAGCACTGAAAGACCTGAGTCGAAACAAGGCCCCGGGAGTAGACAAAATTCCATTAGAACTACTGACAGCCTTGGGAGAGACAGGGTTAAGAAAACTCTACCATCTGCTGAGCAAGATGTATGAGGCAGGCTAAATACCCTCAGACTTCAAGAAGATTACATTAATTCCAATCCCAAAGAAATCAGTTGTTGACAGATGTGAAAATTACCGAACTATCAGCTTAATAAGTCACAGCTGCAAAATACTAACGCTAATTCTTTACAGACGAATGGAAGAACTGGTAGAGGCCGACCTTGGGCAATATCAGTTTGGATTCCGTAGAAATGTTGGAACACGTGAGGCAATACTGACCGTACAACTTATCTTAGAAGAAAGATTAAGGAAAGGCAAACACACGTTTCTAGCATTTGTAGACTTAGAGAAAGCTTTTGACAATGTTGACTGGAATACTCTTTCTCAAATTCTGAAGGTGGCAGGGGTAAAATACAGGGAGCAAAAGGATATTTACAATTTGTACAGTGAGCAGAAGGCAGTTACAAGAGTCGAGCAGTGAGACAGGGATGTAGCCTCTCCCCGATGCTATTCAATCTGTATATTGAGCAAGCAGTGAAGGAAACAAAAGAAAAGTTCGGGGTAGGTATTAAAATCCACGGAGAAAAATTAAAAACTTTGAGGTTCACCGATGACATTGTAATTCTGTCAGAGACAGTAAGGAACTTGGTAGAACAGTTGAACAGAATGGGCACTGTCTTGAAAGGAAGGTATAAGATGAACATCAACAAAAGCCAACGAGGATGATGCAGCCGAATTAAGTCGGGTGATGCTGAGGTAATTAGATTAGGAAATGACACACTTAAAGTAGTAAAGGAGTTTTGCAATTTGGGGGGGCAAAATAACTGTTGATGGTCGAAGTAGAGAGGATATAAAATGTAGACTGGTATAGATTTAAGTGTCAGGAAGTCGTTTGTGAAAGTATTTGTATGGAGTGTAGCCATGTATGGAAGTGAAACGTGGAAAATAAATAGCTTAGACAAGAAGAGAAGCTTTCGAAATGTGGTGCTACAGAAAAATACTCAAAATTAGATGGGTAGATCACATAATTAATGAGGAGGTATTGAACAGAAAAGGGAGAAGAGGAGTTTGTGGCACAACTTGACTAGAAGAAGGGATAGGTTGGGTGGACATGTTCTGAGGCAGCAAGGGATAACCAGTTTAGTATTGGAGGGCAGCGTGGAGGGGAAGGAAGAGATGAATACACTAAGCAGATTCAGAAGTACGTAGGCTGCAGTAGGTATTGGGAGGTGAAGAACCTTGCCCAGGATAGAGTAGCATGGAGAGTTGCATCATACTAGTCTCAGGACTGAAGACCACAACAACAACACATGGTGAGAAAAGTGGCAGTTGGCCCTAAATAACGAAAAGTGTGAGGTCATCCACTTGAGTGCTAAAAATAACTCGTTAATCTTCGGTTACACGATAAATGAGTCTAATCTAAAAGCCGTAAATTCAACTAAATACTTAGGTATTACAATTACGACCTACTTAAATTCTTAGGTACACGCTGAAAATGTTGTGGGGGAGGGCTAACCAAAGACTGCGTTTTATTGGCAGGAGATTTAAAAAATGTAACATACCTACTAAGGAGACTGCCTACACTACGCTTGTTCGTCATCTTTTAGAATTCTGCTGCACGGTGTGGGATCCTTACCAGATAGGACTGACGGCGTACATCAAAAAAGTTCAAAGGAAGGCAACACGTTTTGTATTATCACGAAATATGGGAGTGGAAATCATTAAAAGAAAGGCGTTTTTCGTTGTGACGGAATCTTTTCAAGAAATTCCAATCAGCAACTTTCCACTCTGAATGCGAAAGTTTTTTGTTGACACTGACCTACATACGGAGGAACGAGCACCACGATAAAATAAGGGAATTCAGGGCTCGTACGGAAAGATGTAGGTGCTCATTCTCTCTGCCCGCTATACGAGACTGGAGTAATAGACAATTGTGAAGGTGGTTCGATGAACCCTCTGCCAGGCACTTAAATGTGAATTCCAGAGTATCCATGTAGATGTAGATTTAGATCATTATCTGTCACCAGCACATGCTTCTCCACGACTAAGAGACATATTACTGTGTTACCATTCACATTTACATCTACACTCTTAGAAAAACAAAAGACTCATTAGGAAGGAATTATCCAAGTGGAACAGAAATTGGCAGATGTGATGTACATGTAGAGTCAAACAAATGATTACAGCTTCAGAAAAATCGTTTTTTTTTTCCAAGCGAAAGTACTTCGCTTAGGTCCACATTTGATACCTATGCAAGCATTTCTTCGGCTTAGCATTCATTGGCAGAGTTGTTGGATGTTCTGTTGAGTGATATCGTGCCAGATTCTTTCCAACTCATACATTATAGCATCAAAATCCTGAGCTGGTTCTATTGCCCCGTCCTTTATGGTCAGAGATTCTCAACTGGGGACAGACCTGGCGATCTTTGTGGCCAAGGTAGGACTTGGCAATAACGAAGACAAGCAGTAGTGCCTCTCGACATCCTGCCGAAATGTAAGCCCAGGATGGCTGGCCATGAAGGGCAACAAAACGGGGTGTAAATTATCTTCGATCTACTGCTGTGCTGTGAAGCGTGTCACAGATGAAAAGAAATGGCACCAAAGACCATAATACACTCCTGGAAATGGAAAAAAGAACACATTGACACCGGTGTGTCAGACCCACCATACTTGCTCCGGACACTGCGAGAGGGCTGTACAAGTAATGATCACACGCACGGCACAGCGGACACACCAGGCACCACGGTGTTGGCCGTCGAATGGCGCTAGCTGCGCAGCACTTGTGCACCGCCGCCGTCAGTGTCAGCCAGTTTGCCGTGGCATACGGAGCTCCATCGCAGTCTTTAACACTGGTAGCATGCCGCGACAGCGTGGACGTGAACCGTATGTGCAGTTGACGGACTTTGAGCGAGGGTGTATAATGGGCATGCGGGAGGCCGGGTGGACGTACCGACGAATTGCTCAACACGTGGGGCGTGAGGTCTCCACAGTACATCGATGTTGTCGCCAGTGGTCGGCGGAAGGTGCACGTGCCCGTCGACCTGGGACCGGACCGCAGCGACGCACGGATGCACGCCAAGACCGTAGGATCCTACGCAGTGCCGTAGGGGACCGCACCGCCACTTCCCAGCAAATTAGGGATGCTGTTGCTCCTGGGGTATCGGCGAGGACCATTCGCAACCGTCTCCATGAAGCTGGGCTACGGTCCCACACACCGTTAGGCCGTCTTTCGCTCACGCCCCAACATCGTGCAGCCCGCCTCCAGTGGTGTCGCGACAGGCGTGAATGGAGGGACGAATGGAGACGTGTCGTCTTCAGCGATGAGAGTCGCTTCTGCCTTGGTGCCAATGATGGTCGTATGCGTGTTTGGAGCCGTGCAGGTGAGCGCCACAATCAGGACTGCATACGACCGAGGCACACAGGGCCAACACCCGGCATCATGGTGTGGGGAGCGACCTCCTACACTGGCCGTACACCTCTGGTGATCGTCGAGGGGACACTGAATAGTGCACGGTACTTCCAAACCGTCATCGAATCCATCGTTCTACGATTCCTAGACCGGCAAGGGAACTTGCTGTTCCAACATGACAATGCACGTCCGCATGTATCCCGTGCCACCCAACGTGCTCTAGAAGGTGTAAGTCAACTACCCTGGCCAGCAAGATCTCCGAATCTGTCCCCCATTGAGCATGTTTGGGACTGGATGAAGCGTCTTCTCACGCGGTCTGCACGTCCAGCACGAACGTTGGTCCAACTGAGGCGCCAGGTGGAAATGGCATGGCAAGCCGTTCCACAGGACTACATCCAGCGTCTCTACGATCGTCTCCATGGGAGAATAGCAGCCTGCATTGCTGCGAAAGGTGGATATACACTGTACTAGTGCCGACATTGTGCATGCTCTGTTGCCTGTGTCTATGTGCCTGTGGTTCTGTCAGTGTGATCATGTGATGTATCTGACCCCAGGAATGTGTCAATAAAGTTTCCCCTTCCTGGGACAATGAATTCACGGTGTTCTTATTTCAATTTCCAGGAGTGTATCTCGTTCTAGGGCTATACGGCATGTCGAGGTCAGTTTGATATCACACCACCGACCACTGTGTCTCTAGACACGTCTTCGATGGTCATCAGGGCTCAATTTCAAGTGGAACTCATGCCCGAAGACAGTTCTACTCCAGTCACTGAGATTCCAGGCTGAAGATGTGTCTCGAGACGTCCCGGGCAGTGGTGGATCCCAGCCTGACTGATGCCCATCATACAGTCGTATAACCAGGACTAATTTTCTGGTGTACACATTTTTTCGCAGCAGGACCTTTTTCGTGGTCATCAACGGCATCTTTATAGAGCTGCGATACGTCGACGATATTCTAAGCCCCGATTTGTTGACCTTCATGACAAGCCGTTCTGGGTTTACATTTCAGCAAGATAATGTCCTCCCACCCACGGCGAGATGTTCTACTTCTAACAGCGTTATCGATAGTAAGTAGGTCATGCAATGTAATTATGTTTATGTAACTTTGATGTGATTGTTCTGTACTAGTTAAGATATTTGAACTGTTTGAGGGAAGTGTAAATTTGAACTGCTATTATTAAGGACAGCATTGAAAATTTTTTTGATAAATAACTTCATAGCTATACTATAGGATGTATGAAGTGTACACGGTAAAATGTCTTGTGCCATTGTTATGTATATACTTATATATGTTTGTATACCTACATTTTCCTTGAAAGCTTACAGAATGCTGTACAATTTTCCTATTGATGCAGGAAATCTTGTGTACTGTTTAACTTTTTGTTTCATAAAATGACAATGGATTGTCGTATGTATATAGAATTGAATATGGATGCTCATGTCTTGTTTGATGCTGATGTGTAGAAAATTTAGTGTGCTTTAGTATATTCTTTGACTTTTCTTTCATACCCAACTCTTTTCTTTTTTAATTATTTTTATTTATTTATTTATTTATTTATTTATTTATTTATTTACTTTTGGCTGCTCGACAGCGCTTAGGTGTTGTTGATGTTTCACTTTGGTATCCATGTTCGGAAAACTCAATGAAACATGGGGCATGTGTAACACCATTATTGATAGTAAGTAGGGCAACTATGTAATTATGTGTATGTAACTTTGAAGTGATTGTTCTGTACTGGTTAAGATCTTACAGCTGTCTGAAGGAAGTGGAAATTTGTTAAGTATCTAATATAAAAACTTAGTAATGTTTAAAAATTATGTAACTTTATAAAATAAGTATGCTCATAAAAGAGAAATAGTACTTTGAATACTGGTTCATACTTAGGGGAGTTGACTTATAGAAAGGAAAAGGTATAGGGAACCCTCTCTGCTACGGAATGTGCTTGGCGCACGATAAAATGTGGGTTTGGCGGTCAATCTGGGCAGCAAGAGAGAGAGCACATTAGACAGTCAGTGGCCAACAGTTGTACAGTCAACCCCGTAGGTGCCAAGTGAGCCAATCGGAAGCCGATTTATGTTTAAATTACCTAGGATGTGGTTTAGTCTGTATTATGGTTCTCTTGTATTATGGAATGACTCTGAAATGATTACTACGTTGCCAAGAAGAAATTTGAAAAGAGCCTTAAACTGTAAGAGGTGAGACCAGATAGCTGCCACGTGCTTTCCACCACTATTGCGCCACTGCTCCGCTAACTTCAGGAAGTCAGATATTCGTTTTAGTAAGGACAAATACATTTGTGTGTGTTTTCTCAATAATAATTTCAGTGATAAAAATATGTGTTTGAACTTTGAAATTGCCCTGATCATGAAAAGTATGCACAGTCCTATCCTAAACGTGTTAAAGATCGAGTATCCTGTTTCTGAGTAAGCAATAATTTGTTTCTACTTTGAATGTGCCAAGTTTCAGTGCTAAAGTGTAAAAGTGATGCTAGTTAAACCATCTGCTTCACGGGTAATGAAAGAGGCACATAATTTGAACTTTCATGAAACTTAACTTTGTTGTGACTATTACCAGGAACTAATTTCGTTAGTTTTATTTGAAAATATTAATTGAGTAAACTGCTATATAGCGTAAATTTATAAACAAATTCAAGGGGGTTAGAAATCCACATTATTATAATGCAATTGTCTCTGAAATAGTTACAGAATTTACCTATTGAGTAAATGACATTAATGGACACCCACTATATTCTTTTCCACTATGAGAAACTCAAACTAAAGATTTTTTTGGCTATTAAAAGAAATCTGTGACATTGCTAATAATGAAGGCATAATAAGTATAGATGTAGGATTATTTAATTTAATTTGAGATATGTATGTGTTAGCTGAAATCAGAACTCTTTCCATGCCCAATTTCAGTGCAGTCTTTAGTAACATCTTAATGTTAAATTAGTACTGAATTAATTAATGAGGACAATAGTAACTTTTACTACTAGGAGTGAAGTATTTTTCAGTTCTCTATGTTTGCTGGTTTGTGTGAAAAAGCTGTCTACGGGAAACCACTATGTTGTTCGTTCGTTTTTGTATGTATTCATTGCACTGTTTAAAAGGTGAATTAATGGAAGACCCTTCAGCAAATCCCTGTTCATTTTTCTTTAAACTTAATGATTCAAATATTACGCTTAATTAGGCTGGAGACCTTTAGTATTTCATTTACGTGCACTTTGCTACTTTCATTACTTAGAAAATGAAAGTCTTTCACCTTCCTATTAACTGCCACTGTCACGAAATTCATGTTCGATACCCTCTGTCCATTACGTAAACACACGGCCAAATTTCAGAATTCCTCCGAAAGGGTAACAGTTGTGAGGACGCTATACTTAGCGCTAACTTGCAGCATATACGTTATATACTGCTTGTCCTCGTGCTACCTTACTGCTACCTTGGCCAGAAAGATGCTGGATGTCTCCCCAATTTAGAACATTTGAAGCATTATGGTGAGCCCCCAATATGATCTGGTTTTGACTATCTAACGCACCAGTAGGACGAACTTGGGACGATATTCCTCAGGCCATCCATCAATTCTGTCAGTCAGTGACAAGCCGAATAGCTGCTTACATAAGGGCCATAGGTGGACAAAGAGGTTATTAACTTGCTAAATTTGTGAAGTTCTTGCTCTGAATTAAGTCATAAATTTTTTCTGAAATTACAATCATTTTTCTGTACATGTGCGTCACGTCTAATGATTTCCTTCACATTCGGATAATTCCTTTGTGGGGCGTCGTACCTTTTGTCTTCGAGTAGATATTGGTGCAGATATTATCCTGTTTCTTGTTTACTCCTCTTCACTAAGTTTTTTTACCTAGTCATTATTTACAAACGAGTCTTACAGTACACTGATACCTTCTAAAAATTAATTCCTAACTTCAGCCGCTAGTCAGATTCCATGACACCTCTTTGGTCCACATTCTGCTGATTTCTACACGAGTCTGGACTGAGAATGTCTACTATTTAGGCTTCCTGATTGTGTTGGTCATCTCTTCCACCGTCATTCCTTCGTTTATCTAGTGCTATATTGTGGTTCCCGTTGTTGATGCTGGTTCTACGATTCCACAGGCTTCCATTTTTTAAGAGTTGGATGTATAATTCTCCATTTCTGACTGTCTTGTTCTTTCTGGTTGTAAGTGAGTCTGTGGAAAGTCTACCGACTCCTTCGCTCCTGCACGATGATCATATCCAGGTTCCTGAAGTAAGTGCTGGAATGCTCTCACGTCGTGTATATCTCTGCCTGCTATCATAATCTTCCTTTGCAGGTGATAAGCAACTACGTCAAACAAATCCTAATAAACATTGTGACTTCATCAGGTGCGTCTAAAAACTGGATGTGGGTAACCGAACTTGGATATGACCATTGAAATATGGGGATGTTTCCATCATGAGAATTCCTAACCTCACTTACCCTTGTTTAGACTTTTACGAGTAATCATTCAAGAATGCGTACTTAAGATCTTCGTTCGTTTTATGATCTCCTGCGGTTACCCGTATTCGTGCAGCTGTTTCTGTGCCAAATATTTCTCAAAATAAATTAATTTTTTAAAGCGTTTGGATGTGACGTCACCAATGTCTACTGAAACAGTTCACACACATTCTGGGGTGCAAAATATGGGAAAGATCCTGAAACTAAGAATATTTTTGTACAGAAACGAAGTATTTTCAGATTTCATCTTCGCCAACATTTTGACCTACTGCACAAAACGTAGTAGCTGAATCTTCGGGTGCAAATGAATGTGATGGTGTGCCTGTAATAAGCAAAGTCTGTCTGTTAGGTATCGCAATTCCTTTTCTTCTCCTCTCTTTTATGCTTTGCATATGCTCGTACCATTGTTTCCGCTGCTTTCAGAGTTGCTTCTCCGTTTTTCGTTCTCTAACACAACCAGCGAATCGCTTTTCCACCGATTTATGTGGACCCGTTTTTCGTTTAACTGTAATAAGTGATAGAGAAAATTTGTCGAAATGGTCCAGTCAGACGACGACACAACTCTCTATTGACTGTGATCAAAACTTCGATTCACACATTTATTTTCTTTATTGTGTCTTTCTGCGACTTGATACTTTCCTTAACAACCTTTATCTCTTCTGTGATCTCTCCTTTCCATGAGCTCATTGATTTAGTACTCTTCATGTTAATATCAACATCTTTCCTTAACTCATCACTAGTTTCATTAGTGCTTCCTACCAGCGACTCTAATATGTTGTCAAAACCACGTGAATGTTCGTCAATATTCTGCATTAACTTATCCCACAGCAGTTTGACTTCCACTTCGATATTCTTATTTCTTTCATCATTACTCTTTGATTCTTCTGCGATATTCTTTCTGAATATTTCAATAGCTACATATTCTCTTTGTTCTGTTCTTTTTAACTGTCCCTCGTGCGTTGTGCACGCTCATCTGCTTTCTTTGATTGTTCTTGGAACTGTTCTTCCCTCTTTTGTGAACTGATACCTTACAAACGGTTTTGAATCAAATTCTGCTGGACCTGAGCACTCGATACACGATTTACGATTTGGTTTTGGATGGTTCCATCCTCTGTGATACTATCACATTATCCTCTCCCATGAATTCTGTTCCTAAAATACTCCCGCTATTCTGCTTGTTAACATTATTCTACATCTGTTCTTCACTGTGAGTGTTCTCTCTGAGGTTAGTTAAAATGAACCAGTTGAACATTTTACTTTTAAATCTCCCTTTATGTCTACTGTCTCTGTTTCTAAATTACTAGACAGTTCCACTCACACATGGCTAAGCCTTCCTTAACTTTTCGCTCATGTTACTCTCAGCATACTCTCATGAAATTAACCTTGAATATCAGTAACACTTCAACACAACCTACATGATTCGATCAAACTGGAGTAACCTACGTACACAAGACAATAGAACTCTCCAAAAATACACTTCTTGAAAGATTTAGCGACGATCTTCAATTGGACAACGATCGCCTGACACAAACCACTTCTACTTGCTGAAAGAAGGTATGTGAGCTAGCTAAGCGCTAGCAACTTATTGGTACTTTAACTTCGTTAGTTCAGTGATTATTAATTTTTCAATGATGGTTCTTTCTGCACAGCGCTGACTGTTAAGAAAAAGGCGAAATTTTTACTGAAAGCAAGGGTTCTGACTTCTAAAACGAAGTAACAGAAATCATGGAACGTGCTGTCAGTTGTCTACATGAGGTTTCTGCTGAGCCATCGAAATGCCCCTGTGGATATCAGTATTGTACCATGGGACTTGACTGATAATCACCTCGCTCCATAAAGAATCATATGAATTTAGTAAATTACAAGTGTCTCATAGTGAATAACTTAACGAAATTAATTTAGTTAACAGGGTGTGCTAGCATACGTGAAACATGGGCGCTGTAGCTCACAAGGTTATGAAACAGGCTCATCAAATTGCTACATGAAACAATCCTCACTATAAAATCCAATTTATAACCATTTGCAATGGAATTCAGGTTAAACACGAGTACACAAAGACATGAAATCATAAGCTTCAATTGAGTATTACTAGAAGTTTCAGCATTATTAAAATAACTGGACATTAGTACTGGTCAGGTAATAAGGCTGAGGTGGAAATTTGAAAGTCAGCATAATATGTGATGGGGCGATTAAACTCTTGGAAGTTGCACAGTGATTCCCAAATGTGAATTAGAGATGGAAAGAAAGACTTACACAAAAGACTCATACTTGCACCCACTATCTTGACTGAGCACATTATGAGTGCAAGGTTGGACTTGAATTAGAAACGTAAAAGCCCTAATGTCAATCTGAAAACTTCGCGTACATTCTGTCACTTGGTTTGAGAACGCTGCAGTGGGTCACGAAACTTAATATTACCGGCGCCTGCGTATTGTATCTATGGTATCTCAAAATTCTATGTCATCCGGCTTGCACAGAAGAAATAACTTCCTCAGGGGCCAGAATAAAAGTCCCTCTCTGGACAGAAGCGTGTTCTGCAAGTGTCGGAGGACAGAGGAGGGTTTATGTTTCAATCTGAATAAGGGACACTGAATTGGAAACGACAAAGCTGAAAGTCATCAGTGAAAATTTTTCTGTGAATCTGATCTATCGATACTGTTTCTGCAAAGATTATAGGGTAGACAACGTGCAGAGGGGATAGACTGGTCCAAAACAAAACAAGTCCAATAAACAAAGGCTCTAAAATTCTTACGTTAATAACTATGAGTACTTGTCCGTCTTAAATACTGTGAAACACATCTCTTCTGGCAAACTCTTTGGTCTGCATATTTTTGGATTAGGTAGTATTGATCCAAACAGCAAACAGTTTCCACTTCATATGGGCTCTAAAAACTGTACCTTAAGAGCTATAGGAATTTTTTCAGTAGGAGCGATGTGTTTAATAGTAGCGAAGATGAGTAAGTTCTCATAGCTCTTAAGATATGCGTTTTAGAGAACATATTTACTACCCTTTCTGAAGGCTGCCTTCTTTAAATCGTGGCAACAACAGTATTGCTACATGTATCCCACTGAAGGATTTTCGCTTATAACTTTCGACACGGTCATTTCAAAGCATCTCTGTCATCCATGGAAACTTGTAACATCATCACGGAATTACCCTGTATAATAAACTGTCACAGCTAAGTAAATATAGCGATCAACATAAGAACACAAATATAAGCTACATTAAGTCTGATAGTGGAAACAATCAAAGACCAAACTGCTTTTACGTTCATTTGAAAATTTCCCTCTCTTTTATTTTCCTTTGTTTTATCCGCACGACGGAGGACCAGAAGGTTGGTAGCTACTCCAGTGGGCCCATTGCAACCCTTTAGGGGAAATGTTAATGAAGATATTCCTAAACCAAAACACACACACAAAGTCCATTAGATCGGCCAAGATACTGGGCAAGCTACACAACCCTCACGAAAAAAGCAAGAACAATAAATAACTGAAGTTTTGCGAGCATGCTTTACGCCAGTTGAGCCTCAGATGTGGTAATTAGTAAGTGACGCTTTACCAGTGTAATTTGCAGTGAACCGAAGTTTTTGTTTACCCGCGACATATACAAAGTAGAACTTAGATAAAGAGATTTATTGAGTTATTGTAACTTAGAATCATTACTCTGTTTTGTCGTTATTGTGAGCTTAAACTGTGTTCGGAAATCAATTATAAATCTATACAGGGCGATCAAAGAGTTTCCGTTAGAAGCTCATACAGTCCAGAGTCGGTATACCAATCAATTAAAATTGCCGTGAACAATAAACCGACGACCCAAGTTGAAGATACCCATTTGGTAAGATACTGCGTCCAACTGCGTGAAGAATCCGTAACCGCCTGCTGCACATCCTCGTCCGACAGGAATCATCGACCCTACAAGGACTTTTTTACACGAGTTAAGGCGTGATAATAGCGTGTGAGACATCAGAACTCTAGGGTGGGTGCTCTTGAGTCTCCCACAAGAGTTGGACTAACTTCTGTGTTACATTTGCGATATGGGGACGTGCGTTATCATGAGACAGCAGCAGGGACCTTGGCGTACTTTTCCACAACGGCAGTTTTCCACAGACATGCTGCCCCATACGCAGTCTTCATTCTCGGATGGGTATCTATAGGTGTTTGTCCTTTGGCAACCAGGAGAAGAATAACAGCACGTTCGTCCGCACGCACGTCAGGAAGGCACAAATGCCCACCAACCCTTTGTCTGCATGTCGGTGCTTGTATACTTGCTTCGGGGTCGCCTTACTTTTCGTATAGCTGCAGCAACGTCCTCAAACGGAACCTTTTTGATTGCCCCCTTATACAACTCCAGATAAGAGTTTCAATTTATAGAAATTGTATTTTTTTTTGGTCATCAGTCTACTGACTGGTTTGATGCGGCTCGCCACGAATTCCTTTCCGGTGCTAACCTCTTCATCTACAGTTTTTGCCCTCTGCAGCTCCCTCTAGTGCCATGGAAGTCATTCCCTCATGTCTTAGCAAATGTCCTATCATCCTCTCCCTTCTCCTTATCAGTGTTTTCCACATATTCCTTTCCTCTCCGATTCTGCGTAGAACCTCCTCATTCCTTACATTATCAGTCCACCTAATTTTCAACATTCGTCTATAGCACCACATCTCAAATGCTTCGATTCTCTTCTGTTCCGGTTTTCCCACAGTCCATGCTGTACTCCAGACGTACATCCTCAGAAATTTCTTCCTCAAATTAAGGCCGGTATTTGATATTAGTAGACTTCTTTTGGCCAGAAATGCCTTTTTGCCATAGCGAGTCTGCTTTTGATGTCCTCCTTGCTCCGTCCGTCATTGGTTATTTTACTGCCTAGGTAGCAGCATTCCTTAACTTCATTGACTTCGTGACCATCAATCCTGATGTTAAGTTTTGTATATACAAGTAATATTAAGCTATAGGTGACATCAGAGGGAATAAATACTGGTACAGAAACCATCTTGAAAGTTTTATGATTCTTAGTGTTTGTGTTTGCAGTGGAAAGTGAGCGACATGTGACAAGTTAAATCTGGATCGCAGTTAAATCAACTTCATCAGCGATGCCTCCCGTTTTCACGAACTAACTACTAACTAAATATTAAGCTGTATATAGTGGATAATATTCTCACGCCAATGACATGGTAATACATGTTCCGTGGCCAAGAAACTCAATGAGTAAATGCAGAAACTGACCGATCAAAACGAACAGATCTGTGAGACAAAGGTGTCCCTAATCATTCATCTCTTACTCTTGTCCACTAGGTATCAACTTTAGGTATTAAGTGCCAGCTGATAATTTTTCAGGTTAAAAGACTAAGATGAAAAATAAACAGTGGTATAAAAATAGAGGACGAAGTTAACGTTACATGTAGTGTTCTTGAACATTACAATTCTTAAGACTGTAGATAATAAGAAAATTCGAGGGTTAGTCAGTAATTACAGAGCTTACAATGCTGAATAAACGACAGACGCAAAGCCATGACCATAGGATAGTCTTTTTGTTTGTTTTATGCCTCCCCTGTGGCAGCCTCTTCATATCAGAGTAACATAGCCTACGACCTCATTTATTTTGTTGGATGCATTCCAATATTTGACTTCCATTAAAGTTTCAGCCCTATACAACACCCAATATTTATTCTCTGTCGATTTAATACATCTATCGTACTGGCCTTCTTCTTGTCAATGTTTTTCACATGTTTCTCTCTTTGTCGATTTTGGAGAGAACCTCCTCATTTCTTATCTTGTCAGCTCACCTAGTTTCAGCATCTTACTACTGCATCACATTTCGAATTGTTGAATTTTTTTTTCATTTCCGATTTTCCCAAATTCCACTACTTATTACCAAACAATACTGTGGTCAAAACGACGCAACCCTTCTGCCTAAAAGTAAGGGAACGCAAGGAATAAATTTAAATGTTCTTAAAAGCATACTTTGGAAAGTAAAGGCTATTATTGAACAAAGCCAAGATGCTACTGACGTTGAGTGGCAGATCCGACAATATTGTTTAACTTAACACCTACAGCTATGGATGAAGTGAAAGCGGTCTGTTATCTAGGAAGTTTGACAACAAAGTATGTATGACAGAAGGAATATATGTGACAGTAAAATGGTTCAGGAGAATAAGCTTCCTGTAGTATACCTACTGGTGTCAAATATTTATATGGAATTGAGGAATATGTGACAACTTACATCTGTAATCCAGCATTCTATGGGCCACTGACATTCCGGTAGAAGAAGAAAGTATGTGCACGTTTGTGTGCGTGTGTGTGTGTTTGTGTGTGTGTGTGTGTGTGTGTGTGTGTGTGTGTGTGTGTGTGTGTGTGTTTGTGTGCAATGTGTTGGTGCCGTAGACTGTTAAAAGTTAAGTGGGAAGATATAGTACGAAATTCAATGAAAGGAGTATGTGAGGAAAGATATCTATGGGAATTCTTTGCTAGAAAAAATGACAGGATACTCAGAATTTAGAAACCAGCAACTGTACACGTGACATCAGCAAAAATCTTAAATGTGAGAAAGACTATAGACCCCTAGATAAACTACAGTAGACCAAGCCTGTTATCGGGAATTAAACTTCCTGGCAGATTAAAATTGTTTGCCAGACAGGGATTCGAGCCCGTAAACTTTCCAAATTTCACAGAAGCTGACAAGCAGACCTTGCTGGATTAGCACACCTGGAAGGAAGGCTTAGCCTCCACCCCAAAACGAATCTTTCACCCTCCCACATTTTACGCTTTGGAATCTTCACATAATTGTATTTTATGACCGTGCCATACTATCTCAACGGCGTTTTCACAAAATAAACTTATGTACTGTGAGATATTATTACTGTCTCTTATACTAGTATATGTAATTCCTCGAAAGTGAAGAACGTCGATATGAGATATTCCCGCACATGGCCCTCCCCTTATTCACATCTCTTTCCGCTGCACAGTCTAAAAAAATAAACAGATTTTGCAAAATTAATTTTGAGCCTAAAGATAATTACTGCTATTATAATTCCGCTACAGAACAACCGCAACCGGTGCAGCATTATTTTCTTCTTGTAGTCGCAAATATCATAACCTTTTTTATCATTCTTCGGAAGTCTGCTCGCATGCACAGCCCTTATGCCTTCATGCAGTGTGATAGGTGTAGCTCGTGTACCTGATACTATAATTGATATTATAATAGCACACACAGCATGGCTCTGTCTTTAATATGTCCGTCTTCTTTAGGGCTAAGTTGATACAGTGGTAACAATGAGCCTTATTGGAATGATCGTTGACGTTATGCGATCTTTTAAAATTATCGGTAAAGGAAGAAAGTTTAACATGTCGCCGGCCGCTGTAGCCGAATTCTTGGCGCTTCAGTCCGGAACCGCGCTGCTGCTATGGTCGCAGGTTCGAATCCTGACTCGGGCATGGATGTGTATGATGTCCTTGGTTAGTTAGGTTTAAGTAGTTCTAAGTCTAGGGGACTGAAGACCCCAGATGTTAAGTCCCATAGTGCTTAGAGGCATTTGAACCATTTTAACTTCAGTCGAACGACGAGGCATTAAAGCGAAGCAAAACTCTAGTAGGGCAAGAAATGAAGGAAGATAATTTTCTGCGTCCATTACAGTGGAACCATCCCAGCGATCGGTAAGGCCACAAGGGTGACCGGACCTTGATCCTCGTGAAGGCGAATCCAGTGATATACGCACCTATGACACCACCTTGACAGTTATGGCCGTAATGTCTCTATTCATACACCACCAGTCATTTTTAGCAAGTATCTCAGCATCATATACATGTTTATGCGCAAAAATCAAGTGAAGTTAAAGTTCCTGCCTTTGGTGTACCATTTTCGCTAGTGAGTCTTTCCTGTTCTTGCATTCCGTTCTTATCGTAAGTTTCTAGCCGGCCAGTGGGCGGTGTAAAATCTCTGCATCATCACAGTCATATCACCAGCTGCTGTTTGCAAAGGAATGGACGTAAGAGATTTTTCATACAGTGTCTTTCCTCAGTTACTCGGTGTGACAATAGCCAGCATGGAATCTTCACTATCTACAAGCAGCTGCCCAGAGATCAACGAGAATGCTCCTCAGTCCTCTTACTTACTTACTTTATTGACTTCTTTACGATGTCGCCCAATCTAAAGTTTTGCCTCAGAAGCCTACTCTTCCTAACTCTCAATACAGGTCCTATATATTTCGTCATGGGGGTAGTTCAGTATTGCTAAAATGTCTACCTGACACGTTCTCTGTAACAATTTCGCCGAAACATTTTGAGTACGTTTAATTCTAAAGATTACTTTGTTGCTACCAATGTTTCGTCATTTTCTTTCAACATTTTTGTTGCAGTTATCCAGAATGTGTATCGCTTCAGCTTACCAGGGGAAATAGAATTTCCTTCGATTTGTGATTGCTCTTTATACTGTGAGCACGGACCGTAAAATTCTCAGCTTCTTCTGTATCTAAAATAAACTCTTTCTTCAGTCATATGCGACATTTGTAACTAAAATTTCGCATAAGACAAAGATCCAGTTTTTCATTTTTGTGCGTCATTTCACATTTCTTTTTTTTTCTTCAAGGCCGTCGATTTCGAAAAAAGAATCATCTTCAGTCATTTGAGTACGAACAATACAGGCGCATGGCTTAGGGTGCATATCGTAATGCTCTTTCTTGTACCACGATCAATGTAACTGGAGGTTTGTAACCCATGTGGTTGCAAATGCCTAAGATGGCCTATGGTCAACTGTCTGAAGACGCAACATTAATTTTTCGAAATCGGTAGCCTGTAATAAAGGAAAATGAGGCGTACTCGTATTTTATTAACTAGAATCTGCTTTTTCCCCGCCAAAGATCTAAATGTCTAATTCGTCTTCTACTGTATTGTAATGTTTTCGGGAGTAGAGTCTTTTAGTACAGACATCTCAGCAGCGTCATTTCGTTGCCTAGTGACCGCTGGAACACAACCAATGATGGACCGCACAGAAGCTGGTAACGATAGCAATGTTGCCACGCAGGGAAACAAGCGCATGCGTGTGTGTTTAACCGTGAGTTTCTTGCAGGCAGTTAGTACTGTCGTTTCACTTCGCTTTAACTTAATGTTTATTTCATAGCTTATTTCGTTTTGGGGGTTTTCGGGGTTTTATTCCATCATTGACTGGGTTCCAGCGATCCCTAGGCAACGAAACGACGCTGCAGAGATGTATGTACTAAAGACCATACTCCCGAAACCATTACAATACAGTAGAAGACGAGTCAGACATTTAGATCTTTGACGGGGAAAAAACAGATTCTAGTTAATAAAATACGAGTACGCCTCATTTTTCTTTCTTACAGGCTACCGATTTCGAAAAATTAATCTTCCGTCTCCAGTCACCATAGGCGATCATAGGCACGTGCATTAACATGAGTTACAAACTCCCAGTTACAATGATAGTGGTAAAAGGAAGAGCATTATGATATGTACCCTAAGCCATGCGCTTGTATTGTTCGAACTCAAATGGCTGAAGATGGAAGACTATTTTATTTTTTCGAAATCGACAGCCTCTAAGAAAAAAAAAGAAATGTGAAATGACGCACAAAAATGAAAAACTGAATTTTGCGCAATTTTAGCTAGAAATATGTAATTCGACTGAGGAAAGAGTTTGTCTTATATACAGAAGAAGCTGAGAGTTTTACAGCCCGAGCTCATAGTATGAAGAGCAACCAAAAATCGAAGAAGAATTGTATTTTCCCTCGTAACTGGAGCGATACTGATTATGAATAACTGCAACAAAAATGATGAAAGACGATGACGAAACATTGGTAACAACAAAGTTATCTGTAGAACTAGTTTTCTTTTCTATTGTGAAGTATAAGAAATAAGTATTTTTCAGCCCGTCAAATACTGAAGACATACTTCAGTTTTTTGCGTTCTCATAACTAGTAACTGTAAATCAGTTGAGGGATACAAAGACAGCATACGTGTTGTGGCATTACTTTCTTCTTGACCCTAAAAAACGCTAGTGACAGCGGCAGGGCACGGGATGACGTAAGCAACGTGAGATGACATTTCCACCTGGCCGCGTGAACTCACAATACCAGTAATACGCACTGTGAGCAATAGGCCATATACGTTTTGAGATTACTATTCTGTATGGTTCCGTGTCTCAGTCGGTGAAAACGGAATCCTTAAAGGATCACTTTTTTCTGCACCTGTCCGTCTGTCTGTCCGTCCGACTGTTAAAAACTGTTTTTCTCAGGAACGGGTAGTCGTATCAAATTGAAATTTGTTTCATATAATAACGGTCATTTTATCGGTGTAAAAAATTGAAGCTTCGAAGTCATTGCTGCCGAAAGGTGCAGCCATTTACCCTCCATATTTGATACTCGCAAACTCCCTCCCCAAAACCTACAGCGTACTTTCCTTTGGCCTAGACTCATGAAATTTCGCAAGAAGCAAGGTTTTGCGGTACAACAATGGGAAACAATTCGAAAACTGTAAATTTGTAGCTATGTCACACGAAAAAATATTTTCTGCCGTTCGTGATCTGATTCTCTCTGTCTGTTCTTTCGTCTGGTAATGACACTTTTTTCTTAGTAATGGATGTACGTATCAGGCGGACAGTTATGTCACATACTAAGGCTTATAAGCCTTTGGCGGTGTAATACATGTAAGCTTATAAGTAAATGCAATCAAAGGATACGGCCATTTATGTCACGTATTTTGATACTCGCAAAATCACTCATCAAAGTCTACAAGGGTACTTTTCGTTTACCTAGAAACACGAAATTTGGCAAGAAGCGAGTTTTCACAGAAAGGAAAGGAAAAAGCCCGAAAATGTTAGTTTGTATTTGTGTTGTTGAGGTCTTCAGTCCTGAGACTGGTTTGATGCAGCTCTCCATGCTACTCTACCCTGCGCAAGCTTCTTCATTTCCCAGTACCTACTGCAACCTATATCCTTCTGAATCGGTTTAGTGTATTCATCTCTTGCTCTCTCTTTACGATTTTTACCCTCCACGTTGCCCTCCAGTTCTAAACTGGTGATCTTTTGATGCCACAGAGTATGTCCTACCAACCGATCCCTTCTTCTAGTCAAGTTGTACCACAAACTCCTCTTCTCCCCAATTCTATTCAATACCTCCTCATTAGTTATGTGATCTACCCATCTAACCTTCAGCATTCTTATGTAGCACCACATTTCGAAAGCTTCTATTCTCTTCTTGTCCAAAATATTTATCGTCCATGTTTGACTCCCGTGCATGGCTACACTCCATACAAATACTTTCAGAAACGACTTCCTGACACTTAAATCTATACTCGATGTTAACAAATTTTTCTTCTTCGGAAACGCTTTCCTTGCCATTGCCAGTATATCTTCTCTACTTCGACCATCATCAGTTATTTTGCTCCCCAAATATCAAAACTCCTTTACTACTTTAAGTGTCTCATTTTCTAATCTAATTCCCTCACCATCAACCGACTTAATTCGACTACATTCCATTATCCTCGTTTTGCTTTTGTTGATATTCATCTTAAATCCTCCTTTCAAGACACTGTCCATTCCGTTAAACTGCTCTTCTAGGTTCTTTTCTGTCTCTGACAGAATTACAATGTCATCGGCGAACCTCAAAGTCTTTATTTCTTCTCCATGTATTTTATTTCCTACTCCGAATTTTTAGTTTGTAATTATATTACACGAAAAATAATTTATTTTGACTTTCTTTTATCAGACGTCAAACTTGAAATTAAAACAAACAGTAGTTCTGCATTCCGGATTTGTGGTTCATAGCTGTTAAAGTCACACATCATGCAGGGAATGACTCTACTGTCAGGATATGAAGCAACGATTACTACACGTAGATATTGCCAGTCCACAGATGTTTCTTTCACGTACAACTTGAAGCGCCATATCTACGTGCAGCAATTGCTCCTGGATACCTAATCACAGATACATTCCGAAACATGTCATATGAGCAATATAGTCATTACTTTCCTGATGTTAGACTTTTACCATTGTGAGCCAGACGGCCTCAATGCAGAACTTCTGCTCCTTATAATAATGGTCGTCTGCCACATATTCGTATTATAGAAATTAAAACATGTTCGAAACTCGTAGAATCTCCGGGATCCATATCTTGCAAGTATCAGTGTCGATAACAGCCAAAATGGTCGAGACTCTCGACTGGCGGAATGGATGAACTGTATATATATACTAATTACATTTGTATGGAACCCTCAATGCGTCAGTCCCGGCACACGGCCAAATTTTCTTTTTTCCTCTTTTTTTTTAATGCAGCTACTATGTTGGTGTCATAAAACTATTAATATTTCTTACATTTCCCTCCAGTACCTAAAACAGTACAGCAATTACGACAATTACATTTTTTTAAAAATTTTGTTGCTTTTTAATCTACTCGTTTCGACAGATATTCTAGCACAACAGTTTGTGCCCATTAAGTCGAACGGTAAATTACTGATACTTGCTTCCGTTTTTAACATTAAATACTGAGCGTCTCGCTTCTCCTTTCCACAATTTAAGTTTCTTTTACTCTCATAAATCGCTCACTACACCTGCTTCGATGCTGCTGGCTCTGCTGTTCTCTAGTATAACATATAGCAGGCATTACCTGCTGTGACAATTCCTGGGAAAGCACTGAAGACCTGAACGCACTACAGCGGACCCCCACCACTGCCGCGCGGTGGACACTGGGACTCGGAGGACGTGCGTCTCCGTAAGTGACCCCCTCGAATTCCCGTCAGGCGCTGGACCGCTATTGGAAATCCCAATTCAATTACCTACGTGTGGCTATTGTTATTTATTTTTATTTAGACCCGAAGGGTAAGGGATCGGACGTGGACGAGGGCAGATAGAACTCGTTTAGGGAACCTTGTTACCGACTAACGGGTTTCATTTGCGGAAGATCGCCCGGCCACCGCTTTCTGTGCACGAGGGTGCGCGACGCTCGCGCCAACTGGCGGCCAGCCGCGGAACCAGCAACGCGACGGATCCGTGCACGCCGGAGCTCTTCCATAGTCTGTGCTGCATCTTAATTAAATCTCCTTGACGGTAGGTTCGCCTCATCTCTGCGTCCTGAAATGGAAAATAAATCAGAATCATAAACCTTGTTTCATGACGTCCGAGCATATACATTAATCGCGGCATATGTGTCTGCACCGTGCACTTTTGTTGAAAGTAAAACGTAAAATGCAATTTACTTCTTTCTCTCGTCGTAAAATGGGAAAAAATCTAATTTACTTTGTGGGAATGGCTTTGACGGACTAACATGCGGTACGGTAGAAGACAATGGCTCGTAAAATCTGAGCCCATCAGAACAACAACAGAAAGGTGAATGAACGAAAGTATTGCGGAATAAAGTGCTGTTGCTTATCATATACGTGCGTTTGTAGCTATACGAATAAACTTTTTCGGTTACTGCGAGATATGTTTGTCAAAGAATGCGGAATTCTACGTAACGGGTTCATAAGTTTGGTAAAATTATAGGAAGAAAGGTTTTATTCTTTTTGATCAGAAAATTAATATTTCCGTGTACAGGGAGTATATCAATTAAGAACGAAATCTGATGCGTATGGACGTACATCAACTCACTACAACACAATACGCTACTTGATTTCATCACGTGTTGAAAACCGATAACTTTTGCACAAAGAGCGTCTTGGTGTGCAAAACAGTGAACGGATGGAGAATTCTGCATGTTAAGATTTTTTCGAAGTAGGCCAATAAACCCTTGTACTTTACCGCGCGTTACTGGAGTCCCGTCTGTTGTTACAGAAAACAGCTTTTCCTAGGTATAAAAATGTTGTGTGACGAGGGCCTCCCGTCGGGTAGACCGCTCGCCTGGTGGAAGTCTTTAGATTTGACGCCACTTCGGCGATTTGCGCGCCGTGAGTCTTATTCCTTCAGCTGTCATTTCGACCGCTTCTGAAATATCCGTTCTTGTCGCAGTGCCCTTCATAGAAATGATATCCTGGAGCTCTCCCGTTACATGTAGTTCGTCGTCCATGCCAAGCAAAAAATGGCGAACAGAGAGGCGTCGCTAATGTCTGTGGACTCACCAAGTGCGTTGGAGTGATGTTGGAAATTTTAAAGATTGCGTGTCAATTTGTTATGCAAATTCCATCCAATTCCACTGATTCGCCGAGAGATTTTCTTACTGAAAAGTGGTATTCTGCTATATACGGGAGCTAATGAGGGAATCATTCTCTCTACTACGTCCAATAAAATATTCTTTATTAATAGCCCTTCCATAAACGGCTTCGCAGCTCGTTCTAATCGTAAAGTAACTTTACAAGTAGCTCCAAGAGTCTTCAGCAGTACCCTTCTTCATCTTTGACCTAAATCAAAGCAAAAAGGCCGGCCGTACTGGCCGAGCGGTTCTAGGGCGCTTCATTCTTGAACCGAGCGACCACTACGGTCCCAGGTTCGAATCCCACCTCGGGTATGAATGTATGTGATGTCGTTAGGTTAGTTATGCTTAAGTAGTTCCAAATTCTAGGGGACTGATGACCTCAGTTAATTCCCATAGTGATCAGAGCCATTTTAACCATTTTGAAAGTAAAAATATTATGTTAAAAGCGTAAACGAATACACATTTGACAGGAATGTAAACAAACTTCAGTTCGTTTCGCTCGACCTTTAACAAAAATAAACTTGCTCAAGTACTGGTACAAACTTCATTTGTGGCAACAGATTTCTTTTCTGAAAGAGGTTGCAACTTCTTTAATGCTTCCTCTCTTGCGTCCCCTACGATTTCTCTGTAGTTTTCTGACTGCCGATTGCTGTAGTGTCTCCCAGTACACGACTTTGTTACACTCGTAATTATACTCATTTGGCTATATCGTCACAGTTACCAAAAGATGACAAAGTTCCCTCTCCCATTTAAACAGACTTTCGGAAATCTTTGTTTTCTTCTGAACAAGTTGTTCCTTTATTTTCGTAACCTTATTACACTTACCCGTTTGTTTGTTTCAGTGCTGAATGAACTCTATATCAAGGCACTCGGAAGCATGCTACGGCGGCATCAACATGCAAGCCGAGTTGGGGCGAATTAAGCATCGTGCAAATACACACGGCCCTTTGTTTTGCACGTCCGCGGTTTTACATGTGTGAGTGGCGTTGCTAAGGCGAAATATATCGGCATACTGAATCGAGGTGAAGAAAATAGATGCAGCCTGCAATTCAATGAAAGAAAGTACCCTATATTGGGTGTGTGAAATATATAGCCAATGCCAAAAGTCTGAGAGATTAATTCAGAAATTTACTGACATTTTTGCCATCTGACTAACAAGACTAAGTAGTGAGACATTTTGTGAGTGTCGTATATTAGTAGCAACTCAGTTTCATTTGTTTGCATTTGTGAAGTCATGTGTCTCATGTCATCGCCCTACCTATGATGTCACAATCTTATGTGGCACAAGCCACACCCCCTTACTTATCGCCGGCCGGTGTGGCCAAGCAGTTCTAGGCGCTTCAGTCTGGACCCGCGTGACCGCTACGGTCGCAGGTTCCAATCCTGCCTCGGGCATGGATGTGTGTGATGTCCTTGGGTTTAGTCGTTCTACGTTCTAGGTGACTGATGACCTCAGATGTTTAGTGCCATAGTGCTCAGAGCTATTTTAACCATTTTAACCTTACCTATCACATGACAAGGTGCACCCTCCTCGTTATCAACTGGAAATTCCACGTACCTCTTCTCCCATTCCTCCATCCTCCCATATCCCTCCTCCAGCCAATTTCAGCATAATAGTAGAAGGAAACAGTCACAGCGTAGCTTTTTAGCCGGAATTAAATATAATAACAATATAGTTCCAGAGCAGTCCGTTCGACTATGCTCAAAAGTATCTAAGCAGTCTGAATTTTTTCTCCAGTTTCCAAACTATGTAGCCACAAATTGACGTAAATCGTGTATCTTGTAAGATTTACGAGTGTAAAATACATCAAGAACAACAACACACACAGACATTCTATGTTTGCACCTTGAACTTACGGGTAGGAAGCACTAATGAAACAGCGAAGATTGATCTCTCGCTGCAAGGCACAACATATTATCAAATATAATATTTTGCGAGTGTAAATTGTTGTATGATGTGTATCCAGTGTCATAATGTTCTTTTCACGTCCGAAATATCTGCGGCAGTACGTCAGCAATACAAAAAATGCAATGTTCTTGTGAAGGAGGAGACTGTTACCCTCCACCCAAATACGTATCCATCAAACTGATTTCTAAAACATCAGTATGGACCCTCAAAGCAAGTGCCTCAATGCTATTTTCATACCAAATGTAGCTAAAAAGAATGTGCTAACCGACAACAGACATTTCAAGTGAATCCTAACCTGACCGAGGTTATAATTCCCAAAAACCCATTTCGTCTAGAGTATTACAAGCTCACAAACAAACAGGCAGTCGGAAATCCTTCCAGCTAGTAGAAGAATGTAATTATTTCCAATTGTATCCCCATACTCAAATTAAGTATTTCCACATCTAAATTGTTCTTTGATGTTCGTCAAGCACGATAACCACAGTGTCATCACTTTGCCGAGAATACCAAACTTCATGCATTACCTTTCACCGCGGACGATCAAGAGCTGCAACGACTGCGTAGAGCTGTCAGTGCCAACAGAGAATCAATGGTAATTCCACACCTATACTTCGTGTAGGGTGTTTGAAACTGAGAACATCATGGTAGTGATTTATCCAGCTGATACCACGCAAAATTTTTCTACGTTTTTCAGTATTGCTTCACCTTAATAAGCCCAGTTTTAAAGAGGATGAAGATAATTTGACATGTTATACACTATAAATGACGATTACTGATACTGATCGGCAATTATTGCTTTTATAAAATGATAAGACTTATTCAGCGTCATGTACAATAACAGTGCTGCAGTAGCTCCAATCAGAACTACAATAAGGTGACAAAGGTCTTGGGATAGCGATATGCAAATATACAAAATGTGGTATTGTCGGGTACACAAGGTATAGAGGGACAGTGCACTGGCGGAGCTGTGTGCCCAGGTGTATCATGTGAAAAGGTGTCCGACGTCATTATGGCCGTACAACGGGAACTAAAAGACTTTGAATGTGTAGTGGGAGCTGGAATTAGATACATGGGACGTTCCATTTCGGAAATCGTTAGGGAATTCATTGTTCCGATAACCACAGTGTCATCACTTTGCCGAGAATACCAAACTTCAGGCATTACCTTTCACCGCGGACGATCAAGAGCTGCAACGACTGCGTAGAGCTGTCAGTGCCAACAGAGAAGCAACAGTGCGTCCAGCAATGCAAGTGGAACGTACGACGAACGTCATTAGGACAGCGCTGTGAAATGTTGTGTCAATGGGCTATGGCAGCAGATGATCAACTCTAGCGTGTTTCCTAACAGCACGACATCGTCTACAGCTCCTCACCTGGGCTCGCAACCACATCGGTTGGATCCTAGAGAACTGGAAAACCGTGGGCTGATGAAATGAGTCACAGTTTCCATTTAGTAAGAACTGATGGTTGGTTTCGAGTGTGGCGTAGACGACACGAAGCCATTGACTCAAGTTGTGAACAAGGCACTGTGCGATCTGTTGGTGGCTTCATAATGGTGTGGGCTGTGTTTACATGAAATGGACTGGGACCGCAGGTCCAACTGAACCGACCGTTGACTGGAAATGGTTATTTTCGGCAGCTTGGAGATAATTTTCAACTATTGATAGACTTCATTTTTCCAAACAACGATGAAATTTTTATTGATGACAGTGCACCATGTCACTGGGTCACAGTTATTCACGACTGGTTTGAAGAAGATTCTGAACAGTTAGAGCGAATGATTTGGCCACCCAGATCGTCCGAAAAGAATTCCAAAAAATTTTGGGCGATAATCGAGAGATCATTCGTGCACCAAATCCTACACCGGTTACACTTTTCGCATTTACGGCTACAGAGGCAGCAAGGCTCAATATTTCTGCCAACAATCTGCTGAGTCTGTACTCACAAAAGGACGTGCGACACGTTATTAATAGGTATCTTATGACTTTTGTCGCCTCAGGCTGTTTAAACTGCAGTTACCATAATCAGCTATTAATAACACTGGCATACGAGGTATGTCCACAAAGTAAGTTCCGTTTGATTATACAAAAGAAACGTGAACAGATACAGAAAAGTATTTATTGTACAAAAATCTACAACTGTTAAACTACTTTTCTACATAGCTTCCGAAATTTTGTAGGTACTCGTGATAGCGTGGCACAGCTTTTGTATGCCTTCTTCATAGAAGGTTGCCTGTGTATTCAGCCATGTGGTAGCATGTTCTTTCAGCTCGTTATCATCGTTGAAGTATTGACTACCAAGGACAAATTTTAGGTGCAAGAAAAGATGAAAGTCGCTAGGAACGAGGTCCGGGCTGTACAGAGGATGATCAAACGCGTCCAAGTGAAATTCCCGTGTTTGGTCTCATTCTCCGTGTAAGGTCGGGCATTATCGTGGAAAGAAGCAACACCTTTTGACATTAATCCTCGGCGCTTGTTCTGTATTGCAAGGCGCAAAATCAGCAAAATGCCTTTTCTGTCTCAAAAAACGGTGCACATGACCTTTCGAGGTGTCAAGATTTGCTTAGGCTTAACCTTCGTTGCGGCCGAAGTGTGCTTCCATTCCATTGATTGCCGTTTTGTTTCAGGGGTGTCGTACGATACCCAAGTTTCATCCCCCGCCACTATCCGAGAAAGAAAACCATCGCCTCCTTCACTGTAGGGTGTCAAACTATGTAGTGCACTGCCCATCCGTAGTTTTTTGTGTTGTTCAGTAAGAATTTTGAGTACCCAATGTGAGGAAAGTTATCGAAACTTCAGTAACAATTTCATGAATTAGTGATCGTGAGAGTTGCGGAACTTCCATAGCAAGGGCACTAAGTGTAAACTTACGGTTGTGCTTAATCTTCTCTTCAGCTGTGTGAACCAGCTCATCAGTAACCACAGACGGGTGTCCACATCGTTCTTTATCGTGCACTTCATCACGTCCTTCATTGAACATTCTGACCCATCTTCTAACCACTGAATCACTCATAGCATTTTGTCCGTAAACCTCGCAGATCTACCGATGAATTACCTTTGGTTTAACTTTCTTTGCACTTAGAAAACGAATCGCAGATCTGATTTTATACGCGGCGGCATTTTCAATTACGGATGACATTATAAAGAAGCACTATACAAAGCACACGTCTTTGTAGTCTGGTCACTTCAACCCCCTACAAACCAACCAAGCACACGTCGGCAGCAGCGATCTCAAAATGGCGTACATTCCTTTTCCTAGAGTCAGAGTAACTGCTGCGAATGCTCGGAACTGCGATCGTAGAGCTGCTGCGGATAGAAATACAAACGTAACTTACTTTTTATTAGTACAGTTCATACTAATCAGCGTTCTTCTTTCATTTACATCTTATATTTACGTGTTGTGTTTAACACACTAATCAGCATTAATATAGTCATACACATGACTGAAAACAGTCTGACAAAGTTCGGATAGTTTGTCAATTTTACGCCTACGTCTGTGCATAGTATGTTGGTAGCACTTCGTCGCCTTCCTTGCCTGTTATGCTGTGTAGCAAACTTTAAAGCTGTGCGGATCAACGTAACAAAAAGGCGAGGGGTCTCGCTCGTTTTGTCCACAACTGTATATATGGCTTCCTTATTGACACTACCGAATAAATTTTGGTTTAGTAGACTAACATTATTCGATCTTAAATTCATCAAGTTACATAAAATTGGTTGTATAACATTGAAAAACGCATGTGAGCAATGCCGTTCACTTAACTTACGGTTTAGAGTGCACTTTCCAATGAGAATTAACGAAATAAAGAATTCTATTCCAATTACAGTGGCGTTGATAATATGTTGTTACAGCATGTTAACCGTCGTTATATATCTGTTCTTATTTTAAACTAAAATTTACTCGAACTGGCTATGATCAATTCCGGCATTTCATATAAAATCACGAATTCACGTTTTAAGGTAGAGAAAATTGAATAAAAGAATAATAAGAGCCAATGGAATAGAGTAGTAGCAAAGATCTTTATTGAAAGAGCGTCTAATGAACGTTCGTTTCACAACTACTATATAAACCCAAGGCACGTATAGTTAACGTCCTTAGCGTCTGGGAGTCTCTAGCGTTTGAGATTTTCTAGTATGTAGGAGTCTTCGTGTTCGAGATTTCAGTGTCCGAGCTTTCAGCGTTTCAGTCCTGAGTATTGCCGTCTCTTATGTTCAGGCGCCACTGAGTAAAATAGATAACATATTTGTGAGCCGGGATAATTAAAAGTAAATTTTTGTTCGTTTAATTTATTATCGAAAGTACGAAAACTGACAGAACGGAGATAATAACAGCCAGCGAACGTCTTAGTCGATAAACGATCGGAATAATTAATTCCAATTTAAGAACTTGAGTTGTTGCCGAAGCTAGTATTCAAAACTGCGTCGCAACTAGACTTTTGATTTATAGACCCCGTTTGGAGATTTATTGTCGGGATAAAGTGAACAGGGAATCATATCAAAGAAACAGTGTCACTAAAAAACCGAGTTAAGGGCAAACTATAGTGTCCTACGATTTCAACAGAGAATCATGAGAAGTGAACCGTCTGTTGGATTTTCTGTGGAAAATAGTAAGAATAATAATTTATTTCACATTAATATTAAAGGGAATAATTTTCAACGCACAAAACATCGTGTTTTGTTGAAAGAATCCTGTGACTCTTTGAAGTAAATAATTGGGTGTACATGTTCTACATAAATCAAAGATATCAATTCATTTTGAAACGCGAATCGGCAGCCTAGTACACTGAAGAGCCAAACAAACAGATACACCCGTCTAAAATCGTGTAGGGTTCCGCGAGCACGTATGAGTGCCGCAACACGATGCGGCATGGTCTCGACTAATGTCTGAAGTAGTGCTGGACGGAATTGACACAGTGAATCCTGCAGGGCTGTCCATGAATCCGTAAAAGTACGAGGCGTGGAGATCTATTCTGTACAGCACGTTGCAAGGCATCCCAGATATGCTCAATAATGTCCATGTCTGGGGGGTTTGGTGGCCGGCGGAAGTGTTTAAACTCAGAAGAGTGTTGTTGAGCCACTCTGTTGCAATTCTGGACTTGTGGGGTGTCGCATTGTCCAGCTGAAACTGCCAAAGTCAGTCGGAATGCAAAATGGATGTGAATTAATGCAAGTGATCAGACAGGATGTTTACGTACATGTCACATGTCAGACTCGTATCCACGCGCATTAGGGGTCGGACATCACTACAACTGCACACGTTCCACACCTGTACAGAGTCTCCTCCAGCTTGAACAGTCTGCTGCTGACATGCAGGTTCCACAGATTCATGAAGTTGTGTCCATATCACCACACGGCCATCCGCTCGGTGAAATCTGAAACGAGACTCAGCCAACCAGGCAACATGTTTCCAGTCATCAACAGTTTAATATCGATGTTGACGGGCCCAGGCGAGGCGTAAAGTTTTGTGTCGTGCAGTCATGAAAGGCACACGAGAAGTCCTTCGGCCCCAAAAGCCCGTATCAATTATGTTTAATTGAATGGTTTGCAAGCTGACACTTGTCCATGGCATAGCACTGAAATCAGCATCAATTTACGGATGGGTTGCACTTTTGTTACGTCGAACGATTGTCTTCAGTCGTCATCGGTCCCTTTCTTGCAGGATCTTCTTCTGGCCGCAGCGATGACAGAGATTTGATATTTTAGAGGAATCCTGATGTTTGCGGAACACTCGTAAAATGGTCGTACTGAAAAATCCCCACTTCATCTCTATCTCGGATGTGCTGTGTCCTACCGTTCGTGCGCAAGGTAAAATATCACGTGTAAGTAGGCTGTTTAGGTTTCTATGTTGATAACGCCACGTAGCGCACCGTATGAAAACCACTGATTGTGCTGTGTGCAGTCTGTTGCTGGTTTGCATTGTTGGAATATTTGCTATTGTAATGTTGGCCAGTTGTATGTGAACAGCGCGTAGCTTTGTGCAGTTGGAGGTGAGCCGCCAGCAGTGGTGGATGTGGGGAGAGAGATGGCAGAATTTAGAGAGCGGACGATCTGGACGTGTGTCCATCAGAAAGAGTAAATTTGTGGCACCGGTGTGTCAGATCCACCATACTTGCTCCGGACACTGCGAGAGGGCTGCACAAGCAATGATCACACGCACGGCACAGCGGACACACCAGGAACCGCGGTGTTGGCCGTCGAATGGCGCTAGCTGCGCAGCATTTGTGCACCGCCGCCGTCAGTGTCAGCCAGTTTGCCGTGGCATACGGAGCTCCATCGCAGTCTTTAACACTGGTAGCATGCCGCGACAGCGTGGACGAGAAACCGTATGTGCAGTTGACGGACTTTGATCGAGGGCGTATAGTGGGCATGCGGGAGGCCGGGTGAACGTACCGCCGAATTGCTCAACACGTGGGGCGTGAGGACTCCACAGTACATCGACGTTGTTGCCAGTGGTCGGCGGAAGGTGCACGTGCCCGTCGACCTGGGACCGGACCGCAGCGACGCACGGATGCACGCCAAGACCGTAGGATCCTACGCAGTGCCGTAGGGGACCGCACCGCCACTTCCCAGCAAATTAGGGACACTGTTGCTCCTGGGGTATCAGCGAGGACCATTCGCAACCGTCTCCATGAAGCTGGGCTACGGTCCCGCACACCGTTAGGCCGTCTTCCGCTCACGCCCCAACATCGTACAGCCCGCCTCCAGTGGTGTCGCGACAGGCGTGAATGGAGGGACGAATGGAGACGTGTCGTCTTCAGCGATGAGAGTCGCTTCTACCTTGGTGCCAATGATGGTCGTATGCGTGTTTGGCGCCGTGCAGGTGAGCGCTACAATCAGGACTGCATACGACTCAGGCACACAGGGCTAACACCCGGCATCATGGTGTGGGGAGCGATCTCCTACACTGGCCGTACACCTCTGGTGATCGTCGAGGGGACACTGTATAGTGCACGGTACATCCAAACCGTCATCGAACCCATCGTTCTACCATTCCTAGACCCTTCAAGGGAACTTGCTGTTCCAACCGGACAATTTCACGTCCGCATGTATCCCGTGCCACCCAACGTGCTCTAGAAGGTGTAAGTCAACTACCCTGGCCAGCAAGATCTCCGGATCTGTCCCCCATTGAGCATGTTTGGGACTGGATGAAGCGTCGTCTCACGCGGTCTGCACGTCCAGCACGAACGCTGGTCCAACTGAGGCGTTAGGTCGAAATGGCACGGCAAGCCGTTCCACAGGACTACATCCAGGATCTCTACGATCGTCTCCATGGGAGAATAGCAGCCTGCATTGCTGCGAAAGGTGGATATACACTGTACTAGTGCCGACATTGTGCATGCTCTGTTGCCTGTGTCTATGTGCCTGTGGTTCTGTCAGTGTGATCATGTGATGTATCTGACCCCAGGTATGTGTCAATAAAGTTTCCCCTTCCTGGGACAATGAATTCACGGTGTTCTTATTTCAATTTCCAGGAGTATATATATATATATATATATATATATATATATATATATATATATATATATATATATATATATGATTTTTGAGCATTATTAAGGTAAAAATGTAAATACATTGTTTGTTCTCTATCAAAATCCTTCACTCTCTAACTATGCCTATCAGTAGTTATTGGCTTCAGTAGTTAGAATCTTTTATTTAGGTGGCAGTATTGGTGCTCTCTGTATTTTAGTAGTTGGAGTAACTGAGATTATTGTGAGGTAAGTGATTCATGTAAGGTTTAGATTACTGTTAGTCAGGGCCATTGTTTTGTGGTGGTTATTGAAAGTCAGATTGCGTTGCGCTAAAAATATTGTGTGTCAGTTTAGTGTTGATCAGAATAAGTAAAGAGAGAAATGTCTTGAGTACGTTCAGTTTTGCTCAGCTGTTTGAATATCTAATAAGGTAAGAGTTTTTCAGGGGGATGTTTCACACGTTCAAACGTACTTAAACCTTGATAACATGCCATTGTAGCACCAGCAACCAATCCAACAACTGCGCTGGATACTTGTTGTCTCATATAGGCGATGCCAACCGCAGCGCCGTCCTTTGCCTGTTTACATATCTCTGTATTTGAATATGCATGCCTGTTCCAGTTCCTTTAGGGCTTGAGTGTAACTGTTAACTGAGCATCTTTGATGGCAGCCTCTAAGCAATGCTAGCCGACAGTAATAATTTGAATCTAAACTTATTGACGAATTAGTCTGACGCAAATTAGTGCAAAGAGCGGACATAATTAACAAATATTTACTGCAGTAACAGACAGCGTTTTGTTGCCACACTGCCATGTACCTCGACGAGAAGAATTGTGGATGGTCATAGCACTTTCTCTGATATCACAGATACATATTTTTATTGTAGTGGGACAAGTTGTTAACACACCTGTGGGACAACGTACAGCTGCTGAGCAAGTTGCTACAGTTACAATGCTGCTTGTTACAGTTGTGGAGCAAGTTGTTACGCTTTTAAATTGACAGGTTATGTTTTGGTGGGAAGCTGTTGCAGTTTCGCTGTAACGTGGTGCTAATGGTGGAACAATTTGCAGCTTGCTCGAACGAGTCTGACTTGCTTGGTTGAGGTCACAATTATACTTTCTGGTATCTATACATGTGTACTCAGTAATGTTTCGTGGCCAATAACGTCCTGAAGCAGACTGGGTTCATCAGACCCTTGACCTGAAATTGGTGGAAGACAGTCAGGACGAGTCAGATCGTCAACTTAGCTCCAACCCCCAGTGTCCAATATCGTTATCGTGCTGCTGAAGAACTGAGCTGCCTTCTTTCAACGGACCTTCAGATGCGTCATTCAAAGTCTACGCAACATAGTTCAAGTCAACATGAATGTGACGAGTAGAATTTTTTTTATCGAATTATCATTCTTTTGACTTGTTTGATGCGGCTCGCCTGTACCAATCCCTTCGGCTCAGAGTAGCTCTTGCAACCGGCATCCTCAGTTATTTGCTGGATGTATTCCAATCTCTGTCTTCCCCTACAGTTTTTGCCCTCTGTAGCTTCCTCTAGTACCGTGGAAATCGTCCGTGATGTCTTAACAGATATCCTATCATCCTGAACCTTCTCCTTATCAATGTTATTCACATATTACTTTCCGATTCTGCACGGAATCTCCTCATTCCTTATCTTATCGTTTCATGTGATTTTCAACATTCATATGTAGATCCACGTCTCAAATGTTTCGATTCTCTTCTGTTCCGGTTTCCCCACAGTCCATATTTTACTATAGCACAATGCTGTGCTCCAAAGGCACATTCTCAGAAATTTCTTCCTCAAATTAAGACCTATGTTTGATAGTAGTAGACTTTTCCTTGTCAGGAATGCCAATTTGGCACTGCTTGTCTGCTTTTGATATCCTCCTTGCTCAGTCCGCCATTGGTAACTTTTCTGCCTAGGTACAGAATTGCTTAACTTCATCTACATCGTGACCGTCAATCCTGATGTTAAGCTTCTGTCTGTTCTCATTTCTAGTACTTCTCGTTACTTTCGCATTTCTTCGATTTAATCTCAATCCATATTCTGTATTCATTAGTCTGTTCATTCCATTCAGTATATTATGCAATTCTTCTTCACTTTTACTCAGGATAGCAATGTTACTAGCGAATCCTATTATCCTTGAATTTTAATCCCACTCCTGAAACTTATTTTTATTTCCATCATTGCTTCTTCGATGCACAGATTGAACAGTAAGGGTTAAAGACTACATTCCTTTCTTACACCATTGTTATTCCGAGTATTTCGTTCTTGGCCATTCACTCTTATTATTCTGTCTTGACTCTTGTATATATTGTTTATTACACGTGTCTCCACATATTCACGCCCATTCTTCTCAGAATTCCGAACATCTTACACCCTTTTACAATGTCGAACGCTTTTTCCAGGTCGACAAATACTATGAAAGTCTCTTGATTTTCCTTTAGTATTGCTTCCATTATAAATCACAACGTCGGAATGTCCTCTCTATTGTCTTTACCTTTCAGAAAGCCAAACTGATCGTCATCGAACACACACTTAATTTTATTTTCCATTTATCTGTATATTATTCTTGTCAGCAACTCGGATGCTTGAGCTTTCAAGCTCATTGTGCGATAATTATCGCACTTGTTCGCTTTTGCAGTCTTCGGAACTGTGTGGTTGATAGTTCCGAAATTCAGATGGTATTTCACTGGATTCATACATTATACACACAAACATGAATAGTCATTTTGTTGCCACACTCGCCAATTGTTTTAGACATTCTGATGGAATGTCATTTATCCCTCCTGCCTTTTCTACATAAGTCCTTCAAAACTCCCTTAATTGTAATTCTAATACTGAATTCCCTGTCTCTTCTACATCGATTCCTGTTTCTTCTTCTATCACGTAAAGACAGATCTGACCCTTCATAGAGTCCTTCACTCTACTCTTTCCACCTGCCCGCTCTCTTCTCTGCCCGTAAGAGTTGAATTGACGTTCTAGTCTTAATGTAACAACGCTTGCTGATAAATTCACTGATGTTTATTTTAACTTTCCTATATGCTGAGTCAGTGCTTCTGACAATCATTTCTTTTTCAATTGCTTCACATTTTTCATGCAGCCATTTCGTCTTAGCTTCCCTGTACTTCCTATTCATTTAATACCTCAACAACTTGTATTTCTGTATTCTTGAATTTTCCTAAATGTTTTTATACTTCCTTCTCCCATAACCAAGGTGTCTTCGCAGTTACGCACTTTGGCCTAAGTTTTTCTTTCCAACTTCTCTGATTGCCCCTTTTGGAGACGTCCATTCCTCTTCACCTGCACTCTGTATTGCCCACTGAACTATTCCTTATTGCTATTTCTATATCCTTAGAGAACCTGAAGTGTATCTCGTGATTCCTTAGTATTTCCGTATCCCACTTATTTACGGATTGATTCATCCTAACTAATATCTTAAACTTCAACCTGCTATTCATCGCTACTACGTTATGACACAAGTCTGTATCTGTTCCTGGGTACACCTTTCAGTCCAGCAGCTACTTTCGCCTTCTCTGTCTGATCATGATGTAATCTATCTGAAATCTTCTCTTATCACTCGGCCCTTTCCAAATATACTTCCTCCTCTTGTGATTATTGAACAGAGTATTCGCTATTACAAGATGAAATTTATTGCAGATCTCAATTAGTCTTTCTCCTCTCTCATTCCTTTTTACATGCCCATATTCTCCTGTAACCGTTTCTTCTGCACCTTCCTCTACAACTACATTCCAGTCCTCCATGTGTGGATACATCTCGTATTAATATTACAATATTTCAGATTTCGTTGTAACGTGGAGAGCAGTTTGTTCCAGTTATGCGGAAACAGTTCAATGATGGCGATCTATTGAACAATGATTATCTGTAAATTAATATAAAATGGTGAAATGAGAGTAGTTTGTTACAATTTGTTGTGGTTTCTAGAGGTGCAAGAACCTTATGTACCTTTTGAAGGCAACAAGAAAAATCAGAGAAAGAATACAGACGGAAAACATCGAAAGATAAATATCGTGAAGTGATAAAAGACATAATAGCTACCTCTTCACTGCGGTAAAAGGCTAACAAATACAGAATAGATTTCATGAACGTGCAGTGATTCTGTTGTAAAATGAAAACTTATTATAAAGGTATTAATATTAAAGTTCGCACATTGTTCTATAGCATAATATGGCAAGGAAATATTTTTAATAATAATTCAGTCAGAATTTTAATGTGAATTAATTTTTAAATCTGTTGTTATGATCCAAAACCGACACTATCCATGCAAATGTTCCACTAATGGCCGAACCACACAATAACCCTGGTTTCGGTGTGGGGCGGCGGTGGCGTGAGTGGATTGCTGTATCCTGTTGTGGAGTTGTGAACCACTTAGGGCTATGGCAGGGACGAAACCTCTCTGTCGTTTCTAGGTCCCTGGTTCCATAAAATACAATACAATACAAGTTTTTCAGCATACTTCATAAGTTCTGCAACATTGATACATAGACTAATGGCGAATTAAAGATTACATCATTATGGCGCAAACTGCCAAGAGCGATACAAATAGTGGTTGGTGGAGGGCTATGGGAGAATGCACACATTTGTGTAAGGAGGGTCTAGTCAGCAGAAGCAAGTTTTTATAGCAAATGAGGTAAGAAATCAAAACATGAATCGTCAGGAAAACTAAATACTGAATATGTGAAAGACTGCAGACATGTTAGAGTGCAGCCGGGACCAACACTTTGGCGTAGGCAGCAAGGACAACATTGCCAGTATTGCAGCTCAAAGAGGAATCTGTTTATAAGCAGTCGCGACAACACAGAACAACAAGAGGAGTGTGATGTGCAGTGAGAATATAGACGGATGGGGTGACTCTGAAATGAGTCTGTCAATAGCCTAGCTTCCTTGGTTCAAGTCCCGCCAGTTTCTGCCATTCCGTCAGAAAAAGAATAAGCATGGTGCTCTTAACCAACAGGAGTTACTGCAGGATATCTGCACATAGTATCTTAAACCATCCCAATTTCGACATGGTAGAGATACATCACCATGTGAGGCGGTAGACGAACAGTATTTACTGAAATAAATTAGTTTTCGCACTGTACTTAAATTTTTCGGATGAGCGTAACCCGAATATGTGGGGACACTTTTTGTGGCATTTCACTTTACACCTGGAAACACTGGAGGCCCTTTTGTTATACTTTCACAGAAGATCAGTTACACCTTCAAGGCTTTAATATTATTATATTTTAATAACAACAGCATTTTCATTCAAATTTGTTTAAAGGAATTCATTTTAAAACTCACATATCTTATTACATTAAAGATATTCAGTCGATGTATTTAGAATTCATCTGCCTACCAAACATTTGGGACCAAGTTGTTTAGTGATAGTATGATCATGCGCCAGTCGTAAAATATCGTCAAACATATTATTATTTGTAACCGTAGGCTTCCGCGGCCGTTGTCAATGTCAATAAAATTCTTCTGGGTTAGAGACCGCATTGTCATTTATAAAATTCCAACGTTTCGGCGTCTGTTGCAAGACGCCTTCCTCAGGGTGTGTTGCTAACTGCTGAATATGTACCCACACCTGCGCTCATTCAGCAGTTAGCAACACACCCTGAGGAAGGCGTCTTGCAACAGACGCCGAAACGTTGGAATTTTATAAATGACAATGCGGTCTCTAACCCAGAAGAATTTTATTGACATATTATTATTTTTCACAAAGAAACTGCTTTCATACAAAAAGGAGTTCAGTTATGTTTCAAATATAATTTCTTTGCTTGAGAATTTCCGTAACGTGTGTAGTCAAATGCCACTGAACAATGAAAGGCCAAATATAGCACATTTATCTGATTCAAATAATAGCTTGCGATGAGACCTTTTTTAAAGAGGTGATTTTAAAGTAACTTTATCACACTGGCATCAATTTTCAATTGAATCGTTTTTGGAGTGTGCCTACTCAAAGTGACTAATTATAGACAGGATAACTTTTTATTCTTGGGAGTTCACTTCTAAGATCACCGTAGAATATCAGGAGAAAATACGCTTAAAAATGATGACCTTTTTCCTAGGAGTACACGCACAGTATGGCTGACCTTGCTGAGTTGTTTTTAGTTTCTTTTGTAATCTCACAGATTCCATTTTTTAATTTCATGTCTTGAATTATTATTATTCTTGGCCATATTGTTGTGGCTGTAGAATAAGAAAATTGAAGTTTTGAATTAGAATAAATTTTATTTATTGCCTATGTTATGATAAAATTGGGAAAGCACATAAAAATGGATCCTGTAGATAACAGTGAGGTGGAATCCTATGTTGACAGCAGCAATACGGGAGGTCTGGCAATTGAGAATACATGTTTCACCTCAGTAGAATATCAAATAGAAAGACGCTTGGTGACCAAAGAAAATATTTCGCATGCAACTGAAATAAACTGATCCATTTATGGAACTGTATAAAAAATTTTCAGTCCTACTAAGTGCACGCAGCAAAGACTGGGAACCGTGAATGAGCGGACAGAATAAAATATTATCCGCGCAAATGAACGAGTGTGAAAAAGATTTAGTTATGCAAATTGAGGTCGGCAATACAAAATATGTTACTCGAATAAACAATAGTATTACGAATATTTCAACCGAAATTTCAGGACTGAAAGAAGTCTATAAAGGTATAGCAGAAGGCCTTACAAAATTTTCAGCTGATGTGCAATCTCTGCAAACTACACAGACTACAATGGGAAATACCGTTCAGCAATTTTCAGTAAACGTTTGTACTATCACAACTATGCTAGCCGTAATGTTACAAAAGCATTTTGAGGTACAAGGTGAAAGATTTTCTGATGATGTTTCCAAGTGGGTAAATGAAAAGAAATGCAAATTAACGAGAGATTAGACATAGAATTGGAAGACTCGGTACGACACCTTAGCATGGACGTATCATAGGGACGAGTCACTACCGCTGAAAAAGTTAACGATGAGTTAAGACAGATACAACCAGTTTTAATGCAGGACATACCTGACTGGCGATAAAACGTAACTCTGAGATGAATAATTTACACAGAGGCTTGTCATGGTTAAAAATAAAGTTCAGAGCGGACCATCACTCATTACTTAGCAAGGTCAATACGGCGGAACCTCCTGAGACAATGCAGGATAGTTTCGCCCATCGACTAACCACTCTACCTATAATATGAGGATGACACGCACTCTATCAGCAATAATTTTTAGTAATACCTGCTGAAACACCAGAAATTTGTGGTCTTTTCTTCTGAAAGAAGTCACCACACACGGCTATATTTATAAAATGCTCTAGAGGTGCGTTTCCGAAAACTTGTACAGAGTTATAAAAGATTCTCTTTCTTACAGTTGCATCCAATGAGACATAGCACTCTTGGTGATGGGACCCACAGAGAAATGCAAAACGTATGAGCAGTTCGAAAGAGCTTACCTGCCGAAATTTTAGTCGACTGTGTAAAGAGGTTTTTTACCCTAAGCAATATAACAGCAAGCAAGGCTGTTTGTTTAAATACTTTGAGCGTTACCTGAACAAAATGCAATACTGGGATGAGCCCATTCCGCCTATGGTTGTAATGAGAATATTGCAAATTAAGTGACAGATAAACTTTTGAGAGAGTTTGGTACATGTATCCGACACAAATTTGAACGTTTTATGTGTATACTGGAGTCGACAGATTTAATACGTGAGGATTCGGAAGACAGTGGCGGTAACGGTGTGAGACAATCCGACCTGTCCAGCACCTAGTAAAAGAATCAAATCGTGATCAGTGATTATTACAGCTGCCGATCGGCTCTCCCATGCAGTACTGCAACAGAAAGGCGGTCCCAGAACCGAGCACATCCCACAATAATTACTATGGACCATAAAGGTTCAATATATCTGAAGGACTGCATACTGCTAAGTGGCGCATTGATGTAGCAGTCATTGTGCGTACAACAGTTTGATATCGAGATAAAATATGTGAAAGGAGAACAGAATGTGATACCAGGAACACATTACTGAAAGATCAGTGACACCAATCAGGGTGCCAAAATATCAGAATAAAAAAAAGTAAAGGATTGTTTCGTTATGAGAAGTAGCAGTTCGCTATTTGCCACAGTAAACACTTTTGCTGTGCACATCTTTATAGGAGACTCTCTGGATTTCATAGTTTATGTTGTTGTTAACTAATCTTTTTCTGTGGGCGAGTTCTTGTGTGTCAAGTGTTGGCTGAAGTAGATGTGTGCTGGAGTGGAGGCTCGTTTTCGGTATGCTGAAGCTGCAGCTGATGTACATTAAATGAGGTAATATCTGGCTAAGCATCTGTGAGCACTAGTTCTGCAGAAAGTGATGTGTCACGTTTAGAGATCATTTTCAGTTTTTTTCTGAAAATTTTCGTAATTTGCATTGTTTGATTATTACGATATTGTTGTTTGAAATATCTCATTGGGCATTCCCTCAGGAGAAAATCACACCATTGTTATCTCCTATTTCTTTTAAAGTAATCATAGATGTTTGAGACTTGAAAAAGTATCTGGAATCATATAGTTCCATATTATTGTAAAAAAAGTTTTACTTAAAAATGTTGACATCATAAAATTCATCTTCAGCTTTCAAATTTATTACGATGGTTTGCTAGAAAGATAAATAATGGATTCTTGCTCACATTCTCTGACCCGATAAATGTATACAAGAGTAAATTTCAATTAATTTTCAAATTATTCAACCTTGAGCTCCACATCCCAGTTTCGAAGCAGAATTTTTTAAAGCTTAGTAATTAAGATTCCCATAGCAGCTCGCAAGGCCTGACTATTTGCTTATGATCTACTGGTGCTTAGCACAGCTGAGCTGCACATTGTAAGTTTAATTTAATGGTAAAAGAAGCATGATTTATTTCAGCACGTTGCTGCTAAGTGCAATTGCATAACACTGCCCAACTATCCATTGTTGTGCATGTAAACCGTATGACAACACATTGTGTCTCCATTGTTGGTTGGGATATATAATATACTGTTTATGTGTAACACACATCAGCAAGATTTGAAAGCATTTTTGTGCTTCTTCTAGACACATAGTAGGCAACACTGTTATAGTATAACAGTTATTTTTATTTGGTTGTTTGTGAGATAGAGGCATTTATATTGTGTAATATTATAAAGTGACAAGCCGTGTGTAGGATCAGCATCTGCTTGGAAAAAAGTTTTCTTCACTTGATATGTTACCTTTCCTTCTGCACTTATCCAGAGTAACTGAATTATTAGATAACATTATTTCATGCTCCTGCCATTTTTTTACTGTTGTTTTAAGACTTTCTTTTCATTGAACACCACTTTTGGTTTCTGCTGTTGTATAGTTAAGCACAGATTTATCGTGGATGTTCATGATGAATATATTCTCTTGTATTACTGTAGTGGAGGTATTTCTCTCTTTTGGTATAAATACAGCAAAATTCATTTGTTTCTTTCTTGAAAATGAATCTTTTGAGACATAAGTTTTGCTAGCATATTTCCGTGGTTTGTCGATTCTCGGGTTTGTTGTGAAGCTGGTTATGTTTTCAATAATTTTTTTTGTATATTAATTATCAACTGACCGACTTAGAAATTTGTGATTATCGTTTGTTTGATCCCATATTTGGGTTATCAGGTCAAAAAGTTATGGCTCTAAACTAGGAGTTCAGGGACTAGGGGAAGCTACTTCTAAAGAGTTACTGGACATAGAACAGAAGAGTGAAGAAAGGCTTTTTCGGGTTAGAGATTCAAGGGAGTTGGGTATGATGACAGAGAGGACAATACCAGTCGCCATTTTGTACTTAGAGACGAACAGGACCTGCTACAACAGTGTGTGGCTACAAGTAAGATTAATATTGTCTGTTTCCTAATTTTGTAGGCTGAAATGTTCAGTAGTCTTGCGCGATTTTTGGACACCACAGCCAAGAGCGGGTTTACATATAGGACCACTAGGCACGAGAGTAGTGGTGGCATTTTAAGGGGGGGGGGTGCATGTTTTGCTCTGTACTCATTTTAACCTTTTACGTTTTAAAATAACTCCGCTTACAAACGACTAAAATTTTTAATATTGTTAAACAACTTGCTAGCTTAAATAAGCCTTAAGAACGAAATTCAGCAATAAAAGTTTGGAAATATACATAGTTTACTTGGTGACAGAATAGAAATTTTACATTGTGTTTATGTCTAGTATCATCTGCATGATTGTTCAAAATATTTTGAAGTAAGCTGTCAGGTCGGCAGTCTACAATACAATGTTAGAAACGTTATTATTCTGAGAGCGTTGTCGGCTTCTACTTAACCCTTCCATACTTTCTCCATGAAAATACTGGAACTCCTGAAAAGCTGTGATAAACTAATCTGCAATTTCTAAAACAGTGTAAGATGTGTAGGCCTCAATATATAAAATGTAATTAATGCAAAAGCTCTGTGGTCTTTGATATCTGAGCTTTGATTTAATGACACCCACTTAACAGAACATGTTAATACTGGGAATGTTTTACATTTTTAAACACATGTTTATACGAAAAGCAGAATGTCTAATAATGTGTGAAAGACACTTCACAACACTTTAAAAATGTTATTTATTTATTTACTTACTTAGTTTCTTGGAGTAAAAAGAAGAAGAAACCAACTTTCATTTGTCTCATTTATTGTGCTGCAGCCTCCACGATATCAAATTTCCCACTCTGTCCAATCTAATAGTAAGTATTTCATATTAAACTTCGTAACTAAGGCTTAAGCGGACGCGAACATTAGAGCATAGCACATTCTCGTATGACCGACATAGAACCAATAACCTCCCAGTTGCAAACACCTCGTTACTTACGTGCTCGGCGAAAGGAAAACTGGATCCATAACTGGAATGAGATTTTCACTCTGCAGCTGAGTGTGTGCTGATATGAAACTTCATGGCAGATTAAAACTGTGTACCCGACCAAGACTCGAACTCGGGACCTTTGCCTTCCGGTCAAGTGCTCTACCATCTGAGTTACCGCAGCACGACTTACGCCCGGTCCTCACAGCAAAGGCAAAGGTCCCGAGTTCGCTTCTGGGTCGGGCACACAGTTTTAATCTGTCAGGAAGTTTAATCCAAAACTGCTTGCAGCTCAGGGAATAATGCCAAGCCAGAACCATGTTTGTTTATGTTGTTGTTGGGTGACGCTTAACAACAATCCCAATTTCTCTGGAAGTACCTATATACTTTACTTATGCTCTACAAAATCCTTTGCCCCATAACTCCTAAATTTTGAACTCCAGAATTTTCCAAACGGAACCGAAGGTAGACGGTGGCCTCTGAACTGTTTCAGTTTTAATTCCGTACCTTTAAAAATTTGCAATATTATCTTGAAACTTGTCACAGCTTCATTATTGCATACAATGAATATAGTGCTGTCTTCTTGACTTTGTAGCTTAACAACATAGATTTGTTAATCTAACTCCTTTCACAAAATTTAGGTACAGAAATTGGTTATCCCTTAATAATTCCAAAACTAGGTGAGCTATCTTAATAGAAACTTCTAACGTAGGTTTTTGTGATAAGCTGAACCTAATTCCAAAAGCAGAACTTTATAACTGTAATATTATGCACCACAAACATTCCGGAAAATAGTCGAATTTTTCAAAAAGCATAATTTCTACTATGTGTTTCCAAAAGTAGAACTTTCTAGCTTTAGTACAGAATGCTCTTACAGTTTTACTAAAAGTAACCTATCAGTGAACTATATAGAAATTCACAGTATTTCACGTTTTCAAAGTCTTACATTACGTGACCAAACCTTGAAATAATATTTAAACATCTAATTTTGTGTAACTATATGGTACAGTATCTTCGTTGGCGGCTCGGAGCGTACATAGAGAGCTCTGCTGGACTGACCTTAGCTGAGCAGCTGGGAAAAATCCATACATTACGTGCAAGAGCCAGCTTGCTTCCCCATAGTAGGGGATTCAGTATTTGGAAATAATTGTGCAGGATATGATGTGTAGCAATACTCTAATTTACTGTTTAATGATCCAGGCCTTGCATCTATAACTTCAATGAAAACAGACACAATCTCTCCTTCTTTCTGTATTAGTGCCAAACATGGGGGCAAGAATCCTTTTGAACTTTAACAAGCAGCGTTCATAGAGATTAAATTAAGTTATAATAGACAAAAAATATATTTATAAAAAAGGATTGAGTAATGCTAGAAATCAAATACAGAAAAGCAAAGCGTTTAGGGATGAACTTGTGGTTAACGGGGTGTCAAAGCAGATTAGTAATAATGTGCATGTAGATATCAAGTCTAGGCTAAATAAAACAGAGTCCAGGCTTTAGTATACAGGAAATGTTGAAATTTTTAAGCTAAAAGAACATGGGAATCAATACATTTTGTGGCTACAAGGTTAGAAGAGTTCAGACTATTATTAAAAGAATGTTCAGCCACTAAAAATTAGTGAACATTTGAACACAATTAAAAAATAGGTGGGGAAACAAGCTACAAATATAGCACTATTATTCATTAATTGCAATAAAAATTCAGATGACTCTCAGTTACACCCGTTTGCCGATTCTGAAAAATGAAGTGTTTCAAGGAAGGGCAATACCTACCAATAAACAGCATAAACGAGATGTTAAGGAAAGATAGGACCATATTTCTCGTTCCAAAAAGAAATTCAGTCAGGTTGGGGAGGGGGGTGGTAGGGAAGACAGTGAGCTTAATACTTCTCACACTGGAAATTCTGATGAACTAGCAAACTCGGGGTATGTGGGGGGAACTGACTCTCAAACATAATGCTTTGCAAAGACAGGGATTTGGGATGCTACCTATGATGATAGAATTTATACACAGCATATTTAAATTTGTTTCGGAATGTTGAAAATCTCTGTTACTGGCTAACAGTAAGTTTTAGAGTAAACTTTGGTGTAGGGAAATGATGGTAGATAACTGTGTTCAACTGTATAAACTCTTTATGTGAACAGCTTGTATGAACAACTTAGAGACTAATGGGAAAGTGTGGGTTATGCTTTTCAAAGACAGGGATTTGGGATGCTAATTATGATGATAGAATTTATACACAGCATATTTAAATTTGTTTTGGAATGTTGAAAATCTCTTTTACTGGCTTACAGTAAGTTTTAGAGTAGACTTTGGTGTAGGGAAATGATGGTAGATAACTGTGTTCAGCTGTATAAACTGTTTATGTGAACAGCTTGTATGAACAACTTAGAGACTAATGGGAAAGTGTGGGTTACAAAAAGAATAAAAATTTCATAGGATATGGAAGTCTTGATAAGCATATGTAAATAATGACAACACACTACTGGCATAGGTGTCCTACAGCTCTTTTGCAGGAACACCAACTGATGACTGGGATGATTCAGCTGAGTGTTATTATACTTCCTATTTCAGTTTGCACTCTTTGCCTCTTCTTCTTTTGCAGGAAAGGAGATTGCAGTGGTATCCAATAAAACTGTTCACTGAGACACTTGAAGAGTGATAATAAAATGCATAATGAGCTTCTACAAAAAGTATGACAGTTGATGAATACACAAGTGATTAGGACTTCTTAAAGAATGTTACACAGTGTTTGAGAATATATATGATGTACAGACTGACAGCTACATATATCAGTCAGTGTACAAATAAAATATGTTTGGTTCATAGAGGTGTGATGATGGTGAGTATTGCAGCTGTTGATTAATTTCTGCTTCTTCTTTTGTCAATGTTGCTACTGCGTGTTCTTCCTGTAATACTATTTTTCATTTGATTATTTACTGTACACTTAGATCATCTTTAATTGCTACATGCTGTATTAATTCTGTGTGGCAGCATGTATTTGATTAAAATTTTCTGCCCTGTTATGAAGGGAATTTCAGTGGGCGATAGGCCAAATCGTTATATACTGTTTCAGAAGAGGAAGCTGTCTATATAATTTACACAAACTGTAAAACGAGGAATAATCTGCGTGTCTGTGGTCATATGCTGAAGTTTTTGGTCTTTTAGTCTATCGTCATGTTGTTGAGAACATTGCTATTTTTGGTTGTCCCTGAGAAATAGTGAAGGAGTGCTACTACGATTAAGTATGACGACTTTGTGAGAAAATATGCGAACATAACGTGAAATGTGTGATGCTAAAGATAATTGGGTGCTAAAGGAGTTTTTAAGCAGAGGTGTGAAACGATAAGTATCATATTATGTATCTACTGACATTTATGAAAGGAAAGAGGGAAGTATATGTTGAAGACAATGATAGATAATTTTTTGAGCACAGGGATAAACATTAGAATTATATCAGGCATATTTTGTAATTGGGGAAGAAAAATGAAAGTATACGTTGATCACTTGTAAGATTGTTGTTCTTTTGTGTGGCAGTGCAGAGTAAGAGTTGCTCATTGGTAAAGAAACTTAGGTGAGAAATTTATGTGGAGTGTTTATTTCAGGTACAAGGAGATTAATAACTAGAAAGGTTGTTCTGACATTTGTAATGGAATCTATTGTTAAACATTTGGTAGATAAATGAATCGGTTTTGACGACAGATATCCTTTATTTATAATTGTGAACTGTTAACTTCTTTTCTATACTACTGCAAAGTTATAGACACAGGATAAAACATAGACTTGACACTGACAATTTTACAAACTATTTAAAATAAAATGTTATTAATATTCTCGTGGGCAGTATTTAACACATAACTTTAGAGAAAGTAAAATCTATTCTGCCATTGATTTTTTTGGGAAGAATAGTAAAAGCTCACCCTAGTTGTCACAAGATTTCTGCCAATAGCTCTGTCATTTAGGGCATAAGTGGTTTAAATGTCTTTTCTTTTCTTATTACAAGAGGTATTACATTTAAGCACTAAGGTAGGATTAGCGGAGGATAAAGAACATATATGTGACTGACTTTCCTCTGCATTTATGACATTTTGACTAATGGTATATCCATTCAGATGCTACCAAGGTCTTTTCTTTCTTTTTTTAGCTGTCCCCTAAGCCTATTTCTTCATCGCAGAGTAGCAAATGCAGCCTATGTCCCCAATTATTCCGTGGATGTATGTAGTCTCCATCTCCCTCTACAATTTTTACCTTTTCAGCTCCCTCTAACACCATGTAAGTTATTCCCTGGTGCCTTGATATATTTCCTCCCATCCTTTACTTTCTTCGAGTCCATGTTTTCCACATATTCCTATCCTTGTCTATTCTTCGAAGACCTTATCAGTCTATCCAATTTTCGACATTCTTCTGTAGCACCACGTTTCACAGCCTTCGATTCTCTTCTTTTCTGATTTTCCCATAGTCCATGTTCCACTACCATACAATTCTGTGCTCCAAACGTACATTCTTAGAATTTTATTTCTCAAATTAAGGTCTATGTTTGATACTAGTAAACTTCTCTTTGCCAGAAATATAATGTGTGCCAATGTTGTTCCACTTTTTGTGTCTTCCTTCGCCTGTCACAGGTTATGTTGCTCAAAACGTAGCACAACTTCTTATCTTCATCTACTTTGTGCTCATCAACCATGACGTTACGTCTCTCACTATTCTCATTTCTGTTACTTCTCATAACTTTCATTTCATTTTTCTGCGATTTGCTCACCATCTATATTCTGTAATCTGATGTTGCCAACCTTGCTTCTGATTTCACCGGAGGTAGTTTTGCCATCTATACAGGCTGAGTCAGTCCTTCCGACAATCTTCACTTTTCCGATTTCTAAATACTTTTTATGCAGCCATTTCGCCTTGGCTTCCCTGCACTTGCTATTAATTTCATTCCTAAGTGACTTGTATGTCTTCATTCCTGAATTCCCCTGATAATTTTTGTACTTTCTTCTTTCATCGAAAAACAGAAGTGTTTCTTTTATTACCTAAGATTTCTTCGCATTTACCATCTTAAAACCTATGTCTTTTTCTCCAGCTTCTGTTATTGTCCATTTTAGACGTATATATTATTTTCAACTGAACGGTCTACTGCACTATTTCATATGATAGTACTTACAGCCTTCGTAAATTTCAAGCGTGTCTCTTCATTTATTTACACATCCATATCCCACTTCATCCAACATTAATCCGCAGGTATGCTCCTTTCCATTCAAGTGTGACTACATGAAACAACTAATAGAGTGTATCCTGTATAAAAAAAATTGCTGTGTGTGACATTTTACATCAGTTAAACAATTCTTTACCTATCATAGTACATATTTTCTGAGTACATGTATAAAGGAGACTCTCTGGATTCCAAATTTTATATCGTTGCTAGTTAATCTGTGTGTGTGGGCAAGCTCTTTTATGTTAAACATTGGATGAAACAAGTGTTTGCTGGTGTAGGGCATGCTTTTGGAATACAGCTGCTGCGGCTTGGTGTGTATTAAATAACATAATATCTGGCTATGGATTGCAGAAAGTTGTCTGTCAGATGCAGGTAATATTTTCGGTTTTGCTTTGTGAATTTTGTAACTCACATTGTTTGAGTATTACAATACTGTTGTTCCACATATCTCATAAATGCAGAAACTAATCAAAGAATTACATCACTCTTCTCCTCTCGTTCGTTTAAAGTACTCGCTGTAAAAAAAGGTCTTACTTAAAAGATTTAACATCATAAAATTCAAAGTTATGATTGTTTACAACTAAGATAAGCAATGTATGCTTATTCACATTCTCCTATCTTGATAATGCATACAAGAGTAAATTTCAGTCATGTTTCAAATAATTTGACTTTGAACTTCCAAATCTCACTTGCTGTTTAAAAGTTTTTAAAGCAAATGGTTTTAGACTAGCATTGTAGCTCACAAGGCCTGTCTATTTACTTATGATCTGTTGGCACTTAATACACTTGGTATTGTATATGGCAGGTTCAGTTTAAACAATGGTAAAAGAATCAAGATTTATTTCAGCATGTTGCAGATAAGTACAATTGCATTTCATTGCTCAGCTATCGTTTGTTGTGCATGTAAGCCATGTAATTATTAAGGTTAGAATTAAGCATTGTTAAGTGCACATAGGGAACAGTGATTGTCCATTTAGGATATATTTAGTAATGAGATAACTGGTTTTTCACATATTCTGTTATTATGTGGTTTAATGGTTGTGTGAATATTTTATTTTAAGAATTGAAGTACTGAAGTTATATATAAGTTTTTACAGTAACATAATATTCACAAGTATCAGATCAAATGAATAATGTTCATAAGAATTACATGTAATCTACATAAGTATGCGTATAGGTACTCTAAATGCAACTAATGTTACAAACAACTACTGATGAGCTCAGTGTTACTCTGCATAGTCACGCAGATAGAAAAGTAAAAGTAGAAAAGCTGCATTGTATATATATATATATATATATATATATATATATATATATATATATAACAAAGATATTCCTTAAGCAGCTGAGATTAAGAAAATAAGTGAAAAACTACACCAGTTTTAGGCAAGCCTACATTTGAAACTAATACAAGATTCATTTTATTAAGGTGGTAATACACAGCAAAAATATTACCATATTCACAAGCAAGTATTATTTTCGTAAAGAAAATACGAAATCTATTAATGGAAAATTGTTCCAAGAATCTGATAGACAAATTAACTGACCATATTTATTGATCTGAGAAGCTGATTGACAAATCAACTGACTACACCCATCTGCGTCATGGTCTTTCTGTAATGTAAAAGTGTTTATAAAATGGCTGTAGTGAAACCCATCCTATGAGACTATAGTTCGCAGTTTGTACCAGGGAATGGAATTACAAGTGAGTGGCTGTAGACATAAAAGTCTTACATGAACCCTTACTATCGAGCGTGTAAGCAATCAGAAAATTGCGGGAGGGGAACATTGCGACTGGACAAGACCTACTGTCCAGACCAACACACTGCTCGTGGTAAATATGTTCAACTATTTGAAAATGTCATCAACTGTACACAAAAGTATATGTCAAACACCATATATACTGACGAAAGATCTAACATCCGATCTGATTAGGTGGAACCATGAAATTCTCACAGCTAAAAGCAATTTTAATTGCGAATACAAGAGTAAGAATGAAAGGAAAATTTGAAAGCGAGGCAGCATTTAGCAAAAGGAGACGTTACGGAAAAATGAAGCGTAAAGAGTACAGAATTGGAGACTTAGTTCTAGAGACAAGTCATAGAAAATGATGTCGAGATATCTACTATTTTTGTGATCGGTACGGAGACCATTTATAAACTGAAACAGACAGGTTGATCTGGAGACAAACGAGAGACTTGGAACAAAAAAAATAAAATACCGAACTACAAAAATATCATTGAAGGTGGTACTATGTGTAAAGGCATGTTTGCAGTATTGTTTTATTATTTTTTCTGTATATGTTCCGTTGTAACAATGCTGATGTGTAAAAAGTGAGAGGAGTCCTTTAAGATTGGTGCCTGTAAGCAATTACAACACTCGGCGTGACACAGCATGCTGATGTTTGTTGAGAGCGGCAGACGACAGTATTGGGAATGGATGGAGTGATAAATCTGCTCGGAGAGAATGCTAACTGGGCAGTGAGTTGTGAATAAAGAAAGGAATTCCTTCTGAGCCACTTGCTAGCAAGCACAGGTACGAATGTTGGAAGTGGGAATACTTCACTAATTGTTAATAAGCACTGAAGTGCTCAATGGACTGAAGCTATATTTGGTATTAGTCTCATGTATTGGTGTGTGAGAGCGGCCCATTAGTTTGTCAGTTATACCTACGTAGGTGATACAAGTTACAAATGTACCACAGTGATTGTCGAGCGTTGTTCAGACAGACATGCTGATGGGGTTAATAACAACTTAAACTACAGGTTAAGGTGGTGTTATGCAGTAGTTCTCATTATATGATAGTAAGAATGTCTCACCTATATTCTGTTAAAGTTAGTAATCGACGATACGATGGCTTATAGATTTGTATTCAAGTTTTCAGTGATGGTACACAGGCTATACGGAGTGGAACTGGTACAGCACAATGACGTACGTGACGGTAATACTGATCACTGAGACGAGCAGCGACCTGTCAACGTAGAAGAACCCGGCAGCGGAGAAGCGCAATGGCGGAACCTTAAGCGAACACTCGGCGAACAGACTGCGGACCTCATCGGCGGCGCTGGATGCTGCGGCGCAGGTCTCCGCGACGACCAAGAGGCGTAGCATGGAATAGCATATGAAAATCGTACTTATTGTGAAGATGCGCATTTGGTACCCCACTGCAGCAAAGCTAAGGAAAAGGTCGATGCTGTACAGCAGGGTGGTGATGTTGGCTGCCACATCGCAGGCGACGGAGAGCCCAAAGTGGTCCTGCAGTTGCCGGACTTCCCTCAGCACAGCCATGTACTGCGTGCGCAGGTTCGAGGTGGACGTTAAAGTCTCCCGGCCAGCTTCTATTTCTGTAAGAAAATTAATGGTTTCTGTTGAGGCCAGAAAAAAATACAAAATCATCGGCAAGAAATGATGGACGTCGACACGTTCATGATGGCTCAAAATGGTTCAAATGGCTCTGAGCACTATGGGACGTCTGAGGGCGTCAGTCCCCTAGAACTTAGAACTACTTAAATCTAACGTCTGAGGGCATGAGTCCCCTAGAATTTAGAACTACTTATACCTTACTAACCTAAAGACATCAAACACATCCATGGCCGAGGCTGGATTCGAAACCTGCGACCGTAGCGGTCGCGCGGTTCCAGACTGAAGCGCCTAGAACCGGCGGCCACTCAGGCCGACTTTCGTGATGGTTAACAGTATTGTGTTAGATAGATGCTTAAGTTAATAACGTTTTTGTTTTGCATGTTGGCATTCCGGTTGTTATTGGTTTATTTATCGACTGTTATTTTTTAGTTTTAGTTCACAGTTCCTATTTGAGTGTATGTATTGTCATTGTGTCATTTACAGATGGTGGGTGAAGCTGTGGACGCTAGAAAATGGAGTGTCAAACAGAGATATGGGAACATTTCCGAGATATTCTTCTGTTCGAGTTCAGCATAGTGGCGACAGCAGCAGAGCCAGCCAGAAACATTCTGGCATTGTATGTAGACAATGCCACTAGACAAAGAAAGGCAAGAATACGGTTGTCTCGTTTTAAGGGGGATCATTTTGACCTTAGTGACACTCCACATTCAGGAAGACTGGCGATAAGTCGTTAGTATCGATGAGCATCAGAGAGGCTTGCCCGCGTCTGTCAATGATGATAACACCTGTAAGTGGAGTAGACGTTAGTTAGCTGGCGACGGGCAGTGGAGGCAAATGCTTCTGTAGGTGACGAGCGTATGGACCCACCGATCTGAAGTTCAACACGATTTCGATTGATGACTGGTGTGTAAAGGGAAAGTGATGATGGCCGTCACAGTCGCGAGGTGCAATATGGTTGATGCGGAAGAACCCTGGCGCAACCTCCTACGATCCGAGGACAGGGGGTGATATACAAAGTTATGTATCTATCACTGTCCAGTTGAAAGCTGGTTACAAGGTTCAGAAGCTTCCGATGGTTCATCGTTGGCTTATCTACTTCATTAAGGTTTAGTAACTGTCATAGCATTGAGTGCCTAAAAATATTTCAACAAGCAGTACAAAACCGTATCGGTTTGAGATTAACTACCACATTGTGTTAGCGCATTTAATTACAGAGTACACCAAGAAGAATCATCCGACTGAAAAAATCATAACTAATATGTTATTTTAGAAATGTGCGTGAACAACGTACCGTTCGAAAGAGCAAACACTCGAGTCTTACATGGTTCCCACTATCTAGCAGCAGTGTGTACCCATTTCAGTTCTATTAAAAATGGTATCGAGACGACGGAAAGATTTTTGTGTTCCACGTTTTGCGCATTGCGGTTAAGTAATAACTGTTCAGCGTGATTTTCGTATTAAGTAGCATGTGGACCCTCCTACAGCACACGGTGGCGTGAACAATTCAGAGAAACAGGTTGTTTGTGTAAAGGCAAATCGTCCCTAAATGTCTGACAGAGACGTCTAGCACATGCACAGAAATCCGTTCGCCGTGCATCTCGACAGCTGAACATGTCCCCGATGTCCGTCTGGCATATGCTGCCTCGACGTTTACGTATAAAACCATACAAAATTCAGCTACTGCAAGTTCTTTGTGAATGTGACAAACAATAACTTGTGGACTTACGTAATTTCGTTCTGGGCAAGATGGAGGATGACAGTTTTCTTCCACACTTAGTGTTTAGTGACGAGGCAACATTCCATTTAAATGGAAATATGATCTGTCAGTGTGTGAGATTATGGGGTACAGAACAACCACATGAAGTTGTACAACATGGGAGGAACTCTCCGACTTTAACACGTGTTTCGTGTAGTTTCATGGGTAAAGGTGTATGGTCCATTTTTCTTCGCCGATAACACTGGTACAGGAATGGATGCACATTGTGTCGATATGCTTGAGAATTTTCTTTTCTTGCAGTTGGAGACTCATTCGAACAAGTTCATTTACCAATAGAGGGGCACTGCTGGAATCTGGAAGTGCAGGAATTTTTAAATGAAAAGATTACTGAACGACGGATCGGTCGCACTGGACCAAATGATTCAGCCTTATATTTCTTACTTGAAGATCACTGGGCAGGGCTGTATGTGATTGTTTTTTGTGGGGTTTTATAAAAGACTCTGTTTATGTACCTCTCTTACCAACAATGAATGAATTGAGACACCGCATAACAGCAGTGTGGAAGCTGTAACTCAAGACATGGTATGAAAAGAAACTGCTTGAGTTTCCTGTTCATCAAAAAACAAAATTCATTCTATATGTTTATTAGTTTCAGGAACATAGAGTGCGAAATCAGATGATTCCTTTTGATAGACCCTGTATATTTGAACATTTCTTCCAAATTAAAGAATAGATTGTACAATGTGTTAGTGGCCGAAAATTCCATCTGAATAGCCAGTATAAAACTGTCTGTTCTGAGATTAGTTGCCAAAGTGCGTTAGCGTACGTCAATGTATCTGAACATTTGTTTGAAGTTAAAGATTAAATGTCATCGTTAGTTAATGGTGGAAAAGTTATTTGGAACGGCTAGCTCAAACCGTTTCTATTCGGCAGTAGCTGTCGCCGGGTGTTAGCGACGGTAAATGCATCTGAATGTGTGTCTTAGAGAGTATATGCTGCTATCCGTTAGCAGTGGTAAACTCATTTGATAAGTACTGTATAAAGCCGTCACTACACTGGCAGTCACTGCCCCTGGCTGCAGCTTCCGTAAATGGTGTTGAATATTTCTTATTATCAAAGTATGTCGTACAACATTAATGGTCGGAGAGTTTCGACGGGATGTGTACACTAGTTAATTTTTTGAAAGCAACAGTTCCAGTGACCTGCTGCCTGTAAGGTCATTGGAACTTCAATACGTTACTGCTGAGGGCTACTACCTGTAAATTGCTTCTTGAGAAAATTGTTAATATTTTAAAGTGTTTAATGGTCAGGGTATGTTGTTTAAAAAAGTGTATTTGCTGCACTCATGTAGTCCCTGTAGTTCTATAGTTGGTGGGCTGGTTCCAGTAAGTTTATCATTATTCAGAGTATATTAATTTTAACAAAGTAATTGCTGCAGTGGAGTAGTCCACATACATTTCACTTTTGGGAAACTTTTTAAAATAATTGTTACTAAGTGACAAATTGTTTGTAACTTCGTCTGTTAATAAATTGTTGTTCTAAAAGTCCAATGGCTTTCACTCCAGGACCTTGTATCGTAGTTTACCAGCTCTAAGATACTTCCGTGTTGTCATCCTGAGTGCAAAGGTGGTATAAAGGACCTTCAGAATTTCATGAAGATCGTATCAGCGCATTCGTCCAAAATAATTCACATCTGTGAACTATAATCATTCCACTTTCGAGTGATGTTTGCATGCAATGGTGCAGGTTCGAAAAACAGGTATAAGGATACTGCATGCTCTAAGCCAAAATCACAAAAATCAGCAGGGGGCCATATGTGCATTTCTGCTTGCTCGTCATCAACTGGTTCGAGAGCAACACAAACCATTCGTACCATGTATGGTTACTGGTGACGACAAATGGTGTCCTTGTGCAAAGAGAAGGAAAATAAAGGAATGGTTCAGCCCAGACATAGCAGCAACTTCCCGTATTTGTGCGATCCACGAAAGGTAATGTTATGCATCTGGCGTAACAGCGATGCTGTGGTATACTAGGAATTTCTTCCCGGAGATGCAGCCATCGCTGCTGACATTTACTGTCAACAACTGAGACGTCTTGCAGACGCAGTTCAAGAACAACGACCAGGAAGACTGCGTGAAGTTATACTACTGCATAATAGCGGCCACCTCCATTCCGCTAGACTCACAATAAACCGTATAAAAGAGTTGGGTTGGGGAGTCATGTCGCTCCCCACCTTATTCACCTGATCTTGCGTCCTCAGATTTTCATCTTTTTCCGCTGTCTATCGACCAACTTTCAAAGAACTTCATTTGCTATGAATATGCGCTCCGAACGTGGCTCGAAACCATGTGATTTCTATAGTCGCGGAACTGAAAAGTTATCCCAGATTCGGCAGACTTACAAATAGTGAAGGAGAATACATTATTCATGAGTAAACCCGTTGTCTACGGGCGCCGGCATGGTAGCTCAGCGTGTTCGGTTAGAGGGTTAACTGCCCTCTGTAATAAAAAAACTGAGTTAAAAGATCAAAACCGAACTTAAAAGGGTGTCATACGACGTCCGCCCCGACCAGATGCAACGAACGAAAACGAAAAAAATGAAATAAAAAAAGGGGGGGTAGCGTCTTTGATTCATAATCAAAACGTCTTCGGTACCGGGTTCGATCCCCGGCACTGTCTAAATTTTGATAAATAATCAGCGTTGGCGGCCGAAGACTTCCGGCATAAGAAGTCAGCCTCATTCTGCCAACGGCCTTGTCAAAGAGGGCGGAGGAGCGGATAGAGGTTCAAGACACTCTCTTGTCCTAGGGGTGGAAAATTGCCCCTAAAGGCGGAAGAATCAGCAATGATCATCGACATGAGGATGCAGAAGGCAATGGAAACCACTGCATTAAAGACACGTAACGTGTATCTGCAGGACATGTGGCCTGTAGTTGAAGTGTCATGATGATCTCTCCTTTGGCAAAAGATTCCGGAATAGTCCCCCATTCGGATCTCCGGGAGGAGACTGCCAAGGGGGAGGTTAACATGAGAAAAAGATTGAATAATCAACGAAAGGATAATGTTCTACGAATCGGAGCGTGGAATGTCAGAAGCTTGAACGTGGTAGGGAAACTAGAAAATCTGAAAAGGGAAATGCAAAGGCTCAATCTGGATATAGTAGGGGTCAGTGAAGTGAAGTGGAAGGAAGACAAGGATTTCTGGTCAGATGAATATCGGGTAATATCAACAGCAGCAGAAAATGGTATAACAGGTGTAGGATTCGTTATGAATAGGAAGGTAGGGCAGAGGGTGTGTTACTGTGAACAGTTCAGTGACCGTGTTGTTATAATCAGAATCGACAGCAGACCAGCATCAGCAACGATAGTTCAGGTATACATGCCGACGTCGCAAGCTGAAGATGAACAGATAGAGAAAGTGTATGAGGATATTGAAAGGGTAATGCAGTATGTAAAGGGGGACGAAAATCTAATAGTCATGGGCGACTGGAATGCAGTTATAGGGGAAGGAGTAGAAGAAAAGGTTACAGGAGAGTATGGGCTTGGGACAAGGAATTAAAGAGGAGAAAGACTAATTGAGTTCTGTAACAAATTTCAGCTAGTAATAGCGGATACCCTGTTCATGAATCACAAGAGGAGGAGGTATACTTGGAAAAGGCCGGGAGATACGGGAAGATTTCAATTAGATTACATCATGGTCAGGCAGAGATTCCGAAATCAGATACTGGATTGTAAGGCGTACTCAGGAGCAGATATAGACTCAGATCACAATATAGTAGTGATGAAGAGTAGGCTGAAGTTCAAGACATTAGTCAGGAAGAATGAATACCCAAAAAAGTGGGATACGGAAGGTCTAAGGAATGACGAGATACGTTTGAAGTTCTCTAACGCTATAGATGCAGCAATAAGGAATAGCGCAGAAGACAGCATAGTTGAAGAGGAATGGACATCTCTAAAAAGGGCCATCACAGAAGTTGGGAAGGAAAACATAGGTACAAAGAAGGTAGCTGCGAAGAAACGATGAGTAACAGAAGAAATACTTCGGTTGATTGATGAAAGGAGGAAGTACAAACATGTTCCGGGAAAATCAGGAATACAGAAATACAAGTCGCTGAGGAATGAAATAAATAGGAAGTGCAGGGAAGCTAAGACGAAATGGCTGCAGGAAAAATGTGAAGACATCGAAAAAGATATGATTGTCGGAAGGACAGACTCAGCATACAGGAAAGTCAAAACAACCTTTGGTGACATTAAAAGCAACGGTGGTAACATTAAGAGTGCAACGGGAATTCCACAAATGCAGAGGAGAGAGCAGATAGGTGGAAAGAATACATTGAAAGCCTCTATGAGGGTGAAGATTTGTCTGATGTGATAGAAGAAGAAACAGGAGTCGATTTAGAAGAGATAGGGGATCCAGTATTAGAATCGGAATTTAAAAGAGCTTTGGAGCACTTACTGTCAAATAAGGCAGAAGGGGTAGATAACATTCTATCAGAATTTCTAAAATCACTAGGGGAAGTGGCAACAAAACGACTATTCACGTTGGTGTGTAGAATATATGAGTCTGGCGACATACCATCTGACTTTCGGAAAATGATCATCCACACAATTCCGAAGACGGCAAGAGCTGACAAGTGCGAGAATTGTCGCACAATCAGCTTGACAGCTCATGCATCGAAGCTGCTTACAAGAATAATATACAGAAGAATGGAAAAGAAAATTGAGAATGCGCTAGGTGACGATCAGTTTGGCTTCAGGAAAAGTAAAGGCACGAGAGAGGCAATTCTGACGTTACGGCTAATAATGGAAGCAAGGCTGAAGAAAAATCAAGACACGTTCATAGGATTTGTCGACCTGGAAAAAGCGTTCCAGAATATAAAATGGTGCAAGCTGTTCGTGATTCTGAAAACAGTAGGGGTAAGCTATAGGGACAGACGGGTCATATACAATATGTACAACAACCAAGAGGGAATAATAAGAGTGGACGATCAAGAACGAAGTGCTCGTATTAAGAAAGGTGTAAGACAAGGCTGTAGCCTTTCGCCCCTACTCTTCAATCTGTACATCGAGGAAGCAATGATGGAAATAAAATAAAAGTTCAGGAGTGGAATTAAAATACAAGGTGAAAGGATATCAATGATACGATTCGCTGATGACATTGCTATCCTGAGTGAAAGTGAAGAAGAATTAAATGATCTGCTGAACGAAATGAACAGTCTAACGAGTACACAGTATGGTTTGAAAGTAAATCGGAGAAAGACGAAGGTAATGAGAAGTAGTAGAAACGAGAACAACGAGAAACTTAACATCAGGATTGATGGTCACGAAGTCAATGAAGTTAAGGAATTCTGCTACATAGGCAGTAAAATAACCAATGACGGACGGAGCAAGGAGAACATCAAAAGCAGACTCGCTGTGGCAAAAAAGGCATTTCTCGCCAAAACAAGTCTACTCATATCAAATACCGGCCTTAATTTGAGGAAGAAATTTGTGAGGATGTACGTCTGGAGTACAACATTGTATGGTAGTGAAACATGGACTGTGGGAAAACCGGAACAGAAGAGAATCGAAGCATTTGAAATGTGGTGCTATAGACGAATGTTGAAAATTAGGTGGACTGATAAGGTAAGGAATGAGGAGGTTCTACGCACAATCGGAGAGGAAAGGAATATGTGGAAAACACTGATAAGGAGAAGGGACAGGATGATAGGTCATCTACTAAGACATGAGGGAATGACTTCCATGGTACTAGAGGGAGCTGTAGAGGGCAAAAACTGTAGAGGAAGACAGAGATTGGAATACATCAAGCAAATAATTGAGGACGTAGGTTGCAAGTGCTACTCTGAGATGAAGAGGTTAGCACAGGGGAGGAATTCGTGGCGGGCCGCATCAAACCTTCAGTAGACTGATGACCCAAAAAAAAACCTCCTGTTTTGTGTGTTGTGTTTATTAAACTTATGGAAGAACGCTACGAACTTACGCTCCAACTCAATGTCTACAGAGAGGTCCATAGCCTTCATCCATCTACCGAGCTTGTGCATTCTTATATATCTCGCTCATTTGAAACTCGGTTTCGTTATAGTCACAATTATGTATCCCACTCCAGTTAGATTCCCATTATGCATCTCATACATTGCTGGACGAGATGCTCGCAGTTTTTGAATGCTTTTCGTACTTGATCAGTGCCATAAGTGAAAATATGAGGTGATAACCAAAATTTTTGGGACTGGTGCTGCCATCTGTTGAAAACTTTACCTTTGGAATAATGGTCACCATTACTCTAGAAGTAGTTCCCATTCGCACGAAAAAACCGGTCCCAGCGCTTCTGCCACTGAAGGTGTTTATCACCCCTATCGATGCTTCTTAAATCTTCTCTAGTGTGTCGAAGCGATGGCCTTTCAACTTGAATTTTCGGTTTGGGAGTAGGGCGAAGTCGCAAGGTACCACATCTGGCGAATAGGTGGGTAGAGTACAACCGCCGTGTTGTTTTTTGCCAAAAAGGTCCTAGTGAGCAAGGAGGTGTGTCAGGGCGCGTTGTCGTGATGCAGCAGGGAGTTCCCTTGACGCCAAAGCTTGGACTGTCGCCGCCGCAAGTTTTCACGGAGCTGTCGCAAAACGTCATCGTAGTACCCGGAATTCACTGTTGGGCTGGGTGGGACGAATTCTTTGTGCGCAATTCCCTTGGTATCAAAGAAAACGACGAATATGCTCTTTACTTTGCTCTACACCTGTCTCACTTTTTTGAGTCTTGGAGAGCCCAGGCTCTTCCACTGGAACGATTGTTGCTTTGTGTCTGAGTCATAACCGTAAATTCAGCTCTCGTCGTCAGTGATAACCCGTGACAAGAAGGTTGGATCATCGAATGCGGTCTGACGAAGGTCCATGCACACAAGCTGTGCCTTCTGATCGGCAGTCAAGATCCTTGGCACAAAATTTGCGGCGACACGATGCATGCCCAATTCATCAGTTAACAATCGTTGACGTGTTCTATAACCAATACCCTCTTCATCTGCAAGGTCTTTAATGGTTCAACGTCGATCCGCACGGACCAGTTCTTGAAGTTTAGTAACAATGTCTGGCGTTGTGCGGCTAACGGACCTTCATATGTGAGCATCATATTCGACGTCTGTACGGCCGGCCCTGAACGGAGCATGCCGCTCAAACACACGCTCATACTCATTCCCCCAAACACTTGTTGAATCATAGTACTTTTTCCGAGATTCGCACAGAATTTGATACACACGCGCTGTTCTGTTCACTGATGCATCGTAAAATCGCCACACACCAAGCACAGAGTATTACGGAAACCAATGTGGACACGCAACACGTCCTTCCAGCTGAATGCCACCCCGCACACTGACTCATCAGATATGCAGCTCTCGCCACCTAGCGGTGAAGAGATCTACTGCTCCTACTTTCCAGATGGCAGCGCCACTCCCGAAAATTTTAGATTCCACCTCGTACTTTTCGTTACACAAACAACTGACGTTTATCTTTGAAAATCTGATTAGTATGCACAAAGCACTTCAAACTTTTCTTACTTGCAGTATATTTTTTTCTCTCTGTCTGACTACCGTCTTCAACTGCAATCGATTTTTCAGTATTTTCTTTTAGAAGCGTTGTTTGTACAATATTTTCGTTTTATTTTGAAGTTTTCGGCGTTCATCTACATTAATGTCAAATCATATATGAACAGCAGCAAATTGCGGATGGTTCAAGTAAATATATTTCTTCCTTCTGTCTATCTGAAAACATCAAATAGACCCGCTGAAAACAGTTTTACGTACAAGGACCCTCGTTGTCTAAATTCTCTTTTAATTCTGAATTTCTCACCATCCTGAGGTTTCGTAACAGAAGTTGCAGCGAAACAAAAAAAATTACATGACATTCATCATTATTTCTACATAGGGAGAATAACCACGTTGTGTTTCTGAAACACTGTCGTACAGATTTATTGAAACTGTGTCAGAAGTTTTCTCGAAGTTACTAATCGTAGACGAGGTGACCGTCAGTAGTCTTTATTCCATTCTATGATTTGGTTTATGTCTTGTAAATATTTCTAGCTGTGTACTGCAATGACTTTTATTATTATTATGGATGCTGCATGTAGTTGTCGTGTAACTGTAAAAGGACTAGCACTATACAAAACGTGATGAAGATGACCTGTAACCAATTACACGACTTAAAAACGATTGCTACCTACCTTTCTGAAGAAACAACACTGTAGAAAATCTCTGTGGACGTAACCGATTCGGTATCTGATTCTTCAGTGTGTCGATGCCCCGCTTCACGTCGTCGACCAAGGACACGAACTGGTACAACCACACTACTGTGTGGACTATAACAAACACGTCCAAAATGGTGTATCCCGATATGCATGCTGCCTGCGTTAGGGCCCAGGGCACGCTGACAGCTAAGGTCCAAACAGTAAATAGCAAAACGGCCAATGCAAAACAGCTAGCGCCATGTTTCGTGCACAAAGTGCCAGATATGGGACCGGCTATCATTTTGGAAAATGTGCCACAATTTTTTGTTTTTTCGCACCCTGTTCTTATGCTCTTACATAGTAAGATTACTGACGTCAGGTGCGTCATTCCCATATCCAAACAGGCAATTAGTTTATGAAGAGGAGATGTTGAATAACAGTTGACAATGTCATTCATGGAGGAAATATTTCCACAACAGAAGGCTATGAGCCACACGAAAGACAAAAAAAAATTAGAAGCTCTTTCCTGGCGATGTCTGCAGCGCAGAGGGATAAGGCCAAATGCTCGCCACAGTAGCAGGCTGAAACGTTGATGAAACTCCCGTAATCTGTCTGGTTTTTTCTTTCTCCACGCACTTCTGCACAAAGGAACATGTCCTGGTAAATTATACACTTCCGTCTGCATGTCCGTAAGAAGTACAACTGTACTCTGATGAAAGAACTACTTCGGAACAGACCTGTAAGAGTATGAATGCAAATCGTTATTTCCTGTTTCGTAATGCGTTTACAAAGTAAGTACAATCGAAGTGAAATGCGGCGTCAATTTATTGTTGTCTCCTATTGTTCCCTTGAATAATCTTATTTATGACCGTTTTCATCTTTTTAAGGCATCAGGGAGTAAAGAGTATTCTTGTCGACATCCATTATGTAAGAAATAACTTATGTAGATAAGAAAAAGGAAAAGCTTTGACATTTTTCAACAGTGGAGTATATCGGACACTATGTCTGTAGCTCGTGGCAGAGAAGTTCCAATCGATACTTTGACAAATAACGAAACTGTATCGAAAGGGAGGCAAGTGCTTTGAGAATGGTCAGTATGCAATAGACGAGTGCAACTAATAACTACACGTCACTTCGCACTGAAAGAAAATAACGAAATAACTCATTGCACACTATTTTGTTGTCAGATAGCTAATGCCACCAGTAATAAGTGAATACCATGATGAAAAGCCAACAGTGTATCAAGCTGATAACATGTGGAACATGTAGGCGAAGATCTAGCTCATCATCAAGATGCTAAAATACTAAAGGACAACAGAACTGGAAAAAAAACTGTTTTGATAGAAGGTTCAGGGCAAGATGTCACTTGTTGGAATGAAACGATGGTCAAACTACAGGATTCTGAAATTAGAAAATCTAATCTTTGAATCTTTTTTTCCGGAATTGCTGATTTCTAAGTGAACACTGTTTGTTATTAACACTGGAACACTAGGAAGGATAACAAACAACAAAATTGTTCTTCTAGTGGGTATGCTAGTAGTGAATGAATAAGGGTACTGACGCAAATTAAAATCACCCACTCCCCTCCCCCTCTATGGTCAAGTTCAGTGCATGAGTCGCTGATCCTCCTTCAACCACCGCCCTTCCATCTCACACCCTGAGGCAGGAATAGCCCAGTTGTTATGCTAGAATTGTACTGGAGCATGCAGCACCATCCTTTTAACCATATTTACTTTTTTAAAATAGTGCACATGGGTTATTGGAATAATGAACTGCGGTTTGGTAGTGGTTGGAGTAGGGATAGCATGGCATCATGTCCATTCATTCTCTTCCACCTATGATTCAAGAACGAGCTATTTTCTTATGCTTTAGCAGAGACGGCAGCAATTTTATTATTTAGTTATACAATCAGTTAAACTGCATTATGTTTTACCCAGACGACACAGGAGCTATAACAGGCTGGGACGAGATGAACTGTGGCATATTCTCAGTGAAAGTAGTCAATACTACTATGAGCCACCATACTCAACTTGACACAGCACCAGTAGCAGGAGCAAACGTGTACAGCCTGGGCTGCCACCGACAGGGCCACCCTGGGAGACACTATCTCTTTGTATTAGTTGTGCTCACGAGGGATTAACACTAGCAGCATTGGAGACTGATGAATGTAAACAAAGAGTAATAGTTTCTTGCATCCATGACATGTGTCCTTCTGCTGCACCTGCATCCTTCTCTCATAGAGAATCACCACCCACACCACGCCACTCTACACACACTGTTGTATGTGGTGTCAGAAGAACTAATGAAGATGGAAATGGACTATGATGGTCATTCTGCATTGGAGTCTTTCTAGCCAGTTACACTGATGAGAAAAAAAATCGCAACACCAAAAAATAATTAATGCAGAGTGAAGAAATCTCAGGAAAACGTTTTTGAGATAGTATTTGTAAGTGATTAATACTACAGGATAACAAGTTATAGTAACCGCCATGTAAGCCACTGCAAATGTGAACTATTGTTAGATTAATAACTGGAGTAACCACCAGAATGTTGAAAGCAGGCATGCAGACATGTGTGTATTGCGTAGTACAGGTGCTAAATTCCAGTTTGTGGGATGGAGTATCATGCCTGTGAACTTGGTCGCTCATTACAGGAACGGTTAATGCGGATTGTGGATAATGCTAGAGCTGTCATCCTAGGATGTCCCATGTCTGCTCTATTAGAAACAGATCTGGTTATCAACCAGGACACTTTTAGAGCAAGGTAGGTTACAATAGCGGCATGTGGTCGAGCGTTATCCTGTTGGAAAGCGCCCCCTGAAGTAAGAAAGAAGGGCATGAAGATATTATTGGAAGAATACATTGATTTATTTGATCCTCATGTATCACAGATCACAAATACTGTAAAAGGTAAATGGGCCACTCTTGTGGTCATTGCGAATCATCAAATGACAGGAAAAGCACTCAGGTTTTTGTTAAGGTTACAGTAATTTTAAAAATGAGCAGTCAAAGATGCTTACCTTGTGCCTAATATAATAGAGAAGCAAACAATTTTGACCATTGTCATTATATTTCTGTTTGCTGATGACACTAGCTTGGTAGTAAAGGATGTTGTGTCCAACATTGGCTCGGTTTCATATAGTGCAGTACATGACCTAAGTTCATGGCTTGTAGAAGATAAACTACCGCTGAATCACAGTAATACTCAATTTTTACAATTTGTAACACACAATTCAACAAAAACTGACGTTTTAATTTCACAGGACGGGTATATGATTAGTGAAACTGAACAGTTCAAATTTCTAGGTGTTCAGATTGATAGTATGCTGTCGTGGAAAGCCCACGTTAAGGATCTTGTTCACAGACTTAATACTGTAATTTTTACTATTGGAACAGTATCAGATGTGAGTGATCGTTCGACACGAAAATTAGTCTACTTTGCTTAGTTTCATTCGCTTATGTCGTATGGTATTATATTCTGGGGTCACTCTTCCCATTCTAAAAGGATAGTTTTTGCTCAGAAACGGGCGGTTCGGGCAATAACTGAAGTTCACGATCTTTGTTCACGAGTCTGGGTATTTTGACATTGGTCTGTCAATATGTATATTCCTTATTGTCGTTTCTTGTTACCAATATTAGCTTATTCCCAAAAATAAACAGCTCCCACTCGGTTAACACTCGGCAGAAATCAAACATACATTTGGATCGGACTTCCTTAACTCTTGTACAAAAAGGTGAGCGGTATGCTACTGCATCAATTTTTAATAAGCTGCCACTAGAATTCAAAATCTTAGCAGTAATCCACGCGCTTTCTAATCGAAACTGAAGAGTTTTATCATGAGTCACTCCTTCTATTCTGTCGAGGAATTCCTTGAAAAATTAAGCTCATTCTTATAGTATTGCTGATAGCGTTTACTTAAACTTATGGACTGACATTTTTCAGGTTCATGAACATTTATTTTTATCTGTTATTACTTTTATGTTGTGATTTCATGTACTGACACGTTCCATGACCTTGGAGATTTGCTCCTCAATTTAGTCCTACGGAACTTGACGTGTAAATAAAAATTATTTTGAATCTATGGACCCAAGAAATGGGAACCATCAATTAAAATAGCACTGGACCGAAAACCGTATTCAGATCCATCTGGTCATTATCAGTAGTGTTGTACGTCACTAGGACTAATAAACATGCTAGCCAATTCCCTACATGTTTCAGGTGGGTGTCACAGTGATTTAAACCAAAGTAATGCGTGGTCTAATTATGTCACACCACTGTGTTCTCCAATGATATCCAGGAGCATATAGCGCATTTACACGAAAATCTATGATAGTTGGGTGCAGTAAGACTAATGCTCTTCTTGGAAAGATGCCACTTTGCATTGGTAAATCCCATCGTCCACGCACGTCCTGCTGCTTAAACTGTCACACACTAACTGACTTGCAAATCACAGTGCACTCAAGGATCATACAAGTACACTGTAAGCAAACATAACAACAACCTAGCAACTACGCAGGTTGAATGGCACAAACAAGTGTCAATGTTTAAGCTTTGCTCTGTAAGACACCTCGCAATCGACTAGTATTAGAATTCTGCAACTAACACCACTTACTTCGACAATGACAACAGGCATTGTTTCATTTAAACATGAACTTTCTAAGTATTATAACAATTTGTTGACTGACTAGCAGTACGAGCTCCTGATTAGAAATGCATTCTGTGAAAGCTGCATATCAGTAGCACTTTCCATATCCGCAGTATTTGCGGTGTTAGATGTAGATGGTTCGCCCTGAGTAGGTTGTCTTTCTCAACAGCAGTTACGTACCTTTTTTTGTTGTTTCGGTATATATTTGCAATTTAGTTTTTGCAACGTGTAACTGGTGTCAGCCCAAACAAATCCTGCTCATCACGTATTTTATAAAACTATACATGACGATAGTATCTGTTCCCGAAAGAACAGTTATCGTAGATGACCATGCAGCTTTGCTAGAAATGAAATGGTAATTAAATGGACACCATAGCTACTGGAGTACTTGCTGGTTGTTCTTCGTGTTATTACTGTTCCGATTTAACAATCGTTTCATTTGATCTGGGGAAGAAACTAACCAATTCCGTCGTCTTATAAAATAAATAATAATTAAATGGACACCCTAGTTGTAAACAGGCGTTGATGTACTTCATTAGGGACATGTTGAAAATGTGTGCCCCGACTTGAACTCGAACCCGGGATCTCCTGCTTACATGACAGACGCTATATCCATCTGAGGTCAATGGCCGGGAAGCCATATACATGACCTTCTTGTGCGAATGCGCACACACTATGCCCGAACTCGTACGGGACTTGGTAGATTAATCTGCCACGAGTAACGAGTATGATGGGCAAACATCTCTTAGGCGCATTACGAATGTAGTGGTGTGGACATGTTGTGAATGTGGGTCACACGGGGAGCGTGCAAGGGATAAGGTCCTGCAGTCGCGCTACACTCTGTGCCCTAGGTGGCTCAGATGAATAGAGCGTCTGCCATGTAAGCATGAGATCCCGGGTTCGAGTGCCGATCGGGGCGCACATTTTCAACGTGTCCCTAATAAAGTACATCAACGCCTGTTTCCAGCTAGGGTGTCCATTTAATTATTATTTATTTTATAAGGCGACGGAATTGGTTAGTTTCTTCCCCAGATCAAATGAAACGATTGTTAAATCGGAACAGTAATAACACGAAGAACAACCAACCAGTACTCCAGTAGCTCCTGAGCAGCGCGTTTCCGCATCGCTGTAGCAGCCTAGCAGTTAGCGCGGGTCGGGACGGGGCTGACACTGCCGAATGATTGATTACTGCTCGTGTTTCACTGCCTGTCTTGAGACGTAACAGGTGGAACCAATAACGCTATAGACTAATTAGGGACCCCTCTGTTGAACAGTAGAGTAAAATTCCGCTTTAAAAATCTACTTTGTAGATATATACACTACGATAAACAATCCATACCATCCCATAGTTTGTTGTGTCCTTCACTCACATGACTAGTTTGATGCAGCTCTTTACGCTATTCTATTCTGTGCAAGCTTCTTAGTCCCTAAATAAGTACCGCAACTCATATCAGTTTGAACCTGCTTACTATGCTCGTCTCTTGGTCCCCATAACCAACTCAGCAATTTTTGCCCCTAAACGTCCCTCCAGTATCAAACTGACAGTTCCTTGGCGCCTCAGGATGTGTCTCATCAACTGATCCATTCTTTTAGTCAAGCTATGCAACAAATTACATTTGTCCTCAATTCTATTCAGTATCTCCTCATTAGTTAGAGGCTCTAGCCATGTAATCTTCAACATTCTTCTGCAACATCACATTGCAAAAGTTTCTGTCCTCTTCTACTCTCGACTGCTTTATATCAATGTTTCAATTCCTACAAGGCTACAGTCGAGACAAATGCGTTCAGAAAGAACTTCTTAACACTTTAATGTATGTTCTATATTAACAAATTGTCTCCTTCAGAAATGCTTTTGTTGCCATTGGCAGTCTACATTTTATATCCTCTCTTCTTCGGTCGTATCAGTTATTTTACTGTTGAAGTAGCAAAACTCAGCTATTGCTTTCAGTGTCTTATTTCCTAATCTGCTTCCCTCACCATAACCTGATTTAGTTCGATTGCAATCAACTACCGTAACTTCGTTTAGTTGATGTACATCTCATAACTTCATTTCAAACCACTATCTATACCACTCAGTTGTTCTTCGCTATCGTTGGCCGCCTCTGACAGAATTACAGTATTATCAGCAAACCTCTAAGTTTTCAATTCTTCTCTTTGTACTTCAACTCCTTCTCCAAAATTTTCTCTGACTTACTTTACTGCTTTTTCAACGTACAGATTGATTAACATCAGGAATATGCTTCAACCCTCTCTCACTCCCTTCTCAGCTGATGCTGTACTTTCATCCCCATAGACACTGTTGCGGTGTAGTTTCTGTTTGTATGTAAACTTTCATTTCCTATATTTTAGCCTCACCATCTTTAGAATTTAAAAGAGAGTATTCTAGCGAACATTGTCAAACTCTTTCTGTGATTTTGCAAAAGCTATAAACTTACGTTTGCTTACTTTAACCTTTCATCTAAGATGTGTCGTACAGTCAGTATTGCCTCAGTTTTTCCAACATTTGTCTGGAGATCAAACTGATTTTCTCTGAGGTCAGCTTCTCCCAGTAATTCCATTCTTTGTGTAAAATACGTGCCAATACGACGATTTAAACTAATAGTTCGGTAATACCATCACCTGTCAGCTCCTGGTGTTTTCGGCATTGGAGTTGTTGCACTCTTTTTGCACTCTAAAAGTATTGCTGTTGTTTTATATATCTTGCAGACCAAGCTGGCTCTCAAGGACGTTAACAGTTCTGAGAGAATATCATCCACACCAGTACCTTGTTTCAAATTAGGTCTGCCAGTGCTCTGTCCAATTCTTCTCGCAGTATCGCATCTTCTGTCTCATGTTCAGTTACTTCCTCTTCCCTTTATAGAATATTTCCTTGTAATTCATTTATCTCATAGAGCAGATCTTTATATTCCTTCCACCTTCAGATTTCGCTGCTGTACTTAGTACTGTTTCTCTATTGAGCTATTGATAATCATACAGCTGTTTCTGTTCTGTCCGGAGGTGCCTTTAATTTTTCTGTCGGTCGTATCTGTGTTTCCCCAAGTTATAGATGCTTCTATGGACTTACATTTGTCCTCTAGCCATTCCTGCTTATCTAATTTTCACTTACTGTCTCTCTTATTTTTTAGACCTTTATATTCCCTTTTGACTGCTTTATTTTCTGCATTTTTATATTTTCCAAATTCATTAATTACATTCAATGTTTCCTGTGATATCCAAGTACTCCTACTACGCTTTGTCTTTTTACCTCTTTGACGCTCTACTGCCCTCACTATTTCAACCCGCAAATCTACCCAATCGCCTTCCACTGCATTCCTTTCCCCTTTTAAGCCGATCGTTGCCTAATGCTCTCTTTGAATCCTTCAAAAACCTTTCCCTCTTCCGTCTTATCCAGATGCCACCTCCTTTATTACCTATCTTTTTCCAAACCTTTCAGTTGCTTTTTACATAATCTTCATAGTCCACATATACCTCTGGAAAAGTCTTACATTTTAAAATCTTGCACTCATATAATCAGTCTGAAGACTTCCAGTATCTATATAACTCTTCCACATGACTCTTAAGCCAATTGTTAGCGACGTTGAAGAATGCTCCATGCAAAGTTCTATCAGGCAGCTTCCTATTCAATCCCTTTCAACAATTTTCATATGCTCTTACTGTTCCTGCGTAACCACAAGCGCCGGCTCGAAGATGAACGCAGGAGCAGAGAAGGCTGTGAGACGACATCAGCCAATAGCTAGCTGACTAGGACCACACCACGAGAGGAGCGGCCTACACAAGAAGAGAATGTAAGCGCCAGCCTTTCCAGCTTCGGCGTCAGTCTAGTAGATCTGGACTAGAAGAGAGAATTATAAGAGCAGTTATTAGTGATCCATATCAATTACTTACATTGTATATAGAGAAAGACATTGATTATTTGCATGTCGCTCATAGTTTGACAACTCGTTGCAATCAAGGTTAAATATTGTCAAGCGACTTTATTGTAATAAAAACCATTAATGTGATTTGCTTGAATTATTGTATAGGCATCCGAGAAAACAGCATCCTTTAGGTACACTATAAGAGACGAATGAGCAGGACCCCACCCATACTATTTTTCTTTCTCTTCTTCTTCCAACTACTGAATTCCAGTCATACATCACAGCTAAATTTTTTCTCCCTACACTATCTTAATGATTTACATGTATATCATCATATATACTCTTCGTCACCTGCAGAGCTAGTTGGCATATGAAATTGTATTACTGTGGTAGGTGTTGCATTTTTGTCTACTTTATGTATGATAATTCATTCAGTATGCAGTTCATACTAGCTTATCCATATTTCTATGTACTTATTCGTTATTGGACCTACTCCAGCATTAACTCGATTTGATTTTATATTTATAACCCTGTACTCATCTGACCACAAATGCTGCACGGCTTGCCTCTGAACGTCACTACTCTTCACTATATCTAACTACAACGCTATGTGTTTCCTGTTTTAAATTTTCTAGTTAACCTACCAGACAGAAGGACTAATTCAATCCATAGAGAATAAGATGTGTTTTTCATCATGACTGCATCCTGCAGAGTATTCCCCACCCAGAGATCGGAATTGGGGTACAATTTTTGAACCTGACCATTTTAGCTATGAGGATTCCAGTAGAACTGCAAGTCCTCAATAATATAATGGCTGCAGTTTCCCCTTGATTTCAGCTGTTCGCAGTACCAGCATCGTAAGGTTATGTCAGCTGATGCTTCCAAGGTCAAATCAGTCGGTCATCAATATTGTTGCTAGCTGTAATGGGCAGTGGAAAACTCTCATAATACACTGGAACACTCGATACGATCAAAGAATTAGAATACATGAAATATTTTTTACTTTAAATGAACAAACGGTAAAGTAATACAAGTATGTAAGCCTTATTCAATTATAAAAAACTGTATTGAATTATACTTAACTAAAATACCAATTATACTAATAATCCATTTTTCAATTTTAAGAGACTTTTAAAATTAATTATATTTATTGTTATTATTGTTATTTCTGCAATTTTATCTGAGCAATAATCTGTAAAAGAAATAACTAACGTTATGCATATTATCTGGATGTAAAATCAATGTTTTGTAAGATAACTGTATTGTGAGCTTTTTATATTCTTTTCTCTTCTTGTGTTAACAACTTTTGGCGTGAATCAGTACTAGTATGGAGTTTGTAATTTTTCTCTGTTGATATAGAGACTGATTTTTGTTGTTAAGAGCAAATATAAAAATACAAAAAGTGAAATAAGGAAAATAAAATATCAGGTGGTCGAAATCGAGACATGTAGTGTCGTCATCTAAAGTAACAAACATAGTCATACTCCTTATACATATACTCTTCCATCGTGTCGTGTTTGACAGCGAGCCCCATTATTTACGATGAGCTACTAGACACAGGTGAGTCAATTAATATTTATTATTCAAACTCCTTTTTTGCTTAAGGTGGTTGCACTATACTCGAAATGGCTAAAAATTTCACTTTGATTATGATTTTCTGCAGAAATACAGGGAGGGTTACAATAATTTAGTGCTATCATCCTGGATATTCAAACGACAAATATTTGGATATCGCTGTGAATTTATTTTTTTACAGATCAAGAAGGAAGAAATGTATGTGAACGTGCATGGAAAGCAGAGTGCAATTACAGAAACCCTAATAAACAATCCTTTGTTGTAAAAGAAGTAGGAAAATCAGTCAACCTGACAGTGACGACAGCCACTGACGACAAAATTTACAGTTGTGATAATTTGATCAACAAGAATGTGATGTGAACGATAATATTTATCATGAAGTAGAGACTGAATGAAAGAATATGATAAGATATGCAACAAAACCATAAAAATGTACTGAAAAATAATTAATAACGGGGGTTAAAACCCAGATGGTAAATTGGCCACAGATAACATTCACCATAGTAGAGAGTTGTAGCCGCATCGTAAAGGAAGTTCGATGTGACTACAATGTAACTCGGAAATGGAAATGTTAGTTCCAGTTGCTATTTAGTCGCTCCCTAGTACTACTGCGATGGAAGCATGCATATAAGCACTACTATATTGTTTTAAGATAATCGGAAGTTTGAAAGTTTCGCGGTATAGACTGAAGTATTATTCAGAAGTCAAACTAAAGCAAAGTCATCCTTACCTTTAGCAAGATAACGGGATACTGAGATTCGCGACGAAGTTAAATCTTGTGAGATTTGTGATGGGACTTTCCCTTCGTGATACTGAATAAGCACGAACATTCAAGGACATTCAAAAAGAAAGATCGCCGACAGAAAAACAATTATTAGTCTCGAGTAGGTAACATGCAAACGCCAACACGAAGAACGTGCAATTGCGCCTAGTTGTCAGAAGTTGTCGTCAATGACAGTATTACTGATGCAAACTGAAGCAATTCCCTGAGTGTGAAATCGGTGTGCGTGCTCAGAGTAGGGCAAATTAAATACAATGAACAATAAAATTGAATTCAAACTTTAATTCTTCGTGTCGCCTACATAACTGAATAGAAAGTATCATACGTGTCCGTGAAAAGTACCTATTTGAATATTATGACGTGAAAAGTGAAATCGTGGTTATCTAACAGTGAACAGTCATCGATTTGTCCCAAGATTACGACGCATTCTGAACATTGGTTAAGTATACGTTATCTCTGCAATTACGTGGTGTAGTTATTGGACACCGCGACGTAGCGACGTCTTGAAGACGGAATAACAATTTATCAACTTGACATCCTCGCAATTCCATAATGTGGTCACGATTTGGGTGATGAATTGAAGATTCAAGACTTTATATAATTAATATTCAATATCGATTATCTAACTGGCCATAATAAAAAGAAGAAGCAAGAGCGGCTTACACATTCTAACGCACTACTCTATCGAATATTGACATTAATCACGAAAGACGGTATCCGAAATTTCACCAAATCACGCGAGGAGTTTGTGTTATAGGGTGGCGTTGTCGTGAGAGACAGAAACCGTTGCACGTCATACCGACTGGGACAACCATCAGCGCAGAGTCGTCTCAACTCTAAGGAGACGCAGACGCCACAAGAGTTAATTAAAATATTCAGTAACGGCAAGAACTGCAGATGGTTTGTTGTCTATTTATAAAAGTCAGTAGTATACATATGTTGCGGTTATTTAGACATAATTTTCAAAGTTCTGTTCATTAGTGGAATGATTATGGTTTGACAATAAGTTGGTTTGTTATCTACTGGTACGCTGTAGTAACAAAGTTAATGATTAATGGACGAATACGGAAATTGTTAAAGGTAGTACTCGAATCAGAGGTGTGAATACTGGTTTCAATAAGTCTTAAGAACGAAATATGGCAGTACAAGTTTGGAAATATACGTAGGTTACTTGGTGACTGAAAGGAAATTTGATATTGGCTTTCTGTCTGGTATCATCTTCATGATTGTTCAAAATATTGTGAAGTAAGCTGTCAGTACAGAAATCTACAATATAATGTTTCACATGTTATTATTCTGAGAAACTTGTCGGCTTCTACATAATTCTGCCGTGCTTTTCCGATGAAAATACTGGGACCCCTGAAAACCTGTGAATAACTAATCAGCAGTTTCTTAAGTACTGTAACACATGTGGAATACAGTATGTAAAACCCACCTGTACGTAAATTTCTTGTAGAAATTATGGGGAAGTATCACGTCAACCATCTATTATGTAATTAATGTGAAAGCTCTGTGGTCTGATCTTTGATTTAATGACACCTGTTAGTAAAACATGTTGATACTGGGTAAGTTTTACATTTTCAAACACATGTTTATACGAAAAAAAACATAAACAGAATATCTAATAATGCGTGAAATACAATTCACAACAGTCTAAAAATTTTATTTATTTATTTCATTAGTTACTTTTTTCCTGAGAAAATAAGAAGAAAACAACTTTCGTTTGTCTCATTTATTGTGCTGCAGCCTGAACGATCACTAATTTCCCACTCTGTGCAATCGAATAGTATGTGGTATTGCAAATTTTTTGTTCTTATATATTTTATATTCTTAACTAAGCTTTTTTCTTAGAGGGAAGGTTATTTTTATGTTAGGACAAAATGTGCATCTGCGTGTAGACGTAACAACAGTGTTCACACAAATGACAACACACCACATCAACAGCCAATAAGACTACTTACACTTGCAGTCGTTATTCTCTGCCCACAGAAACCGCTAAAGTGTTATCAGAATAAGTGGATAAGAATCGATCCAGCACACCTCACTGCAAGACATTGCAAAAATTATTTGCTTTTTAAATTGGAAAGACGGTTTCAAGAATATTCAGAACATATTTCGCGTCGCTCGAAACAGTTCAAAGATGACTTCTATTCCTTATTCCCATTTAGGAAAAGGTAACTGGTCACCTTAAAAGTGGAGATTATTTTGAACACTTGTCACGGTGTTTTTTATGATGTAGCAGGCGGCATACAAAGCAAAACGTTGAGAAGGAAATACGGGCTTTCCAGATAAAGTTTTAATCCAAGTAAATTCACTATTACGCAGTTTCACTAGTTCGACAGCCATTATTAACGTCATATGTGGCTGAAGCGGACGCGAACATCATAACGTAGCACATTCTCGTATGACCGACATCGATCGAATAACCTCCCAGTTGCAGATTTATCGTCACTTACATGCTCGGTGAACGAAAACTCAACCGAAAACTTCTTACAGCTCAGGGAACAATGCCAAACCAGTACCATGTTTAACTACAAAATTATTTATATGGTTGTTAGGTGAAGCTTAACAACGATCCTAATTACTCTGCAAGCATCTGTGTACTTTATTTATGTTCTACAAAATACTTAGCCTGGTAACTCTCAAGTATTGAACTCAGAATATTCCAAACAGAACCGAAAGTAGATGGTGGCCTCTGAACTGTTTCAGTTTTAATTCAGCACATTTTAAAATTTACAATATTATCTTGATTCTTGGTGCAGCTTCATTATTACGTATGAATATAGTGCTGTCTTATTGACTCTGTAGCATAATAACAAAGATTAGTGAATCTAACTTCTTTTATAAAATTTCGGTCTGGTAATTGGTTTTCCCTTAATAATTGGAAAAGTGGCTGAGCTATCTTCATAGAAACTTCTAATGTAGGTTTCTATGATGAGCTTAACCTAATTCCGAAAGCAGAACTTTGAATATTATGCACCTCAAACACTTTGAAAAAAGTGGAATAATTAAAAAATCAAAATTTCTAGCATATCTTTCCATACAAACTGCTTTTAATTCCAAAACTAGAACTGTCTAGCTTTTGTACTGCATGCTCTGACCATTTTACAAAAAGTCGGTTTTTGAAGTAACCGATTTGTGAAGCATATGGAGATTCACAGCATTTGACCCTTTCAATGTCTTACCTTATTGACCAAAGCTTGAAACACTATTCAAACTTATAATTTTATATAACTATATGGTACAATATTTATGTTTAGCGGCTCGGAGCGTACATCGGAAGCTCTGCTGAAATAATTTTCACTGACCAGCTGAGAAAAATCAATACATTACGTGCCTCACTAGAGCCAGCTTGCTTCCCCGCAGTAAGAAATTCAGTATTTGAAAATAATTGTGTGGGATATGATGTGTAGTAATACTCTAGTTAACTGTTTGAAGATCCAGGCTTGGATCTATAATTTCAATGGAAACTGACAAAGTCTCTCCTTCTTTCAGTAATAGTGCTGAATCTGGTGGCAAGAATCCTTCTGAAGTTTAACAAGCAACGTTCATAGAGAATAAGTTAAAGAATTATAGACAAAACTAGTATATTTAAAAAATAAGTTAGTAATCCTAGAAGTATAGAAAAGCAAAGCGCTTAGGGATGAACTTTTTGTTCACTTTAACAGAGTGTTAAAACTGATTAATAATAATGTGTATGAAGATATCAAGATAAAACAGAGTCCAGGCTTAAATATACAGGAAGTGTTAAAATCTTGCAGCAAGAAGAACAAGGGAATCAGCACATCTTGTGGCTACAAGATTAGAAGAGTTCAGACTGTTATTAGAACAAAGTTCAGTCACTAAAAACTAGTGAAAATTAGAACACAATTAAAAAAACATTTAGGGAAACAGGCTACAAATATGGAACAATTATTCACTAATTGCGATACAAATTCTATTGAATCTCAAGTACTCTCGTTTGCCAAAACTGAAAAATTCAATCCTTCCAATGTTTCAAGAAAGGGCAATGCCTTATAATGAACAGCATAAACGAAGATATTTCTTGTATAAAAAAGAAATTCAGTCGGGTGGGGGTTGGGGAGGGGGAGATAGAGAGCTTCATACTGATTTAGTAAGTTTAAGAGTAGACTTTGGAGTAGGGAAATTATGGTAGATAATTGTTTTCAGCTGTATAAACTGCTTGTATGAACAGCTTGTATGAACAACTTAGAGACTATTGGGAAAGAAATGGGTTAAAAAAGAATAAAAATATAGTATGTCATAGAAGTCTTGATAAACCTATGTAAATAATGACAGCACAGTACTGGCCTAGTGATACGACAGCTCTTTTGAAGGAACGCCAACTGACGACTGGGATGATACCAGCTCAGTGGAGTTTTACTTCCCATTTCTAATTGCATTCCATGCCTCTTCTTCTTTTGCAGGAGAAGAGATTGTAGTGGTATCACATAAAACTGTTCACTGAGAAACTTCTAGAGTGACAATAAAATGCATAATGAGATTCTATAAAAAGTATAATAATTCATGAGTACACAAGTGATTAGGACTTATTACAGAAGGTTGTACTGAGTTCAAAAATATATATGGTGTACAGATTGAGAGCTATTAATGTCATTCAGTGTACAAATAAAATACGTTTAGTACAGAGAGGTGTGATGATTAATTTCTGCGTTTTCTTTTGTCAGTGTTGCGGCAGTGAGTTCTTGCTGTAATACTCTTTTCGTCAGGTTATTTCCTAAACATGTAAAACATCTTTAATTGCTACATGCTATATTAATTCTGTATGACATCATGAATTTGCTTAAATTTTCTGACCTGTTGTGGATGAAATTTGTGCTAAATCGTTAAATACTATTTCAGAAGAGGAAGTTGTCCATATGCATTACATATACTATGAAACTTGTATTAATCTACGTGTCTGTGGTCATATACCGAAGTTTTTGATCTTCCAGCCTATCGTCATGTTGTTGAGAACATTGCTATGTTTGGTTGTCCCTGAGAAATAGTGAAGGAGTGCTGGTACGATTAAGTGCGAAGAATTTGTGAGGAAATATGAGAGCTTAACGTGAGATGTGTGTTGCTAAAGATAATTGGATGCCAAAAGAGTTTTTCAGCAGAGGTGTAAAGCGGTAAGTATTATATTGTGTATTTACTGACATTTACGAAAAGAAAGATGGAAGTACCTGTCGAAGACAATCATACATAATATTTGACCACAGGGATAAACATAAGAATGTTATCAGGCGTATATTCTAATTGAGGAAGACAAATGAAGATATATGTTGATCACTTGTAAGATATATTAGTTTGTTGTTATTTTGTGTGGCAGCATAGTGAAAAAGACGAAGAGTGCAGAGTAAGAGTTAATAAAACTTGCAGACAGTTGTTCCTCATTGATAAAGAAACCACTGTGGAAACTTTGGTGAGAAATTTATGTGGTGTGTTTATTTCAAGTACATTGAGAGTAATAATTAGAGGGTTGTTCTGGCTTTTGTTTTGGATTCTGCTGTGAAATATTTGGTAGATATATGAATGAGCTTGGATGACAGATATGCCTTGTTTATAATCTTGAATTGATAATCTCAGAAGGGCGTGGTGGCCGAGCGGTTCTAGGCGCTTCAGTCCGGAACCGAGCGACTGCTACGGTCCTCTCGAGCATGGAAGTGTGTGATGTCCTTAGGTTAGTTACGTTTAAGTAGGACTAAGTTCTAGGGGACTGTTGACATCAGATGTTAAGTCCCATAGTGCTCAGAGCCATTTGAACCACTTGTTAATTTTCTTTTCTATACTCCTGCGAAGTTTTAGACACATGATAAAATAGAGACTTGAGACTGGATGTTCACAGACAATTTGAGAAACTATTTAAAAATGAAAATGTTCAAAAATGGCTCTGAGCACTATTGGACTCAACTGCTGTGGTCATCAGTCCCCTAGAACTTAGAACTACTTAAACCTAACTAACCTGAGGACATCACACTCATCCATGCCCGAGGCAGGATTCGTAAACTTCAGAGAAAGTAAAATATAGTGTACCATTGATTTTATTAGGACGAATAGTCCAAGGTCACTCTAGTTGTCACACGATTTCTTTCAATAGTTCTGTCATTAAGGTATACCTGATTTAAATTTATTTTCTTTTGCTGTTACAACAGGTATTACATTTAAGCACTAAGATAGTATTAGCTTAGGATAAAGAACATATATGTGACTGACTTGTGACTGACTTTTGTCTACATTGATGACATTTTACTAATGGTATATCCATTCATTTGCTACCAAAGTTGTTTCTTTTTTATGTCAGTCGCCTAAGCCAACGTCTTCGTCTTACAGTAGCAAATGCAAATTATGTCCCCAACTACTCGCTAGATGTATTCCAATCTCTGTCTCCCTCTACAACTTTTACCTCTTCGGCTCCCTCTAACACCATGTAAGTTATTCCCTAGTGCCTTAACATATTTCCGGCCATCCTATACCTTCTTGGAGTCCATGTTTTCCACATATTGCTTTCCTTGCCGATTCTTTGAAGACCTTCTGGTTTCTTACCTTATCAGTCCATCCAATTTTCGACATTCTTCTGTAGCACCACGTTTCACAGCCTTCGATTCTCTTGTTTTCTGATTTTCCCGTAGTCCATGTTCCACTACCATACAATGCTGTGCTCCAAACGTACATTCTTAGAGTTTTCTTTCTCAAATTAAGGTCTATGCTTGATACTAGTAAACTTCTCATGGCCAGGAATGCCCTGTGTGCCAACGCTGTTCTGCTTTTTGTGTTCTCCGTCGCCTGTAATTGGATATTTAGCTCCCAATGTAGCAGAACTTCTTATCTGCATCTACTTTGTGATCACCAACGATGACTTTAACTTTCTCGCTGTTGTCATTTCTGTTACTTCTCATTTATTTAATTTTTCTGCGACTTACTCACGATCTATATTCTGTACTCCTTAGACTGTTTTCCATTCCATTCAGCAGATCCACTAACTCTTCTTCACTTTCACTGAGGATTGCAATGTTATCTTTGACGTCCTTTTACCTTGAATTTTAATTCCTACACTTCAACCTTCCTTTTATTTCCGTCATTGTTTCTTCGAAGTACGGAAGTACACAAGAGGCGACAGACCACATCCCTCTCTTACACCCTTTTTAATCAGAGCACTTCGTTCTTGATCTTGGCTCTTGGCTCTTGGACAACGTTTCCCCGATCGACAGTTCCTACGAATATGTACTGACTTTTTTTACTCCTGCTTTCATTACTATCCGCAAGGCCAAAACTGCCACCGGTGCCTTTACCTTTCCTAAAGCCAAACTGATCGTCATCTAACATATCTTCAATCTTTCTTCCGTTCTTCTGCATATTATTCCTGTCAGTAACTTGAATGCATATTATTCTTGTCAGGAACTTTAATGTATGAATGTTAGCAGGTTGTGCGATAATTTTTGCACTTCTTCGCTCAGCTCCTGGAATTTTCGTCATTGTGTGGAAGATGTTGTCCCGAATGATATATCGGCAGGCTCATATTCTACATACCAAGGGGAACAATTGTTTTGTTGCCACTTCCCCTAATGATTTTAGAGATTCTGATGCAATGTTGTCTATCTCTTCTGCCTTATTTGATCTTCAGTCGTCCAAAGTTCTTTTAAATTCTGATTCTAATACCGGATCCCGTATCTCTTCTACATCAATCCCTGTCTCTTCATATATCACGTTATCGAACAAGCATTGCCCTCAAACAGGCCTTCAGTGTACTCTTTCTATCAGCTCTCTCCTCTGCATTTAACGTTGGAATTCACATTGCACTCTTGATGCTGCCAACCTTGCTGCTGATTTCACCAGAGGTTGTTTTGGCATCTCTACAAGCTCAGTCAGTCCCTCCGACAGTCATCACTTTTCCCATTTCTTAATACTTTCTATGCAACCATTTTACCTTAGCTTCTATGGTCTTGCTGTTTATTTCATTCCTAAGTGACTTGTATGTCTGTATTCTTCATTTCCCCAGAAAGTTATGTATATTCTTCTTTCATTGAAGAACTGCAGTATTTCTTTTGTTACCCATGATTTCTTCGCAGTTACCATCTTTAAACCTATGTCTTTCTCCCCAGCTTTTATGATTTCCCATTTTAGACATATCTATTCTTCTTCAACCGAACTGCCTATTGAGCTGTTTCCTATGATAGTATTTACAGTCTTAGAGAACTTTAAGCGTATCTCTTCATTTCTTAGTGCTTCCATGCCACACTTTGTCCCACACTGATTCTTCCTAACTAGTACCTTAACCTACAGCCTCCCCTTCATCACTAGTAAATTTTGATCTGAGTGTATATCTGCTTCTGTGTATGCCTTAGAATACAGTTTCTGACTGCGGACTCTCTGCCTGACCATAATGTAATCAAACTGAAGTCTTCCCGTTCCCTCCAGGACTTTTTCCAGTATACCTCCTCGTCTTGAACAGAGTATTCTCTATTAATAGCTTAATAGCTGAAATTTATTGCAGAAGTAAATTAGTATTTCTACTCTTTCATTCCTAGTGCCAAGTTCAGTCCTCCATGACTGTTAGACTTCTATCGACCTTTGTACATGGAATTACTTTCTCTATCTCTTCGTCATTTGCTAGCGACTTTAACATGTATACCTGAACTATCGTTGTCAGTGTTAGTTTGTTGTTGATGCTGATGAGAACAACTCTATCACTGAACTGTTCAAAGTAACTCACTCTCTGCCCTAACATCCTATTCAAAACGAATCCGACCCACATTATACTATTTTCTGTTATTGATATTACCCTATATACATCTGATCAGAAAACTTCTTTCCTTTTCATCTCACAATACCCAGACTCAGCCTTATAGTTCTCGTTTTGAAGTTTTCTAGCTTCCCTGTCACGGCCAAACTTCTGACATTACAAACACCGTTACTTGTTCGATCTTTCTATTTTCTTTCCCATAAGCTTGAAGACTTTATATCTGTCGTAGTTCGGTACATTTGAGTAGTTAAATGTAGTGCGTAGGTGGATGCCCTGAAATGAAATATAATACAATAAATTTCTTTGTGGTTAATCAAAATAACTGAAAATAAAATGAACTTTGTTAAATGGATACCAACAACTAAATAGGACGTATTTTATTATCCATACGTACAACGTTAATGTCACTACATACCTTCATAACGTAATATGTACGAAACTTGGGATCTAACTTATAAGATATTTAGATGTATCTTAAGCTTACATGTTCTATATATAAAAAATACTGCACTGCTTACATATCAGATAGTATATTACTGTTCAGTATTTTATTCCAGCCTGGGAAATATGTGTGTTAAACGTAGGGTCCAGTTTCATTTGGTTATTGTTTCATGTATACTGGACAAACATGGAGGGCACTCAGCGCCATAAAGGTGTGGACGCTCACATTACCTTGAGAAAAGGTGCTATTTGGTCGGTGTTAATCCTGAAGCTTCATCTCTAGTTCTGCTTTACATATGGAAGCTCACAGACACTCGTAGCTGGGGCAGGTAGGTGGATTCAGTCTGCTGTCACGTCTTCGTATGAAGCATTTGTATTACGACTGGAATTCACGATATCCAGTGGTTTTATGGCGCTATACGGTAAGTTCGGTTATTTGGACAAAAGCGTATGGGAGCGGAAGATGGCAAAATGATTTGCTGAAATTGGTTGATTTCAGAATAAAATAAAATTCCTTAAAATATATGGCTGTTGGTGAAGTTTACCGACATTGAAAAGATGAAGTAGAAGTGATGACAGATGATGAAAGAGACAACACTGCTGTTATTCTGTCGGCAGTGACTCGTTGGCTTGTCGGTGAAGTAACTAACTTAACTCTTTTGTCCTCTCTGAGTTTGTCCTTATCAAAACTACTGTTCGTCGTCCAGATCTTTGGCTTGTCAGTGGAGAAACTGATCGAACTTTTTCTCCTTTTCGAGCCTGTCTCCTAATCCGCAGGTATGTTCCTTCCCATTCAAATGTGACTAAATGAAACAACTAATAAACCTCTACAAAAAATATCTGCTGTGTATGACTTTTTTTCCATGCTCTCCCAGCACGACATTGTCCCATATGTATTTACTCCTTCATTTCAGAAAGACAATTAAAATTTTTGAGACGTTTGAAACATTTCAGATTTTAACGCTTACCTTTAATGGCTGTATTCACCGGATAAACTATTTCCTCACTCGAAATTTACAGTCTCTTACAATTATTTCACATATTGTGTTGTTATTTTGCACGTATGATGATGTACACACTACATAATTTGTGTAATATTATTATATTCTGTCGAACTGACGACAAATACAATAATCTTAGGTTTTAACATGTATTAGTGAAAGTGTAGTTATGTAGCTTTCACATTACATTACCGCATCTCATATTCATTATTTTCTTGTGTTTATCCCTTCAATACATATTTTTTTGCTCTGTTTCGTAATTGTTGGATGTATAAATTTATGCAGTTTGTGTTCTTTTTGACATATTTACTTATCAGTACTCCTATTACTTTCGTGTAAGACTGTAACAGAATTTCTTAAATATTAATTGCTATTTTTCTTAGCAAGAGAATACTGCATACGTTTTGTATCATAGAGTGAGGGGTGATGAAGTGTTGTGAAATTATTATAAGTTGCTATTTTATTTGCGATATTTACCACAATATACATATTTTCTTAGTACATGCATAAAGGAGACTCTCTGGATCCCAAATTTTATACTGTTGTCAACTAATCTGTGTGGTTGGGCAGGCTCTTCTATGTTAAGCATTGGCTGAAGCAGGTGTTTGACGGTGTGGGGCATGCTTTTGGAGCAAAGCTGCTGCTGCTTCGTATTTATTAAAGAACGTAATGTCTGGCTATGGATCAGCAAGCAACAGCACTGCAGAATTTTGTATGTCAGAGGTAGATAATATTTTAGATTTTGCTTTGTGAATTTTGTACCTCACATTGTTTGAGTATTACATTACTGTTGTTTCACGTATATCTCATAAACGCACAAACTCAGGAACGAAACACATCACTCTTCTCCTCTCATTCTTTTAATGTAGTCAATGTAAAGAAATGTTTTAACATCGTAACATTTTTGTTCAGTGTTCAAAGTTATGATTGTTTACAACAAAGATAAGCAATATATGCTTATTCACATTCTCCAATCTGGATAATGCATACAAGAGTAAAGTTCAATCATATGTCAAATTATTTGATTTTCAACCTCCACATCTCACTTGAACTTCAAAAGTTTTTAAAAATAGGATTTTAGACTAACATTGCAGCTCACAAGGCAGCATTTACTTATGATCTGATGGCACTTCATGCACTTGGGATTGTATATTCCAGGTTGAATTTAAGTGATGGTAAAAGAGTCATGATTTATTTCAGCATGTCGCAAATAAATACAATTGCATAACATTGCTGAACTAACGTTTGTTGTGCATATAAGACATGTAAGTATTAAGGTTAGAAATAATCGTTGTTAAGTGCACATAGGGAACAGTGATTGTCCATTCAGATTATATTTAGTAATGAGATAACTGGTTTTCCACATATTCTGTTATTATGTGGTTTAATGGTTGCGTGTCTCATTTTAAGAACTCAAAGATCGAAATTACATTTAAGTTTTTACAGTAACATAATAATCACAAGTATCAGGTCAGATGCATAATATTCATAAGAATGACATGTAATATAAATAACTATGCATATAGGTACTCTAAAACAGAAGTGTCGTTTGAAATGCAGTTAATGTTACAAACAGGTACTGTTGAGCTAAGTGTTACACTGCATAGTCACACAGATAGGATAGTAAAAGTATAAAAGCTGCGTTGTACAAAATTATATATAACAAGGATATTCCATAGGAAGTTGAGATTAAGAAACTAAGTGAAAAACTACACCAGTGTCAAGAGGTAAACCTACATTTCAAACTAAAACAATATTCAGTTTATCAAGGTGGTATATACCGGAAAAATATTTCCATTTTCACAAACAAATACTATTTGCGTAAAGAAAATATGAAAACACTGAATGGAAAATTGTTGACCTGAGAAGCTGATAGACAAATTAACTGACTTCACGCATATGAGTCATGGTCTTTCTGTAATCTAAAAGTCTTTAGAAAATGGCTGTACTGAAACCCATGCCGGCCGCGGTGGTCTCGCGGTTCTAGGTGCCCAGTCCGGAACCGTGCGACTGCTACGGTCGCAGGTTCGAATCCTGCCTCGGGGATGGATGTGTGTGACGTCCTTAGGTTAGTTAGGTTTAAGTAGTTCTAAGTTCTAGGGGACTAATGATCACAGCAGTTGAGTCCCATAGTGCTCAGAGCCATTTGAACCATTTTTTGAAACCCATACTATGAGACTATGGTTCACACTTTGTACCAGGGAGTGGAATTACGAGTGAATGGTTGTAGGCATAAAAATCTTACATGACGCCTTACCATCCAGTGAGTAACCAATCAGAACATTACGTGAGGGAAACGTTGTGACTGGACAAGACCTACTGTCCAGACAAACACACTGTTCGGGGAAAATATGTTCACCTAGTTGAGAATGTAATCAACTGCACACAAAAGTACATGTCCGATACCATCTATACTAATTAAAGGAGATCTGACATTCTATTTGATTAGGCCGACCATGAAATTTCCACGGCAGAAAGCAATTTTAATTGAGAATGGCAGAATATGAATCATAGGAAAATTTGAAAGCGAGGTAGCATTGAGGAAAAGGAGACGTTATGCAAAAATAAAGCGTTAAGAGTACAGAATTAGATACTTCGTTCTAGCGACAAGTCATAGAAAATGATGTAGAGAAATCTAAATGATCTTGTGATTGGTACGGAGACCATTTAGAAATTGAAACACACAGATTAAAAAATGTGTGCGAATTATCTGATCTGGAGATAAACGAGAGACATGGGCGAAAAAAAAAATACCGAACTAAAGAAATATCATTGAAGGACATGCTATGTGTAAAGGCATGTTTGCAGTATTGTTTTATTAGTTTTACCGTATATGTTGCCTATGCTTCATTGTAGCAATGCTTATATGTAAAAAATGAGAGGGGTCCAGTGAGACTGGTGCCTGAACAGTAACTACAACACTCGGCGTGACACAGCATGTTGATGTTTAGTGCTTCTGAGTCACATGCTAGCAATCACAGGTACGAATGGTTGAAGTGGGACAGTGGGACAGTGGTCCTATCTACATAGGTATTTTTCGCCTGAACATGGCCGTACTTACCGTTCAAGAAACCAAATGATGTCTCGCTGGTCTAAAATACACTCTTGGAAATGGAAAAAAGAACACATTGACACCGGTGTGTCAGACCCACCATACTTGTTCCGGACACTGCGAGAGGGCTGTACAAGCAATGATCACACGCACGGCACAGCGGACACACCAGGAATCGCGGTGTTGGCCGTCGAATGACGTTAGCTGCGCAGCATTTGTGCACCGCCGCCGTCAGTGTCAGCCAGTTTGCCGTGGAATACGGAGCTCCATCGCAGTCTTTAACACTGGTAGCATGCGGCGACAGCGTGGACGTGAAGTGCAGTTGACGGACTTTGAGCGTATAGTGGGCATGCAGGAGGCCGGGTGGACGTACAGCCGAATTGCTCAACACGTGGGGCGTGAGGTCTCCACAGTACATCGATGTTGTCGCCAGTGGTCGGCGGAAGGTGCACGTGCCCGTCGACCTGGGACCGGACCGCAGCGACGCACGGATGCACGCCAAGACCGTAGGATCCTACGCAGTGCCGTAGGGGACCGCACCGCCACTTCCCAGCAAATTAGGGACACTGTTGCTCCTGGGGTATCGGCGAGGACCATTCGCAACCGTCTCCATGAAGCTGGGCTACGGTCCCGCACACCGCTAGGCCGTCTTCCGCTCACGCCCCAACATCGTGCAGCCCGCCTCCAGTGGTGTCGCGACAGGCGTGAATGGAGGGACGAATGGTGACGTGTCGTCTTCAGCGATGAGAGTCGCTTCTGCCTTGGTGCCAATGATGGTCGTATGCGTGTTTGGCGCCGAGCAGGTGAGCGCCACAATCAGGACTGCATACGACCGAGGCACACAGGGCCAACACCCGGCATCATGGTGTGGGGAGCGATCTACTACACTGGTCGTACACCTCTGGTGATCGTCGAGGGGACACTGAATACTGCACGGTACATCCAAACCGTCATCAAACCCATCGTTCTACCATTCCTAGACCGGCAAGGGAACTTGCTGTTCCAACAGGACAATGCACGTCTGCATGTATCCCGTGCCACCCAACGTGCTCTAGAAGGTGTAAGTCAACTACCGTGGCCAGCAAGATCTCCGGATCTGTCCCCCATTGAGCATGTTTGGGACTGGATGAAGCGTCGTCTCACGCGGTCTGCACGTCCAGCACGAACGCTGGTCCTACTGAGGCGCCAGGTGGAAATGGCATGGCAAGCCGCTCCACAGGACTACATCCAGCGTCTCTACGATCGTCTCCATGGGAGAATAGCAGCCTGCATTGCTGCGAAAGGTGGATATACACTGTACTAGTGCCGACATTGTGCATGCTCTGTTGCCTGTGTCTATGTGCCTGTGGTTCTGTCAGTGTGATCATGTGATGTATCTGACCACAGGAATGTGTCAATAAAGTTTCCCCTTCCTGGGACAATGAATTTACGGTGTTCTTATTTCATTTTCCAGGAGTGTAGTATTCTTTCACACAAGAGAGATTTGGAGTCGCTGATTGTCTCCTCTCAGGATAGACAAAAGTCAAGGCTTGCTCCCTCTTTGTGAGAACACTAGTGCTGTGTCTGGATTAGCTACCACACCAACAGAACAGATAAGAGGGTAGATTCAGTGAGAGGGGATAGATCTATTAGATTGTGCAATGTGAGAGCGGTTTATTTTAGCTTATTGGGCTCCCTTACCAAGGCTCCGTGGTAAGTGGTTGTGATTCTTTAGGGATTTTCGTCTTCTGGTCCTCCCCAGGTGGGGAATTTCAAGTCTTCCTGTAGTGGGTGAGCCTTGTACTCCGTATCTTGTGGTGAACTAAGAGCCTGTGGCAGTTTCCAGCTGTACCGACAGTGGTACTGCATATGGTCTCGGACATATCCGTGTCAGGATGGTGAATTTATTCGTCCTGAATCGGCCATCTGGGTTTACAATTCCATCACACACCGTCGTTCCAGTGAATCAAATTGATTTGGGAAGACCAGCGAACAGGTACACCTCACACTGAATTCTGCCAGGATTTCAGAACTGTGATGGGAAAGTTAGCCGCGTTTTGTGATTACCGCAAATCCACACCGTGTAGGGTACATATTTTCTTGGGACGTGTCAGAACATTACAGCTGCTCCAGCGTCCGCTCCTCGCCTACAGCGCGCTGTTTTCTGCTTCTGCCTCAATCAAGGTGAAATTGTGAAGTACTGCTTCACCGTCGTAGTGTTGTTACATGATATACTCAGCTCCGGTAGTGTCCCTTTTGCAATATTCACCCTTATCGAGGTGACCATAAATAAAACTGACTGTACGTGACCCAAAATGAACTGCACACATCGATTTATCTGCGAAAGGTAATAACACTAACTGTAAAAATATACAATATAGATAGATAGATGCAGAAAAGACATCATTTTTATTGTATGAGATTATAATGTGTAAGTAATTAAAAGAAGTATTATCATCTTTGTAAGAGTGTAAAAAACAATGCAATGTTCATTCTTCTGTCTAGTCTGTTTTGTTCTGTTCGTTCTGGTGTCAGCTGGAATAAGGTATGCAAGCTATTGTGCTGCGCTAGCATTCGTTTCTGCCATAACGTAATTGCAAATATTTAATGGTGTAAACTGTGTCCTAGAAAGAATATATTAGTATAAAGTGATCTCCGTGTGTTATTACGCCACATTTATCTTATGAAAAGAATAGTTAATGAAAATTATTTAGCATGTTTCCAGCTGTTGCGGGGCGAGTAACAGTGATCTCTGACTGTTAACAATTAGCCGCCATTACGCGGTACATTTAAAAATATTTTTTCACAGCACAATGTCTGATAGCCGGAGCGGAAGAAATTATGTTAAAATATTCAGTGAGATTTATTGAAGGAATCCAGTGAAATAATTTTATTAAAACTTGTCTATTTTCTGTGATAGTGAGCTGGAGCGGAGTAATACTACATCACAGTACATTTACAGTAATTTGTAGGGAGCCTGGCGCTCTATAAAACCAGATATAATACGTAATTGGCAACCTACGAAATTCATTATTTTGCTTATTATATCTCTTTTGCATTTTTTTGAAAGCTAAAAGTAAAAACTAACTCCACTAAAAATCAATAGCAGATCACCATAAATCAAAGGACAAACAAATTTACTAGGAGAGGGTTTCCTCTAAATAAATAGTTACATTACTTTTTTAAGAGATATAATAAATGGCCCCACGTTGGGCGCCATTTATTATATCTCTTAAAAAATTTAACTATTTATTTAGAGGAAACACTTTCCTAGTAAATTTGTTTGTCCTTTGATTTATCGTGACATGTTACTGATTTTTAGTGGAGTTAGTGCTTACCTTTAGCTTTCAAAAAAAATACAAAAGAGATATAATAAGCAAAATAATGAATTTCGTAGAAAAGTTTCATCATCAACATCATCCTCTATGGCGAAAAAAGGGCCATTCTGATTACTCAAATAGCGTTGCCCCACCATCACTAAACCTTTCACGACCACCTTTTCTGTCACAGAGCTACAACTGCACAAAAATTTTTACAACCTTCAGCACAAAGCAGTATAATTGAGACTGCATAATGACATCTGCACTAAGCTGTGCTTGTTTTTACATGTGTCAGATTTCGTAAGGAAAAAATTCACTTTAAAAACTGACACAAATTTCCACCTTCCATGTAAATAAATTTCAGTGTTCACTGGAAGGAAGGAAACTGTTTCATAAGAAACACACCAAGAGAACTCTTCACACCACAAGATGGTAATGGCAGCTCAAGTTTCCATCTTTGTAAGACCCCACTGTCCTCTTATGTTGTCATCAACACACTATTTCTTGCAAAGTAAGCGACGCATATCCTTATTTTGACGCTGCAAACTGGTATCTGCTGTGTCTGTTTTGTCTGGCCCCTAGGGTATATTCATTTGGAGATTAGGACCGCTGCGCATGTGCTTGCTCCATAAGCTCTTAGCGTAATCGCGTATCCTATAAAAGGTTTGCAACTGTCAAAAACATGCTCTAAAGTGGAGCTCTCATTTAATCTCAAATATTGTGGCTAGATGCTTATACTTTCTCTTTTAAGGTCAAAGCACAGCATCACAGATGTCACATGGTATGTGCACAGTCTTTTGCATACACCATTCTGTTCATTTTTCATGCGACAGATTAGAATATTTAGTGCCTTCTTTAAATAAACATTTATCACACAGCATAATAAAATTTATAGTTACTAACTCTAATAACCACTGAAAAACATCTTACACTTACTTATTATGTTTCTAAACAAATTCTATCATTGGACTGATAGTCCTTTAGCTTCTTTTTACTGATTTTTGAAGGCTGATGAGTAAATCATTCCTTGACATTAAGACAAAATATCTTACATACTAAGCACAACCAAAACATCAAATTCTTACAACTACACAAAAATATATATTGAAGTCTGTACAAAACCTACATATTACACAAAAATACGGTAAACCATTCATGTCCTATTGTCAGGTACTACAAATTTCTTGAAGTCCTTATACGGATACAATCCTTCGATCTTCCCGCTCATCACATCGGCTATAAGGTAGCTACAACCGTGCGGTATTTGTATAATTTTAAAAGGTCCATTATACAGCAACCTTGTGTGAATGCTCTGAAAAGCTAATCATTTGCATATCACAGCATCGTCTCCCTGTCGGTTAAATTTCGCGTCTGTAGCATGTCATTTTCGTGGTGTAGCAATTTTAATAGCCAGTAGTGTAGTTTCCACGTAACTGTTTGCTTCACTTATCAAACACCATTCCATATCTGATTTGTTTTGTCACTTCAGTGGAAAATTTATCAACTAGTTTTAGTTACTAAAGGTTTAATAAAACTGGTCATTATATTGTTAACTAAAGTACGCCACTGTCCTCTCTCATACTCCCTGTACTATTCACTGTTTTTATTTTATTGTAGTGGTTCATGAGTAGCTCCACTCATACATCTATTTATAATTAAATGGTGCGGCGGCTTGCAGTGTAACTTATATGCAAAGGACTTGAAAGAGCAAACGAACGGAAATGACAGTGTGATAAAAGTAGATCATGAGATGAACATCATCAAAAACAGCAATACAGGGGTAATAGAATGCAATGGAATAAATCAGGCTATTCTTAGGGATTTAGATTAGGATACGAAACAATAAAAGTAGGAGATGAGTTTTTCTCTTTTGGCAGTAAATAACTGATGAGGCTGAAGTAGAGAGGATATAAAATGTCGACTGGAGATAGAAAGAAAAGTGTTTTTGAAGACGATAAATCTATTAATATCGAATATAAATTTTAGTGTTAGAAAAACTTTTTTCAAGGTTTTGTCTGAAGTGCAGTCTTTTAAAGAAGTGAAACGTGGATATAAAACGGTTTGGACAAGAAAAGAACTGAAGTCATTCAAATGTAGTGCAACAAAAGAATTCTGAAGATAAGTTGGATAGTTAGCATAACTAATGAGCAACTACTGAACACAACTGGGGAGACGAGAAATTTGTCACGTAGTCTGCCTAAGGGATGGTGTCACTTGATAGGACACATTCTGAGAAATCAAGGCTTGGTCAGTTTAGTATTAGATGGAAGTATGAATAGTAGGAAGGCCAAGAAATGAAGAGAGTAAGCTGGTACAAATGAAATTATTTTGCAATATCTATTCGGAAACGAAGAGGATAATACACGATGGATAGTATGGAGAGCTTAGACTGGAGAGCACAACATCACATACAGATTATTTTTATGTTTTAGTATTACCGACATAAATGTAAATCAAATTAGCATAGACATATGTATGTCATTTTGGAGAGAGAGAGAGACAGAGAGTACTTTGGTGCAGTAGGGGAAATTCAGTCTTTGCAAATTTCCTTGAGATATAAGGACAGTTGAAACTTAAGAGTTTATGGAGGCTATTATTGGCAATTCCACTGATTGTTTAGAAAAAGAAGTAATTTTCGTTGTGGTAATTGGTGGATAATGTAATGTGCAGAGGGGAGATAAAATACTCAGTGGAAGCAGTGTTTCACGTCTACATATGAGTAAAACAAAGAAGTTGGCATAAACTTATCACACATCACTATTTCAACGGATTATCAGATTATAAAAGGATACCAACTGTTTTTCATAATACTCAACATAAAAGAGAAGATACAGGCACGCAAGAGACAAAACTCGAGAAATGAAGATTCTGCTAGCAGGTCTAAGCTGAAGACCCGAAGACAAAGGTTATCAGACATCGAAAAGAAGAGAATCGTGGGAAATTCCCTCACAAAACACGAGTATACTATGCATTAAGAGAGACTGAGTGTGAAGGAGATGGAGACATTATCTTGATTAAGGAATGGGGAGACTGTGCAGCTGTGAAAATTATATTAAGGTGACAGTTTATCGATTTTCTATGTTTGAGAAAGCGCACAGTGAAAGAATTAACTGTTGCAAAATCATTAATGTGAGGACCGAAGCAGCCATTACTCATAAATCACATGTTGATAAACAGATGCTACGGTATGTAATTCAGTTTTTATATGGTCGTCCGCTGTTGTTCTTAGAACTGTGTCTATATGTTAGTCAGCCCATAGAAGTCACGTCACCATACCTCACTCAGAATGTTTCATGTTTTTATGTTCTCACATAAATTTTTGTAGTAGATATATGAAAGAAGATAATTTTCTTATAATTTGCAACGTTGGAGTTGAGGATTCATTGTTATCTTTACAGATTTCTGCAACATAAAGGAACACCGACCACGTTACATGACCCGCGACTATCGCCTGCCGCAGCAGTTACAACTCACGTGAGAGTGGCATTGATACATCTTTGTGTAGCCATCTTATCAACAAGTCTGTGAATGTTCACAAAGCAACTCAACAATTCACAGGAGACTTTATGTAGATATCAGCAAAACATGTTGAATTAGTGTCAGTTATTGCTAAAAAAAATAACAAAACTCAGTGGATTCTCTTCCACAATGAAACACAGACATCCACTTGCCGTCAAGTATATCGCATTATCCTTTAATTCCAGTAAAGGAATTCAGTTCTCTTGGAAGAGAAATAGAAATTCAGTTTCATTTTGTCCAGTATCAGTTTGTAATTCATTTTGAAAAAGAGGTATAAATACAGTTTCGTTATTTCCAGTACTAATGAGAGTGCGATATTGAGCCAATATCTAAACAAAAACAAAAAAAAAAAACAAAAAAAGAAACGAAAACAGGACTTTAGATACACAAAAACGTATACAGTAACAGTACTCTTCCAATATCCAATGCATATTGCAGTTTCTGGGCTCAAATGGCTCTGAGCACTATGGGACTTACCTGCTGAGGTCATGAGTCCCTAGAACGTAGAGCTGCTTAAACCTAACTAACCTAAGAACATCACACACATTCATGCCCGAGGCAGGATTCAAACCTGCGACGGTAGCGGTCGCGCGGTTCCAGACTGTAGCGCCTAGAACCGCTCGGCCACCCCGGCCGGCTTACAGTTTCTGTCGGGTTATCTTTGTATGCATACACATCGTACAGTACACTCAGTAACGCATTGTGAGGCAAAATGGCGGTCAGGTCTTGCAGAAAGTGTCTATTCTGTTAATTTCTGAAACACAAACTGCAACCAGCTTAGGCACGTAGAGTGCAAGCTGTCACTGATTTGTTTGACCGATGGGTCTGATAAGTGCTATACCACCTACTGCACTCCCGTGACTTAAGCCATAGTTAGTTCAACTCGATTTCTAAACTGAAGGAAACACCTCACGGCATTCGCTTCAGAACTGCTACAAATTCGTCGGCACTTCTAGGAGTACCCTAGGACTTCCTCATCGTTTGCAACGGGTTATACATAATGCTGGTGACTACTTAGAAGGGCAGTAAGACTTTGAAACACGTACCTATTTTGTACGAGCTGCAAATAAGTAGTTGCCATTGTTAAAGTTCCAACCCTCGCATTTTGAAGAAACAGTAGCAAAAGTGTGATTAATTATTCGAGACTGGTAACAGACAGTGAGAGCAGCCCCATTAGTTTGTGTGTCATAGCTGTGTAGTTGATGCCAGTTACAAATGTACCACAGTGAAAGTCGAGCGTTGTTCAGACAGGCCTGCTAGTGGGGTTCATTATAATCGTTTTAAAAAACACACCAAAATCCACATTTCATTCAGGTTACCTAAACTACAGATTAGGATTGAGTCGTGCAGTAGTTCTCATCATATGATAGTAACTATGTCTTATCTGTATATTCTATTAATTAGTAATCGACGATACGGTGGCTTATGGATTTGTATTTATGTCTTCGGTATGGTACACAGGCTATACGGAGTGGAACTGGTACAGCACGATGACGTACGTGACGGTAATACTGATGACTGAGACGAGCAGCGACCTGTCAACGTAGAAGAACCCGGCAGCGGAGAAGTGTAGTGGCGGAACCTCCAGCGAACACTCAGCGAACAGACTGCGGACCTCATCAGCACCGCTGGATGCTGCGGCGCAGGTCTCAGCGACCACCAAGAGGCGCAACAGAGAGTAACATATGAAAATCGTAGTTATTGTGAAGATGCGCATCTGGTACCCCATTGGAGCAAAGGTAAGGGAAAGGTCGATGCTGTACAACAGGGCGGTGATGTTGGCAGCCACATCGCAGGTGACGGAGAGCCCAAAGTGGTCCTGCAGTTGCCGCACTTCCCTCAGCACCGCCATGTACTGCCCGCGCAGGTCGGATGTGGACGTTAAAGTGTCACACGCAGCTTCTATATCGGTAAGAAAGTTAACGGTTTGTTTAGAGGCCAGAAAAAATACATGGTGGGCGTCGACCCATTCGTGAAGTTAATAGTGTTGTATCGTAAGTGGCGTTCAAAAAGAAACGAGCCGGAAGTATAACTACAGGAATCAGTACCTGTACGTTAGAAGTACTGACCCTGGCTGTTGAGACACTCGTCCCACTGTGATACAAGCCGGTGAATGGCTGCCTCATAAAATTCCCGGGGCTGTGGTGTTAACCAGTTCCGCACGTACAACTGGACGCTGTCGTCCGCCTTGATTCATTAGCCCTTCAGAGCCTTTTTAAGGGGATCAAAAATGACGTAATCACTAAGAGAGCGATCCGGATTGTATGGAGGGTGGCCGAGTTCCTCCCATTTGAATTTCTGCAGGAGTGCAGTGACTGTCTTAGCCGTATGAGGCTTTGCATTGTCGTGGAGCAGAATGACTCCACAGCTGAGATTGCCTGGTCGTTTTCATTTGATGGCTGTGCAAGGGGTGGTTAAGGTTTGCCAGTAACGTTGGGCATTCACTGTTGCCTCTTGCTGCAGGAAGTGAATCAGAAGCACGCCATCTTGGTCTAAGAAGTACGTCAGTACAACATTTCCTGCACTCGTTTGGATGGTCTTTCCTTTTTTGGTGGTGGTGTCTCTGGATGCTTCCACTGGAGACTTGATTCTGGTTCCAAGTGAAGACACCAAGACTCATCTCCAGCCACCACTCGTGCCAGGAACGCATTCCCTTCCCGAGCATAGAGCTGCAAGTGAGCAAGACAGTGGGCCATTCGACATGCATCCTGTTGTGGTTGAAGACTTTGGGGGTACCCATCGTGCACATACTTTCCGCATGTGCAGTCGTTTCTTCATGATGGTGTGAACACTTCCGGCGCTCATTCCGACCACGACGGCTATGGTATTCACTGTCACTCGGCGGTCCTGGGTAATAAGTGCATCCACCAGCTGGACGATGTCATTGGTAATGCAGTATGGTGCTCTAGACCATGCATCATCGGCTATAACACGCGTCTTCCCTTGTGCCATGCCTTGACCCTTGCCAGGGACATGCAGTGTTCGCTGTACGTTTCTGACCTAGTCCTTCCGCTGTCAGAAAACGAATAACATATTTCTGTTCTTCTTTTGACGCCTCCATGTCACCGACTGCAACGCAACTGGCAGCGTTGGACGATTGATGCATGCTGATGCTAGCGCCGTATGGTCACATGACGTGCACGCCTGCCCTATAACGACCGGCTGTGAACTTCCACGCTCTGGTCGGAACTTTACCTCGTTACACACGCCACGATATTAACCTCGTGTCACCAGTTTGCGCATTCCAGACTTCGACTCCTTCCTTTTTGAACGCCCATTACAAAATGCCTCTATGCACTATAGGACTGAACATCTGAGGTCATCAGTCCACTAGACTTAGAGCTACTTAAACATAAGTAACCTAAGGACACACATCCATGCCCGAGGCAGCAGCGCGGTTCCGGACTGAAGCGCCTAGAACCGCTCGGCCACAGCGGCCGGCAACACCCCTTATAGATTGGTGCTGTAGTTAGTAGCGTTTTTGTTTTGCATGTTGGTATTCCGGTCATTTATAGTTTTAGTTCATATATCCTGTTTGAGTGTAGATATTGTTATTTTGTCATTTAGAGATGGTGAGTTGGTTTTAGTTCATATATCCTGTTTGAGTGTAGATATTGTTATTTTGTCATTTAGAGATGGTGAGTTGGTCTGTGGACGCTAGAAAATGGAGTGTGAAACAGAGATATGGCAACATTTCCGATATTTTCTCATGTTTGAGTTCAGCATAGTGGCGACAGCAGCGGAGGCGAGCCAGGAACATTTGTGCCTTGTATGGGGATAATACCACTGGATAAGGTAAGGCAAGAATACGGTTTTCTCGTTTTAAGGAGAATCAGTTTGACCTTAGTGAGTCTCCACATTCAGGAAGACTAGTGATAAGTCGTTAGTATCGATGAGCAGTGATGATAACACCTGTGAGTGGTGCGGACGTCAGTTTGCTGGCGACGAGCAGTGGAAGCAGTCGCTTCTGTAGGTGACAAGCTGATGGACCCGTCGGTCTGAAGTTCAATACGATGTCGATTGGGGTCTGATGTGTGAAGAGGAAGCCTCGGTGGCAGTCGCGAAGTGCAATTTGGTTGATGCTGCAGAACCCTGGCACAACCTCCTACGAACCGAGGACAGCGGATGAAAAAAATGGTTCAAATGGCTCTGAGCACTATGGGACTCAACTGCTGTGGTCATTAGTCCCCTAGAACTTAGAACTACTTAAACCTAACTAACCTAAGGACATCACACACATCCATGCCCGAGGCAGGATTCGAACCTGCGACCGTAGCAGCCGCACGGTTCCGGACTGCGCGCCTAGAACCGCGAGACCACCGCGGTCGGCCGACAGCGGATGATATACTAAGTTATGTATCGTTCACTGTCCAGTTGAAAGCTGGTTACAAGGTTCAGAGGCTTTCCATGGTTCTTCGCTGGTTTATCTCCTTCAATGGGATTTACTAACTGTCTTAGTGTTGAGTGTCCAAAAATTTTATTTCATCAGGCAGTACAAAACAGCATCGGTTTGAGAATAACTACAATATTGTATTAGCGCTTGTAAATAGCATGTAAATACAGGGTACGTCAAGAAGAATCACCCGATTAAAAAAAATCATAACTAATATGTTACTTGAGACATGTCCGTGAAGAACGTACTGTTGGAAAGAGCAGATTCTCGAGTTTGACATGGTTCGCGCTAGATATCAGCAGTGTGTACCGACTTCAGTTCTACTAAAACTGGTCTCGGGACAATAGAAAGCGTTATGCGCATTGCTGGTCAATAATTGCTGTTCAGAGTGACTTTTGTAATAAGTATGGTCTGGATCCTCCTACAGCACAGAGCATTACACGATGGTATGAAAAGTTCCGAGAAACAGGTTGTTTGTGTAAAGAGAAATCGCTGGGCCGTCCCTGAGTGTCTCACACAGATTTCGAACGTATCCGCAGAAATCCGTTCGCTGTGCAGCTCGGCAGCTCAACATGCCCCCAACATCCGCCTGGAGTGTCTTGCGTCGACGTTTACACATGAAACCATACAAAATTAAGCTACTGCAAGCTCTTCGTGAAGGTGACAGACAACAACTTGTAGACTTACGTAATCTCGTTCTGGGCGAGATGGAGGATGACAGTTTTCTTCCACACTTCGTGTTTAGTGACGAGGCAACATTCCATTTACATGAAAAGATGGTCATATTGTGAGACGGAACAACCACACGAAGTTGTACAATGTGTTAGGAATTCTCCAAGCTTTAATGTATTTTGTGCAGTTTCACGCAATAAGGAGTATGATCCTTTTTTTCTTTGCCAAGATCACTGTAACAGTAAGCACATCATCTCGACATGCTTGAGAACTTTCTTTTTCCACGGCTGGCGACTGATTCAAACGACTTCATTTACCAACTGGGGAGCACCGCCACTCTGGTATCTGGAAGTACAGGAATTTTTAAATCAAAGGATTACTGAACGACGGATCGGTCGCACTGGACCAAATGATTCAGCCTTACCTTACTTACTGAAAGGTCGCTGGACCTGACTGTATGTGATTATTTCTTGTGGGGTTTTATAAAAGACTCTGTTTATGTGCCTCCGTTACCAATTACAATGAATGAACTGAGACATCGCATAACAGCAGTTGTGGAAGCTGTAATTCAAGACATGCTCACTGCATTGTGGGTACAATTTCAATACCGCGTTGACAATTGCTATGCATCTCAAGGGGGTCATACTGAACACCTCTGAAAAGGTTAAAAATCCTATTATTCTTTTTGATGGACCATGTATATTTGAACATTCTGGCAGATTAAGGAATAGATGTCACAGTGTGTTACTGGCTGAATATTCCATCTGAATGGCCAGCATAAAGCAGAACCTGTTTTCAGAATAACTGCCACAGTGTGTTAGCGAGGGTAAATATATTTAAACATTTCTTCCAAGTTAAAAAATAGATGTTACAATGTACTAGTGGCCGAAAATATCATCTTAATAGCACAGTATAAAACTGTCTCTGTTCTGAAACTAACTGCCATAGTGCGTTAGCGCAAGTCAATGCATCTGAACACTTGTTTGAAGTTAAAGTATAACTGTAACAGTGTGTTAATGGAGGAAAAGTTCATTATAACGGCTAGCACAAACCATTTCAATGTGGTAGTAGTTGTCGCTGGATGTTAGCACCGGTAATCGCATCTGAATATGTATCTCTAGTTAGAGAATACGTGCTGCTACCCGTTCTACTTTGCTCTCGTAAATGGTGTTGAGTTTTGCTTCTTGTGGAAGTATGTCATAGTTCGATAATGGTCCGACAGTTTCCACGGGATGTGAATAGCAGTTCATTTTTGAAGGCAACTGTTCCAGTGACTTGCTGCCAGTACCTGTAAATTGCATCTTGAGGAAAGTGTTAATATTTGTAAGTCTTTAATGTTCATTGTATGTTGTTTAACAAAGAGTATTTGCTACAGTGGGGTGTTCCCCGTAGTTCTATAGTTGGTGGGCTAGAGCCCATAAGTTTATCATTATTCAGTATATTTTAATTTTAACAAAGTAATTGCTGCAAGGGAGTAGTCCACATAAATTTCACTTTTGACAAACTTTTTAAACTAACTGTTGCTCAGTGAGAAATTGTGTGTAACTTTGTTTGATATTAAATGATTGTTCTCAGATTCCAATGACTTTCAGTCCACGACCTTTTATCCTAGGTTACCAGCTCTATGGCACTTCCGTCTTTGTGCAAAGGTGACATCAAAGACCTTCAGGGTTTAAACGCATCATTCCAAAATGATTAGCTCCAGTGAACTGCAATCATCCCACTGTCGAGCGATGTATGCTTTTAGTGGGGTAGGTTCGAAAATCACGAGTAATGATACGACTCGTTCTAAGCCAAAATCACTAAAATCAACAGGAGGCCACAATTGCATTCCTGCTTGCTCGTCATCAATTGGTTCGTGAACAACACCAACTATTCCAATTCTGTATCGTTACTTGTGACAGAAAACGGTGTCCTTGTGCTAACAGAAGGAAAAGAAAGCAATAGTTGAGCCCAAACAAATCAGGAACTGCCCGTACCTGGGCGCGTCCACAAAATGTAATGTGGTGTAACAGCGATGGTGTGGTGTACTACGAATTGCTTCCCCGTGATGCACCTATTACTGCTGACGTTTACTGTCAGCAAGTGAGACGTCTTGTAGACGCAGTCCAAGGACAACAACCAGGAAGATTGCGTGAAGTGATGATACTGTATAACTGCGTCCGCCCCTATTCTGCTAGATTGACAAAAAGCAGTATGCAGGAGTCATTCCGCACCCACTATAATCTGCGGCAACAGATTTTCACTTTCTTCCGCTGTCAATCGAACAAACTTCAAGGAACTCCATTCCCCGGTGAGTATGCCCTCTGAACATGGCTCGAAACCATGTGATTTCTGTAGTCGCAGTATTGCAAAGTTATCCCAGAGTCATCAGACATCCAAATAGTGGAGGAGAATATATTGCTCGTGACTAGACCCTACGTTATGAGTATGTGTTGTGTTTATTAATCTTATGGAATAACGTTACGAACTTACGCTCGTACTCAATGTCTAAAGGGAGATCCATAACTTTCATCCGCCTATGGAGCTTTTGTCTTCATAGGTATTTTGCTCACCTCAAATTCAATTTCATTATAGTCATAATTATGTATCCCACACCATTTATATGATTCAAATGGCTATGTGGCCATCAGTCCTCTAAAACGTAGAACTACTTAAACTTAAGTAACCTAAGGGCATCACACACATCCATGCCCGAGGCATGATTTAAGCTCTCACTTTTTTAATGCTTTTCGTACTTGATCAGTGCCGTAAATGAAAATACTTTTCGTTACACAAACCAATGAGGTTCACCTTTGAAAATGTAATTAGTATACAAAAAGCACTTCAAACTATTATTACTTTTACAGTCTCTTTTTTTTCACTCTGTCTAATTACTGTCTTGAACTGTAATCAACACAAAAAATCTTTATCAGCGTCTATGAAAGCTTCTTTATTTGTAGCATTTTCTTTTTAGAACCCTTTTGTATAATATTTTAGTCTTATTTTGAAGCTTTTGGAGTTCATCTACAATAATGGCAAACGGTATATAAATAGCAACAAATAGAGAACAGTTCAGGTAAATATATTTATTTCTTCCTTGGACTTGATAACATCAATTAGATCTGTTGAAAACAGTTTTACGTACAACGACCTTCATTGTCTAAGTTCTCTTTTAATTATGAATTTTTCATTATCCTAAGGTTCTATAACAGACGTTTCTGCAAAAAGAATTACGTGACATTCATCATTATTCTTATATAGAAAGAATAACCATGCTGTGTTTCTGAAAGAGTCCCCTACAGATTTGTTGAAACTGTGTCACAAGTTTTCTCAAAATTACTAATCGTAGACAAGGTGGCTGACAGTACTCGTTTCTCAATTCTATAATTTTGTTTATGTCTTGTAAATATTTCTAGCTATGTGTACTGTAACGTTCTTTATTATTATTGTGGATGCGGTATGTAGCTGTAGCTTAACCGTAAAAGGACTAGCATTATACAAAAGGTGATGAAGATGACCCGTAACCAATTACACGACTTAAAAAACGATTGCTACCTACCTTTCTGAAGAAACAACACTGTAGAAAATCTCTGTGGACGTAACTGATTCGGTATCTGATTCTTCAGTGTGTCGATGCCCCGCTTCACGTCGTCGACTGGTACAACCAGATTACTGTGTGGACTTCAAGAAACACGTCCAAAATGGCGTATCCCTGTATGCATGCTGCTTGCGTGAGGGCCCAGGGCACGCTGACAGCTAAGGTCCAAACAGTAAATAGCAAAACGGCCAATACAAAACAGCTAGCGCCATGTTTCGTGCACGAAGTGCAAGATACGGGACCGGCTCTCATTTTGGGAAATGAGCAAGCATTTTTTGTTTTTCCGCATCCTGTGCGTATGCTCTTACATAGTAAGAATACTGACGTCAGGTGCGTCATTCCCGTATCCAAACAGGCAATTAGTTTATAAAGAGGAGACGTTGAATAACAGTTAAGAATGTCGTTCATGGAGGAAATATTTCCGCAACAGAAGGCTATGAGCCACACGAAAGATAGAAAAAACCTAGAAGCTCTTTTCTGGCGATGTCTGCAGCGCAGAGGGATAAGGCCAAATGCTCGCCACAGTAGCAGGCTGAAACGTTGATGAAACTCTCGTAATCTGTCTGATGTTTTCTTTCTCCACGTACTTCTGCACACAGGAATATGTTGTGGTAAATTATACGCTTCCTTCTGCATGTCGGTATGAAGCACAACTGCGCTCTGATGAAGGTATTACTTCGGAACAGACCTGTAAGAGGATGAATGCAAATCGTTATTTCCTGTTTCATAATACGTTTACAAAATAAGTGCAATCGAAGCGAAGTGCTGCGTCAATTTATACTTGTCGCCTGTTGTTCCCTTGAATAATCTTATTTATGGCTGTTTTCATTTTTTTAAGGGATTAGGGAGTACAGGATATTCTGGTCGAGATGCGTTTTGTAAGAAATGATGTTCGTGTTGAGAAAAATTAACAGCTCTGACATTTATCAACAGCGGCGTGTGTCGGACACTATCTCTGTAGCTGGTACCAGAGAAATTCCGATCGATACTTCGATAAATAACGAAACTGTCTCGAAAGGGAGGCGAGTGCTACGACATTGGTCATTATGTAAGAGGCGAGTGCAACTAGTGACTACACAGCACTTTACATTGAAAGAAAATAATGAAATAACTCATTGCATATTATTCTGTTCTCAGACTGCTAAAGCCACCATGATGAAAAGGCAACACTGTATAAGGCAGACAACATATGGAAAACGTAGTCGAAGTTCTAGCTCATCATTAAGATGATGGAAAAACATTTTTGATGGAAAGTTCATGGTCAGATGTCACTGGTTGGAAATGAATTGATGATGAAATCACAGGCTTCTCAAACAAGAAAATCTGACCTTTAAGCTTTCTGTCCGAAATTGCTGATTTCTAAGTGCCAATTATTGATAATTAAAACTGGAACACTAGGAAGAATACAAAATACCATATTGTTCTTCCACTGGGTATGCTGGAAGTGAATGAATAAGATTACTGGCGCCAATTAAGATAATCCATTCCCCCTGCAAATTCAAGATCAATGACAAGGTCATCAATGTTAATTCCACCTCCGCCCTTCCCTCACACTCCCTCAATCGAAGAAGGCAGGCCTACCCCACTTATGCTAAAACTGCACTGGAGCATGCAGCACCATCCTTATAAGCATATTTACCTAAATAAATAGTGAATTTGGGTTATTGCAATAACGACTGAGGTTTTCAAATGGTTCAATGGCTCTGAGCACTATGCAACTTAACTTCTGAGGTCATTAGTCGCCTAGAACTTAGAACTAATTACACCTAACTAACCTAAGGACATCACACACATTCATGCCCGAGGCAGGATTCGAACCTGCGACCATAGCGGTCGTTCAATTCCAGACTGTAGCGCCTAGAACCTCACGGCCACCCTGGCCGGCGACTGAGGTTTTGGTAGTGGTGGGAAAAGGGATAAAAAAATGTTGAAATGTGTGAAATCTTATGGGACTTAACTGTTTAGGTCATCAGTCCCTAAGCTTACACACTACTTAACCGAAATTATCCTAAGGACAAACACACACACACCCCCATGTCCGAGGGAGGACTCGAACCTCCGCCGGGGTCAATCGGGAGTAGGGGTAGCATGACATCATGTCCACTTAATCTTTTCCACCTGGGCTTCAAGAAGTAGGTATTTTGTTTAAACAATTATGCTGTAGCAGCGACGGCAGCGATTTTGTTATTTGTTTATGCAAACAGTTACACTGCATCATGTCTTACCCACATGATACAAGAGGTAAAGCAGGCTAGAACGAGATAAAAGCCATATTCTTTGGGCCACCATACTTGACACGGCAACAGCAGCAGCACCTAAAGGGCACAGCCTGGAGTACCACCAACAGGGACAGGCTGGGTTGTCAGCATAATGGCAGACACTATGTCAGTGTATTAACTGCCCAGAGATCAACTTTATCAGCATCAGATACTGATGATCGTAAATAAACAGTAATAGTTTCTTGCAGCCATTTGCTGTGTTCTTGTGCTGCAGCTACATCCTTTTCTGACAGAGAATCACCACCCACACCAAGCCATTCTAGGCACACTGTTGTATGTGCTGTCAGAAGAACTAATGAAGATGCAAATGGACAATGAATGAAGGACAACAGCCTGTTCCAGTGTACTGCATCGGGGTCCTTCTAGCCATTACACAGATGAGAAAAAAATCGCAACACCAAAAAACAATTAATGTGGAGCAAAGAAATATCAGTAATGGATTTGTTCAGGTAACATATGTAAGTGCTTAATATTACGAGATAACAAGTTAGTGTAAGTGCGAGATAAGCCACTGGGACTGTGAAATATTGGTACATTAGTAACTGGTGTACCCACCAGAATGTTCAATGCAAGCATGCAACAATACGTGTATTGCATCGTACAGGTACTGAATGCCACTTTGTGGGATGGAGTTCCACGCATGTGCACTTGGTCGCTCATTACGGTTAATGCTGATTGTGGATAATGCTAGTTTGTTGTCCTATGATGTCCCATATGCGCTCGATTAGAGTCATATCTGGTGATCAAGTAGGCACATTTCGATATTCTCTAGAGCATGTTGGATAACAATAGCGGTATGTAGGCGAGAGTGATCCTGTTGGAAAAAGCCCTCGGAAATTATGTTCATGAATGGCATCATAACAAGTAGAATCACCAGACTGACATACAAACTTGCCGTCAGCGTGCGTGGGTAACATGAGAGTGGTCCTGCAGTCACGAAATCGGTGCCCAGCCTATAGCTCCAGGTGTAGATCCAGTGAGTTTAGCATGCAGACAGGGTTTTTCAGCCTCCCCCCCCCCCCCTCCACCTGGTCACTATACAACCAACACATGGTCATCACTGGCACCGAGGTAGAACCAAATTTCATCAGAAAACACAACTGAGCTGCACCCTGCGCTCCAGTGATCTCTCGATTGACCCTACCCTACTAAAGTCGCAAATGGCAGTGGTTTGGGCCCAGTGGAACGCACATCAGGCCTGGGGCTGTCCTTGAAGTAACCGATTTGTAACTGTTCGTTGTGCCACTGTGGTTCCCACTACTGCTTAGATTGCTGCTGCTAATACAATACGATGCACCAGGCCCAAACACCGGAATCGGTAGTCTCTCCTCTCAGTTGTGCCTGTGGGCATGATAACTTTATTCTACAGAGGTAAAACTATCACATGGCACTCTGTTAGCTAGGTTAGGTTTACTGGATGAGGCTAAATTAAATAGGGATTTCACACCTGTCTATGCAATGCTGTGACAGTCTGTCAGTTCAAGTGAACTGAGGAGGTAAGTATCACACCTAGAGTGACACAAAACAAGGAGGACATGGAGAGACTGATGTAAGAATACATAGATTTATTTTAGCCTCCTGGATCACAGGTCACAGAAAAGTAACTGGGCCACTCTAGTGGTCATTATGCAAAAGAAATCATCAGATGACTGTGAAAGCATGCACGTTTTGCTACATTTATGGTTATTATTAAAAACGAACAGTTACAGATGCGTACCTTGCACCCAAAACAACAGAGACCTAGAGAATTTAGGCCATTTTTATTATTTTGCATCCATGATTCAAGAAGTGGGTACCATCAATTAGAAATAGCACTCGACCGAAAACCATATTCAGTTCCATGCGATCATTATCAGCATTGTTTTATGTCACTAGGACTGACAATCATAATAACAACTTCCGTACATGTTTTAGATGGGTGTCATAGTAATTTAAACCATAGTAATGTGTGGTCTAATTACGCGACATCATTGTGTTCTCCCACGATATCCAAGGGCATATAGTGCATTTACACGAAAACTATGATAGTTGGGTGCGGTATGACTATCACTCAGACTGGAAAAGTGCAATTTTGCATAAAAGGAACTGTTGCTTGGGCCACATTGGCGGTAATGATGGTTTATGGACTGACCTTTGACATGCTGATGCCATGAGAAAGTGCCTGAAAAATCCTACAGAAAATTAATTGCAGTCATATCTGGGATTGGCTAACTACAATAGAAAAGTAATTACAAAATTCACTGAAATTGTGAGAGCCTTCACACACTTATTAAAGAATTAAACAAACTTTAAATGGTCTCTGGATTGTGAAACAGCAATTGTAAACATAAAAGTAGTATTGAGCACTTCTCCAGTTCTTGCTATTCCAGATTACCGAGGACAATTGCCATGTAATTCCTGCAAACAATTTGACATGGGTGGCATTTTACGCCAGGAGGTAGACGAACGAGGACATCCGATAGCAAATGCGGCAGGGGAACTCAATAAGGCAGAGGAAAGTTATTTGTTTACCAAAGAGGACATGCTAAAAGTAACATTTCTGATGTTATTTGTACAGTTGATGCTTCAAGATAATACCTGATCACACAGCATTGACATGTCTACTGCGACCCAACAAGAATTAGGGCTAAGTGAATTCGAATATGAGTTAATACATTGAGCAAGTTAATCACATGGGAATGCAAACACACATGCCAAATATGTACTTGAGAATGCAGAATTAACGGCAGGAAAATCAGGATGCTGATCCAGAATGTTAGCAGTTCACGAAGGAACCACAGTTCAGGGTAGAAGACCGGCAGCTGCTTTCAAAAACAAGACGTAGTTGGCCTATAGGTGTATGAAATGAGGTAATGAGGCAGGCTCATGACATAGTCCTAGCAGAAAACAGCCGCTGTCGAGTCACGTAATGCACATTTGCACATACAGACTTGTGAAAGTCACACAAACGATATGTCGAGTGTTACATGAAAAACTTATGTTCCATGCATGTAAAGAGAGTAGCTCTGTCTTCAATAAATTACATTACAAAGATTACCAGAAGCAGATAAATCACTTCCAATATACGCCATAGACAAACTTGGACCAATTTGCTCATACACTAGAAGAGAACCATTATGCGCTAATGATAATTCATCATTCCTCATGTTTATTGTACACGATAGCCAAACTTAACCAATTGGCAGAAACATTGGCACAAGCGATGATTAATCACTATGTGAACCTAGGAATACCTATCATTTCAGATTGGATAAAACAGTTGAATCGATTATTACACACTAAGAAACTCAAAGAGTATTGCTTTACACCAGCAGGTAAACAGACGAAATGAGAAAGTCTATTGGCAATACGAGAAATGTTGAGTTACCGTTTTAACAGCCATCACAGACCTTGAGATGCCCTGCTATCTTATGCAGTAGTCGTATATAAAACAAAAATCTTGAGTATATGTTGCATGTGACTTGCATCAGACTTCTTTTGAGTTATGAAAGTGTTTTCAGGTAAAGATATATCATCAGATTTAATATTTTTAAGGATAAGTAATACTTGGTGACTAGTTACAGAAGTGAACACTAAGAGCTTGGGACAACAGGAAGGTACAAATAATTAAAAAGCAGCATTACGAAGGTGTTATGTTAGAGAATGGGCGATTTCTGATCAGCCCTTATGTGACGAAGGGAAACACTAAAAAGTCTGTTACAAATTGCCAACGACCCTACCAAGTAGTTGACATGATTTCACCTGCTAATATTAAATTAACATATATAACAGCAGTAGTGTACAAAGTCTGTGCTCTAGATCCGTGCACCCATTTCGAGCAACAACTTCAGAAGGGTGGAGTGGGATCCATGGAAAAAAGAAAGAGAGTGGTAAGACCAAGCAAAACAAACAGTAATCTCCTACGGTTTTTCCGACCAACCCATATGTCTCAATGTCATAAAGAGAATTGCAAACTAAGAGAGGGCACATTGTGTATACAAATTTTATGTATTTACTCTCTATGCAGGAATTATTGTGCTACCGGGGCAGGTCAGTCTCCATTTAGGTCGTAGAAGTTGTCTCTATTCTGCTGCCAGAAATGCACTATGAAATATCCTGAAGAGGTAATTTCAGATAAAATAGCGTCCTTTCAAAAGATAAGATCACATTGGTTGAAATCCATGGCAAACACAATGTTCATCACTTTTACTTACTATAAGCAGTGACATTGTAGTAGTGCACACTACACATAAAAATACAGAGACATGCATTATTGAAGAATGGCATTTTTATTGAGATTTCATTGGATCAACCTTCCAGCTATCCACCGTCATCACTGGGCATACCACACTATATATCACCTAGACATTTATTTGTTTAACCATCCTACCCTCTGATCCTACATGCACAGAACTTGATATACTTAAACAATACTTAAGACTCGACTGTGATCACCTCCCTAGATGAGATGTTAGCTGCGCAGAAAGGCTGCATATTAATGGAGCATCAAATAGATCAAGTGTAAAGTATCATACAAAACATCACTGCCTATTTGTAGCCATAAAATCACAACCTATGCTGCCTGCACAATTTTATCCATAAAAGATTTAGCTTACTGTCATTTCAAGCGCAGTGTTACCGAAATTCGATTCCTACCAATGTACTACATATTGCTCCACATCAGTAATATCGCTACCAGCTAAAACCTGACTGACGTAGGACAAAGCCAGCCATGAATCAAAAAGTCTGTGTGGGTCCCAAGTGCTATTGAAACAGTAAAGGAAGTGTAGAGGGCCAGCTGAGACTGAGTTTGAAGTAGGGGAAATAAACTTTGAATATCTGAAATGTATGAGAGCTAATGTTGCAGCTAACTTACAACAGGAATACAGAAAGCTGGATTTTCTTAAAGGGAAAAGTGTACCAGCATAGATCATAGCCGTAGTCCAGAGTCGTAAGCAGGGCACATTCTCGGCCAGCAGTCACAGTTACCAACTTGCCTGCCTCAGAAACCACTGCAGTAACGAGAAATTTCTACGCCAAACTTCCACGACGCAATATCCGGATCTGGGACACTACTGTACAACCGCAATTCGGCTGATGTTACTGGCTGCTGTTGGAATCCCTTCTGCATGACATAGAAACGGTACGAGTTTCATACTGTCGGCCCTGGACAGCTGCACTGAAACCCCCTGGGACCAGCCTGTTGTCGTCGTCGAATGACTGAGCGGAATTATGATTCCCAGCCTGTGCCACTCAGTGCCGTACTAATGACGCTGCTGCCTTCGTGCTACACCACCGGTATGGAACGCAGCCCGTCATATTCTCCATGACAGCAGCTAATGCCTGGCCATCCAGTTATGGGCCGATAATGTAAGACTTCCCTTTCGAGACACAGTACACCAGCTATTGAGAATTGTCTATCCTACCACCCACAGGTCACGGTTGGGAGTCCCACACACTAGATTACACGTCAGTGTATCAACCACACTCGCCAGGAACCAATATCAGTAACATCAGACATGAACATATGTAGATAGATGGTAGTGAAGACTTCTGCTATCCATGAGCTGTCTTCTTTTGCTGCACCTATATGCATCTGTAATACAGAGTTGCTGCCGACACCAAGCCACTCCAGGTGCAAAATCAAATACTGACAGGAAAAAAAATCGCGACACCTAGAAGGAGTTGTGCAACATATACGAAACGGTACGCATGTTTCGAAATCTGAAAGATGATTTCTATTCATATTTCACACGAGTGGCGTCAGTAGCGCCAATGTGAGGATGCAAATAAGATTTGCTGTAAATACACTCTGCAACGGCCGTGAGCGCTAGTTACCTTTGAGATAGGACTTAGTGAGCTGATGTTAGTCAAGAATGTCTTTAAAGTGACAAAGACACAATTGTCAGCTCCTCAACGCCACTTTGAACGAATTCGTTATTGAACTATGAGAACCTGGATATTCCTTCTGCGACATTTCTGAATGACGTGGCAGGAATTTTGCAACACTCTGCATGATTGCTGGCAATGGTGGTCACTTGAATGTCCGGTCCAAAGAGAAGGAAGAGAAGGAAGACCATCGTGTTCGGTGTACGGCTGTGGTGCATCATGTGACTATCACGAATCGTTTACTTGAGGGAGAGCTCCGAGTCAGATGCCCTTCAGCATGCATTCCACTGACCCCAAACCCGCGCCATGTGAGGCTTCAGTAGTATCAAGCGAGACGTCATTGGACGGAGAGTGGAGATCTGTTGTGTTGTCTGATGAAAGCTGGTCCGGCCTCTACGTTAGTGATGACTACGCACTGGTTAGAAGGAGGCCACTTGAGGTCCCGCATTAGGTCTTTCTGCGAGCTCAGTCTGCCCTCACACCTGATGTTATGGTCTGGGGCGCAATTTCGTATGGCAGCAGGAGTACTCTTGTGCTAATACCATTCATGGTGATCGCAAACTTCTACGTCTACCTAGCGATTCGTCCAGTTGTGCAGCTATTCATGAGCAGCATTCCAGGGGTCGTTTTTCAACTGGATAACGCTCGCCGACACAACGCTGTCGTATCCTAGCATGCTCTATAGCGTGTCAACATTTTGCCTTGTCCTGCTCGATCACCAAATCTGTGTCCAATCGAGCACGTATCAGACGACAAATCCAGAGTCCCTCTCAAACTGCATTAACCGTCACTGTATTGACGTTCCAAGTGCAAGAGGTATGGAACTCTATACCACAAACTGACATCTAGGACCTGTACAACACGAAGCAGCAACATTTGCTTGCTCATATTCAATATTCTGGCCGTTACACAGGTTACTAATGAACCAGTATTTTACATTCTCAATGGCGTACTTCACACATACATTAACCTGTTATCTTGCAATATTAATCACTTTAATATGTTCCCCAGGCATAAGTATTCCCAAAATGTCACTACTCTACATAATTTATAACTTACTTTCTGGTACTGCGATTTTTTCCGTCAGTCCACATACATTGTGGATTACTACAGATAGAGTGGATGATGGTAGCAAGTTAACTGAGCTTTCGATCATTGCGGATTATGAAGTGCAGGATAATGTATTATTAGCCTAAGTCTCAGTGAAATCCTTCAGACTGAAATTCCTTACAAGATAATTCAGAGCACGGTTGCCAGAAGGTGCAAATGGGTGGATATACAATGAAAGAACAAAGACAAAGAGTTTAATTACATGTACTTAGTTTCAGCTTTCAGTTAATGGTTCATACATTTCAGCAAACTTAAAAATAAAATGTGTTTAACAGTATACACACTATATTTTCGATTTTAATGTACAACAAGAAAGCTTTATAATCTGCTGTATGTTTTCTTCATTATGCTGAACACTTAAGCGAAAAATATTCCCATCCATAAAAGACAACAATTTATTAATATTTTCTACAAAAGCCTTTTAGTTTTACATAAACACAGTATAGACATTAAAAGATTTTTAAAAAAATTAAAATTTTTAAATTACATGAAGACCGCTTTCTAAATTTCGACAGTCTCAGGCATTACCAGAAAACAGAATTTATGTGCTAAAAAACCACCATTGTCACATTCTTCTATAGAAAATCATCTTTGATAGAGATTTGTCACTTAGTAGTACCTATATTTAATAAAAAGGAAAACAAACATGTCATCAGTAGCAACAACAAAGTTCATATATGATACCTATATAACATGCTGCCTAACAGCTGGTGTGAACACCCACAGAAAGTATAAAGTGTGGACAGTTGTGCAGAATTTCATACTGTTTAGAAACTAGTTGATTTGAGTACACACATAGTGAAATAAACGTGCAGAATGTCATGGGTGGTGTGGTGGTGTTGAATTTCATTCCATATATAGTTCTGCATCACCCCAGTTCCCAGAACTCCTGAAGTTAGACGTTGACTGTGGATATTGTATCACAGACACAGTCCCTTTGACTGTTCAGAGATGTCACTAAACCCCTAAACCCGCCCAAAGATGTAAACAACAATGCGTCAGCAGCGTCTATTAGACGGGGGAGGGGAGAGGGGGGTGGGGTCCGACAGTCGGTCAGTACCAGGAAGGAGGTACACGGCTTGTGTTGTCTGTAGTTCAGCCTTGCCTAGACGGATAATACCGCGGTTCGATCGCTTACTCATTGCTGCGCCATGAAGGTCCTTCAACAAGGGAAGTGCCCACGGGTATCTAAGTGTACCAAAGCGATGTTGTTCGGATATGAAGGAGATACTGAGGGACAGGAACTGTCGATGCAAGCCCCGCTCAGGATCCACCAGCGTTTCTGGTCGTTGCTCTATGAGGTCTGACATTCTCTCGTCTTAGGCCACTAGCATTGTGTGTTGGCAAAAGTGGCCACTTGGGCAGGTATCACAATATATATACAGGGTGAATATTGCGGAAAAGGAAAGTGCTACTTAGATGCGGTTTTAACCGAAAGGATTGGTAGTCAGGGGCTCGGGCCCGTAATATTAGCCATTCAAGGGATTCTAATAATACTTAGAAAGTGTATTTTTGTGCAAATCTACACTTTTTAAATGGAACAATGCCTACTGACATTAACAAAATAAGAGTAGGGTACACTAGAATGCCAGTGGTGTTAGTGGCAGGATTCTAATTCGAGTCGTCTATGAGATATCATATTTTGAAAAACTCCCTCGCTGACACTTCTACAATACCTGTGTTAGCACACACGAAAAAACAATGTTAAGTAAATACACCAGTTATGTGGATGGTGACTAGCAACGAGACAACTGACCGTCAGAGATCGTGTTCAAAATGATCACTAGCAACGACGAGAGACAGTTCCAGTCTGGTACGGAACAATTGCTACACACGTGCCGTCATTTCAGCGGAGATATCCAGACAACGTGCAGTCATATGTCGTTGGTTACCATCTGGTGTAGTTGGTATGTCCTTGTAGTCAGCGTCTTCCACCTTTCCCATAGAAAAAGTCTACAGGCTTCAAACCTGGGGAATTGGTGGGCCGAGGTGCACGACCTCTGTGTCCAATCCAACGATTTGGAAACAATTCGTGAAGACATTGTGCATTGCTTTGTACATAATGGCTGAATAGCCATCATATTGGTAGCACAGGTTCCTCGAAGGCTGTGGAGGAACGTATTCTAGCATGTGTGGAAGATGGTCTGCTAGGATGCTACGATACTTGCGTGCATTCAGTGTTCCATGTATGAAAAACGGGCCAAAGAGTTGATAGCACATATTTACACTCCATGGACGCAGACATTCTGACTATTGAAACCAAAGGGGACTGTTAACATACAAATAGTGCATGTTTCAGCGATTTACCTGGCCATGACTGGTAAATGTGGCCTTATCGATAAGAAAGATGCATGATACATCATAAGTATCCTGTGTACAGAATTTCTCATAACCGTTTCCATGCAGCTCTTGATGGAGAGAGATGTGATAGGGATAGAACCTAATCGATGGAGAATAAGTAGGACATATGCCAGCCTCAGGTCACTTACACTTTCTCGTGCTACTGCGTGGGAGCTAACGTGTGGATCAACTGCAACAGCAGCAAGAACGTTAATTGCTCCATCTTCTGTTGTCGCTTGCTTCCTTCTGTTACGTTGTGTGCGTTTTACACTTCCTTATTCTAGTAACTGATTGAAGAGGTGGATAAATAATTGAATAAATGGTTGCGTCTATTGGGATATCGTGCCTCATTTACAAGAACGAACTGTATTCTTTCTACACTCTCCATACATCATGAGCATGTCGGCTTTTTCTGCATCGGTAAATCCCATCGTCCACTCACGTCCTGCTGCTTCAACTGTCTCACACTGCCTGAGTAGCATATCACAGTGCACTCAACGGTCACACCAGCACATTGTAAGCAAACATAGCAACACGGTACTTAGCACATATGCAGGTTGAATGGCACCAACAAGTGTCAATGTAGAAACTTTGCTCCATACGATATCTCGTGAACGACTCATACTAAAATTCTGAAACTAACGCCACTGACATTTTAAAGTACCCTACTCTTACTTCATCAATGCCAATAGGTATTGTTACATTTACAAGTGCAAATTTCCGCAAAAAATGCACTTTCCAAGTATTGTTATGATCTGTTGACTGACTAGCAATACGAGGTCCTGATTACAAATCCAGTCAGTGAGAACTGCAGATTGATAGCACTCCCCATTTCTGCAATATCTGCGGTGCTACTTTTAGGTGATTCGCTCCGTGTAGGGTGTCGTTCACAAATCAATACGCTCGTTTCTTTTTTCTTTTTTTGCCATTTCGGCTGACATTTTCAGTTACACTTTTACAGCGTTTAACTGGTGTCAGACCAAACAAATCCTGCTCATCGCGTATTTTATAAGGCGCCCAGCGTCGACGGAATTGGTTAGTTCGTTCCCCACATAAAATAAAATGATTGTTAAATCGGAACTTTATGTGCTTATTCTTCAAATGATTCAAATGGCTCTGAGCACTATGGGACTCAACATCTGAGGTCATCAGTCCCCTAGAACTACTTAAACCTAACTAACCTAAGGATTTCACACACATCCATGCCCGAGGCAGGATTCGAACCTGCGAGCGTAGCGGTCACGCGGTTCCAGACTGAAGCTCCTAGAACCGCTCGGCCACACTGGCCGGCCGCTCATTCTTCAGAGCACAGTAAGATGAGTCTAGTGGAATACTTGTGCTACAGATATTTATGAACAGGAACAGTAATAACATGAAGAACAACCAACCAGTACTCCAGTAGCTAATGAGCAGCGCGTTTCCGCGTGGTGGTAGCTGCCTAGCAGATAGCGCTGGTCAGGGCGGCGCTGCCGCTGCCGAATGATTGATTACTGCTCGTCTTTCACTGTCTCTGTTAAGACGTAGCAGGTGAAACGAATAACGCTATAGACTAATTGGGGACCCCTCTGTTGAACAGACAGGTAAAGATCCACTTTAAAAATCTTTGTAGCTATATACACTACTATAAACAGGCCATACCATCCGATAATTTTTCGTGACTTTCACTCCAAGGACTGGTTTGATACAACTCTTTACTCTATCTCGTGCAAGATTCTTAATCTCGAAATTACTACTGCAACCCTCATCCGTTTGAACCTGCCTTCTATGTTTGTCTCTTGGAACCCCTCACCAACTCAGAAGTTTTTCCCCCGAAACTACCGTCCAGTATCGAACTGACCGTTGCTTGGTGCTTCAGAATGTGTCCCATCAACTGATCCATTCTTTTAGTCAAGTTATGCAACAAATTACATTTGTCCTCAATTCTGTTTAGTATCTCCCCATTAGTTACACGCTCTCGTCACGTAATCTTCAGCATTCTTCTGCAATACACATTTCAAAAGTTCCTGTTCTCTTCTAGTCCTAACAGCTTTGTATCCATGTTTCACTTCCTGCAAGGCTACACTCGAGACAAATGCCTTCAGAAAGAATTTCTTAACACTTAAATTTATGTTCGATGTTAACAAATTTCTCTCCTTCAGAAACACTTTTATTGCCATTGGCAGTCTACATTTTCTATCCTCTCTCCTTAGGTCGCCATCAGTTATTTTACTGTCGAAATAGCAAAACTCATCTACTACTTTCAGTGTCTTATATCCTAATCTGCTTCCGTCACCATAACCTGATTTATTTCGATTACAATCAACTACCGTAGATTCATTTAGTTGATGTACTTCTCATAACTATATTTCAAACCATTAATTATACCTCTCAGTTGTTCTTCCCTGCCATTGGCCGTCTCTGGCAGAATTACAGTATCATAACCAAACCTCTAAGTTTTCATTTCTTCTCTCTGAACTTTAATTCCTTTCAAATATTCCTCGTGCTTCCGTTATTGCTCGTTCAACGTTCAGATGCTTGAACCCTCTCTCAATCCCTTCCCAACCAAAATTGCACTTTCATGCCCGTAGCCAATAACAATGCGTGTGGTTTCTGTTTGCATATAAACTTTCACTCCCTGTATTTTACCATTTCTATTCTCAGAATATAAAATAGAATATCCTCGTCAACACTGTCAAGCTGTTTCTGTGAGTCTGCAAAAGCGATGAAATTAGGTTTGCCTTTCTTTAACCTTTCGTCTAAGGTGTGTAGTGGGGTCAGTAATGTCTCACGTGTTCCAACATTTCTCTGGAACCCAAACTGATCTTCCCCGAGGTCAGCTTGTCCCAGTAATTCCATTCTTTGTGAATAACTCGTATCAGTATGACGTATTAAATTGGTAGTTCGGTAATATGATCACCTGTAAGCTCCTGCTTTCTTTGGCATTGGAATTATCACACTCTTCTTGCAGTGTAAAAGTATTGCTGTAGTCTTATATATATTGCACACAAAGTAGAATAGTTTTGTCATCGCTGGCTCTGTAGGAGGTTAACAGTTCTGCTAGAATGTCGTCCACACCAGCGTCTTGTTTCAAATTAGCCCTGTCAGTGCTCTGTCAAATTCTTCTCTTCTTATATCCTATCTCATCTTCACGTACTTCGTCTTCCCTTTCCACATTATTTCCTTCTAATTGATTTACCTCATACAGCAGCTCTGTATATTCCTTCCACCTTCTACTTTCGTTTCTATGCTTAGTACAGTTTCTCTGTCTAAGGTCTTGATAATGATACAGCTGCTCCTGTTCCGTCCGAAAGAGCCTTTAATTTTCCCGCAGGTTGTAACTGGGTTTCCCCAGTTATAGACGCTTGTATTGACCTACAGCTGTTCTCTAGCCATTCCTGCTTGCCTATTTTGCACTTCCTGTTGATCTCATTTCTTAGACCTTTATATTGCCTTTTACCAGCTTAGTGAGGCTATGTTGGCTGCTGATTCCAAGGCCTAATCAGTCAGTCATCCATTGTGTAGCCGACTGTAGTGGATCTGGTCAGTAGACCAGTATTATAATACGCTGGAGTACTCGATACCATCAAAGAATTAGGATACTCGAAAAACAAAACAAAAAATATTTCATAGATCATATGAACTTTACTTTAAATGAAAAGTGGTAAAGTAATACAAGTACGTTATCGTTATTCAGTGATGAAAATTTGTACTGAGTTATTCTTAACTAAAATACCAATTATACTAAAAAGCTCCTTTCTAAATTTTTAAGAGACGTTTGAAATGAATAAAAATTATTGTCATTATTGTTTTTCCATAATTCCATCTGTGTCATAATCTGTAAAAGAAATAATTAACACAATGTGTATCACCTGGATGTAAAATCGGTATTTTTTTGAGATAAATGTGTTGTGAGCTGTTTATATTCTTTGTTCTTCTTGAGTTAACAAACTGCGGCATGTATCAGTACTTATACGGAATTTGTGATTGTTATCTGTTGGAGGGTGTGGTCTGTAGCAGAACAGATTGTTTTGTGTTGTTATGAGGAAATATAAAACTATAAAAAGTGAAATAAAAAATAAAACATTTGATGGTCGAAATCGAGACATGCAGCATCATTATCCAAAGTAACAAACATAATCATACTTGTTATACGAAATTTATTCTTACATCGAGCCGTGTTTGACAGCGAGGCAAATTGTCGACGATGAGCTATTCGAAACAGGTGAGTAAATTGATATTTATTATTCAGTCTTCTTTCTCACTTAAGCTCCTGGCACTATACTACTATATTGCTACAAAATTGCACTTGATTATGATTTTCTACAGTAATGGAGGGAATGGTTGTAATAATTTAGTGGTGTCGTCTAGGATATTTTAAACGATAAGTATTTGGATATTGCTGTGAATTTATTTTTATGCAGATCAAGAAGGAGGATGTGTGTGAACGAGCATGGAAAGTAGAGTCAATGAAACTATTCCGTAACTTCAAGAATTGTGGATGGTTTGATGCCTATATATAACAGTCAGTATTATACAAATGTTAGCATAACTTTGATATAATTTTCAATGTTCTGTTCATTATTTGGATGACTATGGTTTCACAGAAAGTTAGTTAGTTTTCTACTGCTAAATGATGGTAATGAAGTTAAAGATTATTGGATGATTACGGAAATTGTTAAATGTAAAACCGAATCAGAGATGTGAATGGAAGTGTTGTCATTAATAACAGCTCTTTTCAAGCATTCCACATATGTATATATCGCTGCTTATCTCACACAGCAGGGTGCCACATCAGCCAACGCCATCATTCCTCTCTCTCTTGCAGTACTCTGGCACCGTATTGCAAAATATTACGTAATAGTAGGTACGTATTACTTGGCATAAATATTGCAGAATATCAATGTGAACAGAATTAAGATCTAAAAATTGCTACGCCCTCTTCATGAGGGCGCATTAAAAAAGTTTCTTGCAGCCAGAAGAGTTTTCATTGGAATTCCACCTACTTAAGTGTCCTCTTCCTGAGTTTACTACTAAAGAAGTAACAACCCGAATTTCTCCATAACAGTCACTGATGAAAAAACAGTGAAATAACCGCAGTTGATATGTATGGGTCATTACACAGTTAGAAAGCTACTTGCATATGGCTAATGATGGTATTGGATGCCCTGTCAAACTGGAAGAGTACATTTTCCCTGGTTCTGTAACTCCATAGCGTACACTCCTGGACAATGGTCTACATCTTTGATCTCCACTGTGGAAACAGATGAACATAATGTGCAACAGACACTGACATCAGAATATATACTGGTAATGACTCTGGCAGATCATGCCTGCAGCATAAACGAACGGGAATCATCACCATTTCTCCGTTCGTCACGCAACCACACCTCCGACTCAGTGGAGCACACTGCTCTAGAGTCTTCGTGACGATCAGTTGATCTTTCACTGCCACGACCAGTGCAACAATCAAAGACGCCACCAGTGACAGCCGCATCTGATGCTCACCACACAGCTGCACTGCACAGAATGGAGAACATCGAAACAGTAAAAGTCATGTGCATTTACCGTTTTCTCCTTACCGACGTGTTATCTTTTATATCAGTGTGAAGAAGACCTGCCGGTTGCTAAAGACAGGGGAGGCTTCAGACGAGGTGGAAATATGACAGCAGCAGCAGCAGCAGCTGCTGCAGTGTCGTTGAGAGGATGGTGGCCTAGTGGGGCTGCTCATGATGCACCTGAGAAAACTGCTCAAAGATAACTCAGTTCTGTCTGCTCTGCCGCCGGTTACACTGGCTTTTCTTATTTCTCAAGTGCCGCAGTTCCCGCATCTTGTGGCGGACCTGATAAATCTGCAGTACTCATGGTTTCTACAGTCCCTAAGCCCTTGCCCATCGATACAGCAAGTGCAAAAATAACGTTTCGACACCTCTGCTCCGTTCTGTTGTCTTGATCTACTTTATTACTTTCTTAATACTGGCACAGCTGAAACATTTCAGAACGTGTTGCATATTACTTATTCACAAGAACTGATCAAAAGTACACAAACAACCCTACTTAAAGCGGATCTGGCCACAGGATCTCACGAGACGGATACCAACCAGCATTAAACGAGGCTGGGAGTATTGTGTTATCAGTAGAGAAGCGGTAACACCAGAAACAGCGAGTCAGGAGAACTCTGTGACTTTAAGTGTGGACTAGTCATCTGGGTGAGAATCCATCGGAAGCAGCCCATGTCGACGGCAGGTCATGCGGCTGTGAAGTGGAAACGCGTCAGAACACCTAAACCAAGACCAGGCAGACCTCATGTACTGGCGGACAGGAGGGGCCCTCAAGCACTGGGAAAGATAGTTGTAAATAATCGTATTAAATGAGAGGAAGGAATAACTTCTGATTTCCAAAGTTGTACAAGCTGTCCAGCTATCATAATGACTCTGTGTGTGGAGTTACACAGAACGGGGTAGAGTGTGAGTCGTGGCTGTCTCATGCTATGCGTTGGATTAAGCCTTGGTTGCTATTCTGTGTTTAGTCTCCTGCGGTTATCACCGTTATACTGTTATCCTCTCTTTCCGCAGGTGGCAGCTGCAGTGTGTATCGATATTCGCACCTTGGACTGTCTTTGGCTTGGCACTTATAGTTTCCGGCTGGGCTATGTACGGGCAGTAGGTCGGTTGGCACGGAACAGCGAGGAAATCTCCGTGGCGCGTGGTGTGGTTGGGCCCACAGGCGGCCTATATAGTGTCGGAGTGTGTGGCGCTGTTCGCAATGCTACGAGGATCGTGGCTCACAGATTCTGAACATGAAAATTGAGTTTTGACTTAATCTACTAGCAAATCACGACTGTTCACATTGTATCCTTTGGAGTTCGTTGTCGGCTGTTGGAATATTCCCACGAGCAACAACGTGTGTTTTCAAGTTAGCAAATTTCAACAACCCTCCAGCGGAGTTTAACTGTACTTGGTTATTTGAACTGAATTGCACCATCGGAATCTTCTGCCTTCTGACCGCTAAAGTTCCAGTTACCTACCCTGGCCGTTGATGTAAATTCAGGCAGCGTATTTTCCTCAGTGTGTTTTCGCTGTCCAGCACGGTGTCTAGTTTGACAGCTCAATGTATAACTAGTTGTGGGCGCCAATACCTTTTACGATGTCCCGTTGAACTCCATGTTGTGGGCTGTCCGGGTGAAGCGGAGGTTATCTTGTCAGTGGGTCCGTTGACTGTCTGTTGGTTGGGTTGCCGTCAGATCGACAATGGTTTGGTCGACTGCCCGTCTCATCTAAACGAGAGTTAGTGTTTGAATGCCAGGCCGACACTCGGAACTTTAGTCGCCCTTGATTGTACTGCCTTTTCTTTTTGTTTGTACTTGTATGGCTTCCAGCCGATTTTTAGATTAAGGTTATTTTCCCCTCAAGGCGTCAGATGGTTTGGGACATCAGCCTAATTTGTTGTTGTTGTGGTCTTCACTCCTGAGACTGGTTTGATGCAGCTCTCCATGCTACTGTATCCTGTGCAAGCTTCTTCATCTCCCAGTACCTGCTACAACCTACGTCCTTCTGAATCTGGTTGGTGTATTCATCTCTTGGTCTCCTAATACGATTTTTACCCTCCACGCTGCCCTCCAATACTAAATTGGTGATTCCTTGATGCCTCAGAACATGCCCTACCCACCGATCCCTTCTTCTAGTCAAGTTGTGCCACAAACTTCTCTTCTCCCCAATCCTATTCAACACCTCCTCATTAGTTATGTGATCTACCCATCTAATCTTCAGCATTCTTCTGTAGCACCACATTTCGAAAGCTTCTTTCCTCTTTTTGTTTAAACTATTTACCGTCCATGTTTCACTTCCATACATGGCTACACTCCATACCAGTAGTTTCAGAAACGACTTCCTGACACTTAAATCTATACTCGATGTTAACAAATTTCTCTTCTTCAGAAACGCTTTCCGTGCCATTGCCAGTCTACATTTTATATCCTCTCTACTTCGACCATCATCAGTTATATTGCTCCCCAAATAGCAAAACTCCTGTACTACTTTAAGTGTCTCATTTCCTAATCTAATACCCTCAGCATCACCCGACTTAATTCGACTACATTCCATTATCCTCGTTTTGCTTTTGTTGATGTTCATCTTATATCCTCCTTTCAAGACCCTGTCCATTCCGTTCAGTTGCTCTTCCAAGTCTTTTGCTGTCTCTGACAGAATTACAATGTCACCGGCGAGCCTCAAAGTTTTTTTTATTTCTTTTCCATTAATTTTAATACCTACCCCGAATTTTTCTTTCGTTTCCGTCACTGCTTGCTCAATATACAGATTGAATAACATCGGGGAGAGGCTACAACCCTGTTTCACTCCCTTCCCAACCACTGCTTCCCTTTCATGCCCCTCAACTCATTTAACTGCCATTTGGTTTCTATACAAATTGTAAATAGCCTTTCGCTCCATATATTTTACCCCTGCCACCTTCAGAATTTGAAAGAGACTATTCCAGTCAACACTGTCAAAAGCTTTCTCTACGTCTACAAATGCTAGAAACGTAGGTTGGCCTTTCCTTAATCTTTCTTCTAAGATAAGTCGTAGGGCCAGTATTTCCTCACGTGTTTCAATATTTCTACGGAATCCAAATTCATCTTCCCCAAGGTCGACTTCTACCAGTTTTTCCATTCGTCTGTAAAGAATTCGCGTTAGTATTTTGCAGCTGATAGTTCGGTAATTCTCACATCTGTCAACACCTGCTTTCTTTGGGATTGGAATTATTATATTCTTTTTAAAGTCTGAGGGTATTTCGCCTTTCTCACACATCTTGCTCACCAGATGGTAGAGTTTTGTCAGGACTGGCTCTCCCAAGGGCCGTCATTAGTTCTAATGGAATGTTGTCTACTGCCGGAGCCTTGTTTCGACTTAGGTCTTTCAGTACTCTGTCAAACTCTTCACACAGTATCATATCTCCCATTTCACTTTCATCTACGTATTCTTCCATTTCCACAATATTGTCCTCAAGTACATCGCCCTTGTATAGACCCTCTATATACTCCTTCCATCTCTCTGGTTTCCCTTCTTTGCTTACAACTGGGTTTCCGTCTGAGCTCTTGATATTCATACAAGTGGTTCTCTTTTCTCCAAAGGTCTCTTTAATTTTTCTGTAGGCAGTATCTATGTTACCCCTAGTGAGATAAGCATCTACATCCTTACATTTGTCCTCTAGCCATCCCTGCTTAGCCATTTTGCACTTCCTGTCGATCTCATTTTTGAGACGTTTGTATTCCTTTTTGCCTGCTTCATTTACTGCATTTTTATATTTTCTCCTTTCTTCAATTAAGTTCAATGTTTCTTCTGTTACCCAAGGATATCTGCTAGTCCTCGTCTTTTTACCTATTTTATCCTCTGCTGCCTTCACTACTTTATTCCTCAAAGGTACCCATTCTTCTTCTACTGTATTTCTTTTCCCCATTCCTGCCATTTGTTCCCTTACGCTCTTCCTGAAACTCTGTACAACCTCTGGTTCTTTCAGTTTATCCAGGTTCCATCTCCTTAAATTCCCATCTTTTCGCAGTTTCTTCAGTTTTAATCTGAAGTTCATAACCAATAGATTGTGGTCAGAGTCCGCATCTGCCCCTGGAAATGTCTTAAAACTTAAAACCTGGTTGTTAAATCTCTGTCTTACCATTATATAATCTAACCCTAATTTAAGAACTGTTTTATGTAAAGCCTTTGGTATTTTAAAAAATAATGCTATTGAGTCTTAAGTGTTGGAACTTCATCTGATTTTGAATTTAAGCTGTTTGCACTGAAAGTGTCAGATTCTTTGGGCCTTCATACTAATTAAGTAACTGTTTTGAGATAAGGCTTTGGCTTTTCCATTTCTGTGTTTGGTTGAGATTCAAATTATTGGTTTTCAGCCATTTTTAAATTAAAGTTGTCTTACCCTTAAGGCATTAAATTGTACGGCGCATTCAGCCGCTAATTAAGTTCTAAAACTAAAGCTGTGTTTTTTTATATTTTTCTTGTCTCTTGCAATGTTTGATCAAATAAAACGTTGTATGTTCGAGTGTAACTAACAGCTGCTTATTTTTACCCCTTTCGACAACTTTAAGTACCTGTCCACCTGTTCTGTCCTGCGGGTTTAGCAGGGCGTCTCAGAGTAGACGAGCAGTTCCTCACAAGCCACACATTTCAGTAGTCACTGCTGAGCAACACTGCGAGGGGCGTGTAAAGAGAGGGACCACTGTTCTGTGAATGGCAGGAAACGAGTGATTTGCAGTGACAAATCACGCTATACCGTATGGCAATCCGATGGAAGGATTTAGGTTTGGCGAATGCCTGGAGAACGTTAAGTACCATCAGTTGCAGTGCCGACAGTGAAGTACTGAGGCGAACACATTTTATCATTTAATCCACATAGCAGAGGAACATCAGCGTTACAATGCAACCCTGTTGTGAGGCAGCATGTGTGAAACAGTGGATGCTGGACAATAGTTTCATGAAATGGACTGGCCTGCCTGGAGCCACGACTTGAACGCAGTTGCTCACCTATGGGATGTGTTAGAACGTCGACTTCTCTCTAGACCAAGAGTCCAATATCACTAGCTTGTCTGGTTTCGGTTCTTGAGGCCGTTCCTGCACCGACATACAGACACCTCATTGAAAGTGTTCCCAGCAGAATTAAAGCCGTCATAAAGGCGAAGGGTGGACACTTCTAATATTAATGTTCACCAACAGATGTCCGCACCTACCGCGGCCACCTATGTAACGAGATACTTTTTTACGTTTTCGTGGGCAACTGAATTAACAATTGTGCAACTGTATGCAAATGACTGCACAAGAAGCTATAGCCAAGCATATCAGGGAGATGAAGGGGCATTAGGCTTTAACGGCCTGCGACATTTAGGTCATTAGGGACAGAGGTCAAGTCAGTTGGGACAAGGACAGGGAAAAAATCGGACACGTATTTTTCAATGGTACCATTTCGACATTTATCTTAATTGGCTAAAGAAAACACAGGAAATTTAAATCTCAATAACTGGACAGCGTTTGGAACTGCGCTCCTCCCAAATACGAGATCAGAGTGAACAACCCTACTCTCGGATAAGATGTGTCAAATGGCATCTCAGTTCTGTTTAAATACTAAACTGCTAGAGCATTTAGGTAAAACACACAACCGGTCGTTGTAGCAAATTAGTACCTCATTATTAATTAGAAGAACAAATGAATCTAGAAGCCTTATGACTAAAATAGCAAAAGCTTGACAGAAATGTTATGAAGAGTAAGTAAAAAATAGAAAAATATCTTGTTGCCAACAAAATTCCAATGTGCCTATTTGAGTATAGACTTTTATTTATGGACTATGTTCAGCAAGAGAAGATCCTTGATGGTCAAATTGTAGCAGGTTTTCTCACCTGCCACTAAAGTGCGCGTCATTTATAACAGCGGCCGAGTTTAGGTTCGTTCTGCGCATCTGACGTCACAAAACACAGTCAGCCAATGAACAGAGAACGACGTTGCCAGAGCTCAACTGCAGTGCAGAGCACGGACGAGTGTGTTCAGTTTTAGAAACGTTCAGTCTTAAATAAAGTAACTGAACAAAAGCAATGTCTTCATAGCAGACTTTCTTGTGTAGAAAGTTTGGAAAAAGCATTCTTTATACCAATTGCTTCATATTCTATTAATTAATTAAACCAAACAAGCAATAAGCCTCCTAATTCAGGCGAAAGCAAGGAAAGGTGTTTGTATCATTCTCATTAACCGCTTTTTCGCAATAAAGAACAGCGGTAATTGTTTATTTCCAATTGTACCCTGATCGGTGCTTATTATTTTCTTTATTTTTAAAAACAATTTCTAAGTGCCTTATTTCATGAATTTTATTCGCTTGAATGTAATTTTTTCAAATGTCTCTTGGCAACTAAATTAGACCATACGGAAAGTATACGAAATGGAATTTTACCTCTGCAAACTCTTGAAAATTTCGTGCAGTGGTTTACTACATCTAACTGCACAATAACTGCGTTGAACATTGAAACAATATTAAGTCATTTATGGGGGGGGGGGGGGGGAGGTATCAGTCAAGAAGATGTGTGAAAATCAAATTTTTGGGCCAAATAGTTTTTGTGAAAGCCAATTATAAAGTTTGTCAAAGCAGTCGAAACACCATGTTTCTGCACAGGCGAACAGTGCAATGATGACAAAATCGCGCACATCGAGGTATGCGGAGAGCACGTCTCTATAGCAGCGAAAGGGTTAATGCGGCCGTGATGGCTCTACTTCATAAACTGCACGCTCCCCCCCTAAACGTAAGTTTGCCAAGTATACTAGGGCGCTGCGTCTCTTGGCGCGTACAACTGGCAACGCAGCAATCTCCCGCGTCTGGGCGGGCATGCGCGAACCGCCAAGATAAAAGAATTCAACTATAACAACCATCTAACGAGATAAATTTTTACGTTTCCATGAAGATGTCTCAGCGTACTTGCAGTATCGAGCAGCCATATCTTTCAATTAACCTGGAGTAGTGACGTAGTGCGGCTACCTATCAGGAATCTGCTTTCACGATATGCTGGATAGTTCTAGTCAACTGTCCAGAATATAGTCAAAAAAAAAATTCTTTAATAGCACCCTGTGGAAGTTTCTGTGGCAAGACATTATTAATTTTTCTGAAGGATATGTACTGCAAATTGCAGTAGTTTTTCTGGAAATTTAACATTTGAAAGCAACTACAGCACTTTCCTGTTAAGAAGAAGACAGCTATTTCACAGACAAATGCATTGTTTTTAAGAATCGGAGGCTATTCACCTCAATAGCAAAGAACTATTGTTACCTTCTTCCACGTCACTCAAACTCGCAGTCTTACTCCAAGGTGTTTGATTGCCCAAAGCAATAACAAAAAAGTGCATGCGTGCGGCGACGAGTGTAAAACTGCGATGATATTCAGACGTCTCCATTAACAATCAATTTCAGTTTGTAACTTCACCGTAAAGTGAACTGAAAAGTGTCGTTGACAGGGCCAACATATAGCTTCTGGTTGTGCCGCTTCGTTGCTCGAAAGCTGTATATTGTCGTATTGTCGCCAGACGTGTATCTGTGTGTCTTTATGCGTCTGTGTGTGTGTGTGTGTGTGTGTGTGTGTGTGTAGGTTGGAGAGGCAAGGATGTAGAGATAATAGTGTGTGTCTGGACGGGTGTGCATGATTGTATAATCCAATGGTCCATTTCGGAGTTTTTCGATGCCAGATGTCAGTAGTGACGCAACAGCACTGTGTAGAGACACACACACACACACACACACACACACACACACACACACACACACACACCCACACACACGAAGAGAGAGAGAGAGAGGGAGAGAAGAATCAGTTGACGGCGGGACTGTTGGTGGGAGCGAGACGGACAGCTACGCCCCCGCCGAGACGTGGCTTCCCCCACCTGCCACCGCGGTAACCGCAGAAGGGCGCTGACCTCCACGAAGCAAATTCCATTACGACTGTCATAACCTGTTTGGCAGAACTGTTATTGGATTTCGTACCGTGCAGCTTGCAGCCGTCCCCGCGACGGACATAACCCGAGATCGGTTTGAGTTCCCTTTACACTCTGCCACGCTTCCCAACATCATGTTTACGGATAATTTCCGACTGAGTACGACCGTGTGAAGAACTGGGATGGTGGGAGATGCACGCATTCTTTATGGTCGCGCTCGCGCGCGCGCGCGCGCGCGCTTGTGTGTGTGTGTGTCTGTGTGTGTGTGTGATTACAGTCGACTGGAGGGTTCGTGAACTTGTCCTCACAGCTTCAACATAATATAGCTTGTTACTGCAAAACTTACAGTTGACTCTACCATGGAGAGCTAACAACCAGTTTTTATCCACCTACTCCTTTCCGTGCATTGCATTCTCAGTTATGAGTCCTCGTAGCTCCTACATGTCTTCTAAAGCCGTCTTCCCACTTTCCATTAAGTCTTCGTGTCGGTCTTACTTCCCCTTTGGCACAGAGGCCGACCAATTGCACATCTACCTGCACCGCGTTTCTGCATTAATTGTTATTACAGCCGTACATGGGAGTTTGCACTCCGGTGTGTCTCTCTATCAAGTGTTTTCACTTCCTATCCGACCCATTAATTGCCAAAATGCCTCGGTGTCTCAGCTGATTCATGATTACAGTAGAAGCGACGATATTTTACAGAAGTAATTAAAATAATAGTACTCAGCCATTGTGAATTTTCCTTTTCATGGACATCAGTAGCTTGGATCTGAGAAACCTGTATAGTTTCCTACAAGCATATTGCGACGTTGAAAGGGTTATATTAGTGGTAAAATATTTTTGTATGATCTCGGAAGAGTTCAACCATATGGGACATTATTTGTGGTAATATTCGTGGGAGAGAAAATATTTGTTTCAAACTGTTCTGTTCTTCTTGCTTAAGGAAAGAGTAAATGGCTAACGGTGAAGTTATTAATTGCTGCTTCGACTTAAATTCGACTCTTAATCCCTACACGTGGTTCAAAATAAATAAAAATTTCAATACATCTGCCGGTGTTACAGAACGTGTGCGCGCTGCTGCGTCTGTTGTTAGTGCTTCGTAGGCATTCGGGAGGTACCGTCTCATCCTCTGTACTGGTTATTAATTTTGTTATCCACCCATTAAATGTATTCAGTTACACTAAATACAAAGTGTTACAAAGTTATTTCATGATTTCTTTGACAAATTGCACTAGTTTATATGGGATATTATTCTGGGAGTATCATATATGATTTCCAGGCCTCCTTTTAGTATTAAGTTATTCACTCACAGTTGATATTCGACTGTACTAATGGTAAACAGTGCAATATTATCGACAGCCAAAGATGATTAAGAAGACTTTCATTACGGCTTATTATTTCTTTTTTTTCCCATCGTAAGAAATTCAAAACTTCCCATATGACGAAAAAACAAACAAAATTTAGGAGGTATGGAGTCACCTTGTCTTTCCCATGTGACGAAAACACAAAAATAACTTAGGACGTATGGAATCACCTTGTCTGTCGTCTTTCATTCCTGAAGTCTCCACAGTAATTATAATTATGATCTTTATTAAAAGTTTTAGCACAAAATATATATTCTACAGTAAAACACATAAACCAATGTCTTATTTCTGAAAGGCTGTTAGTACAGTGATTGTAAGAAATAGCCGACCTAAAATGTTACTATAATAAGTGTTGGTAATGAACGCAGGAGGCCGTAACAAATGCAAGACTGTACGAAATGGACGAACAATTAATAAGAGGATGCTTAGACGTGTTATATAGCCCCTTAGGAAAATAGCATCCAGGGCTCTTAAAGTTCAATGAGCGTGTGCTATCCAGGGGGCCTGATCTGAATCACAGATGGGGAGGCGGCCCTGCCTGCGGCTATCAACGGTTCAGTGTGAAGACATCTGCAAGTTGCGGCCCATGTCGGCACTGATGCCGCCTATCTCTTGGGCTCTGAGGCTGTCGTCAGTTCGTACAGGCTGCCGGCGGAATTGGTTAAGACTGCTTTCAAGTGGATCTTAAACTGGAATTATTAATGCAAAAATCTAGGAAAGAGGTACTCAATGAAAAGTAGTCACTAAAAAAACACCAGCGCGAGCAGAGCTTACAATTTGCAGGGTGGTACCAAGAAGTAAGTCAGTGATAGGCCTTTTCAGATGCTGATACACTCCTGGAAATGGAAAAAAGAACACATTGACACCGGCGTGTCAGACCCACCATACTTGCTCCGGACACTGCGAGAGGGCTGTACAAGCAATGATCACACGCACGGCACAGCGGACACACCAGGAACCGCGGTGTTGGCCGTCGAATGGCGCTAGCTGCGCAGCATTTGAGCACCGCCGCCGTCAGTGTCAGCCACTTTGCCGTGGCATACGGAGCTCCATCGCAGTCTTTAACACTGGTAGCATGCCGCGACAGCGTGGACGTGAACAGTATGTGCAGTTGACGGACTTTGAGCGAGGGCGTATAGTGGGCATGCGGGAGGTCGGGTGGACGTACCGCCGAATTGCTCAACACGTGGGGCGTGAGGTCTCCACAGTACATCGATGTTGTCGCCAGTGGTCGGCGGAAGGTGCACGTGCCCGTCGACCTGGGACCGGACCGCAGCGACGCACGGATGCACGCCAAGACCGTAGGATCCTACGCAGTGCCGTAGCGGACCGCACGGCCACTTCCCAGCAAATTAGGGACATTGTTGCTCCTGGGGTATCGGCGAGGACCGTTCGCAACCGTCTCCATGAAGTTGGACTACGGTCCCGTCACGCCGTCTTCCGCTCACGCCCCAACATCGTGCAGCCCGCCTCCAGTGGTGTCGCGACAGACGTGAATGGAGGGACGAATGGAGACGTGTCGTCTTCAGCGATGAGAGTCGCTTCTGCCTTGGTGCCAATGATGGTCGTATGCGTGTTTGGCGCCGTGCAGGTGAGCGCCACAATCAGGACTGCATACGACCGAGGCACACAGGGCCAACACCCGGCATTATGGTGTGGGGAACGATCTTCTACACTGGCCGTACACCTCTGGTGATCGTTGAGGGGACACTGAATAGTGCACGGTACATCCAAACCGTCATCGAACCCATCGTTCTATCATTCCTAGACCGCCAAGGGAACTTGCTGTTCCAACAGGACAATGCACGTCCGCATGTATCCCGTGCCACCCAACGTGCTCTAGAAGGTGTAAGTCAACTACCCTGGCCAGCAAGATCTCCGGATCTGTCCCCCATTGAGCATGTTTGGTACTGGATGAAGCGTCGTCTCACGCGGTCTGCACGTCCAGCACGAACGCTGGTCCAACTGAGGCGCCAGGTGGAAATGGCATGGCAAGCCGTTCCACAGGACTACATCCAGCATCTCTACGATCGTCTCCATGGGAGAATAGCAGCCTGCATTGCTGCGAAAGGTGGAGATACACTGTACTAGTGCCGACATTGTGCATGCTCTGTTGCCTGTGTCTATGTGCCTGTGGTTCTGTCAGTGTGATCATGTGATGTATCTGACCCCAGGAATGTGTCAATAAAGTTTCCCCTTCCTGGGACAAAGAATTCACGGTGTTCTTATTTCAATTTCCAGGAGTGTATATACTGCACTGAAGTCCACGATCCATTTTGGCCTTCACATCCAAACCACTTTTCAGTAGATAGGAAACTGGAATTATTAATACAAAACTCTAGGAAAGAGAATGTCAATGAGCAATAGTCACTAAAAAACACCAGTTTCTTTGACATTTACCGCCAGTTATTGACAACTTCCTTCAAAGGTACTCTGCATATCTTTAGCTACTTCTAAGTGTTAGTCAACATGTTCTTGTTTTCAGTGCACGTTACATCCAAGACATGCTAGCGTCTGTATATCTGCCAGTGTTTTGACTTTTTTGAGCTCATGTCAGAGGAAGTAACTTTACACGGTCCACTGTAACTGTTTTCGATTTCTATTAAATCTCAGAATTATTATTAGCTTTTTACTGGTAAAACATTAAATCTGACATTTCGAACATGCCAGAATTAATTTATTTTAAACCATAAGCATGCCAATAATTGTAATCTACCGTACCCTACAGATTTTATAATAATGAAACGCTTATTTTTCTCAAGGTATGGTATCACGTATAATTTTTAAATCCACCGAACGTTTACTTTAATTTCATTTACGTCGCTTCATAACAGCACAACGTACGATAATATACACTGGTGTGAAAAATGTAACTACGTAAGTGACTTTGGCGTGTTGTGTCACTAACGAATAACATACGTAGAAGAAGCTGTTGCAATGTAGTCCAGAAGGTAACTGAACGAAACACACAATGAGAATAACAGAAAAGACACTTCTATTCAAAGACAATAATTAGAGCTACACTGAAGTCATTGCGGTTTACGATGGTTTCGTGGACATTAGAAAAGGTGGGACACCCTTCTTAATGGCGTGTGTGACCACCGCGGACAACAGTGAATGGTGTGCATCACGACCGCATGCGGTCCACAAGTTTGGTAAGGAGTTAATAAGGTTGAGCATTCCATTCCTTCTTCATCACGGTTGCCTATTGCTCAATGGTCGTTGACGCATGTAAATTAGATGAAAAAGATCTCCCCAGTCCCAGAAACGTGTGGGACTATCCATTCACCGAATAATTTCTCGTCCCAAGGGCTCCTAAATCTGCACAGTCCCTGAGTCAAGCGTTGTCATCCATAAGAGTGAAGTCAGGGCCGATTTCGCCCCTGAGAACACGACCGTCTGGACGGAGTACAGTGTCACAGTAATTTTGCCCAGTAAGAGTGCCGCATTCAAAGTTTTGGAGGTTAGCACGCCCATGCAACATTTTGCATTCCAACACCAAGGCACCTGTATCACCAAAACGATTATGTTCGATAATGTTCCTTAGTGAATTACGTGTTCCCACCTCTCAGTATATGAGAGAGCATCCAGAGTCACCACTCAGGCTGAACCTACTCTCATCCAAAAAGAACACACGATCTGATTTATCGTATCTCTAGTCCCTAAGCTCTGGGCAACGTCGCGAAAGCTGTCACTGTTGAGCGGGTGTCAATGGAGCACAACATACTGGTCTTCGGGCAAAGAGACCAACCAGATGCGCCATCCGTAACTATCTCGGTCACCTTCACCGTGGTGCTTGTTCCGTTGTCTTCCTCTGGGTCCCTGGCCATGTGGGTATCGCAGGTGATGAGCTTGCTGATCGTTTGGCTTGGGGAGCAGTCACTTACCCCTCTTCTCTGTAACCCCTCCTGCAGCGGATTTACGGCTTCACATCAAATTCCACTTCTCACCATCATGGGCCAACTCTTGGGAGCCTACTTCGTGCGATTAAGGTGACACCATTCCCGTGGCGACCTTCCTTCCGCCTCTCCTGAAAGGCCTTCATCACCCAGTGTCGTCCCCGCTATACAAGGCTGACCTATTGTTTTCTTTTGCGTAATGAGCCACCCGCACTTTGTGGTTGTGGAACTTTCCAGTCATTCGCCCACATTGTAGTGGAATGCCCCCTTCTTTTGGCTCTGCGTATTAAGTACAGACTTCCCCGCAATTTTACCTTTAATGTCGGATGACGATTCCCGGGTGGTCGAACTGGTTCTCAATTTCCTCCGTGAAAGTGGTTTTTATTCTCTGTTTTAAGGTTTTGTAATTTCAGTCTGTTGTTGGGGAAGGCCGGTGAGATTTGGGGTGTCTCCCCCTGCCGGCCGGAGTGGCCGTGCGGTTCTAGGCACTACAGTTTGGAACCGAGCTACCGCTACGGTCGCAGGTTCAAATGCAGCCTCGGGCACGGATATTTGTGATGTCCTTAGGTTAGTTAGGTTTAATTGGTTCTAAGCTCTAGCCAACTGATGAACTCAGAAGTTTAGTCGCATAGTGCTCAGAGCCATTTGAACCATTTTTGTCTCCCACTACAGTTCTGTTTGGAGATTCTCGACTCCCCTACCTGGCCAAGATGCTCTTTTCTTTCCCTTTTTCTCTGTTTTTATGACTTCTTAGAATTAGTTAGTCTCCTTTTCCAATACACAGTTCTACATTCTAGCTGTTGAACGATTTTAAATAACAGGTGTTTTTGCCTCTACTGCACCAGAGGTCGGGTATTTCCAGCCTCTAGCATAGCCTTCGGGTTGCTCTCTTGCTGACTTCCCTCATTTTGTTTTTAGCATTGACGACACGACTGCACTTTTACGTTTTCGTTTTTTTTAGCCTTTTCCCTTTTATCGTTGTGACTTTTCTGCTATGTCGAACTGTCGGAATGGACCACATTTGAAACAAGGGTCTGATGACGTTGCTGTTTGGTCCCTTCAACCCCAATCACCTAACAATCCCGACGCAGTCCCCGCGCCACTGCGAAGCGTCAGATATTGTGTGTTACAGTTCTGCTAGATGTGGGTGCAACTGCACCCGTAGTTTGACGTGACTTCCTTCTCGTCTGTTGCACAGCGTAGTGACACCTGCTGCGGTACTGATCGCGGTCGACCACCGGCTCTCTTTCTGGCAGCAGCGCCTGAGGTCGAAAACACCGACCATGCAAGTGAAACAGTGCTGTGATCACTACCGTAGCCCTGGGCTACTCTCGTCACACTTCACCCTTTTCCAATTACTCGAAGATTCTTCCACGTGTGAAGTCATCCAGGCCATGAAGAACACCACCGCAGTGCACCCTAACTGCTTGCTGATTGACACATACTATCTTTTCTCGTGCCTCCTTGTAATACGAGGCTGTTCGGCACCACTCTCACACTGATCTCACATCCTGTGACGTACTGCTTTCAGTGCACAACTGAAACACCATAGGCAACATGGTCCTGCACTTTCATCCATTTCCACCAAGTAGTTTATGTTACTTTATCCACCTTGCTCTTAAGTTCTGCAAAGCACAGTAGTTTTTTGTAATAACAGTCTACGTGTGTCAGCTTCGTATTCATCTCCTACTATGTAAAATATATGTATATCCTTCACATTATGCATTAATAATTGAGGTTTTAGGTCCACTTGAAAATGGACTGCATATTAAGTCCGAAACCAGTAGTAAGCCTCACACTGACTGAATAAAGAGCAGCAGAATAACAACTCCCTCCGAGAAACTAAAGGTACCCAGAATAGAGCGGGTTCCGTTGGTTTGAAGCTGAGTGGATTTTGTAGCGGTATTCGCTGCAGATTCCTAGACCTCCATGGGTTGGATACTCGTAGGATTCTCCTTGATAGGTCAGTAGTGCTTTATACTTGGGTAACAGAGTACTTGTGGAGTGCACTACTTTTTTGTTAGGCTAGGTAATGCTTTGAGGTTCTGATCAGTCGGTACGCAGAGAGCGAGATCAGATCGTCTACAAAGTAACCGTACCTTGAATATCAAATTTTTAACGGCAAACTGTCGAGGCATTCTAATAAAGTCCTTGGGTTCTATTGCGGTCCAGGAAAGCTGTTTCCCTCAAATTATGGTAGGAACCTACACTGGGGGATGAAGGTCATGGGATAGCGATATGTACATGTACAGACGGTGGCAGTATCGCGTACACGACGTTTTAAAGAGCAGTGCATTGGCGAGGCTGTCACTTGTACTCTGGTGATTCATGTGAAAAGGTGTTCGATTTGATTGTTGTTGCAAAACAGGATCATTTAGTAATCGCGAAAGCGTTACGGACAGATAAATTCCAGTCGAAGACTCTGCAAGAGAGACGCTCAGTAGTTCGGTACGGGCTTTCGTTGAAGCTTCCGGAACATACCTTCACCGAGGAGTCAAGCAGTATATTGCTCGCTTGTATGTATATCTCGCGAAGAGACCACGAGGATAAAACAGTTTCTTGTCAAGTGACAGGGGCTGAACACGGTTTAAAAAAATATTTCGAGGTTTTACAAATAAATGGAAGTAATGACCTCTTACCACAGCTCGCCTTTTTGAAAACACGTTATGATACTTCTCTCATTTCTGCCTTTTCTTCATATGAAATTTGATCTATGAACAGAACTATAGATTCTATTTCCCCTGGCTTATTATTCTACCCATTTTCAGCGATCAGCCCATACCCGCGAGTTTCGGTTTCTTCGCCTAAGTTCGCTTTATTTCTTGTTATTCTAATGAGGAGTTGCTATTACTATAAACGAAAAAATTAATTAAGTGATAAGTATTTCAATTTTAATCATAGCATTGTCCATGTGGGCGGGAGAGTTTGTGTGTGCCAAGGAAGCTGGCAGCTATATCGGCGGTAGCGTAGCTACTAGCAGGTCCAACCTAGCCGCGCAGGTCTCAGCAGAGGAGCCAGACAATGTGTGCCTCACAACGACCCGTCCTATATCCTATATATCCTATTCCCTACCCACTCCTCAGTTACCATTCCTTTTCTTTCTCTAATTACCTTAACACACCACTGCCTTGTGGTTGGCCTCGGGAGGAATGAAGGCTAAGCGAGAAAACCCTGAAAGAAAATCTGGAGTGGGGCCCCAAAGGCGGTTGGAAGGCGTATTACGTCCCCTTTCGGCAGCTCCTGCAACCGAAGTGATACCAGACGTATTGGCTTGACTTTCCTCTGGATTTTATCATTTAGGTCTAGAGGGAAACCGTGATGATTGGGCAACTCACGTGTCTACATATCTATCGCTAAGGCTTGTAGCATCCTGGAGAGGACACTTCATACACGTCCAAGGACTTCGGCACAGCACGGGAAGAGGCAGTTACCGGTTATAATCTCTGTCTGACTGGCGTAAGACTCGAGTGCCAGGGGCCACTTCCGACGTTGGGGGAGACCATTGCATCTCATTGGACAGCTACCGCCCGCCTCAAGCTGGCCAGCTCCCAGCCAATAAGGTGCTGCCCCGCCACTATCCGCCCGCTTCACGGGGTGTGTGAAGCTTAGAAGTAATCTTCGACAAGCGGGTTATATAGTACACCTACTAAAAACAAAAATGAAATAATAAAGAAATCACTATTTCGTATTGCCACCTTGAATGTTAGGGCAAAGTGACCAAGGTACATTGACGATGCCCAAGAGGTTGATTTCATCCGTAAGACTGCCGTAATTGACAGAGATCTCCATCGCTTAAATGTTGACATCGCGGGACTGCAGGAGACGCGGCTTCCAGACGCGGGCTCTATCAGGGCGGATAATTACACATTCTCCTGGCAGGGGAAGTCTCAAGACAAGCCAAGACTTCATGGCGTAGGATTTGCTGTTACAAGCACCCCTCTATACTGTACCTCCATCAGGTGGAACGGAGCGAATTATTGCTTTAAAAATATGCTCCTCAAGCGGCACTGCCAACATCCTAAATGTGTACACTCCCACCTTATCATCCAGCATGGAAGAGAAGGATCTGTTTTATGATTTACTCAGCGACAGAATTGCCAAGGTACCTTACACCGAGACACTGTTCTAGGGGACTTTAATGCTAGAGTTGGATCAGATAATGACATATGGCCGAATTGCCTGGGACATCATGGGGTGGGAAAAATGAATGAAAATGGCCACAGACTGCTTGAAGTTTGCTACTTTTCTGGACTCTGCAATACAAACACGTATTTCCAGCTTAAGGGTCAGCACAAGGTGTCCTGGAGACATCCGCTCTCTCATCACTGGCATCAACTTGACTTAGTCATAGCTCGGCGTACTGGTCTCAAAAATGTGCTACTGACACGAACTTATCACAGTGCTGGTTTCAACACAGACCACGCCCTCGTGGCGTGCACATTGAGGCTCACTCCTAAGAAATATCACCACGCTAAACCGAGAGCTCATCCCCGTATCAACACAGATCATGTTCATGGCACACAAAGAAAGCAGGATTTTGCCAGTAATTTTGAAAGTTCTTTCCCAGGAAACGTGCAAGCAGAAAGGAATGTTGATAAGTGGGCAAAACTTTCGGGTGCAATCTACAACTCAGCAGTATTAGCCAATGGAATAAAAGGAAAAAGAAATAATGGGCTAAACGGAAAGCCCTGCTTGCTTACAAAACAAACCCATATGAAAGAACTCGAGATGACGTACGAAAAGCAAAGAACATGGCACAGCAAACATCCAGGAGATGCGCAAATAACTACTGGCTGAATTTATGTGCAGGTATACAGAACGCAGCCTATTCCGGGGATGCTAAGACAATGTACGATGATATTAAGAAAGCAATTGGACCAACTGTCAGAATAACAGCTCCTCTGATGTCCAAGATGGGTGAAGTCATTACTGATGAAGGCAAACAAATGGAACGCTGGGTTGAGCACCACCTCGAGTTGTATGCAGCCGATAATGAAGTTAGCAAGGATGCATGTGACGCCATCAAACAAATGCTATTTATGGAAGAACTAGATGCAGTGCCTACTATTGAAGAACTCAGAAGAGAAATAGATTCTCTTGCTAACGGAAAGGTCCCAGGTGAAGATGGGATCCCTGCAAAGGTTATTACGTACCGGGTAATCAAAAAGTCAGTATACATTTTAAAACTGAATATATCACGGAATAATGTGGATACAGAGGTACAAATTAACACATACGCTTGGAGTGACATGGGGTTTTATTAGAACCAAAAAAATACAAAAGTTCACTAAATGTAGGACAGATGGCGTTTATCTGATCAGAATAGCAACAATTAGCATAACAAAGTAAGACAAAGCAAAGATGATGTTCTTTATAGGAAATGCTCAATATGTCCATAATCATTCCTCAACAATAGTTGTAGTCGAGGAATAATGTTGGGAACAGCACTGTAAAGCATGTCCGGAGTTATGGTGAGGCATTGGCGTCGGATGTTGTCTTTCAGCATCTCTAGAGATGTTGGTCGATCACGATACACTTGCGACTTCAGGTAACCCCAAAGCCAATAATCACACGGACTGAGGTCTGGGGACCTGGGAGGCCAAGCATGACGAAAGTGGCGGCTGAGCACACGATCATCACCAAACGACACTCGTAAGAGATCTGTGAGACATTTTGTGAACTTTGTTTTTTTTTGTTCTAATAAAACCCCATGACATTCCAAGCATGTGTGTCAATTTTTAGCTCTCTATCTACATTATTCCGTGGTTTCTTAAGTTTTCAAATTTATACTGACTTCTTGATCATCCGGTATAACAAGTCTGTTTCTTCTCAAACATTTATATTCATTTATCACAACCAGCTGGGAAGAAGGCTATGTCCCGATGAGTATGCGCAATTCGACGATAGTTTCTCTATATAAACAGAAAGGGAAGAGAAGTGCATGTAACAATTACCGAGGCATTTCATTACTAAGTGTTGCCGGGAAAGCTTATGCAGGAGTCATCCTAATGCGATTACAAATCTTAGATTCGAGAATATACCCAGAATCTCAGTGTGGCTTCAGACCTGGCCGATTAACCGTAGATATGATCTTCTCCTTAATACAGCTACAAGAGAAATGTCCTGAACAGCAGAGGCCACTTTATATTGCTTTCATTGATCTTGTTAAAGCGTTTGATTTAGTGAGCAGAAATGGACTTTTCAAACTGTTGCAGAAGATTGGATTCCCACCTAAACTACTACAAATAATTATCTCATTCCACGAGAAAACACAAGCAACAATCTGATTCAACGGTAAAACATCAGAAGCATTTCCTGTTAATAGCGGTGTGAAACAGGGGTGTGTGTTAGCTCCTACATTATTTGGGGTTTTCTTTTTCCTTCTGCTCAGATTTGCCTTTGAGGAATGGGAGGAGGGAATGTATCTACATACGAAGTCTGATGGAAATCTTTTCAACATTGCTCGCCTCAAGGCCAAGACCAAAGTAACTACAGTTGTTATCCATGAGTTGTTATATGCGGACGATGCAGCTCTAGTAGCGAACACAGAAGATGAGCTGCAGTATATAATTAACAAATTATCACATGCCTGTGAAAAATTTGGTCTAGTCGTCAGCCTTCAAAAGACTAAGATCATGCTGCAGAGCACTACCAATCTTCCATCCATGAGCATTGATGCCAATCCTCTAAAGGTAGTTGATGACTTTACCTACTTGGGATCCACAATATGTAGCAACTTGTCCATGGACACTGAAATTACCAACACAATCGCAGAGGCATCATCTGTCAAGGCAGAGTATGTAACAACGGACTGCTTACCACAAAAACTAAATTAAAAGTCTACAACGGTTGTGTTATAAGCACCCTTCTCTATAGCTGTGAGATATGGACAACTCTTTCTAAGCATGAGTCTCGACTCAACAGCTTCCATCTCCGCTGTCTCCGGAAGATCCGTCAGATCTCTTGGAGAGACAGAGTACCCAACACCGAAGTCTTTCATCGTGCAAGCACAATCAGCATCTTTCACTCCTGAGTCATCGACGTCTAAAAATGGTTGGGACATGTCAGGCGCATTGATCCTGAACGGATACCGAAACAACTGCTAACGGAGAACTTCAGGAGGGTGTGAGGCCAGTGGGACGACCGCATCTTCGTTTCAAAGATGTCTGCACGAGCGACCTGATCAAGACCAGAATCAATCCAAGTCACTGGGAAAGCATTGCAGATGACCGTGTCAAGTGGGGAGTAACTGTGAGCAACGGCGTCAAGCTCTCAGAGGACGAACGCACACAGGAACAATTCAGGAAGAGGACAAAGCGAAGAGACAGAGTGGCTTTTGTTTGAAGTCCCTCAAATTTCTCATGTGCAAACTGCAGCAGGGACTGTAGGGACTGCCACTCTCGAGTGGGACGTTTTAGCCACAGCAGACGCTGCACACTCTGAACCAAGCTCTAACACTCATGGTGGTGTCTGTCTGTTCTATATCGTGTCTCCCTATCACTTCCGCCCAACGACGCTCTGAGCGTGTTTTTTAGGGAATTGACTAGTTTGAAGCTGGGACCTGTTGCTGGTAAGGAGACGCCAGACCACACATGACATGTAGAATTCAGTTCAGTGAGACTAGCGATGATATAACCAAATACACTCCTGGAAATTGAAATAAGAACACCGTGAATTCATTGTCCCAGGAAGGGAAAACTTTATTGACACATTCCTGGGGTCAGATACATCACATGATCACACTGACAGAAACACAGGCAAATAGACACAGGCAACAGAGCATGCACAATGTCGGCACTAGTACAGTGTATATCCACCTTTCGCAGCAATGCAGGCTGCTATTCTCCCATGGAGACGATCGTAGAGATGCTGGATGTAGTCCTGTGGAACGGCTTGCCATGCCATTTCCACCTGGTGCCTCAGTTGGACCAGCGTTCGTGCTGGACGCGTGAGACGACGCTTCATCCAGTCCCAAACATGTTCAATGGGGGACAGATCCGGAGATCTTGCTGGCCAGGGTAGTTGACTTACACCTTCTAGAGCACGTTGGGTGGCACGGGATACATGCGGACGTCCATTGTCCTGTTGGAATAGCAAGTTCCCTTGCCGGTCTGGGAATGGTAGAACGATGGGTTTGATGACGGTTTGGATGTACCGTGCACTATTCACTGTCCCGTCGACGATCACCAGAGGTGTACGGCCAGTGTAGGAGATCGCTCCCCACACCATGATGCCGGGTGTTAGCCCTGTGTGCCTCGGTCGTATGCAGTCCTGTTTGTGGCGCTCACCTGCACGGCACCAAACATGCATACGACCATCATTGGCACCAAGGCAGAAGCGACTCTCATCGCTGAAGACGACACGTCTCCATTCGTCCCTCCATTCACGCCTGTCGCGACACCACTGGAGGCGGGCTGCACGATATTGGGGCGTGAGCGGAAGACGGCCTAACGGTGTGCGGGACCGTGGCCCAGCTTCATGGAGACGGTTGCGAATGGTCCTCGCTGATACCCCAGGAGCAACAGTGTCCCTAATTTGCTGGGAAGTGGCGGTGTGGTCCCCTACGGCACTGCGTAGGATCCAACGGTCTTGGCGTGCATCCGTGCATCGCTACGGTCCAGTCCCAGGTCGACGGGCACGTGCACCTTCCGCCGACCACTGGCGACATCATCGATGTACTGTGGAGACCTCACGCCCCACGTGTTGAGCAATTCGGCGGTACGTCCACCCGGCCTCCCGCATGTCCACTATACGCCCTCGCTCAAAGTCCGTCAACTGCACATACGGTTCACGTCCACGCTGCGCGGCATGCTACCAGTGTTAAAAACTGCGATGGTGCTCCGTATGCCACGGCAAACTGGCTGACACTGACGGCGGCGGTGCACAAATGCTGCGCAGCTAGCGCCGTTCGACGGCCAACACCGCGGTTCCTGGTGTGTCCGCTGTGCCGTGCGTGTGATCATTGCTTATACAGCCCTCTCGCAGTGTCCGGAGCAAGTATGGTGGGTCTGACACACCGGTGTCAATGTGTTCTTTTTTCCATTTCCAGGAGTGTACTTAATGATTTCAGCCTCAGCTCCCCTGCACTCCCTGAAAAACAATCTTAATACTAACTAAATTTAGTGGAAGGGGTTCAAGGCTTTCCTATTTTTAGTTAGCTGGTAAAATAACGTCGAAAAGGCAGTTAAGTTTACCATTGGTAATTTTATTCTACTCACAAAACATTGTTTATAAACTGCGCTATTAATATAAAGAAGTGTTTCAATACAGGATGGTAAAATTCAACTGCGTTCAACAAAAATGTGAATGAATATTCCCTGATTGCGTTTCCAAGTTCTACAATGGATCGATGGATGACCTATGCCATATCACATCTATAATCTAGGTTTAAATTAAGTTTCACAAAAGAGAAAACTATCAAAACGGTCTACAGTGACCCTCAATTATCTTTAATTACTTACCTAACTTGTCGTAAATTACAGTGGCTGATGTGGCTGCTCAGTAATTATATGACAGAAAAATCATCGCGTTTCAGATTTTTACTTCAAGTGGCAAATGTGAACACCATGAGCTTTAATTGACGATCGACACTAGTATTACGCAAAAAGGGGGTGTAACAGATGAAACTTCTGCAGTTCTGAGTGAAGCTGTATGCGCTGTTATGCGGCATCTAGTGCGTTCATTACCTCGTTGGTATTCGTCAGGGGGTGGCGGCCAGCGCAGCAGCCTTCCAGCTCGCCGTCTCGGAACTAACTTCTCCTAACTTCTCCTTACTACCATTTACCGAAGTTAGTTTCAAAAAAAAAAAAAAAAAAAAAACTACCTGGCTCTGTTTTCATCTGACCAATAAGGGTCTCAATGTTAACCTTAAGCTCCGCCTACAAAAATTCTGCCTATCCAATGAGAAACGTTATACTTTTCGTGGTGGGGCAATGTTTTTAAAGTCTGCAACGCAACATAGACGTGAAAAAGTCTCACGCTAAAACTTGCAGCTGGTGTGGTCCTTTTAGCGTTATCATAAGATCTATTCTGTTTTTCTGGAGGGCTCTAGCTTTTAACATGGGCTGGGGGTGGTGCTTGACGTAACAGAGACGCGAAAAAGTCTCACGCTAAAACTTGCAGCTGGCGTTGTCCTAGTGGTTAGCTGGCTACGTGGGTGTCCCGTCTGTCCCTAATCGTAGGCCCTTCCAGCTTAACACGGGTCTGCTCTAGGCTTCTGTTCACGTTTCTCCACTGCGTCTGTCTCACGGTGGGTAGGTATGACATGCATTTAGGCATTCTTGTGTTAGTCTGTGGTATTCCATTTGCTCACTCGTTACTCGTTACTCGTTACTTTGGTTAATTTAATGTCACGATTTATTCGGAGCTATGTGACGTACTACTGGATTTGCTTATCATGTCAGGGTTTTCATGGAAGGTGTTGGATTTGCCTGAGACCTTACAAAGCATGTTACACCATCATCCCTCAAGGATGGACGGGTGCCATTATACATGCATGGTTGGCATAGCTTTGGCGCAGGAAACACGAAAGAGGTCGAAGACGTCCGGCCTCTAGTCGGCTCCTGATCGTTGTCAGAAGGAGGATAGTTTTTGATTACGCAAAGGCTTCTATTATTTCGAAAAGAACTACCCGGATTCCTTTACGAAATCAGTATGAATTTTGTAATTACCTAAGAGACCTTTAACAATGAATAACAAAAAAGTTGCATTTACAAATGAAATCATTAATAAATGACGCTGCTATGAGTTATACAGAAAACAAGGAGAGGCCTTCTGTCTACGACCAGGATGCCGAAATATTCCCTGCTGTAGTAAAGGCTGTCTGACATTTATAAAAATAGTATGACATGGAGGTAAAAAAAGGAAAAGAATAGAATAAGTAATCTGGTAATCACTAAATATATTCAGATGATTCTCACAAGCCATTAGGGCTTATTTATAAGCAGTATAACTTAACATAAGTAATTTTCTGACTGTATGGTGCTTTTCTCTTTCCTTCGAAACGATTCTTGCACCGTTCAACACCTTCATAACAATAACTTGCCGATTTGCAGTATAGAATATAAATCACTTGAATTTTATTAATCAATAACTGTTGTCTGCACGCTGGCAAGACCGCTCACTTTTATGGTTTAAAGACTACCTTCTTTATGCTTTCACATTACAAGAAGAAGTACGATAAAATCTGAACATCTGCAAAGATTTTTACCGTCATATTTTTTATTTAGGACGAAATGGAACGCTCAGCTCAAATTCTGTTAAAATATTTCTTTGAATGCGCAATCTATGTATTAGCGTTCGCGCTAAAAAATTGTTCAAATGGCTCTGAGCACTATGCTACTTAATATCTGAGGTCATCAGTCCGCTAGAACTTAGAACTACTTAAACCTATCTAACCTAAGGACATCACACACATCCATGCCCGAGTCAGGATTCAAACCTGCGACCGTAGCGGTTTAAAGAATAGGTCTCATCTCATAAGTTGACCATTTAATACACAGCTAGGTGAATGCCTTTCCAAGGGTACCCACAGCTTTCATACAACGGTAGGCCTAATAATATTACAAGTTCCCATGTCTCTTTGTTATTAAGTTCATACATACCTATCATGGCACAAAGAAAGCGAATATGATGTAAAATGTGAGAACTGGTTTTTCGTCTGATATAAAGATATTTAAATCAAAATACCTTGGCATGTTTGCGCTTTTCTATTTGTCAGTTATAGTACTCACCTTATGTTATGTAATACACCGTGCCAAAAAAGTAATACGGTAAATGATGTCATGTCGAACAACGTGACACATGCCATCGTGTTGTCCAGCATGGCATTTGATATTTCGTGCAATACAACACAAGTGCCATTAAAGTTCAGCATTCATACATCTCCACTTTTCCATACTTCAAATTGTACATGCACCCCCGCCTCATATATCTCCTGTTGTGCATGCATCCCACTCTCTAGAAGCAAATAAATATTTGCCTGTTGTTCTTCCACCGCTCACCACTCATACAAAAGGTGGGTTTGTGAGAGAACGGTCCCTTCGGGGAAAAAAATCAACCCACCTCACCCAGAACCGAAAAAAACACTGCTTCAGATTCGCTCCAGGAACAAATCCAACGCCAGAAATTTTATACTCTCAGAAAAACGTTTTTAGCTCCTATAACTACGCTCTTTAGCCAAACGATATGACATATTGTTTACTTTGGGTAGCAAAGTTTCTGAATTTTTGGCATAGGATTAGGGATTTTAGCCTACAGTTTGCAAAATGCACGGGTGCCAACACATTACAGTTAATTGAGAGCACCGCCCTGTGAAAGTAGAGGTAATTCGTAAAAATGCGCAAATACAGCGAAACGTATAGGTTTTGTTGTTGTCATTTTTTCTGAAGCTGCCAGATATGTTAAAATCCTACTTTCCTTATTTTACATCGCCGTTTTTTGTGCTATCATAGGAGCGGTTTCCATTCTGGTTCCTAACTTTTACTCTTGTATTATTTTGACATTAGACCGCCATACCATAACACCGATGTAGATTTCTGTTGACTCGGGCGGTGATTGAAACTGTATACGTTTTTTATTCTCTTTAGAATCATATTGCTTATGTTGGGTTCGTTAATCTGGCTCCCCTGCATTTACCCGCCTAAGATAGTTGAACCTGTTCACTGTAGCCTACTCCGCCCTCAGCACAGCGTCTGCGGCCGGTTTTTGTTTTATTTTCTATTTATTTTTCAAAGTTTTAATTGTTTTTATTGATTTTTTACTTTGTCTTAGAATATATTGTTTCATGTCTAAATTTTATTATTGTTTTTTAATTTCTTGTTTTAGTGTTTCACACATTTTATTCATATATCCAAGACACTTTATCGGCAAACGCATGAAAAAAGACCCTAAATATTTAATACAAAGCAAAACATAACACGTAATATAAATACGATAGCGAACAAAATATTAAATACTGTGTGAATTTTATGATATTAAAGTATGTAATTAGTTAATATTATGCAGATAAACATGCGATTCGTCACCGTATTAGATATCTACATTTATTTCCCAGCTTACTAAATTGCTATCTGCACAATTCGCGCAACAAACAAACTACTGAAAAGCCATCACCTTGTTTCCTTCTCTTTTCTTAAAAGCTTTTTCTTTATTTATTTAAAGTACGCAATAATAAAAACTGAAAAATTAAGAAACCGCTGCTAGAAAAATTCACACGTGAATAATTTTGGCGTAAAATTATGCAACAACCCTTCCGAAGTAAGTATGATTATGATTCGCTGAAACAAGTAGAACAGCTGGAAATAATGTGCGCACGATAACTTACTATCAAATTTTCAATTTTGTACGATAACTACCCGAAAATAAATTTTCTACAAAGCAGGGTCATTGCTTTTGAAGAAAACGCAGCAGAACATGTTCTATTGGTTAGAAATAAGGTGAAATCTTTATGACAGTTACTTGTATCGCAGTTTTCGGCTTACTTTAATTTTCTGCAAGGCCACTGAAACAGCTTCAATTGAGCGATCTGTACATCATTTTGTACAGGGATGGGTGTAAATTTGATACGATACATGCATTGTTTTACACGTCCAAATATTTTTCGATGATCTTATTAAGCTACCGATACAAAATGTTTAAGGGATAGACGACGAAACTATAATCAACTGTAATAACCAGTTCTTTTTCATTATATCCAAATGTAGCGCTTAAAACACAGGGCATTTCTACGAAACGCAGTTTCATGTGCAAAGGCGTGAATTTTCGCACATAAAACTTGAACGATGAAAGATTTTACCAGCATTTCTACACGCCATAAAAATATATTTTTTACTACCGTCTGTACCACTTACAACCGTTCTAGCGTCTGCTATATGCGTAAAACCGGATTTTCCGTGCATTTTATAAGTAACTTAAGACCTGTATATCGTGGCAACGAATAAAGCTTTCACAAAACAACAGGTCGACCATTAATTACATGATTTTTTTTACCCTCTTACAAACTTGATCTGATTTACTTAAGTCTGAAGCATAAAACATAGAAGTGGAGCGCGAAATAAAAGCTAAAAAAAAAACAGTTTTATTACACAAAATCCGAATGTAGCCTGACTTTAAACCATCGCATCTTGACAGTGTATGAGACAATATTTATAGATCATTCCAGTAAAGCATTGTAACAATTTCTAAGCTTTATTTGTTTACCTTAATTTTAATCAGTTCTCATATAAGATAAATTGTAAGTAATAGAACGTTTGTAGTTCGTAAATTGCTACTGTCACATTACTCTATATATTGAAATAGCCGTGAGAAAAATATTTTTCGACATTGTTATGGTTGTGGTATTACCATCTTTGTATACATCTTTTCATGTGGCGAAATTTCTTGGTGTGTGAGTGATGCTTTAGAGTATGAGTGTACATATATATGAAGAAAGTGCTTCAAATGGTCTTCGCTGCTGCGTGAACACAAGCACTCAGCACTGAAACTTAATGGCGAGGAATTTTCGACGTAAGCAACCAAAACGTATTCACTTTAATTATTTGTTTACATCGATTAAAGTCGTTGCGTTGCAAAATTACAGTTAAACAGAAATTTTCTCACACTAAGCTTTGGTTGTAGGACGCCCAGACTAATGTAAGGTACAAGAAAAATGTATCATAAAATGAACAAGCCGTCTGATGGTGAAAGTGTCAGTTCGGAACCGGTAACGGCGCTATTTACATACATAAACAGCATTACAAAAAGTAGCTTGTGGGTGTTATATCCTCTGCAAGAATCAACCTATACTATTTACAAAATTTAGTAGAGCGACATTTCAGCTGACAGCAGAGCGGCTCTACTGCGGTTCTACTGCAACCAACGCACATCTCGCGAAAGGATCGGGAAGAGAATATAAGAGATATTAGAGTGGTACCGCGATATATAGAGAGTCGTTTTCCCTATGTCCGTGTGCAAGTGCAACAGGAAAGGGAATGACCAGTAGTGGTACAAGGTACCGAAGGTACCCTGCACCGTACGATCGTTTGCGGATTTTGAACGTAGATGCAGATGTAGGAAAGCTTGTTTCATATACAGATTAAAGACGTGTGGCAAGCAGGAGTTTATAGTCACTTGTCGTATTATGACTTAATTATCTGGAAAATATTGATACAATATCTTAAAGATGAACAGTTCAAAATAGTTGTACCTCATCTGTATTAGGTGAATGGTTTGTGTTTTATTTTGTGTCGGAATCCTTTTCTCAATTGTAAGATGCATGGACTTTCTTACTGTGATCTCTCGTCCTCCATCTCTCTCTCTCTCTCTCTCTCTCTCTCTCTCTCTCTCTCTCTCTCTCTCTCTCTCTTTCTGTTTCTTCTTCGGAAAATTTTAAATTCTTTTTGTATGAGAGAGGACGACATCTAAAAATTCGTAGCAGATTAAAACTTGTGTGCCGGACTCAGGATCGAACTCGGGACCTTAACATTTCGCGGGCAAGTGCTCGAGGTTGGCAGGAGTGCTGCTTTGAAGTTGTGAAGGCAGGAACGAAGTACTTCAGAAGTACAGCTGTGAGAAGTGGGTGTGAGTCGTGCTTAGGTATTTCAGTTGATAGAGCACTCGCCCGCGAAAACCAAAGGTCCCGAGTTCGAGCCTCATGCCAGCACACACTGTAAATATGTCACAAAGTTTCATATTAACACACATTCCGTTGCAGAGCAAAATTTAATTCAGGAAGACATCTATTTATTTATTTATTTCTCCATATAAATCTTTTTCTGTTCTACGGAATGTCTTACACATAAAATTTATCTATAAGTTCATGACAGAATGTAGAGAGTAATGTTTTTAAATTAAAAGTTAGCTCACATACTTAACAACACTGTACAAATGTGTCTACCCAATTTGACGATTAGTTTATTTCGTTAATCCGCGATACTTATTAAGATTTTGTACAGATAGTTTGGCAAGAAGTACGGTGTCATAAATTTATAGAAAGATTTAGTTCTAGCACACGTTTCTTTGTGAGTAATGAAACTTCTGAATAATTGTATTTGTGCATGGTGAACATCTTTCATGTACAAGGCAGTAGTGCAATAGCTAACATGTATGTCGCTGTTTACTGTTGTCCTGTAATGGTGAATACTTCAATGAGGTTAAACAAACCCTGATACCAGTTAATTATAGTGACATCCGCAAATACCGTAAGTATATAAAATGCAATGAAGAAATAAAATTCTCAGTATTTAAAAAATTGTAGTTATACTTCCCGGAAAGCATTTTACACGATGCTCCACTGCAGATTTTTGACTGAGGTCTGAGCATAAGGATAAGATACCCTGATGTGAGAGTGGTTCGAAGACTTCTTAAGCAATAGAACTCAATATGTTGTTCCCGCCGGCGAGTGTTCGTCGGCTACAAGGGTCTCGTCAGGAGTTCCGCAGTAAAATGTGATAAGACAGCTCTTATTCTCCCTATACATAAACGACTAGAAGGATTGGGTGATGATGCTGTTGTGTTGTCGTTGAGTGACTTGGGGAAGATACAGGGTGAACTACACGGATTTTCTAATTATTGTGACGTTTGGCATATTACTGTAAATGGATAAAAATGTTAGTTAATGTGGAGAATGAGGTAAAAAAATCGAGGTTCGAATACAACATTGGTAGTGTGCTGCCTGACACAGTCACATGAATTAAATTTGTAGGCGTAACGTTGCAAAGCGATGTGGAACGGAACGAGCATTTCTGGTTGGTAGTAGGAAAGGCGAATGATCACTTCATATCATTTTGAGAATTTTAGGGAATGTTGATCATCTCTAAAGAAGATGGCTTATAGAACACTAGTGTCATCCATTCTTGAGTACCGCTCCAGTGTTTGAGATGCACACAAAATCAAATTAGAGAGAGACGCCGATTAAATCAAGTGTCACGCTCCAGTATTTCTTACCGCTAGGTTCGATCAGCAGGGAAGTATTATGGAACTGCTTCGTGAACTTATTTGGGACGTTCCTTTCATGAGGCACTATTGAGGAAATTTAATGGATTGGCGTTTGAGGCTGACTGCAGAACAATTTTATTGCCACAAATGTGCGTTTTTCGTGTGGATCACGAAAATAATATGAGAGAAATTAAGGCTTGTGTGGAGTATTACAAAATGTAGCTATTCGCTGCCTCTGTTTGCGAATGGAAGAGCAAAATGTGCGTTTTTCGTGTGGATCACGAAAATAATATGAGAGAAATTAAGGCTTGTGTGGAGTATTACAAAATGTAGCTATTCGCTGCCTCTGTTTGTGAATGGAAGAGCAAAAGAAATCTTTAGTACTGGTACAGGATACCCTTCACCATGTATCGTACGGTGGGGTTGTGGAATTTATATATGGATGTGGAATTCTGTTTTGAGCAGAGAAAATAGTTATGTACATTCACCTGTGCAATGGCGGGAAACGCAGAAGTGCATTCTCAGTGCAGTTCAGCGGAGACAGCTGTGTCACCAGTCATAAAGCAGATTACATGGTATGTGTATGGCATTACCCTAGAATTTGTTGACGTCATTCAACATTTCGTTCAACATTCAGTCATTATTGTGAAACACAGAAGATCTGTGTCGTACTTGTCACCTGCATGGGGTTTAACATACAGTCGACATCGAAGTTGTTAGATACGGAGCACAAGCTTGTATTGTGTCAAGGATAAGGAAGGATATCGGCCATGCCCTTTCAAAGGAACCATCCAGCCATTTGCTTGGAGTTGTTGTTGTTGTGGTCTTCAGTCCTGAGACTGGTTTGATGCTGCTCTCCATGCTACTCTATCCTGTGCAAGATTGTTCATCTCCCGGTACCTACTGCAGCCTACATCCTTCTGAATCTTTTTAGTGTATTCATCTCTTGGTCTCCTTCTACGATTTTTACCCTCCACGCTGCCCTCCAATACTAAATTGGTGCTCCCTTGATGCCCCAGACTATAGCCTACCAACCGATCCCTTCTTCTAGTCACGTTGTGCTAAAAACTCCTCTTCTCTCCAATTCTATTCAATATCTCCTCATTAATTATGTGACCTACCCATCTAATCTTCAGCATTCTTCTGTAGCACCACATTTCGAAAGCATCTATTCTCTTCTTGTGTAAACTATTTATTGTCCATGTTTCACTTCCATAGATGGCTACACTCCATACATATACTTTCAGAAACGACTTCCTGACACTTAAATCAATACTCGATGTTAAGAAATTTCTCTTCTTCAGAAACGCTTTCTTTGCCATTGCCAGTCTACATTTTATATCCTCGCTACTTCGACCATCATCAGTTATTTTGCACCACAAATAGCGTAACTCCTTTACTACTTTAAGTGTCTCATTTTCTAATCTAATTCCCTCAGCATCAACCGACTTAATTCGACTACAATCCATTTACCCTTGTTTTGCTTTTGTTGATGTTCATCTTATACCCTCCTTTCAAGATACTATCCATTCCGTTCAACTGCTCTTCTAACTCCTTTGCTGTCCCTGACAGAATTAAAATGTCATCGGCGAACCTCAACATTTTTACTTCTTCTCCATGGAACGTCTAGTCCTGGCTGAGTTTTCCTGTCTGTTGTTCCTGGTGCTGCGTCTCTGCAATGGAAGGGTAATGTGTCAACTTAGTTTGAAGTTGTTCTCTGTTAGTCTTTCACAGATCACGTACTACAAATGTATAGTGAAATTGTTTGCAACATTTCCATATAATAGAGTGTTTTTACTTATGTTTAAAGTTATTTTTTTTTTCTTCAGTGAGGTGGTTACTTTTTGAAGCACGTGAAAGAGAGGCAGGATTTCATGATTTCATTAGTCTATCCAAATAATAATCTTGCTAAACTCATCACACCCGAGGACAATTAAATGTTTTCTGTCTTTTCCGATGGGTACTTAATTCCTGTTGTTGAACCCTGTATTTTTCAGTGTTTTAATAAGCAACGTTTTTCACTTGCAGATGATTGTATTCATTCCTTAGATCAAATAATCGTCAAACGCCGGCCGGGGTGGCCGAGCAGTTCTAGGCACTACAGTCTGGAACCGCGCGACCGCTACAGTCGCAGGTTCGAATCCTGCATGGGGCATAGAAGTTAAGTCCCATAGTGCTCTGAGCCAATTGTCAAATGAACCGACGTTAATGAGACAAAATTATGTCAAGGGAAGTAGCTACTCACCATATAGCGGAGACGCTGCGTCGCAGATAGGTACAACAAGAAGACTGTCACAAATAAGGCTTTCGGCCAGTAAGGTCTTCGTTATAAAAACTGACAGACGCACACACACACACACACACACACACACACACACACACACACACATGCGCGCAAACGCAGCTCACACACATATGACTGAAATCTCAGGCAGCAGGGCAATGTGGCTTCAGTTGCCTGAGACTGCAGTTGTGTGTGTGAATTGCGTCTGCGTGTGTGTGTGTGTGTGTTTGTGTGTGTGTGGGGTGTATTTTTTGACGAAGGCCTTACTGGCGGAAAGCCTTATTTGTGACAGTCTTTTTGTTGAGCCTATCTGCGAGCCAGCAACTTCGCTATAAGGTGAGTAGGGACTTTCCTTTTTCATAATGCTCAATCTTCGATTCATTCATATTCCTGTGCACTGATAAAGTGTTGTTTAGGAGTCCTTGTACCTTCGTTGTATTGTGTGCCCGTTACAACCGGTCTGTAAGTACAGCACGGACTTTCAGATGCTCCTTGCTGTCACCAGGAATACCAGTCAAAGTTGCAGCTCCTCTGATGTTCCAAATCTAGATAAATGATTTAGGAGACAATATGGGCGATCTTCTTAGATTCTTTGTTGCTGTTGTCTACCGTTTAGTAAAGTCATTAATAGATGAAATCCAATTTCTGAATGATTTGGAGACGTTATACGTACGGTGCGAGAACAAGCAATTGGCTCTGAACAAAAACAAGTGTGTGCTCATCCACGAGAGTACTAAAAGGAATCGTCAAATTTAGATTACATTACAAATTATACAAACCTAAACAGTGTAAATTTCGCTAAATATCTTTCGACTACAGCCACGAACAACTTAAACAGGAAGTAACAGGCAGAAAATATTGTACGAAATGCGTTTTCTTCGTAGAAGACAAGGGTCGTAGGAGATTTAAGAAATCTAGTAAAGAGGATGGCCACACTATGATTACATGCCCTCTTCTGGAGTAGCTTCGTGCGTTGTGGGATCGTTACCAGAAGGGCAGGTCAGTTTTATACTATCGCGAAGTAGGGGGAGAGAGTGTCACGGATATGATAAGCGAGATGGGATGGCAGCCGTCAAAGCAGAGGCGTTTCTCGTTGCGGCGAGATCTGTTCTCGACATTTCAGACACCGACTTCCCCCCTTGAATACTAAAATATTCTTTTGGCGTCCACGAGAATATGCAGAAACGATAACTGTAATAAAATAAGAGAAGTTAGCTTGCAAGGAACGTCTGAAGTGTTCGTTTCCCGCTCATAATTCGAGAACGGAATGACGGAGGAATAGGCTTCAATGTAACCTCTGCGAAGCACTTTAGTGTGATTTGCACAGCAGTGATGTAGAGGAAGATGAAAGTGAGATACGATCAGTATACACATTTTAAGAGATGCAGTCACCACAACGCTTTTGTATGTCTTTGCATACATAATAATTCACAAGGACAACAACAGTGTGGAGGCTCCAAGAGAACCGTCCACATGTCCTATTGCGTTCAGTGTGACTGATATGAGTCTTTAGATTTCAGTTCCTTACAGGAAACTATTAGGTTAATAGATTGAGCCACGTATGCTCACGACATAACTCGTCCGTGAAGTGAGTTATCTACACCTTCTTCAAATCGGTTTATGAACATTTTACAAGTGAAGACGATCATAAAATTCAATAAAATTTTCATTTTTCAATGAACCATGGACCTCGCCGTTGGTGGGGAGGCTTGCGTGCCTCAGCGATACAGATGGCCGTACCGTAGGTGCAACCACAACGGAGGGGTATCTGTTGAGAGGCCAGACAAACGTGTGGTTCCTGAAGAGGGGCAGCAGCCTTTTCAGTAGTTGCAGGGGCAACAGTCTGGATGATTGACTGATCTGGCCTTGCAACATTAACCAAAACGGCCTTGCTGTGCTGGTACTGCGAACGGCTGAAAGCAAGGGGAAACTACAGCCGTAATTTATCCCGAGGACATGCAGCTTTACTGTATGATTAAATGATGATGGCGTCCTCCTGGGTAAAATATTCCGGAGGTAAAATAGTTCCTCATTCGGATCTCCAGGCGGGGACTACTCAGGAGGATGTCGTTATCAGGAGAAAGAAAACTGGCGTTCTACGGATCGGAGCGTGGAATATCATATCCCTTAATCGGGCACGTAGGTTAGAAAATTTAAAAAGGGAAATGGATAGGTTAAAGTTAGATATAGTGGGAATTAGTGAAGTTCGGTGGCAGGAGGAACAAGACTTCTGGTCAGGTGACTACAGGGCTATAAACACAAAATCAAATAGGTGTAATCCAGGAGTAGGTTTAATAATGAATAGGAAAATAGGAATGCGGGTAAGCTACTACAAACAGCATAGTGAACGCATTATTGTGGCCAAGATAGATACGAAGCCCACTCCTACTACAGTAGTACAAGTTCATATGCCAACTAGCTCTGCAGATGATGAAGAAATTGAAGAAATGTACGATGAAATAAAAGAAATTATTCAGATAGTGAAGGGAGACGAAAATTAAATAGTAATGGGTGACTGGAATTCGAGTGTAGGAAAAGGGAGAGAAGGAAACATAGTAGGTGAATATGGATTGGGGCTAAGAAATGAAAGAGGAAGCCGCCTAGTAGAATTTTGCAAAAAGCACAACTTAATCATAGCTAACACTTGGTTTAAGAATCATGAAAGAAGGTTGTATACGTGGAAGAACCCTGGAGATACTAAAAGGTATCAGATAGATTATATAATGGTAAGACAGAGATTTAGGAACCAGGTTTTAAGTTGTAAGACATTTCCAGGGGCAGATGTGGACTCTGACCACAATCTATTGGTTATGACCTGTAGATTAAAACTGAAGAAACTGCAAAAATGTGGGAAATTAAGGAGATGGGACGGATAAACTGAAAGAACCAGAGGTTGTACAGAGTTTCAGAGAGAGCATAAGGGAACAATTGACAGGAATAGGGGAAAGAAATACAGTAGAAGAAGAATGGGTAGCTCTGAGGGATGTAGTAGTGAAGGCAGCAGAGGATAAAGTAGGTACAAAGACGAGGGCTGCTAGAAATCCTTGGGTAACAGAAGAAATATTGAATTTAATTGATGAAAGGAGAAAATATAAAAATGCAGTAAATGAAGCACGCAAAAAGGAATACAAACGTCTCAAAAATAAGATCGACAGGAAGTGCAAAATGGCTAAACAGGGATGGCTAGATGACAAATGTAAGGATGTAGAAGCTTATCTCACTAGGGGTAAGATAGATACTGCCTACAGGAAAATTAAAGAGACCTTTGGAGAGAAGAGAACCACGTGTATGAATATCAAGAGCTCAAATGGCAGCCCAGTTGTAAGCAAAGAAGGGAAGGCAGAAAGGTGGAAGGAGTATATAGAACGTTTATACAAGGGCGATGTACTTGAGGACAATATTATGGAAATAGAAGAGGATGTAGATGAAAACGAAATGGGAGATACGATACTGCGTGAAGAGTTTGACAGAGCACTGAAAGACCTGAGTCGAAACAAGGCCCCCGGAGTAGACAACATTCCATTAGAACTACTGACGGCCTTGGGAGAGCCAGTCACGACAAAACTCTACCAGCTGGTGAGCAAGATGTATGAGACAGGCGAAATACCCTCAGACTTCAAGAAGAATATAATAATTCCAATCCCAAAGAAAGCAGGTGCTGACAGATGTGAAAATTACCGAACTATCAGTTTAATAAGCCACGGCTGCAAAATACTAACGCGAATTCTTTACAGACGAATGGAAAAACTGGTAGATGCAGACCTCGGGGAGGATCAGTTTGGATTCCGTCGAAATGTTGGAACACGTGAGGCAATACTGACCTTACGACTTATCTTAGAAGAAAGATTAAGAAAAGGCAAACCTACGTTTCTAGCATTTGTAGACTTAAAGAAAGCTTTTGACAATGTTGACTGGAATACTCTTTTTCAAATTCTAAAGGTGGAAGGGGTAAAATACAGGGAGCGAAAGGCTATTTATAATTTGTACAGAAACCAGATGGCAGTAATAAGAGTCGAGGGGCATGAAAGGGAAGCAGTGGTTGGGAAAGGAGTGAGACAGGGTTGTAGCCTCTCCCCGATGTTATTCAATCTGTATATTGAGCAAGCAGTAAAGGAAACAAAAGAAAAATTTGGAGTAGGTATTAAAATTCATGGAGACGAAGTAAAAACTTTGAGGTTCTCCGATGACATTGTAATTCTGTCAGAGACGGCAATGGACAGTGTCTTGAAAGGAGGATATAAGATGAACATTAACAAAAGCAAAACGAGGATAATGGAATGTAGTCAAATTAAATCGGGTGATGCTGAGGGAATTAGATTAGGAAATGAGACACTTAAAGTAGTAAAGGAGTTTTGCTATTTAGGAAGAAAATAACTGATGATGGTCGAAGTAGAGAGGATATAAAATGTAGACTGGCAATGGCAAGGAAAGCGTTTCTGAAGAAGAGAAATTTGTTAACATCGAATATAGATTTATGTGTCAGGAAGTCGTTTCTGAAAGTATTTGTTTGGAGTGTAGCCATGTATGGAAGTGAAACATGGACGATAACTAGTTTGGACAAGAAGAGAATAGAAGCTTTCGAAATGTGGTGCTACAGAAGAATACTGAAAATAAGGTGGATAGATCACGTAACTAATGAGGAGGTATTGAATAGGATTGGGGAGAAGAGAAGTTTGTGGCACAACTTGACTAGAAGAAGGGATCGGTTGGTAGGACATGTTTTGAGGAATCAAGGGATCACAAATTTAGCATTGGAGGGCAGTGTGGAGGGTAAAAATCGTAGAGGGAGACCGAGAGATGAGTACACTAGGCAGATTCAGAAGGATGTAGGTTGCAGTAGGTACTGGGAGATGAAGCAGCTTGCACAGGACAGAGTAGCATGGAGAGCTGCATCAAACCAGTCCCAGGACTGAAGACAACAACAACAGACAACCACAACAATACAGATATTCAATATTTATTTCTTTATTTCATGGAATACAGATTGATTTACAAATCATTTCTTGCACCTAAATTTTATGTAGGAAAGAGATTTTTCCAGGACATGTTTCTAAAGACGTATTTATATACAGCCAGCCTATGAGCAGAGAGGGAAGCAGGCTTACGAAGTCTGTTGTAAAAATTGTACAAAAAGTGCCCAAAGCTATGTGGCGGTAAGATGGTAGACCAGAGAACACCAGAGGTGCAACCAGCAACATTGGAGGTGGGTTCTTTTCACCAGTGAGCGAAGGCTTTCCTCACGCCTGACGGTCATTGTAGAAAAGTGTTGTGGCAGCTTCGTAGCAGTGCACTTTTGTGAAGTGCAGTTCCTCTAGCTCAATACCAGTGTGGATCATTCATGTGTTAAATCGGTGCCGGGAACTGAGCCGTGGCGCCGGCGACCTTGCTTCAGCTTTATATGGCTTGATATCTCGCGTTAAATCGGAGATCGGGTATTAGATTAAAGCTGGCGCGGGTAGTCTTAAAAAGACACACACTGTGGCGCTGGAGAGCAGACATACAGACTTACATTCAAAGGAAGAAGACTGACAAAGAGTGAGAGACAGAGAGAGAGAGACAGGGACAGAGGGAGGGAGAGAGAGACAGACAGACAGACACACAGAGGTATCGCAGAGTGAGTGCTTCCTCGCGTAGATGAGAGGCGTAACCATAGTGCAGGTAGCCGTACCCAGAGCCGCTAAGTGTGTTTTCCTGAGTAGACGGTCGGTTGTATGCACCGAATGGGTCATACGAAGCTCAATGGAGTACGTAGTGTCGCAGTATCTGCAAGCGGCTTGTGTTAACTTGGCTCAGTTCCACGAGAGGATCGCTCTTTCATCAAAGTAGTTGGTATCAATTTCCTGTTGAAGGTTCTGTCCCGGTGATAGATTATGGAACGAGTTGTTGGTCCCAATGTGTGCAGCAGTGCGCTCATATTTACATTGGTCTTATAGTATGGCTAATGTGCATGAGAAAGGTATCCCAGCACTAATGACGAAGAATGCAATGAAATTTTCACATTGGTAGGCACTTGAGATGATGATGGGGTCCCATACTCCGAGGAGTGTAGGTGACGATGCGGGAGAACCGCACCGCTGTCCTACGCAAGGTCAAATGGAGGAAGTTTGCTATTGCCTCCCGTAAGCACTTATCCTGATGCAAAACTTCTTACTAACCTGTGTGAAATTAGCTATACTGCTTACCAGACACAGATTTACGAGTAGATCCACTGAGCGTGTAGTAACACAACAGAAAGATCTGCTTAAATTTAAAGAGTGTTGTGCACCAAGAAATTAGGAGGCAGTATATTGTTTTATAAGTGTGTCAGATGAGTTTGCCTAGCTCCTTTTCTTGTTAAATAATTTAATGCTTTCAACTGCATTAAGTAATTAAGGTGACGTGTACGATATTGGCCGCTATCCGGTCGGCCGCACTATCAAATACACGCACCGCGAGTTACGGTGCTGCGTCTTCTACAGCCGCCACTTCGGCACGAGAGCGCTACCACAAACAATTAACGCCGCTACCAATGAGATGCAAGCATCCCCTCTCCGGAATTCCAGCGGCGGGTGAACTCAAGTTGGAACACTCATACATTGGCCCCATTTTGTGCGTTTGCCAGTTGTATAAGACTGACAATCTCTCATAGTGGCCAGGGCTCGACATCTTCTGATGACACATTGTACTGAAGAGTGACACATTTACAAATCTTTTGTATGCAAATATGTTTCAACATTCAAAACTACTGTTAGTAACTGACACTGCTACTGCAACGACAACGTTATGCATTATAATTACTGTTAGATATTAGATGTAGAATAAAAATCTGAATTTTTTGTTCATGAACAGCATCTGCTCCTCACTCCCGTATCCACTTAAAAACCACACACATGGTCCAAGGAGGTCATAACACTGTGGTTGGTTTCAGTATTAAATTTGTCTGTTGGTTTGGTGATTAACTTGTCCAGCTTCTTCTCTAGTTAAGTAATATTTTGGGACAATTAAAGGCCTTGTCTTTAAATCAGTAAACAACGCCAAGCTCTGACGTTATTAAGATCCAAGTTATTTCATTCCCGTTGCTTGGTAGTATAAGTGCTTAACAGTTCTTGGGTTGAAGGAGCTATCATTACTGTGTGTGGAAACTGTATTGACCTAAGATCCAATTAACAACCATAGAGGTGGCATTTATGGATTGTACAAGGCATCCACCCAATGTAAAATTACTCCGCTGTTTAAACGGAGCTCTTTTTGAAACGAGGCGCAAAATGTTCACTTGTTGTAAAAGTACCATTGCATTGCTTACCTTTCAAACGGTAAATGTGAATATTTATTTTCTGAAAATTTATTGTAAAGTTTACCTAGACAAATTTTAAAACTGATGAAGGCTTTGGAAATCTAAAAGCCGATGTTTAATCTATTAGAAAATTATTTAATTTTTTATTTATTTTTTGTTTTCTGTGATTTTATTTTATTTTGATGTCCTGTTTAAACATAAACTTAAACTGTCAAGGTTTTGCAAGTCAGAGAAAGCTTTACGTAGAATCCAGTAGATGTCAGTAATTGTGATTTGAAACTAAGAGCCTTTGGCTATTTAGTAAAATAAATAAGATTTTTAAACACTGCTTAACATTTCTTGTCCACCAATCCTAATCAACAATCTTGGAAATACCCGTATGGTCCAAAATTGGGATCCACTTGATGTTCGCATTGTGTCGTCGATGGGAACCGCTCTTACACCCTAGATCACAGCAGGAACGCCGTCAGTGAATTGAACTGAATTGTGCGTGATCTTAATCTTCCGGACACTAAGCAAGGAGAGTGCAAGCATGTTGCACTGCATGGAGTGGAGCAAAACCTTACTGAATCCTAAATGGTACCTAGTTGCATATGTAAGTTTCAAGGATGAGTATCCAGGACCACACCCGTACCGAGGGTATGGCGGAATAGAGCACTACCAAGGCCACAGCAACAAATGGGGTGTAAAAGCTCACTGAAAAAGAAAACGATAAATAAATAAAGTTTATTAATTAATCGGAAAATGTCAAAGATTTCTCGTACACGAGATTCGTATCACCTGCGTTCGATAAAAACGTTTCCCCTTGATCTGCAACTACAAACGAGCACTGTTGAACAGTGTCCTTTTGTTCAAGTGGAATCATAAAGAAACGACTACAAAACATTGTTTAAGTGGCAACAGTGCGCTCAGCCCACACAACCGCAGCCTACACAGCTCGCTGATGTACAACAATGGAGTCCTCTCTGTGACTTCCGTGCGCTATTGTTGGAGTCTGCGAGCGGCTCCTGTTACATCTTTATCACGATAAAACAGACGTGATAAAATGGCGACTTTGACGGAAGACGGATCCGCCTTCTTCATTTTAGCACTTCTCTTTTTTTGTGGTAGTGAGAAGTTAGGTTGTTGTTGATAGAGGGCTTTCGATATATGCCAAGAAAGGGCTGGAGCGAGACATGATGGTGAAAGAAGCAAGTAAAAAACGTCGGGAGTATAAATATTTTTGCTTGCCCCTCTAGCCAATACTTTTCCGGCTACCAAGTTTCGGTTGTCAGTAAGTGCAGCGCCTTGTGAACACACATTTTAGCCAATTAAAAAGCTACAAAAATGGTTCAAATGGCTCTGAGCACTATGGGACTTAACATCTATGGTCATCAGTCCTGTAGAACTTAGAACTACTTAAACCTAACTAACCTAAGGACAGCACACAACACCCAGCCATCAGGAGGCAGAGAAAATCCATGACTCCGCCGGGAATCGAACCCGGGAACCCGGGCGTGGGAAGCGAGAAATAGCTACAATAGATCGAGTATGAGTGAAAGCAGCCCGTGAAATTAAGTCAGCTTGTCGACTGCCTTGTTGTTGTTGTTGTCTTCAGTCCTGAGACCGGCTTGATGCAGCTCTGCATGCTACTCTATCCTGTGCAAGCTGCTTCATCTCCCTGTACCTACTGTAACCTACATCCTTCTGAATCTGCTTAGTGTACTCATCTCTCGGTCTCCCTCTACGAATTTTACCCTCCACGCTGCCCTCCAATGCTAAATTTGTGATCCCTTGATGCCTCAAAACATGTCCTACCAACCGGTCCCTTCTTCTAGTCAAGTTGTGCCACAAACTTCTCTTCTCCCCAATCCTATTCAATATCTTCTCATTAGTTACGTGATCTATCCACCTTATCTTCAGTATTCTTCTGTAGCACCACATTTCGAAAGCTTCTATTCTCTTCTTGTCCAAACTAGTTATCGTCCATGTTTCACTCCACACAAATACTTTCAGAAACGACTTCCTGATACATAAATCTATATTCGATGTTAACAAATTTCTCTTCTTCAGAAACGCTTTCCTTGCCATTGCCAGTCTACATTTTATATCCTCTCTACTTCGACTATCATCAGTTATTTTACTTCCTAAATAGCAAAACTCCTTTACTACTTGAAGTGTCTCATTTCCTAATCTAATTCCCTCAGCATCACCCGATTTAATTTGACTACATTCCATTATCCTCGTTTTGCTATTTTTGATGTTCATCTTATATCCTCCTTTCAAGACACTGTCCATTCCGTTCAACTGCTCTTCCAAGTCCTTTGCCGTCTCTGACAGTATTACAATGTCATCGGCGAACCTCAAAGTTTTTACTTCTTCTCCATGAATTTTAATACCTACTCCAATTTTTTTTCTTTTGTTTCCCTTACTGCTTGCTCAATATACAGATTGAATAACATCGGGGAGAGGCTACAACCCTGTCTCACTCCTTTCCCAACCACTGCTTCCCTTTCATGCCCCTCGACTCTTATGACTGCCATCTGGTTTCTGTACAAATTGTAAATAGGCTCTCGCTCCCTGTATTTTACCCCTGCCACCTTTAGAATTTGAAAGAGAGTATTCCAGTCGACTGCCTTAAGGCTGATAAACACCTAATTATAACCTCTTTTATTTCTAGTTAATAATTTATGCACTAATAATAATTTATAACGAACAATCAATATCTGTTCTTTATTGTAAACTGGGCAGAAGCTAATGAACAGTGGGTGCCATAGGGAATATGATATAGATTTCGCTTTACTTTCAATTCTTATGGGTTACATATGGATCGGAGCATAGAAGGTTAGATCCCTCAGTTGGGCAGGTACGTTAGAAAATTTAAAAATGGGGAATGAACTGTTTGCAATTAGATGTAGTGGAAATTAGCAAACCTCAGTGACAGAACGAACAGGACTTCTGGTTAGGTGAATTCAGGATTATCAGTACAAAGTGACATGGGGTAAAGCAGGAGTGGGTTTAATAATGAATAAGAAGATATGAATGAGAGTAATCTACTGTGAATACCATAATGAACGCATTACCAGAGCCAATACGGACACGAAGACCACACCTACCACAGTAGCACAAGTACATACAACAAACGGCTTTGCAGATGATTAACCCTTTCTGCGTCATCGATTACAAATGGCATCATTAAGTATTCCTATTTTTTTTTTAGCTTCCCAATGCTTCCTTCAATGATACCGTTTGGCATAGCTTCACGTATTTCCACGTTTGGCAAACAGATCACAGTGGCGTTTGCTTTCATGACTCGCCATTTGTATGGAGTGCAGAACAGAGAAACGTCGTGAGTTGTGCTACTGCATTTGTGAGTGAACAGTAACTGTTGTGTTTAGTTTTATTCTGTGTATACTGAAATTCTTGGTTATGGAACCAACATCAGATAGTTCTTCAAGGGCAAGGGAAAGAAATACGGTAAGTTTACAATACAGTTATGTATGCATTTTTGAGTAATTATTACGTAATTTCTAATGGTGCCATTTGGAATCATTATTTTATTTATTAACCAATAGCTTCAAAAGAACTTTTGCAATGGATATGGCTTATGTGCAACATATACAGTAAATATTAATCACAACAAGTTTCCTCAATTGTTTTCTGAACGTGACGCACAAAGGGCTAAGAGAATGCAGAAAACATATGGACTCCTGGAAAGAAATGAAAGAGAAAGCCGCCTGCACAGAGCAAAATTTAATTATGCTAACAATCATGAAAGAAAATTGTATAGTTTGAAGACACCTGGAAACATCAGAAGATTTCAGGTTCGTCATGCAAAGACACAGGTGCAAGTACGAAATTTTAAACTACAAGAAATATGCAGGGGCAGATGTGGTCTTTGGCTACAAATTACTGGCTAGCTTGAAACTGAAGAAACTGATAAAATCTGAGAATTATGGAAATGAATGCTGCAAGCCAGCTGCAATAAGGTAATTCTTTTTTAATATTTTGCACAACAGGCCAGTTTAGGCTCCTTGCCATAATCAAGTGACCTGCGAAATAACTTTAGTAAGATTATCTGTGCATAAAGGTAATAAGCCGAAACAGGACTGTAGTGCAAAATATTGAAAAACGTATTACCGTATTGTAGTTGGTTTCGATCATTTATCTTATACCGACGTGGACTAGGCTGCGGGCACAACAGAACATTAAAAAATAGGAAAAGAGTTGGAAATTAAGGAGACAGGACCTGGATAATGTGAAGGAACCAGAGGTTATTGACAGTTTCAGAGGGAAAATTAGGTGACGACTGAGTAGAAAAGGGGAGGTAATAGAATAAAAGATGAATGGATAGCTTTAAGAAATTAAATACTCAAGGCAGCAGAGTTTGAAAGAGGTAAAAAGACAAGGCTTGGTAGAAATTCTTGGATAACACATGAGCTGCTGAATTTAACTGATGATAGGAGGAAAATATAAAAATGTGGCAAATGAAGCAGGCGAAAGGGAATACAAACATCTAAAACTGAGATTTACAGGTAGCGCAAAATAACAATGCAGGAATTGCTAGAGGACAAAAGTAAGGATTTAGAAGCGTATTGCACTAGGGGAAAGGTAAACAACGCCACAGGAAAATTAAAGAGACTCTTGGTGAAAAGAGAAGCACCTGTATGAAATTCAAGAGCGCAGATAGAAAACTAGTACTAAACAAAGAAGGAAAATCTTAAAGGTGAAAGGAGTGTATAGGGGATCTTCACGAGGAAGATGAACTTTGAGGCAATATTATAGAAATGAAAGAGAATAGATGAAGATGAGATGGGAGATACAATGCTGAGAGAAGAATTTGGCAAAGCGCTGAAACAAGGCCTGTGGAATAGATGACATTTCGTCAGAACTACTGATAGCCTTGGGATAGCCAGCCATGATATAATTCTTCCACGTGGTGTGCAAGATGTAAGTGGCAGGCTAAATACCATCAGACTTCAAGAAGAATATAATAATTCCAATTCGAAACAAAGCAGTTACTGATAAGTGTGAAAATTAGCCAACTATCAGTTTAATAGGTCATTTCTGCAAAATACTGACACTAATTGTTTAGAGAAGAATGGAAAAACCGGTAGAAGCCAGGTTCAGTTTGGACTACGTAGAAAAATGAGAATAGGCGAGACACTCTACGATTTAGAATCTTAGAAAATAGGTTATGGAAAGGCAAACAAATGTTGATAGCGTTTGTGGACTCAGAGAAAGTTTTTGACAATACTGACTAGAATATTAACTTTGAAATCCAAAGGCAGCAGAGGTAAAATACGGGGAGCGAAAGGATGTACTCAGCTTGCATAGAAACCACGCGGCAGTTATTTCTATGGGCACGAAAGTGAAGCAGTGGTTGAGAAGGGAGTGAGACACGATTGCAGCCTCTTCTCGACACACACAAAAATGGGAAATGGGATTAAAGCTAAAGGTCAAGAAAACTCGGCGACCGGCTTCCGCTCCGACGCTGTATCTTGTAAAAACTGATAGCATTGCTGGAAGTGAAGAAGACACATGAAATCTCAGAAGGCAACCGATACAACACCTATATCTACACTGATGAGCCCAAAGATGATTACCACCTGCTTCACAGCTTGTTTGTCCGTATCTGGAACTAAATACATCACAGATTTTGCGTATCAGGGATCCGACACTTTATTGGTAGGTTTGTGGAGGTATGTGGGATTAGAGGCTCCGAGACACAGGCTGTTTTATACTGCTGAAAGATGACATCGACGCCGGCGAAGAAATCAAGCATGAAGGGATGCAGGTGATTCGCTGCTGTCGGTATCTCTTTGATTACTACCACAGGTCCCTTAAAAGGGCAGGAGAATATCTCCTATAGCGTAATACTGCTCCCACGAGCCTGCATTCGTGACGCGCTGCATGTTTCGAGCTGTCGTTCATTTCGATGACGGCGTCTGTGGAGACGACCAACGACCTAATGTAGTAAAACTGTGATTCACTCGAATAGCCGACACGTTTCCATTGCTCGGTCGAATACCGATGGTCCCGTTTCCACTGCATTAGTTGTTGGGTCAGCATTAGAACACGTAGATCTGCACGGCTAGGGAGCTCCATATTCAACAAGGTATGATGAACGGTGTGCTCGGAAACACTTGTGCGTGCACGAGCATTGAGTTCTTTCAACAGAGATGACACAGATCACAATCTATCCTACTTTACAGAGCAGATAAGCCCCAAACTCCACTATCTGTGAAGATTCGTGGACGTCCAACCACTTAGCGCCTAGTGACAGTTTCACTGTCGTGGTATCTCTTTCCGCAAAAGCTCACGACTGTAGCACGTGAACATTCGAGTAGCTTCGCCGTTTTTGAGATACTTTCCTTTGCCAAAGTCGCTTATCTCACTGGATTTCCCCATTTTCACCTCATATCTTCGCTAGGGTGATACCTCGTGCGCGTCTGCTCCTCTTGGATACTTTTGTTACAACGCCGTGTACCCACAATGCCACCATGTGATATCCAACGTCACGGTGGGCGGTGGTCATAATGTTTTGGCTCATCACTGTACATCTACGTACGTACACCGCTTGGCGCAGGCTACCACGTCATTTCCTTTTCTGTTACACTCGCAAACAGAGCGGGGGAAATCCACTATCTACAACCGTCCGTAAGAGCACTAATTTCTCTCATCTTATCTTCGTGTTCCTTGCGTGAAATGTACGCTGCCGCCGAAGAATCGACCTGCAGTTGGCTTCAAATACCGTTGGCTTGTCTAAATTTCCGCGACAGTTCCTCGCGTAAAACGGGTCGTCTTCGTTCCAGAGATTTCCATTTCAACTCACGAAGCATTCTGTGCGGTTAGAACGCAGCACGACTCTGAATTGCTTTCATGTCTTCCTTTAACTGGGCAAGGTGAGAATGCCAAACACTCGAGCATTACTCAACAATGTTTCGCACTGGTGTTCAATACACCTTGTCCATTACAGACGAGCTACGCTTTCCCAAAATTCTCCCATAAAACCAAGTCAAGCATTCGCCTTAGTGACTACCAGCCATAAGTGCTCATTCCATTTAGTATTTGGTATTGGGTGGAAAGGTTATGCGTAGGTGATTAGTCGATGCGACTGTGTCAAGCAGCACATTACTGATTCTGATGCCGATAACATAGCTCCATATTTAGCAATTACTGTATACACAACCACTCGCTCACAGAAAGATCCGTACCTAATGACTGGAAAATTGCTCAAGTCACACCAATACCCAAACAGGGAAGTAGAAGTAATCCGCTGAATTACAGGCCTATATCACTAACGTCGATTTGCAGTAGGGTTTTAGAACATATACTGTATTCGAACATTATGAAGCACGTCGAAGAAAATGATTTTTTGACATATAGTCAGCACGGATCCAGAAAATATCGTTCTTGTGAAACACAACTAGCTCTTTATAGGCATGAAGTAATAAGCACTATCGACAGGGGATCTCAAATCGATTCCATATTTTTAGATTTCCAGAAGGCTTTCGACACCGTTCCTGACAAGCGTCTTCTAATCAAACTGCGTGCCTACGGAGTATCGCCTCAGTTGTGCGACTGGATTCGTGATTTCGTATCAGAAAGTTCACAGTTCGTAGTAATAGGCGGAAAGTCATCGAATGAAACAGAAGTAATATCCGGCGTTCCCAAAGGAAGTATTATAGGCCCTCTATTGTTCCTGATGTATACTAACGAGATAGGAGACAATCTGAGTAGCCGTCTTAGATTGTTTGCACATGAAACTGTTATTTACCGTCTTGTAAAGTCATCAGCTGATCAAAACAACTTGCAAAATGATTTAGATAAGATATCTATATGCAGCGAAAAGTGGCAGTTCACCCTGAATAAAGAAAAGTCTTAGGTAAGGCACACACATCTGAGGGCTGTAAATTCTACTAAATACTCAGGGATTACAATTACAAATAACATAAACTGGAACGGTCACATGGATTATATTGTGGGTAGGGCGAACCAGAGACTGCGATTCATTGGCAGAACACTTAGAAGGTGCAACAAGTCTACCAAAGAGACTGCTTACACTACGCTTGTCCGGCCTATTCTGGAGTACTGCTGTATGGTCTGGGTTCCGCATCAGGTGGGACTGACGGATGACATCAAAAAAGTACAAAGAGGGGCAACTCGTTTTGTATTATCGCGAAATAGGGGAGATAGTGTCACAGACATGATAGGTGAATTGGAGTGGCAATCATTAAAACAAAGGCGTTTTACGTTGCGACGGGTTCTTCTCATGAAATTTCAATCACCAGATTTCTCCTCCGATTGTGAAAACATTCTGCTGGCACCCACCTACATACGGAGAAATCATCCTTACGATGAAATAAGAGAAATCAGGGCTCGCACACAAAAATTTAAGCGTTTTTCCCGCATGCCGCTCTAGAGCGGGACGGTGAAACGTCCCTTTAAAAAAAATTAATGAATTACTGTGCTGATAAATCTCTTATATTATTTGATTTTCAAACAGCTGAGCAAAACTGAACGTACTCACTACATTTCGCTGTTTACCTATTCTGATCAATACTAAACTGACACACAATAATTTTAACGCAACGCAATCTGACTTTCAGTAATCCCTAGAAAAGAATGGCCCTGACTAACAGTAACCTATACCTTTCATGAATCACTTGGCTCATAAAAATCTTCGAACTACTGCAATACGGCGAGCGCCACTACTGGCAGCTAAATAAAAGATTCAAACTACTGGAAGCACTAACTACTGATAGGCATAGTTAGCAAATGAAAGATTTTGATAGAGATCAAACAATGTATTTACCTTAATAGTGTTCAAAATTCGTAATATATATAGCAGTTCATGACATCCATTCTTACAGATGTACTGTTTCTGATGGACACACGTCCACATCATCCGCTCTCAAAAATCCGCCTTTTCACTTTCCCACATCCACCACTGCTGACGGCTCACCTCCAACTGCGCAACGCTACGCGCTGTGAACAGCCAACAGTCCAACACACAATAGCGAATATTACAACAATGCCACCCAGCCACAGACTGCACACAGCACAGCCAGGGATTTTCACACAGAGCGCCACGTGGCGTTACCAACATAAAGACCTAAACAGCCTACTTACAACGGTAGAGAGACAACATGAAGGTGGTTCATTGAACCCTCTGCCAGGCACTTTATTGTGAATATCAAAGTAATCACATAGATGTAGAAGTAGATGTAGATCCTGTATTCGAAAGTCAGAGGTATGGCTTTCTTAGCTCACCGGCATTAACTAACATTTTTCTATGTGTAGAACAAGCTGCCATTCATCATACCACCTACAAATTCTGTCTAAGTTATCCTGTGTCTCCCTACAGTCACTCAACGATATCTTCCAGTACACCACAGTGTCACCAGCAAACGACCATAGATTGCTGCTCGCTCTGCCAGGCTGATCATTTACCTATACAGAGAATAAGAGTGTTCCTACCACACTTCTCTGACCACTCCTAACGATACCCTTGTTTCTGATTAACAATCGCCGGTGAAGACAACGTATTGGGTTCTGTTACTTAAAGAAGTCTTTGAGCCACTCACACATGTAGAAACGTAATACGATGCTCCGACCATCGTGAACAGCCTGAAGTGGGGCATGGTGTCAAACGCTTTCCGGAAATCTTGAAATGTGGAATCTGCCTGTTGCTCCCCATCCAAGGTTTGTAGCATGTGGTTTGAGAAAAGGGCTAGCTGAGTTTCGCACAAGACGTCACAAGAAATGTGACCTAAAGAATATCCTGGAAAAACAGCAGGCATCCTTAGTTTCCACCAGATAAGGGAAGAGGTTCAAATCCCTGACGAAGACACAGAGAGACAGAAAGAGACAAAAAGGAAGAAAGGGATGTGTGCCTTTGAACAGACTGTGTTTTGTTTGGTTATGTTTTCGTTTGTATGTCACACTACAGATAATCTTTAAATTTCATAAGGCAGTAGACACTAGAGCTTGTTGGCATAGGACGTAAGCATATTTCTTCCGCCGCTATAACCACTGAGTGCCAGTATCGCACAGTGAACCTTACGACGCTGCAATTCTATTATAGATTCAGTGTGTGTAGTGTCCCTTTTGCAATATTCGCCATTATCGAAGTAAAACATAAATAAAAATGACTGTATGTGACTCAAAATGAATTGCAATCGACTTATCTGCGAAAGATAATAACACTAACTGTAAAAATATACAATACGGATCGATAGATGCAGAAAAGACATCATTTTTATTGTATGAGATTATAATGTGGAAGTAATTAAAAGAAGTATTATCATCTTTGTAAGAGTGTAAATAACAATGCAATGTTCATTCTTCTGTCTAGTCTGTTTTGTTCTGTTCGTTCTGGTGTCAGCTGGAATAAGGTATGCAAGCTATTGTGCTGCGCTTCCGGAGCGGAAGAAATTATGTTAAAATATTCAGTGAGATTTATTGAAGGAATCCAGTGAAATAATTTTATTAAAACTTGTCTATTTTCTGTGACAGTAACATGGAGCTGAGTAATACCACGCTATTTCATTTACAGTAATTTGTAGGGAGCCTGGCGCTCGATAAAACCTGATATAATACGTAATTGGCAACCTACGAAATTCATTATTTTGCTTATTATATCTCTTTTGTATTTTTTTAGAGTGTTTCCTTTAAATAAATAGTTTCTTTTAAATAAATTGTTAAATTTAAATAAATAGTTTCCTTTAAATAAATAGTTAAATAAATAGTTTAAATAAATAAATAGTGTTTCCTTTAAATAAATAGTAAATATTTTTTTCTTTCATGAATTTCTTTACACTGCATAGGTCTTCAATGTGTCGGTCAAAGATGTGAATAACAGGTGTACTGACATCCGAAATTATTTCATGAACCGCTTTTTCTGGATCAGAGAGGAAGCTATGAAACAAGATTTGGATGGTCAAGCATTCCTATCTCAGTTTGGTATAACCGCAATAAAACTGTGTACAAATAAAGATCATCATTATAAGGGGGGATCGACCTACTTTATAGGCAGATGTGAAGCTACGGTTGTTGATATCCTTCTTTCTTTTTATATGTTTATGTAATTTATCTTTCTACTAAACCAAATCACTGTCTGAGCTTTTTGCAAGCCCTTGGAGCTTAACTTTCTTTTCTATTTCTAAAGGAGACAGTTGCTGATAGATTGAATTAACCAGCTTGAGGGCAAATTTGCGTCGTCGTTACTTTCCAATAAAGGCGCTTTTATGTAAGTTAAGAATGAATAAAATGTCAACGCTTTCCGATTTACGGTGATGGCTCGCCGGACGTGTTTCCGTACCGTTTTTACACGGCCCTCAAACGGGTTTACGGGTGCTAGCAAGTGCGCCAGGCCGCGCTTTGTTCTGACCCTTTACTGGCAGTTAACTCCCAGGGCCGGCCCTGCAGCTTTGATGTGGCGCATTAAACTCGATCACCAAATGTTCTGTGAAGAAGCCCCTTACGATTCTGCGCGGCCATATTCCGATCTGTGTTCACTTTAACTGCTATGGCGAATTGAAGGGGATAGCTCTGCTATGCAGATGTTTACGTGCCTCACATTGGCTGCAAATTGCGTATCGACACAACATTCTCTCTTTTCAGTTAGCAAAGGTCTTTTTCCAGTCAGCTCCATTCCGTTAATAGTCTCTTTCGTAAAGAAAAGTACAGAGCATTATCCCGTGCCTCTGAGATACACTGGCGACAAAGACTTTGATAAACTGCAATTTTAGTAAACTGAAGCCTATAATACCTTATAAACAGATCGAGCTGGTACAATATGTGTGCTCTTAGTTCTAACACGAAAAGTAGCTATGTATCAGGATGTGATTGGTGTATTTCATTATTAAAAGTGAGTTGGACACCAAACCTCCAACAGTGCCTATACTGACAACAGTATCTATGTATTAAAATCAACTACAAGAGCATATCTCAACAAAAATTTGGACTGTCACAGAGTTTACCACAATGGTTTTTTATAATACACCCACCGTGTTTTGCACAGTAATTTATTAACAAAATAAAAACAATAACTTTTGAAAACAGAGCGAGTTTGGTTAGTTACAAAAAGTCATTACAAAACAAAGCAGGCTGTCTTCTAAGTGTTCATCCTGAGAACAAAAACAGTGAAAATATTTATTTCACGATAATGATTATCGGTCATCTGTAGTGGGTATGTCCTCCCCGCACATGGATGAATTCTTCCCCTCTGTGAGGAAATCTTGGATGAAATCATCAAGTTTATCTTGGGGTATGAGCTTCAATGCGGTCCTGAAGATTTCCGTGGGGATTTGTACGCTGTACAATGGCCACCTTCAATAGGGCTCATACATGCTTAGTTGCATTCACTTCTGGGGACTGTGCTGGCCAATGCATTTGGTTGATGTTGCATCTGTGAAGATACCGAGACACTGCTAGATTTGTATAAATGCCAGATATTATCAAATAAACAACGCTAGTGGTTTTCACACACACACACTGGTAATATATAAATTCTTACAATTCATTCTCGATCATAATTCTCACTTTCATTAACAGTCAATAAATTAGCGTGAAACACACAGAAATGTACGCCAGGAAATACAAATACTTCCAAAAAAGAACATTATTTATAAAGTTAATACCTAAGTCTTCTGTAAATAGTTTATAAAGTATAGTTATTTTTCTTAACACTTAGTCCGCAGCTCGTGGTCGTGCGGTAGCGTTCTCGCTTCCCACGCCCAGGTTCCCGGGTTCGATTCCCGACGGGGTCAGGGATTTTCTCTGCCACGTGATGACTTGTTGTTGTGTGCTGTTCTTAGGTTAGTTAGGTTTAAGTAGTTCTAAGTTCTAGGGGGCTGATGGCCATAGATGTTAAGTCCCATAGTGCTCAGAGCCCTTCGAGCCCTTAACACTTACTTTCGCCCGCAAGAAATTTAAGCTACATTTGTGTTAAAATTGGAAACTCGTCTCACTTGACATATGCTTACGGTATGAGTGTTTTAGGAATTTGTGTTGACCCTAGATACTGCAACGTAGGAAGGTACGAGCTCATCATGCAGAGTTCAGAAGAGTGGAACAGTATGGACAGTGATTTAATCACACAATGATCTCAATGTCAGTTTCACTACACTCCCTGTAAAGGAAACGTTATTGCCAAGAGATACTAGTGTACAAGTGCATGGCATAATCATATTTAGCAAAAAAATTAAATATTAGATTTTCGTTATTAACGTTTAATTTTACTCAGCCATCATAATTATCATACATACAGGGTGGTAAAATATTCATATTGGGTGTTCATGACTGTGAAGCGAAATTCCTAACTGTTCTAAGCTTTTTTAATAGTAAGATGGTTGATGACCTTGTCTGGTGGTCGATAAAATACAAACAAATTAAATACAATTGGGTCCAAAGGAAATAATTAAGCTAAAAATGCACAATGAAAATTACCAAAATTGAATGAGGTCTTTATAGGGCACTTAAATATCACTGTAAATGTAACTTCACAATTAAAGCAGTTCAGTAACACATAAATTAGAACAAAATTCTTCGAAATATCCGATGGCATCATATAGGAAAACTACCAAAAAACGGCAGCCTCCATCTGGGTGACTCTTCGTTACATGTCATTGTAGCTATGTATGTGCTACTGGCACCTATCCTTCCAGTAGTCACTTCTTTTCACGTAAGAGTGAATGACAAAATCATCAACAGTGAGGGAGCACTAATTTATTACTAAGGATGTTTGATTTTAACTTGCAGTCACTTGGAACAAAGATGGAAAGAGTTCGTAACAGTCGCTGATTTTAGAATTACCTGGCCATTATTCTGTCTCGATAGCTTCTGATATCACTTTAGAGATACCTATTTTCTATCTTTACTGTTGTTATCACGGCGATTATTAAGCCTGGTTTGATACAGCTCTCCACCTTAGTCTTGTGCAGGTATTTTAGATCTGCATAATTAATACACGCTACGCCCATATCGACCTCCATGCTGTATAGAAACCCTCTTATCTCACGACAATTTCTATCCCAGACACCTCCGTTTGTTGTCAAATTAACTACTCCATGATGTACTATGACTCACGCTATGTTCCGCCTTCTTTTGTACCACCACACGTCACCACTGTTTATCGTTCATATTCCGCCGCCATTCAAGGTTTCACTCAGTAACATACATTCAGGGTGAGGCACGTCCGACGTAACACAACTTTTATTTCGTAATCGGTTACACGTACCGTCGCCCAGTTGTCGGAAAATGTTAGAACGTCGAGGGACATGTACATTTTTGGTGGGCTTGTGTTTTCAACATTGGTATCAACGGAGATATTAAGACGTTTTTTAATGGAACCGTGTGCTTCTTATAACTGCATCCGATAGCTCTTAAGATGACAATTTCAGTGGTATAGCGTTTGTTAATGTTGACGTTGAAACCTGTCGTAAAATATTTCGAGAAATGTCCTAGAATGTTAGATCACTGTGGTCGGAATCGGCAAAAGCGGTGCCAACACCGGCCTGTAAAGCTCTCCTGCTTCGCGTGTCCGAATGTCAACACATTTGCCTGTTAACCTGTATGCATTGCGGGCCGCTCATATCTGCGCCAACATTCATCTTGTGCAGACATGTACACCAATGAGGAGAAGTTGGATATACTGCTTTCAGGAGTACGTAGTGAATGAACGCAAAGTGCAGCAAAAACTGTACGGCTGTACAAGGCTATCTATCAGGACCTTCAATGTTCGACACGACAGGCAGTTGCACGAATTATTAAGACGCTAGTGCTGACAGAGTGCTTGAGCGTCAAAAGTTGGACAAGAAAGAATACTACAACCGACAGAGAACTCGGAGAAGCTGTTCAGGAATGTGGAATCAGCCAGACGACTATCTTTCGCATCCTGCATAGACAGAATGTCCATCCCTATCATGTGTCGCTATATCAGGTACACGGCGACTGTGATTTTGAACGTCGTACAGAATTTTGCGGTTTCCCCTTCACCAACTGAGAGAAGAGCTTTACCAAAAAGCAGCGTTTAGTAACCACGCTAATGTAAATTTGGATAACATGCACTACTATGTAGTCGAAAATCCACACTATGTTCGTCTGGTGCATCACCAATGGCCGGGGAGCGAAACATATGGTCCGGCATCATAGAAAATTACATTGTGGGACTTAACTGCATCTCAGGCGTTCTAGATGAACATTTCTATTTGTACATGAGGATTGCACTTAGCTGATAACACTGTCGTTACGCGACTACGTTCAGCATGAAACGATATTTCGTTAAGAAGAATATTTATTTTGCGGTGTTCGGGAACTCACCAAAATATTTAGTTCAACGAATATATCCCAAATGATATGACTTAGACAACGATGGTGATGGTGATGGTGATGGTGATGATGATGATGATGATGATGATGATGATGATTGTTTTTTGGGGCGCTCAGCTGCGCGGTTATCAGCGCCCGTAGAAATTCCTAACCTTTGCTTAGTCCAATCTTGCCACTTTCGTGAATGCTGATGAAATGATGAGGACAACACAACACATTTAATTTGACAACAAATGCAGGTGTCTAGGATAGAAAGTGTCGTAATATAAGTAGGTCTGTATACAGTACGGAGGTTTGTATGGATGTAGCGTGAATTAGTTATGCAGATACGGAAATGCGTGCACAAGACTGACTAACGTGGAGAGCTGTATCAAACTAGGCTCAAGAATCGCCGTGACAGCAACAGTAAAAATAAGTATCTCTAAAGGGATATGTTCTAAATGTACAATTGTAAAATTGTTCACGCCCCGTGTTGCATCGCAAATATTGAATGAGAACTTTCCTGTACGCTGGGTAGAAGGAATTCTGTTGTCAAATGTCCTGCGAGATCCCCTGATTTGACTCTTCATGATTTATTTCTTTGGGAGGCACTCAAAGATGCAGTCTATGACGAAGCATCAACTACGCCAGGCGATGTGTTTCGTCGAATCGTCAGTGCATTCTCTACCATATCATACACTGTAATTATATCGTTTCATCGTCCTTTCCAACGGCAATTGCAAATGTGCCTTTGAGTCCATGATCAACAATTTGAAAACATCCTCAAGTAAAGGGTAAAGTTATTTTTTTGTAAGACAAAATTTATGTTATGTGATTTGGATGTTTACCAAATCATTATTAGCAAATTGTTTATTTCATTTACGTGTGTACGAAATTGCACTTCAATGTCAAATATGTCGAAAGCGTGTATTGCACGTAGCTGATAACACTGTTGTTACGCGATTATGTTCAGCATGAAACGACCATTCGTTAAGAAGAACATTTATTTTGCGGTGTACGGGCTGTCACCAAAGTATTTTTAACAAAATGTTTAGTTCAACGAATGTATCCCATTTGATGTGACTTAGAGCAGTGCAGGTCGATACAGTTGTCCCATAGCATGTATTTCAACTGTAAGAAGCACACAATCACGTACACGAAAAGATAGGTCAAATCTTCCTTTTACCGTTTAGATATTTATGTAGTCAGTTTCTGCAGCTTATAAGACCTCCTTATTTTTGAAGAATGAACACTTGATATCTCTAGTTCAGTTCACACGTCTCTCTGGGAGGACCCACAGATGTCAAATAATTTTCCTAAGCCCTTTGTGATGCGCTAGATTCTAGCCTACGTCGTATTTCAACATTCGTGGGTGAGCTTGCATCTTGGTCGTAAGTTCGTACAACGGTAATAAAGGTTTGCTCTCGCATCTTAGGCCTACCCTGTAGTATAAAATTTAGCATCCTCGTACGAGATGCCTACTTGGCGAGTACGTTATTTCTGGCCACCGTGCTCTCACATTCTAGGACATTTCTTGAATTTCTTAAGAGACTTTCAACGTTAACATTAACAAACGCTATATCACTGTAATTGTCTTGTTAAGAGCTATCGAATGCAGTTATAAAATGTGTACAGTTGCATTTAGAAAGCCTACTTGATTCCAGCCCTAAGAACATTGACCAAAGAAATATATGTGCCCCTCGACGCTCTAACATTTGGCGGAAAGAGCGTTTGAATACGTGTAATCGTTCATGAAATAAAAGGGGTGTTAGGTCTTACGTAAGTTATCATGCTTGGTAAATATCGTCTGCTACTTACAAAATCTTATCTGGTAATAACATTCCCTCAGCATTACCTGACTTATTATTTATTCTGTACCTCAACTTTTATTCCCATCTTAAAATCTTTTTCGAGATAACATGCACTCTTTTTAAGCGATCTTGAAGTTTGTTGTCCCGCCTCTGACACAATGACAATGCCACCGGCGAGCTTCAATGCATTTGTTTCTTCTCTCCGAACTTTAGTTCAATTTCCAACTTTCTGCTTGCTCTATGGAGAAATTAAATGCATTGGGAGAGCACCCTAGCACCTCTTCAGTTTCTGCGTCCTCTTCATGTCCTTTGACTCTTCGATGTTCAGTTTACTAGTTTAAATTTACTTACGCAGTATACTAAATATTTATTGACGCAATTACTATTTAGACACAGGAATTTCGTTTGTGTACAAAAGAAAATAATTATCTCTTGTTCGAATATACTGTAAGAATAAGTGTGCATTCACGACAACGGAATAAAATAATTTATTGCCTATTTGGTTGCTTTCGGAGTTTTTCGTGGACTTTAAGTGATGTGCTGCCGTTTGTTCATGTTGGATTTATTTGTGAAAGACATAGAGAATTATTTCTTGCTAGCAATCGAATGTTAAATTTCAGCCGTTATGTACATTCTATTAGAAAACTGCCCGGAAAATTTTCCCATCCGATGATTTGTCCTTTGCCTTCTTTCTAAGTTCGGAAAGTGGTTTAACTACTTTTGCATAACTAAAATCTGGAAGTACTGCAGAAATTTCTGGAGTATATCTTTTATACCTCTGTATCGGTTTCAAATTTGTTACGTTTGTTTGCCGGTGTATTACGTAGCACAATAAGCGAAAAGGAAGAGCAAACTCTCTCTTTGCTCACAGTAACTGCGGGCTCGGAAAATAAAGAACAATGTAGTTTGATTAACTGCTTATTCCGACTGCTAAATGAAACAAGGTACGCAGAGAAACGAGCAGTTCAGAACACATATATGCCAACAACAGAAGGGAAATGAATTTCATTAATCCGAATGGTACTAATTTCACAGCGATAATGAATTATTGGTTTTTCCGGAAGCCTTTGAGTACGCTGTGATAGAGACTCCGGCGCATTTGAGATATTTATCGGATTTTGAGAGAACTCATGAGAGTGCAGTGGAAATGTGCCTTATTTAACGCTAAAACGTGGTCATTGTACTTTCAGCTTATGTATAAAGTAACTTTAAAAATTATGTCTTACTTCTGAAATTATGTCTCTCGCTTTGTCACAAGTTTAAACATGCTGATCTGTGTATTTTAATATGTTGATCTGATCCCAAAGGAGAATAAAGTAGCAACCTACTAATGAAAATAAAAATATGTTGAATGAGAACTTTTCTGAATAATAACAGCGAGAAGTTTTTCTGTGACGACACAAAAAAGAGAGCTTAGAACGTTCTTTTAACCTGATGAAGGCCACAGCAAAAATGTCCCATACTTTTGATCAGGCTTAGCGTCATGACGTCATTAGGCACAAAGAATAGTCTACAACATAAATTTTCACTAATTAAATGTCACATTTATTAAAATATTACGAGCTATCATGCCATCCTGGAATGTATTTCCTGGAAGAATGTTTCGTCCCCACCCATACTAACTCTAGCTCGCTAGTGATGAGCAGTGTGCTTCGAACCTTCGTAGAACCTACAATACGCTTTGTAGATGTTCCCAAGAACTGGGACAAAATATTGGGTTTCCCAAAGAAAATCATTGGAGCGCGACACAACATACCAGAATGTTTTGAGAAATGTGGCACAGATTCACCAAGAGGAATCTTCACAAAATGTGCTGGCCACCGAAAAAAATGACAGAAAGGTGAAGCAACAATTGCATATTGGACTGAATTATTTTCGCCGAGACTTTCATTTATTGTGACAAAGGCATCATTGGGACCAAAACATACCCTACATCAATGTCGCTGAAGCAACCATTTCGCTATTCCCTCCGAAGTCCAAAACAGGGACGTCAAAACGATTTGCCGGAAATGTTGAAGAAAAGTAATGGTTGGGCCTCCCGCCAATGACTAGATAATCAAACACGAAGCAGAACATCTGGTTCAGCAAGGATTGGGAAGCAAATCCGCAATATTCTTTCTAAAGCAACCATTCTGTCATTCATCTTTTGCAGATTTGAGAAAAAGCAGAAAATCTGTATCTGGGCGGCCAGACATGGATTTTGTTCGTGTTCCTCGCAGATGATAGACAAGCGTTCGTCGAATGTCTGCTACATCGTTGCTTAAGGTCACTGAACAGATATTCCACTCCCAACGTACACTTCAAAAGCGTTTTACTAACCACAGTTAAGTAGCGTTTGGTTTTCCTGAAATGCTTTCTCAGATCGAGGCACAACTTTAATAATTTACTTTAGACTCTAGTGTTTATTACAGTCGACACTCCCAGTACTCTCCTATATCCTTGGGTTTAGGAGCAAAACTAGGTGTGATTCTAGGTGTGGTTATCTGTGCGTGCTTAACTTTGTTAATAAAAATTTAGATTTTTCGTACATTTATTATTACAGAGATTTCTGTTTTAGTGTCAAGATTTCGCCTTCGAATTTTGTAAGAGTATTTCCTTTGGATTCTGTATCAATAATGTCTGAAATACAACGGAACGTGATTTATAAAACAAAACTCCATTTTCAATTAATTTCTCTTTCCCCAACATATCTGACTAGTTAAGGTAGGACTTGATATGCCATTTAATAAAACAAATTTCCCAGTCAGTATTAGAAAGTGAACCGTTTCATCTTTCTTTGGTTTAAAGTGAGAAGAAAGGCCAATTCCAAGATTCAGCTTGCATAACAGATAAGTCTACATCAACAGTGGGTACCTCATGGAGTTCAGGAAAAAGGCGAGTATGAGTCTAGTACTGTGGGCTGCACACTCCAAAAGTAAAGGGGCTTCTGTTACATCTATGCTTCTTCGTTCCCACTGTAGTTCTGCGAATATAACGAGAGTGAGAACTATGGCGCTGCTTTTACTTCATACTAGGGCTAGTTCTCTCTTACTAACCGTGCTCGACTGTAAGGCTACTCGTGATTTACTGCTTCTACAAAAGATGAGTGCACGATCCTGGTGCTGTAAAGTAAAACTGACAAGGCGAAATGATCGGTTGACGGGATCAGAAGGCTATTAATGGAGCAGTGATTTATGAGACTGTGGAGGGTGTAAGACTCATTCTTAAACGTTTTCCATTAGAGGAGGACTTATATCTGGAATACGTTTCATGCTTTGGTTCACATTTCAGACGATAAACAAAAAAAATGCAAAGAAAATGCTTCTATTCGCTATTATTCCATCTCCACAATAACATAAGAGCTGCAGGAATCGAAAACTGGGCACAGGCCAAAATCACAGTTCTGTGAGGAAAAAGGTTTCTTTTCTGGATTCATTTTCGTTTGGCAACGTCCTTTTATGACTAAAACCAAGTTGGGTAGCTTATCGTTCGACTAATCATTCAATTCTGTAATTTATTTTAATAGTTAGCCACCACTTAGAAATTCCACTTCATCCTGGTGACATGATCTCTAGTACTGAAGTTACAGACTAGACAACGCCTCGACCAGTGTGCATATGTCAACGTAATTGTTAGACATTCTCTGAATAGGTATTACATACTAAAATAAATTTACAGAAGTCTTCGGAAATATACTACCTGTACAGATGTATATACTCTCCTGGAAATTGAAATAAGAACACCGTGAATTCATTGTCCCAGGAAGGGGAAACTTTATTGACACATTCCTGGGGTCAGATACATCACATGATAACACTGACAGAACCACATGCACATAGACACAGGCAACAGAGCATGCACAATGTCGGCACTAGTACAGTGTATATCCACCTTTCGCAGCAATACAGGCTGCTATTCTCCCATGGAGACGATCCTAGAGATGCTGGATGTAGTCCTGTGGAACGGCTTGCCATGCCATTTCGACCTAACGCCTCAGTTGGACCAGCGTTCGTGCTGGACGTGCAGACCGCGTGAGACGACGCTTCATCCAGTCCCAAACATGCTCAATGGGGGACAGATCCGGAGATCTTGCTGGCCGGGGTAGTTGACTTACACCTTCTAGAGCACGTTGGGTGGCACGGGATACATGCGGACGTGCATTGTTCTGTTGGAACAGCAAGTTCCCTTGCCGGTCTAGGAATGGTAGAACGATGGGTTCGATGACGGTTTGGATGTACCGTGCACTATTCAGTGTCCCCTCGACGATCACCAGAGGTGTACGGCCAGTGTAGGAGATCGCTCCCCACACCATGATGCCGGGTGTTGGCCCTGTGTGCCTCGGTCGTATGCAATCCTGATTGTGGCGCTCACCTGCACAGCGCCAAACACTCATACGACCATCATTGGCACCAAGGCAGAAGCGACTGTCATCGCTGAAGACGACACGTCTCCATTCGTCCCTCCATTCACGCCTGTCGCGACACCACTGGAGGCGGGCTGCACGATGTTGGGGCGTGAGCGGAAGACGGCCTAACGGTGTGCGGGACCGTAGCCCAGCTTCATGGCGACGGTTGCGAATGGTCCTCGCCGATACCCCCGGAGCAACAGTGTCCCTACTTTGCTGGGAAGAGGCGGTGCGGTCCCCTACGGCACTGCGTAGGATCCTACGGTCTTGGCGTGCATCCGTGCGTCGCTGCGGTCCGGTCCCAGGTCGACGGGCACGTGCACCTTCCACCTACCACTGGCGACAACATCGATGTACTGTGGAGACCTCACGCCCCACGTGTTGAGCAATTCGGCGGTACGTCCACCCGGCCTCCCGCATGCCCAATATACGCCCTCGCTCAAACTCCGTCAACTGCACATACGGTTCACGTCCACGCTGTCGCGGCATGCTACCAGTGTTAAAGACTGCGATGGAGATCCGTATGCCACGGCAAACTGGCTGACACTGATGGCGACGGTGCACAAATGCTGCGCAGCTAGCGCCATTCGACGGCCAACACCGCGGTTCCTGGTGTGTCCGCTGTGCCGTGCGTGTGATCATTGCTTGTACAGCCCTCTCGCAGTGTCCGGAGCAAGTATGGTGGGTCTGACACACCGGTGTCAATGTGTTCTTTTTTCCATTTCCAGGAGTGTATAATCAAAATAATATCATATATCTTTCTTTTATACTACCTGTACAGATGTATATATAATCAAAATAATATCATATATCTTTCTTTTATTTATGACAACCGGCATGTTTAATGATTGATTTTGTCCTTTAGGCAGGTCGGACATTTTGTGACATTTCAACTTGAACTCGAGAACGACTATAAACCGAAATCACGACTGCTTGAAATAAATGTACAGTAATTTACAGAGGCGAAAATATCTTTCAAAAGGATTACATACGTAACGGTAATGGCGCGAGTCCACGGCTGTACTTACCGACTTTAATAAGCACTCTGCTTTCTGAGCGAGTCGAATCCACGTGTTAACGACAGCAGACTCAGGTGACGGGTGGCCAACGGCGGAGACTGACTTATCGAGCCTAAGGGCACAGTGAGATGGTGAGTTCGGAGATGATGCTACAAGACTCGGTGGCGTGTTTAAAGCGAATGTAAGACCACAGCTACACATGTTTCAGCCAGTCTCATTTACGAAGTCACCGCGGCTCAGTTAGAATCGGGGGGCTGCGGGACCGGAGGTCTCCAATGGTGAGCACATCATAAAGCTACAGAGCGTAATTGAAATGCTTCGTCGACGAGTAACTCATAACAGTGCTACACTGCTAGCAATGGCAAGCACACACAAAGGAACCATTGCATTACACCTGCGACACCAGTTGCTGAGGCTGACATTTTGTCAGGAAGGAACCCAAGGAATTTCGCAGAGGAAGAAAGAAGTACAGATGAAATATTAGCGTTTCTGCGAGATAAGTCAGCGGAATGTGTGGTGTCGTATACGATCGATTGTGCGATCAATGCACATGCGCAGAACAATGATGGCGACAAGTGCTTGACAGCTGAAAGTTATACTGAAACAGGTGACGAACCATGCAGCTCATTATCCTTGTCGGACAGGAAGTCACAAATCCACTTCCAGTGAAACCTAGTAAATGACAATCGTTGTCCAAGGTGCAGATACTACACATAAGTATGTACATGAAACATCATCCGCAGTATAGTAGAAAAACAATTATGAACAGGTTTCCAACCACTTAGCAGCAATGTGAAAATCTAGTGCATAAGAAAACTACGGATATTTAAGGGAGGACAAGGCGCCTGTTACAAAAAGTAGTTTTTGTGCTTTCAAGTATGATCGCTACAACTTACAGGACGTGCATGATAGTCACCTAATACGTTATGCACATCAATTTGCGCGTCACATTACAGCGTTATCAAGGGATGTCTGCATAACATCAAACACTGCTACAAGACTGGAAGACGTAAGATAACGAAATTTCAAAGAAAGCGTCAATTCGACTATGCACAGGAAACTGCGGAATGGATCTGACAATTTGTAGATAAGATAAACAAAGTAATCCCATCAGTACGGAATTTGTTTTCGACTCCGACCAATCGTGACTTGAAGAGGAATCGCATATGAAACTAACCCTGGACATTAGTGGTACCAAAAGAGCTGTATCAAGATCAACTAATATCAGTGACCTGACGAATTCGTATACAATTATGACAAGTTCCAATCTGGGTGGTAAATTGGCTGCAAAGTTATTTATTATGCTGCGAGAAGTTATACGTGTTCTTCCCCTACGGTCTTACCTGTGTGCGTCATCTTGCAAGGCCAGCAGGGAAAACTTACGTCACAGTGAGCAAGAGAGGGAAAATGGGCGTAAGAGCACTACAAGTATGGTATGAGCACTGCTTTTGGTCGATAGCTGGTCAGAATAACTTGCTTTCGTTTGATTCCTGGTCTACGAGTAATTATCCTTCTACTTTAGAGCAAACTAGCCTTCCTGCAAAGTGTGTCACAGTGCAGTTCATTTCACATGAAATTGCTCGACAAATTATACATCTGGATGTTTGTTTTTTCCGCGCCTATACAACATTCTATCGCACTACCTGCAGCTACTCTTTAAAGGATAGACAGTTTCACAATAAGCTCCACGACAGACTGTTTCGCATTCGATTCCATTCCGCCAGATTCCATTAGTTTTCATTATCCCGTTACACCTGTATGATTCTATATGCATATCTAGCTGAAGGTCCTGCACGGTTTGCAACTCCCAAGAAGTTCTCCTTCGATCTTGATGATGTGAACCTTAATGATGAATGTAGCCAGCCGTTTTTCATTCAGGGTTCATGGTGCAAGTTAATGGTTTGATTTGAACATCTTTTAAATGTCGACAATATCCATTTTGCAAGGTGAAATACATATATCTCATAGGAAGCCGATATCTACATCTCCCGTACACTCAATTTTCGTCACCCTCCTGATCTACATGGTGAGTCATTAGCTGCTATTATTCCTCCTGTCATAACTGTTAACAATTTCAAGTGACCGCTACTAAAGATTGAACTTTCGACCTCGCACTGCTTGTGAAACATTTCTCTACAATTCAGTGCCCTTCCAGGCCGCAGGCTTGTCTGGTGACGCCGTGGACGCTGGTGACATACCAACCTGACTGTCGCCCGCCGTAAGGCCCGACAACTAGGAGTCACTGTCTGGAGTGACACTTTTTTCGTAGCACGACTCCTTTGGTTGTCATCCGCGGCACCCTGACTGCACAGCGGTTGGTCGACGATGTTCTACCCCCCGTTTTGATGCACTTCACGAGAAGCCATCCTGAGCTTACATTTCTGCATCATAATGCCCCCTTGCACACATCGACAGTTTCTACTGCTTTCCTTCGTGCTTGCCAAATTCCAAATTGGCTAGCAAGGTGCCGGATGTCTCCCCAACTGAGAATTTTTGGAGCATTACGCGCAGGGCCGTCTAAACCACCTTTGGATTTTGATGACCTAATGCGCCAATTGGACAGAATTTGGCACGATATCTGTCAGGAAGACATCCAGCAGATCAATCAATCAACGTCAAGCTGAATAACTGCTTGCATAAGACGTGGACCACAGTGTTGTTGACTTGCTCAATTTGTGAAGCTTCTTTTGAATAAATCATGTTTTGTATAGAGCTGCACATCTGCTTTTTATAAGGGTTTATATCGAATGAGTTCTTGACAAGTTTGACCTGCTGGCGTTGAACGAATACTAAGAATTCAGTAAAATTCAGATGCTCCTGAAACAAGAACCTTATGTCAGATTAACATGCTGAGAGGCATTGTTAATATTTTTATCAGACGATCGCACTACTTGAGATGTTGTGCATAGTTCCCTCTCGATGAGCTTGGTAATTTAACGCGCTGCACTAAGTGGTGATTGGCAATATACAGATTGAATGCCATGGGGGATAGGCTACAAACCTGTCTCACTTCCTTCCTAACCACAGCTTTCCATTCATGCCCCTCGACTCTTATAATTGCCATCTGGTTTCTGTACAAATTGTAAATAACCTTTCGCTCCCTCTATTTGACCCATGCCACCCTTAGAATTTGAAAGAGTTTTCTTTCTCCTGATAACGTCGTTCTCCTGAGTAGACCCCGCCTCGAGATCCGAATGGGGGACTATTTTACCTCTGGAATATTTTACCCAAGAGGACGCCATCACCATTTAACCATACAGTAAAGCTGTGTGCCCTCAGGAAAAATTACAGCTGTAGATTCCTATTGCTTTCAGCCTTTCACATTCACAGTACCAGCACAGCAAGGCTGTTTTGGTTAGTGTTACAAGGCCGGATCAACCTATCATCGAGACTGTTGCCCCTGCAACTGCAGAAAACCTGCTACCCCTCTTCAGAAACCACATGTTGGTCTGGCCATTAATCAGATACCCATTCGTTGTGGTTGGACCTACAGTATGGCTGCCTACATCGCTGAGTCTTGCAAGCCTCCACCAACGGCAAGGTCCATGGTTCATTGGGGGTTATGTATGTATGGATGTAACCGAAACATTGCGTACGAATTTATAAAACTTGGAAACTTACGGGAAGGACTAAGGGGCCAAACTACTGCTAAGGTCATCAGTCCCTAGGCTTATGCACTACTTAATCTATCTTAAACTAACTTACACTAAGGTCACACCAATGGTGGTGGGGGGGGGGGCGAACCATGTGAGCTGTAACAAAACGCCAAATACCACACGGCTACCCCAAGTGGCGAGAATTTATAAAAGGGTAAAATATTTGAAGATAATTGTGGCAAAGTTATTACTTTCACTGAAAATAATGAATGAATTGTTCCATTAGATCAATATCTAGATACTTCTGTAGCAATATTTGATGACAGTATTCTTGAAAATCTAGATGTAATTAGAGAATATTTTATGAGAGGGAAACATAAACAAAGAGGTTGTTTTTATTTAAGTGAAACTTATTCAAAAATTCCAAAACAAATACTCAGAGATAATCTTAACTTTTAAAATCTTAACATTTTTAGACAAGCTGATACAGATTTAAATCACATTTGTATGAGTTTGTTGGTGATGATTTAAAGTCTGATGATTTTAAAGAAATATACAGTAAAAGCTGGAATGATCAAATTGGATTTTTTATGTAGACATGACTAGAAAACCAAATGAAGGTAAGTTCAGTAATAAAATACAGAATTTCATAAAAACATAAATGTTAAAAATGTTTAAGTCACGTTTTTCACATCTAATAAATTTTTGGAAACATTATCCACAAGTTGTAAAAACAGCTAGGTGAAATAGAAGAGTAAAAGAACAGTTAGAAGAATAATTTAAAAAATGGAAAATCAACATTGAACAGAATATGACAAATATAAAAAGAATCTCGACCAGCTATTGAGGCTAATGGACAAGCTAAACAAGTGATCAAAGGATCAGGTGATAATGTATTAAAAGCAATTAAAGAAAATAGAGAAGTTGAGAAACACATGGCTCCTTATTCTCATTATAAGCTAGAAGAACTTAATGATATGCTATCAATTAAACAACATGAAACGCCACAGTGTGACTACACTTGAGTTGAATCAGAAATACAAGATTTTTAAGTAACTCAGTAGAAGAGCAAAATAAGGATATAAATATTAAAAAATAAATGTAAGTGAAATAATGTTACAATAAATTAATTACAGGTAAGATAAACTTTTTGGATTATGACCTGTTAGCTCATTTCAATTTGTCAGTAAATTACCAGTGAAATTTGATGGAGATAAATTTACTATTGGTGATATGAAACATGAAGGTACACATGGATTAATGAATATTTTAACTAAAAAAACGAGTAACTAAGTTCTGGTTTATCAAATTATGCAGGTGTATTATACCAGTTGCGAGCACTATATTCTGATAATAACCCAAATAAAATAAAATTGTGTAGAGGAAATAAATACAAAAATTTGATAAAAGAAATTACTGATTACTTTTTTCCAGAATTAGACAAAAAACTTAGATGATACAATGCAAAGTGATGAAGAAAATATTGGTGAATGTTTAGTAAAACAATTTACAGAAAAAACAATAGAATATGTGTCGATGGATGCCATCCATCTCTTAGTTGACAGATTAGCTGTAATTAATGGTGAAGAATTACCAGGAAATGAAAATTATCACAGTGAAAAAGTGAGAATAATACAAATGTTGACAAATAAATTTAATGATTTCATCATCAATCCAAAAGGAATTCCGAATTTGATAAGAATATTCATCACACATTTATGTAAACTGAGAAACATAGTAAAAGATTAGTGATTTGTTGAAACCTCATAGTCAGGTGAAGGCAGGGTTCTGTTACAGCTGTGGATGGGACTGTAATCGGTTACTATTGGTTGCCTTTTACAGTTATACATGTTTTATTTGAAACCAGTAGTTCCAGACTCATCAGTAAATGAAAATACCACACGTTATTAATGAAGGAATAAACAACTGTATAAATAATAGTATTTTCAGTGAGTTACAATTTAGCAAATCACCATTAAATACAGATACAGCAGATAATGTTTTAAATGCAAGACATCTGAACAGAAGGCCTTACACGCCAAGAATGGCAATAAATTAAGAATTGTTTAAAACTGGCTTCAACTTAAAAATTACAGGTATTGAAATATTAAAGGTAAGTTGCCACAAACACAGCAGAAGGCATCAGGCGTCAGGAATGGCAGAAAGTAGGGTTTTAAGGCTTACCGCTAAAATATAAATACCAAATTAGAATTTTAAGGCTCATGACCACAATCTCTGTCGAAGGGCGCTTATTACAGGCCAGGAACAACACTAATACAAAATATTTAGAAACCTCCTGTCAAATAGCAAATACAATAGCAACAGTTAATTAAAGCACAAGCAACTGATCAGCAAATGGTGCAATGAGAATATGGTAAACTATGTAACACATCCACATTCAGTGAACACTAGACTGCTAGACTTATTCCAGAAGGCGACCAGAACTATTAACTATTCATATATAACCTTTTATGTAAGCATTACAATTTATTGTAATAAATAATACAATAGGAACACACAAGAACCAGTACATACGTTCCTTAAAGGGTACTGAGGCAGACTATACCCACAGAAGGCATGGCATGAAGGAGTGTTACACTGAAGTAATGGCCAACCGACCTCCTTTTAGAACACACATCATACAAGAACCAAGGGGCCACAGATGGTGCCCCAGGAACTGACCTCTGAGAAGATCTGGCAACAAACTCTTTCGTGAGTGATGAGATAGGCAGCCAAGAGTGGCATTCACTTCGCAAGATGGTAACTCAGACTAGGGGCAGTCTAACGAATGACTAATGATAATCTTGCTGAAGCTACCTGACGTCCGATAAATCAAAAGCAACGATGGAACAATACGCCAAAGCTGGATCTAGCATTCTGCACTATGCCTCCAGAATACTGTGTTTAGAGTGCAAAGAATGAGGAAAGAATCACTACCACCACTGGCCAACAATCAAGAAAGTTGTCAAAACTACAAGCCTTACCGGACAGCAGCAGAAAGGTGAGGAAACTTACACTGTCGTTACATACACTAACCCCCAGGGCAGGTCACTGGGGCATTAGCGGCCACCAGGTAAGAAAAACTGGCGCTGGTTGAACTTGACAAACTGGAACGAGTTGAACGCAATAAATAGTAACTGTAAGAAGAGGAATGCTAATCAGATCCGCCTTCCCCAAGCACTCTACTCGCTGCTCTTCGCCTGGGCGACACTACAATCACCAACATGTACCCATGTCACTGAAGAATCGCGAGATATCACAATGGTGGAGTTTTCTCTACATGGATTGCTGGATCCGGTTTTCGACGAGGTCGTACAACCTCGTGACCACAGTCTTTCCATTCAGCAGCCCATGTGGGCCATCAGCGGTCCCAGCATGTTCTGGCACTGCACGGACCTGGCTCCTCCTGAGTCCCCAACCGAAATTGGCCACACACACGACCTGGAGAAACAACGACGTCGCACAGAAGATAGGGCAAAAGTTACTATATATCGATAACAGCCGCTGCTGCTACTAATGGACAGGCAACACTTGCAAAACAGAGTGGCGCCAGTCAACATGAGAAGAAAACAAACAACGCATCCATGATAACTTAACCTTCTGGCCTCCAACAGAGGGTCGAAACCTACAAACAGCACAGCTAATTTGGGTTTTAAATATTTTGCTAATGCCAGAGAGGTATCAACCAGGATTTAATTACTCTGGGCCATTTAACAAACTTGAAGAATGTATAGGATGTGGTGATCCAGGAATAAATTTGTTAGATTACAAATGTAAGAATTATGATACAACCTATAGAGATAATAAATATTTAGACAAACAAATGAAACAGATAAAAAACTTAAATTACCTGCAAAAGAAAGAATGCATCTACATGAAGCTTCATTAAGAGAAATATTAGCAGCAACTTCAGTTAGAGGAGTAATGTATGGAAAAAGAAAATTAGGTAGGGGACTGGGTGTGGATGACAGTGGTTTAGAAGTGTACAAAATACTATTTCTCATAAATTTTTAATCTGTATAAATGAATAACTTTTCGATTGCTTATACTTTGTTACCAAGTGGCAAAACCAAACCAAAATCAATTAAAATTAAATTAAACAATTAACAATTAAATAGTTTTGAACCATTTTTAACTGCACAATAAGGAACGAGCGATAAAAAACAAGTGGAAATTTACTTATTACACTAGGTATTCCTCTTGTGAAAAAGATTATTGAATATCTTTAAAAAAAGGAAAAGGACTAACACAATATGAAAGCAGATTTCTTCCATGTTAGCTGCATTACTATATATATACAAACTATTTGTTCACTTGCTGGTGGTTCTGCATTAATTGTAAGTGCACTAATAAACAAGGAAAAAGCTGATGCAGAATTGGATGAACAGAAAAGACATAACGAAGCAATGGAAAAGAAGGGCGCCAAATAATATTTAGAGAAGGCTGCAATGCAAGAAATTTACAAACAGATAGTGGCAAAGAATTGTATAATAACGAATTTCAAGAATGAATGAACAAATGTGACATTAACCGTTATTCAAATTTTAGTTAATTAAACGTATCTGTTGTTGCATGATTTAACAGAACACTTAAAGAAAATATGTGGTAAAAACTTTCTCTTCAAAGAAGCTTTAAATGGGTTAAACTAGTTTCGAAATTAGTTGATAAATATAATAATTCAAAATATAAATAAAACATCAGAATTTTAAAAAAATTATAAAGCAACTACTATTGTGTCGAAAAAGTAAAATTTGAAAAATGTGAAAAAGTGAAACATCAGAATTTAAAAAAATTATAAACCCATTACTATTGTGTCGAAAAAGTGAAATCTGAAAAAGGTGACAAAGTTAGAATTAGTAAACTTAAAAGATTTTTTGAAAGAGGATATAGTGTCAACTGGTCGACAGAAATTTTCTAAATTAATGGTATATTTTGTTGAGAAAATTTTAAGTATGTAAGGTAATAAAGTTTATGCTAAATGGTTGTCCTTTGATAATTAATGTAACAGTTAGTGAATAAAAGTAATCTTATTTCATAAAAATTTTAATAAAATTCCTTCTATATGAATGGCTACATTAAGAATTGAAAAATTTGCACTTTCCTTTGTTCTAGTTGTATCATATCTGAATGAAGAGACCACTACATTCATAAATCAATTAACTGGTGAAAGGATGAACTACTTGTTCAATCTCAAATAAGACGAAATTGGTATTGTTTACAAATATTCTAAAAAAAATTACTACCACCTAAAATTACATTAATCCAGTCTTACAAAGATCCATTATATCTTAATCAATTACAAAATTTTAAAATAAATGTTTCCACAAACAATCCTCAAATTTTCTTTCAATCTATGGTAAAAATTTATTGAGCTAGGGTCATTATCAAGTATCGACACTTCTTATTATCTTGGATGATTATCTATAATTTCCTATGACTGCTTGTGCAAATTTATTAATTGTGTTCTAATGACATAATAAGTATATTCACATTCACCATCAAACAACTTTAAACGAACAAACATATGACTCTTAAGAGTATCTTAAATTGGTGTAACTACATGTGGTCGTATTTCTATAACTATTTCATCATTCTCATTGAGTTGTACTCTTAAGTTCAGAATGTATGCTCTTCTTTTCTTCAGACCAAACATAGCCATGTTTTTATTAATTTTTAACCCTTCAATTTGTTCTTGTAAATCGTCAATTGTTGATTGTACTTTATATTCACCACTTTTTCTATGCAATGGTAAAACTTCATGTATTACTTAATTTTTAAATTCTTTTGCAGCTGGAAATTTTTGTGTTACAATAAGAGATTAAAGTCCTGACTCATTAAAAAAAGTAGTGTTACGATGTATAATTGGAGATAGCAATTTTGAATTTTTATTCCTTTTATACCCTTTATTATTTTCTTAATCAATTATCACAGAAGTGTCTTTATTATAATAAACATTTCCTGTTGTTATTCTGAATAAATTCAAATAAATTCGTCACATATGTGTTTGAGGCTGCTTCAGCTTTCACCATTTTTTTGCAAGTATGTTTAATTGATTTTTATTTTATAATGGTTCTTCTCAGTGACTGATTTTTCTGACCACTGACATTCTTTGTGTTGAATTTAGATAAAGGTGCATGAATAGCCATGTTCACTGAAATAATTTCGAAGACAAGTAATTCTCAAATTTTACTTTCATTCAGTGATATACACTTACCAATTTTGGCAAATAATTAATTCTTAACAATTTATATGCCTATTTATGATTATATCTATTTGATTTTTCACTGTTATAGATTGTACATGAATTATATTATATTCATAATTAAAATCATATAATCTTGAAATAACAGAAGTTATTCTTAAATTGTCATCATTTAATTGAGGAAAAACATATGGTAATAATGTATTTATTTCTTCATTTCTTTTGTTTATTACATCAAAAACCACATCAAAATTTTCTGTCAAATGTTTTACTGGTTTTTCATCCAATGTATTTATATTCTCCAGTCGTTCTGCACAATAATTTTTGTATTCTGTTTCATTTCTATAGTAATCTATCATTTCTTTTCGTATCTTACATTCTCCATGTTTGGAAATTGCTGGTAACACTTCATGTGTAACTTATTTTCCGATTGATTTTGCTTCTTGCTTTCTCATTTAAAAATTAAAGAATATAAGCGAGATTCATCGAGAAATATTGTTTTTTTCATCACCTATTAACTACTAGGTGACCTCAAGATTTAAATTTTAAAATAAAATTTTATGTTCTTTTCAACATATTGGCTTACTGCATAGTAAATGTCTTTATTTTCTGATATCTCAGGAACATCTTTTGGATGCAACCATGAATTACTATTTCCATCAATAACCACAGATGCTTGCTTACCAATGTAAGCAAGCTTGTTATTAACAAAGTCTGTGATCGACTCTGTTTATAAATAATATTCTCATAAATATTTTCTCTTCTCATTTATTTCATCGACAATATCATTAGACAAGTCATATAATTACTCAATGGAAGAGGACTGTTAAAGTGAGAATTGTACATTTCTTTACTTTTATCTACTGTGTAAACATCAGGCGTATGTTCTACTAAAATATATTTCATAGTATCTGACAAAATGTTTTGTCTTGTTTAGGTCTTCCACTATTGTAACTGCATGATCATCCTGAAAGATGATTTTTGAACAATGTACTACCAACTTTAAAGTAATTTTTCTTTGCATATTGTTTAGTAGTGGCAATGTAAGCAATTTGTTCATTCTTCACCTCGTCTACATGACAAATCATATTACTTAGTTGTAGACATTCTTGGTCTTTTGCTTGTAGTTCTTTCCCTTGTTGTTCAATGTTTCTTGATATTTACCTTCTTCAACAATTGCCATATACTTCAGATAACCAAGTAGTTTTTTCTAAAATAATGTAATATTTTCTTACTTCTTTACATTTTTTGTATTGATTGTCATTCCTGAATTTTTAAAATAATATAGCCTATTTCTTCCACACAAGACTATTCAGTTCTGCTGTTTTCATTTCATTTCGAATAAATTCGTACTCTAAAGCAAGTGCATTTATGTGTTGTATTTCTTTGTATAACATTTCGATATCATTAAGAAACTGAACAAAATGTGTATAATATTGTTATTTCTGGGTAGGAAATTTTTCCCATCTGGTATTCCATATAGCAAAGTTAAAGCATCTTTTGTAATCAACACAATCTTCTCTTCAAATAATGGAATCCAATAAACTAAGTACCTAAATGCAGTTGTCATATTTTTTGATTACAAATTCAAATATAATCATCAGATGTGTTTGTGAACTAGTGAGAACTACACTAGATGTGGTTGTAATTGACTCCATTTATACAGGGTGATTCAGAAATGCATGTAAATATTTTAAGGGTGTATTTGTGAGGTAAATATAAGACAAAAATGTTCTATAAATGTTTTTCCATAAACGTTTAATTCCAGAGTTATCGTTAAAATACGAAAGTCATGTCCGTATCAAAACGACGTCAGTGCAAGCAGCAGGATGCCATATTCTGGCACGTAATGCACATACGTATCTCCCAACAGTTGATTCGAAACTGCACGAATAGTGTTTGTTTGTGTTTGCAATTGCTGTTTACTCCTACTGTACAGAAGATGGCGCTGATGTTGTTGGTAACGGAAACGTACTTCCTGTTGTTCATTCATCGTCAGAAGGCTACAGGTTTCGTGCACACGATGTACTCAAACAGTGAGTATGCTGATATGCACCTTGTGTATGGTGCAGCAGATGGAAACGCACTTGCAGAAAGACGACGGTACAGTGAGCTGTTTCCAAGACGACGGTTACCAAGTCATCAGACGTTTGTATCTGTGGACAGACGTATGCGGGAGTATGGCATTCGTCCTGGGCCACATTCAGGTCGACCACTTGAGCATGCAGTGAACGTCGAGGAACATGTTTTGGACCTGGTAGACCAAGATCCAGCCATCAGTACGAGACAAATTAGTGCAGCTGTACGACTTCCACAATCTACTGTATGGCGGCTGCTTCGGAGACAACAGTTGCATCCATTTCACCTGCACAAAGTGCATGAATTGACACCTGCAGACTATCCTCGCTGTCAGCAATTCTGCCAGCGGTTACAAGAGCGTCATTTGAATGATCCAATGTTCATTCGGCGGATATTATTCACAGATGAGGCCATGTTTACTCGTGCGGGTGTAATCAATTCGCATAATATGCACCAGTGGGCTGTCGAGAATCCTAGCGCGAGAATTGTGCGTGGATATCAACATCAATTCTCCATAAACATTTGGTGTGGTATTGTGGGGAATGACTTACTCGGACCTCATGTTCTACCTCCAAGGCTGACTGGGCACGCTTACTGCGAATTTTTGGAGGGGGAATTGCCTGGATTGTTACAGGATGTCCCTCTTGCAACACGAGCCACCTTGTGGTTTATGCACGATGGTGCTCCTACCCATTACAGCCGCAACGTAAGGGCGTACCTCAATGATGCGTATCCACATCGATGGATAGGTCGCGGAGGACCAATTGCTTGGCCAGCCAGATCACCTGACCTGAACCCTTTAGACTTTTATTTGTGGGGCCGACTAAAGACATTGGTGTATTCTTCTGCAGTACCGAACAGAGAAGTGCTAGAACAAAGAATTGAAGGTGGTTGTGAAATTATTCGTGGAGAGTTGAACGGACTGTGTAATGTGCAGAGATCATTGTGGTGACGAGCACGGGTCTGTCTGCAAGTTCAGGGACAGCATTTTGAACATGCATTGCATTAAGATTTGTGCAAATACAGTACAGTACAGTCTGTAAATTCTTCACGTATTTTCCTTAGTTATTTTGCATTGATTTAGTTCAATCAACAGGAACTAAAGTAATACAGTATCCGCGAGCAATTGTTTCAGTTTGTTACGTCACGTTTATTTACCAGTTTGCGTTTTTAGTCCAAATGCACTGTAATTAAACTGTGAACTCTGGGAAGTAAATACTTTACGTTGTATTGAATGTATTATCATGTTTTGTTCATAACTCTGTAATAAGCCAAGTATAGCAAAAATTGTATAGAACATTTTTGTCTTATATTTACCTCACAAATACACCCTTAAAATATTTACATGCATTTTTGAATCACCCTGTATAGACTAAAAATATATTAGATAAAAATATTTAGCCAGGTTTCATTATAGATCACAATTACTTTTTTATGGAATGTGTATTGCACTGCAAACTCATAAATGAAAAAAATACACAGTAAAAATGTTTGTGACAGTAAAAAACATCAAGAGTGTAAATACTTTATATATACTATTATATGTCACAATAACATGAATGACATTCATTTATTAAGGAATAATTTTAATTTATATAACAAAAATTTGTCTCAAGAAGTGTAAAAACCGTGAAGAAGAAAAGTCAGTTCTAATTTTTATTCACAAATATACACAAAGGATAAGTATTCATACAAATGTAAACAATGAGATAAAAAGTATCACAAAAATAAGTGCTTTTAAGTCTTCATGTGTGTGGAAAACATATTTCATTTGAATTTCATAAGGAATATTTATAACAAATTTCATGGAGGAGCATTCGAAAATATCGTTATCTATGAAAAACGATGGTTGCAATAATTCAACAAAAATTGTTTAGGCTGAGAAGAAATTAAATATTTTTGTTGTTTTTACTATAACAGTTCTTCTAGCAGGAATTTCTCAAGTAAATGTAATATTTGCCAACTAGAAATTAAGCTAGGCAGATAACTGGTGGGTAAATGTTGGAAAGAAATAGTTACAAGTGATCTCAAAAGACATTTATAGTCAAACAAGGATTAAAAAACTTATTAACTTTTTCATCTCATTTTTTGCAAACCTAATCTCTTTTTTATTTTACATAAATGGAAGCTTCAATAAGAGAGTTTCAAGTCGCTCAACTCCTTGATTATTGAAAAAGGAAAAATTTAATTGTATGTAACATGTTTACAAAAGATGATTGAATTAATTTACCTCCTACTGAAACTTGAAAATAAAGCAACTCAAACCTAGAGCTAAAAACCTCTGTATTAGAGGATACAGTAAAGTAAAGAAATAAGAGTTAGATAATACTATTGGTTTACAGGAGTTTCAATTTCATCCAGAATTATTTCAAAAGGCCAAAACATGTATCTATTATAAATTATATTTACAGATTTGATGATGATATTGAAAAACTCGATCACCAAGACAAGGAAAAGGAGTGAGATTGGATGAAATCTATCCATTAGTAGCAAACTATTTGAGCAAGAAAAATACGCTGAGCCATCTAAAAAGCATTTATTTTAGAACAAAGAAATAAAACTGAGTCTTAATGAAAAATGTCAAGGGTTGTCTGTTGACTATAAAACTTTATTTAATTATGCTATTATTGCTAAACTCGATACCATTATTGAGAAAACAGATTATATCACGAAAGCACTTAATTCTATGGCTGAAGTAGCAAAGAAAAGAAGTAATTTTAGAAGAGGAGATCAGCTAAAAACAAGATCCAAGATTTCAAAAATATATTTGCAATTTTTGCAGGATACAAAGCATCATATAATGCTCAAGAATCTGTTCACGTTCTGAGCAGTAAAGTGGAATAGATATTAACACCCGATGAGCCTATTGATATAGCAGATATTGCACTTAATATTCAAATGATAGCAATTGCTTGAGTTACAGATGGAGGTAAAAAATAATCAATTTATCCGAAGACAAAAAGACAAAAAAGTGTATCACACTAATTAATAATAATGATAACCTGTGTTCTTCTAGAGCAATAATAGTTGCATTAATGTACTAGACAAATAACAAACGAGATTAAGAAAACTGTAGAAGAAGATAAACAAAAATTACAAAAAGACTTAACTAACATTTTGCAATCAGTTGGGAGAATCCAAAGAAGACGTCTTTACTTTAGGCCCTGAGAAAGAAATAAAAGCGTTTGTATATAAAGATCACTATCATTTTGATGTAATTAATAGTATGACAGCTTTTATAGTATTCTCATATTTATATAGTAAATGTAACAAACCATATAACAACAAATATAAACACAACTGCACGCTATGCAAAGGTCCAGAACTCTAAACTGTGGAAAACAAGATATACTGTGACAATTTGAATAGATACTGTTATAATGAAGAATGCATGAAAAATCATGAAGAAGTGTTTAATACATCATATAGATGTAAAGGATGTAAAAAGATTTGTGTGAGATCGAAAGAACATAAATCTCGCTTTGAATTTTGCAGAAATTGTTATCAAATACTGAAAACTGGAAAACATTTATCGTACATACAACACAAATTACAAAAATGTTGTGTCTGTGAAAGAAAATTTGGTGAGTCTTTTATAGTCCAAGGTTGCCCAAGTTGTAATAAAGATGGTTGTTATATGAGTATTAATGGAGAACTCAAAATTTTTATATTCAGTTATGCTTCATATGCCATAAAATAGTTGCTGGTAAACACTATAGAGTGCTGTGAAGTTGGGTTCCCTAAGAGAGTGAATGGTACCTATACAGAAAGATCCACGTAGTTTGATTATGAAGCTCAACAATAAACTAGTATAAATTTCCGAATCTCATAAAAGTTCACAATTTTAGAGGATAACTATTTATAAATTTAAGACAAATGAAGAATACTGTGGTAGGTTGATATTTGATAAAAACAGGAATTATACATTCACAGCTCATTGTGCTAAAAGTTATGATTTTCAAAACATTTTGAAGTACTGAGATGAAAATACAATACAGCCAAATACAATCTATACAGGAACTAAATTGATGTTATTGGATAAAGCATTTCGAACTAAAAATTGTCGATAACAGTAATTTTTCAAGAGGGTGTCTTAGCAGGTTTCCAAAAACCTTAGACTTGAAAGAATTGAAGAAAGGATACTTGCCACACTCATTCAATACATGAGAATATGAAAATTTCATTCAACCAATTCCAGATAATCGACATTATATTGTGTTGACACACAAAACTAAAATATTTAGATGAATGTAGTCTTCATCCTACTGCCAATTTTATGGCTTTTATCATGAACAACATCTGAGAAAATTAATAGGCCAAGATATTATTCTAAAAATTGGTGTGGTTTAATATAAGGTAAGGTAGTGAAAGCTGAAGTACTGTATCATCTCGTTTTACCAGTAAGAATAAATGAAACACTGTTGTTTCCTTTCTGTGTCACATGTTCTCAAGAAGAAGTAGATAAGGCAATCACAATTATGACAAAAGAAGATTTGTTGGATCTTGTACGATTAATGAAGTGAAGAAAGCTGTAGAAAAAGGATATAAAATTTTACATGTCTACAAATAATAGGATTTTAGAAACAAAAGCATCATGATTGAAAAATATATGAATAATTTCCTGAAAATAAAATTATAAACCAGTCCATATAGTTTTGAAAGCGATAAAGAGTTTATCCAAATAGATAAAGATAAATTAGGTATTGTCTTAGATCCTGATAGAATGAACGAAAATCTGGGAAACCGAGCTATTATGTCTTAATTCCTCATAGGTAAAATGTTGGAAAAGGCAAAATATGAGGCAAAGAGAATATGTAACAAATTTACAGCGAATTTATAAGATTCTATTGGATGATCAATTAGATCATATTAATATAAAAGTTTCTTAATGACAATATGGTTCAGATGAAGTTCAGTTGCAAGGATTATTATGTGGAAAATAATACAGGTACAAATATTTTTATAGCTGCATTCACTATACAAGGCTTAGATTGTATGATATGTTTGGACAAACTAGGAGAATGACAGGAAGTATAGTTTATATTGATAATAGTGTAAATAATTTGAAAAGAAATTGTGTGTTAGAAAAATGTACTGATGAATTACGAAATAACTGGATTACAGATTGGGGTTCAACTGGCACAAAAAGTTACTATTATGCGAAAAATAATAAAAAAAGACCTGAAAGTTCAAAAGCTGAATGGCAAATCTTTGATAAGATTAGTTAAGACTGAAGTGAAGGAAATGGTACAATTAAAATACAGTCAGATAACTAGAGAAGTTGACACTAAATAGAATACAAAGGATTCTCATTTGAGTAGGATAAAATAGTTCCTAAAAATTATGATGCACAGCCTTATGGATATTAAAGTTATTTATTATGTAATAAATTCTAAAATAATGCTTCCATATCTCATAATGTAAGAATTAAATGTATACTACATTTGTTGTATCGATGATATAAATTTATTAGTTGAATTATATTGTATTCTCTACCTTCGAAGTCTCTAATTATTGAGTGAGACACTACTAAGAATAATGAGTAGGATTTTATATATAAATTATTTATTGGTAAATTATAATTCTCTGCTTTTTTACAGTCATAAAAAAAAGAATCTGAGTTTTCTATTTTTCCTCATACAGTTTCATCATAACTATTAAATTTCATTTCCTATTCTTCTTCATAGTTTGCTTTAGTATATTAATACTTTCAGTACGGTCCTCATTTCTCAGATGTTCTACAAATACGGATGGTTCAGAATATTCTTCCAAATATTACAATGAACTTGGTTCTCTCTTGGTTTATTATTTCCATCAACGAAAATGTCAAATGTAAATTTATCCCACACATTAGTCATATTATATTGAGTGGAGTTTTTAAGATTATTAAATTTTATTATGTATAAATTGATACTCTACTGAAAAGCTTAATGATGCCAGCAATTCTAATTTGTTTAAACACAATAGTAGGCTAGAAGTAAATGAAATGTATTACAATATGGGATATACATATTTAAAAACTAGATATGGAAAGAAAATTTATAGGGAGTTCGATAATAAAATTAATTTTTTTTTCTAGACACATTTAATACAGTAAGATAGTAAAATTAAGCTAAAGTATAAAGGAATAAGGAGATATGAAATAAATGATAACAAATTTTACAATCTGGAGTTAATTGTTTGAAAAAAATTTTTATATATTTTTTATACATTATTTATGTGGCTGGGTGGGCTTGCTCAATAAATTATCTTCTAGCATGCTGAACTCACTACTTCTGTAAAGCAGCGAGTAAATCAATACTTCAAAAAAGACATAATGGGTTTACTTATCAGTCACCATCCTGTTGATAGGATTCATAATGTGACACAGTGGTCAAGGAACGAAGGTAGGCATTGAGAAAATACATGAGTTCCTCTAATGACATAATCTTGCTCTTAAGAAAGCGCAAGTTACAGCAAGGAAATATTCGATTACGAAAATCGTGGCAAAATTTTAGCACTGGACTCTGCAAAGAAACATAAATAAGCAGGATTTTGAACGTGATTAGGAACATAGAAAATGGACTGACAATGGGCAAGCATACACCTCCACCATCCAAAGGACTTTTAGATCCGTTTTGAGTGATGTGATAGCTCCACCTGACGTAATGGACAAGGAAGACGAGTCGGAATATGAGGGGGACGACACTGTAATTGCACAGCCCTTTTCTCTGGAGGGACTCCAGACTAGGATCACCCAAGGGGGGGTACTGCACCTGGCCCAGATTATACTGACTACGCAGTGCTATGACATACCCCACACAAAGAGAAAGTGTGCTGCTCAAGATTAACAATAGTACAATACAAAAGATAAAAATCATACATATTGTGCTGTCCTCATCAACAAATTGGGGAAACGATGTGATAAAGTCGAGTCGTGTTCGGCGAAGGTAGTGGAAAGGATTGTTAGATGGGGAATTGAATGGTGGTTGTTGTTGTTGTTGTCTTCAGTCCTGAGACTGGTTTGATGCAGCTCTCCATGCTACTCTATCCTGTGCAAGCTGCTTCATCTCCCAGTACCTACTGCAACTTCTGGATCTGCTTAGTGTAATATCTCGGTCTCCCTCTACGATTTTTACCCTCCACGCTGCCTTCCAACGCTAAATTTGTGATCCCTTGATGCCTCAAAACATGTCCAACCATCCGATCCCTTCATCTAGTCAAGTTGTGCCACAAACTCCTCTTCTCCCCAATCCTATTCAATACCTCCTCATTAGTTACGTGATCTATCCACCTTATCTTCAGTATTCTTCTGTAGCACCACATTTCGAAAGCTTCTATTCTCTTCTTGTCCAAACTAGTTATCGTCCATGTTTCACTTCCATACATGGCTACACTCCAAACAAATACTTTCAGAAACGACTTCCTGATACATAAATCTATATTCGATGTTAACAAATTTCTCTTCTTCAGAAACGCTTTCCTTGCCATTGCCAGTCTACATTTTATATCCTCTCTACTTCGACCATCATCAGTTATTTTACTTCCTAAATAGCAAAACTCCTCTACTACTTTAATTGTCTCATTTCCTAATCTAATTCCCTCAGCATCACCCGATTTAATTTGACTACATTCCATTATCCTCGTTTTGCTTTTGTTGATGTTCATCTTATATCCTCCTTTCAAGACACTGTCCATTCCGTTCAACTGCTCTTCCAAGTCCTTTGCCGTCTCTGACAGAATTACAATGTCATCGGTGAACCTCAAAGTTTTTACTTCTTCTCCATGAAATTTAATACCGACTCCAAATTTTTCTTTTGTTTCCTTTACTGCTTGCTCAATATATAGATTGAATAACATCGGGGAGAGGCTACAACCCTGTCTCAATCCTTTCCCAACCACTGCTTCCCTTTCATGCCCCTCGACTTTTATGACTGCCATCTGGTTTCTGTAAAAATTGTAAATAGCATTTCGCTCCCTGTATTTTACCCCTGCCACCTTTAGAATTTGAAAAAGAGTATTCCAGTCAACATTGTCAAAAGCTTTCTCTAAGTCTACAAATGCTAGAAATGTAGGTTTGCCTTTTCTTAATCTTTCTTCTAAGATAAGTCGTAAAGTCAATATTGCCTCACGTGTTCCAACATTTCGACGGAATCCAAACTGATCCTCCCTGAGGTCCGCATCTACCAGTTTTTCCATTCGTCTGTAAAGAATTCGTGTTAGTATTTTGCAGCTGTGACTTATTAAACTGATAGTTCGGTAATTTTCACACCTGTCAGCACCTACTTTCTTTGGGATTGGAATTATTATATTCTTCTTGAAGTCTGAGGGTTATTTCGCCTGTCTCATACATCTTGCTCACCAGCTGGTAGAGTTTTGTCATGACTGGCTCTCCCAAGGCCGTCAGTAGTTCTAATGGAATGTTGTCTACTCCAGGGGCCTTGTTTCGACTCAGGTCTTCCAGTGTTCTGTCAAACTCTTCACGCAGTATCGTATCTCCCATTTCGTCTTCATCTACATCCTCTTCCATTTCCATAATATTGTCCTCAAGTACATCACCCTTGTATAAACCTTCTATATACTCCTTCCACCTTTCTGCATTCCCTTCTTTGCTTAGAACTAGGGTTGCCATCTGACCTCTTGATATTCATACACGTGGTTCTCTTCTCTCCAAAGGTCTGTTTAATTTTCCTGTAGGCCGTATCTATCTTACCCCTAGTGAGACAGGCATCTACATCCTTACATTTGTCCTCTAGCCATCCCTGTTTAGCCATTTTGCACTTCCTGTCAATCTCATTTTTGAGACGTCTGTATTCCATTTTGCCTGCTTCATTTACTGCATTTTTATGTTTTCTCCTTTCATCAATTAAATTCAATATTTCTTCTGTTACCCAAGGATTTCTAGCAGCCCTCGTCTTTTTACCTACTTTATCCTCTGCTGCCTTCACTACTTCATCCCTCAGAGCTACCAATTCTTCTTCTACTGTATTTCTTTCCCCTATTCCTGTCAATTGTCCCCTTATGCTCTCCCTGAAACTCTGTACAACCTCTGGTTCTTTCAGTTTATCCGTCCCATCTCCTTAATTTCCCACATTTTTGCAGTTTCTTCAGTTTTAATCTACAGGTCATAACCAATTGATTGTGGTCCGAGTCCACATCTGCCTCTGGAAATGTCTTACAACTTAAAACCTGGTTCCTAAATCTCTGTCTTACCATTATATAATCTATTTGATACCTTTTAGTATCTCCAGGGTTCTTCCACGTATACAACCTTCTTTCATGATTCTTAAACCAAGTGTTAGCTATGATTAAGTTGTGCTTTTTGCAAAATTCTACTAGGCGGCTTCCTCTTTCATTTCTTAGCCCCAATCCATATTCACCTACTATGTTTCCTTCTCTCCCTTTCCCTACACTCGAATTCCAGTCACCCATTACTATTAAATTTTCGTCTCCCTTCACTATCTGAACAATTTCTTTTATTTCATCGTACATTTCTTCAATTTCTTCATTATCTGCAGAGCTAGTTGTCATATAAACTTGTACTGCTGTAGTAAGTGTTGGCTTCATATCTATCTTGGCCACAATAATGCGTACACTATGCTGTTTTAGTAACTTACCCGCATTCCTATTTTCATATTCATTATTAAACCTACTCCTGCATTACCCCTATTTGATTTTGTGTTTATAACCCTGTAGTCACCTGACCAGAAGTCTTGTTCCTCCTGCCACCGAACTTCACCAATTCCCACTATATCTAAATTTAACCTATCCATTTCCCTTTTTAAATTTTCTAACCTACCTGCCCGATTAAGGGATCTGACATTCCACGCTCCGATCCGTAGAACGCCAGTTTTCTTTCTCCTGATAACGACATCCTCCTGAGTAGTCCCCGCCCGGAGATCCGAATGGGGGACTATTTTACCTCCGGAATATTTTACCCAAGAGGATGCCATCATCATTTAATCATACAGTAAAGCTGCATGTCCTCGGGAAAAATTACGGCTGTAGTTTCCCCTTGCTTTCAGCCGGTCGCAGTACCAGCCCAGCAAGGCCGTTTTGGTTAATGTTGCAAGGCCAGATCAGTCAATCATCCAGACTGTTGCCCCTGCAACTACTGAAAAGGCTGCTGCCCCTCTTCAGGAACCACACGTTTGTCTGGCCTCTCATGAGATACCCCTCCGTTGTGGTTGCACCTATGGTACGGCCAGCTGTATCGCTGAGGCACGCAAGCCTCCCCACCAAAGGCAAGGTCCATGGTTCATGGGGGGGGAGGGGGGTGAATGGTGGTATGAAAAACAAAATTACTAGAAAACAACTTGGGTTTCGAGAAGGAAAAGGGACGACTGAAATCCTTTTACCGTTAGTTACTGACATATAGCAAAATTCCTCTCGGAGTAAATACATGATAATAGTGTTCATAGCCTTGACTAAAACATACGATCACGTTGTCTTGTTAACATTATGGGAAAAATTGCAGAAACTCCAGATTCCATAATGACTCATATGTAACACTGTAAGCTTTCTGAGCAATAGGAAGACAATATTTTGGAACACAGTACAACAAAGGGACACAGAGACAATAACAGAGAATTCCAGCAGCAATCAGTCACGGCTCCTTTGTTATTCAGTCTCTATACTATAGACATTCATGACCACTCTGCCAGTGACATCCACATATTACAATACAAGGAAGGTGTATGCACATTTTCCAAGACAGTAGTCTTCAGTCCTGTCGTCAGAAAATGCACATGACCGCAAACGTCTACATGAATGGTTTACGGAAAGTGGCTTCGCGATCTCTGATAGCAGGACTCATCTCACGATCCTAACTCTTTATAGGATTCTACTTCTCAAACAATGCAACTCGGACAACATACGTCTCCAGTTGGGAAAACAACTCAGTATCTTAGAACGATTATCGATGAGAAAGTAAGATGTGCTCCTCTGATCAGTCATGTCATTATCAGAGCCAAGACTGGCGTATGGTGAGGCTCTGATCGCCGGACGGCTATGACATTTCACCAGTCACTACGAAGGATACAAGCCGACTACGGACACCTGTGCTACAGATCAACATCTGACAGCACGTTCCAAAGGCTTGACACTACAAAGTGCAGAACATTTGTATACCCACTCGGGCTTCCAAGTTAACAACAAACAGTGTTTACTGATTAAAGTTGTAACTGATATTCCTGTGCAAATTATTATCATTTTTTAGTCCTTTTCTGACTTGTTTGATGCGGCCCACCACGAAATCCTCTCCTGTATCAACCTCTTCATCTTATAGTAACACCTGCAACCTACATCTTCAATTATTTGCTGAACCCATTCCAATCGCAGTCTTCCCCCACAGATTTTGCTCTCTGCAGTTCTCTCTCGTGCCATGGAAGACATTCCCTTTGACTCAGCAGATGTATTATTATCGTGTCCCTTCTCCTTGTCATTGTTTTTTAAATATTTCTTTCCTCTCCGATTCTACGGAGAGCCTCCTCATTCCTTAGTTTACCAGTCCACATAATTTTCAACATTCGTCTGTAGTACCGCATCACATATGCTTCTATTCTTTTCTGTTCAGGTTACCACTGTGTCTATGTTTCACAACCAGACAATGCGGTGCTCCAAACTTACATTATCAGAAATATCTTCCCCAAATCAAAGCCTATGTTTGATATCAGTAGATTTTTGTTGGCCGAGAGTTCCCTTTTTACGGTGCTAATCTGCTTTTGACGTCCTCCTTGCTCTGCCCGTCATTGGTTATTTTGCTGCCTAGGCAGTAGAATTCCTTGACTTCATCCACTTCATTACCATCAATCCTGATGCTAAGTTTCTCACTGTCTGTTTTCTGCCACTTCTCAATACTTCCGTCTTTCTTCGTTTACTCTCAGTTATTATTTTTTACGCATTAGACTGTTCACTCTGTTCAATAGATCATGTAATTCTTCTTCATTTTCATTCAAGATAGCAATGTCATCGGCGAATCCCAATATTGATATTTTTTCACCTGGAATTTTAGTTCCACTCCTGAACCTTTGTTTTATTTCTATCATGCTTACTGGATGTGCGGATTGAACAGTATGAGCGAAAGAATACATTCCTGTCTTCCACCCATGTTAATTCGAGCACATCGTTCTTTGTCGTCGAGCGTTATTTTTCACTCTTGGGTCTTGTACCTGTTTTATATTACCCGCCTCTCACTATAGCTTACGCCTATTTTCATCAGAATTTCGAACGTGTCTTGATTTTTCTTTAGACTTGCTTCCATTTTCAACTGCAATGTCAGGATTGCCCTTTACAATCCCCGAAGCCAAGTTTATCGTCATCTAATACACCCTAAATTTTATTTTCTATTCTTCTGTATATTATTCTTGTTAGCAACTTGGACGCATTAGCTGTTAAACTGATTGTGCCATAATTCTCGCACTTTTCAGCTCATACAGTCTTCGGAATTGTGTGGATGAGATTTGTCTGGAAGTCAGGAGGTATATCGACAGACTCATACAGTCTACACACCAACGTGAATGTCGTTTTGTTGCCACTTCTCCTAATGATTTTAGAAATTTTATCTTATATATCCCTTGTGCCTTATTTATTGTAAAGTCCTCCAAAACTCTCTTAAATTCTGATTATAAAAATGGATTCCATATCTCTTCTAACCCCCTGTCCCCATAAAGGGCTTTCATGTACTCTTTCCACCTATCAGCTCTCCCATCTGCATTGAACAGTGAAATTCTGAATGCACTCTTAATTTTATCATCCTTGCTTTTAATTTCACGGAAGGTTGTTTTGAATTTCTGTATGTTGAGTCAGTCGTTCGGAAATCATTACATTTCGCTTTCTTCACATTTTTCACGCAGTCATATCTTCTTAGCGTCCCTGCAAATCCTATTTAATTGATTTCTCAGCGGCTTGTATATCTGTATTTATGAATTCCCCTAAACATTTTTATATTTACTCCATTCATCGGTAAACTGAAGTATTTATTGTGTCTCTTCACAGCTGCGAACGGCTGAAAGCAAGGGGAAACTACAGGCGTAAGTTTTCCCCAGATCTTGCAGCTCTACTGACGTCCTCTTGGGTAAAATATTCCGGAGATAAAATAGTCCCCTACTCGGACCTCCAGGTTGGGGCTGCTGAGGAGGATGTCGTCATCAGAAGAAACAAAACTGGCATTCTACGGTATGGAGCGTGGAATATTAGCTCTCTTTAATTGGGCAGATAGTTTACACAATCTGAAACGGAAAATGGATAGACTGAAGTTAGATATAGTGAGAATTATCTCTAAAACTTGGTTTAAGAAACATAAAGGATTTTAGTATACGTGGAAGAGACCTGAAGACAATAAATTCTGATTGATTATATAATGTTGAAATAGAGATTTAGGTATCATATTTCAAATTGTGGGACATTTCCAGGGGCATATGTGGACTCTGAGTACAATTTATTGTTTATGGACTATGGATTAAAATAGTTGAAATCAGAGAAAGGTAGGAAATTAAGGAGATAGGACCTGGATAAGTTGAAAGAACTAGAGGTTTGTGAGAACTTAGGAGGGAGAATTATACAACGGTTACCTAGAAAAAAGAAAAGAAATAGAGTACAAGAAGAATGGGTAGCTTTAAGAGAAGAAATAGTGAAGACCACTGAGTATCAAACAGGTAAAAAGACAAAACCTAGTAGGAATCCTAGGATAGTGCAAGAGATATTGATATAATTTGTAAACGGTGAAAATTTATAAATGCAGCAAATGAAGCAGGCGAAATGCAGTACAAACGTTAAAAGATGGGATTGACAGGAAGTGCGAAACTGCTAAGCAGGAATGGCTAGAGGACTAATGTAAGGGTTTATAAGCATATTCCACTAGGAGAATGACAGATACCACCAACAGGAAAATTAAAGAGGCCTTTAGGGAAAAGAGAAGCAGCTGTACGAATATGAAGATCTCAGATGCAAAACCAGTCCTAAGCAAAGAAAGAAAAGCTGAAAGATGGAAGGAGTTCTTAGAGGGTCTATACAAGGGAGATGAGCTTAAAAGCAAAATTATAGAAAGGAAAGTGGACGTATATGAAGATGAGATGGGGGATATGATTTTCCGAGAAACATTTGACAAAGCCTTGAAAGATCCAAGTCGAAACAAAACCCTGGGAGTATACGATATTCCGTCAGAACTACTGGTAGCCTTGGGAGAGCAAACCATGGCAACACTCTTCCATCTGATGCAAGAAGTATGAGAGAGGTGAAATACACTAAGACATCAAGAAGAATGTTGTAATCCAGTTCCAAAGAAGACCGATGCTGACAGGTGTAAAAATTACAGAACAATCAGTTTACTAATTCATTGTTGCAGAATACTAACTCGAATTCCTCACAGAAAATGGGAAAACTCGTAGAAGCAGACCTCGGGGAGGCACAGTTTGGATTCTGGAGAGATGTAGGAACACAAGAGAAAATATTGACCCTACGAAGCTTCAAGATACATGTGAGCTCTTGCTGGGGTGGTACAAGCTATTCTCAGTACCTTCAGTTACTATTATTATTATTATTATTATTATTATTATTATTATTATTATGGCCGTGGTCTGCAGCGCGATAGTGACAGGACTCCGAGCAATACCTGATGGTTACATCGATGGTTTCTGTGCTAGCGAACACATGCAAAACACGCTTTATGTAACTGTTATTTGAAGAGAGTCGACAGGGACGTATCATGTTTGGGTAGTAACCTGTAGATACCATCCACAGAACACTGCAAGTCTAGTAGTATCAGTAAATTATTCTTTTCTGTCAACAACGGATGCTCCATCATGTGGTACACCAGCACCCACACCTGCACTGGAATAAAATCTTATACCAGAAGCAGTGTAAGATTGTGTCACCTACGCACAGCCACCAGCTGGCGCCATCTTACCTAGAACTACATGTCTAGAGATAAGAATATTGCTTTCCTTTTGGTTGAAATAAGCAAAGCAATGTGGTTTTCAGCTATAAGTATGTCTTTTCAGTGTGAGGAGCCATTCCAGTTGGAGATTACCTAGTGGCAACATCAACACCACCGACGGAGTCAGCAGAGGTGAAACGCTATAAAGGGAATTATGGTTCATCTCTTATTGCCAGCTCGTTTGCCAATGGAGCCATGACCTGTAATATCTCACAATCGTAAAGGCCTTTCATTTATAGAGGATGTGATGGATAAACAGGACACCATGGTACAAAAAAACATCGCTACAATAATGATGTGGTTAGGGACTCATCGACATATTCATAGCTGCTAATTTAGAAAATGAGTAGAACTGCTATAGACAATTGTACACTCCTGGAAATTGAAATAAGAACACCGTGAATTCATTGTCTCAGGAAGGGGAAACTTTATTGACACATTCCTGGGGTCAGATACATCACATGATCACACTGACAGAACCACAGGCACATAGACACAGGCAACAGAGCATGCACAATGTCGGCACTAGTACAGTGTATATCCACCTTTCGCAGCAATGCAGGCTGCTATTCTCCCATGGATACGATCGTAGAGATGCTGGATGTAGTCCTGTGGAACGGCTTGCCATGCCATTTCCACCTGGCGCCTCAGTTGGACCAGCGTTCGTGCTGGACGTGCAGACCGCGTGAGACGACGCTTCATCCAGTCCCAAACATGCTCAATGGGGGACAGATCCGGAGATCTTGCTGGTCAGGGTAGTTGACGTACACCTTCTAGAGCACGTTGGGTGGCACGGGATGCATGCGGACGTGCATTGTCCTGTTGGAACAGCAAGTTCCCTTGCCGGTCTAGGAATGGTAGAACGATGGGTTCGATGACGGTTTGGATGTACCGTGCACTATTCAGCGTCCCCTCGACGATCACGATGTCGGGGCGTGAGCGGAAGACGGCCTAACGGTGTGCGGGACCGTAGCCCAGCTTCGTGGAGACGGTTGCGACTGGTCCTCGCCGATACCCCAGGAGCAACAGTGTCCCTAATTTGCTGGGAAGTGGCGGTGCGGTCCCCTATGGCACTGCGTAGGATCCTACGGTCTTGGCGTGCATCCGTGCGTCGCTGCGGTCCGGTCCCAGGTCGACGGGCACGTGCACCTTCCGCCGACCACTGGCGACAACATCGATGTACTGCGGAGACCTCACGCCCCAGGTGTTGAGCAATTCGGCGGTACGCCCACCCGGCCTCCCACATGCCCACTATACGCCCTAGCTCAAAGTCCGTCAACTGCACATACGGTTCACGTCCACGCTGTCGCGGCATGCTACCAGTGTTAAAGACTGCGATGGAGCTCCGTATGCCACGGCAAACTGGCTGACACTGACGGCGGTGGTGCACAAATGCTGCGCAGCTAGCGCCATTCGACGGCCAACACCGCGGTTCCTGGTGTGTCCGCTGTGCCGTGCGTGTGATCATTGCTTGTACAGCCCTCTCGCAGTGTCCGGAGCAAGTATGGTGGGTCTGACACACCGGTGTTAATGTGTTCTTTTTTCCATTTCCAGGAGTGTATATATCATTTTTTATTTATACACGATATTTATCAATTTTTCTCTTTTATTTCCGATGAGATGAAGAGATGGGGAGGTTCCAGTTTTATCCCTCTTACGAAAGATATTCTTGCTAAAATAACATGCATTAATGTCCAGAATAATACAGAGAGTTATTGATTTGCATGGTCACTTCTATCTAGTGATTACACTACAAATGCATACTTCCGAGTACTTACATCTAATGTCCATGGCCATCATAATTTCCGAGGCATCTCATTTCCCATAAAACTCCAAGGCCTACCAAAATTCGACAGGCAGTTACCAGATTATTCAGTTCATGTATGCACCCAGGATGTTGATGATAGCAAGTCAGAAGATTACCATGAGCACAATGTTCAGAACAAAGAATTCAGTCACAAATTTGTTGGATGCGTCTGCTTTTCAAAATTAGCTGGTCAGATCCTCAAACACATCGATTTGTTACCATTCTCCAAGTGCAAGAAGCAACAATGTGAGTGAGATCAGAAACATGTCCTCCCAGCTGAGTAGAAGGTACTGTACAAGATTTTTTTTATGTAGGTTTTTCCACACTTTTACCAAGAGAGGGGTTCTAGAAAGGTACAACATTGACAGCTTGAGCAATGAACCAGTACATGTGGATGTACCAAGCGAGGGTCTCTTACAGTTCAAGAATGCCTACGGCTAGGAGTGACATATCTTCATGACATATGGCAACTTCAAGTGTGCCCTAGTTCCTGTGGCACACTGAGAAGATTACCCCAGTGCTTCTCACACTACGTTCACAGAATCGCATGTATTGTATGCAGCAGCATATCATGTGGTTTGTTCATATAACTCCAGTCACAACAATTTTGAAACACACATTGGAGATTATCCTGTAAGATCACTGCTCACTGAGCTCTAAATACATATGTTTGAAGATCATGGGATTTATCAGAAAAACATCTCAATGACCAACTCATAGAAGAAAGATGTCTTGTATGAGCAGGTTGTTGATTGTCATATTTGTTGGCTGCCATTGTACAGAGAAGCCAAATCGCATGTCAAGGCTGCTGTCATCTTATGGGAGAAGTTCCATGGCATAGCTCTCAAAACATGCTACTTGAAGTACTAACTTCTGTGGCATATATTTGTCTTGTTTCGGAGTTCGGGAGGGCATGATGCTCACTTTCCCGTTCAGCATTAGACTTATTTCGGTCTGTAAAGTTATAAGCTCAGTGTCTTTCCTGATATTGTTGACAAGTATATCTCTTATTCCAAAAGAATCACGCCTAAAATGTAGTCCAAATTCCTCGATTTCTTTGTTTTCTATATGCTTCTCTTTACAAAAATGGCTCTAATGGCTCTGAGTACTATGGGACTTACCATCTATGGTCATCAGTCCCCTAGAACTTAGAACTACTTAAACCTAACTAACCTGAGGACATCACACAACACCCAGTCATCACGAGGAAGAGAAAATCCCTGACCCCGCCGGGAATCGAACCCGGGAACCCGGGCGCGGGTAGCGAGAACACTAACGCACGACCACGAGTTGCGGACTCTATTTACAAAATTGCTGATACAATGTTTCAGAAGGATATAGATGTGAGCAGTGCCACATACCCTAATGATGCCAAGTTTCAGCTTGTGACAAATTGGGAAGTCTTGCCACATGAATACCTGGATTCATTGGAGATTAACCTCGACGCCACATTGCCCAACCACCACATTTCCAGCAACCTATGAGACGGTGCCATAGTAGTTGCAGACTGTGAGTATGTCGTGAATGTTTGACAGGAGCTCGGCATCTGTGGCTTAGGACAACGTGATAGGTTCTATATTAAATAGAGATGTACACCAACTCGTAGACATTTTCGACAAATTCCGTAGTGTGTAAATGGGCATATACTACCTGGATCCTCCCCTCTATTTCAGCACACGAGGACTATTGCTAGATGCAATGTTGAGACGAATACATGTCAGTATTGAAATGTTGATCGACATTGACATGCTGCTCTTCTCTGAAGGCGGGTTTTGCGAAAGACTTTGCCAGTTCATGCACAGGTAGGCCAAGGTGAATAACGCACTTAAGAGAATTTAAGTTACATCGTTTACCTGGATATAAACAGCCTCAACAGTTATGCAATGCAATGAAGTCTCCAATTTGGGGCCATCCGATGAATTTAAATATTTGAAATAGCCAGATTCAAGGAAAATTTCCATGGTGTGGTTGTAAATATTGGTGAGGGATATGTCCTGGTGGTAGAACTGGCATATCCCACCTATTAGCATGAGCAGCACAGCAACGTTTCACTGTGTCTAGAGTGTCTAGTGGAGCGAAATAGTTCCTTCCTGAAGTTGTTGACAACTCTGGCAAATAAGCAGCTATATTTTCTGCACTACACAAACTTAGAGCAATGTCTTAGGTTGAGAATGGAATTTGCTGATATCACCTGTGGCATTTCATTCAAGTGGTGTTACAGGCTGAACACAAGTCGACCAATTGTGTATCCTGACACAGGACATATAACCTGATACTGGAAGTGTAAAGTGTTAAGATCGTCTTCTTGGCTTGAATCCTGCATTGAGTAACTACTGTTTATCACCGGAAACGTGTCCCTGTAAATGATGCAACCTTAAATTGTGTCCTTCTAATTCCTGTCCCTTATTACCAATGCTCCAATGGTCTAGGAGTAGTATCCTTGATTAGTAATCAAAACGTCCTCGGTCCCAAGTGCGAAACTTTCCACTGCTCAAAGTGCATATGATAGTCTGCTTTCGTGGCCGAAGTCGTCTGGCAGAAGCAGTCGCCCTAATTCTGCCAAAGGCCTTGTCAAAGGGGGTGCCGAGCAGACAGAGGTTAAGAGCAGTCTCTCACTCTCGGGGCGGGAGACTGCCCTAAAGGTGGAAGAATCAGCAATGATCTGCGACATGAGGATTCAGAAGTCAATGGTAAGCACTCCATTAAAGACATCTAACGTCGACACACAGGGCATGTGGCCAGTAGCTGAAAAAGTGTCATGATGATGTATCCATTTGCAAAAGATCCCAGAAAAGTCTCCCATTCGGATCTCTGGGCGGGGATAACGTTCTACAAGTTGGGCCGTGGAATGTGAGAAGCTTTAACGTGGTAGCGAAACTAAAAATTCTGAAAAGGCTCAATCTAGATATACAGGGTATTGTAAAAAGGTACGGCCAAACTTTCAGGAAACATTCCTCACACACAAAGGAAGAAAACATGTTATGTGGACATTTGTCCGGAAACGCTTACTTTCCATGTTAGTGCTCATTTTATTACATCCCTTCAAATCACATTAATCATGGAATGGAAACACACAGAAACAGAACGTACCAGCGTGACTTTAAACACTTTGTTACAGGAAATGTTCAAAATGTCCTTCGTTAGCGAGGATACATGCATCCACCCTCAGTCGCATGGAGTCCCTGATGCGCTGATGCAGCCCTGGAGAATGGCGTATTGTATCACAGCCATCCACAATACGAGCACGAAGAGTCTCTACATTTGAAACCGGGGTTGCGTAGACAAGAGCTTTCAAATGCCCCCATAAATGAAAGTCAAGAGGGTTGAGGTCAGGAGAGCGTGGAGGCCATGGAATTGGTGCGCCTCTACCAATCCATCGGTAACCGAATCTGTTGTTGAGAAGCGTACGAACACTTCGACTGAAATGTGCAGAAGCTCCGTCGCTCATGAACCACATGTTGTGTCGTACTTGTAAAGGCACATGTTCTAGCAGCACAGGTAGAGTATCCCGTATGAAATCATGATAACGTGCTCCATTGAGCGTAGGTGGACGAACGTGGGGCACAATCAAGACATCACCAACAATGCCTGCCCAAACGTTCACAGAATATCTGTGTTGATGACGTGATTGCATAATAGTTGATAGTGAAAATTTACAATTTGATCACGTTGGAATGAAGACTCATCCGTAAAGAGAACATTTGCACTGAAATGAGGATTGACACATTGTTGGATGAACCATTCGCAGAAGTGTACCCGTGGAGGCCAATCAGCTGCTGATAGTGCCTGCACACGCTGTACATGGTACGGAAACAACTGGTTCCCCAGTAGCACTCTCCATACAGTAACGTGATCAACGTTACCTTGTACAGCAGCAACTTCTCTGACGCTGACATTAGGGTTATCGTCAACTGCACGAAGAAATGCCACGTCCATTGCAGGTGTCCTCGTCGTTCTAGGTCTTCCCCTGTCACGAGTCATAGGCTGGAATGTTCCGTGCTCCCTAAGACACACCTATCAATTGCTTCGAACGTCATCCTGTCGGGACACCTTCATTCTGGAAACCTGTCTCGCTACAAACGTACCGCGCCACGGCTATTGTCCAGTGCTAATCCATACTTCAAATGGGCATCTGCCAAATCCGCATTTGTAAACATTGCACTGACTGCCAAACCACGTTCGTGATGAACACTAACCTGTTGATGCTACGTACTGATGTGCTTGACCCTAGTACTGTAGAGCAATGAGTCGCATGTTGACAGAAACACCGAAGTCAAAATTACCTTCCTTCAATTGGGCCAACTGGCGGTGAATCGAGGAAGTACAGCACATACTGACGAAACTAAAATGAGCTCTAACATGGAAATTAAGCGTTTCGGGACACATGTCCACATAACATCTTTTATTTATTTGTGTGTGAGGAATGTTTCCTGAAAGTTTGGCCGTACCTTTTTGTAACAACCTGTAGGGGTGTTCACTGAAGTGTAATGGAAAGAAGTCAAGGTAATATCAACAGCGGCAGGAAGTGGTATAACTGGAGTAGGAATCGTTACAAATAGGAAGGTAGTGCAGAGAATGTGTTACTATGAACAGGTCAGTGACAGCGTTGTTCTCATCAGAATCGTCAGCAAACCAACACCGTCATCAATTGGTCGGGTATACATGTCGACGTCGCAAGCTGACGATGAACAGTTAGAGAAAGTATTCGAGGATGTTGAACAGGTAATTCAGTATGAAAAGGGAAATGAAAATGTAATAGTCATGTGGGACTGGAACGCTGCTGTAGAGGAATGAGCAGAAGAAAGTTTTATTGGAGAATATGGGCTTGGTACTACGAACGAGAGGGAAGAAAGACCAATTGAGTTCTGCTGTAATAAACATTATAAAAGCAATAGGGATATTAAACCATTAGCTTTGAATTAAATTACTTCCATGTTAGAGAAAGCACTTTTTCTGTTACATCTTTCCAAGCATATCAAACCGTCACGATTCTCGAAGGTGTCCAAAGGATTCAGTAAGCAATTCCACACGTATGTGGCCAATCAATCCCGTCTTCAAAGCGCTGCCTGTTTCACAGTTGCACCGATGTCTGTTGACACCAGGGCTCGGCCGGCTACCCAACGAGCCGCGAGCCTCGACGGCGCATCGTGGATCGCGCGCTCCGTTGGCGATACAGTTTAGATCGGATACCCGCTGTGCGGGCAGCAGGACGAAGCGGTCGGCCGCAGCTGGGCTCGGGCGGGTACATACGGCGCGATGAAAGGCTCCGGCCGAGATGCGATGGGGTACCTGAGTGTTCATCAAACCACGAACGTATGTCCGCAGTGCTATGTATGTGTAAGTTGTTATTTTTGGGGTGTACACAGAGTACTCATTAAGAGAGTCCAAGAGAAAGGCCAACGCTTGATCACCGAATATGCCGCAGAAACCTTCCTGCGTTATGTTAACGGTAATCTGAATGGATGTTCCGAAGTCATGGAGCACTGCTGGCATCATTGGGCAGTCGGTGTTCTCTGTGCCTCGATAAATGTGAAAAGACGGAAAACTGCCGCTTGTAGGACTACATTACAGGCCTATAGTCTGTTACTGCGCAATTTCTGTGTTTTTGCCTCAATGCATGCAGGCAGTTTCATGTGACGCTGGGTACAATTCTAATTTGCGAGCTATCCGACTGCTGATGTCCATTCATTGCAGCTCAATCCGCAATGTACTTCGGGAGCTGGTCATGAAGGTCCTGCACTCACTGTGGTCGAAACGGATTGTCATGAACAAGACATCTCAGGTCCGTGTCGGACTGTCTCCATTTACGACTACTCTTTATACATCGTATCACACTTATGTGAGTAGCAAATTTGTTGTAGTTGCATTGGACAGTTCACAGTCATATACCACATGGTTAAAATCAAACTGACAGTTTGCTGAGGGTTACAGCGTGGGCTGTGAACGTCATTGGGTGCTGAAACGTCGAAGGTATGATCATTAATCGATGCACTAGCGCAGCATGCTGAAAAATAATATACTTCCACTTTCTGCTACCAAGTGAAAATATGGTGGTGTAAATACTCAGAGCCGGCCGCGGTGGTCTCGCGGTTCTAGGCGCGCAGTCCGGAACCGTGCGACTGCTACGGTCGAAGGTTCGAATCCTGCCTCGGGCATGGATGTGTGTGATGTTCAAATGGTTCAAATGGCTCTGAGCACTATGGGACTTAACATCTATGGTCATCAGTCCCCTAGAACTTAGAACTACTTAAACCTAACTAACCTATGGACATCACACAACACCCAGCCATCACGAGGCAGAGAAAACCCCTGACCCCGCCGGGAATCGAACCCGGGAATCCGGGCGTGGGAAGCGAGAACGCTACCGCACGACCACGAGATGCGGGCTGCGTGTGATGTCCTTAGGTTAGTTAGGTTTAAGTAGTTCTAAGTTCTAGGGGACTGATGACCACAGCAGTTGAGTCCCATAGTGCTCAGAACCATTTGAACCATTTTTTTAAATACTCAGAATGTGACATGGGAGCAAGAAAAGGGGAGGAACAATTAGACTCATGATAACTGTGATTCTGGCATGGCTATTAGAATACCTTCACGACTTACAGTAAGTGTTCCTGACTCAGCAACATGCTGCGTCCATAACACTGCACCGCCGACAGTTGCACCAAATGTGGTGTAATCAGAGCGAAACGTCGTCAGATTCTATCCTCAGGATCAATATCTTTCAAATTCCCCAACTACTATAAGTCAGATGGATTTTGGTAGGGTGGAGCTCGAAGCCCACACGTCTTGGAATTGCTAGAAATGATAAAAGTGTCTCGAAGCAAATCTGTCACGTGGTAAGTTGTATGTGGTGTCTCTTGTAAGAATGTAACAGTGGCGCGGAAACAGTTGAGTTCTGGAAAAGTTGAAATCAACTGCTGCTCAAAGAGATCGTCACTGTACATCTAACAGACCCGCAAGGTGTCATCTCCTCGAAGAAAAACGGACCGGGAAAGATGGAGCTTAAAATCTAAACCACACAGCCACATAATCTCAATGCAGTGGATGTTCCTGAACAACATGTGGTGGATCAGAACCCGAGGTGCGACAGTTCTGTGTATTCACGGCACAGTGCAGAGTAAAATGTGCCTCGTCTACGCAAAGCATGTTCCTCAGACATACGTCATCGATTTCCACACGTTCCAAAGGACGAAGGGCAAAGTCACGGCATTTTAGCCTGTCCTAGGGCTTCGTTTGTATATTTCCAATCTTGTAGGGATACGAGTGTAAAATGGGCCACAAAATCTTTTACACTGTTGACCATTGCAGAGACAATTCACTTCACACAGACGGAGCACTGGTTGCAGCAGTTGGGGAATATACTGCACCTTTGGCTATAGTGACAGCAACTTCATTAGCAATTTCCATGGTAATGGGCCAGCTCATTCTCCTTGGTGCACATTGTTTGCATGGATACCCCTGCTGTTTCCATCGTTTCTTGGTGGAGGGATGACTCTTAGATAATTTCTTGATCATATTCTTCAGCCCATTTATTAACAAGGGACCTCTTCATAGTGTTTCTGTCGACGATATTCTCGCAATGCAACGCTGCTGCTGAAGCCGTTCTGATAAAACAACTCTGTCAACAGTGGACGGTCCTTCTTCTCAATAGCCATTACGTATGGAGAACAGCAAACTTCCAACTTTTGTAATCCTTGACACCAACTGTCACTTTACAAAAGAAATCAACAAATAGCGTACTGACATCAAATTAGGAAACATCTTACATTTTGACTGATTACAGCACAGTGTATTCACCGGTTGGCAGAAAGCGGAACTACAACTTTTTTCAGAGTACGGTACTCATTGAGCACGCCAACGATGTTTCGGCGTCCTGCAATGTATGTAGCCCGCACAGCAGATCTCAGAACACCGTCTTTTAATTATAACGACCTGGTACCAACAAATCGAGCGCCACCGTCCGTGATGTGCTCATGGATGCATCCAAACACGATAACTTTTTTTCTGACAGTCCGTTAAGCCTCCATGTAGACCCATCTTCGTGCGCTGTTTCCATGAAACCAGCTGACACACACACACACCTTTTCACCCCCATGACTGTGGTAGACGGCCACTTGACGACCTGTTACAAACTACACCAACTGCAGCACTGATGAGCTCTTTTAAGGGGGTGACTAATATTTGTCTGATGCAATTATTAAAAATAAGTAGCAGATGAATACATTTTACAAGCTCGTACCACAAATCCGTAGTGCTCAACACTCTATATACACAAACAAAATTGGTGTTAGGACTACACAGAAACATATATATTTACAAGAGAGGACAAGCACACAGCAATCAGCCGCAATCGTATTAGTTTTTATTACTGTTACATATCTAGGTTTTGGCTGCAAATAGCAATCTTCAGTGCACCTAGAGGCAGTGTATATCAGCATACGACCTTACTGGTGTATAAGCAGCAGAAAATCAGAGTTGGTGCTTTCATTCCCCTGGATCTCACTGTATCTGATACGAGTTGCATCCCTTCATAATGAATGAAATGTTGGTCTCCATTGATGTGAAAGAGGGGTGTCTGTGGCTAATAGACATTTGTAATTAGAGGGATATATATTCAGCACCAAATCATGTTATTTGACCACAGAGAAAGAGGTGATAATTATTTCCCCTCAAATAACTATCTACTATTAACTAGTATGTGAAATCTGTTTTCATCTGGAACAATAGTGACCAAGGTCTCATGAAATAAAAGACAACATTATTCACCCTTACATTAATCACCAAGATACAGGTATAGCATTCTTATTTCTTATTGACTTACGGTATATTTGTCAACGGCCTTGCAGCAGTGGACACACCTGTTCCAATGAGATCACCGAAGTTAAGCGGTGTCGGGCGTGGCCGGCACTTGGATGGGTGACCGTCCAGGCCGTCATGTGCTGTCGCCATTTTTCGGGGTGCACTCAGCCTCGTGATGCCAATTGAGGAGCTACTCGACCCAATAGTAGCGGCTCCGGTCAAAGAAAACCATCATCACGACCGGGAGGGCGGTGTGCTGACCACCCGCTCATCCTATGCGCATCCTCAATTGAGGATGGCACAGCGGTCGGATGGTCCCGATGGGCCACTTGTGGCCGGAAGACGGAGTGCTTTATGGTATTTTTGCAACAGAATAGCTACCCCAAATTATAGGGTGCACTATATAGGCGTAATATAAGGCTATGTACTCCTTGTTGTGTTGGTTAAAGAGCCACCACCGTGTTACGAAAGGAGGCCGAAATGCGCGCGTTTTAGCTCACGGAGGCTGGTGTCAGGAGGGAAGAACTATACTGACGTGAAGTCTGGAACATGATAAGCAATTAGAATTCAGAAAGCTGACGTAATTAGTTTGACACTTAACTTTAATCCATTAATGATTAACGTCGCTCTTGACGGTTCATGATTCACAATATTATCTGTTCAGAATACATTCTTGAAGAATATGGCACCCTGCTAGGTCGTAGCAACAGTGAACCATCGCTAGAAAAGTCGGCTGTACAACTGGGGTGAGTGTTGGGGAGTGTCTCTAGACCTGCCGTGTGGCGGCGCTCGGTCTGTAATCACTGATAGAGGCGACACGCGGGTCCGACGTATACGACCGGACCGCGGCCGATTTAAAGGCTACCACCCAGGAAGTGTGGTGTCTGGCGATGACACACACTCCTCACATACTAATGCCTTTATTATCTGAGAGTCATCCTCCCACCAAGAAAGGATGGAAACAACAGGGATAGCCATGCAAACCATGTGTACTAAGGAATAACATATGTAATGAGGAACACTGTTATATTACAGTTTACAGAGAGGGGTTCACTTGAACTAGATATTCAACAGAGGACAAGAGGTGGTATCTCTGGTGTGGTTAATGAGTAAAATGCTTAAATGTATAATTGTTAGCTATAGATTAAGATATTTGCTATTAATCGCTAGTAGTGATTCTCCAACAGAAAGAGGTCCCTACTCAATGGTCTGAAGATGACCACAGTAGTGGTCGAAACCGGTCACCTTGATAAATAAATCGTGATCAAGACTGTTTTTAATAGTAAATATTTGTAAGACATTGATCACTGCCTTTCCCATAATGTATTCAAAAGTAATTATAGATTAAGAGTTTCTTTAAGTTAATGTTCTTCTCCCAAATTAGTAATTTAAGGACAGAATTAACGAAACGTGAAAAGCGTTGAGCACAGTTCCAAAGAAAACGTATGATTTACTGATCTCCTTGTTCTCGTTTCCCACGTGAAACCGTGTTCGTTGATGCGACCATCTGTTTTACCGGGACGGTATTTACGAAAAAAAAATTCAGAGACATATTTGTCAGAGTAATATACCCTGAACAGCGAACTGTAGTTGCGCACACCGCTACTGAATTTTGGCGTCCTAAAATTTCTGTCAGAGAGCGGCCTGTGATGGAGGATTTCGCGGATGGCTCACATCGGGCCCGCATTGATCTCGTGACAGAAAACCATTTCATTCAGATCAACGCAGGCTCAGCCTGAGTAATCCCCGATTATCCTCCTCCAAGGGACGCCGGCCCTGCAGAGCTCCCTCGGGGCCCAAAGTGATCGAAGGACAGCGATGGAAAAACTGAAATGCCCGTCCCATTTAGGGACTGCTGCGCAGTTCATATTTGATCCTAAATGCCAGTGAATTACACCTGTCATTCGCGATATTACGCTCCAGTTACTGAAGCACAATATTCAGCTGCCTTTTTTTTCTCTTTTCTTTTAATTCTAAATACGGTAACATGATTGGCTGGCATAATATTGAAACATCAAAAACTTCCAATGTCTCCTTTATACATTCTGTTCCTCAGACTCAGGAATAAGAGTTAGAATGTTCCCTAAGTGATTCTTTTTTTTTTTTTTTTTTTTTTGTAATGCGTTAGGCTTGTTTGATAAGGCTGATAAATTTCTATGAAAGTATGAAACATTTCTGTCGCGGCTTCGTGGCTGTTAACCTTGATTATTCCAAGGATGATACAAAGAATTTCGACACTGTTCGCAGCCGTCTGAATTGGTTGGCGTGTTTACTGCTATTGAAAATGGAAGAAAATGAGTTTCCTGCTGTTATTAAACATTTTCATTCGAAGGGTTGAACTGCCACACAAATCAGAACAGTTGCTGATGAACTTCTACTATACTTATAGAACCGTTCACGCATAATAGTCGTACAAATTTAATTTTGCGTCCTACGTCGTCCACATTCTTGATCCACACAGTTACAAGAAGAAAATAGCTCCAAAAAACGACAGTTGAGAAATAAACTTTTCAAAAACTAACCACCGTGCAGCCAGATGCTTCATTTATACTCCGGAAGCAACTTTATGATGTATGGCGGAGTTTACTTTACGTCCCAACATCAATTCCTTTCCCAGTCGAGAGTAAGGCCCAGATAGAACAACTGTTGGCAAGCTTCCTTGATAACTAGAATTTCTATAAGCTTACCTTCAGCGTTTTTGTGGGAAATATACGTAGCAAAGAGTAACAGCCTATCTGACTTTCCTAAAAAAGTACGCTTTCGGAATTTTAACTTTGAAATGAAATGTCGTGTGGCGACAGCCTCTCGGCGTGTAGACTTGATCGCCTCGTGCAAGTCTTTTGAGGTGACCCCACTTCGGCGACTTGTTGCGCGTCGCTGAAGATGAAACGATGTTGATGAAGACGAATCAAACACCCAGCGGAGGAAATCTCCAACCCACCCGGGAATCGAACCCGCCTCCCGGCCTCCCGGCATGGCAAGCCGGAGCGCAGTCCTTTTTTTTTTTTGTTTTTCTTGATCTCTTTTTCATCGTTACTGTTCGTTGCATTTGTCCAGGACAGACGTTCCATGACGTTCCATAACGCCCCTTGAAGTTCGCCATGGTCCATTCACTCTGTTTTTTATTACAGAAGGTGGCTGATCCCGTGACTCAGCTACGTTGGTGGACTACTTTAACACTAAAGCACAGCGTGATTCACAATGCCTCTGTTGAAGCTTTGAACAACTCTGTACCGCTTTCGTGTTTAGTGAATCATCCTACGACGAAACCCACTGTCTTCTTTGGACCATTCTTTCCTCTATCATTGCTATCTGATAAGGTTCTCGGGCTAGAAATTCTTATATTCAGTCGTGCCATGGTATTGTATCATCCTTCCTGGGTGGACTAAGGATTCTTCCAGTCAATCACTGTTATGCAACTCCCGTTTGCTACCATTAGGTTTAATCGAATGTGGTCATTCCACTTTATATCGCTACATACGAACGTTACCACGTTCTTCATGGATGTGGCCGCTTTCAGTAACTATTCGGCAATCGTACAATTCTCCCGTAACGAGTCTGTCCGCCTTTTTATGAGCAATACGTTCCAATAGGAACGTGCGAAACACGGAGGGGTCTACTGTTGAAATTTCTAGAGCTCGCTTCCAAGAAGAGTCATTCGGCATATTATTTTATCATATACGTCTCACGGTATGTTCACATCGAGAAATTACAGGATCTGGATGTCATATGGAGCTTTATCGACAATAGCCTTTCCCACGCACTGTTTATTGTTGGAACACGGAATAGAGGAAAAGATGATGAGATGAGAAGTACCCTGCGCCACATACCGCAAGGTGTCTTGCGAAGAATAGATGTAGACTTGTTTGTATCGAGAATCAATGGCCATGCAACAAGTGTCGATCCTCGTCATATTTTGTTACAATTATCTACAATTTTCTACCGCCTTGATTTCTATATATACAACACCATGATTCTCGAACAGCCCTGTGAAGCTTCTGGGATTATCTACTAAGACATTTATACATATCGCAAAAAGTACTGGCCATAACGTACCCTGCGCCACATACAGCAAGGTGTCTTGCGAAGAATAGATGTAGACTTGTTTGTATCGAGAATCAATGGCCATGCAACAAGTGTCGATCCTCGTCATATTTTCTTACAATTATCTACAATTTTCTACCGCCTTGATTTCTTTATATACAACACCATGATTCTCGAACAGCCCTGTGAAGCTTCTGGGATTATCTACTAAGACATTTATACATATCGCAAAAAGTACTGGCCGTAACGTACTTCTTTTGGGTACACCCGATGTCTTATATCCGAAAATTTCTCTGTGTGAAGAATGAAACACCGTGTCCAATTTGCAAGGAACTCTTCATTTGGTGACACAGCAACAGAACTTAATCGAATGCCGTACGTAAACCAAGGAATACGTTAACAGCGTGGGTGCCAGTACTTACCGCCTGCTTCTCGCGAAGGAACAGAGCAGGCTTGGTTTCACACCATTGTTGTTTGCGAAATATGTGTTGAATACTGCAGAAAAGATATTCGGTGCCCGTAAAGGTCGTAATATCAGATCGTAAAGAGTGTTCCGAAAGAAAGGGCTGTGGTGATGTAGGCATTTGGTTTCGTGCGTCTGTTCACGTGAGAATCCTGACTACTGAAAGAAATGAAAAGTAAAATTTTATAGTAATATGTCCCTTCCACAATTTGATGGGACTAAGAGCTGGTCACCTACAGAAAGAACAACTGGTATAATATAATATGCAGAAATGAAGTTCCTAAGAAGACCAAAGGATACTCAAGACCAAACAACATAAAGAAACAATACAGTGCGGTAAGAACTATAATCAGAGGCAACTGAAAGCAGAATAACCAAATACCGCAGCTCCTGGTACAAACACATACAAAAAACGATCCGTAAAAGATTTCTAGAACCAGCCTTAGTTTATAAACCGGAGCTAAGAAAGGATCTAGGAAGATCTTAAAAGAGACAGACAATGTGTGAAGATTAAACAAGCTCAACAGTTAATGTGTGAATTGTACCAGAAGAAGAAGGATACGAAAAGAAAGAGGAAGAGATATTGGTGCAGGTAGTAGTTACAGTGTTAAGCCAGTCGTATAGTTTACGTGATACTGAACTGGCCGCAGGAACAATTTACAGGTATGTGCCCTTGGCAATAGAGTGAATTAGCACCTTGTGGAAAGGGGGAAGGCAAAATGTATAGTTAGTTTTCTCTAATTCAGGTATGTCGACTTTCGAACATTTGAGTCACTCTATGTACAATCAGGTAAAGCAACGTACTTGATCGTAGACACATATTTCACTTGGGTAACACTTCCTTGCAGAAAGGTGTGCGCTGTTCATCATGTTGATTTTCAATAAAATTTCAGCAGAACTGAAAATAATGAGTAATATGCCCAAGTCAACTAATCGAAGTTGGATGTTTTCCTTGTGGTTCTCAGTAGTTGCAGCCTGTTGCAAATGAAACCCACTGAATAGTGTACACCTTTTTGTAAAATACTAAAGGATGTAAGAACGAAGTCTTAAGGAAATCTTTGGAATTATTTTAAGGAAGTGTTATCCAAGTGCAGTATGAGTCTACGGTCAATCATGGTATTTCACCTAATCGTACATAGAGTTCATCAAACGTTGAAAATATTTGGTACACTCCTTGTAAGTGAGTACCAGAAAGTCATCAAACTACAGTTAAAACATTATAACGTCTGATGAAGTACATTAGTAACTTCATTACTGCTGTGCATCCTTGCATGAAAATACACAGTATAACTTTTACGTTTCAGAAAAAAAATGTTTACGTTTTTTCCACGTACAATGATACTGACACACAAACGACTTAAACTTATTACCAGCGTTACAAAAAAAATTGACATAAGAAACATTAAAATGCCCTTACAGTCAAAGGAGCATAATTGTTCATGTACTACTTGATTTTATCGCATATACTCGGTCCCTCAAAAGGAAAGGTAAATGTTCTGCGTGATGAGAGGGGTGGTTATTTCAAGCAAAATGTTGGTGTAGACATATGTTTCATCTGTTCCTCCTTCCTCTAGGACTTTTCTTATTCTGTCAAACCGTGAGTGAATTTCTACTCAAGATCAAGATGAGGCTTGCTCTTTCCATATTACGTGGTAGGTTTTTATACCTTATTACGTAATCTTATTTGCAGCTTCCTGTTATTTTCATCTAACACGCACTGATCAGTCAGAACATTATGACCACGTACCTAATAGCCGCTATGTCCACCTTTGGCACGGATAGCAGCAACGACGCGTCTCGGCATGGAAGCACTGAAGATATGTTAGGTCGCTGGAGAGAGTTGGCACTACGTCTACACATAGAAATCATGTAATTCCCGTAAATTCCGGAGAGTTGGAGAGGGGGGGGGGGGGGCGATGAACTCTGTCGACGCGTTCAATCACATCCCAAATGTGTTCCATCGTGTTTAGATCCGCTGAGCTGGGCACCCGCACACCAGCTGGAACTCGCCGCTGTGTTCATCGAACCACTCCATCGTTCCCCTGACCTTGTGACTTTGCGCATTATCTTGTTGAAAAATGCCACTGCAGTCGGGAAACAGGATCGTCATGAAGGGGTGTACGTGGTCTGCAAGTAACGTACGAGCTCCACTGAACCCATGAATGCCCACGTGAATGTTTCCCAGAGCCAGCTTGGCTCCGACCCGCAGTACAGGTGTCAAGGAGCTGTTCCCCTGACAAACGGCGGATTCACGCCCTCCTATCGACATGATGAAGCTTATCATGATTCATCAGACCATGCAACGGTAAAACTTAGACAGATCTCGGGCTTTCCAATTCTACACAAGGACAGCATGATCACTGATACAACATACATCGTGAGTGAGTGTCTGACTAACAGTCATTCCTCGCCAGGTGACACCGCTATAGCCTGGGTGGGTCTATATAGATAGTAGATCGATGACAACAAAGTTGACGCTGATCAGTGTATTTTTGTGCATCCATTTACAATATATGTTTTTTGTGTAGTTGCCTGCCAATTAACGCCGTTAGAGTAACTTGATATTTCACATCTCACATATTTAAACGAATTTTTGTCCAATTCACTAACGAACTGTGACAGATGTAACACTGCAATGGTTTTTGTTTTGTGTAGGAGAGAGTGTTTTACCTTAAGTATAATATAGCTAGGTACTCATGACGGTTTTTGGTTGATACTTCAGTCCAAAGGCTGACATAAAGAGTCACAAGAGGATACACACCCTAGAGACTATCGTAAGCAGTTTACACTATTTTTTACAGTCTTTATTGTTGTTAGACATAAGGTTGTGTTCTGTATAGCATATTTAAATATTTAGCGCCCTACACAATTGCGATCTGTATAATATATTGAAGCTCTTTGGAATACATGTGTTGTTAAATCTTAAGGTACAGAATTCTATGGCGAGTAAAATGGTAAATGTTTTATACTCATTTATGGAAGGTGATCGGTAATCCCCATAAAAAATTGTAGGACTGGCAGAGGACAACAGTTTCAGTTCAGATGTATAACGCTTCCACATCAGCCTTAGGAATAGGAGTAGGCGTGACGCAACACCACTATTAGGCAACAATTCGGAAGCAAAAAATAACGAAACATACATTTATCACTTAAGCGGATTTGTTTGTATTAATACATAAATATTACATGTTTATATTATTCCTACACAAAATGGAACTCAGTATACTGTACATAAAGAACAATATTGATGAATTACAAGAAGGCATTGTACCTGCGAAGTTTATTCTGGCACATACTCTCCATTCCATCTGGTGTCTCTTCAGTTTCTAGTAGAGCGACCGGAACGCGTGGTAGAATATCTACCCCTGTCTCTACAGAAGTCGCGAAATTAAACTTTGCGTATGACCACAAAAGAAGTAGTAAGCGTCATCCTGTCTACCCCACTACGTACCAGGACAAGCAACTCTGAAACTTTTCTCTTTCCCTCAGCAAAATTGTACACATTACACATCTGAATTAAAACCGTCTTAGAACAGAAACGGTAGGTTTCCGGACATGTCTTCCTGTTCAAAATATTATTTACTCACTCTCTTCTACAAGTCCTTGTAGTCTGTAAAACAAATTTTCAAGTGGTTCAAATGGCTCTGACCACTATGGGACTTAACATCTGAGGTCATCAGTCCCCTAGACTTAGAACTACCTAAACCGAACTAACCTAAGAACATCATACACATCGATGCCCGAGGCAGGATTCGAACCTACGACCGCAGCTTCAGCGCGGTTCCGGACTGAAGCGCCTAGAACCGCTCGGCCACAACGGCCGGCCAAGGAATTTTCGAACACGTGTGGACAGTTAAGCCATACTTGCACTGGCCAGCTTGCGGCAGAAAGTCTTTTTCCATGGAACACTCGATACATACAAATGAACTGAGTTTCTTTGGTTTCTTAATAATTTACCCTGTCTCTAAAATGGAAATTTGTGTTCACTTCCAGTGGCTTCATATTCAAAATGTATTGAGTTCTGGAGTAACGATAAGCGCCCGCACGACGATGAAGAACGGAAGTGCAGAGAGGGCTGTGAGACGCAGTCAGTCAATAGTACGCTAAGACGACACTAAGGGCCAAGAGAACTTACGCGCCGCTCGGCGTAGCCGAGTAGAGTAGAAGACGAGCCGTTCTGAAAATGCTACACCAGTGACTTATGAACTGAATTATTTTGCTTGCATTGAAATTGTATATACCGAAGGACAGTAATTGTTTGCATGTTTCCATTTGCTTGCGACACATCTTTGTGATTACACGAAGTTAAGCATTGTCAATTTAACTTACTGTGATAATCTCCATTAATACGATTTGCTTGAATTGTTGTCTAGCAATCCGATAAAACAGCTTCCTAGGCACCCTATAGTAGACAAGTGGGCAGCATACTACGTATTGTAACAGGTTTATGATAACATTTGTGCTTCATTTCAGTTCATTTGGTGATTAATTATTGATGTATAATAGAGTAACATTGAAACAAATAGATGATTAAATACAATATTGGCAACATTTTCTCTATTATAACGTTTTTTAAATTTCAATAGAATATTTTTTCCTAGGTATACGATCGTGTTTCACATTTGGGAAAACCTTGATTTTCAGGAGTAAATTTTGTAATTTCAGAAAAAGACTGCAGCATGTAAAAAGTGAATACCACAACTTAAAATCGAATAATAAAATATAATAAACTTTAATTACAGGCCTAGCTGTAGGCGATCGCCTTTAAAGTGTACAAGGGTAAAATACCATTTCCTACTGATATTTTCATGGACACATTTTGAAAATGTTCTTGAAATAAATTATAGTACACGTGTCTAATCATTGTGAAGTGCTTTTAAAGCGTGTTTTAAATTTAATACTTATATTTTGTTTATATTTAAAACAACTGATATTGCAGTTCCAATAGTTCACACGAAATTTACAAATATTTTACAGTACATTTCACCAGTCTATAACGTAATCTACGACAATTCGTCAACAATAGCAAATAACTGACAATATTGTTTCAAGAAATTCACCAGCCGTTTCAATGCCCTCGTGTACTCCCATGAGGACGTGTCACATTGCAAGTATTACTATACATTTACGCTTCTTTTTTCCGAGTGTCGATTATATGACTTACTTTATTTGCACATAGTCACCATTATCCTTCATTTTTATGTCTTACTCGGACACCATGAAATCTTGGGGATGTACTACCACGAGTAACCAACCGACACGGAAAAGTACACGTGAGAAGTTGTCACACACTCGTGGCAGAACCACACAGAAAGTATGTTTGTTTCAAGCGTGGTGGAGCGTCCGCTAGCTGTTCAAATAACGTAATAAAAAAAATCAAGTAATTCAGAATGAATACAAGCTTGTCTCAAATACTGATACAGAAAGGAAATTTTGTTTATTTCCCACTTGTATCATGTTTTCGTTCGGATCACCATCGATGGTTATTAGGTCTATTGTTCTTTACACTCTGCGTAACTGTCACTAGTATATGGGGTGAACCAGAACTCCTCTGACAAAATTTCGGATTCGTTCACAATTGTTTTCGGAATACTTCGGTACGAGGGTCCCGCGGTGCACGAAGTATCGAGATATTTCGTTTAGTTTATCACTCCTATTTATCTTTATGTCTCTACTGCACTGGGAACACATGTTAAACAATGCATATTTGCGCTGTATGTGCTGTCTATCTTTCCTGGAAATACACTCCTGGAAATGGAAAAAAGAACACATTGACACCGGTGTGTCAGACCCACCATACTTGCTCCGGACACTGCGAGAGGGCTGTACAAGCAATGATCACACGCACGGCACAGCGGACACACCAGCAACCGCGGTGTTGGCCGTCGAATGGCGCTAGCTGCGCAGCATTTGTGCACCGCTGCCGTCAGTGTCAGCCAGTTTGCCGTGGCATACGGAGTTCCATCGCAGTTTTTAACACTGGTAGCATGCCGCGACAGCGTGGACGTTAACCGTATGTGCAGTTGACGGACTTTGAGCGAGGGCGTATAGTGGGCATGCGGGAGGCCTGGTGGACATACCGCCGAATTGCTCAACACGTGGGGCGTGAGGTCTCCACAGTACATCGATGTTGTCGCCAGTGGTCGGCGGAAGGTGCACGTGCCCGTCGACCTGGGACCGAACCGCAGCGACGCACGGGTGCACGCCAAGACCGTAGGATCCTACGCAGTGCCGTAGGGGACCGCACCGCCACTTCCCAGCAAATTAGGGACACTGTTGCTCCTGGGGTATCGGCGAGGACCATTCGCAACCGTCTCCATGAAACTGGGCTACGGACCCGCACACCGTTAGGCCGTCTTCCGCTCACGCCCCAACATCGTGCAGCCCGCCTCCAGTGGTGTCGCGACAGGCGTGAATGGAGGGACGAATGGAGACGTGTCGTCTTCAGCGATGAGAGTCGCTTCTGCCTTGGTGCCAATGATGGTCGTATGCGTGTTTGGCGCCGTGCAGGTGAGCGCCACAATCAGGACTGCATACGACCGAGGCACACAGGGCCAACACCCGGCATCATGGTGTGGGGAGCGATCTCCTACACTGGCCGTACACCTCTGGTGATCGTCGAGGGGACACGGAAGGTGAAGAGTAGAGTGGCCACTACATTCATCAACAACAAATAGGCTATCATGAGTTACTGGAGTAAGTTTAGTCTTGACGCTTAACAGTTTCACATGGTGGAACACTATCCTTTAAGAGAGACAAATAACCAGTTCATTCAACCTCATAAATATTGTGATTTTTTTAATAGTCTTCATTCTGATGAACATCATATTTCGTGTTGGATCCTAACTCGAAGCCAGACCAAACTCTGTATATAAATGGCAATGTCCTGACTGAGTTTATCATCGTCCAGCACAAACCGCTAAGGACAGAAACTTGAAATTTGGAGGAGGTGTGGATCTTATACTGTAGCCGTCGTTTAAAAAGATTTTTTAGAAATTCCAACCCTAAGGAGATGAAATAGTGGATAAAGTCGCTATTAAGGTAATTTTCATGCTAGGCCAACGACAATTGGTATTTGATTTCTTGGTCAGAAATGAAGAAACACGTGTTTCAACACTTTTTTTTAAACATTATTTCTAAGGGAGTGAAATAGTGGGCGAAAGAACTACTAAAGTATTTCTAAATTTACATCTATGAGCACTGGTATTTGACTTCTCGGTTAAAAGTAAAAAATACGTGTTGCAGTGTTTATGGTGAAACAGGAATGTGATTTTTTACGAAAATATTTTGTTATGAAAGCATTTTTAAAACTAAATCTATGAAAATTTTGATTTGGCTTCTCAATTAGAAATAAAAATATACGTGTTTCAATGTTTTTTTGAAATTCAACGCGTGTAGGGGTGACACTGGGGATGAAATATTTTTATGGATATATTGCACTTTTAAAATTGTTGTTTAGTTTCTTGGTAAGGGAGGAAATAATACGTGTTACACGGTTCTTGGAAATTCAAACCGTTAGGGGATGAAATAGGGCCAGACTAATAGGGTCACTGACACATCATCGCCCAGCCCAAACCGCCAACAATAGGAAGGCTGTGGATCTTATACTGTAGCCATTGTTTAAAAAGGAATTGTCCGAAATACTACCCCAAAGAGGGTGAAATAAGGTTTGAAATTTTTTTTTCAAGTTTGTGGCCATTAATGGAATTTTGAAGCCAGAACTATGACAACTGATATTTGGTTTCTCAGTCAGAAAATAAAAAATACTTGTTTACTATTTTTGGAACTTCAACCACAAAGTAAGTAAAACAGTGGCCGAAAGTTTTTTTTTGTTAATAAATAATTTGTAAGAAACTGTTAAAGGATTTTCAAGGCCACGTCTATGACAATTGGTATATGACCTCTGAGTTAGAATTTAAAAAAAATTCTTAGTTCAGTGTTTCTGGCAATTCAAACCCTAAGGGAGTGCAATGTTGTTGCTGTTGCATCCTCAGTCCAAAGACTGGTTTCATGCAGCTCTCCATGCTCCTCTGTCCTGTGCAAGCCTCTTCATCTCTGAGGAACTACTGAAACCTGTATCCTTCGGGATCTGCTTACTGTATTTTTCTTATGTATCAGAATGTGTCCTACCAACAGTTCCCTTATTCTAGTCAGGTTCCACAAAGTTCTCTTCTCCTCAATTCTATTCAATACCTCCTCATACAATCTACCCATCTACCCTAGCATTCTTCTGTAGCACCACATTTCAAAAGCTTCTATTCCTTTCTTGTCTGAACTGTTTATTGTCCATTTTTGACTTCTATACATGCCTACAATCCATACAAAAACTTTCAGAAAGTACTTCCTGATACTTAAATCTGTACCCTATGTTACCAAATTTCTCTTCTTCAGGAATGTTTTCCTTGCAATTGCCAGTCTACATTTTATATCCTCCCTATTTCGGCCATCATAAGTTATTTAGCTTCCCAAATAGCAAAACATATCTACTATGTTAAGTGTCTTATTTCCTGATCTAATTCCCTCAGCATCACCTGATTTAATTCGACTATATTCCATTAGCCTCATTTGGTATTGTTTATGTTCATCTTGTATCCTCCTTTTAAGACACTGTCCTTTCCGTTCAACTGCTCTTGCAAGTCCTTTACTGTCTCTGACAGAATTACAATGTCATCGGTAAACCTCATTTTTTATTTCTTCTCCCTCTACTTTAATTCCTACTCCAATTTCTTCTTTTGATTCATCTATTGCTTGCTCAATAAACAGCTTGAATAACATCGGAGATAGGCTACAATCCTGTCTCATTCTCTTCTCAACCGCTGCTTCCCTTTCGTACTCCTCGACTCTTATAAATGTTAATTGGTTTCTGAGGGAATTGTAAATAGGATTTCGCTCTGTGTATTTTACCCTTGCTACCTTTAGAATATGGAATAGGGAATGGAAATTTGTAAGAAAATATTTCATTACATTAAAAAATTTCAATCTAAGTTTATGAAAATTAGTGTTTAACTTCTCAGTTAGATATAAAGAAATATTTGTTATGGAATGAAAGTTGCTGTGGAAATATCTCCACAAGAGCGCAAAAGGCATGTTTAGTACGACCCTAGGACACCAGTTATCAGAATCGCTTTTCCGTCAGACGTACCTTCGGAGAAGATCATGAATAAGTGGCCTTCATTACCATCAAAATCTTAGAAGATGTTGCAACTTGAGAACAACATAAAAATTCGATTGAATAAAAACAAAAAATCTCTGCCAGTTATATAGTCTACGCTAGCGAAGCAACAAGCTCTAAGGTAATTTTGTTGTAAAATAACTTGGCTGAAAACGAAAAAGAAATTGGCTGATTGTCGAAACCGATAAAAAATGGGTATTTTTGTTGGACTTACTTCACCAGGATAAGGTACACAATGTCGAAGGAGTGTTTCAAAAAAAGTCATCCACTTTCCCAAGTTTATATACATGTACCACTAAATTAAAATCCTACCGCTAAGGTTTACTCACTGTATGTGTAGGCTAATCTCAAAAATTGCTCTAGGGATTTTGTCTTGGTTTCCACTGAGACAGAGTGATTCACCATTAATGCTTTATTACCGCCACTCCAGGTAAGTCGTCCGGTCGTTGACACTAATGCTACCCCTGTGAAACTGGAAAGGATGGCTGGAATCACATTAGGGGTCAATTTTAAATTATCCACAGGACTACAAACTTTATATTTTCAAAATAATGATCAAATCTTATGAGGGTGTATCTTTTAATGCATGCAAGTACATGCTTTGGCTACTTTCTACAGTTGCACTCATAAGATGTGTTAAATTTTTTTCTAAACTTAAATGTAGTGCCTTCTTTTAACTATCGATCGTTCGGCAAGTCTATGCCATCCATTTAGTGTCAAGCTTCTGTACTCCGTGTTGTTGAGACAGGTAACACTCTATACAATCTGATTTAGAAAATCTAGTATTTCCCACAGCTAATAATGTTTCTCTTCAAATCTTCTAGTTTAAAGTTAACTTCTTCGGGATGGATCAGCACACTTATTACCAATCTATCCCTCCTTATGGTAAAGAATTTTCATGAAGCTTTTTCTTGGCGTCCTCGTTTTCGTATTTTTCTGCTTCATCTGTATATAGCAACTAATCATAACACAAACGTCTAAATAACTAAACTAGCGGTTCTAGGCGCTCAGTCCGGAACCGCGCCACTGCTGCTGTCGCAGGTTCGAATCCTGCCTCGGGCATGGATGTTTGTGATGTCCTTAGGTTAGTTAGGTTTAAGTAGTTCTAAGTTCTAGGGGACTGATGACCACAGATGTTAAGTCGCATAGTGCTCAGAGCCATTTGAACCAAATAACTAAACATTCCCTCCTGAGTAAATATGAGTATACGTGTACCTTCTGCGTGGTGGAGCGACTTCTCTTCATGGATCCAAGTAGCAGTCGAAAAAAGGTAATTAACTTGTTTCCAAAATCTACTGTAAACCAGTAAAGAAAGAAACGTAAAGCAGCACTCTGTTTAATATTAACAAACCAGCGGTCCATGAAACGACGTAGCCAGATTGTGCTGTTTTAGCAGAGATTCATATAGAAGTGTTCTGTTGGTCGCGCACACACACACAGACACACCCACACACACACACACACACACACACGCACACGCACACACACAGACACACACACACACACAAACTAATTTGCGCATACGTGTATTTACACGAATATGCCTATATATAAAAATTCTGTTTACAAAGCCGGTAGTGCTTATATATTGTTTCAATCCGCAGTGCTGATTTGCTCAATAAGCTTATTCTGAACATTTTAACAATTGTGTGGGCTGCCCACCCAGGGGCCAATTATATGTGATTCAATATAAAGCTGATTAATACCATTGTTTAACCGAAATTGCCGCAGCCTGTGAACTGGGGCCTGCATAAACTCAAATGTTTTACGGCCCATTTTGCGTCTCCTCGGAGACTTCACAATTTTCCCTGAGGAAAGCAACATTACTATGTTCTCTGAACACTGCGGAATGACTCCCGAGTGATTTTTCTGCATTTTACTTCGAAACCCGAGCGCTTCCGTAGCCGAATGGTAAAAACATAGGGTAGCATCGTAGTCAGCAATGCGGGGAGGTCTGCTTTCGATTCCCGGTTTGTCGTCATATTTTTTCTCAGGTGCGGAGATTTAAAACGGGGTCCACTCAGCCCTTGTGAGGCCAAATGAGGATCTACAGCGGCATCATCAGCATTCATCTACTGCAGTAACGGCTGGAGGGGTTCGTGACATTTTGATCACATGTACCACGATCACTTTTCACAATATATATCAATGACCTAGTAGATAGTGTCGGACGTTCCATGCGGCTTTTCGCGGATGATGCTGTAGTATACAGAGAAGTTGCAGCATTAGAAAATTGTAGCGAAATGCAGGAACATCTGCAGAAGATAGGCACTTGGTGCAAGGAGTGGCAACTGACCCTTAACATAGACAAATGTAATGTTTTGCTAATATATAGAAAGAAGGATCCTTTGTTGTATGATTGTATGGTAGCGGAACAAACACTGGTAGCAGTTACTTCTGTAAAATATCTGGGAGTATGAGTGCGGAACGATTTGAAGTGGAATGATCATATAAAATTAATTGTTGGTAAGGCGGGTACCAGGCTGAGATTCATTGGGAGAGTCCTTAGAAAATGTAGTTCATCAAAAAAGGAGGTGGCTTACAAAACACTCGTTCGACCTATACTTGAGTATTGCTCATCAGTGTGGGATCCGTACCAGATCGAGTTGACGGAAGAGATAGAGAAGATCCAAAGAAGAGCGGCGCGTTTCGTTACAGGGTTATTTGGTAACCATGATAGCGTTAAGGAGATATTTAACAAACTCAAATGACAGACTCTGCAAGAGAGGCGCTCTGCATCGCGGTGTAGCTTGCTCGCCAGGTTTCGAGAGGGTGCGTTTCTGGATGAGGTATCGAATATATTGCTTCCCCCTACTTATACCTCCCGAGGAGATCACGAATGTAAAATTAGAGAGATTAGAGCGCGCACGGAGGCTTTCAGACAGTCGTTCTCCCTGCGAACCATACGCGACTGGAACAGGAAAGGGAGGTAATGACAGTGGCACGTAAAGTGCCCTCCACCATACACCGTTGGGTGGCTTAAGGAGTATAAATGTAGATGTAGATGTAGATTGCTCCTCGAACTGCCTTGTGGCCAGCAGTCGGCTAGTCATTATAGGCCTACCTACTAATCCGCAAGTAGTGTTTACGTCTACGTTACTGTGAAAGCTTGGGTGAACGTAGTGAAGATATGACACACTGCGGGTTAAAAATCTCAGCACCATAAAATTAAAGTTGGCAGGAGTATTGCCACATCTGAAAGGCGATGTCCCTTCCCATTTCACACCAGTCACTTAAGAGTGGCGCTAGTGGCGACATTAAGAGAATGCATATCAGGTTTCCTCTAAATACCCGTTGTAAAGGTCGTGAGAGTTAGATAGCTTTGAGATTGAGTGTTGTGAGTTGATGTTACTCAAGAATGCCTTTAGTAAGGCGACAAAGACGTCATTGTCAGCACCTTGCTGAGTTTGAAAGAGGTCTTGTAAACGGGCTATGGGATGTTGTATGTTCCTTTTGCGACACTCCAGGAAAGTTCTGCAGGACTGTAGCCACTGTACGTGACTGCTGAAAGCGGTGGTCAAGAGAATGTAATCGCAAGAAGACCCGGCCCCAAACGGGAACGTGGCACTACTGAGAGTGAAGACCATCGTATTCGGTGTGTGGCGCATCGTACTGCATCTGCTGCAGCAATTTCAGCAGCGTTTACTACCACAGTGACAGAACGAAGTGTTATAATCGGTTGCTTCAAGGACAGCTCCAAGACGGACGCCCTTCCTTCCACCGACTCCAAACCACGGCCATCTGTGACTTCAGCGGTGTCAAGCGAGAGGTCATTGGAGGGCAGGCTGGAGGTCTGTTGTGGTTTCTGACGGAAGCTAATTCTGCCTGGGTGTCAGTGATGGTCTTGTGTTAGAATGATGCAACCAATCTGTCTGCGTGCACGCGATCTGCATCTGGAGTTAATGGTGTGGAGTGCGATTTCGTATGACAGCAGGAGCACTCAACCCACATTGACTGCAAATTTGTACGTCAGTCTAGTGATTCAACCTGCTGTGCTGCCAGTCATGAACTGCGTTCCAGCCGGCCGCTGTGGCCGAGCGGTTCTAGGTGCTTTAGTGTTGAACCGCGCGACCGCACGGTCGCAGGTTCGAATGCTGCCTCGGGCATGGATGTGTGTGATGTCCTTAGGTTAGTTAGGTTTAAGTAGTTCTAAGTTCTAAGGGACTGATGACCTCCGATGTTTAGTCCCATAGTGCTCAGAGCTATTTGAACCATTTGATGAGCGTTCCAGGGGGTGAAAAGGATAACGTTCGCACACATATCGCTGTTGTAACACAAGGTCCTCACTGAGCCTCGATATGTTGCCATGGCCTGCTCGATTTCCAGAACTGTCTTCACTCGAGTACTTATGAGACCTCGTCGGATCTCAGCGGCATCCACAAACAGCACTGACTGTTACTGTAATGACCGCCCAAGTTCGACAGCCATGGAACTTCACCCCACAAACTGATATCCATCACCGGTGCAACACAACGACTCCACGTCTGCATGCTTCCATTCAACTTTCTGGCAGCCATACTAGTTATTAACGTCCAGCAATTCATTAATCTGTGACCATGCAATGTAGACCACGTAAACATGTTACCTAGGCAAATGTGTTCTGAAATTTCGTACCCTACGTTAACTATTTATTCTGTATTGTGATTTTTCCCACAGTGTAGCTAGTCTCTTACAGATACCTACTGATCATAAATCTAAAAGCAATATGTCATACGGCATGATAAAAAAGTTGTAGTCATAATTATGAAATCATACAGAGCAGCATCACTGTTTGGAGTTTTAAAATTGCCAGCAGTAAAATAAAGCTTATAAAACACTGTTATTCACGGAGTATAAAGAAATAAAGAGAGTAACTGAGAAGTGTGCTTGTGGGGATTGCAGCCCACCCATCACGTTTTTCAAACCGTATGTTGAAGTTTCAGTAAAGGAAACAGTAGGAATTTAGTAACAGTAAGTGTTCATGGAGGACAAATCAAAGCTTCATAGTTTGCGGATGACATTTTAACTCAGCCAGAGACTGATGAGTTCAGCTGAACGGACTGGATAGTGTTTGAAAATATGAAAAATAGTGAATCAATGATGATGGAGTGTAATTGCGTTAATTTGTATGCTGATGAAAGAATTAAATTAGGAAATCAGTCATAGAAAGTAGTGTACGATTTCTGTTATTTGGATGCCAGAATACCTGATGAGTGTACAAGTAAAGACGCTGAATGGCAAAAACTTGTTGTCATCGAATGCAGATTTAGGTTCTGGGAATTCGTTTAGGGGAAGGTATACTAACGGAAAAAATCGTAACACCGAAACATAATCAATATAGAGTAACGAAATTACGTGAATACATTTGTCTAAGTAAGATATTTAAATCATTAACATTGAAAGATCACAGAATAACGTAAGCGCAAGATAAGCCATTGTAAATGTGGTATACTGGTACATTAATAACTTTTGGAACCACCAGGATGCTGAATGCAAGCACGCAGATATGCATGCCTTATAGTATACAAGTGATGGATGTCAGTTTGTGGGACGGAGTTCCATGCCTGTTGAAGTTGGTCAGTCAGTACAGTGACGGTTAATGCTGCTTGTAGAAAACTTTAGTGTTGTCCAAGTCCTCGAGCACGCCATGGCAACGAATCGACACTCTGTAGAGCATGTTTGGTTACAACAGCGGTATGTGTGCTAACTTTATCCTCTTGGAAAACACCTCCCAGGAATGCTGTTCATGACTGTCAGCACAGCAGGTTGAATCACCAGAGAGACGCTCAATTTTGCAGTCAGGGTTTGTGGGGTAGGTACCAGAGTATTGCTGCTGTCATATGAAATCGCACCCGAGACCAGTAACTCCAACTGCAGGTCCAATGTGTCTAGCACGCAGAAAGGATGGTTGCAGGCCCCAACTGGCCTCCTTATAACCAACACAGAGTCAAAACTGGCGCCGAGGCAAAACCAGCTTTCGTCAGAAAACAAAACATACCTCCACCCTGCGTTCCAATGAGCTCTCGCTTGACACCATGCAAGTCGCTGATGTTGATGGTTTGGGGTCAGTGAAATGCTCACTACAGAGCGTCTGGCTCAGAGCTGTCCTTGAAGTAACGTATTTGTAACAGTTCGTTACGTCACTGTGCTGACAACTGCTGCTCAAATTTCTCTTGCAAATGCAGCACGATGCGCCAGAGCCATGCGCGAAGACAGTGGTCTTCAGTGTCGGTAATGCATGGTAGTCCCTCGCGCTCGGTCACCTTACGACCGTACGTTCTCGTGACCACCGCTGTCAACAATAATGCACTGTGACTAGATTCCTGTCAAGTCTTTCTGCAGTATTACTAACTTGTCGTAGCGGTATTACATGACCTCGATGGAACTAAATGAGGTGTTGGTAAGAGCGTCTTTGTCACCTTAAAGACGTTCTTCACTAACATCAACTCACCACGATCAGTCTCCAAGGTAAGTAATTCTCAAGACAGTTATAGTGCGTATTTAAAGCAAACATTATATGCTACTGGTGCCGCTCTTATGTGACTGGTGCGAAATTTGAACAGACAACATCTTTCAGAGCATTCGTTTACGTCGCACCAATTCTTCTTGGGTTTGCGATATTTTTGACGTCAGTGTATTTGTATGGACAGTAGCCTTACAGATTGGAGGTTCGTTAGAGCAGCTAATCTGAGATGGAGGGTTTCACAGAATAGAGTAGCCAGGAAGGCTGCATCACACCTACCCTTGTGCTGAAGACCGAAACAACACGGCACCTTCTAAATTGTCGTGTAAATTTGATCACGAATCATTTATGAAGCTGATGAGTGAAAAATTCAGACGTCAGATGTAGGTTCTAAGTATCAGTCAGCTTCACATGGTTATGTTAGAACACTGTCCGAGATGCGAGGAGCGTTGTATGTTCCTGCCGTGTCAACGTGCCATATGGTTGAAGTGCATGTGAACAGTGGGCGTATTTCGTCTACAGACATTGTGATTCACTCTCATGTGAAAATACGAACACATTATCGATTATTTCTCTTCATGTTCACAGGTTTGTGGTTCGTAGGTGAAACAAGATGTGTTCTGAATATCTGATTCCTTGTATAAGGGAAATTTGTTTCAGGAAATGTACCGTAATTTGCTGCTCTTGAGGTTCATTGAAGTTACCCACATTCTTTCATTTTGTGTCCTAAGTGTCTTGCACTTTGTGAAAAATTGTACTAATTAACAGACATTATCACTTTTCCTTGGTTTCAGACATTTTTTCGTTTTGTTTGCTCTAAGTGTCTTGAGCTTTGCTAAAAAATTACTTAGCATACACTATCACTTTTCCCTAGTTTCAGAAACGGAACATAAAGCTCCTAAAAGAATCGCTAAGTTACAAATATACTGTTCATCTGAAGTGTGCTCATTTTTTGTTCTACTTGTTTTGAACTTTGCTGAGATAACATGCAGTTATCCAACAGTTTATCATCTGTCCTTAACTGTAAGATTTTTGGCACTTACAAATTCTAGATATAGCTCAGAACTGCAATGCTGACTTGCTTTTTAGGGTGTTTCATCCACCTAGCTCCAATAGGCGTGTACATCGAGTGAAAAGGGTTCGTGATGCCTGACATCTCGGCTGCCCTGAAGGACCAGTACGTTGTGTGGGTTGCAATGCAGTGTGTTCCAGGCGGCATGCGTGGGCTGCCGCTAGACGGCACTAGTATTGCCTCTGCATCGCTGTCCTCATGGCAAACAGCGCTACGCCCACTTTGCTGGCCAATTATTGCCTGCAGTTGAACCATAAATCTAGCTCCGCCATGGTCCTGCCTGCAGACATGTATTCGCTGCACTCTCAAACCATTCTTATTACACACTGTTTGTTTTGGCTCAAAATTTGCTGTGCCTTAGGTTTCTGCTTTTCGATTACGCATTTGAGCTATGTCATTCCGTTGTGCCGTCCCTGTTGTGTGTTTTCCTCCTGTTGTTGTCCTCCTGTTCACATTCAGCTGACAGCTACTGATGCCATATGTCCGACAAGTCTCTGCTGGTTCTTTGACTCGTTTCCAATCCTTGTGAGACTCTGATTACAATAGTGTGCAACAATAATGAAATATCATCAAAATGTTTAAAATCCATTCAGAAAATTCTCACATACAAGACTAAAAAGCAGAAAATAATTATATAAATAAACATAGATTTGTAATGTAATGCGTTTTAAAATCAGACTTACGATTATAAAATAATTGCTTCCAGTCCCATACAGATTCCTAAACCCATACAAATGGTTGTGAAAATTAGCGACTGTGAATTTTGAATCACTGTGAAAATACTCGTAAGATTTCTAATGAAAATCATGCGGCCCATGCAATAGGTAATGATCAGAAACTGAACTACTCATGCATCAATTATGTAATGAATGTGCCATACGTTTTTAGTTATAGATGTTGCAATTATATGTACTTCAAAAAGAAATAATGCACTACAAAGTATTATGTTCTCAGGACTATCCACTTTTGTGCCACAGCTCGGCGTCTAGTTTACATTAATTGCCGCTAGATGTCGGACGCCTTCGTTTTGCTTGGTTACTGTCACACGTTGCAAAATAGCTACTCCGCAGCAGAAATCACTCTGCGTTGTCGAGTCTGTGAAGTGTAATTCTGTCATTGCAGTGCAAAGACGTATCAGGCTGAGGTACCAAACCTATCGTCCGAACTAAAAAAAGTCATTTTTCAACAGACGCCTCCAACCCTCCCCCTTCCACCCGTCAGGGATTCGTCAAGTAAGTGAGTATTTGAATGAAACTCTACCAAGCCTCTAAATTGGCCGTCAGACAGCCGATGTCTTTGCACTTCCAAGCTAGCATCCATGGTCAACGGATTTGACGCACTGGAGTGCCGTAAGACCAGTGACGTTAGATATGCTTAACCGAGTGTGGGAGGAATTCCAGTGTCGATATGACATTGTTCTTGTCGTATGTGGAGGAAATACCGAACATCTGTAACCTAAATCTGAGAGATTTGTACATATGCTTCACAACTTTCGTAGCTGTATGTTTTACACTTAAATAAATATATGCGTTCTAAATACGCATAAAATCAAATCGCGTTGACAGAATAATATATTTCAGAGATAATTAATACAAAGAAGAAAACCGTCTCCACTCACTGTTCATAATGTTATTTAGTTATGCAAACAGAACAAACCGTTCCATTTTCAGACCGGTGTTCCAGTCTAGATTAAATTTCGTTGTTTGCATTAGCTGTCGGCTGTTTCTGCCCCTTGTGGCGAAAGGTCCGTGCGTTTGTATTGTGTAAGGCCTCCCATAGCTGCAACGTAACTCTCTCCATTAGCTTTTAGGTTTTGCGTAACGTTTTCATAACATTTTTTCCTCAGCTTTTGCTTATTACTGCTCGGCATTCAGTGAGAAATTTAACGTAGCAACTGCCTCATTTTTACTTGTCTCAAAATAAATGAAGGTAAGCGGACTTCATTTCTATTCTCCTCGTACCTGTGTCAATGACCTGCTTTAACACCGTAAGTGCTCATACATTGTAATACGTTTTGTTGATCGAGTATCGAAAGACTTTGGTTGGGCTCCATTATTCATATGGTGAGTCATGTAATACCTAACACCCCTTTTATTTCGTGACGGTTAGAGAGAGCATCAAGGGGCATGTACTTTTTTTTTGTTAGGTTAAAGTTTTAGAGTTGTTATCAGCGCAGATATTGAAGGAGGTACCTTTTTTTTAAAATGGAACCGCATACTCGATATTACTGCGATCTATAGCTCTTGGGAAGACAATTACAGTCATACAGTGTTTGTCAATGTTAGCGTTGAAACCTGTAAAAATTAGAGAAATGTCCTACAATGTGAAAGCACGGTGGCCAGAATCGGCATTGGCGGTACAAACACCGCCATGCAGGGCTCTCATGCTACGCTGTGTAAGAATGTCAACCCATTTGCCTGTTTACTTATCTGCACTGCAAGCCACTAATTTCTGTTTCAGCTTTCGTTGTATGCAGATAAGTACGTCAATGAGGAGAAGTTGGATATACTGCTTTTATATGATGAATGTAAAAGAAGTGCTGTAAAAACAGCACAGCGGTGTCGGGCTGTCTACCCGGATCTCCAACGTTTGACGCGCCAGGTAGCTGCACGATTTATTAAGACACTAGTGCGGACAGTCTGCTGGAACGTCAAGAAGATGACAGGAAAGAAAGACTACAACTGACTGAGAACATGAAGGAAATGTTCTGGTAATGCTAATGATACCGCACAGTAGTACGAGATATATAACAAAGAATGTGAACACACCCAATCGAGTGTCATGCTCATCCTGTATCGTACAGAATTTTGTCGGTTATCCCCTCAGCAACTAAGAGATGTCCCTCCGTTTTTCCAACGTGTGCTCCTCATCGATGAAGCATCTTTTACTAACCACGCTAATGTAAATTTGCATAAATGCACTACTGGGCAGCCGAAAATCCACACTGGCTTCGTCAAGTGCAGCATCAACGGCCGTGAAGCGTAGAAGTATGGTGTGGCATCATAGGAAATTACATTGCGGGACCTTACTTCGTCTCAGGTGTTCTAAACGTACATTCGTACGCACTCATTCTGACGAACATTCTGCCAGCTGTTCTACAAGAGGTACCACTGAATATTGGGCAGTGTATGTGGCTGCAAAACGACGGTAATCCAGCTCATTCGCCCCGTATTGTTAATCAAATACTGAATGATAACTGGACACTGTGTAGAAAGAAATACTGTTGTCAAATGGCCTGCAACGGCCCTCGATTTGATTTCTTTCTTAGGAGAGCATTCAAAGATGCAGTCTTTGAGGAAGCCCCAACTAGCATGACATAATGTGTCGTAGAATCGCCAGTGCATTCTCTACCGTATCGTTCACGGTAAGTACATCTGTTGATTGTTCTTTCGAAGGCGATTCCAAAGGTGCGTTTCAATCCATTGTCAACAGTCTGAACACATGCTTAAATAAGACTAAACCCATTTTTCTGAAAGACAAAAGTTATGTTATATGATTTAGATGGTTACCGACTCGTGGTTAGCAGTTTCTTTACTTCATTTCGTGTGTATCAAATTCCATTGTAATGTCAAATAAGACGACAGCGTATATTGTACGTGGCTGTTAGCATTGTCATTAAGCGCTTACGTTCAACATGAAACGGCGTTTCCTCAGTAAGAGTATTTGTTATGCGGTGTATGGGTTGTCACTGTAATGGTACTTGAATTACGTAACCATTACGGCACCTCACATCAATCTCTCGATTCCACCAATATTCTACTGTGTTTCCATAAAATAGTTAACATATTTCTGTGACAACATTCAGATTTGATTTCATTAATGTAAAGGTACTTCGATTCACTGATATGTATGTATTGCAATGATATTATTTTTATGTGTATTCTTTCTTTTGTCACTATGATCTTACAAGTACTTGTAACTCTGATTTTTGTGCGCGTAAGCGGTTATTAGAGAGTCAAGCTTTGGTCGTCATGTTAAAAAACGTAAATTGCAGTCAGTTTATGAAATGTGAACTTTAACAGTGAGGAAGATATTTTCAAGTATGTTATATATTGTGAAGTGATGTTTTGGAACGAGTAACGTGATACTGCAACAAAGTAATAAAAAAGAAGTGTAACTTAAATTTGGAGTGCTGATTACTTTTTTACACCACCATTGTCCTAACTTGCAAAAGTTTAATCTTCAAGAATGGTTTATGAAACACCTCTATAAAAGTTTCGAATATCGCAGAATAACACATAGGCCTCTTTGCATCCGAGTTTGGAGTCATCACTACCTAGATTTTCGACGATTGAGCCATGAGTTCACAACGATAACAGAGAGGGAAACACGGAAAGATGAGTGCCTAGTTTATCCATTATTTCAAGAAATGACTTCATTAACTGTGCTCTTATGACACCTACCACATAATATAACTTTGTTGTTGCCCGAAAATGCAATATTTAGCAGCTTGAGCAGCACTGCAATCGTAATTAATTTTTGACCTTTGTTGTGTTAGGGTTTTAGATCAACAAAGCATTTTTTTAAAAATTGATTAGCTCAATAAATGCATCCCACATGATATATTTTACAGCAGAGTTGGTAGAGACAGTTGTTCGACAGCATTGGTTTTACCTCTAAGAAGTTCACAGCCAGGCAAGGGAAAAGATAGGTGAAATCTTCCTACTAACACCGAGATATTTAATACTGTAGTTGCTTTTTTCTGAATATAAGACCTCTTTATTTGTGAAGAATGAACAGTTGATTTCATTGTTTCATCTCACGTATATCTGGGAGGAGGACAAACAAATGTGAAATAGTTTTCCTAAGCATTTTGCGATACGATAGATTCTAGCCTATGTCGTGTTTCCATATCCAAATCCATAGGCGAACCTGCTTCTATGTCATACGTTGTTTGAAAGGGAAATAAACCTTTATTCTAGTAGCACTGGTCCGGAACGCCAGTTTGGCAGCGTTTGTACCGCAAATGCTGTTTCCAGGCCACTGTGCTCTCACATTCTAGAACATTTCTCAATATTTTTTTCTTTCTTTTTTTACGACTGGTTTCAACGTCAGCATTAACGTTCGCGATGTCAGTGTAATCGTCTTCTGAAGAACTATCGAATGAACTTACATAAAAGTGTACGGCTTTATTAAAATAACGTTCTTTCTTCAATATCACAGTTGATACAAGAGCTAAAACATGAACCGTAGAGAAACATACGTGCCCCTCGACATTCTAATGCTTTCCGAAAGCCGCATTGCGATATGTGTAACTATTCACGAAATGAAAGTGTTGTTACGTCTTATGTGACTCACCCCATATATTCAGACACAGGTAGAGAAGCGGCGAAAATTCAATAAAGCAACCAAAAGGTTTCCTCCGCCAGTGTGAGTCGCAACAGCAGCACAAAAAATTTATGTGAGAGGATGGTGGTGCTACGTGTCAAAAATACAATGTAAGAAATAACCCATTTAACTGTAAGTATACGTAATAACCATTGAAACCAACGAATATTCATCACTAAGGTACAACTTGATTAATTACGTCGAAATTCGTGCGTCGTTACGTTGTTTCTGCTGAAAAAGTTGCAAAAATATACAAAAGTCTTGTTTGATATGCACTTAGCACAGACCTGGAGAACGCCATGCCGATTAAATATTGCCACATGGCGGTATATGCTCTAAAATAAAGCATCTGTTTAAAAATACAAAATTAAAGATAAATTTCACAGACAAACAAGAAACTTCATTAGCTAGCCATTTATAACTTGCCAGACGGAAGATAGGGCTTATAGATACTCAGTTGCACTTATTAGCTGTTTTCAAAATAAAACTGATTTGTAAGCCGCTAGGCAATAAACAGGTAAGGTAGGAAGTGCAGCGAATTCGGACAGCAGAAGAGCAATTTGGGAGTTCCCTCGTCACATGCAAGCCACCGCTCAAGGGTTTTCGACTAGCAAGGGTGGACATTTAGGAATTCTGAACGAAGACATTCCAAACTGAGCCCACGGGTGATGGAGATGACGCGAAGGGATATTCAGCACCCTGAGGGACAGAGAGGGGGAAAATTGTTAAGATATCCAGAGGTGGTTGCCTAGGAGATTCAGTGAGAGAGATGAGTATCAGGGATGGAGCAGTAAGCGAAGGCAGAGAGGAATGGAGATCACAGTTGCATCATTCAGTCAGGTGGATCAATGAGGAATCAGGCTAAGTGGTTTGCAAGCCCCTTCACACGACATGTTTGCTCTTTGCTTTCCGGAGGCGCCTAAGCCTATTGTCGAATCAGTTTTCAGACTTTGAGTTAGATGCCCTCTTTCCTTCTAAAATCACAGCTTCCACAAATCACATCGACACCATTTCTGCGAGTTAACCGCAGTTCCCAACATACACGGTTTGTGACAGCAACCCGCAGAGGGGTTACGCCGGGTGCGCGGTAACACGTATAAGAATTTAATCTGCCCAATATATATAAACGATCTATCTAATACGATAAACAGCACTATAAAGGTATCTCCGTTGCTGATGTTATATACAGGAAGATATAGTCGTTGGACGATTGCAAGGAACTGCGGAATTTTGGATAAAATTTTCACTTGGTGTAATAAATAGGTCTCTTTACATATGGATAAATGTAAGATAATACCTCCAACAAACAGAACGTCATATTACATTGTTACAGAATTGAGCAAGTAAAATCGCGTTGATATTTATGGGTAATACTAAGGTGGAATATGAAATGCGTTGACGAGAGAAAATCATTATTAGAAGAAACGAATGTAAACCAGATCTTTTTGGAAGAATTACGGGAAAATTCAATTCCTCTGTAAACGAAATCGCATACGAGAGGCTGGTGCGACGACTTCTGCAGTACTGTTCCAGTGTTTAGACGTGGCAGTAGGTATGGACTCAATTCTGAAACACACTACTAGGGTCACAACACACCGGTTGAGGTCACGTGAAAATGTAACAGATATGTTCGGCAAAATTAAACGGGTACACTTCCAAGAATGAGGCCGAAGTTGTCTCGAAAGCTTGTTGAATAAATTTAGAGAATGCTGTTCGACCATTACGCTGCCAACGTTGTCAGACACACATACAGATATCGGAAAAGAGATGAGTACAAAGGTTACATACGGTTATTTCTCCCCTCACTCAGTTTCTTTTTGTTCATCAATATTATGAATTGTTCGACGCGGTCGGTCTGCCATGAATTCCTCTTATGGGGCAACCTCTTTCTCTCAGAGTATCACTTGCAACCACGTCCTCAATTATTTCTTCGACGAATTTCTGTTTATGCCTTCCCCTAGAGCCTTTACTCTGTACAGTTTCTTTAGTAAAATGGAAGTCAGTTCTGATGTTTTAACACATGTCCTACCATACCGCCCCAGTTCCTTGCCAGTGTTTTACGTATGTTCCTTCCTACGCCGATGTTACAAATAATCTAATTACTTTAAGCCCACCTGTTCCACAGGGTGTAGCGGACGAGGTCTGGGTAATTTAAATGAGAACTGAAAAGCGTATTAATTAAACAAATTAATCTTGTTAATTTTTTTAGGAATAGAACTTATATGCCAAGAAACAGAGTAACTCAATTTACATAGATACTATGATACTATGGGTAGCACTGGAAGGTATTTACACGGGGGACTGTCCACAGGATAAAAACCATCAGTACTTAAGCTCCATACTGACCACTCACTTAGAGATTGTACCAGAAATTGTTATCACACTAACTTTTACATATGGTTATCAACTTGTATCCAGCCCTGTTCAACATGCGGATATTATAACCCAGCCCGACTCGAAGTTAACTCTTCGGAATACATTAACAAGTCCAGAAATCATACTTCACACAATAATTACTTGTATTATATACTGGAGAATATGCCTTAGGACTCATATCGAGGTTTAGTATTTAACAAGTATTCAATAAAATAACTTACAATAACATGTCAGTAAATTATTATCATGAGGGTCGCCATCTACATTCTAAAACACCAAGGCAACCTAGAATATGTAAAATAACTAATAACACCTAGTTACTAACTACTAGAAGATACTTGATATGGTACCAGCTGTGTTCTTATGTACGGTGGCATGGCGTGATCTGTTAGTAAATTAGGGACCTCAATCTGTGTTTCTGATCATAAATAGGCAAAAATGGGACTTCATTACATTTGTCTATTGATCCCTCTTGTCTTTTTATCACATCCACTGATGAAGGTGTTATATCAGGTAAGTGCCATGGCCACACTAAGGTAAATTACGTTAGGAGCAATTTGAGTTCTGAAAATAAGAAAAACGGTTTCTTTACCCTGCCGCAACGGAAAAATGCAGTACAATATGGCCTTAATGAGATAAACCAAAGTTTAGCGGTATCTCCCATTGCCTGATGCATCTGAAATTGATCTGGAAGGCTTGAAGTAAAAGAATTTAAGCCTTTGGATTTATCACAGTTACCTTATGCGTGGAGAAAGATTAACTGCACATCAAATAATGTTCTTAAATGCTACGGTCATATACGAAATGCAACTTGACAACAACTTAGCAGACACAGTGATCAGCATAGGAGAGGACGGGGGCTTGACTCTATAGGAATAAGGGAGGGATTTTATAAGCGTATGGGTGTTCCAACATGCTGCAACCGAGATAAGCATTGATGAGGGCAAAGAACATGAGAGAAAGTTATTATTATGCATTCACAGAAATTCTTGGTGCTGATAAACTCAAAACTTCACTAACTGATTTGCGCGGGACAAGAGCAGGGCGAGAGGAGAAATAGATGTTAAATTCAGTCATTGCGACAAGAGAACGAACACTTTGCTCAACCTTAAACAGGGCGGTGTAAACTATTTATCTTACAATGCATGCGCCAAAGCCTTCAGGAATTCTAAAAGAATTTGGTACATATAACTGGTACTACTAATCACCTCTGATAGTATAATACTAACGCTGCGCCAGCGAGCAGTTGCATTTCGTCTCACCATACGCCTGGTGGTACAGCTGCATAGTATGTCACAGCATAGCCAAGGCATTTAGCGTGAAGTTCCTCCTTCCTTCAACTGCTTTATTCGCTCCAGAATATCCACCAGAAGACACACGTTTTGCCTCACCTTCTGGCCTATTAAAGCTCCATCTTCCAGGAGCAACACGATGGATCAATCAACTTGCGACAAAATCTCGCGCTACGGATTCGTTGTTCGCTTGTTTTAACGGAGAGACTCTCTCGAACGATCTCGAACTTTCCATCGCAAACTTCCAGCAACCAATGGAAACGCACGTCCACGAAATCGGTGGGAGTGATCGTTCTACCTGTGTGTCCCACGTGACGTGCGCCAAGACGTGCTCTGGCACAAACTCTCTCCCTGTTCTTCGATTCAAACCCCCCGCTCCCCTCCATCGTTATTGTCTTGTTTATTTCAGCGGTTCAGCCCTCCGTTTCTAAGCTCGGTAAGAGCAAAAAATTCGCTTTAGCCCACAGCGGCACTAACAGAATGGATCTCATTCTGGACACGCAGTGTTCGTAAATTAAAAGCTGCTGATCGTAAAGGAAAACACAGGATTAAAATAAAAGACATATCCCACAGATCACTTCTGGTAGGCGTTAGTCCGACTATAAAATGCTAAAGATAGGGTATGAAAATCGTAAAATACTGTATCTAGTTTAAAGGTACACTCAGATTAAAGATGTCGTCAAACAAACGGACGTCTTTCATCTTCTTAAAATATAATACACGCTCCATGGCTCCAGTATGGTCCAGAGTTCTAATCAGTAAGCACCAGGTCAGAGCCTAAATCAAGATACCGCTTCTTACAATGAGCTGTACAAAATTAATGCCCATCACCCACAGAGGTAACAAGTTCATAAACACATGCTCCATTGCGTAGCTATTTATGACTGTAACATCCTCTACCAGACCAGAGGCGCCGCCTGCGAGCTTTGATCAAACTTCCATGTTCAAGCCGCACCGCGCGAGGTCGGAAGCGAAAGCTCAAAAGAGACAGTATGAAATCCATAACTTCGGAGAGTGTATGCACTCCAACACAGGCTAGGTTAAAAAAGCTCTTATAGGTAACAGAAGACACTAGCGCTTCTATTTACTATTCCTTCGAATGTCGCGTATGTATTCAAAAAACTTTTTTTTCTCCTGGAAGTTCAACTGTACTCCTATAATACTCCAAACTATCGCAGTCACAACACTGCCGCTTCCCGTAGACCCGCCCACTAACGTCAGCCGACAGCTCACAAACATAGGCGCTATCTCCGTTTTGATGGGCTGACAACAGACCCCCACCCTGGCCGCTGCCGGCACTCTTTACACCTGACGCTTACAGGTGGTACCACCGCATGGAGCAAGAGACCCACATGACAAATCTAATGAATCACCAAACGACACAAGCTTAGTGTTTAACATCCCTTATAACATCACATCTCAAACGTTTCGATTCTCTTCTTTTTTGGTTTCCCCGCAGCCCATCACTCACTACATACGGGGAGCGATCAGTGAGTAATGCAACATATTTCTTTTCTCGACTATTTTGAGCTGAATAAATTCGAAGTTTGTTTTGGGTCATCTGGCCGCAAGTGGGATCTGAAACCCCCCCCCATCCCACCGTCCTCCACACCTACAAATCCCTCATTCGCCCTATCGTCTGTTATGCCCATCCTACCTGGATCGCCACCCCTCCTCCCTTCAAATCCTGGAACACCATGTGCTCCGCCTCGCCTATCGCATCCGCCTCCCCTCCCCCACATGGATCGTCTCTGACTTAATTCCGTTCCCACACCTCCTCCTATTCCTCAAATGGATGTGGATCCTTTACACTTCCTGCAGACTTGATCCCCCTCACCCACTTGTCTCTCCCATCCTTTCCCACCCCCATCCACTGCTGCGTGTGTACTCCCACATACACCCCCCCCCCCCAACTCTACACACTCTGTACCATTGCCCAAGGTGGCTTCCGCCAATTCCCCCTCCCTGATGATGCCCTCATCCCCTCCATCTACCCCTCCTACTAACTCTGATCCTCCTCTTCCTGCCCCTGTGTTTTTTCCTCCAGGGCTCCCTCTTTCCCTTCGGACCCTCCTCTTCCCTCCATTCCCTTCCCCCTCCCCTAGGCTTCCACACCCCACCTACCCTCTCACTCCCCCTCCCTTCTCCTCTCCCACTGGCATCAATACCCTACCCCTCTCCCTCCTACCCAAAATTCGTCCCTTTGGCAGGTCGCCGGCTTTTTCGCATGAACAGTGCATCTCTGTGCGCCGGAGATCGTGTGTGTCTTCACGCAAGTGCTTCAGTGACTCTCCGTTTGTGCTCCTCCGTTCATGTGTGTAAGGTCTTCCCCGTTTGTATATAGTGATGAACGTTTTTATCAAAACAGTGCGCCTGTGAACGACTTCATTTATTTTACTATGTCTGCCTCCCACTTTTATCCACCATGTTTGTTTGTTTTTCTGTCTTCTTGTTTCCTGTATGTGTTCACTGTGGCCGAAGAGCGGCGTAGATTGGCCGCTGCCGGCCTACCTTTATTGTAAAGGTATTAAAATAACAGCAAAGAAAAAAATTGGGTCATAATGGAATATCCCACTTCAGCCCCTACAGTTTCATGATGTAGGTGGCGGCGCTATATGTAACCTTCAAAATGGCGTCTGCGGTGGAGGTTCGACACAAACTGGGAAAAACCAGAGCGTCACATATAGTCAGGCTTTTCTACAGATACTTGGCAGCGACCAATTGCCCGGTGAGTCTTGAGCGAGGCATCTGTCATAATTACAATATTTCATTAGGCTGTTCTTCCTCATTCGCTCTACAGCACAGGTCTCGCACCTTCCATTTGTTTGGTCACATCCACTCGTCAGCAAACAGTACATGGATGGTGGGGAGGTTACTGAGGAAGCAAGACATTGGCTCCGACATCGACCAGTAGAATGGTACCATGCGGGCATACAGACCCTCAATGGAAGCTGGAGGAAGACCACCGCATTGAACAGAGACAATTTTTGAAAACATGGATTTATATCCAAAAGATTAGGGAATAATATGTTGTATTGGAATCGTGAGTAAAACCAACGAGTTTATTTAAAAAAATTCTTTTTCCTTACTTGTTGAACTCCCTCTTACTCCAAACGTACACTCTAAGACCGATGTTCGACACTACCAGACTTTTACTGACCTGGAAGGCCTTCTTTTCCTGAGGCAGTCTGCTTTTCGTGTCCTTCTTGCTTCATATGTCATGTGTTATTTTGATTCCAAGGTTGCAGAACTTCTTAACATTTTTGACTATGAGGTGCTGAATACTGATGTTAAGCTGCTCCTCTTTATTTTCGTCTTTCAGCGGTTTATTCTAAATCCACATTCTGAACTCATAGTTCCATTCCACAACAACAACAAAAATGGAGCAAATGGCTCTGAGCACTATGGGACTTAACTGCTGTGGTCATCAGTCCCCTAAAACTTAGAGCTACTTAAACCTAACTAACCGAAGGACACCACACACATCCATGTCCGAGGCAGGATTCGAACCTGCGACCGTAGCGGTCGCGCGGTCCATTCAACAAGTCCGGTAATTCTTCTTCACTTTTGCTGAGGATAGCAATGTCATCAGTGAATCCCATCCTTAATTTTAACCGCAATCTTTAACCATCCTTTTGTTTCTGTCATTGTTCCTTCGATGTACAGATTTGTACATTTTAGTACTACCCATTTTTCCCTACTGCTTACTCCTATTGTACTCAGAATTTCGAACGTCTTGCATATTTTACTTTGCCCAACGCTTTATCAGCTCGACGAATTGTATGATCATGTTCTCATTTTTTATGAAGCCTTTCTTCCGTTACCAATTTCTACGACACGTCTGGCTCCCTGGTAGCCTTACCTTTCCGAAAGCTTCATCAATATGCGAATGGTAGAGGAAAGAAAATAATACTGCTACTACACGCCTTTCGCTAAGTGGCGTATACACTCTGTGATAAAAAATGAAATGATCGTATGCCATTGTTGGCCGGGATGTCCCAGTCGGTTTCGGCCGCCAAGTGCAAGTCCTATTTCAGTCAACGCCACATAGGGCGACTTGCGGCCGGTGATGAGGATGAAATTATGATGAGGACAATACAACACTGAGTCCCCAAACAGAGAAAATCTTCGACCCGGCTGGGAATCGGACCCGGACCAAGTCGATGGAGGCAAGCAAGTTAGCACTCAGCTAAGCAGAGGGACTTACACTATCGTAAAAAAAAAAAAAACAAGAGAGATAGAAAGAAAACGACGCACCAGATGGAATTATCCGAATGGGACGGAAATTGATGGATATAATGTACATGTAGAGACAAACAAATGATTACAATGACAGAAAAATTTAATGATACCTTCAAGAAAAATAGATTTGTGAACTGAGCAAATCCGTAACGTATTGTTCCACCTCTCTCACTCAAGTAAGCAGTTATTAAGCTTGACACTGACTGATTCAGTTGTTTGATGTGCTCCTTAGGAATATTGTACCAAATTCTGTCCAACTGGCGCTTTAGATGGTCAAAATGCGGAGATGGTTGGAGGATGCTGCTCATAGTGCTGCAAATTTTATCAATTGGGGAGAGATCCGGTGACCTTCCTGGCCAGCAATAGAGTCTCTCGCAGTGGCCGGGGGCGTTATCTTGCTGAAATATAAGCCCAGGATGGCTTGCCATGAGTTACAATAAAATGGAACGTATAATGTCACCGACCTACTGCTGTACTGTAAGGGTGCCTCAGATGACAACTGACGTATCTTCCGACGGCCTGGGTAGTGGTTGGACACCAGTCTGACTCGCCCACCATGCGGCCCGGCCACCAGATGTGATGGCCTGCGACGCCACTTCTTTTCGTGGCAGGATAACTTCGGTTGTCATCCGCGGCACACTGACAGCACAGCTGTACGTCGACAGTACTCTACGCACCCTTTTTTGTGTGCTTCGTGGCAAGCAAGCCTGGGCTTACATTTCACCAATATAATGCCTGCGTTGATTGTCTTCATGCTTGGCAAACCCTAACTTCGCCAGCAATGTCTTCGGACCTCTCCCCAATTGAGAACGTTTGGAGCATTATGCGCAGGGCCGTCCAACCAGCTCCGTATCTTGATCTAATGTACCGGTTAGACAAAATTTGGCACGATATTCCCCCAAAGGACATCCAGTAATTCTCTCAATCAATTGGAAGGCGAATAATTGGCCGGCCGCGGTGGTCTAGCGGTTCTAGGTGCTCAGTCCGGAACCGCGCGACTACTACGGTCGCAGGTTCGAATCCTGCCTCGGGCATGGATATGTGTGATGTCCTTAGGTTAGTTAGGTTTAAGTAGTTATAAGTTCTAGGGGACTGATGACCACAGATGTTAAGTACCATAGTGCTCAGAGCCATTTTAACCATTTGCGAATAATTGCTTGCATAAGGGGCAGAGGTGAACCAACGAGTTATTGACTTGTTCAATTTAGGAAGCTCTTTCTCTTGAATACTTCATCCAGGTCTTCTGGAACGGCACTCATTTGTTTGTCTCTACATGTACACCACATGTATCGTTTCCCGTCCCACTCGGATAATTCCCTCGTGGTTCGTTGTTGTGTTATGTTAGAGTGTATACGAAGTTGTAGATGTAGGGGATGCCTTTACTGGATAGATGTAGATGTAGGCGACGCCTTTACCAGATAGGAACGAAACTACTCCGGATGACCATCCTGTCGACGGGGAAGTTAAATTCGGTTCGGTGCAGAGGCACGCGATGAGCTGGAAGTATGAGCAACGTAATACACACAGAGGGGGCAGGTACCGCCCGTTCACCGACAACATGTGACAGCTTTGTAGTCAGGCCGGGCCGCTCGGCGCACAGCACTTATTTGACGGAAGCTCCGCAACAGCAGCCGCCGGTGAGTCGGGCCGCTGCTGCTGCATGCGGGCGAGTGCGCGTCCACGCTGTCCCGTAAACGCTATTAGCCGGGCATCGGCGGCCGGCGTGGCTGGGCAGGTATTACCTTGCGAGCAGCGCTGTGGCCGGAGCATCGCATCGGTGCACGTAATTGCTGGCAGGTATCAAAGGGCGAGGCGCGCCGCCGCCCTCTGCAATGCAGATTGCCGGGTCAGCCACCTCCCCCGCCCCTCCGGCTCTCCTCCTCCTTCGCGGCCCTCCCTCCGGCCCGCCTTGCCGCGAAACTTAGCAGATTGAGTTAATTGTGGGCTGGGACGCGGGGCTCCTCCAGATTACGCCTCGGAGCCGGCCGCTCGCCTCAGCTATCCGTGGGCCATTCTCGCCGCAGCCGCCCTCTGGACCTCATTACGCCGGCGGGCGCTATCATTACTCTGCACTCGTCTGCTGCCGGATACCGCTGTTCGCTACAGACCGTCCGGAGGCTCTTTACCGTCTCTGGACTGGTCAACGAGCTAAGCGGTCAAGCACTGACGGCCGAGCTACTCAACTAGACGTGTCAGGGCAGTCGCTCCGGCAGCCACGTCTTACGCACACAAACAGTGAAGTGTGTTTACGCAGCTGAAATATCATCGTAACAAATTAGTGCTGAATATTAACATTGCAGCATGAGGATGGACAGCAAACAACGACATTTTACTTATTGCACGTATGTAGATATTGGTTCCAAAGGGTACCAAATCCATATTCTTGAACACAGCAGGCAAACACCCTGTAGCCACGATAGTTCTCGTACGCAGATCATAGTTGATGTACTATTTGACTGGGACTGACTGATGCGCCTTTTAGACTAAAATTAAGGGATCCCTCATTGTTATTTTCCATTTACTAGGAACCTAAGTGTCGATTTGGAACATGCTGTTGTAAAACTTCTTTTAAAGGTTTACAAATTGTACTTCATGAACAAACAACACCCTCCTTCCAAAATAAATTCCACATCCTACATACAGTTCATTCTGAAGCAAGTACTTTATTATTAATTGTGTAGTTCTCGTACGCAAATCATAGCTGATACACTATTTGACTGGGACTGACTGATACGCCTTTTAGAAAAAAGTTAAGGTATCCCTTATTGTTATTGTCCAGTTATTAGGAACTTAATTGTCGATTTGGTACCTGCTGTTGTAAAAATTCTTTTGAAAGTATACAAATTGTACTTCATGCACAAATAACACCTACATACAGTTAATTCTGAAGCAGGTACTTTATTAACTGTGTATTTTTTCTGTTTCTGCATTTAAAACTCGTTATGTGTGCCATAATTTCAGCCTATAGTTTCCGGATAATTTCACCACATCTTCCACTACCTCTTGTTCCAGAACCGTTGCCCACTATTCGCGTTTTCATGAGCTGTATGCTACAAAATGGACCTTCCCCTGAAGGGCAGTTAGTGTCCCGTAGCTCAAAGTTTTCTTTCTGCTTGCACATTCTTTCTTACCGTGATCAGGCCTTCTTCTTTTAGGACAGTTCACATCAATACAAAATAAACTGTAGCGTTCCACTATGTTATTTTCACGTATCATGTCATCTTATGATACACACAATCCTTTGCAAAAATTGTCATTATGTTTACAAGTAATGAGGTTTTGAACTTTCAGGAAATCTGCTTCACGTACATTGGTGTCCAAAACTAAAGCAACAAAAGGAAATTTAACAGCGTGCAGGTCACGCGACGCGTGCAATATCTTCGATATCCAACAAACACCAACTACCCGTGCTCTATGAGGTCAAGAGCATTATCGTCCATCAGTACGACATCTTGACATATAGCACCTAGTAACAACCGAAAATGGGGTCCCAAGATCTCGTCACGATACCAAACAGAAGTTAAACCTTGCCGATTCACCCGTAAAATTTCATGAGGAGGGGGTCGGGTGTTAAATATAATTCCTGTGCACACCATCAGGGATCCTCCTCGATCTCAGTCTCTTTCCACAATGTTTGGGTGCCGAAATCGTGTTCCACGTTCCCTCCAGATGCAAATCCTTCGAGAATCACTCTCCGGACTAAATCAGACCCCATCTGTGAAACCAACATCGGCCCACAGTTCGACCGTCCAGGTGGCTCGTTGATGACCCCACTCTAGCCGTTCCCTCCTGTGAAGACCCTCAGAGGTAGATATACAGCAAGTCTCCCACAATAAAAGCCTCTATGCTGAAGTCTTCTGTACACCGTTTGCCTCGATAAACAAGTGCAGTGGATGCTCCGAGCTCACATATCAAATGCTGTGCAATACTAAGGCGGTATCGTCGTGCCCTTGAAGTCAAATAACGGTCATCTCTTCGGAAGTTACTCGTGGGCGGCCCCGTCCTGGTTTTTGGGATACAGTTTCGGTCTCTATGCTGCACCGTCTGTGACTGTGTACACAGCAATTATGGATGTGCGGCTACCCGGCAGACACTACATCGTTTCATAGTTGCCCTGGCTTTTCTGTGAATTCAGGCACATCGACATGTTCATCGAACATATAACTCATTTTAAGTGTTCACCATTAACAAACATAAGGGTAAACACAAGAATAGTATATGAAATGACATAATAACAAACTGAAGTAGGCTGGTTGCGTTTGTGACGTCACAGCATTCTGTCTTACTAGTGTAGAGGATTTGGTAGCCTTGCTACAAAAGTTAAAAGAAATTTGGTATGTTTTGGGGTAAAATGCTGGATTTCACTGTCTCTGTATAAGAAATTTGATATTTCTTAAAGAAAATATTAAATTGTTACATGCAGCAAGCTATTAGGTAAAAGTTACCACCTGTAAGTCTTTTGAAAAAAATGCTCCACATATACAGAACAATACGACGAATACATATACTGCCTACCAAAAAAAGGTGAAACGCCTAGAAGGCGTTGTCGGTTGCCATTGTAACTTCGTGGACGTACACTTGAGCGGGTATGTAAATGTTTCGCGTCGTAATTCTGTGTGACAGGCAGAACGTGTACCAAACTGCGTTAGCGTTGTCCGCGATTAGCCTCTTACCAAGCCTGGTAGGATATACAGAGTGAACCGCAACTCCAACGAGAAATTATAGGAGATTGTTCAGTGATATACTGTGAGCAGTACGGTTTCTCGGTTGTTGTTCAGGGATTTATTCTGAGCAGTTCGGTATAAGGGACTGGAGGAGTCCAGTGGGCCACTGCAGCGTAACTGCATATTGTCTGATTTCTCATTTCCATTTATCTTTGTATGTCTACTTTTCTGAAAATATATCGACGGAATACGATGTCTATCTTGTTTAGAAAAAAACTTGTGGCATTCACTCAAGGTACTTCCTGTTGACAACATTTTACTCTTCGCCCTGGAGCTGGTATTCAGCACTGCTCGGTTCTCTCTCGGATTTGTCTTTTCTGCAGTATCAGCTGTACGTTAACAGTGAGGCACTGCACTATAAGTAGGCTCACTGACGAAGAGCTGGCCAGTTTGGACGTAGTGTGTTATTCGCATATTGTAACGGAAGACGAGCAGAATGTCGCCATGCTGAGGAGTTTCCTCAGCTATGGCAACCCCATCACACCACATTTGCATCTGTACGTTACTGCGTGTTTAATATTGTATGCTTTGGTTATTGAATACAACAGGCTTCTTCTGTCTTGTCAAGGTATTTTCACAAAAACAACGGTAACTCAAGAAAAACGATTAAATCATAATTAGATTATTACTCTGTAAGGAGCTGCCTGAGACTATGGGTTTCTAATACCAAAATAATCTGAATATATCTCTGTAGAAGCCCCGAAATTTTGTCAGTGGAGCTTTGGTTCACGATGTATAATGAAATCTAACAGCGTTCAGATGGTGAGTGATCACCGTGAAGGACAGGCAGACACTGCGTACTACTATGGGACAGCGTTGGCAGCACGAGACAGAGTTTGAAAGGGCTTTCATTATGGATCTCGATGCAGCCGAATGGTGGAATCGACGGTATCCAGAATTGTAGGGCATTCTGGCTGAGACAGTGATCCGTTATTGGACTGCATAGGAATGTGAGGACAGGCATACTCGCTGGCAGGGTTCCGGCCGACCCCATCTGACCAGCACAGGAGACAATAATACTGTGTACCGAGCACATCGCAGCCGCTGCACAATTGCACCTGGTTCCTGAAAACACGTAATTGACTCAGTGAAGCATTTTGAGTAGTTCCTGGCTTTGATCAGACACCAGCAGCAGCTTCTAATTAACTCCTTGGCGCTATGGCGCTACAGCTCGTGTAGGGTCTTGGCCTACTGGACAATCTCCGCCCACTCTTCTCTGCTAGTTGCCTTGGCTCTCCATCTTCTAACTCCCATCCGTCTCAAGTCCTCCTCCACGTTGTCTGGTCATCTGGAACTTGGAGTGCCCCTTATACGGTTTGGAGTGCCCCATATACGGCGTCCACCTGGCTTTCGTTTGAAAATTTTCTTGATTGTGCTGCTCTTCACCATCCTTTCTACAGGTCCCAACCAACGCAGTCTAATACTCTTTATTTCTGTCACAATATCTGGTTTGCTGTACATCTCTCACATTATTTCTGATTCACCAAAACCCAATATCACTCACTGGCCCGAACATTTTCCTAAATATCTTCCTTTCCCATCTCTACAGCAACTCCTCATCATTTTGCGTCATTGTCCAAATTACTGAATGTCTCACTACTGTACGATACACTGTCACCTTCAGATTCCTGCTCAGGCTTCTTGCTTCAAATACACTCCTGGAAATAGAAATAAGAACACCGTGAATTCATTGTCCCATAAAGGGGAAACTTTATTGACACATTCCTGAGTCAGATACATCACATGGTCACACTGACAGAACCACACGCACATAGACACAGGCAACACAGCATGCACAATGTCGGCACTAGTACAGTGTATATCCACCTTTCGCACCAATGCAGGCTGCTATTCTCCCATGGAGACGATCGTAGAGATGAGACTACGAAGGCTTTCCCGGCGTAATAATTGATAATATTCTTCTCGGGTATGCAGCCGGATCATGACGTCTTCATCACACAATATTTCCGCGGTCCAACTGGCCGCCATCTTCAGGTGAGAGTGCTGGTGCACGATCTTGCCGGAACTGACTTTCCAGCGCAAGCGGCGGCCCCTATATAGGCCGCAGAAGACCCACAACGCGTGCGCGAGAAGGTGCCGTAACCGCCCTCTAGCGCAGTAGACATACCCCGCCGCCAGTGATGGAAAGAGGCGAAATCGAGATATCGCTGTCAAAAATTAAAAAATAAAAATAAATAAATTTTTTTTATTCCGACGATAGAACCACAGACCGTTGTTTTTTAATGTCAGATAACACTGGGTCCCAAGTCCTACTTAAAAGAAAACCCTTGTCTCTATTAATAAGATTGTCAGATAAGCGAATGTCTATGGATTCTTTTAAAATACAGTGCCAATAGCGAGATGCAGGGGCAACCATTTGTGTCTTGTCATATAGTATTCTGTGTCCCTCGGTGAGACAGTGTTCCGCCACTGCAGACTTCTCAGGTTGAAGCAGCCTTGTGTGCCGCTGATGCTCAACACATCGCTCCTGAATGGTCCGGATTGTCTGACCAATATAAGTCTTTCCACAGTGGCAAGGGATCTTGTAAACACCGGGCTTCCTCAAACCCAAGTCATCCTTAACAGAGCTTTCACTGTTGAAGAAGAGTTCTATACCTGACGACGTTCTCAAAAAACTTCGTCCTGGTGCTGCCGTGCCACCGAGATTATACGGTCTACCCAAGATTCATAAGAAAGCGGTCCCGCTTCGTCCGATCGTGAGTAATTTGGGCGCTCCTACCTACAATCTAGCCAAGTATTTAGTATTCTGTTCTTGGCCCTCACGTCGGTAAATGTGAACATCACATTTCCAATTCTATGGTGTTTATTCAGAGATTGAAGTCCTTGTCTCTTAGTCCCTGGGATTTGCTTGTGAGCTTTGATGTCGTGTCGCTTTTTACCCGGGTTCGTCTGGAAGAATCCTAGCAATTAATTGGTGAGAAACTGGATGACGAAACAACCAGACTTTGTCGCCACGTGTTAACGTCGACGTACTTTTTATTCAATGACAAATATTTTGAACAGACTGACGGAGTGGCTATGGGGAGCCCTTTGTCCCCAATAGTCGCCAATCTTTTTATGGAAGATTTTGAGGACATGGCGCTGAAGACAGCGTCCTTAAAACCAACCTGTTTTTGGAGGTACGTTGACGATACGTTTATGGTGTGGCCTCATGGGAGAGAAGCTCTGGACCGCCTCCTAGATCATTTCAATTCCCTGCATCCTAGCATCAAATTTACAATGGAGGTGGAAAATGATGGAAAGCTTCCGTTTCTGGATGTTCTGGTGTACAGAAAGGATGATGGGACACTGGGACACAGCGTTTATCGAAAGCCTACGCACACGGACCGTTACTTACATGCTTCTAGCTGTCATCCATCGTTCCAGCGTACGGGGGTCCTGCGGACGTTGGCGAGAAGAGCTTATGCCATATCAGATGGAGAAAGCTTGACACAAGAATTGGACCATCTTAAGATTGTGTTCAAGCAGAATGGCTTTACAGATAAACAGATCCGTCGTGCTTTCCAGTTTGGACCTCCGCCTGAACCACCAGAAGATACCTGCAAATCGGTAGCTTTTCTGCCTTTTGCTGGGAGCATTTCCTCGAAGATAGGAAGGATTCTGAAAAGATATCACATCAAAAGTATTTTTCGTCCACCAGCCAAGATTAGAGCGCTCCTTGGCACTGTTAAGGATGACTTGGGTTTGAGGAAGCCCGGTGTGTACAAGATCCCTTGCCACTGTGGAAAGACTTATATTGGTCAGACAATCCGGACCATTCAGGAGCGATGTGTTGAGCATCAGCGGCACACAAGACTGCTTCAACCTGAGAAGTCTGCAGTGGCGGAACACTGTCTCACCGAGGGACACAGAATACTATATGACAAGACACAAATGGTTGCCCCTGCATCTCGCTATTGGCACTGTATTTTAAAAGAATCCATAGACATTCGCTTATCTGACAATCTTATTAATAGAGACAAGGGTTTTCTTTTAAGTAAGACTTGGGACCCAGTGTTATCTGACATTAAAAAACAACGGTCTGTGGTTCTATCGTCGGAATAAATTTTTTTTTTTTTTTTTTTTTAATTTTTGACAGCGATATCTCAATTTCGCCTCTTTCCATCACTGGCGGCGGGGTATGTCTACTGCGCTAGAGGGCGGGTACGGCAACTTCTCGCGCACGCGTTGTGGGTCTTCTGCGGCCTATACAGGGGCCGCCGCTTGCGCTGGAAAGTCAGTTCCGGCGAGATCGTGCACCAGCACTCTCACCTGAAGATGGCGGCCAGTTGGACCGCGGAAATATTGTGTGATGAAGACGTCATGATCCGGCTGCATACCCGAGAAGAATATTATCGATCGTAGAGATGCTGGATGTAGTCCTGTGGAATGGCTTGCCATGCCATTTCCACCTGGCGCCTCAGTTGGACCAGCGATCGTGCTGGACGTGCAGACCGCGTGAGACGACGCTTCATCCAGTCCCAAACATGCTCAATGGGGGACAGATCCGGAGATCTTGCTGGCCAGGGTAGTTGACTTACACCTTCTAGAGCACGTTGGGTGGCACGGGATACATGCGGACGTGCATTGTCCTGTTGGAACAGCAAGTTCCCTTGCCAGTCTAGGAATTGTATAACGATAGGTTCGATGACGGTTTGGATGTACCGTGCACTATTCAGTGTCCCCTCGACGATCACCAGAGGTGTACGGCCAGTGTAGGAGATCGCTCCCCACACCATGATGCCGGGTGTTGGCCCTGTGTGCCTCGGTCGTATGCAGTCCTGATTGTGGCGCTCACCTGCACGGCGCCAAACACGCATACGACCATCATTGGCACCAAGGCAGAAGCGACTCTCATCGCTGAAGACGACACGTCTCCATTCGTCCCTCCATTCACGTCTGTCGCGACACCACTGGAGGCGGGCTGCACGATGTTGCGGCGTGAGCGGAAGACGGCCTAACGGTGTGCGGGACCGTAGCCCAGCTTCATGGAGACGGTTGCGAATGGTCCTCGCCGATACCCCAGGAGCAACAGTGTCCCTAATTTGCTGGGAAGTGGCCGTGCGGTCCCCTACGGCACTGCGTAGGATCCTACGGTCTTGGCGTGCATCCGTGCGTCGCTGCGGTCCGGTCCCAGGTCGACGGGCACGTGCACCTTCCGCCGACCACTGGCGACAACATCGATGTACTGTGGAGACATCACGCCCCACGTGTTGAGCAATTCGGCGGTACGTCCACCCGGCCTCCCGCATGCCCACTATACGCCCTCGCTCAAAGTCCGTCAACTGCACATACGGTTCACGTCCACGCTGTCGCGGCATGCTACCAGTGTTAAAGACTGCGTTGGAGATCCGTATGCCACGGCAAACTGGCTGACACTGACGGTGGCGGTGCACAAATGCTGCGCAGCTAGCGCCATTCAACGGCCAACACCGCGGTTCCTGGTGTGTCCGCTGTGCCGTGCGTGTGATCATTGCTTGTACAGCCCTCTCGCAGTGTCCGGAGCAAGTATGGTGGGTCTGACACACCGGTGTCAATGTGTTCTTTTTTCCATTTCCAGGAGTGTACTTTCATCAGTGCAAAGTATCTCCTGTTACCAGCTGTAATACTTGCACGTATTTCTTTCCTCATATTAATATTTTCAGTTGCCAGTAACCCAAGATATTTAAAGCATTCAAATTCTTTCCCGTTGAAGGTCATGCTTCTTTCTCCTTCAGTATACCTTTTCGTAGATGTTAACATGTACTTTGTCTCTGACATTGTGAGGCCCATCTCCGCTCCATATGTTTATAATTTTTCAAGCTTTTCTTCCATGTCCTGTTTCCTGAAAGAAAACAAAAAAAAATGGTTCAAATGGCTCTGTACCAGCAGCAGCTGCGCCGGAAAATTACCGACGCACGAGTGCGCTCCTTTTGATGCCACAACGGCTGCCTCTGGAATGGTGCCCTGACCTGCAAAGCATGAACTGCAGTTGAGTGACGTCTCATTGTGTTCTGCACTACCCCGGGTGACCATTTGCGCGTACAGTAGAGAGTTACCATTTTTTCACTGTTTTGCAACGGCACAGCGGTGTTACTCCTGAGGACATGGTGTGGGAAGCCGCAAGGTACGACTTGACGTCATGGCTAGTAATGACTGATGGAACTGTGACGACGCAACAGAATATCACCGACATCTTGCGACAGTATCCTGGTGCTAACAAGACATACATCACGTGTCCTGAATTGCATGCGTCCTGTGGTCAGTGAAGTCACAAGACCTGTCCTCGGTAGAACGTGTGTGGCACCAGCTCAGAAGCCGTCTGTGTCCCAGTGTGCCCCCTGGACATCAGACACCAGTTACCTCAGTTGTGGGCCATTCTGCCGCACGAGAGGACGAAGTAGTAATAAGCATCCCTGGCGTAGGGAAACAAATAAAAGATTTGAAAGCAAATAAGTCACCAGGTCCAGATAGAAACCCAGTTTGGTTTCTCAAAGAGTACTCTACGGCATCGGCCACTTGCATTTATCGCGAATCTCTCGCCCAGCTAAAACTGCCAAGCGACTGGAAAAAGCGCAGGTTTGGGTTGGGATGCTTTGGTGCAAGAGACGAAACAGCGGGGTCATCAAACTCATTGGATTAGGGAAGGATGGGGAAGGAAGTCGGCAGTGCCCTTTCAAACGAACCATCCCAGCATTTGCAGCGATTTAGGGAAATCACGGAAAACCTAAGTGAGGATGGCCGGTCGCGGGATTGAACCGTGTCCTCCCGAATGCGAGTCCAGTGTGCTAATCACTGCGCCACCTCGCTCGGTAAAAGCGCCGGTCACTCCTGTATACAAGAAGCAGCAAAATTACAGACCAATATCCCTAACTCCGATTGGTTGCACAATCCTTGAATGTATTATCAGTTTGAATAAAATAAATTTTCTTAAGACCTAGAAGCTTGTGTCCACGGATCAGTACGATTTTAGAAAGCACCGTACGTACGGAACTCAGCTTGCCCTTTTCTCATACTGCGAACTATGGATGAAGGGCAACAGGCAGATACAATATTTCTAGTTTTCCGGAAAGCGTTTGACACGGTACCCTTTTGCAGGCTGTTGACGAGCATATATGCAAGAGGTTCACAGATATGTGTGTTGCCACATTTTCGCGGAACACTGTTGAGAAAATTTAGAAAACTGCATCTGAATCTGACTACAGAACGATTCCACTACCGCCAACATACATTGCGCGTAAGGACCACGAAGATTAACGAGAAATTAAGGCTTATTCGGAAGCGTGTAGGTAGTCCTTTTCCCCTAACTCTATTTGCGAGTGAGACAGAAAAGGATATGACTAGTGGTGGTACAGTGTACCCTCCGCCAAGCACCGTACGGTGGCTTTCAGTTCATCTCTATATGTGCAGGTGTAGGTAGGCTTTGTGACACTCTTTCCGACCGAATCACTGCATGCATCCCGCCCAGAGTGACTGCTACGTCATACTGATAGGTGGGTTTTTACTTCCAAGTAATTTGTAAATTTGGTTTGCTTTTACAATAACAAGCATTCTTTTAACGCGTTTAATTTTCTTACCTACCCTCCTTCCGGATGATTATTATTTTTATTTGGCAGTTTATTTTTAAATTATATGAGACTCTGCAGAATCCGAAAATTAGCACACAGAGCCGCTACCTATGACGGCAGCAATGGCTCTTACGTATCTGGGTATTTGGTCGATCTGAGCCTGAATGACAGATGCAGATGCTATAACTATATTTACTAACCATAATGGCTGGCGAGTTATGTCGTGGCAGTATGCATGCGCATTCACTATTGATATATTCCAAAATTCCCTCTTAGTCAGTCTGCACATCCTTTCATTTATGTTTTCAAATTCTGGTAGGTGTTTACATACTTCCCTAGTTATTAAAAACCCTGTTCCAAGTTGGCCGGTCCTTTTTCTGATCCACTGTGCCACTGAGTACTGAGATTTATCTATCTGCCCATTCCCTCGCCATCTTATTTCCTGTATCCCTACGCCAACATATTTAAATTATAAGAGTTCCTTGGCTATTTCTTTCATTTTTGCAGGATGAGGCATTGTCCACACATTCCACGATGCTACTGTCAGATCCTTTATCAGTGTCCTTTGCTGCGATCGTGATACATGTTTCCATACAGTTTACGGGGCTTCTGTTGAATTTCGGTAATATTTTTTTTTACAGTATTGGGTTATTAACCAATGAGCAACACCCAACCTGGAGGGCCAGGATATGTACTAGGTTTACTCCTCTAGAGAAGCTGGCTTCACTACGCCTCTAGAGCCCTCCCTACCATATGTTCTGGGACGCACTTTGTCAGGCTCATCAGTCGAGACCAATCCGGCTTGGGTGACCCTGGCAGTAGATATTCTACCGTCGGCATAGCTCTCGACTTCAACGACGTACGTAAACCCTCCCGCCCGGCACTGAAGGTGCTTACTATAAGGTGGTGTCCCCTGGGAGGACGTTGAAAAATACTGACACAGATTGTTTGGAGAAGAATGGAAAAAACGTGTACAAGTCGACCATGATGCCGAAGGTCATTTACAGCTTGTGCAGAGAGAGAAGTAGAGGTAGAAAAGAGAATGAGACAAGTTTGTAGAGTGTCCTTGATATTAATCCTTTCACTGTGCAAGCAGTAGAGAAAGCGAAGGAGAAGTCTACAAACGGAACTAAACTTAAGCCAAAATAAATATAAGCACTATGGTTTGCCGACGACATAATTCTGTCAGAGACAGCAAAGGACTTGGAAGCTGAACGGAATTAATAGTGTCTTGAGAACAGGTGGAAGACAAACATCATCAAAAATAAAACAAAGGTAATGGAGGGAAGGCGAATTAAAATACTTGATACTCAGGGAATTAGATTAGGAAATGTGACACATGAAGTATTAGATAAACCTTTCTATTTGGGCAGAAAAATACCAGTTAATGGCTGACGTAGAGGGGATATAAAATCTAGACCAGCTACAGCGAGAAAAAGAATTCTGAAAATGAGAAATTTGTTAAAGTGTGACACAAATTTAAGTGTTAGGAAGCCTTTTTCGATGATATTTGTCTCATAATGAAATGTTAATGATTAACACTAGGAGAGTGAAACTTTTGAAAATTGTTATATAGAAGAATTCAGATCATTAGACTGATAGATGAAGTATAGACTCTAACTGGTGAAAAGAGATGTTTGTGGCACTAAAACTTGGATGAAATAAGGGGTCGACTCATAGGATACATCCTGAGGTATGAAGGAATTGTCAAGTTGGCAAAAGTGAGGAGGGTGTGTGTGTGTTTGGGGGTGGGGGGATGGCGGGGGGGGGGGGGGGGAGGAATTGTTGAAGCAGAGCAAGGGATGGAAACAGTAAGCAGATTGAAACGTTATGTAGAAATGAAGAGGCTTGGATAGCACACAGCAGCGTGGACAGCTGTCTGAAACTAATCTTCGGACTAAAGATCACAATAACACCAATAACATTCTTTTTATGCCTTAATACTTCGACCACTTCGGTCATATTTGTAACGTATCTACAATAAATGGCTTCTAGAATATTTCCTAGTGTGATAAGTCGAATTATGTTCTTACCGGTGTCATACTAGTCTCGAAACACATGGACGAGCTGGAAGATTTATGAGGGTATAAATGCATTTATTATTAATAAATTCCTTTTGAAAAAAGTACATAAAGAGTTCATAACTCAATGTTGCCCTTAACATGTCTGACATCTCCGACTATGCACTGTTTACATTTTTATTTTTTCCCACGTGCAAATTGCGAATAGAAGATAACGGAGATGTGATAGTGCAACGCAATATTTCTTCTGGACACACCGTTCGATGGCCTACAGAGCACAGGGACACGGCAGTGAGTTTAAAAAAAAATCACTCAAGTGGCTCCGACACGTGAAAGTGGGAAACTTGAATTTAAGCAAACAAAAACATAAGACGTCAAATACTGAAAAGGCCATAAACATTTTACAGAAAATATCAGAAAGTAATGCTATGAACATTTCGGAGAAAATAAAATTTACACCCATTCAGAAAAATACCGAGAGAGAATTTTTAATGAACAAATAGATTTTAAACATAAAAAATACCAAGAATATTTTCTTAATATTGTAAAATAACAAGGATAGAAAAAGTGGGTAAATTATCACAACAAGCACAAAACAATAGAACATTTGTTATTTGTGTAAAGTCACAAAATACTGTCTCTGAAAATGAAACGTTCAAATGGTTCAAATGGCTCTGAGCACTATGCGACTTAACATCTTAGGTCGTAAGTCCCCTAGAACTTAGAACTACTTAAACCTAACTAACCTAAGGACATCACACACACCCATGCCCGAGGCAGGATTCGAACCTGCGACCGTAGCAGCCCCGCGGTTCCGGACTGCAGCGCCAGAACCGCACGGCCATCGCGGCCGGCAAATGAAACATAACTGATGACTTCCCGCGAAATATAATTTTCGTTGTAAACCTGCAGCATCGCTGGATCCAAAACTGTCGAAAATTAGTTTACCTTGATCAGACAATTACATCACATAGAAATAACGTGTTCATAAGATATGAGGATGACAGCCGTAACCTATGCACTAAGACCCAACATGAGCCACGTCATACACTGCAAGACCAATACAGCATTAAACCTATAACACCATTTGCAGAGGTACGAGACAAACTCGTCGTGTAACCTTGTAACTACTACGAGTAAATGAAGCAATAGTGCATTATAAACCTGTGCAATAAGTAAAAGATGTTCTGAGACCTCAAACATACTGCGGACCCACTAGAAAGGTAACAATATATTTCCTTTATATTATGCCATAGGCGAAATATTAACCCAGTTATGTTGTTGTTTTTGTGGTCTTCGGTCTGACGGCTTGTTTGATGTAGCTCTCCATGCTACTCTATCTTCTGCCACCCTTTTCGTCTCCGAGTAACTACTGCAACCTACATCTTCCTGAACCTGCTTACTGTATTCATTTCTTGGTGTCCCTCTATGATTTCTGCCATCCACACTTTCCTCCAATAGTAAATTTGTGATTCCTTGATGAATCAGAATGTGTCCTATCAACGGATCCCTTCGTTTGGACAAGTTTTGCCACAAATTCCGTGTCTCCCCAATTCTATTCAGTACAATCTTCAGCACTCTTCTGTAGCACCACATTTCGATACCTTTTATTCTCTTTTTCGTAAACTGTTTAATTTTCATGCATGGGCACACACCAGACAAATGCCCTCAGGAAAGGCTTCCTAACACTTAAATCTATATTCAATGTTAAAAATTCCTCTTCTTCTGAAGTCCTTTACTTGCTATTGCCAGTCTGCGTTTTATATCCTCTTTACCTCTGCCGTCATCAGTTAATTTGCTGCCCCAATAGAAAAACTCATCTACAGCTTTAGGTATCTCATTTCTTAACCTCAATCCCTTAGCATCACCTGTTTTAATTCGACGACATTCCATTATCCTTGTTTTGCTTTTTTTATGTTCGTCTTACATCCTCGTTTCGATACACTGTCCATTCCGTTCAACTGCTCTTCCAAGTCATTTGCTGTGCCTGACAGAATTACAATGTCATCGGCGAACCTGGAAGTTTTTATTTATTCTCCCTGAACTTTAACTCGTTCTCAAATTTTCCCTGGTTCCCTATACTGCTTGTTCAATACGCAAATTGAAAAGCATCAGGAATATGCTTCTCAACCACTGCATATCTTTCGTGCCCCTCGAGTATTGAAACCTCGTGTGGTTTCCTAAGAAGTTTTAAATAGCGTTTCGCTCCTGTATTTTACCCTGTGACCTTCCGAATTTCAAAGAGAGTATTCCAGTCAACACTCTCAAAAGCTTTCTCTAAGTCCACAAATGGTATAACTGTAGGTTTGAATTTCCTCGACCTACCTTGTAAGATATATCGTAGTGTCAGTTTTGCCTCGCGTATTCCTATCCAATTATATGGGGACTTAATCGCAAGTTAGCAATTAAAATTCATTTGGAGCAACGGACATCATACAGACCTCAGTAGTGGGCTAGTAAACTTACATTCATAATTATCTTGAAATATCTTTTTTATTTATTCGTGTTATCCTGAAATAGCTTCGTTTTGTGGACGCGTTTTTATTTGGACGTTTTTATTATTAATTTTGGTACAACCTTGTGTATATTATAAGAGTGTTCATATTTAGCCATTAACTCTGTAGTTAATTAGAAATTAAGTAAGATTACCGAATGAGTTCAACGTGAGTTTAGTAAGCTGTAACATATTAGGAAGAGGGCTAGAGTTTGGAGATCTGAAGCGGAGAGCCGGTCTACGTGGAACATATTTCCACTTCCCGCGCTCCAACCCTAGGTCTCTGGAAGCGACTCCACGTTCGGGGTCGATTGGCGAGCGTGATCAGGACGCGTGAGCTCAACTCTGCTGAGTGCCTCCCCCATTACTTACGGCGCCGGCGGCGCCACCCTGCAAGCCGAGATAACGTCGAAGCAGCCGCCGCCTCATCACGTGCTGCGAGGCGCAGCGTTTCGATTCTGGTGCGCATCCTCAGGTCAACCTCTGCTCATATACCGGGAGTTCACCAGAGCCCTTGCTTTTAATCACCAGTGATTCAAGAAAGCACAACTCGGTTTATCCAACTGTGCATAAGAAACATCTCATTCACTTTGTTTACTGAGTGTCGTATTGTAACTCCAAACAACACTAAGTTATAAGATTTCTTCATATTATATTTCTTTATCATGTGATATAACCGACTTTGAGAATTGCCGTACATAGTGTGTTTAAAAAAAGTTTTATATATTTGCACAGAAGGTTGTATTGGTAAAAACTTTAAGAAAAGCAACTGTAGTGTTATTTCTGGAAATCAATAGCTTTTCCGATAGGAGTCAACTCTCATTCCGATCTGTCTGTTACGTAGAAGTAGACACCATAGGCGGTGCTGTATGTAGTTACCACGCATCCTTGCACAACTTTCATTCCTTCTTCGCAGTGAATCACTCATCCTTTCAAATACACCTGCCTCCATACGGATAGCGTCACATATACTGGTACACGATCTCATAAATTATGCATAATGTCGATGGGCTGAGCGTACACTATTCTCTTTAAACGTCTCTACAACCAGATAACCTTCAGGGTCAGATCCGGTGAGCGAGAACGCTCCACTAACAGACCTGCGCGAACAATCCATCGGTCATGAAACGTTGCTTTGAGATACTGCTTCATAGGCCGTTCCTTCTCTGCAAGGGAAAGGATCATTTTTGGTGCTGTTAATTCATCAGTGATACAAGGCAACTATTAATTGGTTTGGTAAAGTGTACCCTAGGAGGCTGTCATCCAGATTTCCTGGCCGCACAATGATACTGAAGCAGTCTTGATGTCTCATCTACGTAATTGCTCGACGATTTACATCTTCTCACAAGAGTATATTTTGTACCAATTTACTGCAACGTCTCTTGAGAAGCCTGCTTCATCTGAAAATGCTATACTTTACTAGTCACAAGTGAAACAAGTATTTGTCTCCAGACATATCATTCCTGGAACTTTTGATCTACTTCGATCAATAATATCTCCTGTGGGAATATGTGACCCTTTCTTTAAACAGCTTGCAGACGAGGAAAAAATACATCACATTAGCTTTCATCGCGTTGACAGTACTACATCGACCTTCAGCAGGTTCGAATCCTGCCTCGGACAAGGATGTGTGTGATGTCCTTAGGTTAGTTAGGTATAAGTACTTCTACGTTCTAGGGGAATGATGACCATAGATGTTAAGTCCCATAGTGCTCAGAGCCACTTGAACCATTTTTGACCTTCAGCAGACGTTTGTTGAACCAAAGGTACTCTAACACTGACAATATACCTTAAGCAGGAAAGTCTTTAGATCCACGACAGGAGTGTGTTGCCTTTTTTTACGTAAAATTGGTAAGGGAATGGGACGTCAGTCGCCGTTGGTGATGACTATACAGTGATGAGACCTGTTCTCGGATAAGATAGAGGGATCACGTGCCTAGCTGCGAAGTTGGTAAAGTAGACCTTCGTAATTCTTGTGTATCAATTTCTGCATGTGTGGGTCCACAGTTTCAGTGTAACGTCCGAATGGTGAAACAATAAATAAAAATAAATAAATAAATAAATGAGAAACACCGCGAGCTGTCAGTTCTATTATAGACGATTCTTTTACTGCTCCATGTATATAGGGTGGTCCATTGATCGTGTCCGGGCCAAATATCTCACGAAATAAGCGTCAAACGAAAAAACTACAAGGAACTAACTCGTCTAGCTTGAAGGGGGAAACCAGATGGTGCTATGGTTGGCCCGCTAGATGGGGCTGCCATAGGTAAAACGGATATCAACTGCGTTTTTTTTTTCAATAGGAACCCCCATTTTTATTACATATTTGTGTAGTACGTAAAGAAATATGAATGTTTTAGTTGGACCACTTTTTTCGATTTGTGATAGATGGCGCTGTAATAGTCACGTGTACGTATGTGGTATCACGTAACATTCTTCCTGTGCGGACGGTATTTGCTTTGTGATGAATTACCCGTGTTAAATTGAACCGTTTATCAGTTGCGGAAGAGGTCTATATCGTGTTTATGTATGGTTATTGTGATCAAAATGCCCAACGGGCGTGTGCTATGTATGCTGCTCGGTATCCTGGACGACTTCATCCATATGTCCGGACCGTTCGCTGGATAGTTACGTTATTTAAGGAAACAGGAAGTGTTCAGCCACATGTGAAATGTCAACCACGACCTGCAAATGATGATGCCCAAGTGTTTTAGCTGCTGTAGCGGCTAATCCGCACATCAGTAGCAGACAAACTGCGTGAGAATCAGGAATCTCAAAAACGTCGGCGTTGAGAATGCTTCATCAACATCGATTGCACCCGTACCATACTTCTATGCACCAGGAACTGCATGGCGACGACTTTGAACGTCGTGTACAGTTCTGCCACTGGGCACAAGAGAAAATACTGGACGATGAAATATTTTTTGCACGGATTCCATTTAGCGACCAAACGTGATTCACCAACAGCGGTAGCGTAAACCGGCATAATATGTGCTATTGGGCAACGGAAAATCCACGATGGCTGTGACAAGTGGAACATCAACGACCTTGGCGGGTTAATGTGTGGTGCGGCATTATGGAAAGAAGGATAATTGGTCGCCATTTTATGGATGGCAATCTAAATGGTGCAATGTATACTGATTTCCTACGTAATGTTCTATCGATGTCACTACAAGATGTTTCACTGCATGACAGAATGGCGATGTACTTAGAACATGATGGAAGTCCGGCACATAGCTCGCGTGCTGTTGAAGCGGTATTGAATACCATATTTCAAGACAGGTGGATTGGTCGTCGAAGCACCATACCATGGCCCGGAGTTTCACCGGGTCTGACGTCCCCGAATTTCCTTCTGTGGGGAAAGTTGAATGATATTTGCTATCGTCATCCACCGACAACGCCTGACAACATGCGTCAGCGCATTGTCAGTGCATGTGCGAACATTACGGTAGTCGAACTACTCGCTGTTGAGAGGAAATTAGTTACACGTATAGCCAAATCTATTGAGGTTGACGGCTTTATTTTGAGCATTTATTGCATTAATGTGGTGTTTGCAGGTAATCACGCCGTAACAGCATCCGTTCTCAGAAATGATACGTGCACGAGGGTACATTGGAACAACTGAAATAAAATGTCCAAACGTACATACGTTATGTATCTTAATTTAAAAAACCTACATGTTACCAACAGTTCGTCTAAAATTGTGAGCCATATGTTTGTGACTATTACACGCCATCTATCACAAAGCGATAACAGTGGTCCAACAAAACATTCATATTTCTTTACGTACTACTCGAATATATAATAAAAAGTGGGGGTTTCTATTTTTAAAAAAACGCAGTTGATATCCGTTTGACCTGTGGCAGCTCCATATAGCGGGCCAACCTTAGCGCCATCTGGTTTCCTCCTTCAAGCTAGACAAGTTCGTTCTTTGTAGTTTTTTTGTTTGACGCTTATTTAGTGAGATATTTGGCCCGGTTACGATTAATGGACCATCCTGTATATATTGCGAACATCAACGGTCGTATCACACTTCCTTTTGGTACTCCGGATATTACCTTTACATCTGTCGATTTAGTTCCGTAAAGGGCGACGTATTGAGCTCTATCTGGAAGAATGTCTTAAATCCAATCGCAAGTCTGCTCCGATACTCCGAACGCTCGTCTTTTCTTTCATTAAACGGTAATGCGGGACGGTTTCAAATGCCTTACTAAAATGAAGGAACGCGGAATCAACCTAAGCGACATTGTCCACTGCGCTGTGGATCTCATGGACGAACAGAGCGAACTGAGTTTCGTAGGAACCCTGTCTGCGAAATCCATGTTGATTTTTATAGAGAGATTTTACATGCGACCAAAATCTCAGGTCGGTTGACAAAGTCTTACTTTCAAAATCACTAAATGCTTCTCTCACTGCTCTCCTCGCGCTCATTTTCGCTTCGTTCAGCTTTTGTTAGTCAGCTAGGTTTTTACTTCTCCGAATCTGAGACGAAGTGCTCTTTATTTACGTAGCACTCTTCTAACATGGTTATTAAGCCATAGTGGAGCTTTCCCATCCCTTAAAACCTTACTCGGAACATACTTGTCTGGGGCATATTGAACGAGGCCTTTCAATTTTTTCTATTTGTTCTCCACATCTTCGTCCTCATCACTAAATATTTGATGCTGACTGCTGAGATATTCTGAAATTTCTATCCTCTCACTCTTGCGGAGCAAATATTTTATACTACCTTTCTTAACATTTCTTGTAGGACACGTCGACACGGATGCTGTCACAGCCTTATGATCGTTGATACCCTCCTCGACGTTAACTGATTCGGTATGTTCGGTCTGTTTGTTGCTACGAGCTCTAAGACTTTACCTTCAAGTGTTTGTTCTCTAACTACCTGCTAAAGGTAATTTTCGTACAAGAATTCCAGAACAATTCCACACGAGTCTCTGTCTCTGGCACCTATTTTTATGGCATAACACTTCAAATCTATACCTGGAAGTCACCCAATATTAGAACGGAAATTACTAACGATATTCTGCAAGTTCTGTTTGAAGCGCTCTAAAATACAGGTCCTGAGCCAGGTGATCTATAAAAGCATCCGATCACCATTTTTGACCGTTCTTTCATACTCATTTTCACCCATATTAATTCACATTTGGAATCTGTGGTAACCTTGCTACATTTTATCGATTTTTTTTACTGTAATAAACACGCCGTCATCATTTGCAACTAACCTATACTTGTGATAAAAATTCCAATCTGAAATTAGGATTTCGTTGTCATTGACGTTTGGTTTCAACCAGCTTTCTGTTTCCAATACTATATGTGCATTACAGGCTTTAGTAAGCGATACCAATTCTGGGACCTTACCTTGGATACTCCCGCAGTTTACTAAAATATTATTAATCTTTTTTATCTCTGATCTGCGAGGGCCTAGATTCTCTGAGGTGACTGTGGCTGATTAAACAGGCAAATCGTCTTTGACCGCAGGAGAGGGGTCATCTAACTTCAAAAAGCCCCATGTGCACGCCACACGTACTCCGCTACCCTCGTAGCCGCTTCCTGCGTGTACTGCACGCCTGACGTATTCAGTGGAACCCTACAATTCTGTACCCGATAGCGGAGGTCGAGAAATTCGTATCCGATACCGTCTGAGCCTCTGGTACAGACCTTCCACTCCGCTCCAAACCAGAGGATCGCGATCAACCCTGGGTACAATGCTACAAATAGACAGCTTAGACTGCACCCCGCGTGCGTTGCTGGTTGCCTTCACCAAATCAGCCAGCCGCCGATACGAGCCGAGGATGGCTTCAGAACCCAAACGTCAGGCGTAATTCGTGCCAGTACATGCACCCGGTTGCACGCAGTGATCTCGATAGCCGCCGGCACGGCCTGCTCCACATCATGGATGAAACCTTCCTGCAGACATAACGCAGCTTTGCCTGCTATCTCCCTGAGGGACTCCATCACCCGTCTAACACTGAGATCCAAATGACAAGCATACCCTATATCTGTACTTGTCCGGACTGGGCAAAAAAATCGACCGCTGGCCCAACAGGGGAGGCATCCCGTTCTGGCTCAGCAACATTTGGTAGCACCTCTTACCCGTTGCTAAGACGTAGGGAGCCAGCTGCACGGCCTGCTACCTTTTTCGCCTTCCATCCAGTGACACGCGAAGCCATCACTGACTGCCACCCACTATAAAGTGAGGACGGACCGGTCAGATGTTGCGTACCAGAAGCCGCAGCGACGTTCGGGTCACCACGGGATTCCAGTGGCACCAAAGGTGTCGCAGGTCTCGTCATTGACGCCCCGACGTCATCTCAATACTGAGCATTAGCTAAAAGCTTGTCGACGGTAGCCAACGCACCCTCCAATTGTGTTTTCAGTAAGTCCATGTCGTCAGCTTCCGGCACTGCGTAATACATTAGAATATTTAGTTCCACTGTTGTGTTGATTCGATGCCAAAAATGTACTAATAAGCCTTCATTTATTTAGATGTATGAGGGAGAGTGAAATGAAAAAGAGACAAATGGAAGAAATGTAGGTTTTATTTCAAAAGTACTCGCTATAACTGTTAGTTCATCTGTCTCACTTAAAGCAAGACGATCATTACCTTCACCGTTTTCAGTTGCCTACAGAACCTTGATAGTACCCAGACGTGCATCAATTCATCTGAAGGAAATTGATGGCCACGAATGTCTTTCGCAAGACTCAAAAATATGGAAATTGCATGGGGAGAGATTGGGACTGTATGGAGGATTGTGCGGGCATGTGGGCCGGCATTTGGAATCAAAAGTGTTACCTGCCCTCAGGCTTTAGCGCAGTTGCAGTGCGACACAAATGAATGGGTGTCGAAGTCTGCACAGGTGCATTTTCAGAGCACTGGTCAGAGGTATGTTGGTGGCACCAAGTGTGCTGCCGGACTGAGTGAAGGTGGAAGTGAAGGTGTGTGTTGCTAGAGGGACCCTTTGCCGTTTTATTCACACACGTGTCAAAGTTCAACACCTGTCATCACCCCACAGGAGGGCATGAAATAGGATGGCTCCTTAGTGGTTCCATACAGTATTGGAGAATAATAATTGCGGTTTGCTGCACTCCAAAGGGGTCACGTCACGTACAATGGTGCTACAGCCATACGACGTCCTTAAAGACGGTATGAATCGTCCAGACGGTGTCAGCAATGTCGAACCTTAAGAAGAACTAGTCCTGTTTCTCATCGCACAGCCAAGTGTCGTTTTCGACCGCAACGCACTTTATGCGACCCCCTACGGCCTTTTCGTATCGATTCTGGCGACAATGTATCCGAAATGTTTGCCTCGGCCACCCATAAGAAAACCACGTGATCTCAGCTGAGAGTGTCGCAGTTCTGATTGTCGTTGAGGCACCAAAAGAATGGATGAAATGTGGATAGCGGTGGCGTTGGAGGGGGGGGGGGGGGGAGGGGTGGAGGGGTGAGGTGACAATCTTCACATCGCAACCCGTGTCGGTGTCATTAAGCAGATTTGTGGCTAAATCTGGACCAGTGTGGCGCCATTAACCAACATGAGATGGATTTCGGAACTGTAGCCCTTTTCCTGTGGCGACACCCTTCTGTTTCAAGTATCGGCGAGCCCTAGGGTGACAGTACAGGACGCCACGCTTTTGCACGATTATAGACGAACGTTCTAGGCACCTTTGACCCTAATCTGAATCAAATTCGGGGTGTCAAAAAACTGACTGTTTACTCTGTTACGCAGTGCGTACTACACGTGCAAACTAAGTTGACACTCGGCGTGATGGCTGATGGGAGCGAACATAAAGCCATTTCCCCTTCACAGTGGCACCCATCGGCCACAGTGTCAACTTAGTGTCAACTTAGTTTGCGGGTGTAATACACACAACCAAATTTGTATAAGACCCTTAGGTCGCGGGTCTTATTCGCACTTGTCTGGTTTCTGTACATATATTTTGCATCGTGTTTCTCAGGGCAGACTTTTAAACGAATGCAAAGTACATTATGTTTATTACTATCACAAGTTGCACAATGGGGCCTACTTTCAACAGCATTTACATGCTGACGTTAGTTTTTTGCTGGAGCACTTGGGCGTTCTACCTATTTGCATCCCATTAGGACGAATTTCCCAAATTAGCATTATTCACCACTAACAATTTAAAACTGAATAGAATTGTACTTCTACAGACAGTTATTTCGATTTATCAGTCCATATCCCCGATGTATTTATAGTTTCCCAAATTATTTTACATTTAAATATGTTTAATAATCATCAGAATCAACGTTATGGAACATTATTCAAATTGTTACTTAAATAAAAATTCTCTGATACAGATTTCCGACAGTGCTCTACAAACACGTGCACTGGCGCTATATTTGGCTAACATTTTCTGAAGTTATTAATTCTCGTTAATAAAAGGTTCCCCCCCCCCCCCCATGAACCATGGACCTTGCCGTTGGTGGGGAGGCTTGCGTTCCTCAGCGATACAGATGGCCGTACAGTAGGTGCAACCACAACGGAGAGGTATCTGTTGAGAGGCCAGACAAACGTGTGGTTCCTGAAGAGGGGCAGCAGCCTTTTCAGTAGTTGCAGGGGCAACAGTCTGGATGATTGACTGATCTGGCCTTGCAACATTAACCAAAACGGCCTTGCTGTGCTGGTACTGCGAAAGGCTGAAAGCACGGGGAAACTACAGGCGTAATTTTTCCCGAGGACATGCAGCTTTACTGTATGATTAAATGATGATGGCATCCTCCTGGGTAAAATATTCCGGAGGTAAAATAGTCCCTCACTCGGATCTCCGGGCGGGGACTACTCAAGAGGATGTCGTTATCAGGAGAAAGAAAACTGGCGTTCTACGGATCGGAGCGTGGAATGTCAGATCCCTTAATCGGGCAGGTAGGTTAGAAAATTTAAAAAGGGAAATGGATAGGTTTAAGTTAGATATAGTGGGAATTAGTGAAGTTCGGTGGCAGGAGGAACAAGACTTCTGGTCTGGTGACTACAGGGTTATAAACACAAAATCAAATAGGGGTAATGCAGGAGTAGGTTTAATAATGAATAGGAAAATAGGAATGCGGGTAAGCTACTACAAACAGCATAGTGAACGCATTATTGTGGCCAAGATAGATACGAAGCACACACCTACTACAGTAGTACAAGTTTATATGCCAACTAGCTCTGCAGATGATGAAGAAATTGAAGAAATGTACGATGAAATAAAAGAAATTATTCAGATAGTGAAGGGAGACAAAAATTTAATAGTAATGGGTGACTGGAATTCGAGTGTAGGAAAAGGGAGAGAAGGAAACATAGTAGGTGAATATGGATTGGGGCTAAGAAATGAAAGAGGAAGCCGCCTAGTAGAATTTTGCACAGAGCACAACTTAATCATAGCTAACACTTGGTTTAAGAATCATGAAAGAAGGTTGTATACATGGAAGAACCCTGGAGATACTAAAAGGTATCAGATAGATTATATAATGGTAAGACAGAGATTTAGGAACCAGGTTTTAAGTTGTAAGACATTTCCATCGGCAGATGTGGACTCTGACCACAATCTATTGGTTATGACCTGTAGATTAAAACTGAAGAAACTGCAAAAATGTGGGAAATTAAGGAGATGGGACCTGGATAAACTGAAAGAACCAGAGGTTGTACAGAGTTTCAGGGAGAGCATAAGGGAACAATTGACAGAAATAGGGGAAAGAAATACAGTAGAAGAAGAATGGGTAAGTCTGAGGGATGAAGTAGTGAAGGCAGCAGAGGATAAAGTAGGTAAAAAGACGAGGGCTGCTAGAAATCCTTGGGTAACAGAAGAAATATTGAATTTAATTGATGAAAGGAAAAAATATAAAAATGCAGTAAATGAAACAGGCAAAAAGGAATACAAACGTCTCAAAAATGAGATCGACAGGAAGTGCAAAATGGCTAAGCAGGGATGGCTAGAGGACAAATGTAAGGATGTAGAAGCTTACCTCACTAGGGGTAAGATAGATACTGCCTACAGGAAAATTAAAGAGACCTTTGGAGAGAAGAGAACCACGTGTATGAATATCAAGAGCTCAGATGGCAACCCAGTTCTAAGCAAAGAAGGGAATGCAGAAAGGTGGAAGGAGTATATAGAAGGTTTATACAAGGGCGATGTACTTGAGGACAATTTTATGGAAATGGAAGAGGATGTAGATGAAGACGAAATGGGAGATACGATACTGCGTGAAGAGTTTGACAGAGCACTGAAAGGCCTGAGCCGAAACAAGGCCCCCGGAGTAGACAACATTCCATTAGAACTACTGACGGCCTTGGGAGAGCCAGTCATGACAAAACTCTACCAGCTGGTGAGCAAGATGTATGAGACTGGCGAAATACCCTCAAACTTCAAGAAGAATATAATAATTCCAATCCCAAAGAAAGCAGGTGCTGACAGATGTGAAAATTACCGAACTATCAGTTTAATAAGTCACAGCTGCAAAATACTAACGCGAATTCTTTACAGACGAATGGAAAAACTGGTAGATGCGGATCTCGGGGAGGATCAGTTTGGATTCCGTCGAAATGTTGGGACACGTGAGGCAATACTGATCCTACGACTTATCTTAGAAGCTAGATTAAGGAAGGGCAAACCTACGTTTCTAGCATTTGTAGACTTAGAGAAAGCTTTTGACAATGTTGACTGGAATACTCTTTTTCAAATTCTAAAGGTGGCAGAGGTAAAATACAGGGAGCGAAAGGCTATTTACAATTTGTACAGAAACCAGATGGCGGTCATAAGAGTCGAGGGGCATGAAAGGGAAGCAGTGGTTGGGAAAGGATTGAGACAGGGTTGTAGCCTGTCCCCGATGTTATTCAATCTGTATATTGAGCAAGCAGTAAAGGAAACAAAAGAAAAATTTGGAGTAGGTATTACAATTCACGGGGAAGACATAAATACTTTGAGGTTCGCCGATGAATTGTAATTCTGTCAGAGACGGCAAAGGACTTGGAAGAGCAGTTGAACGGAATGGACAGTGTCTTGAAAGGAGGATATAAGATGAACATCAACAAAAGCAAAACGAGGATTATGGAATGTAGTCAAATGAAATCGGGTGATGCTGAGGGAATTAGATTAGAAAATGAGACACTTAAATAGTAAAGGAGTTTTGCTATTTAGGAAGTAAAATAACTGATGATGGTCGAAGTAGAGAGGATATAAAATGTAGACTGGCAATGGCAAGAAAAGCGTTTCTGAAGAAGAGAAATTTGTTAACATCGAATATAGATTTACGTATCAGGAAGTCGTTTCTGAAAGTATTTGTTTGGAGTGTAGCCATGTATGGAAGGGAAACATGGACGATAACTAGTTTGTCAAGAAGAGAATAGAAGCTTTCGAAATGTGGTGCTACAGAAGAATACTGAAGATAAGGTGGATAGATCACGTAACTAATGAGGAGGTATTGAATAGGATTGGGGAGAAGAGAAGTTTGTGGCACAACTTGACTAGAAGAAGGGATCGGTTGGTAGGACATGTTTTGAGGCATCAAGGGATCACAAATTTAGCATTGGAGGGCAGCGTGGAGGGTAAAAATCGTAGAGGGAGACCGAGAGATGAGTACACTAAGCTGATTCAGAAGGATGTAGGCTGCAGTAGGTACTGGGTGATGAAGAAGCTTGCATAGGATAGAGTAGCATGGAGAGCTGCATCAAACCAGTCTCAGGACTGAAGACAACAACAACAACAACAATAAAAGGTTCATATTTATCATTTATCGTCTCTTCCTAAGGTACTATTCCGCCGACGGAGCGAGTTTGTAAACGTGCTTACTCGCCTCGTTTTTCTTTTCCATCGTGTTCCACTGCCTATTGCGTAATCTTATTACTACAGGGTTTACTCATACAGCGGCTATGAAATAATATGGGCCCTTTAAATTTACACCGCCTTGCAACACCCAATCGCCCAGACAAAACCACACTCACAAACAAACTGCGTGACCTCGAACGTTACGAACTGCACTGAAATGTGCTTTAAATATTAAACCTTATCCCAAAAGCAGTGGTATGAACCATTCACATGCAGAACTGTGTGCCTTACCGTAAGTGACATATGAATGATCACCTATTCATGGCCTAAGAGACGAGCTTTGTAAACCCGAAGAAACATACCAATATAATAGGATTGACAACAGATGTATTTCCCTCTACTTAAGATAATTACGCTATCTGAACAGCAAACCTTTGCTTCTGACCTGTTCGTGTTGTACAACTATTCAATCTTCGAAGTGCAGGTGTGGAATTTCAGTGATGTGGTTAAAGCGAAGCGTAACAGATCAATATACGCTTCTAAGGCACTTTTTAACGTTCAGCATCAATTCCGCACATAGGAAGTCAAATATCATAGGACACTGTTACATTTTCTGACGAAGATATTGTTATGTCATCTTCATCACCTGCTTTCTGCCAAGCATATTGTAAATAGGCTTGGAGGTCGGTGCAGAAAATATACTGTGTATCACAGAGTTTATTTATTTATTCGTATGGCTCACATGCATTTTAAAAATAGAGGTGTATAACATCATTATGTGTAAATAACAATGATACGAAAATATAAAACTAAGCATAAAAATAAATAAATGTCAATATCTAAGGCCGGCCGGGGTGGCCGAGCGGTTCCAGGCGCTACTGTCCGGAACCGCGCGACCGCTACGGTCGCAGGTTCGAATCCTGCCTCGGGCATGGATGTGCATGATGTCCTTAGGTTAGTTAGATTTAAATAGTTCTAAGTTATAGGGGACTTATGACCTCAGAAGTTCAGTCTCATAGTGCTCAGGTCCATCTGAACTATCAATATCTAAGTTCCTAAACCATATACGAGCTCTATTTTCAGCTTTCACGAGGTCGCTACAATTCCGCTGACAGGAATTGGCCATGTGGTTTCAGGTGCCATGTCACGGATTGCGCGGCCCCTCCCGCCGAAGGTTCGACTCCTCCCTCAGGCATGGGTGTGTGTGTGAGTGTGCGTGTGTGTGTGTGTGTGTGTGTGTGTGTGTGTGTGTGTGTGTGTGAGTGTGTGTGTGTGTGTGTGTGTGTGTGTGTGTGTGTGTGTGTGTGTTTGTGTGCGTGTGTTGTTTTTAGAATAAGCTAGTTTAAGTTAGTTTAAGTAGTGAGTAATTCTATGGACCGATGACATCGGCAGTTTCGTCCCTTAGGAATTCACACACATTCGAGCATTTGAACAGGGACGCAAAGGACATTCATCTCTAATGTGCTAACGAAATACGCAGACCAAATATTGTATTTCCTGGCTACGAACAAGCAGACAGATCAAAACCAAAAAGCCTTAAGACATGGTTCTTTTCAGCACAAACTGATTAAAAGCCTTGCTCTTCAATCCGAATATACCACTTAAATATACATCATATAGTGACGTCTGATGGTGTAAGGGCAACCGTGTAACTTTACTTGTGGGTTTTGACAGTGTAGTCTTACAAAATCGACGATCCTTCTCATGTAGAACTCACAATATCTACACCAATCAAGAGATTGGCAATATTATGTTGTCTTCGGTGTGTTTTTGGTCCTTTTATATCGATATTTTATTTGTTCGTGATACTGAAGTTCCTGTTTTACACCTTGAATAAGCACTCATTCAACTGTCTTTCGTGATGAAAAGTGCAGTTTCGCGTGCGAATGGCACATATCAGTTCATGGGGCGAGTGGTGTATACTGATAAGCACATTGTCCTTGGTTCCTGAGCATTCTACGTAATCCGCTTCCCTTGTCTACGAAGTTTCAGTTTACCTGCTGCTTCTCTGATAACGGCTGTTTACTCGGTACATCCCGCCAGTATAAGAGGTTCAGATGTCGTCTGCTGTAAACTCCAAGCTCAAAGGCGCTACCTGCTAGCGAACTACGCCCACCTATATCCATACTCACGCCGCACCGCCTGTCTGTTAATCCGCGCTCATTAGCCACACCTGTTCATCAGCTTACAGCGTAAGCAGTTGAGGTGTGCAATGTAACACACACCTTGGTTTCGTTTAATTAATTTCTGTATTTGAACTCTGAATACTACATTGCTTTGGAAATTAATGGTTGAATTATGGCAAAGTTTTTTCCTCTCGTCATCTGAGAGGGAATTACTACCGTTCATCGAATCCCCCGTTTCGTCACAGTAGCTATGAAGTCAATATCAGGTAGTCGTACATAAAAAAGATATGATTTATATGATAGTGATTTGTTACTTTACCAAATTTTTCCTCGCCTGTCATTTCGGAATGCTCTTTCATCCACAGAAATTACACTATTTTTTGTTGTGTGATACGCTAGTAAAATTGTTACTGATCACCAAAATAATTACAATTTCTATCCAAGTTCCTAGACTGATGCTATAATTGGAGGATGCTCCGAGAATCTGTTTTTACCACAATATTTTCCGCCACGAATTACTCTCCTGTGCCAACCTCTTCATCTGAGTAGCAATTACACTCAGCGTCCTCAGTGATTTGTTGGATATGTTCCAATGTCTGTCCTCCCCTGCGGTTTCTTCTTTGTACAGTTCCCCCCAGTACCATGGAGCCTACTCCCGATTTCCAGTCTTCCTGTTTCCTTTCTTGTCAGTGTTTTCCAAATGGTCATCTCCTCGCTGATTCTGCAGTTAATTTTCTCATTTCTGATCTGTCTACTTAATTTCCAGCAGCGTTCAACAGCTAGATATCTCAGAAGCTACGAGCCTCTTCTTGCTGCTTTTCCCACAGTCCAACATTAAGTTCCATACAATGGTGTGCTCCAAAAGTACATTCTCAGAAATTTATTCTTCATGTTAGGACCGATGTGTGATACAAGTAGACTTCTTTTACCAAGCAATGCCCTCTTTGCATCTTCTACTCTGCTTCTTGTTTCCGTATTTGTTTTATTTTGCTTCCAAGCTAGCAGAACTCCTTCATTTTAATTCGTGATTCTCAATTTTGAGCCTGCCGGGGTGGCCAAGCGGTTCTAGGCGCTACAGTCCCCACCGCACGACCACTATGGTCGAAGTTTCGAATCCTGCTCGTGTATGGATGTGTGTGATGTCATGTTAGTTAGGTTTTATGTAGTTCTAAATTCTAGGGGACTGATGGCCTCAGACGTTAAGTCCCATAGTGCTCAGAGCCATTTGAACCACAATTTTGATGTTAGTTTTATCACTAATCTCATGTCTGCTACTTCACATTACTTTCCTCTTTTTTAGTTAACATCTGCAACCGTAGTGTATCTTTGTTAAGTTCTTCATTCCATGTAAAAGGTCCTGCAGTTCTTCCTCATTTCCCTGACCTTAGCAATGTCGTCAGGAAATCGTATCATGAGTGTCTTTTCACCCTGAATTTCAGTCCCATATTTGAACGTTTTTTGTATTTCCTTCATTGCTTCTTCGATAACATGGAACAAGCTGGGGGTGAAAAACTACGTTCCTGTCTTAGACCCTCTTTGACACGATGATTTCTTTCACGTAGCTCCATTCATAGTATTCCCTCTTAATTCCTTTACTTAACGTTTTCTACGCGTCTTTCTCTTTAGCCTACACATGTTTTGCTGCGACCTTTGAACATCTTGCACCATTTTAGTTGTAGAACGCTATTTCTAGGGCACCAAATCCTATAAAGATCTCTTGATGTCTTCATTCCATTATCAAGTGCAACATATTAACTGTATGCTTGATGCCTTTACCTTTCTTAAAGCCATTTCGTTTGTTAATAAAATGGATGTTGATCTTTTTATTATGCATATTTCTCCGTTGTGGCGTTAGCTGCTCGCATCTTAGGCGAGGTGCTGTGTAGCTATACAGGAGTTGGGCAAAAATATGGACATGTAGCGAAAAGAGCATGCTGGAATACAAATGTATATCCTAACCAGGCCTGCAGGTAGCGCTGTTGTATTTGACCATGAACGTCACCTGCGCTATGTCCTCAGGACTTTGCAAGTCGTTAGAAAAAAGGTGAGTGCAGTATACCGGAAGTAAGTGACTTCGAACATGGGGAAATTGTTGGCCCTCGCGTAGTGGCTGCTTCTTTAATTAGGAGAGCTGAAGTGGTTGGTGTTTCAAGATACATCGTATCGAAGATTTATAACACTGAAAGCAGAAAAAGTCACAATCCGGAAGTAAAGTGTGTTGAGGGATCGTGACAGTCATCACAGACGACAGGAGCAAAAGTGACTGCAAAACTAGATACCGCACTCAGTAACCCTGTCAGCAGCAAAACAACACAGAGGAAGCTCCATAAGCAGAGAATTGCAGAGCGAACTGGAACATCAAAGCCGCTCATCAGTTATACAAATGTTCGTAACAGGAAAACATCGTGGCGATTCTATAGGGTCATGCCTGTGGAACAATGGAAGAAAGTCATTTGGCCGGATGAATCTTGTTTCACAGTGTTTCCAACTTCTCGGCCAAGTTTACTTCCCGAGAGTGAAGCTTGGCAGAGGATCGGTGACGGCTCAGGCAGCCATATCATGATGGTTCCTGTTGTGTACATAGTTCCGCGCAGTCAGCGCGTACACAACTTTCCCACTAGAGCGCGCACCGCTAAGCACAACAGGGAAGGCGCAGCACTCGTCCGTCTCTGCACTACGAGATGGCGCTGCCTTAGAGACGGACCAAATTCTGGTTCCGCCGACCCGTGTATGAATATGTAACGCAGCCAATTAGATTGCTGCTGATGCAGAACCTTTTATCCGAGTGGATCACACTCGTGCAGTGATACCTGAATGCGCAAGGTACTATAACAAGAGTATAGAGCTCCGATCAGTCAGTCTGCATCTGTCTGAATTAGTCTGTACCAGTCTGCATTTGTCTGTACCAGTCTATAGTCAAGTTTCAGTCTGCGCCTAATAAGATTATCATATTCCTGTACATAGCCATGAAGATAAAAATATAGACATTTTGTCAAGTAGCAGAGATATGTGTGAAAAGATTAACGTACCAAGACCAAAGGAACTTCAGATTGTCAATTGTAAATAGCATCGAGAATCAAGTTAAGTAACGTTTATGCTTGTTACTATTTTAATAAATGTGTGTGAAAATTAATCAAGTTCTGTTTAAAGTTGGTCACCGTCAATCTGCTACTCTAAGTGTGCCAGTGGCATTTCTATCATCTGACCTAATGGCAGAAGATAAACAGGCCACGATAAGACCACAAGACATATTGCTGACACTCGCCTACTTCGTTAGAGCGACATGTCAAATAATTTGATGGTGTGTGTACCGAAGGTCTTACAGTACGCACACCACAGTTCCTCTGCAAGATTGCATTGTTGCCAAGGATTATGTGACCAGTCTGGTTGATCAGCATCATCCGATGACTGAATGTTTGTTCTGCAGTAGTAACGCTGTTCACGCAGCTCGCATCGTCGACGACCGATTTTATGAGAAAAGTCACCATATCGCAACACTGTTGAACCTTTGTGGAGAGAAGGGTGCGTGATTACTATGGATCTCCAACATCGTTGCAGGAGCCTGCCACTATTTTCCCTTGACAACTATAAATGACCTGTATTTATGCATCCCGAGACGATTGGAAATTGTTACCAATAACAATGCATTTCCTACACCATATTATGAATGGTAATACGTTGTTCTTTTTGTGTTTCCATATTTGTGACTGATGTGTGCACATCGACCTAGCGGTTATCGATCTCGTCTGGAGAAAGTGTGCCTATGTAGCGCGCGCCTGAGGCGAGGCACGGGAGGAGAGAGTGAACACGGAGCCGCTAGGAGGTGAGAGTCGCTCATGCACTGTCTCTGGAAGCATGCTGGGCGGTGGTAACGCGTAGAACTGAGATTGTTAGTACTAACGTTGGTTATTCTGACGTTCATTGGTTGACGGGGCTCTGAATGGAAGGCCTTGTTTCTGCTCACGACAGCATTGGAACAATGGACAGTTTTTTTTTGGGGGGGGGGGGGGGAGAGCAAATTTGTGCCCATGAACTGTGGTAACAACGTGATTTAATCTATTGTATTGCCGCCTCTTGCTGCCTCATTCGAAATTCTCGTCAGCTACTTCAATCTGTGCTAGGGGTATTGAAAACTGCCAGTCCTGAACGATTTCCTTAGTAGTGAAATGCTCATGTTTTGATGGTTGATCAAGTCTGGTTAGATTTTTTTTTGTTTTTGTTTACTGGAGCAATTGGTTGCTTGAAGTTTTTCAGGCCATAGTTTAAATTGTCACTACTGTGTGGCCTATATTCCCTGAAGCACATGTGAACATGTTTTTGAGGCTTCTTGAATTAACACCATCTGTTTCTGTGTTTTAGAAGCTTGTCTTATTATTTTGTGTTCTCTCCCGTGTGTACAACGACCTACCTGAGGTGACGGGCGAGCTGGACCTTTTGATTTTTGGAGAGTAAAAGGGCTCGTACCAAGAGCGGCACATTATGTGTAGTGAAAGGGAAGCTGTGAAATCCTGATTTTAGTATACGCCTCCAATTATAACCATTATCTATCGATGCATTTCTAGTTCCATGAGTGGTGGCTTAATTTTAAAACCAGCAGTTTGTTAAATGTGTTGAACTATCGCAGAAATTAACTCTAAAGTCATTTACTTGTCAGCTTGAATTTGTTTGAGAGATTTCTATATTGAATTAGAGTAATGTTTTTATGAGAAACTTTATCTTGAAATTTTATATTCTGGCATAGTTGTTTTTCTAGTTGAAATACCAGCTTATTGGATCCTGATTGCTTTGGTAGTGGCTGTTTAAATATTACTGTTTGGGTAAATATACTTAAGTCTTTTATTATTTTAATAACTTGCCAGAAGTTTAGTTCAAAATGAACAGATGTTTGTCTATCCTTGCTGAATGTCAAATTTGGAAGCGCAATGATTCTGTATGTATTTTTTTCAGTACCAACGAATGAAACTTTCTCAGAGAGTTACACTCCTGGAAATGGAAAAAAGAACATATTGCTACCGGTGTGTCAGACCCACCATACTTGCTCCGGACACTGCGAGAGGGCTGTACAAGCAATGATCACACGCACGGCACAGCGGACACACCAGGAACCGCGGTGTTGGCCGTCGAATGGCGCTAGCTGCGCAGCATTTCTGCACCGCCGCCGTCAGTGTCAGCCAGTTTGCCGTGGCATACGGAGCTCCATCGCAGTCTTTAACACTGGTAGCATGCCGCGACAGCGTGGACGTGAACCGTATGTGCAGTTGACGGACTTTGAGCGAGGGCGTATGGTAGGCATGCGGGAGGCCGGGTGGACGTACCGCCGAATTGCTCAACACGTGGGGCGTGAGGTCTCCACAGTACATCGATGTTGTCGCTAGTGGTCGGCAGAAGGTGCACGTGCCCGTCGACCTGGGACCGGACCGCAGCGACGCACGGATGCACGCCAAGACCGTAGGATCCTACGCAGTGCCGTAGGGGACCGCACCGCCACTTCCCAGCAAATTAGGGACACTGTTGCTCCTGGGGTATCGGCGAGGACCATTCGCAACCGTCTCCATGAAGCTGGGCTACGGTCCCGTACACCGTTAGGCCGTCTTCCGCTCACGCTCCAACATCGTGCAGCCCGCCTCCAGTGGTGTCGCGACAGGCGTGAATGGAGGGACAAATGGAGACGTGTCGTCTTCAGCGATGAGAGTCGCTTCTTCCTTGGTGCCAATGATGGTCGTATGTGTGTTTGGCGCTGTGCAGGTGAGCGCCACAATCAGGACTGCATACGACCGAGGCACACAGGGCCAACACCCGGCATCATGGTGTGGGGAGCGATCTCCTACACTGGCCGTACACCTCTGGTGATCGTCGAGGGGACACTGAATAGTGCACGGTACATCCAAACCGTCATCGAACCCATCGTTCTACCATTCCTAGACCGGCAAGGGAACTTGCTGTTCCAACGGGACAATGCACGTCCGCATGTATCCCGTGCCACCCAACGTGCTCTAGAAGGTGTAAGTCAACTACCCTGGCCAGCAAGATCTCTGGATCTGTCCCCCATTGAGCATGTTTGGGACTGGATGAAGCGTCGTCTCACGCGGTCTGCACGTCAAGCACGAACGCTGGTCCAACTGAGGCGCCAGGTGGAAATGGCATGGCAAGCCATTCCACAGGACTACATCCAGCATCTCTACGATCGTCTCCATGGGAGAATAGCAGCCTGCATTGCTGCGACAGGTGGATATACACTGTACTAGTGCCGACATTGTGCATGGTCTGTTGCCTGTGTCTATGTGCCTGTGGTTCTGTCAGTGTGATCATGTGATGTATCTGACCCCAGGAATGTGTCAATAAAGTTTCCCCTTCGTGGGACAATGAATTCACTGTGTTCTTATTTCAATTTCCGGGAGTGTATATTGTAATAAAGTAAATCATGTTTGAGAATTGTGGCCTAGTCCTTCCATTAACTGAACCTGTCCTGTGCTGGTGTGAAGTTGCGTTACAGTGAGCAAACCCTGCAGGTGCTAGCTGGTAAATGTGCTCGTTAGCAGCCGCCAACTCGTAGACTTTAATGCAGTTTACACGCCATGTGAAGCAACCAAGCGCTTCTGCCTACAATGAGCAGAAAACCACCTGCTGGTACACGGTTTTCGCAACGACTAACAGCATTATTTGCCCGGAGAGACATCCTTGTTCATAGAAATCGATTTACTGTATTTTTTCGATTATGAGGGACAGTTAGCAGTTAGACAACTTGATACAATGATTATTCACACATAAGATGCTACAGTGGGTGTTGGACACGATTCATTCTGGTGAGGGCTTGTAGTATTTTATCACATTCTCTCACTGTGTATAGCCTGGGTGCTATAAACGTTGCGATTGCCGTAGTTTGTCATACATACGATGGTCTAAACGGATGCGAGAAGGTGTGGGGGTATTCAGCAGTTCCCAATATTGGATAGGCTTATTGACACTGAGAAAGAACTGGTGCTACAAGGAAGACCCAGTTGTGGTCAGTCTGGCGCAAGATTCCTTTTGTTGCTGGTAGACTAGTGAGAGTAACTCGGAGAAACCCACAAAAATTATATAAAAATTTCGTCCGTTGCCACCTCTATCGTTGCTGCACCGCATTTGGAACTGCACGATCTTCATACAGTAATGAGTCACAACACGAAGACCACCTGCTTCATAATGTTACAGGCCACCTTTGAACGCAACGCAACAGCGATTCCGCTTGTCACAGACCAATAAGTCATTGATAGGTTCCCAGAGGTATGTCGCACACATGTGTATTCACCGGATTATTGTAATAATCTAGTCAATTATATGCCGCTACTTTGCTGCAACGGAACTGCCCCGCGACAGAGTTTTCCATCATGTGTGGTGAACTTGGAGGACAAGATATCATTCTAATTCAGTATCATGTTCCTTAAACCACTGTCGCAGAATTGTGGTTTCGTGACATGAACAGATGCTACTTCCGTTAGAGAGGACATCAAATAGAAACGGACACGAGAGGTGCACAATAATATTCACGTAGCCTACATCTTTCATGGTATCTTCTGTTCCTACCACAAGTCTCATGGAGCAATATCGAGCGTGCGCGTCTTATTTCGACAAATAACGGAAAAGGAGATGCATCATGTCTCTATGCACGTTGAGGAGACCATTATAAATAATATTTACAAGCGACTAAATGTGCCATGGCCAGTGAATGTTCTGTTAATTACTGCCCACCCATCGATTTATGCTGGAGATTTTAATAGTGAACACGGTCACTGGAACTATCCACATGACAATGAGTGTGGTATGGCGCTCAACGACCAGGCTGAAAATGATAATCCATACTTGGTTTATGACGCCAAGGAATAGAGAACTTTCAAATCGGCCGCTAGGCGAAGATATTACAACCCGGATCTCCACTTTGTGTCCCGGGACTGCAGAGGGCGCCCAGTGCCTATATACTGAAAGGTCAGACTTAATTTCCCACACAGCCAGCAAAGGCCAGTAATCATCGATATGGGGCTTTCTGTCCCAATAGCGCGATTTGCACCACGACCCAGATGGAATTTCCGCAGGGCTGATCGGCGGAGCTTTGCTGACCACCTATAACAATACCTGCTTTATTCCACCAGAAACTAAAAACTACGCTCGATTCGTTGGGTCTGTTCTGCTAAGAAGTTTATCCCTCGTAGATGCAGAAAGGAATATACATCAGGCTGAAATGAAAGTTGTGAAGAACTTTATGAGCAGTAGAGTGAAACTGGCGGCAGCAATAATGCAGACGACATCCCCCAAAGTCTTGACGATGCTAAAAGAGTACGATGGTGTGAGATGACAGAAAATGTAAAACTTCAGACATTCAAGTAGAAAGGCATGGAGCCTTGTGCGTAAACTTCGCGGAACCTCGAATAAACCTGTGCAGAAACCTGGTATTTCAGGTAACCAAATCGATAACCATGTAGTTGAAACATCTAGATCATCCCGTGACAAAAAAAGATACTTCTAAATATAAACAAGAACTCTCCTATCTAAAACCTCAGTGCCCAAACGAATCCAATTTCTCTTCACCATTTACACAATCAGAATTGGACGAGGCGTTGAAACAAACTAAGCGTGGTAAAGCACCTGGTCTGGATAATATACACCGGGTACTTCTGATAACAGTGGGCAATGGTGAAAAAAATGGCTGATCCACTTCTTCTCCAACATACTAGATAGTGTATCACTGCCCAGCGAGCTACAGAGAACAAAAATAGTCGCAATTTTGAAACCATATAAACCAGTTGACCACCCGCAAGGCTTCAGACCAATTTCCTTCGGGGAGGCTCATCTGTAACAGAATTAGCGGCTTCATTCCGGAACATATTCCAGCTGAGCAAGCGGGTTTCAGGCCACAGAAAAGTTGCTGAGGCCAGGTACTGGCCCTAACAACCTTCATAGAGACTGGTTCCCAAGAAAACATCTGTCGTGTTTATAGACCTAATTGCTGCACATGACACCGTCCGGAGAGAAGGGATGGTATACAAATTGTAGAGGCGACATCTGCAACCGAATGTATCAGGATGACCAAACGTAGTGAAAAGAGGTAGAAGGCATCGTATTAAGACTCATCTGAGCTTTCTAAGTGATTTATTGTTTCCAACAATAGTGCTGCGTTCCCCTCGGTCTGTGTCACCGGGCCCCGCAATGCTGAGGGCAGTTTGCGTCCCTGCCGAGTGAGCGCCGCTCGGTGTGAACCGCAGGCTTCCTGCTTCCTGCTGGCGTCGCTGAGATCGCGGCGACAACAGGTGCCCACGATCCAGCGTCCGAATCTGCGGCCCTCGCTCTGCGATGCCTCTGGCATGTGTTGGAAGCCAGGACGCCTGCCCGCGGCAGCGATCCGTGGAGTGGCCCGCCGTTGGCTGGCTACAGACCCCGCGTCGGTCTCAGAGGGTGGAACCAGCGACCTGCCGTAGGCTGGAATGCTGGCGCTCCATCTGCTGCTGCTTGTAACTGGTGGTGTGACACGCCCCAGTGTCCAGGAGAACTGCCACACTTGAATGAATCTCGTTAGAAACCCGCACCTATTTACACATGGCTGTGCGCCTCTGACCCGCGTGGGATCAGCCAAGCGGTGTAAGGAGCTGCAGTCGTGGACTGTGCGGCTCGTCCCGGCGGAGGTTCGAGTCCTCCCTCGGGCATGGGTGTGTGTGTGTTTGTCCTAGGATAATTTAGGCTAGGTAGTGTGTAAGCTTAGGGACTGATGACCTTAGCAGTTAAGTCCCATAGGATTTCACACACATTTGAACATTTTTTGTGTGCCTCTGTTTTGCTATACATGCCGCTTCATGTCACATACTCAAAACACGCTAGGTTGGCTAGTGAGCTCCTTCTACCTGAAATTTGCGAGATGCAAAACGGCTATGCAATTTGATTGCCCTGTGGCCTCTCTTCTGCTTCACAACTGTTAGTATGCGTAACTCACTGCAATCCAGCCCGCACCTGGCTGTAACTGGTGCTCAGAATATTGCACCAAACTAACTTTTCCTATCCTAAACGGTGGTGCCACTACAGAATTACTGGAAACAATCCGCTGCCGTAAAACTGTAACTCTCTTAAACACCATGATAAACCACAGATATTTCCGTGTTTACGTGTGGGAAAATGTGAGCAAGGAGAGCTCCGTCTTAATCCCCCTACCACTCAGCCTATATATCTTCGATCTCCCTAATACCAGGTCAGCAAAACTCTGTTATGTGGACGATATCGCTCTTGCTTGTAAAATCAAGGATCTAGAATGAGCGGAGACCATTCACACTGAAGATCTAGCTGTTATGAGCGCCTATTTTAGCAAGTGGTAACTTAAACTTAGTACAAGTAAAACTGAAGTATGTACATTCCATCTGACCAACAAGCAAGCTAATGCAGAGCTCGGAGTGAAACTTTATGGAAACGCTCTTTGCCATAAGCAGTACCCCAAATACCTTGGTGTCACCATTGACCACACCCTTTCATATAGAAAACATCTTGAAAATACTGCTGCCAAAATAGAAACATGTAACAATATTTTTAAAAATTGCGTGGGATGATGGGGGAGCTTCAACAGATACCTTGTGCACATCACCCATTGCGCTGGTGTTCTCAGCAGCCGAGAATTGTGTACCGTTGTGTCTAAACAGCTGCCACAATAACTTTATCGACGTCCAGTTGAACCACACTATGCACTCTAATAACTGGGACAATCCGACTAACACCGATTTATTGGCTTCATCTGCTGAGTAACATCTCTCCACCTTCAATCCGCAGAAGCGTGGTGTTGCTTAGGGAATCCCGTAAGATACAGGAGAACCTGGAATTATCCATACAGGAAGACAAACCAAGTTTACGACGGAAGAGGCTCCGTTCAAGAAACCCACCATTACGGCAAGCAGAAGAACTAGATGCCAATAATACTGGTGTGAGAGACCTCTGGAACCAAAGCTGACCACTTATTGAAAATTCTGAGGAGCGTAAGTGGTTCCGAAAGTATAATTGTGATATTGATGGCACAGAACTCGACAGGAAACTGTGGGTCAAATTGAACAGAGCTCGCACTGGGAAGGACGATGAGCAGACTCTCTTTACAAACGGGGAGATACAGAGTCTCCGGTTTGTGACTGTGGGGCTCCTAAACGAACAATCAAGCACATTAGAGATGAATGCCCTTTGAGTTCCTACCAGGGGAGCTGGAATAACCTCATAGAAGCTGATGATACGGCTCTGATATGGATTAGGAACCTAAATATTAGCATTTAGCTAATGTTAGATTTAGTTTTTGTATTTTCTTTAATCCTGTTATATATAGAATTACTGATATTATATACCTGTAATTTTAAGCTGCATGTGAGACATACGAATAAATAGAAAATAGGTCTCACGGAAGATCAAATTGTAACTCACCACTGGGTTTCTTACTATTCATTGAGTGGCAGCCTATGGAGGGTTACTTACTTCCACTATCAGAAGTTTATTTTGATTATTATTATTATTATTATTATTCCTTTTGTTCCAGCCTTTTATGATGGTATATCCTGCCCACATTCGCAATTATTTTTCTTTGGCGAGTTAACTTTCTCTGAATAGTTATGCCCGTTATTTGAAATAGATTTAGGCCCATCTAAATTCTAGGAACAAGTCCTTCGCTGACTGAATTTGTTAAGGTCGCAACGGATAACGCAATTGCACTCTATGGGGAAGTCAGAGAAAGCTACGTACCATTAGCTAAACATGACCCAAGCACTTTGGATTTTAGGAGGGTAATCATGAATACTACAAATGTGACGCTATTTTCAGATGTACTGAAAATAAATAACGATCATGGAAATAGTTCAAATGGTTCAAATCGCTCTGATCATTATGGGACTTAACATCTGAGATCATCAGTCCCGTAGACTTAGAAGTACCTAATTAACCTAAGGATAGCACACACATCTATGTCCGAGGCAGGATTCGAACCTACGACCGTAGCAGAAACGCGGTTCCGGACTGAAACGCCTACAACCGCTCAGCCACAACCGCCGGCCACGTAAATAGCTTCAAATGATAAAATATTTATTTTTTTCTAATATTTCGCATGTTAACAGTAATCTTTCTGTATTTAACAGATGGACGAATCATTCAGGGTACGTTTATATAAGATCCCGTGGCTTTCTCATACGAGAATAACAAGCCATGTACGCCTTAATCTCTAGAGTCTTGTGGGGTGGGATATTTTGGGGAGCATGTGGTCAGTGCTCAAGTTTGTAACACGGACATTTACATGCACTAATTCACACGGCGAACAAACTGTCGACAGCATTTATTAGTGGGAAGAATTGTATGCACCTCTTGGCTGATATACAGCAGGATTCTGGTGGCTGCATATCTTTATGTGAAGCACTTGGAATTAAATCGATTCATCTTGCCGAATATACGCTCGGTACAGTTTTCTTGATAGTTTAAAATGTCCCGCACAAATAAAATAATATGGCAAGCAGTAAATTTTAAGTTTTGGGCTGCGCTCTGAATCTACAGAGCGTATGGTCGTGCCTAACGGAAATCACACTATTATGACACTGGTTAACTGAACCAAAAATTGTAACCAGAACTAAATGCTAATTTAAAAGTAGCTAGGAAAATAAATTGTTGGGATTAGCAAATTATTATTAACAGATTCAAATACCTTTTGTCTCTTGTTCGTCACAGACGTTCTGACGGAACGTCTGGTCGCTTACCTGAACATCTCTACCTGTAACCGTCTTGCGGAGCTCTCTCCGAACCGCCCCAGGTGTTGGGGGAGGCCCATGACCAACCTCTGCTAGGAAAACGTTTTTATTTACTCATATTTAGCCGAGCCCTTCTGTTCCTGCTCTCAGCCTTCCACCGACACCGTGTATGTTAGTAGAAGATTAAGAAATCCACCACTTCTCTGGTTCGTATGGTACTGCATTCAAATCATTCACACATAACCACATAGTTTCAGGAAGGTTGAAAAATGTATATCAGGACACATAAGAATGAAAAAGAAATGTGTAGACCCATTTTACTTCTATAGGCATGTGGTTGCTCGGGGTCAGATTAATTAGTGGCATTACTCATTTTTAGTCATCTAAGACACCTGTTGTGAAGTTGCAAAGTGGATGTCTTTCGTAGCAAACTACTGGTAACACTAGCCAGCCTCTATGTCGCAATGTTTATCGGAAACAATCTTTTAGCAAGACGACGGAATATCCGGTTTTGACCATCGAATTTGTGTAACAACAAACGCGATTTATTCTGCTAGAGGACGCAATTCCATAGATTCACTGTCCAGTGTCGATGATTCTGCGCCACATCCTCGATGTCACTAGATCGAAGTGGGGACTTGTAGGAGTCATGTGCTGTCCTGCAGTGTGCCCTGAACAGAATGCTTGTAATCACTTGTGCCTGCACCAACAATGCGTCGTCGGGTCTGCCACATATAGCTCGCTGTTTTGATTTACATAGTGGTCTGCACGTTCTTTGGTGAGCCGTTGAATTCCACCCCCTTATGGTTTCACTGTACTTCAGACATTTTCCACAGATGGTCACGACAGTAACATGCAAATATCCGACACGTTTTGCAATTTTTAGATTGTTTGTTCGCAGGCACCTGTCCACAACAAGTTGCCCTTTGTCAGTGTCGATTATAACAGTATAATTCCACATTAGATGTCGTTAGTTGCTAGAATGAGTCATCATTCCTCTTTGTTTTGCCTACGCACTCGTAATTTCTGCCGCGTTCCGCCCAATTCGCCAGCTGGTGGTAAGGCTGGAGGTGTTGCCTCGCTGCTGCAATGGGGGTGCGGTACATCAAGGCAGCCGTGGACGGCTCAAGCCGGGGAAGACGATGGGAGAAGCTGGTTGATAACAAGCCAAGCCCAGCGTCGAATGCGTGAAGGGTGCGCCATCCACTTTTATCTGGGTTGCCAAGTGTTGGGTCCTGAGTCTTTTGTCAGGCAGCGGAATGGTCAAATTTTGAAGCTAATGGCGGATAAGCCGACGGTGGCCTGCATAACTCCGATAATGGCTTCGAAAGTCACACGTGTGTAACGTCTGGTGTTGTTCTGGTGCCTCGAGTCTTGCTGCGGGCAATGGAACAGCAGTGGGCAGCTTCTGACTGATAACAGATGGCTATTGGTGTCGAGTGCACGAGGGACTAGCCGTTCAGTATTATCTTGGTCCGAGGTCTTTGTCCTGGTTCTGCTTCTGTGCACAGAAAAAGCCTGAAGTTGAAGCTTACGCCTGGGGAACCGAGTGGCAGTTGGCGGGTGGCAACGCGAGAGCGATGCCGAGGACTTATAAAAAGTGGCAGCCGGCGTTGTTCTGGGCTGAGAAGACCGTGCCTAGAGGACGCGAACGTAACCAGGCCCACTGCTGTGTGTCCCGTTCACAGTGCTGCTCAAAGAAGCACTCGTTTCTTGCAGTGTCCAATTAACAGATTCTTGATAGCAATTATGCGTTCCTTTGATGAATCACCGTGATTATATTTAGACATGCGATAGCTGTGCTCTTGAAACTGTACAGCCTATTGCAGACTATGTGCTGTGTTGTACCAGCACCACCGTTAGCCCGTACTGACTTTGCATACACGGTGAACATGAATAAAACCGACAAACTCCACGGACGTATTACTGACTCCAAATGGAGGAAAAAAGGTCCTATGAGTATTCCCTGGAAATTCATCGTTGCCACGGTAGATGGCGCTGACGAATGACAGTTCCTCTGGCTACATGCCGTGTGCTTGCTGTGTGCTGCAAGCTCTGTGATAGACGCAGCGTACAGTAAACAGCAGAATGTTCCGATATTCATGTAGGGAACAAGATGAGACGGTGTTTGCGTACGGCCAAGCAGACGGACTCGGTCGAGAGGCAGCACGGTCCTCCAAACGTTCATCTGCCTGAAAGGACCCATAGTCAGACAAACGCCCAAAAAGCTCTTCAAATGTTGTGGTTGATGTGTCAGAGAGTACTTGTTCTGATCTAGCTGTGCTGCCTCTCGACCGTTTCCATTTGCTTGGCCTTACACATACACCGTCGCGGCTTCTTCCCGACATGAACGCCGGACCATTACGCTGATTACAGTAAGCTACGTCAGTCACACAGGCTGCAACACACAAGGAACGCAAGGCACTTCGATAGGGGAACTTTCGTTTGTCAGCACCAACTACCATGGCAAGGATGCATTACCGGACACATATTCATCGGATCTTTTTCCACCATTCCCAGTCCTGTCCATGCAGTTTGTCAGCTTTATTAATACTGCCTCTCTGTATATTGATTTGCGTCATTGCAACATGCGCTTTGGGAATGCATATGGTGCATCAGTCTCCATGCTGGTGAAACACTGTTTCTAAACTGCCGCATTTTTGGCATTTAGCTGTGTTAGTATCTTATTATGAGCTCATTATATATTATTCTATCAGGTTAGATGACACACGTGTGTGCATGGAAGTTGGGTTTCAGTTCTTGTAGGATTATTTTCTCAAGCAAGGATTGCTTCTGTGTTCCTCTGTAAGGTGTCTGGCAAATCCAAAACCTTCCATGAAAACCCTGACATGATAAACAAATCCATTAGTATGTCACCTAGCTCCAAATCAATCGTGACATTAAATTAACCAAAGTAATACGAGTAACGAGTGAGCAAATGGAATACCACAGACTAACACAAGAATGCCTAAATGCATATCATACCTTCCCACTGTGATACATACGCAGTTCCGACGGGAGAAACAAGAACAGAAGCCAAGAGCAGAACCGTGTTAAGCTAGAAGGCCCTATGATAAGGGACGGACTGGACACCCACGTCGCCAGCCTACCACTAAGACCACACCACCCGCAAGTTTTAGCGTGAGACTTTTTCGCGTCTCTGTTACGTCAAGGACCACCCCACCTCACCACCCCAGCCCATGTTAAAAACTAGAGCCCTCCAGAAAAACAGTATAGATCTTATGATACACAAAAAGGGCCACTACCACCCGCAATTTTTAGCGTGAGACTTTTTCGCGTCTCTGTTACGTCAATGACCACCCCCCAGCCCATGTTAAAAGCTAGGGCCCTCCAGAAGAACAGTAAAGATCTTAGGATAACGCTAAAAGGCCCACACTAGTTGCAGGTTTTAGCATGAGACTTTTTCGCGTCTCTGTTGCGTTGCAAACTTTAAAAACATTTCCCCACCACGAAAAGTATAACGTTTCTCATTGGATAGACAGAATTTCTGTAGGTGGAGCTTAAGATTAACATTGAGACCCTGATTGGTCAGATGAAAACACAACCAGATAGTTTTTTTTAAACCAACTTTGGTAAAATGTAGTAAGGAGAAGTTAGGACAGAGTTAGTTCCGACACGGCGAGCTGGATGGGTGCAGCGCCGGCCGCTGCCCCCTGAAGCAGCCTAACCAACGACAAGGTAATGAACGCACAAATGCCGCATAACAGCGCATAAAGCTTCATTCAGAACTTTTTGTGTAATACTAGTGTGGATCGTCAATTAAAGCTCATGGTGCTCACATTTGCCACTTGAAGTAAAAATCTGAAACGCGATGATTTCTCTGTTATATAATTATTGAGAAGCCACATCAGCCACTGTAGTTTACGACAAGTTAGATAAGTTATTAAAGATAATTGAGGGTCACAGTAGACCATTTTGATAGTTTTTCTCTTTTGTGAAACTTAATTTAAACGTAGATTATAGACGTGATATGGCATAGGTCATCCTTCGATCCATTGTAGAACTTGTAAACCCACTCAGGGAATATTCATTCACATTTTTGTTGAACGCAATTGGTTTTTACCATCCTGTATTAAAACATTTGCTTTTATCAATAGTGCAATTTATAAACAATGTTTTGTGAGTAGAATGAAATTTCCAATGGTAAACTTAACTGCTTTTTCGACGTTATTTTACCAGCTAACTAAAAATAGGAAAGCCTTGAATCCCTTCCACTAAATTTAGTTAGTATTAAGATTCTTTTACAGGGAGTGCAGTGGAGCTGACGCTGAGATCATTAAGTATTTGGTTATATCATCGCTAGTCTCACTGTACTCTTCTGAATTCTACATGTCATGTGTGGTCTGGTTCAAGCTAGTCTATTCCCTAAAAAACACGCTCAGAGCGTCGTTGCGCGAAAGTGGTAGGGAGACACGATATAGAACAAACGGACACCACCATGAATGTTTAGACCTCTAGACTGTCTTTATTCTGTGTAATTTAAATTTTAATTGTAATGATATCGCTTGTTTGTTAAGTTAACGTTTAAGTGCTCACTTGTTGATTTACCTCTAATTGAGGCTTTATAGACTTTTCAATCAGATTGCAGTTACAGATTATGCAATTTTGTAATAAATCTTTGAAGTGCAATTTAGTTCCACAGTTTTATGAACTGTAGGAATCGCTTTATCTGTCATGGATTGTTGGTACTGTTGATTTGGATATTTTTATTAAATATGAGCAAGTAAGGTTTTCCTTATAACCATTATGTTAATTTTAAATATCTGTTTCGAAACTGTTTTAGTTTTATGTTCAATAATAGAGTGGTTAATAGAATTTATTACTGGTAAATTATGATTGAATATCACAACCCCCAGCCACCACTACTCTACAGCCTGTGTTCCTGCCTAAAATCCCACCATACGCTTCTAACGCCAGTAGGCGGCATTCAGTTTCGTGGTGGTCCGTGATCGAAGGTAGGGTGCTAATGCTTTACCGAACTAGCTCCATTTTCTGCCTCTTAGACACATAATGCTTCTGTTTTCCGATTTTCTCTTTTGTGGTTGATGGGACTTAAATGTTTCGTTAAAGTAATATGAAGTTATGAGAGTTGGGACGCTTTATCACGCATCTGTCTAGTGCTAGCATGTAGGGAGATGCTTCCGGAACTTGGAGAAAACAACTATGGGGTGGTGATAGAGAAGGCGCTGAGCAGTTAAAAGAGTGACTTGTGTTTATACAGTCTCTAACATACGACAATAAGATCAAGTCATTATGTTCTCCATTCCAAGAACGTCGTACGTAGCTGTGGTTTCTTACCCAACATAGACTATGTTTTGAGAGAATGGTGTACAGTTCCCTTGAAAACCATGCAGGACCTGCGTTTATCCATTCCTGCACGACTGGGCTTGTTTTGAAGGCCAGTGGTTTTCCTACACAATATTAGACGTAGTAGTGCGTAGTTTTTTTGCTGTTTCCACATTTTTGTCCACTCCCTGTATATAGAATTATCACAAAAATGTTTACAATTGTATATTTATCATTTCAGAATGGTATCTACGAAATTTTCTAGCTTTCAGTTGTAACTGTCCCGATTAGTGTTTTTGTAGCATGTTAACATATTTTCCCATCACCATCATTACGCCAACATCGTGTATAGCTATAAATGTCAACTCCGTCAGCGCAATCTTTCTGGAGATTGTAACGTTACCAAACTGTTCTGTATTTTCGTAACTATCAAAAACTGCTGAAAAACTTGCCTACCAATACGGTGCGTGAATGTCAGATAGTTCAGAGATCGCTAATGTGACTGAACTGTCGCTGCAGATATCTGGAGGAAGGCGGCGTAATGGGAGCTGTTTACTCTGGAACCAAACCATCCGCTACCATGCAGTGATAAAGGTACGGTCCTTTCCTCCAATAAGGACACTGCCTATGCCTCCAATACTTGCGCAGAATAGGAAAGTGAACCACCAGAATCGTGACTGTAGAGGCTTCGAATCTCTTCAGCATACGGTGTTCGCATACCCCCTCCAAGTGTCAGCAAAGAGTCCCCCTCAGGCCACACGCAGCTGTTAATTACGGATACGGATATATTTACGTTCAATGAACCTTCTAGCAAACAACGTACGACGGGGTGCTGAAAAGTATTGCTACGGAGTTGCTTATGTGAAAACTCTAAATGCGGTGCCAGTGAAAGAAACGTTATTAAGATTGAACATCTTTATTCCTCATGTCTACATATTTATTCCTCAACATAGTCACCATGATGACGAACACATTTCTACCAATGAGAGACCAGCTTGATGATACCGTCATTGTAGAATGTTTGTTGACGGAGCCACAACCTCACCTCTGCTAGCACCGCTTTATCAATATCAAAGTGAGCCCAAGGCAGATGTCGTAGTGCTCGTTTGTGATCCAGAATTGTCATGCTGGAGGCCTTCCATGTGAGGGCAAAGTTTTTGAATTCTAAAATCGATTACAGCGCGCTATTTCTCATGTGCCAACATATTTACGTAACACACCATGTAACAGGCTACAATTCTAAGCTCTCTAGCGCCAGAGAGCTGCAATTATGTAGAACTGAGTAATAATGATGTAAGTTGTTAATAACCTTTGTTTTATTTACAAATAACCTTATATACGGGGTGTGGCTAATGCTGTAACGTTTAGCTCTGTTTCACTCATTCCTTTATATTTTAGTAAGCTGGCAACTCCCAATGATCGTGTGTCTTTTAATTCTTTGTTTCTCCTGTGGATTTCTACGAACGGTTTATCCTATGGTGCGCGGATTGTCATGTACTGCCCGAGCTCGTCCTTTGAGTGTGTTTTGGAGATGTATGAGTCGTCATGGATAGTTCGGATCGGATGCCCGTCTGCTTTTCATTCAAGCTTTTACCGAGGAGTGAAATGTTTTTACGCCCACTTGTACCTTGTAATTCGTGGTACATTAACTAATTTTGAATGATCTGAAGATACATCTCCAAGGTATGAAACCGGTCACCATGCAGTGAAAGCATGATAAACAGGTGTTATGGATGTGGACATTCACTCAGTTTTAATATAGACTATCTGATTTTAACTTGTTTGAGTGTCCTTCACATTATGTTTATTTAAAAAGCTTTAACAGTTTTCACATCAGCATGAAATTAAGTAGTTCCGTGTATAGATTAGGGACTGATACATAGATCTGAGAGATGTTGACAGAGGAAGGGGTATAAGTGAGAGGAAAAATTCCAGTGATAGGGAGGTGTGAACAGGTTTCAACAGTACCGACGTGACCTGAAACTCAGGTGACAGTGACCATTACGGATAAATGGATAAATATAAACGCAGCATCAGAGAAATAACATTTTGTGATCAGTCAAGCCTTGTTTTTATTTTGTAGCAACGTATTTATGATAATCCACCAGTGATTATTACTTTGTTTGCACCTATTCTAGTACAACTTAAGAAAAATAAGAAACCGTAAACATTTAAGTTCAATGTTCTAGCTATAAGGGGCAGATATTGGAGGAAAAGTAAATAAGTAACGTGTTTCTTATTTCAAAAGTAATCACCCTAGCAGCTAATACAGTTAACCCCCAGTGACACAAGTCGTCAAAGACTAGATGGAAAAATCTTTGCCGTTGGCTACGGAAAGGCGTATACAGGCGTGCACCTCCTCGTCCGAAACAAATTGCTGAGAGAGAATGTCTTTCTTCAGGGTTCCAAAAATATGGATATCGCATGGCTAGAGATCGAGATCGTGTGGAGGATATGTAAGGGCTACCCAGCGAAGATTATGCAGCGTAGTCGAAACAACCGTGTTAACATCTCGCAACATAATGGTGCTGTTCGTCAACATTCTTAATTCCTGGGTGTCTGGACGTGGTGGCGCTTTCAGTTTTTGCGAAGTATGAAGATTATCGTTTCCTCTTCCGTACCGTCGCGGGAGACGATACATGGTGTCATCGTGTTGAGCCGAAGAGCAAGAGTCAGATCCAACTATGAAAGCACATGGATTCACCCCCTATCTCAAAAATCCGAAGCCATGGATGCCAGCTTCGGGAAAGTAATGTATCTTTGTCTTTGACTGCAAGGGTCAACTGTTCACTAACTTTCTGGAACACGGCGCCACAATTAACGAACAACGGTCCATCAACACTTCACAAAAATTGATCTCGCCGTCAGCTTCAAGCGCGCAGGAATGTTGACGGACAGCCTTGTTCTGTTATATGATAATGCCCGGCTACATGTTGCCAAAGTTCCTAGTATGCTGCAGAAGTTCCGCTGGGAGTTCCTTAGACATCCTCCATACAGTCCCAATCTCTTCCCATGCGATTATCATGTTTTTGGAGCCCTGAAGAAAGACATTCGTGTTGATCGATTTGTTTCGGAAGAAGAGGCGCAGGTTTGGATAAAATTCCTTTTACGTAGGCAACCGCAAACATTTCTCTATGAAGGCATTGACCTTCTTGTCTCACAGTGAGATAAATGTATTAACAGTTATGGTGGTTACTTTTGAAATAATAAATAGCTACTCACTTTTTTACATCTGTCTAATTTTTATTTGACTGCCCCTTATAAGCAACTGGATAATACGTTATTCTACATGGATTGTAAGACTCTATGTTCTGTTTTGCTCCTCAATAACTGTACAATCAGGGATCATAACGATAGTAAATATTTAATGTGTAAGTAGAATTAAATTATTTTAAGCCTATATATCGTAGTGATGGCTCGATACCTCACACCACGGAAAACATATAGCCTGTATGTCGATGGTATTTGCAGAAAATACACAAATGATTGATTATTTTCCCACTTATCTAGGCGAAACTCTAAGATATACTGAAGTAGCCACTAACCTAATTTTTAATTTTTGTTTATAACTTTTCATTTCATATATTTTCTAAATAATTTTGATTTTAAAACATAGCCCATACTTAGCGTTAAGATATGCCCACCGAGTTAATATCTTTATTACTGCATAATTAAATTTACGAATTAAAATAGTGCTGCTTAGTAGGGTATTTTCAATGTTCTGAATATGTGGTACAACCTGCTTTTCGTATGTTCTGGACGCTAGATGTTCAGGATGGAATCTTTATATATAAATGGCAATGTCCTAACTGACTTAGTGACTCACCATCGCCCAGCCCAAACCTCTAAGGATACAAACTTGAAATAAGCAGGAGGTGTGCGTCTTATCTGTAGGCGTCGCTTGAGAAGAGATTTTTCGAAATTCCAACCCTAACGGAGTGGAATAGTGGATGAAGGTTCTCTTTTTTTAATGTTGCTATTAAGACAATTTTGAAGCTGCTAGACTTAGGAAAACTGATATTTGGTTTCTCGGTCAGAAATAAAGAATTACGCATTTCAGAAATTTTTCAGCTTTAACCTTATGGGGGTGAAATAGTTTCTGAAAAAATATCGTTATTCAATAACTAACAAGGCAGTTTTAAACCTACATCTGAGAACATAAGTACCTGACTTCTCGGGTTCAAACAAAAAATACGTGTTTAAGTATTTCTGGAAACTGAAACCCTAAGAGGTTGAAAAAGGGTATAACTTTTTTATGAAAATATTTTATTCTCAAAGCGTTTTTAAAGCTGAATCTATGGTAATTTTAATTTAATTTGTTAGTTAGATGTAAAAACATATATCATTGTTTTTACAAATTCAACCCTAGAGGGGTGAAATGGGAGTGAAAAGCTTTATGAAAATATTTCACTGCGAAATCATTTTTACAGCTAAATCTTTGAATATTGGGATCTCTGTCAGAGAGAAAAGAATACGTTTTTCACAGTTTTTGGTAGTTCAGCCCCAAAGGAGATGAAGTACGGTCAGACATTCACTGACTCATCATTGCCCAGCCCAAATGGCTTAGAATAAGAACTTGAAGTTTGGAGGGGTTTTGAATTATATACTGGAGACATTGTGTGAAAAGGCATTGTCCGAAATTCCATTTCTAAGGGGGTGAAATAGGAGATGAAAGGCATTTAGGAAGTATGTCGCTATTAAGGAAATTTTGAAGCTAGAACTACGAATACTGGTATTTAAGTTCTCACCCAGAAAATAAAAAAAATCGTGTTTCAGCATTTTTGGAAATTCAACCAATAAGTCTATAAAATAGTGGGTGAAAGTTTTTTGAAAGTAAATAATTACTAAAGAACTACTTAAGGATCTTTAAGGCTACATCTGTGACAACTGGTTCTAGGAATCAAAAAAAATACATGTTCTAGTGCTTGTGAAGATTCAACTCCTAAGGGGTGCAACAGAGGATCAAGATTTTAAAGAAAATATTTCGTTACATTAAAAAAAATTTGAAGCTAAATTTATGAAAAGTCGTATTTAAATTCAGAAATAAGGAAATATTTGTTAGGAAATGAAAGTTGCTATGGAAATATCTCCACAAGAACGAAAAAGCATGATTGACGAAAACTTTGGTGTCCAGTTACCAGAATCACTTTGTGGTCACAAGTAAATTCGGAAAAGGCCATGCTTATGTGGTCTTAAATAGCGTGAAAAACATAGCTGTTGGAGTTTACGTAGAATGTAAAAATTCGATGAAATAAAGAAAAGTCTCTGCAGGTCATACAGAATAAGCGACAGAAGCAGTAAACGTACCACCCACCACATTAAGTTCAGCTTCACGTAATTTCCTGCGGAAAATGGACACTGTTGAAATGGCTCTGAGCTCTATAGGACTTAACATCAGAGGTCATCAGTCCCTAGAACCTAGAACTACTTAAACGTAACTAACCTAAGGACATCACACACATCTATGCCCGAGGCAGGATTCGAACCTGCGACCGTAGCGGTCGGGCGGTTCCAGACTGTAGCGTCTAGAACCGCTCGGCCACCCCGGCCGGCCTTAGATATTGACATTTAGTTAGCCGGCAAAGGACACTGTTCTTACACAACTTACCGACTGAGGTGGTGTAGTGATGAAATACTCTTATCGTCGTTTCCAGGAGAAAGGCTGTTGATATCCTCCATCTGCCATCCAAATTTACGTTTTCCAAAGTTTCACTACATAATTTAATGTGAATGCCATAGTGGTTTCCTTGAAAGGGCACGGTCAACCACTTCTCCAGCCGGAACTTGTTCTCCGTTGATAGTGACCTTCTCGTCGGTGGCACATAAATGCTAATCTTCCTTACCTATAATTTTTTGCCAGTTCGCCATGATTTTTCATGGGATGAATCGAACAAAACAGGAAAATTCCAGACGTCACTGTATTCGACTTAGGACTTAATTTGTCGGGAAAATAAAAAGAAAATTGTACACCAGAAAAGACGACGTCGATTTAGGCCTGATGACGGGATATGCCACCATCGGGTTGTAGATGTTCTCATAATGTATGGAAATAGTAACTGTTCTCGAAAGAACAGATACCATTGATGACCGCACAGCTTCTCTAGAATAAATGATAACTATTTGAAACCCACAGCTACCGACAGGTGTTGCTGATACATGTCGATGGGGACAGCTGAAAATGTCCCCATGTCAGCTGTCCCCATCGAGGTATATCAACAACACCTGTCGGCAGCTGTGGGTTTCAAATAGTTATCATTTATTCTAGAGAAGCTGCGCGGTCATCAGCGGTACTGTTCTTTCGAGAACAGTTACTATCTTTAGATGTAGTTAAAGGCTACCCGGCCATTGACGCTCGTCTGTGCGAATGCGCACAGGTTGCCCGAACTCTTACGGGACTCGTCACCTTAGTGGGCGCGAGTAATGAGTGGATGGGCAAATATCTATTAGGTACATTACGTATGTAGATTGTGGACAGTTGAGAATGTCGGTTTCATGGGAAGAGTGCAAGGGATAAGTCCCTGCAGTCGCGCTATTCATCTGTGTACTCGGTGGCTCAGATGGATAGGGCGTTTGCCATCCAAGCAGGAGATCTCGGGTTCGAGCCCGGCAGGGGCACACATTTGCAGCTGTGCCCATCGAGGTATATTAACCAAAGCTATCGGCAGCTGAGGGTTTCAATTAGTTATAATTTGTTGTCATAATAGTTGCAACATCGCCCGCCAACAGAGAGAGTACTGGCGTAACCACCTGAGTGCCATCTGTGTCTACCCTTTCATAGGGAATGCTCACAGCCAAGTAGCTCAGTGTGGTGCAAATGTGTTACGAAAGCGGAAGTCAAAGGGGTCAAATTGAGGTCTTCCGTGTGTCGGGATGGTCCTTTCGCAGAATTAACACACACGTTGTACGTGGTTCGTCATGTGACCATTCTCACGCCCATAGACGAGGTCCTGGACGTCCACATAGCAAAGACGACCGCCAGGATTATCGTGTTGTAAGGGCAGCAGTGGTAGGTATTGCAGTTACCACAGCACAGACAAGAGGGCTTGTGTTCCCAGCGCTGCAGCAAGATGTGCATAGTGTTGTGTTAGCAGAAGAGCCAACACCGTGTTATGAGACGAGGCAGAAATGCACGCGTTTTAGCTCACGCAGGCTGGCGCGAGGAGGGACGGACTATACTGACGTGAGGTCTAGAACATGACAAGGAATTAGAATTCAGAAAGCGGAATGTAATTAGTTTGGTACTTAACTTTAATCCATTAATGATGAACGTCGCTCTTGACGTTACATGATTCACAATATTATCGATTCAGAATTCATTCTAATTACTGAATATGGTCCCTTGCTAGGTCGCAGCAAATGACGTAGCTGAAGGCTGTGCTAAACTGTCGTCTCGGCAAATGAGTGTGTATGTAGACAGTGAACCATCGCTAGCAAAGTCGGCTGTACAACTCGGGCGAGTGCTAGGGAGTCTCTCTAGACTAGATCTACCGTGTGGCGGCGCTCGGTCTGCAGTCACTGATAGTGGCGACACGCGGGTCCGACGTATACTACCGGACCGCGGCCGATTTAAAGGCTACCACCTAGCAAGTGTGGTGTCCGGCGGTGACACCACACATAGCAACGAAAGTATATTATGCCTGCAACCGAGTGATGGTCGTTCGTACGTGCATTCGTCCAAGACACGCTAGCCCCACCCAAGGCCTCATAGTCCGTGGTGTGGCAAGCTGCAAATCTCGTTCATCTTTGTTGTTTCTGCTGGGGACGCCAATCTGCATTCAGTGAGTCCAATATATTGCCAAATCCGTTCTTCTGTCGTTCTTGTTGCAGGAAGGTGACGTGCTGTTCCAAGTAGATAATGCTCGCCCACATACTGCCCGTGAAACTCAAGGTGCTCTGCAAGGCGTTTAGCACAATCTACGGACTTGTCTGCAATCGCGCACGTAAGGAATACAATGGGACGGGAAGTTATTTGTCAGACTAGTAAACCAACAGCTGTTACAGAAATACGTGACCAGGTCTAAAGGGCGTGGAAGATCGTATCTCAGTACAGTGTCCGCCATTTGTACGTACAACTGGACGCCAGGGTCAGAGCGCACATTACTGCCCGAGGCGGATGCACTAAGTACCACCAAGGCTCTTTCAGCATGGTTACATCAGAGCCCCTTGTGCTATTGATCTGTAAAAGTAATCATTTTATGTACTCCATATGCACAAACAAGGCCCCGGGAGTAGACAACATTCCATTAGAACTACTGACGGCCTTGGGAGAGCCAGTCCTGACAAAACTCTACACTCTCGTGAGTAAGATGTATGAGACGGGTGAAATACCCTCAGACTTCAAGAAGAATATAATAATTCCAATCCCAAAGAAAGCAGGTGCTGACAGATGTGAAAATTACCGAACTATCAATTCAATACGTCACAGCTGCAAAATACTAACGCGGATTCTTTACAGACGAATGGAAGAACTGGTGGAAGCCTACCTCGTGGAAGATCAGTTTGCATTCCGTAGAAATGTTGGAACACTTGAGGCAATACTGACCTTACGAATTATCTTATAAGCTAGATTAAGCAAGGGCAAACCTACGTTCCTAGCATTTGTAGACTTGGAGAAAGCATTTGACAATGTTGACTGGAATACCCTCTTTCAAATTCTGAAGGTGGCAGTGGTAAAATACAGGGGTCGAAAGGCTATTTACAATTTGTACAGAAAACGGATGGCAGTTATAAGAGTCGAGGGGCATGAAAGGGATGCAGTGGTTGGGAAGGGAGTGAGACAGGGTTGTAGTCTCTCCCCGATTCTATTCAATCTGTATATTCAGCAAGTAGTGCAGGAAACAAAAGAAAAATTCGGAGTAGGTATTAAAATCCAGGGAGAAGAAATAAAAACTTTGAGGTTCGCCGATGACATTGTAATTCTGTCAGAGACAGCAAAGGACTTGCAAGAGCAGTTGAACGGGATGCACAGTGTTTTGAATGGGGGATATAAGAGGAACATCAACAAAAGCAAAACGAGGATAATGGAATGTAGTCGAATTAAGTAGGGTTATGCTGAGGGAATTAGATTAGGAAATGAGACACTTAAAGTAGTAAAGGAATTGCGCTATTAGGGAAGAAAAATAACTGATGATGGTCGAAGTAGAGAGGATATAAAAAGTAGACTGGCAATGGCAAGGAAAGCGTTTCTGACGAAGAGAAATTTGTTAACATCGAGTATAGATTTAAGTGTCAGGAAGTCGTTTCTGAAAGTATTTGTATGGAGTGTAGCCATGTATGGAAGTGAAACATGGACGATAAATAGTTTGGACAAGAAGAGAATAGAAGCTTTCGAAATGTGGTGCTACAGAAAAATGCTGAAGATTAGATGGGTAGATCACATAACTAATGAGGAGGTATTGAATAGAATTTGGGAGAAGAGGAGTTTGCGGCACAACTTGACAAGAAGAAGGGATAGGTTGGTAGGACATGTTCTGAGGCATCAGGGGATCACAAATTTAGCATTGCAGGGCAGCGTGGAGGGTAAAAATCGTAGAGGGAGACCAAGAGATGAATACACTAAGCAGATTCAGAAGGATGTAGGTTGCAGTAAGTACGGGGAGATGAAGAAGCTTGCACAGGATAGAGTAGCATGGAGAGCTGCATCAAACTAGTCTCAGGACTAAAGACCACGACAACAAACAAAGATGCACTGTTGCTACAATAAATCTTGAGTGAAATGGAAACCTCTAGATGTGTGTACTAATTTTTTTTCGGGCTGTGTAGAACTAAATGCACACAGCGCAGCTACTTAGAAAACTGTGCAATAAAAATTATTCTGCACATCACGATGACACCTGATTTATGTGATACACAATATACACCACAGCAAAAATTTCAATGATATCAACGCCATTATTTAAACTTTTCCTCGACTTACATAATAATAAATCAATATTGCTAAGTTTGGACTTTTTTCCTCCACGTCGGGGTACATTTCATTGCGACATTCATTAAGAATATTGATTCTGGAATGATGGTTCACTTTTCAGGAGAGTAACAACTGAATATTGACTTCCCGATAGGCGCTACTGCATACCGAAAACTAATAATGGGATGCGCCGTGAATTCCACACACAGCTCTAATGAATGCACGGCGCACGTATCAGTTGATATCGCAGTATTAACTGAAATGTGAACGGAATGTCGAGTGGTACGCGATGTGTGTTTGCTTACGGGGAGGCATTCTACTCATCTACACTAGTATTGACTGTTTAATGGACCATTGAGCGCAGCGATAAATTGGACTGGCAGCAACTGCTGCGGCCATAAGCGCTTTGTTGACGCCCTCTCTAGTCGAATATCCGAACATCTAGGTCACGATGTACTGTAATCTCAATACGGGCTGCCACACGCTGTGTTGTTGCCGTTTGCCGTAACTTATTTCGTAACATTTTCTCACCTCACGTTTTATATATGGAATACTGAAAAGAAAAGGTACGAAAGAACACAAGAGCAGCTTTTATTCAAAAGTAATCGTCAGAGACCTGAAAACAAGTATGCCACTGTTTCACAAGCCGAAGGTTTGATTGTCCCCAGAATTATCTTGGATGTGACAGGGACCAGTCCTCCACCGCCTTCTCCAGTACGTCGAAGAATTTGAGCTTCCCTTTGAGGTTGTTTTTTTTTTTTTTTTTTTTTTTTTTTTTTTTTTTTTTTTTTTTTTTTTTTTTTTTTTGTGGAAACAAACACACTGAAGGGGGATGTGTCCGTGCCGTAGAACGGATGCTCAGGCTGCTCCCACCTGAACTTGGCCATTTCATTTCGTGTAACATTGCAAACATATCGACGCGCGTTACCGCGGTAGCAAACTCACTCCCTCTGTGAGCAGCCCTGGCTATTTGCTTCTCCAGTTGCGTAGGCTACGGAGTGTTTCACTGTACGCGTCACTGTTAACGGATTTTTCGTGCTCCAGGAATTCGATTCGAAGCGAGTCGGACCTCGGAGGTCGAAAAGGACGGCGAGCAGTACCTTGTCTGCTGTGGGCACATCACTGAATTTTTTTGGAGGAGGTTATGAGTGTTCAACCATGCCGGACACTACACTGGCGTCTCTATATCTCTCACTACGTCATACTACAGCGGCATAAGCAAATTTAAATCTGGAAACATCGCCAAGGCTGTGGCTAAGGCATGTCTCCGCAATATCCTTTCTTCCAGGATATAGTTCTGCAAGGTTCGCTGAAGAGCTTCTGTGAAGTTTGGAAGGTAGGAGACGAGGCACTGGCAGAAATTAAGCTGTATGGACGGGTCGTGAGTCGTGCTTGGGTAGCTCAGTTGGTAGAGCACTTGTTCGCCGAAGGCAGAGTTCCCGATTACGAGTCTCGGTCCGGCACACAGTTTTAATCTACGAGGAAAGTTTCAAAGTGAAGTAGGTTTAGTAGTTATGCAGTAGTAATACCGGTTCTCGTCAGGTCACAGAAGTTAAGCGCTGTCGAGTTCGGCTAACACTTGGATGGGTCACCGTTCACGTCTGCCGAGTGCTGGTACCAAGCGGGGAGCACTCAGCCCTTGTGAAGCTCAGTCGATGAGCTGCTTGATCGAGAGGTAGGGGCACCGGTCACCAAAACAGCTGGGAAAGCCATATAATGACCACATGCCCTCCGTATTCATATTCGGTGACTCGTAGGGGCTGCGGATGACACGGCGGTCGGTCGGTACTATTGGATCTTCAAGGAATGTTCGGATGGTATTTGTTTGTTTTTTAGTTGTTACGGTGTTTCGTAGCTTTTCATTTGAACACTCCTTATATTTTGAAAATATTAAATTACGTGAAGAACGAACATCTCCTCTCCCTTCGGTGTTGCTACCGTCTATCGGAGAATTCGGTATCCACAATTTGCCATTCGTATTTATTTAACCCTGTAGCCCTAAGCCCTGCCCGACGCTGAAGTCGTATCTGTAGTCTCCATATGAAACGTAAATTTTCTCTACAATTTCCTGTTTAAGTTCTGTTCCTGAGATAGAGGCTGAGAATTAGTATTATAGATGCGTGGACCATTGTGGAAACAGCCTAAAAACCAGTGGCTGGCCGATGTACCAGATCACAGCTCGTAAGTATTTGAAATGAGATATCTTTCAGAAACGCCAGGATCTACTGAAAAGTAATTGTCTGTTACCCCTTCAGATTTAGAAAATGTGATCGTCTTCAGATACTAGATTTCATGAGAATGTTTTTACTGCGACTTTAAACAAGACAAAACCGTCTTGTCACTCAGAAGTAAAATACGGGTACAGTCAGTAGTAAAATATAGTGACAGAATTGGCATTACGATACTGCAGTGATTGTTTTGTTAAGAAGTACTTTGCAACTTTCCTTCCGACATGCACGGAGGTTCCAAGGAAACAGCCGTTATGAAATACATGAAATGTATTTCGCAGTTGCGAATGTGAACAGTAATCAGTTGTGTAAGGTAACGACGAGGATGACAATTTGTGCCCGATTGGGAATCGAACTCAGATATCCCGCTTTACGCGAGCGGTTGCCTTAACCACTTTCTTTGTCCGTGCAGGACCACGGCCAGCCCAGACTTCTATATGTCGTCGTTCCTGTGACGCAACCTGTTCAAATGCTTCAAATGGCTCTGAGCACTATGGGACTTAACAGCTGTGGTCATCAGTCCCCTAGAACTTAGAACTACTTAAACCTAAAACTGGCGTTCTACTTAAGGAGATATTACCTGGATAACCTGAAAGAACCAGAGGTTGTACAGAGTTTCAGGGAGAGCATAAGCGAACAATTGTCAGGAATGGGGGAAAGAAATACAGTAGAAGAAGAATGGGTAGCTTTGAGGGATGAAGTACTGAAGACAGCAGAGTATAAAGTAGGTAAAAAGATGAGGGCTAGTAGAAATCCTTGGGTAACAGAAAAAATATTGAATTTAATTGATGAGAGGAGAAAATATAAAAATGCAGTAAATGAAGCAGGCAAAAAGGAATACAGACGTCTCAAAAATGAGATCGACAGGAAGTGCAAAATGGCTAAGCAGGCATGGCCAGAGGACAAATGTAAGGATATAGAAGCTTATCTCACTAGGGGTAAGATAGATACTGCCTACAGGAAAATTAAAGAGACCTTTGGAGATAAGACAACCACTTGTATGAACATCAAGAGCTCAGATGGAAACCCAGTTCTAAGCAAAGAAGGGAAAGCAGAAAGGTGGAAGGAATATATAGAGGGTCTATACAAGGGCGATGTACTTGAAGACAGTATTATGGAAATGGAAGAGGACCTAGATGAAGATGAAATGGGAGATACGATACTGCGTGAAGAGTTTGACAGAGCACTGAAAGACCTGAGTCGAAACAAGGCCCCGGGAGTAGACAACATTCCATTGGAACTACTGACGGCCTTGGGAGAGCCAGTCCTGACAAAACTCTACCATCTGGTGAGCAAGATGTATGAGACAGGTGAAATGTCTCAGACTTAAAGAAGAATATAATAATTCCAATCCCAAAGAAAGCAGGTGTTGACACATGTGAAAATTACTGAACTATCAGTTTAATAAGTCACAGCTGCAAAATACTAATGCGAATTCTTTACAGACGAATGGAGAAACTGGTAGAAGCTGACCTTGTGGAAGATCAGTTTGCATTCCGTAGAAATGTTGGAATACGTGAGGCAATACTGATCCTACGACTTATCTTAGAAGCTAGATTAAGGAAGGGCAAACCTACGTTTGTAGCATTTGTAGACTTAGAGAAAGCTTTCGACAATGTTGACTGGAATACTCTCTTTCAAATTCTGAAGGTGGCAGGGGTAAAATACAGGGAGCGAAAGGCTATTTACAATTTGTATAGAAACCAGATGGCAGTTATTAGAGTCGAGGGACATAAAAGGGAGGCAGTGGTTGGGAAGGGAGTGAGATAGAGTTGTAGTCTCTCCCCTATGTTAGTCAATCTGTATATTGAGAAGGCAGTGAAGGAAACAAAATAAAAATTCGGAGTGGGTATTAAAATCCATAGAGAAGAAATAAAAACTTTGAGGTTCGCCGATGACATCGTAATTCTGTCAGAGAGAGCAAAGGACTTGGAAGAGCAGTTGACCGGAATGGATAGCGTCTTGAAAGGAGGATATAAGATGAACATCAACAAAAGCAAAACGAGGATAATGGAATGTAGTCGAATTAAGTCAGGTGATGCTGAGAGAATTAGATTAGGAAATGAGACAATTAAAGTAGTAAAGGAGTTTTGCTATTTTGGGAGCAAAATAACTGATGATGGTCGAAGTAGAGAGGATATAAAATGTAGACTGGCAATGGCAAGGAAAGCGTTTCTGACGAAGAGAAATTTGTTAACATCGAGCACAGATTTAAGTGTCAGAAAGTCATTTCTGAAAGTATTTGTATGGAGTGTAGCCATGTATAGAAGCGAAACATGGACGATAAATAGTTTGGACAAGAAGAGAATAGAAACCTTCGAGATGTGGTGCTACAGAAGAATGCTGAAGATTAGATGGGTAGATCACATAACTAATGAGGAAGTATTGAATCGGATTGGGAAGAAGAGACGTTTGTGGCACTACTTGACCAGAAGAAGGGATCGGTTGGTAGGACATGTTCTGAGGCATCAAGGGATCACCAACTTAGTATTGGAGGGCAGCGTGGAGGGTAAAAATCGTAGAGGGAGACCAAGAGATGACTACACTAAGCAGATTCAGAAGGATGTAGGTTGCAGTAGGTACTGGGAGATGAAGAAGCTTACACAGGATAGAGTAGCATGGAGAGCTGCATCAAACCAGTCTTAGGACTGAAGACAACAACAACAACAAACTCACCATAAGAACATATATCCTCTCAATGTAAGTACTCCATTCACGCTTTGTTTATTAATTTCACATACGAAAGTTATTTGACGACGAAATGTTACTACATAGTGTGGACTTAATTCTGAGACTCCACCAGACACAGGAATTTATGTTATTGCAGTATCCTAATATCTGTTATAGTATTCATTTCATTCCGTCGATGGCTGATTGCTACAGCAACCGGTTTTCATGGTTGCTTCAGAAATAAAACAGTCACGACTGCAAAGTCAGGTTTATTTTAAAATAACGCGGTCCACCTTAGTTTGGCATCATCAGATTACGCAAAACTGTCGAATGAAGTTCACTGTGCCCTCTACCAAACCTCTAAGTCAGCCACGTAAACGTAAGTCCGACTGGGTGAAAATCTGTTCGTCAGAATAACTGAGCGGAACTGTGGTAGCCATTGAACTGTTATAGCAGCAAGTAGAGCAGAGCGTAGAATCACACCTACATTTAGGCCTGACGCCAAACGGCTGATCAGTCTAACCGGCAGCTAAGCTGGAATTACTAATCGGCGGATGGCCGCATATAGCCGCGCTAATATAATGAAAGCTTAACAGAGCGCTAGCAGCGACTAATAATAACCCTGCAACGGTAACTGTTTTATTTTTTATTCAAAATCAATTATGTCCCAGTCGAATAATGAAGAGCTGCACTGTTACACACAGCAATCCTTAAACAGTGTGCGTAAGTATCCTTGTTTCAAGAGCCCTCAACTCAGACTTTATTTGAACGAGAAGTTTTTGCGTGTCGGTGACGACCGCGGAGAAGAATAGCTGCCGAGCTGTGATGTAAAATGCGGAAACTTTTCTCATCTATGGCGTGCGAATAATTTCCAGACTCATTTCCAGACCTCGCACCAGAGTTCTGGAGTACTTCTTGCACCTCGTTCCTTTCCAGCAAAGGATTTTCAGTTTCTCAGGGGAACTCGTGCCATAGGAGCAACAACATGTATCGTAATCGCCAAAGAGGGAATAGAAACTTCAAATGTTTTCTACCAATAGACCAACGAATAAAATGAATTAAAAATTTACCATAAAGGGATATCAGTAACAGTTAAACATTACAATGCTGACCCACTTGCATGACGTTTGTAATCTATATATATAAAAGGCAGTGTCTTGACTGACTGATTTATGACTGCCCAGCCCCAATCACTAAGGATAAAAATTCAAATTTTGTGAGGGTGTTGATCTTATACTGTAACCGTTTAAGAAGTGATTATTTGAAATACCACCCTTATGGGGGTGAAATAGGGGATGAAAAGTTTTACAAAAATATTTCGTTACTGAAAGTGTTTTTAAAGAAAATCTAAAAAAATTGTATTTGGTTTCTCGATTAGAAATAAAAAAAATACATGTTTCAGTGTTTCGGAAATTCAACCCCTAATGAGGTAAAATACGGCTTGACTGATTCATTGACTCATCACCGTCGATCCCAAACCGATATGGATATAAAATTTGAAGAGAGTGTTGATCTGGTATCGTTGGCATCGCTTAAGAAGGGATTCTTCGAAATACCACCCCTAACAGACTGAAATAGACGATAAACGGTTTTTCGAAAATATATTGCTTTCAAGGCAATTTTGAAGCTAGAAGTACGAAAATTAGAATTTGCTTGTATACTGTTTTGCATAAGGCGTTTTCACGTGATCAATGGGCGTAATAACATAAATATGGAATTACATAAAAACAAAAAAAAAGTGCGCAGCCTACGATCAACACCAAACAGCGGGCGCTAAGTCAGTGTAAGACAGAAATGTGAAGTACCCTCCTGCCAAGCTTCCTCAGTGGTTTGTAGACTATAGATGTAGCTACGCATAGAAATTATTTTTTTATTTATTTTTTTACCTAAATATTGTAGGTAAGAGAATGCAGAAAATCTTGGCAGCAGAAAAATGAGATATTGTACTTATGTGGTAAATACGTCCAGATTTGAGTTACTTTCTACATTTAACACCAAATAGTAATGTGGCGTACAGAAAATGAAGGAAGAAAGAGTGGAATTAAAAATATTATTTGTTAAATACACAATATTTCACGGATTCCCACTCAGTAGCGCAGTAGAACAGTTTTCTTGCACGAGACGAAATACTTTCGAATAAAAGTTATGATTATGAACGGAAATCGTAGCATTCATGTTTTATTTTCAAACACTACTTCACGTGAGTTGCTGGACCATGATTTTCTGGAAAGATAATACAAATTTGGTAACATATGCTACTGGCAACACGTGTGGTATCTTTGAGCTAACGAACTATTAAATTTTATTCAGAAAGAAAAAATTATTCTGTCGTGTACGAAAAGATTAATTGAATGACACTTTAAGTCTTTACCCGTCTTATTTCACAGCTTCCATGCTGACAAATTACGTGCAACAATGCAAATGGCGCTCTTTTCATAAGATCCACTTTGACAGTTTTAATGACAATGTTGAGGGAAAAGAGTCGTATGCTGTGTGTAATGTAACGGTGGAAGCCATGCCGAAAGAAATCTACTTGGAGTAATGTGCTTGTGCAAGCAGTATGCCGCACCACCACCTGCATAGGACTCGTAGCCGCCTGCCCGGTCGGTGACCATAGTTACCGTAACCAGGGGCGCTACATCACGCAACGTTCGTGGTGGCTACTGCAGAACAAACCCGCCATGGCGCAGCGGTGTGCATGCGAAAGCACGCGTACCTCATATGTTCCAAAATTCAAGGTATAAAAAGGGGATTTTCTGGTGCTCATTCCTCGGGTTCCACTGGTGATAAAATTGCAGGGTCAAGTGTTTTGGATAGCCCTTCGACCAGGGACCATTTGTATGCTCAATAGGAGGATCGTCCTAGTGTGACCATCCTACAGTACAGGGCAAAAGTATGAATGTCACAAACTTGCTGCTACTGAGTCAAGTGGAGGAATGCGGTTGGTTCTTTTGCACTTGATGTGGTCTACGGCAGGCATTAAGGGGCTTATGGAAGCACCGTTAGTTCATAGACGAGTTTCGGAAAACCTCAACCAAGTGTTTCTTTTTTTAGTACCCTACAGGCCATTAAAATTGCTACACCACGAAGATGACATGCTACAGACGAGAAATTTAACCGACAGGAAGAAGATGCTGTGATATGCAAATGATTAGCTTTTCAGAGCATTCACACAAGGCTGGCGCCGGTGGCGACACTTACAATATGCTGACATAAGTTTCCAAAACCGATTTCTGATACACAAACAGCAGTTGACCGGCGTTGTCTGATGAAACGTTGTTCTGATGCCTCGTTTAAGGAGGAGAAATGCGTACCATCACGACTTTTATAAAGGTCGGATTGTAGCTTATCGCGATTGCGGTTTATCGTAACAGGACATTGCTGCTCTCGTTGGTCAAGATCCAATGACTGTTAGCAGAATATGGAATCGGTGGGTTCAGGAGGGTAATACGGAACGCCGGGCTGGATCCCAACGGCCTCGTATAACTAGCAGTCGAGACGACAGGCATCTTATCCGCATGGCTGTAACGGATCACGCAGCCACGTCTCGATCCCTGAGTCAACAGATGGGGACGTTTGCAAAACAACAACCATCTGCACGAACAGTTCGACGACGTTTGCAGCAGCAACTCGGAGACCATGGCTGCGGTTACCCTTGACGCTGCAACACAGACAGGAGAACCTGCGATGGTGTACTCAATGCGAACCTGGATGCACGAATGGCAAAACATTATTTCGGACGAGTCCAAGTTCTGTTTACAGCATCATGATGGTCGCATCCGTGTTTGGGGACATCGCGGTGAACGCACATTGGAAGCGTGTATTTGTCCTCACCATACTAACGTATGACCCTGCGTGATGGTATGCGGTGGCATTGGCTATACGTCTTGGTCACCTCTTGTTCGCATTTACGGCACTTTGAACATTGGACGTTACATTTCAGATGTGTTACGATCCGTGACTCTACCCTTCATTCGATCCCTGCGAAACCCTACATTTCAGCAGGATAATGGCCGACCGCATGTTGAGGTCCTGTACGTACCTTTCTGGATACATAAAATGTTTGACTGCTGCCCTAGCCAGCACATTCTCCAGATCTCTCACCAACTGAAAACGTCTGGTCAATGATGGTTGAGCAACTGGCTCGTCACAATACACCAGTCACTACTCTTGATGAACTGTGGTATCGTGTTGAAGTGGCATGGGCAGCTGTAGCTGTACACACCAACCAAGCTCTGTTAGACTCAATGCCTAGGCGTATCAAGGTCGTTATTACGGCCAGAGGTGGTTGTTCTGGGTACTGCCTTATCAGTATCTGTGCACCCAAATTCAGTGAAAATGTAATCACATGTCAGTTATAGTATAACATATTTGTCCAATGAATACCCGTTTATCATCTGCATTTCTTCTTGGTGTAGCAATTTTAATGGCCAGTAGTGTATACTTTCACCATCACCAGTGGACCAAAACCAAGTTGAGCATAAGAAGACGGCTACGCACAGCATACGGCTGAAATTTTTACGATGTGTTCCTAAGCCCCTGATGTAAAACACCCTGGAAAATTTTATGGATATCTATATCCATTTCGAATACACAGAGGTTCAAAGGTACCCCTTTTCTACAAGTAAAATCCGGTTGAGCCGAAATCTGAATAAAAAAAATTACCGCAGCAAACTGCCAAATTACAACAGTATTTTAACAGTATATTCTCTACGCGTTATCTAGAAAAGACTTCTCCACATTTTCAAAAACATTGATACGTTATCGAGCAATACCACAAAACCTTTTTTTCTGGGTACCGAAACGCAGCCACGGATACCGACACAATTTAGCATAGAAAATGGCTGTAATATTTACAGTGTATTCCTAAGATCCTGATATCGAATAACCTTGAAGATTTTCTTCATATCTTTATATGTTTCTGAGATACGTTAGGGTTCAAAATTACTCTACCTAGCTCCTAAAATCTACTGTGAGGCTAAAGCACAGTTTCTAAGATGGCGTAGCACGGAAATATTTTACAGTACGTGTCTCCGTTTTCATTTGGCAACCTCATGTTGTAGTACTGAAGCACTGCAAAACTTTTTGCAAGTAAAAGCGGTCTGATGTGTAAAATTACTTTTGCGTTATTTCAGTTTCACATCAGTAAAATATTTAAATTTTACTGTTCTATCACTAGGATTTCTATATACGCTGTAGCCAAAGCATCCATTTCATTTTCGGTGAGCGAGGACTACCGGGATGTCTAATGCATGGTCTTTTTCTACTTCTTAATGTTGTTGAGATGTTCCTAGAACATGTTATGTTTCTCACGTCCGTGGGGACGAATGACGAACATGTCCCCAGTGAATCGGTAGAAACAACTAGGCTTCCATGGTGCCATGTCTAAGGTAGCGTCCTCGAACACCGAGTCAACTTACTCCAATATATGGTTATGCTGCGAGAACCAGTAACGTTAGATCCGCAGCGTACCAGAAGCCTAGAGGCTGTCATTACGCTTGACAATCTCCAAGAAGTATTTGGCCGAAAGCTCGTGGAATTTTAACCATTTGAAGCTGTTGGAAACCCGATAATATTTGATTCAGTGTTACCGCCGGAAGACTGCGTTTATAACGTTTCTCAGTAGTTCAGATAACGAATGTAAAGGTATTACTGTCCAGAGGAGGTTAGTATACATTTTTATGACACCAACAAGTAAATAAGGTACCGTACATTGGAAAGGCCTGTTACTACAACAAAATCCATAGTTGTTTTCTTAGCGCTTTAGCGAAGATGTAAGATCATAGTACAGAGGCGAATAATGCTTCAGCTTAAAAACAAACAGAAGCTCGTCGCAGGCGAAGGTCGAAGATATAAAAGAGCGGCTGTTACCGAAAGAGAAACAATGCTGTCACAACGTGGCTTCGACTCATATGCTCTGAAAGCTAGCACACTATGTGCGTAACTTTGCGCAATCAACTGTGGTACAGCTGTTTTCCGCTCTGTATGTTTTGATATTTTCAAGTCAGGACTGTGTTAAATTTCGATGCACTGCTCTGGTTACAGTAACCGTGTTCCTCTTAATTGTGGGATCAGTCTTGGGACCATACCATACACTCGCGCTTCTAAGTATGTCGACGTCACATTCTCATCTACCAATAGCAGACCGCCTAACACAGTACAATAAGAAGGCTGATTTTTACCGCAAGGGCTTCGCTGCAAGTGCTACGCATGCGCACAATGCACTTTCATTTCACTGTGCCGATCACCGACCTGGCAGCAGAGATCACGTGACGCGACCACAGTAGTGTGGCGCAAGATATCTCCTTTATGGCTTCTTCTCTAAATTCTATTTCTCAACTTTCCAATACTTTTCATTTGTTGTCTGTGCAAAGCAATCGTATCAGCTACTTCAGAAATAGGATTCCATACAATTTCACGAGAGCTAATACACGGTATACTACAACTTGTAAAAAGAGTCCTCCGCCGCGAAATGCTTTAACATTACCTGAGACTCGCGTCGTGTAACAGTTGCGAGACGTCTGTCTCCTTCTTTCGTTTCCACAGAGCGAAGGGTTTCTTGAAAGAGGCACGAAAAGGATGAGTTGTCAAACTGGGTGAGACAGGCATTTCAGTGTGCTCTTACGTATTTTACTCTGCTGCAACCGTGTTCGCCTCCCAGACGTACGAAAAAGAACACGCCTCGACGTAGCCGCAGGCGTATCAAGTAAATATTCCTTCATCCATCCCATTGTGGGATTAGGTTACGAGAGAAATGACAGTGGAAATTACTGCTTCTTATGCCAGTACAGATACTAACTGATGAACTGTGTACAGGTACATCCATTAATATTGTGCCAAAGTTGCATCCCTATTGTCGTTGTTACCAAAATAGATCAAGTATTTGTATGGGAACCATTTAGATTGCTGTCAGCTACGATTCTCTATAAAAAGGGTTATTTTATTAAAATAACTGTGTTAATAATAAAAAATAATTTTTTTGTGAAATATTATAAAATATTATCATAGGTAAATCTTCGAACTTCCCCCATGGAAACCAACGTTTCGCTTACGATTCATAGTTTTAATCGACCACAAAAAAGGACAGATTCATTCTGGAAATAGTATAACTGTACATACATGTAGAATTCGCGAAATAGTGACTGCGGTTTTTTGTTTCTCCTTCAGCCATTCGCATCCATATGACCCCTGTGCAGTTATCATTACTGATCTCAAAGTTTAGAAGTATCACGCTGATTTCCTTCCTGGCATACCTTCCCCCGATTGTAATGGCTGTTTCTACATGTTCATCTACATCTATACCTACACACATACTCCGCGTGCCACCAAACGATGCATGGCAGAGGGTATCACGTACGACTACTAGTCATTTCCTTTCATGTTCCATTCGCAAACATAGCGAGACGGAAACGATTGTCTATAAGGCTCAGTTTTTGTTGTTGTTGTTGTTGTTGTTGTCTTCAGTCCTGAGACTGGTTTGATGCAGATCTCCATGCTACTCCATAGTGTGCAAGCTTCTGCATCTCCCAGTACTTACTGCAACCTAAATCCTTTTGAATCTGCTTGGTATTCATCTCTTGGTCTCCCTCAACGATTTTTACCCTCCACGCTGCCTTCTAACACTAAATTTATGATCTCTTGATGCGTCAGAATATGTCCTACCAACCGGTCCCTTGTCCTTGTCAAGTTGTGCCACAAACTCCTCTTCTCCCCAATCCTATTTAATACCTCCTCATTAGTTATGTGATCTACCCCTCTAATCTTCAGCACCACATTTCGAAAGCTTCTATTCTAATCTTGTCCAAACTATTTATCGTCCATGTTTCACTTCCATACATGGCTACACTCCATACAAATACTTTCAGAAACGACTTCCTGACACTTAAATCTATACTCGGTGTTAACAAATTTCTCTTCTTCAGAAACGCTTTCCTTGCCACTGTCAGTCTACATTTTATATCCTCTCTACTTCGACCATTATCAGTTATTTTCCTCCCCAAATAGCAAAACTCCTTTACTACTTTAAGTGTCTCATTTCCTAATTCCATCACCATCACCCGACTTAATTCGACTACATTCCATTATCCTCGTTTTGCTTTTGTTGATGTTCATCTTATATCCTCCTTTCAAGACACTGTCCATTCCGTTCAACTGCTCTTCCAAGTCCTTTGCTGTCTCTGACAGAATTACAATGTCATTGGCGAACCTCAACGTTTTTATTTCTTCTCAATGGACTTTAATACCTACTACGAATTTTTCTTTTGTTTCCTTTACTGCTTGCTCAATACACAGATTGAATAAGATCGGGGACATGCTACAAACCTGTTTCACTCCCTTCGCAACCGCTGCTTCTCTTTCACGCCCCTCGACTCTTATAACTGACATCTAGTTTCTGTACAAATTGTAAATAGCCTTTCGCTCCCTGTATTTTACCCCTGCCACCTTTAGAATTTGAAAGAGAAGATCCCAGTCATCATTGCCAAAACCTTTCTCTAAGTCCACAAATGCTAGAAATGTAGGTTTGCCTTTCCTTAATCGTTCTTCTAAGATAAGTCGTAGGGTCAGTATTGCCTCACGTGTTCCAACATTTCTGCGGTCCAAACTTATCTTCGCTGAGGTCGGCTTCTACCATTTTTTCCATTCGTCTGTAAAGAATTCGCGTTTGTATTTTGAAGCTGTGACTTATTAAACTGATAGTTCGGTAATTTTCACATCTCAAGACCTGCTGTCTTTGGGATTGGAATTACTATATTCTTCTTGAAGTCTGAGGGTATTTCACCTGTCTCATACATCTTGCTCACCAGATGGTAGAGTTTTGTCAGGACTGGCTCTCCCAACGCCATCAGTAGTTCCAATGGAATGTTGTCTACTCCCTAGCCCTTCTTTCGACTCAGGTCTTTCAGTGCTCTGTCAAACTCTTCACACAGTATCGTATCTCCCACTTCATCTTCCTCTACATCCTCCGTATCAGCCCTAATTATTCTTCCCTTATTTTAGTGGTCCTTAGGCGAAATTGAAGGTTGCGGCGGTAGAATCGATCTGCAGTCAGCCCGAAATGTCGATTCTCTAAATTTCCGCAATCATACCTTGCGAAAAGAGCGTCGTCTTCCCTCAAGGAACATCCATTTGACTTCACAAAGTATTTCCGTAACACGTGTATACTGATTGGAGGTGCCGGTGACAGCATGCCCGTGAAATGCTTTAATGTCTTCCTTTAACCCGATCTGGTGGGGTTCCCAAACACTCTAGCACTGCTTAAGAATGGGTAGCACTAACGTGCTGTTCACCGTCTCCTTTATAGACGAGTTACATTTTCTCACAATTATCTTAATAAAACGAAGCCGAGAATTCTTGTTCCGGACTGCCGACGTGGAACGTCCCCTTAGAAAAATTATTCAAGACTGTGCTTAAACTGACACAATGTTTTTAGCGCAACGCAGTCTGACTTTCAAAAATACCTACAAAAAAATGGCCCTGACTAACATTAACCTATACGTTTCACAAATCGCTACCTCACAAAAATCTTGGTTACTCGAACTACTGCAATACAGCGAGCGCCACTACTGCCAGCTAAATAAAAGATTCAAACTACGGAAGGCACTAACTACTGATAGGGATAGTTAGCAAATGAAAGATTTTAATAGAGAACAAACAATGTATTTACCTTAATATCATCTAAAGTCATAATATACATAGCAGTTCATGACATCCAGTCTTACAATTTTCAAAACTCCGCCATTTCTCTCCCCACATCCACCACTGCTGGCGGCTCACCTCCAACTGCGCAACGCTACGCACTGTTCACAGCCAACTGCCGAACACCACAATGGTGAGTATTACAACAATGCCAACCAGCCACAGATTGCACTTAGCACAGCCAGTTATCATCATACAGAGCGCTAAGAGGCGTTACCAGTAAAAAAAAAAAAAAAAAAAAAAAAAAAAAAACCTAAACAGCCTACTTACATAGCCACCATGCTCCCCACAAAAAATTTTACAAATTGTTTTAGCAGTGGCCAATACAGATTTGAAAAAATTTTCATAATTACAATACCAAAGATATCAAATGCACACACTTATTGATACAATGTTGGTCAAAAGCTAAAATTTTCTCACAGTCCATAAAGACAGTTCTGATCGTACATCACAGTAAAATAGCAGTGTTTTTCTCAAAGTCTGAGCAGTAAAAGAAAATGCACACGGATGTAGTGGATTTCGATGCAGTCTTGAAGAAGTAGTGTTTTCCTTCCAACGGAATGACAGTGCTGACTCTTGACATGCAGACAGGTAATGGGCCACACCAGAGAAAGCCCACAGCAGAGTAGTCGAAGTTATGAAGAATATTGGTAGGTAGGTCATCATAAAACAGACCCACTGTAGTCCTGATAGAGATTACGGTATTGCTGGGCCACCAGAGATGCAGATCCACTGCAGTCCTTGTAGAAATAATGGTATTGGTGGGCCATCAAAGATGCAGACCCAACTGTAGTCCTTGTAGAGATGGCCAGCAGCCATCTGTTGTGACTGTGGAGGTGCACAATCACCATCGAAGAGTCTTGCAGAGAATACAGCAAGTCCATAAACCACCACTTGTGCACTCACAAATTTTTTAAAAATGTCCTTAGAACCAGCAATGCTGTTTATCCAGTACCTTGCTGAATTATTAACACACGTGCAAACACTATCAGTCCCTACTTCTCACATATTGTCCATATACTATGACCAACAGAAACGTGTGCAGTGAAATGTAACTTAATTTGAAGAACTGGTGTCTATACAATTATAAATTTACAACATAAGAATACAAATACAAAGGTTCAAAATACATCACTAAAGAACATAATAGTGCAGATAACATTTGTAGTAATACAGGCTTTACAAACGAATCGAAATAACATAACATCACTGTTACAGGAATTATGACATAAGGACATACATAAAAGATCAGAATAAATTTTCACACATGAGCATTAATAAAAAACAGAATAAATAATGTCTAAACATCTTTACAAAGAAAAAGACAAATTCACATAGTGTAATAACACAAAAATACAGGACAGGGTTTGTTTTCAGTGTAACATTTGGTACTGCAGTCCAACACAAAACGTCGTTCCATAGATCTTTCGCCTTATCTCAACATTTGTTCCCACAAAAAAAAAAAAAAAAAAAAAAAAAAAAAAAAAAAAAAAAAAAAACTGTCCAAGCATGCTTTCTGCATTTATATGTTCACATACTTGTTACCTCATTATTTATTATCCATTATCTTACATCATCCTTTATTTCCAAGAAAATCAGAAAATCATACATAAACCTGTGGTCCCTAAACCCTAATTTTTGTTCATATCCCCTTTCAAAATCCTTTTTTGGCCAAACCATTTTCTTATAGCTTCTCAATGCATTTCATCCAATTCATCACAACTCGTTTTCATATATAGTCTACCCCCTCTTAAGCTAACTTAAATCTACTGAGCTCAGATGCTAAACTAAGGGACGAGGTAATGCTGCAGTGCAAAACAATTAACACAAATAGCAATGACAAAAAAATGGAAATTGGCAAAGCAATTGCAATATTACAACTAATATAAGGCACTGTGCAGCAAACAAGAAAAATAAATCCGTAGTAAAACTGGCTTAACAGAGTAATACAAAGTCAGATTCAGTAACACTATGCCTGGCAAACAGCAGCAGCAAATTCAATAACTTATATCTAAACACAACAAAGCTCAAGCGGAAAAAATATTACAGTAAAAATGGCCATGTTTAATACCTATGTCGCATCTCAACACTAGAGTGATGCATCACGATAACTTACGCTAGCAGATAAGTTACCAAAATCGTAAAAAAATTATTTATGCAATTCCTGTGAAGGGAAATGTCTATTTATGTGCCCTGGTTTTCTTGGAAGTATATCATAAATTTATTATTGACAGGAGCTGTAGGCATAAAATAACTATATTATTACATCTATTAAATTTTATTTTAACCAATGCTGCAGTGCAGCTAGAAACTAGATATTAAACAAAATGAGTAAATAAATACATAAAACAAGCCATATGGCATTTCTCTCAACTAGCAAGACAATAGCTGTGAAATGTTTCTCATCGTTTCATTAGGCATTTTAGTAAATACCATAAATTATGAGCTCCACAGTATAATCATATGTTTTCAATTTTGAGTGTGTCGTATTTGTGATGTTTTCTACAAACGAATGTCAATAGCGAGGATAATGGCCTCTTTTTTTATTTTTACCTGTGCCTCTGAAAGGCACACATTAATGGCTTGTTTCCAGGTGTCTGTAGCACAGCTGGGTGCCCACGACGCATTACGTGCAGGTGGTCACTTAACTTTCTTACCGAAATATTTACGACACTCATTGTAGCTATACTACAAAAGTTACTACTAAAACATGTTTTACTTTCCAGAATAATTCAGAAAAACTGTGCAGATATAAAACAGATACACCGCAAAAGCAACATTGTAAATTGTCACTCATTAGTAGCGTCGTGATAAAATCGTGTAGTTGTCACATAAACTAACAACTGTGTCATCTGGTATCTCATAGAAAGTACTTTAAATCCAGAGTGTATCTTCAAGTAAACCAAAATGTTGCATTAATTGTAATAACAATGCACTGGTGTCTGAAACATGTTCCTCAGTGCTATTCGGCAATGCATTTGAACCGACAATATTCGCAGTTTGAAAAGCAGAAAATGTGTCTTGACTTAGTTGAGAAAACGGTGAGGACGCAAAACCTGAATCTACAGTATTTGCAAGATTGTGTCCTGTCATTTCGGATTCCTGAGGCAAGCTGTTGCCGACCGATCGATCGATAATGCTTCCATGTTCACTAATTGTTTCACTGTCTACACCATTGTTTACAGCCCGCTCCATTTCCCTATGTACAATTACCGAAATACTACTTTGAACATTACTTAATTCATTACTCGGTGGCGCTAACACACTGCTTTCGTCTTCATGTCATTTCTCAGTTTACTTTGGAGCCTAGTACTACGTTTTTCACACGCCATTATTGTCACAATATTTCACACGATAACACAGAAAAGCATAATTTGAAGAGCAAAAATAAGAGAACACATGAACGTAGCACTGAAAATAATATCCTGCTAATTGCAAGCGCAGCTGCGAAATACTTGCGGCAAATCTACATGTATGCCACAACTGTTTAACTGTACAACAATGAAAAACTACAACTACAAAGGAAATTCTCTCTATAACTACGCGCTAGCAATAAACAAAAGCTACACTAATTACACAAACTACAAGAAAAAATCAGAAGATTGCAGTGAGGTACCCTCGGCTAAGGGTCGACGTATGAAATGTCCCCTTTGAACAATTATACATGATTGTGCTTAAAGTGACACACAATAATTCTAGCGGAACGCAATCTGACTTTCAAAAATCCCTACCAAAAAATGGCCCTGATTAACATTAATCTATACGTTTCACAAATCGCTTACCTCACTAAAATCTTGGTTACTCGAACTACTGCAATACAGCCAGCGCCACTACTGCCAGCTAAGTAAAATATTCAAACTACGGAAGGCACTAACTACTGATAGGGATAGTTAGCAAATGAAAGATTTTTAATAGAGAACAAACAATGTATTTACCTTAATATCATAGCAGTTCATGACATCCAGTCTTACAGATTTGAAAACTCCTCCATTTATCTCCCCACATCCAACACTGCTGGCGGCTCACCCCCAACTGCGCAACGCTACGCACTGTTCACAGCCAACTGCCCAACGCTACAATGGCAAGTATTACAACAATGCCAACCAGCCACTGACTGCACACAGCACAGCCAGTGATCTTCATAAAGAGCGCTACGTGGCGTTACCAATAAAAAAACCTAAACAGCCTACTTACAAACGTGATGTGACGATTAATGGTCGACATCACACACGACAAGGACCTTGTCTTGTGAAACTGTTCCACAAGGTGATTTCATGCAATGAAAATGCACCTCTACAGCGCTTTGTGGTGTGTAGTGCCTGAGCCGTGCGTGGTTCATGTTCGTCCCATTTCTTATTTTACATCTTGTTTTTACCGTACTGCCACCTCGTTTCCTTAATTCTCAGTTACTGGTGTCACGGAGTCGCTGCCTTGCCTGGCCGTGAGCGGCAGCAGCAGCGCTTTTCGATATAGGCCCTGCAGTATTATCTTTTCTGGACTGCTATTACTTCCCGGTCGTCGTGTGTCGAGGAACCAGTTGGAATGTTCCAGCAGTTAGTTGGGACCTGGCCGTGTTTGAGTCGGCACGCGGTACAAGTTCAGTGGGGGTGCGTCAGCAGTGAGGTCCGGACCACCATGGCTCGCCCGACGGTTGCCGACATACATGGTTGGAGTGAGGACGAGTGTGGGTGGTCGTCGGTCCCTCGTCTTGCCGGACGACGTGTATTTGACTGGCGATCGCTTATGGGTTGGTCGTGTGTGCCGACTCTTGAGTCATCGCTGTTATTATACAGTCACTGCCGTTAGCATAGTCTACTTGTTCGTGCAAGTGATCGTGAAACTGTGTGTAGTTTCTCTGATTCTGACTGACAAGTTATTTTGAATGTTGTCGGCGTACTGGCTCTGAGGAGTCGGTCGGTTGGCGTGGAGCAGTGAGAAATTCTGGGCGGGGCGTAGTTTGGCCGGGGCCCGCTGGCGGAGATTGTAGGGCTGTTCCCATTGCTACGAGGACCGTGGCTCATCGACTCTGGACACCAAAGTTGAGTTTCGCTTTAACCTCCCACCATGTTAAGACTGTTCACGTTGTGTCGTTTGGAGTTCGTTGTCGGCTGTTGGAATCTTCCCACGGGCAACAACGTGGTTTTCAAGTTGGAAAATTCTAGCCACCCTCCTGTGGGGTTTCACTGTATTTGGTTCTTTGAATTGCACCAGCGGAATCTTCTGCCTTGTGGCCGTTAACGTTCCGGTTACCTGCCCCAGGCGTTGACGTAAATTTCAGGCAGTGTACTTTCCTCATCGTGTTGTGGCTGTCCAGCACTGTGTGCAGTTTGGCAGCCCCGTGTATGATTGGTTGTGGGCGCCAATATGTTCTACTTTGTTCCGTTGAACTCTCTGTTGTGCCCTGGTCGGGTGAAGTGGAAGTCGGTGGGTCCGCTGACTGTCGGTCGGTTGGGTTGTCGGCGAATCGTGAATGGTTAGCTCGACTGCCTGTCTCACCTAAGTGAGCGTTAGTGTCTGAATTACAGGCCGACTCTCGAACATCTGGGCGCCCTTGTGTGTTCTGCCTTATTTTTTAAAACTCTTCTTAAGGCCTTCAGACTAGTTTAAAATACTGTTTCACGTTTCGGATTTTAAGTTATTGGCCCTCAGCCATTTTTAGATGAAAGTGGCTTTCAGCTGGTAATTAAGTCCCAAACATTAAAGCTGTGTGTTTAAAAAATTCTTTTGGGCTCTTGTAATGTTGGATCAAATAATAAAGTTGTATATTCGAGTGTAACTGACCGCCCCTTATTTTGGCCCCTTTCTACAATTTATTCTATCTGTCTTGTCCTGCGTGTGAAGCAGGGCATTTCAGTGCCGCTATTCGGTTTTTGTGAAATTAATAATAAGTGGAATGGAATCTGGACTGAATTATATCAAAAGCAACCGTGGGCTGGTAGACACAGTGTAGCGAAATGTGGGCCACACGATTACGAGATGGGCTAGCCGCAATCAACGGAAAACTGCATCGCACAGCGATCACTAAACAAAGGCAAGAATCTTGCTATGGGCTACGTGCTTAGGTGCCAGATTTCGGCGTAACAAATTCGCGCCAGAGTCATATTTTGAAACAGAGCTTCCTCTTCTTCAGGTTTCGCTAACACCACCCGAAGTCCAATGTCACACCGGACGACAACTGGGCGTCACCAGTAGTAGCCATGAGATCGAGTCTGGTTTGGGCCAGTCGCCGCCAGCACTGAGTTCCTTGCGGGACCTCGTGCCACAGCACCAGCCGCCATCCGACGTCTGCCAGAGGGCAGCGGGTCACATACTGCGCACAGCCGTCACGGAGTGTCGTCGATATGCTGCGGAGCTGAGTCGCAAGAAGACGCCGTTCCCCAGTGGAACGCCGCCACAACACAGCACACAGCGCCGTGGCTTACTGAGGATGCCGGCTATTCTCAGGCCTGTCATTAGTATCGTAGGGTTCCTACCTGAGCATCTCGTCGCTGGATCGAAGCGACCAGCCAGGAGCCAGTGACGGCTTTGGTTGACATTGTAAGGTGAGTTTAGCTCACTGAGCTAACGATGGAGTGTGCAATCAAAGTTATATAAATGCATTTCGTTTGGTCGACATTGTTTACAATGGACATCCCAACCTGCAGCCACAGCCGCTCACTCTATCGAGTGCAACCGCTCTCAACTGTTGCATTGTCCTCGGAATCGAGTGAGGGTTTACTGCATTGTACTAATGGTGATCTTGGGAGGGATGGAAACATCCACAGACAAGAGGCCAGTGATGGGAAGTATTTTGGCGTCACAGATACCATTTGTGACAAAGTACAGTCTATGTCAGTCCTTTAAGATCAAACCTTTACTGACAATGAAGGAACACAACTGAGTACGAAGAATCTTAGAGTTTTATGTATCAGTTGGTGGCGTTCCTTTGTGCAATGACTAACATGAACTTTTCCAAATTGGGTTGTTCGATGTCGCTCGAGAATCAAAGCCCGGTAGAAAGTGAAAAGTATCTGGTTCATTGTCTCCTACGTGCCTGTCCCATTTTGAAACAGATAACAAGCATTTATGACAAAGTGTAGCAATATTTCATGCTTTATTGCAATGTGTGTGTAGGGACTGGCAGTCTTTACTTTGAACAGATGCTTTGTTGATATGCGGTGTAGGTTGGTAAGATCAAAAACAAATTTCAGTTTCTAATCATTTGCTCTGTATGTGAATTTACTCAAGAGATGATTCCTTACTATGTACATAATCCAGCTTCTGAAGGTTCAGAACACTTTAATACGACTCACGGTAGTTGAACAGTAATGCTGCTCCGGCCACGGTGGCCGAGCGGTTCTAGGCGCTTCAGTCCGGAATCGAGCGACTGCTGCGGTCGCAGGTTCGAATCCTGCCTTGGGAATGGCTGTGTGTGATGCCCTTAGGTTAGTTAGGTTTAAGTAGTTCTATGTTCTAGAGGACTGATGACCTCAGATGTTAATTCCCATAGTGCTCAGAGCCATTTGAACCATTTTTTTAGTAATGCTGCACGGGAAAGACTACACTGATGAGCGGACAAATTATGACCGCTGCCCAGCGGGAACTGAATACCTGCTGTTGGCTTTAAGAGGCACTTGACATGGTACAGACAGTATGTAAGTACAACAGAGACAATTGTGGGCTCATTACAAGTACGATACGCATTTCAAGTTGAGAAATCAGCTGACATAAGCGATTTTGACAAACGGCCAAGAGTTATGATAGGCTGTTTGAGCGGTACAGTCATGGCTGTCTATGCGGAGTGCTTCAAGGGCGTTGAAACTACGAATGGACAGCAAAGTGCTGAACGGCCACACATAATCACAGAATGTGGACTTTGCAGGCAAGTCTGCTCTGTGAAGCAGGGAAGATGGCGATCTATAGCACATATAATGACAAAGTACAATAACACTGTTTTCTGGTACTGAGCGGGGTGATGAAGTCATCCTCACACAATATGTCAACGGACTAACTGGGAACTGTTTTCAGGTGTGTATGCTGGTGCACAGTCTCATGGGAGCTAGGTTTCCAACTGAATCACAGCTCCTTTATACACTTTCGAGCGCCCAATCAGCAGCGCTACTGCCCTCAAGTGCAGAAGAACTATTAGTGCACGGTAAACAAATAGCAAAACTATATATCTCTAGTAAAACACTAATTAAAAGAATTGGCTGGTTGAAATGAAGACTTTTATTGTTTAATATCAGATAAAATCGGGTTCCACGGCCTCACTCCAAACATGTCTGTTGCAGCTGTGGAAAACGCCATCACTAGTGAATGAGACTTCAGCTGTGAACAAAACAAACTGTGCGAAGTTCGACACTACAGCACTGCAGCGTATAATCCACTGACAAAAGTGAACGCGGGCCTCAAAATCTGTTGTTCCCAGAGCTTGCACACGTTCTTCACGATAGGGATGTAACACCTATTCCACCAATACTCTCCGTACTCTATCCCACGAAGTGTTTTCATGGGCAAATTGACGTTGGTATCCACGGAGATGTACGTCGGTATCCACGGAGATAAACGTGTACCGATTAGGACGTTGCAAAAGCGTTCTCTGTACATTCACGCTACGTTACAGCACTACATCCTGCCGCACTGTACTAAATGCATGTGTGGTAGTTCTCATGACGAGAAACGTTCCAACTTTGACTGCACATCACGCACTGTACACAGTAATGCACTTCACCATGTTCGCGTAACAAGCTGTCTGATGTAATGGACAACTGACATCAGGTTTAGTGGTGTGCCTGAGGAACAGGTTAAAGCACTGGTGTGATCCATTCGGTCCTCACATAACACACGTGCTATGAACTCAGTTGCGTCCAATGTGTCTGTTTGGTGGTCAAGGTCGTATGCCCTTTATCACCCACTGCCTGTTATAGAGTACAACAGACACCCCGGATTATTGCAAGTGTGCTACAGAACTACATACGCCGTTGTAACACGTGCAGTGAGAATGGCGATCGTCGTTTTGAACAACTACCACAAGCAACGTTGTTACGCAGTGTTGGTTGGTTGATTGTTTGGGGAAGGAGGCCAGACAGCGTGGTCATCGGTCTCATCGGACTAGGGAAGGATGGGGAAGGAAGTCGGCCGTGCCCTTTCAGAGGAACCATCCCGCATTTGCCTGGAGTGATTTAGGGAAATCACGGGAACGAAATGATAATTAAATGGACACCCTAACTGCAAACAGGCGTTGATGTACTTCATTAGGGACATGAGAAAATGTGTGCCCCGACCGGGACTCGAACCCGGGATCTCCTGCTTACATGGCAAACGCTCTATCCATCTGAGCCACCTAGGGCACAGAGAATAGCGCGACTGCAGGGACTTATCCCTTGCACGCTCCCCGTGAGACCCACATTCCCATCATGTCCACACTACTACATTCGAGTGCGCCTAAGAGAGAGAGAGAGTAATGCATATAATGGGCAAACATCTCGCATGTTTGCAGAAAGGGTGTCCATTTAATTATCATTTCATTTCTAGCAAAGGTGCATGGTCATCTACGGTAACTGTTCTTTCGGGGACAGATGCTATCGTCATGTATAGTTTCATCACAGGAAGCCTAAATCAGGATGGCCGGACGCGGGATTGAACCGTCGTCCTCCCGAATGCGAGTCCAGTGTCCAACCACTGCGCCACCTCGCTCGCTGTGTTACGCAGTGTGCGTTGTGTATGTCCGTATCACAATAAATATTCATTTCGAACTGAACCGTGGCGATTTGGCGCCAGTCTTAGTTTGTTCATGTATCGTTGAGATCGATTGTGGCTGAGGTAAGCTATCTTTGCTTTCCGCGTGTCTTATCCTGCGGCTTGGCAGGCGAAGAGAGTTGGTTGTGAGCCTTCAACGGGTAGCCCTGGAGATGTCGTGACATTCGCTGGGAGACGAGTGTCAAAGGCTGCCGAAAGAGCGTGATGACCGTTACACTTTCTGATGTGAAATTGGTTGAGCGTTTTGCCGACATAGGCATCTTGGAGATACAAGTCCTGTGATTTCGCTGGGAACAAAATTTGAAGGGAAGCGGTGAAGCTGTGGAACCCGCTCCCTCGTATTGTGTACCTAATATGGAGTACGCCGTCGTAATTGTTTTTTCACCGAAGCGCTCAGAGATTTTAAACTTTATTATTATGGTGACACGTTCATAGTGGAACCTTAAGACGGTGTGGAAGAGTTCAGTTGGCCTAGTTAAATGGTGATAGTTATTTGAAAATTTTCTCAGAAGTTTTACTAGTGCTTTGTGTCTCTTGCAATCAAATGATTTTATGTTGCCGTTTTTAAAGCATGCACTCTACTAATACAGTTGTCCACGTATAAGTGAGTCAACTAAAGTTATTGGAATGTCTTTGTGATTCGCGCTAGCGCTTTGGCAGGGAGTGAAATGTCATCCGTGGTCTAGGCCTGGTAATGTTTAAGAACCTGGCCACTACCGGAGTTGTTCACATACCGCCTTCCAAAGTTCAGTATTTATCTTCCTTCCGTCAAGGCGAGTTAAGCTGGTATAGATATTTTGTATGTAACCTGTTTGTATATGAAGTTGTTTTCTTAAATATTAGGGACTGGCAACTGGCTAAACCTTAAACTGCGTAACATCTTAGCTTGGTACTAGTGTTCAAGTGTTATTAAGTCACCCTTTACCTGTAACTGTTTCATTATACCTACTTTGAGGGAAGTACTGTATGGAAATTTGAAGTTCTCAAGTTTGTCATTAACCCTGTTATATAATTTGGAATTGTTTGCTAGACTACTGAGTACTTTGGGTTTCTAATTGTATTTGCAAACTTTATCTAGTGGCTCGTCCACAATTTGTAATTGCCAAATTCCTTAAAAAGCGTAATGTCAATAAACTGTCTTAATTATAAATAGTGACTACCAACCATGATTCGATCCCGCTTCCTGTTTTACGGTATTTAAAATTATGTGTGAAAGCGTGGTACTATTAAGGAATCACGTATCAGTTGGTAGAGACAGAGACAGAAAGGGGGGGGGGGGAGTTTTGTTTTCCTATCCTCTCCTATGGTTGGCAGTTGTGGCGTAGTAATTTATAAAATTGTCATTATTGTGTTTTGGTAGTTATCTGCCTGTTTCAGGAAGTTACGTAACATGATTCTCCGAGCTTGCCCCGGCATAACTTATTTACCGAAAGACCAGTTGATGTGTGAATTCTGTGTGTGCGGGCTGCGGATCGACGGAAATGTGTCTGATTTGGTGGCCAGGCTTGGTGCAGTGGTTGACATTCCCGTCGCCCTACCGACAGATATCTTTGGCCAAGTAGGTGACTTGTTGTGGAATTTCGAAACAGCTTTAAGTGATGTATGATCTAAAAATTAAATTTCTGGCGTCTACTCAGCCGACGCATAAACACATTTGTCGCGTGTAGGCGCATTTAGCCCATTACTGTAACTGTTTATCGGATATCGCTTTAATCGATCTCAATGATGCCGTGGGTACTCTCCGTCGTAAGCTGCTTGGTCTTGCCAGAGGTTTGCAGTCACGTGCTGTGGCACTTGCTTTAAGCGGGGGAGGTTTAAGTACTGATTCTGAGCCTGAAAATGTGAGTGATATTACTCGCGTTAACTGAAACAAAGAATATTTAAGTTTATTTCCCAATTCAATTATGAATGTCTTGAAAGATATTTCTGTCTTGCATATCGAGAATTTGAGCCAGATTCAATCCTTCCTGTGGTTGTTAGTCCGTCTCTAGATTCACGCCCATGCGTTGCATTTTCCACAGTGTGTCGTGTTAGCATTAGCAATTCCGATGGCTAAGGGTGTGCTTAGTAGCGTGATAGCCTAGGAATTGGAACAACAGGGGACCTTAGTTCAGCGCCGTCAGCGTATTATTAGTAGAAGGCTCTCTGCGCGCATGCGTGTCGGATTACAGCGGGAATGTTATTGGAAGGTACAAGCGTGTAACTAAACCTTATCGCAGTATTTTGAGAGGGTTCGCATGGCCGTAGTGGATTTGGATATGCGTGTGTCATATCTTGATTCTATCTAACATATGTTGGAAGGCATCTGGGTACAGGATCACGCTAAGTTGGACCTTGAACAACGCCCTTGCTGAACGGAACAGTTTCGACATTTGGTTGCTACTATTCAAGCTATTTCTTGGGCGGATGAACAGCGTTCCGCCGCACAAGGGAAAGTGATATTTGAGGCACCAACGTGTAGTAACTCTATTAATACCAGTTCTAATTCAGTAGTTCGGCGTTGGTACCCTTGCCATGCAGACGACCATTTAGTACGGGATTGTCCGGTACTTAGAAGCCTTCGTCCAAATATCTGACGTCAGAGGCTGGGAAAAGGGGGTGATTTTACTAACTGGCCAGTGAATTGTAAAGCCATTAAGGCAACGCATGTTCCGGTGCTCCTTTTTGCCTGTGATAGGGTAGGACAAGAACCAGTGTGTGCATTGTTAGATTCGGGTAGTTCCGTGTCCTTAGTTGATTATGACTGGCACATAGATTACAGACACTTGTACAGGTTTTCGCCTCCGCAGTCTCCGGTTCAGAGACGTCGGGTCACCGATGGGGGAGAGTTGCCTCTAATAGGAGAGGTGCGGTGGTGGTTGCACGTCGATAAATTCTCATGGCCTCACAGATTTCTCATAGCTAAAAATTTGAGCGTCCCTTTGTTGGTCGGATGTGATTTCATCCAGCATGTTTGGTATTCGATTACGCCGATAGTGTCTTTAATTTCTAATTTGCACCTCACCACCGTCTCTCTTTGTGTTCGTGCCAGCAGTGTTCTGCAGGGAATGTGAGTTATGTGTGCAATGTGCAGGCTGACACGGGTTGTATTACGGCGCATCAACTGCTGGGCTGTCAACCAGGTTTTTGCAGCGCTATGCTCAGGTATTATCGCATAAGTTGGGGAAGAGAGATTCTTAAGTATGACATCCAATTAACTAATAGTGTGCCCGTCCGTCAGGCCCCTTATAGGCTGCCTCCGCCGAAGATGAAGATTTTGAAACCTAAAATCGGTCACATTATATAAGAGATTATGATTAGACCATCGACTTCGCCCTATGCTTCGCCTGCATTTCTAGTGCCAAAAGACCATGGTCGCGATTTTCATGTGGTAACTGATTATCGGAAGCTTAACAAGAAGTTGGTGTTGGATTCGGTACCCTTGCCCGATTTGCACAGTTCCTTCATCTGGTTTGCTGGTGCTAATGTGTTCACCATCTTAGATCTCAATCATTCATATTACCAGATCCCTCTTGCCGAGTCATCCAAGCCTGTGATAGCGTTTTGCACAGATTGGAATTTATTTGAGTTCAGTCGGGTCCCTTTTGGGTTGGCCACTGGCGCTGTTGTGTTGTCCCATTTGATGGATGTGGTATTAGGGGACTTGAAGTTCTTCTGTGTCTACAACTATTTAGATGACGAAGGGATCTACAGTCGCATCTTTGAGGAACACCTTGTTCCATTCGGCCGGCCTCACCGTCAGACCATCTAAGATCACGTTGTGTAAACAAAAGATCTCTTTCTTAGGCCATGTGGTATCTGCAAAAGGCGTAAGCATCTTCCGGGATCGAGCCAAGGCCTTACGCGATTTTACCCTCCCCAGAATAAGAATGACGTCGCTCTCTTCATTGGCATGGCGAACTTCTTCCGTAAATTCATTGCCAATTTCGCTCATCTTGCAGTCTCCCTTAACGATCTTCTGGAGAAGAATAGCGATTTCATAATTTTTTCATAATGTGGGGCCACAGTCATAATATATCTCTTTAGAGTCAGTACCGTCACTAGACTTTTTTTATTTGCAGCGTTACGTTTACACGATCATGAGTTCGGCTTTAAACTGCTATTATCAAGTGTTTTAATGTTATACAGTGCCTAAGATGGCATACTGTCGTATGTGCACCGTCTTAGGCACTGTTTAACATTAAACAAGTTGACATACTGTCCTCTGTGCGCCATCTTAGACACTGCAGAACATTAAAACACTTGTTAATGGCACTTTAAAGCCGAAATCATGATCGTGTAAATGTAACACTCCAAATAAAAAACAGTCCAACGGTGCTACTGACTTTAAACCAAAAGTAATTTCATATGGAGAGAACATCAGCAGCGAGACTTCGCACAGATGAAGACTGCAATTACTAATCCCCTTGTTGTTGGCTGTGCCGGAGTTTAATAGTACGTTTGTGGTACAAATCGACGCCTGTCATACCGGTGTAGCGGCTGTTTTACTTCAAGAACATGAAGGGGAGAGGCTACTTCTAGCTTATGCCTCACGGCGATTGACGGTTCCTGAATCCAATTATTCTGTATATGAATTAGAGTTTCTGGCCGTTGTTTTTGCCTTGGAAAAGTTTTGTTTCTATGTGGAGCATAAAGAATTTGTATTAGAAACAGACAACCAAGCATTAAGTTGGGTCTTGGCTAGGCCGAGGAAGACTGGCCGAATTGCACGTTGGACAGTCCATAAATCTGCGTTTCCAAGTCAGACATATTGCAAATGCCGATGCTCTGAGTTGTTTGTTACACCCTACTCCCAGGAAGGTCAAGAACAAGGCAAACAGGACATTACTATTGAGGAGATTTTGTCCAACATTCCTGACCTGTTTGGTGGGCTTAAGGAGAAGCAGGCGCAAGACTCGTGTTGTGGACCGATCCGAGAAAGGGTCATGGCTGGGGTTTCAGCAACTGTCGAAGGTTATACCCTGATACAGACCGCCGAAATAATTGGTAAGCGACAATGCACCCGCCTTTCTGTCTCGTGTGTTTAAGGCCTTCTATTTCAATCGGGGTATTAGACATATTAACACCACGCCTTATTATCCTAAGGTGTCATTTTCCGAAAGAGTTAATTGGAATTTAAAAAAAGATGTCACCTTGCCCTGGATCAATTCAGGCGTTTAATGCGGCCAAACATGAGGCAACCCTCTGCGTTAATCTTTGCCTATACTATTAATTCTCCGTTATCAAACTTGTGGAGTATAAAAGACCTCTTACCAATGTCCATCACCTCTCAGAGCCCCCATGAGAACTGGCCAAGGGCCTGACAGAATATCCGGGCAGCCCACCGGAGACAGTAGCTTCAACATAACAAGGATCGTAGACTATTTTCGGGAAAGATTGGGGACCTGGTTTTTATTCGTAACTTGGCGGCTCCGTATAAGCCAAGATACTAAGGAAAAATTAAAACCGAAATATGGGAGCCCTTGTCGTATCGATAAAATATTGAGCCCGGTTAACTTGGACATAAGGGAGATCGCGTCCGGCAAGCTGTTTAGGGTACATCTCAGCCACGTTAAGCTGGGACGAGTAGGGTGGCTCTTTCCCACCCCTGGGCGGTGTCCTCTCGCTTAGGAGGGCGAGGTTGATTCGTGGCGAGATGGCGACGGTCTTAGTTTGTTCACGTATTGTTGAAATAGATTCTGGATGAGGTAAGCTATTTTTGCTTTGCGCCTGTCTTACCTTGCGGCTTGGCCGGAGAAGCGGTTGTTAGCCTTCGACGGGTAACCCTCGAAACCTGGTGACATTTGCGGGGAGACGAGTTTCAACGGCTGCCGAACAAGCGGCAATTAAATAACTGTAGATTTGATTCTCAACTCTAAATTACTGCGAGCTGTTTCACATTTCGTTCATACATGACCTTTCCAGTACAACACAAAAGGCTCCCAAATTACCAGTTTAGCGTGTGAGTGTCCACGAGTCTACAATAGACTAAAACATTCAACAAACAACCGGTACTGACAATTAAACACAATAATAACAGCAATGAGAACCTAAACTGAATTTTGATGGCCTCACGTTAAAAAAGCTGGAGTAGGATTAAATTAAAATACAAGCTGAAAGGATATCAATGATACGATTCGCTGATGACATTGCTATCCTGAGTGAAAGTGAAGAAAAATTAAATGATCTGCTGAACGGAATGAACAGTCTAATGAGTACACAGTATGGTTTGAGAGTAAATCGGAAAAAGACGAAGGTAATGAGAAGTAGTAGAAATGAGAACAGCGAGAAACTTAACATCAGGATTGACGGTCACGAAGTCGATGAAGTTAAGGAATTCTGCTACCTAGGCAGTAAAATAACCAATGACGGACGGAGCAAGGAGGACATCAAAAGCAGACTCGCTATGGGAAAAAAGGCATTTCTGGCCAAGAGAAGTCTACTAATATCAAATACCGGCCTTAATTTGAGGAAGAAATTTCTGAGGATGTACGTCTCTATGGTAGTGAAACATGGACTGTGGGAAAACCGGAACAGAAGAGAATCGAAGCATTTGAGATGTGGTGCTACAGACGAATGTAGAAAATTAGGTGGACTGATGAGGTAAGGAATAAGGAGGTTCTACGCAGAATCGGAGAGGAAAGGAATATGTGGAAAACACTGATAAGGGGAAGGGACAGGATGATAGGACATCTGCTAAGACATGAGGGAATGACTTCCATGGTAGTAGAGGGAGCTGTAGGGGGCAGAAACTGTAGAGGAAGACAGAGATTGGACTACGTCAAGCAAATAATTGAGGATGTAGGTTGCATGTGCTACTCTGAGATGAAGAGGTTAGCACAGGAAAGGAATTCGTGGCGGGCCGCATCACACCAGTCAGTAGACTGATGACAAAAAAAAGGAAGGAAACGTTTTGTTTCTGGAGATCAAGTTCGCGGCCCTAGCCGCCATGTAAGGAAACACACGCAAGATACCAACACACCAGACAAATTGAACACAAGAAACATTCTCTCCGTTAATTCTTTAAGGAAACAGAGCAAAAATATCTTAGTATAAGGAGGGGCAGGTTGAACCGACACAGAGATCAGATCAATAAGTACAGTCAGGCAATTCAAATTGCGTAACGAGTGACTAGAGTGGCTGGCTATAGCTATAGAATCTTGAGGAGGTGGCACACACTTTCGCATGAGTCTGTAGAATCAAACAATAATTATGCTCACCGTAGCAGTCGGCTGTTGATTTCAGTGCTGATCTTGGCTCTCCCCCTGTTCTCACGAGCCTCAAATAGGAAAGATCAACTGGCCGATCGCTGATGGAGATCAGCGACGACTTACGGAAGTTTGGGTCTGCCCGTGATACGTGCTCGGATAGCCTACTGGTAAGGCGCCGCTCGCAATAAGCGGGAAATTCTGGTTCGAGACCCGTTGTGGCACGAATTTTCACTGTCGTCATTCCATTATACAGCTGACGGTATGCCATATTTGCAAATGCGAATACATTTCCTGTATTTCACAGCGTCTGTAGTCGCCGCAATGCCAGTTTCTTCGGACATGTATGCATGTTCGAAGGAAAATTGCATCGTAATTTGGAACAACAACAGCACTGGAGTATCGTATTTGCTGATCTGGGTTCAACTGCTAGAAAGAGAAGTGATGGAAAGGTCACCACGATGGCTGAGGATTAAGTCACACTGTACCGTGAACAGCCAAACTGCTATAAATAAGCGACGTGTAAGTTCCTGTAACGGTAGGATCAAGTTAAAAAAGATGATCCCCCGTGGAACTGAACCAATTTATAGGAGTGCTGCTAGACTTATTACCAATAGATTCGATCAACGAGCCAATACTATGGAAATTCTCTTCTAAATCCCATGTAGTAATCCCAGGAAGTAGTTGTTTTCGCAAACCACTGTTGAGATGATGTAGAGGACCAGAGTATGCGATAGTCTACAGAACGAGTCTGTTGCCACAGTGAACATAAGGGCCTGTATAAAAGCATATACAGTCGTTTTACGCTCGCCCTATTTGCGACGAGGGCACGAAAAGAAATGAGTAGGTGTGAAGTAAATTATCCTGCGCCATGCAACGTATTGCGGCTTGCGGAGTATATATGTTGATGTCGATGTAATTCAAAACTCCCCATTCTTCAGGGCAACCACAATGGTAGCTATCCCTCTCATGACACGAGAAATGTCACTTCGTAGTTATGGGCAGGTGGGCTCCCTAGTTTCAAGTGCTGGTGAAGTGCAGAGCACCTTTGCAGCCTGTCTGACAGCAAGGGCGTCGCATTGTAAAATCATTAGGGAAATCAGTAAGAAACTGTTACATCATTTCCTGCACAGCATGTGCCATTCCACCAAAAGTATAATTGCTTTGGAGACAAGGTCCCTAGCGGCTGGTGCACAGTGTATGGAACACATGCCGGACAAAGGAGAAACATTTCACCAAACATACAGCTACTGTTAGTCACGATCTGGCTCTCCACGCTACAGAGAAGCTAACCGAAATGGGTAGCGGAAACTTCAGTTCTACCAATGATGGAGAATGTAGTGACAAATAGTCAGCCGGCCGCTGTGGGTGAGCGATTCTAGGCGCTTCAGTCCGAAACCACGCGGCTGCTACGGTCGCAGGTTCGAATCCTGCCTTGGGCATGGATGTGTGTGATGTCCTTAGGTTAGTCAGCTTTAAGTAGTTCTTAGTTTAGTAGACTGATGACTTCAGATGTTAAGTCCCATAGTTCTTAGAGCCATTTTGAGAAAATCTTCGAGGCATCTTCAGTAGATATTCACAGGAGGGAAAACTTCCGAAAGTTTTGGGGTAAATCACACCATGATCCCAAACATCTCTCTAATAGAATTTGGCGCCGGAATTGGCTGAGCGTGCCACCTTGCCCACTTACTAAATGAACCTGCAATGAAATGTGGTGCGCTTCTTAAGATCTCATGTGTTTCCTATATTCATACCATCTGGTATGCATCCCGCGCCGAATAGTAGTATTCGCCTTAGCTGCGAGTTCTAGTTGCATCGGTATACTGCCTGCGAGTCATAGATACCGCCATGGACTGCCCATGAGTCATTTTTATTGCTGCGAGTGGCCCGAAATTCCTATTTACTACTGTAAGTTCCCTGCAGGTCGAAGATACTGATGCAGGGTGCCAGCGAATCACAGATATTGCCACTTGTTGTGACGGGTTTGTCACAAAAGAACTGGGTTCCAAATAGGTGATAGGTAACGTGATTATTGGACGCGTAAACTATAAGAACCGAAATTTATTTATAGTCTGAATTTATGTATAGTCAAAAGATAACTTCTTATTTACTGTGACTTTAGGGAGCGTAGGTACTTTTATATACGTAGGTATAACAAGTATGACACTTGTGTTAAAATAGAATTTTGTGAACAATGCAACTCGAAGTACTGTTAAACAGAAACATTACGCTCTTCATTCAATGGAAATTCTTCGTTGTAGCACTGTTCAAAGTTCACTAACACATGCAAGGACTTTCAGATTAACTTGAAGAGTCTAACTGGTCTCTCTACCTCTGTTGTTGCCGGACGCGTTACTCTTCCCGCTGCTTGCTGTGGACTAGGCGTTGACTGTAACGTATTACAGCATAGAACTGACCTAGTGCCCGTGAGTCAGTCTATTTCAAGACAGGGAGCCGGAGGTGGGGCGGACACTTCTTAAACCGTGTATTGCTACTTCCGTCGCATTGGTGCGGCCAGCGATGCTCCGACAGCAAGGAGCATCTCGGTCGTGTCGAAAACAGGCGCCGCGCGAAGCCTGTGGACTACACCACACAACGTAATTACTGCTGATTGTTACCCTGGAGTCATACAGGGTGTTTCAAAAATGTCCGGTATATTTGAAACGCCAATACAAACTAAACGAGCGGCGATAGAAATACACCGTTTGTTGCAATATGCTTGGGACAACAGTACATTTTCAGGCAGACAATCTTTCGAAATTACAGTAGTTACAATTATCAACAACAGATGGCGCTGCTGTCTGGGAAACTCTATAGTACGATATTTTCCACATATCCACCATGCGTAGCAATAATATGGCGTAGTCTCTGAATGAAATTACCCGAAACTTTTTACAACGTGTCTGGCAGAATGGCTTCACATGCAGATGAGATGTACTGCTTGAGCTGTTCAATTGGTTCTGGATTCTGGCGGTACACCTGGTCTTTCAAGTGTCCCCACAGAAAGAAGTCACAGAGGTTCATGTCTGGCGAATAGCGAGGCCAATCCACGCCGCCTCCTGTATGTTTTCGATAGCCCAAAGCAATCACACGATCATCGAAATATTCGTTCAGGAAATTAAAGACGTCGGCCGTGCGATGTGGCCGGGCACCATCTTGCATAAACCACGAGGTGTTCGCAGTGTCGTCTAAGGCAGTTTGTACCGCCAGAAATTCACGAAGAATGTCCAGATAGCGCGATGCAGTAATCCTTTCGGATCTGAAAAATGGGCCAATGATTCCTTTGGAAGAAATGGCGACCCAGACCAGTACTTTTTGAGGATGCAGCGACGATGGGACTGCAACATGGGGCTTTTCGGTTCCCCATATGCGCCAGTTCTGTTTATTGACAAAGCCGTCCAGGTAAAATTAAGCTTCGTCAGTAAACCAAATGCTGCCCACATGCATATCGCCGTCATCAATCCTGTGCACTATATCGTTAGCGGTCTCTCGTGCAGCAATGGTAGCGGCGCTGAGGGGTTGCCGCGTTTGAATTTTGTATGAATAGAGGTGTAAACTCGCAACACGGCGAACGGAAACCCGAGGCCACTGTTGGATCACCCGCTGCACTAGCTGCACGTTGCCCTCTGTGGTTGACGTAGGCGGTCGTCCTACCTTTCCAGCACGTTCATCCGTCACGTTCCTGTCCGTTGAAATTTTTCAAACAGATCCTTTGTTGTATCGCTTTTCGGTCCTTTGGTTACATTAAACCACCGTTGAAAACTTCGTCATGTTGCAACAACACTGTGTTCTAGGCGGTGGAATTCCAACACCAGAAAAATCCTCTGTTCTAAGGAATAAACCATGTTGTCCACAGCACACTTGCACGTTGTGAACAGCACACGCTTACAGCAGAAAGACGACGTACAGAATGGCGCACCCACAGACTGCGTTGTCTTCTATATCTTTCACATCACTTGCAGCGCCAACTGTTGTTGAAAATTGTAACTACTGTAATTTCGAAAGTTTGTCCGCCTGAAAATGTACTGTTGTCCCAAGCATATTGCAACAAACGGTGTATTTCTATCGCTGCTCGTTTAGTTTTTATTGCCGTTTCAAATATACCGGTCATTTTTTAAACACCCTGTAGATGCTGTGCAGACTACAGTCAAGCTATAGTTATTTCCAGACATTAATTTCAACTCATAGCTACTGTAGGGGCACGCCTCCAGACATAGTTGCTTGCAGCAAATTACACACGAATCATAGTTACTGGTGAGAGCTACCTGTGGATCAGAGTTACTGCCACTGCTGACCCGGCGCGTCAATGCTAGGGGTACTCGCAAGTAATACTTACTGACGAATATTACCTGCAAATTATACTCCCAAGCATTCCCGCGATTAATCGGTACTGCTAGATACCAGCTGTGTGTCGCAGCTACTGCTGCAAATTGCTCCGTCCTTAGCTACTGACAGGGATTGCCCGCGAGCCTTGGCCACTGTCTCAGGTCACACGCGGGCTATTCGCGAGTCACAGTTCCGCCATGGGTTCTTCCTAGTCATCGTTACTGTTGCAGGATACCACGCGCGTCATAGTTAAAATAGTCTTACTGACACTTTGAAGACGCTATAGGAGTTATGATTATGAAGAAAATTCTGTTATCAACTGCGGAATTGTAGTTTCACACATAACCACTAAGACTGAACCTATTTAGGAAATTACAATGACCAGATTTCTCTGCAACTTGCAGATTAGAGTGGCAGACACTCTGAAGATGTGGCATTGTGTAAACAAGAAACATCCAGTTCGCCGTCTTCACGTAATCCTCCTGCTGTAAAAATCATCACACTGATGCAGGGGCTTATATGTCACCATTCCTTTGCTGTCGTCTCCGTGGCAGTATTCGATTTTAATTTCTCATTGATAAATTGGAATCTGGGTCCCAAATTTCGTAATATATTTATATTGTCTGGTGGCTCTGTGGTTCGATGCGTGGCTGCGAGTATAATGGACCGAGCGTTAACCATCAGTCAGCACTTGGATTTTAATTTCCTCTTACTAACTATTTCTTCTCCCTCTGGCAAAAGTTTGTGTATTTTGTTAAACAGTTGCACTGTCGTACTGAGTCCACAGTAAATAGTAGGTCCTCCTGCAACTGGATGAGAAAGTTGTAATTTTGGAAGATAGTATTGCTCACCATCTCTAGTAGAGGCATGCATAGCGTAAAACTGTACTGTTCTAAAAATTTCATACCCCTTACAACCTTACAATGGTTCAAATGGCTCTGATCACTATGGGACATAACATCAGAGGCCATCAGTCCCCTAGAACTTTTTTTTTTTTTTTTTTTTTTTTGGTCATCAGTCTACTGACTGGTTTGATGCAGCCCGCCACGAATTCCTTTCCTGTGCCAACTTCTTCACCTCAGAGTAGCACTTGCAACCTACGTCCTCAATTATTTGCTTGACGTATTCCTATCTCTGCCTTCCCCTACAGTTTTTGCCCTCTACAGCTCCCTCTAGTACCATGGAAGTTCTAAACATTCATGGTGGTGTCTGTTTGTTCTATATCGTGTCTCCCTACCACTTTCGCACAACGACGCTCTGAGCGTGTTTTTAAGGGAATTAACCAGTTTGAACCTGGGACCTGTTGCTGGTAAGGAGACGCCAGACCACACATGACATGTAGAATTCAGAAGAGTTCATTGAGACTAGCGATGATATAACCAAATACAAAATGATCTCAGCGTCAGCTCCACTGCACTCCCTGTAAAAGAATCTTAATACTAACTAAATTTAGTGGAAAGGGTTCAAGGCTTTCCTATTTTTAGTTAGCTGGTAAAATAACGTCGAAAAAGCAGTTAAGTTAACCATAGGAAATTTTATTCTACTCACAAAACATCGTTTATAAATTGCACTATTGATAAAAGAAAATGTTTTAATACAGGACGGTAAAAACCAACTGCGTTCAACAAAAATGTGAACGAATATTCCCTAAATGGGTTTCCAAGTTCTACAATCGATCAAAGGATGAACTATGCCATATCACATCTATAATCTAGGTTTAAATTAAGTTTCACAAAAGAGAAAACTATCAAAATGGTCTACATTGACCCACAATTATCTTTAATTACTTATCTAACCTGTCGTAAATTACAGTGGCTGATGTGACTTCTCAATAACTATAAAATAGAAAAATCATCGCGTTTCAGATCTTTACTTCAAGTGGCAAATGTGAACTCCATGAGTTTTAATTAACGATAGACACTAGTATTACGCAAAAAGGGGGTGTAACATATGAGTCTTCTACAGTTCTGAGTGAAGCCTTATGCGCTCAAAAATGCGGCATCGCGTGCGTTCATTACCTTGTCGGTGTTTAGGCAGCGTCAGGGCGACAGCAGCCGGCGCACCAGCCATCTCGCCGTCTCGGAACTCACTCCTCTAACTTCTCCTTACTACCATTTACCGAAGTTAGTTTAAAAAAACTATCTGGCTATGTTTTCATCTGACCAATCAGGGTCTCAATTTTAACCTTAAGCTCCGCCTAAAAAAATTCTGTCTATCCAATGAGAAAAGTTATACTTTTCGTGGTGGGGCAATGTTTTTAAAGTTTGCAACGTAACAGAGACGCTAAAAAGTCTCACGCTAAAACCTGCAGCTAGTGTGGAACTTTTAGCGTTATCGTAAGATCTATACTGTTCTTCTGGAGGGCTCTAGCTTTTAACATGGGATGGAACGCGAAAAAGCCTCACGTTAAAACGTGCGGGTTGTGTAGTCGTACAGGTAGGCTGGCGGCGTGGGTGTCCAGCCCCTCCCTTATCGTAGGGCCTTCTAGCTTAACACGGTTCTGCTCTCGGCTTCTGTTCTCGTTTCTCCCCTCGGAACTGCGTCTGCCTCATGGTGGGAAGGTACGACATGCATTTCGGCATTCTTGTGTTAGTCTGTAGCATTCCATTTGCTCACTCGTTTCTCGTATTACTTTGGTTAATTTAATGTCGCGATTTATTCGGAGCTATGTGACATACTAGTAGATTTGCTTATTATCTCAGGGGTTTCATGGAAGTTGTTGGATTTGCCTGACACCTTACATATCACCACCCTTCGAACTTAATTTTTGCACTGAATTTAGGCAATGATTGAATCGTTGTCTAAGTCAGTCAAAAATTATTCCGGTGTCTAAATTTTGTTGCTTACTGTTCAGCCATGTTATTCTCTTCTACGCTAGTTTGTGTTACTAATTTATATTTTTATATTCTTCCACATTATAATTAAAAATGACAAGCGAAGAATATTTTATGCTATTATTAATTTTTAATTATTTTCTTTCTTTATTTAAGTGTGAAGTTTGTTTTTTAAGAAGTTTGTTTTCGAAAGTGAGAAGTCTTTCAAATCGATTTTCTTAGAAATATTTTTTTTATAAATGTAGTAATTGAGTAAAATCTATTCCTAACACATTTTCTAAATATCATGTACAAGTAAAAATGTTTTTGTTTCTAGACACTCGTTTCAACATTGTTACACTAACAAATAAGAATTATTTCCAAGAATTGCTTTGACAAAGAAATATACGTACACAAGTATTGAGATATTATCCTAACAAATTTTACAAATGCTAAAAAATATTGCTTTGACAAAGAAATATACATACACACGTATTGAGGTATTATCCCAATAAATGGTAGAAATGTTAAAGAAAGGGGAAACATCCAACAAGATAATTCTTCATTCTTTGTTTTTATAAGGAGAAAATCAGTAAAATATAGTTATTCTTTTATTTTTATGAGGAGAAAATAAGTGGCGTATTGTTTCTTTATATACTGTCCATTTCAGAACTAACGACTTATTTTATCGATAGTCTATTCTTTATTTATGTCCATAGTCAATGACATTTTGTAGTTTATTAGCTGTCTGGTGTGCTTAACTTATTTAGTTTTTCACACGTTTCTTTTGCAGAATTCCTATATCACATAATTTGATTTCACACATTCACACAATCCTATGAATGTTTAAGCATGAGGTTGGCGAATGTTTCTGCACGAACGTGATGGACTTGAGCGAGATTGATGTGGGCTAGTATTTGATGTACAGCTTCGTTCGTCGTTTCTTGTTGGCTTTGCAAGTGTGTTGCTGTTGTTGTGGAGGTCCCATAATGGAATGGAGCTGTGAGTGCACAATCTCGTGGTTTACTGGCTTTGTATGCGTGAAAGTCATCGTTATGGGTCGCTGAAAGCGGTCGTTTTTCGTTGTAATACTTCGCAGACGACTAGTTTACAATAGGATAGGGATTTGGGAAGGTATGTCGTCTATTCTTCACCCATCTTCTTTCTTGTTCTCAATCTTGCGAATCTTCAACTTCTGTTCTTCCCGCTTTTTCTCTGCTTCTTACTTGCTTCTTGGTTCTTCTCTGGGCAGGATATGGAAATATTTATTGATAACTAGTCGCTTTGAAGTTCTCCTCCTAGTAACAGTTTGATAAATTGTTTGGGCGTGTCATTTTTACTTTGTGGAACTTTTCTTCAGTTTCGTGCGTCAGCGTGCTGTTTAATAGCAGTAGTGTGACTTTTACACATATTTTTTGCCAGCGGTGGCTTGCGCAAGCGGTCTTCTCGTCCGGCCGTTTTTTGCTCGCTCCGTTCATTCGGGGCTCGGAGACCCTTCCGGCGCTCGCCGTCCCAGCGCCGTCCCGCCGCGTCTCAGCAGGGGTCTGTCACTGTGCGGCTCGGTATTCCATCCCAGCAGGATTCCTCCTAGTGGGCAAATTTATTGCCCACTTTCGCTACAAGGGCATTCTGTTAGTTTCGCTGTCTCTTCCCTTCTCAGGACGCTCCTGCTATGTAGGAATCATGTCTTGCTAATTACGTCCTTTTTTCTTGATACATCTCGCGTTGCAACTTGTGGGTCGTTGCATCTCTTCCTTGCTGGAGTTTTTACAATGGTTCTTACAAAAAGTTTTACTTATAATCATCTAACATATGTCTAGTATCTACTTGTTATACGCCTTCCTAAAAAGCTTTACAAATTTCGGCGCCCTTTCCATGTTACAATTCTAAGATATTTGGAGTCTTAACGTCTACTCAAGAATCCACAAATTCGTTTTTTATTTTTGTGTAGTGTCGTGGTGTATAGTATTTTAGTATTTCATGCTGTTAGACTATCTACGCTTTATCCCTTCACCTTAAGCTATTGTACTATTGGTGTTATTATTGAAACTACTTTCTTTTTCCCACCTTCCTCTCTCTTCATTCTTCTTTCACCTGACGATCTTATCTGCAACATAATCTTGAAATATTGTGCTGATTATTTACGAGTAATAAAATTAATCTTCAAACTTTTACTGAAAGTGTTTAATACTGCCAGCCTTAGGTAAATGTACCTCTGCTTTATCTCGTAAAATACCCTCTAATTCTCTTTTACTGTGTTCCGAAATACCTCGAACTTCTTGCAACTTTTCATCGATTTCTTTATGGACTTCTAACATGAGTTGAGGCGATTCCTCCTTTTGTGCCTACCATTCTAATTCTTCATCCTCTTTATCTCACATCATTCTTAATTGTTTGTTTATAACTGGCATTTCTTCTAATTTTAGCTTTTGCTCAAAGAGAAGTGTGACATTCCCGAATGTTACGCTACCTTTCCCCATATCTATTATCGCTCGTCTCTCATTTAAAAAATCTGCACCTATAATCAAATCTACAGTTAGTTTAGGTATAATCACGAAGTTGGCTTCGATCTTTTGACCTTGGCACGAAAGATTTAACCTTGTTTGTCTCGTAACTTCGCAGCGTTGTTTCTAATAGGACCTCTTACTTTAATCTTACGTGTTTTCAGAACTGGTAATTCCTCATTGGCATTACACTACATGAATAAATTTTCTGAGATCGCAGTCAGTTCACTTCCGCTATCAATTAAAATATTGACTGGGATATGCTTTACCATGGCCTTCACAATTGGTTGAATTTGAAAGGGTTGGTTCTGTTCTTCTTCTTCTTGCATCAACGAATCCTCCACTGAATCATACATGAGTCTTTTTAGGAATTTCCCTTGCGAATTCGAACTTCCTGTAGGATAAGCTTCGACCGCTACTTCTCTCTCTTTTATTTCCTCTTCTCTATTTCTTCCTTCATTTACGCTTTCTTCTACATCCTCTACTTTTTCCTCATCCTCATCTATCTTCTTCTTCTTCGTCGCTACTTCCACATAATCGCATCTAAATGCACTAATTATCGCTTCATAACTTCCTTCATTATATACGTTGGGTTGTGTGCCCACTTGTAACTTATTTTCAACTTCTGTCGACTGCGCATTATCCTCAATGAATTCGCTTTCCCTGGTTTTCATCTCAAATAGCTCTGCAATACTCATTACTTCGTCCTTTCCTCCTACATTCGTTGTGCATGCCTCTGGTAATTCATCTTCCTCGTCAGCATTCTCCCAATTAATTTCGTCCCAACACGATATTGTTATTTTCTTGTCTTCATTTTCATCTGGTCCCTGCGGATTTGTTTCCTCTTTCCTCTATTCTCGTGATAAGATTTTTACTTCTCTGTTCAAGGTGCTGTAACTGTCCTGGGTCGGTGCGTCATTCTCTTTGGCATGGGCGCTTAGCTGTCAATTCGTACGTTTATCGGGCTTTGGTGATCTTACCACCACCTCTTCTATCTGTATTCGCTTTTCTTGTTCAGTTTGTTGATAGTGGTTTCTTTGTTGATAATTTGTCGGTCTACTGATTCTCCAGTACCCATTTGGGTTGTCGTTATTCCCTCTGTAACAGTTGTTGCCGTTCCTGGGTGAATTATAGTTATTGCCATATTCTCTTCTAAATCCATAACCGGTTCTTTGTTGAAATCTATTGTCGTTTCTTGGTCCGAAGCTATCACGTGGTTCGTAATTATTGTTTCTTCGTACTGTGTCTTGTGGATTCGACTGCTTTTTACTTTCGTTTTCATGTGCGCTTCGTCGTTTTCTTTCGTCATCTTCCGAAAATATGAACTGTAGTTCGCTTAGAATACCTTTAAATGCTTCGACGTCATTGTCTCCGCGACCTACTAATGATTGCTGGTATTTCAATGGTAGCTTCACCGCGCATAATTTAATCAACTCTCCGTCACTGCATGGTACATCTAAACATTGATTTTTGTTTGCCATTACTTCCAAAAATTTCACGGGACTCTTCTCTCCTGAATTTTCAAAATATGGGTTCTGTAATAATTCGTTCTTCACTCTGTTCTGTGCTTCGCTGGACCAATATCGTGAGAGAAACTTCTCTCTGAAATCTTCGACGATCGGCATGTCGCTGCAACATTCTGCATGGTTTCTGCGACTGTTCCTGACATGTGTGCACATATAAAGTTTAATATGTGTGCTAGCGTCCAGTGTTCTGGTGATCCTACTCGGAATTGATCAATAAAAGTTCGTGGATGTAATGAGTTTCCTTCTCGAAAGTGTTGAAATTTTCTGACTGTGAGGAAATGATCGTTATCGTACTTCGTCATAGTTCCATATGAAATTCGCGATTCTTCGTCACTTTTGTTTCTGATCATTTCTCCCGTCGTTCTTCGCTGTTGTGGTAGATCCATTGGATATTGTCTACTGTAACTTTCGCGTACCCGCGGTGCAGGCTGTCTGATTTCACGTATGTTACTTTCCGCCTGTGATTGGAATCGCAAATGCGTAATATCTTCGTTAATTGCTTATTTTTCCGGTGCTGTTACAGATACGGATGTGGCTGCAGACTCAGTGCTTGTTCGATCCTGTTCACTACGCTCTTCAATGGTTTGCAACAACTCTCTTCGCAATTTCTGAAATTGTTCCTTCGTTTGCGCTTCTATTTTGACTATGCGGTTATCATATCTTTTCAGCGCTGCTTTTGTGATACGTTTGTGTAACACACTTTTTTCAACGATTTCACGCGCTGTACCTGCTGCTTGTCTGGTAATTACGTTTATCTGTTTCTTTAGTTTCTTGACTTCTCCCTGGGTGTTGTTACGTAAGGTTTGGATCTCGTCCGCAATGTCATTACGCAATGTTTGTACGTCCGCTTGTACCTTGTCAATGTCTGTTCTCAATTGATTGTGACCTATTATTAAGTTTCCTATCACTTCTCGAGATTCTTTTGCCTCGTCTTCAATATGACTTAGGTGTAACTGAATTTTTTTGTTTTGTTCTCTTATCTCGCGCATTTGTCTCGTGGTTTGTGCATTCTGAATTTGAATTTGGATCGCTATGTCTTTATTTTGCCTTGTCATGGTTTCCGTAGTTTATTGTAATAATTCTGCCAGAGTGGTGGGTCCTATTGCCTTTTCTTCCGACGTCCTACGCTCTGTGTTTTCGCCCAAGTGTTGGTTCGCAACCGATTGCATTGAACTGTGCTGTGATACGTTTCTGCTCGCATTCCTTGTACACTGTGGTGAGGGAGCTCTGATTACTTGTACTATGGGTTCTACGTATTCAAGACGCAAGTTAGAATCCTCATCCACTGTCTCTCTACTTTCCTCCTCCTCTGTCGTACGCTGACTTAGGTTTTCTGTGCCTTGGCGTACATTATCCTCGTTATGGTGCGGTATCTGTCCTATTTCTCGCGATACTGCATCGTCTGTTGTACTGTCCTCTATTCTCTGTCCATTTTCATGCTGGGTCTCTACCTCAATTCGGTCAAGGTCTCGATCTGCCATTTGCTAATCACTCCGAATCCCTTATTTTCTATTTTAAAAGCAATTCACACGCCCTTCTTCGCGACAGCATGCACACATACGATCTCACGCATTTCATAAATTTTTTGTTCACACGACTTGACACTACTACCAAGACTGACAATCCATTCACTTACTTGTTGGGTCAGAACCAACTTGTCAACGATGTATCCGCCACCTGCGCGATCGCATTGGAGAGAAAACTTAATTCTAACAATTTTCAATATTCATAACTTAATTATGCTATTGTCTCTGCTAGACTAATTTCTGTTTAATACTTTTACTGTCTATCGCTGCAGCTACTGTTTTCGACTATGTAAAACTTTAAGAAAAAAAATTTTTTTTCAACGAAAAATTTTTAGCAGGATCTTTTTCTGACCTAATTAGGCATGTGGTCGACCTTCAATCATGGTATTTTACCATCCTGGCAGGGTCGCCATTTTCTAAACATTTATGGTGGTGTCTGTTTGTTCTATATCGTGTCTCCCTACCACTTTCGCGCAACGACGCTCTGAGCGTGTTTTTAGGGAATTAACCAGTTTGAACCTGGGACCTGTTGCTGGTAAGGAGACGCCAGACCACACATGACATGTAGAATTCGGAAGAGTTCAGTGAGACAAGCGATGATATAACCAAATACTAAATGATCTCAGCGTCAGCTCCACTGCACTCCCTGTAAAAGAATCTTAATACTAACTAAATTTAGTGGAAAGGGTTCAAGGTTTTCCTATTTTTAGTTAGCTGGTAAAATAACGTCGAAAAAGCAGTTAAGTTTACCATTGGAAATTTTATTCTACTCACAAAACATCGTTTATAAATTGCACTATTGATAAAAGAAAATGTTTTAATACAGGATGGTAAAAACCAACTGCATTCATCAAAAATGTGAATGAATATTCCCTAAATGGGTTTCCAAGTTCTACAATCGATCAAAGGATGACCTATGCCATATCACATCATTTAAATTAAGTTTCACAAAAGAGAAAACTATCAAAATGGTCTACAGTGACCCTCATTTATCTTTAATTACTTATCTAACCTATCGAAAATTACGGTGGCTGATGTGGCTTCTCAATAACTATAAAATAGAAAAATCATCGCGTTTCAGATCTTTACTTCAAGTGGCAAATGTGAACACCATGAGTTTTAATTAACGATAGACACTAGTATTACGCAAAAAGGGGGTGTAACAGATGAGACTTCTGCAGTTCTGAGCGAAGCCTTATGCGCTCAAAAATGCGGCATCGCGTGCGTTCATTACCTTGTCGGTGTTTAGGCAGCGTCAGGGCCACAGCGGACGCCGCACCAGCCATCCAGCACGCCGGCTCGGAACTCACTCCTCTAACTTCTCCTTACTACCATTTACCGAAGTTAGTTTAAAAAAACTATCTGGCTATGTTTTCATTTGACCAATCAGGGTCTCAATGTTAACCTTAAGCTCCGCCTACAAAAATTCTGTCTATCCAATGAGAAACGTTATACTTTTCGTAGTGGGGCAATGTTTTTAAAGTTTGCAACGTAACAGAGACGCTAAAAAGTCTCACGCTAAAACCTGCAGGTAGTGTGGTCCTTTTAGCGTTATCGTAAGATCTATACTGTTCTTCTGGAGGGCTCTAGCTTTTAACATGGGCTGGGGGGTGGTCCTTGACGTAACAGGGACGTGAAAAAGCCTCACGCTAAAACGTGCTGGTTGTGTAGTCGTACAGGTAGGCTGGCGGCGTGGGTGTCCATCCCCTCCCTTATCGTAGGGCCTTCTAGCTTAACACGTTTCTGCTCTCGGCTTCTGTTCTCGTATCTCCCCTCGGAACTGTGTCTGCCTCATGGTGGGAAGGTACGACATGCATTTAGGCATTCTTGTGTTAGTCTGTGGCGTTCCATTTGCTCACTCGTTACTCGTATTACTTTGGTTAATTTAATGTCACGATTTATTCAGAGCTATGTGACATACTAGTAGATTTGCTTATTATGTCAGGGTTTTCATGGAAGGTGTTGGATTTGCCTGACACCTTACAAAGTCATTCCGTCATGTCTTAGCAGATGTCCTATCATCCTGTCCCTTCCCCTTATCAGTGCTTTCCACATATTGCTTTCCTCTCCAATTCTGCGTAGTACCTCCTCATTCTTTAACTTATCAGTCCACCTAATTTTCTAGATTCGACTATAGCACCACATCTCAAATGCTTCAATTCTCTTCTGTTCCGGTTTTCCCACAGTCCATGTTTCAGTACCATCGATTGCTGTACTCCAGACGTACATCCTCAGAAATTTCTTCCTCAAATTAAGGCCGGTATTTGATATTAGTAGACTTCTCTTGGCCAGAAATGCCTTTCTTGCCACAGCGAGTCTGCTTTTGATGTCCTCCTTGCTCCGTCCGTCATTGGTTATTTTACTGCCTAGGTAGCAGAATTCCTTAACTTCATCGACTTCGTGACCATCAATCCTGATGTTAAGTTTCTCGCTGTTCTCATTTCTACTACTTCTCATTACCTTCGTCTTTCTCCGAATTACTCTCGAACCATACTCTGTACTCATTAGACTGTTCATTCCGTTCAGCAGATCATTTAATTCTTCTTCACTTTCACTCAGGATAGCAATGTCATCAGCGAATCGTATCATTGATATCCTTCCACCTTGTATTTTAATTCCACTCCTGAACCTTTCTTTTATTTCCATCATTGCTTCCTCAATGTACAGATTGAAGAGTAGGGGCGAAAGGCTACAGAGTGGTCTTACTCCCTTCTTAATACGAACACTTCGTTCTTGATCGTCCACTCTTATTATTCCCTCTTGGTTGTTGTACATATTGTATATGACCCGTCTCTCCCTATAGCTTACCACTACTTTTTTCAGTATCTCGAACAGCTTGCACCATTTTATATTGTCGAACGCTTTTTCCAGGTCGACAAATCCTATGAACGTGTCTTGATTTTTCTTTAGCCTTGTTTCCCTTATTAGCCGTAACGTCAGAATTGCCTCTCTCGTGCCTTTACTTTTCCTAAAGCCAAACTGATCGTCACCTAGCGCATTCTCAGTTTTCTTTTCCATTCTTCTGTATATTGTTCTTGTAAGCAGTTTCGCTGCATGAGTTGTTAAGCTGATTGTACGATAATTCTCGGACTTGTCAGCTCTTGCCGTCTTCGGAATTGTGTGGATGATGCTTTTCCGAAAGTCAGATGATATGTCGCCAGACTCATATATTCTACACACCAACGTGAATAGTCGTTTTGTTGCCACTTCCCCTAATGATTTTAGAAATTCTGATGGAATGTTATCTATCCCTTCTGCCTTATTTGACCGTAAGTCCTCCAAAGCTCTTTTAAATTCCAGTTCTAATACTGGATCCCCTATCTCTTGTAAAACGACTCCTGTTGCTTCTTCTATCACATCAGACAAATCTTCCTCCTCATAGAGGCTTTCAATGTATTCTTTCCACCTATCTGCTCTCTCCTCTGCATTTAACAGTGGAATTCCCGTTGCACTCTTAATGTAACCTCAGTTGCTTTTAATGTCACCAAAGGTTGTTTTGACTTTTCTGTATGCTGAGTCTGTCCTTCCGACAATCATATCTTTTTCGATGTCTTCACATTTTTCCTGCAGCCATTTCGTCTTAGCTTCCCTGCACTTCCTACTTATTTCATTCCTCAGTGACTTGTATTTCTGTATTGCTGATTTTCCCGGAACATGTTTGTATTTCCTCCTTTCATCAATAAAGTGAAGTATTTCTTCTGTTACCCATGGTTTCTTCGCAGCTATTTCTTTGTACCTATGTTTTCCTTCCCAACTTCTGTGATGGCCCTTTTTAGAGACGTCCATTCCTCTTCAACTGTGCTGCCTACTGCGCTATTCCTTATTGCTGTATCTATAGCGTTAAAGTACTTCAAACGTATATCGTCATTCCTTAGGACTTCCGTATCCCACTTCTTAGCGTACTGATTCTTCCTGACTAATGTCTTGAACTTCAGCCTACTCTTCATCACTACTATATTGTGTCCTGAGTCTATATCTGCTCCTGGGTACGCCTTACAATCCAGTATCTGATTTCGGAATCTCTGTCTGACCATGATGTAATCTGGTTGAAATCTTCCCGTATCTCCCGGCCTTTTCCAAGTATACCTCATCCTCTTGTGATTCTTGAACAGGGTATTCGCTATAACTAGCTGAAACTTGTTACAGAACTCAATAAGTCTTTCTCCTCTTTCATTCCTTGTCCCATATTCTTCTGTAACCTTTTCTTCTACTCCTTCCCCTACAACTGCATTCCAGTCGCCCATGACTATTAGATTTTCGTCCCCCTTTATATACTGCATTACGCTTTCAATATCCTCATACACTTTCTGTATCTGTTCATCTTCAGCTTGCGACGTCGGCATGTATACCTGAACTATCGTTGTCGATGTTGGTCTGCTGTCGATTCTGATTAGAACAACCCGGTCACTGAACTGTTCACAGTAATACACCCTCTGCCCTACCTTCCTATTCATAACGAATCCTACACCTGTTATACCATTTTCTGCTGCTGTTGATATTACCCAATACTCATCTGACCAGAAATCCTTGTCTTCCTTCCACTTCACTTCACTGACCCCAACTATATCTAGACTGAGCCTTTGCATTTCCCTTTTCAGATTTTCTAGTTTCCCTACCACGTTCAAGCTTCTGACATTCCACGCCCCGACTCGTAGAACATTATCCTTTCGTTGATTATTCAATCTATTTCTCATAGTAACCTCCCCCTTGGCAGTCCCTTCCCGGAGATCCGAATGGGGGGCTATTCTGGAATTTTTTGCCAATGGAGAGATCATCATGACACTTCTTCAACTACAGGCCACATGTCCTGTGGATACACGTTACGTGTCTTTAATGCAGTGGTTTCCATTGCCTTCTGCATCCTCATGTCGTTGATCATTGGTGATTCTTCCTCCTTTAGGGGCAATTTCCCACCCCTAGGACAAGAGAGTGTCCTGAACCTCTATCCGCTCCTCCGCCCTCTTTGACAAGGCAGGAATGAGGCTGCCGGAAGCCTTCGGCCGCCAATGCTGATTATTTATCAACATTTAGGCAGTGGTGGGGATCGAACCCGGAACCGAAGACGTTTTTAATTATGAATCAAAGACGCTACCCCTAGACCACGGGCCTTCCGTCCATAGAACTTAAAACTACTTAAACCTAACTAACCTAAGGACATCACGCAACCTCTAGACCACGGGTATTCCATCCCTAGAAGTTAAAACTACTTAAACCTAACTAACCTACGGACATCACACACATCCATGCCCGAGGCTGGATTCGAACCTGCCATCGTAACGGTCGCGCAGTTCCAGACTGAAGCGCCTAGAAGCGCTTGGTCACTCCAGCCAGCATAACCTTACATAATCTGATTATGTTGTATATATTTTATTTAGCCTGACAACTGTGGAGAATTAATTTATAATTCGTTATTTTCTTAGTACACACAGCTTTTGTTAATCTTGTGTTTTCGGCATCTCATATGTGCTTTTATTTACTACAAAATTGAGTTAAATGTTTTTAAAGCATGATATTACGTAGTATTGGGATATTTCCTAAACCGAATAAAATATTTGTAAAGCATGGCACAGTGTTTCAATGGAGTAATCTATCGTGATGTTATTCTTTCTATTGATCGCCGGCCGAAGTGGCCGGGCGGTTCTAGGCGCTGCAGTCTGGAACTGCGAGACCGCTACGGTCGCAGGTTCGAATCCTGCCTCGGGCATGGATGTGTGTGATGTCCTTAGGTTAGTTAGGTTTAGTTAGACCTACGTCCTAAGGGACTAATGACCTCAGAAGTTGAGTCCCGTAGTGCTCAGAGCCATTTGAACCATTTTTTTTTCTGTCATAAATACAGCCACTACTCCAATGAACTCTCGATTCTTCATTTAGATTTTATTCACATAATATTCTACAGTATGTAAGCAGTATCCATATTTTGGGGTATTTCGTAATAAAGGAAGATTCTATATTTATGTGGTCCAAATGCTCATATTTGATCGTTAATCGCATGGTAATAGTTCCCGCATTTCCTAAAAAGTTAAGAGGATCTTTTTAAAATAATTTTCTCAGAACCTAAATACGTTACTGTACAAACCATCGACAGCCTACTACGCTGGTAACACCAGTTACCGTCAGATCACCGAAGTTAAGCACTGCCGGCTTGGCTAGCAATTGGATAGGTGAATGTCCGCCACTTCTTAACGCTGGTGGCAATTATGACAGTCATTTTGACGCCAATTGAGGAGCTACTTGACTGAGAAGTAGCGGCTCCGGTCACGAAAATTGACAACAGCCGGAAGAGCGGTTGCTGACCACATGCCCTTCCATATCCGGGTCCAGTGTTGCCTGGCGGCTGACGATGACAAGGCGGTCGGTCGGTACCGTTGGACATTTCGAGGCCTGTTCGTATAGAGTTACTATAGAATACAATTTTTCTTTGTTCATATCTCCCCTAGGGTATCGATCATTGTTCGGGCTTTCAAGTACTTGGTGCATGACATTGTTTTTATGTACTTGGTACATGACATTGTTTTTAAGAAAAGGCCAGCCCCTCTTCATTAAAAGCTCCATCTAATTACAGCACTACATTTAGGTGTGCTAAATGAGTACATTTGGACTGACCAGGCAACACATGACGTTATCAGTTTCACACAACATTCGGTTCCTTCTGACATCAGGTAGCCTGACGTGACACAAATGCACTCACTTGACGCAGCAAGTACTTGGACGTGCAATAATTTATTACTGTTCCCTGCAGGCACTAATAAGGTATGACAGGTTTAGTTTCTTCTTACTAATTTTTAATGAATTCCACGTTAACTATCAGTTTATGCCTAGAACACATCGAAATATCTTAATTATTACCTATGTTATTGAAGATTTATTGTGATGACTTTTATTTTTCAAAAACGGAGGGAAGTTAGAGTCTAGCGTCCCGTCAAGCTTGGATCACGGAAGGATGGGAAAGGAAATCGGCAGTGTCCTTTTCGTAGCAATCATCCCGGCATTTGCCTGCAACAATTTAGGAATATCAGGGAAAACCTAAATCAGAATGATGGATGTGCGGATGGAGAACTGAACGGGTGTTCTCCTGTAGGGGAGTCGAGTGTGCTAATCACTGCAACACTTAGTGCTAGCTTGGAAGTGTGCCTTTTATCAGAATTTTGATTTTGTTACTCATAGGTCGGACAACAGTTAATGTGATAGCCGGAACACTTAGTACAGTACAATCAAAGTACAATTTTATGAGTAAACAAAATTTTTTGGAGAAAATTTTTCAAGCCATGTGACAAATAGAGCAAAATTGGTTCATTCATATGAAAAGACTCGCTTCTCAGTGTTGTCTCTCCATTATTAATCTATTCCTCTTAGTTACTTCCAGTAATAGGATATTATTGATTCGGAATTACCTCTCTGTTGATCACAGTTACAGCGTTTAGCTTTTCGTCTTCTTCGCAAAGTTCCAGCAAGGATGTAAGCTGGTACCCAAGTGCCGCCGACAAACGCCGGATTCGTGACCTACCCGAGAGCGAGGAAAACTTTTAACAAGACTTAACACAAGAGACGAGTTTTGTCAAGTTAGAGTCTTTCCGTAACAGACGACAGAAAGGAACGCGGGAAAGTTCAACCTCATATTTGTGCAGACAGTCCAGACGACTACAGAAAGTGTAAGTCCTTCAAAAGTTGCGTCTTATGTTACGACCTACGCCACACACAGTAAAGGAAGCAGCCTCACTTCTGAATGTTGTATTGATACGCTCCATACAAATCAGACAACTACACATGGCCTAACGTGCTTATGCTTTCATAGTAACTGATGTTATAATAGAGGAAAAGATTTTGAAAACGTCGACTAAAATACACTCTCTGAAATTGTGAGGAGCGTGAGGTTATCTACAACAAGGACGAACCCAGGATTTTCTCAAAGGGGGGGAGGGGGGGTCCAGTTTATTAAAGAGGACCTTAAAAGGCTAATGTTTTCCTTTTTTCACAAGGCTCTTATATTTATGTATTAATTTTACGCACCTAATTTGCTTGCAGGACGCCTTCATAAAATGGTATTTGGACCATAAAATTAAACAAGAAAAGCGTTTCTTAAAAAAGCTATATCGTACATAAATGCCTGAGTGCCCAGTTAAACGACTTTATCAAAGCACTCAATCAACTAAGGCAAATAAAGGCTTCTGGTCCTGATAATATTTCTCTTTAATTGATAAAAAGAACACATCCTTGAAGTAGAGACTTTTTACAAGCATTCTCTTCATTTTGGAACTGGAGAAGTACCTGATGACCTGAAGAATGTTACTATAATCACTATCTTCAAGAAAGGCGACCGTAATGTGCGTGGGAACTACCGTGGTATGTCGCTATTGTCAGTTACAGGTAAAATTCTCGAAAGAATTCTACTAAATGGGCTGCAAATTATTTCAGAGAGGAGTTTGACTGACTCTCACTACGGAGTATTTGGCAAAGTGATAACTTCACTACACTGGCAAACGACTTAAAATTCTAATATAATGCATTGCCTCTACTAACAAAATATAACTCAGTCTTCTGATATAAGGTTCACTGTCACAGAACAGAAAAATCATAAAGTTGGGTTGAAGAGTTTGTAAAGTTAAACGGGTTCAAAGCTCTTTCGAAAATAACTGTCTTTCTCCTACTAAAATTTTGTATTTAAATTTACTACTTATAAGAAAACCAAGTCACAATTTCTTCATAACGTGAAAGCATCCCAAGATCCTCAATTCAATCTCAAATTTTGTTAAGTATCTTTCATTTAGTAAAATTATTACATTTTCTTTTTTAAAAAAATGTTATTTGAACAGTCAACTTAAAACTATAGCAAACAAGTTTATTTATAAAACAAATCAGAATGTAAATACACTATGAGCTGCAATTTCGGGATCTTAACATTGATTCACCCATTAATTTCAGTTAGACTTTTAATGTATGCGACCTCATAAATGAGTTTGTATTTGTCCATCATGATATGGGTATACAGTTTTTGACGCCAATAAACTCCTCTACGATGTACAACATACGCTGACGCTCCCATGATGTTTATTTACGAATACGTTAGAATTGTGACGGTTGAACTCACATTTCCAGAGATGTTGTGAATAAGACATTCAACATTAAGTAATCATTCTTGTAGTAAGACTTGAAGTCATGACATAGTGCCTTTCCATAAGCAAACCATCTTCATGCACAGATACATAGTACATAATAACGATCGCTAGCAGCCTTCCAATGTAAATCTGGCTTTCAGTAACGGGAGTCTGCGAAGAGATGTTCAGTTCGCCTTCGATGTAGCTCTTTTCATTTAAGCAGATAGACTGCATCTTTAAGGGAATTGGAATCAGTCAGGAAAGAAAGGAATTCGGAAGGAATTAGCTGTGGCTTATATTACGGGACAAAACCCAGCATTTGTCTAAATTAAAAATGGTCAAGGGGTTTTCATGGGTGACACAGGAAATTCACGTGTAATGATGTTTACCGTTGCCTGCGTTGTGAAATACTGAAATACTGCAACGGCAAAGCTCTCACTGTCTCCAAATAAAGATTTCGCTGTTAAGATTAAACTGCTGTAAATAGATAATTAGGCTATTATAGTAGTGCGTACATATTTTTAAGTTATCATTACGCTAGTGGACGAATCAGAATCCGTCTTCCTCTTCTTTCTTGCTATAAACTTATCTGTAATTAGGAAGTATAAGAACATCACACAGTACAAAAGAAAATAAACGACAACACTTACATTAAATTCAACTGCAAGTACGAAATGAACTCATTAACAAAATAACAACTTAACTCAAGTAGTGCCAACAAGCCGGCCGGTGTGGCCGTGCGGTTCTAGGCCCTACAGTCGAAGGTTCGAATCCTGCCTCCGGCATGGATGTGTGTGATGTCCTTAGGTTAGTTAGGTTTAAGTAGTTCTAAGTTCTGTGGGACTGATAACCACAGATATTAAGTCCCATAGTTCACAGAGCCATTTGAACCATTTTTTGAAGTGCCAACAAAGTACAATAGTTGTTTTTGGCGGCAATAGGGATATGCTATAGTCGACAGTGCCATCGATAAGTCGATAGGTTAAGCTCATCGGTGACCTTTCTGACCGTCGATAGCGTGTCTCCTTTGTCACTGTATGTCCGAAAAATATAAGGTGTCATCAGAAAGTTTCCGTTCGAAGGCCGTATAGTACAGGACTGCTAAGCCACTCAGGCAAAATTGCCCAGGGCGAAGAGGCAGTTATCCCGTCGAAGCACCGGGTTGAAGATACCCGTATGGTAAAACATCGTGTCGTGCTCTTTGAAGAAGCCGGTAAGTGCCTTCTTTTAAGATATCTAAGCCGTGATAATCACATGGAGAGAGACCATGACTGTAGGCTGGGTAGGCGAGTGTTTCCAACTTGAGTTAGCGAAACTTGTGCGTTACGACATTTGCGGTAGGGGGACGTGAGTGATCATGAAGCGGTAGCAGCCCTTGTCGCACAATTCCACAACGCTACTTTTCGACAGACATGCTCCACTATACGCATACTTCATTCTCCAGTGGATGTCTACCGGAGTTTCTTCTTCGGCACCCAAGAAAAAAAAATAACAGAACGTTGGTCCTGTCTGGACGCAATTGGTCGCCATGTTCACGTTTGCGCATTTACCGCATGCAGGTCGGAAAGACATTGCACTCACGCTGCGTTGCAAATACGCTTCAGCAATGCTCTCAGACGGGAAGTTTTTGATCGCCCCTTCCACCTTTCAGTTTCACTACACGGCTTGTAGGTCGTGTGTAATTTCATGTAGGTGAGAGCGTGGATCCGGAGCCTCCCCCCCCCCCCCCCCCCACTCTATCTTTGGCTACGTCCTTGTCTACAACATGTACAGAAACCATACCAGTTGTAACATTCTAAGGCCATTAAAGGGAGGCAGGGTACAGACCGTACCCATCCTTCTTGATCTGCACATTGAGCAAGTAGCAAAAGTGGCCGAGGAAAAACTTTGTAAGGAATTAAACTTCAGACAGAAAAAAAAAAATTGTTGATGATATTGTATTTTGCTATAACCGAATAAAGACGTGGAAATTCATTGGAATGATTTGGATAGTGTCAGAGGAACATAAAAGTAAAACAAATGTAATGGAGTGTAGTCGAATTATACCAGATGGTACTTGGGAAATGACATTTGGATCTGATACTAAAAAAGTAATAGCTTTTCGCTATTAGTTCAAAAGCGCAACTAATGAAGGCAAGTGAGAGGAGGCAATAGGAATAAACCTTACCGCTGAATAAAGTGTATTTGTAAGGAAGACTTTTCTCACAGAATTTTAAGCACTGTAACGTTATATGGAAGCGGACCATGGGTGACAAACAATTTAGACAAGAAGACAATACAGTCTTTCAAAATCTGGTACAGCAGAAGGATTACTCTAGTAGATGAAATATGTAACGAGGACGTACGGAATCTATTCGGAAAAGGGACTAAATTTTTTGCCCAATATACCTAATAGCAAAGACAGGATGATCGAACTCACACAAAGGAATTAAGGAATAGATAATTTCATAATGGAGGCATAGATGGTGAGGTTAAAAGCTCTAGGAATCCAACGCTTAACCACAGTAAGAAGATATTAGAAGATGCATTTTCAGTACATATGTAGAGCTGAAGAGACTTGAACAGGGTAGAGTAATGCGGAGAGTTGCAATAAGTGAGTATTCGGAATTAGAACAGCAATAACGTCAACAGCTTATTATCTCCCTCTTTCATTTACCGTCGTCTGCGTCTGTATTTGATCAAAATTTGTCTGTTGTAGCATTATTTGTATAGTGTGAGTGAATGCTGCCTCAGGCCAGTTTAGTATTGAGGGGAAGTGTCTACATTAGACGTTTTAGGACATGAAACTAATCGCTCCAGTAATTTATTCAGGTTTTCCCAGTCGATATTAGGTTTCGGTTATTTGGCGAATATCTTCCAACCATTAATATCGCCTTTCACATCGTAACCATCCTGTTCTCCTTCAATATCTCCATTTTTTCTTTCATAAATACATTATTTTCAATCGCTTCAATGTGTTCATATTGGTATGTGTCTTTCATCTTTCGGAATAACTGTCCCTATCTCTGAGGCACCGCCATCTCCTCGACCTAAGATAAGGCCGACATAAGGTATTCTGTTTAAGTTATATACTATGACTCAAGCTTGAAATCGAGAACAGATTCTACTGCATTCTTTCTGCATAGTACTTATTTATTTTCAGCTGACAAATAAGGTAAGGCATTGTGAGTCGCTGTTGGTCAGCATCAGGCTGTTATACGTGATAACTCTGCATCATGAAATCACGTTCATTTATGCAGGAAAAAATTGGAAGTACCGTAGAATGGTTCTTAACCCGATACAGATGAGTACATACTTGGACGTAAAGCTTCACTGTACTACGGACCACTAGTAGCATGAAGCTAACAGAAAATAATGCCACATGTCGCTTTCATGAGTTTATTTACTTACTAGGGGATACCCATAAAACATATTAATTTTTAAAATCTATAGATTTTCAAACTGTTTACAAAGCAGCCTTATCCCCTCCAAACTTCTCTCCATTACAACTAATACATTTGTCCCACCGATGCACCCACTGTTCGAAACTTTTTTTTTGTTGTCATCTTTAGAAATGGCTGACAGCTCCTCCCTCGTTTTTTCTCGACATCTTCAATGTTGTCAAATCGGTGTCCTTTCATGCTCCTTTTTATGCGTGGAAGTAAGAAAAAGTCACGCAGAGGCGAGTAAGGTGCGTGGGGCAGAGTAACCATGACATTTTCAGCCAGAAACTGAGACGGCTGTGTTGCAGGTGCGTTGTCATGGTGGAAGAATCAGTCTCCTGTCTGCCAAAAATCTGGTCTTTTTTGCGAACACTGTTGCGCAATCTTCTTAAGACTTCCTAATAAAAGGTTTGATTCACGGTCCGAACCTAATGTTTCGATATTTCCTTCGATTCGGGCAGTTGATGGATGTCCAGAACGACGTTTGTCATCGATCGACATGTCGCAATTTTTAAATCGAGCAAACCACTCGCAAACTTGGGTTTTCCACATAGCGTCATACCGAGCGAGGTTGCGCAGTGGTTAGCACAATGGACTCGTATTAGCGAGGACGATGGTTCAAACCCGCTTCTGGCCCTCCTGATTTAGGTTTTCCGTGATTTCCCTTAATCGCTTCAGGAAAATGTCAGGGTGTTTACCCCGAAAGGGCACTCCGACTTCCTTCTACGTCCTTCCCTAATCCTACGGGACCGATGATCTCGTTGTTTGGGTCACCTCCACCTAATTAAGCAACCATAGCGTCAGATTTGTAAGCTGCTTTCAACATTGAAACAGTTTCAGCAGCATTTTTGCCGAGCAGGAAAAAAAAAAATTCCATAGTTGCGAGTCCGTTTTTTTTTTTTTTTGACTACCACGTCGTATGCGTTTTATCTTATACTGATACGTGCATGATCTTATTACCCATGTCATTTTATTCCCCCGAGTCAGATAGCGTTAATAATTCTCTTGTGCCAATTAAAATTTTCTTTTTCATATCACTATAACACCAGGGCTTGCACATAACTATCTCTGAGAGTGACTGATGCCTCAGCACAAACACACGTACCTTTCAGTGGGGTCGGCATGTTGTTTCGAATTTGAGAATGTTAGTGGTACAGGAGGGCAGCCGACTTTTATGCCCCCCCCCCCCCCCCTTCAGGTCAGTAATTGTGTACCGCATCTGCTTGCGTCTAGTGTTATCCAGGTATAAGAACGTTTTTCGAACTATTTGCGAATTTTCTAACTAAGTTGGGATGTGGGAACCAGCCTGGAATTACCGGATCGGATCTGGTAAACTGTCTAAAAACCACATCCAGGCTGGCCGCCGTATCGGAACTCGTCGTTAATCAGCGAGACACATTCGCAATTGGGCTGGCGCGCCTCTCCGGCTCCAGGAAGCAAAGTGTTACGGTGCTCTATTTGGGCGTGTTACTGTTATATTGCTTGGCCCAATCATCAGCAAATTTTTTAAATATAAAAAACTATATGTAGCTAACCCTTCTAGAATACGTCACAGAAAGTTTCCAGTTTGCCAGGCGGCTAGCACCGAACGAGATCAGTAATTGTATATCAAGATAACAGAATTCATTTTATGAACATAATGTAAGAAGTGGTTGAGCTAAGGAGCTGTTGAACATCAGCGAAACTTCACTTAATACCCGTGATCCAAGACATTCAACAAAACAAGGACATTTTCGCAAAGGAGGAAACGTATAACGGTCACATGCGAAAAACCGATTACAATACATCCGACCACATCCGTGAAATTAAAGGGAGGGATGTATATAATTCGTGCAAACAAGAACAAAAAGAGACGGTGGAAGACAGTCCTATAATATGTAACTTAGCCTCGCTAGAAAATCTTGATTTATGGTTTGAAATGGCTCTGAGCACTATGGGACTTAACATCTATGGTCATCAGTCCCCTAGAACTTAGAACTACTTAAACCTAACTAACCTAAGGACATCACACAACACCCAGTCATCACGAGGCAGAGAAAATCCCTGACCCCGCAGGGTATCGAACCCGGGAACCCGGGCGCGGGAAGCGAGAACGCTACCGCACGGCCACGAGCTGCGGACGGTTTATGGTTTGGAAAGGTATGATCAGATCGGTTAGAAATCCAAAAATATAGATTTTCATCAGTCTCGGTAGCGTCAGGCTATTTGAGTCAAGGAGTTTTTTTTTTTTTTTTTTTTCAAATAACATCTACTCCATACAAACAAAATGAGTGCTTGAAGTGCTTTCTTATACCATATCTTTCCTTTCAGTGTGACAAATCCATGACAATATTTGTGAAACCATTACAGAGTATCCACCGTTGTTGAAAGTGTCAAAAAAACAGATTTTTATGTTTCCCTGGTCATCAGGTGCAAAAAGATTCTGAAAATGGGGAGAGGCAGTATACAGGTAAATTGTTGACACGTCATTACCTGTTCCCATTATCTGAGAAGACACTTTTGTGCAACCAACTCATCTAATAAAGGACTGTCATGTCAATCGGCTTTATTGGACAATATGAACACATAAAAAACACAGCTGTTACGTTTCTAATTAAAGGTAATAATCCTATTTAATACCCCTGTCTCTATCAGTAGATCTCTTGGTTCATCCACCTCCATAATTTGCAGTTTTACTACGAACTCAACCGCAGATCCATGTATCGAAACAGATTCGTGAATGTTGGCACGTATGATACAAGTATGCAAGCAACGAAATTTTGCCCATTACTTCTGAATCTATAACTTTCGAAGTGACACGTGACAACAGTCATAGGTGTACTGTCGATTCAGAATACTTCGCACAGACAGCATTGCATAAGACACAAAAAGCGGACAGATTTTGCGTGTTTTATGTCAGTTACTAAACGAACTAGGAAATATGTGCCCTTGTTTCTTTCAGTGAAACATACATTAAAATACATGGAGTGCTGCAATTTTCTCTGTCCCTTCGGAAGCGCTTATGATATTAACAGGGAGCTTTCAACAAACAGCAGAATGATAATTACTTCACATGTCACATGCAGGGTATAAGTTTTGAAACAAATTTCTGGTCAACAACTGGCCTCCGTTCCACATATTACTCCTTTCCACTAAATATAAAAGCGTGTCCTGTGTACACGATTCAAACAAACGTAAATTATAAATGTTTCTATTTTGTACATCAAACTCTACCAACTGCATTTTATGACGAACAATTATTTCAAGCTAATAAAATTGTGCGAAGAAGTAAGAAATACACACATCAAAAAAAGTTTTTCATCACCTCGGTTCCGATACTTCCGGAACCGGTACAGATAATTTGAGTAGAGATCAAAATAAAAATCATTTCGGCCCTTTTTTTTCTCATGAAAACCACACATTGCACGTTGTATCACCATACGGCGAGACCTTCAGAGGTGGTGGTCCAGACTGCTGTACACACCGGTACCTCTTATACCCAGTAGCACGTCCTCTTGCATTGATGCATATCTGTAACCGTCGTCGCATACCAACCACAAGTTCATCAAGGCACTGTTGGTCCAGATTGTTCCACTCCTCAACGGCGATTCGGCGTAGATCCCTCAGAGTGGTTGGTGGGTCAAGTCGTCCATAAACGGCCCTTTCCAATTTATCCCAGGCATGTTCGATAGGGTTCGTGCATGGAGAACGTGCTGGCCAATCTAGCCGAGCAGTGTTGTTATCCTGAAAGAAGTCATTCACAAGATGTGCACGAATGCCTCGGCAATATGCAGCCGATATGATTGTACTATCGGTCAGAGGATGGCATTCACGTATCGTACAGCTTTTACTGTGGCGTTCTGTACCGACGGTTGTCTGGTTGAAGGCATATGCGACACTCATCGGTGAAGAGAATGTGATGCCAATTCTGAGCGGTCCATTCGGCATTTTGTTGGGCCCATCTGTACCGTGCTGCACGGATCGTCGTTGCAAAGACGGACCTCTCCATGGACGTTGGGAGTGAAGTTGCGCAACATGCAGCCTACTGTGCACAGTTTGAGTCATAACACGACGTCCTCTGGTTGCACGAAAAACATTATTCAACATGGTGGCGTTGCTATCAGGGTTCCTCCGAGCTATAATCCGTAGGTATCGGTCATCCACTGCAGTAGTAGCCCTTGGGAGGCCTGAGCGAGACATCTCATCTACAGTTTCTGTCTCTCTGTATCTCCTCCATGTCCGATCATCGTCATTTTGGTTCACTGCGAGATGCCTGGACACTTCTCTTGTTGAGATCCCTTATTGACACAAAGTAACAATGCTGACGCGATCGAACCGCGGTATTGACCGTCTTCGCATGGTTGAACTACAGACAACACGACCCCTGTACGTCCTTCCTGGTGGAATGACTGGAACTGATCGGCTGTCGGATCTACTCTGTCCAATAGGCGCTGCTCATGGATGGTGGTTTACATTTTTGGGCAGATTTAGTGACATCTCTGAACAGTTAAAAAGTTTGTGTCTGTGATACAATATCCACAGTCGACCTCTATCTTCAGGACTTCTGGAAACTGGGGTGATGCATTTTCAGGGATATTGAAACTCATTTTAAATTACGATTGTTGCTCCTTGATGAAAAATTTAACGATGGTTTTAGGTAGGAGATGAAAGAAGTTGCAAGGTTTGTTTAACCATTAGTACCTACACAGGCAGAAAAGGAATGTGTTATGCCATGAATAGCTTGATCAACACTGCGAAAGTTATACTGTCCCATTTAAATGGCTGTAGGATACTCTCTATAGACGAATAACGGTGTGAGTACTGGATGAATATAGTATACCTCCAAGATTACTGGAATTTTCAGGTGGAGTTCTCAAGACAGTACGCACTTGCAACGTGATCTTTCACGTTATCACCCTCGACCAGACTTTGAGACAGACTCAATCATTCACAAGAGGGAAGTGAGAGCATCATATCGATAGGATGGACAGACGGTTAGCTGTAGTGCAGTCACTGCAGGTATCGAGTGAGGTAGCACAGTGGTTAGAACACTGGACTCGCATTCGGTGAAACCCGCGGCTATCCACTTTTAGGTTTTTCGTGATTTCACTAAATTGCTCCAGGCAAATTCCTGGATGGTCCCTATGAAAGGACACAGTCATTCCTTCCCCATTCTTCCCACAGTCTGAGCTTGCGCTCCATCTCTAATGATCTTGACATCGATGGTATGTTAAACCCAGTCTTCCTTCCTTCCTATTATCACTGCAGGTAGATTGGTGACGATATGTTACTTATGTGCAGTAGTGGATATACACTATTTCATAATGTTGTGCAATATTTTGACACCTTATTATGTGTGTCAGACTGAGGGAAGATATTTTCGGATGATATGGAACTTACAGCATAGCACGTTGGTGACATGGCTTAGCGTCATCCACGCAAGAGACCAACATTAGCAGAGCTAGGCAGCAGTATATGTAGTCAAACAAAATTTCCGTGTATGTAAGGACATCAGTGGATAAATGGAATTCATATGGCGTCCCTTTTAAAATCGTGTACGCCCTTTACTGACTTCAGAATTCACCAGCGCAGCTATACCTCTGTGTCCAGATCGGGTGTCCATGACCAACGCTACCAAAGCAGCGAGTGGGTCATCATCTGAAAGAAGCAGGTTAGTCGAATACAGATGAACAGTCACAAGACGTTACGGGCCTACATATCTCCGACGACGAACTGACCACGTGCAATAGCCCTATTACAAACTGAGAGGGACAATGGTCTTGTAAACGCAAAACGCAAGAGGAGTATTTTATGTTGTAAGAAGAATAAACTCTGGTCTTTCCAGATGGTCCATACCACGAAAAGAGAATAGGTTGCTCGACTGAGTCCGACGAATAGACAACAGCGGAAATTAGAACTGAGATAAGAGGAAGAGTGTCACCATGAACTACTAGGATATTGATGGCTGAGTTGAGACCTAGAGTTCCCATATGTTGCTTACCACGGTAGCCGTATCACTGAGGACAAAGACTCCTATGGCGTAGAGCCAGAGTCAATTCGGTCATGAGTGGCGTTCTGTATTGTTCATCAATGTGTCTTACTTTTACTTGTGTCGACCAAATCGAAGCCAACGCCTCACACTGAAAGCTCACAGGAAGTAGAGATTCTCTATATCCATACCTCTGCACCTCCAGAAATCATGGTGTGGGGAGCTGTCTGATATAACAACAGTGCTAGTAGTTTAATGATTGAAGGGAGGCTGAAAACTCGCCAGTACGTGGCGAGAATGCTTAACACTGGAATATGCCATTTGATGCCATGCTCATTGACGGCATTATAGACCAGGGTATCAAATGGCATGTTCCAGCAGCGAAAAGTAAGACTTCGTACAGTTGTTTACACCACTAACCTTTTGAAAAAGGAACGAGTTCTTGGGTTGCCTTCTGATTCAACTTGTTTATCGCCCACTGGGATGCGGTAGGGAGACAAATACTTTTAGGCATTCCTCTGGACAGCCATCTTCTTGATCTAAGAGAGCATGTGTTCCAGTCTAAACAAGGCATTCCTCAACATGACATTTAAACGCTGTTTGCTTCCGTGTCAAAACGAATGCAAGAGTTTGTTTGTGCCAGTTGCAGTTGCACCACATCGTAATGCTGAAGATGGACACCAGCCATGAACGGCATGATATTTTAACCATTTAATACCTGTTATGTGGTAAGCATCTCCAGAAAGTTTGACAAATATTGGACTGGCATTCGTGGTGTGTCCTCATCCGTAACTGAGTGGTGAATATGTCTGACCGCGCTGCAGCAAGGCCAAGGATTTTTCCTTAGTGGGAAGACTGGATCGGGATGTAATCGGCCTCGTGATGCCAATTGAGGAGTTACTGGAGGGAGTGATGGCGGCATCAGGTCTGCTAAGACGGCAATGGCGAGCCAGGGGAGAGCTGTGCTGACACCCATCCCTCCATATGGCATCCTTATGACAACAATGACTGAGTATGAGGTGGCTCCGATTCACTAGTGTGTGATCACAACGGCTATGAATTGAATCATCTAAAACTTACACCACAAATATTGCGCAAATGGAAAGAGCTGTTAATGTGCTGTTTTCATAGAAGGGATTGGCAGGGAGGGAGCTCGTATTGTTAGCCAACCAACGGATTGCAATTATGTTTAGAATCTTTATTTTTTGTGGGAACATATTTTTTTAAAAAATGGAACAATACCTGTTGACATTAAAAGATTAAAATTAGGGTAAATTAGAATGTTAATAGTGTTTGTTTCAGGATTGTAGTGTGAGTCGTTTACAAGATATCTTACTTTGAAAAGTTTCAACACCGACACTTGTAAAATACCTGTGGTAGCACACACCAAAGAACAACACTAGTGCATACAGTAGTTATGTGAGTTCTGATCAGTAACGAGATAACTGGTCATCACAGATTGTCTTCAAGATGATCGCCAGCAGTGACATGGTTCAAAATGGTTCAAATGGCTCTGAGCACTATGCGACTTAACTTCTGAGGTCATCAGTCGCCTAGAACTTAGAACTAATTAAACCTAAGGACATCACACACATCTGTGCCCGAGGCAGGATTCGAACCTGCGACCGTAGCGGTCGCCCGGCTCCAAACCGTAGCGCCTAGAACCGCGGATATGGAGCGACTGGTGTACACATGCTACCATTTCAGCGGAGACGTCCGAGCAGCCTGCTATAATATGTCATTGCGTATCATTCATCACAGAAAAATGTCATCAGGCGTCAAAACCCAGGAAAAGACCAGCCAAGGTACAGATCCACTGCGTCCAGTTCAACGATTTGGAACCAATTAGTCAAGGCATGTTGCGCTAAGAGCTGGACAACCATCATGTTGGTACCAAAGGCTCCACCTAGTCGGCAGGGGAACGTCGTCTAGAGTCCGTGGAAGATGATGTGTTAAGTCTGCGATATTTGTGCAGTTTCAGTGTTCCTTCTATGAAAAACGAGCCTATGAGCTGATGGCTCACTATCTCATACCACCCGTTTACACTCCAAGGATGCTGCGTTTTCTGTTACAATGCACATGTACAGAAGTAACCCAATTCTCATATCACTCTCCATACACCACGAGCATGTCGGCTTTTTTTTTTTTTTTTCACTGGTAAATCAGATCTTCTACTGCTTGGACTGTTACACACCAGTGGACACAAGGAGCATACAAGCGTACTGTAAGCAAACAATAACATAGTGCCAAGCAACTACGCACGTTGAATGGCACAAGCAAGTGTTGGTGTGGAAACTCCTCCAAATATATCTTGTAAACGATTCACACTAGAATCCTGCAGTGCAGCCACTCACATTCTGATTAACCCTACTGTAGCTTGTTAATGCCAATAGGCATTGTCCCACTTTAAAAAAGTCCGCCCCAGTAGCTGAGTAGTCAGCGCGACAGAATGTCAACAGGGTTCGATTCCCGACTGGGTCGGAGATTTTCTACGCCCGTGGACTGGGTGTTCAGGTGTCCTAATCATCATCATTTCATCCCCATCAACGAGCAAGTGGCGTCAAATCGAAAGACTTGCACTCGGCGAACGGTCTACCCGACGGGAGGCCCTAATCACACGAAATGTACTTGAAAAAAAAGGGTATATTTGCACAAAACGTACACTAAGTATTATTACAATTTATTGGTTGACAGTATGAGCCACTGACTACCAGTCAGTTGTGTGAAAACGGGACAACCTAAGTAGACCTTTCCATTTCCTCAATATTTGCTCTGAAATTTTAGGTGACTCGCCCTATATATAGAAAGGAACAATCGGCCATGAAATGGAAACCACAGTGAAAATCTGATGAAGTTTTCCACAGATGTGTTGGCGAGCGTCTCCAGTGTATCCACAGGTAGCGTCAAACCGCTCTTCTCAGTTCTGATCGTACAGTGAACGCTTATACACTCCTGGAAATGGAAAAAAGAACACATTGACACCGGTGTGTCAGACCCACCATACTTGCTCCGGACACTGCGAGAGGACTGTACAAGCAATGATCACACGCACGGCACAACGGACACACCAGGAACCGCGGTGTTGGCCGTCGAATGGCGCTAGCTGCGCAGCATTTGTGCGCCGCCGCCGTCAGTGTCAGCCAGTTTGCCGTGGCATACGGAGCTCCATCGCAGTCTTTAACACTGGTAGCATGCCGCGACAGCGTGGACGTGAACCGTATGTGCAGTTGACGGACTTTGAGCGAGGGCGTATAGTGGCCATGCGGGAGGCTGGGTGGACGTACCGCCGAATTGCTCAACACGTGGGTCGTGAGGTCTCCACAGTACATCGATGTTGTCGCCAGTGGTCGGCGGAAGGTGCACGAGCCCGTCGACCTGGGACCGGACCGCAGCGACGCACGGATGCACGCCAAGACCGTAGGATCCTACGCAGTGCCGTAGGGGACCGCACCGCCACTTCCCAGCAAATTAGGGACACTGTTGCTCCTGGGGTATCGGCGAGGACCATTCGCAACCGTCTCCATGAAGCTGGGCTACGGTCCCGCACACCGTTAGGCCGTCTTCCGCTCACGCCCCAACATCGTGCAGCCCGCCTCCAGTGGTGTCGCGACATGCGTGAATGGAGGGACGAATGGAGACGTGTCGTCTTCAGCGATGAGAGTCGCTTCTGCCTTGGTGCCAATGATGGTCGTATGCGTGTTTGGTGCCGTTCAGGTGAGCGCCACAATCAGGACTGCATACGACCGAGGCACACAGGGCCAACACCCGGCATCATGGTGTGGGGAGCGATCTCCTACACTGGCCGTACACCTCTGGTGATCGTCGAGGGGACACTGAATAGTGCACGGTACATCCAAACCGTCATCGAACCCATCGTTCTACCATTCCTAGACCGGCAAGGGAACTTGCTGTTCCAACAGGACAATGCACGTCCGCATATATACTGTGCCACCCAACGTGCTCTAGAAGGTGTAAGTCAAATACCCTGGCCAGCAAGATCTCCGGATCTGTCCCCCATTGAGCATGTTTGGGACTGGATGAAGCGTCGTCTCATGCGGTCTGCACGTCCAGCACAAACGCTGGTCCAACTGAGGCGCCAGGTGGAAATGGCATGGCAAGCCGTTCCACAGGACTACATCCAGCATCTCTACGATGGTCTCCATGGGAGAATAGCAGCCTGCATTGCTGCGAAAGGTGGATATACACTGTACTAGTGCCGACATTGTGCATGCTCTGTTGCCTGTGTCTATGTGCCTGTAGTTCTGTCAGTGTGATCATGTGATGTATCTGACCCCAGGAATGTGTCAATAAAGTTTCCCCTTCCTGGGACAATGAATTCACGGTGTTCTTATTTCAATTTCCAGGAGTGTAGATGCCTAGAAAATAGTCTCCCGCCTAGGATGTGTCTCTCCCGATAGATTTCGCCTGATTTCGTGTTGACCCACATAACATAACTTGTCATACGTTTCTCTCTTGAAGACAGATCTCGGCCACACACTGCCGAATAAATCAGGACACTCCTGCAGCGTTTTCGGTAAGAAATGTTTGATCACCTACCATACAGTCCAGACTTGGCTCCCTGTGTACGGTCCAGACTTGGTTGTCTCTGTTTTTCGTCTCTGCTCTGACTATGAGGACATTATTAAATGATCTACGTTTTCTTTACTAAATAAAGCTGTAAACAAAAAAGTAGGGACAAAAGGAAAGAAACTCAAAATGAGAACAGCTTTTCCTTTTTTACATCTAGTGGTGTCAAATATTCAACATTTGCCATCCACTTGTGGGACTTTTCCCGACATCTGCTCCACCTCCACCCCCCACCCTCACCCCATGTGTCGTATATTAAATTTCTTTACTCTGCGTCACGTCATTTGGTGGGTCTTTAAATGTTAATAAGAATAACCCTGTATATACACTCCACGGTGTAAGACTTTTCATCGGTGCAGTACTGTTCTCGAACATTTTACCGCAACGGCTTCATCCCTTTAAAATAGCATCCCACAAACTACGCTTAGTTATCCGTATCGGACAAAGAATGAAAAAAATTGAATAAAGATAAAAAAGTTTGACTATGGAGCTATGAAAGTTATTCATTTTCATGCGGGATTTAGACTATTTTAAGTCCGTTTGGGTGCTATCATTGGATCTACAATGTATTGTGAGAGCACTGTTCAAGGAAATTTGCAGTTGGTACCTCGCGAGGCCATTGTTCACAGCGGCATACGTTTGCAATGTGCCAAACGATACACAAATCGGATTAGCTGCCTGGAGCCATGTAGAGAGGTCCGACGAGTCGTAATTTTGCCTCTTTGATGTCTAGTGAGCGGACGAGTTTAACATGAATTGTGTGCATATTGTAGTTCCTGGCAGATGTCGTTCCGTGATGTCTCACTGGTGTTTTTCGTGTTATGACTTCGGCCCTGTCATTCAGATTACCGTGAACGTGAACCAATACGTTTATTTAAACATTCTCGATAACCAGTTGTAGACACAGTAACGTACATACAACTTCAGATGACTGCTTATTCCAAATGGTTTACATCAAATCGCAGCAGCATGCAACATCAGCGGATAAAGCTTATTGTTAGTGGGAATGAATTGAATAAAAATGAGTTTGCTTGGGTCTTGTTAGCTACAAAATAAGTTGTAAGAAGGGATTTCAAAAATGAAGTCTATTTAGAACTTCATAAATCATCATGACGAATAAGAGTTGGACAAGTATTAATGATGGCGAAGTGCCTGACAGTGACGTGAGTATCAATAATGACTGAGTGTATGATTACCAAATTATTTCAATTTCGAAGTTACATTAATATTTAATAACAACGGCATATTTATTTCGACGATACATTAACATTTAATAACCACAGCATATTTATTTCAAGGATAAGGAGGCTTCTTTAACGGACAAACAAAACTTAGAATTATAGGAAACTCGGACTAACAATCACGAGCCTAACCCTGTAATTGCGCTCTACGCTATACTTGAGAATTTTACCTTAACTTCCATCTTCAAGCGTAGTTAAGCCATCTAAATCTCTCCGGTCCATATAAATGAAATCAGGCCTTGAGTGTCGTAACATCTGATATTTGGCTGCTACTGATGTGCGGATTAACCGCGACAACAAGTAAAACACCTACTTTGGCATCATCATTTGTTGTCAGGTAGTGGTTGACGTTTCACATATGGCTGACCGCTTCCTGTTCCCTTAAATAACATAACTATCCAGTGAACGGTCCGGACACTTGGATGAAATCGTCCAGGATACCGAGCAGCATACATAGCACACGTCCGTTGGGCATTTTGATCACAATAGCGATACATCAACACGATATCGACCTTTCCCGCAATTGGTAAACAGTCCATTTTAACAAGGGTAATGTATCGCAAAGCAAATACCGTCCACACTGGCGGAATGCTACGTGATATCACGTACTTGCACGTTTGTGACTATTACAGCGCCATCTATCACAAAGCGAGAAAAATGGTACAACTAAAACACTTATATTTCTTTACGTACTACACGAATATGCAATTAAAATGGGGGTTCCTGTTTAAAAAAACGCAGTTGATATCCGTTTGATCTATGGCAACGCCATCTAGCGGGCCAACCATAGCGCCATCTGGTTTCCGCCATCAAGCTAGACGAGTTTCGTTCTTTGTAGTTTTTTTTTCGTTTGATTCTTATTTCGTGAGATATTTAGCGCGGTTACTATCAATGGAACAATATATATATATATATATATATATATATATATATATATATATATATATATATATATATACTGATGGAAAGAAATATACAGTAATGTAATTTCGGGAATACATTTGTCTTGGTAACATATTTAACTGAGTAACATCGCAAGATCACAGGTTAATGTTATTGTAAGCTCGAGATAAATCGCTGCAAATGTGAAATGCTGGTACAGAATAAACGATGTAAACGCTACAATCTGTAATGCAAGCATGTAACTGTGTATGAATCGTGTTGGGCAGTTGCTGGATGTCAGTTTTTGTGAAGGAGTGCCATGTCTATTGCACTTGGTCGGCCAATAGGGGACGGTTCACAGTGGTTGGGGATGACGCGAAAGTTGTCCTAAGATGTACCGTATGTACTCGATTGGAGGCAGATATAGTGATCGAGCAGGCCAAAGCAACATGTCGACACTCTGTAGGGCATGTTGGCTTACAACAGCGGTGTATGGGCTACATCGCCGGCCGGTGTGGACGAGTGGTTCTAGGCACTACAGTCTGGAACCGCGCGACCGCTACGGTCGCAGGTTCGAATCCTGCCTCGGGCATGGATGCGTGTGATGTCCTTAGGTTAGTTTGGGTTTAAGTAGTTCTATGTTCTAGAGTACTGATGACCTTAGAAGTTAAGTCCAATAGTGCTCAGAGCCCTTTGAACCATTTGTGAGCGTCATCCTGTTGGAAAACACCTCCTGGAATGCTGTTTATGAATGGGAGCACAACAGGTCGAATCACCAGTCTTACGGACAAATTTTCAGTTAGGCATCGTGGAATAACCAAGAGAGTGTTTCTGCTGTCATACGAAATCGCACCCCACACCATAACTCCAGGTGTGCATATAAGTGTAGCTCGTAGACATGCACAGTTACCGTATATTCTCGTGGCCACCGCTGTCACCAATCATGTACAGTGGCAACATTCCTGCCAGATATTTCTGCAGTATCGCAGAAGAAACATCCAGCTTCTCGTAGCTCTATTTTACGATCTCGTTCACTCTCAGAGAGATGGTGATAATGGCGTCTAATGCCCCATTAATCGCATTCTTGGCTAACATCAAATTACCACGTCCAATATGAAATCTAACTAACGCTCTCGATCGTTACTGCGTGTATTTGATACAAACCTGATATGCATCCTCGTAGAAACGCTCCTAGCGTCACTCTTATGCCACTGGCTCGAAAATGTCATTAGACATCGTATTTCAGATGTAGAAACACGGCTAACGACTTTAGTTTATGTCGCACAACTCCTTCTTGGAGTAAAGAATTTTTCTTCAGTGTATTTTACACATTTTCCTCAGGTTAAAAACATCTTGAACATTATTATGTCGAAAAAAATATGCAGACAATGGCCCATTTTCCTCAATTTCGTGTCTCTCTGTCATCGGATACGTCACAGTTTCATTCCTATATGGCAATGTGAACTAGTCTCTTTCATATAATCAATTTCTAACCTGTTCTTGGCTCATGTGGTTTTGTAGGCGTATTCTTTGGGAAGTTTTAAATTCATGTAAGTATTCCTTTAAAAGCTACTCAATCGCAGGCCACTGATATTTGCCTCACATTGAGCTACTTTGCTGAAACCAAATTCATGATATTTGGGTAGGAAAAAAGAAATCTTTTGCTTCTTTGCAACACTTTTCCGTAAGAATCATTACCAAGGAGAATGTTTTTAAAATTTTGTGGACCAAGTATTATAGTATGTAAAACCGTCTGTTTTCATGAAAAGAACACTAGGTTTGTCTATCATCTGCGAGGACTCCAATATGAAGTCTATCACCTCACTAAATATGTAATATCGTTCCTGTTTTCTCAGTTTTCTCTTGATGGTGCCTATCTATATCACTGGGCGTAAGCGAATGCTCCCAAAGAGGGAAAATTAATTTAATTTCTTTGAAAATTGGTTTTCCACACAAAGTGCCATCATTAGTCATATCAGTTTACTGTTCTTTTTGTGCACTCCTCAAATGCCCCCAAGAATGTACAAAATTTCAATACTGTCTTTGACTACTTTATTTGGAATATACCACATCCCTTGCACCATTAACACCTTCTCCTTCACGGTAAACGAATCGTGTAAGTACCGTCGTACCTAACTTGTCGATGCTAAAAGAAAAACTGTGAATTATTCCTGTTGCTAGAGGGGCATTATTGATTTTAGTCAAATTCCGTATGTGAAGTAAATGATTTTCTATCTAGTTCTTTGACGGAATAAAACAAATTTTGGATGGGTTTCCTTTTCGCAGGCAGCGATTCATATATACGAGTATAAAAGCAGTAGGGGAGTATTGCGTTCTCAGTGGAGAATTGGTCGGCCGGAAGAGCTCAGTGACTTCGAACATAGACTAGTCATTGGATGCCACCTTTTTGATAACTACATTAGCGACATTTCAGTTCAGATTGACTGTTGGTGATCTGACTGTGAAGTAGAAGTGCAAAGAAGAACCAGTGGGCACACTTCGTGTACTATAGGACTGGAACGTTTGAGCGTTACAGAAGGGGCTTATAAAAAGTCGCATGAAATCAGCGGAAGAAATCACCATTGAGTTCTGCAGTGATACCAACAGTCCAGCTAGCACAATGACTGCACGTAGAGAGTTAAGAAGAATGGAGTACAACGCTCGAGCAGTTCCTCACAAGTGACATGTTCCTGTAATCAGAGTTAAGCTACACGAGATGATGTAAAGAGTGACATCACTGGACAATGGTTTGTTGCAAACAGGTAATTCGGACTATTGCCAGTGGTATTCCGACAGAAACATTTGTATTTCTGGAACGCTTAGAGAACGCTGTGAAGTTTGGAGAAGGTGGTTTTACGAAAACGTGTGAGGTCATCAGTCCCCTAAATTTCAGAACTACTAAAACTTAACCAACATAAGGAAATCACACACATCCTTGCTCGAAGCAGGATTCGAACCTGCGACTGGAACGGCCGCCCGGTTCCAGACTGAAGCGACTAGAACTGCTCGGCCACATCGTCCGTCGGCGGTGGTTTTACAGATCAGGGTTCTTTCTCGTGGTCAGGGCATGTTCCCATTACTGCGATTAAGAGAACGTGCTTAACTGAGGAAGGAAGCACTGTGTATTACATACAGCGGAACAAGCATTCAAGACAAAGATTGTATCAACATGAAAGTGCACCCTGTCAAATAATAGCATCTGTGAGGCAATGGTTTGTGGGCAGGTCCCTGAATGGACTGAACAGTCCAAAGTCCTCAGCTGAACGTAATGTAATACATTAGGAATGAGTCACAACGTCGACTTCAGTCCAAACCTCGCTGTCCAACATCATCACTGAACTGTGAATTTAAACTTTCAAAACTTTTTCTTAAGAATTTACTTTATTTACTAGCGATTCATCAAGAACATTAACACATTTGATCACACTATGTGAGCGTGGAAGTAGTTGCCAGTTGGTAACTGATGAAACAAATAATTTTTTTTTTAATAAATGGAAATTTTATTCCTATAAGAACCCTTTTTAAACAGATTTAAAATTATAATCAAAATCACCCTGTAAATATCAAGTTAAAATTTATTCAGAGGCAGAAATTATTTATTTATTTATTTATTTATTTGTTTTTATTTTATTTATTTTTTATAGTATGAGCTTTCGGGCTGAGAACCTTGCCACTCCCTTTTAACACGTCCGTAGGCACAACGGCTCACAACAACCTCTGAAAGACTACACTGGTACAAATCTGCAACAGACCAGATTACTTTAAACTAAAAATTTTAACAATTCACACAAACACATAAACTATGCACCATGTAAGAGGGATGGAAATGGTACAAAACACTCACATTAAAAATTGTTTTACCACCGAAAGTGCAACTTGTTTTTAAAAGAACTGTTATGGTGGTAGAGTGGCAACTTTATATACTAAAATGCCCATTTAAATAAATTCTAAGAAATGCAGTATTACATACAATCGACGAACATGCTCTACATTACACATATACCATCTTGCAAGATGAAAGGCAAGACAAAATCATATTTCAGGAATTCGGCCTTTACACCTTACGCAATAAATTCGTTAACACCGAATCCGACAAACATGACAGAGGCAGCTATTAACGTACGGCAGACTGTCAGACCGACAGACACACAGTCACTAACTGCTTAATAAATACCGACGGGAGACAGACGAGTAAGCTGGAGTCGAGACACTGACCAAGAAAACAAGTAGAATTTAACAAGTAAATGAAACGACATATCACGAATCACTTAACTTCTAAAGAAAAACTGCGATGTCTGGCGAAGACCTGGCGCAGCACCCTCAAAAAGCTTTCCCGAACTGTCAGCTGCCAGCCGCTTCAACGGACGCAGGAAGGCGCGCCGATCTCCCGTCTCACGGCGTCGCAGCTCGCCCCGGCCAGACCGATGTCATGGGTTGACTCCTGTTGCTCTCGTGTCGGTCGCGAAGCCACTACCCGTCGCTATGTGGCGTGGTCCACTGGACTCACGTGGCGACCTCACATTCGTCGACGCTGAAGATGACAAGTCTTCTTGTGTACCAGCGCATGACCAATCAACCGATCGATCCAACTGCCAATGACCATTGCCCTTAACAAACTCGAGCACACTGGCGGCCTAACACATACTAGCACTCCAGACGACAGACAGACACTGACTGCCCCACCCTCTTCCGGCTGACCAACTGACCAGACTCGCCCCTCCCGAGCAACTGACCGACTGACGCCCTACCGAGCTGATAACTCCCCTTAAATGCACGTGAACAGGCAACCTATCAACTTTTCCACCAGAGGGAGACACCAAAGCTGCGATTGCCACAGCGGCGCCACCGCCAGAAACGGAGGGCGACTGCTTTACACAACGCACTGCGGCGCGCTCTTCAAAACAGCAATTTTTACCAAGGCTCAATCACCTTCACGGATTTTGGGTCCTGAGGAAAGATGGACTGCCGTTCCTCCAAACCCATCATAAATGTGAATGGTGGGACCCTTTATCAATGCACAGTCATAGGTGTCCACCTATCCGTCTAGCTGCACAGTCTAGCACGCTGCTTGCTGAGTAGGAAGGTGTGCTGGTCCCCGGCACGAATCTGCCCGGCAGATTAGAGTCGAGGTTCGGTGTGTTGTGGATGGTTTTGGGGCGGTTTTCCATCTGGCTCGGCGAATACGGGCTGGTTCCCCTTATTCCGCCTCAGTTACACTATGTCGGCGATTGCTATGCAAACACTGTTTCCACGTATGTGTATACCATAATTACTCTAGCAAACAAACATATGGGGTTACAGTCCTCTGGTATGAGATGGGAATGGTCGTGGGGAGGGAGGGGGGTCCACTGGGGGCCGAACTGCACAATAACCCTGGAACCCTGGGTGCGGTGTGGGGCGGCGGTGGGATGGGTGGACTGCTGTGGCCTGCTGTGGGGTTGTGAACCACTGGGGGATACGGACAAAGCCCCTCCACCATTTCTAGGTCTCAGTTCAATACACAATACACACTAGGTGTCTGGACACTTTCTCATGTAGTGTAATAAGAGTGCGCTATTCTTTATCCTGTCTTAATGCTGGAATATACGACAGTTACTTTTCTGGTGGTCTCACGTCTCCTCTCCGAGGAAAAGAAATCGCCTTCGCCTGTAAGTACCTCGCGCTGCGAGTAAACAAACCTGCCAGGCCACGACTCGGCGTCTCCTCAGGAGACGGAACAGCAGCGCCAGCGGCGGCCAGTCCGGGAAACATTTCTGCCTGCGGCGGCTCCCCCGCCCCCTTGTTCTCGCTGCCGTCTCTTTCTAATCGTGTTTGTCGGTTCCACACGCGGCCCGGCGCTGCTTTCTTTAAACAGAAGTAATCTGTGTCCGCAGCACGGCGCCGCGCGCAGCCCGCACCGCTGACTGTTCCTCTGCAGGCCTCGCCTCGCCTCGGCCCGCACCGCCTCAAGGCGGCCAACTTTTAATTTCCCAAGGCGCGGGGAGCCCCCGGGACCGCCCGCGGACGCAGCGGACGCCTTCCCCTCCCCCTCCCCACCCTGCTCCAACAACCCTCCCCCGCCGCAGGCCGCCGTGACCCTCACCAGACGTGGCCCACTCGCACGCAGCGAGCGTCCGTTGGCTGCGGGGCTTTCAGGTGCGAAAATGTGACGTGAAACTGCGGCAGCACGGGTAACGGTCAATCAGCCGCAGTGAATCGTTTCACTGGTTCGAGGTAATCCACCAATCACTACCCTTGTAACTAAATTACGTAGTTCATCTTCTGTGGATAATTGGAAAGTTTCTAAATTATGAGGAACATATAACTTAAAAGGCTACGTGTACATGAATAGTTTATGTCCTTGGTTACGCACTAGGCATTTACAGTAGGAAATAACGCAAAATTCCACCAGATAACACTCATGAAATATAGGATATTGCTTATATTACGCAATTTTAAAGTCCGCCCCCGGTATCTGAGGTACATTAAACTGGAATCACCAGAGAAAGATGTCATCAAAGTGAAGAAAATGTACCAAAACTTAATGAACTTTCAAACCAAGAATATCATAGAACAAAAATACGTCGGTCACTCTTGGCATGATATCTGTAAGAATATACACCACTCGCATTTACCAACAAAAGTGCGGTCATTGTGGTACTGCTTTGTGAACAGAAAGCAACCTGATTGACACAGATGAACATCAGTTTGTCTGCGGAAATGCAAATAATATATGGTTGTCAATCAGAAAAAAATTAGCAACTATGCAGAGAAAACCGCTGTATTAGATACCGCTATCGTGCCTTTCATACTCGGAAGAAGAACTATACCGCACCTGGAAGAAAAATGCCGTCAACTGGTTGAAGGGACACGCGTTTTTTTACCTGTTGTCCAGTAAAGAAAGGAGCGAAGGAGATTTTTGGACGTACATCTCCGATCAGCATCATAAGCTACTACGCATGAATAATTAATATGATACATACGCCAACTTCCTCAGAAGAACAGTCATGTGAACACCTATTGGCTGTATCCATTTCATCCAGAGCAGGTCAGAATAAAAAGATGCGGCGAACCACATCACTTGCCCATCAGCCACATCGAACTTTTGTTCGTAGTAGATGCAGGACACTCTCTTGGATCACCCTAGGGTTTTCTTTACTCCAAATACGGCATTTTTGTCGGCCAACGAACCCACACAGGTGAAATTGTTCCTCGTCACTGAAGATTCTTCCTTTAACAAAACTGTTGTCCTCTTCATGTTTTCTGAGGGCCCACTCGCCGACGTTTGTTCGTTTCAAATAATCTGCTGGTTCAACATATTGTGCCAACTTTATCTTGTATGGATACATATCAAGATCCTCTTCCAAAATTCTTTGCATAGAGACTGCCGAAATTCCCAATTGTTGAGACGTTAAAGCCACTTTTAGGGTTTACGGTCACACTGTGCTGCACCAGTGCAATTTTTTGTTCCGTACGAACGGAACGGTTTCGCCCTGGCCATTATATGGTTGCATCAGACCCGTTTTCCTTCAACCGCATAACTATCCATGCTTTAAGAGCATTATTACGTCTCTAGATCCAGCAAAGTCTACGAACAAATGATTCAAATGGCTTTCAGCACTATGGGACTTAACTTCTGAGGTCATCAGTCCCCTAGAACTATTTAAACCTAACCAACCTAAGAACAACACACACATCCATGCCCGAGGCAGGATTCGAACGTGCGACGGCAGCAGCCGGGCGGTTCCAGACTGTAGCGACTAGAACCGCTCGGCCACTCTGGCCGGCGTCTACGAACAGTTTCCGCACAGCAGTCACCGGGTCTAGAATGTGATAACAAGTTCTTTCTCTCTTAACCGGTCAGTGGCAAATGAGATCCTAAAACACACAAACAACTATTGATCAAGTAATTGAAATAATAATTGATATTAAAACTTATAAATACAGTATCATAAACTTGAAAAACAAGTTTACCGCTCAATTTAAGAGTTGCTTAACATGTGGAAGAGCCTACAGAACACACCCAAAAAAGAGCAACACCTTTCATCATAGTTTCGTTTAGTAAGCGCGAAAGGGTCACAGAGACGCTCATCCACCTCCGGTGGCAGACGCAACAAGAGACGCGTTGTGCACCACGGTGTGGTTTACAGTTAAAATTCCGAGATCACATGTTGCTACAGGAGCCAGCAAACACGGGGTTAGGCCAGAAAGTGGTTTACACTCTTAAAATGCAATAACTAAGACAGTGTTAATGATAACATCTAATTCCAGTTATACGGGGTAGCCAGAAACAGTCTTAAAACTCTGCAAGGGTGTTTCAGTGGAGGCTGCGCCGTTTCTGAGTTATTTAGCATTGACGTTAGCCTATAAGGTCGTCGCGTGCGCAAATTCAACCAGCTTACCAGGGTTGGCGACGCCAAACGTGCTCTTCAAATAGTTTCCTCAAACCGAACAAACGTAACTTTTGCTCACCTAGCTTAGTTTTATTACTTCCGAGAAATGTACATTTTAATAGGCAAAGAAAGTTTCAACATGTGCGTGGCTGATAGATGGTAAAACTGTTGTTTACTAAAAAACAACCGACTTCGTAGCCTAAAGCTGCATCACCAGGCGTAACCTACAAGGTCTAATTCGTCATGGTATATTACTGGGCGAATACTATCTACATTACACTGGAGAACCAAGGGTTACCAAGACCTGATCCATTAATTTTCTAATGACTGCTGATGTATGGATCATGTAGTTACAGGCCTTTGTTTCAAGATCTTCCTATATTTAAATTTATATTGGCAGGACACAAAAAAAAATTTATTTCGAATTCGCTATAACTCAGTCGCTACTGACGTAATTAGCCGTGGAACAGTGCAAATTACTGTGTGGAATGTTATCAGGTGGCACTATCTTAGCAGTGTGACGTCACGGCACCCCGGTGTTGGTAAGAATAGAAGCGGTCCGTACAAGTGACTAAGACGGACTAACAGCCTGCCGGAACGGAGAATATCTTGTGGATACTGTAACGACTTGTACTCGGAGCTCTGGGTCACTCTATTTACAAGCCACTTTAATACAGAATTTCGATACTTAATCGTGTAAACAATCAAGATTTGCCGGAATCCTATGGTTCTTTGATTTTAATAGATTATTCAGTGTGAACTGCGCCTTTTCTTTTGTTGTATCTAGAGTTTTCTGTTTCGTCTAATATATTCATAACAGAGCTTTTTTAGTTTTTTGAAAAGTACTTTTGAATTTTCTGACGGCCTCGTAATGCTGTGCTCTGCGACGCGTGAGTGCGTTGTAAATGCAGGTCGGGGAAGATCTTGAAATCTGTCGCGCAATGAGCTACTGGCTTGACCTACGTATTTCTTAGGACAAGCATTGCATGTAATGCAGCATGCTTGCACTTCATTTATTCATTTATCACAATTATTTACTTCCGTCTGAGTTTACTACCTAGATTCGACGCAGTAAAATACGCTGAACGATATTTCAAAGTCTTATACATCTGCCTATCTTTTTGAATTTTTAGATGCACGCAAATCTTAAAAATAAGGGTATATGACGGCACGATCGACACACCAACAATAGTTAACGAAATTAATGGATCATGTCTTGGTTGGCCTTCGTTCTCCAATGTAATGAAGAAAATATTCGCTGAATAACACATCTTGACTAGGAGCGATGGATAGACCTATGACCTGCTAATATTGTGAGTATATTTTAGATACTACCTTTATCAATTTTAGTAATCCACAAAGTAGAGGCATTGTATATTGCTCTTTACCGTGTAAGCTGCACACTACAATGCTGCTTTAGAGAGCAAAATCTGTTGTTTGTTAATAGACAACAATTTTAGCAGCTGTCAGTGAAATTCTTTTTAGCATCATGCCCAGAAAATAAAATAATTTCAGATTTCAACAAATGGTAACTCACGAACTCACGGAAGTCTGTTATATTCCCCTATTTTGGCGTGTGCAAGTGCTTGAATTTGCGCATGCAATCACCTGATTGCCTTTGGTCACGGAATCAGCGCAATTAAAATTTTTCTTAACAATAAATGTACAAGATTTTCAGGCTATTTTTGACCACGCCGTTTAGTGCTCTCACGACTGTTATGTGGAGCTATTCATGAATTATTCTTTTGTTTACTTTTAAACTACATGTAAATGAGAAGATGGCTGGAAACCTGTCCTTGGAGCAAACAAGTTAAATTTTAGAATATTAGTGGAAATGTGAAAACATGAAAGGAGTTCAGATTTGACGGCAGGCAGAATTTGATACTGTGTTCGCGTCATTTGTAACATTAACACGACAAATTTGAGAGGAAAGGTACTGTCCGTGATATGAGGGAGGGGCAACGTGACACGAAGAAATCAGTAGCGAACAAAAGGAGGTGCGTGCAGTGGCTATCACAAGATCCCAAAAGAAGTCCACACTGCAAACAGTTCGACGACGGCGAAATAGTTTTAAGATTTCACGATAAATGGCTGCCTTTCTGCAAACTGATAGCTGATAAGTCTGTCTGTGGCGAAAGGGGGAAAGGATGAGGGATTATTTTTTTGGGGGGGAGGGGGGGGGGGAGGGAGAGGGAATTAATACTTTGTGCGTCCGTAACATTCGACAAGCCACACGTCCCCTTGGGTTGTTTCAAATGATCGTAATCTGGGGTCTGACAAGAGTCACCGTAAGCTTTGGGCATGCTCCAGCGACCACTTTGTCGTGCGGCAGTGGAACGTAGTGTGCTATGGGGAATGAGGATCTTAGCCTAACAGCTTGGATAGCGAGTACGGTACAAACCCCTTTTAAAAAGTCCTCAGTCTTAAGATATGCTGCGTGCTCATGAGATGCATGGCTGTTTAGTTGTAACAGTTGTCAGTAGGCGACCTCTGAGGCGTCTGCCACATTTTGCTTTGAAAGGGTTACCTAGGCAACCAAAGCTCTGTGGGGACGAATAGTACTCTAGTGTGACGTGGGACGAGCATGGTTCACAATGAACAATTTGGCACTCACAATGGAAGGCGAGAGGTTGGGTACACTGGAGGGTTTTCCTATCCATGAGAAATAGTGCCACCACAGCTGTGTCTTGAGAATATCTTTATTCTAACACACGAGTAGTTTCGGTGGCATATTACCGCCGTCCTCAGGCCCCACCACTGCCAGAAGAGTATTTGATTCCCTTGGCGCATTTCCTGTGGGATCCTTATAACCAGCACACATGGGCTAGCTTTCAGCAGGAGTCTATACACAACACCGTTACCTATCCACTCCACAAAGTAACTTCAGGCGCACTGCTCACCTAAAAGCTCTATTTCAATAACGAATAACAATTGTAGCGTACTATTTGCGTGGACAGGATTAAAGGATGGGGTCGAGTGATTGAGTTATGGTTACCGTTGGAAACTTATTCATCTATGAATTACTTGACTCAAGATCGATACAAAAGTGCAGCTTCTGAAACATGGTAGTCAAAGAAGGCAGGATTGTGGACGGGGCCGTAATCAGTTACTATCTTTTCTGTTTTCCTATTACACACATTTATTTTAAAACGGTTATTCCAGACTCGACAATAAATAAAGATATCACACGTTGTTAATGAAGGAATAAACAACACGTGTAATTAATAATGCTTTCAGGGCGTTACAATTTACGAAATTAGCATAAAATACAGAGACAGCAAATAATGTTTTAAGAACAGGCCAATAAGATCCCAATTAGAATTTTAAGGCAAGTAACCACAGTTACAGCTGAAGGCCTTTAACACCAAGAATGGTAATTATAAAAAAATTTGACAAACATACTGTAAATCCGCAATGGAATAGCAGAGGTTAATTTAAAAAGACAGGCAACTGATCACGAAACAGGTGAGACAAAATGATGCTCAACTTGGTAGCACAACCATTTAAACCTGCTGTGACGCCAAGAATGACAATTGTATAAAAAACATACAGTAAAACAGCAAATACCACAGCAAAGGCAAATTTAAAAGTACAAGCAACTGATCACCAAACAAGTGAAGCAAAATAATGGTAAACTATGTAGCAGAATTTTTTAAACCTGCTGTAACGCCAGGAATGGCAATTATATAAAAAAGTTTGAAATATACAGTAAAGCAAGCAAATACAATAATAAAACACAAGGGCCACTCACAGACGGTGCACCAGGAATCAATATCGGAGTAGTTCCGGCAAAAAGCACTTTCGCGAGCGATGAAACTGGCAGCCAAGAGTTGCATTCACTTCACAAGATGGTAACTCTGACTAGTGACAGTCTAACGAATGATAATCCTGCGGAGGCTATCTGACGTCCAAAAAAACAAATCCAAAGATGTGAAAAAATACGCCAAAGCCGGAGGCGGTAGTCTGGACTCCGTCCGCACAATACTGTGCTTAGAGCGCCTGGACGAGAAAGGAATCACTACCAACCTACAATCAAGGAAGCTGTCGAAACTACACGCCTCACTGGACAGCAGCGCCAAGGCGAGGAAACGTACACTAGGTAGGGCAGGTAACGGGCGTTAGCGGCCACGAGGCAGGAACTTAACAAATAGTAACAAACTGAATGCAATAATTATAAGTCCAGTAAAGCTAATCAGATCCGCCTTCCCCAAGCACTCTACTCGCTGCTATTTGCCTCGGCAACACTATGAGCAGCAACACTAACCCGAGTCACTGGAAAATCGCCAGATCTCACAATGGTGGAGGTTTCTCTACTTGAATCCTCACAATGATGGAGGTTTGTCTACTTGAATCCCAATGCACTCAACTTAAAACTTACAGGATCCGGTTTACGACGAGGTCGTGCACCCTCGTGACCAAAGGCCATCGCTCCGGCAGTCCATGAGCGCCGCCAGTAGTTTCGGCATGTTCTTGCACTGCGCGGACCTGGCTCCTCCTGAGTCCCCACATGAACTGCACTCTAACACGACCTGGAAGAACCCCGACGTTGCCCAAAGATAGCGCCACAGTTACTACATATCGATAACCGCCACTGCTGCCACTAGCGGATAGGCAACGCTTGCGAAACCAAGAGAAGCCAGTCAACACGAGAAGAAGACATACAACCTCAGCCATGTCAACGAAACGATACGGTCTGGCCTCCAACAGAGGGCATAAACCTACAAGCAGCACCAACGCGAACCACAGCACTGCTTAGTTCCACATGAACGATAAACTTATCCTAATAACTGAAATCAGATTGAGGGTAGCAAAATGTTTTAGACACTCTGACTGAATAAAACTGAACACTATTTACTATCACAAGAAATTAAGCATAAGCGCAACGGCAATGAGACAAGTAATTCCAATTTTTAATCACTTTTAAATATGAAATATTTTTTAAAAAACACTAAAAATTCCAATTAAACTGTATTTTACAAATACACATGCTCATATTAACAATCTATAAACAGAACGGTGTCAAATCCGAATTTACATAGAACAATGAGGACAACGGCAACTTCCCTGGGAAAGTCTGTTACATCACAAGTCCTCATTCTCTCATAAAATGTTCTAAAGGTTCAGATGGCTCTGAGCACTACAGGACTTAACATCTGAGGCCATCAGCCCCCTAGACTTAGAACTACTTAAACCTAACTAAGGACATCACACACATCCATGTTCGTGGCAGGATACGATCTTGCGACTGCAGCAGTCATAAAATGTACATCAGCGTATGAATGTCAGTCCACCCAAACTTATAAATATGTAATGAAATATCACAGACTGCCCTGAACCAACTCAGTGTTAGAAAAAGGACACCGTGGTTTTCGGTGCAGCTGGACAGTATAGCAGTGCCATCTTCAAGGGCAACAAGAAGACTTTGCGTGAACAACGCGCTCTCATAGAAAGCCTGTCGCTATAAAACGTCACTAAAATGAATTGAGTAGTCAGATTCACAGAAAACTTGTAAAGTAATCAGATAACTACCTGTTAACGATGTAGACTGATACAAAGTCAGTCCTTACAGCGAATCAAATTAACACAGTGTATGGCCAAATCAATGAACAAAGGTTAAATAGCCTATCGGTATACCGTGTGTGAGTCTTAACTAGTAAATAGCGATATAGCTACATCTGTTTTTATCTAAAGCATACATACTTCACGGTCAAAGTTTACCCCATGCGTTCTGTCGATCAGAAACAGTATAAGCAGGCTGCACCACCTAAACAATAATCGATACAGCACGCTTGTGATCAGTGAGTGTATGCAGCTAACCCTATAAATAAAACGCATTCAAAATTTGGGGTAGGCTCCTCCAGAGCGAGCGAGTAACCGCGTTTTCCCGTGACTCCCGATTGCACACGACTGACCATTTCTGTGTGCCCTCTGTAGCCAGATAAACACTTACGCAACGAGAGAGAAAAGTTTACAACGCACCAGGAAGTGTAGCCAGCGTCTGACTTAGGCCTGACAGTGGCAGTCTTGGCAGCAGTGCCACACATGACACATACTGCCTCTTATTTTGGCAACCAGAGAAGAAACTCTGATGCACCGTGAGAATCCGACATAATCTGATAGAGTGAGTGCTATTATCTTTGGCCATTTGCGAGTCCCCGCGCGGGATTAGCCGAGCGGTCTATGACGCTGCAGTCATGGACTGTGCGGCTGGTGCAGACGGAGGTTCGAGTCCTCCCTCGGGCATGGGTGTGTGTGTTTGTCCTTAGGATAATTTAGATTAAGAAGTGTGTAAGCTTAGGGACTGATGATCTTAGCAGTTAAGTCCCATAAGATTTCGCACATATTTGAACATTTTTATTTTTTTTGCGAGCTCCACGGCAGAGCAGTGACTAGGGTAACAAACTTTCCAATCTCTAACGGACTCTTAAATCGTGGAGATAACTTTATGGTAATCCTTTCGGAACCATTACTGTTCCTTGGAAAATTTTAATAAAAAACTTGTCACGAATTTAGTGTTGTTTGGCTGCTGCCCCGCATTATAGTGCATTATATCCCCCTTATATGCCTCCCTAATATTCCTACCTGATTTTGCCAACCTCCATTGTGCAATCACCTGTTGAGCTCTTCTCAGACAAGCAGTCATCAATACAATATAAATTACACAACGGTGCTGCTACCCGATACCCCAGAAGCAAACTCGCAGTTGTGGACAGATGGCTTTCATGGGGCCCGATGTTAAACGCCATTGTTAACCAGGGGAGCAAACAATCCCATTCATTCTAATCAGCGCTCTGATAGGCTGTCAGGGCTCACCTAAGTTTTCTATTAATGCTTTCCGCATATGACAAGTTCAGATAAGAAAATGTTGTTATATGCCACACTCCCATGCCAAGGCAAAGACGCTTAAATGTACGTGCGGTAAATGTGGTCGTATTAGCAGACACTGTAGATTCTGGAGGACCAAAAGTTCCAAAAATTCCATGAAAAGTTACAGCCACTGTTTGAGTCGCTGCGGCCCTGTTAGGTAGCAACCAGGCAAACTAAGAAAAGGCATACACAAAAACTAGCATAAATTTGTTTTCTGCTTTTGAACTAGACAATAGGCCCACAAAATCGACTTACATTCGCCGAAAGACTCTTTCTACTAACTTGGACGCTGAGTACCCGATCTTGCTATTTTCTGTCCACAAAAGTTTCATGGAAGCTGTCGAACAGTAAGAGAACCAATTCCTTGTGCAGCACTATGTTTCAGCTCATATGGTTGAAGGGTTTTTCTTGAAATTCCTCTCTCTAATTTCACGAAGGCACTTGTCCTGATTCTGGAACTCCCTAATCACGAAACACGTGAGAAAACTGCGTGAGGATTGAAATCACCAGAGCTTTGGCCGACCGTAGTGGACGAGCGGTTCTAGGCGCTACAGTCTGGAACCGCGCGACCGCTACAGTCGCAGGTTCGAATCCTGTCTCGGGCATGGATGCGTGTGATGTCCTTAGGTTAGTTAGGTTTAAGTAGTTCCAAGTTCTAGGGGACTGATGAGCTCAGAAGTTAAGTCCCATAGTGCTCAGAGCCATTTGAACCAGAGCTTTGAACTACCCTTATCCAGCAGCTGATTATCTCCTTGATTGTTATCCCTCCCCTCAAATATCTTACTCGGACCATCAGCCACGAAATTCTCCAAACCCCTAATATTATGGACTTCAGTTTGATAGTTACAAACCTGTCAGACCACCTGACAACGCGACTAGTTGTTCTTAGTCTGGTTAACTGCCAGTTGAGAGCTTGATTGTCGGTTTCCAAGATAAACTTATGGTCTTCAAGATAATACCGAAACATCTCTATGCCATACAAAAATATTATGGCTTCTACTCCATGTGTATAACATCTTTTCTAGTTCACTCAACCTCTTGCACTGTAGACAACTACTTTCTTATCCCTTTCGTGTTCTTTCAACAAAACTGCTCCGATCCCCAGAGGTGACATATCAATTGCCAAACAGATTCAACATTGAAATCTGGTAGAGCCAATACCGGTACTGACTTTCACACTTGTTTAAAGGTCATCAACACAGCTTGCTGTGAAGGCCCACACAAAAATTTTGTTAAGCCGAGCTGCCTTCTTTTCAAATCTAGTAATAAATTTCCTAAATTAATTGCCAATCCTGACAAACCTAAAAACATGCTTGACAGTCCCCGTTTAACACTATAATGTTCGGATAATAAGTTGTCGTCTCTTTAATCTAAGAATAGATGATCAATGCAGCTAGCCGCTATCTCTGTGTAATCTCTTGTCTGTATACACATGTATCTGTTGTCTTTAAGATCCCTTCACCTTCACACATAAGTGTATACAGTAAAGTAAGGCCCTCCCAGTTCTTGGCTGATCCGTGATAAGACAGGCGAAAAATTAGACTAATGGAGGATTATTAGTATTATCTCTATTTTCATTCGCCCTTTTCATTACTCCCTTTTGAGTCCGGCTTTGCTTTTTGACAGATTATGCATTTCTTCAAGACCTCATGCACTCTGTGCTTTATGTTCGGAGAGTAACAGTACACACTTATCTTGTCTGCCCATTTTGTCGCACCGAAATGTCCCCAGGTTAAATTGGTGAACCATACGAGTTTCTCTATTTGCGCCTCAGGTATACATACACACCAACGGACTTCGTGTAGCCTTCCACAGCGGAAAAATAATACGCCACTTACCAGCTTGTAATTTGCCATCTGTTCCGAAGGTTGCTGTTGTAACATTTGAATGACACTTCTCCATTGAGCATCTCTTTTCTGTAACTGTGCCATATGCGCAGACACATCGACGCAGTACGTCTTATATGAATTTTTCTGGAGCAGCAATACAGGGGATTCTGAGTTATTATTTACTTCAATTTCTTTAGTCAAACCCTGTGGTGACCTTGATAGAACGTCAGCAATAATGTTTTGCTGTCCTGAGACTTGCACGATCTTAAATTAGTTTTCTCGCAGAGCGAGAGTCCATCTAGCCAGTCGGGGGTGTAACAGTTTACACATCTGTAAAAAAGTTAATGATTGATGATCGCAATATACGACAGTCTTTGACCCATATAGATAATATTGACATTTTTTAAATCCCTACATGACCGCAAGAGCCTCTAATTCTGTCGTCGTGTAAGTTCGTTCACAGTTGGACAAAACACGACTAGAAAACGCAATAGGACAGAAGGTGAGTTGTCAATTTATCTTGCATACTTGGAAAAGGCACACTACCTTACCCACACTCGAAGAATCTGTTGACAAGTAAAATTCTTCTTGCATGTCCGGATGGTACAAAAGCGGTGCATTAACTAATTGCTTCTTTATCTCTTCGAATAGTTCTTGACACTCTAATGTCCAGAGCCAATGCACATCCTTCTTCAACAGACTATTTAGAGCTGCTGCGTTCATCACCTGATTTGATATGTATCTTCTAAAAAATGAGGCAAGGCCCATAATTTTTTTTAATTGCCTCCTATTCCTGGGTGTTGGAAACTTACTAATTGCAATTAGCTTCTCCTTGGTTGGTAAAATTCCCTTTGCATCAATTATATGCCCCAGGAACTTGATTCTGTTTACTGCAAAATGGGATTTCTGTAGGTTAGGAGTTGTTCCCGTGGTTTTGAACACGTCCAAAACTCGGTTCAGTAAGGTAATATGCTCATCCCAAGTTTTCGATGCAATAAGCAAATCATCAACAAACACTGTTATCCTGCTTCTGAGTTCTGGGCCTAGTGCATAATCTAGAGCTGCTATAAAGATTCCAGCACTAATGTTGACTCCGAAAGGAAGTACGGTGAATTGGTAACTTCTTCTGGAATAAATGAAAGCCGCATACTTCATTGATGACTCATCCAGCTTGACTTGCCAATAAGAGCTCCGTAAATCAATGCTCGTCAAATATTTGACATCCTGGAGCCGTTGTATAAGTTCGTCTGTTTTCTGGATGTGTTCTCACTGGAATTAAGATTTTATTTATTTCTCTGGCGTCGAGTACCAGTCTAACAGTCCCATTTGCTATTGGCACGACTAACAATGGGGAGCAGTATGGGCTTCTAGAGGGTTCGATCAAACACCATTTCGACATGCGATCTATTTCCTTTTGAACTTGAGCCTTTAACCTCCAAGGAACAGGATAGAAAGTTCTACAATACATTTCGTGCGCCATATGTATTCCTTAATAACTCCTGGCCTTTCATCAAAAACGTTTTCATACGTTATTAATAATTCATTGAGCTGCTTCTTCTGATCTTCGATAATGCAGTCGGATTCATTTAACTTTTCAAACATTAATCGACCGAAATCTTCTTTCACTTGGAACTCATTAATTATGTGCTGTTTAGAATTTTGGGCCGTCCTGATTACTTGCACAGTGATCCCACAATTATATTTTCTCGTAAGGCTTTCTTTTTTTTTTTCAACAACTCCAACTCAATTTCTTGTTTATTAACATTCAACCAAATTTTTCCTGTTTTGAAATCTATTCTGCATCCGTATTGACGTAGGATGTAGCCTCCGATAATGCAATCTACCACCAAATTTTTCACAACAAGGAATGTGCTTAATATTGCTACATTTCTGAATTCCACACCAAGTAGTGACTGCACCTTTACATTAGCCGATTGAGCCCCAACGGCGCCTATTGTTCTGTAATTTTGAACTGGAAAAACTGGTACTCGTCTTATATATCTGATCCTGTTGAATAGTGCCTTCGAAGTAACATTTGGGTTGCAGCTGTGTCTAAAACCGCCACTATAGGTACAGTCTCCATAATGACTTGCACTTCGGCTACTGCCACCTGTTCCTTATCCTCATCTTGTGGTTCTAAGTCCTCGGTCAGTTCATCTGCCACTAATAGTCCATCATTATACGTTAGCACGGGTACACATATCCTGTTGCCCCTCAACCAATTGTTGACCGCTCCCCCGGGGCACGAGTGGGTCCTTACGAGTTTGTTGGATTTTGATTTGTCTGATGGTTGACATCATCCGTCACTTCGGTAATTACCGGTTGATTCGGAGATGTCCGTCCCCACTCATGTTGGCTGTTTGAATTCATTCCTCCCGGTTGATTCCAATTTCTATTATTGTTATTTCTGAAATTTCTTTCGTTCCCCCACACGGGGTTGTATCTTTTCCCATTCCTGTTGTTCCTTGAATAGCCCTTCGCAAGACCATTGCCGGGATTACTATTGAGATTTTGAGGGGTTCCTCCATTATTTAACGATCTCTGTTCATTCCTTCTAAGTGTTGATTGATCGCCATTGGTATAACCCATACTTCCACCTTGTCTACCGCTTGGCGGAGGTTCTATCGCCCTGTATTGAAATCTGTTATTACGGGCTTTCTGGTTGTTCTCTTCTATAATATCTATATGGTCTAACGTCGTGAGGAACGACTCCAAGTCTTTGTCGTTGCGTAAATCAATTGATTCCAGATGCTAGTTGGCAGTCTTGCCTTAAGTATGTTTACTATGTCTGGCTTCCTTTATGGGTAGAGCACCTCCTGCCTTAGGCGTTCCTGTACGCCTTCTGACCAGAACTTTGCTAAAAACGCCTTCTCAAAATCGTCATATGTCGGACAAACAGAAGTCATGTCCGAGGCCCAGATCGCCCCCGAACCTTGTACATATCCTGTAACAAAACTGATCTTGTGCCACTCCGACCAGTTTCTAGGTAGCACTCCTCTGAAACTTCGAATAAAGACAATTGGATGGACACCCCTTTTGTCAGGGTTAAAAATCTGGAATTGCCGATGCTTTATCATTTTTTCTTCGGCATGGCAAAGGCTTTCGTAATCTCCGGTAGATAAGAATTCACGCGAACAACCATCTTGTGGCAATTTAATGTTTGAATTAATTGCACAAGTCGGTATTGTATGTGAATGGGTAGTAACTGGCTCTATAGCCGTTGCCAACTTCTGCTGCTGCCCTGTATTCAAATGATCTGAGCTCTGTTGTGAAGCGCGCATCGACTCTTCTATCGTTTGTTTCCAATGCTCAAAATCAGCACCTAAGTGCTGTCGCACCTCCTCAAGTCATTTCGCAAACAAATTCTATTCGTGTTTGCCAGATAAATTCTGGAATGCTGCCTTAACATTTTGAACAACGTTTTCACACATTAGTCTTTTGTTTTCTAATGTGATTTCGGATAATTTACCCGTTACCTTGGTGGTCTGTAACGTCTTGACGCTCTGTCAGATGTGCAACACTTGCCTTTAGGTTAGTCCGTGTACGTGCCAATTCAGGAAGTTGCGCAATTTCACATGCCATGGCGTCTTGCTTTTGTACTAATTGCGGAACCATTTCCACTTGTTCCCGTACGGTATCTATCTTAACAGCCACATACTCCTTCATTTCGACACGTACGCGCTGAGTAGATTCCTCACATTGTCCTTTCACCAATTGTATTTGTGCAGTTAATTTTCGTTCCGTCTTGGTCTTCGCCTCTATCCGTGGCTCTAATTCGGAAAAACTGTCTTGTAAGTGCTGCTTAATCTTAGTATAGACTAGTTTCATCTCTTCTTGAGTCTGAGTGACTGTCACTAATAGTGTTTTAATATCGGTTTTCAGATTTTCCTGCCCTTCAGTAACTGAGGCTTATTTCGTATTCAAATCATTTTGCCCTTCAGTAAATGAGGCAAATTTCGTATTCAAACCATTTTGCCCTTCAGTAACTTAGGCAAATTTCGCATTAATGTCGGTTTTCAAAGTATTCATGCTCTCGGTTATCATCTGCATCTGTCTCACGATAATTACCAATGGATCTAATCCCTGCTGCGTACTCACTGTTACACCCGCAGGTGTGTCTACAGGGCGTTCTGTTGTGCTATCTGCAGCCATCGCTCCTACAACACTTCTTACTGCTTCGTTATTATCAGTGCTAACAACTGAAGGCTGATGCATTCTGGTTTGCTCTGCTTGACTCATCCTAAGCATTGCCCTAGTTAAAACCATGTAAATGTTCTACTGTCACTATATGTAACTTGCTTCACACGGGAGTACTTCTGTGTCTAATTTCTTAATGTACACATACAGATAAATGCAACTGGGAAAGGTCAATCAAAACACTTCCTATATCTAACATGAACACAAATAATCAATGTTCAAATATCAGTCAACACTAAATAAAAAAAAGTATACTTCAACTGTACTAGCAAGCTTTAATAATAAAAATAAAAATCTGGCCTTTTCTCTGCACCCAGCGTGCTGTCGTTCGGCTTTATTTGTGGAACCAATTATATCACCTTTGAGTCTTTCCTCTCTTCTCCAAGCGTCAGTTAGGTTATCTCGTCGTAGTTGACATGAAACAGAGAACAAAATTATTTTAGCAACGTCCAAAAACGTGTCCTTTCACGGATTGGCTATTTTAACATTATAATGTTCGGATAATAAGTTGTCGTCTCTTTAATCTAAGAATAGATGATCAATGCAGCTAGCCGCTATCTCTGTGTAATGTCTTGTCTGTATAGACATGTATCTGTTGTCTTTAAGATCCCTTCACCTTCTCACATAAGTCTATACAGTAAAGTAAGGCCCTCGCAGTTCTTGGCTGATCCGTGATAAGACAGGCGAAAAAATAGACTAATGGAGGATTATTAATATTATCTCTATTTTCATTCGCTCTCTCTCTCTTTCTCTCCTTTATCTATGTATAGTTTTTAATATAAGATTTCATTACGTGATACAGTGATAAAGAGAATCAGCCAAATAGAATCTTTGGTGGAGTCCTTCGTCTTGGTAATCAGCGGCTGGCTTGCTGTAAGAGATCTTTACATTTATTATTACTGTTAAACACTGAAGTCAGTCGGGAGAATCAATCGTTCGGACAATTTGTTCCTTGCACGAAAGATTGCTAATTCCAGGTGTGTACGAAGCCTTTTTGGACGATTTAACACAGACTCAGTGACTGCAGGCTCTCTTCGACACAGCTGAAACTTCCCCACTAATTACAGGGCCAACGTGATCAACAAATGATTCAGAAAAAACTCATTCGTTCATTAACTCCAGAACGAAAAAGTCGCAAACATTATTTATGGAGGAAATCGTGTATTACATTCATCTCCATTACATGTCCAGATCTCCGGTGATTCCACGCCTTAATTATTTTCCTTTTACAATCTCTTTCTCTTCAAAACAAACCGCTGGCGGCACAAATGTTAAATGGCTCGCTTTAGCGAGAAGAAAAACAGAATATGTATCTCTTAGAAACACGTCAATCCCTCAACAGCTACTTCAGAAGCTGTCCTAGTTACCACTCTAACAACCATGGAGAATGCATATATGCATCTCTGTTATTTCAAAGAATAAATGCATTAGAAAATGTTTTGGCATCGACGAGCTGTCGACGCATATATTACGAGAAAATCAGATCCGATAACTTTTCCAAAGTGAATTAATGTGGATGGTTTGATTGTAAATGATTAATTGGTTCGTGATAGAGCGTGTTTGCTGTGGGGACATTACACCCGTTTGTGTTGATTAATCAATAGCTTCAACCCTCTGCAGGTCAATACAGATTCTATCTCCAGAATGTATGTGTCCTAGTAGCTTTATAGGAAAACAAATAAAATAAACCTTTTCAGTACTGATTGTCAGCAATGCTTTCCTTTATCGCTCGCACGCCTCCTGCAAGTGCTGTATGTGTTCAATTATCATGTTATTATAGACCATCAGATCATACAGATAGTGATAAACATACTTAAATTTTATATCAGGTAACATGTCACCGATGAGCTGGGAAAGAACAGCCGCCCCTGTTGCCATTCCAAGAGATACACTATTAAACTGAAATAACTTCAAGTCCTTCATGGACGCAGTAATTCTTATGAAGCTTCCACTAAAGATATTTGACTAAAAGCCTGGTAGAGATCTGATGTGGTAAATAGCAACGCTCCTTTGAAGCACCCGAAACATGAATGATAATCTGGTAGCAGCGCTGATCTGAGTACGTTTAAGCCAAGGTTGTCCGCTACTGCATGGTGCTTGCCATTACATTTAGGAACCAAGAACATGAGAGCACCATATGGATTTAGGTGATCGAATCACACCCTGTTCCACCATCATTTCCACATGTTGTTTTAACACTTTCATCCTTGATGGTGACAATTTGTATTGTGGTTTCTTAACTGGAACCTGAACTGTTAATGTGATCCAATACTCTGGCAATGCGGTAATTCCCAATTCATCGTTTAACACACATGGGAATACTGGACACACAACTTTGATATTACCTTTGATAAATTGATGTGAATGGGCTAACTGGTCATCTAACAAACCTGACTGCCCCTCACTAACCTCTTGCACACTGAATTCATCACATGCCATCGTGTCACACCATCGTGTCTGCTTGTGCATGCCGGCAAAACTGAAAAAATCTTTGTGACCTAAATTTGAAATTAAACTGATGCCCTGACCAATCGGGAATCAGGCCCAACCTTGCAACCCCAAAGTACAGCCAGTGGGTAAATTGTCAGTGCCATCCATCCACCCTTTCAAAAAATTAACCAATTAACACCTTGATTTGCAAACATCCATCCACTATTAAACTTGATCTATCAGCGATCAAATATTTTCTAGGATCTGCTACCAACTTACCCCACTTACAGATTACTTGATGCTCCAAAAATCATATCCAATCACCTGCCGACATCGTACTGCCTACATCCAGCAGAGTGAAGACAGATTCATTATTGAATGCATACGAATTACAAGTCTGGAATCCCTTTATCCTTAATTATTCCAGATTTCTTTCTCCTTGCTGTAATTGATATACTTATTGTTCCTAGATTTACTTTCCCATGCATTCTCTACTTTTTTTTTTTTTTTTTTTTTTGCTTGCTATGTCTCTAACAAGATATCTTATGTGAGCCCGTATCCACCTGCTTTTGTGAATTGCTATGTCCTTTTTGTGCCTTCCTCCTTGTATCTCGCCTGTAACTCGTTACTCCCCCAAGTTCTTACTTTTACACAGCGGCTACCCCAAGGCGAACCCACAAATTCCTTGGCCTGGGTGTATCTTACCGTCTCATATAACAGTGTGGTGGAGATCTGACAAAATACAGCGCAGTGGCCACTCTCAGGGTTCGCCCACCTCCCCTAAAATATGTCACTACATGCGATTCGGTATATGTCAGATCCAAGACTACCACTCTTCGTTAAACTCGCTCCATATGTTTTATTGCTGATTGGTGAGTTCCCATTTGACTTCCACAGTGACGGTAAATTAACTGTTGCAAACCTCTGAATGCAACTAACCTACAAATTCTAGTCCTGAAATGTTTCGACGTACTACTTTCTTGTGTGGCCGACAGAACTTGATCAGGTAACTTATTCTTTACTTTATAAGCTTGAATCTCGAAGCATCCAAATCATTCATTTCCACAGCCTGTGTCCTATTCTGAAAATCCACTGTAAAAAAAAAAACAAGTAATTCATTTTGTGATCAACTGCATTAATGTAAAATCGGAAAATTCCCTTCAGTTTTCGTGTAAAGGGTTCTGCAGTTTCGCAAACAGTATCATGGATCTTTCACCTTTCCACACTATGGTATAATTAACTTCACCATCAAAGACTCTTAATCTTACTGGACTGAAGCCATTTTTGAATAGTATTACTCTGAGTCACAAACTCTTCCTTGTTCGTTCTTCAGACCCACTTCATCATTCATTCTATCCAGGTACTGGTTAAAACGAGCCTGCAACATCCATGTTTGATTTGGTGTCCAACTATCCTCACTCTGTAGAACCTACATCAGCACTAATTGCAGCACCAGTAAAACTTTGGTCATTGGCTCGGTATTTTGTCACACCACAGACAAATGCCTATTTTGGTGTACTGGCTCAAATAGTTAACGCACCCTGCCCTTTTTATCCCTGTACTTAATAAATTAATTCTCTTCGCCTCAAGTAAGCCATATCCCTTACAGTACGAGGAATTCCGAGAAATAACAACAGTATAAGTAAACAAGAAAACACCTTACTGAGCACATTCTCATAATCAATACATCTCACTATGCTACCAAAATACAGAGAACTGTTTTGGGTAAATAGGATAAAAGGGTGGAATCGGATGACTGACTCTGAAGGCGTCCGGATTTCAACAGACCTTACATGAACTTTATCCATAATGACAGTACGATACAGTATGAGATCCTCAGAAAATAATAATTACATTATATCAACAAGAGGCAATTGCATTCCATCTCATGCACCGAAAAACTAATTTATGGACAGTGGCAAGACACAAACAAGTTAAAGCGAAATGCATTTTGTGGATGCAACGTGCAGGTGGCTAATGATATCGTAAAACTCCCAATAGCAAGGGAATGGCGAGCTTCACCGCAGAAAGGGATAAGGCCAGAACAATTTCTTTTAGCATAAATAAGGTTGGGACCGAGGGTAAGTGGCTGCACACCATTATCTGGGCTAGGTGGCGACCAAGAATGAAAAATAAAAATGTTTATTCACTAGTGAGACGGTGATTGTCTGAAGCCATACTTAGCGACGCAGACACGACACAGTGGGAAGATCCCCATTATACAAATGCATTTTGAGACCTAAAATTAAGTCTCTCTCACCCTCTCACTCTCTCGTCTCGTGGCGGACCGCACAAGTGTGTGGAAATAAGTGAAGCCACTGAGAGATTGCTTTGTGTGAAGTCAGGACGATATGCTTCACATATCGTGGCGACAGATAGCAAAGCAGTTGTTAAATATTCCTGTGGAAGTTTTTGAAGGCAAAGAAATTGTGTCCATCGGTCCAACCAATCGCGAGTGTGTAATGGCCATTATTTCGACTAGGGAAAGATTAACGTCTATGGAACGCAAGAAACTGGCGACTGAGTGAATTCAGTCAATGACAGAGTAGGGAATTAGCGTTTCAGATCCAGACAGAGACAGCGACATTGCAGATGCCACTTGGTGAAGTACCAATGCGCATTAGGCCACAGTAAATATTGAGTCTAGATTTTACTCTCTCCAAATTGTGTACGCTTTGACCATTGAATATTGAAAGCTAGGATACCAACCTACCCCCACAATGTAAATGGCATATTACTCTATACATAACTAGGTCTAGATGGGGATTTTGCGTCTATTCTACAATTCCAGGCTTACAAGCGATGACATCTCGGTCGGCGAATGATTCCAATCCAGGTAAAGAGGCATTCTCACATCGGACGATAACGAGGGTAAACCATCCACTTCCAATACTCCCTGTGGCAACGTCAAGACTGAAATTAACTCGACATCCACGAAAAAAAATCTGCCCGTTAAGTACAACACTTCATGCGGTCCCGTTTGTGCCACGTTTATTCTCCAAACTTATTATGTGTTTGTAGACTGCCATGCGATGACGCTGTTGACGATAGGCACGTCGATGAGGCATAGTGCTTCAATGCTGTTGCAGATATAGCTCACAGCGGAATGATTCCGCTGGTCTGCGTTGGCCGCTTATATACTGAACGCATAACCTTGACTACGTAAGAACCCTGATAACGGACTTGGACGCTGCTAGGACCGGCTCGGGCGCGATAGAGCGTACGCGCGCTGAAGCCGTACTAACAGCGCGAGTACCCGCTGGCGAGCCGGCCCAACAGTGCTGTCCACGCCACATAGTAACGAAACAATGTCAATGGATATTAATGTATTCATTGTCAGATTGGGGTAAATTCGAAAGAATGTCCCCAGTCTGTATAGAAAACGGAACAAAGGGAATTTCTGGGACTCCCAAGTTATGGACTGGTACCGTACTAGTAGAGATTATGATGTCCAGCCAGGCATCTAAATTGTTGCAGAGCAAAAAATTGGGGAATATCTTGTAGTTGTTGAAGTGGACGAGGCACTCAATTACAATAAGGCGTGGCATCATGTAGTGGATATGGCCCTCAAACGAGTAGTGACTTAATGGATATGGCCCTCAAAGGGGTGGCGAAGCGAAGATAGAATGAAAGCGAGAAATATTTTGAAATGATTCAATGGTCAATTAGAAGAAACACCTATCTTGCTACTCACCTTCAAATCAGCCACTAACTCAATACATAAACGCTGGTTTCTTACATCTTACATTTCGTCTGTACGTTGCAAATGAGATGCATTGCTTTCATTGACAGACATTTGGGAACACTGTTACCACTACCCCAACCGCGTTGTTTACACAACAGTAGAGAAAATGATGTTATGATCACTGGATGGATGCAATGATGGTCAATTTACAGGGTGGCTACCATTACCTCTGATAAGCAAACGAACATTTCTTGGAACAGCCTCCCTTACATCACTGAAATGGATCTGAACAATATGGGACTTAACATCTATGGTCATCAGTACCCTAGAACTCAGAACTACTTAAACCTAACTAACCTAAGTACATCACACAACACCCAGTCATCACGAGGCAGAGAAAATCCCTGACCCCGCCGGGAATCAAACCCGGGAACCCGGGCGCGGGAAGCGAGAACGCTACCGCACGACCACGAGCTGCGGACTTACATCACTCAGGAAGTTCCAAATACTGTAGTTATGAATAGTTTTTCTATTTCCATTGTTGTCATTGGTGATTTGCAGGACTTTAGCTGTTCAGGACTTCAGCCATATATAGTAGGATGAACCACCTACAGTGTCATATTGATGTTGTTTTGTTATATTGCAACTAGGTTTGGTAAATCACTGCACCATATTCGGCATTAGCTGTTATAAATAGTTCCGAATAGTTCCGACGACTTCTGATTAGCTTCGACAAGTCACATTTTCATGTTACAGCATAACCCTTGGTGACTGCCATTACAGCCAAATACTGTGGGATCGGGCAATGATGTTCAGTGTGCATGGTGAACGTCAATGACCCACACATGCAATGTGGTAACTACCATTTCCTACTGTGTACCGCCGGGGGGACGGTGGGCAAAGATTGTCACATGACATGGTGACTGTCATTACCCCAGCATGTGCGTTTACCTCGCTCTGAAAAATGTGATATGCTTGCACATTGTGTCAGAGCGCAGCAGGTCAGCTAGTCCAATCATGACACAAACTGCAAATAGTTGAAATGGTTCTGGCAAGTTGTGGCTTGGGTGTGCCACTTATTAGGGGCGTCAGCTACTGGCGGAACTGTATTCCTTTCATTTCGTAGTTATAATATATCATAACGTGAGTTGTGTCATTAAAGTAAGCATTGCAGAAAGAGAGAGAGGGGGAGGGGGGCAATACTTAGGTAGAACATTATGCAGCGTGTTCGTGTTCGTATAAAGCGGTGAAACTATGTCAGCTTGCCCATAAATTGTGTAAACTTACCCTGAAAGAGATTCAGCTTGTCCTGAAACTATGAACTTCACCTGAAACTGCATCACCTTGCACCCAAAACTGTATGAGCTTACTGCATCAGCTGTAAACCTCAGTGGTTACAGGTAAGAGAGATCATCTTAATAGCATGACTTTGCTATAAGCTGAGACCACACACATTGTATTATGTTTGGACATTTTGTTGATGGCTACTTCCCTATTATTTGACTTTCGGGTATCTAGCTATACAATATTCATTTTCGTTGTGCTTACATATAGTAAACGTGCGTGTCAGGTTCATCCCGTTAACTACGCAATTAATCAGTGATACATATGCCATCAATTGCTTGATTAATACCATTAATGTAAGACAATGGTTTTCAACAGATTTACTGCAGAATGTGTGAAGCGTTTTTGCGACTGTGGCTGTAGATATATGGCCATTAACTTTCGTTTTAAGTTGACTTACTACTCTTACAACTGTACAACGACATTGAGAAAGGGATATTGCTGTTGGAATCCAAGAATTTTAATTGCATCTATCATTCTGAGGAGAGGTAGATTCGAATTCTGTGTACTAAGGGAGTCATTATTTTTTCCACCCCTTATTGAGTGCACCCTTGACTGCTACCATACATGGAAATTGTTATAGGCGAACAACACGTTACTTACACGTATATGTACGTCCGAATTACGGAAGCCTTGGGGCAAAGAGTACAAAATGTACTAGAATTATTCCTCCCTCCCGGTTCAAATTGGTTCAAATGGCTCTGAGCACTATGGGACTTAACTTCTGAGGTCATCAGTCCCCTCGAACTTAGAACTACTTAAACCCAACTAACCTAAGGACATCACACACATCGATGCCCGAGGCAGGATTCGAACCTGCGACCGTCGCGGTCGCGCGGCTCCAGACTGTAGCGCCTAGAACCGCTCGGCCACTTCGGCCGGCCATCCCGGCTCCTATTCTGCTCGCGAATGGTGGACAGGAAGAATGATTAGCAGTACTTTTAGTGTATGGGGGAGAGTTTTTCACATTATGGCTTCGTGGCCATTAAGCGAGATAAACGGATCAAAGAAGTTTAGACGACTGGTATATATGGGATTGTGAGTCTTCCTTTGTTCAAGGAATCAAGAAATAAGTATAAGCCTTTTGAAATTAAATGAAAGAAACGTTCCTGCAGCTGAGTCCTCTGCGAAGTAGCTTGCTGGGGTACCCCTTAACATGCCGTTCACAAGGTGACTGAGCCGTTACTGCTCAAGCCTGTCGCATTTTTCAACAGCAGCGTTGCTGAGGATTTCCAATGACGGAAGAGGATTCCAGCAATGACGTACTGTAGACATTGACTAGTCCCAAACGTCCCATCAGGTTCCTGTCAACAAATACCGCAGACCATCCCACTCGGTAGATTCCTTCCACTTTTTCATTACCATCCTGAAAGACGAATCCGTCACCGAAATGTTGACTTTTGGCCTAACTGTGGGATTGTGTGTAGTGGTCAGATCCTCCACAGTCCTCAAATTATTTTCAGTAGTGACCAGTGTTCTCTGGCATTCTTGCATGACATGCACGCAGACATCACCTCCCATCCCTCAGCTGAGCCCACGGAAGAGAATGCCTGAAATATGCCTTGCCACCTCCAATTTTTTCACGAATATCATCAGCCATCACAGGAATAATGTACTCGTCAGCACCGCGGTCTCGGATGCTGGTTGAATCCTCCTCGGACTATCTACGAGCAGTACTTTTAACGTAGTCGTCTTGGTTAACGAACTACGAGACGGGCCCTTGATGCATTTTATATCGGAGTAGATTTGCGACTGGATTCAGGGTTTCCTTGCCTCAACACGTCGCTCTTAACAGAAGAAAATCATCAGATGTAAAGACAGTTTTCGACGTACCCCAAGTAAGTGTCATAGAACCGTTATCTTTACAACATGTATAAATGATCGAGCAGAAAGCGCCGGATGCTCTCTAAGGCTGTTCGCAGATGACGTGGTTGTCTAAAACAAAGTAGCTAGGACATAGTGACGAGTTGCAGAATCACCTCCAGAGAATTGATAATGGTGCAAGCTATGGCAGTTGACCATGTACGTAAATAAATGTAACGCATTGCGAATACATAGAAAAAGAAATCTACTACTGTGTAGCTACACTGTTGATGACAAACCGCTGGAAACAGTACCTCCCGTAAAATATCTAGAAGTAACTATCTGGAGCTCGCCCGGTGGATTTGTGTCGAGGTCCGGTGAACCGGCCACTCTGTGGATGGTTTTAAGGCGATTTTCCATCTGCCTCGGCGAAAGCGGGCAGGTTCCCCTTATTCTGCCTCAGTTACATTATGTCGGCGATTGCTACGCAAACAAGTTCTCCACGTACGCGTACACCACCATCACTCTACCACGCAAACATAGGGGTTACACTCGTCTGGTGTGAGACGTTCCCTGGGGGGTCCACCGGGGACCGAACCGCACAGTTGAAACGTATCTGTTAGATTCATTTCATGTTGTTTTCTGAAATCTGTTGTCATTGATGGCATAAATTCCTCTTCTAAATTTACTGTGGTGTTTCTGACTATCTGGGAGGAGACTGAGCAGTGAAACGTGTTACTTTTACACATAAACAAGAACGATCTGTCACACTACTACATTTTAAAACACAGTTTATATTTAATTCATGCCACACAGTCTCATACGGAACCTACATCCGCTTTCTTTTATATACTGTATATGATAAGATACTGTCATCCCCCTACCATTCTGTGTGAGAGGATGAATGAGCAAATGTATTTCTTGTTGCATGCTGGATGGTAGCAGACAAGCCTGTCTGCTAGAGAACAGTAGGACCAACGTCGGAACAGGTAGCTACGCTTTCTAAAAGCAAAGAAGTTTCTATCATTAATATTGTCCTGTCCGTCCCTTGTCATGTTGGTATAGGAAGCTGCCTCTCTGGTCACTTCCGTTTGTATACGGAAGCACCCTTGGTAGGAGCGCAGGTCAGTCTGTCCGCGGCGAGCGTCTGAAGTGGTAAAATCTCCGGCCTAGCGCGTGTCTGCCAAGTCCGTAGGACAATGGATTTCTTAAGTTCAGCCTAACTGAAAATTTAATCACCTTTATTTCAGGTTTAGCTCTAAAATATATAATGTTATCTTAAATTGCATCTCAGTGTGATTCGAGTGTACAGTTCAGAATATCTTCCGGTACTTGCTTTGTCACTACTTTGTGAGTAAAGTGGAACCACGTGTTGATCAGTAACTCTAACTAAGATCATCAATCTTAAATGCGAATGTGCGTGAGATTATAATGTCTCGTCTTAACAATATTTTTCAATATAGCAACCCACGTGGGGTGTACTTAGTGAGACCAGTACCACGTGCTTATACAATTGTTTGACCCATCATGTTAATAGTAACACAATAGCAACCAGTTCGAGGTTTTTCTCTTGTAAATTGCTTTTCGATCTAATTTATTTTAATTATCAAGATTATTGTGGAGTACACTCTTTGTGTAAACCAAGTTGACCACGTGAAGCATGTGATGTAATCATCAAAGTAGCCCTCGGCTATTCTTTTCGGGAAGGTTTCACAGATAGTTAGTATGAATTTAGTATACCAGTGTGTGGTAATTACATGACGGACAGGATTGCGCTACGAATGTAACTTCTTTAGGTGAAAATTGAATCGGTTGGTTGTGGTTAACTTCCTCTTGCATATGTTTCAATGTTCTTCGTGTGTTATTTTATGAATGCAGTGTTGTTTGTAGTCTCCCAATCTTGGCTCCATATTTGATATGTTCCGTAAGATTACAAACTCACATTTTCACAATCCTAAATAAGGTACCAACTTAGTTATGACTCAAGTTTAATATGCTGAAATTTCAATGATCATTGTTAAAATAAATTTCCAAATATAAACTGATTTATTTCTTTTTATTTAAGTTCTCTTTTTTACATATGTATCACCGGTTTTCCTATGACTATTAAAAGATTATAATTAATGTTAGTCTGGATGGAAATTTGGTAAGCTGGACTGGATACCTGGTGAAACAGTTGCTCAGTAATGCAACGTTAACTTCCTCAGATAGCTCACAGCTTTTAACCCGCTTTTACTGTCTATCAGCACCGCTTTCACATCAAATTAAGGTAACAACATCACACATGGCGACCCTGTTCTGTGATTCCGCTAGACTCTGGAATCTCTGAAACGTTAGATTGCGAGCGTTGTATAATCTTAATTTTTTTTCCCTGCAGCGCTCAAACAACTTCTGCGTTGTTTCTGAGCATACTTTCAATAGATTCACGGCGTTGTTGAGCGGCGTTGTGTTGTTTGTCTTGTTTTGTTTTCTATATTTGTGTGTTTTATATGTGTGTGTGTGTTTTTTTCTCGCTTGTAAATTGCTTTGTTTCGATCAAACATATAAATTAGTTTTACGTATGAAAAAGTGCATACTAGGTTGGGTACCTTTCGTGTGACTGTCGTGATTTTTGGGGGATACATTTATTCTGATTAGTGTGTTGCGTACCGGGTATAAAATGAACTAATGCTGACACGTAACCAAGCTAAAAGTAGGCGGTCCAACAACTTAAGCAACATGGACCAAGGGGATAATCTAATTTCGAATATTAACGCGTCGGACGGTTCCGAAAATGAAATGGGGAATACTTCAGGGGAAATGCAAAACAGGACGAACGGGCTCACATCAGAGCCAGAAATTAATTTGCCTTCAACTAACCACATTGATTTGACAGAACTCATGAAAGCCTTATTGCAACAAAATAAAGAAAACGCAGAGAAATCTGAAAAATCGATCCGAGAGCTAGGCGATCAAATGGCGCAAATATCAGAAAAATCGATTCGAGAGCTAGGCGAGCAAATGACAGAGAAATCTGAAAAATCGATCCGTGAGCTAGGCCAACAAATGACTCAAAAATCTGAAAAATCGATCCGGGTCCTAGGCGAACAAATAGACGAAAAACTAATCCAGCAGACAAATAAAGTCGACAAGTCGATGAAGAGAGTGTCCGATGATATCTCACAAAGAATAAACAATCTGGCAAGTGAAATAAAAAGTGATATTATGAAAGAATTAGGCCGTACATTTGAACAAATCGATGACCGTCTGCAAGCCTTAGAACAGGGCAAGCGGAGTCGCGATGCGGAATCGAAAGAGAGCGAATAACAGCTACTTAGGAATTTCCAAGCGCTGAAAGAACAATGCCAAAGAGAACACCAGCAGGTACTCTCGGGGGTCCAGGAGGCGGAAACGCAACATAGTAGCGGACAAGAGTTAAGCGATTCACGCACTCGAACAGCAAGTAGAACAGTTGAAGCAGACTGGGGAGGAGGACAACAGACAAATACATGATAAGATTGCGGCATTACCGGACATCGTAGGCATGATGAAGGTGACGGAGAGCGATAACAATACTACACCGGTAGCGGTCGCAGAGACTGAAGAAGTGTGTTCGCTTCTTAGATTTCAGAAGGAACCGTTAGAAGTGAACAGGCGGCACAAAGCTATAACAGGCGAATTGCAAGAACGCGTGGCGCATCTGGAAAGCCGCATTGGGTGTGATTCCGAACTCGCCAATAGCACCAAAAATAGCCGTACGAACAGTGCAGAGAGGGACTCCGGCCACCAGGGAGATTTTGACGACAGGGAAGAATGTATTTTGAGGGACAGACATGAGAAAAATAGAAACATTCAATGGTCTCGCGGGGAGGAAATGTGGGGATTTGATTTTAAACATTTCCTTACGGTGAGAAAGTTTGAGATATTTCGAAATTCGCAGAAATGAATACATCCACGAGCATGGCTCGAGCAATTTGAGTTCTGTCTCCCCCCCTGGCTGGTCAAGTTCACATAAGATAGAATATATGTGTGGCTATTTGGAAGGCGAACCGGCGATTCGCATTAGGTCGGCAGCGCGTCACTGCAACTCCACTCGGGAGTTTCGACAAGCCTTTCTATCCGCCTATTGGTCGGAAGCGGCACAAGATACGGTCAAGCATGACATAACTATGCTGCCAAATTTGAACCAGTCTGGTTTCGGCATCCCAGCACGCCTATTCGACCACATACTGCAGGCGAATCAATTTCTATACGATCCATACGGACCAGCGGAACTAATTAGGAGATGCATCACCAAATTGCCGATGCACTTGCGCCACGTCATTCTTGCGGGACGATGCAAAGAGGACGTGGAAACGTTTAAGACACTTCTCCAAGAGTTGGAATATAATACAGGAGAATGCCCGCCTAGTCAGGCACAAAGTTATTACGGGGCACAGCAGCGTGATCGCATTCGTGGCCGTAGTACTAATCAACGGCGTGACTGGTCGTTGCGACGCGAACGGAACAATAATCGGAACCAGCCTTATAGAAACTGGGGTAACAGTCGCGAACACAGGTGGAACAACGGAAATGATCGAGGACGTGGACAGGATCGTGAACATAACAGTTACGGCAACCAGAATAGATACTACGGTGAACACTGTGGGAATAGGACTGTAGGCGGAGCACCTCATGATGTTGAAATTCGGCCGGCTAACCCTAGACATAATTCAGCAAATGGAAATGAACAAAACTGGCAATGACAAACGATCAGCGCAGAAGGCGCCAATTCGGAACAAATGAGCGACGTGACAAATGAGTGCATACGGTATATAGAGAGGGAAGATATTAGAGAGGATTTGTTGCAAGAAATTACGAGTGCTAAAATTTCGGGAATAAATCCAGTCGTGACAGTTGCAGTAAACGAAATATGTTTTAAGTGTGTCATTGACACTGGAAGCCCTTTCTCCATAGTGAGAGCGGCAGCATTTCAAAAATGCGAAGGGACTGGGACTTGGCCCATTTTTCAAGTCCGAGGAATAAAAGTGAAGGGTGCAATCTACGGTAAGAGCGTAGAAATCCGAAGGCACACTCGGCTTAATTTTACCTGCCAGGATAGAGAGTTTGAGTACAACTTCTTTGTGCTCCAAATGCTGAATGTGGCAATGATTTTAGGAAATGACTTCATGAATGCCCACCATGCAGTAATTGACATGGGTGGAGGAGTAATGTCAGTTCAAGTTGGGGATCAGCCAATTAATTTAGTATTTGATGAATGCATATTACGTGCCGAGTCAGAAATTAGTTGCCTAAAATTTCAAGCTCAAACCGAGTCGCAACCGAGACTGGAGCTACTCTTGAACTATGTAAGTGAGTGTACATCAGGTGAGCAGGGGAAAGATGTTGTTTTTCCTTATGCACTGAAAAAGAGCATCGCGGGTGTCAGAACCACGGACAGGGAGAAGGAGAAATTGTATTGCCTACTTAGATATCATGAACGTGTATTTTTTGAGACTCATGGGGCGATTAAGGGTTTTACTTACCACTTCAGAGTACGTGACCATCAGAAGTTTTCTGTTAGACCATACCCTATTCCCGTGGCGTATAAAGCCCAGGTGGAGAAGGAAATAAACAAGATGTTAGAAGATCGGCGTGTGTCGTTTGCAAGCCACGTATGGTGCAACGACAAAAACCGTGTCTTTCCATGTGCTCCGCTCTAGTGCTGCTACGAACATTTTTGGCATGGACGCATTTGAACTTTTTGGTCTCGCAATTCAGGACAATGTACTTTGCATCAACGCTAGTGACCATGGAGACAGTGTTGCCGCACTATGCGTTGATTTTGCTGAAGTCTTTTCTGATGGTCTTTTTTGTGCCACAGACTTTGCAGCGCATGTTGTTATTAAATACCATGCCATGCCTATTTTCTGGCGCGTACTCCCGGTACCGCACGCACTGCATGACTCCGTAGCTGCTGACCTTACTCATTTGCAAGACAGTGGTGTCGTTGAACCCGTTTTTGCTTCGCCTTGGGCTTCGCCTATAGTGTGAAACCAAACGGCCGTCTCTGTATTTGTGCTGACATTACAGTAAATCTCCAGACAGTGGTAGTTACGTTTCCCTTACCGTGTCCTCAAGACATTTTTTATTAGCTTGGTGCGGGAACATTCTTTTCTACGATTGACTAGTGGGACGCATACTTTCAGATTCCGCTCGATGAACAGTCGCAGCGCTATTTTGTGATCAACACCCACCTTGGATTGTTCAAGTTTCGCCGCCTTCTTTTCGGTTGTGCTTCGGCTCCTGCTATTTTTCAGTCTTATTTGCAGCAGTTGTGTGCCACTGTCCCTGGTTGTTCCTATTATCTGGGCGATATAGTTGTATCAGGTCGCATCCCTGACGAACATTTGCAAAATTTGCATGCCTTATTTACTGTACTTTTGCTGGCAGGACTAAAATGTAACAGGGACAAGTGCAAATGTTTTCAAACTGAGATGCAGTATTTAGGACATATGATTAACGGACAGGGTATCCACCCCTCGCTATCACATCTCAGTGACTTGCCAGCACCCAGGAACTTGAAAGAAGTTCAGTCTGTGTTGGGAAAAATTACATATTATATTTGGTGTATACGAAATGCAGCACAGATTGCTGCGCCTTTGCAACGTCTTCGGCGTAAGACCGTTCCTTTTGTTTGGCGTTCGAATTGTGACGCTTCTTTCCACAGGCTCAAATCTGCTTTGTTGAGTGATCGCTGTTTGATTCCTTTCGATCCCTCCGGACCAGTAGTTTTGGCTGTCGATGCATCTTTTCATCGCATCAGGACGGTTCTCACGCACCGCATTATGTCCGTCGATCGCCCGTTTTCTTATGCGTCTAAGTTGTTCAATTCTGCCCAGCAAAACTATTCTCAAATCGAGAAAGAAGCCTTAGCTATTGTATATGGAGTAACTTGTATAGTCACAAGTTCTGTTTGGTCACCGACCATAAGCCTTTGACGTCGTTGTTCCACCCGTCAAAGCAAGTTCCGGCCCGTCCTGCACAAAAGTTGCAACGTTGGTCTTTGTTTTTGTCTAACGATGATTACGAAATTTTGTTTAGTAATTGGTATGGCAATGCTGATGCTATGTCTTGTCTGCCTATTGGTCCTGATGAAGTGTTTGATTCTTCCTAAGTGTCCTGCATGTTTATTGATTCAGAAGATAAGGAATTAGCTGACGGTTTTCCGATGGATTTTCGTCGCATTGCTTCCGCGACAGCCGCCGACGCCTCTTTGCAGATACTTTTGCAGTATATTCGTACTCAATGGCCTCCGCCTGCTACGCAGATTCGAGATCCCATTGTACGGCGTTGCTTTGCGCAACGTCAAAAGTGGTCTGTGCACCACAGTATTATCTTGTTACGAACTGACATTGATCAGTCTCGTGTGGTTGTATTTCGTGCAATGCTGTCAGAAATCCTCTGATTGCTGCATTCTGTACATTGGGGTATTGTGCGGACGAAGCAATTAGCGCTTCATCACTGGACTTGGGTCAGCATTGATAAACATATTGAGAATTTGCTTGCTAACTGTCGTTCCTGCGCAGAGCATCAATCTGCTCCCCACCAGTGCTTCTTTGCATGGCCGACTCCTACTGCGCCTTGGCAGCGCGTTCATATTGATTTTGCGGGTCCTTTCTGGGACACCCGCCTGTTAATGGTCAGTGATGCGTACAGGAACTTTCCTTTTATTGTTCCTATGTCTTCAACTACATCTGCGAGAACTGTTCAGCCTTTGACGTCTATTTTTGCGTTGAGGGCCTTCCTGAAGTTATTTTCTCCGTCAATGGCCCCCAATTTGTGTCCTCCGAGTTTGATGCGTTTTGTGCTGCTAATGGCATTCACCAACTCACCTCAGCCCTGTTCCACCCCCAGTCGAACGGCGAGGCTGTACGTGTTGTGCATACGTATAAGTCGTAGATGAGCAAGTTGCGCGCCACACTCTCTCGCGATCGCGCGCTATGGACTTTTTCCTTGCCTCATATCGCTCCCAGCCCCGAAGCACCCGTTCCCCAGCGGAATTGCTACATGGCCGCGCCCATCGGTCGCTCCTGTAGCTATTGCACCCGCCGCCGCGCGCTCCCGCTGCTTCACCTCGCTCTGGTTCGGCGCCGCATGATTTGGCGTTCTATCGCGTTTTCTGTTTCAGGCAGCACTGGGACCAGGGGCGCACTCTTCGCCAGCTTGGCCGCCCCTTAATTGTCATTTCTGGTCCCTCCCGCACTGCCAAGCGACACCGGAACCAGATCCGTTTGTGCCGTCCTCGGTTTTCTGCCGCTGGTTGTTTTCCGGCAGAATTGGAGGCCTCGCTGCTTCCGGCGCCTCAGCCCACGACTCCACCGACGGCGCCTCTGCCACTTGCGCCTCCGCTGCGGGCGCGCCTGCTGTCGCCTCGGCCGCGGGCGCGCCTGCTGTCACCGCCGCTCCCGGTCCGGTCACCTGCACCGGACAGGCGCCTCTGGCCGCCGCCGTGGCCCCAGCTCCAATCGCCGCCGCCACCGTGTTCTTCCGCAGTGCCGGAACCGCCGTCGCCCATGGAGGTCGTTGCTCTGCCACCTCATCCGAGCTTACCCAGTGGCAGTGCGCGGCCTGGGCAAGTTTTCCTCTGGACGTTTTCCTCGCCCCCTCGCGAGCAATTCGGGGTCGATGGTGGACAGTTCCGCTGTCCACCCTCTCAGCTGCGCCGCCCCTGGGTCGGAAGCCATACTCAAGGACGGTGCGTCGTTTCAGGGGGGAGGGATGTTGTATTAATAGCTACGATGCCACGGCGCAGGTGTAACTTCGTACGTTGACACTATGACACGACAGCGCCCTCTAGCCGGCGCTGTGGAGCTCTACGAGCTCCGCTCCGGATTCAGCCCATTTGATTCCGTTCAGACAACCTAGCAACATCGTTTCTACTTCATAGAGGTCTAGCAATTATAGACTGTGTTACTTCAATGATATTTTGTCCTACTACTAGTGGCTGTTAACGTTGATGCCTATCCAGAAGCACCTACGGGCTCTTCAGTGTAAAGTTACGTATGACATTGACTAATAATTAAATGTACTTTCACGTAAAAAGCTGTACTGACCATCTTACCTCACCTGCTCCTACTCACTTCCAACATTCGGCCTACCCATTCAGTTTACCGGAGCAGACCCACGTGCCGCCTTCCAGGAAGGATACAAAAGTTACATTAGAGCAAACGAAACTAAGGACGGGGAAAACTAGATAACAAAGATCACCAAAAATACAAATAACGCAAGTGACGTAGCATGTGAAAACTGCTGGATTTGGACGGGTTACTCCTGTAACTGAAATATAAGATCTGAAGACGGTTCTGAATGAACCGAAACCGGTCATATGAAAAAAAAATTGCAATCAAGACGGTTTTTAAGTAACATTACACAAGTGGAAGTTCCAAAACTTATTTCCTAATGATTTTAAGAAAATTAAGTTGGTGACATTTATGTTTTTGATCTATCCAGGATTTCTGTGAGATACTTCAACTCACTTACTGAGATCACATCCAGATTTGAACGATGCCTGCTGATAACGAGATACGAATAAGCGCTAGTGTCGAGAAACTTCATATCATATAATATTTTCTATTGCACTTACATCTGAAATTATCTTTTGTGTTCAAGCCCCTTTCTGTCAGCTTCCTCAAATGGGCCCTCTTTGCTACGTTATGTTGAAACCAAGTTATTAGAGCTCGGATCTCAACGGACACGCCTTCGAGTCCTTCTACAAAGGACAATGCTTTTACGCATACAATATTTAACATACAGGCGTAACAGTGTATGTACTTTGGCTCACTTCGTATACACCGCTGCCTTCACTACATTTGCTCCACTGTATGTAATTACGGGTATGGCCTTATCATGAGGTATTTTGAACTTTTCACAAATATTTTTCAGAATATGAGAAATTTAGTCTGACGTACGCAGTTCTGAATGTTCTACAGAAACTGAACTTATTTCACCCTCATCAGGAAGCACTTAATGGACGGTAACACGCATAGACCTGTTTCTTTCATGTGTCGCAATCCATACATTAAACTTTAATTTTAATGCTCATTACCCTACTTAATTCTTGTTGAAGCTAAGATTTACAAATGGTTTCCTGGTTGGTATTTTATATGAAGGAACTAAAACTTAAGAGCCTGGTGGAACCTTCTCTCTCGATAGTATAAAATGGTACTCCATCACTAAACATATCAAACAAAATCGCTTCGTTTATTATTTATCGTCGTTCTCATCCTTCCGGAAATAAAGCAATATTCTTCAAAGCGATACCTCCTCGTGTACAAGCTGAATAGGCAGCTGCCGACATCGAAACAAGTGCTGGAATGGAAGTCGAACTGAAATTTCTGCTTCGTATATCAAGGCTACCAGGGACTGAGTTCGTTTTCCTCTACGAGCCCGTAACGATCTGTCCCTGATCCAAAGCTTTCTGGATGGTAGGATTTTAAATGAGCTTTTAAGTTCAAATGGTTCAAGTGGCTCTGAGCACTATGGGACTTAACTGCTGAGGTCATCAGTCCCCTAGAACTTACAACTACTTAATCCTAACTAACCTAAGGACATCACACATATCCATGCCCGAGGCAGGGTTCGAACTCCGGCTGGCGAACTTTTTAAGTTTGTGGTGTTACTTCAGGTTGTCAGTACGTTCCCACAATAACTGCACTTCGCTTTTTTTACTAGAGTTTAATTTAACATGCTTCCACACATCACTTTTGAGCGGCATATGTCGCCCCTAAATAGCGACTGTACCGATGTATCGGGTGGACAAACATCAATGCAAATTTCGCGTAACTCAATGCGATATATCGATTATAGTTGTCCGATTTCCCAACCCTAGTTTAGCTAAAATACAACTGATGGCAGCTGATTACGGTAGAGAGCATCGCTGGCATCAGAAACAGTAAAAAGCAAGAAACAGCTTTAGCAAAGATGATAGTATCTTGGTGCAGGAAAATAGAAGTGGCGCCAGTGAGGACAGTATCAAGGAAGTACAGAGATCGAACAGCACTTTCTGTTTAGTTGATAAAAGCGATTATCATTAGATCATCAACATTTTAATGGTTTCACATGAGCGGGCTAAGATACCGCTCAGTAGTTACATGTCATTGAACACCATTCGAAAACTCTGCTTAGGATGCCACATTTTTAGGCGATTATTGCTCCGTAATGATCATCTACATACACTGATCAGCCAGAGTATTATGGACACATCCGTACTATCGATATAAACCCGTCCAGGCGATAGCAGTGTTACATGTCAGCGAATGACCGCTGGTCAGACGCACGCACGGTGTTGCATTATCAGTAAGCGTGCTGTCCGTGTGTAGAATGAGGAAGGGGGGAGGGTGATCGATCTGAGTTTGACCGAGGGCAGAATGTGATGGCCCGGAGGCTCGGCACGAGCATTTCGGAAACTGCACAACTTGTCGGGTGTTTGAAGAGTGCTGTAGCAAGTCCCTTCAGCACGTGGGAAACCGGGGTAGCGCCACGTTCAGAAGTCGTTGGGTTGGGCGGCCGCTCCTTATTACAAATGTCGGACGTCGTAGGATGGGCAGACTGGTGAAACACGTGAAGGTGGTGAACTTTGGGGGAACTAATATCAGGCTTTAACGCTCGGTAGAGAACAATTTGTTTTTAACGCACAGTGTACAGAACGTTCCTAAAGATGGGCCTCTGCAGCCGACGACCCCCATGTTAACACGACGGCATCGACAACTACGACTGAAATGGGCACGTGATCATTGGCACTAGACATTGGCGCAGTGGCAGAGCGTTACGTAGTCTGATGAATCCCCATATATTCTTCATTATGCCGATGGGAGGGCGAGAAATGCGTCGTCTTCCAGGGCAACTGCTCCTTGACACCTGCATTGAGAACGGAGATAAGGTGACGGCGGCAGAGGCATTTTTCAGCAAGATAATGCGTCATGTCACAGGGCCAGGAGTGTGACAGCGCTTCAAGGAACGCAGTAGTGACTTCCAGTTGATATACTGTCACCCCAACTCGACACATCTGAACCCGATCGAACACATTTGGGATATGACTGAATGTGGCGTCAGAGTTCATCGCCCCCCTCTCCGTAATTTACAGGGATTAGGTGATTTGTCTGTGTATATGTGGTGCCATCTCCACCCAGCGACCTACATGGCCTCATTTCTTCAGTTCCACAACGCGCCAAAAGTGGACATACCACTGTATACTGTACGGAAAAGCCGGATAGGAGAGCGTGTCACCATAGCTTGCTGGAGACGGTGTTTAGTGAATAAGGATGTGGTGAGGTGTAGTAGAAGAGTTTCATTACCGTCTCTTCCTTTGAAACGCAAAATGTGGACCGTGACTTTTTTCCTTTAGCCCTAAGATTTTCAGCTGTTATCGTGTTTAATTAAGTCTTTATTTGCTTGTTCATAGAGGACTTTATCGGCAGGAGTTGCTATAAATCATTTGCAGGCAGTTTAGCAACTGTTTGCAATGTTCATATTCCAACATAGTGATCGAATTCAATAGGCAAAGTTCAGGGCACCTATTAGTGATACAGGTATAGCGGCAAACTTAACGCCATATAGCAGGACGGCGACCCTTATTTTACCCTTACTTAGTGGTGTGTGTGTGCAGGGGATTAGCCCACGCCCACCAAGAAATATTTCCGAGTAAATCTGCGGAAGAACACGTCGCCTTCACACCTGCTGTGCAGCAAGCTACGTAAATTTAAGTATTAACTGTGTTTTCCTTAGTTGTCACTTCTTTTTTCGAGTGTTTTTGCTTTTAGGAAGCTTTAATTTTCGAGTACCAGTAATAGTGTTCCATAGATTCCGTGTTTGTTTTGAGTACAGTCCAGAGACATGTATTGCTGATTTTCTTTGTTTCCAACAAGAATAGTAACCACAGTTTAGTCAGCTATCAGCCGCCTTTAGTGAATTAGCAGTCTAGTTAAAAGTTTATTTACTCTCTGCAGTAAATTGCTGATTTCTTAGGATGGATAGGATGTGTGACTGCTGTGTACGGATGCAGGAGGAGCTGGCCACTGTTCGCGAACAGCCAAATGTGCTGATGGCCGCGGTCAGCCGTCTTCAGACTGCTGCCTCGGAGAGTTGCGGCAGTGGGGTGTCTGGTGCGCCGCATAGTACACCCCAGGTGTTACATGCTTCACCCATGGTCCCTGCTGTTGAGACATCTTCGCGGGTACTGGACGCGGTTGGCCCACCCTCTCCCTAAGGGGAGTGGCGGGTTCAGCGGCGTTCACGGCGCACGATGCGGAGGGTAAATGTGGAGTCTGGCCGTGTGGCATCGCCCGCTCTGCCTGTGAGTGGACATGTGGCCGCTCCTTCAGCAAGATTCAAGCAGGCACACAGGGGATAGGGGTTTATTAGTGATTGGGAGCTCCACCGTTAGGCGAGTGATCGAGCCCCTTAGAGAAATAGCGGAAAGGTTGGGGAAGAAGGCCAGTGTTCACTCTGTCCGCTTGCCGCGGGGTCTCATCCGAGATATGGAGGAGGCCCTTCCAGCGGCGATAAAGGGAACTGGGCGCACCCGACTGCAAATTGTTGCTCATGTCGGCACTAAAGACTCCTGCCGTCTGGGTTCAGAGGTCATCCTCAGTTCGTACAGGCGGTTGGCGTAGTTGGTGAAGGCGGAAAGTCTCGCTCGTGGGGTGGAATCTGAGCTAACTATTTATAGTATCGTTCCCAGAACCGATCGTGGTCCTCTGGTTTGGAGCCGAGTGGAAGGCTTAAACCATAGGCTCAGACGATTCTGCGATCTGGGGTGCAAATTTTTCGACGTCCGCTATCGGGTGGAGAAATGTAGGGTCCCCCTGACTAGGTCAGGCGTGCACTATACGCAGGAAGCGGCTACAAGGGTAGCGGAGTACGTGTGGAGTACACATGTGGGTGCTTTGGGTTAGAGAAATCCCTCCGTTGGCCCGACAAGACGCTTCCTGAGACGCGACAAGGTAACAACAGGCAAAACGAAACAGGGAATAATAATGATAATGTGGTAATAGAAAACTGCAGGAGCGTCTATAGAAAGGTCTCATAACTGCTCTCATTAATAAATGGTTACAATGCCCACATATTACTAGGGACGGAAAGTTGGCTGAAACCAGATGTAAACAGTAATGAAACTCAGATTGAAATGTATACAGCAGAGACTGGCAGGACAGTGAAGAGGTAGGCGTGTTTATAGATAAAAAAGTGCAATAGTATCGAAGGAAACTGATGGAGATCCGAAATGTGAAATAATTTGGGTGAAGGTCAGGGTTAAAGCAGGCTCAAACATGGTGACTGGATGTCTCTATAGGCCCCCTGGCTCAGGAGCTGTTGTGAAGGAAAATTTCGAAAATATTTCGAGTAGATTTCCCGACCGTTCTTGGTGGAGATTTTAATTTACCAGATATAGATTGGGAGACTCAAACGTTTATAACGGGTGGCAGGGACAAAGAATCCAGTGAAACTTTTTTAAGTGCATTATTTGAAAACAACCTTGAGCAGTTAATCAGAGAACCGGCTCGTGGCGATAACATATTAGACTTTCTGGTGACAAACAGACCCGAACTATTTGAAACAGTTAACGCAGAACAGAGAATCTGCGATCATTAAGCGGTTACTGCATCGATGATTTCAACCGTAAGTAGAAATTTTAAAAAAGGTAGGAAGATTTTTCTGTTTAGCAAAAGTGACAAAAAACATACTTCAGAGCACTTGACTTCTCAACAAGAATGTTTTATCTCAAGTACAGATAGTGGTGAGGATCAATGGACAAAGTTCAAAACCATCGCACAATATGCATTAGATGAGTATGTGCCAAGCAAGATCGTAAGAGATTGAAAAGAGCCACCATGGTACAACATCCGAGGGAGAACACTGCTACGGAAGCAAAGGGAACTTCACAGCAAACATAAACATAGACAAAGCCTTGCAGACAAACAAAAATTACATGAAGCGAAATGTAGAGTGAGGAGGGCTATTCGAGAGGCGTTCAATGAATTCGGAAGTAAAGATCTATGTACTGACATGGCAGAAAATCCTAAGAAATTTTGGTCTTATGTCAAAGCGGTAAGTGGATCAAAACAAAAAGTCCAGACACTATGCGACCAAAATGGTACTGAAACAGATGATGAGAGACTAAAGGCCGAAATACTAAATGTCTTTTTCCAAAGCTATTTCACAGAGGAAGACGGCACTGGAGTTCCTTCTCTAGATTGTCGTACAGATGACAAAATGGTAGATATCGAAATAGATGAGAGAGGTATAGAAAAAAAGCGAAAAGGCCGCTGGACCTGATGAGATACCAGTTCGATTTTACACAGAGTACGCGAAGGAACTTGCTCCCCTTCTTGCAGCGGTGTACCGTAGGTCCCAAGAAGAGCGTAGCGTTTCAAAAGATTGGAAAAGGGCACATGTCATCCCCGTTTTCAAGAAGGGACGTCGAACAGATGTGCATAACTATAGACCTACATCTCTAACGTCGATCAGTTGTATAATGTTGGAACACGTACTATGTTGGAGTATAATGGCTTTTCATGAGACTAGAAATCTACTCTGTAGAAATCAACATGGGTTTCGAAAAAAAGATCGCTATTCGTCCACGAGACTCAGAGGGCCATGGACACAGGTTCCCAGGTAGATGCTTTGTTTCTTGACTTCCGCAAGTCCCCACAGTCGTTTAATGAACAAAGTAAGAGCATATGGACTGTCAGATCAATTGTGTGATTGGATTGGAGACTTCCTAGATAACATAACGCATTATGTCATTCTCAATGGAGAGGAGTCTTCCGAACTAAGAGTGATTTCAGGCGTGCTTCAAGGGAGTGTGGTAGGACCGTTGCCATTCATAATATATATAAATGACCTTGTGGATGACATCGAAAGTCCACTGAGGCTTTTTGCGGATGATGCTATAGTATATCGAGAGGTTGTAACAATGGAAAATTGTACTCAAATGCAGGTGGATCTGCAACGAATTGACGCATGGTGTACGGAATGGCAATTGAATCCCAATGTAGACAAGTGTAATGTGCTGCAAATACATAGACAGAAAGATCGTTTAGCATTTAGCTGGAATATAGCAGGTCAGCAATTGGAAGCAGTTAATTACATAAATTATCTGGGAGTAGGCATTAGGAGTGATATAGAATGGAATGACGTATAAAATTAATTGTCAGCAAAGCAGATGCCAGATTGAGATTAATTGGAAGAATCCTAAGGAAATGCAGTATGAAAAGTAAGGAAGTAAGTTACAATACACTTTTTCGCCCACTGCTTGAATACTGCTCACCGGTGTGGGACTCGTACCAGATAGGAATGACAGAAGAGAGAGAAAGATCCAACAGAGAGCAGCGCGCTTCTTTACAGGATCATTTAGTAATCGCGAAAGCGTTACGGCAATGATAGTTAAACTCCAGTGGACGACTCTGCAAGAGGTACGCTCAGTAGCTCGGTACAGGCTTTTGTTCAATTTTCGAGAACATACCTTCACCGAGGAGTCAAGCAGTATATTGCCCCCTTCTACGTTTATCTCGCGAAGAGACCATGAGGATAAAATCAGAGAGATTAGTGCCCACACAGAGTCATACCGACAATCTTTCTTTGCCGACCGTGGTGGCCGAGCGGTTCTAGGCGTTTTAGTCCGGAACCGCTCGACTGCTACGGTCGCGGGTTCGAATCCTGCCTCAGGGATGGACGTGTGTGATGTCCTTAGGTTAGTTGGGTTTAAGTAGTTCTATGTTCTTGGGGACTCATGACCTCAGATGTTAAGTCCCATAGTGCTCAAAGCCATTTGAACAATCTTTCTTTCCGCGAACAGCACGGGAATGGAATAGAAGGGAGAACCGATAGAGGGACTCAAGGTGCCCTCCACCACACACCGTCAGGTGGCTTTCGGAGTATGGATGTAGATGTAGATGTACTTTGAGTCGCGCGCCCCTCAACTATAATAGCTTGGGGATTCTGACAGTGGCAGTGACTAGGACAAGGCGACGTTATGGAAACCCCAAGGGCAAACCCTGGAAAATTGCAAACGTTGTAACTATAAAGAAAGGACGCGACAAAGACCCTGTTGAAACTAAATCATACAGACCGATTTGTTTATTGGACTTGTTTGGGAAATTACTAGAGAAACTGGCAGACTGGCTGCACACCGTGTGCTGTACTGGATGAGTAGCAGAAAGTTCGGCTTTAGGCCTGGGCGGTCAGCCACTGTCGCGAGCACCCTGGCTGCCGAGGTCTGTAACTCGGCTCCGTACATGTTCGTAGTCGAATCATGGTGGACATCAGTGGCGCCTTCGATCACCTGTGGTAGCCTTCGCTCTTCTCCTGTCTATGGGAGGAAGAGTGTACAGGGCCGCTATACGATTGTCTGAGGAGCTATTGCAAGGATCGGTGATCTGGCAATCATCCCTTAGCGGGAAAATTGGAAAAACTAAGGGATACCCCCAGGGTTCCGTGTTAGGCCGCCTGTTCTGGGATATACGTATGGAGCCACTATTGGATAATCTACAGCAGATTACCAGAAGAGGCGAGGAGCTGTGGCGGGAATCGTGGGAGGCTGAGGATACTGGCCGTAGAACATTTCAAATTTTTTCAGACGGGAAAGGAAGGAATGAAATACTTGGAGCCAACTCCTGGATAGTTCCACTTTCGCACTAGTTATGGGCGCTATCCGACATATCTATGTCGGTTTGGGAGGAGGTCTTCACCTGCGTGTGGTTTACGAGTGCCCCCATTTCTTTGATGTAGAAGCCTTTTTACGGCGTCAACTACCAAACAGTGACACGTACTTCCTACTGAGACGTGAGAATATATTTCAAACTTTAAACAACCTAGCAAACGAGGTATCATGGAAAGTTCTGTAAGAATAGCTGAGGGACAATTGTGTACAGTAACAAATAACCACATGTGTCCCAGTACCCTGCCCTGATCCATTACCGCCTGTGCTTGGACCGGTCGACATACAAGAAATGGAATCAGCCACGTGCACGACTAGGGGAGCGGGGTACAACAAACCGAACTGAGACCTACACCGGACTTGACGTAGGATAGAATCTTAGTTAGTAGGACTTAGAAATAGGAAAGAAAATAGGAACCTGCAGCGATTCAAGTCATCCTTGGTCTGCCCAGTGTCAGGGAAACGCTCATCGCGGTTAGGTCGTTGGGCAAGGCCGTGCAGTAGGTTTATACACTTTACTGATACACCTGTGACGCTGCAGGCAATAGAGGTTTAGCCATAAGTAGCCATTAGAATAACTAGAGTACTAATATAGAAAAGAAATTTCCCATTGTAACACACTCTACTGTGAAACTACCTGGCAGATTAAAACTGTGTGCTGGACCGAGACTCGAACTCAGGACATTCGCCTTTCGCGAACAAGTGCTCTACCAACTTTTTTAAAAATCTCATTTTGTTCTAGATTGTTCGTTGAATTTGTTCGTGGCGGACGTCCGATGACGCATGTTCAGGTTGATCGTTGATTCGTTCACTCAGTTTCTTGTTACAGAGGGTAGCTAAACCTTCTGACCGAACACGCTGAGCTACCGTGCCAACTATCAACTGAGCTACCCAAGCACAACTCACGCCCCGTCCTCATACCTTTACTTCTGCCAGTACCTCGTCTCCTACCTTCGAAACTTTACAGAAGCTCTCGTGCATAAGTTTGTAAGGTAGGAGACGAAATACAGGCAGAAGTAAAGGTGTGAGGACGGCGCGTGAGTCGTGCTTGGGTAGCACAGTTGGTAGAGCACTGGCCCGCGAAAGGCAAAGGTCCCGAGTTCGAGTGTCGGTTCGGCACACAGTTTTAATATGCCAGAAAGTTTAATATCAGCATACATTCCGCTGTAGAGTGAAAATCTAATTCCGGAAACACTGTACTGTACTGCAGCTCACCTGCAAACACTGTAATTAGCTGCTAAGAATAATGATATTGTAGCACTTACGGATCCACTAATTATGTGAGGTGGAGGGTTGTATATGTACAGTATATGAAGATCAAGAATAAGGATTTTTTTAAAAAAAAGAAACCCTACTGCAAGACAAAAGAACGTTGTACGTTATTTTTTCAAGAGGGCATTGAAAAACATATTACCCTCTAAAAAAAAGTAGGCAGGTCGTGGTGTGCTGCAACGGCTTTTTTTTCTTTCTTGAGCAACTGACAGTGTTACAAAAAAATATTTTGCTTGACTCATTCTGGATCGTGGGCTAGAAATTTTGTTCCTCAACTCATTTTAGAACGTGGGATGCTTTTTGTGGGCAAATTTCCCTGCAATGCACAATGTCTTTCTTTTAACTTCTACAGCTGTAGTTCATTTAAAATCCCAATGACTCAAATCTCCGTTGATGTTTTCTGTCCTTTCAGCTGATCAAACTTAATAAGATTCCGAGGCCAACGAATAATACTGGGGAATTGGTCGAACAAGCGTTTTCTAAGTAACGTCTTTCAGCCGTAAATAGTGCTTCATGTGGAGCGTCACAGTGAGTCTAAGTCTGGCATCTGCCCTTCCCCAGAGTCAAATTTACATGCTACACAGTACCACTATAAAAAGTAAGACTGAAATATAACAGACATCATGTACCACAACTGGCAGTTCTCGAGACACTGCGGCGAAACACAGGAAATATAGTTTGTAAAGGTCGCCGGGACTTGGACATGTGGGTGGGCTTTCGTAGTTACCCCCACAGTTAAAGTTATACGACTACGCATTCGTACAGTGCAATCATCGTAGTGTATGTGTGTGTTTGTGTGTGTGTATGTGACCGTTGAGGTCATCGGTCCCTAGTCATACGCACTACCTAAACTAACTTCATCTGACTTATGCCAAGAATAACACACACATCAATGCTAGAGGGAGGGGCCGCGCAGTCCGTGACATGGCGCCTCGAACCACTTGGTAATCATTGAAGTCGAAATAAGCCAAATGAGCCGCAGTACCACTGTCGAAAAACAGACGCCTGTGTATAAGAGAGTAGATTTTAATAACGCAAGCAGAAAAAACACGTGAGTACTAAATAGTAATTTTAAACGTGAGTGCAGTCTATGTTCTTGTTGAACTAACATCTAAACACAGCTACAATTGTTCCGGTGACCACGAAAGATGCTTTTGAGTAAAGTTAAATGCTTATTATCAAAATAAGATGTTATACAGTCGCAAAAGACGACATAAACTTTGATTGTGAGAGAGAGACCTCGAAAACAAAAAGTCAACGTGCATCTTAAAGAGAAAAAAAATGATTTGAGAAACAGTTAAAAAGCACCTCGAAAGCAATATATTTTTTACAATGATGGATTAATTAGATAATATACACAGAGTAATTGTTTAGTGAAATGTGTAACGCAAGTAAATAAATATGAATCGTCTCTGTAACTTCGAACAATGCTTTCACTCTACATTTTTGATTTAGTGTGTGAAAATGTCATTCCACAGTTCTGCAATGGACAGAACTGAAACGTTATCGTCTTTCTGAGCCCAAAATATCTCTTATCGGCGAAGGACGCGGAATGAATTTTCAGGCCAGCAAATACAAAGTAGCGGTGTACCAAATGGAGCTAAACGTCGTCGACATGGTCGTGAAGTTATCTAGTAGTGTGTGAAGTGTTACACTACGGAACGTGTGGATAGCTTGTTTAACGCGCGTGGTGATCGGTACAGAAGTAGCGTCTTACGTTATTAAATAACTTCCTTGTAAAAGATTATTGTACACTAGAGACTACCTGAATGAAATTGCTAACTTTACGGAGACCGCACCTCTGGATTGGGAGGATAGAGGCTCCCCTCTCCAATAGGCCATTCTGATTTAGTTTCCTGTAGTTTCCTTAAATTACTCCAAGAAAAATTGAGACTAGTGATGTCTACTAAATACATCCTTTCCATCTTGGCCTGTAAGTACATAAATGGTTTTATGTATAGACTAGCTTAGCGCCCGCTGCTTCCCTCACATAGAACATGGGCTACACAATTATTTCTCTCTTTTTTTTTTAAATTCAATTTTTATGTTGTTTTCAAATTGCAGCATGTAAACTTTTCCAGTAAGGCTGACGAAAAAGCAGTTCTGGTAGCTGGAGTCTGGTAATATTTTCATTGAAACTTCCAACCACAAAAACATATTATTTCATATTTAACCGAGAACTGAAATGCCAATTTCCATAGATTTAGCTTTAAAAATTTTTAAAATACCTAAAAATTTTCTTCCTTGCTTCACCCCCTTAGGGGCTGGATTCTCAAAACCATATTATTTTATTTCTAACAGAAAAGTACGTTGAAGATTTAGCTTTGAAAACGCTGTCATAATGAAATAATTTCATAAAATTTTTCATTATATTTTTTGCTCCGTTAGGGGATTGAATATCCAAAAACAATGAAGCACGTACTTTTTTAATTTCTAGGTGAGAAGACAAATACCAGTTTTCGTAGATATAGCTTTAAAGTGGTTTCTAGGTCTTTAATAACTTTTTATCAAATAAACTTTCTCCCATTACTTTATCCCCTCAGTAGTTGAATTTTGAGAAATGCTAAAACACGTAATTTTTTTTATTCCTAAGGCGGAAACTAAATAACAGTTTTCGTAGTTCTAGCTTCAAGACTACGTTAATAGTAATATATTTTCTAAAAGCTTTTGATCCCCCATTTCACCTTTTTTGGAGTGGAGTTTCGAACAATCCATTGTTAAAAGATGCCATACATTCTACAAATTACAAGTTTCCATCTTTAGCAGTCCGCGCTGAGCGAATCAGTGTGGCCCTATTCGCCGCCTCAGGGATTGAATTTCCAAAAACAGTGAAAAGTGAATGTTCTTCATTTCTAACAGAAAAGTCAAATTCATATTGTCATAGATTTAGCTTCAAACATGCTTGCATAATGAAATTTTTTGATACAAACGTCCATCCCTTATTTCATTCCCACAGAGGTTGAATTTCCACAAACAGTGAAACATGTATTTTTCCATTTCTTACTTAGAAGCTAAATTCAAATTTATCTTATATTTACGTCTATAAATGCCTTCACAATGAAATATTTCCGCATCCGCTATTTGATTCTCTGAGGGACAGAATTTCCGAAAACACTAAAAACTGTTTTTTTTTTTTCAGAGAAGTCAAATGCCAGTTTTCATAGATGTAGCTTTAAAATACTTTAGTAGTTCTTTAATAATGATTTATTTTCAAAAAGTTTCTCTCACTATTTCCCTCCATAGAGGTTAAATTTCCTAAACGGCTGAAACAGGGGCTTCTTTATTTCTGAGCGAGGAAACAAATACCAGCTTTCGTAAGTCTAGTTTCAAAATTGCATTAATATCGACACATTTTCAAAACCTTTTCATCCGCTATTTAGCCCAGTTTGTGTGTAACAGGTAAAAAGGCCTTCTTAAACACCGCCTAAACTATGCTAATTTCAAGTTTCTATAGTTAGTGGTTTGGGCTGGCCGATGATGAGTCAGTGACTAAGTCGGGACATTGCCTCTTACATATCGTGATTAGTTTCTTTGTTCTTAAACTGTAATACTACAGAATATCTAAAATCGTCATAAAAATGTCGACGGATGAATAAAACTACTGCTATTAATACTGTAACACGAGAACAGGTAAAGAACTGGTTGAGGGAAGCTTAGTGGATCCAGTTACAAAATCCGAAACCAACGGCCAAATGAGCTTTGTGACGATCACGTGTCCAGCAATATTACTATTCAGACACTTCAGGAAATAGACAAAACCGCAGTCGCTCCCATGTAGCTTCAGGTGGCTGAGCTATATTTAGCTTCTAGTCGGGACCTCACACAGCGGACACGTGTGCTGCGTTGAATGTCTTCCCAGGACGTTCCCATCCGTAGCACGAAAATTAATTTATTTTGAAACTTTTAAATTTAATTAGTGTCTCGTGATTAATTACGAAATCTGGCGACGAGATCCGGAAACCGTGAAGACCAGCGCTGTGAAAAAGTTGTAGCTCCACAGTGCCAGAAAAGGTTTCCAAACGACACGCACGCTGGAGAGATGAAAAGCAGAAAAAGCATTGACGTTTCACGTGGCATTAGCGCTAGTGACAACTAGATTAATGCTTTCCCCGAGGGTTTGCACACGTAAATTACTCGACATGTCCGCGGGGAAGAGAAATTACCTTTCGAGTCTTTGGCGCTGCAAATTACTGGGCGAGGAGTGCGTCTGCTTTGTGCTGGCAGTCGCAGCTGACCCGTCAGCCAGTCGGCTCGACGCGTCGCAGATCACACGTCCAAACACGAGCGGGAGCTGCCTGCTCCTCGGGCAACGACATTTTTGCGATATTGTGTTGTGATGGACTCACAGAACGTCATCAAACGTCGGACAACACATCAAACGATACAACTGTCTCCTGTACCTGGCGTTCCGTGTCGTCCAAAAGCTTGCTACTGGGCGGCGCCAAGCTCTGCGCTTGAGCCATTTCAGAATAATCGTATTTGTGAAGATAAATCTCACTAATACTATAAAGCAGGATCTACGACCCGCTTTCTGATTCAAAATTCCAGTTCAGAATAAGAAGCGAAAAATGAATACCGGTGCAATAGTTTAACGAAATTTTGTAGTAACCTATTTCATATCATGTAAAGATTATTTTGACAAACAAAGCGGCATCGATCCTCTTGGGGGTAATTTATGATATTTCACACGGAAAAACTGCTCTACTTCCTTTTGGCATCCGGAAGGTGTTCCACTTTCTCGATTTTTTTCTGAGGGCTGCAAATGGACGTTAACAACAAAATCCAACGCATTCCAAGCTCATAGACCAGATCGGTCCCATCAGAAATATCTGGACACCTATTAAGTGGTACTAATATGGGGTGTGCAGATAAATCGCCTTTATTACGGCTTCAAGTCTACTGAGGACACTTTAAGTGACATGTCTGAATGTGGAGGAATTGCAGCCCTTTCTTCCTTAAAAGCGGAAACCAGAGAAATTACTGATGTTGGACTTGGAGCTCTGTATCTACGTCTACAGGGATACACTATAAATCATACTTTAGTGGCTGGCAAGTGTTCATCAAACCACCACCACAATAATTCTCTATTGTTCCCGTCTAGAACCACGCACAGAAGAAACGAATACCTATATCTTTCCGGGCAAGCTCTGATTTCCCTTATTTTATTATGATGGTCGTTTCTCCCTATTTTCGCATTCGCAGAATGAATTTTGTGACTGAAATTTCGTGAGAAGAATCCGCCGCAACAGAAACTCCTTTGTTTTAATCATGTCCCCCCCCCCCCCCCCCCAAATCCTGTATCATGTTAGTGACACTCTCTCTTCTATTTCTGGATGATAGAAATGTGCTACTCTTCTTTGACTTTTCTCGATGTACTCCGTTAATCCTGTCTGGTAAGGATCCACGCATCAGTAATAAAAAGAGTACGGACAAGCGTAGTGTAGGCAATCTCCTTTGTAGATCGGTTGCATCTTCTAAGTCTTCTGCCAATAAAAAACAATCTTTGGTTCGTCTTCCCCACAATATTTTCTATGAGTTCTTTCCAGTTTAAGTTGATCAGAATTGTAGCTCCTAGGTATTTAGTTGAATTTACGGGCTTTGCATTTGACTGATGTTTTGTTAAACTGATTCCTTTTCGCACTCATGTAGATGACCTCACATTTTTCATTATTTACGATTACTTGTCAATTTTCGCACCGTACAGATATCTTTTCTAAATCATTCCGCAAATTTGTTTTGCTCCTATGATGACATTAAAAGACGATAAACAACAGCATCATCTGCAAAGAATCTAAGACGGCTCCTCAGATCGTCTCCTAAATCGTTTGTAGTAAGGAACAGCAGAGGGCCTATAACACTACCATGGGAAACTCCATAAATCACTTGTTTTACTCGATGACTCTCCGTCACTTACTACGAACTGTCACCTCTCGGTCAGGAAATCACGATTCCAGCAATAGGACTCGAACAAAGTCGACGGTTCAACGTAACTCAAGGTGTTCCATTGGTTTTAAGGACTCGGGGCCAGCCAGTCATTTCAAAAATGTTATTGTTCACAAATCCTTCTCTCACAGATGCTGCCTAATGACAGGACAACATGCCATGCTGATACAAACAGTCAACGCTTCCGAATTATTCCTCTACAGCATGCAGTACACAATAATTTACTATGAGGCTTGCCCAGAAAGTAGTGTACCTCCACATTGCCCGCAATATGTCTTCCACGAATGTTTTCCTTCAATGGCCCACGAACGGCATCCTTCAATGGCCCAAATAAGTGGAAGTCCGAGGGAACTAGGTCAGGGCTTTAGGGTGGATGGGGTAACACTGTCCACTGTGTTCAGCAGTCCTCAGACCTCTGTGGGGCCGAGCGTTATTATGTTGCTGCAAAACATCTCCTGGGTTACAGTGGCGCCGAAGTCCCCGGAAGCGCATCTTGAGTTTTGTTAATACGTTGACGTATGCTTCTGAATTGATAGTAACGCCTCTAGGTATCACATCAATGAGAATCACACCTACACAGTCCCTGATCACATGACCTCACCGTCGAAAGCAGTTGCTTTGAATTTTTTATTCTGTGGCGAGTGGGAATGGTGCCATTACATGGACGGTCGCTTTGTTTCTGGCTCTATACGGTGAACCCAGATTTCATCATCTGTCACAATCCGGGATAATAAGGCCTCTCCCTCAGCTTGAAATCGTTGCAACAAATGAAGAAAAACGTTCTTCAGTGAGATTTGTGATCCAACGTTAGACACCGCTGGACCCATCTTGCTCACACGTTTGAATATCCAACAGTGCAGATAATTGCATTCACACTTCCTTCGCTGATTGACAGATGCAGAGCCAACTGCCGAGTCGTAATGGCTCTGTCTTCGCGAATGACATCAACTCGCTGCAACATGTCAGGTGTAACAGCCGTGAAAGATCCCCCCTACCGCTGCAAATCGCGGAGCTCCGCCAAACCGCCATCTGATGACCCCACCGTCCGTGACCAGCGACTAACTGTACTTCTATCGACAGCAGATGCTCCATAGACTTTGCACAAGCATTTGTGAGTATCTTTCTCTACAAAGAGAAATACAATGACGGCACGTTGCTTGTAATGTACATCACCTGAGACGCCATTTTGAATCTGTCCTGCAGTTACACTATCTGTCTGAAGTGACGGAAATTTGGCAGTCTTACTCAGGACACTTCAAATAATACATATGTAACGTTTCGCATTCGTAGCATTGTTTTCGGCATTCGTAGCATTGTTAATCCTAGCTTGTAATCCTCCTCTACTAACATCGACGTAACTTTAAACAATGAGCTTTCTTCCTTCCTTGGTGGTAGGAAGAATCCAGGTGGTGCGTCCTTTGCACAGCCAGTTTCTCTTCTTTCAACTCGTTAGGCCTGCAAGAGGCTTAATAAAAACTGGCTTTGAGCACTATGGGACTTAACATCTTAGGTCATCAGTCCCATAGAACTTGAAACTACTTAAATCTAACTAAGGAAATCACACATATCCATGCCCGAGGCAGGATTCGAACCTTCGACCATAGTGGTCGCTCGATTGCAGACTGAAGCGTCTAGAACCTCTCGGCCACACCGGCCGGCGAGGCTTAACAACAGAAGGTGTATTCTAAAGTTATCGTTTCCTCAATGCCAACTGATAATCTGGACAGGTTAATTACTGTCTCCCAACCTCTCTTAATTCGTTTATGCAAATGACAGTCCAACAACATTTCAGTTCCCATTCTTTAAATACCTTGTATCTTGAATAGCAAAAGCTTGAAAAAATAACAGGAAATTCTTGGTTTATACATACAATGTAGATCGAAATTACCATATGTAGTCAACATCTCAGGGTAGGAGTCACACTAAATTACCACTGTACTCAGCACCGTTAACATCTCACAAAATAGTCATAAAACTATATACCTGTGAGGAAGGGAGCGGGTATGTTTAATCGACCTTTACTCTCTGTGTTTCTTAACGAGAGAGGTTTAACAAAGGGTCGACGCCTTACCAACAAGTCTTTAATTTATGTGTATTTACATTAGGTTATCTGCGTACCAATTAGCTTCGGTGAGTGCAGCGTGTGAGCAAAGTCTGATTTGGACTGCGATATCACTGACATCGATTTCATGGACAACGGGAACTTTCATTACAGAGAACAGATCGTATCGGTAAGAATTTACGAAAACATGACATAAAACCGGTCTTTAAACCAACAAAGAAAATAAGTCAAGTACTACGATCTGTGAAGGATAAACGCCTTCCCCTGTCGACATGTGGTGTGTAGGGTACCCCAGCTGTGTGCGTCTAGTGTAAATCGTGAAATGGTGTGAATGTGATTCAAATGTCTGCGAGTCGTGTAACTGAGCCAGGACGTGGGGAACAGTCCGGTATCCACCTAGGAGGATGTGGAAAACCACCTAAAAACCACATCCAAGCTGGCCGGCACAACGGCTGTCGTCTTTAATCCGTCGGGCGGATTCGATCCGGGGCCCGCGCGCCTACCCGAGTCCAATAACCAACGCGTTAGCGCTCTCGGTTACTCTGGCGGGTCTAATATGGTACTTCATCCATCATGTCCTTAAGTTCTGCAGGGAAGCGTATTTTACTGACTGGCATATTAACTGATTACAGCTAAGGGGGAACGGCAGCCCAGTCCACATGTGGACTGTGGAATGGGGAAGGCGTGCGATCTACCAGAGTTTGACAGAGAGTAGATTGTAAAGGTCCAGAGGCTCTTCACGAGCATGTCGGAAACTCCACGACTTGCTGTGTGTTCGACAAGTGTTGTAGTGAGTGTCTTCAACTCGAGGCGAAACCAAGGTGGAACCACGTCCCGATAACGTGAGGTTGGGCGGCCACCCCTCAGTGCAGATGTCGGACGTCGTAGGCCAGGAAGACTGGTAAAATAGGATAGGCGACGAACTGTGGTGGAATTAACATCAGACCTTGATGCTGGGCAGAGTACAACTGTGTCTGAACACACAGTGCACTGAACACTCCTAACGATGGGCCCCCCGCAACGACGACCTATGCATGTGCCATTGTTAACACGACTACTTCAGGAACCACGACTGAAATAAGGACGTAACCTTCTGCAATGGACATACATCTACATCTACATCTACATGACTACTCTGCAATTCACATTTAAGTGCTTGGCAGAGGGTTCATCGAACCACAATCATACTATCTCTCTACTATTCCACTCCCGAACAGCGAGCGGGAAAAACGAACACCTAAACCTTTCTGTTCGAGCTCTGATTTCTCTTATTTTATTTTGATGATCATTCCTACCTATGTAGGTTGGGCTCAACAAAATATTTTCGCATTCGGAAGAGAAAGTTGGTGACTGAAATTTCGTAAAAAGGTCTCGCCGCGACGAAAAACGTCTATGCTTTAATGACTTCCATCCCAACTCGTGTATCATATCTGCCACACTCTCTCCCCTATAACGTGATAATACAAAACGAGCTGCCCTTTTTTGCACCCTTTCGATGTCCTCCGTCAGTCCCACCTGGTAAGGATCCCACACCGCGCAGCAATATTCTAACAGAGGACGAACGAGTGTAGTGTAAGCTGTCTCTTTAGTGGACTTGTTGCATCTTCTAAGTGTCCTGCCAATGAAACGCAACCTTTGGCTAGCCTTCCCGACAATATTATCTATGTGGTCCTTCCAACTGAAGTTGTTCGTAATTTTAACACCCAGGTACTCAGTTGAATTGACAGCCTTGAGAATTGTACTATTTATCGAGTAATCGAATTACAACGGATTTCTTTTGGAACTCATGTGGATCATCTCACACTTTTCGTTATTTAGCGTCAACTGCCACCTGACACACCATACAGCAATCTTTTCTAAATCGCTTTGCAACTGATACTGGTCTTCGGATGACCTTACTAGACGGTAAATTAGAGCATCATCTGCGAACAGTCTAAGAGAAATACTCAGATTGTCACCCAGGTCATTTATATAGATCAGGAACAGTAGAGGTCCCAGGACGCTTCCCTGGGGAACACCTGATATCACTTCAGTTTTATTCGATGATTTGCCGTCTATTACTACGAACTGCGACCTTCCTGATAGGAAATCACGAATCCAGTCGCACAACTGAGACGATAGCCCATAGCTCCGCAGCTTGATTAGAAGTCGCTTATGAGGAACGGTGTCAAAAGCTTTCCGGAAATCTAGAAATACGGAATCAACTTGAGATCCCCTGTCGATAGCGGCCATTACTTCGTGCGAATAAAGAGCTAGCTGCGTTGCACAAGAGCGATGTTTTCTGAAGCCATGCTGATTACGTGTCAATAGATCGTTCCCTTCGAGACTTAGAGCGCTGCATGGTCTACTGAATCCCGGTACCTTTTTCATCATATTGACGGGAGGTCCCGAATCCATCATCTTCCAGCGGAACAGCTACTTGATGTCTCTACCGTATGACGGAGACAAGTTGGCAGCAACTCCATTATGCTCTGCAGAACATTCCCTTGGGCATCCATGCGTGCAGTGCAGCTCGTACAAGGCAGCACGACGGCCAAGGTGTATCGTACACTAGTTGCATGCCACGTACAGCCCTTCGTGAAGATCATGTTTCCCGAGGGCAAGGGGCATTATTCAGAAAGATAATGCACCATATCACATGGGCAGGATTATGTTGAAGTGGTTCGAAGAACACAGAGGCGTGTGCTGGCCGCCCAGCTTGCCAGATCCAAACCCGGTCGAACACATATGGGACGTGATTCAATGTGGCATCCAAGTTCATCTCCCCCCTTCCCAGGGTTTACGGGAATTGGGGACCCGTATGTACAGAAGCCTTGCCAGCTTTCTTCAGCGACCTACCAAAGCCTCATTGCTTCCATGCCACAACGCGTCGCCTCTGTTATCGGTGGCAAAGGTGGCCATACCAGCTATCAGATAGGTGATCATAATGTTATGGCTGATAAGTGCATGCTGGATGAATAAAATCTCCTAATTCCCACTTCTTGAGGTACACTAGTCTTTTACCCGCGCCGCCGCCCTTCTGATATGTTGTCGTTCTTACCCCACAGTGTGCCAAATTCGGTTTAAATCGAAGCAGTGGTTAGTAGGATATGTGCAACGTAGGTATGTACACTACTGGCTATTAAAATTGCTACACCACGAAGATGATGTGCTACGGACGCGAAATTTAACCGCCAGGAGGAAGATATTGTGATATGCAAATGATTAGCTTTTCAGAGCATTCACACAAGGTTGGCACGGCTGGCGACACCTACAACGTGCTGACATGAGGAAAGTTTCCAACCGATTTCTCATACACCAACAGCATTTGACTGGCGTTCCCTGGTGAAACGTTGTTGTGATGCTCGTGTAAGGTGGAGAAATGCGTACTATCACGTTTCCGACCCTGGTAAAGGACGGATTGAAGCCTATCACGACTGCAGTTTATCGTATCGCGACATTGCTGCTCGCATTGGTCGAGATCCAATGACTGTTAGCAGAATACGGAATCGGTGGGTTCAGGAGGGCAATACGGAACGCCGTGCTGCATCCCAACGGCCTCGTATCACAAGCAGTCAAGATGACAGGCATCTTATACGCATGGCTGTAACGGATCGTGCAGCCACGTCTCGATCGCTGAGTCAACAGATGCGGACAATAACCATCTGCACGAACAGTTCGACGACGTTTGCAGCACTATGGAGTATCACCTCGGAGACCATGGCTGCGGTTACCCTTGACGCTGAGTCACAGACAGAAGCACCTGCGATGGTATACTCAACGACGAACCTGGGTGCACGAATGCCAAAACATTTTCTGATGAATCCAGTTTCTGTTTACAGCATCACGATGGTCGCATCCGTGTTTGGCGACATGGCGGTGAACGCACATTGGAAGCGTGTATTCGTCATCACCATACTGGCGTATCACCCGGCGTGATGGTATGGGGTGCCATTGGTTACACGTCTCGGTCACCTCTTGTTCGCACTGACGGCACTTTGAACAGTGGGCGTTACATTTCAGATGTGTTACGACCCGTGGCTCTGCCATTCATTCGATCCCTGCAGAACATTTCAGCAGGATAATGCTCGACCGCATGTTTCAGATCCTCTACGGGCCTTTCTGGATACAAAAAATGTTCGACTGTTGCCCTGGCCAGCACATTCTCCAGATCTCTCACCAACTGAAAACGTCTGGTCAATGGTAGGCGAGCAACTGGATCGTCACAATACGCCAGTCACTACTTCTGATGAACTGTGGTATCGTGTTGAAGCTGCATGAGCACCTCTACCTGTATACGCCATCCAAGCTCTGTTTGACACAATGCTCAGGCGTATCAAGGCCGTTACTACGGCCAGAGGTGGTTGTTTTGGGACTGATTTCTCAGGATCTACGCAACAAAATTGCGTGAAAATATAATCACAAGTCAGTTCTTGTATAATATATTTGTCCAATGAATACCCGTTTATCATTTGCATTTCTTCTTGGTGTAGCAATTTTAATGGCTAGTAGTGTATGTAGATCCATTTTTATAATATGTATGGATGCACCGAACGTTTTAGCCGTGCCTTGTGTCTCTCCTACGCTCTGTACTTACAGCTCGCATAGTTGTCTACTGCACTGCGCAACAGTAGGCGAGTTTCACTTCTGCAAGCCTACGTGCTAGTGGACACACTGCCTCACCGGACAGGTCACAGGGTTAATTCTTCAGTCCATTCTCCGCTATTCTACCCACAACAAATTCATCTGCTCGTGTCAATAGAAGTGTAAGCGGGGCCCAGTCTGCTCGTCGCTGGTATTACTGGCGCACTACGAGGGATTTACGCCAGCGATTCCGACTAACGAGCTCATTAGTATCCTGCGTGCAGACGGCACACACGACGCACCGGCAGGCGGCAGCGCCTCTAGCGGCGAAAAGTCCTCCGCATTGGCGGTGGGCTTATGGCGGATTTAACGTGCCGCAGCGGGGAGGGGAGCTCGCTGCGTGTCACATTCTGGTTGGCGCGCGCGAGAGCTCTCTTCACTGCGAATTTGTTCACGACCACTCTTACCGTTCGTTCAGCTGTTGCCAAGCACTCTGACTAAAAACGTTCAAAACATTTTTAAAGTTCGAAAAATGAAAATGAGACAGGTGGGCCATGTGCAAATCCAGAAAGAAAGCAGGTTGCAGAATTACAAGAAATAAATAATTTTTTAGGGTTTCATGACCAAATGTAAAACAAGGGTAAGTTCAAATAAATCAGATGATGTGTAGGTGACGCTCAGGTAGTTCGGTTGGAAAATGAAACGCTAAATGAAGATGCCAAATTTTCTCTAATTGGGTAGTAAAATAAGGGTCAGTAGAAGAACCAAAGCACACATGGAACGAAGTCTACTAACTACAAGAGAAGCTTTCCTGAAAAAGATAAACATTCTTACACCTTGCATAAACTTAGATGTTGCGAAATATTTTTGTGTCAAAGTATGGGTGTATGATGCCATGTCTGAATAAAATTTTCACTTGCTTGCAGCCGCCTTAAGTGGTTATACAGCGTGTTTCGGGAGCAATTGTAAATATTTTGTGACTAACTCGAATAAAACATTCCACACAACATGTGTTTAGTTTTTATTGTTCACAGAGATACATCATCATCGCCATCATTCGTATGGCATAACGTGCAGTACATTTATAATATATGATGAATGTCGCTGTATAAAACAAACATAAACCGGCTAAATATTAATATCTAGGTTCATAATGCATTCCAGCGCCGTTTCATTGGCATTAATAAAATTATTCCCCATCCCCCAATAGCATCGCATGACGCGTTCCTCTATTACACGTCTGGTAAATTGTTTCAGTCGCATCTTATGGAGACTCCACAGTATCCCATTTACAGTGTGAGTCAGAGCACCACCCACATGCAGTGCGGCTTCTGTTTAATTTGAGCGACAGTTTCCTGTCAAGATCGACACCCACAGTATCACAGTTGTATTTCTCGAACCATTCCCGTTCATACTAATTGCCGATGCGCTGGCAGTTCTTGTTCCAGATATCTCCTACTTTTGTGTTATCTTGCACCTAGTTGTTCAGCGTAAATTAGTGGCGGCTGTCTAGAACGAAACCCGCATCTTCGTAAGACAGATATGTCGTGATGAACGGCTAGCTCCTTATTCTCTTGTGTATTGTGGTCATCTCTAAGGAGGTTCTCATTTCTGCGAACCTAAGGTGATTAGATGTCACTTAGCAAGCGAAGCCAGTAGACAGAGGTTGGTCTGACTGTACCAGTAATCGTGCATATCGTGTTGTTGAACTGCACAGCGATGGATCTGGTATAAAAACTACTCCTCCTCACTGAAGCACAATACTCTGAGGCCGAAAAAGCCAGTGTAAGGACCGATGTACGCAAAGTAGCCACTGAAGTATCACAAGTTGTGCCAAATTGCCTCTGAATGATGTTGTTCCGAGATTTTATCTTGGATGATATGTAAGCCAGATGTTTTATATTAAATAGGGTACGGCTGAGTGTGACGCCAAGGGACTTGGGGCAACTGTAATGACGAAGAATATTGGCATCAAATTTCACCTTCAGATCACAGCATAGTTTTTGGTCGTTTTCTGCCGCTGTTCTCTTGCTGTCAACCGTATCTCTGACTTGCATCGATGACAGCCGCGGCCACCGCGCGTTTGTACGCTGGCATTTGTTTGTCCGAACATCATCCCGGAACTTATTATAGGGTGAAGGCCTATGATTTGTAAGCTGCTTAACATTGCCAAATTGTTCAAAGAATCTCTGATATTGGTGTGCCGACCGATTTGTTACCGCTTGCAGTGAATTTGGTTCCAGTTTATCTTAGTTCCGTTTTTCTTTTTCTATTACGAAATTGACTGTTAAACATGGTGCTCTGCTCAGCCTCTCATATAAGTGTCGGCACAGTTCAGCTTAATTTCTGTGTACGCTTTTGCCTTTTAAGGCGATTTCTTAAAATTAGGGGTGCTGATGTTTTTATTTTGCTTTGAAGTATGTTTCTTCCCCAGTAGCATGTTTCACGTAAAGAGGTATTTTGTAAAATTTGGGTTTCATTGTTACACTGTAAATTACTCTTTGTCCGTTACACGATGAAAGCGTATTGTTGTGTAATTTAACTTTGGTATCATGAGGCAGCACCTTAGTCCTTGTGTGTTCACGGACCTTAGGCAGCAGCTTTGCCTGTATTGTTTACTGTGTTCCGCTTGAGCGGTGTTTGCCTAAGTTGGTTATTATTATTATTATTATTATTATTAGCGTTTTAGAGCGCACAACAACGAGGTTGTCAGCGCCCGTTCCCGAAAGATCAATTCAGAGCCGATCTTTGCGAGAATTGGTAATGTTCAAATTGCAAGATTGGACACAGCACATCAAAACAGGCAGATAAAACTAAAAATAAAATAGCAGTACAAACAGGTAAAAATAATTAACTGTGGCTGAGTGACCACTTACAAATAATGGGTGACCAAACCACTGTACAGCACATTAAGACCTCAATGTGGGTTTCATAGCCTCTGTGCTGCCCTCTCTTCATGCGGCTGAAATCTTACTTAAACTGTGTTAATATACCATTCCATTCCTTAAAAATTATGTACTGTGTGCCACAGAAGGCGGAGATATCGATACTCACCGCGACACTCGTATTGTAAGGTGCCCTTATTCTTCTTTTTTTAAATTTTATTTTACATCGGTGGGACGCTGCTCCTCCTATTCTTTCACAGTTGTAAAACTGAAGTCACACATCGCAGCTGTGGGGCAGCAGGGAGCTAGTTTCTGCTATTTGCTATTAGCTAACATGGTAGAACGTTGGTAACGTATTCTTAAATTTTGGCGGAAATTCAGTCTCTTTCCTGTTGATTAATTTAATTGGGCTTGATTAAATATTAGGTTGTGAAAGTTTTTCTTAATTAGGACTCTGTATTAAATTGCCGAATTTATTAATTTGATTTGGTTTTAAATATTTTGAAAGGCGAAAAAAATTAACTTTAGTACCTTGCCTTTTTTTAAACTAAAGTGATCTGCTTCAGTTATAATGGATGTGAGTTTAATGCATTATGCTGACATGTATGAGCGTTACCAATGATGTTCGATCCCTTCTCACACAGAGCAACCAGAAGTGCGTTACAGTTAGGTGAAACATAATCAAAGTTAACGTTATGGCGATACAGTAAAAGAAAGGAGTGATGATCGCATAATAAGCTCAACACCTCTACCGACGAATGTCACGTATACAGTCAGTGTCCAGTGACATTCATTAATTCATTCCTTTTCGCTCTTTGTGTTACATTCAGCTTTTCCTGTTTGTACTGGAAATGCAAGACATGCTAGGAGGTATTGTAATTGTACACCCCTCTGATGTCTTCTAAAGATGTTCTTGGTTCGCGGAGACGTAGCAGACAGTCTGTCGTTCCCGAGGTAAGGCTGTAATAAACTGTCTAGTGAGTAGCTTAAGCCTCTCAATGCAATGAAATAATCAGTCGGATTTCAATCAAGGATGTCTACAGTACCTGATCTTATGGTAATGTTCTGTCATGCGTGCTAATGGCCCAACTTTTCTGAACGTATGTCCCTGGAATGCAGCATAATATGCAAGTAAATTGTGAAATAAACAGCAGAAAAATTAGTGAAGAGGTGTTTTTAAAAGTGGTTCTACTGAAGAATGGTGAGGATGGGTGAGTACAATGGAAACAAATTAAAATATAGAAAGGCGAATCAGGGGAAAATCCGATTAAAAGAAGTGATAGGTTGATACGGTACAACCTAGGGCATAAAGGAATAGTTAATTTCGTAATCGAGGAAGATGTACAGTATCAAAACTGTAAAGGGACATCTTAAATACAGCAAGGAGGCTGGGATGCATGTGCGTTGCAGCAGTTACGTAGAAATGATACTTGCGGAGGATAGACCAGCGAGTGAACTTCTATCAAATTAGTATTCGGACTAAAGACTTAGCTGTCGCGGTAAGAATCTTGTCCCTTAACGGAGCATATGTTCCGGTAAACAATAATGACTAGTTGATGCTATATGATGGATAGAGTCTAGCAAACGGATATCTAACATTTCGTGGCTGTAAATATCAATTTCTGAACATTACCTTGTGAGAGACAAGATACAAATACTTTTGTTATGTTAGTACATTTAGCCCATAACATAGTCGACTGTCAACATCAAAAGTTAAACAGTTTTCCTCATTGACTTATTGGCTTTTGGTACTTGCGAGTTTCAGAATGATTATCTAAAATACTCTAACGTTATAAAATTCTTAATTCTGGACTGTTTATTGCCAATGTAAATTCATCCGATTCTGACGTAGGTTGCTGAGGAGATCAGTTATTGAGGTCAACAGTTAAGATATAAGTAGCCAATGTTAACTGTGCTGTAATTCTATTGTAGGAGATTCACATGATGTCCATCACAAATTTTCAAACACATGTGGAAATATGGCACTAAGTACGGTGCACGACGATCAGAATTTAAGACGTGTGGTATATCTGACGCTAGGAACATCACAAGAAAGTATTGTACATTTACTAGGAAGGAGTGGCTCTGTTGTTCAATGCTGATCGAAAGCTAACTGGAAGAAGAGAATTCTTCAGGATTATTATTGCCACGTGAAGAAAACTGAATAATTTCTTTTTTTGGATTACTTTTTTACCAGAATAGACAAACCAGAAATCAATGTGGGGTTAGGAGCCGTTGATCCTGCAGCAGATAGCGCCTAGTCGATTTTATCTGCAGGAGGCATACTGGTGCGCAAAATCACGAGGATGAAAGCAACTTTCGCATCATGTGTCACTGCCAAGCGACATAGCTCGATGAAATTTGGACCATACATACAAAGAACTAACACAGTGTAGCAAATAAGTTAACTGAAAAAATAAGCATTGTGACGAACAGAAGTGAGAAGGTTTTTCAAAAACAATAGTCCAACGACATGTATTATAATCCCTTGGATACTAAAAACGGTGGTACATGGTTGTTAATACGATGTGTCATCAGCTTTGAGAGCAATGCATTCACTGCAACCTGCTCTCATGCTTAGCACAAGGTTGGTGTGGTGTTGCTGTGGTGAGACGTTCCATTCCTCTATCAGAGCGGTTGACAACTGCTGTATGGATGTTCGTGTATGTCGACGTTCTGCAATACGCCTTTCCAATACATCCTGCACACACACACACAGTCACAGGAACAGATGAACTACTCCATTCGCAGAATATCTTCTCGTTCCTGGAGCTCCTCCACCTGTGCTGTTCGATGGGATCGCGCATCGTTGTCCGTACAAATGAATGTCAGGACAAAATTCACCCCCGAAAAAAATACACACTGTGAAGGAGTACTGTGTCATAATAAAGTTTGCCAGAGAGTGGACAAACTTTCAGAGGTCGCTTCTCCCATGCAACTTTACACCACTCCACACCATAAAACGAGGACCACCAGAACGTCAGTGTTGCTGGACGCATTACGTGTCCCCACCCCTCGTTTTATGCGGGTCCGTTATGCACCCAAAAACAATGTCGAACATGAATCTCCTGGGATTCTAGATGTTATGGTGTGGGGAGCTATAGTGTTGCATGGGCGTACTGATTATCAAACCTTTGAATGCAGTACACTCACCAGTCAGCGTGTTGTAATGCCGTACTCCTCGCGTCCGTCCTCTCAGGGGTACACGCTGCCCGAGCTTCACTCTTATGGATGACAAAGAAAGTTCACATCCAGCAGTGCATATGGAGGAGAACTTGGAACGACGGGTGGCCTGCCTGTTCATTCGACTTAAATCCAATGGGGCACCACTAATATGCTTTCTGGTAGCTTCCCTGCTGTAGCACGTCCACATGTAACAAGGACGATCCAGAGGTTGTCTGAAACACCCTCTAAACCCACTGGGCAGAAGAGGTAATTGGGAGTGTGGAAATGGCCAAATAAGGTTGTGGTCAGTTTCACCTTCCAATTGTTCAAAAATGTTCAAATGTGTGTGAAATATTATGGGACTCAACTGCTAAGGTCATCAGTCCCTAAGCTTACACACTACTTAACCTAAAGTATCCTAAGGACGAACACGCACACCCATGCCCGATGGACGACTCAAACCTCCGCCGTAACCAGCCCTACAATTGTAATTTATTGTAATTTAATAACACATTTACAACCAAAGCTGCACATAACAGAACCTTTACCAAATTCAACTTTTTCACGTCTGAAGGCCTCCAAACAAAAAATCTTAACAAATCAACAAGATAAAAATGCAGTTAAAATATGCGAATAAAATAAATTAAATAAACATATATCACAGCAAGGTGGAAATCCTCAAGGCAAGGCAGATTAAAACAAACCAATGCAAGGTGCAATACCAATGGCTGAAGGCCACAATTACGTCTCAGAATTTTAAAATATATTACCATAATCTTTCAAAGGCAGAAGTCCTCACTGTTTAAGCTTGAAAGATAATTTTAAGAACAAGGTTACAAGACTGAAAACCCACAATTAATTTTCCAAAATTTTTAAGAAAAAAACACCATAAGCATTAAATTTTAAGTAGCTGAGAGCAGATAATTAAACACCGGTGGGAAAGACAATAAAGACAACGTCACTCAGACGCCTCCAGGGAGGTCGGTCTGCCCTCGTTCACTTATGCGAGCCCCACTACACTTGATTCGTCGGAACCCAACCAGGGGACAGCCACGGACCGACCGACACAACGACTTACTTTCCACCAATCGGTACATCAGATCTCAAACACTGAAGGTTACGAACGTGATTATCCAGAATGAAATATGTACAAACACTCGTTGTTGTTCACAGGAAAACCTCCCCAAAAGCGAACCTCCGAAACGAACCATAACATGAATGGGCGAGGCTTGGGTACTTAAAACACCACTCAAACTTGACGTCCTGGGTTGGTGAAAGGCGAAGCTCGTAGCGATCGGACAGCTCCACACCCGCTCCGCCACTGCGCAGCGACCGGCACCGTACCCATCGAATGCACGCCGTGGAGATATCTTCCCTGGTCCGCAGCAACAGAGCGGCTGCCTGCTGGTCCGTCCGCGACTGCACTACTGGTGCGCCTCTCACTCACTTCCGGACACAAGACGGCGGAAATACTGGCTCTGGCCCAACCATGTAGAGGTAACACGCCCACTGGCCGATCGACATCCCTGCACCAGGAAACGACCGACCGAAGTTCCACAAGGAGGGGCACAGAAGCGCTGAGACGACCGACCTCTCAGCCCCAGTACGCCGACAACATTTAAAATGATCGTCAGTGGAACTGACGCCAACTACACACACAACCTGACAAACACTTACACGAAGACCTGAACAAAACACATCAGTCACTAAGCACGTGCGAAGACAAATCGGGAGTCGATGCGCACACACACGCACACAGCCGACTCATGAACGATCGGCGAGCCAAAATACGTCATGCGGTAGGACAACCGACTGACGATCCACCAAGACCGTGGCCCGGCTCAATGGTCGGGCGAGCCATTTCGACGCAGACCTCACAGCTGCAATCCGACTGCACAACTGCCGTATTGCAACTCCGCGACTGGCAGGTCCGGACTGCGCTCCACACTCGTCCGAGCTGACTGGCAGCCCGAACTCGCAACCCGAACTCTCATACGACAGACAACGACCGCGATGTCATAAGAGTCGAGCAAAGATACTACGAGAGGGGATATATCGATACACGCTGCTAACGCAGCACACGGTCGGGCAAAGTCGCAACTCAGTGACAGTAGTACACTACTGGCTATTAAAAATGCTACACCGCGAAGATGACGTGCTACAGACGCGAAATTTAACCGGCAGGAAGAAGATGCTGTGATACGCAAATGATTAGCTTTTCAGAGCATTCACACAAGGTTGGCGCCAGTGGCGACACCTATAACGTGCTGACATGAGGAAAGTTTCCAACCGATTTCTCATACACAAACAGCAGTTCACCGGCGTTGCCTGATGGAACGTTCTTGTGGTGCCTCGTGTAAGGAGCAGAAATGCCTACCATCACGTTTCCGACTTTGATAAAGGTCGGATTGTAGCCTATCGCGATTGCGGTTTATTGTATCGCAACATCGCTGCTCGCGTTGGTCGAGATCCAATGACTATTAGCAGAATATGGATTCGGTGGCTTCAGGAGGGTAATACGGTACGCCGTGCTGGATCCCAACGACCTCGTATCTCTAGCAGTCGAGATGACAGGCGTCTTATCCGCATGACTGTAACGGATCGTGCAGCCACGTCTCGATCCCTGAGTCAACAGATGGGGACGTTTGCAAACCATCTGCACGAACTGTTCGAGGACGTTTGCAGCAGCATGGACTATCAGCTCTGATACCATGGCTGCTGTTACCCTTGACGCTGCATCACAGACAGGAGCGCCTGCGACGAACCTGGTTGCACGAATGGTGAAACGTCATTTTTTCGGATGAGTCTATGTTCTGTTTACAGCATCATGATGGTCACAACCATGCTTGGCGACATCGCGGTGAACGCACATTGGAAGCGTGTATTCGTCATCGCCATACTGGGGTATCACCCGGCGTGGTGGTATGGGGTGTCATTGGTTACACGTCTAGGTCACCTCTTGTTCGTACTGACGGCAGTGTGAATAGTGGACGTTACATTTCAGATGTGTTACGACCCATGGTTCTACCGTTCATTCGATCCTTGCAGAACCCTACACTTCAGCAGGATAATGCACGACCGCATGTTGCAGGTGCTGTACGGGCCTCTGTGGATGCAGAAAATGTTCGACGGTTGCACTGGCCAGCATATTCTCCAGATATCTCACCAATTGAAAACGTCTGGTCAAAGGTGCCCCGAGCAACTGGCTCGTCACAATACACCACACACTACTATTGATGAACTGTGGAACCGTGTTGAAGCTGCATGGGCAGCTGTACCTGTAAACGCCATCCAAGCTCTGATTAACTGAATGCCCAGGCGTATCAAAACGTTCAAATGTCTGTGAAATCTTGTGGGACTTAACTGCTAAGGTCATCAGTCGTTAAGCTTACACACTACTTGGTCTAAATTATCCTAAAGTCGAACAGACACACACACACACCCGAAGGAGGGGACCCGAACCTCCGCCGCGACCTGCCGCACAGCCTGGCGTATTATGGCTGTTATTATGGCGAGAGGTGCTTGTTCTCGGTACTGATTTCTCAGGATCTATGCACCCAAATTGCATGAAAATATAATCACATATCAGTTCTAGTATAATATACACTCCTGGAAATGGAAAAAAGAACACATTGACATCGGTGTGTAAGACCCACCATACTTGCTCCGGACACTGCGAGAGGGCTGTACAAGCAATGATCACACGCACAGCACAGCGGACACACCAGGAACCGCGGTGTTGGCCGTCGAATGGCGCTGTCTGCGCAGCATTTGTGCACCGCCGCCGTCAGTGTCAGCCAGTTTGCCGTGGCATACGGAGCTCCATCGCAGTCTTTAACACTGGTAGCATGCCGCGACAGCGTGGACGTGAACCGTATGTGCAGTTGACGGACTTTGAGCGAGGGCGTATAGTGGGCATGCGGGAGGCCGCGTGGACGTACCGCCGAATTGCTCAACACGTGGGGCGTGAGGTCTCCACAGTACATCGATGTTGTCGCCAGTGGTCGGCGGAAGGTGCACGTGCCCGTCGACCTGGGACCGGACCGCAGCGACGCACGGATGCACGCCAAGACCGTAGGATCCTATGCAGTGCCGTAGGGGACCGCACCGCCACTTCCCAGCAAATTAGGGACACTGTTGCTCCTGGGGTATCGGCGAGGACCATTCGCAACTGTCTCCATGAACCTGGGCTACGGTCCCGCACACCGTTAGGCCGTCTTCCGCTCACACCCCAACATCGTGCAGCCCGCCTCCAGTGGTGTCGCGGCAGGCGTGAATGGAGGGACGAATGGAGACGTGTCGTCTTCAGCGATGAGAGTCGCTTCTGCCTTGGTGCCAATGATGCTCGTATGCGTGTTTGGCGCCGTGCAGGTGAGCGCCACAATCAGGACTGCATATGACCGAGGCACATAGGGCCAACACCTGGCATCATGGTGTGGGGAGCGATCTCCTACACTGGCCGTACACCTCTGGTGATCGTCGAGGGGACACTGAATAGTGCACGGTACATCCAAATCGTCATCGAACCCATCGTTCTACCATTCCTAGACCGGCAAGGGAACTTGCTGTTCCAACAGGACAATGCACGTCTGCATGTATCCCGTGCCACCCAACGTGCTCTAGAAGGTGTAAATCAACTACTCTGGCCAGCAAAATCTCCGGATCTGTCCCCCATTGAACATGTTTGGGACTGGATGAAGCGTCGTCTCACGCTGTCTGCACGTCCAGCACGAACGCTGGTCCAACTGAGGCGCCAGGTAGAAATGGCATGGCAAGCCGTTCCAAAGGACTACATCCAGCATCTCTACGATCGTCTCCATGGGTGAATAGCAGCCTGCATTGCTGCGAAAGGTGGATATACACTGTACTAGTGCCGACATTGTGCATGCTCTGTTGCCTGTGTCTATGTGCCTGTGGTTCTGTCAGTGTGATCATGTGATGTATCTGACTCCAGGAATGTGTCAATAAAGTTTTCCCTTCCTGGGACAATGAATTCACGGTGTTCTTATTTCAATTTCGAGGAGTGTATTTGTCTTACGAATACCCGTTTATCATCTACATTTCTTCTTGGTGTCGCATTTTTAATGGCCAGTAGTGTAAATTAACGTAGTGAGGTGGAAGTACGTTAAAACAGGGTGTAAAATACATGATGGCGGGAACACGAGCCACGCACGGCTCATTGTCCAAGCGCGCTTGTGGAGGAATGGAACGCCTTACCGGAGAACTACTTAGCAACCTTGTGGCCAGTGCAGGAGCATGTTGCAGAGCATGCATTGCCGTTTGTGAGACCACTGAGAGAGCGCATTCCGGTAATTGCGACTAGAAATTTTAGAAGTAGGTGCAGCCGCGAGTGGCCGTTCTGTTTGCGACGAGACACAGGCGCGGTCGTGCCAGCGCTTGCTTTAACAACTGAGTAGGCGTGGAGGCCAACCCAGACAGAGCTCAGCAGCCGCCTGACTCTCGCGGTGTCATCATTAGATGGCGGCCCCCTTTCAGCTTCAGTAATTGGTCGCCACTCTGACTGTGAAAATTAACCGAGGCCGCAGGACAGAGGCCAGCAGGTACATGCATGCTTTGGGCGCATGATTTTGAAAACCCAGACGTCCGGCAACTGGCTGGCAACATGGTGAGGTAATCGCCATGGATGAATTGAGTGTCCGGAGTAAATATCAAATAATATGAAATCTAACAAAACCTGGACCCAACCAGTTTTCAGGTTTTTCACGTTAAACGTTTTATGTATAAAACGAACTTTTGAAATCAATATATCGACAACACCTTAAAAGAAAAACCTGTCAACGGATGTGTCTCATTGAGCCCTAAGAGCATCACAGTAGGTTTTTTGTTTACTTTGGCTCCTTTGAATTACGTGCTGGAATGAGCAACTCGCCAGTGAAAACTTGCTTTTGCACATGACTGACAACAAATGAAACATTAAAAGTAGTGGCAACAGTATTAACTGGGCATAAATGGGAACAAACGAAGGTGCTTTGTTGTAACTGTTTATATGTATTTGTAATGAAACATTGTAATGTAGTGTCTACTTGAGACACTTCTATTTAACTTATAGAAAAACCCTGAAGAGCAACATAAAGCTGAGGAAATCACGCATGTTACATGTTTACATCACTAAATTCGTAGCTTTTAGCTGCTATGGTCTCAGGTTCGAATCCTGCCTCGGCCATGGATGTGTGTGATGTCATTAGGTTAGTTAGGTTCAAGCACTTCTAAGTCTAGGGGACTGATGACCTCAGATGTTAAGTCCCATAGTGCTTAGAGACATTTAAACCATTTTATGTAGCTTTTACTTCTGTGGGGAAAGTCGGAATTGTGTGTGCTTGACACACGTTAGTGCGAGGGCTTACATAACGGAAACCACACATTTGGTTCCAAAGAGCAGTCAGTTGGGATTGAGGTCTGGAAGAGACGATACGTATGTGCGGTTGTAGGTTACCTATTATTGTGAAAGAGTATAAACTTATGGACTTTGTGTCAGGTGAACTAGTCTGATCTCTGAAACTTTACCATGGTTACTTTTGCGAGTGATCTGCACTTGGGATTTACATAGTCCACAACTTAAACTTGTGCTAATTGAACTTTGATTATTTTCTAACATTTTTCCGGAACTTTAAACAAGTGTGAGATGCTGTTTCATTTTTGTCTAAGCCCTTCCTGCAAAATTTATTAATTCAATGATGAAGAATTATTAACCTGTTACAGTAAATCGAATAAACTCAAATTTGTTAAGTATATAAACTCTGTGAGGAGCAAATATTATTTTTCAATGCAAGATCCTACCTGCGTTTGTTTATTTGAACTTAATGAGTGGAATTTCTTTTTTAGGGTTATTGTGACAGATGCATTGATTGATCCCAGGATTCACCAAAAATTAAAAATCCAATAATGCAGTTGGAGGCCCTATGACAACTGATTTTCTAACTTACAGTTTATTATTTATGCAGATGAAAGCCTGAGCTCACGAGTTACAAGTTCACTAAACAATTAATTTGTGGTATCAACAAGATAAGACAACTTTAGCAAATAGTTTTCACGGTATCATCCCACAACACACCTTACTAAGAACCACATCTCACCTTCTGTAAGGTTCAGGGATCATAATGAATGGTGTTGACTTCAGCGTGATTATTGTCTCTAAATAATTTACTTCTGTTCCTCGCACTGCGTATGACATTCATCACTTTCTGTACCATATTGTAGCAGTTCTTTCTCTACATGGTCCACATTTCATTTATTTGTGTTATTGGCAGTGACACATGCCGCGCAAATTATTTCGGTCCTCAAATTTTACTCACCATTGCTCTGTGTCCAGCGTTTTCTGATAACATGGCTCCTCCTTTCGATAATCTCACAAAGAATAAGTAAACAACTGACGACTATGACATCAGGCACGTTCAACAAGCAGTGCAACAGTTATTTTCGCGGTCAGTTACGATTGAAAAAGTGCGTAATTTGTTGTGCGACATCGGGGAATATTCCCTTTTCATCCTCTATAGTTTCATGAAGTCCCGATAGATGGCGCCTTCAAAATGGTGTCTGCAATAGAGGTGCGTTCCAAGCAGACAGCTATCATTGAATTTGTTTTGGCGGAAAACCAGAGCATTGCAGATATTCGTAGGCAGTTGCGGAACGTCTGTGGAGACCTGGCAGTGAACAAAACCACTGTGAGTCGTTGGGAGAGGGGTCTGTCAACATCGCAGCAAGATCGCGCAAACCTGTCTGATCTTCCGCGTGCCGGACACCCGCACACAGCTGTGTCTCCTGCAACTTCTTAAGTGCAGATCCTCTCATTCCAGGTAACTGACGGATTACAATCAAACACCTCGCTGCATAATTGGACGTTTCTGTTGGTGGTGCTGACACACTTTTACACCATTTGGAGAACTCGAAAGAGTTGGTCAGCTGAGTTTCTCGTGGCCTAAAGAGCAAAGCAGAACAATCTGCTTGCGCTTTTCGAGGCTCACAATGACATTTTTTGTCGAACATCGTAAAAGGCGATGAAACATATGTTCGTTACTTCGAACCAGAAACGAAACTGCAGTATATGGAATGGCGCCACACCACCTCTCCTCCGAAGAAAAAGTTCAAAGATGCACCCTTAGCCAGTAAAGTCAAAGTGACTGTCTTCAGGGACTCTGAAGCGGTTATTCTGTTTCATGTTCTCTCTCATTGTGCTACGATCTGTTTTAAAATATACTGCGCTTTCCTCCGGAAACGGCAGAAACGACTTCATCGTCTTCGACGTCACAAAAATGCAAAAGAACTTCTTCTCCATAATGACGCAAGATCTCACACAAGCCTGGCCGCGCGGAGTGGGTGCTAGGTTTGAGGTGCCATGTCACGGATTGCGCGGCCCTCCCGAGGGTAGTTTGAGTCCTCCCTCGGCATGGGTGCATGTGTTGTTCTTAGCATAAGTTAGTTTCTGTAAGTCTAGGGACCGATGACTTCAGAACATTGGTCCCTTAAGAATTCACACACATTTGAACATTCTCACACAAGTCTGTTTACCAGAGAGGAGCTCACATTACTTCATTGGTCTTTTCTTCTTCATCCACCCCTACAGTCCGAATCTCGCACCTTCCGACTTCCATCTCTTCGGCCTAATGAAGGATGCACTCCATGGGAAGCAGTACTCCGATGACTTGGGGGTCATTGACGCAACAAAACGTTAGCTCCAACGTCAAACCGTAAGGTGGCCCAGGGCAGACGCACTGAACGAAAGTTATGCATAAAAGTATGGTTTTACAGACAAAAGTGTTGAGAATAATATCAGGTAATTGAATTCTAAATAAAACCAATCTGCTTTCAGAAACAAAGTTGCACTACTTACTGAACGCCCCTGGTAAAAGTAGTGTGTAATGTTGAAGAACAATATTAAGAAACACAAGCAGAAATCAGGAATGCAAAAAGAAATTGTGGCCTGCATAGAAGTTCATGACGTTTCTTAGTGAGGCAGTAACGTTTCTTAGTCAGGAAGGCCTTCTGGGACCTGCCTTAAGGGTTGACAGGTTCAGTGGTCAGAAGACTGGTGACAAGCCACCGGCGACGTCATGTAGAGGGGGCCCGCACCATAGATGGTTGTCTCTCGCGTTGTCCAAGAGAGAAGGGCATCTCGGTGTAGAGTATAAGCACATAGGACAAGAAATTAGTCTCTACGGAGGAGACATCATACCAACACGTTAGACACTACCTGTAGCCTTATTAATGGCGAAGGTTCTACGTCTACATCTACATACATATTCCGCAGTCCACCATACGGTGCGTGGCGGAGGGTACCTCGTACCACAACTAACACCTTCTCTCACTATTCCACTCCCAAACGGAACGAGGGAAAAATGACTTCCTATATGCCTCTGTACGAGAAGAAGAGGGTTCAGAAGTTTCTTCACGAAGGTCGTACCAAATTGAAACCACTCATCGAGATTATACCCTGTAAATCTAGCAAAATACGGGAATCTTGATTGGTTTACTACATCTGCCAAATGTCTCAGACACTTTATATGGGATTAACATCGTGTAATCTAGCTCGCCAGTCGACGTGTTGTAACATGCCTAAGTATTCCTCAAACAAGGGACGTATGATAACAGACATATTGAATTTGTGTTGAAGTCTCGATGTGGTTTACTGGCGGAAGAGTGGACACAAATGACTTTCTAACACTGAGTCGTTACTAAGGGCTTACGTTCATTACACATAGATTTATCTGTGAACGTAAAGCAGATCTCCGGTTAAAGAAGTTCACGGTCCAATAACATTAATGTAACCGCAACCTCTGTTCGACGTCAACGCGCAGTAATAACTCGCAGACGTCTGGTGGGGACAGTAGCAGTGTAGGATATGTAAAGCATGTAGGAGGGAAGATACGCAGAAAATAGTGCAGTCGTTGTCATAACGCGATTTGTCTGTCATCCAAAACGACATGATCAGTGGCTTATGGGTCATGCGTGAAAGTACTTTGGAAGCGGCTAAGTCCGTAAACTGTTCACGTGACGCCGTGGTTGGCGTGTACACTGCATGGCAAAATGGCGCTTTCTAAAATCGGCGCCGAGCTAATTGTCACATCACGGGCCACATAAGGGGTGAACGACGGATACGGATATATGAACGGGGAAACAGACGTGCAGCTGTTGAAGTGACCGCGTAGATGGAACAAGAGCCTACCAACAGTGTCTCCTCAACAACCGTTCAGTGAATGTTGCTCCGTCTGGACTTGCACAGATGTGACTGTTTGATAGAGCCACGCAGACTGCAGTCTGTCGGTGACAAAAGCTGGAATTTGCACGTCTATATCGAACTAGACGTCCACTGAGTGGAGTCGTCTGAATTTTCCATCTGAATCATGTTTTATGCTCCATTGGAGAGATTGTCTCGTACTGGGTTAATTACATTACATTGAGGAAAGTTCCAAAACCCGTACAGAAAACATCATTTATGCCCTTTTTATTGCTCATAAAAACCACACATTGCATGTTGTGTCACCAAACAGCGAGACCTTCAGAGGTGGTGGTCCAGATTGCTGTATCCACCGGTATTTCTGATACCCAGTAGCACGTCCTCTTGCACTGATGCATGCCTGTATTCTTCGTAGTATACTATCCACAAATTCATCAAGGCACTGTTGGTCCCCATTGTCCCACTCCTCAACGGCGATTCATCCACAAGTTCATCAAGGCACTGTTGGTCCACATTGTCCCACTCCTCAACGGCGATTCATCCACAAGTTCATCAAGGCACTGTTGGTCCACATTGTCCCACTCCTCAACGGCGATTCATCCACAAGTTCATCAAGGCACTGTTGGTCCACATTGTCCCACTCCTCAACGGCGATTCATCCACAAGTTCATCAAGGCACTGTTGGTCCACATTGTCCCACTCCTCAACGGCGATTCATCCACAAGTTCATCAAGGCACTGTTGGTCCACATTGTCCCACTCCTCAACGGCGATTCGGCATAGATCCCTCAGAGTGGTTGGTGGGCCACGTCGTCCATGAACAGCCCTTTTCAATCTCTTTCAGGCATGTTCGATAGGGTTCATGCTGGCCACTCGAGTCGAGCGATGTCGATATCCTGAAGGAAGTCATTCACAAGATGCGACCGTTGGGGCCGCAGATCATCATTCATGAAGACGAATGCCTCGCAGATATGCTGCCGATGTGGTTGCATTATCGGTCGGAAGATGGCATTCACGTATCGTACAGCCGTTACGGCACCTTCCATGACCACAAGCGACGTACGTCGGCGCCACATAATACCACCACGAAACAGCAGGGAACCCCCCCCCCCCCCCACCTTGATGCATTCGCTGTACAGTGTATCTAGGGCGTTCCAGCCTGACCGGGTTGCGTCCAATCACGTCTCCGACGATTGTCTGGTTGAAGGCATACGTGACACTCATCGGTGAAGAGAACGTGATGCCAATCCTGAGCGGTCCATTCGCAATGTTGTTGGGCCCATCTGTACCGCGCTGCATGATGTCGTGCTTGCGAAGATGGACCTCGCCATTGACGTCGGGGCTGAAGTTGCGCATCATGCAGCTTTTGGTGCACAGTTTGAGTAGTAACACGACGTCCTGTGGGTGCACAAAAAGCCTTATTCAACATGATGGCGTTGCTGTCAGGGTTACTCCGAGCCACAATGTTTAGGTAGCGGTTAGCCACTGTAGTAGTAGCCCTTGGGCGGCCTGAGCAAGGCATGTCATCGACAGTTCCTGTCTTTGTGTATCTCCTCCATGTCAGAACAACATCGCTTTTGTTCACTCCGGGGCGCCTGGGCACTTCACTTGCTGAGAGCCCTTCCTGTCACAAAGTAACAATGCGGATGCGAATGAACCGCGGCATTGACCATCTAGGCATTGTTGAACTACAGACAACACGAGCCGTGTACCTCCTTCTTGATGGAATGACAGGAACTGTTCGGCTGTCGGACCCCCTCAGTCTAATTGGTGCCGCTCATGCATGTTGTTTACATCTTTGGCGGGTTTAGTGACATCTCTTGTGAGACCCGCCATTTTCTGTCATTTTGTGGGTGTTATGCTGACGAGTTACGCAATGGATTGATCTGACAAGTACCCTTTGGCTCCTGCAACAAACAATTTCTACCCCACACTACTACAGAAGTCATACAGACGCTCCTAACGTACCAAAAGGAAAAGCCTGAAAAACTTTCAGCAATAAATATCTTTTGGCGTCGTCCACTGTAAGGAAAAGTCACAAAAATATTCTATTTACCTATGTAACTAGTGGGATACTTGGGTACTGGAGTGTTGCTAGTTAGTGTAAGAAAAACATTAAACGAACGGAAAATATTATTTATTGCAAAATTTAAGAAAATCAAGTGAAATATTTATTTGTAAACTGACATACAAATTTCCGGGTTCTTTTCGGAATAGGAGGTTACCTCTTATGGATAGGAATCTTTTTAATGACATTTATATGCAAAGTGTTGGAAATTCGTTTATCCCTTTTCTTTAAGAATGTTATTTACGTGGAAGAATGGCTGAGAGCCGCGCCTACCCAACTTGAATAATGATCCGATTGAATTATTCTAACTATGGTCGAGGCTGTCGAGTGAGAAATATAATGGAGCGACATGAATGAAGTATGTTATTTCTAATGGAGGAAAGATGGGGCTCGCCTACGCTGTAGCGCACAATACCGTGAGCTGCGATGACTGCTGCCTTCGTCGCTCGCCGCTGAAAAATAACAAAACTATCTCTTTCTATCTGGACTGACCTTTGCCAATCGAACTCTCACTACATGTTGATGAAGTCAAGGACTCCTATCTGCCCCTAACTATTGGCGTGGTACACCAGTCAAATAACCAGTCCACCGTGATGCCACTCAATGTTCGCTCGCAGACGCGAACTAATACTCTGTGTTCACTCTGTACATTAAGTGTTGCGGCCAACACAGTGAACAAACGCTTAATCGCGAGCGACTCAGTATAGAGTATCACTCGATTCGCTAGCGACAGAGGTGCTCTCTCAATGCAGTACTGCGTAGAGACTTTGTTCCTCGCTCTCTGCATACATGCACGACCAAACTCATTCCCACTACGTTTTCCTGCTACAAGAGCATCACCAGTACGACTTACCTCCACTCCAAAAATGAAAGGGTATATCATCCGCTGTGTTTCCCTGACTCCTCCGGCTCATTGCGTCAGAAATAGTCCACCAATCAGCATTACTCTTACAAATGGGAGAATGGCTAAGCCGACCAATCTGGAAATATATAGCATCTGCGTTAGGCGCTTACTGTCCACTTGTGAGAACTCTGAAACTGCGCACTAGATCTGTCAAAAAATGAGTATGTTGGGGCTCTCCCAAACAATACAGCGGGTTTTGAAGGTGAACACTCAGGCCATTATCCCCTTTGTCTGGCAAAAACTGTTTAGGTCGTAGGTGGTCGGCCAGCCGGCGTAGCGTCGTGCTAACTCACGCTTCTATGGACTTTCCAGCGGGCCGGTTGCCTCCGCTGAACAAAATCTCCTGTGGCCGTCGTGACTAGAATGTTTTTGTACGCTAGCCTCCACTTTTTAACCTCGGTGCACACTTGCGATTTATTTATTGGATTTGCATATTGATTAAATGGAAATATGTAGAACTGAATCTAGCCTATCGAGTTTGGGCCCAAATGAAACGTCTTGGTACGCAGAATGCGATGGTGAGGTCGGAATATGTAAGAAATGAAGATCAGGAGACCACGCCACCTTACACTCTGAACAGTCATAGGAATTGTGTCTCTGATAAAGTATCCAAAATCAACGTTAATCTTAAGGAGCTGTTGGAACCACGCTAATGGAAAACTTATTTGCATGTGTTTATATGTACAGGCTGATTCACGAAGATATTCAAATACTTTAATTTGTTTTTCTACAACAAAAAGTACAAAAAATTTCACATAAACATAGGTCTGCAAATGTTTAGTTATGGTGTTACAGATAGTAAAATATTTTGCCCAAAATTTAGCAAATGTCCCAGACATGTATCTGCAGTAGTTTTCCAGAACATCCAGGGAGACCAAAGACGTGATTTTATAAAATTTTAAATTTGTGAACTACTTGGCCCAATTTGATTTTAAATTCCAGATAATTCACAAAGTGCTCAACAGAGACTGTAGAGAATTAATTTTGGAAAAAAATGATGGTAATAACGTTAACTTAAACTGTATGAATGTGTCAAATAAGTTGCTTTTATTAATACCACAGCACACGTGAATTCATGTTAAACCGGAGAAAACAAAGCTCACTGTTAAGGAAATTGTACAGTGTACATACAATTTCACAATACATTCACAATAAATGTTTAAAAATGTATCCACCGAATTTAGTGCATTTAGCTGCACGTGAATTAACAGATTTTGTTGCTCGTTTCAGTTTCATAGGATTTTTCTTAATTTAGTATATTGCATTCATAATGCGGGCAAGTAATGCCTCACGTGGATTGACTTTGTCCTCATAAACTATGTCTTTCATCCATCCCCATACACAAAAATCCATTGGTCTTAAATTGAGCAATCTGGATGATCGGAGACGTGTACCACCTGACATATCCATTTCTGGGGAAAATGTTCATTTAAATGAGTAGTAACTGCGTTGGTGACATGTGGAAGTGTGCCGTCATGTTGAGCAATCTGGATGATCGGAGACGTGTACCACCTGACATATCCATTTCTGGGGAAAGTGTTCATTTAAATGAGTAGTAACTGCGTTGGTGACATGTGGAAGTGTGCCGTCATGTTGTAACGCAATCGCGTAGCAAGCGGAACATCTTCGAGGAAGCGGGGCATTTCTTCATGAAGAAATTGTAAGTACATCTGGCCAGTTAGACATTGTGGGAAAATGATTTGTTCAATAAAGAGTGTATTGATTATACCACACCACACATTTATGCTAAATTGCTGCTGGAAATTGCGTTGCACTGTTGCATGTGGTTTTGCTTCAGGCCATACGTGCTCGTTATGTAAAAATTTTTTATACCATCTCGAGTAAACTGTGCCTCATCAGTAAATAAAATGTACTTGCGTAACTGCAGATTAGTATTTAAACAGTTGAACAACTTCAAGCGAAGGACAGGATCTCCCGGGTGTAAATGATGCACTTTTTGTTTATGGTACGGATACAGTTTGTTGTACTTCAGTGTACGCCATACCTTAGATTGTGAAATCCTAAATCGTTGAGAGATTTGTCGTGTACTGGTACCTGGGCTACGTTGAACAGCTTCCATAACATCCTCTTCATCGTCTTCACGAATCGAGCGCTAGTACTGATTATGAACGCTAGGTAGAGAACCTGCCCCATGTAACATTCGAAATACTCCTCTAATGGTCCGTGCATTTTGAGTCTTCCAAGCTGGGTAACGTATGCGATATTCGTTAACTACAGCCATGGCATTACCATCACATTTGCCATAAATAAACGCCATATCGGCGTATTCCTCTGTCGTAAATTTGAAAGGAATCCCTACTTCATAAATGATCTACAAGCTACAACAGTTACTATGAGGTTTCACTTAAATACACTGTTGTGTTGTTTCGCTAAACAATACCGAAAACTAACTAGTTTCAAGGTTAGGAAAACAATGAAACAATTCACTAACGGTTGCCAACAATGACATAAAAATTTCTACGTTCTTAATGGAAAGTAAACAAATTTACTTGCATAATAATCTTTGCTGCTCTGGATGTTCTGGAAAACTACTGCAGCTACACGTTTGAGACATGTTTTATTAGAATCACCAGATCAATAACACCAAAATCAATTGAAAGCATGCTTTTTTTAACCTCACACAATTTTTCGATGGCTTCACATTAGCGAAGTTGCTAAATTTCAAGCAAAATCTTTTATTAGCTGTGGCTCTTAACGGTCCCTTCGAAACATCACGCTGTTATACGAGCTGAAGGTTCATTCCTAAAAGTGAGATGTCAATATTAACCATGGTGGTGGTGTTTGTTAAAAAAGCAAGTGAAGTTGTGAGACCTTTCTGTATCAGTAACTTCGACTACAGGATTACAGGAAATAATTAAATGGTGTATCCACATCTGAACAAATGACAACTGTTCTCAGTGCCTTAGGTCTAGTGCTTTAACGAGTTCTCTTTGTGCAGCTCTCGAGCTGTGCATTGCACCTTTTGTTTAACGTGCATCGAGAGCCAATGAGCCGTTAATTAGATTAATATTTCACCTTTTACATCAGTATCATCAAGTTATCACTCCTCAAATTAAATTAAATACAGTAACACTGCGTCACCGTCAGTGTTTGAGCGATGCCTTCAATGCTGATCAACGCTCTGTTCTCGGAAGCTGTGATAATGCCTCTTCGTGTTCGGCGCTAATCCATGGTGCATTAATTTACCTTACGGAGAATCTAAACTCTGGATTTCCTCTCCATTACTCAGAAACTAGGCGACCTATAGGAGGGCCTTTGAACCACTAATCCTTTGTCTCTTAAAGCAAAGTGTGGGTCGTTTTACATTAATCGCCACTTTACAGATAACTTTATTATCGCTCACATCACTGAAGTAACCGGTACCCTTTTATCCAGCTACTCATCTCTTGCAACCTCCGAAAGTTAAAAATTAACTACATATTACCGACAACTGTGTAGATACAGTGGTCAGACGTGATTAAAGTATTCACTAACAGGGCTAATAAAACAAATCAAATTTGTTGTTGTTATTCACAGCTATTCCTCCTAATTTGTTACTTCAATTATGGTTTATCAAACAGATTATTTAGTAGATTAGACCAAAAAATTATTGAACTGTGTAATATCTATCTGAATAAAAATTATCATGTTCCCAATATTTCTCACACGTTCATGAGTGGTATTATAACTACATCATTGTTCTATCACGTAGAGTATTATCGTTTTTGCTATGTGAGTGCAGAACCCGATGCCTTCAAAAAAATGGAAATAAATCCGTTACACAAATAGCGTTTTAGTTCGCTAATGATGTAACTGTTATTCTTTTGTATAAAAATTTAGTCCCATCATGTGACGAGAGCGTTTTTGCTCTACAATAATCCGCCAGAAACTGTCTTCAGAATTGTAACGTGGACCCGCTGACGGCAGAAAACATCGATCGATATTGCAGCTCCGTTACTGCATGTGTTTCAAGTCAAGTCGTACCTTCCCCAATTTGATGTTGTCCGTGTAATGGGCCAAAACTAAAAATTCTAGTCACTGACATGAATAAAGCTTGTGTAGATTAACGGCCTCAGACAATACGTATTTGCAGGTCCTATACTACCATTAAAGCTCGTAGATGGTAACTATATATATATATTCACCCGCTGTGAATAATTCAGAAAAGCCTGAGAGTCGAAAAGTTTTATATTATCAAGAGAAAGTAATTCCATAAACTGAGATTTAATTACAAATCAACGGAGAGAATAATTATTAACTGTGTGAATGCTTTAAATAAATGGAACGTGACAGGTCAAATTAAATTTTTTTAAATATAATAAACAACCTGTGATATATTGTATGTTTTATTTTTCGTGCACTAACATTCCACGAGAAGTATAACCTGGACGAGACATATTGGAAAAGCTCAGTCGGTGCATTGGATCCAGCAAATCCAGAGGAAGATATCACTACGTATTTTTGTGTTTACCACCTAAACCGTAATTCCGTTTTGTTCAAGGTTTACAATTAGACTTACTTGAAACGTTCGTAGCAAATTAATTTCCATTTCTTTGTGAATATTGCGTACAAAATGGTTGATCGAGTGTGTGTGTGGCCAAGATGGTCAAACACCACTAATCTCTTTTTCCTTACGAGTTTAACTTTAACTAATTATTGACCTGCATCTGGTAACTAATAACAGTGGAAGTACTACTAATTATTTGTTCGAAAGTGATATGGCTAATATTATGAGGATTTTACATATTTACTTGGGTAATGGTTCAAATTGCGAACCTAAAAGGCATGCTGATGACAAATTCGGAGAAAAATTGCTGCACCTACCGAGCAAGCTACCGAACCGTTTGACCCACTAACACAATATTTCGTAGATGAAAGGTAATGGCTACGACCATGAGCACTGCTGTGGTCAAAAAATTCACAAAAAATTCGAATCTCAAGTAAACGGCGCCTTGCAACAATCTGGAGCAAATGTGGTGTCTGAATGAAGTAGTTCAGAAGAAAATAAATAGCCGAAATTGTTGAAAATCAATTGTCAGTTACAGAAGGACTTAGTTGACTGGACTTACTCCATGCCCGTCCAAATAAAAGACATGAAACAAGAACCAACGAAAGTTAAAAGTGTGGTGTCCAATGTTCCTTCAGTCGCGAGTCATTTGGATAATGTGACACATCCAGCATCACAGTCAAGTAGATCGCGGCAAAATCAGTTCAAGCTGATAAGCTCAATGCTGCCTCTAACTCTATCGTCAGTTATTTTTGAGGAAAGGTTATTGAAACACAGGCAGCTTCAGATGTCATTGCTTGATAAAAATGTATTCATCCTGTTATTTTTGAGAAAACCTTTCATAACCTACGATCACGTTCCTGAATGGATATGCAGGAAATCCAATCTAAAAGAGATTTTATCCATTTCCAAAATTTGACACAGCATTTCTCTCAAAGTATGGGCACATGGGGAACTAGGAAAGACTCTACAAGGAATTATTCAGTCTGGAGCTTTTTAATGTGCAAGTGAGCCTTCGCAAGTACTTTTAGAAGTACGTAAATAAAATAAGATACTGGGATGAGCTCATATATGAGAAGGATATCTTGTCAATGTTAAAGCTAAGGTTGCCTAAAAACATCCATGAAAAACTAGCTGAGCACCAGAGACAAATCTGGGTAGTTTTATGCCAGTATTCGATGCAATTGACTTCATACATAAAATAAGATACTGGGATGAGCTCATATATAAGAAGGATATCTTGTCAATGTTAAAGCTAAGGTTGCCTAAAAACATCCATGAAAAACTAGCTGACGCACCAGAGACAAATCTGGGTAGTTTTATGCCAGTATTCGATGCAATTGACTTCTTACATGAGAAGGCAAAAGCAAAAACTGTTAATTTGGCAGGAACGTCACCGACTGCTTATGGCAAAAAACCATAACAATAACGGAAGAAATGAATGACATGTGGAATTCGCAATCAATGGGCCACTCAGCCAAGTCAGTCACGTAGGCACAATAAATCGAAATTTTTCACACGAAATAAAAGAAAGAGGTCAAATAAGAAATTCAGTCCCGGATACCAAAACAACGACATGGGCAACCAATGGTAAAACAACCATCGTAACTGCTGTGTCGCTGTTATTAACTACCAAATTCAAAGAATGAATTAATTACAGGTATGAAGGTTTATTCTGAAAATAAGATGATATATACCTCAATGTAATCAGTCGTGCCAGATCCGGAACTAGAGTTCATCTCTCGTAAACACTATCACAGTAACGGCCCAGCGAATGAGAGGACACCTGTTCCGAACTCCAGGAGGCCCACGAACAACCCTTCCCGGCCACGACGACGCGACTTAATCAAGTGAGGCTGTATCCTGATTGACTCCGTTGGCTCCTGCGATATGACTGCTGAATCTCTTGTGCCGCCCCCACTGTGAGTACTGTACTTTGAAGTATGCCGCACTCCTGCCACTAAAGCGTTGGCACACGGTGCTCGAGAAGACGGTAGCCTTGTCTTACGTGCGGCAACCGCGCTTTATCAACGCACGACACAACAGTAACCCTAGAACAATGGACAACCAATGGTCAAACAACCATGGTAACCATGGGAACAGTGGTCCAGGCAGCCTGTGGCATGCAAATACAAACAATCATTGGCAAACCCAAGAACAAGTGAGATACAATAACCAAAACCGTCGAGAACATTATCTAGTAATAAGTACGGTTGAACTGACCGGTGGAAGTCGTCCAGCCGCACCGTGCCCAGAAAACTAAAAGCAGTTACATCTTCCCCCATGGTGATGATCACAGAATGGAGTGAGAGGGCTCACTGTAACTCATAGATGCATTTGCTAAAGTATAATGATGGAATAGACATCAGGTTGGAGCTGTGTTTGGAACCGAACCAGCGTACCGAACAGCTTAGTGCTGTGTTCCAGACATCTATTGACACAACGATAGTGAATATATCAGTTACTATTGTGATAGAGGCTCAGCTGTGAACGTTGAATTTACACAAAAGGACTTGTGAGATACGGCAAGTACTGACATTGTGTTGGCAACACAAAATTTTCAAATCTGCCACCCAATCCCGCTAGCAAACGTAGCGACTAAAGACACGTTCTTAGTGACATATAATTTGATAGTAGACTGTATTCTTGGTATTGAGTTCCTTAGAAATAGAGTTGCAAGAAAAGATCTTTCGACAGGCCAATGCCCTATAAAAGTAGAACGAATGAACATCACAGACTCACTAAAATCAAAAGATGAACCGTGGTACATATTGGCAATATTTCAGACTGTACCTAGTGACGAATATTACTGCCAGGAAACATTTCCAACTATTGTGAGAGAACGAAGTAGGTGAAAGTATTTTTGTTTGTGCACATATGTATATAACATTAACAATTAGAGAATGCAATTCTCAAGATATGTTCCAGCTTTGCATTTTTACGCTTTTGGGTGTCATATATCTACAATCAAATGGTAGCAAAATGTTTCAAAGGCTTCCAACAAATGGGTAAATACTACAGTTGTTAAGGAAGATACACGATACTGAAATAAGTGAAATGATCGTGTGGAATGGACGGGAGGTCTCATCTGGTGAAGCTCGGCCACGAAAATGCGAAACTTTTCAGGTGACGCCACATTCAACCACTTCCGTGTCGGTGATAATGAACTTATGATCAGAACAACACAAAAACGAGTGCTTGACAGGAGTAAATTTCCGACCCTGCCGGGAATCGAAAACAGGCCCACCGCATGACAGTCCGCGGTGCTGACTATCCAGCTAAGGGGACAGACTAAATGACATGACTGTAAGTATCTAGTATGTCTAGAGACCTAGTGAAAACGGACTGTTTATGACACTTGAATACGCAAGTTTGTGCGAAATCTATCTCATATGTACGGTGGAATTTTCCCACTCACATTAGCAATGTCCTGTTGTGTTGTCAGTTGACGGCTATCTAAACCGTGGGGCACTGTTACCAATCCTCAGCGGTAACGTTTATGTTCCCGCGACACATGGTGCATCGAGGTATGTTCCCCAGTGATGGTGTCGAGACATATTGCCCCTATTGGGATGCCACCCAGTCGTCGTCGCGTGATCGATAGGATTTGTGCCTTGACGCGATGAACTTCCGCATGATGTTCAGCAGACGGCACCTGGAAGGACAGCTCACGAAGCATGGTGTAATAATAATCAAGAGTGTCTCTTAGCCACCTCGTCTTATCCCGACCATACTGTATTAGAGCTCAGAAGAGCTCTAATACAGTATGGTCGGGATAAGCCAGCTTAGTACACTCGAGCCACCATTGAAGCACGGAGGTATATGTTGGTAGACGGCGTTGACATGTGGCCCATACCTCCTTGAATCTCTGACGACATTCGGGGTCTGCCAAAAGTGACGAACTGAGTTTCCATGTCCCGTGGCTTCTCCACACACTTTGCCTAGAGAGTGATATGGTACAAATGTAAGCCAGATGATCAGTAAATGCCGCAGGCCATCGTTCCACGTCGACCACCTTATCCTGTAGGCCAACCGAAACATATATTCGATCGAGTCTGCTCGCCGAGTGACTGGTATAAAAAGTATATCCCTCAAGGTTCCTATGAATCATGTCCCGTCGCTTAACTCCAGATCACGGCATAGCACATGCAATTCACGACAGGTATTGTAATGTGGAGTCTGGTCTTTTTGGGCCAAAACACAATTGAAGTCACCACCTATAATGAAATGATCGAATCTGCCGCTAAATAAGGGCGCAATCTCTTCTGAATAATATCTAGCACGCGCCCGTCTGTTGTCGGTGCCGGAAGGGGCATAAACATTGAGAATGCGAATTCCGTAAACAGTTATCGCCAGTCCTCGTGCCGAAGGTAGATAAGCCTGGTCGCGAACCGTAATCCCGTCCCGGACCAATATTGCCGTTCCACTGTCGTTGTTCGAGTGCGGCGAGGTGTAGGAGATGTATCCATGGACTTCCTGGAACTCAGGAATGTAAATTTCATGCACCATTAGTATATCCACATCCGACGCGTATATCATGTCCCTAAAAAACTGCTGTTTCACGGGCGATCTAATGGTATTTACATTCACTGTCCCCATTCTGTATGCCTGGGGTCGAATAGCTGTCATCTCCACATGATGTTAAAATGACAAAGTTTCACCGTGTCCATAGTCCCTTTGCACATCCGCAGAGGGTCGCCCGACGGACGTGTCCCTGCGGCATTAGGTTTCTTGAGATGTTGACGGATGCGAGACCCCACCAGTAGAATGGGCCGCATCGGTGATTTCGTCGTCCTGCTCATACCAGCTGATATTATTGGGGTGCTCCAAATTTTCCTGTGCTGCATTGATGTGTGACATCTGTTGTTCTTTCGCAGCTTTGGATTCCACCGCAGAAGGGGTAGCAGTCCCCTGAGTGGATGCGTTGTCTGAACGACATGACATCTTTTCACTGTCCGAATTCATATTGCCTGCGACATCCGAAGCTTGTGGTTCCAAGTCAGACAGGTCCATAGTGTTAGACTCATCTGGGCTCCCAAGAAGGGAAGGGAGCGTCTCCGCAGAGTTTAGTCGGCGCTTCTGGCGGCGCTTTGGCGAACGTTGTTTGCGGGCCCTAACCTCGGCCTCTGGTGTTGGCGAATCTTGCATCACCTGCGTTCTCACCGCCGCCACAACGCCCTGGGGCCGTTCCATTTCAGCTTCCATGCCTGTTGTGATGCTGTTATCCTCTTTCTGCACCATCTGTAATGTCTGGTATTGGAGGTTGGTCGGAGCCATTCAGTCTTTAGTGGGGTCCGAAGGCGCCTCAATCAACTGCGGCGTCGGTTCGATAGGCGTCACCTCCCCGCGAAGCGCCGCCACGTGAGTCATCGGCAGTGACTTTGGTGTAGTCTGATTCTGGATGTCTCCGCTGGGGAGTTGCACGAGTCTCCTCTGCATACACGCAGATCGAAGATGTCCTTCACCACCACAACCAGAGCATGTCCGGGGCTGTCCATCATAGATGACAATAGCTCGACAGCCGCCGATGTTGATGTACGATGGCACATGTTTCGTAAGGGCAGTTCGCACCTGTCGGACACCATTGAGCACTGGATACGTGCTAAAACTTGCCCAACGTTCGGCCGTATGACTAGTGACCAATCATTCTGGTACCTCGAAAGGCAGCTCGAAGACTCGAATCGTACGCACTCACTGGCCCGAATGACCATCGGAGTGTCGGAACTGGAATCCTCGTTTGGCGGCTTCAATGTTCCTATCGCATGCTGCGTCGTCAATGATCTTTACGTAAAGAGTGCTGTTCACGATTGATAAATGAATTCCAATAATCTCCGTTAATTAAGTTGCACTTCGTCTCTCAAGAAACGTTCGATTTCGAAAGCCTTTGGTCGTGCATACTCATTATCGAACGTGAACTGTATCGTGGCTTTTCGGAAACGCATTGCGTTCGATTCAAACAGTAACACACGCGAGTGACGACGGTGTAAACACCGCTACTTCCGCGAACGTTCGAAGCCGGGACGTAAACAAGTCCGAGCTGCACCGCAGCTAAAGGCGGACTTCCAACTGAGCTACCCATGCACGACTGACGTCCCATCCTGATAGCTTTACTTCTGCTAGTACCTCATCTCCTACCTTCCAAACTTTACAGAAGATCAGAAGATGTCCTGCGAACCTTGCAGAACTAGCACTCCTGGAAGAAAGGATGTTGCGGAGACATGGCTTAGCCACAGCCTGGGGGATGTTTCCAGAATGAGATTTTCACTCTGCAGGGGAGTGTTTGCTGATATGAAACTTCCTGTCAAATTAAAACCGTGTGCCTAACCGAGACTCGAACTCGGGACCTTTGCCTTTCGTGGGCAAGTGCTCTTCCAACTGAGCCATTCATGCATAAGTCACGTCGCGTCCTTATAGCTTTACCTCTGCCTGTAACTCTTGTCCTAGCCTCCAATCTTTACAGAAGCTCTCCTGTGAACCTTGCAGAACTTGCACTCCTGAAAGAAAGGTCTGGCACACAGTTTTAATCTGCCAGGAAGTTTCATATCAGCACACACTCCACTGCATAGTGAAAATCTCATTCTGGAAACATCTCCCAGGCTGTGGCTAAGCCATGTCTCCGCAATATCCTTTCTTTCAGGAGTGCTAGTTCTGCAAGGTTCACAGGAGAGCTTCTGTAAAGTTTGGAAGGTAGGAGACGAGGTACTGGCAGAAGTAAAGCTGTGACGACAGGGAGTGCGTCGCGCATGGGTAGCTCAATTAGCAGAGCACTTGTCCGCGAAAGGCAAAGGTCCTGAGTTCGAGTCTCAGTCCGGCACACAGTTTTAATCTGTCAGGAAGTTTAATAACAAACCTGAATACAGTTTTAATCTGCCAGGAAGATTAATAACAATGATAATAATAATAACAGGAGTGATACACAAGTAAACAGGACGCATTGTCTTGTTGAAAATGCCCCTGCCGCTGCCAAGGTATTCCCCTGGGAGACGACGGATTCGCGACCTCCATTCGAGATGATAGAAAAGGTGCCGGAATTCAGCAGACCATGCAACGCTCTGATTCGCGTCCTCCAGCCTACGTGATAAAAAGAGTGTCCGGATTCAGCAGACCATGCAACGCTCTTTCCCGGGGACCGTCCACTGCCGAAGGTCACGTGCCAATTTCAGTCGTAGTTCCGGCTGTCATGGTGTCGATAATGCCACACGCATGCGTCGTCGGCTGCGGAGATTCATCGTTAGGAATTTTCGGTGCACTGTTTGTTCAGATACAGTTGTACTCTGTCCAGGAATAAAGTATACCAATCTCCCCAGCCTACACCGTCCGACATCTGTAACGAGGAGCGGCCTGGACGTGGTTTCACTTTGGATTTGCCACGTGTTGAGGACACTCACCACAGCGCTCCTGGAACACCTGACAAGTCCTGCAGGTTCCGGAATGGTCGTGGCGAGTGTCCGGGTCGTCACACTCGGCCCTCGGTCCAACTCAGATAGGTCCCACGCCTTCCTCATTCTACACACGGACACCACGCTCACTGATTACTACTTTCTCCGCGTTTGTGTCAGACTAGCAGACATTCCTCGCCAGGTGACGCTGCTATCGCCTGAGCGGGTTCATATCGGTAGTAGGCCAGTGGTCATAATGTTCTGGCTGACCATTGTATGTATGTATGTATGTGTGTGTGTGTGTGTGTGTGTGTGTGTGTGTGTGTGTGTGTTTTCCTTTAATATTAAGGTGAAAACATCTAAAACAATTCATAGATGTTCAAGGTCGTTCAATTGCAATTGTATTCTTTGACCTCGTAAAGGAAATTTATCGACTGCCACCGATACTGGTATGATCTGCCAATAAAACAAATACGGGAATTTCACTTGTTTTTGCGGGATAATGACTTTTGAGTCACTCTTGTTTTTGTGTCCTTCTTTAAGTTGCCTTATTGAACGGACGTATTAGCCATTTCCTGGATTAGAGTAGTTAAAAGTGATATCTATTCAGAATTATTGTAATTATTTTATATGTACCTTTTTCTATTGTAGATATGTACATGATTTTTAGCGCTGTAAAATATTTTTCACACTGGAACTAACGGAGTCGGCAGATCGCTGTGAATAAACGTAATGACTGAACGCGCAATGCGATGTCATTAGTTTGTCTTGCTCACAGCAATCAGTGGCCCTGAGATTAAATTCCGATCATTTTGCATACATATCATGGAAGAGATGTTACGAATGAATCGGTCATTCGTCTCTGAACAGTGATGATGTCGGTGTTTTCCGTACCAGGCTCCATCCCGGTTCTAATATTATTCAGTATGGTATATGGAAAGAAAGCCAGCTCAGATATCCCTTTCTTTTAACGTTATCTTACAGAGCTTGAATCTTGCATTTTCGTGTGAGACCTCCATTGTGGCCGATCGGTTCTAGGCGTTACAGTCAGGAACGGCGCGACCCCTACGGTCGAAGAGTTCGAATCCTCCCGTGGGCATGGATGAGTGTGATGTCCTTAGGTTAGTTAGGTTTAAGTAGTTCTACGTTCTAGGGGACTGATGACCACAGAAGTTAAGTCCCATAGTGCTCAGAGCCATTTGAACCTCCATGTGGAGCATATGATTCACATCCTACCTTTTTCCACCATCTTAAATAACGTGTTATCCTCCCAGGCGAACAGGGTTACAGTAAAAATTGGATAAAATGCTTCTTCTTTAGCTCAGCTGATGGTCTTGATGAAAATATTTCTCAGCGCTCACGTGAAATTCTGTATTTAAAAAGGCAGTGTGAGTCAAGTGATATTTTAATGTTCTGTTAAGATCTTTAATTTTCTGGGCGGTATGAGAGAGAGATACCCACCATGTTAATACTGCATGGATGGAAGACCAGTGGCATGATTTTCAATAACTGCGGCGGCATGTCCGTTAGGACTTAAGGACATCTGGGTCTATTTGGAGATGTTATCAACCAAAGAAGGACCAAGTTTCGATTCCTGATAATCCGGCACCAACTTTGACAAACTAAGATCATTCCTTATACTCTTGTCTCAGCCACGATGTGATTTCGAAAACTCATTTGGGCGTGGTTTGTAAACAAAGCTTCATCTACATAGAAAATCTGGCAAGCGCCTCAATCTTTGCAGTTTTTGTTGACTCCATTCATAGAATTGCAATCGATTTCAAATGTCATTGGCATAAAACTGTTGATGGACCGAAATTTGGAAATGATGCGTTGGTATGTAATACTATTGTTTGGATAATCCCTTGTCCCATCTTCAAGTAGCTCGGAGTGACACGTTGACTGTATGGTATCGATAATTATTAGTAGCATATCTCTCATCCGTTTTGGTTCCGTCTCGATGGTGTATTTCATTCTTGACCCTTCCAGTTTCAAATTCTGTTTTTTATAATAAATGCAAGGACAGATCGTGTGGGCTTGGCACCATCAGGATACCTTTCAGCATATTAACGCATTGCTGCTCTATCAGTTTGGAGACATTCATGATAAAAACCCTTATTCACTTTTTTGACTCTTGTCCACATAGAGAAAACCTGAATATATCCTAAAACAAATTGCCTGAATGCTAAAACAAACCAACAAGTTTCATACGTACAACTGAACACACAAGCCATACCTGAGTTACTCGGTTGCTTATATATGGTATAGCACGGCAAACGTCTGTGGTATATTAATATCTGATGAGATTCTGCTCGATGTCTCTTTCCATATCAGAAAAAATATATGGTAACACAAAAAATCGATCTCATGATTTGGTGGCTATAAACTTTAAAATTTAGTAACCTATGACTGAAAATCCGTCATATTGTCCGCTATAACTTTTCAGAAACTGAACACGATACATTTGCTCGTTCTGGGGTGTCCCATCTTAGCTGCATCAGCCTATGAAAATGTCTCTTACCATGTAGAATCTCTGTAACATACAAATGTGTCTTAGGCTTTATTGCCATTTTCTGGAATTCTGTAATACTGTACGAAATCCATATATAGTAACCATAAGTGTATGTTGCAGTATCACCTCATATCGAATTTGCGTATTTATGCTGTTCCTTACTTCATTGTCCTCAAATACAAAATAATCAAAAAGCACATGTTTTACGTTGCCCATTGCCGTGATGTTTTCTGACCTAAGGTTACCACCTTAAAGTGGGCTTATGATCTCTTGTACCACACATGTTTGATGTTTTCGATGTGTGAGGTACTGTATTATTCAGTTTCCTTTACCGTAAAATAATTGTTCAATTTTGTAATTAGTACTCGACCTTTACATAGAACTAATGACGAATTTGAAGATAAAAGTTACTAGTAGTCCACTTGTGCAAAAACTGATACATACCACTAATCACTCACGTAACTTAAAGTGCACAGTAGACACTGAAAACAGAAAACGCGCAAAAACTAAAGCCACAAAGATATTTATATATCTACAGGATATGACGTAATAGTTATGCCGTTAAATATAAATTAGTTGTAACTTAGAGTTCACTGGGGGCCTCAGTGATTTCAACAATCTTTTTGTATGCAAGTTTCTTATTTTACCAAAGACTCTTTTGGATTACTGTAATTGATTTTCGTGTCGGTATCTGTGAGTAGGTGCTGACAATTTCCAGTGATAAAAATTAAGCATCTTGACATAGTCTTGTGGCTTTCAGTTCTTCAGACAATGCCACATTTTGTTATGCAATATTCATATCAATAATTTTTTTTCTTAAGTTCATGTGTTTTACATTCAGTTTCCTCATTTATAAGCAGTATGATGGGGTGGCAACAGGATCACGTGTACCTGGTACCATAACTGACGTAAACTAAAGTCCTTTGAAACAAAAATTAATTAATGGGCAAGAATCCTACCTAAAGAAAAATGAATTTTGTAGGATACATGTTGAGGCCACACTACTATTAGTGAAAGGAGATGTCAAAGACATTTTATATTGCTTCAAAAGTATACACCATAAAATTACCAGTACTTTGGAAAAAAGCGAAAGTATCTAATACTGTACCTAACCATTATGACACAAGAGTGCATATACATTCAAAATTTATACGAAGAACACAATGACCAACACCTCAACCCATGCAGCTTCATGTCACCCAAACAGATTACATGAGCATGGAACATTTCAGAAACAAAATACCCTCAATAACTGTAAGGCAACTATAGAATGGACAACTTGTAATTGCAAAGACAGAACTAAAACACCCAGCTTAATAGTAAGGCAAATAGAAACAACATGACCACGCAGATTAAGAATTTAAAAGCAATCGAATATCTAGCAACCCTTATAATGGAAAAAAATTACAGAAGGTAGCAAATACCTTAAAAAAATCACAAAGTAGAAATCGTATTCTCCACATATAGAAGAAACCATTAAAGGATATAAAATGTAATCATGATGCATATTCAGGTTTTGAAATACATGAAATAACATGGTAGGCACACTCCATATTCTGTGGAGGACAAACAGACTGAGAGTTCTGTAGCAGGTTCTCAGTGCACATTAGAGCCTACACACACTACAGATACACATCAGCAATAGCGACGCATATGCACAATAATAGACACCCATTTTCAAATGTAGAGCAAAATGTCAAAATGCGCCACCAACAAAATAACGATCACAAATTTGACCTGTTGTACGAAATGGAGATTCACATCAGAAATATGTGAAGACGAAATTTTATATGGGAAACTGGAAAGTGACTCAGCGAATATCTTCAGATGATTCAATGTTATCCTTAAATGGACAAATACAATAAAATTATAATACACAAAATAAGTATCTTTATAAATAATGCTAGCATTTTTCCTTGGCATCACCTGCATATGCATTTGACATATTTTTTGTACACACTCTTCCTCCTCCTCGCTCTGTATGTCCATTTCTTCCCCCCCCCCCCCCCTCTGTCTGCCGACCTCTTCTTCCCATCTCTAATTGTCTCTTGACACCTTCCAACTCCCTCTGTCTCTGTATCTCCTCACCCCCCCCCCCCCCTCAACCTGTTTGTCAATTTCCTCCACCTCCACGCTCTGACCATATCCTCCTCCCCATCTCTCTTTTCACCTCTGCCTCCCACTCTTCTTTTTCAACTGCCTACTTACTCACTACCTCTACCACATGCCTCATGCATCTCCCCCTCCTCCCCTCTTTCTGTTCATTTCCTCCAACCTCTCACTCTGTCCGTCCCCTTCTTTTTCAACTGCCTACTTACTCTCTACCTCTACCACATGCCTCATACATCTCCCCCTCCTTCCTTCTTTCTGTTAATTTCCTCCAACCTCTCACTCTGTCCATCCCCTCCTCTACACATCTTAACCTGTTCCCATCCATACTCATCAGCACATTTAACCCCTGCAATACAGTTCAAGAAAGCAGTCAGATACAGTTGCCACAACACACCTGTCATGCACACGTCGGAGGCTTCATAAAAATTACTTTCCGCTGACTTACAGGCTACTATGCAAAGCAGGCCGGTATGGTGGGCTGACACCACTCAACACGATATGTCTGTCATACAGGCAGCATCAGCGTGCATGTTGGCATCCAGAAACTGTTTCTTTCCTCTGACCATTGGGCTCCTGTGCAAAGTAGGTTTATTTAACAGGCTCATAGTTTCTCCACACATCATGCCTGTTGTGCTGGGCAATCTACTCTCCAGAGACTGGGAGAAGATGCTTTAGTGCTTATTATCCTCACAATGCTGATACTTGTGAAGCCTGCTGTTTCTGCGCCAAATTTGGTTGAAATATATCCTGGGGTTTGGGAAGAGGTCCTAGATACACACACATACCCTTCCGTTTGATATAAATATGTATAAAAGATGCAAGCATAACAAATAATTTAATGCTACATATCCGATAAAAAAAACACTCTCTGCACATAAAACTAGTATAGCATGCTCTATGGATGACCCATAGCATTACATTTGTTGACAACATTTTTGTATATTTGTTGTTTTCAACTTGTATTGAGCACTGTATACTGTGTCAGTAATGTACAACACGTCAGATTCTACATATGTGGACTACAAGAAAAGTGATTAACTCTACATAAAATCGATCATTTTTTACAGAACTGCTCGTGTTTATGTGTAACAGCAAAGCAGCAGAGTAATGCAGTGCCTCATACAGCGATAACGTCACGTTTAACAGGGACAATACACGGAAAATGCAATTAATCAGGCCGGCCGCGGTGGTCTCGCGGTTCTCGGCGCGCAGTCCGGAACCGTGCGACTGCTACAGTCGCAGGTTCGAATCCTGCCTCGGGCATGGATGTGTGTGATGTCCTTAGGTTAGTTAGGTTTAAGTAGTTCTACGTTCTAGGGGACTAAAGACCACATCAGTTGAGTCCCATAGTGCTCAGAGCCATTTGAACCATTTTTTGCAATTAATCAGCAAAGATTTTGATTGCATACTTGAGAGATGATTACCAATCAAGTACGTTTCCACTGCTGAGGTAGCATTCTAAAAGGTCATGATTCTATTTTTGGTACCTGGAAATATGTAAAAGTGTAATGAGTCACAGTTATTTTGCGAATCTATTTCTAAGAACAGAATGAAATGTCGAGCTATGTGAGCAGATCAGACTCGGGCATAAAGGCTGCAATGAATGGAAGTACCTCGATCAGAAAGGACATAACGCAAGGGTGCAATCTTCTTAGCTTCTCTTAAGTCTGTGTATCGAAGAAGGAATGACTGAAACAGAACTAAGATTTAATAGTAGAATTAAAATTCAGAGTAAAAAGGAAGTCAATGATCAGATTCTCTGAAGATGTTTCTAAGAATCAGGAAAACTGAGGAAGGATTACAAGACCTGTTATATAAATTGAGCAGTCTAATTAGAAAATATCACAGAAGAAAGAGCAATGTAAAGAGGAGCTCCCAAAATTATATTAGTGAGAAAAAAATGCTTCAAATGGCTTTGAGCACTATCAGACTCAACATCTGAGGTCATCAGTCCCCTAGAACTTAGAACTACTTAAACCTAACTAACGCAAGGACATCACACACATCCATGCCCGAGGCACAATTCGAACCTGCGACCGTGGCAGTCACGCGGTTCCGGACTGAAGTGCCTAGAACAACAAGGCCACCGCGGCTGGCTTCGTGAGAAACTTAGGATCAAAATGTGGAGCAATGCAGTAGAAGAAGTTAAGGGATTCTGATACGGTGAGATCAAAATGATTGGATTAAACCAGAAGTATGTTAGAAACGGACTATCACAGACAAAGAGGGCATTCATCATGGAAAAATGTCCACTAGTGTCAAAAATATGCTGTACTCTGAGGAGAAAACTAATGAAAATCTACGTTTGAAGTTCAGAACTGCAGGTAAGTGAATCAAGGACCATCGGAAAATCGGAAAAGAAGGGGACTGAGAAATGACAGAAGGATGATGGAGATTAAGTGAGCGAATAAACTAGAAAATGAGATCCTGTGCAGGTCTAGGAAAGGAACATTGGTAAAACAGGAACTATAAAAAGGGGCACGACGATACGACATGTGTTAAGATATAGGAGAATGCACAAGTGGGAGCTATAGAGGGAAAAACTGTTGGCGAAGACAGATAGATAACTAAGGATATTGGATGTAAGTGGTACTCTTGGCGATATTGGCGCAGGAAACGAAGACAGAAGACACTGTTAAAATAAAGGAAACTGGGAAAAATGAAGTATTGTGTAGTATGTTATTCGCGAAAGAAAACTAATTTTCATTGGCAAGAGAAACAGACTTGGTAGTAAGAGCTGTTTCACAACCATATTCGTCGCGCAATGTATTGTGAGTGTTACGAAAGCGGGTGTGTTTTGGAGATGTCATGGGGACGGGTGCACGCCACACCTGGCTGCCGTGACTGGCACCGGCCGCAGGGGACCATAACATCGCCTCCATCTCCCTCCTCCTCAGCCCCCCCCCCATCCCCCCCCCCCCTCCCAACGGCCCGCAGCCGGTCCCAGGCTGGGGCGGGGAGGGATGTGTGATTCACGGCCGTCTCAATTCGGCGCCACTTTAGCAGATTAGCCGTTATTGCCGGTATAAATTGTATAAGCAGGTGCGTGGTGTCGGCCACCAGCGGCGATTACGTTTCTTAACGGGCCCATAATTCGGCACCAGGCTCTGGCGCCGAAGGGCCACGACCGTAGGAGGCGCGTTAACGAGTGCGGCTGCTGACGCGGCGTCAGGAGTCAGCCGTCGGCAGTCGTCCGGGGAGACCCGCACTGAACCAACACCGACTGAAAGGAAGGTCTCGGCGCTTGTTGGTGACGTCACGTCAGCTAGGTACGGCGAACGCCAGGTCTGTTGCAGGCAGAAACGCCTGGGCGAGCTGATCACTATAAATCTCTTGTTTTTGGACAAAATTTTTGGTATTGCTTTAGATTATGAAGTTTTATTTAGATGAAAGATTTTCTTACTATTGTAAAGCTACAAATGAAGATAATAGTTCTGTATTACTGAATCCTGTCGAAACAAATGTAGATCAATATGAGAAGATGCTTTGACCCATTGCAAGCTTCTGAAATTTTACATTCAAGTAAATATATTTACTTGATCCATTTCGTTATGAAAACTTGCACTGTGATAGGAGAAAGGAGGCAAGTTGGAAAAGAATCCTTTCATCAACAACTGACTGAGAAACCTGGCGTTGCCCGGGTATTCATTTATTTCAGTTGAGACTGCGGTTGTTGAAATGCTTTCGCTTCATCTCGGACTGTATTTTAACTAGACGGAGTTTTCTTACCACTCTCAACAGCGATCCCCTTCTCTCCGTGTATCTAACACTAGGAGAACCGCAAGCAGGCTACTACCTACAAGGACCAACAAGGCCAAATTGACACCATGTTTATTTTTGTTTATTTGATCAGACTGTCATTGGTAATGGAATGTAACACACGTATATAGCTTTTGATGATTTTTATTAATAAAATAAATTCATTACACACACACACACACACACACACACACACACACACACACACATACTCCACCGTAGTTCACTGCTGTTTACTGCTGCACTTGTCGCACCACACTCGTCTTCTCTTCTCACATTTTCCACATACTGCCTCTCACAACCTGAACAAACAGTAGCAGTATAGTTTCCTTTACATGAGGGACGAATTTTACACTTCTGTCTCTTAGTTGCCCTCTGTGGTCCGCCTTTAGTGTCTGAATGATTCTGGTCTGGCTCTTTATTTATTGATGATACATACTGCGCTCGAAGCTCTTCACACAAATCAAAAATATACTTCCGCCTGCAAAGTCGCATACCAGTCACTTCCTTATACAACACCCAGGAATTTATGGCAGTCAAATCAAGAATGTTGTAAAATACAGGCATTGGCCAATGTCTTGTACCGGCTTTTGTGGAGTACATCCTTGTCATTTGATCGACAACGTCGACTCCAAATTTTGTTCCATTGTAGAATTGCACTGTTTCAGGAGTCTTCTTCTGACTATCGGATAGGGATACATGAGAGTGAAGTGAACTCAGTGACAAAACATTCTTATTTGTTTTCCCTTGATAATCTTTTAGTGTTGTTCCATCATCATTTTTCTTGTCTTTGCAGCAGGCGGCACCTCCCTTCGATTACGTTTCAAAGTAACTACTCAAGTTGTGGATGCTGCCCTCAGACGGTTTGCAAGGCTTAGCGTAATAAAGTAACTGTCAGTACTGACATTCAAACTTTTGCCTAAGTATGGTCCCATAAGCCTAAGAACTACAGTTTCACCTGCACCTTGGTAGCTGGTCGATGGATTTCAGCACCAGTGTATGGGAATCCATTCAGTATGTATTTACTAGAAACACCTACAAGTAACCAGAATTTTGTGCCATACGTATCTGGCTTGCTTGCAGTATATTGTGTGAATGGGCATCTTGTTTAAGGTGGCAAAAGTTGTTCATCACCTGTAAGATAAGGTTCTGCTTTATAGCATGACGCACTGTTTTCTATGAAAGCATTCCAAGTATCTGAGACAAGAGCAACTTTGTCAGCCTTGAGGCGTTCGGATCTAGTGGACTTGGTGTCAAACCTCATATACTTCATTATTTCGATAACTCTGTTTCGTACCATAGTTTGTCTGAAAAACGGAGGACCCCATACTGTTGACCATAGACTTTTGAGAGGAAAATTCTTTGCCCCATACACTCCTCTAGCATACATTATGGCGACAAAAGCATCCAGTTCTTCAGTGTCTACTGTCCAGGAATCGTCTTGTGTTCGACGACGAGCCTCACCTCCAGTACAGTGCTTGATGTGGCGCATCATGGAAGCACTGAAAATTAACCGCCAAGCACTAAGAAGTTTCCCACTTTGAATTTTCCTTTTAGCATATGATGTTGATCCTGAGCTCTCCCGCAAAATGTTATGACTGAAAACATATGAAAGAAGAACGGTATATTTAGAACATGTAACGTACTGATATTATATGAGTGTATCTGTTCTTGTAATTTTACAAACTAAAACTCTACACAAAGAGCAGAAATATTACTGAGCTGCATTAGAACCCACTGGTATAATTTTCCACACAGTCCCATCTTTTGCTGTTTCTTTTTCTTCAGTAGGCTGCCCAGTATCAGTTTTTGACTGACTTCCGGGGGAAGCAAATGTTGTCCGGGTTGTTGATCTTGTAGAGCTAGAATTTGGAACATCAGAAGGCATGCTGGATGTAGAAGCTTCATTTTTCCCCTAAATTTAGCGGAAAACTGTCGTGGGCTGTATTTACATCATCACATTCGTTGCACGAATCACATTCTTCATCTGCACACACTGGAACTACTGCACTTTCTTCATTGTCCTGATCGCTGTCGGAAAACACAAATTCTTCACCTGAACTTTCGTCTTCTATTTTTCTCAGTTCTGTTAGTCGATTCTTGTAGTCGTAGCTCATGACTGCAGCGATGACTCTCAGATACCGTCACAACAGACAATAACTGAAATCCTTGCGTCAACTAACCAACAATCAGCGCTTGATTGATTGACATTGTTGTCGCATTTTTGAACAACAAAGGGACAACAGTTGATGTGATTTCATACGCAGTATTTCAAAGAAGTAGCCTCCAAATACAGAGAAATGTTGGAGGGGCCAAATTGGCCCAGCTGTCCTTCTTGGTGGTAAGCTTTATATGTCACAACCTAATAAAAATAGGACACTCCAAAGCGCGGTTGTTAATATTTCATATGATTGATGAAAAGTCACAAAATATCAAGTCAGTCGAACTTACGATTTGCTCATAAAACAAGTGAAAAGATCGAAAAGGTGCCAATTTGGCCGCTCGGTCCTTCTAGTGCTAAGGCATGCTTCAGATAGGAGATGTGGGCAAGTTCGGCGTCGTTTGGAGACGGGTCATGGACTACATCCAACATTGAGAGCCGCTATTACCTACCCTTCTCGGAATTTGAAATAAGTATAGGTCGGACAAATACCGCCCATAACTGAATTCACTACCACGTACTTTTGGTGTTCAAAAGCTAAGTTTCACAACGGATAACGCGTAAGTCACAATGAAAGTTACGCAAAGTGAGTCACTCATCCCTCTTATTCCACCCTCGTGGCATGTACTGCCCTTGTCATGTTGATAATGGCGGCCATTGTGGTACAAAATGGTGGGAGTTGATACAAGGTACGGTCTGCAAATCCAAATGGACCTCCATCTTCTTCGAGCGCTTTAAACATTTATTGGTAGGTTTACTGCACTTAACTTAGGATCCACTTAGCAGCTAATAAATACACTAAACCCTTCGTTGCCAAATTTACTTTTATTGTAATTTTTATTAACATGGAAGCCATAAAAGCACCAGACATGGAGGCAAAATGTACGCATCTACTTAAAAAAGAAAAAAATCACTCAAATTTGTTTTCACAAGAGGAGAATACAACGTCCCAATTAGGACCTCGCTAACACTTACATTTTATTGGCCTTAAATATAACAAGATAAATAATCATACGTGTGTCGAGAACAAATGAATTACACCATCAATCTTTTCAGATGAGAATACGACTATATGCATGAAGGTTCGCGCCCTGACAAGGGAGATACTTAACTTCAACATATAAGGTGATTACAGTAAGCACTAATTCTACTCTTCAAACGTAGTAACGATGTAAGCGAGAAAAATGTACTGAAGGAGGATAGCCGGATGTGCCGTAGTAAAAAGGGCCACTATCAATCCCGTGCGGACACGACCCCCGTGAACACGACAGTTTCAGCTACCTGCAACATACACAGAGTCATTTGTAGCTTCTTAAAAACAATAAAAGGCGCAACGGATAACACACTAATAAAATATAAACGACTACTTCACAGGACTAGCTCCTCTTTAGACAAAGCAAACAGCAGAATATTAATAACACGTAAAACACTTCTATCCTACAACAAACTAAGGTACCACGTAACAGAATATCGTCGTGAGCTCATAGAATACTCAGTTTGACTTGCCTGTTTATAGGTCTTACAACTCAACTTAACAGTGTCAGATTAAGCAAACCCGCGAATACAAAACTCGAAATATGACAGGAATAATGATTGAAGCCACTGACAATGCTAGGCTGCCACACAGAGGAGACAACAGTAATTTACAACGGCACACAACCGACCTTACATTTCCAATTTGGTATAATCAGAATAAACAATGTTGTGTATGAAACTTCCTGGTAGATTAAAACTGTGTGTCCGACCGAGACTCGAACCAGGGACCTTTGCCTTTCGCGGGCAAGTGCTCTACCATCTGAGATACCGAAGCACGACTCGCGACCGCTCCTGACAGCTCTACTTCTGCCAGTATCTCGTCTCCTACCTTCCAAACTTTGCAGAAGCTCTCCTGCGAACCTTGCAGAACTAGCACTCCTGAAAGAAAGGATGTTCTGGAGACATGGCTTAGCCACAGTCTGGGGGATGTTTCCAGAACACTTGCCCGCGAAAGGCAAAGGTCCCGAGTTCGAGTCTCGGTCGGGCACACAGTTTTAATCTACCAGGAAGTTTCATATCATCGTACACTCCGCTGCAGAGTGAAAATCTCATTCTGGAATTTAGTGTATAATAATTACTTACAATACCATGACAACCTCCGAATAACACTTATTACCCAAGATAGGTGCTGGTATCGAAAGGCACCTTTAGTAATACAGAGTTCGAGTGTATTCACTTAAATGTAGGGTTTCAACTTTACATCCCTTTCCACATAGCTCTCTGTTTACACACTTCTATAACTTCTACAAGTAAAGAAGGTCATATAAATGCACATATAACTGACACAGATTGAAGCAGAATAAAACAGCACTTTAGTATAGCGCAAATGACTTCATTTGCTTTACACGAGGGATATCTTCACCATTCACGAATTCCGAAATATATTCAACAACGCGTGAGAGCAAGACGTCCCTGTGGTATCAGCTATTTACTTCACATAATTTCCTGCACAGACACAAGCCACACGAAGCTTTTTCACATGCAACAATGGCGAGCATCACACATTTCCTCCGTCACTCCACAGACACATCTCAATTTCAATGGCCAGTAACAAGAACCTATTCATGCCCTCGCCGAAGAAAAGCCCCAAAACACAACAGTGCACCACCGCGATACCAAACCCGAGTCTCATCAAGTCTCTCGCTGACACTGCCACTGGCGTACAGGCCTCACGGTAAACGTCAACAAGCCACCTCCGACACCGCGAATCCACTCCGCTGTCTCTTTTCTCTCTCCCTCAACTACCCGACCGCCGGCCTGAATCACGGAAGGCAACGATGGTGACACTATAACCGATGGCAGCGATGCCATTCTAAGTGTGAGAACACTGGCGCCAGGCACGCCGCGGCTCATTCATTTACTAACAGAAGCCACTTTTCGCGGAAAACAAATAATTCTCTCGAAAGTCTCTTTGAGTTTGTTGCCGGATACTAAAATAAAATCCGTTTTTAGTATCCGACAGCAAACCCCAATAGACGTTCAAGACATTACGCAAGGATAACCCTTGGAACCGCAGAAAACTCATTTTTCGTCTACAAAAACTACTGGCCTCCTACGTACACTGAGCAGCCAAAACATTATGACCACTGATCACGGCGACGTTCCATGTCACCGGGTGACGTTGTGAACACGTGACGGTGTCATGAGAAGTATGTAATCGCAGCAGAGACGGATACAGGACCACCCTACAGAAGTTATGGGCTGAAAATGGGGAAATCCCCTGAGATAAGCGACTTTATCGAAGGACAGATTCGTATTACTCAAAGTCTGCAAACGAATATCTCGAAAACGGCTAAGCTGGTTGGTTGCTCACATTCTAATGTCGTGAGCGCCTATCTAAAGAGGTAGAAGGACATTTAACCACCATTAGTATCTAAATGGTTGGACGCCCGCGACTTTTCATAGAACGTGCCGTTCGGAGGCTTGTCTGCTGTGCAAAGTAGGAAAGATGGTGATTTTTGACGTCTCTGCCGAAAGAGTACACTGCTGGTGCACGCACAAAATGTTTTAAAGCACACCATTCATCGTACACTGTTGACCATGGAGAGCGGTAGAATAACCCTATGTGTTCACATGTTGACCCAATTACATCATCAGTTACTATTGCAGTAGGTACAGGACCTTAGAAATTCGACCGTCGATCAATGGAAACGTGTCAGCTCTTCGGATGAATCATATTTTTCCTACATTAGGTCTCTGGTCATCTCCAGAAATCAGAACTGCTAATTCACTGGGATGAATTGGCTCTGTTACATGACTCAGCACACTGTGCACATCATATTTTTAAAGCACTGGAAGTAATAGATGAATGACTTTAAATTCATTGTATTTTGGAACTTTTGAAGAAAATAGTAGTGCTACCTCTGCTGCATAAAATCACGTATTTGTAATAGAAGATGGCACAAGTGTCTTACTTACATGAGATTTTGGTATGGTCTATTATGGAGATTTGCAAAACTATCATTTTCAGAGAGCAGATCAGAGCTACTCACTCACTGTAATGAATTAGCTCTTTTTCATGACCACCTACTCACTCACAAAACTAGATAAAAGAAGGCACCTTGCTGCTTTAACCTGGGTCACTATACCTGTATTTTTTCTCATACTGTCCAATTTTTAAAAAATCTAGGGAAGGAAATAACAAGAATATATTTTGCCGCTAGTAGTTTTGTGACTTAGAAGGTCTATATTTCATCTGCTGTAAAATTTAAAAATGTTGCAACAAAATCCTAAATATTTTAAATAAATTGAGAAAATTTGTAAAGTAAGAATGTGCTTGTTATATTTCAAGCTGTTATTGGAGACAAAACGCAATCATAGGAGTTATGATGTAAGTGTTATTAATTTAAGCACCGACAGTCAACATTTCAATCAATATGACCATATATGTACCTATGAAGCAAATTTTTCACTGTTATTATTTATGAATAGAATGTGGCCTATTTTACTCGGTTAGAGTCACTTTCTTTTACCACTCCATATTTTTTGAAAGATATACCCATAAGGCTAGAATACATAACATATTTAGAAGCAATCGATGTACCATCGGATACAGGAATATTTGTGATTCCCATCAGTTTAAGGGATTCCTGTTGCTAGGCAAATATGACTGAGAAAAACATTGGTCAGGTCATGACTTCCTAGGAGCTGAGAACGCAATCTGGGTAAGAATTTATATTTTATCCACAACAGCTAAGATATTTTCTCTTTTTTCATCTTTGAAGGAAAGAGCAATTACAGCTTTTAGGGGCCAGAAACCAAAACACAGCAAAATGATAGAAAAAGATCAGAAAACATGAAGAGTAATACTATCTCTTCTATGGCAGAAATAGACATAAAAAAGGAAGTAGAAACTTTTAATTACATTAACAGAACAATTTATAGAGACCTCAAAAGTAAAATAAGAAAATAAACTCTACCAAGTTCTACAAAACGATTTCACTACCAGCTACGACAGTTAGCAGTGTGTCATGAACTGTAAGAAACAGAAATGAACGAAGGAAACAGCTATTGGAGATAAAATTCCTAATAGGAGTTGCTGGACGGACACTGCCTGACAGGAGAATGAATTCTGACATCCGAGAAGGACTGGGGGCGTCAAGCTTAAAAGATCAGTTTAAGGAAAACAGGAACAATTGAAAGGACTATGCCATAAGGATGGAATATGACAGAATATCAGAATGATGAATTATTATCCAGTGGGCTGAAGATTGAGGTAAAGGTGGAACGATCAATAATTTCAAGCAACAGGGCATAACAAGAAAATGCCTAATACATGTAGAAAGAAGAAGAGATCTTATATTTAAAATATTACATTTCTGTAAGTAAATGTGATGTGTTAACTTTTGAAATCACCTATAAAATGTTGTCCAATGTAAGAGGTGTCAGGAAGGAGTTGATCTTATCAGATTAAATAAATAGGACAATGTAGTTATGTAGATACAGTATACACTATTATTACAATAAATAAAGAAATCCAGTACAGCTGAAAATGGCCAGAGAAGCACTAACTCAAGAAAGTGAACTGTGAGCTGAATGAGCGAATGAGCTTAGAGCACAGAGAACAGAATGACTTCTGAATCACCTTTGGATTTTCTCTGTGTGTCATGGGGTACAGAGAGACCCCTGAGTCGCTTTGTGCTCTGTTCCATATGAGCTTTGTGGAGCACGAGCCAGTGAGCTGGAGAACTGGTATGTTGATGAGCCAGTTACCTGGAGAACTGGTGGGATTGTGAGCTGGGGAGAGCCACTTAGCCAATAAGTTTGTGAGCTGGTGGAAGAAGAATGATTCTTGAGACAGTTGTGTTCATGAATGAAACATTCACTTATTTGATGATAATCTGTAAATAATATTGTCTGATAACACAGGCCAACGATGGAAAAACTTTTTTGCCGAAAATACATTATTCTTAGGTTTTTATTGTGGGAAATCCAAGTATGATTAAAAAAACCGTATAACAACCATTTCTTCACATTTTACAGTTAAATTTGTTAAATTAAGTGATATTTTAAAGAATGTAACAGCTTTTATATCGTTAAAATAATGTAAGAAGGAAGCGTAATGAATGTAGATGACGTTGGTAGCACTGCTGAAAAACATTTGCTGGCAAAAAAAAAGGTCGATTCTATTATTGTGTTAACAGATGGTGTTTTGTTTACTGTCAACCTAACCTCACTTTCCTGTTTCCTGTACATGTGCTCACTACAATGTCCGATTGTGGTTGTAAAATCTCTGCTGACAGTTTTTGTTATGTTAGTGGTGAATTTGTGATTAAAAAACACCAAAGACACACTACAGACTTTGTGAAAAAGGTTTATTTGTCATACTTTGGATCTGAACTTGGTGATCAAGATAAAACTAGAGCGCCACATAAGGTATTTTATGTGTGTGTTGAAAATCTCAGAAAATGGTCCAAAAAGGAGAAAAAAGCCATTATATTTGCTGTTCCTATGAGATCGAGTGAGCCAAGAAATCTTTCTGGTGACTGCTGTTTTTACAATGTTAGTCTTCAGTGTTGATATTACTGGTCATAATTCAAAAACAAGAATGTAGTAAGCTACCCTAACCTTCTGTCCGCCTTCCCACCACTAGGGCATGGCGTAAATTTGCCGGTTCCTGAACTATCAGATGATTTAAATTCTATTCCAACAGAAGTATTTTCTGATGAACAATCTGATTCAGATGAAACAGATTATGATAAATTTCATTGTAATACAGACAGTCTAGAGCCCGAATTGCTTGCTCAGACCGAGCTTAACGGTTTGTTTAGGGATCTGAGCTTAACGAAAGAAAAAGAAGAATAACTTGGGTCCAGATTAAAAGAAAATAAATTATTGGCTGTTGGAACCAGCATAGAAAGAGAGAGCAGCAATGTACGAAGTTTTTCAACAAGAAGGTGATTCAGTGTACTGCTCCGACATTCCCCATCTCATAAATGAGTTTGGCACTGAATTCAAAAAGGAAGATTGGAAGCTGTTTATTGATTCACCCAAACTAGTTTAAAGGCTGTTTTATTACAAAATGGTAACATGTATGCATGTATACTTGTTGGAAATGCTGTACATATGAAAGCAAGCTATGAAAACCTAGAAATAGTGCTAAATAAAATAGGCTATTCTGCTCATAGTTGGATGATGTGTGGCGATCTAAAAGAAACATGGATGCTACTTGGTCAGCAAAGCGGCTTTAGCAAATGTCCATGTTTCTTGTGTGAATGGGACAGTTGGGATCAACACTGGTGCAGAAAGACCTGGCCTGTGAGGGAGCCTTTAAAACCTGGTGAGAAGAACATTCTACGTAAAAACCTTGTACATCCAAAAAGCGTACTCCCACCTCCTCTATATATAAAGTTAGACCCAATGAAACAGTTTGCAAAGGCTTTGCCTAAATATGGAACATGTTTTAAATATCTCTGCCAAAAGTTTCCACACCTTTCAGAAGCTACACTAAAAGAAGGCGCCATTATCGGGCCTGACATTAGAAAATTGATGTTTGATGTTACCTTTGAATCTACAATGACCTTAAATGAGAACGACGCATCGGTATCATTCAAGCAAATCGTTACAAAATTCTTAGGACATGAAAAAAAACCAGAATATGTTTCTATTATAGCCACAATGTTTAAAAAAGTCTAAAACTTTTGGATGTTTAATGAGCCTGAAAGTTCACTTTTTAAACAGTCACCTTGATTACTTCCCGGACAATATGGGAGAGCTTAGTGACGAGCAAGGAGAGCGTTTTCACCTGGACATTAAAGTGATGGAAAACCGCTACTCAGATCGCTGGAACACCAACATCATGGGTCTACCGTTGGTCATTCCACCGAGAAGTTCAACAAGCGACTCATCGTAGAAAAATCTGCACAAGAAGCTTCAAAAGAAAAAAAAAATACAAATCAGTCCCAGCTGACAAGTGAAACCTCTATTAACACATATCATTGTTTTAAGTATCTTGTTGTAACAAATCTTTTCATTAATTTCCCTGTTTGTTGCATGGCATAGTATTTTTAAAGTGTATAATAAAAAACATATTGCTCGATAACTATGGGTGATACAAAAAAAATTAAGGCTAGATTTGAATTCAGTTTATACAAATCTATAAAGAGCAGCTATCAAAGTAAAAAAAAAGTTTTTCAAAAATAAATTTTCCGTTCGCCTGTGCAATTTTTCACAGCGCAGATTCCAGATTCCTCTTAATGTGTCTGGTGAATCTTTGCAGCATGGTTCCTATAGATCCCTGGGGGAACGTATTACATCAGGGAGCATGGGAACAATTCCATATGTACACTACTATTAGTATCTCATTTACTAAAAGAATTCTTTTCACATCGCCTGATTTAGATTGACTACATTCCATTACCTCTGCTTTGATTTTGTTGCTATTCCTTTTGTAACTTATTTTTATTGTATTATCCATCCTGTTCAGCAGCTACTTAGAGTCCTCTGCCATTCATGGCAGAATTGCAATGGCGTGGGCAAATCTCAAAGCTTTGATTATCTTCCCAGATTTCTCCTTCATTTCTTTTACCACTTGTTGAATATACAGCTTGAGTAACATCGGTGATAGGCAACAGGACTGTACCATTGGTTTCTCAGTTCTCTATAATATCTCACTCTAACAACTGGAGTCTGGTTTAGGTACGAGCTGTGAATACCCTTTCACCTCCTGTATTTTATCTATATTACCATCAGAATTCCAATGTATTCTAATCAAAATTATCAACAGCTTTCTCTAAATATAAAAAGGTATAAACATTCTCCTAGTCATAAGGTCAGTTTTCCTTCACATTTTCCAAAATTTCTCTACCTGGGTTTGACTTTTAGCAGTTTTCAAATTCTTCCGTGAATAATTCGTGCGAGTATTCTGCAAACATAGCTTATTAAGCTGATAGTTGGGTAATATTCACACCTGTCAGCAACTGCCTATTCTGGATTTGGAATTTAGGTATCTTGGACGACAAGTGGAATAGTTTCATCTCTATGACCTCCACCGTCCCTCCCAAGAATATCTACAGTTCTGTGGATATCTCGTCTACTCTAGGAGTATTTTCTATGTAAGCCATTCAGTGCTTTGTTAAACTCTTCTGGTAGTATAATGTTTTCCATCTTTATTTTCTACATCAACACTGTCTCCATTTCCTTTCTGTTTATTGTAACCGCATCCCCGATTCAACCTGTGACCGATTCGCCTTTGTATTATAAATGTCCGAATTGCTGTAATCGAACGGTTTTTTAAAGTTACGCACCAGGAAAGGTATGCTTTTTAACTACGAACTTGACAATATTTAGATGTATTACCCGCTAATATTGCTTAAAATGCAATTAATAATGCGCAGGATCATTTTTGTATCTCTCCAGAAGCGAGAATATGATGTTGGCCGCGCTACCAAATGTGAACCCGGTTGGCGGTCAAATTTACGGCACCATGTGCGTGTGTCACTAGCTGCCGACAATGTCTCACAAAAAAGATCTTTCGCCCCTCCCGGGCCGCCTACGTACCGCTTCTCAGAAAAATACAGCTTTCAGTTAGCCCAGTAGAGCATTTTCATTCAAACTCAGCAGCATCACACTGTTTTTACTAATATTAACAACATTTTCTGACAAAAATGTTGACACCTGCTACCTAACAGAATACTTTCATTAGCGAGGCACCTATTTATAAATTCGCTCCAGAGTGATATGTAGACAATGGAGCTCGATTTTCAGGATTGGTATCCTACAAAAGTTATTACATCCACAGCACTTTATATGGCCTACTTTGTTTTGTTCTTATCCACCCCCCCCCCCCCCCCCGCAGCAAATAGCTTGCAGAAGTATGATGATGAAAAGCGTAGTGGACGATGTGGGAAACCCTCACCGCCGTACTAGGCAAGATCCTAGCGGAGGTGTTTGCCATTGCCTTCCTCCGACCCTAATGGGGATGAATGATGATGAAGACGACACAACAACACTTAGTCATCTCGAGGCAGGGAAAAATCACTGACCCTACCTGGAATAGAACCCGGGGCCCCGTGCGCGGGAAGCGAGAACGCTACCACAAGACCACGAGCTGCCGACTGCAGAATTATAGCCTCACGTTATTACAAATCCGCTGAAATAAGAACTATATATAAGAATATTGTTTTCATAACCAGTGTGAACGAGTAATTTAAATACTTTCTTTCAGTTTATGTTTCTGAATATGCCGGAAGTTAGTGACTCTTGTAGCAACAATTATACTTGGGTATAATATGAAGACAGAATGAGATACTCTTATGAAGCTTGATGGCTGCCCTCTTTACTTTGAATAATTACGTAAAGCTACTAATCTGCTAAAATAAATTTAAAGGTAAGAAATCTCGTAAAATTGAATTTTTGCAGTGACGTACCAAAGCGACCACACTTATTACCTCTTCAGAATGAAATTAAACAATTATTCTCGGAAATCACTATTACATGACACTGGAAGACTGTCATAACACCAGAATTAATTAATTGCTGTCTTTCGACTGTGCAGAATGGCACAAAATTAACATTTAAGAAAATGGACAGGGAAATTTTGATCGGTATCAGACTTTGGGACAGTGATTTTAATATATAGTTTTAACAAAAATGTATAAAACTTTGGCAAACTGTGGGGTTAACGGTAACATCCTAATACAGTACTGTTGGTTGCAGTCATATCCGTACTGAAATTGTTGCCTGCTCAATGAAAATTTGGATAGGATCTTCATATCTCCAGTGATGGGATTAATTTACAACAACCACACACATGCGGTAGCCGTGTTATCTTGTCGTGGCTACATACTCCAGTCTGATATTCTTGCTTCCCGACCCAAACTAAACTGAAAGCTGTGACCGAGCGGTTCTAGGTGCTTCAGTCTGGAACCGCGCGACCGCTACGACAGCAGATTAGAGTCCTGCCTCGGGCATAGATGTGTGTGTTGTCCTTAGGTAGGTTAGGTTTAAGTAGTTCGAAGTTTAGGGGACTGATGACCTCAGATGTTAAGTCCTATAGCTCTGAGAGCCACTTGAGCCAAACTGAAGGACACATCAAGAACAATAAGCCACTGCCACAGCAAACATTAGGCTCGCACCGATTTTTTACTGTTTCAGCCTCACATCGCCAAACATGGCATGACATGATACGTGCACTGCCAAGGCTAGACTGCAACTGCCCCTAGTTTTCCCTTCCGTTCCTTCCTTGTGCTGCTCGCACCCAGGTCATCCAAAGATTGGCGGTCGAAAACCCATAGTGGGTTCCCCACCTTTATGATTTCAGTTTGTTCAAAAGCATTACGTGTTCTACTAGTCTTAGAATGTTACAGTCAATACATTTACAAATTGTATTAAGTTTACATTTTGTTTTTCATAAAATCGACAATGTTTCACAAAATACACTCTCCATCCAATGCACATTTATCACAGAAATAACATTTTTACATCTCGACGTAGTTACTAAGGTTTCCTTAACACTACTCTTTAGAATAAGATGGATAATTTCAACTGAAGCGATTTTCATACGATAGATAAAAAAGAATTTTAGAATTTCAGTTTGAATTTAGCTATGGCATCACAATATTCCTTACACCTTTCAGCTGTACATTGTTAGTTTATTATTGGGTTGCCATCTGAGCTTTTGAAAAACGTGCAGTTCCTTCTCTTTTCTCCAAAGTGTCTTTAATTTTCCTGTAATTCTCCTGTGAATGCCTACTTCTACAGTATATTACTTGTCTAATTTCAAGCCATATTGACTATTAATCGACACTGACTGTTTCAAAAATACGAAAAGGATTTCAAATACCGTTACCAGCCACTACCTTGTTAGTTATTTAGCAGTATGTTTAGTAGACAGTCACCTCTGTACGACGTATTGAGATGGCTGGCAACTGCACCTACCGCAGCAGTCTTTGTAAACGATTTAAATACGATGTCCGATTATTTGAATCACATTTTACGGTCAAATACGAATGACATTGCATTTACCAAAATAATTAAACGTCCTCTTTCCAGATAAGCAAATATTAATTTCAACCAATCACTATCATACATATACAATAATGAATATTTTATTTTATTTTTTTTATTTATTTATTTTATATTGCTCATCATCAGGCAATAGTGGCCCTATAAAAAATTTAACATAAGCGTATACGGATGTTAAAGTTTCTTTACATAATTGCTGCTGTCATCCTCGTAAAAGGTGCCTTATCCATCTCTCTCTCCACAGGATGGTCACAGCAGTCATGTAAAGAAGCTGAAATATTTGTATAGACTTACGTTACATGTTTTTGTAATGCCACTGTAGCGTCATGATGAGGTATCACCTCGAAACAAGTCGCTAAATAAATAATTTGGTAGTCAACAAATTTTGTGACTGGTAGCGGTATTTGAAAACATTTTCGTATCATAGTTGTCCATCAATCATTTTTTTTTTGGACATACATCCTAATTAACACAAGTAAAAGTAGTCTTATCACTGAAATACGTGAGGCATCATATTTCATCACGCAGTGCATCTTGCCTGAAAGGATACTTTGAAGTGGGATTACTGCGACGACTTGCCACAATGGCCATCCCTTGACCAGATTTGGATATCATCGACACCCTTCCCTAAAAAATTCCACGATGTTCTGGTTGCAACCTTTCCAGTCCAACGCAAGGATTTTAGCTGTAATAGATGAATATAATGAGAATTTTCTAGAATGTCTTTTCAGGTGCTGAAAAAAACTATAGACAAAATGCGGTCAGTCGAAAGAGGACGGCGCAGAAAAATGAACTAGAGGCCACAACGTTTAACTGTCCGACAGGGTAATTCTTGCATTATCTTCGTATACATTTCATGTAGTGGGCACGTTGCCAGCACCGCGAAAACAGGTGCAGTAGATGTTCAGATATTTGCCTGCAAAGCTTCTTATATTATTGCCTGTAAGAGTCTCAAAAAGAATTTCAGCGGAACACATATTCTTTCCGTACGTTAAACATTTTGCATCAGACGTATTACGGTAGCCAATTTTGTAGTGTGCCATTGCGCTTCCTTAAAGATTTCAGCATAAAGCTTTTCGTCCGTTTTTATTTGCTAATAAAAATTTTCGCTCCTTCGAAACTCGTTACAGCATCCATTAAAAGATTTGCGAGACCGTGGCAAAGTATTGGTAAACATCTCCTCGTTTACGGCAGAACGCTTCTAAAAACTTAAGAAGAGAATCTTTGCCGTATACGCCGTAGTTGAGCCTCACTGCTGTCCTAAGAAGAAACTTCCTTCGCCCGTTTCAACAATTCATTGCGTTACGTATTAGAGATGACGATCCGAGATGTTGCTATGAAGGCTGCAGAATTTTTCATCTGGTAGTAAAATAGACGTCGTTATCCGTTAAAATGTGCGTCGCGAAGAATCACATATTTATTCTTTTTCACTAACTGCAAAGAAAAGACAACGAGTGAAAAGAAAATAAAATTCTGAAACTGGTTGTTTCTTAAAATCATGTTTCTGCCAGTGATTAAGCGCAAAACAAAAACATTTGCTAATATCACATTAACTCTATTCACGATCGTAGAAAAAGGGCCAGATAGCTGCATGAACCTAGAAAAATCAAAGAAATAACTGAAAGCAGTATATTCTTCCGGGGTCCAACTATGCAACAAATTATTGTAGGAAATGAAGGAGGTAAGAAAAACTAAGATGATAAAAATTGGCAACAAAAGCGTACCTCTTATGTAAAGGCTACTTCACACAAAGTAGAAGTTGGAGTAAAATATTATGGTTGCGAAAAATTTTAAAAAGCGAATAGCAGTGTCTTACCATAATATACCATCAAATTATAATGGATGACACGGGAAAACTGTAAGCCCAAGAATTTCTCCCCATATGGAGGTTGCACAAGTAAAGTTGACGATGGCCTTTCTGCTATCCTAGAAAAGTGGTACCACATTGATTGACGAGCCAAATCATTGTGACCACCTTCTTAATAGAATATTGGTCCACGTTTGTAACGTAATACAGCACCGCTTCTATGTGGGTTTTATTCAACAACTTGATGGTAGCTTTTGGGAGGTACGAGAAGTCTTAAGTTACACACTTTGACTCTTGCTAAGAACACTTCGCAACAAGAATGAGTCATTGGAAGAAGAAAGTACATGTTTTGGGTTTCCTGCAGAGTTCTGCTGCGGTAAGGTTAACACGTGCAGCACAGTATGGGAGTGAAATGATGCAGCACCTGGAAAACTACTCCAAATTCAAAATACACGGGACAGAACGATTCTTTTGGGAATTTTTCTAAACTGCACTCAGATTCATCTGTAATTCTTGCTGCATGTGGACTATTGCACTGCCACGCCAAGCGTGGAACAGTGCCAACACTTGTACCATTGGCACACAGACGTGAGGCCGGCCGCTGTGACAGAGAGGTTCCAGACGTTTCAGTCCGGAGCCACGCTGCTGCTACGGCCGCAGGTTCGAATCCTTCCTCGGGCATGGATGTGTGTGATATCCTTAGTTAGGTTTAAGTAGTGCTAAGTCTAGGCGACTGATTACCTCATATGTTAAGTCCCATAGCTCTTAGAGCCATTTGAACAGACGTGAGAGTTGTTGTCGGGTGGGAAGGCCATAGACACACAACGTTCAGCCATCGAGAAGCTAATTAAAAGCAGTCCCAGATTTCCCAACACTGAAGACTTCCTCTCGCCGGTTCTCGAACGGCTCCGTGACCAAGGAGCGAGTTTCTATCGCCGAGGAATTTAAAGATTGCTAGAGCGTTTGTGTAAGGAGGCTTGGTGACTATGTTTTAATACACACTGAGACGACAGAGGTCATAGAAAACCGCCTAATGCCGTTTAAAACCACCATTAGCCCGACATAGTGTAGAAACTCGACGTGTCATAGTCTCGGTAAGTCGTTGGAAGTTCCTTGCCGAAATATTGAGCTAAGCTGAGTCTACAGCCGCCCATAATTACGTAAGTGTTGCCGCTGGACATAAACTGACATTTCGATTATGTCCATTAAATGTTCGATGGTATTCATGTCGGGTAACCTGGGTGGCCGAATCATTAGCTCGAACTGTCCACAACGCTCTTCAATCCAGTTGCGAACAGGTGTGCGTAGTGCATTGTCATCCATAAGAATTCCATCGTTGCTTGAGAACATGAAGTCCATGAATGGCTGAAAATAGTTTCCAAGTAGATGAAAATAACGCACTGCCCTACAGGATACGTTTCTCATACGTCCCACCTTGAAAGCTGCACTTATTTCACGCGGTGTTGTTTGTCTGTTAGTACTGACAAATGTACGCAAACGCCGCTGCTCTCGGTCGTTAAGTGATGGTCTTGGTTACTATATTGTCGGTGGCGAGAGGTAATGTCCGAAATTCGGTATTTTCGGCACACTCTTAGCACCGTGGATCTCGGAATATTGAATTCTCTAACGATTTCCGAAACATAATGTCCCAATCATCTCTAACTACAATTCCAGGTTTAAAGTCTGTTAATTCCCGTCGTGCGACCATTATGACGTCGGAAGCTCTGCCAGTGTACCGTTCTTTTACACTTTGTGTACGCAATACCGTCGCCAACTGTATATGTGCATAGCACCTGAAGCACTCTGAAGACCAATAGTGCATTCAGTAAATGTTACTTGGCCTGCCATAATAACTTTTAAGTTACTTTTTGAAGTTTCCTCGTATACTTTACCAGATGTCTACGTAAAGGTAACGTAATTACCTAAACCACCGGTTGTTTGTTGGTGCGCCTAGGAGTGACCCAAATGTATTTTTACGGATACGGATTAGGTGAATTTGGTGAACAAGACATCAGCATGAGTTCACTATCACGCTCCTCAAATCACTGTAAAACGATTCTGGTCTGGGATCACAGACAGGTAGCCAGGTGGGAGATGGCATCATCGTCATTGAAGACAACAGCATGAAAGAATGCTGGTGGTCCACAATAATCTTTTCGTACTCCACAGCTGTCATAGTGCCCTCAATTACTGCCAGAGGTCTCGTGGAAAACCAAGTGTATTTATCAATACCAGAATACGGATACCATCGGCCTGCATTCGCGGCATGGGGCGTGTTTCATGGAGCCATTTGCCTGGTATGCGTCATATCCAGACTCGTTCATCAGCCTGATGTAACTAGAAACTTGACTAATTCATGGTCCAGACTCAAGGCCCACTTTATTGGTGATTGACGGTGTCATTGGGATAACGGATGAGCATCTATGGGGTCATCTGCTGCTGAGGCCTGTGTTCAAGTTAATGCAATAAATGGTGTGACCTGAAACGAACTCCATCACCGTTGTACTCTGTCGTCAGGCCTGGCACAAATAATGTTGTAGAGGGGGCAGATCTCCGACCTCCACGCTTTGTGGTGAGGCATGGACGTTAAATTCCTTGTCGCCATGTGTCAACCACTTTCCAGAGTTGCTCACGACAGTAGCACACGATTAGCCGACCACCTTTGCCATTTCAGAGGTGCCCATTCCCAGGTTCGTAACAGCCTGCCCTTCGTCAAAGTTGCTTATGTCAGTAAATTTCCCGAGTTGCGTCCGGTGATGTGTGTACAGTAAATCCCCTTTCACCTCTGTCACGCACTGTGCCAGCAACAACAGCTGACAGCATGCAGTCATGCGGTGGACAGTGGATGTAACGTTTTGTGTCATCAGTGCATTTGAACAATAAATATGAATTTCTCCACGTATCGGAGTGACGGCCTTTATATGTATCTACAATGATACACGAACACGCTACACATCAGGATTTTCTCTTTCATTGAGCGTGTGAACAAAACAAAGCTCTCAAAGCCACAGAGCAACAAACATAAATTCAGGATGCAACTCTGTCATCTCCAGTTACACTTGAAACAGGCAGTAACCTAATAGAAAGCCTTAAACGGATTGGTTTAGTCCTGCCGTAACATGCTGCAGTCTGGACGATCTGTATCTCGACAGAGGCCTCTATTTACTCCGCAACTACAGATGCGTGCTGTAACTCCTCAACTACAGATACGCGCTATAACCACTGGCGTCCGCAAGAGACGGAGAGAACGAGTACTTCCTTGAGGGTTGTAAGGTCTGGTGTATCCACGCAGCCGACAGTCGAGAAAATATCTGAAAGTCGCAATTCAATGGCGTCAGCGAATGGTACTCCTGCATCCGTGAACCATCGGACGGTTTGTGACTGGGAATAATCATCCCTTCTACAAGGGCCGCAGGGAGTGGTATTTCTGGGGATAGTAGTTCGCGACATCGTCCATCGGGTGGCTAATAAATTTGAAAAGTCTGGTAAAATTCCAAGGGGAGGCCATCAGGACCCGGAGAAGTGTTTACAGCACCTTTTTTTAATGGTGTAGACCTTCTACCGTAATATTTTCCGTCAAGGCCGCTTCCATTGAGGGGGTGGCGGTGTCGTAAATCGCCTGACAGACGTCTTCCAGTGTTGTTGAATCAGGAGTCTGAGCTGAAGAGAGTTGGGAATAATGATCGTAGAGCGCTATGCTTATGTCTTGTTGCGTGGTGAGGCGGCCGCCATCCCCCGTGTCCATGAAGTGTATCAGCGCTCTTTGGCGTCGTTCACGCAGGACGTGGAACATAGACGAGTGCTCGCTCACTATCATATCCTGCGTCCTCGAGCGGATGACCACCCTCTCTAGGTAGCATCGCATATTGGCGATGATCTGGGCGTTAGCACGGTGGATCGCCGTTTGCCTTCTACATTTACATCTACATCTACATCCATACTCCGCAAGCCACCTGACGGTGTGTGGCGAAGGGTACCCTGAGTACCTCTATCGGTTCTCCCTTCTATTCCAGTCTCGTATTGTTCGTGGAAAGAAGGATTGTCGGTATGCTTCTATGTGGGCTCTAATCTGTCTGGTTTTACCCTCATGGTCTCTTCGCGAGATATACGTAGGAGGGAGCAATATACTGCTTGACTCTTCGGTGCAGGTATGTTCTCGAAACTTCAACAAAAGCCTGTACCGAGCTACTGAGCGTCTCTCCTGCAGAGTCTTCCACTGGAGTTTACCTATCATCTCAGTAACACTTTCGCAATTACTAAATGATCCTGTAACGAAGCGCGCTGCTCTCCGTTGGATCTTCTCTATCTCTTCTATCAACCCTACCTGGTGCGGATCCCACACTGCTGAGCAGTATTCAAGCATTGGGCGAACAAGCGTACTGTAACCTACTTCCTTTGTTGTCGGATTGTATTTCCTTAGGATTCTTCCAATGAATCTCAGTCTGGCATCTGCTTTACCGACGATGATCTTTATATGATCATTCCATTTTAAATCACTCCGAATGCGTACTCCCAGATAATTTATGGAATTAACTGTTCCAGTTGCTGACGTGCTATTTTGTAGCTAAATGATAAGGGATCTATCTTTCTATGTATTCGCAGCACATCTCACTGGTCTACATTGAGATTCAATTGCCATTCCCTGCACCATGCGTCAATTCGCTGCAGATCCTCCCGCATTTCAGTACAATTTTTCATTGTTGCAACCTCTCGATACACCACAGCATCATCTGCAAAAAGCCTCAGTGAACTTCCGATGTCATCCACCAGGTCATTTATGTATATTATGAATAGCAACGGTCCTATGACACTCCCCTGCGGCACACCTGAAACCACTCTAACTTCGGAAGACTTCTCTCCATTGAGAATGACATGCTGCGTTCTGTTATCTAGGAACTCCTCAATCTAATCACACAGTTGGTCTGATAGTCCGTATGCTCGCACTTTGTTCATTAAACGACTGTGGGGAACTGTGTCAAACGCCTTGCGGAAGCCAAGAAACACGGCATCTACCTGTGAACATGTGTCTATGGCCCTCGGAGTCTCGTGGACGAATAGCGCGAGCTGGGTTTCACACGACTGTCTCTTTCGAAACCCATGCTGATTCCTACAGAGTAGATTTCTAGTCTCCAGAAAAGTCATTATACACGAACATAATACGTGTTCCAAAATTCTACAACTGATCGACGTTAGAGATACGGGTCTATAGTTTTACACATCTGTTCGACGTCCCTTCTTGAAAACGGGGATGACCTGTGCCCTTTTCCAATCCTTTGGAACGCTACGCTCTTCTAGAGACCTACGGTACACCGCTGCAAGAAGGGGGGCAAGTTCCTTCGCGTACTCTGTGTAAAATCGAACTGGTATCCCATCAGGTCCAGCGGCCTTTCCTCTTTTGAGTGATTTAATTGTTTCTCTATCCCTCTGTCGTCTATTTCGATATCTACCATTTTGTCATCTGTGCGACAATCTAGAGAAGGAACTACAGTGCAGTCATCCTCTGTGAAACAGCTTTGGAAGAAGACATTTAGTATTTAGGCCTTTAGTCTGTCATCCTCTGTTACAGTACCATTTTGGTCACAGAGTGTCTGGACATTTTGTTTTGATCCACCTACCGCTTTGAAAAAGGACCAAAATTTCTTAGGATTTTCTGCCAAGTCAGTACATAGAACTTTACTTTCGAATTCATTGAAAGCCTCTCGCATAGCCCTCCTCACACTACATTTCGCTTCGCGTAATTTTTGTTTGTTTGCAAGGCTTTGGCTATGTTTATGTTTGCTGTGAAGTACCCTTTGCTTCCGCAGCAGTTTTCTAACTCGGTTGTTGTAACACGGTGGCTCTTTTCCATCTCTTACGATCTTGCTTGACACATACTCATCTAACGCATATAGTACGATGGTTTTGAACTTTGTCCACTGATCCTCAACACTATCTCTACTTCAGACAAAACTTTTGTATTGAGCCATCAAGTACTCTGAAATCTGCTTTTAGTTGAGCCTGCTTTAACCGTGACCTTCACCCAAATCATTTCACAATTCGGATCTCCGTCAATTTCCTTCGATACTCTTGCACTTCTTATCACTATAAACACGCCTCCCCCTTCACTGTCCAGCCTATCTCTGCGGTATACATTCCAATCTGAGTTTAGGATTTCATTACTGTTGCATGTGCACTCCACACGTACTCCGCTACCCTTGTAGCCGCTTCCGGCGTGTAGTGCACGCCTGACCTATTCAGGGTTACCCTACATTTCTCCACCCGATAGCGGAGGTCGAGAAATTTGCACCCCAGCTCTCCGCAGAATCGTCTGAGCATCTGGTTTAAGCCTTCCACTCGGCTCCAAACCAGAGGACCGCGATCGGTTCTTGGAACGATACTGCAAATAGTTAGCTCTGATTCCAGACCGCGAGCGAGGCTTTCCGCCTTAACCAATTACGCCAACCGCTTGTACGAACTGAGGATGTCCTCTGAACCCAGACGGCAGGAGTCATTGGTGCCGACATGAGCAAAAATTTGCAGTCGGGTGCACCCAGTGCCTTCTATCGCCGCCGGTAGGGCCTCCTCCACATCTCGGATGAGACCTCCCGGCAAGCAGGCAGAGTGAACACTGGCCTTCTTCCCCGACCTTTCCGCTATTTCCCAAAGAGGCCCCATCACCCGCCTAACGTTGGAGCTCCCAATAACTAATAAACCCCTCCCCCCGTGTGCCTGCTCGGACCTTGCTGAAGGAGCAGCCACATGTCCACTCACAGGCAGCTGCTAGAATGCTACACGGCCAGCCTCCACATTTACCCTCCGCCTCGTGCGCCGCTGAACCCGCCACTCCCCTTGGGTAGAGGGTGGCCCAATCGCGCCCGGTACCCGCGAAGATGTCTCGACAGCAGGGACAGTGGGTGAAGTATGTAACACCTGGGGTGTACCTTGCGAAGCATCAGGCTCCCCACTGCCGCTACACTCCGAGGCAGCAGCCTGAAGACGGCTGACCGCGGCCATCAACACGCTCAGCTGTTCGCGAACAGTGGCCAGCTCCTCCTGCGTCCGTACACAGCAGTCACACATCCTATCCATCCTAAGAATCAATTTACTGAAGAGACTTAATCAACTTTCAACTAGACTGATAATTCACTAAAGGCGGCTGATTAGTGACTAAACTGTGATTGCTAGACACTTCTTGTAGAAAACAATGGAAATAGCACTACGTGTCTCTGGACTGTATTGAAAACAAACACTAGCACTACTGGCACTATGGCTGACTAAAGGGACCCTCTCTGACTGTATTCAAAACAAACACGAAATCTATGGAACACTATTAATAGCACTCGACAATTAAAGCTTCCTAAAAGCAAAAACACACGGAAGAAGAAGTGTCAAGTAAGAAAAATACAGTTAATACTTAAATTAAAATAGCTCGCTGCACAGCAGACGTGAACCAGACGGCGGTTCGGGCGACTTTCAAGAGTTTGCGCCATATCATAGCAGTCTCGCCGTACTCTGAAGTAAAAATCGACTGTATGTCTATGAGAAGCAGCGTGGTCGCGACCGTAAGTTATCAACGTTCGCCTCAGTGCCGGTTTGGCGCAGTCTAATCACCAGCGGATCGTCGCGGGATATCCACGGAGGCGATTTTCACATAAAAGCAAGGTATCCACAATGGCTTGCCTTAAATCCGGGTGCGACAGGTGAGCGACGTTTAATCTTGATGGGCTGCGGCTACTTCACACTTGTTGTCGCCGGAGGATGATGTCACAGATATAGGCGGAATTGTCCGAGAAAGCGGCAGGCCACATTTCAGCATCCTGTGTCCCAGCGGCAAGAGAGCTTGAGACATAAATCCGGATGATACGACTCTAAGAGTGACTCGTGAAGTGTGTGAATCTCGGTTGATGTCCGTAAAGATATAACCCAAGTGTCCACCATCTTCAGGTTTCAGATTTGCGTCTCGAGTTCCGGGCATGATTCTCGTGGGAGGTGGTCTCTGGATGCCAGTACACAACTGCAGTCATCTCCAAACACCAGATGGTCGTGGTGGCCTTGGAAGAGCGGGGCGACGTCTTCCGTAAAGAATCGTGAACGTTCGCGACGTTTGTCCGTCCCAGAAGGTGCGTAGATATTGATAAGGCGGGCACCTAGTACTGTGAGTGCCATTCCTCTTGCTTCATGCAGAAAGAGGATATCGTCCGCCAATATGCCTTCCCGAAGAAGTACAGCGACGCCACTACCTGTGGGGGGAGCTGGAGAGACGCGTGCGTCATAACCATAGATGCCTGGGAAGTCGTCGACGTACAATTCCTTGGGAGGGCTACATCGATAGAAGCAGAATTCAACATTTCCTGAAGCAAGGGTAGTTTAGAGCTCATCATATAGTGTTGGTGTTTATAGTCGCAACACGATAAGTTTGAGATCTGTCCATAGCATCCGTGTTGGCCATCAACACCGTTGTAAGGGGTGTGTGCACTTTACGTCACGCTGTCTCATCGCTGTCACTGATGGTGGAAAAGAATCAACACTGGTGGGGTGAATTCCCTCGCGTGTCGTCCGACCGTCGCGGTCCCAGTCGCCATGAAATACCATCGGCTGTTGGTGGCTGTTGGTGGCTACTGCGGCACTCGGCGCAGATTCCTTCGGCGCTACAGGCTGGCAATCGGCAGGGGCTGTCTGCAGGTGATCCTGCTGTTCTACGGGGTCGGAGGAACCTGACGTCGTCACCATGACGATCTGTTGGAGAGAATGTTATTGCAGCCTCTGCATCGCCGGTACCGTCGTCGGATTGTTCACAGTCCATGTCAGACGTTCGCTGCAAACACTCGTCCGATGGAGGATGCCACTGTCTCTTCAGTATCGGAATTAGGGTGGATCTCTTCAGCTGGTCCGGTGCCTGGGAGAAAAGCCGCTGTTGGTACAACCAGTCCTGTCATCTGTGCTTTCTTGCAAGGTCGGTCGGTGATTGTCCTCAGGAGGGGGCGCCGTTGCAGTGGCTGCTTCAGATTCTGCTGAAGCCATCGTGGCCTCGCTATCGGGGATGGCTATCGGACGAACGTGGTTGGTGTCGAATAGGGTGGCCACCCATGCAACCCCGGCATAATTGAAGGGTCGCACCGTATAGAGTCACAGATTCATCTTCTCGCGATTTGAGCAAGCCATCGCCGGAGACAATCTGACCTGTCGTGTCCTTCTTGGGCACAATCGGATTAAGTGCGTGGCTGTCCGTCATACATAATTATCGCCTACATCCGCCGATGACAAGATAAGATGATACATGTTTTGTCAGTTCAATTTTGATCTGTCGTACACCGTTAAGGACCAGGTACGTTGTAAAGGTGGTTCATTTCTCGGCCATGTGGGTCATCATTCTGCCTCAAGGTTGAAACGCCGCTGTGGCTACGTCCGGTGGTTCTTCGAACGGGAGTTCAAAAATGGTTCAAACCGCTCTGAGCACTTTGGGACTTAAACATCTGTGGTCATCAGTCCCCTAGAACTTAGAACTACTTAAACTTAACTAACCTGAGGACATCACACACATCCATGCCCGAGGCTGGATTCGAACCTGCGACCGTAGCAGTCGCGCGGTTCCAGACTGAAGCATCTAGAACCGCTCGGCCGGCTAACGGGAGTTCGAAAACTCGTATCGTACGGAGGCCAAGCCCTGCGTGATCGATAGAGACTGCTCCAATATGGCCATCAGAATGTTTGAATATAAGATCGTTCGCTTGTGCGCACGATTCTCTTGCACACCTCTTCACTTACTAACTTGACGCAGACAACACTGCTCTCGATAGGGAGATGGATAGCAATGATGTGCTGCGGATCAATTTTATCGTCGTCACGTAGAAAAACCGTTCCACTTCAAAAGCTCGCGACCGTTGATAATCGGGATGAATGATCTTGATCGTAGTTTGTATGATTGTGCCATATTACGTCGGTAGTGATGGACTGTAAACTAGCGGCGACTGAGTAGTAAACATCTACGGATACTCGCGACCGTGCGGACTGGACGTAAACAGGACGTCCTCGCCGCAGCGCTGCGGGAAGCTAGAAAAGGAACTAAAACAAACGTTGTAATTTAATCTCAAAGATACAAGAAGAAAATGTGTTCCACTATCATACCAGAGGAATACTCTGAAAAACTGTTTTACCCTTGGTAGACAAAGGACTTATTTCGAGATTCTTTTATTGCTTCTGGTATTAACTACTTTTTGTTCTGGTGTGCTGGCGTAAAGACGTACTGTATAATTTCATGTCTATGTGTGTGTTAAATGAAGGTGTTAAGTGATCAAAAATTGTGTTTTATAATTTCTGTCAAGATCAAGCCTGAATCCCATACCAATGGAGTACAAATTATTCCGTTAATTTGAGAAGGCCAATTTTAGATGGAGGCGACGATCTTCACGGCGGCGCTGCTCATCAATGGAGGTACGTGATTGTGCTTTCTTTTGGTAGCTGCTAAGATTAATTCCGATGTGTTTTTGTCGAGACATTCAGAACCTGCAATCTTCCTTTTCGTATAAAAATAGGAATCCGATAGAAAAAGAAATATTCTTCAATTTAAATGATTGCAATTCTTTTACCCAGGCCACGGAGAATGATAGAACGTACGTGCCTCTATCCTGATTGTGCGTTCGCAATCACCGAGTGTGTTACGAAGTAATTATTTTACGGAAAAAAAATAAGATCTTTCTCATCAGATCGCAACCACTCGCACGCGAATGTACGTACCCTCTGAATGTGTCTAGCCAGTTGTGCGCATTGTTCTAAGGCTTTTCTGTTAATATTCAGTGGATTGCATCTCCGCAATTAGTTCTTGTTTATGCCGCAAATCGCACTTCACGCGAAGTATTTATTACGCAAGTTTCAGACTTAATTTAATGTCAAAAATTCCGAAGTACGGCTGACTAAACAAACCGCTACAATAATTTCATGTCTCTACAACTACAATAACACAAAACAACAATAAGATAACAGAGAGGGTACGTTACAAGGAGACTGGTACCATTAGGCTATCCGAGTACGCCTCATGTGTCTTCAACCTGTACTCGTGCATCCGTTACATATATGTTCCCATATAGGGAAGACATTTGAAATGGAATTCTCTTTCCGCTTTCGGCAGATTAGTATGATATTGCAGTGCCTATTTCCCAAGGAACATTGCATCGTACTTGTTAACAATACAGACACTGCATTACCGTCTTTATCAGCCGACACCGGGAAAGCGACTTTCAATTAAAATGTCTGCCCTGTACGGGAATATGCATAATGGATGTACGAGTGCAGGTTATAGACACTTGACTGACGGCATATGGTTGTTTGGGTCTGACTGTTAGGCGTGCTCGGATAGCTTAGGTAAGGCGACCGCTCGCAGTAAGTGGGAGATACGGCTTCAAGTGTCGGTCTGGCACAAAATTTCATTGTCGTTATTCCGTTATACAGCTGATGGTTGTCCATATTCGCAACTGCGAATTCATTCAATGTATTCCGTGTTGCCTGGTCAGCAGTACCATATGTTACCGCTCCTTAACAAAGCTGAAGGCCGAGGTGGCCATTTGTTCTAGTAAGACAAATGCACGTTTTTGTAAACCAGCGTCTGTGCTCTTCTGCCTTTTCATTGCTAACACATGAAGAAGCGGTAAAAAGCAAACCAATAAGCCAACGCAAACTCTCACTTCAATATTATCACCATACCTACCTCACTAGCCGAACATCCAAGTCTCTCTGTATGCCTCCAACCACAGAGACCTGAAAAATCTCTGCTTGACCCAATCTCCATTTCACACCTGCACCCAGCTCCTCGCGTAGCAAGAAACGAATGACCATACATCTTTCGTCACCTTTGATGGAGAGTTAGCTCCTACAAAAAGTATGTTCAGGTTGACAACTGACGAAACTTGCATCAGGTGTGGGGTACTGGTTTCATTTCCTGGCTGACTACCTATCCTCACAAGTAAGGTGCCTTAAATATGGAAGACAGAATTTTCTCTTAGGAGAACTAGCAAGCCCCATCTTATGACGAACCAGCATAAACTGTCGGGGTAGATCGGATACGGTGCTCAGGCAAAGCAGTCCTGTTTAGTATTCCGCGGGAGCAAAGCAAGAAGAAGAAGTCTAGAAGAACTCACCGTCCCGTGACGGAGAATTACGAGACCGCAGCAGTAAAGAAGACAGGACGCCTTCGCAGCAGTTACGACAACCGAGGTTTGGGTCACCAACACTTGAATCAGCGGCACGTGTATGCTGACCGCACCTAATTCCAACCTTATGATTGGACACGAGATGTCAACGCAGCACCGCCACGTGACCGAAAAACGCGGTAGTAGATCACAACGTAGTACGAAAATGAGGTGTAGAGCAGCGAGAAGATACGATGAACCACCTATCGTGAATGTCGTATATAGTGAAGTCCCCACTCAGCATTTGGTAGTGACTGACGCATTTGAGTTACTCCTGAGTACTTTTGAAGAAACTGAAAATGAATTTTGGAAATTCGTGGACAACTGTGGTCTAGTATTGAATCTCACGCTAAGCGATAGCCATAGTGTGATATTAGAAATTATAAAAACTGGGATTGCCGGTGCAGCTCGAAGTAAACTACTAGTATGCTATTTCACAGTGACGTGGGCAGATGTGAAGGGAATTTTTATCGGACCACAATGAGCCGAAACGTATTTCTGATTATCGTGATTGTATATTAATCTATGCTCGGCGAACAGGACCGAAAGTATGACCAAATAGGAGTGTCGCTTTGATACATTGCAACATCGGATTCGAGAAACCTTCGAGAAGCCATCCAGCGAGTTGTGAAGAATCAGTGATTCTTGGTAACCATCCTCTAATTGGGAAGCTGGCACGAGAGGCATTTGTACAGGGAATCGGAGATGAAAGAGAACTATGAGAGCAAAAGGAGAGGATTAACTAATAGCACAAGCAGTAGACGTACCATTAGCGGGAGAAACATACATTGCTCTTGCAAAGAAATTTTCGGTGAATCCAGTCGTCCGAGAAATTACTGTTTTAAGTGTACGAGAGGAAGCCATCATGCTGGGAACTGGATTACGGAGAAAAACGTCAGGAAAATAGACTCGATGCAGCGGAGTTATTGATTTATTTTCAAAGAATATTCTTAAGAATTTATTGTATTTACTAGCGATTCATCAAGAACATTATCACATTTAATCACACTATGCAAGCATGTAAGTAGTTGCCAGGGAGTAACTGATGAAATCATAACCAAATTCCTTTTAACAAATAGGAATTTTATTTACTTTAATAGTGCCTAAAAGCATTTTTTTTAAAGAAAGAGATTTAAAATTATAATCACAAAGCACCCTCTAAATATCAAAGTTACAATTTATTGAGAGGCGGACTGTATGAGCTTTTGGGCTCAGAAGCTTGCCGCTCCCTTTTGACACGGCCGTAGTTACGACCGCTCACAACAGCCTCTGAAAGACTACACTGGTGCAAATCTGCAACAGAATAGATAACTTTAAATTAAGAGTTTTAACAATTTACACAATCACACAAACTATGCACCCCCATAGGAGGGATGTGAATGGTGCAAAACACTAACAATTAAAATATTAATCTTGCCAACGAAGGTACAACTTAATTTTAACTTCTAAGAAAAGTCTTATGGTGAAAGGGTGGCAACTGTATATACTAAAATGAATAAAAACCCATGAAATGCAATCTTATATAAAATTCTACAAGGTTGGCCAAACAATAGTTAAGATGCTCTACAGTAAACAGATACCGCCTCTCAAGATCATAGTCAATAATATCAAAGTTTCCAAAGATCAAAACATATTTGAGGTATTAGGCTAGGCCATTACACTCCAAGCAATAAATTCGTTAACACACCAAATCCGACAAACATGACAGAAGCAGCTACTAAAGTACGATCCATTGATAGGGTGATTACCGAACAACCCGAACTGCAGGTTTCTCTAACCCACCCCTAATCCACAAGGGAAAAACAGACCAGCCAATTTAAAAACAACCACGTTCCCGCGGGTGGGAAAACGGAGAAGAATGGTGGGACGACCACAATGCAAAACTACTGGTGACCTCGTCAAGAACACAAGTAGAATTTAACAAGAGTAAATCAAACAACGTATCACCAATCACTTAACTTCTAATAAACTGCAATTTCTAGAGAAGACCTGGCGCAGCACCCCCAAATCGCTATGCCTAACCGTCCCCTGCTACCCGCTTCAACGGACGCAGGAAGGCGCTCCGATCTCCCGTCTCACGGCGTCGCAGCTCGCACCGGCCAGACTGACGTCGTGGGTTGACTCCTGTTGCTCTCGTGTCGACCGCGAAGTCACTACTCTTCGCTATACGCCGCGGCCCACTGAGCTCACATGGCGACCTCACATGCGCCGAAGCTCAAGACGGACAAGTAATTTTGTATCTCAGTGCGCGAACATCCAGCCAATCGATCCAACCGCCAATGACCATTGTCTGAGCAAATTCGAGCAGACTGGGGGCCTAACGCGCAGACTCGGATGCAGGAACTAAGTCCCGACCGGGCGACCACTCGCTGAGTGCTCTTACTGGCGGAGTGGAAAGACTCTCATTTTGCCGGCTTTAAAGGTTAATCCGAACGACAGACAGCCACTAACTGCCTAACAAATGCGGACGAGAGACAGACTAGCAAGCTGGGGACAAGAGACTGACCCCGACTGCTCACTTGGCGAGCACATAGCCCCCGTTAAATGCACCTGAACAGGCATCCTTTCCTCTTTCCCACCAGAGGGAGACACCAAAGCTGCGATTGCCATAGCGGCGCCACCGCCAGAAACAGAGGGCGACTGCTTCACACTACTCGTTGCGGCGCGCTCTTCAAAACAGGAATTTTTTTACCACGGCTCAGTTACAGTGGAGCAGAGAATCAGGCACTCATTCCTTCACCACCGCTGAGGAGGATAGAGGAAATTCTGTGTAGAGGTCATCACAAGTAAATTGAAAGCCAGCGACCGGCGGAGCGTTGTCGATGGCATCCAGGCCCGTGTGATTAACCGAGACCCACGATATGTTACTTTCGTAAAGAATCACGACACTTAGGCCGACACTGTAATGCTAATGCTAGGCTAGTGGATACGTAGACTCAGAAACCGGGAAACGAATGAACAGCATGAGCATGCAGTCGAGACATGCCGTAAAAGTGATACTTAGTAGACTGCAAGTGTAGGAATGATTTTGTAAATACAACACGTGAGCAGGGAAGCGTGGGGATCAACATGTTTCATTGCAGATAGTACCGATCAGGTTAGCGTAACCAAAGAATCACCAATTAAAGATACGGTGGGCAGTAACACCAACGAAAGAATAAAACTCAAAGGATTAATTAAATAAGTGATAGGGATGCGTACGGATGAGATGTTAATGATGATGACAGATGACGATGTGTGTGTCTGCAACACAAGTTTCATATAGGATAGGTTGAGTTAGATGTCCCTTATGATAAAATATTAGGGTGGCACATCTGCGACAGTTTCAAAGTAATCATAGATTACACAACGAAGACACTATACGTTAAGGGCAGGCGAGTACGGCTACGGACGTAACAGGAACCGAACTGTTGAATCTAGCGGACCACGGGAGAACAGCGCCGAGGGGAATTTTTCACAAGTGCCACATGAGAGATACCAGTAGGAATCCAGTTAGAATCGGCCAAAGGGCTGAGAGAGAAGACATACCTCCAGAGTGAGGATTCATAAGAAATAAGAAGTAACAAGGCACTGCATGTAAAGGAAGCAAGCAACAATGATAAACAGCAGAAAGAAAGGAACAGTCCCAATAAAGCGCAGAACACAGATCTGACCTAAGGAATGGTGGAGAAGCAGCAGCTGGAAACGGGCGTGTATTTGCCTGTAGCCTTGGTGACTGTGGAGAGAGGCACTTCCATCAGCAGCATTCTGAATAGCTTGGAAGAAGTAGTGGAATGTCCCAAAGCGAAAATAGGGACAGTATCTAGTATGGCAGAAGGTGAGTGAACCGTGAATTTACTTTCAAAATCTTTTCTTAAGGAATTTACTTTATGTACTATCTATTCATCAAGAACATTAACACATTTAATCACACTAGGTGAGCGTGGAAGTAGTTGCCAGGGAGTAACCGATGAAAATGAAATTACCTTTAACAAATAGGAATTTTATTCATAAAAGCCTGTTCAAAAACAGATTTAAAAATTATAAGCAGAAAAGTACCCTCGAAATATCAAGTTACAATTTTATTTAGAGGCAGAAAGAACAATATTGACAGTAGGAGCCTTCGGGCTGAGAAGCTTGTCACTCCCTTTCAACACGGCCGTAGTCACGACCGCTCACAACAACCTCTGAGAGACTACACTGGCGCAAATCTGCAACACACCAGACTCTTTTTAAACTGGAAGTGGTACTAACACTCACACTAAGAAGTTATTTGCCACCGAAAGTGAAATTTGTTTGTAAAGGATTCTTATGGTGGAAGGATGGTAACTTTATAAAAACGACTATTTAAATAAAACCCATGAAATTCAGTCTTACATAAAATGTACAACATGCTCTACATCACACATATACCGCTTCGCAAGATGATACTCAAGATAAAAAACGTATTTCAGGAATTCGCCCTTTACACCTTAGTTCTATAAATTCGTAAACACCGATTCCGACAAACATGACAGAGGCAGCTCTTAACGTACGGCAGAGCGACAGACAGACAGACACTAACTGCCTAACAAATGCGGACGAGAGACAAACGAGCAAGCTGGTGACGAGAGACTGACCAAGAAAACACAATAAAATTTAACAAGTAAATGAAATGACATATCACGAATCACTTAACTTCTAAAAAAAAAAAAATAACTGATATGTCTGGCGAAGACCTGGCGCAGCACCCCCAAAACGCTCTCCCGAACCGTCCGCTGCCAGCCGCTTCAGCGGACGCAGGGAGGCGGGTCGATCTCCCATCTCCCAGCGTTGCAGCTCGCACCGGCTAGACCGATGTCGTGGGTTGAATTCTGTTGCTCTCGTGTGGGCCGCGAAGCCACTACCCCTTGCTATACGGCGCGGCCTACTGGACTGACGTGGCGACATCACATGCGCCGACGCTCAAGGCGGACAAGTCATCTGGTGTCTCAGTGCGCGACCGAACAACCGATTGAACAAACTGGAGCAGACTGGCGGCCTAACCCCTAACTCTAACAGACACACTGACTGCTCCACACTGAGCCAGCTGACCAACTGACCAGATTCGCCAAGACTGACTTACAGATTTTTTTTCTCCCCTTTTGTTGTGATTTCATTCCCCTACCCCATATGGGCAGGGAAGGGCTGTCAGGAATGCACAGGTTAAAAATCGGCTACAGTATTAAAAACACTCCAGAACAACAAACTTAAAACCCACTTGGAGCACACACGATGAAGAATTAAAATGCCAGGTGGGACTTACCGAGGGAAAGGTCAGAGAGGATGGAAAAGGAAGGGAGAGTAAGAGGCAACAGGGGACGCGGCGGGGTGAAGAGAGTAGGCGCGTCAGCGGGTACACTAAGAGGCAGGAGACACGGGAGCAGGAGATGAAGAGGGAAGACAAGGCAGGAGGTAGTGCAGAGACACTGAAAGGGGGCACAAGAGAGGGAGGGGGAGGGGGAGCAGGAGGGGGAAGCCGCTCAGGAGGTGGGAGGGGGAGGAGAGGGAGCCCTGAGGAGGAGGTAGGAAGATAGGGTTAGAGTTGGTAGGAAGGGTAGATGTTTGGGCAAAGCTCATCATTCGGGAGGGCTGACCGACTGACCCCTTGCTGAGCTCATAGCGCCCCTTAAATGCACGTGAAACGGCAACTTTTCCCCTTTCCCACCAGTGGGAGACACCAAAGCTGCGATTGCCGCAGCGGCGCCACCGCCAGAAACAGAAGGTGCCAGCTTTACACTACGCGCAGCAGCGCGATCTTCAAAACAGCAAATTTTACTACGGCTCAGTGAGAAACGCCGTATACATTGTATAGTTTCAGTGACCCGAGAAACACGGTAGCGTATTAGCTGATTAAAGCGAATGGTGGGAGTGGATTGCTTCGATTACTGAACTCCGTATTGTGTATCATGACGTATTTCGCCTGCTTAGAGATAGATTAAAGTACACTGAGACAGTGAAGTATGAAATTAAGTTGAAACCAGAGGTGCAAGGTACTGTGGGAAATATACTACCAGAGGCGCGAATGGAAGCCCTCTGAAACGAGACAGGTGCCATTTTAACGGAGCAAATCATTACGCTGGGCGTAAATGTGGGGAATTTGCTGTTGTCAATGGACTCCTTAGGGAAGCGTAAGTGGAGAATAGATACGAACTACCAGAGATTAAATAACAGATGTATTTCTGCTATCCTGTAATGACGAAATTTTAGGTAGCTTAGTAAACGCCAAGTACTTCACCACTTTAGACTGCGCAAACGGCTACTGCCAGATATCACTGAATGGCAATAACAGAGAGGAAACAACCCTCTCTACTCCTGAAGGGCACTATGAATACAAATTATAACTGATGGGAAATATCCTCAGACTTCAAGAAAAATATAATTCCAATCCCAAAGAAAGCAGGTGTTAACAGATGTGAAAATTACCGAACTATCAGTTTAATAAGTCACAGCTGCAAAATACTAAATTCTTTACAGACGAATGGAAAAACTGGTATAGGTCGACCTTGGAGAAGATCAGTTTGGATAACGTAGAAAGATCTTAACACGTGAGGCAATACTGACCTTACTACTTATCTTAGAAGAAAGATTAAGAAAAGGCAAACCTACGTTTCTTGCATTTGTAGACTTAGAGAAAGTTTTTGACAATATTGATTGGAATACCCTCTTTCAAATTCTGAAGGTGGCAGGGGTAAAATATAGGGAGAGAAAGGATATTTACAATTTGTACAGAACCAGATGGCAGTTATAAGAGTCGAGGGATATGAAAGGGAAGCAGTGGTTGCGAAGGGAGTGAGACAGGTTTGTAGCCTCTCCCTGGTGTTATTCACTCTGTATATTGCAGTGAAGGAAACAAAAGAAAAATTCGGAATAGGTATTAAAATCCATGGAGAACAAATAAAAACTTTAAGGTTCGCCGACAACATTGTAATTCTGTAAGAGACAGCAAAGGACTTGGAAGATCAGTTGAACGGAATGGACAGTGTCTTGAAAGGAGGATATATGATGAACATCAACAAAAGCAAATCGCGAATAATGAAATGTAGTCGAATTAATTCGGGTGATGCTCAGGGAATTAGATTAGGAAATGAGACACTTGAAGTAGTAAAGGAGTTTTGCTATTTGGGGAGCAAAATAACTGATGATGGTCGAGATAGAGAATACAAAATGTAGACTGGGAGTGGCAAGGAAAGCGTTTCTGAAGAAGAGACATTTGTTAACATCCAGTGTAGATTTAAGTGTCAGGAAGTCGTTTCTGAAAGTATTTGTATGGAGTGTAGCCATGTATGAAAGTGAAACATTTACGATAAATAGTTTGGAGAAGAAGAGAATAGAAGCTTTAGAAATGAGGTGCTACAGAAGAATGTTGAAGATTAGATGGGTAGATCACATAACAAATGATGAGGTAGTGAACAGAGTTGGGGAGAGGAGGAGTTTGTGCCACAACTTGACAAAAAGAAGGGATCGGTTGGTAGGACATGTTCTGAGGCATCAAGGGATCACAAATGTAGCGTTGGAGGGAAGCATGGAGGGTAAAAATCATAGAGGGAGACCAACAGATGAACACACTAAACAGATTCAGAAGGATATAGTTTGCAGTAAGTATTGGGACATGAAGAAGCTTGCACAGGATAGAGTAGCATGGAGAGATGCATCAGAGCAGTCTCAGGAATGAAGACCACCACAACAGCAACAACAACACTGATGGGAAAAACAGACAGTGGAGACGGGTCAACACAGTACTAACCGGACTTCAGTTACACATTATGTTTGTACTTTTGGATGATATCATGTCTGGAGCTACGTTAAAAGACCAAGGGCTTGGAGAATCATTTAAAATTGCAGACTGATATGAGTGCCTATGGAAAGAAGTAACTTACTCTGGGCTCGTAATTGCAACATTAGAATTAAAACTCGACCCACTGATGGTGAGCAGGATAAAGGAGTATCCACGATGTAGTTTAAGTGTTTTCGAGGGATTGTGTCATTTTACTGTCCTTCTATCAAGGACTTCAGTCGGATAGCTGAAGTTTTACATGAATAACTGAAGGAAGGAGCAAACTGTGAGTGATTGACTCAAGAGGAAACAGTTTCCCAGGAACTGAAAGAGAAAATAGTTAGTCCCCGTCTTACAGTACCCCGATTTTGTGGTACAGTTAATAATTACAGGGGACACCAGTAAGCAGTCTATCGGTGCCTGTGTTATCAAAGAGAATTAAGGTAGGATTTGCCAGTAGCCTTTGCATCCAGGATGCTGAACCACGCTGAGAGAGGATATAGTACTACCAAGGGAGAGATGTTAACCACAGTCCGGGCTGTGAAGCACCTCTGACATTACTGTGCAGAAGAAAATTTCAATGTATGTACTCATCCCAAACCCTTGAAATGGTTGGCACATATAAGTTATCCATTCCCAGCATTAATGAAGTTCAGGATGAGACTGGCAGAATACGACTTTCGGATAAGATACAAAAAGGGATCGCATAACAAAATGTGACATGGATTGTTATGCGTACGAGTAGACACAGCTGCAGTAATTAGGAAAGGTGAAGAGATCGACTAGGAAGAACAAGACGATCAGCAATCAACGATTAGTAATGAGGAGAAGCGCACTATTCTGAAGCAATTTCACGACTTATCATTAGGTGGGCATCAAGGAGTCAGCTGCACATACGATCGTATTAAAACGTATAGATCATAGAGAGGTGCGTAGAAAGACGTAGAACAGTATATTCAAATTTGCAAGAGTTGTCAGGAGAAGAAGATTACGCAGAACAAGCTGAAGATGCCCGTAGTTGCGAACGAAATACCGAACAACACTCGTTGTGATATCGACATAGTCGGATCACTTGAGGTAACAGAGAAATGGTACAGATACATCCTAATGTTTCAGGGTACCCACTCAAAAGTCGTTGTAGCAGACACTATAGCACACAGGATGCTGACACAATAGCGCAAGTCTTCATATAGGGAATAGTTTGCAGTTGCGAAATAACGTCATTATTTTCGAGTAACCAAGGAACAAACTTCCTGAGCGACATCTTAAACTGGGACTGTCGTTTACTAATCGCAGAGAAGATTCAGTCCTCTACGTACCATCCACAGAAGAACGGAGCACTCGAAAGAACGCTTCGAAAGTTGACAGAATATCTGCACTATTCTGTAGGAACATCGCAGGAAAATTGGGATGAATGGCTACATTTTGATCTTTCAAATATAACACAACACTGCATAATTTTACAGTAGGAAGCAGCCGAAGTACTTTACAACTACGATGATTACATAACGGAACTAAAGAAAGGGATGCTCGAGATGCGTCAGATGGGAAGAAGATTTAATTACAAATGTAAGGAGAAGAATAAGCAGCATTATGATCGTACTCAAAGTTCCAAGGAGTTCATGGCTGGAGAATAGATATCATTACATCATAGACGTTTGAGAAGAGGATGATCAAAGAGGTTAACAAGCAAATGGAGATGGTCATTTCGAGCTATAAGGACTCGTGGACCAAATATAGTATTACATTTAATGAATAAGAAGTTCATAACACTACACGTGAACAGATTAAAGCAGTTCATCCAACTTTAGAGATGCGGGGTTGTGATAAACTCGAGTTCATTTGTTCTGAAATATAAATGAGAAAGGATATGCCACATTCTAGTTTAAAGTTGATTAAAGAGGGATTTACGTTTAAGAATTATAATGGTGTAGGTAAGTGAGACATTAAACTCGGTACTCAGAGACAGGCTGACCCCCAGTCACTTAGCCTCTGTTAACTTAACCCTCGAGGCAGCAGAAGGCAGGAGAAACAGAACAGCGTATACATGAAATAGAAAATGTTCGAACTACACGAAAGATAGATGAGACTAAGAGATCCAATTAGAGCCCCCGCAGTCCCTTGTTGGTAACAACCATAACCGTGCTAACCATAGAAATGATACTTACATATCTCAGACTCAGCATTCAGCGCAGAAAGTGGAAAGATGATAAGGGTTAACACCATTTCTGTGTCAGCTGTGTTCCAGGTCATGGAAAGATCTCACAGTAAGTGGACCCCCTTTTGAAATTACTACTAACCCCAGTGTTTCGTCACTGGATGCAGAGGATCGAAGTTGAAGAATGGATAAGATACCTTTACTTATTGTACGTGTTTATGTTACGGAAAAGCATTAATCGTAATCTATTTATGTATGGCTACATGTAAAAAAATATGTTTGTATATGCATACAACAATGTAAATTGTATTTGAAACAGGTGTAAAGTTATGGTTTGAGGACAAATCTCCCCACAATAAAGAAGATGCAATGTTGAAACTATGATACTTTGCCGGAAGAAAACGAAAAATCATATTTATATGAATATTAGCAGTAGCCTTGTAACTAAGAGATATACAGCGCAAACTGCTTGCATCAGTCCAGTAATAGGTCATACGCACCCCGAAACGGCTGATTTCACGTTCAGTGATTGCGAATCGGAAGAGCGACGCAGTCATTTCCCATCTGTAAACAAACAATCCCATATGCCATATCTAGAAACTCTCAAACGCAAAGTGAATTAGACGTCGGCAGAGATCGAGAGTTCCAGCGAAAGGAAGAGATCCAACGACTACAGCCTCAGATGAACGCCTACAGAAAATACTACGTAAGTGATCATCGGACTCAATTAACTCTGTGCTATAAGAGGTGCATGGAGAAACTTGCCTCTACGTACCTCTGGACTAGGGTTACTGGTTTTCATGGTACATTTATCTGCGTGTGTGTGTGTGTGTGTGTGTGTGTGTGTGTGTGTGTGTGTAGTGAATGAAGTGTTATGAAACAATGTGTGTATTGCATGTGCAGTGACTGATAGTGAGATATGAATGAACAATGTGGCATTACATTATTTAAAACGTTATCTGTAAGAAAGTATTGTGTACCAGGAGTGAATCAGATTCGCTAAATATACGTGTATACGAATTAGGTTATTTTAAATTGATCTACATTTGTAAATACATTGACATGTCCTATATCCTTCGGATGAATGAAGCTACTACTTCTTCTTCTTCTACTACTACTACTACTACTACACTCCTGGAAATTGAAATAAGAACACCGTGAATTCATTGTCCCAGGAAGGGGAAACTTTATTGACACACACAACTTTATTGATCACACTGACAGAACCACAGGCACATAGACACAGGCAACAGAGCATGCACAATGTCGGCACTAGTACAGTGTATATCCACCTTTCGCAGCAATGCAGGCTGCTTTTCTCCCATGGAGACGATCGTAGAGATGCTGGATGTAGTCCTGTGGAACGGCTTGCCATGCCATTTCCACCTGGCGCCTCAGTTGGACCAGCGTTCATGCTGGACGTGCAGACCGCGTGAGACGACGCTTCATCCAGTCCCAAACATGCTCAATGAGGGACAGATCCGGAGATCTTGCTGGCCAGGGTAGTTGACTTACACCTTCTAGAGCACGTTGGGTGGCACGGGATACATGCGGACGTGCATTGTCCTGTTGGAACAGCAAGTTCCCTTGCCGGTCTAGGAATGGTAGAACGATGGGTTCGATGACGGTTTGGATGTACCGTGCACTATTCAGTGTCCCCTCGACGATCACCAGAGGTGTACGGCCAGTGTAGGAGATCGCTCCCCACACCATGATGCCAGGTGTTGGCCCTGTGTGCCTCGGTCGTATGCAATCCTGATTGTGGCGCTCACCTGCACGGCGCCAAACACGCATACGACCATCATTGGCACCAAGGCAGAAGCGACTCTCATCGCTGAAGACGACACGTCTCCATTCGTTCCTCCATTCACGCCTGTCACGACACCACTGGAGGCGGGCTGCACGATGTTGGGGCGTGAGCGGAAGACGGCCTAACGGTGTGCGGGACCGTAGCCCAGCTTCATGGAGACGGTTGCGAATGGTCCTCGCCGATACCCCAGGAGCAACAGTGTCCCTAATTTGCTGGGAAGTGGCGGTGCGGTCCCCTACGGCACTGCGTAGGATCCTACGGTCTTGGCGTGCATCCGTGCGTCGCTGCGGTCCGGTCCCAGGTCGACGGGCACGTGCACCTTCCGCCGACCACTGGCGACAACATCGAAGTACTGTGGAGACCTCACGCCCCACGTGTTGAGCAATTCTGCGGTACGTCCACCCGGCCTCCCGCATGCCCACTATACGCCCTCGCTCAAAGTCCGTCAACTGCACATTCGGTTCACGTCCACGTTGTCGCGGCATGCTACCAGTGTTAAAGACTGCGATGGAGCTCCGTATGCCACGGCAAACTGGCTGACACTGGCGGCGGCGGTGCACAAATGCTGCGAGCTAGCGCCATTCGACGGCCAACACCGCGGTTCCTGGTGTGTCCGCTGTGCTGTGCGTGTGATTATTGCTTGTACAGCCCTCTCGCAGTGTCCGGAGCAAGTATGGTGGGTCTGACACACCGGTGTCAAGGTGTTCTTTTTTCGATTTCCAGGTGTGTACATACACTAATGCCTGTATGTCACTTGTATTGTGACGAGAACTTGAGCCTCACTGTTCGATTATAACAAATTAGGTGTGTCACTTCCATGGTGCACGAGCAGTAGTACCATGCTACTGTGTCTTAACGAAGATATAGACAAGGATGGTCGTTTGTTCAAGTAAGCCATATCTACGTTTCTGTAAACCACTGTCTGTGCTTGTCATTGTTTCTAGATGAAGAACCAATAAAGTGATTAGACCTGAAACGCAACCGAGAGACTCATTTTATTATCAACACAATGTATACATCCTTAGTCTAATATCCAAGTCTTTCTGTACTGTGTACAACGTGATAAACCTAAGATTGACCCCGTAACGCTTTCATTCTACACAGCCGCTTGTGTACCAAGAAACGGATGATCTAAATTCCAAGTAACCTGTAATCTGAGAGTGAGTTTCTAAAGCAAGTGTCTCGTCATACACGTCGGATTATGACAAACTTAATCTCAACAGTACAATTAATTTCACACTACTCAAACATTAGATCCAAGTGCAAGTCATCCACATCGTTGATTCTCTAGCATATTGGTTAAACCTTCTATTCTTAGAGCTAGTTACGGGTAATGACTGAGCACAGCAATTACATCTCCAGAAAATTGCATTGCTTATGTCTGAATAGGTGCATAGTGACATTTGTCTCTTTTTCGCGCTTCCTCTAATCTTGCTCACATCTATACGTGCGTTACTTTTCACAGATCACGTTCTGGACGCCATTCACCTGTCTAACTGACAAAGCATCCTGACACCATAGAACAGCAAACAGCCAAATTAGTCTGTTTACACTCAACAGGGACCGATGACCGTCGCAGTCTGGTCCCTTTAACCCCCACAAACCAACCAACCACTCAACACACTACCATAACAATGCCGTACTCTGACCCACGATACTGCTCTATGAGACTGACTCTTCTGCCACCAGTTTTTTATGGGCTGGCACCCTTATAGGTTCCCGAATGGTTCAGTAATATCCACATGACATAACCTCAGTATGGCGTCTCGGGCTGGAGAGCAGGGCGATGGGAGCGAAGCATCCGTTACCCGGCGGCCGGGGAATCAGAAATGTCGTGATATAAACATCTCGATACGCGTCGAAGTGGGCAGCAGAGCCCGGACAGCGTAACAAAAGGCGATATGTTAGCACTTCACAGACACCAGAAGGCAGCAGGGCGGCCCTGGCAGAGTTGCTGCATCGGCAGCCCTGTGAACATGTTACTGTACCAGGCATTCCATGAACAGCCAGATGAGGAAGAGCCAGATAAGCAGCAGCCCACAGCAATACATCAGATGTGGAATGGTCCCAGGTGTGGACTGCAAACCTAGGCCGCTTGTAGATATCCTGGAGTCAGTTGTCAGCTGGGAAGAGACCGTAGATGAGCGGCGATCATGTAGTCGACAGCAGCATCATGCCTAGGAGCTGCCCAGAAAGCAACAGCTGACACAGGCAACGGCAAGTTGTAAGCGAGGGTGACCTACTGGGTGGTTATACAGACATCAAAAAAAGTTTGCATCACCCCAGTTCACAGAACTCCTGAAGACAGGCGTTGACTGTGGATATTGCATCAAAGACCAGTCCCTTCGACTGTTCAGAGACGTCACCACACCCGCCTATTAGACGGAGGGGGTCCGACAGCCGATCAGTTCCAGTCATTTCACCAGGAAGGAGCTGCACGGTTCGTGTTGTCTGTAGTTCAACCACGCCTAGACGGTCAATACCGCGGTTTTATCGCGCCCACATTGTTACTTTGTGCCAGGAAGGGTTCTCAGCAAGGGAAGCGTCCAGACGTCTCGGAGTGAAGCAAAGTGATGTTGTTCGGACATGGAGGAGATACACAGAGACAGGAACTGTCGACAGGAACTGTCGACAGGAACTGTCGATGACATTCCTCGCTCAGGCAGCCCAAGGGCTACTACTGCAGTGGCTGAGCGATCTCTACGGATTATGGCTCGGAAGAACCCTGACAGCAACGCTACCATATTGGTTAATGCTTTTCGTGCAGCCACTGTGCGCAATAGGCTGCATGATGCGCAACTGCACTCCCGACGTTCATGACGAGTTCTAGCTTTGCAACCACACCATGCAGCGCGGTACAGATAGGCCCAACAACACGCCGAATGGACAGCTCAGGATTGGCATCACATTCTCTTCACCGATGAGTGTCGCGTATGCCTTCAACCAGACAATCGTTGGAGACGTGTTTGGGGGCAACCTGGTCAGGCTGAACGCCTTAGACACACTCTCCAGCGAGTGCAGCAAGGTGGAGGTTCCCTGCGGTTTTGGGATGGCATTATGTGGGGCCGACGGATGACGCTCGTGATAATGGAAGGCGCCGTAACCGTTGCGCGAATGCCATCCTCCGACCGATAGTGCAACCATATCGGCAGCGTAATGGCAAGGCGTTCGTCTTAATGGACTATTATCGCGCCCCCAAAGTGCACATACTTTCAGGATAACGACATCGCTCGACTAGAGTGGCCAGCATGTTCTCCAGACATGAACGCTATCGAACATGCCTGGAATCGACTAGAAAGTGCTGTTTATGGACGACGTGACCCAACAACCACACTGAGGGATCTACGCTGAATCGCCGTTGAGGACGGGGACAATCCGGACCAACAGTGGTTTGATGATCTAGTGGTTAGTATGCCACGACGAATACCGGCATGCACCAATTCAAAAGGACGTGCTACTGGGTATTAGAGGTACCGCTGTGTACAGAAATCTGGACCACCACCTCTGAAGGGCTCGATGTATGGTGGTACAACATGCAATGTGTGGTTTTCATGAGCAATAAAAATGGCGGAAATGATGTTTATGTTGACTTCTATTCCTATTTTCTGTTCAGGTTCCGGAACCGAGGTAATGCAAAACTTTTTTTTTTATGTGTGTAGTTCACAGAAGTCCAGTGTAGGCTGCAATTATCTTAGGGCAGCGAAACTTGAGAGATATGCTGATCTGTTAATGTGTAACCGATATTCACTAAAAAAATATAGTTCCCATTTTGGCCAACAGGTGTAAATCTGACGTTTTGAATGCAAGAAAGACGTATAGGAATTTTTAAATATGTAATGGATTAGGAACAGAACCTGAGCAAACGAAGTCGAAATGAGTAAGGCACAACGTTGATTTTGTTATTAACTGTCACTCACACGGTTTGTTCTTTATGGGCAAGGGAGACTCGACGAGGTGATCAGCAGTTGCTCGCAGTAGTTCCAGTGAAATCTGAGGAAAGTATTACCCTATACTGGCCTTCATATCAAGTAGAGACCGAACGTGTCCCTGCTAAACTCGTTCTTTTAGATATCTCAGGGACAAAAGCACACGCATTCAGATCAGGTGATCTTGCAGGCCATGCTTCAGTAAACCTCTGGGGATAACACGTTCGAGAAAGTTTGCATTAACTACGCCGCACAGTCACTAGGCGAGGGCCTTGCCCTATTCTGCATGAAAACAGTGGTTTCCGCATAATTTCCGCTCTTCCAAGGGAGGAGTCACGTGCTGTAGGAGGCGATCTAGTAACGTACCGGCGTCGAGGTACACTTGACAGGTTTTCTGGGAGTATTCTCTCTGAAGTAGAATGTACCAAGGACATAAGCCTCGTGAATCAACGCACACAGTCACCTACAGCGAGTACAGTGGCTCTTCGTGCACAACAAGCGGGTTAACCCAGCACTCCAAATTCCTCAGCTCAGTGTATTCACCTCAGGCTGCAATGTAAAATGTGTCTTGCCAATCCATAGAGTATTGCCTGGCCACGTGTCATGAACTTCAATCCGAAAAGCAAATTCAGAACGCTCCTGCGGATGATGAGGTTGCAGTTGCTGCACCGTCTGGCTGATGTATGGGTGCCGTGGGATACACATCGTAAAACTTACCGTACTGTTGACTGTGGGACTGACAGTTCTCGTGTACTGCACAAACACTGGCGCTACTTGGGGCACGTTATGCGCTGTTCTAGCAACAGCAGCATCGTCGATAATTTCCACTGCGACAGGACGCCTCTCCGTTTTAGGTGACAGACCAAGCTCACACTCGAATCTCATTATCACCTTCCTTAAAACATTTAATGGCATCTGGCCTCTCCTCAGAAGACCTTTGAGTGGACAATACTCTCTCAGTTCAGCAGTGTAATTGCTGCCGCTCTCATAAAACAGTTTCACTAACAATGCACGGTCTCTCTTCTCGATACCCGACACTGTTGACCCTCGTTACGACCTGCTTACGACAGTGTTTATGTTATATTCTCATAAAAACAATATACAGCGCCAGATTTTCACCTGGTGGCCAAAATTCGATGGTTTCGCATCTACTCGTTAGCAAATATGCCAAGTTTCGCAGCCGTACGATAATTAGAGCCCACATTGGACCTCTCTGAGTAAAGCACTCCGCTTCAGGCCACGAGTGGCCTACCGGGACCACCCGACCACCGTGTCATTCTCAGTGGAGGATGTGGATAGGAGGGGCGTGGGGCAGCACACTGCTCTCCCGGTTGTTATGATGGTATTGTTGACCGAAGCTGAGTGCTGAGTGCACTCTCTGAGTAGCTGCACTTCAATTATACACACCCTGTACTTAAGGTCGATTGGGGGTGTCGTATAGTTCCCAAGCTAGGCAGCAGTGAATGAGAGGCACTACTAGGCAGGTGATGGCAGTATTTAAACTCGCTTTGATTCGTTCTCTTATGACAAGGTAACATTTCTGAGCACGTGGAGGCAACCCCATGTGCCACTGCACAATGAAACCGCTGCATTATTCCGGCCCTCGAAATAGCGGGTACATCTCCATGAGTCCAGGAGGACAATGAACTATAAGAAATTCTTTTAAAATTTGAAACAGTATTTAATCGCAATCAAAAAGTATTTCATTTTATATCCAGTTTAGAACTACATGATCCTCATCAAAACCGGTTATAAATAAAACAAAAAATTCAATAAATTGAAAAAAACTTTCGCGATTAGAGACTGTTTTAAATTCTGCATATTTTGAAGAGTGGACCGCTGTGTACTTCACTATGATTAAGCCACATTCATCAAAAAGTAATATTCATTTTACAGTCATTCTACCAGCGTCTGTTACCCAATCCGCTCTTGAAATCAATCATAGGTTTTGCTTAATCGTAGGTGTCAACTGCATGTTCCTCAGATCGGTTTCACGATTATTACGGGAATCATGCGAAACGAGTCAGTTTGCCGGCAAATACTTATCAATAGGACTACATCCTGGCCTTTTAGAAGTTGCTCTATAGCACATTGGCTTAAATTTATTGTCAGTGAATATAAAAGTCTTTAATACTACTCATATGGTTAGTGGTACACTTATTTTTAACCACACATGCTAAGATGCAACACGTTTTTAATTAAAAAATATTCAGAGGTTTACAAGCCACTCAAAAGGAATAATTTAAATATACAGTTAAAATTTGCTTTTCCCTCTGATTTTTTGGGAAATGTACTAAGATATTTTGATTGCAAACTGAGCGCCGTTCTCAGCCACCGACAGCTTTTAGCTCCTAGTGGTACAGCAGTGGATTCTTCTTCTCAAATTCTGATGGATTATGTATGACGAACTGCATTATTAAACAAACCTATTGTGCAAAATCTAATGAAATGACGAACACCTTGAACCGTCGACTACAAGGTGATTTGGAGTTAACACCACGTATTATTCACACTGTTCGCTTTTGTGTGATTAATACTTTCTTTCTAAGGAACAATGACCCAAGAAAATTATGACACAAGGAGTTAAAGAGTGGAAATTTGAAGAATAAGTTAAAATGTTGACTGTTTTCAGAGTTAATAACAATTTAACAATTTGAAAAGTAAAAGGTGCTGTACCTCTTCATTTGACTCGTTCAGTAATACGATTCTTACAGCTCGTGTTTGTACACACACACACACACACACACACACACACACACTGTATATAGGGTGAGTCACCTAACGTTGCCGCTGGATATACTTCGTAAACCATATCAAATTCTGACGAATCGATCCCACAGACCGAACGTGAGGAGAGGGGCTAGTGTAATTGTTTAATGCAAACCATACAAAAACGCACGGAAGTATGTTTTCTAACACAAACCTACGTTTTTTTAAATGTAACCACTTTAGTTTTGTTAGCGCATCTGAACATATAAACAAATACGTAATCAATGATGTTTGTTGCATTGTAAAATGTTAATTACATCCGGAGATATTGTAACCTAAAGTTGACGCTTGAAACCTCCGAAGTTCAGTTGCGTGTTGTAACAAACACGGGCCACGGTCGGCGAGCAGCATCTGGAGGGACAAGTTTACGATGACGACCGTGTTTACGAGTGTGGCTGTAGTGCACTGTTGTGGTTTGGTCTAGCTGTCGCAGTGTCCGCATGTAGCGCTTGCTGCTATTGTTACTCCGAATTCGTCTCAGCACACAGACCAACTGTAGTACACCGTGTTACCAGACGTCTGTGATAGTGTAGTGTTGTAGGAACTGTGACTATGGTGTATTCGAACTCTGAAAAGGTGGAGATGATACTCATATATGGCGAGTCTCGACGAAATGCTGCTGAAGCCTGCAGGGTGTATGCAGAACGGTACCCGGTCAGAGAGCATCCAACGTGCCGCACATTGCAAAACATCTACCGCCAACTGAATGCAACAGGTATGGTCGTAGCACACAAACGGGTCCGTAACAGGCCCGTCACAGGAGAAGCGGGTGCAGTTGGTGTGTTAGCTGCTGTTGCCGTGAACCCACACATGAGTACACGGGACATTGCGAGAACCGGTGGACTGAGTGAAAGTAGTGTCATGCGCAAACTGCATCTTCACCGCTTTCACCCGTTCATGTGTCGCTACATCAGCCATTACATGGTGATGACTTTAATCATCGAGTGCAATTCTGTCAATGGGAATTAACACAGAATGCGTTGCAGTTCTACCTGTTTACCGATTAAGCGGGTTTCATAAACCATTGGGCAGTGAATCTACGGAAAATGCATTACTGGTCCGTGGACATTCCTCGCTGGCTCAGACAGCTAGAGCTACAGCTACCATGGTGCGGAATCATTGGCGACCATCTCATTGGTCCTCAGTTCTTTGCAGGGGCCCAAACAGCTGCAACATACATCGCGTTTCTACAGAATGATCTGCCAACGTTGCTCTAAAATGTCCCACTGGAAACGCGTCGACGTATATGGTATCAGCATGATGGTGCACCTGCACATTCCGCAATTAACACTAGCTGATCATTGACAGGATGTTCGACGGGCGTTTCATAGGACGTGTAGGACGCATACATTGGCCAGCCCGTTCTCCTGATCTTACACCTCTGGACTTCTTTCTGTGGGGTACGTTAAACGAGAATGTGTACCGTGATGTGCCTACAACCCAGGAGGATATGAAACAACGTATTGTGGCAGCCTGCGGCGACATTACACCAGATGTACTGCGGCGTGTACGACATTCATTACGCCAGAGATTGCAATTGTGTGCAGCAAATGATGGCCACCACATTGAACATCTATTGGCCTGACATGTCGGGACACACTCTATTCCACTCCGTAATTGAAAACGGAAACCACGTGTATACGTGTACCTCACCCCTCATGGTAATGTACATGTACGTCAGTGACAAAGTCCAATAAAAAGGTGTTAGCATGTGGACGTAATGTGTTGTTCCAGTCTCTTCTGTACCTAAGGCCCATCATCGTTCCCTTTGGATCCCTACGTAATTCGGTGCTCTCCGATACACACGATCGAACAGCGTAGGAGTGCTACTCAAGCGTCAACTTTAGGTTACAATATCTCCGGATGTAACTAACAATTTACAATGCAACAAACGGCACTGACTACGTATTTGTTTATATGTTCAGATGTGCTAACCAAACTAACGGGGTTCCATTTAGAAAAATGTAGGTTTGAGTTCAAAAACATACCTCCGTGCATTCTTTTATGGTTTGTATTACCCAATTACACTAGCCCCTCTCCTCACGTTCGGTCTGTGGAATCGATTCGTCAGTATTTGATGTGCTTTACGAAATATATCCAGCGGTAATGTTAGGTGACTCACCCTATATATATATATATATATATACTCCTGGAAATGTAAAATAAACACATTGACACCGGTGTGTCAGACCCACCATACTTGCTCCGGACACTGCGAGAGAGCTGTACAAGCAATGATCACACGCGCGGCACAGCGGACACACCAGGAACCGCGGTGTTGGCCGTTCAATGGCGCTAGCTGCGCAGCATTTGTGCACCGCCGCCGTCAGTGTCAGCCAGTTTGCCCTGGCATACGGAGCTCCATCGCAGTCTTTAACACTGGTAGCATGCCGCGACAGCGTGGACGTGAACCGTATGTGCAGTTGACGGACTTTGAGCGAGGGCGTATAGTGGGCATGCGGGAGGCCGGGTGGACGTACCGCCGAATTGCTCAACACGTGGGGCGTGAGGTCTCCACAGTACATCGATGTTGTCGCCAGTGGTCGGCGGAAGGTGCACGTGCCCGTCGACCTGGGACCGGACCGCAGCGACGCACGGATGCACGCCAAGACCGTAGGATCCTACGCAGTGCCGTAGGGGACCGCACCGCCACTTCCCAGCATATTAGGGACACTGTTGCCCCTGGGGTATCGGCGAGGACCATTCGCAACCGTCTCCATGAAGCTGGGCTATGGTCCCGCACACCGTTAGGCCGTCTTCCGCTCACGCCCCAACATCGTGCAGCCCGCCTCCAGTGGTGTCGCGACAGGCGTGAATGGAGGGACGAATGGAGACGTGTTGTCTTCAGCGATGAGAGTCGCTTCTGCCTTGGTGCCAATGATGGTCGTATGCGTGTTTGGAGCCGTGCAGGTGAGCGCCACAATCAGGACTGCATACGACCGAGGCACACAGGGCCAACACCCGGCATCATGGTGTAAGGAGCGATCTCCTACACTGGCCGTACACCTCTGGTGATCGTCGAGGGGACACTGAATAGTGCACGGTACATCCAAACCGTCATCGAACCCATCGTTCTTCCATTCCTAGACCGGCAAGGGAACTTGCTGTTCCAACAGGACAATGCACGTCCGCATGTATCCCGTGCCACCCAACGTGCTCTAGAAGGTGTAAGTCAACTACCCTGGCCAGCAAGATCTCCGGATCTGTCCCCCATTGAGCATGTTTGGGACTGGATGAAGCGTCGTCTCACGCGATCTGCACGTCCAGCACGAACGCTGTTCCAACTTTGGCACCAGGTGGAAATGGCATGGCAAGCCGTTCTACAGGACTACATCCAGCATCTCTACGAATGTCTCCATGTTAGAATAGCAGCCTGCATTGCTGCGAAAGGTGGATATACACTGTACTAGTGCCGAAATTGTGCATGCTCTGTTGCCTGTGTCTATGTGCCTGTGGTTCTGTCAGTGTGATCATGTGATGTATCTGACCCCAGGAATGTGTCAATAAAGTTTCCCCTTCCTGGGACAATGAATTCACAGTGTTCGTATTTCAATTTCCAGGAGTGTATATCCAAAACACTCTATATATATATATATATATATATATATATATATATATATATATATATATATATATACCCAAAACACTCTATCCTGCTTACTTCGAGGCGAGGTACCAGCCAGAAAGGAGAAGATGGATACCAACAATCTCATTCAAGATTGGAGTAGAGGAAGAGGTGCCTTAAGACAGCTGAAGAACTCACACCGACATAAAAAAAGAAGAGAGCAAAAATCGAGATAGACGAAGATGCATAATATCTGGAGAAGGCCTTTATTTTGGTCAAACACAAGAATTGTCTACATGGAAGTGACTCACCCACTTCCGTTCTAGGGTCTCAAGGAGCTAAACTTATTTCCAGCGACGGGCACTTCGTGTCGGTTCGGTAAATGTGGCACTGCACAACCTATTTCTTGCAGTGTCACCTGTGACAAATCTTGACCACTACGGATAAGATGCGTAATATTTGTAACATTTATGTTTCGTCTGTCCACGGACAGATTGCTTCTGACACTTTGTTATTATTGCAACCTTCCGACCGAAAACTGGCTTTGTTGCAGCTCTCTACCAGGCCAGTCTGTTATGTACAAATGTCTTCGTATCTGCGTAAACACTGCAATCTACCTCCACTTGAATCTGCCCACTACAGACAAATCTTGGACTCCTACAATTTCCACTTCCGCCTTCACCCCCCCCCCCCCCAGCCCGCCCCCAACCCCACCATCCCCTCCACGACGCACAGTTCCCTCCATTACCATATGAACTACTCATCGATGTCTTAGCGTATGTCTTATTAACCGATATCTTCTTTCAGTCAAGTTGTGCCTCACTGCAATTAGATTCTGTGTTCCTTCATTAGTAATTCAATGTACCCATCTAATCTTCACGGTTCTGCTGTGGCAACTCATTCCTGTAGCTTCTATACTCAGCTTGTGCGTACTGTTTAGCATTTCCGCACAGTGCTACACTCCAGACATATACTTTCACTAAAGACTTCCTATATTTGGACAGCGATCTTTCGAGGTAGTTGTCAGACAACTGCCCATTAAAACTGTTACACCAAGAAGAAATGCAGTTCATAAACGGGTATTCATTGGACAAATATATTATACTAGAACTAACATCTGATTACATTTTCACGCAATTTGGGTGCATAGATCCTGAGAAATCAGCATCCAGAACAACCACCTCTGGCCGTAATAACGGCCTTATACGCCTAGGCATTGAGTCAAACAGAGCTTGGATGAGAGTAATGACTGGCGTATTGAGACGAGACAGTTTCTCGGCCACCATTGACCAGACAGTTTCAGTTGTTGAGAGATCTGGAGAATGTGCTGGCCAGGGCAGCAGTCGAACATTTTCTCTATTAAGAAAGGCCCGTACAGGACCTGCAACATGCGGTCGTGCATTATCCTGCTGAAATGTAGGGTTTCGTAGGGATCGAATGAAGGATAGAGCCACGGGTCGTAAGAGATCTGAAATGTAACGTCCAGTGTTCAAAGTTCCGTCAATGCGAACAAGAGGTGACCGAGACGTGTAATCAATGGCACCCCATACCATCACGGCGGGTGGTACGCCAGTATGGCGATGACGAATACACGCTTCCAATGTGCCTTCACCGCGAAGTCGTCAAACACGGATGCGACCATCATGATGCTGTAAACAGAACCTGGATTCATCCGTAAAAATAACGTTTTGCCATTTGTGCACCCAGGTTCGTCGTTGAGTACACCATCGCAGGAGATCCTGTCTGTGATGCAGCGTCAAGGGTAACCGCAGCCATGGTCTCCGAGCTGCTGCAAACGTCGTCGAACTGTTGGTGCAGATGGTTGTTGTCTTGCAAAGGTCCCCATCCGTTCACTCAAGGATCGAGACGTGGCTGCACGATCCGTTACAGCCATGCGCATAATATGACTGTCATCTCGACTGCTAGTGATACGAGGCTGTTGGGATCCAGCACCGCGTTCCGTATTACCCTCCTGAACCCACAGATTCCACATTCTGTTAACAGTCATTGGACCTCGACCAACGCGAGCAGCAGTGTCGATACGATAAACCGCAATCGCTATAGGCTACAGTCTGACCTTTATCAAAGTCGGAAACGAGATGGTACGTATTTCTCCTCCTTACTCGAGGCGTCACAACAACGTTTCACCAGTCAACGCCGGTCAACTGCTGTTTGTGTATGAGAAATCTGTCTGAAACTTTCCTCATGTCAGCACGTTGTACGTGTCGCAACCGGTGCCAACCTTGTGTGAATGCTATGAAAAGCTAATCATTTGCATATCACTGCATCTTCTTCCTGTCGGTTAAATTTCGCGTCAGTTGCACATCTTTTTCGTGGTGTAGCAATTGTAATGCGCAGTAGCGTATATATCGATTTCTTCCTGTCATAAGCGAAGTGTGTAAGTAATACACAGGACATGTTCTTTTATTTGCAAATAACCATCAGTGAATTTATCGTTCCTTTTAACATATTTCAAGAAGTATTTCCATTGCCGTTAGTGCAGGCTGTTGTCTATAAAACTTCTCTTCACTTTCAACCATTGCGATTACACCGAAATTTAGAAATCGCTTTTTATTTTGCTTCATTTTCGTTGTTCATATATCAGATCATTTTTTTTAGCACAGCTGAATGAAAAACTGCTGAAACCACAGTACTATTTCTATTAAGTCAAATTGTGTGTGAGTTCTTACAAATGTGAGCTACAAAGAACGCAAATGTGGCAGAAGAAAGAACAGTTCCCTAAGAGCCAAAATGTAGCGAAGTGTTTCGTAGATTACAATTTCTGGTAACAACAAGAGAAAAACCAGTCGACTTAAAAGTATTTGAAAAGACACATAAACACCACCAAGCACTGTTGACGTTTCATAAATAAAACCGAATCGCATGTGGTGTAAACTGTCCTAAGCTCAATACGTGTGAGATGGAAAGAAAACGAATAACAGAAAACTGTCTTGGATCAGTACCGTACGTTTAAGAGGGAAGAAACGGATAATAATTGTTATACACATAAAACGTAAGTTATATCCCATCTTAAAAAAATGCCACATCTGACGAAACGCATTTCTTGTTTTTGCTGGTCTCCATTTTGTATCTACCCTACTTTGGCCTCGTCAGCTTTTGATACCTGAAACAGCAAAACTCTGCGAATTTTGGTGCGTCATATTGTAACCTAATTCCCTCAACATCGCTTGTTTTAATTCTACTACACTTTGTTACCATTATTCTATGTCTGTCGGCGTGCTACATGTGTTCTTCTTCGCAATTATTGAACGCAGATGAAATCACTGCCTGTTTCCCTTCAGGACTAAGGAAGAATGTTTAATAAATGCACGACTCTGAGTTGAATTATCTCTCTTTATTATTGCCACCGTTTTCCGTAAAACACCATCTTCTCGGAATAAGGAAAGACTAATATTACTCACATGGCATTATGACAGACACATGAATAATATCAGTCTTCTTTTATATCTAGAAGATGCTACAGAATCGAAACAGGTAATAACAATAAAGAAAGATTAATACAGGTCTGTGTCATGCATTTTCTATAGTAATTATTGCTGTTAGTGGTGGCCTGAAATGAAATGTAAGGGAGATTCGACGTTCAAACGTAAATAATTATTTGCAAAACCATGTTAATAAATTCTTCTGATGCATTCTCTGTAACAGGATTCATTATGAAGCTTGTGTGGCCTTCGAGCACTGACACTAGTATCCTTCTGAAAAATGGAAAGTTAGCTTTGGGAGAACATGTGACTACGTAGGGTAGCCATAAATTTTTAATTATGACCTCGAAAAGTAACATTATTTTTGTTGTGGTTGGGAGGAGAGCCAACCGGTATACCTAAAAGAGGCCGAAATGCACGCGTTTTAGCTCACGCAGGCTGGCGTGAGGTCTGGAACATGACAAGGGAATTAGAATTGAGAAAAACGGACGTAACTGGTGGAATACTTAACTTTAATCCATTAGTGACGAACGTCGCTCTTGACGATATATGGTTTACAATATCAATAATACTGATAATGGCGCCTTGCTAGGTCGTAGCAAATAACGTAGCTGAAGGCTATGCTAACTATCGTTTCGGCAAATGAGAGCGTAGAAATCAGTGAACCATCGCTAGCAAAGTCAGCTGTACAACTGGGGCGAGTGCTAGGAAGTCTCTCTAGACCCACCGTGTGGCGGCGCTCGGTCTGCAATCACTGATAGTGGCGACACGCGGGTCCGACGTATATTTCCGGACCGCGGCCGATTTAAAGGCTACCACCTACAGGGTCTTTCAAAAATGACCGGTATATTTGAAACGGCAATAAAAACTAAACGAGCAGCTACAGAAATACACCGTTTGTTGCAATATGCTTGGGACAACAGTACATTTTCAGGCGGACAAACTTTCGAAATTACAGTAGTTACAATTTTCAACAACAGATGGTGCTGCAAGTGATGTGAAAGATATAGAAGACAACGCAGTCTGTGGGTGCGCCATTCTGTATGTCTTCTTTCTGCTGTAAGCGTGTGCTGTTCACAGCGTGCAAGTGTGCTGTGGACAACATGGTTTATTCCTTAGAACAGAGGATTTTTCTGGTGTTGGAATTCCACAGCCTAGAACACAGTGTTTTTGCAACAAGACGAAGTTTTCAACGGAGGTTTAATGTAACCAAACGACCGAAAAGCAATACAATAAAGGATCTGTTTGAAAAATTTCAACGGACAGGGAACGTGGCCAATGAACATGCTGGAAAGGTAGGGCGACCGCGTACGGCAACCACAGAGGGCAACGCGCAGCTAGTGCAGCAGGTGATCCAACAGCGGCCTCGGGTTTCCGTTCGCCGTGTTGCAGCTGCGGTCCAAATGATGCCAACGTCCACGTATCGTCTCATGCGCCAGAGTTTACACCTCTATCCATACAAAATTCAAACGCGGCAACCCCTCAGCGCCGCTACCATTGCTGCACGAGAGACATTCGTTAACGATATAGTGCACAGGATTGATGACGGCGATATGCATGTGGGCAGCTTTTGGTTTACTGACGAAGCTTATTTTTACCTGGACGGCTTCGTCAATAAACAGAACTGGCGCATATGGGGAACCGAAAAGCCCCATGTTGCAGTCCCATTGTCCCTACATCCTCAAATAGTACTGGTCTGGGCCGCCATTTCTTCCAAAGAAATCATTGGCCCATTTTTCAGATCCGAAACGATTACTGCATCACGCTATCTGGACATTCTTCGTGTATTTGTGGCGGTACAAACTGCCTTAGACGACACTGCGAACACCTCGTGGTTTATGCAAGATGCTGCCCGGCCACATCGCACGGCCGACGTCTTTAATTTCCTGAATGAATATTTAGATGATCGTGTGATTGCTTTGGGCTACCCGAAACGTACAGGAGGCGGCGTGGATTGGCCTCCCTATTCGCCAGACATGAACCCCTGTGACTTCTTTCTGTGGGGACACTTGAAAGACCAGGTGTACCTCCAGAATCCAGAAACAATTGAACAGCTGAAGCAGTACATCTCATCTGCATGTGAAGCCATTCCACCAGACACGTTGTCAAAGGTTTCGGGTAATTTCATTCAGAGACTACGCCATATTATTGCTACGCATGGTGGATATGTGGAAAATATCGTACTATAGAGTTTCCCAGACCGCAGCGCCATCTGTTGTTGACAATTGTAACTACTGTAATTTCGGAAGTTTGTCTGCCTGAAAATGTACTATTGTCCCAAGCATATTGCAACAACCGATGTATTTCTATCGCTGCTCGTTTAGTTTGTATTGCCGTTTCAAATATACCGGTCATATTTGAAACACACTGTAGCAAGTGTGGTGTCTGGCGGTGACACCACAATTTTCTTCTTCCTTAGTCTGCTCACAGGTACGTGTCTGCAATCCTCGTCCACATTTACTCGTATATCCCTTTGGCACAGTACCTTAGATAGAGTAGCCGAAGCAAAGTGGCACAACTCACTGATTTAGTGGGGGTACACCTGGTAGTCTAGCAGCGCACGAAGGTAGTGTGTAGCAAGAATTTAAATGTGTACTACAGCTGCACACATGTACCACGTATAAATCCCTGAGAATACGTCAGTCAGAGAGTGCTATTCTATCCCAGTGCTATGACGTTATACGAAATTGAGATGAATGACAGGCTGTGTTTCTTGATAAGAAATTAGTTAGTTACCGTACAGGGTATTATGATTCATTTATTTCACCTGGAGTTCCAATTGTCCGTAATTCATGTCGGGAACCGCAGCTTGGCTGTGCGTCTGCGGACGCTTACACTCTCTGTGCTCAAGTTGAAAGCGTGAAGCCGATCAAACCATCCCAGAAACGTAATGCGAATATGCGAGTCCAGATTGGTCAGAAGTAAACCTCGCTTTCGCAGTTTACTGAGAGGAAATTCCAAATCCGGAACACAGACCCACACACCTGACTCCTTTTGAGAGAGCAAATCGCGCTCAAAGCATAGAATTTTTCCACTTTTAGTCACGTGAAAGAAGCTTGAAACAGAAGCTTCCGATTAGTTAACAACAATAAATTGTCAAATACAGAAGGATGGAGACTGTCAGAGGGAAACGGAAAATATTTGTAACCGGAAGGGATGATGTTATGGGACAAAGCAAATGTGAGAATTTGAAACAAACCCCGCCACTGGCTGAGGACGCAGAGTAGGAGCCGAGAGGTCATTTTCACCACCTGCAAAACTAGTGGCTAATCACAGTAAATTAAACTATATGCAGGAGAAGTTTATAAAAGTAACACCAATTCTGATTCGCTGTAGTGCACACCTCCTAATTTGAAGAATAGCTCCCCACCATAAAACGAAACGAGAACGTTAATCTCATAACCTAAGAAACTTGCTGCCGTCGAGTAATGGTGTTGATTCTGACCTCATCCGAGAAGTGCAACTTCGCGACACGTGCCGTAGCTGTTTACCGTTGTGATCCTCCGCAGCCTTCGCGAGATTATAAGTTCACAACAGGCGGCGCAGTACTTTACAACTTGCTGCCATCTCACTCTTCGGCATCTCAAAAGCACCAGTAGAATTAAAAAGTGGGGAATTTTACTGTATGAGCAGTGCTCAATGAGCTGCACATATTCAAGTTTATTTTCGAGATTCAGACTAGCATTTGCTAATGACTTGAATTAAACTCCAGTTTTTTCGATGCATTTTCATCAGATTCATCTCTGAGTTGAGCATTAGATTCAATTAGTTGCTTCCTACTGTTTCCACATTCAATCAGAGGCGCCCATTTCACTTTATTTTATTTATTTATTCATTTATTTTACCTGGCAAGATTAGGGCCTTGAGGACCTCTCTAGCACCTAACCAGGCATACTCAGATTGAACTAATTTCAGTTTGTACAGAACATTATGGACATACCACGTGTTATACAGTATTAATGTTAAAGAAAAATAGAGAATATAACAGTAGTTCAAGGATAATTATAACAATCAAAAAATAATTGTAACAATCAAGAATAATAATAATAATAGTAATGACTAAGTACATGAAAGTAAACATGTTTTTCTTCTATGAATGTCAGTCCTATTGCTACATCGGAATTTTCTCGTTATGTTCTTGCAGCTTGTGAGTTATTCACATCGAGCAGAGACATGAGACGATAGAATGGGGTGAAAGAATATAGATAGAGATAGCTAGGTTAGAGGAAGAGAAACAGAATGGTAAAATTCGAAGCTATGATGGAGAGGAAAAAGAAGGAGATAAGAGGGGCACAATAATATGTAAGTTTTGAGTTCCCTGTTAAATGTTGAGTGGTTCTGGATAAGACGCAGATCACAGGGTAGCGCGTTCCATAGTCATATGGCTGAGATGGAGAATGAACGGAGAAAGATTTTGTGTTATGTAAAGACACAGCCAAGATAATAGACGCATCTGGTATTGCGGTTGTGGAATGATGATAGGTGTTTAATGTGAGAAGATAAGTGCTGGGGGCACCAGTGACTAAGAAATCGATGAAATAAGCTCATCGAGTGGGGATCGCGTAGCTTATGTGGGCGTATCCAACCTAGCTGGGAGTATGAAGGACTGATATGTTCATACAACCGTATATTGCACACGTATCTAACGCAAGCATTCATCACAAGCTCGAGGCATCTCGAATTTTCACTATTTGTGCCGTGTAGTAATGATTAGGGAAGACTAGTGTTTGGACTAATTTTTGTTTAATATGGGTTGGAAATATTGTTCTAAATTTATGGATTACATGTAGGGAGGAGAGCGATTTCCGGCAAGCTGTGACTGTTTGTTCTTCCCAGTTTAGGTGTTCATCCAAGATTATTCCAAATATCTTTTACTGTTTTTTTGGTATGGTAGTTGGGTACCATTGGGGAGTATTTGAGGGACTGTTTCGCGAAAGTACCGGCTGACTAACTTTGGATGAGATATACGAATGACCTGTGTATTCTTGAGGTTTAGTTTCAGACCTAGGTTCCTTGCCCATCGAGAAACAGAGCAAAGATCTGCATTCATACTCGCTACTGCGTCAGCAATGTTCTTGGGCCTTGCACTTATGTACAGTTGGATGTTCTGGATGTAGATGGTAGTTGCAGGAGTGAATCACCGAAGAAATGTCATTAATGTACAGTGAGAAGAGTAGTGGGCCAAGAACGGAGCCTTGGGGAACTCCAGAGCGCACGTTTTTCCATGATAACTTATCCGACCCACAAATGACTTGTTGACTTCTGTTTCTGAGGTAGTGTATTGCGCTGTTTGAGAAATTTAGCTGTTTCATTTTAATTAGTAATATATTAAAGTCAACTGTATCAAAAGCCTTGCTAAAGTCAAGCAGTGTTAGGATGATAGCTTCACGTCTGTCCATAGCATGGATTGGATTGTTTTGGGGGAAGAGACCAAACTGCGAGGTCATCGGTCCCGTCGGTTTAGGGAAGGACGGGGAAGAAAGTCGGCCGTGCCCTTTCAAAGGAACCATCCAGGCATTTGCCAGGATCGATTTAGGGAAATCACGGAAAACCTAAATCAAGATGGCCGGACGTGGGATTGAACTGTTGTCCTCCCGAATGCGAGTCCAGTGTGCTAACCACTGCGCCACCTCGCTCGGTTCCATAGCATGTTTAATGTCATCAGCTACTTTGATTAATGCAGTTGCTGTACTATGGTGCTTTCGGAAGCCTGACTGATATTTATCATGGGCGTTATGAGTTTTGAGGTAATCCGTCAGCTGCTCATGGACGATGTACTCTAGGGCTTTAGATATTGCAGGTACTATGCTGATTGGCCTGTAGTCACCTGGCGACTTTGGGTTGTCAGTCTTGGGTATAGGTTGAATTAAGCTTTGCTTCCACTCAGTAGGATATGTACTACTGACAAGAGACAGGTTGAAGATGTCTGTGATAACTGGAATAGTAGTTTATACAACGTTCTTAATCATGCCAAAGCTCACTCCATCATTTCCTCGAGAGATTGATATCTTGAGACTGGTAATTTGTCGCTGCGTGACAGTTTACAGCTGTTGAGAAGAAGCCTTCTGCAGACACTTCATAAACAGCGTCAGATCTTCGTTTCCCTATACGGAAACTGCGCAGCTTTTTCCACTGTGCAGCAGGTTTCAATATGCCGCATACGACAGAGCGGGCGTGTCTGATTTTGACATTCCTCACGCTTTGCTTGGTTCTATTTCGGAGTTCCCTGTAAGCTTCATACGCCTCGGGAGTTGGGTTACGCTTAAAGGCCCTATGTGCAGTAACACGTTTATTCATTAACTGGCGTAATTCAGTGGTGCAGTCAGACAGCGTTTTCGACTGTTTGATTTAGTTTCAAGTCAGACTGTATGTACTTCGAGAATCTTTAACCGTTCAATGTTAGAATGCGTATCAGGAGCCATTGATTCTAAATTAAGCTCAGATTGCGATTATTTGATTGTAAGATTTTATGCAGTTATGTTCTAAAATGCAAATGGAAATTACTAGAACGTTGGGTATCTTGGGACCATTAGATGATATGCAAGTTAGGAGACAGAATCACGAAGTTACGCAAATCACACTCAAGTGGGTGTATATTGACTCTACACAAGGTGTGTAACGCAGTCTTATTATTGCCATGATATAAATCCTGCTTGGAATGGTTAGCCTCTCCTTTAACTTATTCGTTGTATTAATTGATCAAAGCTCACCTGCAAAAATGATGGTGGAAAAAGATTCTAGTGAGTGTGATTGTTTAGCACATAAATATCGTTGACACACACAGTGGTTACGGTTACTACAAGTCACACGACAAGTTGGGAAACTGGGCCAAATTTCTAGTAGTTTACTGTAGAGTCGAGATTTTCACACACAAATGTCTTATTCATGTCTTAGAGAAACTAGCAGTACGGCAATAAACAGCCTTTTAGACACGCCGCTAACGGCAATGAAGTAATTTACAGCAATCCAACGGTTTAAAAAAATTTAAAGAACGTTAGTAAACAGGCTACTAAGGTAAATACAGAACTTTGTTAATAAAGTACGGTGAGGTAGTGAAGCTACGAACACCGCCATTAAAAAAATCAAACGTCTCAGCAAACACACGATTGCTGGCAATAAAGGAATGGAGGAATTTTAAAAAAGTTTTTAAACAAAAGTGTCCTGAAATATCATTAGAACATTACAAAGATGACGAACGTGTAAGGCGGCCACAAATCACCCACTCAGGGATGCTCAATCTAGGCAGAATACTGACCAATTTAAATACTTCCGTAAACACAATTGCCACTCTCAGGCTGGTCATTGCACCGACTTTTAGCCAGCGAAAACTTGTAATAAGATGGCTTAACTTGCTAACAGAATTAGAGCTAACCTTGTGAAAGGACACATTACACCACACAGTCTTGAATGAGCGACCACATGATCAACCAACAAGAAGCACGAATTTACTCATAACACACGACAGAATAGCGAAACAATTAAACTGCCAAAACTACACCTCCCATCGGGCAGTAACGAGAGGAGGAGGAAAGATGACTGTCTTCGATTACACCGGTGATGGGTCAGGAAACCCGACCGCCGGAGGCCACAAGGCAGAAGAGACACTGGTTACGCAAACTTATTACTAAATGATTAAACCTTTCACTAACCTAACTTGCAATTATGCTAGAACATGCAGTACACGACCCCCGGTGGCAAGGATCCACACATCCGACCGCGCACGCGTCCAGTGTACCCAACACGCCACGGTCACGCGACAACACGCTGTGTCACCGGAGTTCACGTCTTCTCTGCGGGTAGTGACCGCTCCTTCATGTTAGGTGTCTCCTTTTAAACTCCAGTGCTGAAACGGAGAACTTGAAGTAGCTTGTTAACGTCCTACCAAGGTGAAATGAACAGCAGCTACTCGTGAGGCGATTCTGTATACAACCAACCCGCGGGTAGCTCTTCCGTCAACTCGACTCGCTCGTTACAAACAACCGACATACATCACGTGGTGACTCGGTACAACCGACCACGCCTGGTCCGTGCTGGCGAGCTACATTGCCCTCCCGTGTCGACCAGACTCCCTCTGAGACCACCACGCCCCTCCTTCCGCGCCACCACACGAAGTTACCACCGGTCAAAGATATCACTTCCTCCATAGCAGTTTCCCGGAAGCAAAACGCAGATATCGATAGCAGAGGGAAAAAGACAACATATCAAAGAATCATGTCAGGGGAGGAAAAGGAAAACCAATGCAATTTGAACAGAAGGTGTAGCACGAGTCGATACACGGATCAATCGTCCTAAAAAATTACAATTATACCAGTTTTCTTCAAATGGAACACAAAATTGATCACGAAATTATACAATGAACAGTTACGTATATTAACGTAAACCAAACACGTAAATAGTCCTCACCTGATAGAGATGTTTTAAGAAACCAAGTACAACAGACAGTTGCATGAAAACAACAGTGCTTTTCTCGTAAGAGATGGGGGAGCCAAGAGAACACATGAAATGTATAATATCGATAGACAGGTGGATAATCGAATGCAGTACCACAATATCACCTAAGGAGGGAAAGTGGTTCTACACATGCCACCACTGAGAAACATGTTCGAATGTTGGGCAACTGAAAAATCAGCTGAGACTCTCTAGGTCGGAGCTGCGTATATATCCGACAATCGAGCGCAAGGTGGCGTGCTGATGATGCCTGCTACTCGTGGTCGGCTCCACTGAATTCAGGTGGGCTCCGACTTGGAGGCCGATCGAAGAGCGAGAGCGAAAAAACTGTTTGTCCGTCTGGCCGGTCAAACGAAACTGCAAATGAACTTACGCGGCAGCCAAGGGCGTCAAAGTACATGACCAGTTACTGCGGCGGCCATGAACCGACGACCTCAAATTCTCTTCCACCCCAAGCCCAGAGAGCGACTGCTTGGCTGTGCTAGAATTTGGTCAGTCATTCCCAATAAACAAATCTTTCGCCAATTATGGCCTTACAACTAATTCGTTTAGACTCCCACTGCCACACTCCATCCAACTAGGAGCCAGTACCATTCCTTTCTGCCAATACCAGTCGGTGACAGCATCTGTGTGCGGACATAACAGTCGAGCAGCCTATGGCACCTTCCGCCACGACTTTATGCATGAAGCTTTATGCGCCAAGGAATATTATAAGTGGGGTGATATGTGTGGCGCCATTCCTGTCAGCTGTCCCGTTGAGTCCGGCGACCACTTCTCCGAAACGTCCCAAACAATGGCATGAGCTGGCGCGTTGCTGCCCAAAACATGAGGTTTTCGCGAGAAAACTGTCGCCAGCCATTGTAAAAATAGCGAGCGTCCACTGCCCTGACCGCTGAGACCGGACATCAAAAGAGAAAGCCATCAGCCACAGGTCGGGACTCCGTCAGTAATTCCTAGTCACCGGATGTTCCACCCATCTTCTGACCGTTCGCTGCTGTTGTGAGCGGTTGACCTCCTCACAGGACAGAGGTTCCAGCTTGAATCTCACGTGAAATGAACAGAATTACTGTACGCATGCATCGTGCTCTGAGCATGTACATGCCGGTGTATTGCGTCCAATTATATATTTTACATGTCAGCGTATCCGTTAGCGAAATTAATTTGTATGTATGCAAACTCAGCTTTTAGAAATGCAAAATACGCTGGTTTGATGACCTTTAATAAGTACATGAAAAAGCCAGAGAGCCTGCCGTCTTCCATAAGTAATGAATAAGTTATATGATCGTGACCGGGCAAAATATCTCATGAAACGAAAAAACTGCAAAGAACGAAACTTGTCTAGCTTGAAGGAGGAAACCAAATGGCGCTATGGTTGGTCCGCTAGATGGCGATGCCATAGGTCAAACCCATATCAACTGCGTTTTTTTTTATAGGAACCCCCATTTTTTATTACATATAAGTGTAGTACGTAAAGAAATATGAATGTTTTAGTTGGACTACTTTTTTTGCTTTGTGATATATGGCGCTGTAATAGTCACAAACATATGGTTGGACTACTTTTTTTGCTTTGTGATATATGGCGCTGTAATAGTCACAAACATATGGCTCAAAATTTTAGACGAACAGTTGGGAACAGGTATTTTTTTTAAATTAAAATACAGAACGTAGTTACTTTGAACATTTTATTTCGATTGTTCCAATCTGATACATGTACCTTTCTGAACTAATCATTTCTGAGAACGCACACCGTTACAGCGTGATTACCTGTAAATACCACATTAATGCAATAAATGTTCAAAATGATGTCTGTCAACCTCAATGCATTTGGCAGTACGTGTAACGACATTGCTCTCAACAAGCGAGTACTTCGCCTTCCGTAATGTTCGCACATTCATTAACAATGCGCTGACGCATGTTTTCAGGCGTTGTCGGTGGATCACGATAGCAAATATCCTTCAACTTTCCCCACAGAAAGAAATCCGAGGACGTTAGATCTGGTGAACGTGCGGGCCATTGTATGGTGCTTCGACGACCAATCCACCTGTCATGAAATATACTATTCAATACCGCTTCAACTGCACGTGAGCTATGTGCCCGACATCAATCACGTTGGAAGTACGTTCTGTCATGCAGTGAAACATCTTGTAGTAACATCGGTACAACATTACGTAGGAAACCAGCAAACACTGCACCATTTAGATTGCCATCGATAAAACATTAACCCGCCAAGATCGCTGATGTTCCACTTGTCGCAGCCATCGTGGATTTTCCGTTACCCAATAGTGTATATTATACCGGTTTACGTTACCGCTGTTCGTGAATGATGCTTCGTCGCTAAATAGAGCTAGTACAAAAAATCTGTCATCGTCCCGTAATTTCTCTTGTGCCCAGTGGCAGAACTGTACACGACGTTCAAAGCCGTCGCCATGCAATTCCTGCTGCATAGAAATATAGTTCAGGTGCAATCGATGTTGATGTTTCTCAACACCGAAATTTTTGACATTCCCGATTCTGGCGCAATTTGTCTGCTACTGATGTGCGGGTTAGCCGCGACAGCAACAAAAACATCTACTCGGGCATCATCATTTGTTGCTGGTCGTGGTTGTCGTTTCACATGTGGCTGGACGCTTCCTGTTTCCGTAAATAACGTAACTAACCGGCGAACGGTCCGGACACTTGGAGGATGTCGTCCAGGATACCGGGCAGTATACAAAGCACACGCCCGCTGGGCATTTTGATCACAATAGCCATACATCAACACGATATCTACCTCTTCCGCAATTGGTAAACGGTCCCTTTTAGCACCGGTAATGTATCAAGAAGCAAATGCCGCCCGCACTGGCGGAATGTTACGTGATACCACGTACTTATACGTTTGTGAGTATTACAGCGCCATGTATCAATGAGCGAAAAAAGTGGTCCAACTAGAAAATTCATATTTCTTTACGTACTACACCAATACCTAATAAAAATGGGGGTTTCTATTTTTAAAAAAAACGCAGTTTGGCGCATGACAGCGCCATCTAGCGGGCCAACCATAGCGCAATCTGATTTCCCCCTTCAAGCTAGACGAGTTTCGTTGTTTGTAGTTTTTTCGTTTGATGCTTATTTCGTGAGATATTTTGCCCGGTCACTATCAATGGACCACCATGTATAAATTTGAAACTCTTATCCACATTCTTCTACCTACAAATCCCCATACAATGTTTATCAGTCGCTACAGGCGTTTACTTACCGTCCTCTGTCATCCACAACCTTGCCTGTAACAGGTGTGGAATTGGACAGGACCTCGAGAAGGGAGAAGACCTGCGGGAGCCGCAGTACTTGCTTCGCCCGACTTATCGACGCCGCGTCCCACGCCAGGGGGCGTCTCCGTTGTAGCGGCGCTGTTTTAATATCTCACGGGCGAGCCACGGGCTGTCATTTTTTGCGAGCAACCACCGTCGTCCCGTCGCTATGGAGACGACGCAAGAAATGACGTATAATACGGGGCGTAATTATCTGTGCCGGTCGGCCGTCTTCATTGCTGGGTCGCCGCGGCGTCGCCGTCGCCCGCGCCGCTGCAGGGAATTGTGTTTCCGAATTACAGCCGGGACGCAGGCTCCACCGAGTGGGCTCTAATTGAACTGAAATGAAAAACGTCCCACGCCCCTTACCGACGGGCGATGCGCTATCTGAAAACACCGATATTACCAGACGAGATATTGCATTTCGCCGTCGCTGTCGTATAAAGCCGTACTGTTCTTTTCGAAGTGATATTGATATCGAAGACAGATGGTAATTTGTAGCTTACGTTCGCGACTCTGTATTTTTTCTCGAGCTCATAAGGCCGTTTGCAGTTTTGTACGGCTTGGATCATCAGCAGTTAATGCTGGTTATGTGAACGACAAAAGACAAACACACCAACTAACAATGGAATTGTGACAGTCAACGCGGATTAGCTCTGCTGACAAAGACTAAAGCTTCTTCTTTTACGGAAGAGAAAGTGACATCAAGTTGGAGATTTTTACCAAAGAAAAATCACGAAATAGCAGTACGTTTTCAGAAGTTGTAAATCTATTTACGCTATCAGTTTCGGTATTTCAATAATGCCATCTTCAGGGCCTTATGCATTCTGTATTTGCATGCATACCGGGGCCATCAATACCTGGATTGTGGGCTGTATACTCACAAGGCTTCTCAACGACTCTAATGAAATAACAGTTTCCGAAAACATAAGGCTGTTTCGTGATTTTTCTTTGGTAAACAGGTGACCAGGCGCTGTTCAGTATCCACAATGGGTCAACAGAGATCGAGTTAGAGTTGTACATTGTATTTTATTGTAGTGTATGTCAACCGGGGACCTAGAAACGACGGAGAGGTTCCGTCCCCGCCGCAGCCGCAGTGGTCCACAACCCCACGTCGACTACGGCAGTCCACTTCACCCCACCGCCGCCCCACCGAACCAAGGATTATTGTGCGGTTCGGCCCCCGGTGGAACCCCCCCCCCCCCCCCCCGCCCCAAAGGGAACGTCACACACCAGACGGGTGTAACCCCTATGTTTGCGTGGTAGAGTAATGGTGGTGTACGCGTACGTGGAGAACTTGTTTGCGCAGCTATCGCCGACATAGTGCAACTGAGGCGGAATATGGGGAACCAGCCCCCATTCGCCGAGGTAGATGGAAAACCGCCTAAAAACCATCCACAGACATGCCAGTTCACCGGACCTCGACGCATATCCGACTGGCAGATTCGTGCCGGGGACCAGGCGTTCCTTCCCGCCCGGAAAGCCTTGCGTTAGACCGCACGGCCAACCGCGCGGGCTGAGTTGTACATACTTTGCTTGTGAATAACTGTGAGTCATACTTGATTTCTTCATCTTCCTTTATTATTAAAATTTAGGGTTTAAATAATGAACCAAATAGTGTCATTCAAACTCCACCATCATCAGGGTTCGCCTTCTGTGTATTTTGGGATTATTCCACTGTGATGTGCGTACTGTAAGACCTTTGGTACACACACCATCAGATTATTTGACGTGTCGCTCTAGCGAAGTAGGCGAGTGTCAGCAATATGTCTCATGGTCTTATCGTGGCGTGTTTATCTTCTGCCGTTAGGTCACACGATAGAAATGCCACTTGCACACTTACAGTAGCAGATTGACAGTGGCCAACTTTAAACAGAAATTCATTAATTTTCACAAACATTTATTAAAAAAATAAAAATCATAGACATTACGTAACTTGATTCTGGATGCTGTTTACAATTGAAAATCTGAAGTTCCTTTGGTCTTGGTACGTTAATCTTATTCTCACATATCTCTGATACTTGACAGAGTGTCTATTCATTTATCTTCATGGCTATGTACAGAAATATGATTTCTTTAGGGCAAGACTGAAACTTGACTATAGACGGGTACAGACTAATGTAGACTGGTACAGACTGGTGCATACTGACTAATCGGCGGTCTGTACACTCTTTATAATGACTCAAGCGTTCAGATATCACTGCATGAGTATGATCCGCGAGGAGAAAAGGTTCTACGTTAGCAGCAATCTCATTGGCTGCGTTACATATTAATACGCGGATCGGCGGAAGCAGAAGTTGGTCCGTCTCTAAGACAGCGCCATCTCGTTGTGCGGAGACGGACGAGCGCTGCGCCTACGCTGTTGTGCTTAGCGGGGCGCGCTCTTGTGGGAAAGTTGTATACGCGCTGACTACGGGGAACTATGTACACAACATCCACTGTTTACCTTTCTTGTGTGTTTGTTATTTCCAGACCTGATCGTAAAACCTGGTGCTAGATACAGTCATCATACAACATTTTTCGATATTACTTCTGATTTTATTTTTAACTCTTAGTTTAAACTGTGATAAGGGGTAGTCTGAATGAAGGGATAATGCATCAGAAGTACCGTTTAGCCTTCATTTACTCACTTAAATCTGCAAGACCTGCATCTTCATTCAAAGGTTTACATTAATAATTTTGCAACTCTAGGTACAGACGAAGCTATGAAATCTCTTCAGTTGTTTCTAGAATCAAAATCCTATAATCCTACTTAACAAGAGTATTTTAACACTGTGTTGGTAAACATTTCAGCTCGCAGGCAATGCCATGCTGCGAGTGCCAATCTAGCTTCTGTGGCCAAGCGATTCTAGACGCTTCAGTCCAGAACCCGCACAGCTGCTGTGGTAGCAGATTCGCATCCTAGCTCGGGCATGGATGTGTGTGATGTCCTTAGGTTAGTTAAACTCAAGTCTAGGGGACTTATGACCTCAGATGTTAAGTCCCATAGTGGTGCACCAAGTGCCAAAGTCTCACTTCATATTCTCCTCACCACCACCTCTCTTTGAAAGACTGGAGGAGGGGGGGGAGGGGGCGGGGGGAAGAGGGGGAGGGGAAGAGGGGGGTAAGAGGGGAAAACATCGGACACGCCGCATTTTAATGGCAGTCCAGTCATGCTGCAGAAGAGTTGGTTTTACATTTCACATTTCTCAACAACTCAAATCACAAACCAAATTCGTTTTCTTTTTGGAGCGATAAAAGTCATAATACAGTAGTTATCTGCTACAAACTGTCGACATACGAGCAGACGCACACAATCTGACAGAGTTGCACACTCAAGTCACCACGCAATCGTGACTTATTCAGTTTCATAATCGAAAATAGGCTTTTCACTTAAATGTATCGATCGAAATATTGTAGCACTTTTTCCGCCTCATCGCGGAGACTTGGAAGATCTATCTGAGAAAAGCAATATAGACGTCCTAGACAGTTTTGAGGTAAAACGATTTGTAATAAAAACGGGAATTATCTTCCAGGTTAGTCAGTTACATCGGTACATGCACAGAGGCGCTTGGCGAAACAGCAAACGGTGTTGAAAACAGCTCGAAAACAGATTATCAGTGTCTTCAGAACGTTTATAAAACTACCATCGCAATTCTTGAAAGGCCACAATGAATTCGTCAAACCTCGCGCTTTCTTTAAACCACTGAGCTTGGGGAACTGGATTGTCCTTATCAGAATTTATGCCTTCTACAACGCGATTTTAAAAGCATCCCCATCAAATCAGAAAGAAGTGCAGTAAAGTCCATTTCAAATGCGAAGCCTGCAATCCATTTCGGGTGTTCTAATCTTCGCTCCTTTTTCCTTATAAATTCAACAGCAGCGAGATTTAAAGCGAAAAATCTTTCCAAGCATGCCACGTGAGTTAACCAACGCACTTTTCAGTAATGTGTGAAGTCTCCATACTCTTCATTCATTTCCATTGAAAACTGTTACAACTGAAAATTGAATAATGTGTGCGACTTTAGAAATTTTGCTATTTGTACCACCAATTTCTTCAAGTGCTCCACGCCTTGCTGTACAGAACAATGAATTCCGTCTGTCGATCGTTGTAATTATTTGCTCAGTCATTGTCATCTACGAGTATAAGTTTAATGCCTCCTGCATGATACTGTAATGCCATTCCGTAGCAAATAAGCAGTACCCGCGCTTATGCGATATGAGAATTCTCATCTCTCTCTTTCTGTCAGTCCCACTCTTTTCAACCGCTTGTGAAGACAGATCACTAGACTACCTCTTTTTGTGCAAACAGCTACTGGAGCTTTGAACATCCTTCATACCACGAACAAATAGCGACGGGTAAACAGTGCTGACATCACGTCTCTGTCGAACTCAGGGAGTTGTGCTGATTGCAAAATGCAGCACCGCTATGCTAAATGAAATGTCGCGGTGTTCCGAATATTTCCGAGAAGGAACGAGCAAAACCGAGGGCACGCCTGACAGTGAATTGCACGCGATCCGCACACGCTGCATGCGTGAGGTTTGGTACGCCGTGGCCGGCCCTGTATTAATACATCTTCTTTGCTGTTCATATGCCCATTTCACACTCTAGACCCATATATTTAACGACAGTCACTTGTGAATACATAAATACAATTAATTATAGTGATAACAATTAGTAGCTTTTCACAACTGCTGCGAAACTATTCCTTATACTGAATTTCTAGTGGTCACTACGAAAGACTGTAATTACATTTGTGTTGCAGGCAAACCACAAGTACACATGAACCACAAATTGACCTTGAATTTGTCTCGTAGGCGTTTAGAAGTTAAGTTCATAGGTGGATCAGTCCCACAAGCAAGTTACTGCAGTCTCTAAATTGCAGTAATGTTCTCAAACTTACCGATCATTTATCATTCCTCCTTTCGAAGTACAAATGTGCGTCTGCCATACTGTAATTAGACTGTTACCACTGAGTTGATATTGCAGTTAGACGGATAATTCTATTGCCATCTATTTTGTAGACATAAAATTAATATCCCACACATCGCTTGTTGGCATAACAGTTCATTGTTTATGACAAACACAAATCGCTCCTTTTTTTCACGCGTCTTGTTGAACCTCATGTATCGGGGCAATCACGAAGATGCCTCATTTCCTAACTTTGAAAAGCATTTGACTCGGTACCACATCAAGGATTATTGCCAAAAGGATGATCCCTTGGGGTACCGAGAGACATTTGTCAGTGGACTGATGATGTCTTACTTGGAGGAACACAGGACGCTATCTTGGATAGGATTCACAAGCAGATGTAGAGTAACTTCAGGCCTTCTACTGAGGAGTGTATCGCGATCCTTACTATTATTTTCAGTGTCAGTGAGCTGGCAGACAATATTAACAGTAACCTTACCCATTTTGCTGTTGCTGCAATTAACCACCGTCTACAAAAAACTGCATAAATATTAAATCAGTACATGGAGTTATGTTCCGTCTTTGCAACTAAATGAAACCTAGTCTGTTTTTTGAGGCACACGTTTCAATTCTTCTGTTTATGAAGCATTATCATTGTCTAGTAATGCATTTTTGTTTGTATAAAAAATGCCTTATGAGCCAGTTACAAGTGTGTTGCTACGTTACGTTTTCTCATGTGTGTTTCTCTTGTTTTTCAGAATAGAAACAACCTTTGCAGCACAACTTTCATGAGGTTAAATTATCATATAGTTTTACTTATGATTTCCAATGTTGTTAGTCCATTTGTGTGATCCTGGAGATTTGTTTACTCGGTCCCCATTTCCCTGACGGCCAATATCGGGCGTTTTCTGCACCCATATTTATATATCAACACTTCACTTTCACTTTTCATTGTGTGCTGAACGTGCGTGTGTAGTTACAGTGTGTATTGTTGTCAACTGTCGCTGTGTGTTTATCTTCTGTCTTTGTGTTGTGTGTGTGTGGTTTGATATTTGTTCCTTTGTTTTGCGTACGTGTGTGTGAGAGGGAGAGGGAGGGAGGGAGGCAGGGAGAAAGAGAGAGGGAGAGAGAGAGAGAGAGAGAGAGAGAGAGACGGTAGGGGGGGGGGGATTCCTTAATTATTTATCCAGACTATGTTCCATATTACTGTCTGTTATTTTGTATATGAGAGTTTTCCTCAAATGTCAAAAGCTTTTTGGTCTTGTAATTGTGGAATTAAAATACAAGGTGAAAGGATATCAATGATACGATTCGCTGATGACATTGCTATCCTGAGTAAAAGTGAAGAAGAATTAAATGATCTGCTGAACGGAATGAACAGTCTAATGTGTACACAGTATGGTTTGAGAGTAAATCGCAGAAAGACGAAGGTAATGAGAAGTAGTAGAAATGAGAACAGCGACAAACTTAACATCAGGATTGATGGTCACGAAGTCAATGAAGTTAAGGAATTCTGCTACCTATGCAGTAAAATAACCAATGACGGACGGAGCAAGGAGGACATCAAAAGCAGACTCGCTATGGCAAAAAGGGCATTTCTGGCCAAGAGAAGTCTACTAATATCAAATACCGGCCTTAATTTGAGGAAGAAATTTCTGAGGATTTACGTCTGGAGTACAGCATTGTATGGTAGTGAAACATGGACTGTGGGAAAACCGGAACAGAAGAGAATCGGAGCATTTTAGATGTGGTGCTATAGACGAATGTTCAGAATTAGGTGGACTGATAAGGTAAGGAATGAGGAGGTTCTACGCAGAATCGGAGAGGAAAGGAATATGTGGAAATCACTGATAAGGAGAAGGGACAGGATGATAGGGCATCTGCTAAGACATGAGGAAATGACTTCCATGGTACTAGAGGGAGCTGTAGAGGGCAAAAACTGTAGGGGAAGGCAGATATTGGAATACGTCAAGCAAATAATTGAGGACGTAGGTTGCAAGTGCTACTCTGAGGTGAAGAGGTTAGCACAGGAAAGGAATTCGTGGCGGGCCGCATCAAACCAGTCAGTAGACTGATGACCAAAAAAAAAAATTGTTCACTCTGATAATTTTCATATCCAGTTCCATGTCGGGTGGTTATGTTCATGTTTTATGTTCTTTATATCTATTTTAGAAATTCCTCTCTGTCAACCCCTAGATATAACGATTCACATTCTTGAAATTCTAACTGCGTATGCCTGCGCCTTCGTATTTATTTGGTTTGTCTGTTACTTCTAAATATGTCTGGAGTGTGTTCTGTAAGCAATGCGTAAGCCTTGTTTCAGTGGTATATTTGCTATTCCGTGTATTGAAACAGAAAAATGTGAGAAAAACGGGACATAGTAACTTACTGGTATTTACAATATAAAGCAGTCTCAGGTAGCACCTGAAGAAGACAGCGAGGCACGCTATCGAAATATCGTGCAAGAACGACGCAAACATCCGGCTGGATTCCCGAGTATCCAGGATGTCGCAATATAAAGCATTTATTATACATATGAAAACAATCATGCATTGCAGGCAACTGAAGATGCCTCACAAATTAAAAGGCGAAACATGTTTGACAAAAAACAGACACCTCGGTGGCGAGCTGCCAACCTGGGAGCCCTTACATGAAGTAGCTGCTATCCCAATTCCTCTTCCGTCGTAAGCGACCCTCTGCGAAAGACGAGCGGAATATTGGCGATCTTGACGGGAATTTTATTTGGACGCGGATGTGACGGCGTCCGTCCCTCCCGCTTCCGACATTTTGAAATCAATTTCCGCCCTGGTTCTCTTCTCTCTCCAGGGCAGATCAAAGTCCTAGCTAGGAGCAACTTCTTCACAGGAAGGCTGTCAACGGAGACCCTTTGTACACATCGTTTTTACAGCAATTCATCACGTTAGAACAAAGGATGGAAAAATAAACGGAAGGGTACAAAGGGAGCTACCAAAACTGGTGCCGTATCACGCACTGTAGATGACGAAGGTATACGAACTCGATATTTTTAACGAAGAACAGATAATGCCACTGCAAAGCATATTTCTTGTGTTACAGATACAGCTACGTAAACTGAATAACTACACAGACTTTGGAACTATTCAGCATTGAAAACCACTTTGCATCTGTCATTTGAAAGTACACAAATGCTTGGATGACATACTTCCATAAAGAAACCGGACGGGTAACGCAGTGTAAAGACACTGGACTCAAATACGGTAGGACGAACGTTAAAATCGCTCTCTGCAAATTCGGGTTTAGGTTTTCCGTGATTTTTCCTAAAATCGTTTAAGGAACCTTCTGGAGTGGTTCCCTAAAAATAAGATGGCAATTTTGCGCCCTCTGTTTCCCTGTCCGAACTTTTTTTCGACTCAAATGGTGTCATCGTCGAAGGGACGTTAAACCTTAATCACCCTCTGTTACTTTTTCAATTTTCCAAAAATAATTCCAACTACTTTGCGGCTCTCTCTCGAATACGCAAATGCTTGAGAGAACTATCTACAAAATGAATGGTCCGAAGTGATCTTACTATGATGAACGCTGCAAAGGCCGGGTTTACACAGAAATATTCCACTTCTCCGTCTTGTTGTTCCTCTGCTACTGCCTTGACTCTGCATATCATGATTAAAAGGACAAAGTGTGGGCCAGTGATATAAAGGAAACAGTTTTTGGTGTGTATATCAGACATCAGCCACTTGCAAAGAATTATAATAGGTGGTTTACTGTTGTCTTTGAACAAGCAAATGTGAAATGTAGCAATGCAAGAAGCTAGAGAATACAGAAATCTAATTTCGAAACATGGTATTTTGTTGTGCTTAGCGTGAATCATTAGTGCCTTGACGTTTCATAGTAATATTTGGCATCCATGCCACAGACGAAAACTATCACGCATGTAAGACCATATGGCAAACGATAAAAGAAATTTTACATCAAATCTCATATACTGTATCTAGAGCAAAAACTAGATAAAAGATTCATATGAAAGACTTGCGGCAATGGGTCGTTTCTTGGTCTTATTCCACATCGCAAATCATGTCAAACGATGGACTTTGCATGAAAATAGGAAGATGAAATATTAACTTTCCATCAATGATGAAGTCATTAGAGACTAAGCAATCTGGGATTCTTTGGAGAAGTGGGAAGATAATTCACTATGTCTTTCCCTAAGAAGCTGTCATTACATTTGCCTCAGGTAGTTCGAGGCAACCACAAAAATTTTAATCTGGATGACAAAGATAAAAGAGCAACTGTCCTCTCGAATATCGGTCTGGTATGGAAACCACTGAACCATTTCTCTAAGTGGAAAGAAATCTAAGTTTTCGTTCACTGAATCCATCCAGAATTTTCCTTCATATGACTTAAGGAAGGAAGACCTTAAGTGGGAAAGCAAAGTAATCTTTGGATAAAATATGACCCTGAACTCCCCCTCAGCTCCCCAAACCGTTTGAGCACGCGACCCACCTTCTCCTTTCTTTACCTTCTGGACCCACTCGATTGACAAAAGCCCATACCCCTCGCATCCCTTCCAGAAGCCAAGCCCTATTCTTTGGAAATACGCCAATCGAGAGAGCTACTGAGCTATATGTGTTCCACATATTTAGCTCTCCATATCATAGCTGAATTTTTTTACTGTCCTATCAGCTCATCCTGTCCCATTTTTCAACTCCTTCTAATGCCACCCGCTTTTGTTTTGGAAATAGGCCAAACAGAGAGCTTCTAAGCGAACGCATATATTTAACTCTCATATAAAGCTCGGTGTTTTACCGCCCTAAAAACGAAATAGCCAATGACATTGCTCAACTCCTTTCTAAGACATTTTCATTTCTTGGAAAGAGGCTTATTATCTTAAACGTATTTAACTCTCAAAAGCACAGCTAAGTATTTCACTACAATAAAAAAGGAGCCAACCAGACAGTTTCCACTTCAACAATAGGCAGTGAACAAGGCATCGTTCTCAGCCCGTGTGGATGGTAATTTCATAATTGTCCGCCTTTTAGGTTGAACACGCCTTACTTCACTTGCCTGTCTGTCTTGCCAGTTCAAACAGGGGCGTTAGGCGTGGAACCAAGAAAAAACTAATATATGTAGTGCATCATATATGACGAAATTTTTTGTTACAGTTTTCATGGCACGTCTGTAGTCATTGTGTCCCAGTTACATTTTTATGATGCATTTACAACCAATACGTTGCATTACACTATCATAATAACTCAATAACATATCAGTTACAGTTTCACATTATATCTATTCTATGTCTACAACATGTTGGTTACCATTTCAGCACATTACTTTCACAGTCAGTATTTCACTACTACGCAGTTTTGAACTGCCCCTGTCACACGCACAGCTCGTGGCTAGCCATGTGTTCTTGAAAATGAATGTTATAGTGCTCAGTATCATGAAAAGGAGATACAGGCACAACAAAAAGACTATCACAAAATAAGCTTTCGTCCCACAATACCTTTGTCAAAAATAAACAACAGACTCACACACACACACGTAAATGCGTGAGTTGTGTTTGCGTGCAAGTGTGCGTGTGTGTGTGTGTGTGTGTGTGTGTGTGTGTGTGTGTGTTCTCTATGTTTGACAAAGGCTTTGTTGGCAAAAGCTTATTTAATGACAGTCTTTTTGTTGTGCCAATCTTCGACTCAGTATCTCCGTTAGATGTTGAGTAGCAACTACCCTTTTCATAATACTGTTACATCTGATCGTGGATTTTTCATTGTTTGTTGTAGTGCTCACTTTATCGTCGATAATGAATTGTTCATTATCTTCTGCTGGCAATTCCAATTTACTTTGCTTTAAAGTGGATCGAAGTGTATGCTGAACAGTTGGTTTATCAGCAGAGTTTAATACACATTCTTTGTAAGCATCAGTGCTTAATTTCTTTGTTCATGAGCATTTCATGCATTTCACTTTACGAATTACGCATTGCATATTAGTTTCCAGAGCGTTCACTTTTATTCTCCATCTGCTGAAATCTGTAATAGGGTCCTCTGATAATTCTTCTTTCAGTAAAACTACTTTCTTTTTACTGACGCTTGGGATGTTGCAAATGATGTTATCGAATTAGCCCGAAGCTTCAAGCCACTAACACTCATCACTTTTAGTAGCATCATTAATATGTGACGCATTTGCATAGTATATTAAACTGTTCTTGTCTTTGTAACATATTTTAACATCTTCTTCAAACTATACCCATAATGGAAATTCAAAAAGCCATTTGGAAATGTCTAAAATAGTCTTTCTAAATATCGAAACTAACCATTCAAAACTTATGAAACAGGCATTCCCAAAAACAGTGTTAAGTCAACTTAACTGAGTGGCAACCAATTTTTCCTTAAACACGACATAGCACTTAAAATTCAGTCTTTTAATGAGAGCAGCATCCTCTATATACTTTACCAGTATGTAACCAGAGTCACTTCGTTTGCCTTTGTTACATTCTGCGTAGTTTTTTCCGAAAACCGAAAACGTTGTTGTAGGTAAGTTTGTAAAATTTCTGTTTGGATAATTTTTTTTCATTCGTACGTTTCCAGCAATGATATCGTTTTAAGGTTTTCCAGGGAACTCGACCAAAGATAGTGTCTGCATATATGACAACTGGTTCCTTTAATTGTTTACTGTACTTGAATTTTATGTACTGTTTCTCTGCCTTGGGCGTGGCACGTACGATGAACTAAATGTGCAGCCAACGTAACTTTAGCTTGAAAATACAGAAACGTCACTCGCATATTTCAGTTGACATCTTGCTGAACAGTAATCTAATACACGCTAGCCTAATTTTTTTATGTAACAGCATTAACAGATTCAGATGTTATTCACATTTGTGGTGGTCTGCGAGATAAGCAATGGAGCTACCTTAAACATTGTTCCTTTGTATTTTTCCCCCTACAACCATGCATATGTGGTCAGAATACGCGTAACTAGCTACATTTTCGTAGTTTCTCTCAAATATTTCTACCATATGCTTTAAACTGCTAGGATGCGAAATATTCTCCAAGTTAAATTCGTCTGAATATGGATGACAATTATCATACTGATAATTACCGAAAATGCGTTGTAGATAATGTTGATTAATTGACTGTTGAGTACATAATTCGATTCATTTTAATAAACAGTTATTATACAAAGCAAAGTAAACTGTTATTTTCGGTAAAAATGATAAATGCGTCATACTCAGCTATAAAGTGAGCATTGTAGCGTTGGTTCATCTTAGAGGAGAAATTACTAGGTAGGAGCTTTGCTTAAAACAGGCAGTGATTTAGAATTGATAAAACGTATACACCACTCACGGACTTACGCCCATTCCGATTTGTCGACATGTGCCTACAAGCCATTACCAGGGGCGGTCGTCGATCGAGGGACATGTGGTCAACTTGTTGGCAAACTGTCCAACTGTTATTATCAATATATGAATCCTGATGGTGCCGGTGTTTCTCAACTGATCTCATCAGGCTCGCAAGTCTTCCTTCCAGATGTCCTCGTCTCATAAAACGTCTAAGGAGGTACAGGAAATCTAAACGGAGTCATTCCACATCGAAGGCAGCAATAATCATTCGAGTACGGCAAGTGACTTAAAACTGATTTATCAGTAGGATACTATTTGAGTCTGTATTCTGAAATTACAACCTACATGTTGTAGACATAGGCAATGCTCTGAAATTGTAACCTATGCGATGCAGCCACATACAAGACGCAACCTGGAATTTTAACCTAATTGGTAATTTACGCAGGTGACTGAAGGCATGCGATATCGATATGCAGATATACAGACGGCGGTAGTATCGCTTACACAAGGCCGGCCGTCGGTTCTAGGCGCTTCAGTCCGGACCTGCGCAGCTGCTACGGTGGCAGGTTCGAATACTGCCTCGGGCATGGAAGTTTGTGATGTCCTTAGGTTAGTTAGGTTTAAGTAGTTCTAAGTCTAGGGGGCTGAATACCTCAGATGTTGAGTCCCGTAGTTCTTAGAGCCATTTGAACCATTTTTTAGCTTACACAAGATATAAAAGGGCACTTCACTGGCGGAGCTGTCATTTATACTCAGGTGATTCATGTGAAAAGGATTCCAACGTTGTTATGGCTGCGCGACGGGAATTAACTGGCACTGAATGCGGCATGATAGTTGGAGCTTTACGCATGGGCCATTCCATCCGGGAAATCGTTACCTCGAACGATTTCCGGAATGGAATGTCCCATGCGTCTTGCTCCAACTACCATTCCGCATTCAGTCTGTTAATTCCCGTCGTGTAGCCATAATAACGTCGGAATCCTTCAATATTCCGAGGTCCACAGTGTTGTGTCCCGAGAGTACCAAATTTCAGATATTACCTCTCACCACCGACAACGCAGTGGCCGAAGGCACTTACATAACGACCAAGAGCAGCGACATTTGCGTAGAGTTGACATTGCGGGCAGACGAGCAACGGATGTTAACGTGGGACGTACGACGAACTTATCCGTTAGAACACTGAGGGGAGATTTGCAGGTAATGTGCAAAGTGATTAATGTGACGAAACCATGGACCCACGTTGTGAGCCGGCGGTTGTGGCCGAACGGTTGTAGGTGCTTCAGTCTGGAACCGCATGACCGCTACGGTCTCAGGTTCGAATCCTGCCTCGGGCATGGATGTGTGTGATGTCCTAAGGTTAGCTGAGTTTAAGTAGTTCTAAGTTCTAGGGGACTGATGACCTCAGATGATAAATCCCATAGTTCTCAGAGCTATTTGAACCCACGTTCTCAACAAGGCACTGTACAAGCTGGTGGTGACTTCATAATGGTGTCGCCTGCGTTTATATGGCACGGACTGGGTTCTCTGGTCCAGCTGAACTGTTTATTGACTAGAAATGGTTGTGTTCGACTACTTGCAGACCATTTGCAGGCATTCATGGACTTCATGATCGCAAACAACGATGGATTATTTTTATGGATGAGAACGCGTCATGTCACTGGGCCACACTTGGTTCGAAGAAGATTCTGGACAATTCAGTCAAATGATTTCCGACGACGTGTTGAGTCCACGCCACGTCGAGCTGCTGCATTATGGGGCAAAAAGAAGTCCGACACGATATTAGTAGGTATCCCATTACTTTTGTCATCTCAGTGCACGGTGTACTGCAACTATAACCTACATGTTGTAGATACAGAAAAGATGTAGTGAAAGCATTAGGTGAGGCTGTAACCCTTATGGTGTAAATGTATTAAGATAATGAAAAGTAACCCATTATTTATTCAAGTACTAGCTGACAAACCCGGAATTGCCTGGGTATTCATTTTGCTAGTTTTATATTAGGAACGAACCAAAAATTGCCATAAAATTGTAAAAAAGATTTACCCATGTAAATTTACCCATATAACAGTCGTACAAAAAACAAATGCTTCAAATGGTTCTGAGCACTATGGGACTTAACATCTGAGGTCATCAGTCCCCTAGACTTAGAACTACTTAAACCTAACTAACCTAAGAACAGCACACACATCCATGCCCGAGGCAGGATTCCAACCTGCGGCCGTAGCAGCAGCGCGGTTCCTGACTGAAGTGCCTAGAACCGCTCGGTCACAACAGCCGTCCAAAGAAATATGCGTAATGTACCAGTGTACAACTACAGCTGCTTCATGGGTCGACAACTCGACTTTGTAGATTTGTCTATGACTATGACTCTTTACAGAGGTTATTGCTTTGACCTGCAACTGTTGGCGCTGCGGAGTCAGAAGCTGCCAAAAGCACCACCAGGTGTTAGGAATTTCCTTATGCTGATTTACTTTATCAATGTCTTAGTAGGAACAAATGTATTAAAACTTAACGTATGATGCGATATTTTTTCACGTATTTCAGTGTTTATGGTGTCATATCTCTTGAGCTACACTAACGAAGGGAAAACAGCACCGCCTAGAAAGATTGTATGACATAAACTAATGTTGGTAGATGTTTTCTACGTCTGAAACACTTGGCGCATTTCGCATAAGTGTAGCGCTAGTAGCACCACGGCGAGGATGCAGATCAGGTTTGCTTTAAATACACGCTGTAGGGGTCTTGAGCGTCAGTTACCTTTGGGATTGGACGTTATGAGTTGATGTTGGTCAATAGTGCCTTTGAGGCGACATTCCCGCCATTATCAGCGCCTCACTATGTTTGAAAGGCGTCATGTAATACGGCTACGGGACTTTGGATGTTCCTTCAGCGATACCGCACATACACTTGGCAGGAGTGTAGCCACTGTACACGATTCCTGGTAGCGGTAGTCACGAGAATGTACCATCGCAAGAAGACCGGATCCCTGACAGCCACGTGGCACTACTGTGAGGGAAGACATTGTTTGTGCCTTATGGCTCAGATGCATCGTATTGCAACTGTAACAGCAATTTGAGCAGCAGTTGGCACCACAGCAACACGACCAACTGTTACAAATCGGTCACTTTGAGGACAGTACCGATCCAGACGCCCTGTAGCGTGCATTCCACTGACTCCAAACCACTGCTGTTTGCGACTGAAGTGGTGTCAAACGAGAGCATACTGGAGGTCAGGGTGGAGGTCTGTTGTGTTGACTGGTGAAAAATGGTTCTGCCTCTGTGTCAGTGATGACCGTGTGCTGGTTAGAAGGAGGCCAGTCTGCAACTAACCTGTCTGCGTGCTAGCCACACTGGACGTGCACCTGGTGTTATGCTCAGGAGTGTGATTTCGTATGACAACAGGAGCACTCTGCTGGCCGTTCCACGCACCCTGACTGCAAAACTGTACGTCAGTCAGGTGATTCAACGTGTTGTGCTACCATTCATGAACAGTACTGGTGCAAATGGCTCTGAGCACTATGCGACTTAACTTCTGGGGTCATCAGTCGCCTAGAACTTAGAACTGCTTAAACCTAACTAACGTTAGGACATCACACACATCCATTCCCGAGGCAGGATTCGAACATGCGACCGTAGAGGTCGCTCGGTTCTAGACTGCAGCGCCCTGAACCGCGCGGCCACTCCGGCCGGCTGAACAATATTCCGGGGGGTGTTTTCCAACAGGTTAACGCTCGCCTTCATCACCAGATATGTCTCCAACTGATCACATACGGGCCATCATCGGACCACATCTCCAGCGTCGTCCACAAAAAATATTAACTGACCCTGTTATGTTATGTTAACCGAGGACATAGAAACGACAGAGAGGCTCCGTCCCCGCCGCAGCCGCAGTGGTCCACAACCCCACGACGACTACCGCAGTCCACCTCACCCCTCCGCCGCCCCACATAGATCCCAGGGTTATTGTGCGGTTCGGCCCCCAGTGGACCCCCCAGGGAACGTCTCACACCAAACGAGTGTGACCTCTATGTTCGCGTGGTAGAGTAATGGTGGTGTACGCGTACGTGGAGAACCTGTTGCGCAGCAATCGCCGACATAGTGTAGCTGAGGAGGAATAAGGGGAACCAGCCCGCATTTGCCGAAGCAGATGGAAAACCGGCTAAAAACATCCACAGACTGGCCGGCTCACCGGACCTCGACACAAATCCGTCAGGCGGATTCGTGCCGGGGATCAGGCGCTCCTTCCCGTCCGGGAAGCAGTGCGTTAGACAGCACGGCCAACAGGGCGAACTGAGCCAGTAGTGAGCGGCCAAGTGCTACAGGCGTGGAACTCCATCCCACGTCCGGCACCCGTACTGACTTTTATCCAATCTGCCGGTTGCACCGGTTATTAATGTACTAGCATATCACATTTGCAATGGCTTATCTCTTTCATACGTTAACCTCTGATCTTGCAGTGCCCATCGCTTAAACATGTTACGTAGAAGAATGTACCCTGAAATGTCGTTACCTAAGATTAATTATTTTTTGGAGCTGCTATTTTTCCGTTAGTTTATATTTTGTACAACGACAATGTGTCGTCCTAACCACCGTCTGCTTCACATCTGCTGTGCAGCGAGCTACATTAATTTAAGTATTAACTGTATTTTTCTCACTTGTCACTTCTTCTTCCGAATGTTTTTGCTTTTAGGAAGCTTTAATTGTCGAGTGCTATTAATAGTGTTCCATAGATTGCGTGTTTGTTTTGAATACAGTCAGAGAGAGTGCCTTTAGTCATCCATAGTGCTAGTAGTGCTAGTGTTTGTTTTGAATACAGTCCAGAGACAGGTAGTGCTATTTCCATTGTTTTCTACAAGAAGTAGCTAGCAATCGCAGTTTAGTCAATAATCAGCCGCCTTTAGTGAATTAGCAGTCTAGTTAAAAGTTGATTAACTCTCTTCAGTAAATTGATTCCTTAGGATGGATAGGACGTGTGACTGCTGTGCACGGACGCAAGGAGGAGCTGGCCACTGTTCGCGAACAGCTGAACGTGTTGATGGCCGCGATCAGCAGTCTTCAGGCTGCTGCCGCGGAGTGTAGCGGCAGTGGGGAGTCTGATGCGTCGCATGGTACACCCCAGGTGTTACATGCTTCACCCACTGTCCCTGCTGTCGAGACATCTTCGCGGGTACCGGGCGCGGTTGGGCCACCCTCTCCCCAAGGGGAGTGGCGGGTTCAGCGGCGTTCACGGCGCACGAGGCGGAGGGTAAATGTGGAGGCTGGCCGTGTGGCATCGCCCGCTCTGCCTGTGAGTGGACATGTGGCCGCTCCTTCAGCAAGGTTCGAGCAGGCACACGGGGGGAGGGGTTTATTAGTTATTGGGAGCTCCAACGTTAGGCGGGTGATGGAGTTCTTTGGGGAAATAGCGGAAAGGTCGGGGAAGAAGGCCAGTGTTCACTCTCTCTGCTTGCCGGGTGGGGGTGGGGGGTCTCATCCGAGACGTGGAGGAGGCCCTACCGGCGGCGATAGAGAGCACTGGGTGCACCCGACTGCAAACTGTTGCTCATGTCGGCACCAATGACTCCTGCCGTCTGTGTTCAGAGGTCATCCTCAGTTCGTACAGGCGGTTGGCGGAATTGGTGAAGGCGGAAAGCCTCGCTCGCGGGGTGGAATCAGAGCTAACTATTTGTAGTATCGTTCCCAGAACCGATCTCGGTCCTCTGGTTTGGAGCCGAGAGGAAGGCTTAAACCAGAGGCTCAGACGATTCTGCGGAGATCTGGGGTGCAAATTTCTCGACCTCCGCTATCGGGTGGAGAAATGTAGGGTCTCTCTGAATAGGTCAGGCGTGCACTACACGCCGGAAGTGGCTACAAGGGCAGCGGAGTACGTGTGGAGTGCACATGGGGGTTTCTTAGGTTAGAGAATTCCCTCCCTAGGCCTGACAAGACGTCTCCTGAGACGCGGCGAGGTAGGAGTAGGCAAAATCCAACACGGAATAACAATATTAATGCGCTAATAGTAAACTGCAGGAGCATCTATAGAAAGATCCCAGAACTGCTCGCATTAATAAACGGTCACAGCGCCCATATAGTATTAGGGACAGAAAGTTAGCTGAAACCAGACGAAAACAGTAATGAAATCCTAAACTCAGATTGGAATGTATACCGCGGAGACAGGCTGGACAGTGAAGGAAGAGGCGTGTTTATAGCGATAAGAAGTGCAATAGTATCGAAGGAAATTGACGGAGATCCGAAATGTGAAATGATTTGGGTGAAGGTCACAGTTAAAGCAGGCTCAGACATGGTAATTAGATGTCTTATAGGCCCACTGGCTCAGCAGCTGTTGTGGCTGAACACCTGAAGGATAATTTGGAAAATATTTCGAGTAGACTTCCCCGCCATGTTATAGTTCTGGGTGGAGATTTTAATTTGCCGGATATAGACTGGGAGACTCAAACGTTCATAACGGGTGGCAGGGACAAAGAATCCAGTGAAATTTTTTTAAGTGCTTTATCCGCCTTGAGCAATTAAACAAAGAACCGACTCGTGGCGATAACATATTAGGCCTTCTGATTGCAAACAGAACCGAACTATTTGAAACAGTTAACGCAGAACAGGGAATCAGCGATCATAAAGCGGTTACGCCATCGATGATTTCAGCCGTAAATAGAAATATTAAAAAAGGTAGGAAGATTTTTCTGTTTAGCGAAAGTGACAAAAAGCAGATTACAGAGTACCTGGCGGCTCAACACAAAGGTTTTGTCTCAAGTAGAGACAATGTTGAGGATCAGTGGACAAAGTTCAAAACCATCGTACAATATGCGTTAGATGAGTATGTGCAAAGCAAGATCGTAAGAGATGGAAAAGAGCCACCGTGGTACAACAACAGAGTTAGAAAACTGCTGCGTAAGCAAAGGGAACTTCACAGCAGACATAAACATAGCCAAAGCCTTGCAGACAAACAAAAATGACACAAAGCGATATGTAGTGTGAGGAGGGCTATGCGAGAGGCGTTCAATGAATTCGAAAGTAAGGTTCTATGTCCTGACTTGGCAGAAGATCCTAAGAAATTCTGGTCTTATGTCAAAGCTGTAGGTGGATCAAAACAAAATTTCCAGACACTTTGTGACCAAAATGGTACTGAAACAGAGGATGACAGACTAAAGGCAGAAATTCTAAATGAATTTCTCCAAAGCTGTTTCACAGAGGAAGGTTGCACCGTATTTCCTTCTCTGGATTGTGGCACAGATGACAAAATGGTTTATATCGAAATAGATGACCGGGATAGAAAAACAATTACAATCGCTCAAACCAAGAAAGGCCGCTGGATCTGACGGGATACCAGTTCGATTTTACACAGAGTTCGCGAAGGAATTTGCCCACCTTCTTGCAGCGGTGTACCGTAGGTCTCTAGAAGAGCGTAGCGTTCCAAAGGATTGGAAAAGGGCACAGGTCATCCCCGTTTTCAAAAAGTGACGTCGAACAGATGTGCAGAACAATAGACCTATATCTCTAACGTCGATCAGTCGTAGAATTTTGGAACACGTATTATGCTCGAGTATAATGACTTTTCTGGAGACTAGAAATCTACTTTATAGGAATCAGCAAGGGGTTTCGAAAAAGAAGGTCGTGTTAAACGCAGCTCGCGCTATTATTCACGAGACTCAGAGGGCCATAGACACGGGAACACAGGTAGATGCCGTGTTTCTTGACTTCCGCAAGGCGTTCGATACAGTTCCCCACAGTCGTTTAATGAACAAAGTAAGAGCATATGGACTATCAGACCAATTGTGTGATTGGATTGAGGAGTTCGTAGATAACAGAACGCAGTATGTCATTCTTAATGGAGAGAAGTCTTCCGAAGTAAGAGTGATTTCAGGTGTGCCGCAGGGGAGTGTCATAGGACAGTTGCTATTCACAATATACATAAATGACCTACTGGATGACATCGGAAGTTTACTGAGGCTTTTTGCAGATGATGCTGTGGTGTATCGAGAGGTTGTAACTATGGAAAATTGTACTGAAATGCAGGAGGATCTGCAGCGAATTGACGAATGGTGCAGGGAATGGCAATTGAATCTCAATGTAGACAAATGTAATGTGCTGCGTATACATAGAAAGATAGATCCCTTATCATTTACCTACAAAATAGCACGTCAGCAACTGGACGCAGTTAACTCCATAAATTATCTGGGAGTACGCATTAGGAGTGATTTAAAATATAATGATATATAAAATTAATCGTCGGTAAAGAAGATGCCAGACTGAGATTCATTGGAAGAATCCTAAGGAAATGCAATCCGAAAACAAAGGAAGTAGGTTACAGTACGATTGTTCGCCCACTGCTTGAATACTGCTGAGCAGTGTGGGATCCGGACCAGATAGGGCTGATAGAAGAGATAGAGACGATCCAACGGAGAGCAGCGTGCTTCGTGTTCAGGATCATTTAGTAATCGTGAAAGCGTTACGTTAGTGAGTAGCGTCGATGATTCAGTGTCGCCTTGCGCATCGAGCGAGCAGGTTGTCGTTAACTTCCGCCTGTGCAGCAGTGCCAATTGTGTCGAAGCTACTCAGTCTTGTTGGTGTATCGGCCGGAGTCACGTAGCGGAGTTTGTTGTCGTTTTCCTCTTGGCGGCGGTGTTTTCTGCCCGCGCCATGGTGTCTGTCGTGTTTCCTAAATCTGTTCCTCGTCGAGCTACTGTTCGTTTCAGTTTGGACAAGAATACGCGTGGTGTCCAACCTGGCTCCTTAGAAGTTCACCATTGGTTGGCTGATGTTATCCGTGTTACACCTGGTCAGGTAGATACTGCTTACTTTGATTCCGATTTGTATGCATTCTCTGTGAAATTTTATGATGGCGTTCAAGCAGAAAGACTTATCTCCCGGGTTGTTTCTAAACTGTTGTTTACACATCGCGATAGTTCCGTTAGTCAAGTTCTCCTGGAAAATGCGGCACTCGAGTATACTCCCGCCCTGCCGGAGTGGCCGAGAGGTTCTAGGCGCTTTAGTCTGGAGCCGGGAGACCGCTACGGTCGCAGGTTCGAATCCTGCCTCGGGCATGGATGTGTGTGATGTCCTTAGGTTAGTTAGGTTTATGTAGTTCTAAGTTCTAGGCGACTGATGACCTCAGAAATTAAGTCGCATAGTGGTCAGAGCCATTTGAACCATTTGAATTTGAGTATACTCCGGTTAGAATTTATAACCTTCCTCCTGAAGTTGACGATTCATTTCTTAAAACAGCTTTGCTTCCGTTTGGAGTCATACGGCATATCTGGAGATACGATAACTTCCATGGCGAATGACGTGTTCCACGGAGACGTTCTCCCGCCCATCTTTAAGGTTGCTAAAATAGTCCGGATTCACAAAAAGCCAGGACGTTTGCGTGTGGATCAGGTCCGCCCGATAACCCTCTTCAACTATGTTTACAAAACAGTAGCGCGAGCGGGGCGTACTCTCCTGACTCCTTTTGCTGAATGGCGAGATTTAATTTCGATTGCTTCTACCATCCCTGAGCCAAGCGCTTTGCTTTTCATTGTTTTTCACCAAGCGTTCGAGCGCGCCAATCATGGATTCCTTATGCGATTATTGACAACTGTTGGTTTTAACAATGCTGCACGAGGGCTGTTTAGCTCTCTCATCACTTGTATTCGGGCGTCCATTGACGTAAATGGCTCAAATGGTTCAAATGGCTCTGAGCACTATGGGACTCAACTGCTGTGGTCATCAGTCCCCTAGAACTTAGTACTACTTAAACCTAACTAACCTAAGGACATCACACACATCCATGCCCGAGGCAGGATTCGAACCTGCGACCGTAGCAGTCGCACGATTCCGGACTGCGCGCCTAGGACCGCGAGACCACCGCGGCCGGCATTGACGTAAATGGCCGGCTTACTTCCCCCATCGCGGTGTGTCAGGGCGGCGTTCAAGGGAGTCCATTATCAATGTCGCTCTACGTGCTGTTTCTGGAACCACTATTGCGAACTGTAGATGCTCGTTTGAGTGGCTGGTCGCTGCTGGGAGATAGGTTTACCGTTCGTGTATATGCTGATGACGTTATGATTCTTCTCTGCACCCATGATGGTATACCGCTCCTGAAGGAAGTTTTGGATGCCTTTTGTCGTCTTACGGGAGCGCGGGTTAGTGACCAGAAATATCGTTTACTCGGTTTGAGAGGATTTGACGCTGTTGAAATTCCATGGGCTTCGAAGGTCACCCGATATCGATCGTTGGGTGTTATATTTGACAGCTGTCCGCTAACGGTAGCTACGATAAACTGGAAGTCTGTCACGGATAAGATTCAGGGTGCAATCATTGAACACGAGCGTCGCTCCCTCTGACTTCTTCATAAGGTTCGGGCCATGGAAACGTATGTGTTAAGTAAGGCTTAGTTTATTGCACAAATCTTTCCACTTCCTGCGGTGATGTCCCGCAAGTTGCAAAGTTTAACTGGCAGGTTTATCTGGCGTCACTCTGTATTTCGCGTGCGTTATGGGGTCATGGCGCAGCCCTGTTTGCAGGGAGATTTCGGCCTCCCTGACATTTTGGTTAAGGCTTCTGCCTTACTCATCCGTCGCACCGTGTTCACGTGTCAACGCACCCCCCAGTCACTTACAGCTCGCCCTTATGACAGTATCCGACATTATGCGACAGTATGCGAGTTTAACACCTCCAGTAGGTATTGGTAGGATTAGTTATAAATTACGACACATCCAGGAATTTTTTCTTGAGGTCAGTTATTTAGGAGTAAATATCCTTTCCCAAGCGAATCTCTCCCTAAAAATGCTGTTAAGCCGCTGGCCAGTTCCTTATAGTGTTCCCTTTGTTTTTGTCGAAGTGACTTATTTTGTTTTATTTTAATTGATTGCCTTCAATGAGTACTTTGGAAAAAAAGAGTGAATATTTTCGTTTTTTGAAGGAATACACCTGCCATTTGGGTGTATAATTTCGGTGTTTCCTGTGTCGGGAAAAATAAAAAATAGAAATGGTTAGGCTGGATAGAGCGTCTGCCATGTAAGCAGGAGATCCCAGGTTCGAGTCCCAAAAAATTAAATTAAAAAAAGTGGTTGGCGTTCGAGTCCCGTGGTCGCTGGATCGATGGATCGAGTCCTGTTCGTCGGTTTTTTTATTTCTAATACAGTCGTTTTCTGTACTATTTGTAATGCAATTGGTATGGTGGGAGAGATGCGTGTAATCGGATGAACTTTTTTTTGGATTTACAATGTAAAAAAACGGAACGATTCATGACTGGTTATGTAATCTGATGATGGTCCGCGTCTGGCTGAGTCTAAATGTTTTTTTCCCAACATTCGCGTGTATATCAGGTTCTGTTGCTTTATTATTAGTGTAATGTAAGTATATACTACAATATTTGATGTTATGTAAACTTTTTTTGAGAAGTGAATTTGTTCGATTGGCTTAATCTACAAGACAGCTTGCGCTACTAGTATAAAGATATTTTGTTCCTTTTTCTTTTGTGTTTCGTAATTCACAGTTGCATGCTCTGTTGCCTGTGGTTCTGTCAGTGTGATCATGTGATGTATAGCCCGGAACCGTGCGACTGCTACGGTTGCAGGTTCGAATCCTGCCTCGGGCATGGATGTGTGTGATGTCCTTAGGTTAGTTAGGTTTAAGTAGTTCTAAGTTCTAGGGGACTTATGACCGCAGCAGTTGAGTCCCATAGTGCTCAGAGCCATTTGAACCATCATGTGATGTATCTGACCCCAGGAATGTGTCAATAAAGTTTCCCCTTCTGACGGCGGCGGTGCACAAATGCTGCGCAGCTAGCGCCATTCGACGGCCAACACCGCGGTTCCTGGTGTGTCCGCTGTGCCGTGCGTGTGATCATTGCTTGTACAGCCCTCTCGCAGTGTCCGGAGCAAGTATGGTGGGTCTCACACACCGGTGTCAATGTGTTCTTTTTTCCATTTCCAGGAGTATATATATATATATATATATATATATATATATATATATATATATATATGTGTGTGTGTGTGTGTGTGTGTGTGTGTGTGTGTGTGGAAAATTGTAAATTTTATAGTGAGATAAGAATCAGGCAATGTGAATTTTTTTTTTCCATTCAGAGCCCCCTTAAACAATCGTTTTAATTTCCTACGTTTCTATGTACAAGGATGAATCAGTACTATGGAGAGTTTGATACTAAATTTGTCTCATGTTCCTGCCTCGAGCATGGATGTGTGTGATGTCATTAGGTTAGTTAGGTTTAAGTAGTCGTAAGTTCTAGGGGACTGATGACCTCCGATGTTAAGTCCCATAGTGTTCAGAGCAATTTGAACCATTTATGCTTGGAAGGTAGGTGCTAGGCGAAGAGAGATGAGAAAAATAGTTTCGTGATTTATTCCTGGATAGTTTAGTCGATAGTAGCCATGAAAAGCCAGGTTTCATAGTCAAGTCCCAGTCGACAAATTGATTTAACCTGCTAGGACGTTTCAAACCAGTGTACAGAAATGCAGCCTGCAGTATGAGATTCAGTCTGCTAACCAATCCCTGCGATGTGTCTCACCCGTTTCTACACAATGTGATTCGTTCGGAAGTGCTGGTCTAGTAAAAAGTTCAAATGTGTGTGAAATGTTATGGGACTGAACTGCTAAAGCTAATAAGTCCCTAAGCTTACACAATACTTAAACTAAATTATCCGAAAGACAGAAACACACACATCCATGCCCGAGGGAGGACTCGAACCTCCCCCGGAACCAGCCGCACAGTCCATGACTGCAGCGACGTTTTTTTTTTTTTGTGTGTTTGGTCGTTGCGGACGACACATGACATCCTTTCAAGTTCGTTGTTGATCTTTTCACCCAGCTCTCTGACCGAACTCTCTGAGCTACCGTGCCTGCAACCCCTCGGCTAATCCCGCGCGGCGCTGGTCGACAATGGTATGCAGGAGAGATTCTGTGAAGTTTGGAAGCTAGAATAGAAATCCTGGTGAACGTGAGGTTGTGAGGAGTGGTGGTGAGTCGTGCTAGTTTAGTTCATTTGGTAGCAGCACTTCCCAGGATAGGTCTGGCGGACGATTCTATTCTGCCGGTTACATGAACACCGCTCTTCCCACAAGGTGCTTTTCGTCTGGAACTAGCCTATACGTGGAACACGTGGAACAGCAGTTGTTGACCGGAGGCAGCGGCTAGCCGTTTACCTACGGTGCGGCTGGCTGTCTCACAAGGCGCCTGCAGGCGTCGCGCTTGTTTCGCCGCGAGCTGTTGACTCGGGCCCGGCGAGTCGACTAACGAACCTATTCAAACAAACGGCGGCGGTGTGAACAAAAAACAGGTTAGCTGCGAGGGGCGGGGTGCGACGCCGGCGCGGAGCGCGGGGCAATCGGCTCGCATTGTGCGGTGCCTCGTCGGCGTCCGTCGCCCTGGGCGGACGGCGCAACCCCGAAGAGAGAGGGAGAGGCCACAGCTCCTCTGCATGCGGCGCGCAGACAGCCCCGAGAAACAAACTTCTTTGTCTCCGGCCGGGGCCGAAGACCACTGACGCGGGCGAGGAAAAATAAATAATAAAGGAGAACTTCATTACAACCGGGCCCAAGTCAGACTTCCCGACAGACAGTCTCATTTGGAACAAGCTGCAGAGATTTTTAATTAACCTCTCTGGCGGCAGTCTTAACACAGTGGACGTGATCTATCGGAATGGTTATGCAGTGCTTCGTCGTTTCCCAAGGAGTGTGGCCATTACAGGGCATCCTATTGTATTGTGTAATATATAATTTATACACGTTGCCGGCTGGGGTGGCCCAGCGTTTCTAGGCGCTAATGTCTGGAACCCCGGGACCGCTACGGTCGCAGGTTCGAATCCTGCCTCGGGCATGGATGTGTGTGCTGTCCTTAGGTTAGTTAGGTTTAAGTAGTTCTAAGTTATAGGGGACTGATGACCTCAGAAGTTAAGTCCCATAGTGCTCAGAGCTATTTGAACCATTTTATACACGTTGATGGGGCTATCCAAGTTTAAGAAGCCACGGCTACACCATAGTAACACGAATTCTTTACAGACGAATGGAAAAACTGGAAGAAGTAGACCTCGGGGAAGATCAGTTTGGATTCTGTAGAAATGTTGGAACACGTGATGCTATGCTGACCCTACGACTTATCTTAGAAAATAGATTAAGGAAAGGAAAACCTACGTTTCTAGTATTTGTAGACTTAGAGAAAGCTTTTGACAACGTTTACTGGAATACTCCCAAATTCTAAAGGTGGCAGAGGTAAAATAGAGGGTGCGAAAGATTATTTATGATTTGTACAGAAACCAGATGACAGTTATAAGACTCGAGGGGCATGAGAGGGAATCAGTGGTTGGGAAGGGAGTGAGACAGGGTTGAAGCCTATCCCCAATGTTGTTCAATCTGTGTATTGAACAAGCAGTAAAGGAAACAAAAGAAAAGTTAAAATGTATGGAGAAGAAATAAAAACTTCGACCTTCGCCGATGACATTGTAATTCTGTCAGAGACAGCATAAGACCTGGAAGAGCAGCTAAACGGAATGGGCAGTGTCTTGAAAGGACGATATAAGATGAACATCAACAAAAGCAAAACAAGGATAATGGAATGTAGTCGAATTAAATAGGGTGATGCTGAGGGTATTAGATTAGGAAATGAGACGCTTAAAGTGGTAAATGAGTTTTGCTGTTTGGTGAGCAAAATAACTGATGATGGTCGAAGTAGAGAGGATATAAAATGTAGACTGACAATGGCAAGGAAAGCGTTTCTGAAGAAGAGAAGTTTGTTAACATCGAGTATAGATTTAAGTGTCAGGAAGTCATTTCTGAAAGTATTTGTATGGAGTGTAGCCATGTATGGAAGTGAATCATGGACGATAAATAGTTTGGACAAGAAGAGAAAAGAAGCTTTCGAAATGCGGTACTACAGAAGAATGCTGAAGATTAGATGGGTAGATCACATAACTAATGAGGAAGTATTGAATCGGATTGGGGAGAAGAGAAATTTGTGGCGCGACTTGACTAGAAGAAAGAATCGGTTGGTAGGATATATTCTTAGGCATCAAGGGATCACCAGTTTAGTATTGGAGGGCAGCGCGGAGGGTAAAAATCGTAGACGGAGACCAAGAGATGAATACACTAAACAGATTGAGAAGGATGTATGTTGCAATAGGTACTGGGAGATGAAAAAGCTTGCACCGGATAGAGTAGCATGGAGAGCTGCATCAAAGCAGTCACTGGAGTGAACACCACAACAACAACAACCTTAAGAAGGTTTGAAATGAAATGGTTTATTTCAAGACCAGTTCCGCCAGTAACTAGCTGTCATCTTCAGATTCTCAGATCACCCAAAATATAACTACAGGTAAGTCACTGTATGTCGACGAGACTGATGAGTAGTTCGAGACTGATGTGTAGTTATACAGGCTTATTATAAATGATGGACCCACTATCAAAACTTCGTATTTATTCAAGTACAAATCCAAAAATCAACAAACTTTATACCAATGGAAAGAAGAAGTTTCAAAATTTTGTTTCATAATGTTTGATATAATTTTAATTATTGCTATCGTTAATTCCCCATCAAGGAGAGCGTTAAAACACAATCAATATTCACAATGACAATATAGTACATAAATTGGTACATTTCAAATTCATGGCACTTTTTTCTGTCTCTTTCTTTTCTCTACCCAAAAACATCTCATACATTCACTGTGTTTCTTCTTCCTCTCTTCTGTCCACTTCTTTCCTGCTTTCTTCTCTTTTTGTGTTTCTTCGAATTTCTGTTTGTTGATTTTTTCTCTGTATTTTCCTCTGTTTGATATTTCTTCTGTGGAGATGTTTAGATTTTTAAGGTCTTCCATGGTTTCCTTTACCCAGTTAGTTTTCATCTTATTCGTCACCACTATGTTAAAAATCTTCTTGGTCAGCCTATTTTCATTCATCCTATGAATGTGCCCATAGAATTTTGCCCTTCTTTTTCTGATATTGTCTGTAATTGTCTCCGCCTGTTTGTAGAATTCCTTTGTTGGTCTCTTTATCCAGATACCCTGTCTATGTACTGGTCCATAGATCTTTCTCAGAATTTTCCTCTCTTGCTTTTCCATTTCCTTGATTTTAGTCCTTCCTCTGATTATTGTTGTTTCTGAAGCATACAAGGCCTCAGGTAAGACTACTGTTTTGTAATGGCTTAATTTGGCATTGATGGAAATATTTCTTTTATTGTACTGGTTCCATGTAAGTCTGTATGCTTTTTGTAGTTTTGTAGCCCTTTCTTCATTGGCTGTTGAATTCAGTCCTGTTTTCTGTATAATCTCTCCCAGGTATTTGAAACTCGTGTTATTTTTCCGTACTTTGTTATCAATGGGCTTCTGTCTGCAGATTTTGTGTTCACGTACTGTGTTTTTTCGCATGATATTTGTAGTCCTGTTCTGGCTGCGATTTCATGCAATATCTCTAGGGCTTCTCTGGCTTCTTTTCTGTCATTTGTAATGATGGCTATATCGTCGGCTATATCGTCGGCAAAGGCCAGACATTTTATGTTGACGGTTCTATTTTTCTCTCTCCCCATCTTTACCCCCTTGACTCCTTTGTCCCACGTCCTGATTATTTTCTCTAAAACAGCGTTGAATAAAATGGGTGACAGGCCATCTCCCTGTCTCACTCCTGTCTTGATTTCGAAAGATTCTGAGATCTCGCCCATGAACTTCACTTTTGACTTTGTATTTGTTAATGTTCCCTGAATTAGTTTTCTGGTCTGATTGTCTATCTTCATTTCTTCTAGTGTATTAAAAAGTGTTTCTCTGTCTAAGGAATCGTAAGCCTTCTTGAAATCAACAAATGTTACTGTGGTGTTTCTGGACTTTCTCGTTGTTAATAATGTTCTCAGACACCATATGTGCTCGCTGCATGATCTTCTCTTCCTGAACCCTCCTTGGTACTCTCCGATCTGTGGATCTATCTGAGGTTCTAGGCAATTTAACAGAGCTTTTGATAGAGTTTTGTATGCCACCGGCAGTATCAAAATTCCTCTCTAGTTATTAGGGTCTGTTTGTCTCCTTTCTTGTGGAGGGGGTGTATTAGGACTGACTCCCATTCTTCTGGTATCTTTTCTGTTTCCCAGATGTTTTTTATTATACTATGAATTTTGGGTGTAATGTTTTCATGGTCTAATTTCCAGATTTCTGCAGTGAGTCCATCTTCACCTGGTGCTCTGTTATTTCTCAACGATTTTATTATTTTCACGATTTCTTCATATGTTGGGGGTTCGGAGTCCCGGTTGGGTTCTGGTTTTGTAAACTGTAATCTCTGTTTTGGTTTATCACAGTTAAGTAACGTGTCAAAGTATCTGGCTAATATTTCACAGTTTTTCTTCGGATTTGACTCCAGTGTTCCATCTTGTCTTTTGAAGCATAATCTTGGTGGCTGACATCCTGTCATATTTTCTCGGAATATTCTGTAAAAATTTCGTGTGTTGTTTCTGGTGAAGTCTTCTATCTCCTTCAACCTGCTGTTTTTGTAACCTCTTTTTTCTCTTCGGATTATTTTTGAAGTGTTTTTCAGTATCCTGTTGAAGTCCTCCCATTTTTCTTGTGTTTTATGGCTGTTGAATTTCTTCCAGGCTTGTATTCTCTCTTCTATGGCCCTGTCGCATGTCATGTTCCACCATCGGTGTTTCCTTTTTCTCGGTGGCTGCCCCAATTTTATCAGTTCTTTTATTTTTTTTGACAGTTCTGTCCAGTTGTTGCTATTGATTTTCGTAACTTCTTCTATTATTTCTTTCTTGTTTATTTGTAGGTACTCTGGATCTATTGTGAAAGGTCTGTTGGTTCTCTTGATTTGTCTGTTGGGTATAAATTTTACTTTAATTTGGAGAAGGTGCTGATCAGATTCGAAAACTTCTTTCCTTGTTCTTACGTTCATTATTTCTCTGGTGTTTTTTGTGGATATTGCTACGTGGTCTATCTGAAATTCTCCTAGAGCATGGTTGGGGGATTTCCAAGTTACAAGTTTTCTGTGTGGTTTCTGGAAGTGCGTTGACATGGTTTTCAGATCAAAATTTCTGCAGAAGTTTATCAAGTTCTCTCCATTTTTGTTTTTTCTCATGTGGGCCGTGTGTTTCCCTGTCGTGTCTCGGAATTTTCTTTCCTTGCCTAACTGGGCATTGAAGTCTCCTAGTAACACTTTTATGTGATTCTTGGGTATTTTGCTGGTAGTTTCTTCCAGATCTTCCCAGAATTCCTCTTTCATCTCTGGGTTCTTCTTTTTATAATTGTTTGTGGGGGCACGTCCATTGATTAATGTATAGGCTTTGTTTCCAGGTCTTATCGCGAGTGTTGACATTTTTTTCTGATTTTGATGTGAAATCTATGTACTACAAAACCAGTTCCGAAGAGTTTGAGATTTCTTGCTGGGGTGGTTGTGGCTGGTTTCCCCTTATATATTCTGTAATTTTCAGAATCAAAGTGGTTCTCATCTGCAAATCGTGTTTCCTGTATTGCAATAACTTTGATGTTGTATTTACCCATGGCGTTTGTTAATTGTTTCAGTTTACCTGGCCTCAGAAGTGTGTTGGTGTTGAGTGTTCCCATGAAAATACTTTCTTCATCTTGAGGGTTTTTGAGAGGCTCCGATTCTTCTCTTCATGACATGCCTGATCCCCTGGAATCCAATGATCAGGTCTATTACCCAGTCTTACTGACTGGGGCCCAGGGTAGTGGATTATTTCCCGTTGTTCTGTCATGATTATTGGTTTGTGTTGAAGTATTGGTGGTGAAGTCACGAACGATCTCACATAATTTCGAGTGGAGTTTTGAGTTCCAGAAAATTAACTTACAGTCGAGCTCACAGAGCCAACAGACGCTGACCAGAGTACCGGTGGCTGCCACGCAGACGTGTCTGGACTTTGAGGCTTCGCATGTAACCCTATGCAGGGACCCTCACAGGGAGCCTCATCCGGAGCCAGATGGACCCAGGTATTCTTTTTTTTACGAGGTGTTACTCCTCCCCCTCCTCCTTCCTCATCACTTGCGAGATGAGGCACCGGGTTTGGGACCGGCAGTGGCGCAGTTATATAATTTTAATAAGTTTAATAACTTGTAACTAATTAGTTTTTAATAATTATTTAATAGTTAGAAATGTGGCAAATATAAATATTCAATGTAGCCACAGTTGGCTGAACGGCCAACATCGACGCGGTAGCCAAACTCGTCCCATACACAGGAAAGACGAGGCGACGTTGTCGCCCGTCTCCATACTACCCTAGTATCTGACAACTCACAACTGAAGTCCGTGACGTCTGCCTGGGCTATACAATTACAAGGCGAACACCTCTGTTGTTCAAAGAGTACTCGTAAATCGGCCTTAATCTGTGACAACAGTGCTTTTGTCGGGCGTCCTCAAGCTCAAGCTGAAACTTGAAGCCCCAAAGAAACTAGTATAAGCACGCGTATTTAAATACAGAGTTTTGCAAACAGGCACAATACGGCGCTCCGGTCAGCAACACTAGTGTAATACAACAACTGTTTGGCGCAGTTGTTAGATCGGTTACTACTGCTACAATGGCAGGTTATCAACATTTATGTGACCTTGAAAGTGGTGTTAAGAGTCGGCGCAGGTGCCATGGGACACAGCATCTCCGAAGTAGCCAAGTAGTGTGGATTTTCTAGTACGACAGTTTCACGAGTGTACCGTGAATATCAGAAATCCGGTGAAATATCAAATCTCAGATATCGCTACGGCCGCAAAAAGATCCTGCAACAACGGGAACAACGACTGAAGAAAATCTTTCAATGTGACAGAAGTACAACTTATCCACAAATTGCTGCAGTTTTCAGTGCTGGTTCGTCGACAAGTGTCAGCTTGCGAACCATTCAACAAAACAACATCGATATGAGCTTTCGGAGCAGAAGGATTACTCGTGTACCCCTGATGACTGCACGACACGAAGCTCTACGCCTCGCCTGGGTCCGTCGACACCTACGTTGGACTGTTGATGACTGGAGATATGTTACTTGGTCGGACTAGTCAACGGACGCTGCGTGTCATCAGGGGACTGTTCAAGTGGTGGAGGCCCTGTAATGCTGTGGGGCGTGTGCAGCTGGAATGACATGGGACCCCTGAGACGTCTAGATACGACTCTGACAGGTGACAAGTACGCAAGCATCCTATCTGATCACCTGCATCCATTCATATCCATTGTGCATTCCGACGGACTTGGGCAATTTCATCAGGACAATGTGACGCCCTACACGCTCAGAATTGCTACATAGTGGCAAACTCCCCAGACATGAACATTACTGATTATATCTGTGATGGCTTGTGACGTGCTGTTCAGAAGAGATCTCCACCCCCTCGTACCCTTACGGATTTATGGACAGTCCTGTAGGATTCGTGGTGTCAGTTCCCTCCAGCACTACTTCAGACGTTAGTCGAGTCCATGCCGTGTCCTGTTGCGGCACTTCTGCGTGCTCACGGAAGCCCTACACGATATTAGGCAAGTGTATCAAATTCTTTGGCTCTTCAGTGTATATCTGCATACTACTTCAGATTATTTAATTTAATAACATTTCATTGTGAAATTAAATTTCATTAAAGCCAGAGATGTGTAGTAATTTGCCCTTCAGTTCCAGATAATTATATTTCTTGTCATTATGATCTAAGACCTCAATTCAAAAGTACACCGTCTCTAATGACCACTCTGTCGACGGGACATTAAACTCCAATATTCCTTCCTTCCTTACTTCTCATACTAGTAAACACATATTTAATATTTCGTCAGCATGTCATGTAGGCGATGATTAAAACGGTGTACATCAAAGACATTGAATATAAAATATGGGCTCATATTGAAGGTAGAGCGAGCAATAAATTGATCTAAACTGGAACTGGCAGAGGGAGAGAACCGTTGAGGGAATACCGCGCTAGACGTCAGCGTGGTACACAGGCTTCTTCAGTCCGTTGAACATCTGAAGGTAGCTAAACGTACCATAGTGTTCAGGCTGTCCTTGCCTCTGAAATAAGCTCGGCTCGGCTTTTATCGGAACTCAGGCGAGGAAGAGATTACTTTCGCCTGCTAGCTACATGCTCGGCGCCTATACCAGCATTGGCTTTTGTAACCCCATCACGTCTAATATTGACCATCTTGAGCTCCACAATGGATTCTTGATAATATTTATAAGAAACTACCACTGCTGTAGCGAAACACTTTTATTATGTTACGATTGGTTTCGTTCGAAAGCACGTATCGTGTTACATTGGCAACAACCTTCTTTAGAAATCCACACAAAGTTGTGCTAATATTATGATTTAAGAAGTCCAGTTATCTTGTGCAACGTTAAGGGCAAATTTTTCAACTTTATAATCCCGAGAAATTCAGGTTTCTTGATATACTGCATACGCTGCACCGTATTGACTGTAGTGTCAAACGTTTTGATAGCCGGCAGAAATTCACTAGGCTTTCTAGTGCTTGCAGCAAACTTTGAATCAGTGCGCGTGCGGTTTTGTAGTTTACAGTCAATTTTTTGAGTCATTTGAATTTAGAGTTACAAGATGGGAATAATAAAGACGATGAATAAAGCCAAGAAACATAATGAAAGTACATCAGTTAATGATACGGATGAAGAGAGATTGACAGGAACCTATGAATGAAGTAGCACCGTGAGTTAGTTATTTAGATAGTTACATATTACATAGATCATTTGAAACGTAGTGTTATGAAAATGATGTGGAATGAGTCTGTTTACAGATATGCACACATGATTGGTGTTAACGTTACTGAACACATTATCATTTTATTCTTACTTACGCAACGACTCTTAAAAACAAGATTTGTTTCTTTAGAGGTGACTAGTTTTTTAAGTATAAATTTTGTCAATTAACTAGGAGTTGTCTAGAAGAAATGATTTTAAATTTGATTTAAATCTTGCTTCGCTATCTGTCAGACATTTTATGTTATTGGCCAAATGATCAAAAATTTTAATTGCTTTATATTGAATTGCTCTCTGAGCCATTGGCAGCTTTAACAATGGGTCATTTTTCCTTCTAGTAGTATAGGCATGTATATCAGTTTCCCGATCAAATTGTAATGGATTATTCATGATGAATCTAATTATCTAAAATATGCACTGTGACGGTGCAGTTAATATGCCTAGCTCCTTGAAAATCGTGACATCCGTAGCTGAACGCCACATGTTACAAAATATCTGTGGATAAAATTCCTACGTCAAGATCGCAAGTTTTCTTTACTGACTACCGATTTCGGCTCATTACCGAGCCATCTTCAGATCTTGAACACTTTTCTATAATCTCCCTTCGCCTGACTGTCTCAGGATCTGAAGATTGGTTGGCAGTGAGCCGAAACCGGTACTTAGCAATGATATTGACGTAGGTTTTTATCACACATATTTTAAATCAAGAGATCGGTTGCCTCCCTCTACTGACAATGTCAAAGAATAATCATATATTATTCTTTCTGCTCGGTTCTTTGCAATAAATTATTTCTTCCTAATTGATGCATTACTCGAGAAAATTATTCCGTACGCTATTGATGAATGGAAAATGCAAACTATCTCAGGAGTTCAACATGAGGAGGTCGATACGTTTCTTTCCAAAATTAGCATTTATACGAAGAGCAAAAGAAGGTTAACTTAACTGTTTGGAAAGCTCGGTAATATGCTTCGTCCAGTTCAATTTTTCGTTAGTATGTACACCCAAAAATTTGAAGCATTCTACCATACAACTCCTGCTAATGCACTACATCAATTGTTGATATGATTCTGTCATACAAAACTGAATGTAGTGTACTTTTTTAAAATGTAGGCAAAGACCATTTTCAGAGAAACACGTACTAAATCTTTGGAAAATATCATTTACTAACTCTTCTCTTAAAAGTAACTCTGATAATTAAGGTTAGTAACTGTGCGTGAATAACATGTAATGCTAATAGTCATAAATAATGTATCAACCAAATATAGTGTGTTCGTTGATTACGTTTAAATCAGGTTGAACTGCATACTCAGCAAAAAGTATGACGAACGACACAGAATAACAGAAACTATATTGAAAATTGCTCTTCAATGCTGAAATGCTTGCGAAATGAACAGAGATTTATTTACGTACTTCTTTCTTTCTGATGTAACCAATGTACGCCATTCTCCTACAACCTATGATATAAATTAAGTGATTAACGACTAAACCGCATTTAAATCGGAACTTTATGGTATGTAGTAAGCCTTCCTGACTTCATCTGCATGTTGGGTCTACTATCCAAATAAATAAATTCCCATTTCCTAAATAAAGTTTGTGACTGATCAGCATAAAGCATGAAGCATCACCAAGTTACTACTTCCAGACTTCCCTGGAAGCCAAATGTTCTCATTCGACTTGCGTGGTAGAGGGAGGAGCGAACAGATTTCTTTATGATATTCTTCCATCATATTATGAAATTAATTTCCGTGTGCACAACGATATTTCAAATTTAGTTATGCTAAAAATATGCAAATACGAAATACAAGGGTATAGGCTCGGTTCATTAGGTGCCATAAAGAAAATTAAGAGTTGGGCGATAGTTGGGTGATGCTACCTGCTGGTAGACCACGAGACATTGTTCATTAGCTTAATCCATTGGCACAGTTTACATAGTGTGTCGGATCATGTTTGGTGATGGCCTGGGTCTATTTGGTATAATATCTGTAATAGCAATTTCCTCTCATAAGTATGTAAAATTTTAATAGCACATTTGCTGTTCAATTACATTACGATTTACGTAAATTATACCATACAAGCGTGTTTAGTTGCTATCCAGTTTGCAGCCAACTTTTTGCTACTTTTTAGATGTCGTTACATCGCAGTGTAGCTCTTTCTGTTAATTTAATGAATGCATGGTGTTTGTTCTTTCGGAGATATCGGAAAGACAAGGTTATACACATCCATTTAATTGATCCGCCTAATGGACAACGGATCCATCATTTTCAGTGCAGTCGGCCGCTGTGGCCGAGCGGTTCTAGGCGCTTCAGTCCTGAACCGCGCGCCTGCTACGTTCGCAGGTTCGAATCCTGACTCGGACATGGATGTGTGGGCTGTCCTTAGGTTAGTTAGGTTCAAGTAGTTCTAAGTCTAGGGGACAGATGGCCTCAGATGCTAAGTCCCGTAGTGCTTACAGCCATCTTCAGTGCAGATGCAGAAGTACAGTATGTCCTACCTCCTACGTGAATCTCAGAATGTAGAGCATGGAGGAAATGGACCAGGACTGCGAATAGATGGTGATCAGTGAAAGTGTGGGTCAGCTGTGATGCGAGCCAAGATAGTCTGTGTAGATGCGATAACACTGTGTCCCGGGGAGTGTAGTGATTCGTTGTGTGACAAAGTTCCTACCACCCAGCATCGCACTGTTGCCAGATTTATTCAAGATGGTGGATCCAAGATGGCCGTGATAAATGAGTCAACATCGCAATGACATCATGGTGGGAAGTTCAAATTTTGGCAGGAAAATAAGTTAATTGTGCTATCTCCACGACCCTAACCCCCATACCCACCCAGCCCCTCCCCAAGAAAATGGCGGAAAAGAAAGGTCGCTTGTGTTACTTCCACTAACATAAGAAATATTGGGAAAACTTTGGAGGAAAAAATGGCGGGAAAATAGGTCAATTGTATACCCCATTAACTTGAGTCAACCAACAAATACCTCTTCCCTGGAATTGGAGGGAAAAGACTCAGTCTGTGCTGGGCTGCTGTATAGGATGGATGTAAGTCTTTATTTTGCATGCATTGTTTATTTAAACAATTTGAGTTGTCATTGGCAGTACTTCCATTCAGTGTGTTCAACATGAGGTCCAGAGTCCAACTGAAATAGTAGACAGTACCACCACCAGGGTGCGCTGTCGTCCCTGTCCCTCTCCCATGATGTAATCCAAGATGCGATCTGGGGGAAAATGGCGGGATAAGGGCTCCGGCTGAGGCCAGCTGCTGGAGAGAAAGAAATGTATTTTATCTGTTTTCAGTGGGTAATTGTGTAAGTAGGCTCTTTAGGTTTTTATGTTGGTAACGCTACCTAGCGCTCTGTATGAAGATCACTGACTGTGCTGTGTGCAATCTGTGTCTGGTTGGCATTGTTGGAATATTTGCTATTGTAGTGTTGGGCAGCTGGACGTGAAGAGCGCGAAGCGTTGTGCAGTTGGAGGTGAGCCGCCAGCAGTGATGGATGTGGAGAGAGAGATGCCAGAGTTTTGAGAACGGACGATCAGGACGCGCGTCTGCCAGAAAAAAGAAATTTGTAAAGATGGATGTCATGAATTGATAGATATATATATGATGACTCTTGAACACTATTAAGGTAAATACATTGTTTGTTCCCTACCAAAATCTTTCATTTGATAACTATGCCTATCAGTAGTTAGTGCCTTCAGTAGTTAGGATCGTTTATTTAGTTGGCAGTATTGGCTCTCGCTCTATTGCAGTAGTTCAAGTAAAGAAGATTTTTATGAGGTAAGTGAATCATGAAGCGTATAGGTTATTGTTAGTCAGGGCCATTCTTTTGTAGGGATTATTGAAAGTCAGACTGCGTTGTGTGTCAGTTTAGTGTTGGTCAGAATAAGTAAAGAGAGAAATGTGTTCAGATTTGTTCAGCTGTTTGAAAATCAAATAACGGTAGAGGTTTATCAGCACAGTCATTTATAAGGGGACGTATCAGTTGGAACAATTTATATAGGTATGGATTTGACATAGTTTCTTTATTATTCTGATACAAAACACACGCCCTGACGTGCTTGGGGTCACAATAAATAGCCTACAGACCTGCAAACTGCTCGTAAATTACCGAAATCATGCAGTAGACTGATGCACAGACACATTCACTACACGTAAAATTGTCAGGATATGTATGTATGAAGATATACAAACACGCTCACAATGTATAGAAAGCTGAAAGAATGCTGTGCACAAATCCTCATTGCATTTAAAAACGCTTCCGAACTATCGTTAAGAAATTCGATCGCAACATATCAGTGACCTGTTCCCTACAGAGGTCCAAGGCACTCACGCTGGGGTGGCGCGCCCATGCTTAACAAGCCAGACCCACATGTGAGACGCATGTGTTTATCTGGCATCGTGTCTGGTGCGCTGACGTGTCGCCTTTGTATCTGTGGGCCCAGCGAGATGTTTTCCTAGCGATACACCCTCGCAGGTTGTCAGTGTCACCTGTCATCTTACGTCTATGTGAATGATACCCAAAACTCCCTCTGTACAAGTTATAGAAATGTTTTGCATTGCTTTCAGAAACTGTTTATGAAAATATCCCAGTATAACACCGGATGCATTCTTCCTAACGATCATAACGAGACAGCTTGTCCATTACTTATCAACTCTTCCCAGGAATGGCAAAGTGCCGCAGAAACAGTGAAAGATCACTTTTGTTGTAAGAGCTTTCGTGATGTCTCAGCTTGTCTGCAAGGAAATCTTGTCCTGTTCAAAACAAGGGTCAGCACATGTTATTAATGTCTGTGGCAACGTGCCTTCGAGGAACAAAAGTATGGCACAGTTGAAATGTTGTCAATGTTATGCAAACGTCCCATGTCGATGTTTCTGACAGCCAATCTCCCTTTGGACAGATGCATACTATGGAAGTCTTTTGCACTGCTTTCAGAAACTGTTTGCGAAAATATCGCAGAATAACAATGAATGCATTCTTCCTGACAATCATAACGAGGAACCCCACCCATCACGTATTACCCTTCCCAGAAATCGTAACATCCTGCTTTCAACGAACGTCTCATACATGGTAAGCAGTCGCTCTTGTTCTCACCACTAAAAGCCTTCATCATGTCTGTGCATTCTTGCAAAAGACCATTAACCATAAATGCATTATGCATTCTCATGGTTTGGAAAGAGAACATCTACATCTACATCCATACTCCGCAAGCCACCTGACGGTGTGTGGCGGAGGGTAACTTGAGTACACTGTCTAAGCACTGACAGGAAAATCAGAACAATTACACAAACAGAATTTGAAATACCTTCCTACAGAAGAGAAAAATGGCTGGAATTTTCGCTGTCCTACAGCTACTTGTCTGCATATTTCCTAATGCCACAGTGGCGGATGAGGAACAGCATACCGCCAGAGATGGATGGTCTTCTAGGAAATGTCTCTGAAAACTCAAACAAGAAAGACATCACATTACTCTCAGAACTTTTCATGGGTACTGTTCTCCCGTCTTGTTGAAACCATTTAGTAGAGGGCCCTGCTCCCGACACAGAGGATGTCTCGTAAGCAAGTGGACCATACTGATTGGCTCTTACTGAATTTACCTGCAAAAACTGCTGCTGGTGGTGGGGAGCACTGGCAGCCAATTTTTATCAGCAGACAGACAAATTATGAGACTTCCAGCAGCAAAACTATTTTGTACAGATCGCCATATTGCGCTGACAGTTAACCCTGGAAAAGGGGTCTACAGATAGATTCGGCTTGAGCAACAGGCTTACAATGTATGCGTGTGATCTGGCGTGTGCAAAGTGGATGACTGTGTCCTGTCGAAGGAATGTATGGATTTGATGTGGACTCCTACGATAGCCACAAAGGGAATGAAAGATTCTTTTTACTTGAAAAATTATGTCCATTCCTAAGAGTGGTACAGATATTTCTGTTTCCAGAGCCACAGTCATCGTCTGGGGATATTTTCGGTATTTCACTCATTGTTAAATGTTGTCCAATTGAGGCTGCAATCGTAATATTTAATTGTAAGTTCAGTGAAAAAATATATGTGGCCAGTTTCCTAGGACGACTCTGCCTGGTGTGTAAAGAGTACGTTGCGAGTATGCCTGTGGCGGGAACAATAGACGCTTCCTTCTTACAGTGGGAAAGATCCAAGGTGGTGGTAGTAAGTTCCTATGGGACCATACTGCTGAGGTCATTGGCGCGTAAGCTTACACACTACTTAATCTAAGTTAAACTAACTTAGGAAATGGACAATACACACACCCAAGCCCAAGGTTGGACTCGAACCTCCACTGGGGGTGGAGGGGAGGGGGCTGTGCAGACTTTGGCAAGGCACCTCGGACTTCATGGCTATGCCATGCAGCGAGCCATCGGAATGGAAAGGTGGGCTGGTATATAGCAGTGTAGCCAAGCTTACTGTGTCGCCTTCTAGAAGGCTGAATAGTGAACTATAATACTCAGTATATGTTGGACTGTCTTTGTGACCACGTATGTTCTCCATGGAAAATTGAGAAGATTCCATAGCGACATATGTATGCGCTGGACCATTATTCCTCCCCATGTAAATTGTCCAGCTGACTGCTTCTGCACGTGTCCCATCTTTCTTTGGTTGAGAGAAAACCGATTGTGGCGTGCTTTGTGTGTATTTAGCAGGTGAAAGACTGGTAGAAGACACATTCGCTGGTTCTCTAGACATGAGAAACCCCTTAGTTGACTTCATAAACTATAAGGATGATTTGGGGTCTCTTATATCACCGACATCGGTATTCGCGAGTGAAAATATCTGTCCCCCCTATTTTTTTCGACTTTTCATGTAAGGACCTTCGCTAACGGGACACGTTTCTAGTTCTCAGTGATTCTATCTCACTGAACATCACTAAAGTTTCAGGTTTCTAGAGAAATAATTTCCAGTCTTTATCTTCGGAATGTGACTGTGCAAGCAATCGGTAGCATACTGCTGCGGGCTTGATATCGAGAGGTATCGCGTAAATGGATGATAATCTGGCAAACTGTGTGAAAATACAAGTGTTCTTTTAATCCCAGAGTATTGATATGGGTATAGAAAGCAAGCAAGCATGTCAGGCCACAAAGAGTAATGTTCTTGTGCCAAGGGAAACCAGCCTGCAATCTATGTGTGGGTGTCTCGTGGTCGATAGCTATATGCATGATGCAGAAGTGGTGATTTTGTAGGATAAGAATTGTTTGTTTACTATAACGATATGGTATTTGGTGATATACCAGGTTGGACATCGGCTTCACGCTGAAATATTCAAGCTTTCCTCTACAGTAGCAGTGAAGTGCGAGGGTATTAGGTTAGTGAAGATCGCCCAACTGGTCTATTTTCCCGCTGATATTTGAATTTCGGCGGAAGAATCACCAATCATCAACGACATGAGGATGCAGAAGGCAATGGAAAGTACTGCATTAAAGACACGTAACGTGTATCCACAGGACATGTGGCCTGTAGTTGAAGAAGTATCATGATGACCTCTCCATTGGCAAAAGATTCCGGAATAGTCCCCCATTCTGATCTCCAGGAGGGACTGCCAAGGGGGAGGTTACCATGAGAAAAAGATTGAATAATCAACGAAAGGATAATGTTCTACGAATCGGAGCGTGGAATGTCAGAAGCTTGAACGTGGTAGCGAAACTAGAAAATCTGGAAAGGGAAATGCAAAGGCTCAATCTAGATATAGTAGGGGTCAGTAGAGTGAAGTGGAAGGAAGACAAGGATTTCTGGTCAGATGAGTATCGGGTAATATCAACAGCAGCAGAAAATGGTATAACAGGTGTAGGATTCGTTATGAATAGGAAGGTAGGGCAGAGGGTGTGTTACTGTGAGCAATTCAGTGACCGGGTTGTTCTAATCAGAATCGACAGCAGACCAACACCGACAACGATAGTTCAGGTATACATGCCGATGTCGCAAGCTGAAGATGAACAGATAGAGAAAGTGTATGAGGGTATTGAAAGGGTAATGCAGTATGTAAAGGGGGACGAAAATATAATAGTCATGGGTGACTGGAATGCAGTTGTAGGGGTAGGGGTAGAAGAAAAGGTTACAGGAGAATATAAGCTTGGGACAAGGAATGAAAGAGGATAAATACTAATTGAGTTCTGTAACAAGTTTCAGCTAGTAATAGCGAATACCCTGTTCAAGAATCACAAGAGGAGGAGGTATACTTGGAAAAGATTGGGAGATACGGGAAGATTTCAATTAGATTACTTCATGGTCAGACAGAGATTCCGAAATCAGATACTGGATTGTAATGCGTAATCAGGAGCAGACATAGACTCAGATCACAATATAGTAGTGATGAAGAGTAGGCTACAGTTCAAGACATTAGTCAGGAAGAATCAATACGCTAAGAAGTGGGATACGGAAGTTCTAAGGAATGACGAGATATATTTGAAGTTTTCTAACGCTATAGATACAGCAATAAGGAATAGCGCAGTAGGCAACACAGTTGAAGAGGAATGGACGTCTCTAAAAAGGGCCATCACAGAAGTTAGGAAGGAAAATATAAGTACAATGAGGGTAGCTGCGAAGAAACAATAGGTAACAGAAGAAACACTTCAGTTGATTGATGAAAGGAGGAAGTACAAACATGTCCCAGGAAAATCAGGAATACAGAAATGCAAGTCACTGAGGAATGAAATAAATAGGAAGTGCAGGGAAGCTAAGATGAAATGGCTGCAGGGAAAATGTGAAGACATCGAAAAAGATATGATTGTCGGAAGGACAGACTCAGCATACAGGAAAGTCAAAACAACCTTTGGTGACTTTAAAGGCAACGATGGTAACATTAAGAGTGTAACGGGAAATCCACTGTTAAATGCAGAGGGAGAGCAGATAGGTGGAAAGAATACATTGAAAGCCTCTATGAGGATGAAGATTTGTCTGATGTGATAGAAGAAGAAACAGGACTCGATTTAGAAGAGATTGGGGATCCAGTATTAGAATCGGAATTTAAAAGAGCTTTGGAGGACTTATGGTCAAATAAGGCAGAAGGGATAGATAACATTCCATCAGAATTTCTAAAATCATTAGGGGAAGTGGCAACAAAACGACTATTCACGTTGGTGTGTAGAATATATGAGTCTGGTGACGTACCATCTGACCTTCGGAAAAGCATCATCCACACAATTCTGAAGACGGCAAGAGCAAACAAGTGCGAGAATTATCGCACAATCAGCTTAACAGCTTATGCATCGTAGCTGATTACAAGAATAATATACAGAAGAATGGAAAAGAAAATTGAGAATGCGCTAGGCGACGATCAGTTTGGCTTTAGGAAAAGTAAAGGCACGAGAGAGGCAATTCTAACGTTACGGCTAATAATGAAAGCAAGGCTAAAGAAAAATCAAGACACGTTCATAGGATTTGTCGACCTGGAAAAAGCGTTCCACAATATAAAATGGTACAAGCTGTTCAAGAATCTGAAAAAAGTTGGGGTAAGCTATAGGGAGAGACGGCTCATATACAATAACTACAACAACCAAGAGGGAATAATAAGAGTGGACGATCAAGAACGAAATGCTCGTATTAAGAAGGGAGTAGGACAAGGCTGTAGCCTTTCGCCCCTACTCTGCAATCTGTACATTGAGGAAGCAATGATGGAAATAAAAGAAAGGTTCAGAAGTGGAATTAAAATACAAGGTGAAAGGATATCAATGATACGATTCGCTAATGACATTGCTATCCTGAGTGAAAGTGAAGAAGAATTAAATGATCAGCTGGACGGAATGAACAGTCTAATGAGTACACAGTATGGTTTGAGAGTAAATCGGAGAAAGACGAAGGTAATGAGAAGTAGTAGAAATGAGAACAACGAGAAACTTAACATCAGGATTGATGGTCACAAAGTCAATGAAGTTAAGGAATTCTGCTACCTAGGCAGTAAATTAACCAATGACGGTCGGAGCAAATAGGACATCAAAAGCAGACTCGCTATGGCAAAAAAGGCATTTCTGGCCAAGAGAAGTCTACTAATATCAAATACTGGAATTAATTTGAGGAGGAAATTTCAGAGGATGTACGTCTGGAGTACAGCATTGTATGGTAGTGAAACATGGACTGTGGGAAAACCGGAACAGAAGAAAATCGAAGCATTTGAGATGTGGTGCTATAGACAAATGTTGAAAATTAGGTGGACTGATAAGGTAAGGAATGAGGAGGTTCTACACAGAATCAGAGAGGAAAGGAATATGTGGAAAACACTGATAAGGAGAAGGGACAGGATGATAGGACATATGCTAAGACATGCGGGAATGACTTCCATGGTACTAGAGGGAGCTGTAGAGGGCAAAAACTGTAGAGGAAGACAGACATCGGAATACCTCAAGCAAATAATTGAGGACGTAGGTTGTAAGTGCTACTCTGAGATGAAGAGGTTAGCACAGGAACGGAATTCATGGCGGGTCGCATCAAACCAGTCAGTAGACTGATGACCAAAAAAAAAAAAATTGAATTTCCCACCATGACGTCATTGCTACGTTGTCATATATATCGCCACCATTTTGGATCCACCATCTTGAATAAATTTGGCAACAATGCAACGTGGGGTAGCACGAATTTTGTCCCACTACTGTGGTTAACCTACATGCCTAGTAAGAAGAATATACTGGGTTTGAATGGCAGTCTGGTATACATTTTCACTTGTCGCCACTGATTCTGTGTAATGTCCTGGTGCCGCTGAGATAAGTAATCCGTCCACTTTCTTTTCCTCTCTGGCCCCTCCACCTTTAAATTTCACATCTTACTGTTAACTCAAACTGTGCCGAACAGTAATATTTGGGCAGAATCGGTTGCTTGCTCAAAAATACCTTTAAGATCATTGTACAGTTTGACACAAAGTCATTTCTAATCGGAAACGTTTTTCTCTGTACATACATAATGGTCGCCTTCCCCACGATGTGTGAAAGTTGTACCTTCAGTTTATTTCTCGAGTGTAGCTGATGGTGAAGGTCGTGTAAATAGTGCGTAGTCATGTTAGTGTTGTATGATGATGAGATAAGGGAGTGTGTGAAATCCATTGCCAGCACATAGATGACACCTCTCGAATAGCACTAACAAGGAAACATCACCAACTCGACCCCTAGATCTTAAGGAGCAAAAAGCACACGTGCAAAGTATCATCCCGAGCAATCAGTAAAGCGCGAAAATTTTGGCCTTAATTCTGAAAGTGCGTAGTTATGACCTGCTTAAAGGACTGTTTTAAAATTTCGCCCAAACTGTTTGTTTGTCACTGGCTCCACCGCATCGCAGCCACCTAATGCCCAAGAGCGAAGTATTCTACAGCTGAATAAGAGATTTTTGAAACACTGTTTTGACAGTAGTAACATGCTTTGTTCACTGTATTCAAGTGCGATATTTCTGACCTGTAGCTGGTACCAGAGATCTCTTTGATTTGAACAATTCTATATTGCGATACGCAAATGGAGTGCAAATAAATGAAATGTGTTGGTGTGTAATTAAAGAAGTAGCGTAGTGTTATTTAGCTTTTAACATCTCCGTTACACATTATTTTGTTTGGATTTTAAAGCTGGTTCACCTAAAGGGGGTAGGATGTAAGACAGGCCGACTTACAGCAGTAGAGGCACCACAGGACATTTTAATTTCCACTGTCCATACTTTTACAAATAAATTCATATAAATTTGTCAGCATGACCAAGAAGTATTCAGGATTCACACTGATAGCAGTGGACATTGAAAAACATAGCAAAAGCAATTTGTTTTATATGTGAAATTCGACCATTTTTACCGTTACCATTGGCTGCATTAATTGTTTTAGGTACACTTTTCTTCATAAGTAAAAGAGATTCTTCAATGAATTTTCCACAGCATTCAAATCATACTTAAAGGAGTATGAAACTCTACAATTAATTTAATTTATGAAAAATGACTGATTTATTACATTTTAAACTTCATGTTTAGAAAAAAACTCAAATTTTATAGTTATTTATCGCAATTTTTGCCACAATTTTTAGTAGATTTGGAAAAGTCTAGAGTTTTGCATTAAGGAGTTTGTGTTTAATAAGCATACCAAGTTTGATAGCAATAGGATATTTATTTTCGATGCTACATGTACCTAAGTACAGAAAATTGTGTTTTGCAGAAAATGGCCATTAAAGTTTCTGCTTGTGTTTGGCATAGTTTTAGAACTGTCCAGCACCATAAGCAGGTTCTTTTTCGTTTTCAATATCAGATTCCTTCCTCTTCACATTCCTATGATGCACTCTTCTCGATTTTATGACCCCCAAAAATGATTTATCTGCTTTCACTACACGCTCTTTGTCAATCGCATACAAAGCTTTGATACAGTTCACTCTGGGCTTAATTCCCGTTTTCTGTAATACATATTTCCTGCGTTGCACAACGTCATTAAAACATGAAAGTGCATCATAAACACCAAGTCCATTTCTTCCCACAAAAACGGTTATTGGCAATCTTTCCCATACACTTTGGTTAAAACTTTCATTTGGATTTTGGGTACCATCATGAAGGCATTTCTTCAGTAAGTTTTCAATTGCAAGGTCCCTTAATATAGTTTTGATGGCTTCCATTACAGCAGTTGATAGAGAATTCCTATGATATTCTTCACCACCAGCAATTGACCTTTGGTAGCCACACCATGATTCACTTCCTTTTGGGCAGATATTGTGGATAGGGTTATTGTCTATGGACATTTTGTGGAAGTATAAGGCCCAAACTGCTTGCTTCATATTTTTCAAGTCCCCTGTGATTCTTCTTATTGCCAAACCATAATATGTCTGTAGTTTGTCAATTTCTGCACCTGTCAGTCGCCCTCTCCCTTTTATTCCCTTCCCATCAGATAATTTTTTTTCCTGACAATTCTTGTCTCAGGCTTCTACATCTAGTGCCAAATATTTTCTGTACATGTCCCACACATTATAACGTCTGCACAATAGTCTCAGCGCCATATGGTGCACACTTTTGAACCTCAAGGAAAGCTTTACTGTCACCATCACCACGGGAGGGTGTGGCGCTGCACCCTCATACACTTAAGACCTAATTACGTACCTTATAACTCCTCAAATATATACGTTTTATACAGCAAATTATTCAGGAAGGTATGCGCTACAAAATAAGCATATTTTTGAAAAATCGAGTTTTTTTTTTTTCTTTTTTTTTTTTTTTTTTTTTTTTTTTTTTTTTTTTTTTTTTTTTGGCGTTCTATCCCTCTTAAAGTCAAGAACATTTTCCAAGAGATGCGCTGGTCTTCAGTGTGATTAGCATTCTTAAATTGTAAATCGAAAATCGTTAACGTCATTTCATAATTATTCCTCAGTTACTTAGGTTTATTTTGATTTCGATGAGCGCATATATCTGCAGAAAAGTTGTGCTGGTGAAAGTTGTCGCCAACACATCGGCCAGTAAAGATGAAGCATGGATATCGATAATAGGCGCTCGATCAAGCGTGCCTATCACGAGAGAGGACAGAGACATACCACAAGCAACACGCCGCCAACGCCCCCTCGACAGCACGTATTTAGGACGCCGCCACTGACCAGAGGGCCTCACTCAATCGCTCGGTCTCTGCACTTTGACTCACTCATAGAGATTGGCGTCTCTCAGGACATTTGCAGATTGGGCTCAGTTAATGTCGCAGGTTACAATAGTACATAATGTCCATATTAGTGACTATAGCGAGACTGAAGTTCGTAATAGCAAGATTACCGATACGTCTGCAAGACATACTGAGGAGCTTGAACCGCAACACATATACTCCATTCAAGTTAAGTTCCAGTTCACGTAAATAAAGAACCGTATTACTTCATCTATGTATTTCTGTTGTAGAAAGAGAGTAGCGTCCACCCCCTTCTCTTCCTCACAGAATACCCTGATTATGAAAGGGCTCTCGTTGTCATTTCGCTGTACGGTAGTTTGGGCTCTGCCATAGGCGACTTCCGTGAGGGGGAACCAGTGACCAGCAAACAGTGATCGCGAAGTTTAAAAGCTTTACTTTCACAAGGTCATAATTGCGTACTGTCAAAATTATAGGCCAAAATTTTGCGCGGAATCTGCTGCTAATGATTTATCTTGCAATTGTTCTTTTTTCTCCTTAACATATAAGGGTGAATTGGTGGCGTTTCCTTGTAAGAGGGTATTCGAGCTAAGGGTCTCCGCGCGACTGACGGATCGTCATCATCAGTGTCGCATGCGCTCATTCATCGAAAATTCAAATCTATAATTGGACCAGGGGTACTGGCACAAAGTCTGGTGAGCAGGAACTTTATACCACTCCCCGTGCTCAACACGCGGCCAAATACTGCCCACGAACATTTCTTCCACCACAAGGATTCGAACTGGTTACGTGCGTTGGCGAATTCGGTCACGGAGCAAATAATATACAGCAAAGTCACGTGAAAATCTTAACACATATTAAATACTAAATTAATCAGATATTTGTATGTCGTACAGCGATCCTAGTGTAGTATACAAGTAGAACTAAAGAGGAGTGCTATTAGCTCATGGGATAACTCCTGTGCAATCGCTACGCATGATATGTCGTGTGTGTAGCCATCACAACCCCCCTCCTTCTAGACGACTTTGGAATTTTCCTTGTATATCGTAGTAACTGCCTATATTGGTCCGGAAATCCGCTGCCTACGAAGCAGTGTCACTTCGCCCTCACGTTCGAACTTCATTGGACCGATCTGCTGCAGACTTTTGCTGTTTCACATCGTGATTACTACTGGTAACTGAGCCTCTGACGCAAATATGCGCACAACCGGACGAATCGAGAACTTGAAGGGATTCCGTGAACCAATCCTCAGAACGGCTACCTCTGGATTGTTACTCAACGTGTATGGTGAAAATTCCTGACACAGCTTATGACATATCGCAAAATAACGAGATAGAGTAAGGTACATTCAAAGCGTTGGAAACTTTGTTCTGTCGAGGTGGATAAGCCATTCAAGGATTTTACAGAGGAAGCGAGAGCTATTGATCTGCAGCAAAGGAAAGACAGGTGGTAGCTTTCACACTTGTAAAACCGACCTCTCACGGGAAGCGGGAACGATCGTGGACAAGTAACTGGTGACGTCACAGTGTGCAGTTCCACGTTCCACTACACCGCAAGGGGTAAAACAAAGGATCTCGCAAGTTAGACTTTTGCCTCGTGGGCAGTGAGAAGCGACATCGTCCTACGTAGCAAGCAGAAGTGGCACCCGCTATATGGTATGCCGTTAAACATCGTATTTGGTGGGTTTTGTTTTTTTTTCCTCACAGATTACGTGGTACGAATATAAGCTATTTGATAGATTCAGGGCCTCGCGGGGTAGCCGTGTGGTCTACGGCGTCTTGTCACGGTTCGCACAGCTACACCCGTCGCACGTTCGAGTCCTCCCTCAGGCATGGGTGTGTGTGTTGTCCTTAGCGTAAGTTAAAGTTTGATTAAGTAGTGTGTAAGCCTAGTGCCCGATGATCTTAGCAGTTTTGCCCCACAGGAACTTCCCAGAAATTTCCAATTTTACAGAATCAGCAAAATTAAGAATCTCTCGATAACGCGTTGTTTAAGCTACGATTTGTTACAAACAATAATAGCAAACTACATATCGGTAGGTAACAGCCTCCTGTAGTTCATTTTGTACTGTCCTGCAGAAGTATATTGTTCCAGTATCACGGCACAATGACGATCTACAAGAAATGCACCTTTTTGGTACAATTGGCATATTAGATGTCAAGCAATGGTATTTCTAGATAAAATCCTTAGGGTACGTATACCATATATGAACAGTACTTAGCTATGTTGTAACTATAGTGCAGTTCCAGAGCGTTGTGAGCTGTGAACTCAAATGACTAAGGATGGCAGTCATCCTCTTGTAAATGTTTTTTCCACCATGTGTTTCTAAAGGATTCTATGTGATTTTTATTCATTTAACAGAAATATAATCTCAAAAGTAGCCCGATCGAGGTGGCGGAGTGGTTAGCTACAAAATGTTTCGTGTGCTTTTTAGGATGAAAAAGTTAGAACTGGATATGTACTTGGATTCTAATATGATTCTTGACTTTCTCCCGGCGTATTTGATAGTCAAAATATCCACGGGTGCACTGCCGGTCTATAGTGTCCAACGGGCACAATATTTCGGCGATCAAACATGTCGCCATCATGACTCCCTCCGCCGTCCGCGTAAATCGAGCAAACGCATAGTTGTGACGACCACGGCGGACAGAGCCATCACACCGACGTCATCTCAGACGCCGTCGCAATCTGTTCCACCGCGCTACCATGGCGCGGGGCGCGGATGGCGGAGGGAGCGCGCCGCGGGCGGAGGGTATTTAAATCGGCCGCCGCCGCGACCGAACCCAGTTCCCCCTGAGCAGCCATAGCGTACGGATCTCCGTGCCGGCACGTTCACAGGAGCTCAGTCCGTCAGTTCACCTGATGATGGCGACATGTTTGATCGCCGAAATATTGTGCCCGTTGGACACTATAGACCGGCAGTACACCCGTGGATTCTAATAGTCCACAAACGAGTAATTAAGTTCCAAAGAAAATCGTCAAATATCCGGTTAAAGAAATTTATTCCGAATCAACTTTCTTTGGATACGAATTTGAAACACGAGAATCGTGGGCGGATCGCAAATGAATGGCACGACTACCGCCTGCAGCCAGCAGTCAGCGCCGAATCACCACCTTCCTCCAGAACGTCTCAACTATACCCAAACAGGGCCCAGAAGCAAGTTTGTAACTGCCTAGTTCAGAGCATGTCGGTGCTACTCAATTATGCAGCTTGCGCTCTATTGGCTTCCCCCGGCCATAGTTCCCAAACTAGCTTAGCTATGACACGCACAGAGATGTTTGACGTCAGCCTATCGAGCCGCAAAGCATGCTGTGCAGTACTCCGCAAACAAGAGCCTAGCGCTGTGTCCACAAAAGTCATACCTATTAAACATTCGTTGTGTTCTAATTTAACATACGTTTCCAGCCACAACATAAAATTCCTTTGATAAACCATCTCTGTTCATGCCACTTATGTAAGTAACATTTTATGTTTTTTTCGAAATTATGGCTAACATTGCTACCATTTATTTAAAGTCCATGCCATTTCTGATTTGCACTGACAGAATAGGTCTTGTGGGTAATAGCTTCCATGTGGTAGGTCTGTAAGTAGGCTGTTGAGGTTTTTTTTTATTGGTAACGCCATGTAGCGCTCTGTATGAAAATCATTGGCTGTGCTGTGTGCGGTCTGTGGCTGGTTTGCATTGTTGTTTGCTATTGTGTCTTGGGCAGCTGGATGTTAACAGCGCGTAGAGTTGCGCAGTTGGAGGTGAGCCGCCAGCAGTGGTGGATGTGGGGAGTGAGATGGCGGAGTTTTGAGAGCGGATGATCTGGACAGAGACAGTAAATTTGTAAGACTTGATGTGATGAACTGACAGATATATTATGACTTTTGAACACTATTAAGGTAAATACATTGTTTGTTCACTATCAAAATCTGTCATTTGCTAACTATACCTATCAGTAGTTAGTGCCTTCAGTAGTTAGACTCTTTTATTTAGCTGGCAGTATTGGCGCTCGCTGTATTTCAGTAGTTCGAGTAACGAAGATTTTTGTGAAGTAAGAAATGAAGAAAGGTATAGGTTCTTGTTAGTCAGGGCCATTATTTTGTAGGGATTATTGAAAGTCAGACTGCGTTGCGCTAAAAATATTGTGTGTCAGTTTAGTGTTGATCAGAATAGGTAAAGAGCGAAATGTCTGAGTACGTTCAGTTCTGCTCGGCTGTTTGAAAATCAAATAACGTAAGAGGTTTATCAGCACAGTAATTCACTAATTTTTCTAAGGGGACGTTACAAGGCCACCAAATCTAATAAAGAAACACTTGATTTTGACCACTTTCACAAACAGCTTTTGAAGCTGCTGTGCTATCAGTGGCCAATAACGACGTCAAAACAGCTCGATTCAGACTTGACAGCACTACCGGTTATTAGCAGATGCCTGCCGAATTGCTGACCACCACAAAGACGATATTCCGACGTTCAACTACCATAATGAGACACAAAATATTGAGGTGCTGCCTCGTAGTGGTGAACCAACGTCAACAATACAACCTGATGACCAAAATCTACAAGTTATGGCTCGTGTTTGGCTCAAATGGCTCTGAGCGCTGTGGTACTTAACATCTGAGGTCATCAGTCCGCTAGAACGTAGAACTACTTAAACCTAACTAACCTAAGGACATCACACCCATCCATGCCGAGGCAGGATTCGAACCTGCGACCGTAACGGTCACGTGGTTCCAGACTGAAGCGCCTAGAACCGCACTGCCACACCGGCCGGCTGGCTCGTCTTTGCCTTAACTTTTTGAACTGTTGCTGAGGTTACCTGCTGTGAGTGCATCCCGTATCTCTGTCACCAAACGCCTGACTCTCTCCATTCTTCCCCGTCCTTTTCCATTCCTCTTCTCTCCATTGCTTCTTGGATACACTTGTGCCACCATTTCTGTGGTCCTTCTCTTCCTTCTCTTCGAGCAGGCTACCGAGAGAGTGCTCACTTTAGCCATCTGTCTTCTTCCATTGTTTTGAGACGACTTAACCAAGCAAGCTGTCTTCCTTCTATTCTGTCCGTAATACTATAATGAGTCTGCGCTTTTTCTCTTATTTCCTCATTTCTTATTCTGTCAAATCGGAAAATTCTACATGCTCTTCTCAGGTGGTCCATGTCTGTAGTTCAACCGGCCAAAGTGGCCGAGCGGTTCTAGGCGCTACAGTCTGGAACCGCGCGACCGCTACGGTCGCAGGTTCGAATCCTGCCTCGGGCATTGATGTGTGTGATGTCCTTGGGTTAGTTAGGTTTAAGTAGTTCTAAGTTCTAGAGGACTGATGACCTCAGATGTTAAGTCCCATAGTGCTCAGAGCCATTTTCTAAAGCTCTGTCCGTGAGTTTCCTGCTATCACTCCCATAACTTGTTATAGGTCCCTCGATGGATTCGTATAATCACATTTTAGAGGACCAAACTATTGAATTCAGTTTTTGGATAGCCGCCCTTCCCTACCTCATCCGTTCTTGGATATCTCTGTCGCGTCTTCCAGCACGTGACAGGATACATCCCAAATACTAAAACTCTTTACACACTTTAATTAGATGTCTTCCAACGTCCTTCCTCTCCCACACACAGATATTCCGTCTTCTCAAACTTTAAAACTCCACTTTTTATGCTCTTCCAGCAACTTCCTAGCCATGCAAGATGTATCCTCTTCATCAGCATTGAAAAGTTTGTACAAATACCTATTCACTGCTTCAAACCCACCTAATTCTTGGAGGCCACTAAGGGGGCTTTGTCGTCCCAGAGAGTACTCATCTGTCGCCATATGATCAATTTGTCGTCTGCACGAACCCTTGATCACAGTACAGCACGACGAATATGGGCAGTCAGACACCTTGAATGGATCTTCAATTATGTCGAATTCTCTTCATCAACGAGTGCTGGATTAGTCTGACGCCTGAAGAGTTGGGTCAGTCACATCAAGGGCCCTTTATGGCTATCGACGGTAATTTGAGCATTCCGCAGTATCAGGACAGGATCCTCTCACGAACTACAGACCCGTACAGACATTTCGAGGCTGGATTCGCCTTTCTCGATGAAACTGCAGGATCACACTGCACCCACCTCGACGATACATATCATGAAAAGGAAGGTAACACCCGTGTGAGATGAGTCTCTCGTTTAAATTTTACGGAATCCTAATAACTGCCACCAGATCCGGTTGTTGGGACAGTTTTTGTAAGTAAGAAATTAAGATTAAGTTGGCAGACAGTTTAGTTAATGGAGACAAGAGTTTCTTCCTTAGCACAGTCTAGAACCCTGTAGTATCGCTTATCAAAATACAGCGTTCGTTGGTGTGGCCGGCTCGTGTGTTTGAGGTTTGTCTTTGGATACGACACGTTCGCTGGCGCCCGTGTGGGCGGCGCCTGAAGTCCAGTCTTGGGAGCAGTATCCGTGTCTGGTGACCCTTGTGCCACGTATAGTACAGTGGCCTGCGTAGGATCCGGTTTCCTGCCTTGGTATCAGTTTTCAGCGGGACTGGGTTGCAGTAGCCTCTCTCCTTGTGATGGTTAACCGGTTGAACGCTGAAGTATCGAACAATGTCGCTTTTAGGATCCGATAGTAAACACGAGTAGGCTCACATTAATTACAACTGCCGCTCGACGCTTTATACAGTTGCACTGAGCACAAAATGTTGCTACAATGTGTAAATAGTTGCTATCAGTAGAAAAGCTCAGTATTCATTTCCGAAAATTGGAGCCTGATGCAAAAGTAGACCGTGTAGATTTCTCCAACATTCCCGTTGTTTTGACCCAAAAAGTTTGCAGTAGTCTGATGTGGCCAAATCTAAGAAGTTAGTTTGGCTTCGCGCATGAATGACGGTACCATAACCTGAAATTACTACATATCTGAAGAGAAATGAAGGCATCCGGAACTTTATCCTGTCCAGTCGATTACTATTCCTACAACGTCACCGAATGTGCTTTTCCAGCAACAAATATTTCTTGTGTTAACCTAGAAGCATTCGTAGATGTACTTCGAGGCCAACATGAGCAGCAGATTAGCCGCTCTGAACACGTAATTAGATGATACACGGTCATTAAATTTCCGATGTGCAATTGCAAAAAAGGGTGTTTGTATCGTTCGGCCATGTTTAGAGTGAGCCGAAAGACCGACGCTCCAGCACGCGCTCCGTCCTTTCAAGCTCGTGGACCTCGCCACTGCTATGCGGCCACAATTACACAAGCGCCAGAGACGTTGGTCGGCGACAGAGAAGTACAATGTGCACAAATTTCATCTGTGGCTGCGCAGTCGATTTGCTGTATCTGCATTGTCACACAAAAATATTGAGCATCTTTGGTCGGAATTTAAAGGCATTTTCCACCATGTGGTAGAGAAGAATGTGCCTAGCAAAACCTAGGTGAGAGAAAGGATCCACATTGCTACAAACATATTAGGAAGTTGCTGAGAAAGCGGGGAATTTTACACAGATGTTTTAAACGTAGTCACTGCCCCGCTGACAAACAGAAATTATGCGAAATGAAAGCAGCTGTCAGAAGGACAATGAGAGATTCGTTTAACGAATTTGAAAGCAATATTTAATCTGCATATTCTAAAAATAACCCCAAAAAATTTTGGTCGTACCTAAAATCTATGAACGCTACATATAATTCAATACCTTCTCTTGCTGACAGTACGGGTAATGTAACTGATGATGATAAACAGAAGGCTGAAATTCTAAACCTAGCCTTCAAAAACTCGTTTACGGTAGAGAACTGCAGCACCATGACCCCTTTCAATTATCGAACAAACTAAAGGGTGGCTGACATAGTGTATATTTTACCTGGTATTGGAAACAGTTAAGATCCTTAGACAAGAGGAAGGCATCTGGCCCAGACGGTATCCCCGTAAGATTTTATGTTGACTATGCTACAAATATAGCACCTTTCTTAGCCCTCTTTGTGCATGATATAGAACAGGCTCTAGATACCGGCTCCCAGGTTGATGCCATATTTCTCGACTTTCGAAAAGCGTTCGATTCAGTTGCACACTGTCACTTGCTACAAAAAGTGCTCTCTTACGGTCTATCCGATGACATATGCTGTTGGATAGAAAGTTTTCTAACAGATAGGAAGCAGTATGTCGTCCTGAACGGAGTGACTTCAACAGAAACAAGCTTAACTTCAGCTGTGCCCCAAAGCAGCGTAATAGGTCATTTGCTTTTTACGATTTACATAAATGATATGGTTGATGGTATTGACAGCGGCCTTAGACTGTTTGCCGATGACGCTGTAGTCTACAGGAAAGTAGTATCACACCAAAGTTGTGAACAAATTAATGAGGATTTGCAGAAAATAAATGCGTGCTGTAATGACTCGCAGGTATCTCTCAAAATTAGTAAGCATAACCTACTGCGTATAACAAGGCGAAAATCCCCATTAATGTACGAGTAGAAAATAGTTGGCCGATCTTTGGAATCGGGAACGTCGGTCAAGTAGCTAGGTGTGACTATTCGAAATTAACTGAAATGTAACGATCAGATTACACAAGTAACGGGTAAGGCGAACTCTAGATTGCGGTTTATTGGTAGAATCCTGAAGCGATGCAGTCCTTCAACAAAGGAAATAGCTTACAATACGTTAGTTCATCCAGTCTTGGAGTATTGTTCGTCTGTGTGGGACCCTTACTAGCTGGGTCTGATTCAAGAGATTGAGAATGTCCAAAGTAGAGCGTCAAAATTCGTGACGTACATTTAGCCATCGCGAGAGCGTTACAAATCTCATAGAAAGTTTGAAGTGAGACACTCTTGCAGATAGATGGCGCGCTAAACAGGAGGGGCTGCTCACTAAATTCTGAAATCTGATCTTCAGCGAGGATGCAGGGCATATATTATGACGAGCAACTTTCAAATCGCGCAATGATCACCATTCAAAAATAAGGGAAATAAGAGCTCGTACTAAGGCGTTCACCCAGTCGTTTATCCCTCGCGCGATCGGCGAGTGTAACAGTGGGGAGGGGGGGGGGGGGGGGAATATAACTTTGGCGCAAATTGTGCCTTCCGCCACACACCGCTTGGTGGTTACCGGAGTATATATATATATATATATATATATATATATATAGATGTAGACGTAGACTTCTTTGTAAGTTTATTGCAGAAAACGCCGGATTCCATGATTTATCCAGGCTGAAGCTGATATCTCTGTTTATTAAACTCGTCGCCGAGCGAATCTCAATTGCCTCTTTCAGAATCGAGTCCCAGAAAGATGAAGTAGACTCTTAAATTTCGACGTCTTCGTACAACACTGAGTGTTCTGCTACATCTGATTTATTTGGCTGTAGAGCCGGGTGTATATGCGGCGTTCCGCGCATGGACTGTATGACTCGTCTGTCCAATGTGTGACAGAGTACATTCGCAGTGGATCTTGGACACGGTCTATATTATGATGAGCGTCTAGTATCCAGTTGTGACAGGAGGCAGAAGACGGAGGGAACACTTACCAACGAAAGTGTTATCGGTTACTTTTACAAATAAGTCTACCACTGAAAAAAAGAGCTCACACAAACTTAAGTTGGCTTCGGGTAAAAAAGAAGATTATGCCATTAATTAATGGCAATACGGAGTGTAAACACACGAAACAAAGAACGTACAAGGAATGAAAACTATAAAAAATAACTGAATTTTGTGCATCACTCCCTTTCTGTCACAAAAATGCTCCTGCAGTTCTTCAGTCTGTCGATAATTATTTTGCGTTAATTGCCGATTTCAGGATTATCAGTTCCGTGACTCACTTGCGTCTGTAAGCAGCAGCAGTTTGAAAACTGGGCAGGTGAGACTGTCCAGAATAACCCGCTCGCTTTCGAGAAACTGTCTGTGCGGAAGTGGACTTCCCATGTCCTTTGTGCACGCAGGTAAGCTGCTCGGCTTACTGTCTCCCATTTTAAAATTATTTAATTAATGCAGATGTAAATAACAATTGGGCCTGAATTCAGGTTTTATGTGTAGCAAAACTAAATCAATTTTTATCTGTTTACAAAAACAAGAGTGATATGACTTCGTATTTACGCACTAATTTACAGAACTACTACCATATGAATGTCTCACATACGAGGATTATCCAGAAAGTAAGTTACGATCGGTCTCGAAATGGAAACCACAGTGAAAACCACAAACGTATTTGCAAAAGTTTGTTACACCTTCCACCTACTTCTCTACATAGTCGCCGCTCCAACTTCGAGTTTTGGGATAGTGTTGTGTCAAGTTTCCAATATCCTCGTCATAGAGAGCAGCCACCTGTGCTTTCGGGCAGTTATCTGCACTGGTCTGCATCTCGTTGTCTGTGGAAAAAAATTTGTCTTCATAGCCACTGGTTCTTGTGAGCAGAGATGAGACTCAGGGGGAGCCGATTACGGACTGTATTGTGGATGATTAACTGCTCGACAGTTGTGTTGTGTGGGCTGCATGACACAGACGCAATCTCTAACCAGGCCCTCGTACTTAGCGGGACACACTGTTCCCTACGCGTCTTTACGTTCTCGCATACTAGAAACACTGCCCAACACATCTGTGCAAAGCTTTACCGGATTTTCCCCGTTGTTTCCATTTCGCTACCGATCGGAACTTACTTTCTGGACAACCAAGCTTGTGTATTGCCCTTATATGTCAAAATTCAGAAGAGTTTTGCTTGCTGCAGACAAACACAGTCATATTACTGACAGACCTCTAAACGTGTAAAAAGATTTTTAAAATACAGGATTTAAATAATTTACGTGTATTAATCACAGAGAATTTAACTAGAAACATTATAGAGGATTTCCTAGATAGAAAAGCATTTTTTGCCTGAAGTCGATAATCGAGTGATGATAAAATAGTAGTCAACAAACTGAACAAATGTTTTCTCTCCTGATATAAAGATTGCAGATTACTTCTCATTGAGAAGTATGATCAGTTTTGACAAATGTTGTCACTGTTAGATCTACAAAATATCTCGAGTTTCTACTGCGAGATTTATGTAGAAAATGTGATACATACACTCCTGTAAATGGAAAAAATAACACATTGACACCGGTGTGTCAGACCCACCATACTTGCTCCGGACACTGCGAGAGGGCTGTACAAGCAATGATCACACGCACGGAACAGCGGACACACCAGGAACCGCGGTGTTGGCCGTCGAATGGCGCTAGCTGCGCAGCATTTGTGCACCGCCGCCGTCAGTGTCAGCCAGTTTGCCGTGGCATACGGAGCTCCATCGCAGTCTTTAACACTGGTAGCATGCCGCGACAGCGTGGACGTGAACCGTATGTACAGTTGACGGACTTTGAGCGAGGGCGTATAGTGGGCATGTGGGAGGCCGGGTGGACGTACCGCCGAATTGCTCAACACGTGGGGCGTGAGGTCTCCACAGTACATCGATGTTGTCGCCAGTGGTCGGCGGAAGGTGCACGTGCCCGTCGACCTGGGACCGGACCGCAGCGACGCACGGATGCACGCCAAGACCGTAGGATCCTACGCAGTGCCGTAGGGGACCGCACCGCCACTTCCCAGCAAATTAGGGACACTGTTGCTCCTGGGGTATCGGCGAGGACCATTCGCAACCGTCTCCATGAAGCTGGGCTACGGTCCCGCACACCGTTAGGCCGTCTTCCGCTCACGCCCCAACATCGTGCAGCCCGCCTCCAGTGGTGTCGCGACAGGCGTGAATGGAGGGACGAATGGAGACGTGTCGTCTTCAGCGATGAGAGTCGCTTCTGCCTTGGTGCCAATGATGGTCGTATGCGTGTTTGGCGCCGTGCAGGTGAGCGCCACAATCAGGACTGCATACGACCGAGGCACACAGGGCCAACACCCGGCATCATGGTGTGGGGAGCGATCACCTACACTGGCCGTACACCTCTGGTGATCGTCGAGGGGACACTGAATAGTGCACGGTACATCCAAACCGTCATCGAACTCATCGTTCTACCATTCCTAGACCGGCAAGGGAAATTGCTGTTCCAACAGGACAATGCACGTCCGCATGTATCCCGTGCCACCCAACGTGCTCGAGAAGGCGTAAGTCAACTACCCCGGCCAGCAAGATCTCCGTATCTGTCCCCCATTGAGCATGTTTGGGACTGGATGAAGCGTCGTCTCACGGGGTCTGCACGTCCAGCACGAACGCTGGTCCAACTGAGGCGCCAGGTGGAAATGGCATGGCAAGCCGTTCCACAGGACTACATCCAGCATCTCTACGATCGTCTCCATGGGAGAATAGCAGCCTGCATTGCTGCGAAAGGTGGATATACACTGTACTAGTGCCGCCAATGTGCATGCTCTGTTGCCTGTGTCTATGTGCCTGTGGTTCTGTCAGTGTGATCATGTGATGTATCTGACCCCAGGAATGTGTCAATAAAGTTTCCCCTTCCATGGAACAATGATTTCACGGTGTTCTTATTTCAATTTCCAGGAGTGTACATAGTGTAAATTTCATCGTGGACATTATATTTTTGATTTAGCACTGTACAGCGTACAGTACGGATATTTGAGAGACCATAAATACAGGGTACATCAGCAAGAATCATCCGACTTGGCACGTCGATATTTCTGAAACTAATGCACATATACAATGAATTTTATTTTTTGATGAACTTCAAACTCAGAAAGTTTTCTTCCATACCTTCAAGTAGGTACTCAACATGATCCCCTTGAGATGCATGGCATATGTCAATGCGGTATTCAAATTGTCCCCACACTGCACCGAGAACGTCTTTGAGTTACAGCTCCCACAGCTGCTGTTAAGCGATGTCTCAGTTCATTCATTGTTTTTTGATAACGTAGGTCCATAAACAGAGTCTTTCATAAACCCCCACAAGAAATAATCACTTATAGTCTGGTCCAGTGAACTTGGAGGCTAGTAATGTGAGGAGGAATCATTTGGTCCTGTGCGATCGATCTATCGTTCAGTAATCCTTTGATTTAAAAATTCCTGCACTTCCTGTTGCCATTGTGGCGGTGCCCCAACCTACTGGCAAATAAAGTCTTTCGACTCAGTCTCCAACTGTGGTAAAAGAAAGTTATCAAGCATAGCGAGTTATGTGCTTGCTGTAACAGTGTTCTCGACAAAGAAAGATAGACCATACGCCTTTTTCCATGAAAATGCACAAAACACATTATGTTTGGGAAAGTGCCTCTCAGGTTGTACAACTTCATGTGATCGTTCCGTACCTCACATTCGCACATTATGACGGTTCAAATTTCCATTTAAATGAAATGTTGCCCCGTCACTAAACACTAAGCGTGGAAGAAAACTGTGATCCTCCATCGTGCCAAGAACAAAATTACAGAACTCACCACGTTGCTGTTTGTCACCTTTACGAAGAGCTTGCAGTGGTTGAATTTCGTACGGTTTCATGAGTAAACGTCGACGTAACACACGCCAGACGGACATCGGGTGCATGATGAGCTGTCGAGCCGCACGGCGAACGGATTTCTGCGGATGCGTTCGACATTTGTGTCAAACAATCGGGGCGATTTGACTTTGCACAAACATCCTGTTTCTCGGCATTTTTGATGCTATCGTATAATGGTCTGTGATGTAGGAGGATCCACACAATACCTAGTACGAAAGTCAAGCTGAACAGTTATTACTGGCCCGCACTGCGCAAAACGAAGAACAGTAAGCACTTTCTATTGTCCCGACAGCAGTTTTACTAGAACTGAAGTGGGCGCACACTGCAGTTACCTAACGGGAACTGGGTAAAGCACGAGATTTTGCTCTTTCCAACAGTACGTTGTTCACGCATGTATCTCACATAACATAACAGCTATGATTTTTTTAACCGTATGAAATTTTTTGATACATCCTGTAGTATTCATTGCAGTTAACATCTTAGTCCAAGGAGTGACATAGCCAATTTGACAGTTGTTTTATATGGAGTTGTTGTTATAAGGCGAACACTGTTATAAAAGTAAACGGGCAATGCCGCCACAAGCCCTGCCCTCCTTATTAGTGCCGTCACCTCCCTTAGCGAAAACGTCATCACCCTTCATGACAGATGTCACCATCGCCACATGTTAAGCAACGCCGTTCGCTCCTCTTCCCCTCACACCCTCCCCTCTCCATAAAATCACAGCATAGTTTTTCAGTGGTTATTAAAATGAAATAGTCAGACTGTAGCTGCCAAATTACGTAATCCTCACTTGCATTGCATGCAACAGGTGCCGCACTGCATATACTGTGTCAGTCTTCTTTCCAGAAGTACCATTGCCTATCTAATTACGACGATAAAAAAATCGTTTCCAGCTGTTAGTTCCTTATCACGCGAAAAGTGTAGTGTAATATTTCTGGCTTAGTCAGTCATCATATTAGGATCCAAGAAGGTGTTCCCAGAGCAGTGGAGATGCAAGAAGTATATATATGACGAAATGTGGTGTGAGGTACCTGTGACAGATGTTCGGTACCATTCCCGTTAGAAATACCGCTTGCGTAATGCTACTGCTCTGTGATTGGCTGCTGTGTTCGGAGCAAGGGGGCCAAAACGTTAAAGTAAAGTTATTATTATTGGTTAAACTACTCATTGGAATGACTTCACTTTTTAATATAAATATCTCCCAACAGCTAACTATCAGTCAGTCATTTTAGAATTACTAAACATAATTTAAATCAAAAGCAAAATAGTCACGAAATTGCAGACGAACAACTTCGGAAGTGTTCGGGTCACGCCTTTTCTGGTATGACGGGCTGTTCGTCACTCTGGATTAGGCAGTCGAGAAGAACAGACATGTTGTCTGTCGTAGGACGTGTTTCCAATATTTATTTAAGTTCCTGTTCGTCACTCTGGATTAGGCAGTCGAGACGTAAGTCATGTTGTCTGTGGCAGGATGTGTTTCCTAGTTGTTGTTGCTGTTTTGGTCACCAGTCCTGAGACTGGTTTGATGCAGCTCTCCATGCTACCCTATCCTGTGCAAGCTTCTTCATCTCCCAGTACCTACTGCAACCTACATCCTTCTGAATCTGCTTAGTGTATTCATTTCTTAGTCTTCGTCTACGATTTTCACCCTCCACGCTGCCCTCCAATACTACATTGGTGAACCGTTGATGCCTCAGAACATGTCCTACCAACCGATCCCTTCTTCTGGTCAAGTTGTGCCACAAACTCCTCTTATCCCCAATCCTATTCAATACCTCGTCATTGGTTATATGATCTACCCAGAATTCTTCGTAGCACCACATTTCGAAAGCTTCTATTCTCTTCTTGTCCGAACTAGTTATCGTCCATGTTTCACTTCCATACATGGCTACACTTCATACAAATACTTTCAGAAACGACTTCCTGACACTTAAATCTATACTCGATGTTAACAAATTTCTCTTCTTCAGAAACGCTTTTCTTCCCATTGCCAGTCTACATTTTATATCCTCTCTACATTTTATATCCTCCCTACTTCGACCATCATCAGTTATTTGGCTCCCCAAATAGCAAAATTCCTTTACTACTTTAAATCAATACGTTACTGTTTGCTAGTATTCAGCATTAAGAGATTCCGGTAGTCATGTGGCACAGACACGTGCCACAGATAGTGTAAAGATACATTTTAGTAAACATTGTGTTTGATCATGTACTTTGCTGTATCTGAAGGTGTTGTATGAAAATCACGTAGTCTTCCCTTGTGGCTATATTAAAACACACGAGTGGCATCCCAAAGAAGTGATACATTATTTCAGAACAGAACCTCGCTGGAAGTCAAGTTTCAGCCTCAAGACGTGCGTGCTGTTTTCTGCGCTGGAGCCATCACCTTGAAGACAGAAGGTTAGTGAATTATAACAGAACCTTCGTATTCTACATCTACATTTATACTCCGGAAGCCACTCAACGGTGTGTGGCGGAGGGCACTTTACGTTTCACGGTCATTACCTCCCTTTTCTATTCCAGTCGTGTATGGTTCACGGGAAGAACGACTGTCTGAAAGCCCCCGTGAGCGCTCAGATCTCTCTAATTTTACATTCGTGACCTCCTCGGGAGGTATAAGTAGGGGGAAGCAATATATTCGATAACTCATCCAGAAACGCACCCTCTCGAAACCTGGCGAGCAAGCTACACCGCGATGCAGAGCGCCTCTCTTGCAGAGTCTGCCACTAAACATCTCCGTAACGCTATCACGGTTACCTAACAACCCTGTGACGAAACGCGCTGCTCTTCTTTGGATCTTCTGTATCTCCTCCGTCAACCCGATCTGATACGGATCCCACACTGATGAGCAATACTCAAGTATAGGTCGAACGAGTGTTTTGTAAGTCACCTCTTTTGTTGATGGAATACATTTTCTAAGGACTCTCCCAATGAATCTCAACCTGGCACCCGCCTTACCAACAATTAATTTTATATGATCATTCCACTTCAAATCGTTCCGTAGGCACACTCCCAGATATTTTACAGAAGTAACTGCTACCAGTGTTTGTTCCGCCATCATATAATCATGCAATAAAGGAACCTTCATTCTATGTATTTGCAATACATTACATTTGTCAGTTGCCACTCCCTGCACCAAGTGCCTATCCACTGCAGATCTTCCTGCATTTCGCTGCAATTTTCTAATGCTGCAACTTCTCTGTATACTACAGCATCATCGGCGAAAAGCCGCTTGGAACTTCCGACACTATCTACTAGGTCATTTATATATATTGTGAAAAACAATGGTCCCATAACACTCCCCTGTGGCACGCCAGAGGTTACTTTAACGCCTGTAGACGTCTCTCCATTGATAACAACTTGCTGTGTTCTGTTTGCTAAAAACTCTTCAATCCGGCCACACAGCTGGTCTGATATTCCGTAGGCTCTTACTTTGTTTATCAGGCGACAGTGCGGAACTATATCGAACGCCTTCCGGAAGCCAAGGAAAATAGCATCTACCTTCGAGCCTGTATCTAATATTTTCTGGGTCTCATGAACAAATAAAGCGAGTTGGGTCTCACACGATCGCTGTTTCCGGAATCCATGTTGATTCCTACAGAGTAGATTCTGGGTTTCCAAAAACGACATGATACGCGAGCAAAAAACATGTTCTAAAATTCTACACACAGTACAGTGGAAACAACTAGGCGCCTCACGTGTACTGCATGCAGAGAACTAATGTGCTCAGTGACACGTCTGTGCAGCAATGCAGAGGAGGTAAAGGAGGAAGATCAATTCATTCTTCATTTCTTGCCGTAGTAGTTAAGGGTCCTCTGCTACCCGGGTAATTTTGACCACGAAGCTCTGTGATCTCCCGTACACTGGTCGACGCTGACGTCGCTGCGTCAACAACGCTCTTCGCTCGCCGTGTGTGGGAACTTTGAGTCCGGCGTGGCAGTTCGTGTTTCGGCCACAGCAGTCGGTAATTACTGGCCGTGCCCTGACAATCCGTGCGGCCGCCGCCGGCCTCAGAGGTTCGGGACAGGACTGCGAGGACCGGCCAGTGCGTTTGAGCGCCGTCCAGCGTCCGACGGCCGACGGCCGGGTACACACCGACAGGCCCCGGGCCTCAATAAACCATCCTTTGTGGCGCAGGCGGCGCTTTAATGCAGTTTGCTTCGGCTGCAGGCGTTGCTGCCGGCGGCCACTTTCTGCGGATCTGGAGTCATTAACCGTCCTCTCTCAGCCCAATAAATCGCTTCCACCGCCGGCGCTAAACGTAGTAACACAGTGTTTTAAACCTCTCGGATGTTCCTAGCGCTTTCATAGAGTGCTGCAGGGCACGTTTGTCTAACAGAACAAATAAAACACTATAAGGGCTGCTACCGAAAGAGCACTCTGTTCACTTTAAGTCGTGAGGCACTTGTAAAAAGAATTAGCTGTCCACATCGAGGTATATCAACAACATCTGTCGGCAGCTGAGGGTTTCAGTTAGTCATCATTAATTAGAGGAAGCACTATGGTTTCTTTCTATATTTGCAATAGCGAAAACGAAAAGTGATCTCCGCAAATAGTGATTCATATAGGCCTATTATACAATGACCCTCGAGTCAAGAGAGTGTCTGGTATCTCACATGGGAGTGGTGGTGGTAGAATGGGAGGCGGGAGAGGCAGGTTACTCCGTTTCGTGCAAGGAAGAAGAACACAAATATAAAATATTGACACTAGAATATAAACTTAACTTTGTACAAAAATCCATGGCAGGTCCATCGATACTGACCAACCGTGATGTCATCCTCTGCCTATGAAGTCATTGGATTATAGTCTGGAGGGGAATGGGGTCAGCGCACCTGTAAGGTGTCAGGAAAATCCAATACCTTCCATGAAAACCCTGGCATAATAAGCAAATCCAGTAGTATGTCACATAGCTCCGAATAAATCGTGACATTAAATTAACCAAAGCAATACGAGTAACGAGTGAGAAAATGGAATACCACAGACTAACACAAGAATGCCTAAATGCATGTCATACCTTCCCCTACAGACGCAATTCCGAGGGGAGAAACGAGAACAGAAGCCGAACGCAGAACCGTGTTAAGCTAGAAGGCCGTACGATAAGGGACGGACTGGACACCCATGTCGCCAGTTAACCACTAGGACAACGCCAGCTGCAAGTTTTAGTGTGAGACTTTTTCGCGTCTTTGTTACGTCAAGGACCACCCCCAGCCCATGTTAAAATCTAGACCACTCCAGAAGAACAGTATAGATCTTACGATAACGTTAAAGGACCAAACCAGCTGCAAGTTTTGTAAGTAGGCTGTTTAGTTTCTTTAATTTGTAACGTCACAAAGCGCTCTGTATGAAGATCACTGGCTGTGCTATGTGCAGTCTGTGGCTGGTTGGCATTGTTGTAACACTCGCCATTGTAGTGTTGGGCAGTTGGCTGTTAACAGCGCGTAGCATTGCGCAGTTGGAGGTGAGCCACCAGCAGTGGTGGACGTGGGGAGAGAGATGGCAGAGTTTTGTAATTTGTAAGACTTCTATATATATTATGACTATTAAGGTAAATACATTGTTTGTTCTCTATCAAAATCTTTCACTTGCTAACTATGCCTATCAGTAGTTAGTGCCTTCAGTAGTTTGAATCATTTATTTAGCTGGCAGTATTGGCGCTAGCTGTATTTTAGTAGTTCGAGTCGTTCGGTTGGCAACAGCTCGCCTCAGGAATCGGGAATGACAGGACACAATCTTGCAAATACTGCAGATTTAGGTTTCGGGTCCTCACCGTTTTCTAAAATAAGTCCAGACACATTTTCTTCTTGTCAAAATGTGAATGTTGCCGGTGCAACTTCACTGCCGAAAAGCACTGAGGAACATGTTTCAGACACCAGTGCACTGTTATTACAGTTAATGCAACAAATGGGACAAAGGCTACAAAAGTTAGACACAACGCTTGAACAAAATCAGGAAAGGAATGGCACAAAATCTTCAAAAGTTAGACACAATGGAACAAAATCAGAGACAAACACATCAAAAGCTTCAAAAGTTAGATACAATGGAACAAAATCAGAGACAAACACAGCAAAAGTTAGACGCAATGGAACAAAAGCCTCAAAAGTTAGACTCAGTGGAACATACGCTTGAACAAACACGTCAAGATTTTCGCGGCATGAAAATGCACTACAGAATCACGAACTTTGTATAAAAATCCATGCAAACTATTGTTCATGAAAATCATGAGGCCTTGCAAGCTAAAATTAACTCAGTTGCTTCTACCGATTCGGTTGCGCAACTTGCAGAAACTCAGGAAAACTTAAAGGACACAGTAGATACTCTGAAATTTGGTTCAGAGAAACACACTGAGGAAATAAGTACACTATCGGAGAAAGTAGCCTAACTTTCGAATCAGTTCATTAACTTATCTGCAAAGGTAGATGATGATCTGAATGACACAGAAGAGTGCGAACAAATTAGGAAATTCAAACAAAATCAGAATCAAATTAATACGCAACACCAAAGAGAAATCCGGGAAGTAAACGATCATCTGACACAGGTAATACAAGAATTACGTATTTCAGAGGACACTCGCGCTCCAACACGGAAAAGCCACAAAATAATAACACAAGGAATTTCGGAAATTATGAAAGTAATTGGCAAGGTGCACCGAATTTTGAGATGGAACCACCGACACGACGTAACAATGACCGATATGCTACTCGCCGACACGATGATTTTGACTATAAGCTGTTCATTACTGCACGAAAATCAAAAACATTTAAGAATTCTGGCAACGACATTCATCCAAAAGCGTGGCTCCATCAGTTCTCTCATTGTTTTCCTCCCAACTGCTCATTAGAGCACAGATTAGAATTTATGTGTGGCTACATGGAAAATGAACCAGCTGTAAGAAGGCGATCGGTCATTCACGAATGTCATAGTGAAGGAAAATTTTACCATGCCTTCCTCTCAGCATATTGGTCTCAAGCTACACAAGACCGATTAATACATAGCATCATGATGACGAAACGTTTCGAACAATCTGAATTTTCCAGTCTTTTGAAATATTTTAAAGACATGTTGCACAAGAATCAGTACCTGTCAAACAAATACAGCCCCTCAGAACTCATCCGCATTTGCTTAATCAAATAGCCTGAACATTTACGGCATATTATTTTGGCAGGACGTTGCAAAGACGACACTGAAGCTTTTCAGGGACTCTTACAAGAATTAGAAATTGAAACTGACAATCGCGGAACGCGAAAAAAAGGAACACAACAATTACAGGTCACATCCGTCGCAATTCCGCGATGAAAGAAATAATAAATGGACACGACAAGGCTATTCTCACAACACAAATCGTGACCAAAACAGACACCACCCGTATGACAACCGTTGGAAGAGTAGTAATAATTACAGGGAAAGATCACCTCTCCGCAGTAGTGACTATCACAGAGACAATCGTAGAAACAGACAATATGGGAACCAAAATAATTATTATCAAGGGAGACAGAATAACTTCAGACGCAACGGTCCAGCGCGCAGTTACGATTCAGGGAGACATTCACCACCACGTGACCGACAAGAAAGAAACTATGGAATCTACCGACATGACGACAGACGATATGATCGTAACGACAGACCTGAATTGCACCAGAACTGGCGGGATTCAAACAGGGCGGGGCCCTCAGGACAAGGTGAATTTGTAGAAGTTAGGTCTCCTAATCCCAATAACGGAGCGCGCCAACAAAGAGACAGACAATGACTCGCACCGCAGGCAGCCACGTGCGCCGGCTGGCCCAGAGAAAAATAACATAGACGCTAACCTTGAGAACAATTTTAGTATTCTTTAGCGACGTATGCCACATGATAATTGCTTCGAAGTGGAAACTCTGCGCACTAGAAAGAGTAAAGGTTTACACCACATTTCACATGTAAAACCGTTTATTGAAAGTTAATCTGCTTTTTAACTTTGTATTTGCCATATAACTTTTCACTTCACATCACTAGTATGGTTTGTCAGACTTAGAATCTGTTAACATGCAACAATGTTTGAAGTTAAATATCCAATCAAGAACCAAGAGAACTTATTTAAACAGAAATTACGAATGCATTGTTATAGTGAACAGATGACACAGTGTTGTTATTTGTACATTCTTGCTTGTTAGTTGCACGATTACTTAACGACTATAAGGCTTACATACTTGTAACATATACTGTTAATTAGATTTTAATGCAACATTTTGGTTTAGTTGAAAAGACATTCTTTATTTGAAGTACTTTCTGTGAGATTAAAGATGACTTAGCATTTGGTTTATTTGACAGCTACACGATTATATCACGACGCTACTAATGTGTGACACAATTTAGATTGTGCTTTTGCAGTGTATCTGTTTTATATCTGCACAGTTTTTCTGAATTATTCTGGAAAGTAAAACATGTTTTAGTAATAACTTTTGTGGTATAGCTACAATGAGACAGCCTTTTCCGTAGCACAACAATACGTTACATTATAGTACTTTCTTGATCACGATAAGGTACGTAATAACTACGATATCTATACGCATAGCATTTCACTTTTGTTTATCATGAGGTAAGTACATTGACTTCTGCAGAACTTAGCTTTCGGAGGACGAGAAATACGACACTTCCACAGAGATTATCTTACAACACGACGCACAGTTTAGCGCTACAGTGCACGCATTTGAGTGACTAATTTTTTACCTAAAACATTTATTTTTAAAGATATTTGAAGTACAATGATACAAAGGTTTTCCGTGATACATTTCATTCCATTGCTGTAATCTGCAACACCTAAGGATATAATTACATTAATCCTCAGGGGGGTATACGCCTACTTTGTGTACCATGTGTCTGGCAAGCACAAGGAGCCCTAGCTAATATGGTATTTGCTTATACAACTTTATACATCGGTACCATATTTCTCTAACACATAAATTACACAGCTATCTGATCATTTAAGTGAGAGAAACAAACATTTATTATACTACATCAGTGACAGATATTTACGTAATTACACAGTTGGATAACTTCACACTTACGAAATTGTATTTTGTCTGTACTTTGTGAACTGTTCATACTTTTTCGGAACCATTGTGATACTATGAGAGCTTTGGATGACATATTTGGTATGGGATCATGATTTTTAAAGTATGTTTGAGGTACATGATACTATTGAAATGAGCAGAGATTTTTTTTTTTTTTTGGTTTTGAAATTATTGCAGAAAGCTACGACGATTTTGAGATTCGGCTGAGGTTTTATGATGTTATGATGACGATGTGTATTACGCTGTTGGGGTATGTTTATGATCAATAAGCTGATGCTATATGAGGAATTTGATTATGCTACGTATTTCTTATGATTAAATATTGAAGAAGTGTCGACAAATATGTATATGTGTAATAAAGCAAGGAATAATGAGTAGTGGTTAGGGACTCTGGTTTGTGCAAAAGGTTGTTGGAAACCAAGAATCGTACTTTAAGAGTCATGAAATGTATGTAAATGTGTGAATGTAATACAATGCCGACGAAACTTTTTTTGGAGACTATTATATTTAAAGGATTTTGTTTCTACAGATTTGTAATGCAAATTCTTAACCTGTGAAATATTTTTATATGAAACTGTCACTGTAGCGGAAACTGCTGTCGTAAATATTTCGGTAAGGAAGTTAAGTGACCTCCTGCACGTAATGGGTCGTGGGCGCCCAGCTGCGCGACAGCCACCTGGAAACAAGCCATTAGTGTGTGCCTTTCAGAGGCACAGGTGGAGAAAAAAAAAGAGAGGCCCATATCCTCGCTATCGACATTCCTTTGTAGAAAGCACCGCAAATACGACACCCTCAAACTTGAAAACATGATTACGCTGTAGAGTTCTTAATTTATGATATTTACTGAAATGAAATGATGAGAAACATTTCACGTCTATTGCCTTGCTAGTTGAAAGATTTTTTACTGCAATATGAAACGCCATATTGCTAGTGAATGACGCTTCACGCCTTGATTTGTCTATTTTGTTTAATATCTAGTTTCTAGCTGCACTGCAGCATTGGTTAAAATAAAATTTTATAGGTGTACTAATATAAATATTTTCTGTCTACAGATCCAGTGTATAACAATAATGTGATATAATTCCAAAAAAAAAAAAATTGAGGAAGCACAAAAAGACATTTCCCTTCACAGGAACTGCATACATAATTTTCTTTTCAAGTACTTGGTAATTTATTTCATAGAATAAGTTTTTGTGGTGCACCACTTTAATTACATAGAAATTAAGATGTGAATATACATTTCCCTTACCTGCGTTGTTGTCTTTAGTGTACTATTTTTTCTGCTTGTGGGTTTGTCATGTTTAGGTATAAGTTATTGCATTTATTGCTGCTTGCTTTGCTTACTTGCATTTTTTTGTCATTGCTGTTTGTATTAATTGTTTTGTGCTGCTGCATTGCCTCATACCTTAGTTAAGCATCTGAGCTCAGTAGATTTAAGTTAGCTTAAGAGGGGGTAGACTATATAAGAGATTGAGTTGCGATGAATTGGAAGAAATCCGTTGAGAAGCTATAAGAAATGATTTGGCCAAAAAAGTAGTGTACAGTGGAGAAAAACTATTTTTGAAAGAGGATGTGAACAAAATACAGAAAGCGGGCTTGGATAGGATATTTTTGGTGGAAACAAATGTTGAGATATGTCGAAAGATCTACAGAATGAAGTTTTGGGTTGGACTGCAGTACCAAATGTTACAAACCCTGTCCTTTCCTTCTGTTATCCCATTATGTGTTTGTGTTCCTTGTGTATTTATGTTCTACCGGTCTTTATATGTTTATCTGATAAGACTTATGTTGCAGAATTTTTCTAATACTCAGCTACATGAACTATGATGAGGAATACTGTTATCCTCAAACATAATTTGCATTAATGATATGTTATTTACTTTGTAAAGATGTTAGACATTATTAATTCTGATCTGTTTTAATGCTCATGTGTGAAGTTTATGTATCAAAAGTTATTCTGATCTTTATGTATGTACTTATGTCATAAGTTTTGTAACACTGATGTGCACGTTTATTTCTATTCTTTTGTAAAGCCTGTTTTACTACAAAAGTTATCTGTACTGTTATGTTCTTTAATGATGTCTTTTGTGCCTTTGTAATTTTATTCTTATGTTTTAAATTTATAATTGTATAGACACCAGTTCTTCAAATTAAGTATCATTTCACTGCACACGTTTCTGTTGGTCATAGTATATGGATAATATGTGAGAAGTAGGGACTGTTAGTGTTTGCACATGTGTTGATAATTCAGCAAGGGACTGGTTAACAGCATGTGTGGTTCTAAGGACATTTCAAACAAAATCTTTGTGAGTGGACATGTGGTGGTTTATGGACTTGCTATATTCTCTGCAAGACTCTTCGATGGTGATTGTGCACCTGCACTGTCGCAATAGATGGCTGCTGACCATCTCTGCAAGGACTATAATGGGTCTGCATCTTTGATGGCCCACCAATACCATTATCTCTACAAGGACTGAAGTGGATCTGCACCTTCGATGGCCCAACAATACCATTATTTCTACATGGACTGCAGTGGGTTTGTACCTCTGGTGGCCCACCAATACCCTAATCTCTACCAGGACTACAGTGGGTCTGCTCTGTGATGACATACCTACCAATAGACTTCAACTTCGACTGACTCTGCTGTGGGTTTGCTCTGTTGTGGCCCATTACCTGTCTGCATGTCAAGAGTCAGCACTGTCTTTCCGTTGGAAGGACAACACTACTTCTTCAAGACTGCTTAGAAAACCACTATTTCCAAGTGCAATTTCTTTTATTGCTCAGACTTTGAGAATAACACTGCAATTTTAGCTTTTGACCAACATTGTATCAATAAGTGTGTGCATTTGATATCTTTGTTATTGTAATTATGAAATTTTTTTTCAAATCTCTATTGGCCACTGCCCAAAACAAATTGTAAAATTTTTTTGTGGGGAACATGGGGGCTATGTAAGTAGGCAGTGTAGTTTTTTTTATTGGTAACGCCACGTAGCGCTCTGTATGGCTGTGCTGTGTGCAGTCTGTGGCTGGTTGGCATTGTTGTAATACTCGCCATTGTAGTGTTGGGCAGTTGGCTGTTAACAGCGCGTAGCGTTGGGCAGTTGGAGGTGAGCCGCCAGCAGTGGTGGCCGTGGGGAGAGAGATGGCGGAGTTTTGTAATTTGTAAGACTGGATGTCATGAACTGCATTGTTGTAATACTCGCCATTGTAGTGTTGGGCAGTTGGCTGTTAACAGTGCGTAGCGTTGCGCAGTTGGAGGTGAGCTGCCAGCAGTGGTGGCGTGGGGAAAGAGATGGCAGAGTTTTGTAATTTGTAAGACTGCTACATATATTATGACTATTAAGTTAAATACATTGTTTGTTGTCTATCAAAATCTTTCATTTACTAACAATGCCTGTCAGTAGTTAGTGCCTTCAGTAGTTTGAATCTTTTATTTAGCTGGCAGTAGTGGCGCTCGCTGTATTGCAGTAGTTCGAGTAACCAAGATTTTTCTGAGGTAAGCGCTTTGTGAAACGTATAGGTTAATGTTAGTCAGGGCCATTTTTTTTGTAGAGTTTTTTGAAAGTCAGATTGCGTTGCGCTAAAAATATTGTGTGTCAGTTTAAGCACAGTCATGTATAATTTTTCTAAGGGGACGTTTTGGTTTTAGCGTGAGACTTTTTCGCGTCTCTGTTACGTTGCAAACTTTAAAAACATTGCCCCACCACGAAAAGTGTAACGTTTCTCATTGGATAGACAGAATTTTTGTAGGCGGAGCTTAAGGTTTACATTGAGACCCTGATTGGTCAGATGAAACCACAGCCAGATAGTTTTTCTTGAACCAACTTCGGTAAATTGTCGTAAGGAGAAGTTAGGAGAGAAGATGCTTCCGAGATGGCGAGGTGAGCGGAGCTGTGCTGCCCGCCGCCGCCCTGACGCTGCATAAACACCGACAAGGTAATGAACGCACACGATGCCGCATTTTTGAGCGCATAAGGCTTCACTCAGAACTGCAGAACTCTCATCTGTTACACCCCCTTTCTGCGTAAGACTAGTGTCGATCGTCAATTAAAGCTCATGGTGCTCACATTTGCCACTTGAAGAACAGATCTGAAACTCGATGATTTCTCCGTTATATAAATATTGAGAAGCCACATCAGCCATTGTAATTTACGACAAGTTAGATATGTTATTAAAGATAATTGAGGGTCACAGTAGACCATTTAGATAGTTTTTCTCTTTCGTGAAACTTAATTTAAACCTAGATTATAGATGTGATATGGCATAGGTCATCCTTCGATCCATTGTAGAACTTGGAAACCCACTCACGGAATATTCGTTCACATTTTTGTTGAACGCAATTGGTTTTTATCATCCTGTATTAAAACATTTCCTTTTATCAATAGTGCAATTTATAAACGATGTTTGTGAGTAGAATAAAATTTCCAATGGTAAACGTAACTGCTTTTTCGACGTTATTTTGCCAGCTAACTAAAAACAAGAAAGCCTTGAACCCCTTCCACTAAATTTAGTTAGTATTAAGATTCTTTTACAGAGTGTGCAGTGGAGCTGACGCTGAGATCATTAAGTATTCGGTTATATCCTCGCTAGTCTCACTGCACTCTACTGACTTCTACATGTCATGTGTGGTCTGGCGTCTCCTTACCAGCAACACGTCCCAGGTTCAAACTAGTCAATTCCCTAAAATAAAAATAAAAAAATAAAAACCTCTCTCCTGTCCTTTGTTTTCGTTACCTGGAGTCAGATGTTCAGCTGTGTGTGAAATATTATGGGACTTAACTAGTAAGGTGTCAACGGCCTTGCCGCAGTGGATACACCGGTTCCCGCGAGATCACCGAATTTAAGCGCTGTCGGGGATGGTCGGCATGAGGATGGGTGACCATCCAGCCAGCCATGTGCTGCTCCCATTTTTCGTGGTGCACTCAGCCTCGTGATGCCAATTGAGGAGCTACTCGACCGAATAGTTGCGGCTTCGGCCAAGAATTCCATCACACGCTCCTCCTATCCGCATCCTCCACTGAGGATGACACGGCGTTCGGATGGTTCCTGTATGCCACTCGAGGTCTGAAGACGGAGTACTTCAACTGATAAGGTCATCATTCCCTAAGCTTACACACTACTTAACCTAAATTATCCTACGGACAAACACGCACACCCATGCCCGAGGGAGGACTCGAACCTCCACCTGGACCAGCCGCACAGTCAATGACTGCAGCTCCTCAGACCACTCGGCTAATCCCGCGCGGCTTACCTGGAGTCAAAACTACTCGGTCATGTGGCTAGGTCCCCGGATGGCACCAAGAGGTCCCACCATCGAAAAATCCACGGGGGCACCAGGTATAGAACTCAGGTCCTCCATATGGCAGAAATCTGTTCTGTTCGCTCTGGTATGGAAGCAGTCTAAAAATAAATTGAAAATACAATAAAATAAAACCACTATTAACGATTAAAATTGTAGCACCCCTACGTCAAATTGGCATCAAATGTTCAGATGTACGAATACAGCGACTCAGACTAGGCACAAGTAGGACCATAGCCTACCAAGATGGCGGTGTATCATTCCTCGAGGTTTCTGCTCACGTAGGGCGAAATGCCAAGAGGGTACCCGAGTGGTCTGGGACGCCTTGCCACGGTGTGCGCGGCTCTCCCTGTCAGAGGTTCGAGTCCTCCCTCGGGCATGGGTATGTGAGTTGTCCTTAGCGTAAAGTTAGTTTAAGTTAGATTATGTAGTGTCTAAGCCTACGGACCGAAGTCGTCAGCAATTTGGACCCATAGGAATTTACCACAAGTCTCTCAAACTTTTTTTGTGGGGTGGAATCCCACGACTGTCATGAACATGGAATCAGTGGGTCGAATAGGGTCTTGTGCCAAGTCGTGCAGGATCTCAACGGCCCCACGTGAGCAGAGCCAGAGAGGAGAGACATTGATCGTTCAGCCATGCAGGATCGTACAGCCAAGTCATGTACCTCGTCACGAAACGGATTTGTTGCAAGAGAAGTATCCACTGCCTTAAGAGATATGATATAATAATCATCTAACGACTTTTACCGTTGTATGGGATAATGGCCTAAAATCTACTAGTGCCGAAGATAAATATAATAATACACAGTCAAATGGCGGTTTACCTTTTTTGAAAAAGATTATCAGTTGCTGGTTGAAATTACAGCAGGAGTAGATGAATAAAGGCTGTAGGTGCATTGACAGTATGATACTGATGCAGCGGTACAAAATGGTACCTGAACAGACGGTTTACTGGGTAGGATATCTGCTCGTCCTTCAGATTAATGTTTTGGGTTCGAAGGTGCTGCAAGAGAGAAACTGCGATGAATGGAGAGGTGGAATAGCGAGTTGGGGAAGTTAAGTGGTCGTGGAAAGCAAAATGGAGTACATGTCTTTCTGCAGTTTCCAGGTATTTGTAGAATTTAGTGGAACCAGAGCTGCTGCCTATACAGGAGTAAGTTAGCATGAGATGAATGAGGCATTTATATATGAGGACAATAGTAGAAAGATGCAGATCGCCACGTGTAGCTTGTTAGCAGTTTTCGTCATTTCGGGCTTTGTAATGGATGAGAAGGAGCTGTAGAGTTCAAGTTAAGTTTCTATCAATCATAAATATTGCGTTAGTGTGAGGAATGGATTGGAATGCAAACTGCTGGAAGTTGACTTTTTACGTGACTGCTACGATGACCGCATTTGATCCTTGTCAACATCGTCTGCAATTAATTAAGTCATTTGTATTTCCTAAATTTTTTGAAAATTATTGCAGTCGACGGGGTCAAATAGACGACCCCCGATAAGACACCCGACTTTTTTTCCTTCGACACGATGAGTGGCCGCTACCGGGGGGGAAAAGAGCACGCCCTCGTGCTGATTAATTAAACAATTAATAGCGGCGCTGCAGCTGTCGGGAGCGGCGGGTAAGGGGCCGGCGGACGCAGCTTCAGCGGTCGACCGCAGCGCGGCGCTAGCAGTGCTCTCATTACCGCCGCGTCGCCCGGACAACAGAAGAAAACCTCGTTTTATGCCTTAATTAAGCCGGCGTGCGCCGTAATGAATGCGCATTTTTTCGCCCTCGTCCCCTCCGGGCGCCTACAATAAATCAGGGCAGAGAGCGAGATGCTCGGCTTGTCTTAATCTTTGTCGGGCCGCGGCGTATTAGTGCGGGGGTGGCGGCAGCGGCCACCCACCGCCACCGCTGCATCTACCGGCCCTTCCCGATCCTTGGTCTCCCAAGGGAAAGGGAGGGGGGGGGGAGGGGGCGGGCAATTCCTCCAAGTAGGAGAACCACAGGATGGCTAGGTCATCAAGGAGACAACCGCTTCTGTGAAATTTTAATTTCTTCGCAAGGGGGCACTAACTGCGAATGCTTCGCTTTCGCGAAATTGAGCCAAACAGCAGGTCCTAATGCCGACGAGTAGGCTGTCTCTTGACATTTAGCCTCCCCACTCCAAGGCGATTCTCTACTTAATTATTCCACACAGCAAAGGCGGCCTTAGTATGTCCTTCACTAGACGGTACGTTGGGATTTTCGCGAGCTACGTCTTCTGAAACTGCTGAAGGCACTTGTTACTCTGTAGCATTTCGTTTCCAAAATGGGGATTAAGCGTTAAAGCTGGCCTCCTCCCTTTAAAATGCAAGAACTCAAATATTCAAATTGGTAAATTTTCTCTTTTAGGAATGAATGAGGGGTGCAAGACGAATTTCTTCATGTGAAGGAATTCTACAAAATGGATTATGATTCGAGTGAAAACCTTCAATATGCCAATTAAACTCAATTATTACAAATTGGCAGAACAACTTTTCAGTTCCTTAAATTGTCTCCTCCTTCCACTTTCATCCCATAATGTGTTACAATGAATGCACATATATTTAAGTTAATAGCAATTTGTTAAGAAAATCGGGATTGCTGCTTTGTAGATCTTGGTGTGAGAACTTGAGCTCCAATTTGGGCAGAAAGCCTTATGAATACAATTGACAGAAAATCAGCCTGTAGTGTATAGAGAGGTTGTAACAACGGAAAATTGTACTGAAATGCACGAGGTTTTGCAACGAATTGATGCGTGGTGGAAAGAATGACAATTGAATGTCAATGTAGACAAGTTTATTGTGCTGCGAATACACAGAAAGAATAGTCCTTTATCATTTAGCTACAGTGTAGCGGGTCAGCAGCTGGAAGCAGTTAATTCCATAAATTATCTGAGAGTAGGTATTAGGAGTGATTTAAATTGGAATGACCATATAAAACCAATCGTCGGTAAAGCAGATGCCAGACTGAGATTAATTGGAAGAATCCTAAGGAAATGCAGTCATAAAACAAAGGAAGTAAGTTACAGTACACTTGTTCACCCACTGCTTGACTACTGATCACCGGTAGGGGATCCAACCATATAGGGTTGATAGAAGAGATAGAGAAGATCCAACGGAGAGCAGCGCGTTTCGTTACAGGATAATTTAGTAATCGCGAAAGCGTTACGGAGATGATAGATAAACTCCAGTGGAAGACTCTGCAAGAGAGACGCTCAGTAGCTCGGTACGGGCTTTTGTAGAAGTTTAGACAACATACCGTCATCGAGGAGTCGAGCAGTATGTTGCTCCCTCCTAGGTACATCTCGCGAAGAGACAATGAGGACAAAATCAGAGAGATTAGAGCCCACACAGAGGCATACCGACAATCTTTCTTTCCACGAACAATACGAGACTGGAATAGAAGGGAGAACCGATAGAGTTACTCAAGGTACCTTCCGCCACACACCGTCGGGTGGCTTGCGGAGTATGGATGTAGATGTAGATAATAATTCAGACGAATAACATTGGTAGTTTCATTTCTAAGATGCAAATCGACAAAAATTTTGTTTTAAGCAAATGTCGCTAGCTAGAGGTGACATGAACACAGTAAACTTCTTGCTATTCAGAAAGTCAAAGTAAGCACTTTATACGGATCACGACAATCTGATAGCGTAGCACTAATCCCGTTGCAGACTGGGCCGATCTGAGCGAGCGAAGCTGACAGGAGCGTCGCTTATATTCACTTCTTGACGAGGGCGCTCTTCTCTGGTTTCCTGTTCGTCTTAGTCCCGTCGCTTGTGGTTACGCCTGAACAGTATGTGCAAACTAGAACTGCATCTTCTACTGGAATCTACTATTATGGGATCTTACGTTATTAGTCCTACAATGATAGTAAGTACATAGGCCAATTAATTATTTGTTGCGGTTGTACTGGGGTACAATTAAATTAAAACCATTTCATAATAAGCGTCAGTTCCATAAGGCGTGGAATGTCAGAAGCTTGAAAGTGGTAGAAAAACTAGAAAATATGAAAAGGGAACTGCAAAGGCCCAACCTAGATATAGTGAGGGTAGTGAAGTGAAATGGAAAGGAGGCAAGGGTTGCTGGTCAGATGAGTGTAGGGTAATATCAACAGCTGCAGTAATATAACGGGAATAGGATCCGTTTTGAAAAGGAAGGTAGGGCAGAGAGAGTATTGATATGAAACTCAGTGATAGGATTGTTCGTATTAGAATCGACAGCAACCCAACAGCGACAGTTTAGATATACATACCGACGTTGCAAGCTGAAGATGAAGAGACGAGAAAACATGAGAGGATACTGAAAGGGTAACACAGTACGCAAAGGGAGATGAAAATCTAGCTGTCATTGGGGACTGAAATGCAGCGGTAGAAGAAGGAGTAGAAGCAAAGGATATAGAAAACTATTGACTTCGGAGAAGGAATAAGAGAAGAGAGTGACCTATTGAGTTCTGCAATAAATTTCTGCTAGTAGTAGCGAATTGTTCAAGAATCACAAAAGGAGGAGATATAATAGGAAATGGGCAGGTTATACGGCAAGATTTCAGTTAGATTACAGCATAGTAAGACAGAGATTCCGAAATCAGATACTGGATTGTAAGGCGAGCCCAGAAGCAGATATAGACTCAGATCACAATATAGTAGTGATGAAGAGCGGGCTGAAATTTAAGAGATTAGTCAAGAAGAATCAATACGCATTTGGCGTACGGAAGCACTAAGGACTGACGAGGTATGCTTGAAGTTCAAATGGCCCTGAGCACAATGGGACAAAACATCTGAGGTCATCAGTCCCCTAGACTTAGAACTACTTAAACCTAACTAACCTAAGGACATCACACACATCCATGTCCGAGGCAGGATTCAAACCTGCGACCGTAGCGTTCGTGCGGCTCCAGACTGTAACGACTAGAACCGCTCGGCCACTCCGGCCGGCGTATGCTTGAAGTTCTCTAACGCTGTACATACAGCAATTAAGAAGTGTCCAGTAGGCAGTAAAATGTTGAAGAGTAATGGACATCTCTAAAAAGGGCCATTACAGAAGTCGGAAAGAAAAACATAGGTACAAAGTAAGTAACTGCGAAGAAACAGTGGATAAGACAGAAATGTTACCGCTGATCGACGAAAGAAGGAAGCACAAATATGTTCCGAAAAGTCAGGAATACATAAATACAAGTCGCTGCGGAATGAAATAAATCGGAACTGCACAGAAAATAAGACGAAATGGCTGCATAAAAGCATGGAAAGAATACATTGAAAACCTCTATGACAGTACGATTTGTCTGATGTGATAGAAACAGAAACCGGAGTCGATTTAGAAGATCTAGGCGACCCAGTATTAGAATTTAAAAGATATTTGGAGGACATAAGATCAATTAAGGCAGGAGGGATAGACAAAATTCCATCAGAACTTCTAAAGTTGTTGGGGGACGTGGCAACTTAATGACTACTCACGTTGGTGTGTTGAATTTATGAGTCTGGTGACATACCATCTGACTTCTGGAAAAGTATCATGCACATTATTCTGAAGACTGCAAGAGCTGACAAGTGCGAGAATTATCAGACAACCAGCTTAACAGCACATGCATCCAAGTTGCTGACAAGAGTGACATACAGAAGAATGGAAAAGAAAATTGAGGATGGGCTAGATGACGATCAGTTTGGCTTTAGAAAAAGTAAAGTCATAACACAGGCATTTCTGACGAATACGGTTGACAATGGAAGCAAGACTGAAGAAAAACAATGCACATTCATAGGATTTGTCGACCTGGGAAAAGCGTACGACAATGTAAAATGGTGCAAAAGGGAGAAACAGGTAATATACAACATGTGCAAGAGCCAAGAGGGAATAATTAGAGTGGACGACCAAGAATGAATCGCTCGCATTAAAAAAATATGTATCACCCGGATGTAGCCTCTTGCCCCTACCGTTCAGTCCGTACATTGAAGAAGTGTGAGGGAAATAGAAGAAAGGTTCAGGAGCGAAATTAAAATTCAAGGGGAAACGATATCAATGGTAAGATTCGCTGATGACATTGCTACCCTTAGTGAAAGTGAAGAAGAATTACATGATCTGCTGAATGGAATGAACTATCTAATGAGCACAGAATATGGACTGAGCGTAAATCGAAGAAAGGCGAAAGTAATGAGAAGTAGTAGAAATGAGAACAGTGAGAAACTTAACATCTGGATTGATGGTCACTAAGTAGATGAAGTTAAGGAATTCTGCTACATTGGCAGTAAAATAACCAATGACGGACGGAGCAAGGAGGACATCAAAAGGAGACTACCAATGGCATAAAAGGCATTCCTGGCCAAGAAAAGTCTACTAGTATCAAACATAGGCTTCAATTTGAGTAAGACATTTCTGATACTGTGCTCTTGGAGTACAGCATTGTATGGTAATGAAACATGGAATGTAGCAAAACCGGAGCAGAAGAGAATCGAAGCATTTGAGATACGGTGCTATAGACGAATGTTGAAAATTAGGTGGACTGATAAGGTAAGGAATGAAAAGGCTCTGCACAGAATTGGAGAGGAAAGGAATACATGGAAAACACTGACAAGGAGAAGGGACAGGATGATAGGACGTCAGGTAAGACATCAGGGAATGACTTCCATGGTTCTAGAGGGAGCTGTAGAGGGCAAAAATGGTAAAGGAAGACAGAGATTGGAATACATCCAGTAAATAATTGAGGATGTAGGTTGCAAGTGCATCTCTGAGATGAAGTGATTGGCACACGAGAGGAATCAGTCAGAAGACTGATGACCCAAGAAAATGGTTCAAATGGCTCTGAGCACTATGGAACTTAACATCTGGGGTCATCAGTCCGCTAGACTTCGAGCTACTTTAACCTAACTAACCTAAGGACATCACACACATCCATGCCCAAGGCAGGATTCGAACCTGCGGCCGTAGCAGCAGCACGATTCCGGACTGAAGCACCTAGAACCGCTCGGCCACAACGGAGGGCTACCTAAGGGAAAAAAAGAAAAAAAAAAGGGAACCAAATCTTGCATGAAATGAGGACTGTTAAGCAGAAGGAACTAAATGCCACAGACAAGCAATTATACCATTTATGTTGAGAACTGATCTTGAAGTTTGTTGTACAACTAGTAATCAGTACGACGTCATAATACTCGATTCCAGAAGATGCAATTCTCGGTGGTATGCGCACACCCATTTGCGAGATAACAGGTTTAGAAATGAATTTTGTCTGCTGAGTTAAGCGAGAGAGCGAGCTCAGGTCTACTTTCGTGATGTACGGGCCGCGGCCTGTATATCTCGTGAACTTCGCAGGAGGCACATCTGACGCACGGTGAGCTGCTCACGGACCTTACGGGCACGAGAATGTCTAAGCGGCCGGAGGTGGATTGAGTTGCGTTGGTCACCAATACTTGCGGCTAATGTCGACGCAGACGGTTTACCCAGAATTATGGAGGCATAGTTACTGATAGGGGTGTTGGAGTGCTGTTCATTTTCTGGTGCCGTCTGTTCGCCCTTTGGGGATAAGATAATCATTACTTGATTGACATAGGTGCTCCCGTGGTGAAGTTTCTCCCTCTACGCTGGATTGCCTGTGGTTCTCTGTCACTGTCTCAGGTATTAGATTTATCTTTTGGTACCTCTGTTTGAAATTATCTGAGTGCCATATTTAGTGTTTTTTTAAATTTATTTTAATTTTAAAGTCTGTTTAGCTTGTCATTTGGGCCTGAAATTAATTATGTCATATGTCCTAGTCCTCCACGTGTATTAGTGATCACTGAGGTTGAAACTGAGTCTTATTTGTATTGGAAGTTGTTCCTTCCCTGATTGATGTAACGGCTATACAATTGCTTACGACTGTGGTAAGCAAACGATAACGATCCAGTGTATCTTGGTTCATTTGGGTTATTAAGTTCCTAACTCTGGTGAGATTTGGCCCCTTTCAAAAAAATTAATATTCATTGTTCTAAATTTAATTATGTTGTAGCTGTGTTAGCCCTCAAGATTTGCCTGTTACCTTTTAGGTAACCTAAGTTTATGTGTTTGAGTACCTTGTGCGTCCTTGGTTATTATATTAACTTGTTGTTAAGTTTTTTGTAAGATTAACCGGTTAATCCTCTTAATAAATATTACTGTTTTATTCTTGTTGTAAAACGTGAGGTTGGCTTGTGTCTTGTGGCCGCGCTCGCATCGAGTTTCTTGTCTTGGTCTGAGCATTTTCATATTTTCTATGATTATTAATGAATTCTGTGTCTGCTTGTTTGCTCTCGGCTTTATGAGCTGTTCGTAGCGTTTGGAGGTGCTGCCGCGGGGTGTTATTGTTACCCGCCGGTCCATCGGGCGTAACCTGTCCGCTTCGGCAGCGTACGTGCACGTGGGCGGCGCACCGCTTCCCATCTCACCGTAGCCTCTGAGACGTCGCAGCCTCCTGGCTTGCTAGGGCACCCCTAAGTTGAGTTTCTATCTCGTAGCAGTCGGGCGTTAATTTAAGCAGAAGTGTCAGTTACTCTAAACCATCATACTCAGACTTGGCCCTCCGTACCTTCCCTTTCCATATGTTCCCTGTTTCAAGTTTGGTTTTAACGTAGTTTTAATATTGGCGTAATGATCAATCTGGTAAATGATATTTTATTATATTTCGTCAATATCTTGATTATGGCCAAGGGGTTTCTCTGATTGATCAAATATTGGATATTTTGTTGAAAATTGTTCCTGTGCTCATTTCGTGTCATATTAGAAATTAACGAGTATCATCTCTCTGGATACCAGACTTGTTTTATATTACTACGCTTCTTGTAAAGTATACTTATTCGCGTCAGGCACCACCTATGGCCTGCCAAATATTGGAATTTTAATCTTAAAAGTCATTGCAGTAATTGTTTGCCAGCGCTAAGCGCGTGTTTGATTTATATTTGATTGCACGACTTACTTGTTAATCCTTCCTAAATTGGTGCATTTGATTCGGTTAAATTAACTAATTAATCATCAATTGGTTTAATTCAAGAAATTTTGGAGTGACAACTTGAATTATTTGTATTTTATTAGTGTTTTTAGTACCTGTGGAATAAAAGATAGTTGAACTCTTCTCAAGTAACAAATGACTTTTGATAAATGACCTACACCTCTCCCATGCCCTTCTAGTTGTTTCCTTATTCAGGGGCGTCCACTGACATTTCAAAACTATAAATTTTCCAGCGTCCGGTTTCGAAAAATTGTCGGCCCCATCACGATTATCCCAGCGAAAAGATCGTCGTTAGTCGCGGCAGCATGCCAGCAATTTTTCCACATTGTGTGAGCTCATGTGTCCATTGATATCCATTGCTGTCCTTACTGCATACTTCAGTCTCTCAATTTCTGTTAGGTGCATTTCAGCTGAATAAGTGGATGACTAGCAGCTGAAAGGCAAAGCTTTTCCTGATTAATGCTTAAAATATGAGTGAGAGTATATTTCGTATGAATTTAAGGCACCCTTTTCGGCGGAAAGGTGATATCATCAAAGTACACGGTTCTGGTGAACCAAAGTCCATCGTGCACTCGTTGTTAACGTCATTAATACGATCTTTTCAGTGACATAAAAGGTAAAGTGTTTTTTGTAGATGACTCTTTTCCTGTACGCTACTGCCACTAATATGCCTGATAAAAAGAGTATGTGGAAGGAGAGGCGTAAAGAAAATGCAACATCAGAAGCAGAGATGATGGGTGACGCTATTTCAGTGATTACGATCTCTAGTTATATTTACCAAGAAATTCGTATTATGAGTGCAGTTATTAGGATGACGTTATCCGCCATGGAGTGTAAGCATACGCTGATTCATGTGGGATGAATGCCATGAGGCAGTTTATACGCTCCTGGGGATACGTTGCCCGTAACTGTTGTATGTGGTCCTCAATAACTGGATACTGGCAGTGGGACAGGGTTGACGTCTGAGATGGAGCCACACATATTCCACCGGGTATAAACCTGGGGATCTTTCTGGACACAAAAATAACTCAACATGACTCTGATACTTCACAAAGACAGGTCCTACACATGGTTGAACATCCACCGGTTGACAAATGTCACCTCCATACTGGGAGGTAACACTTGAGGACGCATGACGTCCATGAAGTTTCGTTATGTCGTTACAGTACCCTCAGACACTACCAGGCGTCACCTGTAGTCATATGCGACGGCTCTCCACATCACGACGGCAGGAGTAATACTGCTGTGCCTCTCCAAATCAGTGGTAGGGACGGACTTCTCCCCATATCGCAAACATCCTCGCCGACGATGGTCATCAAGGATAGTGCGGAACAGAATGCGACGCCTTTCATCAGCAGTCCATGCTTCCGGTCATGGCACCACTCCAAACGCAGCTTTTGACATCGTGGTGTTAATTGAGGATAGTCCCCGACCAATGGATGGCCATACGGTGCAGTTAAAAGCAAGGCTGATAACATTAAGAGTGCAATGGTAATTCCAATGGGAAATGAAAAGGAGAGATAGGACGGGTGGAAGGAGTAGACTGAAGGCCTCTGCGAGGGGGAAGATATGTCTGATGACATGAAACGAGAAAAACAAGCATCGATAAAGGAGAGATGGTGGATCCAGTATTACAATCAGGATTAAAAAGAGCTTTGGAAGGTTTGCGATGGAGTAAGGTAGAACGGCTAGACAACATCCCATCATATCAGTTAAAATCTTTGGAGAAAATGGTGGCAAAATGATTATTCACGTTTGTCTGGGGAATGTATGAGTTTGGCGATATACCATCTGGCTTTCTGAAAAAAGAATACTACAAAATTCTGAAGACTGCAAGAGCCGGCAAGTGAGAGAATTATCGTACAGCCAGCTTAACAGCTCGTGCATCCACATTGCTGACCAGATTAATAATACAGAAGAATGAAAAAGAAAATTAAGGATGTGTTAGATGACAATCGATTTGGCTTTAGAAAAGGTAAAGGCATCAGAAAGACAATTGTAACGTTGCGGTTGGCAATGGAAGCGAGATAGAAGAAAAATAAAAGTACGTACATAGGATCTGTCGACCCTGAAAAGGCGTTCGACGATGTAAATCGGTGCAGCTGTTCGAAATTCTTAGAAAAATAGGTGTAAGGCATAGGAGAAGACGGATAATACACTACATATTGCGAGGTGCCGGGGCTAGCAGTGTATTTAACACTAAATTCTTCTCGAATCTTCATATGGAAATGATGCTCTAACCCCCCCCTTTTCTAACTCCTACTTTTGCTGTTGCACATGGATTAAGAAGAAACGTGAACTGACTGTAATCGATCCTGCAAATGGAGTAGAAAAGAGTTTGGCACCTGCAAATAATTTAATATGATAGACATTAATTAAATAAAGGAAAGTTTCAGTAACATAGTAAGGAATGAAAGGGTTGCTCTACCGATTAACAGAATGAAAGTTCTGTGGACAATAACAATTTTATTTATTGTGACTAAACTCAAAATCATAAACAAAACACATGAACATTTACAATACATCAAAATGGATCAAATTGGATACTCAAATAAATGCTGTGAAGGTGAAGTTGTCCATAAACTAGATTGTGACATTTATGATGAAGTGGTATGTAGATCCAATCCCTTTGCAACTCAAATCTTAAGAGAAACATAGACTTCCTATCAATGCAAATGCGCCTCTGAGGGAGAAGAAGAAGGCTCGCCACACAATCACTGATGGTACAGTGATTGATTTTAACAAGCGAAGTCACACGGTAACTCCGATACAGTCAACTTTAGCCAAAACTGCCCAAGACAGACAACATCGGCCGCTAGTATGCAGAACGCTCAATTGCCAACTGTACTCGGAAAGTTATGTTGAAGCCAAAACTTCAGCAACTTCGTTAAACAGTTACAATCAAATAAAAGTATATTAGACAGCAAACGGAAGGCAGGCTGTCCAGAGCAGCGAGAGCTCAGTCTTGTAACCTACTCCGACCGAAAGGCGAGAGCCAACTCCCGCAAGAGCAACTGTACAAACCGAACACAGAACATTCCCGCCCCCACGACAGTGGTCGTGGTTAAACGTTCCAATCAGCAATTCGAAAACGGCGGAAAATTCCACTCTATTGCCGATGCACTACCATTCCACCAATGGAGATTCTTGGTGCCAATTTCTGCGCCGATTTTGCTACGTCGCGGAGCTATGCCCTGAGCAAGCCAATCACAGTTACAATTTTGCAGAATACGCGGGAATTTGCCCACCAAGACTGCATGGGAACACAAGTCATTCCCACGCCTCGCTGGTAGCCAGCCAGAAAGTGTTTTCGCTAAGTTTCTGCGAAGTAACAGAATCTCTAGCCCAGCCGCTCCTTCAGGCCCCTGCGGACGTGTCTCCGCCGCTATTATGGCAATCTACATCTACATGACTACTCTGCAATTCACATTTAAGTGCTTGGCAGAGGGTTCATCGAACCACAATCATAATATCTCTCTACTATTCCACTCCCGAACAGCGAGCTGGAAAAACGAACACCTAAACCTTTCTGTTCGAGCTCTGATTTCTCTTATTTTATTTTGATGATCATTCCTACCTATGTAGGTTGGGCTCAACAAAATATTTTCGCATTCGGAAGAGAAAGTTGGTGACTGAAATTTCGTAAAAAGGTCTCGCCGCGACGAAAAACGTCTATGCTGTAATGACTTCCATCCCAACTCGTGTATCATATCTGCCACACTCTCTCCCCTATAACGTGATAATACAAAACGAGCTGCCCGTTTTTGCACCCTTTCGATGTCCTCCGTCAATCCCACCTGGTAAGGATCCCACACCGCGCAGCAATATTCTAACAGAGGACGAACGAGTGTAATGTAAGCTGTCTCTTTAGTGGACTTGTTGCATCTTCTAAGTGTCCTGCCAATGAAACGCAACCTTTGGCATGCCTTCCCGACAATATTATCTGTGTGGTCCTTCCAACTGAAGTTGTTCGTAATTTAACACCCAGGTACTTAGTTGAATTGACAGCCTTGAGAATTGTACTATTTATCGAGTAATCGAATTCCAACGGATTTCTTTTGGAACTCATGTGGACCATCTCACAATTTTCGTTATTTAGCGTCAACTGCCACCTGACACACCATACAGCAATCTTTTCTAAATCGCTTTGCAATGTCGGCGTCTGGAAAGCATTCACTCGACTCCCTCACACCCGTCGGCTTAAACCTTTCAAGATCAGCAGAGCCTGTCACCGGACCACCCGGGTGACGAGACACGCTGCGTGGGAAGTCCACGTGTGAAGGAATAGCAACATTTCACCGCATGCAGTTACAGAGGGAAATCGAATTACACAGAGTAAGATAGAAATATCAGAGGGTGCTTCTGCCACCTCTAAATGTACAAAAATAATGAGGGAAAAACAAGAGTGGGAGACGAAGAACGAAGAGCTAGATTGAAAAGCGTGTAAGGAGGGATGTACTCTCTCGTCCTTACTGTTCAAACTATTCATCGAAGAAATAATTACTGAAAGAAAAGGAAGGATCAAGGGTGGAATTAAAATTCAAGGTAAAAGGATATCAATGTTAAGCTTCGCTGATGATATTACTATCCTCAGTGGAAGTGAAGAAGAATTACAGGATCTGCTGAATGGAATGAACAGTATAATGGCTACAGAACACGGACGGAGAATGAAGCAAAGAAAGACGAAAGTAATGAGGAGTAACAGAAATGAGAACAGAGAGAGGATTGGTGGTCATGAAGTAGATGAAGTTAATGAATTCTGCTATGTATGCAGCAAAATAGTGCGTGACAATCGGAACAAGGGAGACATCGAAAGCAGATTAGCTCTGGCAAAAAGGCATTCGCTGTCAAGAGAAGTCCAAGAGCATCAAACATAGGCTTAAATTTGAGGAAGAAATTTCTGAGACTGTACGTCTGGATCAGGGCATGGTATGGTAGTGAAACATGGACTATGGGAAAACCGGAAAAGAAGATAATCGAAGCATTTATGACGTGATGTTAGAGAGCAATTTCGAGAATTTGGTGTACCGGTAAGGTAAGGAATGAATGAATGTCGTGTGACTAGGACCTCGTGTCTTGCAGACTGTTCGCCGGGTGCAAGTCTTTCGATTTGACGCCACTCCGGCAACTTGCTCGTCGATGGGAATGAAATAATGATGATAAGAACAGCACAACACCCAGTCCCTGAGCAATGAAAATCTCCGACCCAGCCGGGAATCGAACCCGAGCCCTTAAGATTGACGTTCTGTCATGCTGAACACTCACATACAGGGGGCGGACAGGTAAGAAATGAGGAAACTCTGAGGAGAGTCTGGCAGAAAAGTAATTTACGGAAAAAACTAGTAAGAGGAATGGGCAGGATGGTAGGAAACCTGTTAAGATATGAGGGAATAGCTTCCATGGTACTAGAGGGAGGAGCAGATGACAAAAAGTGTTGAGGAAAACAGAGATTGGAATACTCGCAGAAAATAACTGTGGGCGTAGGTTGCAATACTGCTCGGAAATGAGGAGGATGGCACGGGATAGAGCGACGTTCCGCATCAAACAAGTCAGAGGACTGATGCCTCAAAACAATAAAAATAATAATCCCTGTGTGTGTGTGTGTGTGTGTGTGTGTGAGAGAGAGAGAGAGAGAGAGAGAGAGAGAGAGAGAGAGAGAGAGAGAGAGAGAGAAAGAGAGAGAGAGAGAGAGAGACAGACAGACAGACAGACAGACAGAGAGAGTGTCCATGTGTGTGTGTTTTATTGAGTGCAGGTGGGTGGGTGTGAGTGTAAATTAGTAAAGAAGTCTTTCACAGGGTGGTCCATTGATCGTGACCAGTCCAAATATCTCACGAAATATGCGTCAAACGAAAAAACTATAAAGAACGAAACTTGTCAAGCTTGAAGGGGGAAACCAGATGGCGCTATGGTTGGCCCGCTAGATGGCGCTGCCATAGGTCAAACGGATATCAACTGCGTTTTTTAAATAGGAACCCCCATTTTTTATTACATATTCGTGTAGAAATATGAACGTTTTAGTTGGACCACTTTTTTCGCTTTGTGATAGATGGCGCTGTAATAGTCACAAACATATGGCTCAAAACGAACAGTTGGTAACAGGTACGTTTTTTTAAATTAAAATACAGAACGTAGGTACATTCGAACATTTTATTTTGGTTGTTCCAATGTGACACATGTACCTTCGTGAACTTATCATTACTGAGAACGCATACTGTTATAGCGTGATTACCTGTAAATATCGCATTAATGCAATAAATCCTCAAAATGATGTCCGTCAACCTCAGTGCATTTGGCAATACGTGTAACGATATTCCTCTCAACAGCGAGTAGTTCGCCTTCCGTAATGTTCGCACATGCTGTGACACTGCGCTGACGCATGTTGTCAGGCGTTGTCAGGCGTTGTCGGTCGATCACAACAGCAAATGTCCTTCAACGTCCCCACAGAAAGAAATCCGGGGACGACAGATCCGATGAACGTGCAGACCATGGTATGATGCTTCCTCCCATAATGCCGCACCATACATTAACCCGCCAAGGTCCCTGATCTTCCACTTGCGGCAGCCATCGTGGAATTTCCGTTACCGAATAGTGCATATTATGCCGGTTAACGTTACCGCTGTTAGTGAATAACGCTTCGTCACTAAACAGAGCTCGTGCAAAAAATCTGTCATCGTTCCGTAATTTCTCTTGTGCCCAGTGGCAGAACTGTGCACGACGTCCGAAGTCGTCGCCATGCAATTCCTGATGCATAGAAATATGGTACGGGTGCAATCGATTTTGATGTAGCATTCTCAACACCGACGTTTTAGAGATTCCCGATTTTCGCGCAATTTGTCTGCTACAGATGTGCGGATTAGCCGTGACAGCAGCTAAAACACGTTCTTGGGCGTCATCATGTATTGCAGGTCGTGGTTGACGTTTCACATGTGGCTGAACTCTTCCTGTTTTCTTAAATAACGTAACTATCCGGCGAACGGTCCGGACACTTGGATGAAGTCGTCCAGGATACCGAGCAGCATACATAGCACACAATAGCCATACATCAACACGATAAGGACCTTTTCCGCAATTGGTAAACGATCCATTTTATCACGTAATATATCACGAAGGAAATACCGTCCGCCCTGGCGGAATATTACGCGATACCACGTACTTATACGTATGTGTCTTTTACAGCGCCATCTGTCACATAGCGAAGAAAGGGGTCCAACTAAAACATTCATATTTCTTTACGTACTACAAGAGTATGTAATAAAAAATGGCGGTTCCTATTTAAAGAAAGGCAGTTGATATTCGTTTGACCATGGCAGCGCCATCTAGCGGGCCAACCATAGCGCCACATGGTTTCCCACTTCAAGCTAGACTAGTTTCGTTCTTTGTAGTTTGCTTATTTCGTGAGACATTTGGCCCGGTCACTATCTATGGACCACCCTGTATACTCAACAGAGATTGGAGTTGGAATAGTGGTTCGAATTTTAGGTGATGGTAGTGGCTAATAGGGCCAGACTAGTGGCTCGTACGTCACTTACTCACTATTACACCGTAGTCAGGCCAGTTCACCACTTCCATCTCCTAAAAGTTGTTTCCTGTGACCAACTCCCAAAATTCAAACTACTATTCTATAATCCCTCTCACTCCCTCTCTGCACCAACACACAGACACACACACACACACACACACACATATATATATATATATATATATATATATATATATATATATATATATATATATATATATATATATATATAGTGAGTCACCTAACATTACCGCTGGATATATTTCGTAAACCACATCAAATACTGACGAATCGATTCCACAGACCGAACGTGAGGAGAGGGGCTAGTGTAAAAATGTACGGAAGTATTTTTTTTAACACAGACCTACTTTTTTATATGGAACGCCGTTAGTTTTGTTAGCACATCTGAACATATAAACAAATACGTAATCAGTGCCGTTTGTTTCATTGTAAAATGTTAATTACATCCGGAGATATTGTAACCTAAAGTTGACGCTTGAGTACCACTTCTCCGCTGTTCGATCGTGTGTATCGGAGAGCACCGAATTACGTAGGGATCCAAAGGGAACGGTGTTGGACTTTAGGTACAGAAGAGACTGGAACAGCACATAACGTCCACATGCTAACACCTTTTTATTGGTCTTTTTCACTGACGCACATGTACATTATCATGAGGGGTGAGGTACACGTACACACGTGGTTTCCGTTTTCAATTACGGAATGGAATAGAGTGTGTCCCGACATGTCAGGCCAATAGATATTCAATGTGGTGGCCATCATTTGCTGCACACAATTGCAATCTCTGGCGTAATGAATGTCGTACACACCGCAGTACATCTGGTGTAATGTCGCCGCAAGCTGCCACAATACGTTGTTTCATATCCTCTGGGGTTGTAGGTACATCACGGTAGACATTCTCGTTTAACGTACCCGACAGAAAGAAGTCCAAAGGTGTAAGATCAGGAGAACGGGCTGGCCAATTTATGCGTCCTCCACGTCCTATGAAACGCCCGTCGAACATCCTGTCAAGGACCAGCTAGTCTTAATTGCGGAATGTGCAGGTGCACCATCATCCTGATACCACATACGTCGACGCGTTTCCAGTGGGACATTTTAGAGCAACGTTGGCAGATCATTCTGTAGAAACGCTATGTGTGTTGCAGCTGTTTGGGCCCCTGCAAAGAAGTGAGGACCAATGAGATGGTCGCCAATGATTCCGCACCACACATTTACAGTCCACGGTCGCTGCCGCTCTACCTGTCTGAGCCAGCGAGAATTGTCCACGGACCAGTAATGCATGTTCCGTAGATTCACTGCCCCGTGGTTTGTGACACGCGCTTCGTCGGTAAACAGGTAGAACTGCAACGCATTCTCTGTTAATGCCCATTGACAGAATTTAACTCGATGATTAAAGTTATCACCATGTACTTGTTGATGTAGCGACACATGAAACGGTTGAAAGCGGTGACGATGCGGTATGCGCATGACACTACTTTGACTCAGTCCACCGGCTCTCGCAATGTCCCGTGTACTCATGTGTGGGTTCATGGCATCAGCAGCTAACACACCAACTGCAGCCGCTTCCCCTGTGACGGGCCTGTTACGGACCCGTTTGCGTGCTACGACCATACCTGTTGCATACAGTTAGCGGTAGATATCTTGCAATGTGCGGTACGTTGGATGCTCCCTGTCCGGGTACCGTTCTGCATACACCCTGCAGGCTTCAGCTGCATTTCGTCGACACTCGCCATAGATGAGTAACATCTTCGCCTTTTCAGAGTTCGAATACACCATGGTCACAGTTCCTACAATACTACACTACCACAGACGTATGGTAACACGGTGTACTACAGTTGGTCTGCTTGCGGAGACGAATGCAGAATAACAATAGCAGCAAGCGCTACATGCGGACACTGCGACAGCTAGACCAAACCACAACAGTGCACTGCAGCCACACTCGTAAACACGGTCGTCATCGTAAACATGTCCCTGCAGATGCTGCTCGCCGACCGTAGCCCGCGTTTGTTACAACACGCAAATGAACGTCGGAGGTTTCAAGCATCAACTTTAGGTTACAATATCTCCGGATGTAATTAACATTTTACAATGGAACTTACGGCACTGATTACGTATTTGTTTATATGTTCAGATGTGCTAACAAAACTAACGGGGTTCCATTTAAAAAAACTTAGGTTTGTGTTAAAAAACATACTTCCGTGCATTTTTGTATGGTTTGTATTAGACAATTACACTAGCCCCCCTCCTCACGTTCGATCTGTGGAATCGGTTCGTCAGTATTTGATGTGGTTTACGAAATATATCCAGCGGTAACGTTAGGTGACTCACCCTGTATATAAATACGAAACACATACTAATACAAGCACTTACGTACATACACACGCTGGCACGCGCGTGCACGCAAATTATATATACTAATTTCAGATACTGGCAACGCTCGCAATCTACAGGAAAAAGTAACACAAACACTGTAATAATAAGTGAGAATCACATGTAGCTGCAGATCTGTTCACAAAGTGAGATAGAGTACAAATAAAGCTAGAGCGCGTAAGAAATAGTGCTTTCGAAAAATGGCAAAAAACCACAACTTCCGCCAAGAGCGAAGGAAAAAGCAGTCGTTTGCAGAAAGTGTGAACAGGAGGAAGAAACACCGTGCGTAAATTGTACGCCAATTTTATAAAGAAATATTGTTTTTACTCAAAAGCAACCAGGATGTACAAACGTATTCGTATGAGTATTTCCAGAATGACTGCAGAAAATGCTCGTAAAAGAAAGAGAAGCCCATCTGGTGTGAAGTTCTTTTTAATTAATTGCACTAAGCATAAGACCAATAACAACTGATACTAAATTCTTTTACCAAAAATTACTTCACCAAGGAACACCGTACTACAATCCATGCTTTTTTTAAATTATTTGTTGATCTCATTTTGTTCTATTTTGTACGTTGTGTATGTTCGAGGCGGACGTCTCATGACACCCGTTCAGATTGCTCGTTTATCTGTTCGCTCAGTTTATTTTTATTGCAGAGGGTAGCTAACCCTCTGACCGAACACGCTGAGCTACCGTGCCGGCTAGTGCTTTAAATCGTAGCGGGAAGGCCAAAGTGACTGACATCGAAATAAGTGACGCTGGAGAGGGACTGCAGTAAAATCTCTCCACAGAGTAACTGAGGTTGGACGTAAGGAACACCTGTACGATTCTGCAACGATTATGCGAAATGAATTGTTCCTCATCCAGCTGCTGCGTGCCGAAGGTCGTTGGAGGAGCGAAGCTTTCCTAGTGACTGGAAGAAAGCGAAGGTTTTCAATAGGGGTAGTTGGACAAACACACAAAACTGTGGCCTATATCACCGACGCCTGTATATTGTAGAATTTTGGAATATGTTTTGCGCTCTCGTCTTGTGACATTTCTGGAAACCCAAAATCTGCACCGGCCGCAGTGCCAGAGCGGTTATAGGTGCTTTAGTCTGGAACCGTGGTGCTGCTACGGTCGCAGGTTCGAATCCTACCTCGGACATGGGTGTGTGTGATGTCCTTAGGTTAGTTAGGTTTAAGTAGTTCTAAGCCTAGGGGACCGATGACCTCAGATATTGAATCCCATAATGCTTAGTGCCATTTGAGCCATATGAAGCAAAATCTGCTTTGTATGAGTTTACATGGATTACGCAAACAATGATCGTGTGTAATCCAGAGACCCAAAAAGCAGTTGATACGTGCGTCCTGTTTGATGCCGAGTATCTTGACTTCCGGCAGGCGTTCGATTCAGTTCTGCACTGCCTCCTAAAATAATAAATACGAGCATATGCAGTGGCGGACCTCTTATGTCCTTGTAGTGAAGAGTCCTAAGTAAACAGAACAAAACATTTCATTCTCAATGGAGAGAGATACGCAGGAACAAAAGTTGCGTTGGGGTTACCCCAACAGAGTATTTCACAGCTTGTATTAATGACCCATCGGAGAAAGTCGGAAGTTACATGAGACTTTTCGCGGATGATGTTGTTGTACACAGAGAAGTTGCAGCGCTAGAAAATCGTAGTGAAGGTCAGTAATATCTGCAAATGATTACCGCTTAGTGCAGGGATTGGCAGTTGGCCCTCAACATAGCCAGATGTTACGCATTGCGCATAAACAGACAGAAAGAGATTCAATGGAAGAATCGTCAGAAGTGTGGTCCTCTCTTAAAGGAGGTGCGATACAGAACTCTCGTTCGACCAGGTCTTGAACATAACTCGCCAGGTTAGGATATAAACAAGATACTGACAAAGGAAATAGAGCAGATCAAAAGAAGGGCAGCGCGTTTCGTGACACGTTCATGGAAGCTCTTCCTACTCCAGTGACAGACACTAAATGAGAGGCGCTCTGCTCCGTGGTATCGTTTACCGTTAAAATTCAGAGAGTTCCTAGAAGGGCCACCAATATGTTGCTTCCTTCTACGCATATCTCGCTAAAAGACGACGGAAAAATTACAGCTATTTGACGTCACACATAGGCGTACTAACAATCGTTTTTCCAGCAAAACATTCGTTGCTGGAACAGGGAAAGCGGTACGTGACAGTGTCATACTATTGATTCTCCAGCACACACCGTAAGGTCACTTCCTGCTCGTACATGTAGATATATACGTAAAAAATATGTAACGCTTTATGTAATTTAATAACACGCACCACATACAAGTGTTCTGTTCAGAAATGCATCAACGAAGTTGAAGGATTATCAACTGTTTCAGTTTTCCATTAAATCTGTTTCGACTTTCTGACATCGCTTTAATTCATACTGAAATGGTAAATATGTCAAAAAGACGATTCAGTTACGGACAACGTACTCATTTTCGTTACTGAATTTATGGTTTAGATTTCTACTGTTACATTCAGTCCATGACTGGTTCTTCATGGCAAACATAATAACAGGTTAACTGTATTGCTAGTCTGTTGTTAGTATGCACATTTTTTTAACATTTGCCCACGTTCGAGGATTAACACCAGATATTTCTTATAGTACTTTCATTGCGTAATGATTACGTTGCCTCTACGAAATTGCATCAGAATATTTTCAATGTGACATTGATTAGTGGAAATACACCAATTAAACTCACTTCCAAATCTTTTCACTTCCAAAATTATTTAGTATTGTTCCGAACGTTAAACGTATTAATGTCACAGGAATATTTTTAATTATATATACTGAGTCACAGCGCCAGAGATTGCGCCAAAAATAATTATTCCGCCGCCTCCACTGGTGCAGTAGTAGTTCAGAGGATGTCGAGGGCAGTTGTTGTTCTGTTGGGCGAGAGAGTAGATGCTGTTCGGTTGGTGTAATGTGTAGATGGAAGAAGTTGCAATTGTCAGAGTGTATTTGAGGAGATGGGCTTTTGATTTATGACGCTGGTGTAATGGAAAATTTTCGTCAATATATAATGAGGTAAAGGGTACTACAGTTTTCTTTAATGACAATGCCTCTTGCTCACACGTACAGTCAACAAAGCATCTGGCTCGTGTTCATTTATTAAACTTGTAATTCTGGTTTCTTTGTGCAACTATAGTATTTCTGGTTTTCATTTAGTTCATTGTAAAGGGTGTTTAAAATATTTTGGCGTATTGAGAAAGAACTGTGCCAGATACATGTACGTTGAGTCACACTACTACACACAGAACAGTTACACTTGTGGCTTGTTGTTTCGTAGCTTTGTAAGTAGGCTGTTTATGTTTTTATGTCGGTAACGCCATGTAGCGCTCTATATGAAAATCACTGACTGTGCTGTGGGCAGTCTGTGGCTGGTTTGCATTGTTGGAATCTGCTAGTGTAGTGTTGGGCAGTTGGCTGTTAATAGCGCGTAGCGTTGCACAGTTGCAGGTGAGCCGCCAGCAGTGGTGAATATGGGGAGAGAGATGGCGGAAATTTGAGAGCGTATGATATGGATGTGTGTCCATTAGAGACAGTAAATTTGTAAGACGGGATGTCATGAACTTATATATATATATATATATATATATATATATATATATATATATATATATATATATATATATATAACTTTTGAACACTATTAAGGTAAATACATTGTTTATTCTCTATCAAAATCTTTCATTTGCTAACTATGCCTTCAGTAGTTAGAATCTTTTACTTAGCTGGCGGTAGTGGCGCTCACTGTATTGCAGTAGTTCGAATAACTAAGATTTTTGTGAGATAAGTGATTCATGAAAGGTATAGGTTATTGTTAGTCAGGGCAATTCTTTTTTAGGGGTTATTGAAAGTCAGATTGCGTTGCGCTAAAAATATTGTTTGTCAGTTTAGAGTGAAACGTCCCCTTAGAACAATTATACACGACTGTGCTTAAACTGACACACAATATTTTTTTTAGCGCAACGCAATCTGACTTTCAGGAATCCCTACAAGAGAATGGCCCTGACTAACATTAACCTATATGTTTCACAAATCACTTACTTCACAAAAATCTTTGTTACTCGAACTACTGCAATACAGCTAGCACCACTACTGCCAGCTAACTAAAAGATTCAAACTATGGAAGTCACTAACTACTGATAGGCACAGTTAGCAAATGAAAGGTTTAATAGAGAACAAACAATGTATTTACCTTAATAGTCATAATATATATATATATATATATATATATATATATATATATATATATATATATATATATATATATATATCAGTTCATGACACCAATTGTTACAAATTTCAAAACTCCGCCATCTCTCTCCCCACATCCACAACTGCTGGCGGCTCACCTCCAACTGCGCAACGCTACTTGCTGTTAGCATCAGGCTGCTGCTGCCCAACACTACAATGGCAGACAACAGTGCAAACCAGCCACAGACTGCACATGGCACAGCCAGTGATTTCCATACAGAGCGCTACGTGGCGGCGGCGTTACCAATAAAAAAACCTAAACAGCCTACTTACATAGCCCCCATGCTCCCCACAAAAAAATTACAAATTGTTTTGGGCACTGGCCAATACAGATTTGAAAATTTTTTTCATAATTAAATAACAAAGAAATGAAATGCTCACACTTATCGATACAATGTTGGTAAAAAGCTAAAATTTTCTCACAGTCCATAAAGACAGTCCTGATCATTCATCAAGGTAAAATTGCAGTATTTTTCTCAAAGTCTGAGCAGTAAAAGAAAATGCACATGGAAGTAGCGGATTTCCATGCAGTCTTGAAGAAGTAGTCTCGTCATTCCAACGGAAAGACAGTGCTGATTCTTGACATGCAGAAAGGTAATGGGCCACAACAGAGCAAACCCACAGTAGAGTCAGTCGAAGTTTTGAAGAATATTGGAAGGTTGGTCATCACAGAGCAGCCCCACTGTAGTCCTTGTAGAGATGGCTAGCAGCCAACTTTTGCGACTGTGCAGGTGCACAATCACCATCGAAGAGTCTTGCGGAGAATATAGCACGTCCATCAACCACCACTTGTGAATGCACAAAGTTTTTGGAATTGTCATTAGAACCAGCAATGCTGTTAACCAGTCCCTTGCTGAATTATCAACACACGTGCTAACACTATCAGTCCCTTCTTCTCACATATTGTCCATATACTATGACCAACAGAAATGTGTGCATTGAAATTTAACTCACAAATTACTTAATTTGATCAACTGGTGTAAATTACAATTTTATAATACAAGAATACAATAACAAAGGTACAAAATACATCATTAAAGAACATAACAATGCAGATAACATTTGCAGTAATATAGGCTTTACAAAAGAATCGAAACAACAACTACATCTGTGTTTCAAAAATTATGACATAAGTACATACATAAAAGATCAGAATAACTTTTGAAACATCAACTTCACACATGAGCATTAGATCAAAACAGAATAAATAATGTCTAAACATCTTTACAAATAAATAACATGTTAAATAATGAAAATTATATTTGAAGATAACAGTATTCCTCATCATAGTGAATGGAGCTTAGTATTAGAAGAGAAAAATTCTATGAAACAGGTCACAGAGACAGGAAGAAAATAAATAAACAAGGGTACACAAACACATAGAGGGATAACTGAAAAGGAAAGGACAGGGTTTGTTTTCAGGGTTACATTTGGTACTGAAGTCCAACCCAAAACTTCATTCCATAGATCGTCCCTCTTATCTCAACATTTGCTCCAGCCAAAAAAAAATCCTATCCAAGCATGCTTTCTGTATTTATATATTCACACCCTCTTTCAAAAATAGTTTTTCTCCACTGTACACTACTTTTTTGGCCAAACCATTTTCTTATAGCTCCTCAATGTTTTTCTTCCAATACATCATAGTTAGTTTCTTATATAGTCTACCCCCCTCTTAAGCTAACTTAAACCTACTGAGCTCAGATGGTAAACTAAGGGATGACGCAATGCAGCAACACAAAACAATTAACACAAAACAGCAATGACAAAAAATGCAAATTGGCAGAAAAAAAGGCAGCAAGATAGGACTTACAAATGCAACATTACAACACATATGAAACAATGAGCAGCAACAAGAAAAATAAATCAGTAGTAAAACTGGCTTAACAGAGTAATACAAAGCGAAATTCAGTAACACTATGCCTGGAAAACAGCAGCAGCAAATACAATAACTTATATCTAAACATGACAAAGCTCAAGCAGAAGAAATAGTACACTAAAGACAACAATGCAGATAAGGGAGATGTCTATTTACATCTTAATGTCTATATACTTAAAGTGGTAAACCACAAAAACTTATTCTAAAAAAATATTACCATGTACTTGAAAAGAAAATTCTGTATGCAATTTCTGTGAAGGGAAATGTCTTTTTGTGCTCCTTGGTTTTTTAAGTACATCATAAAATTATTATTTTCTGGATCTGTAGGCATAAAATATTTATATTAGTACATCCATAAAATTTATTTTAACCACTGCTGCAGTGCAGCTAGAAACTAGGTATTAAACAAAAGAGACAAAGCAAGGCATGAAACGTCATTCACTAGGAATATGGCGTTTCATAATGCAGTAAACAATCTTTCAACTAGCAAGACAATAGACGTGAAATGTTTCTCGTCGTTTCATTTGGCATTTTAATAAATATCATCAATTAAGAGCTTCACAGTATAATCATATGTTTTCAAGTTTGAGCGTGTCGTATCTACGATGCTTTCTACAAAGGAATGAATGTCAATAGCGAGGATAACGGCCTCTTTTTTTTCACACGTGCCTCTGAAAGGCACACACTAATGGCTTTTTCTCCAGGCAGGTGGCACAGCTGGGCGCCCACGACGCATTACGTGCAGGTCACTCAACTTTCTTACCGAAATATTTACGACAGTAGTTTCCGCTACAGTGACAGTCTCATATAAAAAAATTCACAGGTCAAGAATTTGCGTTTACACATCTGTAGAAACAAAATCCTATTGATATAACAGTGTCCAAACAATTTTCGTCGGCATTGTAATACATTCACGCATTTACATACATTTCATAACTCTTAAAGTACGATTCTTGGTTTCCAACCACCTTTTTCACAAACTAGAGTCCCTAACCACTACTCATTATTCCCTACCTTATTACACATATACATATTCGTCGACACTTCTTCAATATATCATCATAACACATAAGTAGCATAATCAAATTCCTCATATAGCATCAGCTTATTGATCATAAACATACGTCAGCAGCATAATACACACAGTCATCGTAATAATAGCATCATAACACCTCAGTCAATTCTCAAAATCGTCGTAGCTTCCTCCAATAATTTCAAAACCTAAAAAAAATTCTCTGCTCATGTCAAAAGTGTCATCTACCTCAAACGTACTTTAAAAATCATGATCCCATACCAAATTCATCATTCAAAGGTCTCATAGTATCACAATTGTTCGGAAAAAATATGAACTGTTCACAAAGTACAGACAAAATACAATTTCATAAGTGTTAAGTTATTCAACGGTGTAAATACGTAAACATCTGTCACTGATGTAGTAAAATAAATATTTGTCTCTCTCAGTTAAATTATCAGATAACTGTGTCATTTATGTGTTAGAGAAATATGGTACCGATGTGTAAAGTTGTATAAGCAAATACCGTATTAGCTAGGTCTCCTTGTGTTTGCTAAACACATGGTACACAAAGTAAGTGTGTACCCCCCTGAGGATTAATGTAATTATAACCTCAGGTGTTACAGATTACAGCAATGGAATGAAATGTATCACAGAAAACCTTTGTATCATTGTACTTCAAATATCTTTAAAAATAAATGTTTTAAGTACAAAATTAATCACTCAACTACGTGTACTGCAGCGCTAAACTGTGTGTCGTGTTGTAAGATAATCTCTGTGGAAGGGTCGTAGTTATCATCCTCCGAAAGCTAAGTTCTGCAGAAGTCAATGTACTTACCTCATGATAAACAAAAGTGAAATGCTTTGCGTATAGATATCGTAGTTACTGCGCTTATTGCCGTGATGAATTAAGTACTGTACTGTAACGTATTGTTGTGCTACAGAAAAGGCTGTCTCACTGTAGCTATACCACAAAGTTACTACTAAAACATGTTTTCCTTTCCAGAAGAATTCATAAAAACTATGCAGATATAAAACAGATACACCGCAAAAGCACAATGTAAATTGTGTCACACATTAGTATCGTCGTGATATAATCGTGTAGCTGTCAAATAAACCAAATACTAAGTCATCTTTAATCTCACAGAAAGTACTACAAATAAAGAATGTCTTTTCAACTAAACCAAAATGTTGATTTCAAAACTCATTAACAGTATATGTTCTACGTATGTAAGCCTTATAGTCATTACGTTATCGTGCAACTAACAAGCAAGAATGTACAAATAACAACATTGTGTCGTCTGTTCACTATAACAATGCATTCGTAATTTCTGTTCTAGGTTCTAGACTGGATAGTTAACTTCAAAACATTGTTGCATGTTAACAGTTTCTCAGTGTGACAAAGCATACTAGAAATGTGAAGTGAAATGTTTTATGACAAAGACAAAGTTAAAAAGCAGAATATCTCTTAATAAACGGTTTTACATGTAAAATGTGGTGTAAACCTTTACTCTTCCTAGTACGCAGACTGACAACTGAAAAGCAATTATCATGTGATTACGTCGGTACGCAACACTGGAATTTTGCTCAAGGTTAGCTTATGTTATTTTTCTCTGAGCCAGCCGGCTCACGCGGCTTCCTGTGGTGCGGGTCATTGTCTGTTTCTTTGTTCGCGCGCGTCGTTATTGGGATTAGGAGACCTAACTTCTACAAATTCACTTTGCCGAGAGGGCCCTGCTCTGTTTGAATCCCGCTAGTTCTGATGCAATTCAGGTCTGTCGTTACGATCATATCGTCTGTCGTCATGTCGGTAATTTCTGTAATTAATTTCTTATCAGTCACGTGGTGGAGAATTTCGGCCTGAATCGTAACTGCGCGCTGGACCGTTGCGTCTGAAGTTATTCCGTCTCCCTTGATAATAATTATTTAGGTTCCCATATTGTCTGTTTCTCCGATTGTCTCTGTGATATTCATTACTACGGAAATGCGATCTTTCTCTGTAACTATTACTCTGCCAGTGCTTGTCATACGGGTGGTGTCTGTTTTGGTCACGATTTGTGTTGTGAGAATGGCCTTGTCGTGTCCAGTTATTATTTCTTTCATCGCGGAATTGCGACGGATGTGACCTGTAGTGATTGTTTTCCTGTTTTCGCATCCCGCGACTGTCTGTGTCAATTTCTAATTCTTGTAAGAGTCCCTCAAAAGCTTCAATGTCGTCTTTGCAACGTCCTACCAAAATAATATGTCGTAAATGTTCAGGCAATTTGATTAAGCAAATACGGATGAGTTCTTAGGGGCTGTATGGGTGTGGAAGATACTGATTCTTATGTAACATGTCTGCAAAATATTTCACAAGACTGGAAAATTCAGATTGTTCGAAATGTTTCATCATAATGATGCTATGTATTACTCGGTCTTCTGTATCTTGAGACCAATATGCTGAGAGGAAGGCATGATAAAATTCTCCTTCACTGTGACAATCGTGAAGGACCGATCGCATTCTTACAGCTGGTTCATTCTCCAAGTAGCCACAGATAAATTCTAATCTGTGCTCTAATGACCAGTTGCGAGGAAAACAATGAGAGAATTGATGAAGCCACGCTTTTGGATGAATGTCGTTGCCAGAATTCTTAAATGTTTTTGATTTACGTGCAGTAATGAACAGCTTATAGTCAAAATCATCGTGTCGGCGAGTACCATATCGGTCATTGTTACGTCATGTCGGCGGTTCCATCTGAAATTCAATGCGCCTTGCCAATTACTTTCATAATTTCCGAAGTGTCCTGTGTTATTATTTTCTGGTTGTTCTGTATTTCTGTGTCCCTCTTCCCGTACTGGAGCGCTAGTACCCTCTGAAATATGTAATTTTTGTATTACCTGCGTCAACTGATCTTGTACGTCCCGCATTTCTCTTTTGTACTGTGTGTTGATTTGATTTTGATTCTGTTTGAATTTTCTAATTTGTTCATACTCTTCATTGTCAGTGAAAGCTACAGGTTTTGTGTCATTCAGATCATCATCTACCTTTGTAGATAAGTTAGTGAACTGATCTGAAAGTTCGGCTACTTTATCCGATAGTGAAACTATTTCCTCTGTGTGTTTTTCTGAACCAAGTTTCAGAGTGTCTATTTGTGTTGAAATCGTATCTACTGTGTCCCTTAAATATTCCTGAGTTTTTGCAAGTTGCGTAACCGAATCGGTAGATGCAACTGAGTCAAATTTAGCTTGCAAGGTCTCATGATTTTCATGAACAATAGTTTGCAGTTCTTTTATCGCTGCTTCATGATTCTGTAATGCATTTTCATGCCGCGAAAAAATAGGTTGAAAATCCTCAAAAATTTGTATTTTTACTTCATAACAGACTTTTTGACATTTCGATTCAGTGTTATGTAACTCATTAGTTAGATTTTCACGTGTTTGTTCAAGTGTGGTGTCTAACTTTTGAAGCTTTTGCTGTGTTTGTCTCTGATTTTGTTCCATTGTGTCTAACTTTTGAAGCTTTTGTCCCATTTGTAGCATTAATTGTAATAACAATGCACTGGTGTCTGAAACATGTTCCTCAGTGCTTTCCGGCAGTGCATTTGAACCGGCAATATTCGCATTTTGAAAAGCAGAAAATGTGTCTTGATTTATTTGAGAAAACGGTGAGGACGCAAAACCTGAATCTACAGTATTTGCTAGATTGTGTCCTGTCATTTCGGAATCCTGAGGCGAGCTCTTGCCGACCGATCGATCGATAATGCTTCCCTGTTCACTAATTGTTTCACTGCCTACACCATTATTTGCAGCCCGCTCCATTTCCCTATGTACAATTACCAAATTACTACTTTGAACATTAGTTAATTCATTACATGGTGGCGCTAACACACTGCTTTCATCTTCACTGTCATTTCTCAGTTTACTTTAGAGCCTAGTATTACGTTTTTCACACGCCATTATTGTCACAATATTTCACATGATAACACAGAAAAACACAATTTGAAGAGAAAAAATAAGAGAACACATTAATGTAGCACTGAAAATAATATCTACTTAATTGCAAGCGCAGCTGCAAAATACTTGGTGCAAATCTACATGCATGCCACAACTGTTTTACTGTACAGCAATGAAAAACTACAACTACAGAGGAAATTCTCTCTACAATTACGCGCTAGCAATAAACAAAGGCTACACTAACTACACAAACTACAAGAAAAAAATCAGAAGATTCCAGTGAGGTATCCTTGGCTAAGGGTCGACATATGAAGCGTCCCCTTAGAACAATTATACACGACTGTGCGTAAACTGACACACAATATTTTTTTTAGCGCAACGCTATCTGACTTTCAGTAATCCCTACAAGAGAATGGCCCTGACTAACATTAACCTATATGTTTCACAAATCACTTACCTCACAAAAATCTTTGTTACTCGAACTACTGCAATACAGCGAGCGCCACTACTGCCAGCTAACTAAAATATTCAAACTACGGAAGTCACTAACTACTGATAGGGACAGTTAGCAAATGAAATATTTTAATAGAGAACAAACAATGTATTTACCTTAATAGTCATAATATATATATATCAGTTCATGACACCAATTGTTACAAATTTCAAAACTCCGCCATCTCTCTCCCCACATCCACAACTGCTGGCTGCTCACCTCCAACTGCGCAACGCTACGCGCTGTTAGCATCCAGCTGCCGCTGCCCAACACTACAATGGCAGACAACAATGCAAACCAGCCACAGACTGCACACAGCACAGCCAGTGATTTTCATACAGAGAGCTACGTGGCGGCGGCATTACCAATAAATGAACAGCCTACTTACAAGTGTTGATCAGAATAAGTAAAGAAGGTAATGTCTGAGTATGTTCAGTTTTGCTCAGCTGTCTGAAAATGAAATAATGTAGAGGTTTATCAGCACAATAATTCATTACTTTTTCTAAGGCGACATTTGAGCTTTTGTAGTTTTAGTGGACTTATTTAATCAATTGTGTTAACGGAAATTTCTTGTCATTCTTTATTTTTATTTTATGCAGTCAGGTTGGGTGTTAATAATAGTCAGAGCCATCCTGTTACGAGATTTGATAACCGGTCACACAGCTAGTAAAATTATTGCATTTATTCATTAATATTAGTCTTTTCTTTTTAACTAAGCCCCCATGTACGTGGCGACCGCTGCTTTACTTCGTCCTCTGGAAGTCTTTCGATAGTAAAAATAGTAGACAGTAGTATTGTAGTAGTTATTTGTAGTTTAGTAATTGTAGTCTACATTGCATGTGTAGATTTGTAATTGAAAATTTGTAGTTGTCTTGTCATTTTTAATGGTATTTTTGCAGAATTTAATTTTTGATGTGTCGTATACGGGTTTGACAACTTTGTACAAATGTGAAGGTTTTAATTGTTCGCTAATCGTGTTTGTTGGGCAGCATTTCGTATGAATGGTATTGTTGGTGATAAAGTGTCATTTTGTGTGTAATTTTCGTATAGTGACGAGATTTGTATGTTTTGTAAATGATTACGCGATCGATGAAAAAGGCAAAAATGATGAATAGTGAGAATGACGAAATTGTTAGTATGGCGAACTCGCCAACACATGAGAACAATATAATGAATAATGAAGTAGAAAACAATTTAATAAGTTGGGAAAATAGTCCGTAACCAGTTCAAAATTTTTCTCAATCAAAAAATTCACAGAATATGAGATTAACGATAGAAATAGAAATAGTATCGAACACAGATAACTTTACGGCTATGCCGAAGGAAGTTAGTTATACGGGAAATTTTAGGGTCGAAAAGAATTTTGAACCAGTTAATTTGGAGCAGTTGATGGGTTCTATATTAAATTTGGGATCACAGATGGGAACAATGGAAACACGGTTAGACTCACAGATAGGTACAATTAAAGCCGAGATGGGAACACGGAAACACAGTTAAGATCTGAATGAAAAACAGAGATGGGAACACTGGCAACACGGATACTCACGAATGTTTTGACATATGAGAGATGAATTAAAGAAAGAAATTATAGAAGAAGTAGAACTGATCTTGAGTGCTCACAATAATAGATTAACTTCAATAGAAATTAGACAAAAGGAACAGGATAGAGAACAGGAAGAAACAGATCGCGTGAAAGTACAAAAATTTTCAGAGTTAAATTTACAACGTGCACACAATAAGGAAGAAATATTTGAAAGAATCGAGGAATCCGTACCAAATGACAGAATAAATAAACTAACACAACAATATGAACAGTTAACTACTAATTGTGTCAATACTGAAACCCGAGTCGCGACACTTACAGAAGAAGTAAATAAACACGAGGTGAAAATTTTGACTATAAACACTTTTTAACTGTTCGTAAATTTACGATCTTTCGCAATTCTAATAATGACATACATCCGTGTTCGTGGTTAAATCAATTTATGTACGCACTTCCTCCAAATTGGCCAGTAAGTCACAAACTGGAATTTATTTGTGGGTATGTAGAAAACGAACCCACAACGCCCATGCGCGAGCTTATTAGAGATTGTAATGATTTAAATGATTTTTATCATTCATTTCTATCGGCATATTGGTCTGAAAACACGCAAGACAGAGTCAAATATAGTCTTATTATGCAGTGTAATTTTAAACTGTCTTATTTCAGCACGGCAGCAGAATATTTTGAAGACATGATTCGAAAGAATCAATTCCTTCCCAACCCTTATAGCCCGACTGAATTAATTGGTATTTGTTTAACTAAGCTGCCACAATCGATCAGACTCATTGCTTTAGCCGGAAGATGGAAAGACGACATTGAAACTTTTAAGACTTTGCTACAAGAACTTGAGTATGGCAACAACGACGGAACTTCTTGCACTTTTTTCAGTAACAGTAATGACAATAGATTTTCAGAGAAAAGGGATAATAATCGGTACGGACGTTGTAGCAGTAATTTTGAAAATGACGGACTAAACAGACAGGACAATAGGTACCAGCCCTATGACAATAACAGACGTTCTAACACAAATTACACACACAAGTATAATAACTGAAATTCTTACCGAAATCATCAATCATACAGAAACAGTAATTGATGCTATCAAGACAGAAATTATTCATACAATAATAGAAATTCTTACTACAGGAATAACTAGGGTAGTAGACCTAAACATACTTTCAGCAGTGACAGTCGAAATTAGAAAAGAAGTAGTCATGCAGATATCCATGAAAATCGAAATTTTAATAACAGACATAACCAAGAATTTACAGCTAACAGACAGGAGGGACCGAACAGGCTTCTTCCACGTGACAGAAATTCAGAGAGACAAGTGCAAATCAGAGAAATTGATCCGTGAAATGACGCGAATAATCAAAAACGTGACGCAGACAATCGACAATGACTTGTAGCTTCGGCTTCTGGCAGCAATATAGATGTTTCAGAAAGTATTGACACTACGACTTTACACTACCTACGCTTGGAAGGCATAACATCCTGTTATTGAAGTATGCGTGAGTAAGAATAAGTTCACTGCGGTTTTAGATTCTGGGAGCCCATTGAATGTTATTAGTGAATCGGTTTTTCGTATATGTGTAAGAACTATTGCTTGTCCTGTGTCACCTGTTTCTAAAACTCCAATTCGAGGAGCTGTTTCTGGAAAAAGTGTGGAAGTCAAACAACAGACCAACTTAAATTTCATTTGCCAAGGGTATGAATTTTCTGCAAATTGTATTACTGTGCATGGGGGCTTAATTAAATACAATGTAAATAATTTTAATTTTAGTCGCTGTTTGTCCGGTTACGCAGTCTCGTAACCGGTTAGCCCTGAATAATATTAGTACGAAATCTGACTCCATAGAATAACAACAAAGAATGAAAGGAAATTTCCGTTAACACAATTAATTAATTAAGTCCCCAGCAACTATAAGAGCTACGAAACAACAAAGCACAAATGTAACTGATCTGTGTGTGGAAGTGTGATTCAATGTACACATCTGGCACGGTTCTTCCATGATAACACAAGATATTTTAAACACGATTTTCACTGAAGTAATTAAAAAAACTAGAAATACTATAATTGCATATAGAAACCAGAATTACAGTCAAACACAAGAACACCAGCCAGATGCTTTGTTGACTGAACCTGTGACCAAGAGGCATTTGAAATAAAAAAAAAATTCTTTACCTTCATATATATTGACGAAAATGCACTCTAATCACTACAACATCCCCAACCGAATAGCAAAAGGTGTCTTGCCCAACAGAACAACTAGTACTCTATCGACGTCTCAACAAGCACTGATCACGCCTACCTCAGAACTACTACTGCCCTCAGCAACTTCTCAGCGGCAACTGCCAGTGGAGGCGGCTGAATAATACTCTTTGGCGCAATCTCTGGCTCTGTGACACAGTGTAGCCAACTTTCATATGCCCCTCCTCCACGGGCCAGAATTTGTAAGTAGGCTGTTTAGGTTTTCTTATTGGTAATGCCACTTAGCGCTCGGTATGAAAAATCACTGGCTGTGCTGTGCGCAGTCTGTGTTTAGTTTGCATTGTTGTCTGCCATTGTAGTGTAGGGCAACGGCAGCTGGATGCTAACAGCGCGTAGCGTTAGGCAGTTGGAGGTGAGCCGCCAGCAGTGGTGGACGTGGGGAGAGAGATGGCGGAGTTTTGAAATTTGTAAGAATTGGTGTCATGAACTGATATATATATTATGACTATTAAGCTGGCAGAAGTTGCGTTCGCTGTATTGCAGTAGCTTGAGTAACGAAGATTTTTGTGAGGTAAGTGATTTGTGAAACGTATACGTTAATGTTAGTCAGAGCCATTCTTTCGTAGGGATTTTTGGAAGTCAGATTGCGTTGCGCTAAAAATATTGTGTGCCAGTTTAAGCACAGTCTTGTATAATTTTTCGAAGGGGACCTTTCATATGTCGACCCTTAGCCACGGATACCTCACTGGAATCTTCTGATTTTTTTTCTTGTAGTTTGTGTAATTAATGTAGATTTTTTTATTGCTAGCGCGTAATCATAGAGAGAATTTCCTTTGTAGTTGCAGTCTTTCATTGTTGTACAGTAAAATAGTTGTGGCATGCATGTAGTTTTGCACGAAGTATTTCGCAGCTGCGCTTGCAATTAACTTGAGATTATTTTCAGTGCTATGTTAATGTGTTCTCTTATTTTTGTTCTTCAAATTGTTTTTTTCTGTGTTGTCGTGTAAAAAATTGTGACAATAATGGCGTGTGAAAAACGTAACACTAGGCTCCAAAGTAAACTGAGAAATGACATTGAAGACGAAAGCAGTGTGTTAACGTCACCATGTAATGAATTCACTAATGTTCAAAGTAGTAATTTGGTAATAGCGCATAGGGAAATGGAGCGAGTTGCAAATAATGGTGTAGGCAGTGAAACAATTAGTGAACAGGGAAGCATTATCGATCGATCGGTCAGCAACAGCTCGCCTCAGGATTCCGAAATGACAGGACACAATCTTGCAAATACTGTAGATTCAGATTTTGCGTCCTCACCGTTTTCTCAAATAAATCAAGACACATTTTCTGCTTTTCAAAATGCGAATATTGCCGGTTCAAATGCACTGCCGGAAAGCACTGAGGAACATGTTTCAGACACCAGTGCACTGTTATTACAGTTAATGCAACAAATGGGACAAAGGCTACAAAAGTTCGACACAACGCTTGAACAAAATCAGAAACAAATGGGACAAAAATCTTCAAAAGTTAGACAGAGTGGAACAAAATCAGAGACAAACACAGCAACAGTTGGACACAGTGGAACATAATCTTCAAAAGTTAGACACAATGGAACAAAATCAGAGACAAACACAGCAAAAGCTTCAAAAGTTAGACACAATGGAAGATAATCTTCAAAAGTTAGACACAATGGAACAAAATCTTCGAAAGTTAGACACCACACTTGAACAAACACGTGAAGATTTAACTACTGAGTTACATAACATTGAATCGAAATGTCAAAAAATCTGTAATGACGTAAAAACACAAATTTGTGAGCATTTTCAACCTATTTTTTCGCGGCATGAAAACGCATTACAGAATCACGAAGCAGCCATAAAAGAATTGCAAACTGTTGTTCGTGAAAATCACGACACCTTGCAAGCTAAAAAGGGCTCAGTTGCATCCACCGATTCGGTTACGCAACTTGCAAGAACTCAGGAAAACTTAAAGGTCACAGTAGATTCGATTTCAACACAAATGGACACTCTGAAACTTGGTTCAGAAAAACACACTGAGGAAATGTGTTCACTATCGGAGAAAGTAGCCGAAATTTCAGATCAGTTCACTAACTTATCTACAAAGGTAGAAGATGATCTGAATAATACAGAAGAGTGCGAACAAATTAGGAAATTCAAACAAAATCAGAATCAAATTAATACACAACACCAAAGAGAAATCCGGGAAGTGCAAGATCAGCTGACACAGGTAATACAAGAATTACGTATTTCAGAGGACAGTCGCGCTCCAACACGGGAAGAGGGACTTAAATTACGGAAAAGTCACAAAATAATAACACAGGGCATTTCGGAAATTGTGAAAGAAATTGGCAAGGTGCACCGAATTTGGAGATGGAACTGCCTACACGACGTAACAATGAACGATATGCTACCCGCCGACACGGTGATTTTGACTATAAGCTGTTCATTACTGCACGTAAATTCAAAACATTTAAGAATTGTGGCAACGACATTCATCCATAAGCGTGGCTCCATCAATTCTCTCATTGTTTTCCTCCCAACTGGTCAGTAGAGCACAGATTAGAATTTATGTGTGGCTACTTGGAGAATGAACCAGCTGTAAGAATGCGATCGGTCATTCACGATTGTCATAGTGAAGGAGAATTTTATCATGCCTTCCTCTCAGCATATTGGTCTCAAGATACACAAGACCGAGTAAAACATAGCATCATAATGATGAAACATTTCGAACAATCTGAATTTTCCAGTCTTGTCAAATATTTTGAAGACATGTTACATAAGAATCAGTATCTTTCAAACCCATACAGCCCCTCAGAACTCATCCGCATTTGCTTAATCAAATTACCTTAACATTTACGACAGATTATTTTAGCAGGACGATGCAAAGACGACATTGAAGCTTTTCAGGGACTGTTACAAGAACTGGAAATTGACACTGACAATCGCGGAACGCGAAAACAGGAGCACAACAATTACAGGTCACACCTGTCACAATTCCGCGATGACACAAATAATACACGACAAGGCTATTCGTACAACGTAAATCGTGACCAAAACAGAGACCACTGGCAAAGTAATAGCTACAGAGAAAGATCGCATTTCCGTAGTAATGATTATAACAGAGACAATCGTAGAAACAGACGGTATGGGAGCCAAAACAATTACTATCAAGGGAGGCAGAATAACTTCAGACGCAACGGTCCAGCGCGCAGTTACGATTCAGGGGGAAATTCTCCACCACGTGGCCGACAAGAAATTAATTACAGAAATTACCAACATGAAGACAGACGATATGATCGTAACGACAGACCTGAATTGCATCAGAACTGGCGGGATTCAAACAGAGCAGGGCCCTCTCGGCAAGGTGAATTTGTAGAAGTTAGGTCTCCTGATCCCAATAACGACGCACGCCAACAAAGAGGCAGACAATGACTCGCACCGCAGGCCGCCACGTGCGCCGGCTGGCTTAGCGAAAAATAAAATAGGCGCTAACCTTGAGAAAAACTCCAGTATTCTTTACCGACGTTTACCACATGATAATTGTGTTTAACTTGAAACCCTGAGTACTAGGAAGAGTTAAGGTTTACACCACATTTCACATGTAAAACCGTTTATTGAAAGATAATCTGCTTTTTAACTTTGTCTTTGCCATAAAACATTTCACTTCACATTTCTAGTATGCTTTGTCACACTGAGAAACTGTTAACATGCAACAATGTTTGTAGTTTACTATCCAGTCTAGAACCTACGGAACATATTTAGACAGTATTTACGAGTGCTTTGTTATAGCGAACAGACATCACTGTGTTATTGCGTGTGTACATTCTTGCTTGTTAGTTGCACGATTACGTAACGACTATAAGGCTCACATACTTAGAACATTTACCAGTATTGCTAATGAGATTTTAATGCAACATTTTGGTTTACTTGAAAATACATTCTGGATTTAAAGTACTTTCTGTGAGATACCAGATGACACAGTGGTTAGTTTATGTGACAGCTACACGATTTTATCACGACGCTAATAATGAGTGACAATTTACAATGTTGCTTTTGCAGTGTTTCTGTTTTATATCTGCACAGTTTTTCTGAATTTATCTGGAAAGTAAAACATGTTTTAGTAGTAACGATTGTGGTATAGCTACAATGAGACAGCCTTTTCTGTAGCACAACAATACGTACAGTACAGTACTTACTTCATCACAGCAATAAGCGTAATAACTAAGATATCTATACGCGAAGCATTTCAATTTCGTTTATCATCAGGTAAGTACATTGACTTCTGCAGAACTTAGCTTCTGGAGGACAATAACTACGACACTTCCACAGAGATTGTCTTACAGCAAGACCCACATTTAGCGCTACAGGACGCGCATTAAACTGTTTATTTTTCAACATATTTGAATTAGAAAGAAAGTTTTCCGTGATACATTTCATTCCATTGCTGTAATCTGTAACACCTGAGGATATAATTACATTATTCCTCAGGGGGGTACACTCTTACTTTGTGTACCATGTGATTGGCAAGCACAAGGAGCCCTAGCTAATGTGGTATTTGTTTATAGAACTTTACACATCGGTACCATATTTCTCTAACACATAAATTACACAGCTATCTGATCATTTAACTGAGAGAGACTAACATTTACTTTACTACATCAGTGACAGATGTTTACGTAATTACACCATTGGATAACTTCACACTTACGAAGTTGTATTTTGTCTGTAATTTGTGAACTGTTCATATTTTTTCAGAACCATTGTGATACTATGAGAGCTTTGAATGATGTATTTGGTATGGGGTCATGATTTTTAAAGTACGTTTGAGGTAGATGACACTTTTGACATGAGCACAGATTTTTTTTTAGGTTTTGAAATAGGAAGCCACGACGATTTCGAGATTTGGCTGAGGATTTATGAAGTTATGATGACGATGTGTATTACGCTGTTGTGGTATGTTTATGATCAATAGGCTGATGCTATGTGAGGAATTTGATTATGCTATGTATTTCTTATTATTAAATATTGAAGAAGTGTCGACAGATATGTATATGTGTAATAAAGCAAGGAATAATGAGTAGTGGTTAGGGACTCTGGTTTGTGCAAAAGGTTGTTGGAAACCAAGAATCATACTTTAAGAGTTATGAAATGTATGTAAATGCGTGAATGTATTACAATGCTGTTGAAAATTTTTTGGACACTATTATATTTAAAGGATTTTGTTTCTACAGATTTGTAACGCAAATTCTCAACCTGTGAAAATATTTTTATATGTGACTGTCACTGTAGCAGAAACTGATGTCGTAAATTTTTCAGTAAGAAAGGTAAGTGACCTCCTGCACGTAATGCGTCGTGGGCACCCAGCTGCGCGACAGGCGACTGGAAAAAAGCCATTAGTGTGTGCCTGTCAGAGGCACAGGTAAAAAAAAAAAAAAAAAAAAAAAAAGAGGGCATTATCCTCGCTGTTGACATTCCTTTGTAGAAAGCATCGTAAATACGACACCCTCAAACTTGAAAACATGATTACACTGTAGAGTTCTTAATTTATGATATTTACTGAAATGAAATGATGAGAAACATTTCACGTCTATTGCCTTGCTAGTTGAAAGATTTTTACTGCAATATGAAACGCCATATTGCAAGTGAATGACGCTTCACGCCTTGCTTGCATTATGAAGTGCCTTATGGCTAATGAATAACATGTACTAATATAACTACTTTCTGTCTACAGACCCAGTAAAGAATCATTTTATGATGTACCTCCTTAGAAAAGAGAGCACAAATAGACATTTCCCTTCACAGGACTTACAAAATTATTTTTTTTACGATTTGGTAACTTATCTGCTAGCGTATGTTCTAGTGATGCATCACTCTAGTGTTAAGATGTGACATAGGTATTACACATTTTTACTGTAATATTTTTTCTGTTTCAGCTTTGTCACGTTTAGATATAAATTATTACATTTATTGCTGCTCGCTATGCTTACTTGCATTTTTTGTCATTGCTGTTTGTATTAATTGTTTTGTGCTGCTGCTGCTGCTGCCTTGTCCCTTAGTTAAGCATCTGAGCTCAGTAGATTTAAGTTAGCTTAAGAGGGGGTAGACTATATAAGAAACTAACTATGATGAATTGGAAGAAAAGCATTGAGAAGCTTTAAGAAAATGGTTTGACCAAAAAAGTTGTGTACAGTGGAGAAAAACTATTTTTGAAAGAGGATGTGAACAGAATACAGAAAGCAGGTTTAGATAGGACTTTTTGGGAATAATGATAAACTAAGGGAGATCTCTGTGCAAAATACTGCAGTAAAACAAACCCTGTCCTTTCCTTTCGTATTATCCCTCTATGTGTTTATGTACCCTTGTGTATTTGTCTTTTTCCTGTCTTTATGTGTTTAGCTAATAAGATTTATGTTGTAGATTTTTTCTTATACTATGTTATTTTCTTTGTAAATATGTTCAGACATTATTTATTGTGTTTTGTTTTAATGCTCATGTGTGAAGTTGATGTTTCAAAAGTTATTCTGAACTTTATGTATGTACTTATGTCGTAAATTTTGTAACACTGATGTATTTGCTACTTCGATTCTTTTGTAAAGCCTGTACTATTGCTAATGTTATCTGTATTGTTATGTTCTTTAATGATGTATTTTGTACCTTTGTTGTTGTATTCTTATGTTATAAAATTGTAATTGACACCAGTTCATCAAATTAAGTAACTTGTAAATTACATTTCACTGCACACATTTCTGTTGGTCATAGTATATGGACAATATGTGAGAAGTAGGTACTGATAGTGTTTGCATGTGTGTTAATAATTCAGTTAGGGACTGGGTAACAGCATTGCTGGTTGTAAGGACATTTCAAAAATAATTTTTGTGAGTGCACATGTGGTGGTTATGGACTTGCTATATTATCCGGAAGACTCTTCAATGGTGATTGTGCACCTGCACAGTCAAATAGATGGCTGCTGGCCATCTCTACAAGGACTACAATGGGTCTACACCTTTGACGACCCACCAATACCATTATTTCTACAAGGACTGCAATGGGTCTGCACCTCTGGTGGCCCACCAATACCGTAATCTCTACCAGGACTACAGTGGGCCTATTCTGTGACGACCTACCTACCAATATTCTTCAAAACTTGGACTGACTCTGCTGTGGGTTTGCTCTGTTGTGGCCCATTACCTGTCAGCATGTCAAGAGTCAGCACTGTCTTTCTGTTGGAAGGACAACACTAGTTCTTCAAGACTGCATGGAAATCCTCTACTTCCATGTGCATTTTCTTTTACTACTCAGACTTTGAGAAAAACACTGCAATTTTACTTTGATGAATGATCAGGACTGTCTTTATGGACTGTGAGAAAATTTTAACTTTTGACCAACATTGTATCGATAAGTGTGTGCATTTCATTTCTTTGTCATAGTAATTATGAAAAATTTTATCAAATCATTATTGGCCACTGCCCAAAACAATTTGTAAAAATTTTTTGTGGGGAGCATGGGGGCTATGTAAGTAGGCTGTTTAGGTTTTCTTATTGATAACGCCGCTTAGCGCTCGGTATGAAAAATCACTGGCTGTGCTGTGCGCAGTCTGTGTTTAGTTTGCATTGTTGTCTGCCATTGTAGTGTCGGGCAACGGCAGCTGAATGCTAACAGCGCGTAGCGTTAGGCAGTTGGAGGTGAGCCGCCAGCAGTGGTGGACGTGGGGAGAGAGATGGCAGAGTTTTGAAATTTGTAAGAATTGGTGTCATGAACTGATATATATATTATGACTATTAAGCTGGCAGAAGTGGCGCTCGCTGTATTGCAGTAGCTTGAGTAACAAAGAGTTTTGTGACGTAAGTGATTTGTGAAACGTATATGTTAATGTTAGTCAAGGCCATTCTTTTGTAGGGATTTTTGGAAGTCAGATTGCGTTGCGCTAAAAATATTGTGTGCCAGTTTAAGCACAGTCGAGTATAAATTATTCTAAGGGGACGTTTCAATTTTGATGGTATTTCTGCCAGCATTGGTGGTGAAACTACCACCAAATTCGTCCAAAAATATACAGACAATAATAAAAGATAATATTAAATAAGTAAATAAATAAATTTTGGCTTTGCACTGACCCTTCAATAACCTAATATATAAAATACAGTAAGGAATACAAATGCTTGCATACATGTGGTTTTACATAATAGTTTACACAAGTATCATGTGGTTAAACAATTCAATCAATAGTGTCAGCAATGACGAATAGGTGCATGTAAGGGTCTCATAACATTTCATAAACAGTAAACACACAAAAAATCAGTTTATACAAATATGCACATAAAATCCTTTCAATAGTTCAATAAACAGGTAGGACTCCTCAGAGTAGTTGACAGTTCCAACAGTAGCACCCAGCAATGGTCAACACGTGCAAATAGCGGTCTCATAACATTTCATCAGCAGTATTTAAACAGCTCCAACAGTGGCACCCAAAAATGGCGAGCAAGTGCAGACACCAACAAGTGACATTATCTCAGTAGAAGCAGTTCCATCAGTGGCACCCAGCAATGTTGAACAGGTGCAGACACCTAAAAGTAACATTATTTCAGCAGAGCAGTTCCATCAGTGGCACCCAGCAATGTTGAGCAGGTGCAGACAACTACAAGTGACATAATCAGTAGTAGCAGTTCCAACAGTGGCACTCAGTAATGTTAAACAGGTGCAGGTAACAGTCCATAATACTCACTATCACTAATTAGACAGTTCATCAGCAGAAATTAAACATTTCCAAGTGGCACCCATCAGTGTTGAACAAGTGCAGGTAACAGTCCATAATACTCACTATCACTAATTAGGCAGTTCATCAGCAGAAATTAAACATTTCCAAATGGTACCCACCAATGTTAATATGAGTAAGCATGAACAACAGTTTGAATGCACACACAATTGCTTTTACAAAATTGTTATCATTGCTCTTACACTAAACATACAAATTATAATAAACACACAAATGATATCAGATAATTGTCATATTAACTATTACAAAAACACATATGTCAGTATACCTATAATATTTATGGGTGTCAGTGCAAGCCACAACAAACAAGTAAAATAATAGTTAGGAGATAGGTCGGTACCAATTATTTGGGATAAGGAAAGGAAAACACACAAAACACACTCACTCATCTCTCATCCACATATTAAGTACTGCTGTGTAATTGAATACTGTTAACTGTGTAAATGCAATTGTCAAAATTTTATGTTCAACATGTGTATCAAGTAGTAGTGGCAACAGTGTATAACAGTCAATGATAGTTAGTCTACGTCATATTCATCATGTCAAGACCAATGTTTGCCAAGCCAACTTTTTCTGAACAGCTGTCAGTGTGCCATGATATGCAAATACTTCCTTTCTCCAAAAAAAGTATGTATTGCTTATTGATTTAACAAAGTGTGCGTGTAGACAAACTTTCTTGAGTGTTCTAGTCTGCCATCTTCATCCTCCTTGTTCCATATAAACCAACAAAAAAAAAATGCTCCTCACTTACTTTACCTCTTACCCACCAAAACTCCAATAATCATCGGCATCACATAATCTTAATACTTAATAATATCTCTTCAATACGTCGATACATATAAACCTCATCACCAATATCATTTACCTTACCTCTTATCCACCAGAACTCCAATAATCATCAACTTCACACAATCTCAATACCTCAATAATACCTCTTCAATACGTCGACACATATAAACCATATCTCCAATATCATTTCACTTCCATAACAACTCTCTCCTCTAGTCAGTCTCATCGAACAAGTACAGATAAAATCCTAGTGCAAAATTCAATTCATCATCCCATACAATCCAAAAACATAATGTCCACACACAACCTCAGTGTAATTCATCTGACCTGAATCATCTACTCATTATGAATTATAAAATACATTTTTGTTACCTTCTTCATCATTAAATAAAAGAAATGCAAACATGACCTCTAACAGCTTTTAGTTTGAATAACTTTCAGTAAGTAAGGTCGAGTACGAAGTGTGAATGATCGTAATATTTCACAGTGTGTACACCACTTCAAGAATCATGGCAAAACAGAAGAAAATATGTGGAGTATTTCTTGTGTCAAGTGTCACTTGCTATTTCAATTGCTCACGAAAAATTCAGTGTAATAACTGTCAATGGTCTAAACCTAGTGTTGTTATGTCATGTCAATAGCTTCCTTCCTGTTAGCATATATTTATACAGCTTCCATAAAACCTCCAGCTTATATGACTTAAATGAAGTTTCTTGTATCAATTATAGCAGTTCATTTTTCTTATCTTAAAATATAAAGCACTGAGCGTAAGCGAAACATGCAATAGCGAGTAAATATAACAGTAGAGAACAGAATGTCAACAAGTGGATGTAGTACATTCCCTATATCGAGGCTCTGCCAAGCGAACAATCTATAATTAATACCATAGTGTGACCTAAACTCCATGTTCGTACACCATATATCAGCACTTTTATATACCAAATTAAAGAATAGTTATGATAACAAATCAGAAATGTGTAAATATGCAATCCATACCCAAGCAGCAGGTATATATCTTACATAATAAACAGGTCATTAGCATCATAAATTTCATATGTAATCTTAATAAGTAAACATGAAGGCGCAAGCAGATAATCACAAAGTATAAGTTACATACATAACCATACCAGCACAATTAATCAGGTGACAATTATTATTTTAATAAATAAGCACAGCAGGCACATAATAAAAAAAATGTGACATCAGTGGAAAAGCAGTGCAGCCAAGCGATGCATAATATACATAATTAACAACCCCGTTCATTAATCAATCATTGTCAAAATCAGTTAACACAACGTATAAATCACGTAACCGCGAGCACAAAATTACATCTAAAGTAAGTACCTAAATGGAAATATGTTACCTGCAAAATAAACTCAATTAATAGTTACCTTTTTAGTTTATTACTTTCTTCTTAGAAATTACATTCTTACTGAAATTATTTCGATAGCAAGTCCTCTTAACGTCGCATACACAGAGAATTTACCTGAAGTTCTTAAATATTTTATACAAGCGTATCCTGGAAAATACTGAACGTTAATAACATAATTTATCAAGTCACTATAGCTTTATACTGAACTGAATCGGAAACATTAGACTGTGTTTTGTTTACGGCTGTCCGTGCATTCGCACTGAGCGCTCGATCAGCTGTCGGTACGCGTGACATAGGAAGTAATTGTTTGGGGTCAACGACTGCCTTGTGTGGCGCGCAGACTTGACTGTTGCTTTGAGTATGTGCCGCCGCTAGAACACAGCGTGGTATCCTTGTATTCTCTGCGTGTTTACATATAACTGTTAGCTTCTCAAAAGTATGACATTCTGCAAAAATTTTACCGTTCGATATATGATGTATTCCCTCAGAGCGCCGAGATTTAAGAGTTTCTACTTCGACAGCGTTATCATGAATAATTTTGCGAATTCTATATGGACCGTTATAAAGCTGAAAAAATTTGCGACACAAGCCTTTTCCTTTGTGAGACAACCGATGAGACTTAATTAACAAGTTTGGAACAACTGACAAGGTTTTTAAACGACCAGGACGTTTAGATGATTTCTCTCTTCCAGCAGCCGCAGATGTAATATTTTGTCGAGCCAGATTGACAATTTCAGAATGCCGCAGTTTCCGTGAAGGCGGAAAAGGAACGATTTCAGAAATGCGATTTGTCGGTGCTTTATTTTTTAATATCAATATAGGTGGTAAAGAAGTTGAATCATTAGGGAGTTCATTCAGAATGTTTTGAAAAATATGAAGATACTGATCCCACGTTCTATGATTCTGATGACATTAAAGTCGACAAAGTTTATTGATTTCCTTCATCCATCTCTCTGAAGCGTTAGATTGAGGGTGATAAAGTGAAATGAAAATTTTTTTAATCTTACGGCGCCGTAGAGTACGAAGCCAAATTTTAGAGCGAAACAGTGATCCGTTATCTGATATAACCTTATCAACATGCCCCACTTCTTTAAGAAAATGTTTGATCAAAGCATTAGATACTGAACGAGCTGTTGCTTTGCGTAAAGGTGTAAAACACACATATTTTGATGTCAATTCCACTATTACCAAAATGTACGCAAAATCATTACTAGAACGAACCACTGGACCGAACAAATTGACTGCAGCCATGTCCTTTAATTTCGCTGGAATGATTGGAAACAATGGTGCTCTGTGAGAAATAGTTGGCGGCTTAGCCTTTTGACATAATTTTCATTTGGCAAGAACAGATCGAATACGTTTTCCCATATTACTGAAGTAGCAGTTTTCTCGTAATTTATGAAAGCATTTTCTGTGACCAAAGTGTGCATAACTGAAATGTGTATACCAAATCAATTTATTAACGCAGTCATCAGGAATACAAACTAACCAAACAGAGTTGTCAACCGATTTTCGTTTAAAAAGAATATCATTGCGAACTAAATAATACTGTCTAATCGCTACGCTTTCCTTCCTCCTCCACTTCTCCTTAATGTCCTTCCAGATTGGATCCTTGTCCTGCTCCTTAGCGATGTCCAGGAGCGAAGACGAAATAAAATTTTCAAACGCAACACATTGAATATACATCAAACAATAATTGTTTTCTTTGCAGTCCTCCTCAGCACTTCGTTTCAAACCCATAGTTGCACGTGATAAAGCATCAGCAATAATATTTGAAGAACCCTGTATGTAAACAATACTAAAGTCTAATTCCTGTAGATACAGCGTCCATCGTGACAAGCTTCCATGAGTGAATTTTGATCACATAAGAACTTCCCGAGCTCGATGATCTGTGTAAACCTTAGTATGTCTGCCATACAAAAATAAGCGAAATTTGGTGAAAGCTCAAACATCACCCAAGGCTTCAAGTTCCGTAATCGAATAATTCGTTTCTGATTTAGAGAGAACACGACTTCCAAATGCAATAGTTTTCTGTACTACAACGCCGTTTTCTTCTATCTCTTGAAAGAAGTGCGCACGTAGGCCTTTGTATGATGAGTCCGTCGCCAAACAAAAATCTTTAGATAAATCCGGATGTGAAAGAAGTGGAGCAGCAACTAAAGCATCACGAAGTTGCTCAAATTCTGCTTGAGCTACTTCATCCCAACACCAATTAAAATTCTTTCCAGATAGTTCACATAAACGAGGTATGGCCAAACTGTCCAATCTAACAAAGCGTCTAAGAAAATTACAGACACCAAGGAAACTACGAACATGACGTTTTGTAGTAGGAACAGCATAATTACGAATAGCGTTTAATTTCTCTGGATCAGGAAGAATACCTTCTGTAGAAATCATACGACCAAGAAATTTCACCTGAGAACAACCAAATTCACATTTTTTCATCTTCTCTGTAACGCCAACTCTTGCAAAAATACGTAATAATGAATCCAAAATTTTGTTGTGCTCACTCCAAGAACGTTTAGCAATAAGAATATCGTCAACATATGAAGTAATATTGTCACGAAGATAAACAGGTAAAATTTCGTTTAAACTACGAATGAATGCTGCTGAAGGTACAGTAAGTCCAAACGGTAATTTCCGAAATCACTTTTCGGTAAAATAGTCATGTACGGTTATTCTTTACCGACTCTCTAGATCGATTGATAGTTGAAGAGTTGTTTTGATAGATACAAAGAATAGTAAAAAAGTAGGCAACGGTGCAGAAAACTAAAAGGGAAATAGCACCACTACAGCTCGGGGCCCTGTGCACGCTACGGCACATATTCACTTAGTGTAGCGAATCCCCTGAGGACTTAAATAGCCGCACATAAATTATAATTTGTGACTTAGTGGCCAATTTGGTGGAAGTGCGTACATAAATTGATTTTACTATGAACATGGATGTATGTCATTCTTAGAATTGCGAAAGATCTTAAATTTCTGAACACTTAAGAAGTGTTTATAATCAAAGTTTTCGCCTCGTGGTGACAAAGACCTACCGCGACTGTCCCCGTCCCAATGTCGATTATTGTCAAGTTCGCGCGCCTGGCGCTCTGTTGTTGCGTCTAGTAAATGAAATAAATTATTTTCTTCAAAGTGCTCTGCTATCTGTGTTTCTAAATTTCTTCTACTGTCCTTTCCTACGATTTCGCTTTCGCGCCTCAAATTCCCTTTTAACGCGTTCATTAAATTTTCCCTGATTTTTAACGTGTTTATTTATGTTCTGGTACTCTTCGGTTTCTGAAAATGGCATTGGAGCTGTATCACCTGAATCTCTGTCCACATTTAAACTAAGATTTGTCAATTTATCTGAAAACTTCTCAACTCTTTCCGATACGTCAACTATTTTTTCTTTGTGCTTATTTACGTCTTCCGTAAGTGTCGCGACTCGGGTTTCAGTATTGACACATTTAGTAGTTAACAGTTAACATTGTTGTGTTAGGTTATTTATTCTTTCATTTGGTACGGATTCCTCGATTCTTTCAAATATTTCTTCCTTATCGTGTGTGCGTTCTAAATTTAACTCTGAAAATTTTTGTACTATCACGCGATCTCTTTCTTCCTGTTCTCCATCTTGTTCCTTTTGTCTGATTTGTATTGAAATTAATCTATTATTGCGAGAATTCAAAATCGGTTGTACTTGTTCTATAATTTCATTCTTTAATTAACCTTTCCTGTTATTGAAACATGTCCCTATTCGTGAGTCTAACCCTGTTGCCAGTTTTCCCATCTCTGTTTTTCATTCAGATCTTAACCGTGTTTCCATTGTTCCCATCTGTGATCCCAAATTTAATATAGAACCCATCAACTGCTCCAAATTAACTGGTTCAAAATTCTTTTCGCCCCTAAAATTTCCCCTATAACTAACTTCCTTCGGCATAGCCGTAAAGCTATCTGTGTTCGATACTATTTCAGAATCTTCTATCGTTAATCTTATATTCTGTGAATTTTTTGATTGAGAAAAATTTTGAATGGTTCCGGACTATTTTCCCGACTTATTAAATTGTTTTCTACTTCATTATTCATTATATTGTTCTCATGTGTTGGCGAGTTCGCCATGCTAACAATTTCGTCATTCTCACTATTCACCATTTTTGCCTTTTTCATCGATCGCATAATCATTTACAAAACATACAAAACTCGTCACTATACGAAAATTACACACAAAATGACACTTTATCACAATACCATTCACACGAATTGCTTCCCGACAAACACGCCTAACGAGCACTTAAAACCTTCACAATTGCACAAAATTGTCAAACCCGTATACAAGACACCAAAAATTAAATTCTGCCAAAATACCATTAAAAAATGACAAGACAACTATAAGTGTTCAATTACCAAACATACACATGCAATATATACTACAATTACTAAACTACAAATTACTACAACAATCCTACTATCTGCTATTTTTACTATCAAAAGAATTCCAAGGGACGATCTGAAGCAGCGGTCGCCACGTGCTTAAGTTCTTAATTAAATAGAATGCAAATAATTTAGATTTTAGTCGCTGTTTGTCCAGTTACGCAGTCTCGTAACCGGTTGGCCCTGAATAATATTAGTACGCAATCTGACTCCATAGAATAACAACAAAGAATGAATTGAAATTTCCGTTAACACAATTAATTAATTAAGTCCCCAGCAACTATAAAAGCTACAAAACAACAAAGCACAAACGTAACTGTTCTGTGTGTGGAAGTGTGATTCAATGTACACATCTGGCACGGTTCTTCCATGATAACACAAGATATTTTAAACACGATTTACACTGAAGTAATTAAAAAAACTAGAAATACTATAATTGCATATAGAAACCAGAATTACAGTCAAACACAAGAACACCAGCCAGATGCTTTGTTGACTGAACCTGTGACCAAGAGGCATTTGAAATAAAAAAAAAAATTCTTTACCTTCATATATATTGACGAAAATGCACTCTAATCACTACAACATCCCCAACCGAATAGCAAAAGGTGTCTTGCCCAACAGAACAACTAGTACTCTATCGACGTCTCAACAAGCACTGATCACGCCTACCTCAAAACTACTACTGCCCTCAGCAACTTCTCAGCGGCAACTGCCAGTGGAGGCAGCTGAATAATACTCTTTGGCGCAATCTCTGGCTCTGTGACACAGTGTAGCCACCTTTCAACTGTTCTATTACCCAGTACACAAATTATATTAGATATGGAGTTTCTTAACACATATAAGGCAATTTTAAACGTTAAGGAAGAAAGTGTGAACTTGACTGTTGCTGGAATGCCGAGGTGTTTGAAATTTTTCGAGTGTGTAACGAAACCTGATCAGACACAAATTGTTTAAGGATTCTTTCTTCTGAAGTTTTCAATAAGTATTATGACGACAATCTGTTCATTCATGACAACGTCAATAGATACAGAGACGCGATGGATTATATGATTAATAGTGAAGAATTAATTAACGAAAAGGTTAAAAAGCTGAAGTGACAGATGACGGAACTTGAAGCCTTGGCTGTTGTTTGGGCTTACACAAAATTTCGCTTGTTTTTCTATGGCAGACATACTAAGGTTTACACAGATCATCGAGCTCGGGAATTTCTTATGTCATCAAAATTCACCCATGGAAGATTGTCACGGTGAACGCTGTATCTACAGGAATTAGACTTTAGTGTTGTTTACATCCGGGTTCTTCAAATATTATTGCTGATGCTTTATCACGTGCACCTATGGGTTTGAAACAAAGTGCTGAGGAGGACTGCAAAGAAAACAATTATTGTTTGATGTATATTCAATGTGTTGCGTCTGAAAATTTTATTTCGTCTTCGCTGCAGGACATCGCTAAGGAGCAAAACAAGAATCCAATGTGAAAGGATATTAAGGAGAAGTGGACGAGAAAGGAAAGCGTAGCGATTAGACAGTATTATTTAGTTCGCAATGATATTCTTTTCAAACGAAAATCGCTTGACAACTCTGTTTGGTTGGTTTGCATTTCTGATGACTGGGTTAATATATTGATTTGGTATACACATTTCAGTTATGCACAGTTCGGTCACAGAAAATGTTTTCATAAATTACGAAAAAATTGCTACTGCAGTAATATGGAAAAAGGTATTCGATTTGCTCTTGCTAAATGCAAATTATTTCAAAACGCTAAGCCGCCAACTATTTCTCACAGAGCACCGTTGTTTCCTATCATTCCAGCGAGATTAAAGGAGATGGCTGCAGTCGATTTGTTCGGTCCTGTGGATCGCTCTACTAATGGTTTTGCGTACATTTTGGTAGTAGTGGAATCGACATCAAAATATGTGTGTTTTACACCTTTACGCAAAGCAACAGCTCGTTCAGTATCTAATGCTCTAATGCTCTCATCAATTATTTTCGTAAAGAAATGGGTCATGTTGATAAAGTTATATCAGATATTGGATCACAGTTTCACTCTAAAATTTGGCTTCGTAATCTACGGCGCCGTAAGATTAAACCAATTTTCATTTCACTTTTTCATCCTCAATCTAAAGCGTCAGAGTGATGGATGAAGGAAATCAATAAATTGAGTCGTCTTTATTGTCATCATAATCACAGAACGGGGAACCAGTATCTTCTTATTTTCCAAAACATTCTGAATGAACTCCCTAATGATTCAACTTCTTTACCACCTATATTGATATTAAAAAATAAAGCACCGACAAATCGCATTTCTGAAATCGTTCCTTTTCCGCCTTCACGGAAATTGCGGCATTCTGAAGTTTTCAACCTGGCTCTACAAAACATTGTATCTGCGGCTGCTAGAAGAGAGAAATCATCTAAACGTCCTGGTCGTTTAAAAACCTTGTCAGTTGGCCAAAAGGTGTTAATTAAGTCTCATCATTTGTCTCACAAAGGAAAAGGCTTGTGTCGCAAATTTTTTCTGCTTTATAACGGTTCATGTAGAGTTCGCAAAATTATTCATTATAACACTGTTGAAGTAGAAACTCTTACATCCCGGCGCCCTAAGGGAATACATCATATATCGAACGTTAAAATTTTTGTGAAATGACATACATCTGAGAAATTAATAGTTTCACGTAAACGCGCAGAGAATACAGGGATACCGCGCCGTGTTCCGGCGGCGGCACATACTCAAAGCAACAGTGAGTACGCGCACCGCACAAGGCAGTCGTTGACCGCAAACAATCACTTCCTACGTAACGCTTACCTACAGCTGATCGAGCGCTTAGTGCGAATGCACTGACAGCCGTAAACAAATACACAGTCTAATGTTTCCGATTAAATTCAGTATAAAGCTATAGTGACTTAATAACTTATGTTATTAACAATGTTCAGTTTTTCCAGGATACACTTGTATAAAATATTTAAGAACTTCAGGTAAATTCTCTGCGTGTCCAACATTAAGAAGATTTGCTTTCGAGAGAATTTTAGGAAGAATGTAATTTCGAGGAAGGAAGTAATAAACTAAAAAGGTAACTATTAGCTGAGTTTATTTTTCAGGTAACATATTTATAGTTAGGTATGTACTTTATTCGTAATTTGCTGCTCGAGATTACGTGATTTATACTTTGTGTTAATTATTATGCTCTATGAATTTACTTGTGATGCGACATGCTTGCTTACACTTCCTGATTTTGACAATGTTTCATTAATGAATAGGTTTGTTACTTGTGTATGTTGTGCATCACTTGGCTGCTATGCTTTTTCACTGATGTCATAGCTTTTATTATGTGCCTGCTGTTCCTATTTATTTAAATTGTAATTGTCACCTGATTAGTTGTGCTGATATGGTTATGTATGAAAGTTATACTTCGTGATTTATCTGCTTGCACCTTCATATTTACTTATTAAGATTACATATGAACATTTATTTGCTTATGCTAATATGATGCTAATGACTTGATTATTATGTGAGATATATACTTGTTGCTTGGATATGGATTGCATATATACACATTTCTGTTTTGTTGTCACAACTGCTCTTTAATTTAGTATAGAGAAATACTTATATGTGTACGAACATAGAGTTTAGGTTACACTATGGTATTAATTATAGATTGTTCGCTTGCCAGAGCCTCGTTGTAGGGATTGTGGTCCATCCACTTGTTGACATTGTGTTCTCTACCGCTATATTTACTCGCTATTGCATGTTTTGCTTACGCTCAGTGCTTTACATATTAAGATAAGAAAATGAACTGCTATAATTCTACGAACTACATGGGTACAAGAAACTTCATTGAAGTCACATGAACTGTAGGTTTTATGGAAGCTGTATAAATTCATTATACTAGTAAGGAAGCTGACGACATGAAATACCAACACTAGCTTTAGACCATTGACAGTTATTACACTGCATTCTTGGTGAGCAATTGAAATAGCAAGTGACACTTGACACAAAGAAATGCTCCACATGTTTGCTTCTGTTTTGCCATGATTCTTGAAGCTGTGTACACACTGTGAAATATTACGATTTATTCATTCAGATTCTTATGTGATCATTAATACTGTATACTCGCACCTACTTACTGAAAGTTATTCAAACTAAAGGCTGTTACAGGTCATGTATGCATTTCTTTTATTTTATGATGGCCAAGGTAACCAAAATGTATTTTATGATTCTTAATGAGTAGGAGATTTGGCTCAGGTGGATTACGCAGAGATTGTGTGTGGACACTGTGTCTTCGGATTGTATGGGATGATGAAGTTTGTACTAGGATTTTATATGTACTTGTTCGAGGAGACTGACTAGAGGAAAGAGTTGTTATAGAAGTGAAGTGATATTGGTGATTAGGTTTATATGTATCGACGTATTGAAGAGGTATTATTGAAGTATTGAGATTACGTGATGCTGATGATTATTGGCGTTTTGGTGGATAAGAGATAAGGTAAGTGAGGAGCATATTTTTTTATGTAGAACGAGAAGGATGAAGATGGCAGACTAGAGCACTCCAGTCGAAGTGAGATTGTCTACACACACACATTGTAAAATCAATAAGCAGTATACACTTTTGGTGGGGGGGGGGGGGGGGAGGAAGTATTTGCGTATCTTTGAAACTGACAGTTGTTCAGCAACCGTACATTTTGATTTGCCTTGACAAACATTGGTCTTGACATGATGATTATGACGTTGACTATTACTTGACTGCTGCCACTGCTATTTGATACACATGTTGAACATCAAATTTTGACAGAATTGCATTTACACAGTTAACACTATTCAGTAACACAATACTAATTAATATGTGGATGAAAGATGAGTGAGTGTGTTTCTTGTGTTTTCCTTTCCTAATCCCAAATAATTGGTACCGACCTAAGTCCTAAATATTGTTTTACTTATTTGTTGTTGCTTGCACTGGCACCCATAAATATTATAGGTTTACTGATATTTGTGTATTTGTAATAGTTAGTATGACAATTATCTGAAGTCATTTGTGTGTTTATTATAATTTGTATGTTTAGTGTAAGAGCATTCATAATCATTTTGTAAAAGCAATTGTGTGTGCATTCAAACTGTTGTTCGTGCTTACACCTGTTATCATTGATGGGTGCCACTTGGAAATGTTTAATTTCTGCTGATGGACTCTGGTGAACTGTTTGATCAGTGATAGTGAATATTATGGACTGTTACCTGTACTTATCATCATTGATGGGTGCCACTTGGAAATGTTTAATTTCTGGTAATGAACTCTGATGAACTGTGTAATTAGTGATAGTGAATATTATGGACTGTTACCTGCACTTGCTCAACATTACTGGTTGCCACTGTTGGAACTGCTGCTACTGAAATGATGTCACTTGTTGCTGTCTGCACCTGTCCAACATTGCTGGGTGCCATTGTTGGAACTGCTCAACCACTGCTTAGATGTCACTTGTTGCTGTCTGCACCTGCTCGCCATTGCTGGGTGCCACTGTTGAAGCTGTTCAAATATTGCTGATTAAATGTTATGGGACTGCTATTTGCAGCTGTTGGCCATTACTGGGTGCCACTGTTGGAACTGTCAACTACTTTGAGGACTGCTACTTGTTTATTGAACTATTGAAAAGATTTTATGTGAATATTTGTGTAAACTGATTTATTGTGTATTTACTGTTTATGAAATGTTATGAGACTCTTATCTGCACTTATTCGTCATGGCTGGTGCCATTGATTGAACTGTTTAACTACTTTGAGAAATGATACTTCCGTAAATTATTATGTAAAATCGCATGTATGCAAGCATTATATTCCTTACTGTATTTTTACATATTATGTTATTGAAGGGTCAGTCCAAAGCCAAAATTTATTTAGTTATGTTATATTCACTTATTAATATCATCTTTTATTTTTGTCTGTGGTTTTTTTGGACGAATTTGGTGGTGTTTTCACCACCAATGCTGGCAAAAATACCACCAAATTTAAGCCCGTGGAGGAGGGACATATGAAAGGAGGCTACACTGAGTCACAGCGCGAGAGATTGCGGCAAAGATAATTATTCTGCCGCCTCCACTGGTACAGCAGTAGTTCAGAGAATGTCGAGGGCAGTTGTTGTTCTGTTGGGTGAGAGAGTAGATGCTGTTCGGTTGGTGTAATGTATAGATGGAAGAAGTTGCAATTGTCAGAGTGTATTTGAAGAGATGGGCTTTTGATTTATGACGCTGGTGAAATGGAAAATTTTCGTCAATACATAATGAGTTAAAAAGGTATTACAGTTTTCTTTAATAACAATGCGTCTTGGTCACATGTACAGTCAACAAGGCATTTGGCTCGTGTTCACTTACTAGATTTGTAATTTTGGTTTCTTTGTGCAATTATAGTATTTTTGGTTTTTCAGTTAGTTCATTGTAAATGGTATTTAAAATATTTTCTCATACTGAGATAGAACCGAGCCGGATACATTTACGTTGAGTCACACTACCACACACAAAACAGTTGCTCTTGTGCTTTGTTGTTTCATAGCTTTTATAGTTGCAGGGGACTTAATTAATCAATTGTGTTAATGGAAATTCCTTGTCATTCTTTATTTTTATTTTATGCAGTCAGATTGCGTGCTAATAGTAGTCAGGGCCATCCGGTTGCGAGATTTCGTAACCGGTCATACAGCTAGTAAAATTATTGCATTTACTCATTAATATTAATCTTTTCTTTTTAATTAAAACCGCATGCAACTTTTCTGATTTACCGACACAAGGCATTGAACAAAATCTTTTTATTTTTGTAAAATTTCTTTTATATTGTACTAAAACTGCATCTTGAATTTAGTTCTAGTACGTTAAATTTCTGAAGTAAACAATTTATGTTTTTATAATCTGTTTGCTTTGAAAAATCTTTCCCGTATATTGAATTAAATCTCCCATATCCTGTAATAGCATTATGAGCTCATTTTCAGGTACTTTTGTTTTCTCCTGTAGCATCTGTGTTGAGCACATGTTTCATTCTGTAAATGGCTAAGTGTAATTCATGTAAGCGGGATACTGTACCTACGCCAGTCGTCCGTGTACTTCAGTCTGCTAAGAGCTGTTGCATAAATTCTGTATGCATGTTATCGAATACGTTATGTGTGGCACAATTTTACATAAAGCAAAGAGGCTTTTCTGGCTTATTATTCTCTCATTGTTGCATACTTAGTGTATTTTGGCTGGATATAGTAGAAAAAGCGTTTGTACTCGGTTATGAGAATTTGCGATTTACGTATAAATTGAGCTTTGTGATTGCCCTGTTTTATTGAACCATTCCACATACCTTCCTTGGCCAGACTGTCTACGTTTTCTTTTCCTTTTATCTCGCTGAATCCCTTCACCCATAACATGATGATCGTTTTTTTCACGCGGGAAAGCTCCTGTGCTTCTTCCACAATACGATACACTAGATAATTTTTGATGTTACTGACATCGTAGCATTTTAACAATATAAATGCTGAGCTTGAGTCTGATGAGATTGTTTCTTCTTTGCCTTCTTTTGAACATGTAAGTCCTTGTGATTCCTATGACTTCTGCAGTGAGTGCGAAAGCAACTTCAGGGAGCTGGAATTTGCCTCCTCGATTAGTCTTGCCATCTACGAACGCACCTCCTGCCCCGTCTTTTTATTTAGACGCAACTGGGTAGATTTGTCGTGACCGACGGCCATAGTGCTAGGTTGTCAGATGAAACTTTCTCACTTAATGAACCTTCGCAGAATGGAAGGAGCATCTTGATATTCAGCTTGACTAACGTGTTACTGCAGGGTATGCTGAAGAAGCTTATATTTTGGGAATTGGTAATGTATTCACGGAAAGACGAAGTCCCGACGTAAAATTCCGCTAACCGCCCTTTTTAATCAGATATCTGCCAGCATGGCATTTTGTAGCCAGGTATCGGATCTTTGCTAATGAACTGTCATTTGAGGAGTCAAAACATTTCAAGAAGAATTTGGCGATGTATTTCCGGCGCTGTTTTAACGATACATCATTTACTTCCATCATCAAAGCACAGTACAGATTCTGAGACATTTGTACTGGTGTCTTTCTTGTTCTCTTAGTCTATTTTGCGTTGCTGAACCGTAACAGATGCCTTCGTAATCCATGTAACTTGTGATGTACGTTAATGCAGATTCTCGGGACTGCTTCCCAACAAACGATTTTCAGAGAGCAAAGGACTTGTATGGCCTTCATAGTTTTGAATTATATGATTAATGCGACGTGACCATGTTAGCTTATGATGGATGTAAATCCCTATCAACTTGACAACTCTTTTGAGCGGGGCCATATAGGGGATGTAATTTTATGTTTCTTCTTTCGTTAAGCCTGTTTCTCGTACATAGCACACATCTGATTGATGAGGCTATATTCCAGGCAGCTCTCATGCACCCATTCATTGAACTCTATCACAGTATTATCCATATGCTGCTGGCGCTCAATAAAACTGTCGCTATGAGTATAAATACATAAATCACCTGCATGCTTCAGGTGAAATATGTATTGTAGAAGTGACGTAAACAGATTCAACAGCGATGGCGACAACACCGACCCTAGTGATAAATCTCTGCTTGTTCTTCTTGTCCCCATTGTTTCATTGTTACTTGTAATAATCAGGATTCTGTCAGACAATAACCGGTGTTGCTTGGGAATGAATGACTGCGGGACGTAATGGTTCTTCAGTTTATTTTTCAATGAGTGGCATAAAAACACTATCATGAGCATTTGTTATATCGGTATCAAGGGCATCCAAATCTGGTTTGGGGGTAAGAACCACAGCCCCCATCTAGCTCTCAGGGAAAATATGATGTATTGTAGTTAGTATTTTTGTTTCATGAAGTCTGCATTACGCTGGTTTTTAAGAAGGTCGGAACTGGAACATTTGTATGCTACGTCCAAGTCGACAGTCATCTCTCAAAGTACTAAAAATATTCTACACCCACAGGTGTAGCCCCTATTCCCCTACATAGGGACACCCTTGATCCGTATACATTGCTACAAGTATTGATTATCACTGAACGTTTAGTTGTACATCATTCACTAATGATACCAGTGTTTCAGCTGTGACGGCACCCTTTCCAAAAACGGTTTTTCCAAGGGGCAGTTCTCTTTGATCCTCATTCCACTATTCTAATTTGTGTTTAATCATCCGACGTGTGTGTTATAGGCCTTTTGCTGTTCCTTATCTAAATAAATGATTTGGGAGATAATTGGAGCAGCCGTCTTCGGATGTTTGCAGATACGCTGTCGTTTATCGACCAATAAAGTCACCAGAAGAAAAAAAACTAACTGCAAAACGATTTAGAAGAAATATCGGAATGGTGCGAAAAGTGGCAGTTGACCTTAAATAACGAAAAGTGTGAGGTCATCCCTATGAGTGCTAAAAGGAACTCTCTAAACTTCGATTACTCGATAAATCAGTCTAATCTAAAAGCCGTAAATTCAACTAAATACCTAGGTATTACAATTACGAACAATTTAAATTGGAAGGAACACACAGAAAATGTTGTGGGGAAGGCTAACCAAAGACTGCGTTTCATTGGCAGGACACTTAGAAAATGTAACAGACCTACCAAGGAGGCTGCCTACACTACGTTTATCCGTCCTCTTCTTGAATACTGCTGTGCGGTGAGGGATCCGTACCAGATAGGACTGACGGAGTACGGTACATCGAAAAAGTTCAAAGAAAGGCAGCACGTTTTGTATTATCGCGAAATATAGGAGAGAGTGTCACAGAAATGATACAGAATTTGGGCTGAACATCATTTAAAGAAACGCATTTTTCGTTGCGACGGAATCTTCTCACGAAATTCCAATCACCAACTCTCTCCTCCGAAACAAAAATATTTTGTTGACGCCGAGTTACATAGCGAGGAATGACCACAAAGATAAAATAAGGGAAATCAGAGCTCGTATGGAAAGATAAAGGTGTTCATTCTTTCCGCGCGCTATACGAGATTGGAATAATAAAGAATTGTGAGGGTGCTTCGATGAACCCTCTGACAGGCACTTAAATGTGATTTGCAAAGTATCCATGTAGATGTAGAACAGTGATGGGCCTGTATGACGAAGCGCGCTCAGGCCTCTTCACCATTTTACCATAAATACTGGAACTAACCATGCAGTCTTCATTTCTGCGATGTAGATTTGGTTGGTCCATATTTTATTTAGAAGGTTCTATATTTGAATTTATCGCTTCTGCGGCATGTGTTGGAGCACTGAATAATGAATTTTATAAAGTCAGAAGGCCATACTCTTGCTGCGGGCTACCGTTCGAGCCATTTCTGACAAGGAGAAATTTCCATTTAGTAGGCGTTCCATCTGCCTGCCTTGTGCTGATTTATTTCCTGTTCTGCAACGTATGGGGTCAAGAGCATGAAACGTGCTCTAAAAGTTGTTGCCTGTACTTTTCCTATTGCTGCATTCATTCATCGTATCCACTTGATATTATTCTAAGCGATAGTCTGGAGGATTCTAAAGACAGGCTATTAAATAAATTCCGCCAGCTTTCGTTCTTTTTATTTTTTGATAGTGGTTTCGTTCTTACCAGAGTACGATTCTTATTATTCGTTGTCATTGTTAACCGGTTTTCGGCTTACAAGGCCATCTTCAGACATTGTAAATAAAAGTAATATTGTAGAACAAAAGCAAACTATTGCTTTTCATTTATTATAATGTTGTTCTACCAAGAACCGACAGAAGATTCTGTTTACATGACATTATTCGTCTCACCGCTCCAAAAGTGGCATAGCAGAAGCATATAAGGGCATGTTTTGTGCGGTTGAGACTTCGGCTGCTTTATCAATATTATATACTAGGTTGGCGTAGTTCGCTCTCACATCGCTACATTCTTTAAAATCATTCAGCTTCTACACCACCACTGCCCACTTTACTTTTCTTACATTCCGTTCATGTTTTACTCCTATCCCAGGGTTGTCCTGACATTTTATCAGTAGCTCCTCTAATACTTCCCAGTTTATCTGACGTCTACAGTCAAGTTTCGTAAGTTAGTTCTGTTGATTCTCTTTCATTTCTCCGACGATTAGCTTTGGGTGGTGGTCAGCATTAATTATTTCTCGTATTTGTTCCTTTATTATGAACTTGTTAGGAGTACTATAAATCGCTAAGAGATTCATATGGCCACACATGCCTCTAGCGCAACATTTTCAAGAGTAAATCGTATAGCCGAAAATTGTGAACCATTTTTATATATGATGGCGCTTCCTCCATAGTCATCCCTCCGATCATTTCTTATCATACTATATCCTGGGAATGTGTATGCTCGCCTAACTGTATCCACGTTTCTGAAATTGCGCATACGAATGTGACTGGTGCTCTGAACAAAATAGTCTCATTTTTCAAGCCGCGTTAACTCGAATAAAATTCTCTAGCTTTCGATGGTTATCTTCGCCATCGTCGTCAAGAATAAAACCACTGAATGCTGGTACTAGCACGTTTATAAGCTTACGTAGGTTCCAGTCAGTGAGGAGCGAAATGACGCGTGCGTGGAAGGTCAATTAGGAAGCTCGAAGCACTTCCGTCCGATCGGCCGAGGGACCGTGGCGCGTACATCACAGCACGTGACACTGAGGTTCTTAAGAGTGCCAACAGCCGTCACCGACGGGGTACGAGTATCTGTTTCAGATGGGTTTATTAATTCCTTACTGCGTGTTGAAATCTGTGCAAGTTCTCGACATAACACGACAAAATTAAGACCTGTAGTGAGTACCTTTTCAATTAAATATTGATATTGTAAAAGTACACTTTGCTTTTAGTTCTAACTGTATAGCTGCGTTGACTTTTCGTAAAACCACTAATATTATTCCCATGATGTTGTTAGCAAATTTATCATCAGTTTGTCCTCTGTGGATTGCTGCTGATTGGAGTCCCATTGTGCTGGTTAGGTATCCAGAATTTCTTATACACGCCGCATTGTACAGATTCGTGAATATTCTTAAAGTTACGTCTCTCTGAAAAGGGGTATTGCTGCAGCTTTTCCCATTCGTAATATGGAGGAATATACCTGTTGATGGTAAAGCTTGAGCCGATTGAGTCAAAGAGACTCCCAGGGGGTCGTGCAGATGGCACTAAAGCCTGATTAATTTCAGCAGGTTGTGGGTGTGGTAACGGCGGAAATGCCTCGTGGTTCTGTGTATTTGCTGGTTGAGCTGCTTACACATTAAAGTAGAAAATTTTTATAAGTTTTTCCCATTCCTCAAAACAGCGTGCCTGTATATCAAGCCTTCGAATGCCATAATCTGTTTAACATATCCTTCCCTATCATACTCAGGCCTGCAACCGTAGCTCCAGGTGTGACGACCAGAAAAATGCTCACAAATTGTGGTGCTCGATTGACCACTGTCTGCAATGTCACGTTGACCAGCGCATTGCGCACGTCGTTGTTGGCTATGGCATTGTTTGCTGCCGTAGGCACAGCAGAAACATTTATAGAACCTTATAACGCGGCTAACGACTCTACCTGGCAAGGAATTCTATGAACGCACACACAGATAAACTTGTAAGTAACCTGTTTATATGTGTATATGTTGGCAGCGCCATAGACTGCATTAATAACTCTGATAGCGCTGTGCGCCCTCTGTAAGAGACTCTGTTTCGCTGGTCGGACTCGCAGTTGGGAGTGAACAGCCAGCAGTGATGGAAATTGGAAGTTATTAATTAGCAGAGATGGAGGTTGAAAGTTATCAGTTAGCAGAGATGGAGGTTAGGGGTATGAAGTGTTAGCGCGAGCGGACGTTCTGGACGTGTCCATCATAGAGATTTAAAATTGTTGACGATTATATATTTTTTGGATTTGGATGTCACGGACGATTATATAATTTTTTGAAGTGGATGTCACATTAAATGGCTCTAAGCTCTATGGGACTTAACATTTGAGGTCATCAGTCCCTCAGAACTTAGAACTACTTAAACCTAAATAACCTAAGGACATTACACACATCCATGCCCGAGGCAGGATTCGAACTTGCGACCGTAGCGGTCTCGCGGTTCCAGACTGAAACGCCTAAAACGGCTCGGCCACTGAGGACGGCGGATGTCACATCATTATGGTAAAATTCGTTGCTCTGGAACAAAATCTTTCCTTTACTAACCACATGCCTATTAGTAGTTAGAGCCTACAGTAGTTAGAATCTTTTATTCAGCTGGCTGTATTGGTGCTTGCTTTATCGGTGCAGCCCGTGTAACGAAGATTTTTTGTAAGGTAAGTCACTTGTAAAATGTATAACTTATTGTTAGGATTTCTTCTGATTCAGGGCCCTTTCTTGTGTTAATTATTTGAGCAGTCAGATAGCGTTTAAGTTGTATTTGTCAGGAATAATTCTGTAGGTCAGATATGAAATGATAAAGACAAGCAAAGTGGCAGTACGTTCAATTTCACTTAGCAGTTTAAGAACACTGAGTACGCATTCAGCAGTTTAAGTAAAATCATATTTAGAAGTTTCAACTTCCCAGTTATTTCAGTCCAAGTAAAAAATAAGTAAAGTAGTTTCAATCTCTAAGATTTAAAAGTAATTACAGACAGGTATTGGTTTGTCTGTGATAGCCTCATTCTCTTTTATCTTCTTTAGTGCTTCCAGACTGCCACAACTTTAGCTCTGCAGAGTGCGACACTTAATATTTCTTGCTATTTCCGCCTCCGTTAGCTCAGTCGTCAGCGCGGCGGAATGTCGCGCCAAAGGGCCCGGGTTCGATTCCCGGCTGGGGCAAGATGTGTTCTTCGCTCAGGGACTGAGTGTTGTGTTGTCCTCATCATCATTTCATCTCCGACACGCAAGTCGCTCAATGTAGCGTCGAATGCAATAAGTACTTGCCCTCGGCGGCCGAACTTCCCAGAGTGGGGGACTCACGGCCCACAATGCCGGACGCTCTTTTCCAACTTTTTTTTCTTTTTTTGCCTTGTTCTGACAGGCCCGTCAAGACATTTCGAACAATTCCTTGTATTGTGCTCATAAATCTGGGAAATGTACCCGTCGTCTAGGGGTAGCGTCTTTGATTTATAATCAAAACGTCTTCCGTCCCTGGATCGATCCTCGCCACTGTCTAAATTTTGATAAATAATCAGCATTGGCTGCCGAAGACTTCCGGCATAAGAAGTCAGCCTCATTCTGCCAACTGTCTTCTCAAAGTGGGCGGAGGAGCGGATAGAGGTTCAGGGCACTCTCTTGTCCTAGGGGTGGGAAATTGCCCCTAAAGGCGGAAGAATCAGTAATGATCAACGACATGAGGATGCAGAAGGCAATGGAAACCACTGCGTTAAATACACGTAACGTGTATCCACAGGACATGATGAACTCTCCATTGACAAAAGATTCCGGAATAGTCCCCCATTCGTATCTCCGGGGAGGGGGGGGGGGGGGGGACTGCCAAGGGGGAGGTTACCATGAGAAAAAGATTGAATAATCAACGAAAGGATAATGTTCTACGAGTCGGGGCGTGGAATGTCAGAAGCTTGAACATGGTAGGGAAACTAGCAAATCTGAAAAGGGAAATGCAAAGGCTCAATCTAGATATAGTAGGGGTCAGTGAAGTGAAGTGGAAGGAAGTCAAGAAATTCTGGTCAGATGAGTATCGGGTAATATCAACAGCAGCAGAAAATGGTATAACAGGTGTACGATTCGTCATGAATAGGAAGGTAGGGCAGAGGGTGTGTTACTGTGAACAGCTCAGTGACCGGGTTGTTCTAATCAGAATCGACAGCAGACCAACACCGACAACGATAGTTCAGGTATACATGCCAACGTCGCAAGCTGAAGATGAACAGATAAAGTGTATGAGGATATTGAAAGGGTAATGCAGTATGTAAAGGGGGACGAAAATCTAATAGTCATGGGCGACTGGAATGCAGTTGTAGGGGAAGGAGTAGAAGAAAAGGTTACAGGAAAGTATGGGCTTGGGACAAGGAATGAAAGAGGAGAAAGACTAATTGAGTTCTGTTCAAGAATCACAGGAGGAGGAGGTATACTTGGAAAAGGCCGGGAGATACGGGAAGGTTAGAATTAGATTACATCATGGTCAGACAGAGATTCCGAAATCAGATACTGGATTGTAACGCGTACCCAGGAGCAGATATAGACTCAGATCACAATATAGTAGTGATGAAGAGTAGGCTGAAGTTCAAGACATTAGTCAGGAAGAATCAATATGCTAAGAAGTGGGATACGGAAGTTCTAAGGAATAACGAGATACGTTTGAAGTTCTCTAACGCTATAGATACAGCAATAAGGAATAGTGCAGTAGGTAACACAATTGAAGAGGAATGGACGTCTATAAAAAGGGCCATCACAGAAGTTGGGAAGAAAAACATAGGTACAAAGAAGGTAGCTGAGAAGAAATCATGGGTAATAGAGGAAATACTTCAGTTGATTGATGAAAGGAGGAAGTACAAACATGTTCCGGGAAAATCAGGATTACAGAAATACAAGTCTCTGAGGAATGAAATAAATAGGAAGTGCAGGGAAGCTAAGACGAAATGGCTGCAGGAAAAATTTGAAGACATCGAAAAAGATATGATTGTCGGAAGGACAGACTCAGCATACAGGAAAGTCAAAACAACCTTTGGTGACATTAATAGCAACGGTGGTAACATTAAGAGTGCAACGGGAATTCCACTGTTAAATGCAGAGGAGAGAGCAGATAGGTGGAAAGAATACATTGAAAACCTCTATGATGGTGAAGATTTGTCTGATGTGATAGAAGAAGAAACAGGAGTCGATTTAGAAGATATAGGGGATCCAGTATTAGAATCGGAATTTAAAAGAGCTTTGCAGGACTTACGTTCAAATAAGGCAGAAGGGATAGATAACATTCTATCAGAATTTCTAAAATCATTAGGGGAAGTGGCAACAAAACGACTATTCACGTTGGTGTGTAGAATATATGAGTCTGGCGACATACCATCTGACTTTCGGAAACGCATTATCCACACAATACCGAAGACGGCAAGACCTGACAAGTGCGAGAATTATCGCACAATCAGCTTAAAAGCTCATGCATCGAAGCTGCTTACAAGAATAATATACAGAAGAATGGAAAAGAAAACTGAGAATGCGCTAGGTGACGATCACTTTGGCTTTAGGAAAAGTAAAGGCACGAGAGAGTCAATTCTGACGTTACGGCTAATAATGGAAGCAAGGCTAAAGAAAAATCAAGACACCTTCATACGATTTGTCGACCTGGAAAAAGCGTTCGACAATATAAAATGGTGCAAGCTGTTCGAGATACTGAAAAAAGTAGGGGTAAGCTATACGGAGGGACGGGTCATATGCAATATGTACAACAACCAAGAGGAAATAATAAGAGTGGACGATCAAGAACGAAGTGCTCGTATTAAGAAGGGTGTAAGACAAGGCTGTAGCCTTTCGCCCCTACTCTTCAATCTGTACTTCGAGGAAGCAATGATGGAAATAAAAGATAGCTTCAGGAGTGGAATTAAAATACAAGGTGAAAGGATATCAATGATACTATTCGCTGATGACATTGCTATCCTGAGTGAAAGTGAAGAAGAATTAAATTATCTGCTGAACGGAATGAACAGTCTAATGAGTACACAGTATGGTTTGAGAGTAAATCGAAGAAAGACGAAAGTAATGAGAAGTAGTAGAAATGAGAACAACGAGAAACTTAACATCAGGATTGATGGTCACGAAGTCAATGAAGTTGAGGAATTCTGCTACCTAGGCAGTAAAATAACCAATGATGGACGGAGCAAGGAGGACATCAAAAGCAGACTCTCTATTGCAAAACAGGCATTTCTGGCCAAGAGAAGTCTACTAATATCAAATACCGGCCTTAATTTGAGGAAGAAATTTCTGAGGATGTACGTCTGGAGTAAAGCATTGCATGGTAGTGAAACATGGCCTGTGGGAAAACCGGAAGAGAAGAGAATCGAAGCATTTGAGATGTGGTGTACAAGACGAATGTTGAAAATTAGGTGGACTGATAAGGTAAAGAGTGAGGAGGTTCTACGTAGAATCGGAGAGGAAAGGAATATGTGGAAAACACTGATAAGTAGAAGGGACAGGATGATAGGACATCTGCTAAGACATGTGGGAATGACTTCCATGGTACTAGAGGGAGCTGTAGAGACCAAAAACTGTAGAGGAAGACAGAGACTGGAATACGTCAAGCAAATAATTGAGGCCGTAGGTTGCAACTGCTACTCTGAGATGAAGAGGTTAGCACAGGAAAGAAATTCTTGGGGGGCCGCATCAAACCAGTCAGTAGACTGATGACCAAAAAAAAAATCGGGGAATATAAGTTTTGTATCCGTGGGTCTACCCCTGTAATCTGAAGGGTATGCCGAATTTAGGAAGCTAGGAGGAGCAGGTGAGGTAGAACACTTGGTACTGAAATTAAAAGTGGCTTTACTATATCACCACACAATAACTTGTACTTAGGCTGAGATGAGCTCGTAGGTGCGAAGCCGTTCATCAATCAATCCTAACAGCTACTAGAAATTACGAAGGCAGTGTAGTGGCTCGCCCACTGTGAAATTAGAAACAATCTTGCTTGGTCGTCTACTTGGAATCAAATGAGCAGAATCTGGAGCGGCGCTCGTAGAACTGCACAGCGCCGGCTAGAGGCGTCGATGTCGGTGTCGTAGTGTCAACCTAAGAACTTGCACCTACGCCGTGGCATCGTAGCTATCGATACCACAACATGTATCCATATTGTCCATTAAAAAAATTTGACTTTGTACTAGGTTATTCCCAGCTAAAGCAGAGCAGCCTTCAGTTCCGATTTTATTACTCCTGGAAGATGCTATTGTACATCGATTACACTTTTACTACAGTGCATTTAAAATTTGTTGCGACTTCTGACCTTTGGCTCATCTATTGACAGTCTTGCCCAGGTAACACCAAGGACGAAGGTGCATTAAAGACACACAACGTGTATCTACAGGATATGTGGCCTGTAATTGAAAAAGTATCATGATGATCTCTCCATTGGCAAAACATTCTGGAATACCATTCGGGTGTCGGGGAGGGCACTGCCAAGGGGGAGACGACCATAAGAAACAGACTGAATAAACAACGGAATCATAACGTCCAACGAATCGGGGCGTGGAATGTCAGAAGCTCGAACGCGGTAGGGAAACTAGAAAATCGTAAAAAGGAAATGCATAGGCTCAATCCAGATATATAGGGGCCAGTGAGGCGAAATGGAAAGAAGACAGGGATTACTGGTCAGATAAGAATACTGTAACATCAACAGAAAACGGTATAACGGGAGTAGGTTTCGTTATGAATAGGAAGGTAGGGCAGAGAGTGACTTACTGTGAACAATTCAGTGACAGGGTCGATCTTATCAGAATCGACAGCAAATCGGCAACGACAGTTCACGAATACGTGCCGACGTCGCAAGCTGAAGAGCAAGAGAGAGAGAGAGAGAAAGTATATGAGGATACTGAAAGGGTAATACAGTACGTAAAGGGAGATGACAATCTATTAGTCATGGCTGACCGATATGCATTTGTAGGGGAAGGAGTAGAAGAAAACGTTGCAGGAGAATATGGGCTTAGGACAAGGAATGAGGGAGAAGGAAGACTAATTTAGTTCTGTAATAAATTTCAGCTCATAATACGCAATATTCTTTTCAAGAAACAGGAGAGAATTTGCTATACTTGGAAAAGGCCTGGTGTTACGGGAAAATTTCCGTTTGATTAGTGGTTAGACAGATATTTTGAAATCAGATACTGGATTGTAAAGGGTTCCCAGGAACAGATGACTAAGAACACGATGTAGTAGTGATGAAGAGTAGGCTGAAGTTTAAGAGATTAGTCAGGAAGAGTCAATACGCAAAGAAGTAGGATACGGAAGTACTAAGGAATGATAATATACGCTTGAAGGTCTCTAAGGCTATAGATGCAGCAATAAGGAATAGCTCAGTAGGCAGTACAGTTGAATAGGAATGGAAATTTCTCAAAAGGGCAATCGCAGAAGTTGGAAATAAAGACTTAGCTACAAAGAAGGTAGCTAAAAAGAAACCATGGGTAACTGAAGATCGATGAAGTACAAAAACGTTCAATGAAGTTCAGGAATAGAGATTTACAAGTTGCGGAGGAATGAAATAAATAGAAAGTGCAGGGAAGCTAAGGCGAAACGGCTGCATGACAAATTTGAAGAAATAGAAAAAGAAATGATTGTGGGAAGGACTACCTTAGCATATAGGAAGTCAAAACAAACTTCCGTGAAACTGATAACAAGGGTGGCGACAACGGGAATTCCACTATTAAATATGTAGGGTAGAGCGTCTACGTGTAAGGAATACATTGAAGGCACGATTTGTCTGATGTGACAGAACAAGAAACAGGAGTCGATTTAGAAGAAACAGGGGATCCAGTAATAGAATCAGAATTTAAAAGAACTTTGGAGGACTTAACATCATGTAAGGCAGAAGGGATAGATTACATTCCACCATAATTTCTAAAATCAGTGGGAGAAGTGGCAACAAAACGTTGGTGTGTGGAATGTGTGAGTCTGGCGGCATAACATCTGACTTTCGGAAAAATATAATCCATACAGTCTCGAAGAATGCAAGAACTGACAGGTGCCAAAATCAGTCAGCTTAATAGCTTAATAGCTCATACATCTAAGTTACTGAAAGGAATAATATACAAAAGAATGGAAAATAAAATTGAGGAAGTGTTAGATAATGATCAGTTTGGATTTAGGAAAGGTAACGGCACTAGAGCGGCAATTCTGACGTTGTGCTTGGTAACTGGAAGAGAACCAAAGAAAAATCAAGAGATGTTGATAGAATTTGTCGACCTGGAAAAAGCGTTCGGCAATGTAAAATAGTGCAAGATGTACGAAATTCTGAGAAAAATGGGGGTAGGCTATATAGAGAGGCGGGTAATGTACAATATGTACACGAGCAAGGATGGAATACCAAAAGTGAACGAAACGCTCCGATATTAATCTAGACAGACATAGTCTTTTACTCCTACCGTTCAAATTGTACATGGAGCCAGCATGGACCTGTTAATTACTTTAATTACGAGCTTCTAATTGTTGGTTCAAACTTAATATATATTGCAAAGTGGCGCGTTTCGCCTGCGCGAACGAAATATCTATTCCGTGACTTGGCGTTGCTCCATGCCGAGCGATGAAACGTAAGAAAATGTGACCGGACTTCTTGCTGCGAGACAGTATAACGATAGGAAGTGTATGACGTGTGTTAAATGAAACAGTTATTATCCGTCGTATTGTATACGTTGTGTTTTTTGAGATTCAAATTGATACGTAACGTTAATGTGGAGCTTAGTAACAGCCCTAATACAGTCTGGTGCATTTTCGCGTATTTATGTTTGATCAAAAGATTGTGTGATGAACTTTAATGTTCGACAAGCTTGTATACGACTTCGAACATTTAGTGGACGATGTTTGCTGTAGCACCTGCTTTATTAACACGCTCAAAAGCATAGAGAAAGTCTTTTCTGCTGAAACGAACTAATTTCACTTGCAGACAATCATCGAATGACCAAATGCGATTGTCAGTATCCCAATGAGAGAAGATCCTATAGATGTTTTCTTTCTCTTACATTTCAAGATTTTTACTGGCGACCGTCGGAGTCGGCAGCTGCTTCTACACCACGAGAGTAACTTGTCTACGTGTACGAAATTACGTACGCTGCCGGGGTAGCTGATGCACTCTGGAAATTGATATTGTTCTTCACAGACAGACAAACAGAGACACTACACACACTAGTTCAGTACCAACGAGTTCATTATTACCAGCTTAAAAATATTAATTTCATCCTTTGAGGCATAATTTTATAAAAATGGTTAAAATAGAATAAACAGTCTACTAAGTACAGAATTTGGACTGAAAGTAATTCGACGAAAGACGAAAGTAATGAGAAGTAGCAGAAATGAGAAAAGCGAGAAACTTAACATCAGGATTGATGGTCACGAAGAAGGTGAGGTGCAGTAATTCTACTATCTAGGCAGCAAAATAATCAATGACGGAAGGAGCTGGGTAGAACATCAAAAGCAGGATAGCAATGGTAAAAAGAGCATTCCTGGCCAAGAGACGTCTACTAGTGTGAAACAAAGGTCTTAATTTGACGAAGAAATTTTCGAGCTTGTACGTTTGGAGCACAGCATTACATGGTAGTGAAACATGGACTTTGGGAAAACCGGAAAAAAATAATCGAAGCATTTGGCATGTATCGCTACAGACGATTGTTGAAACGTATGTCGACTGATAAGGTGAGAATTGAAGAGGATCTGCGCAGAATCGGAGAGGAAAGGAAAATGTGGAAAACACCGATATGTACAAGGGGCAGGATGGTAGGACATCTATTAAGACATCAGGGAGTACTTCTATGGTACTAGAGGGCAAAAACTGTAGATGAAGACAGAGATTGGAATACATACATGGCGCAGGAGCAAATTTCGTGGTGGGCCGCGTCAAACCAGTCACAAGACTGACCCCGCCCTCTCCCAAAAAAAAAAAAAAAAAAAGAAATGGTGTCCTGCAGCGGCCACGTATTGTGAACAAGTGTTTTGTGTTGGCATTGCATTAATAACAACCGTGCAGCACGTATGAACACGAGGTTCACATTAAAATTTGTCGTCGAAGATCACGCTCACCGCCTGTGAAGATATTGTTCTGTTGCAGGATTTTGTTCCGCATTCGACAACAATAATGGACAATGCGCGTACCATACTGTTGTGAATGATAAAGTACGAACAGTGCATTGGAGTAAAGTGGATACTTTGCTCTGAGTAGCAGAAATGTCCCACGGGATAAAGTTGAGCGTAGCATGTATAAGGTAGGGATAATGGAACTTACAGTGCTATAGAAACCAAACACTCCAAGCTACCAGGTGGACGAATGGACGAACCAGCTAACACTAAAGGGCATAGTTTAATCATGTTTCTTCCGTATCATGTTCATAAATATCCGACAGAGAATGTATGGGCTTAGGTGAAAAGTCATGTGGCAAAAAAAAACAAAAAAAAAACAGAAATTTAGGCTCAGTGAGGTTGCCGATGCTGACAAAGGAAGCCGTTGCAAATGTTACACCGCAGCGCTGATCTCGAGTTGTCAGCCATACCAAGAAGACAGCTGAGGAGAAGAAAGAAGAATTCATGAAGGACTGTGATGAGTTTTGAGTAATACATAAATTCTCTTGTGAACATGCTAAAATTTGCTTTTTTTGCCAAAACAAAGTAGAGTGTCATTAACATTCTCATGCAATTGAAAAAGAAATTGCGAAATGATCTTGAAACAGTGTAATATTTGCAACTGAGGGCAAGACAGGTCAGTAGTTCATGAAAAATCTCGTTCTCAGTGTAAAAATCGTCTGCGTTTAAGCTCTTCACTTATATTACTGTAAAACCCTCAACAATTCTCGTTTAACCAGCCATCTATAGTCCTAAATTACATTATTTAATTGAAGAAAATCTGTAGTTGCTTTAATATCGTGGAAGGTACGAAAGTTTCACACATTAATCGTATGACAAATACGTTCCTCTTTGCGTGCTATCAGTTGGCAAAATATTGTTTCGACATCACAGACCGTTTGTGAGAAGTGAGAATATTTCATTCTGGCTTTATCACTGGAGCGTGCGTTCGTGACAGAGCGTTCCTTACGTACATTTCATTTTCTCGAGACTGGAGACAACGTTATTCTTCCAAGTTTAAAGAAAAATTCAATACGTTTTCTACATGTCATAAGCGGCAACGTATGATGTAACGTACACCAAACGTAAATTCATAGAAACCCTTATTTTTCTCTTCAAACTTTGAGAATTTCATGCAGTGGTATACATGTTATCAGAATATCACAATGATTCCCTAAAGCGCCAACGAAACTGGTATACAAATATTGAGATATGTAAATAGGCTGAATACGATGGTGCGGTTGTTAGATCTGTTACTGCTGCTACACCGACACGTTATCAAGATTTAAGTGAGTCTGAAAGTGGTGTTATGGACGGCGCACGAGCGCACAGCATCTCCGACGCGGTGATGAAGTGGGAATTTTCCCGTACGACCATTTCACGAGTGTAGCGTGAATATCAGGAATCCGGTAGAACATAAGATCTCCGATATCTCTGCGGCCGGAAAAAGATCGTGCAAGAACTGGATAAAGGGAGACTGAAGACAATCATTCAGCGTGACAGAAGTGCAGCCCTTCCGCAAATTGCTGCTTGGCCATCAACAAATGTCAGACTGTGAACCGTTCAACGAAACAAAAATGGTTCAAATGGCTCTGATCACTATGAGACTTAACATCTAAGGTCATCAGTCCCCTAGAACGTAGAACTACTTAAACCTAACCAACCTAAGTACATCACACACAGCCATTCCCGAGGCAGGATTCGAACCTGCGACAGTATCGGACGCGTGGTTCCAGACTGAAGCGCCTAGAAACGCTTGGCCACACCGGCCGGCTCAACGAAACATCATCGATATGGCTTTCGGAACCCAAAGCCCAGTCGTGTACCCATGATGACTGCACGACATAAAGCTCTACAACTCGCCTGGGCCCGTCAACACCGATACTCGACTGTTGATGATTGGAAACATGTTTCCTGGTCGGACGAGTCTCGTTTCAAAGCGTATCGAGCGGGTGGTAGTGTACGGGTTTGGAGACAACATCTTGAATCGATGGACCCTTCATGTCAGCAGCGGACTGTTCAGGCTGGTGGAGGCTCTGTAATGGTGTGGGCGTCAGCAGTTGGAGTGATATACACGTCTGTATACGAGTCTGATAGGTGACAGGTGCGCAAGCGTCCTGTCTGATCACCTGCATCCATTCATATCCATTGTGCACACCGCCGCACTTGGGCAATTACACCAGGACAATGCGACAATCCATGGGTCCAGAACTGCTACAGAGTGACTCCAGGAACACTCTTCCGAGATTAAACCTTTCCGCAGGCCACCAAATTCCCTAGGTATGAATGTTATTGTTCATATTTGGGATGCCTTGCAACGTGCTGTTCTGAAGAGACCTCCATCCCGTCGTACTGTTACGGATTTATGGACAGCCCTGCGGGATTCAAGGTGTCAGTTCCCTCAAGCACTACTGCAAACATTTGTCGACTCCATGCCACCGCCTGTTGCGGAACTTACGCGTTTTCGCGGGTTCCCTGCACTATATTAGGAAGGTGTGCCAATTTATTTGGCTCTTCGGTGTACCTCCCATTAGCGGTATCTACATCCATACGCCGCATGCTACCCGACGGTGTGTGGCGGAGGGTACTTTGAATAACTCTATAGGTTCTCCCTTCTATTCCAGTCTCGTATTTTTGGTGGAAAGAAAGATTGTCGGTATGCCTCTGTGTGGGCTCTAATCTCTCTTATTTTATCCTCATGGTCTGTTCACGAGATATACGTAGGAGGGAGCAATATACTGCTTGACTCCTCGGTGAAGGTATGTTCCCGAAACTTCAACAAAAGCCTGTACCAAGCTACTGAGCGTCTCTCTTGCAGAGTCTTCCACTGGAGTTTATCTATCATCTCCGTAACGCTTTCGCGATTACTAAATGATCCTGTAACGAAGCGCACTGCTCTCCGTTGGATCTTCTTTATCTCTTCTATCAACCTTGTCTCGTACGGATCCCACACCAGTGAGTAGTATTCAAGCAGTGGGCGAACAAGTGTATTGTAACCTACTTCCTTTTTTTTCGGACTACATTTCCTTAGGATTCTTCCAATGAATCTCAGTCTGGCATCTGCTTTACCGACGATTAATTTTACATGTCATTATATTTTAAATCACTCCTAATGCCTACTCCCAGATAACTTATGGAATTAACTGCTTCCAGTTGCTGACCTGGTACACTGTAGTTAAATGATAAAGGATCTTTCTTTCTATGTATTCGCAGCACATTACACTTGTCTACATTGAGATTCAATTGCCATTCCCTGCACCATGCGTCCTGCATCTCAATACAACTTTCCATTGTTACAACCTCTGGATATAACTACAGCATCATCCGCAAAAAGCCTCAGTGAACTTCCGATGTTATCCGCAAGGCCAATTATATCTATTGTGAACAGCAACGGTCCCATGACACTCCACTGCGGCACACCTGGAATCACTCTTACTTCGGAAGACTTCTGCGTTCTGGTATCTAGGAACTCTTTAGTCCAATCACACAATTGGTCTGATAGCCCATATACTTTGTTCATTAAACGACTGTGGTGAACTGTATCGAACGCCTTGCGGAAGTCAAGAAACACGGCATCTACCTGGGAACCCGTGTCTATGGCCCTCTGAGTCTCGTGGACGAATTGCTCGAACTGAATTTCACACGATCGTCTTTTTGGAAACCCATGCTGATTCCTACAGAGTGGATGGCAGGCAGTTCATCATTAAGCTGATGAAATAAGCTGTAAGATCTGCGAGAATCAGAATTTATTACCGAATAGCTTCTTTTAAAACCGTTTGAGAAAGATCTCAGATCGGCCGGCTTGCGCGAATTGCTGTTCACGTAGGCAAGCGAGCCTGACAGGTTCCGCGCCGACTAGCCGTGGCATTATCGACATCTGCTGACACGGCCAGCTCACGCTACCAACTATGCTTCCCTCTACTCGCTCCATTGCGAGCTGTCAAAAGTCACAAATAATTATAAACACAGCATTATTGCGGGTTCTAACCGATGCGAAAGTTCGCCAACTGTCTTCGGTTGCAAACTTCCGGTGTTCCTATTCTTGCTTTCTACAAGGACGCTATACAGCTCAGAATTATACGGGTCATACAAATTCACTGGCTGCGCGTTAAGCTGTAGCTCCGTACTTACACTTGCTGTTGGAGTGCTACCAGAGGTAGAGCTGGTAAGTTCCGCAATCTGTTCCTTCTGCTCCACATTCTGTGCTTACTTGGTCTATCCTCCCTCTACCTTCAGAGTTTTCGTTATATTTCTGTCTTCCCCAGAAGTCGTGTTGTGCTGTGTCTGTAGATTGTTCTGGAGCGGCATGTACTCTTCATTTACCGCTAGTGAAACAACTGCAGATGTTGCCCGCACAATCTCGATTTGATTGATTAATGTCATTTGTAGTTGATGAAACTGCTTTCGAAGTAGAGTTTTCTCCCTGGGTAGTCGCTGCACGAGGCACGCCTCCACTGCTCTCGTCCCTAGCCATAGCGGCACAGATACGGACTGCTGTCCTCCTAAACTGTGTACTTCAGGTGTAAATAAACTATCTTGATGACACCTGACAGGTCTGCAGGATGGTAAAAATACTGCCATTTGTATTTTTTGTTTTTCAAAAAATGTGTGAAATCTTATGGGACTTAACTGCTAAGGTCATCAGTCCCTAAGCCTACACACTACTTAAATTATCCTTAGGACAAACACACACCCATGCCCGAGGGAGGACTCGAACCTCCGCCGGGACCAGCCGCACAGTCCAGGACTGCAGCGCGTGAGACCGCTCGGCTAATCCCGCGCGGCGTTTGTTTATACCCCTTTCACTTTTAAGGACTAAAACGCCCCGATACGTAATTTGGCATATTAAGTTAGGAGGAAATATCTTTTAAATCATTGGATATAAACAAATGAGTGTCATATTAAAGTTGAAATGTAATTAACCTTCTTGAAAAATGTATAAATAATTTTTGCAATAATTTGAGAAGTTGGAAAATACCCAGCCACCATCAATTAATTTTGAAAAATGAAACTTTGGTAACACATGAATTAAAGAAGCCTTGACTCCGTATCGCCGCATGTATAACAAAGCTGCTCATCTAAAATGTCGGAGTATTTATTGTGGCGTGTGATCATATAAATATCATGATTTGCAGCTGGCAATTTTAAGGTTTAATAATGAATAAAAAAAATAGGAGTGCGGGTAAGCCACTAAAAACAGCGTAGTGAACGTATTATTGTGACCAAGATAGACACGAAGCCTACGCCTACTACAATAGTACAAGATTATGCCAACTAGCTCTGCAGATGACGAAGAAATTGAAGAAATGAATGACGAGACAAAAGAAATTATTGAGATAGTGTAGGGAGTCGAAAATGTAATAGTCATGGGTGACTGGAATGCGACAGTAGGAAGAGTAGTAGGTGAATATGGATTGGGGGGAAGAAACGAAAGAGGAAGCCGCCTGGTAGAATTTTGCACAGACCATAACTTAATCATAGCTAACACCTAGGTTCAAGAATCATGAAAGAAGGTTGTATACATGGAAGAAGCCTGGAGATACTAGAAGGTATCAGATTATATAATGATGAGACAGAGAATTAGGAACAAGGTTTTAAATTATAAGACATTTCCAGGGGCAGGTGTGGACTCTCACCACAATATAATGCTTATGAACTGTCGATTAAAACTCAAGAAACTGCAAAAATGTGAGAATTTAAGGAGATGGGACCTTGATAAACCGACTAAACCAGAGGTTGTACAGAGTTTCAGAGAGTAAAAGGGAATAATTGACAGGAATGGGGGAAAGAAATACAGTAGAAGAAGAATGGGTAGCTTCGAGGGTGAAGTAGTGTAAGCAGCAGAAGATCAAGTGGGTAAAAGGACGAGGGCTAGTAGAAATCCTTCGGTAACAGAAGAAATATTTAATTGATGAAAGGAAAAATATAAAAATGCAATAAATGAAGCCGGCAAAAAGGAATACAAACGTCTCAAAAATGAGATCGACAGGAAGTGCAAAATGGCTAAGCAGGGATGGCTAGAGGACCAATGTAAGGTTGTAGAGGCTTATCTAACTAGGGGTAAGATAGATACTGCCTACAGGAAAATTAAAGAAACTTTTGGAGAAAAGAGAACCACTTGTATGAATATCAAGAGCTCAGACGGAAACCCAGTTCTAAGCAAAGAAGGGAAAGCAGAAAGGTGTAAGGAGTATTTAGAGGGTCTATACAAGGGCGATATACTTGAGGACAATATTATGGAAATGGAAGAGGATGTAGGTGAAGATGAATTGGGAGATATGATACTGCGTGAAGAGTTTGACAGAGCACTGAAAGACCTGAGTCGAAACAAGGCCCCAGGAGTAGACAACATTCCATTAGAACTACTGAGGGCCTTTGGAGAGCCAGTCCTGACAAAACTCTACCATCTGGTGAGCAAGATGTATGAAACAGGCGAAATACCGTCAGACTTCAAGAAGAATATAATAATTCCAATCCCAAAGAAAGCACGTGTTGACAGATGTGAAAATTACCGAACTATCAGTTTAATAAGTCACGGCTGCAAAATACTAACGCGAATTCTTGACAGATGAATGGAAAAACTGGTAGAAGCCGATCTCTGGGAAGATCAGGTTGGATTCCGTAGAAATGTTGGAACACGTGAGGCAATACTGACCCTACGACTTATCTTAGATTAAGGAAAGGCAAACCTACGCTTCTACCATTTGTAGACTTAGAGAAAGCTTTTGACAATATTGTACTCTCTTCCAAATTCTGAAGGTGGCAAGGGTAAAATACAGGGAGCGAAATCCCCGATGTTATTCAATCAGTATATTGAGTAGACAGTGAAGGAAACAAAAGAAAAGTTCGGAGTAGGTATTAAAATCCATGGAGAAGAAATTAAAAGTTTGAGGTTACCGATGACACTGTAATTCTGTCAGAGACAGCAAAGGACTTGGAAGAGCAGTTGCACGGAATGGATAGTGTCTTGAAAGGGGGATATAAGATGAACATCAACAAAAGCAAAACGAGGATAATGGAATCTAGTCGAATTAAGTCGGTTGATGCTAGGGGAATTAGATTAGGAAATGAGACACTTTAAGTAGTGATGGAGTTTTGCTATTTGTGGAACAAAATAACTGATGATGTTCGAAGTAGAGAGGATATAAAATGTAGACTGGCAATGGCGAGAAAAGCGTTTCTGAAGAAGAGACATTTGTTAACATGGAGTATAGATTTAAGTGTCAGGAAGTCATTTCTGAAAGTGCTTGTATGGAGTGTAGCCATGTATGGAAGTGAAACATGACGATAAATAGTTTGGACAAGAAGAGAATAGAATCTTTTAAAATGTGGTGCTACAGAAGAACGCTGAAGATTAGATGGGTAGATCACATAACTAAAGAGGAGGTATTGAAAAGTATTGGGGAGAAGAGGAGTTTGTGGCACAACTTGGCTCGAAGAAGGGATCGGTTGCTAGGACATATTCCGAGGCATCAAGGGATCACCAATTTATTATTGGAGCGCAGCGTGGAGGGTAAAAATTGTAGAGGGAGACCAGGAGATGAATATACTAAGTAGCTTCAGAAGGATGTAGGTTGCAGTAAGTACTGGGAGATGAACAAACTTGCAAAGGATAGAGTAGCATGGAGAGCTGTATCAAACTAGTCTCAGGACTGAAGACCACAACAACATAGTTCAGTACATAGCCAAACCTTGGCGGAGAGAACTGATCATGTAATGTAACTGCAAATAGAACATATTTTATGTCAAATGCTTCAATTTTCTTCTGTTCCCGTTTTAGCGCAGTCCATGTTTCACTACCATACAATGCTGTGCTCCATCGCATAGCCTACCAACTAACATAAAGAAGTAGCTTGTCCCACGGACTTGACAAAGGAACATGTTTAGTTGGGCGGGACTGAGCTATAGGATTCGTTATTACGCATTATTTATTGGCCATTCATTAGCCAAAAAAAATTCTGCTCCATGAGCGATGGGATTAAGTAAAGTAATAGTAACACTAACTTGTAATTAAGAATTAAAAATAATTTTACTTTCTTCAAAATGACAGTGCAGTATTTTCTTCTTGTTGCCGATTTTTTTGAATGCTCTATATTCCTTAGCCTAAATTATTCAGTAGACAAAGTTACATCAGTTTTGTGTTGACATTCCTAATAATCTCTACCGTAAGGCACCAATTTTACAAAAAAATGCCTTATTCCGTGCTGCCTTGTGGGGCATAACGGAAAATATCCAACCATTTGTTTGAAATAATCTAAAAATACATAAAACACATTTAAGTGATGTTCAAGCGAGGTACACTATGTGATCAAGATTATCCGGACACCTGGCTGAATATTACTTACAGCTTCGTGGTGCCCTCCATCGGTAATGCTGGAATTCAGTATGGTGTTGTCCCACTCTTAACCTTGATGACAGCTTACACTCCCGCAGGCATACGTTCAATCAGGTGCCGGGACGGTTTCTTGTGGAATGGCAGCCTGTTCCTCACGTGTATCCACTCCTTCACCGGCCGTGCATTATGAACAGGTGCTCGATCGTGTTGAAAGATGCAATCGCCATCCCCGAGTTGCTCTTCAACAGTGGGAAGCAAGAAGGTGCTTATAAAATCAATGTAGGCCTGTTCTGTGATAGTGCCACGGGAAACAACAAGGGGTGCAAGCCCCCTGCATGAAAAACACGACCACACCGTAACACCACCACCTCCGAATTTTACTGTTGGCACTACAGGCGCTGGCAGAGTACGTTCACCGGTCATTCGCCTTACCCACACTCTGGCATCGGGTCGCCACATTGTGTACCGTGATTCGTCACTCCACACAACGTTTTTTCACTGTTCAATAGTCCAATGATTACGCTCCTTACACCAAGCGCGGCGTCGTTTGGCATTTACCTGCGTGATGTGTGGCTCATGAGCAACCGCTCGAACATGAAATCCAAGTTTTCTCACCTCCTGCCTAACTGTCAGAGTACCTGCAGTGGATCCTGATGCAAGTTGGAATTACTGTCTGATGGTCTGGATATATGTCTGCCTATTACACATTACGAGCCTCTCCAAGTGTCGACGGTCTCTGTAGTCAAATGATTCAAATGGCTCTCAGCACTATGGGACTTAACATCTGAGGTCATCAGTCCCCTAGAACTTAGAACTACTTAAACCTAACTAACCTAAGGACAGCAGACACATCCACGCCCGAAGCTGAGACCGTAGCAGCGACCGTAGCAGCAACACGGTTCCAGACTGAAGCGCCTAGAACATCTCAGCCACCGCGGCCGGCAGTTTCTCTGTAGTCAACAAACGAGGTCAGCCTGTACGCTTTTGTGCCGAACGTGACCCTTCTGGTTTCCTCTTCACTATCACATCGGAAACAGTGGACCTGGGAATGTTTCGGAGTGTGGAAACACGCGTACAATCGTATGACACAAGTGAAAACCAATCACCTGACCACGTTCTAAGTTCGGCGGAGCGCCCCATTCTGCTCTCTCATGCTGTCTAATGACTACTGTGGTCGATTATATGGAGCACCTGTTAGTACGTGGCAGCACAGTGCACCTAGTTTGAAAAGCGAATGTTTTTGGGGGTGTCCCGATACTTTTGATCACATAGTGTATGTTAAATTATGCCACGTGGTGATTTTGTTTGCCTCTAATGGTAATTTCTCATGTTCCTTAATTTCACAAAAATTCTTAAACATTAAATAAGCCTGTCCGCATCGAGTTCGCACATAGTATTTTTGGGTGACTTTTCAAAATTTGTTAAATAAACTATGAAAATTTTGTGCTTTTGATTTCTTTCACAACGTTATATAAAACCAAATTAGTGCAAACGAAACGTATATATAATGGCACTACCTTACGTCTGATAAAATACGAAGAGCGTTTGAAAAGTCCGTGCTAAGTCCGAGAGTTGTCACAACCGGTGCGTATCGAGGTCATGTTTAGTTAGTAGCATCTTTGGAAAAAACGCACACTAAATTACAGCAATGTTGGTTTATTTCTTTGTGTTTGGCATTCGTGTGAATCAGGGAAGTTGAGTGGTTGTCAAAAAAGTACGAAAAAGAATTTGGTGTGGTGATTAAACAGTACTTTATGAAAGACAAAACGCCTTAGGGGACTAAAGAGAAGCTTGATAAACATTACGGTGACTCTGCACCTTCTATGAGAACAGTTTTTTTTGTGATGATATGGGCACAAGTGATACCTAACGTACTGGACTCCCTGTGGAGGTTACGACTCCAGAAATCCTGGATAAAATCCATGATATGGTGATGGATGACAGAAGAGTTAAGGTGCATGAGATTGCTAGTGCTGTGGGCATCTCGAATGAACGGGTACATAGTATTTTGATTAAACATTTAGACATGAGAAAGTTATCCGCAAGACGGGTTCTGCGATTGCTCACGCTTAACCAAAAACGGAATCGTATGAAGTGTTGCAAGGATGGTTTGCAGCTGTTCAGGAAGAATCCGCAGGACTTTAAGCGTCGTTTCGTCAATTTAGATGAAACATGGATACATTACTATACCCCTGAGACCAAACAACAATCTAAACAATGTGTCACCAAGGGCGAATCTGCACCAAAAAAAGGCGAAGACCATTCCTTCGGCCGGAACGGGCATGGCGACTGTCTTTTGGGATTCGCAAGGGATAATCAAAATGGTTCAAATGGCTCTGAGCACTATGGGACTCAACTGCTGTGGTCATTAGTCCCCTAGAACTTAGAACTACTTAAACCTAACTAACCTAAGGACATCATACACATCCATGCCCGAGGCAGGATTCGAACCTGCGACCGTAGCAGTCGCACGGTTCCGGACTTGCGCGCCTAGAACCGCGAGACCACCGCGGCCGGCCGCAAGGGATAATCCTCATCGAGTATATGGAAAAGGGTAAAACTATCACAGGTGAATATTATTCACCGTTATTGGACCGCGCTGCAAGAAATACGCCGGCGATTGGACCGCAAAAAAGTCCTTTTTCATCACGACAATGCACCAGCACACACCTCAACAGTTGTGGTCGCGAAATTAGTGGAAATATGATTGCAATTCCTTTCACATCCCCCCTATTCTCCAGATTTGGCTCCCTCGGACTACTGTTTGTTCCCCAATTTGAAGAAATGACTGGTGAGACAAAGATTTTATTCAAACGAGGAGGAGATTGCAGTAACTAATAACTATTTTTCGGAAGGGATCAACAAATTAAAACAGCGTTGTACGACGTGTATAAGTCTAAAAGGAGACTATGTCGAAAAATAAAAAAGGTTTACCCCAAAGACGTAAGTAGTTTTTACTTTTGCGCAGACTTTTCAAACGCCCCTCGTGTATTGGTAAAGGTAACAGCCTGCACAATTCTGCGTCAATTCTGAGCAATTTTTTTCTGTACGATGGATTATCATAGTATAGTTTATCGCCTGAAATTATCAGTTCGCCAAAGTAGTGTCACTGCAACGACTTTCAAGCACAGTAAGTCAACACTAGTGAGATAGCCTGAACTGGATGCCCTCACACACGAACTGTAAGGCCTTGTTCCCTTGGTGACGTTGCTTCAACACTATCAGCTGATCTGCGCTGACGTCTGATCCATTATTAACAATATTAGGTTACACTCGTGTTTCAGTTGCCTCTTCAAATATGCTGCTCGGAAACTGACCACTCAACAAATGATTTAATGCTTTCCGCGTTTTATTGTGTGCTTCTGTCCTCAACTGTGCTCTTTCAGCGCAGACGTCTCATGTTGTTCAATTTAATTCACCTCTGCTACCTTTTGAATCGTTACACTTTACTAGTAATCTCTTCAACTAGAAAAACATAAACTAGGGGCCAATAAAATAAAGCCCAGTGTTTCTTAGTAACTTCGTTAATCACCACATTAGCGTTCTTTAAAACTGAACTGCGGAATTGTTGCGCTAGAACAGTACATCTGTATGGGACATTCAGTAGTTGCGACAAGAAACTGTGGAGTAGAAGTATACTGAATGAGGATATTTTATGATCTTCCATTGGACGACTGCAGTGCACAGGAATGACTGCCTATGGGAACGTCAGATTATCGTTGGTACTAGAAACCTTTATACCATATCAAAGTCTAACGTCCAGAAATAACTTCATTTGTCTTGGAGAACGGAGCTATTGAAACGTTGGCAACGACAGCAAGAGACTCTCCATATTCACAATATTTTTACTCGGTAGTTTCTTATAATACCAAAGAAAAAGACATTAATTACTCAATTTGTCTCGTGGAGATCTGCTATCTATAGTGCAAGAAAGTGCCATAGCTGTATTAAAAGCAAAGAAAATTTATTTCTGTGTCTCAATGATCGATGATTTTCAGTAGCACATTGCTCTTTACTTACTTCATAAGTGCCTGGTCACCACTGCTGTCGGTGACATGTGGCAACAAATATCGTTAACGAGTCAAAAGGACTTCCATGTGAAGGCTTTAGGTGCCTCACGTAGAATAGAACTAATGATCTTAAGAGACTCTTTGCAAGCAAATTCGTTCTGTTACCGTACTGACTTTATGACACTTCCACAAGAGGGCAAAAATGTGCAATACAGAATGTGTAGTGCATTTGTAAAGGTAATTCTACAATGACCTCGGATATTCTCCGTTAGCAACACAGCGAAATGCGCTTTTGCTACTTTCCTGTTTAAATATATACTGCTTATTTTCGTCTCAAACAGTTGAGACTGGAAGTTTTTTTTAGTAATGTGACGATACCAAAGAATGCTAAAAACTCGGTGGGAAGATCGAATAATAAGAACGTACTGAATGTAACTGGGGAGAGAAGACAGGATATCTGTGGCGCAACTTGTCTAAACGAAGGGAACGAAATGTCGGTTGATAGGACATGACGTGAAGCGTCAAGGAATTGTCAGCTTGGCTAAAGTTCCTCGTAATGAGAAATGAGAAGAAGCGACCTGCAAGTAGTTTGAGAAATTTTCTTAGCCAACATCGCGTTTAAAGCTGTTTCTAATTACCTGTTTCGATAGTTAAGACTGTCACACTCACATCTTAAAAAACGTTTTTGGTCCTTCAACATGCAGTCTTTGCCACGACAAAATTTAAAAATTCTTTAATTGTCAGTTTGGTAATGGAGGGAAGTATTAGCGCATAGATATTCCACAGTGAGATCTAAACTTGGTTGCAGTAATCATGTCCAAGTAGATGTAGGTCGCAGCAGTTATTCAGAGATGGGGATCAGCATCAGACCAGCCTTCTGACTCAAGACCATGACAACAACATTGCCATCTCAACAACAACCAAAAGAAATTCGTAGAGTGTAAATGTTTGCCGCTATTAGTTTCGTGTAAACTGTGATAGGATGTGGATGCGTTCACTGACAGGTACTCAAGCCTATATGATGCCGATTTACAGGGCCGCTGGATATTATGACGACTCATTTAAACATGGGGCACCTTAGCATGGCACAATATTGTACGGTAACACGACTGTTGCATTACATTGTTGTTGTGGTCTTCAGTCTGATTTGATGCAGCTCTCCATGCTACTCTACCTTGTGCAACGCTCTTCATCTTCGAATAACTACTACAAGTTAGATCCTTCTGAATATGTTTACTATACTCCTCTCTAGGTCTCCCTTTACAACTTTTACCCCTCACACTTACCACCAGTACTAAACTAGTGTACCCTTGATCTCTCTGAATGTGTTCTATCAACCGATCCACTCTTTTAGTCAAGTTGTGCCACAGATTTCTTGTCTCCTCATTAGTTACGCGATCTACCCATCTAATCTTCAGCACTTTTCTGTAGCACCACAAGTTAAAAGCCTCTATTCTCTTCTTGTCTAAACCGATTATCGTCCATGTTTCACTTCTGTATATAGCTACACTCTAGACAAATGCCTTCAGAAAACATTTCTTAACACTTAAATCTATATTCGATGTTAACAAATTTCTTCAGGAAAGCGAAAAAGCTTTTTTTGCCATTGCCAGGCTGCATTTTATATCTTCTACTTCGGCCGTCATCGATTATTTGGCCACCCAAATAGCAAAACTCATCTACTGCTTTAAGTGTCTCATTTCCTAATATAATTCCCTCAGCACATTCCGATTTAATTTGGCTCTATTCCATTACCATTCTTTCGCTTTTGTTGATGTTCATTCTTATATCCTGCTTTCAAGACGTTCTCCAGTCTGTTCAGCTTTTCAAGTCTGTTACTGTCTCTGACAGCATTACAGTGCCATCGGTAAACTTCTAAGTTTTTATTTCTTGTCCCTGAAATTTAATTCCAACTTCAAATATTTCTTTGGTTGTCTTTACTGTTTGCTCATTGTACAGAGTGAATAACATCGAGGATAGGCTAAAACCACTTCTCACTCCCTTCACAACCACTGCTTCCCGTTCACGCTCCTCGACCCTTATAACTGCTGTCTGTTTTCTGTACTAGTTACAAATAGCCTTTCACTCCCTGTTATCCTTGCTACGTATAGAATTTCATAGCGTGTGCTCCACTCAAAAGCTTTCTCTAAGTTTACAAATGCAATAAACGTAGGTTTGCGTTTCCTTAATCTACCTTGTACGATAACGAAAAATTTATAAATTTCCTTTTTATGTTCCTGCATATATACAGCGTTCAATAATTCCTATTACGAACTTTTGGAAATTACAGTTGGTGACACTACGCCGACACGAATGCACAGAGACTGCTCACGTTACAAACGAAAAATTTGAGGTGATGCATTAAGGAGCAACTATTTTTAGACCTCCACTGTGTCCTTAATCGATGAATACCTTCAAATGAACTTCTTTTGTTTGATATTGTACCTTGTATCTTATGTTGTCTTCATAACCAAAAGTCATAAATTAACTTCGAATTATCGTCCAGCTCAGATTAGGAACTAAAGTATATCTTGTCTTTTTCCTCATTATTGTCCAAGTTTTGTTTGTGGCTTCGCTTCGTTGTCTGAGTCGCGACACGGTATGACCTCTAGATACTGCACCTTGCAGCCCCTTTGTTTTTTGTTTTTTTTTTTTTTGTTTGTTTTTTAATCTCATTTTGTTCGCATGTGTTCGTTGCATCTGCTCGGGGCGGACGTCGTAAGACATCCATTTATGTTCGTTGTTGATCGATTGACTCAGTTTTTTTATTACAGAGGGCGCGTAACCCTGTGACCGAACACGCTGAGCTACCGTGCCGGCTACCCCTTGTGCTCAGTCGCACCGTATGGCGACCCGAACCGCTAAGCCGCCCCATTCCGCATGCAGGCGGCGACTGCGGGCACGCACCGCAATGGCGCCAGTTAAATATGCATTGTTTCAGATTAGCTCACTTGTCGATTTATCGCGCGTGTAAGTGGTGCGCGTAAAGCACGCCGCACCGAGCGAAATAAATATATCATTAGGGAATTTGCGGGAGGGTGGCGCGGGTTCAAAAGGAAAGGGGGGAAAAAAGTGAGAGTAGAGGGACGCGAAAAAGAGAAGTGTTGAGGAGGTCAGGGGGGGGGGGGGGGGTGCCGCAGGGTAGGCCGCGGGTCATGAATAGGCAATGTGGCGGCAGGAAGGGCGGGGGCGGGCAGGTGGGCATTCCCAGTCAGCGCCGCAGCTGGCACGCGCCCCCGCCGCCCACAGCATAAATCAGCGGCTGCACTGGGGGGCTGCTTACACAGCGCAACAACGCCAGGCCCCGTAAGCTGCAACTCTTCCAGCGTCACTCAGCGCCCGCAAAGGGACGTGAAGGGGAAACGCCTTACGCAGGTCTCGTTTCCTGACGGTACTTGTCACCTGTGCAATAGATACAAGTGTTAATTCATATTGTCGAGACACCTAAAGCACCACTACTAATAAGCTTGCAACGTCCCCTTGCAAAAATAACCATTTACTTTGCTCGTCAACTTCTACGTTATTTCATACAAAGACAGCTGAGTAAAACTGAACGTACTCAGACAGTTCTCCCTTATTCTGATCATCACAAAACTGACACACAATATTTTTTTTTGTAGCGCAATGCAACCTCAAATGGCTCTGAGCACTATGGGACTCAACTGCTGTGGTCATCAGTCCCCTAGAACTTAGAACTACTTAAACCTAACTAGCCTAAGGATTTCACACACATCCATGCCCGAGGCAGGATGCGAACCTACGACCGTAGCAGTCGCACGGTTCCGGGCTGCGCGCCTAGAACCGCGAGACCACCGCGGCCGGCCAACGCAGTCTGACTTTCAATAGTCCCTACAAATGAATGGCCATGACTAACAATAACCTATAGCACCGGAGTGGCCTATAGCACCGGGGTGGCCGAGCGGTTCTAGGCGCTACCGTCTGGCACCGCGCGATCGCTACTGTCGCAGGTTCGAATCTTGCCTGGGGCATGGATGTGTGTGATGTCCTTTAGGTTGGTTACGTTTAAGTAGTTCTAAGTTCTAGGGGACAGATGACCTCAGAAGTTAAGTCCCATAGTGCTCAGAGCCATTTGAACCAATAACCTATACCTTTCGTGAATAACTTACCCTACAAAAATCTTCGTTACTCGAACTACCGCAATACAGCGAGCGCCGATACTTACAGCTAAATAAAAGATTCTAACTACTGAAGGCATTAATTACTGATAGGCATCGTTAGAAAATGAAAGATTTTGACAATGTTTCTACCTTAATAATGATCAAAAGTCGTCATACATATCTATCAATTTTATACTAAGTTGGTATCTATTCTTTAGGACATGTCAAAAAGAACAGATACCATCGGTGACCATGCAGGTCGTTGGAACGAAATTATAATGATAGGAATACCCTTAGCTGCTTACAGGCGTTGACACATGTCAACGGAGACACATGTAAACGTGTGCCCCGACCGGGACTCGAACCTGGGATTTTCCGCTTACATGGCAGACGCTCTATCCATCTGAGCCACCGAGAACACAGAGAATAGCGCGACTGCAGGGATTTATCTCTGGAACGCCTCCCGCGAACCCCACATTCTCAATGTATTGTCCCTCACTACATTCGTAGAGCCCCCGCCCATTATACTCATTATTACATCTACATCTACATCTACATTCATACTCCGCAAGCCACCCAACGGTGTGTGGCGGAGGGCACTTTACGTGCCACTGTCATTACCTCCCTTTTCTGTTCCAGTCGCGTATGGTTCGCGGGGAGAACGACTGTCTCGAAACCCTCTCGAAACCTGACGAGCAAGCTACACCGCGATGCAGAGCGCCTCTCTTGCAGAGTCTGCCACTTGAGTTTGCTAAACATCTCAGTAACGCAATCACGGTTACCAAATAACCCTGTAACGAAACGCGCCGCTCTTCTTTGGATCTTCTCTATCTCCTCCGTCAACCCGATCTGATACGGATCCCGCACTGATGAGCAATACTCAAGTATAGGTCGAACGAGTGTTTTGTAAGCCACCTCCTTTGTTGATGGACTACATTTTCTAAGGACTCTCCCAATGAATCTCAACCTGGTACCCGCCTTACCAACAATTAATTTTATGTGATCATTCCACTTCAAATCGTTCCGCAAGCATACTCCCAGATATTTAACAGAAGTAACTGCTATCAGTGTTTGTTCCGCTATCATATAATCATACAATAAAGGATCCTTCTTTCTATGTATTCGCAATACATTACATTTGTCTATGTTAAGGGTCAGTTGCCACTCCCTACACGAAGTGCCTATCCGCTGCAGATCTTCCTGCATTTCGCTACAATTTTCTAATGCTGCAACTTCTCTGTACACTACAGCATCATCCGCGAAAAGCCGCATGGAACTTCCGACACTATCTACTAGGTCATTTATATATATTGTGAAATTGTGAATTACTCGCGGGCGTTGCCGATTCCCGTAAGAGTTCGGGCACTGTTTGTGCATTCGCACAGAAGAAGAAGATGATCAAGTGGCCGGTGAGCCTTAACTATATATATACTAAGACAGTATCTGTTCTTTAGGACATGTGCGAAAAAACAGATACGTATCTAGTGCGGGACAAAACGTTGAGAATGTGGGTTTCGCGGAAGGCGTGTCAGAGATAAATCCCTACAGTCGCGCTACCGTCTGTGTACTCGGTGGCTCAGATGCCGGCACGGTAGCTCAGCATGTTCGGTCACAGGTTTAGCTGCCCCTGTAATTAAAAAAACTGAGTTAGTCGATCAATAACGAACTTAAACGGATGTCTTACAACGTACGCCCCGAGCAGATGCAACGATCAAAAGCAAACAAAATGAGATTAAAAAAAAGATGGATAGAGCGTCTGTCATGTAAGCAGGAGATCCCGGGTTCGAGTCCCGGTCGGGGCACACATTTCCATCTGTCTCTGTTGACGTATGTCAACGTCTGTAAGCAGCTAAGGGTGATCCTTTCATTGTAATTTTATCAATTAAAGACAATCATCTTCACAAATTTCTTTTTTCTAGCGGACACACGTCCAGATCGTCCGCTTATAGTAACCTCTCAAAACTCTGGCATCTCTCCACATCCACCAATGCTGGCGGCTCACCTCCAACAGCCCAACGCTACGTGCTGTTCACGTCCAACTGCCCAACACTACAGAAGCGAATATTTCAACAATGAGTCCAACCAACCACAGACTGCTCACAGCACAGTCAGTGATTTTCATACAGAGCGCAACGTGGCATTACCAACATAAAAACCTAAACAGCCTACTTAGAAACTAACCGAACAAAGTAATAGTAATACTACTGGTCATTATCAAATTTGCAATCGCCGATAATGTTAACCATCTGTGACTCTATCTAGAGACAAGGAACCGGACCACACTTCGTAGCTGTGAAATATGTGAAACAACGACAACAGCAAAGCAGATGGGCTCTGAACTGATGTTCTACCAATACGGTCTCTAGGCAAATTAGGCATCCCCTGCCTAATTAGACAGGACAGTACCACGTTTTATGGCAAGGCGAAAATAATCTTCACCTAAGGAAACTAACCTCACTTGATACCATAAATAACCTCTTCTGACACAGTTACTTTCAACATTACACACCATCTTGCCCTAGCAAACAATACACGAACTAACACAGCATAACACAGAAAGGCCAATAAATGCAGCAATACAAACTGCCGCCGGCCGCGGTGGTCTCGCGGTTCTAGGCGCTCAGTCCGGAACCGCGCGACTGCTACGTCGCAGGTTCGAATCCTGCCTCGGGCATGGATGTGTGTGATGTCCTTAGGTTAGTTAGGTTTAATTAGTTCTAAGTTCTAGGCGACTGATGACCACAGATGTTAAGTCACATAGTGCTCATAGCCATTTGAACCAGTACACACTGCCTCACAATAACATAAGCTACTGACAAAACTACTATGCAGTATAATGAACAAACACAAAGACATATGACCTATTAACAGTCTGCTGGCAACAGCACGAACTACTATTATTTTAATTAACTATCACAAAAAACAAAATGATTTGAAACAGTACTGGTTACTATGGGCTTCAGAAATTTGCACATGAAGTCACTCTATACAGTACAGCTATTATTTACAAGAAAATTTTTGGTGCAGAATAAATTATTTTACTGGCTGCTGCACTTTCTGAGAAAAAGCCTTTACTTTCATTTATCACTAGCTTACCGGGTCCCTCAAGAACCATCGTCAGCTTTAAATGGTAACACATGAAGAACCATCATCAGCTTTAAATGGCAACACACAAAATTAAGACAAATTAAGGCAAATATCCTTACCAACAACTTCAAGTATAATGAGTAATGCAACATTTAGCTCAACAGTTAACAAGGGAGACTAGCAACTACTCTCTCATTGCACTCTAAGTCAAACTGGCTTTGTAAATGACTACACAATCTGAGAAAACCACTTTAAAAAAAGATACAAAAAGTAGCAAACGATTATTAGTTTACAAACCTCTTCCAAGTAAACTGATACTGCTGACTTTTCATAACTCTTACTTAGAGATAGCTATAAGTACTTTATACTTTTGTCATTGATTATCCCAACAGCAACTTCTTATTTAATGAAAATCTTCCTTTTTGAACACACTTCAGAAAACTTACAGTGGAAAATTATGTGGAGTAAATCATTTCCTACTGTACAGGAAACTAGCCAAATTTCACACTTCACAAAGTTAACAAAATTGTAAAATGTTTTACTGCAAAAATATTCAGTTGAATAAAAACAAATTATTGCATCCGCAGACTATTACATATAAAATGATAGGTAGAGCTGCAATAGAATTTCTTCAAACGTCAAAATAATTAACATAATTATTACATATTTACACAACCAAAGATCTTGACTATGCAGGTACACTAGTGTAACAATGGCAGCAGAGAACTTGCACGATACGTACATAAATGTATTCATCATTGGTGTCACAAGCCCTCCCCCCTTTACAGCAGCACACTGGTCGATTTGGAGCACTCTAGATGGTGCAGATCCGGAACCAGGCAGTTACGCGACGAACGAAACAATAAATGAACCGAAAAAAAGAAGGAGTGTTGCACGATGTTATCGTTATTAGGGTCCTCATGAAATTTACACTGAGGTGACAAAAGCCATGGGATAGTGATATGCACAGATACAGATGGCGACAGTATCGCATACAGAAGGTGTCAACCAGGATTTCACCGCGTACCTGTCATTTTTACTCAGGTGCTTCATGTGAAATGGTTTCCGACGTGATTATGACCGCACGACTGGGATAACAGACTTTGAAATCGGAATGGTAGTTGGAGCTAGACGCTTAGAAGATTCCATTTCAGAAATCATTGGAGAATTCAATATTTTGAGATCCACAGTGTAAGATTGTGCCGATAATATCACATTTTAGGCAGTTACCCTCACCACGGACAAAGCAGTGGCCAACGGTCTTCACTTAACGACCGAGAGCAGCAACGTTTGCGTAGAGTTGTCAGTGCTAATAGATAAGCAATACTGCGTGTAATAACCTAACATATTAATGTGGGACGTACGACGAACGTATCAATTAGTGCGGCGAAATTAGGCGTTAATGGGCTATGCCAACAGGCGACCGACACTAGTGCTTTTGTTAACACCATGATATCGCCTCAGTGCCTCTCCTAGGCTTGTTACCATATCGGTTGGACACTAGAGGAATGGAACACTGTGATCTGATTGTAGGCCCCGATTTCAGTTAGTAACAAGTGATGGTAGGGTTCGAGTGTGGCGCAGACCCCACGAAGCCATGGACCCAAGTTCTCAACAAGGCGCATTGCAAGCTGGAGGCGGCTCCATAACGGTGTGGGCTGACTTTACATGGAATGTATCGGGTCCTCTGGTCCAACTGAAGCGATCACTGATTAGAAATGGTTATGATCTGCAACTTGGAGACCATTCGGAGCTATTCATGAAGCAAACAACTCGGCACCCAGATCGCCCGACACGAATCACATCAAACATCTATGGGATATAATCAAGAGGTCAGTTCGTGCACAAAATCCCGTTCAGGAAATACTTCTGTAATTATATATGGCTATTGAGGCAGCATGACTCAACATTTCTGCAAGGGACTTCCGACGACATGTTGAATCATGCCACGACGAACTGCTGCATTACGTCGGGCAAAACAAGGTCCTACTCGATGTTTAGAGATTCCCATGGGTTTTCTCGCCTCAGTGCAACCTTTTATTCAGATTTTCGAGACACCTAAACGAAGACTACTGATATTCCAATGTTGTTGTTACTGTGTTCTTCAGTCCAGAGACTGGTTTGATGCCGCTCTCCAAGGTACTCTATGCTGTGCAAGTCTCTTTTTCTCCGAATAACTACTGCAGCCTGAATCCTTCTGAATCTCCATCTCCATCTACATCTACATCATACTCCGCAAGCCACCAAATGGTGTGTAGCGGAGGGTACTTTCGGTACCACTATCTGATCGCTCCAATCCTGTTCTACTCGCGAGTAGTGCGTCGGAAGAATGACTGTCGGTTAAGCCTCTGTATTGGCTCTAATTTTTCGAATTTTCTCCTCGTGGTCAATACGCGAGATGCATGTGGGGTGAAGTAAAATGTTGTCTGACTCCTCCTGAAAAGTGCTGTCCCGAAGTTTCAATAATAAATCTCTCCGTGACGCTCAGCGCCTATTTTGTAACGTCTGCCAGTGGAGTTTGGTTAGTATTTCCGTAACGCTCTCTCACGAGCTAAATTATCCTGTGACGAAACGCACCGATCTTCGTTTGATCTTCTCTATCTCATCTATCAGCCCTACCTGATAGGGATCACAGATATATGAACAATACTCAAGGATCGGGCTGAAAAGCGCCTTATAAGCCACTTTTTTCGTGGATGAGTTACATTTCCTCGAAATTCTTCCAATGAATTTGAGTCTAGTGTCTGCATTCACTATCTGTCACTATCTGTTTTAGATGGTCATTCTACTTAAGGTCGCTCTGGATAGTTTCACCTAGGTATTTTGTGGCTGACGCTGTCTCCAGCTGTTTGTCATCAATAGTGTAGTCGTACACAAGTGGATTTCTTTTCCTATGTATGCGCAGTATGTTTCATTTATTTACATTCAGGGTCAACTCCCAGAGTCTGCACCACTCATCAATTCTCTGCAGGTATTTCTGCAAATTCTTACTATCTTCCGGTTTTGCTACTTTGGTATAGACAACTGCATCATCTGCGAATAGCCTTAAAGAGCATCCGATGCTTTCTGCCCTAGGTCATTTATATATATTGTAAACAGTAATGGTCCTATCCCACTTCCCTATGGTGCTCCGGATACTACCTTTACATTTGTCGATTTAGTTCCGTTAAGTGCGACGTGTTGAGCTCTATCTGCAAGGAAGTCTTGAATCCAATCTCAGATCTGCTCCGATACTCCGTAAGCTCGTTTTTGTTACATTAAACGGCAATTCGGGACTGTGTCAAACGCCTTACTGAAATCAAGGAACGCGAAATCAACCTGAGCGCCGTTGTCCACTGCGCTGTGGATCCCATGGTGGAACAGAGCGAACTGAATTTCGCAGAATCTGTGTCTGCAAAATCCATGTTGATTTTTATAGAGAAGATGTTGATCTTCCAAAAACTTCATAATTCTTGAGTATAAAACATGTTCCATAATTCTACAACAGATTGACGTCAACGATATAGATCTACAATTGTGTGGACCTGTCTTACGGCCTTTCTTATAAACAGGAATGACCTGCGCTTTTTTCCAGTCGTTAGGTACCTTTCGTTGCTCAAGAGATCAACGATAAATTACTGCTAGAAGGGGAGCAAGTTCTTTAATATAATCTTTATAGAACCTTAAAGGTATCTAATCTGGTCCTGAAGCCTTTCCGCTACTAAGCGATTTTAGCTGTTTTTAAGTCCCGCGAACGGTTATCGCAATACCTGCCATTTCGACGTTCCGATGACGATTGAAAGGAGGGTGTGTCTCACAGTCTTCCACTGTGAAGCAACTTCGAAAGACCCAATTCAGTATTTCGGCCTCCTCTCTGTTATGTTCCGTTTCGGTGCCGGTGTGGTCGCTGAGAGAATTAACAGATGATTTTGATTCGCTTACTTATTTTACATACGACCAAAATCTCTTAGGGGTTTTTATGAGGTCAGTTGGCATCTCACTTTCGAAATCATTGAACGCTTCTCTCATTGCTCTCCTTACGCTCATTTTCGCTTCGTTCAGCTTTTGTTTGTCAGCTAGGTTTTTACTTCTCTTGAATCTGAGATGAAGTGCTCTTTGTTCACGTAGCGCTTTTCTAACACGGTTATTAAATCATGGTGGATGCTTCCCATCCCTTAAAACCTTACTCCTAACATAATTGTCTAAGGCATATTGAACGATGTCTTTGAATTTTTTCCATTTCTTCTCCACATCTTCGTCCTCATCACCGAATATTTTATGCTGACTGCTGAGATATTCTGAAATTTGTGTCCTGTCACCCTTTCTGAGCAAATATATCTTCCTACCTTACTTGACATTCCTTGTAGGACCCGTCGTCATAGATGCTATCACAGCCTTATGATCACTGATACTTTCCTCGATAAGTTCAGGTCTGTTTATTGACAGGAGGCCCAAGACGTTATCCTCCTGAGTTGGTTCTCTAACTATCTACTCAAGACATCAATTTCGAACAAGACATCCAGAACAATGCCACACTATTCCCTGTGTCTGGCATCAGTTTTGATGGCCTAACTCTCCCATTCTATAACTGGCAATTTGAAGTCAACCCGTGGGATCTTTCCTTGTATGCTCCTGCAGTTTACTAAGATCATATTAATCTTTTCTGTCTCTGATCTGCGAGACCCATGATTGTCTAAGGTCGCTGAGGCTAATTTAACAGGAAAATCGTCTTTGCTCCCAAGAGAGGGGTCCTATAACCTAAAAAAGGCCCATGTGCACGCCACACCCTAGTAGCCACTTTCTGCGTGTAGTGCACGCCTGAGCTATTAAGGGGAACTTTACAATTCTGCACCCGATAGCGGAGGTCGAGAAATCTCTATCCGATCCCGTTGCAGAACCGTCTGAGCTTCTGGTTTGGACATACCAGTCTGCACCAAACCAGAGGACCACCGTCAACCCTGGGTACGATATTACAAATTGACAGCTTAGCCTGCACCCCGCGTGCGTTTGCTAGTTGCCTTCACCAAATCAGCCAGCCGCCGAAAGGAACCGAGAAAGGTCTTAGAACCCAAGCGGCAGGAGTCATTCGTGCCGACATGTGGCACCACATGCAGCGGGTTGCACTCACTGCGCTCGATAGATGCTGGCAGGTGCTCCTCCACATCACGAACGAGACCTCCAGGCAAACATAGCGAACGCAACTGGAATTCTTTCCCGTTTTGCCTGCTATCTCCCTGAGGGGCTCCATCACCCGTCTTACTTTGGAGTTCGCAATGACTAGCATACCCATCCTCTGTACTTGCCCGGACCGGGCAGGAAAATCGACCGCTGGCCGAACAGGAGAGGCATCCCGTGCTGGCTCAGAGTTATTCTCAACACTTGGAAGCACCTCGTACCTGTTGCTAAGACGTAGGGAGCCAGCAGCCGCACGGCCTGCTCCCTTTTTCGCCTTCCGCCCAGGGACACGCGAACCCACCACTGTCTGCCACACACTCTGGAGTGGATTAGATGTCACGTATCGTAAGCCGCAGCGACATACGGGTCACCAGGGGATTCCAGTGGCACCAAAGATGCCACGGGTCTTGTCACTGGCGCCCCTACGTCACCGCAATTTCGAGCATTAGCTAGAAGCTTGTCGACGGTAGCCGACGCTGCTTCCGGTTGTTTACGGACGGCAGCCAATGTGTCCGCTCACAACAAGCACAGTACCTAGGCATATCGTACTGTGTACAGAATAGATATAAGTCTCAAATGGCTTAACTGCGTTCGAAAATGTACCAAAGGGGAATAAGTAACCCGAGGCGTTGGTGAGCAGATTTCTCACTGTACTCTGAGACCGCAAGGTATTAAACGAAATAAATTTCTCCACACGGAAAATTTACACTAGCCGCCGTACACAAGGATATTCACAAGACGTATGCAACAACAGAAACTACAATTATTTTTGTAACCACTAGTGTACACAGTAAAATACACTCCTGGAAATTGAAATAAGAACACCGTGAATTCATTGTCCCAGGAAGGGGAAACTTTATTGACGCATTCCTGGGGTCAGATACATCACATGATCACACTGACAGAACCACAGGCAACCACAGGCAACAGAGCATGCACAATGTCGGCACTAGTACAGTGTATATCCACCTTTCGCAGCAATGCAGGCTGCTATTCTCCCATGGAGACGATCGTAGAGATGCTGGATGTAGTCCTGTGGAACGGCTTGCCATGTCATTTCCACCTGGTGCCTCAGTTGGACCAGCGTTCGTGCTGGACGTGCAGACCGCGTGAGACGACGCTTCATCCAGTCCCAAACATGCTCAATGGGGGACAGATACGGAGATCTTGCTGGCCAGGGTAGTTGACTTACACCTTCTAGAGCACGTTGGGTGGCACGGGATACATGCGGACGTGCATTGTCCTGTTGGAACAGCAAGTTCCCTTGCCGGTCTAGGAATGGTAGAACGATGGGTTCGATGACGGTTTGGATGTACCGTGCACTATTCAGTGTCCCCTCGACGATCACCAGAGGTGTACGGCCAGTGTAGGAGATCGCTCCCCACACCATGATGCCGGGTGTTGGCCCTGTGTGCCTCGGTCGTATGCAGTCCTGATTGTGGCGCTCACCTGCACGGCGCCAAACACGCATACGACCATCATTGGCACCGAGGCAGAAGCGACTCTCATCGCTGAAGACGACACGTCTCCATTCGTCCCTCCATTCACGCCTGTCGCGACACCACTGGAGGCGGGCTGCACGATGTTACGGCGTGAGCGGAAGACGGCCTAACGGTGTGCGGGACCGTAGCCCAGCTTCATGGAAACGGTTGCGAATGGTCCTCGCCGATACCCCAGGAGCAACAGTGTCCCTAATTTGCTGGGAAGTGGCGGTGCGGTCCCCTACGGCACTGCGTAGGATCCTACGGTCTTGGCGTGCATCCGTGCGTCGCTGCGGTCCGGTCCCAGGTCGACGGGCACGTGCACCTTCCGCCGACCACTGGCGACAACATCGATGTACTGTGGAGACCTCACGCTACACGTGTTGAGCAATTCGGCGGTACGTCCACCCGGCCTCCTGCATGCCCACTATACGCCCTCGCTCAAAGTCCGTCAACTGCACATACGGTTCACGTCCACGCTGTCGCGGCATGCTACCAGTATTAAAGACTGCGATGGAGCTCCGTATGCCACGGCAAAGTGGCTGACACTGACGGCGGCGGTGCACAAATGCTGCGCAGCTAGCTCCATTCGACGGCCAACACCGCGGTTCCTGGTGTGTCCGCTGTGCCGTGCGTGTGATCATTGCTTGTACAGCCCTCTCGCAGTGTCCGGAGCAAGTATGGTGGGTCTGACACACCGGTGTCAATGTGTTCTTTTTTCCATTTCCAGGAGTGTACATACGTACAGTTCACTTCTTTGCAGAAGCACGTGAACAAAAAACAAATACTAAATTAATTTACAGTTTATCACATAAGTGCGGCTGCTGCTCTGCTGCGCGTCCTCTCGACTCGGCGGCTACCCTGTTTAATGTATTCATCTCTTGGTCTTCCTCTACGATTTTGACCCTCCACGCTTCCCTCCAGTACTAAATTGGTGATCTCTTCATGCCTCAGAACGTGTCCTACTCAACCGATGCCTTCTTCTAGTCAAGTTGTGCCACAAATTCCTCTTCTGCTCAATTCTGTTCAGTACTTCCTCATTAGCACTCTTCTTTACCACCACTTTTCGAAAGCTTCTATTCTCTTCTTGTCTAAACCGTTTATTCTCCATACATGGCTACACTCCAGAGAAATACTTTCAGAAAAGACTTCCTAACATTTAAATCTATACTCGATGTTAACAAATTCCTCTTCTTCAGAAACGCTTTCCTTGCCATAGCCAGTCTATACTGTATATTCTCTCTACTTTGACCATCATCAGTTATCTTACTCCCCAAATAGTAAAACACATTTACTACTTTATGTGCCTCATTTCCTGATCTAATACCCTCAGCATCACCAGATTTAATTCGGGTACGTTCTTCCTTTATCCTCGAATACATTCCATTATCCTCGTTTTACTTTTGTTGATGTTCATCTCATATCCTCCTTTCAAGACACTGTCCATTCCGCTCAACTACTCTTCCAAGTTCTTTGCATCCCTAACAGAATTACAATGTCGTCGGCAAAGTTTTTATTTCTTCTCCATGAATCTTAGTTCCTGCTCCACATTTTTCTTTGGTTTTCCTTACTGTTTGATCAATGTACAGATTGAATAACATCAGGGATAGGCTGCAACCCTGTCTCACTCCCTTCTCAACCACTGCTTCGCTCCCATGCCAACTGGTTTCTGTACAAATTGTAATAAGCCTTCCGCCCCCTGTATTTTACCCCTCCCACGTTCAGAAATTTTAAGAAGGTATTTGTAATATAACGTGGCGGGAAAATGATTTTTTGTGGAGAAGTTTGGGAGATGTATCATTGCTTAACACAATAATACCACGTCATATTACGGATATCCTGCACCAAATAAATAATACGTATCTTGTGTAATCTGGGGTGCTGCTTCTTGTTGGTGCCATAGGTTCATGTTGATGTTACTGCATCGCTACTCCGGAATCATGCAATGGTAGAAATAAGCTCCAGGAATTCATGTTCACAACAAGGTTTATTTCGCATGTTGCATGTTCGGCGCTGACCTATATGTAAAATTGAGTTAACACTGCCTCATGATTAACGTCAAACTGAACTCCTAGTAAGATATGGCGGCGTACAAATCGCCTCTATTTATACGATTTTAAGCAATTACTGACGTTGTTAAATATTAAATTTTTAGGTTTATCAATTAAAACTTTTACATACCTCTTCCCAAATTAGGTAGAAATTTATATGAAATAAAAGTGAATAATTTCCTACAAGGACAGGAACGAATCTGTTTCTATTAAGACTATAAATTACGGGTTTTAACATGAAGCAAAATTACATGAAGCTAAAATTTGGTATGAGACACTTCAAACCAAAGTGAAAATCTACGTTTGCGACGATCGGACCTACTTGATAGTTATGACATTCCATACCATTAAATAGAAACAGACGTGTTTTATTCAGGGCATAGAAACAGAAGGTTATTAAATGGGGTTCATTGGGCATGAATTGGACTGTACGATGAGGTTTTTCTCACACGAAAATGTGTAACTGACAAAAGACAATGATTATAACTAATGTCAAATATGGGAAAATCTTCCAGATAAACAAATTATTGATAATAAGATTTTCTCTCTGTAACGGAGTGTGCGCTGATATGAAACTTCCTGGCAGATTAAAACTGTATGATGGACCGAGACTCGATCTCGGGACTTTTGTCTTTGGCGGGAAAGTGCTCTACCATCCTTTTTTTCCGAGGAACAGGGTAAATGAACAAAATATCTTTATTGGTACAAGCTTAAATACAACAGAAATGCCGTCCTTCCGGCGAAAATAACACCAGACATTACACTCGTACGACTTTTCTTTATTAACAAGTTGTAGGAAAAAATAGAATAATAATACTGATGTAAGCTAAGAGGTGTGAAGCAATAGACAGTGGAGTGGGGGGAAAACCAGCGTGTTCTGGTATAGTGCATGAAATAAAGGAGGCGCGTGTCCATGAGCCTACTCCACTGTGGGTTACAATATATAAAGTATCGCAGAGTGTCTCAGATGTCAGCAGAGGGGGCGGGAGTGCTGTTGGCGTGTGGCGCCATCCAACTGAGCGGGGATGTAGGTAATTGGCGAAGAAGGCGCGGTAGCGTGGTCGGTGCTCGACTTCACTGTGGGTGGTTTGTAAGTACTGCCAGAAAAAGGCGTGATTTGTCGCCATCATTATACATGGACGGATGTCTGAGTTCGATGTTGTTGCTGGGTTTGGAACGAAGCAGTGGGGTGTAAAAATCTGTAGGTCGAGGAGAACGCGTGGTCGGTAAGTGTGTGTGAGAATAACTGCAGTCAACAATGAACTCAGAAATGAACGTCAGATGGAACTTGATGTGTCCGACACGTTCTGGTGGTGTTACGGTCACGGGCACAAGAATTTCCAGCAAGCTGCGCGTAAGGGAGCTACCCCTGTGACACTGCTTGTACATGGTGGACGTGTACAAGGACGCCGCTCGGAGTCTCACATTGACAAGGCCGAGGCCTCCCACTCGCGGGGTTGAGCGTGTCGTGGCGGACCTTAAAGAGCGTACCGGCCGTAAGGAAGTATCCGAAGGCAGCCTGGAGGCTGCGTCCAATAGTTGATGGCAGCGGGAGGACCTGTGGGATGTGGACCATTCTGGACGCCACATGGTGATTGAGGTATTGGACACGTTGTAAAGATTCGAGTCGGCGGAGAAGATTTTGCCGCACCGTCGTGCGGATAGTTTGGAGTGCACCAAACTACGATACCAAGGTATCGTAGTTTTTGTACACACGGGAGACGTGCTAAGTCGTCCTGTGAGAGGCCGCGTCCAATGGGCATCGCCGCGGATTTAGTCACATTCATGTTACTGCCCGCTGCAGTGCCGTACGTTGATATCAAATCAAGTACCGTTTGTGTTTCACTCCGTGAGCGGACCAAGGGGAGGAGGTCGTGCGCAGACGCACGACATCGAAAACTGTGCTGTCGTAAAGTGAGACCAGAAAGGTGGCTCGGCAGACTCCAGATGAGTGGCTCCAGGCTTATGGCATAGATTAGGGTCGAAAGTGGGCAGCCTTGCCTTACGGAACGCCAGATCGCCACTGGTCCCGCCACACGCCCATTAACCTGAACCAGCGATTCGGCGGTGCCGTACGCGCGCCGGTTGACATCGATAAAGGATGGTGAAAAACCCATGCGGTTCATCACTGAGAACAGAAAAAGATGCCGCACTTTGTCCAATGCGCTGTCAAAATCAATGGCAACCACCGCGGCGCGGAGTCTGCACGCCGCTGCCAGTGCAATTAAATCGCGATATTCTCCTGTGGCCGTTTGTGTATTAACTGAGCCTCCCGGAATTGTCTGTTCCGGGGATAGAATGCTAGGCATGACCTTGCTGCATCGCGTCGCCATAGGAGTGTAAAAATGTTATAGTCTTCGTTAAGCAGAGTCAGGGGACGTTAATGTGCTGTCGTCACACCCAGTGTCGGTTTGTGAATGGGTATAATAATTCCCGTGACAGAGGACGGCGGTACGGCGTTCCCCATCGTCATCAGTTCCACCGTGACGTCATTAGTGTGAGGAAAGCGCGATAAAATTCTATCGGCAATTCGTAGATACCAGGTGACTTACTTAGAGCATCGTGGAATTCATCAAGCGTAATTGGCACCATCAGCTCGTCCGCTTCATCGCTGGCGAGGGTGCGAGTTACGTGTGGTAACACAGACTCCTCAGCGTGGTTGTCGGTAGTCGGTCTACGAAGGCACTCACGATTTCGGCCTGGCAAGTGACGTGCTGGGCGCGACAAGTGTTGATATCGGTGATGAGTAGTTGTCGTCGATGTTTCCTATCGGAGGTGATATGATGCATGGTGGGATGTTCTTGTTCCGCCGAATCTTGCTGTCGCGTTCGCACCACAGCCCCCTCCAGTCTACGGCGTGTCAACGCTACAATTTCTGCCTTAATCCTGCTGCATTCCCACTGGGTGTCGGGGGTGGGCGGCTGGGCGTCCAGATCGCGGAGAACGGCGTAGAAATATCCGGTAGTGTGCCGGCGCCACGTAGCAACTTCATTGCCATACTGAATTAAAGTACGTCGAATGGCAGGTTTGGCACATTCAAGCCACGAGGTACGAGGTCGTACAGTACTTAGGTAAGCGACGTTGACAGGTGGCCCATGTCTCGTTAACACGTTGAAGAAAAATGGTTCAAATGGCTCTGAGCACTACGGGACTTAATTTCTGAGGTCATCAGTCCCATAGAACTTAGAACTACTTCAACCTAGCTAACCTAAGGATATCACACACATCCATGCCCGAGCCAGGATTCGAACCTACGACCGTTGCGGTCGCACTGTTCCAGACTGTAGCTCCTAGAACCGCTCGGCCACCCCGGTAGACCACTTTGAAGACATTCGGGATCATGAAGATAGGAGGTGTTGAGCTTCCACGGTGCACGACTACACTAGACCACTTGCTGGGGGAGCAGAATGTGGCAGATGTAGGCACAATGGACCGAAAAGACCAAGGGCCAAAGTTCTGCACCATGTTCTGCAGGTGTGAATTCCTGAGACACGTAAATCCTATCAAGGCGGCTCGAGGAGTGACTCGTCTGGTAAGTATGTCCAGGAGCGTCACCGTACCGAACTTCCCAAGTGTCGCGGATTAACAGATCTCGGACGACAAGGGGCAATTCTTGACAGGTGTTGTAGTGGGGCAGTTGATCTTTAGGGTGCAAGACACAATTAAAATCACCCCCAACCCAGTAATGGTCGCAGCGGCCAATAAACAAAGGGGCAATTTCTTCTGAATAGAAGAGTTCCCTGTCGCGTCTGCGGGTGGAGCCTGACGGAGCGTAAATGTTGACAATACGCGTCCCCATGACGGTGACGGCCATGCCTCTTACGAATGGAAGGTATGTGATATAGGCTACTGGAATGCCTTCTCGGGCGTAGGTGGCTATGCCGCGTCCCAGGTGGTCACCAGGACAAGTGTTATATCCAGCGACGTCTGGAAGTGTCGCCAAGTGTACTTCCTGTAGTAGTGCGATATCGACGTCCGACGCCCATATAATCTCTCGCAGCAGTTGAAGATTCACGGGTGACCTAACGGTGTTAATATTGATCGTAGCTACTCGGTAGGTTTGGAGCCGTACCCCGCCGTGGAGGGAAACTCCACCAGCGGAGGACGAGGAGGGGCGAGACAACGGCGAGTCGTACCGTACGCCACCTGCCGGCGTTATCAGCGGCGTAACGAGGCTTCCGTCTGTGGTAACTCTGTCCCCAGCGTGTGGTCCGGGTCTTCATCGACGTCCTCACTCCACGCCATTGAAGACGCTGTTGTTGTGATGGTCGTACGTTCCACTTCGGTCGTAGGGGTGGAGGAGGTCTCTGTGGCAGTCGCAACGGTGGATTCCATTGGTTCAGGAGCACATGGGCGAACCAGTAGAATAGGCATCGACACAGCCACAGTCACCGTCATGTTGTCGTCATTCGTATCGTCCGCAGGTTCTCCGAGGCCTTGTCAGATCGGACGGCCTCTGGAGTATCAGCGGAAGGTGATCCGTCTCGTTCCGAGACCGTACGGCGCCTCCTCTTGCGCCTCTTAGGTGAACGTTGTTTTGTTGTGTCGGAAGGGAGTCGCGGCGCTCTGGGAGGAAGGTCGTCGCGGGAACGTCAAGTGAAGGGGCGTCCATACGATCGGGCGGATGGGGATCGCGGGTGGAAGTGGCGCCGGAGTAACGTCAGGCTCTGAGTGCGACTTGTCGACCCCAGCGTCATCCGTAGCAGCAGGAAAGGTCACCGGTACATGGTCCAACGGACGGCGGCCAGTGGGAGGAGAAGAGAGTGCCGATGCGTAGGTGATCGGTAAAACCGTCATTGGAGCCGGAGGTGTCACCGTAGCGGCCAGCAATTGGGTGATTCGTCGCTGAAGACACTTCGATCAGAGGTGGCCTTCTTTGCCGCACCCGTAACAGGTCTTGGGTTGGCCGTCGTATATGACAACCGCACGGCACCCGCTTATTTGCAGGTGAGATGGCACGTGGCGATGGAGATCGATGGTGATCTGCCATACACCGTTAAGAACACGGTACGTGTGGAATTGCGCCAATCGTTCGGCAGTGTCGCCATGTACAGTACCATAGGGGCGGAAAGCCGCGATAACGTATTCCGCCAGAAGCTCGAACTTGAGTTCTAAAACTCGTATGGTGCCCATTCCCAAACCTGCCTGCATAGTCGACAGTGATGGCACCGACATTGCCGTTGGTGTGTAAGTAGGTTGTTTAGGTTTTTTTATTGGTAACGCCACGTAGCGCTCTGTATGAAGATCACTGGCTGTGCTGTGTGCAGTCTGTGGCTGATTGGCATTGTTGTAATACTCGCCATTGTAGCGTTGGGCAGATGGATGTGAACAGCGCGTAGCATTGCGCAGTTGGAGGTGAGCCGCCAGCAGTGGTGGATGTGGGGAGAGAGATGGCGGAGTTTTGAAATTTGTAAGACTGGATGTCATGAACTGCTATATACATTATGACTTTTGAACACTATTGAGGCAAATACATTGTTTGTTCTCTATCAAAATCTTTCTTTTGCTAACTATGCCTATCAGTAGTTAGTGCCTTCCATAGTTTGAATCTTTTAGTTAGCTGGCAGTAGTGGCGCTCGCTGTATTGCAGTAGTTCGAGTAACGAAGATTTTTGTGAGGTAAGTGATTTGTGAAACGTATAGGTTAATGTTAGTCAGGGCCATTCTTTTGTAGGGATTACTGAAAGTCAGATTACGTTGCGCTAAAAAATATTGTGTGTCAGTTTAAGCACAGTCATGTATATTTTTTCTAAGGGGACGTTTCGTATGGCGACCCTGCCAGGATATGGCAGTCATGTATAATTTTTCTAAGGGGACGTTTCAGGTGTCACGAAGTATTTGTTCACATACCGCGCCATTAACGACTTTGACGTACACCATACTGCTTAATATGGACAAATTGATGCCCAAGATGTCGGAAGCTGGGATCTTATCAACGTTGCATAGGAAGCGTTCCACTTCCAAGGCCTTTGGTCGTGGGTAGTCGTTGCAGAAGTTGAATCGTAGTGTTGATTTTCTAAAACGGTTGGCCATGAAAGTGACACGTAAGTGACGGCTGCTGAAATGTAAACAACAGCGAGCGCGAACTCCGCAGACGGAAACAATAACAGGTCTGCACTGCAAGGCGGCAAAAGTCGGACTTTCATCTGAGCTACACAAGCACGACTCACGCTCCGTCCTCACAGCTTTACATCTGCCAGTACCTCGTCTCCTACCATTCAAACATTACAGTAGCTCTTCAACAAACCATGCAGAACTAGCACTGTTGAAAGAAGGATATTGCGGAGACACGGCTTAGCCACAGTAACACTAATTCCGCCTGCCGGAGTGGCCAAGCGGTTCTAGGCGCTACAGTCTGGAGGCGCGCGGCCGCTACGGTTGCAGGTTCGAATGCTGCCTCTGGCATGGATGTGTTAGTTAGTTAGGTTTAAGTAGTTCTAAGTTATATGGGACTGATGCCCTCAGCAGTTAAGTCCCATAGTGCTCAGAGTCATTTTTCGCTAATTCCCACTATATCTAACTTAAATCTTCGTATTTTACTTTTTAAATTTTCTAACCTAGCTACCCGATAAAGGGATATGACATTCCACGAGCCGATCCGTGGAACGCCAGTTTTGTTTCTCCTGATAACGATGTTCTCCTGAGTAGCCCACCCAGAGATCCAAATGGGGGACTATATTACCTCCGAAATAGTTTACCCAAGAGGACGCAATCATCATTTATCCATACAGAAAAGCTGCATGCCCTCGGGGAAAAATTAAGGCTGTAGCTTGCTTTCTGCCGTTCGCAGTACCAGCACAGCAAGAAAATTTTGTTTTATGTTACAAGGCTAGATCAGTCAATCATCGGGCCTGTTGCATGTACTGAAAAGGCTGCTGCTCTTCTTCAGGAACAACACGTTTGTATGGCCTCTCAACAAATACCCATCCCTTGTGGTTGCACCTACGATACGGCTATCAGTACCGCTGATTCACACAAGCCTCCCCACCAACGGCAAAGTCTATAGTTAATGGGGTAGGAGGATATTCTAGTAGAAGATTGTTATAGTCATCTCCCTTAAAGCAGCACACTGGTTGCTTTGAAGCGTTCTTGATGGTACAGACTTAGAACCGGGAAGCCATGCCATGAAATGAACAACTAAAGAAACTAAAAAACACTGCTGCCCGATGTTGTCTTTCAGACAGAAGCCCTCATGTCATGTAAATTAGAAAGCTGAAATAAGAGGACATTATGCCCTTATGAAATTTATAATTACTGGTGACAGATTCTTTACCCCTTTAACTCGTTGCGACGTATCAGCATGTTCGGCTAGGAATGCTCAATATTCATGGATACGACAGGAATGAAATTTCGAAGCAAAAAACACTAGTAAACATGGATTCTATAATGCATATCTTAATAGCCATTAGCACTTGTCCTGTAGAACAGATGTATTTCATAGTAGTGAAGATGAACAAGTGCTCATAGCTCTCAAGTATGCGTTTTATAGCCCATATTTACTAGACATTTTGTTTCGAATGATCATTCATGTTACTATTCCTCCTGGGACAACCCGTATATCGAGCACATTCATCGTGTCTCCAGTGCTAACAATGTATGTAGGAAGATTCCATGGTGCTGTGACACACTTTTAGGTATGATATAGAAAGGTGAATGTATGAGTACGAGGTAAACGTCCTACTCCAGAAATGACAGTGGTATCAGTGAGAATCTACTCAAGTGCCGCCTTAGCGTTGCGCAGTCCTAAAACTAAGAGCCCCAACTTCCGAATCCTGGGCACGACTTCCCGTTGAATACTGCCATCACATAGTATTTCCTGTTGATGGACTACTGCCAGAGAGACTCAAAATTCTAGTGCTACGCTACAGTACTAATGACAGTTGTTCAAAATGGTGTTCTCCAGCGTCGAAGCAGGCTTGGCATCGCCCGCACAAAATTCTGTCGTACCCGTTGTAATATCCCCGGTGTCTTTCCACAAAACTTTCATATGGCCCCACAGCAAGAAATCGTGTGAGGTGAGATCAGGTGGTCGCGGTGGCCACGGAACAGGATCCCCTCACCGTAACCACTTTTCAGGGAACGAATGACAAACGTTCACGAGTCCTGAGTCCAAAACAATGTGGATTAGTCATTACCCCTATTTCTACCCCTGAGTGCTCGTAGGGATTGCCTACACTACAGTCGTAGCAATTACAATACCGGTTCATTTACTCCACTTTCATAGGTATGAAAACGATTTTTACTTGTAGCTCTCGACTCGGTCTTTTCTGGACCAGAGTCCCTTATCTCAAACTGATATATTTACACATTTCCATTGTCTCTGGGAGTTTGTAATATCATCACAGAATTACCCTGTACATGCCACAGGAGCTGAGTGTGCCAAGAGTGCTAAGGTTGGTTATACACTGATAAGGCAGAACATTATGACCAGTTACCTAATAGCCTGTATGTCCGCCGTTGGCACGGATAACAACGGCGACACGTCGTGGCATGGAAGCAGCTGGTACCACGTCTGCACAAATCACCTAATTTTTTTATATTCCATGGAGGGTGGGGGGGGGGGGGAGATGGGGATCGGTGAGTCCTGACGGCACGTTCAATTACATCCAATATCCACGATGTGTTCGATCGGGTTCAAATATGTCGAGTTGGGGGGGGGGGGGGAGGGGTCAGCACATGAACTGGAATTCGCCACTACATTCCTCGAACCACTACATCATATTCCTGGCCTTGTGAAATGGCGCATTATCTTGCTGAAAAACGTCACTGCCGTCGGGAAACATGATCATCGTGAATGGGGTGTATGTGGTCTGATACTCTTTAGCAGAAAGATAAGACAGGAGATATGTCATGAGTCACAAATTAAGAGAGGGACAGCAGCATCCTTGGGTTGAAATGACATTCTGAAACAGTTCAAAATATACTTTTTCCTGATAATTTGTGTGTTCGTTAAGGAGAAGGGATGCGTCGTTTCTTTGTTGGACAAAAATCTCAAGTTCTTCCAAGGTATCTAACACAAAGCTTTTTTTGAACTATATTTAGAATTTGAATACGGTGTTCTATATGTCATTCTGAATGTTTAGCACTCGTCAGATGTTGTCCAAATGCAGATTTTCTGCTGGCTGTACTCTCATCATGCTCTTTGAACCTTGTCTGAAAACTCGTACCCGTCTGTTCAATATATGCCTTATGGAAATCCTTGCATGTTACTTTATATACCCCAGATCTTGAAAATCAATATTTTGAATTTCCGCTATGTGTATTTTAGTTTATCTGCAAGTACATTGGTGGTAAAGAAAGCTAGCGTTATGTCAGTGTTTTCAAATAACCTGTTTATCCTATCAGACACAGTTCCCAAATAGACCACTTGCGGGAAATACTTTTTCCTAGTTGCTTGCGGTTGTTGTAACTGTATCTTCTGAAAAAAAAGTGTAAACCAATTTAGTGTCATAACCATTAGCTTCTACAATTTGTTTGAGAATAGAAATTTCTCTTTCTTTTCGCTCTGCTGGGAAAGGTAGCTTATTCTATTCAACATTAAACAGGAAAAAGCCTTTTCATATTTGTTTGGATGACATGATTTAGCGTGTGTAATTGCATGAGTCATGGTAGGCTTTCTGTATCTGGCAAAAGTATGTTACCCTTCATTATTGGAAATTGATAAATCCAGAGGATTAATGGTTTCTTGTTGTTCACGTTCAATATTATAAACAAGATTTGCGTGCATATTATTCAAGGTATCAGTGAGATCATTAAGTTCTTCCTTAGAGCCATCAAATGAAAGAAGAGTGTCAACCATATAACGTTTATAATAAATGATTTTTTTCAAAAATATGTGGACTGTCTCTAAAAAATTCAATTTCAATGTGATTGACAAAGATGCCGACAATGGTACCAGCCAAGGACTTCCCCATAGCTAGGCTATCTTTTTGTAAAATTACTAAATGATTAAAAGAAAAGTAATTAAATTCCAAGGATGTCTCCAGAAGTTAGATGACTTCAGATATAGCATCAGGATTTAGCAGCTTCTGATTTTAAAAAATTTTCTCTGATGTTATTAATAGTTTCATCTATTGGAATATTTGTTTACAGATTTCTTATGTCGAAGCGAAGCAAAGCTTGCATCTGGAGGGATTGGAATATTATATGTAGTTCCTTCCTGTTCGTGAATGTTTTTAATGGAGAATTTCTACTCGAAAATATAGAACTCTTTCAAAATTTCATTCAGTTTTCCATTGAGATTGTATGAGGTGCAACCAATACTGTTCACTATTGGACGAAAGGGCCAACCTTGTTTATGAAGCTTTATCTAGGCGCTAAGTGTTGGCCCTATCTGTGGATTCATTATTTTTAGTTTTTGCTTTTCTTTTGGAGAAAATAAGTTTTTATTTTCATAAATTAGTTTCCTAATCTTTGCTTCTAATTCTGGGAGTAGATCCTTATCTACTTCGTTGATATTGTTTTCTTGGAAAAATGTATCCTAATGCTATTAAGATGTGTACAGTTCTTTATCGTCATATTACCAGCGATACGATTTCATATACGTATTCAAGTTTTTAGAAGCCCATGCCATGAAAATTTCCACGCAGACCTGCTACCTATGGCACCTTGACAACAGAATTTGCTCTCATGGTTGACGTGTCACCAAATTCGGTCTCAATAATGACAGTGGAAAATATTAAGTACGTTCTATACATCGTTTATTTATGACTCATCGGCATAAACATTTAGAATGATATCGACCTGAATCGATACCTTGGTCATAGTCGGCGTTCCCAGACGTATTTCTTTAGCTTCTCGAGTGCCACTTCAGCTGTTACGTTACCCATGACAACGACGTCCATTTTCAGTACACACTTCTGTGATATCATGGCGACCATCTCTACCTTCATGTTGTGTAGGCAACGGCGTCATTTTAAATTCCTACCAGAGGGCACTGGCTATTAAATATATACGGCGTGTATATATTTTAATAGTTGTATGTTTTAATACATTTTTACCTCTTGAAACGTCCCCTTAGAACAATTATACATGACTGTGCTTAAACTGACACACAATATTTTTTAGCGCAACGCAATCTGACTTTCAAAAATCCCTACAAAAGAATGCCCCAGACTAACATTAACCTATACCTTTCACAAATCACTTACCTCACAAAAATCTTCGTTACTCGAACTACTGCAATACATCGAGCGCCACTACTGCCAGCTAAATAAAAGATTCAAACTACTGAAGGCACTAACTACTGATAGGCATAGTTAGCCAATGAAAGATTTTGATAGAGAAGAAACAATGTATTTACCTTAATAGTCATAATATATATAGCAGTTCATGACATCCAGTCTTACAAATTTCAAAACTCCGCCATCTCTTTCCCCACGTCCACCACTGCTGGCGGCTCACCTCCAACTGCGCAACGCTACTCGCTGTTCATATCCAGCTGCCGCTGCCCAACACTACAATGGCATTTGCAAAAACAGACATAATGTCTTTTGGGACAACAGCAATCAGTGAAATTATGTTACTTAAAAACCGTCTTGATTGCAAATATTTTTATTCATATGACCGGTTTCGGTTCATTCAGAACCATCTTCAGATCTGATATTTCAGTTACAGGAGTAACCCGTCCAAATCCAGCAGTTTTCACATGCTACGTCACATAAAAATTTTCTCTGATGTTGGACGGGTTACTCCTGTAACTGAAATGTCAGGTCTGAAGATGGTTCTGAATGAACCGAAACCGGTCATATGAATAAAAATATTTGCAATCAAGATGGTTTTTAAGTAACTAAAATGGCAGACAACAATGCAAACCAGCCACAGACTGCACACAGCACAGCCAGTTATTTTTCATACAGAGCGCTATGTGGCGGCGGCGGTACCAATATAAGAACCTAAACAGCCTACTTACACTCTCATTATCTATTTTTGTCATACCTGTATGTATATAATTACCCCTCTCTTGTTTATCTGTTTTATCGACAAAACATTGTAAGAAAGATGTGTTTGCCTTTCACACCAGTTTCAGTAGATCTGTTGTTTAGTAAGGCTGTTTCTTTTATTTTAACATAAATGTTCACTTGCCTTATGCTTGACAACATTTTAACATCTTATGTACTCGTACGTGGGCTCCACGAACCTACTGTGCAAATGGCATGCAGCTGCTGTGAAGCGTTTTCCGTTGGCTGGTGACGACGTAAGACATAGTCGGCCCCGAACGGCGTGCTGTTTAACCCGTGGCTCCACAGGCATCAGACAGTGTACGATCATGTTGTAAAGAAATATCCGAGGAGCCGACAGCTCCTGCCATAAGAGTAAATGCTATATAACCCTTCTATATTTTGAACGCCATATACAGTAGTACTGTCAGTAGTTTTTACTAGAGCTTTTCTGTATCTTATTTTATGCCCATCTGTAATCTTACTGTTCCTACCCTTTCAGGACCAAAAAATTCAGAAGATGCTTGTAGATAAGCCGAAACCGGTTAATAAAGATGAGCCGTGCTGCAGCTCGCGTTGGTGCTGTTTGTAGGTTTCCGCCCTCTGTTGGAGGCCCGACCGTACCCTTTAGTTGGTATGGTTGCGGTTGTTTGTCTTCTTCTCGTCTTGACTGGCGCCATTCGTTTCGCAAGCATTGCATGTCCCGTAGTGGCAACAACGTCGATTATCGATATGTAATAATTTTTGCCCTATCTCTGGTGTGACTCAGCCAGTTTGGTTGGGGAGTCAAGGAGGAGCCAGGTCCGTGCAGTGCGGGAACACGCCAGGACCGCTGGTGGCATGCATGGTCTGCCGGATGGAAAGGCTGTAGTCACGAGGGTGCACGACCTCGTCGTAAACCAGATCCAGAAAGCTTTAACATGAGTGCATTTAAACACAAGTAGAGCGGAGTCGGTCACTCATGTGGGCCCTGAACTATGTCATGTTATCATCGCGCCGTCATGTGCAGTTTGGTGGATCTGCGTACCGCTTATTTGAAGAGCCTTCTGTGTTGAAAGCACTTGACTCAGTAATTAGGCGGTGTGGTTACTCAGCTGCCAATTAATAAAGCAGTGAAGAGATTTGTTTCATTCCGCCAACCATCGTCAGAGTTGTCACACTGAGTTCAGTGTGTGTTTGTGTGCCTAATGAATTTGGTGTCACTCATTTGGTACTTGGTTTTGTCTCGCTTTACAATTGTTTCCGCAGTGTGGTTGCCGATTCCAGTTGGTTGCATTTCGGTTTTGCTCGCACGCATATCGCGTGGGACTTTAGTTACTGTTAGTTTGTCTGGTGTTCTGTACTGTGACTTGTTTGTGTAGATTTTCGGGTTTATGGAATCGGATGGAAATCTGGTAGTGATTCGTTTCTCGTTCCGGGCGCCCTAAACACAGTGTTCTTGGGACGTAGTGCAGACCGCCGGTTCCGGCTTTGGCGTATTGTTCCATCGTTGCGTTTGGTTTATCGGACGTCAGCTAGCTTCAGCTGGATTAACATTAGTCATTCCTTAGACTGCCACTAGTGTGAGTTACCATCTTGTGAAGTGAAAGCAACTCTTGGCTGCCTGTCTCATCGCTCGCGAAAGGGTTTGTTGCCGGACCTTCTCAGAGGTCGATTCCTGGAGCACCGTCTGTGACTGGTCCTTGTGTTTTATGATTGTGTTATTTATTAGCATACCTTGTAATGCCTACATTAAAGGTTATGTATGTCTGGTTAATAGTTCTGGTCGCCTTTTGCGATAAATCTAGCTGTGTAATGGCTGTGGTACAAGGTTACCATCATCTTATTTCACCCGTTTGTCTCTTTTAATTAACCTTTGTTTGCATTTGCTGTTTTACAGCAGGTTTCTAATTTTGTTTTATAATTGCCGTTTCTGGCGTGTAAAGCCTTCAGCCGTGATTGTGGTCATTTGGTATAAAAAATAATTCGATATTTGTATTTTAGCCATAAGCCTTAAAACCTTATTTACTGCCATTCCTGGCGTCTGAAACCTTCGGCTGTGTTTGTGGCTACTTACTTTTAAAATTTCAATACCTGTAAGTTGTAATTGCAGCGAGTTCTTAAACATTCTTAATTTATTGCCATTCTTGGCGCGTTAGGCCTTCAGCTGTGATCACAGTAGCTTTTTTTTTTTTAAAGAAAAACCTTATCTGTATCTGTATTTTATGCTGATTTGGTAAAATGTACTGCAGTGAAAACACTCTTATTTACTCAGTTGGCTATTCCTTCATTAATAAAGTGTGGTGCTTTTTACTTATTGTTAACTCAGGAATTACTGTTTTAAAAATAAATGTGTGTTACTGGAAAAGGCAGCCAATAATAACTGATTACGGCCCCGTCACAATCGTAACCAGATCCTGCCTTTCCTTGACCACCAGGTTTCAAAAGAAATATTATTGCAATCTCGATTGATCATTTTTAAATATAGAATCAGGTCGCTGCTCTCCGCGGAATATGTTGTCAAAATTTATAGACCACACAACATCCAGTACAGATGGTCACGTGCTCATTGCGGTCGTAGTTGTCGACGTCTTGGAGTTAACATTGGCATATGCGCGGGTCGTCGGCTGCACAGGACCATCGTCAGGAATGTTCTGTGCACTGTGTGTTCAGCCACACTTACGCTCTGCCCAACATGGAAGTCTGATGTTAGTTCCGCCACAGTTCGCTGCCTGTCCGTTTAGCAATTTGCCCAGCCTACGGCATCCTACATCTGTAGCGAGGGATGGCTTCATCTTGGTTGCGTCACGTGTTGAAGACACTCACCAAAGCACTCCTCGAACACCCGTCAAGTAATGCAGTTTCCGAAATGCTCGCGCCGAGACTCCGGCCCATCACAATGTACCGTCGCTCAAACTCAGATGGATAGCGAGCCTTCCTCATTCTACTCCCATACAGCGCTGCCACTGATACTGCATACACGGTGCATGTGTCAGACTACCAGTCATTCCTGGCCAGGTGACGCTGCTATCGCCTGCACGAGTATATATCGCTAGTAGGTCGGCGGTTGTCATGTTCTGGCTGATCAGTGTATAAGTTTCGATGTTTTCTTTTAAAAAAATGAGCACTATAAAATACACCGTATATGTGATCTACTAGTACACAGATCCTTCTCTCTTCCACTACCTGCATGACAGAACAGACTTTGAAGGTACAGTTCGTATGAATTGGAAGCGTACGCTACAATTTGGAACGAAGTTGCAAAGAAGAGAGAGGAAATTTCAGTCTAAGGACACTACGATGATCTTTGAATGGCATGACAAAACAGACGCATGCATGTTGACGACATTACATACATTTTCAGTTAATCAGCTGTGAAAATGAATCGTAAAACTAAAAATATTTAAGTTAAAATCAGTGAGTCTAAGGGTGCAGTAGACAAATACGAATGCTACTCAGCTCAATCGAATGTGTTCGTGAAACACTGAAACGGTACAAAAAACAGTTTTTCCCTCGTTAGATATGTTTTTCATAAATTCCCATCTTTTGTACAAGGTCAATACCAGCAAGAATACTACAGCCACAAAATTTCATCTCGTGTTTTAGATTTTAGAGACAAACCATCCAGGAAGGAAAGCATCAGGACGTACTCTATCAGACAAGGAAAATCCAAGGCGATTTCAAAAAGGGCACTGCTCAAGCACAGTTGAACCGTTAGTAAACAACAAAGAATCTTTATAGAGATGCATCATATGTAAACAGAATAACAAACTTAAGGAATCAAGTTACGATGTAAAGAAGGTGATGTCGGACTCTGTGCTGTATTTCGAAATACGTATTTCACACAAAAGATCTTTCTGATATATCTACTTTTTGAAACTTATACAGTAAAGAATATTATATATTTATTTTAAGATCGTGTTGGTAAGAACAAATACAGAAGAGCCTGAGATAATAGCATCAGCGCAATAGACGCTGGAGCGCCCAGCGCCGTATCATGTCCAGCACGGCGGGCATAGTCTTGTGGTGCATCCTGAGCGCCCACGGATGTGTGCTCTGTTAGGAGGCACGCAACTGCTACAAAAATTAACATGTTGCCATCAGCTGAAGTCCTACCCGATGGCTGCCGCCACTATGAACCTCTCGGAAAGTTGGAAGAATGAGACGTCGCCCGACGTCGCCACCGCACGCGCTGCCGATGATCATCCTGGTCAACGCAAAACAGCGATTCACTGCTGAGCATAATGCGACGCCATAGTTCATGCTATCCGATCACGGTACCACTCTAAATGCAACCATTTGTTTGTGGTGTTAACGGCACCTTGGTAATTCTGCAGTCTGGCTGTAGCCTCTTAGCATCCTACCAATGGTGCGGGATGACTCAGGATACTACAGAAAGTCGTTCTCGGGTGGCAGACGCAGATTTGAAGTGATTACGATGTGCTTGGTGAGCAATATGGCAATCGTTCCCTCTCTTCTGGCGGTCGGACGTGGTCGACCACAACTTCTATGGCAAGTATGCCTTCTCACACGATCCCATGTAGTTCAACATCAGGAACTCTGAATGTACAAAACTTCGACAACGAATGTGGCCACTCTCAGGTTCCCGTGCAGTCCAACATCTCGAAACTCTAAAAGTACAAAACTTAAATGACAAGTCAACCCGCTCTCACTTCCCCATGCGGTCCAACATCAGTGATCTCCTAAATTACAAAACATCGATGAAGAATATGCCTGCTCTCACATTTCCATGTGGTCTAACATCAGATCACTCTGAAAGTACAATACTTCGATGGCGACTTTGCCCACTCTCACGTTCCCATGCGGTCCAACATCAGAAAACTCTGAAAGTACCACGGCATGTCACGGACATCATCTTGTGTTACTTCTCACGCAACGGCATCGTGGTGCAATTTTTCGACAGGACAGTCCTCGTCCACAAATGGCACGTGTCTCTATGAAATTTCTGTGTGATGTTTCTGCGGTAATGCCGTGGCGGGTGAGATTAGGAGATACACTCCTGGAAATTGAAATAAGAACACCGTGAATTCATTGTCCCAGGAAGGGGAAACTTTATTGACACATTCCTGGGGTCAGATACATCACATGGTCACACTGACAGAACGACAGGCACATAGACACAGGCAACAGAGCATGCACAATGTCGGCACTAGTACAGTGTATATCCACCTTTCGCAGCAATGCAGGGTGCTATTCTCCCATGGAGACGATCGTAGAGATGCTGGATGTAATCCTGTGGAACGACTTGCCATGCCATTTCCACATGGCGCCTCAGTTGGACCAGCGTTCGTGCTGGACGTGCAGACCGCGTGAGACAACGCTTCATCCAGTCCCAAACATGCTCAATGTGGGACAGATCCGGAGATCTTGCTGGCCAGGGTAGTTGACTTACACCTTCTAGAGCACGTTGGGTGGCACGGGATACATGCGGACGTGCATTGTCCTGTTGGAACAGAAAGTTCCCTTGCCGGTCTAGGAATGGTAGAGCGATGGGTTCGATGACGGTTTGGATGTACCGTGCACTATTCAGTGTCCCCTCGACGATCACCAGAGGTGTACGGCCAGTGTAGGAGATCGCTCCCCACACCATGATGCCGGGTGTTGGCCTCGGACGTATGCAGTCCTGATTGTGGCGCTCACCTGCAGGGCGCCAAACACGCAGACGACCATCATTGGCACCAAGGCAGAAGCGACTCTCATCGCTAAAGACGACACGTCTCCATTCGTCCCTCCATTCACGCCTGTCGCGACACCACTGGAGGCGGGCTGCACGATGTTGGGGCGTGAGCGGAAGACGGCCTAACGGTGTGCAGGACCGTAGCCCAGCTTCATGGAGACGGTTGCGAATGGTCCTCGCCGATACCCGACGAGGAACAGTGTCCCTAATTTGCTGGGAAGTGGCGGTGCGGTCCCCTACGGCACTGCGTAGGATCCTACGGTCTTGGCGTGCATCCGTGCGTCGCTGCGGTCCGGTCCCAGGTCGACGGGCACGTGCACCTTCCGCCGACCACTGGCGACAACATCGATGTAGTGTGGAGACCTCACGCCCTACGTGTTGAGCAATTCGGCGGTACGTCCACCCGGCCTCCCGCATGCCCACTATACGCCCTCGCTCAAAGTCCGTCAACTGCACATACGGTTCACGTCCACGCTGTCGCGGCATGCTACCAGTGTTAAAGACTGCGATGGAGCTCCGTATGCCACGGCAAACTGGCTGACACTGACGGCGGCGGTGCACAAATGCTGCGCAGCTAGCGCCATTCGACGGCCAACACCGCGGTTCCTGGTGTGTCCGCTGTGCCGTGCGTGTGATCATTGCTTGTACAGCCCTCTCGCAGTGTCCGGAGCAAGTATGGTGGGTCTGACACACCGGTGTCAATGTGTTCTTTTTTCCATTTCCAGGAGTGTATGTGTCTGCAACCGCGCGCCGCGGAATTTGAATCCCCGCCAGACGTCATCGACGTCAAAGACCCCTAGAGGTCTTTGCACCATCGCACAGTAAGCTGTGGTGGCGCGCGCCTCCTGGTCCGCATTTAGTGTGAGGGCGCCACAGTGGAACACGTGCTCCCAGCGGCCAAAAGCGGCGTCCCCCATACAGTTCTTAAGCGCCTGCCTCTCGCTCAGCCAGCGGGCTCGCACACGTCAAGTCAACATTCGCGCGCCGGGGATTATCGCCATCGGTTCTGTGTGTGTGCCGTCGTGCTAGTGCTTCAGTGTTTTCACCGCCCACGCTCCATCGTTCACATGTGTCATCTCAGTCATCAGTGTCCGTGTACAGTGCAGACTGTTTTTTTTCCTACATCCGTGAACGTCGCCGTGTTTTTTTACTCTTGTGTCATCTGTTTTATGTCCACCATTATGTTTTGTTTCTCTGTGTCTTCCTTGGTGCTATTTGAACTGTCTGTGGCCGACGAGCGGCGTAATATTGCCGCAGCCGGCCCACCTTTTGTATAAGGTGTTAAAATAACAATAAAGAAAAAATGCTGAGCCAGCGAGTCTAATCGTTGCGTGAGTCTTAACCCATCGCCTCGACTATAGACAGCGTGTTTACCTTTCTTTGTTTTCATTGCTAGTGGACGTTTTCGATTTGTTTGGTTGTCTCTGTCACTCCGTTGCTCCTTGCGTGTTGTCGTCGTAAGGTCTCTCTCCGTCGTCCGTCCTTGTTTTGTGTCCGTTCCTTCCGTTCGTTTGTTTGTTCGCTGGCCGCTCTCCGTTTGGTCCCGCCGAGTTTTCTCGGCCACCTCGCAACCGTTCCGGTCGCGGTTACAACAGGTTACAACAATGTGTGGGATCAGCTCGGACGTCACCTCCATCCCAGCGCCAGTATCCAGTAAATCAAGGTCGATTTACAACAGTTGTGGGCCAACTTGCTTGACTTCATGACATTCTTCCCAACCGAATCAAACCATACATCGAGGCCAGAAGGGCTGCAATGTCATAATGATAAGTGAACCCATACTGTCAAGTTCTTTGTAAATTTGACTCGATTTTGTAATCATTGAAATAACATCACGTATCCTCTGAACTCATGAAGTTCCATTTCGTTTCCTGATCCTCTTCTGGGTGCTTCACTTTTTCTCACTCAGTGTGTTTCACTTATAAATTTGAGCAGCATACCTGTGTTATACGAGCGTTAGTAGTTGCGATTCATATGCCTATAGACCTCAATTGTAAATAATTGTGACGATGGAAATACTATCGTCCTGTATTGGATGTAGCCTCAAGTTAAATCAAGAAAATCAAATACTTGTAAGTTTTTTTTATTCTCTTTAAAAAGTTAGTGACTAGTTATTAGTTTGAATATTCTAGGTGTAATAATAAAAGACGCTTCTACAAAAGTTGGTATTGGATAAATTAATGTCTCCATAAACTAGTGAATACTAAGACGAGTGTACTAATTCCAATTTCAGAAACGACATGTGCTGACGAATGTAAATTTTACCAAAGTATCAGTTTAATAATCTAAATCAGGTTTGCAAAATACTCATCCATATTATTTACAGAATAATGGAGAAACTTGTTAACGTTGTCCAGGGATACTGGAGAAATGTCGGAAGATGTGAGGCAATACGAATCCTATGACTTACAAGATGGTAAAAGAAACGCAAACCCAACTTCATATTACTTACATATTTAGAGAAAGCATTCTTCATTGTTGACTATAGACCTAACTTTTCTGAAATTCTGAAGATAGCAGGTATGAAATACGTGGTGAGGAGTGCTATCTACAACTTCTATTGAAATCAGACTGCATTTCCAAGAGTTGAAGGACATTAAAGGGAAGCAGTAATTGGGAGACTGTGCTGTAGCATATCCCCTGCGTTATTCAATCCGTACATTGAACAAACTACGAAGGAAACGAAGGTGAAATTGGGAAAGTAATTATTCACATGAGAAGAAATAGGAACTTTGAGATTATTTGATGGGAATGCAGTTCATTCAGAGACGAGAAGGTACTTCGAAGAGCAGCTGAATGGGTTGGGTAATGTCTGAAAAAGAGGTTGATTATAAGACGAATGTCAGCAAAAATAAGAGTAATAGAATTCGGTCGAATTAAATCACGCAATGCTGAGAGAAGTAGATTGGAAAATGCGACACTGAAAGTAGTAGATGAATTTAGCTATTTGGGCAGCAAAGCAAGTGAAGATTTCGTGAGTAGGGGGGGATACAAAACGCGGATGGCTATAACAAGAAAATCATCTCTGAAAAAGACGGATTTGTTACTATCTGTACAGATAATAAAACTGTAACGGTCCCATATCTGTAACAGGTATTCCGAAAGCATAGGCTAAACACGGTTGGCGGTGGCGTGTTTGTTGCTGACAGAAGCAGTTTAACTTGTCGCGAAATTTAAGTAGATACATCCTATGAGTTAATATGGCCAGAGGTCATTGTTGACAACCGGAATAAAATAATAATTGGATCCTTTTACCGACCTCCCAATTCAGATGATACAGTTGCTGAAAGGTTCAAAGTAATTTTGATTCTGATTTCAAACACATACCCGACTCATACGATAATTGTTGGTGGTGACTTTAATTAACCTCGATATGTTGGCGAAAATACATCTTTAATTCTGGAGGTACGCATAAAATACACTCCTGGAAATGTAAAAAAGAACACATTGACACCGGTGTGTCAGACCCACCATACTTGCTCCGGACACTGCGAGAGGGCGGTACAAGCAATGATCACACGCACGGCACAGCGGACACACCAGGAACCGCGGTGTTGGCCGTCGAATGACGCTAGCTGCGCAGCATTTGTGCACCGCCGCCGTCAGTGTCGGCCAGTTTGCCGTGGCATACGGAGCTCCATCGCAGTCTTTAACACTGGTAGCATGCCGCGACAGCGTGGACGTGAACCGTATGTGCAGTTGACGGACTTTGAGCGAGGGCGTATAGTGGGCATGCGGGAGGCCGGGTGGACGTACCGCCGAATTGCTCAAAACGTGGGGCGTGAGGTCTCCACAGTACATCGATGTTGTCGCCAGTGGTCGGCGGAAGGTGCACGTGCCCGTCGACCTGGGACCGGACCGCAGCGACGCACGGATGCACGCCAAGACCGTAGGATCCTACGCAGTGCCGTAGGGGACCGCACCGCCACTTCCCAGCAAATTAGGGACACTGTTGCTCCTGGGGTATCGGCGAGGACCATTCGCAACCGTCTCCATGAAGCTGGGCTACGGTTCCGCACACCGTTAGGCCGTCTTCCGCTCACGCCCCAACATCGTGCAGCCCGCCTCCAGTGGTGTCGCGACAGGCGTGAATGGAGGGACGAATGGAGACGTGTCGTCGTCAGCGATGAGAGTCACTTCTGCCTTGGTGCCAATGATGGTCGTATGCGTGTTTGGCGCCGTGCAGGTGAGCGCCACAATCAGGACCGCATACGACCGAGGCACACAGGGCCAACACCCGGCATCATGGTGTGGGGAGCGATCTCCTACACTGGCCGCACACCTCTGGTGATCGTCGAGGGGACACTGAATAGTGCATGGTACATCCAAACCGTCATCGAACCCATCGTTCTACCATTCCTAGACCGGCAATGGAACTTGCTGTTCCAACAGGACAATGCACGTCCGCATGTATCCCGTGCCACCCAACGTGCTCTCGAAGGTGTAAGTAAACTACCCTGGCCAGCAAGATCTCCGGATCTGTCCCCCATTGAGCATGTTTGGGACTGGATGAAGCGTCGTCTCACGCGGTCTGCACGTCCAGCACGAACGCTGGTCCAACTGAGGCGCCAGGTGGAAATGGTATGGGAAGCCGTTCCACAGGACTACATCCAGCATCTCTACGATCGTCTCCATGGGAGAATAGCAGCCTGCATTGCTGCGAAAGGTGGATATACACTGTACTAGTGCCGACATTGTGCATGCTGTGTTGCCTGTGTCTATGTGCTTGTGGTTCTGTCAGTGTGATCATGTGATGTATCTGACCCCAGGAATGTGTCAATAAAGTTTCCCCTTCCTGGGACAATGAATTCACGGTGTTCTTATTTCAATTTCCAGGAGTGTATCATCCAAAATTGTGCTAAACGCATTCTCTGAAAATTATTTCGAGCAGTTAGTTCATGAGCCAACGCGAATAGTAAACGGTTGTGTAAATACACTTGACCTCTAAGCAACAAATAATCCTGAGTTAATAACGAGCATGAAAACGAATCTCCACTCATTCCAAATTAATAATACAAGTGTACACCAGATGTGGTTTCAGTTCAAAGAAATAGTATCGGCAGCAACTGAGAGATTTACACCAAATAAATTAACATACGACGGAGCTGATCCTCCTTGGTACACAAAACGGTTTAGAACACTACAGAAACAATGAACCAAACATGCCAAATTTAAACAGACACAAAATCCCCAATATTGGCGATCTTAGACACAAGTTAGAAATTTAGCGCGGACTTCAATGCGAGATGCTTGTAACGGTTTTCACAACTAAACTTTGTCTCGAAACCTGGCAGAAAATCCAAAGAGATTCTGATCGTATGTGAAGTATGTTACCGGCAAGAAACAATCAACGCCTTCTCTTCACGATAGCTATGGAGATACTATCGAAGACAGTGCTGCCAAAGAAGAGTTACTAAACACAGTGTTCCGAAATTCCTTCACAAAAGAAGACGAAGTAAATATTCCAGAATTCGAGTCGACAACAGCTGCCAACATGAGTGACTTAGAAGTAAATATCCTCGGAGTAGTGAAGCAACTTAATAAAAGCAAATCTTCTGGTCCAAACTGTATAACAATTAAGTTCCTTTCGGAGTATGCTGATGCATTAGCTCCATACTTAACAATCATATACACTACTGGCCATTAAAAGTGCTACACCACAAAGATGACGTGCTACAGACGTGAAATTTAACCGACAGGAAGAACATGCTGTGATATGAAAATGATTAGCTTTTCGGAGCATTCACACAAAGGTGGCACCGGTTGCGACACCTACAACGTGCTGACATGAAGAAAGTTTCCAACCGATTTCTCATACACAAACAGCAGTTGACTGGCGTTGCCTGGTGAAACGTTGTTGCAATGCCTCGTGTAAGGAGGGGAAATGCGTACCATCATGTTTCCGATTTGTAAAAAAGGTCGGATTGTAGCCTATCGCGATTGCAGTTTATCGAATCGCGACATTGCTGCTCGCATTGGTTGATATCCAATGACAGTTAGCTGAATATGGTATCGGTGGGTTCAGGAGGGTAATACGGAACGCCGTGCTCGATCCCAACGGCCTCGTATTACTAGCAGTCGAGATGGCAGGCATCTTATCCGCATGGCTGTAACGGATCGAGCAGCCACGTCTCGATCCCTGATTCAACAAATGGGGACGTTTGCAAGACAGCAACCATTTGCACGAATAGTTCGACGACGTTTGCAGCAGGTTGGACTATCAGCTCGGAGACCATGGCTGCGGTTACCGTTGACGCTGCATCACAGACAGGAGCGCCTGCGATGGTGTACTCAACGACGAACCTGGGTGCACGAATGGCAAAATGTCATTTCTTCGGACGAATCAAGGTTCTGTTTATAGCATCATGATGGTCGCATCCGTGTTTGGAGACATCGCGGTGAACGCACATTGAAAGCGTATATTCGTCATCGCCATACTGGCGTATTACCCGGCGTGATGGTATGGGGTCAATTGGTTACACGTCTCGGTCACTACTTGTTCGCATTAACTGCACTTTGAACAGTGGACGTTACATTTCACATGTGTTACGACCCGTGGCTCTACCCTTCATTCCATCCCTTCGAAAGCCTACATTTCAGCAGGATAATGCACGACCGCATGTTGCAGGTCCTGTTCGACTGTTGCCTTGGCCAGCACATTCTCCAGATTTCTCACAAATTGGAAACGTCTGGTCAATGGTGGCCGAGCAACTGGCTCGTCACAATACGCCTGTCACTACCCTTGATGAACTGTGGTATCGTGTTGAAGCTGCATGGGCAGCTGTACCTGTACATCCATCCAAGGTCTGTTTGACTCAATGCCCAAGCGTATCAAGGCCGTTATTACGGCCGGAGGTGGTTGTTCTGTCTACTGATTTCTCAGGAACGATGCACCAATATTACGTGAAAATGTAATCACGTGTCAGTTCTAGTGTAATATATTTGTCGAATGAATACCCGTTTATCATCTTCATTTCTTATTAGAGTATCAATTTTAATGGCCAGTAGTTTGCAACTGTTCGCTGGACGAAAGATCCGTACCCAAAGATAGGAAAGTTGCACAAGCCACACCAGTAGTCAAGAAAGGTAGTAGGAGCAATCCACTAAATTACAGGCCCATATCGTTAACGTCGATATGCAGCAATATTTTAGAACGTATATTGTGTTCGAAGATTATGAATTACCTCGAGGAAAACGGTCTATTGACACACAGTCAACATGGGCTTAGGAGACATCGTTCCTGTGAAACACAGCTAGCTCTTTATTCACTTGAAGTGACGAGTGCTATTGACAAGGGATTCCACATCGATTCCGTATTTCTAGATTTCCGGAAGGCTTTTGACACTGTACCACACAAGCGGCTCGTAGTGAAATTGCGTTATGTGACTGGATTTGTGATATCCTGTCAGAGAGGTCACAGCTAGTAGTAATTGACGGAAGTCATCAAGTAAAACAGAAGTGATTTCTGGATTGTCTGTCAGTTATTTTTTGCCACTTCTAGTAACCCAAACATTAGCTAGGGGCGTTAAGGTAATGCTCACACTCCACAAACGAAGACGCTAGTGTCATCTCTGTACAAGTTCCAGCTACGTGGTGAAGAGCTGGACTAAAGAAACTGTTGCGGAAGATGACTTTGGGTGAATACCGCTCGCGGCAGTGTGGGGCTGGGCGCGGTGCTTTGCCGAGACCGCGCCGCGACAGAGAGGCGTGTTCCGCTATGGCTGGCATCCGGACCACGCCTTTGTCGGCGATCGGCGGCGGCCGCCCTCAGAGCTAAAGGGCCGAGCAGCCGGCGCGGCAGCGCGGAGGCGTCAGGACCGCCACGCTCCACGCATGCAGACTCACCAGTGCGCTACTGGTCGGGTAAGCCGTGGGCGTCACGCACTATTAACATTCCTCGTGAACCGTTTTCGGCTTACCAGACAATCGCCTGATCGTACATCGCATTAAAGAGGACAGAGTACTAGGAATCAACTTTGAGTCACATATTTATATGTGTAGAGGCTGGTGACAAAAAAAAGCTAATGTTGAGGTTCTATGCCCTCTTTTGCACGTCGCTTCTCATTTTCATCAATTTTATTAATGTTCTGTATCATTGCACGGTAGTAACGTGTTGTTCGTGGAAAGAAGATTGTCGGTATGCCTCTGTGTGGGCTCTAATCTTCTGACTTTACCTTCATGGTCTCTTCGAGATATATACGTAGGAGGGAGCGATATACTGCTTGACTCCTCGGTGAACGCATGTTCTCCAACTTCAACAAAAGCCCGTAGCCAGATACTGAGCGTCTCTCCCGCATAATCTTCCGCTGGAGTTCATCTATCATCTCCGTAACGCTTTCGCGATTTCTAAATGATCCTGTAACGAAGCGCGGTCTCACAGTTATTCCCTTGAGCTGTATAAAACCTTTTAGATGGTCTGTCCTTCTCGGTTATATCCAGATCTCAGATGCCTTCGGTAAACAGAGAGTGCAATGCACGTTTTGCAGTTATGGTTCAAATGGCTCTGAGCAGTATGGGTCTTAACTACTGAGGTCGTCAGTCCCCTAGAACGTAGAACTACTTAAACCTAGCTAACCTCAGGACATCACCTGCGACCGTAACGGTCACGCGGTTCCAGACATTTTGTAGTTATTAAAATCAGGAGGGTGGTTAATACAGTAACTGCTAGTTCTAAGTAACCGGCTATTTTTATCTGTAGAACAAAAGCAAACCAGTACTTTTCAATTATTATAATGTTGTTGTACCAAGAATTACCAATGACCAATAATGTCATTGTAATGAGAGTATTTGCACTGAGAGCCCAAAAAATAATTTTCACTTGATTCCTGTGCATGTTGGCTTACTTCCCTGGGTGGCCTGTGCGAGCAGGCATCAGAGGACGCGGCACACTGCATTTCCTGTTGAGATCTGCACTTCCCTGAATTCTGAGGGATTCGTGCAATAGACTTAAGCGCCTGGCGGAACGAGTGACGTCGGTCGAGTTTCGCCTATTGTATGCAGGTCGATTCGACCTGCGAGACGTCTGGGTGTCGCCGCAGTTTATGTGTTTACCGTTCCGTCGCGTCTGGAACGAAGATTCCTGGCACCGACTGACTGCATTGTCCTTATCATCCTGAGAATACTTGTGGACTGTGCCCTGCTGGGTGCGACTGTCTGGCACCGGATGGCCTGTGGTCTGGGCAGGTTGTTTTCGTAGCCGATCAAACGGCAAGTTCAGTGCCCTCAGCTGAATAGCAGAGGCATGATTGGGCAACTTAAACTGAGGCTAGTTATAAATCCCTGCTCAAAATTGGAGGGGACGGTCGCTTTTGGCGCGAATGAAGTTCTGAGGCAGCGTTGGAGAATTTTGAATCAGAACTGAATGTTGAATCGCGGTTTTTCGAGGAGAGTACGGAGTAGAGCAGTGTTGGCTTCGCTCGTGCGTTGCGCGGGAAGTGGATTCGGGATCTGATCTTCCTCGGAGTCGGACGGTCTTGCAACTTGGTCGCTCGTTTTCGGGAAAACTTAGAATTCTCGGACATCCTTCGCGGCCAGGGGTTGACACAGAGTTGCTGCACGGCAGAAGTCGGCGCCTACATCATCAGGACGCTGCCTACCGACTACGTGCTGCAGATTTCAGTACTCGTACAGTATTTTGCGGCTCTAGTGTAATAGGAACTTATCGATTTTATACTGAATCCCTCAGCAGCACGCGCGCTCGCTTTGCTACAAGTCCACCTTGCTTGTTTCTCCATGTGATCCCATTTGAGCTCTCACTACTAACTGCGGGAGATTAATATATGGTTCGTTAGGACCTCCGGTCACTATCCTCAGTCTATTGCATCACAGAGAGTAGGAGCACCTTGTTCTCGAGCCAACTCTTATTCTCATAATATTTGAGAATGCCCTATCCTTTAACTTACTGTGTGTGTCTACAATCATGTGCATTTGTGTTATGATATACACTCCTGGAAATGTAAAAAAGAACACATTGACACCGGTGTGTCAGACCCACCATACTTGCTCCGGACACTGCGAGAGGGCTGTACAAGCAATGATCACACGCACGGCACAGCGGACACACCAGGAACCGCGGCGTTGGCCGTCGAATGGCGCTAGCTGCGCAGCATTTGTGCACCGCCGCCGTCAGTGTCAGCCAGTTTGCCGTGGCATACGGAGCTCCATCGCAGTCTTTAACACTGGTAGCATGCCGCGACAGCGTGGACGTGAACCGTATGTGCAGTTGACGGACTTTGAGCGAGGGCGTATAGTGCGCATGCGGGAGGCCGGGTGGACGTACCGCCGAATTGCTCAACACGTGGGGCGTGAGGTCTCCACAGTACATCGACGTTGTCGCCAGTGGTCGGGGGAAGGTGCACGTGCCCGTCGACCTGGGACCGGACCGCAGCGACACACGGATGCACGCCAAGACCGTAGGATCCTACGCAGTGCCGTAGGGGACCGCACCGCCACTTCCCAGCAAATTAGGGACACTGTTGCTCCTGGGGTATCGGCGAGGACCATTCGCAACCGTCTCCATGAAGCTGGGCTACGGTCCCGCACACCGTTAGGCCGTCTTCGGCTCACGCCCCAACATCGTGCAGCCCGCCTCCAGTGGTGTCGCGACAGGCGTGAATGGAGGGACGAATGGAGACGTGTCGTCTTCAGCGATGAGAGTCGCTTCTGCCTTGGTGCCAATGATGGTCGTATGCGTGTTTGGCGCCGTGCAGGTGAGCGCCACAATCAGGACCGCATACGACCGAGGCACACAGGGCCAACACCCGGCATCATGGTGTGGGGAGCTATCTGCTACACTGGCCGTACACCTCTGGTGATCGTCGAGGGGACACTGAATAGTGCACGGTACATCCAAACCGTCATCGAACCCATCGTTCTACCATTCCTAGACCATCAAGGGAACTTGCTGTTCCAACAGGACAATGCACGTCCGCATGTATCCCTTACCACCCAACGTGCTCTAGAAGGCGTAAGTCAACTACCCTGGCCAGCAAGATCTCCGGATCTGTCACCCATTGAGCATGTTTGGGACTGGATGAAGCGTCGTCTCACGCGGTCTGCACGTCCAGCACGAACGCTGGTCCAACTGAGGCGCCAGGTGGAAATGGCATGGCAAGCCGTTCCACAGGACTACATCCAGCATCTCTACGATCGTCTCCATGGGAGAATAGCAGCGTGCATTGCTGCGAAAGGTGGATATACACTGTACTAGTGCCGACATTGTGCATGCTCTGTTGCCTGTGTCTATGTGCCTGTGGTTCTGTCAGTGTGATCATGTGATGTATCTGACCCCAGGAATGTATCAATAAAGTTACCCCTTCCTGGGACAATGAATTCACGGTGTTCTTATTTCAATTTCTAGGAGTGTATAATAAATCCAATTGTAGTATTTTATCCACATATCATTTCGTAGATATAGGCAGAGTCCCATTTCCTTTTGTTTATTATCATAAAGTCCTCCTTTTTCTGAGTAGATTACGATTTTTATTAAATTATTGTGAGTGTGCACTCCTTATTTTTACCAACTAGCAGAATCCACCATCATTTTCTTCCGTTACCGTTGCGGATATAATCAATTAGGTTGTATGTAAGGAGGGAGTCGAGTGCATGTCCAGTTCTCATGCAAAATTCGTGTGAATTGAAGAGGTACAAACTGTTGTCCACCCTGGCATCTCGCGACGTCTTCTTTCAGACTGGCACGTACATCCAAATCTGTACTACACGAACCACGTACACAGATGTCTGTCACATTTGAAACTGTCACCACTGAACAATTCGCGTATTCGTAATTTCCACGTTCGCTGAAAGCTTTATTCTGTACTAGTTACAGATTTCTTCAAGCGTGACAGCCTTTGGCACAGTTAGTACGGTGCTCGGAAAGCGTTCTCTGAGTTACGGTTCCAGGATCCAAGCAGATACAAATGCGCCTCGTGGCGAACTGTGAACGTCGTGTTTGAGAGATATAATAGCCTATCGAGCCTAGTCTCTTCTGATGCTTGCGTTGGTCGGTGAATGGAGTGCTACGATTTTGATAAGATGCTAGGTGGCTGAGTAGAGATTGAGTACTTTTGTAATCTGAGTCCGCTTAATCTGTTCACGGGTATCCTGTGTTCGATGCTTACCGACTTCTCTGGTTCGTACTGTGAGGCATGGAGTGGAGAATTTCATGGAATCTTAAGTGACTCTGAAACTTGTCTTCCAAGAGGTGTTACTTTCATACATTTTTGGAGAGAATAGTCGTGGATGAACACTACAGAATCAGTTTGCTATTAATCCATTCGAATTGCTGAGCATTTAAATTCGTTACACACCCAGCCAGTGACCCCTACTCAGTATTCTTTCAGATAACTACATTTTATTTTCTTCCAAATTTTCATTTGTTGTAACATGTTGTACCGCGTGGTTCAAATGGTTCAAATGGCTCTGAGCGCTATGGGACTTAACAGCTATGGTCATCAGTCCTCTAGAACTTAGAACTACTTAAACCTAACTAACCTAAGGACATCACACAACACCCAGTCATCACGAGGCAGAGAAAATCCCTGATCCCGCCGGGAACCGAACCCGGGAACCCGGGCGTGGGAAGCGAGAACGCTACCATACGACCACAAGATGCGGACTTTACCGCGTGTTCCGAACATCGTGGGTTAACAACATTTTGGAAATAATATCTTTCTCTACTCAAACATTTCGAAAGTCAATTGAATTTTCTCGCATCATTTCCGTATTAAGACGAATTCACGGGATTTTTCAGGTTGGACAATAACACCCAACATAGGGCGTAGTTTGCTATCGACAGAGATGGGTTTTCTCTTATATAGTTTCTACTAGCAACATCAAACAAGTCACCAATCACGATAAATATTACGTAGCCCCATTTTAAACATGTTTTCGGAACGGATGGTAAGTGACGGAACTGACGGAGTTGGTGGAGTGGCAGTTCATCATTTTTAAAGGGTGGCATTATTGTAAGTCTGGTATTTGTGAGTTATGCTAACAATGTGATGTCTTTGGCATACGACGGCGCAATAAACAACGTTCTATACACGTTTCAAATTCACAGCTTTGCTACTGCTAATCAGGTTAACTAGTTGCTATTCCCACTGTAAGTCCGTTGCACCAAGCAAATCTGCCCTTTTCTAGATTATATCCTTAAATATTGCAGTCAGATGCGTTACCGTACGAGTATAATATTTGGGTCTAAATGTAGTATGTCAGAGGCCTGTTTTTGCGGTTTGTATCCAGCAGAAAATAAAAATCCAGCTTGGTTTTTCTGGGAGAGTACACTTACGGAATTTCACAAGGAAAACTGTAAGCCATTCTGTGACCCACAACTCTGCTTGCACTTCGATAAGCATTTCCGTGATGTTTTGGCTCTGACTAAATGTACCTAAATGCACCAACTGCACATCACTTCGGGTACTATACAGCCTCTCTCGATAAGGTGGGAAAAAACTACTTCTCTAATTTTAGTAATTTGACAGGGGTCTGATGTGACGATTTTTTAAACCACGGAATTCCGTGCAGGCAACACACTGTGGTTTTTCGCTGCCGAAGTCGCACGGACACCAATTCTCCGGATAACAGTAGTGTTTCCAAGAAATGTTTTCGCCAACCAGCAGATACACATCTTAGCGGGAACGGGACACAATATGAGGCCCCCTGGTGAAATTCAGACGGTACCCTCACTTCGCCCTGGAACAATTGCCGCTCTGACGTTCCTATGCAACTTCTGAGAAAGAAGTTCTGCATTTCTCCTCTGGCTACAGGGACAATACAACTGATCCATGCTTCTGCCTTTCCACTCCTGTGTGTCCAGTGACCGCCTCTGGATCAGATTTTGTCCTCTTGTGACGGCCAAGCGACTTCCCTTTGCATACCTGTGGCGTGTTTTTCTCAGGAGTCACGCTATTCTGCCTCCCCTGCCACTGCGATGGCTGCCTGACGGAAAACAAGCGCCAGTTTCCTCCAGTTCAAGTGACCGCTTGCATTTAGCTACGATTGAATTCATCGCCACAACCACTGTCAAACCTCTCTAAGAATCTCAATGACCATTAGAATGTGAGCAAACGAAATGGAAGAAAGGCAGGTCAGAAGGACCAGCCGTTTTCCAGTCTCTGAATCCTAGTATGCTAATTATTGTGAGTTTGAATGAACTGTTTCGATTGTCAGTGTACCATATACTCACCGTATCTACCGTGCTTGTAAAGCTACGCCTCTTCGTACCCTCCCTATGTTATTAAATGTGAATTCACTGTTTTAGGAGATCGTGTTATTATACCATTTTCCATGTTGTCCATGTTTTAATGACTGAATCCGTTTTCACTGACCCTTTCTTGTAAAGATCGATGGCTGTGGTATATCTCCAGAGAATAATTATCCGTAATAAATATACTTTATTTGTGATACTTTAAAGGTAGCGGTATGTTTCATTAATGAGCGCATAGGTCCATACTTCACACCTCCCCGTGAAAGGCAGATGAAATGGATAACTGAGATACTTATAAAATTCCTCCACACGCCATCTCGTTTTCTTGATCTTAGGCCCTAATGAAAGTTTCTGTTGCGCCTAAAATTGATGTTTGTGATATAAATGGCCAGATCCAATTGAGATAGATTCTGGTCCTTTGTTTACCCATATTAATCAGACACGGTCGTTGATACGCAGATACCCTGGTGTAAATTTACATTAATTTGCGATACAATTAATATCGCATAACACTCTGGAAAATCACGTATTGTTTAAAAATCACAGTTAAAGTCTGTTCACCACCCTAATTAAACATTTAAAACAGTACCCTAAGGGCACCGTACCGCTTTTCAGTGCGGTCAGAGAAAACTTCATCGACGCGATATTTAAAATGGTGTGGTGAGAGTGAGGATCGTACTAAAATGTCCCAGAAAGCACCACCCCTACGATTGGGACTGTTTGAGAATATTCTGCTACCAAGTAGTAGCATAGGCATTCTCGATGTCAAAAAATACACGTATTAAGTAATTCAGCATTTGGATTTGCAGCTCCTAGTGTTTACCGTGTTTGCAGTTAAAACTGCTGGATGTAAGGTCCGACAGTTACGGTACCCTTTATTTCCACGTTCCCCAAACATGTTTTAGCACCTCTGCGCCATCATCACTGGGTCTCTGTTTTATTTAATCTTCACAGTCGGTTGCATGTTTTTTCATGACAACGACAATGTGCTTTGGTGAAGTGCAAAGTTCTCTTATGACCTTATTTTGTGAAAATACGTGTTATGTTTACGTGTGCTTCAGAACACCTCACCACGATGCTGAGAATAAAAGGACTTGCGACACAAAAACATGACAAACTACCTGTAACAAATAATACACAAGTGGTCCTGAAAAACCATGCAAATCTTTCCCCTGTTGTTGCTCTGACATGAGGAGTTTGCAGTGGAGGGGCATACAGAGGGGATTCTCCAGTTTCCTTAAGTAGACAGTGACGTCCATGCCATCGTTGGTAACGATCATTTTCTGTGTTTGCCATGACGCTGAGTTATTCCTCCGGACAGTGGATTCTGCTGTCACCATTATTCCAGTTGCATGAAAGCTTAAATATTTCACTAGTGATACAGGCACGAGTGTTAGTTAAATGAAAATCTTAAATTTATAATAACAAAATGAAATTTCGCGCCGTTATCCTGTAAGTTGGCAAGCATGTTACAAACAGCGTGCAGAATGGCCAGTAGGTGGCAGCATAGTGCAGATGCACACATACCGTCGCAGTATAAGTGCCAACATCTCGTGGTCGTGCGGTAGCGTTCTCGCTTCCCGCGCACGGGTTCCCGTGTTCGATTCCCGGCGGAGTCAGGGATTTTCTCTGCCTCGTGATGGCTGGGTGTTGTGTGTTGTCGTTAGGTTAGTTAGGTTTAAGTAGTTCTAAGTTCTAGGGGACTGATGACCATAGATGTTAAGTCCCTTAGTGCTCAGAGCCATTTGAACCATTTGAACCAGCAGTATAAGTATAAAGATGGCCAACCCACTTGCGATTTCAACTAGGAAAGAACAGAGTTCTGTTATTCGGTTTTTGCGTAGTGAAGGTGTGAAACCTATTGAAATTCATCGATGAATGAAGGTTCAGTAGTGTGATGCATGTTGTCACAGCAGCAACTCTACGAGTGGAGTAGGAAGTTCGCAAATGGTGTGACTTCAGTGGAAGATGCTCCTCGTCCAGGTCAGGCACAACGAGTTGACTCCACAAAACATTGCAGCAGTTGAAGCCATAGTGAAGGAAATGACATTGCAACATATTTACAGATTAGGCAGGGTCACCACACCATATTGGGCATGATGTGCTCCAGTTTCACAAAGCGTCTGCGAGATAGGCGTCACGGCAGCTGACTCCTGAAGTGAGAGAACGACTTGTTGATGCTTGTGAAGAACTTCTTCAGCGCTTTGAACGAGAAGGTGATGGCTTCCTTGCAAGAATCATTACTAGGGACGAAACCGGAAACGAAGAGAGCGAGCAAGTAATGGCACCATTCCTCATCACCACAACCAAAGAAGTTTCGAACAGAACCATCAGCAGGGACGGTTATGCTGACTCTCTTTTTGGACGAAAAAGGCGTCATTTTGGAGCATTACATGCCTAGAGGGACCACTGTCACCAGTGCGTCATACACAGATCAAAAATCATCTGCGGCCTGCAATCAAAGCGACGTGGACTGCTGTCAGCAAGTGTCCTTTTGCTACTTGACAATGCAAGGCCCCACACTGGCCACAACAGTTGCAACAATCACAGACCTGCATTTTGAGTGTCTTCCTCATCCACCATACTCACCAGACGTTGCCCCAAGTGATTTCCATATGTTTGGACCACTTGAGACGCAATGGGAGGAAAGAAGTTCCGTTCTGATGAAGAAGTACGCTACGCGGTGCATGAGTGGTTGCGCGGACTACCAAAAGAATTTTTTTTCTAAAGGAATTTATGTTTTAGTAAGCGCTGGAGAACTTGCATTCAGCGTGAGGGAGATTATGTTGAAAAGTGATACAGTTTTGTACCACTTCTTCACAATAAATAATATTTAAAAAAGTATTTCAGGTTTTGACTCACCCTCCTATTTGTGATCTGTTCAGGTATCAATGACTGGATGCCAACACTAGTCATTTGTAAGTTTTGTTTCAGTGCTGAGTTGAATAATTTCACAGAAGTTGTTGATTGTGGGGCCGTAAATACCTTCTTCTCCTTAGAGTATGAAAGGTGTTTTCTTCGAACTCCTGGATTTCATTCTCGAGCGAATACAGGACACCGTTTGCTCCAGACTGGATGGTTTTGGGAACAATTGAAATACATGGGTGAGGCAGGCGTTGAGTACCTGGTTGGAGGGCAGCTGAAGCACATCTTTCACACATGGCCTGACTTTTGTAAATCATGGTGATTGACAGAAACGTCGACACTTAAAGTAGCACGTAACGACTAACACTCGAGAGTATGGAGCCTGATTGCAACGACCTCATGCAACTGCCCTAAATTGAAAATAAAAATAAAAAATCGTGTCTTCTCGAGCTTATCATTTACTCTTTTAAATTCTGCACTTTACTTTCCCATCCCTGTTGCAGGTCTTTGGCATCTACGACCATGATATCACCACAGCTTACAACTCCCTTACAGAAATTTAGCACACTGGGCAGCTCACTGTTTATAGTATAGGCCTACTCTCCAAGTGATTTAGTATTCAAAAGATTGTTTACTTGGGTAGCCTTCATTGTCCCATCCAAAGAATTCCTGGAGGGAATATGAAGTTCTTCTCGTGAAAAATCATTGTGTAAATTTGAGGAACTGGAATTTTAAACTGACTGCAGAAAGATTCTTCTGCCGCCAATGGACATTTCGCGCCACGAAAATAAGAGAAGTTATGACACATGCGCAGGCATATAGACAGTCAGTCGTGTCTCCTCCGCTTTATTGGGGAGTGGAGTAGGAAAGGATATGGCTGGTTGTGATACAAGGTACCCTCCGCCATCTAATATACGGCGACTTTCTGAATATGTATTCAGATGTAGATGTATATGTAGATGAACCATTACGAGGCCTCTTAATGCATTTATGACGCTCTGCGAGTCCATCTAAAGCTTTATTTTGTAGAAAGCCGACATCGTTCCCAATTACTTGCCTGACGTTTAATTACAATGGAAACATTATCTACCATAGTTTCTGGCCTGTTACAATTTTGAATTTCTCTTGTATTAACGTCTCTCCACAACACGCCTCTTCGAAGATTGAATTATAATACGTTACGCTGGACCACTAGAAACCGCTTGGAGGCTTTGAGATTGCTGTGGCTTCACGGACGTAATGCAAGCAAGTAGGGAAACAAGATTCCAGCCAGCTAGAGCCAATCTACTCTGAGTTAGCCTCATAAATTTTACAACAAAGGTGTGGGACTTTCCACGGAGGTTGCCGCTAACGACAATTCCATTTCTACGGCCATCCACCTCATCGGCTTCCCTCATCCCTTGAGGTTGAGCTTAGGAAACCTGGATTCCTCAACCAGAAACCAGCGGATGATGGCCTAGCGTCTTGAGGTGATCGCCATTTGGCGCGATCCGGGACGGTCGTGTGGTTTATTGAATGTCACAGATACAGTGAACGTTATCCCTCAAGCCGCATGATCATACAACAACAGTTATTTTCACCTATCTATGAACAGTAGTGTACATTTTTATGATCTTATTACGATGCCTACCAGTACGCCGAAGGTTTGGTTCAGCTGAATTTCTTGTCAGGTAAGAACGGCGTGATGCATTCTATTTGCTAGGAACTCTTAAAGCTGAACTGATAATTGGTACGTTCGAATTTCTCTCACCAGGCCGAAGTGCGTAACTGTATTGAATGCCTTCTGGAGGTTAAGGAACACACCATCAACCTGGGAGCATCTATCTACTGCCACATAGTTCTATTGGAAGAACAGGGCGTGCTCGGCTTTATGCGATCGTTGTTTGCCGAATCCATATTAATTCCAACTGAGGTGATTCTGAGTATCCACAAACTTCATAATGCGTGTTCGAAAATTCTACAACGGACAGAAGGCAGCGGTGTAGCCCTACAGTAATTGATTGCCCCTTTCTGATGTCACTTCTTCAAAGCGGAAAATATTTGTGAATTTTTCTGTTCACTAGCAACGCCTGATTACTCCAGCGACTGCTGCTAGAAGAGAAGTGAGTGCTTTTTCACGCTATATGTATAGTCGTACAGACATCCTATCGGGACCACTCACCCTTTCTCTCTTGAGCGATATTAGCCCAGATAGTCCTGAATTATTTGTTTTTCAAAATTTATTTATATCTTATCTACATTGACTCACAAGGTTGTAAGGAAGAAAGTAAAAAAAAAAACTTGAGTATTTATTTTAATTCAGTATTTCCAAAAATGGGCGTCCTTCCAGAAGGACGTCAGGACAATAAGGGAACATGTTTTTAAAGTATATAACATTTCACAATTAACTTGTTTTGGTTTTTATACTTTCAAATAAATATAAATAAATCTGAATTATGGGCTAAAATAGCTAATAAATACAAAAACAAAGAAAATAACCTATACACATATTTTATGCACTAGTATGATAAGACAAAAAGCAACAAACATGAAGTGGTTCGTCACATTTTACGCACATAGTAGTAGTTTTTTTGTGCCAACTTCGACATTTCAGCTGCTGCTTCTTTTTTGTTATCTCGTCTGTTGGTAATTCAGCAACCTAATGTTCTATTCCATCAAATCTAGAATCTAGTTTTTCCCTCTTACTAGGACGTCCTCTGCTGGTAGTGACTCTTTCGTTAGTTTCAAGAATTGCAGTGACAATTCGACGACGAAGTGTCAGATGATCTATGGGTTCTTCGTTGTGCGTGTAAATATCCCAGGTATTTGGCTCTGTAATGTCTATAAAATGTGCAATGATCTGGAAATACCACTTTTTCCCTCTTACAGAGCATCTATATAGGGATACATATTGGTCAGTTCGATCTATGCCTCCCATATGAGTATTGTAGGAGTGTAATTAGTTAGGTTGAGGCACGCTAATCCTTTTCTTTTGTTCCCTGGAAAATCTTGCTACAGAGCGTAGTGGTTGCACTCTGTCAAAGTTGGTGGTTACAGTAACAACAATGTTGTCATTCCAACGTACAATGGAAATACCGGATGCTGAGTCAGAACAAACTTCATATGATCCTCTATTTTCTTTTATCATTTTCTCTACAGATGATAGAGTACAATTCTTAGCTCTGTTTCCTCTTATCGTTCCCGTTGCTTCCACGCCCCTCCCTTTAGGTCATGTAGTATTTCAACGCTGGTAAAGAGGTTATCAAAGTATATTCCATATGGAACATGTGGAAGTAACTGGTCAACATAAGTCATTACAACACAGTACCCCATACCTTTCGTTTCATTGTCCTTACTACACGTGCCAGCATTAGGTATTTCCTCATCTTTTGATCTGACATGTCCAGAAGTTCCATCAGTGTACATCGTTTTCTGTGAATACAAAATGACAACATATTACCCTGACGTCCTTCTGGGAGGACGGTTGAAAACATTATTGAATTACAACTGACGAAAACTTTCAATTGTCATATGAACCCTTAAATAATGTACGTTAATTCTTGAAGATATTATATTACCAGTTTCAGAATTATTGATGCAATATGAAAGAAAATATACATACACATCGATGACAAGGTAAGTGAGTTCGTCGACGGTAAAATAGGTCCTATTTTCAAGACACAGTTTCTCACTCACTATGAACGACAGCGTCAAACTGACTGTCGCAGTGCGCAACTGACTCTGCCTACTTCATATAACAATGCGTCACAGTCTGTTGCAACAATGCGTTATTCGCAAAAGTAAATAATTTCAACAGTGAGTGACGCCGTCCTTCCAGAAGGACGTCAGGGTTATCTGGGTTAGCTGACAGCCAACCGGGTGGTCACTATTTCGACAAAGTTATTTTGATTTCCGTGCGACGATTGAAACGAGGGAGCGCAGCTCAGTCTTCCTCAGTGAAATAATTTCGGAAAAAATGGAATTCAATGTTTCGGCATTCTCTCGCTGTCTCCGTTTCGATGCCATTATTCACCACATTTACATGGGGTTCCCAAAAGGGGACTTCATTAACCGATTTGCCAGTACCTCTTGGGTGGTCATGTAAACACTTGAAAATCCAGTCCGGAATTCGCTTCCGGTGATAGGTTTTCCAGTTCCGCAATCATTTTCACTCCCATGTAAACGCAACCGGTTTTGAAACCGCTTGGGCTGTCAAAATTCGTCTTGTTATTAAAAAATTTTCTGCTAATATGGACGGAGTGCCTTTTTGCACAGTGAAGAGTAAGTAGAAATATTACACAGAAGGTGTTTGCACCTCGCCTATCTGAAGAGAAGTAGCGTCCGGGCCGACTAAATCGTAAATTGTAACAGCTGTCATCCAGGAGCCATATTTAACTAGGCAAGCAAATCCGCATCAGACCTTAACATGTAAACACGGCAGCAAAATCCGGTTTCCGCAAATCGGTTTTCGTCTTTCGGAAGATGTGTCGCATGTAAAAGTAGTGATTGTCGTTGAGAAACTGGACAGATGGCTTTGATCCGTTTAGTAATTAACAAAAGAACCATAAGTTCAGGATTTTCCGCCAGGCTAGTAGATAGAATTTGCTTTTGAATTTGACGACCACGTGATATTTGTCCTTGTCTCTCCAGACGCTACTGGGCTTTTGCTACGTTTGAATGATCTGTTTGCTTTCGGAGCAGTTTTCTGATACATGCGTCGATCCAAGGCATCTTTTCCTGTGCCTCACAATTTTTGTCGGCATATCTGTATAAAGCGTATTGACTCGTACTTGTGAGTTTCGTACACTAACACTCAAGATTTTTAGTCGCAGAGATGAATGTATTACATTGACTTTTCAGAGAATCCGAAATCTGTTTCTTGTCGCACTTAATGTGGAGAAATATCTTCCTACCTTTTTTAACCTATTATTTACATCCATATCAGTGATTTGATACGAAGTTGCATCATACTCGAAAATATGTTCATTACACAGCACATAAGTGGAAAGGAAATATACCTGAAAATACTAAGACTAGAAATTGAACAAGAAATCTGTGTATGTGGGTGGTAAGGAGAAGGTGTAAGGTTGGTGGGAGGAAGCGAGCGGAGAGAGAAGGACTGGATGGGGGAGAAGTATGAGCAAAAAGAAATATTCCTAAACTGAAATCTAAATTTCGTAATTACTACACAATTTTTCCCCTCCTCCGTCTTTCTGGTTGTTTAGTAATTTTCGAGCAGTTATCTTGTTACTAAAATGTCTAGTGTAAACGTGTAACTATTCGAAGCGAAAGCTCTGTTTTTTAATCTGTGTCGCTGTTTAAATATTCTAGCACAAGTTACTAATATGTAATGCTGAGAAGACCGTGCTGTCCCGTTCGAAGTAATAGCATCTACATGTCTCGATTTAGCATCTGTTTCATTTCGTCTCTGTTAAGAGTACTATGGTGTTGAAACCGTATTCTGCCACTCACATACTGCACACGCTGCGACAATGACTACAGGCTACTGGTAGTGTAGTTGCGCTTCTAAACAGCACCCCATCCGAGCAAACCAGTTGCGCCTTTACCTGCGGTTACTCATACACCGGGTAGTAGGACAAAGCGTGGCATTTTTTGAAAAAGAATAGCACGATGTAATTATGGGATCGCATCGTGCGTGTCTGCTTTCATGCCTCACAGCTAATTCGCTGGAAAAATAACCTGTAGCTATAATCCGCCAGTCAAATAATCTATAGATTGGCTAGTATTGTGAGTTAATAAAATTCAAGGAAATACAAAATATAATTTAAAGAATAATTTAACAACAAGGGTTCCATGTCTAAAGCTGGTAACTGATATAGACGCCACAGAATTTCGCTGAATAATATTTATTCCAGAAAGAGTATGTCAAATAAATGGGAAGTTGTCCTATGATATTCAGTCAAAAGACAGATAGAAAATGATTATCAAGTGCAGAAAAGTTAATTTGACATCGTTACAGGGAACCCCAAACTAAATAATCATCGAAGATACGAAAAATCTCAGCCTACTTCATAATCACAAGGCATGAAACATTCACCATGTGACTTCTGAAATTTTCCCGGCGTATTTGTTCTTCTAATAATTTCCGGGTATACAGCCGGATCCCGTCGACATTCTGCCACAATATTTCGGCCCAGAGACGTCCGGCCATCATCAGGTGAGTAAACAACTACTGAAGAGCCCAGGTGCAGTCGCGGTATTTATACCGATTCTCGCTCACGTGTTGACATGCGCGGCATAGCCGAGTTGTACGTGCTGCCCTCGGTGGTGAAAGTAAAAGATCATCTAGTCATTGAGTATCGAATGACGTTGTCTATTCCGCTGTGAATGTATAATTTTAATAACAGGATTCCAAGTTTTAACCAGTTGAAAGCCGTTGTCACGATTTATAAGATTATCGGCAAGACGTATTTCCACTGATTCCTTAATTACGGAATCCCAAAATCCGGAAACCGGAGCTAAAATTTTTGTTCCATTGTATTCCATTGAATGTCCCAATGATATACAGTGCTCTGCTACTGCCGATTTTGACGGTTGCCGCAGACGGGTGTATCTTCCATGTTCTGTACATCGTTCATGGACAGTTCCTGTCGTCTGGCCAATATATGCAGAGCCACATTCACAGGGAATTTTGTAGACGCCTGCTTTCTTCAGTTGTAAATCGTCTTTAACGGATCCAACCAGGGCCCGGTTCTTTGCTGGTGGACGGAAGATAACCTTGATTTTATTCTTCTTCAGTAATCGGCCTATTTTCGACGACACATTCTCGGCGTATGGAAGAAACGCAGTTCATTTAAAGTCGTCATCAGCGTCCTCAGTGCGCTGCTTCTTGTTATGACAGTTGCGCGTGGCCTTTCTTATTTGGCGTGAAGTGTAGCCATTCTCTTTAAAAACCTTCTCCAAGTGTTCTAATTCTGCGTGGAGGTTTTCATCGTCCGATATTACATGCGCTCGATGTATTAAGGTACTGAGAACACCGGCTGTTTGTGCTGGGTGGTGGCAGCTTGACACCTGGAGATACAGATCTGTGTGAGTCGGTTTCCTGTACACAGAATGTCCTAATGACCCATCATTTTTACGGCATACTAGCACGTCTAGAAATGGTAAAGTGCCATCTTTTTCAATCTCCATCGTGAATTTGATGTTCTCATGTAAAGAGTTTAAATGATGAAGGAATTTCTCCAGTTCCTGTCTGCCATGAGGCCATACAGCAAAAGTATCATCTACGTACCGCTAGAAGACCGTAGGCTTTAAGACAGCAGACTCAAGTGCTTTCTCCTCAAAGTCCTCCATAAAGAGATTAGCTACCACAGGGGACAAGGGCTCCCCATGGCGACGCCGTCTGTTTGTTCAAAGAATTCGTCATTGAATAGAAAGTACGTTGAGGAGAGTATATGTTCAAACAAGGCCGTCATTTCTGCACTGAATAAGTTACCAATAAGATGTAACGATTCCATCAAAGGCACTTTGGTAAATAGTGAGACCACATCAAAGAAGAGCTTCTGTAAAGTTTGGAAGGTAGGAGACGAGATACTGGCAGAAGTAAAGCTGTGAGTACCAGCCGCGAGTCGTGCTTCGGTAGCTCAGTCGGTAGAGCACTTGCCCGCGAAACCCAAAAGTCCCGAGTTCGAGTCTCGGTCGGGCACACAGTTTTAATCTGCCAGGAAGTTTCATATCAGCGCACACTCCGCTGCAGAGTGAAAATCTCATTCTGGAAACATCCCCCACTCTGTGGCTAAGCCATGTCTCCGCTATATCCTTTCTTTCAGGAGCGCTTGTTCTGCAAGGTTCGCAGAAGAGTTTTAATTATTGTGAATAACCCGAAGGTCATTGGATGCGTCTCATTTTTCTGAGACTACAAATGTATTCAAAGTTCGTTTAATACTTACATTATTGCGTGTCTCGAAGAGCTGTAAGAGACATCTTTCAGCTTGTTTGACCCACCGCTATTTTTGATGCATCTCCCGCTCAAAGGCTATGCGAGCAACAGCCGCCCAAATTCGCATCTTTAGGATTTACCCGTTTATGGTCTCGTCCTTACCTGTCGCGGCGCACACTTGAGCCCGGGGCCCGCTAGCGTTCAGCTGTAAAAAGGATTTCATCTCTCTTACCACCACCAGGTGGCAAAATCGCTCGCCTACATATGCCTGACGTTGCAACGCCCGTTGCCACTGGAATAGAACGATATTTCATTTGTCACTTAACTAATTTACATGTATGCTTTTGCGTTTTAACTGTTGAGTTACTGTCAATAACTTGCTGACTCCTAGCTCGCCTATTGGCAATACTGGACTGATAGCATAGTACCTTGCTTCTGCCCTCACACGCATCATCACGAAAAACCCACTCGGTACTATCACAAAACACCCTGTATTAAGTCTTGGACTTGCAATAACGTAATACTCAGTACAACACATGGAGCATAATTCGCAGGATATGGTGTGAGCATTTGGGCTTATAGACTGCAGCTAGTGAAGCCAACCTCAAAAGTGAGAAGAGTTCAATGGGGCGCGCTACTAAAATTATCGGGCGTCTACCACACTACCCCAAATGAAATTAGGCAGAGGGGAGCCTTTCATTCTTCTCAGAGTGCTGCCCTGAGGAGAGGTATCGATCTCGGTCGGTGAGGCCTTTCACGATGTCGGCGTTGGTGATCTATATGATTCAGGTAAGGACTGTGTGCAGGCCAGTCCATTCAGGTATGTTATTGTCGTGTAACCACTCCGCCACATGCCGTTCATTATAAACAGGTGCACGACCGTGTCGAAAGATGCAATCGCCATCTCCGAATTGCTCTTCAACAGTGGGAAGGAAGAAGGTGCTTAAAACACCAATGTAGGCCTGTGCTGTGATAGTACCACGCGAAACAACAACGGGTGCAATCCCGATCAATGAAAAACACGACCACACTATAACACTAGTGCCTCCAAATTTTACTGTTGGCACAACATACGCTGACATTCACTGGGCATTCGCCATACCCACGCCCTGCCATCGTATCGCCACATTGTGTACCCTGATTCGTCACTCCACACAACGTTTTTCCGCGGTTCAATCGTCCAATGTTTACGCTCCTTATACCAAGCGAGGCGTCGTTTGGCATTTGCCGGCGTGATGTGTGGCTTATTGAGCAGCTGCTCCACCACTCCACCATGAAATCCAAGTTTACTCACCTCCCGCCAAATTGTCATAGTACACTCCTGGAAATGGAAAAAAGAACACATTGACACCGGTGTGTCAGACCCACCATACTTGCTCCGGACACTGCGAGAGGGCTGTACAAGCAATGATCACACGCACGGCACATCGGACACACCAGGAACCGCGGCGTTGGCCGTCGAATGGCGCTAGCTGCGCAGCATTTGTGCACCGCCGCCGTCAGTGTCAGCCAGTTTGCCGTGGCATACGGAGCTCCATCGCAGTCTTTAACACTGGCGGCATGCCGCCACAGCGTGGACGTGAACCGTATGTGCAGTTGACGGACTTTGAGCGAGGGCGTATAGTGGGCATGCGGGAGGCCGGGTGGACGTACCGCCGAATTGCTCAACACGTGGGGCGTGAGGTCTCCACAGTACATCGATGTTGTCGCCAGTGGTCGGCGGAAGGTGCACGTGCCCGTCGACCTGGGACCGGACCGCAGCGACACACGGATGCACGCCAACACCGCAGGATCCTACGCAGTGCCGTAGGGGACCGCACCGCCACTTCCCAGCAAAAGCCGTTCCACAGGTCTACATCCAGCATCTCTACGATCGTCTCCATGGGAGAACAGCAGCCTGCATTGCTGAGAAAGGTGGATATACACTGTACTAGTGCCGACATTGTGCGTGCTCTGTTGCCTGTGTCTATGTGCCTGTGGTTCTGTCAGTGTGATCATGTGATGTATCTGACCCCAGGAACGTGTCAATAAAGTTTCCCCTTCCTGGGACAATGAATTCACGGTGTTCTTATTTCAATTTCCAGGAGTGTACTTACAGTAGACCCTGATGTAGTTTGGAGTTTCTGTGTGATGGTCTGGATAGACGTCTGCCTATTACACATTACCACCCTCTTCAACTGTCGGCAGTCTCTGTGAGACGACAGCTGAGGTCGGCCTGTACGCTTTGGTGCTGTACGTGTCCCTTCACGTTTCCACTTCTCCATCACATCGGAAACAGCGGACCTAGGGATGTTTAGGAGTGTGGAAATCTCGCGTACAGACGTATGATACAAGTGACACTGTAAGTAGGCTGTTTACGTTTTTATGTTGGTAACGTCACGTAGCGCTCTGTGTGAAAATCACTGGCTGTGCTGTGTGCAGTCTCTGGCTGGGTGGCATTGGTGAAATAGTCGCTATTGTAGTGTTGGGCAGTTGGATGTGAACAGCGCGTAGCGTTGCGCAGTTGGTGATCAGCCGCCAGCACTGGTGGATATGGGGAGAGAGATGGCGGAGTTTTGAGAGCGGATGATTTGGACGTGTGCCCATCAGAGAGAGTATATTTGTAAGACTGGATGTCATGAACTGATATATATATATATATATATATATATATATATATATATATATATATATATATATATATAATGAATTTTGAACAATATTAAGGTAAAGACATAGTTTATTCTTTATCAAAACCTCTCATTTGCTAACTATGCCTATCAGTAGTTATGATTCAGTAGTTAGAATCTTTTATTTAGCTGGCAGTATTGGCGCTCGCTGTATTGCAGTAGTTCGAGTAACGAAGTTTTTTGAGAGGTAAGTGATTAATGAAAGGTATAGGTTATTATTAGTCAGGGCCATTCGTTTGTAGAGATTATTGAAAGTCAGATTGCGTTGCGCTAAAAATATTGTGTGTCAGATTAGTGATGATCAGAATAAGAGAGAAATGTCTGACTACGTTCAGTTTTGCTCAGCTGTTTGAAAATCAAATAACGTAAGGTGTTTATCAGCTCAGTAATTCAATGATTTTTCTAAGGGGACGTTTCAACACCAATTATCCGACCACGTTCGAAGTCTGTGAGTTCTGCAGAGCACCCCATTCTGCTCTCTCATAATGAGGTCGCTAATATAGAGTACCTGGCAGTATGTGGCAGCACAATGCACCTAGTATGACAAACGTATATTTTTGGCGATGTTCGATTAGTTTTGATCACATAGTGTACATTACCTGACTGGCCACGGCCCTTATGCCACGTATCTACACAAAATCAGAAGATAGATGAAGAATAGTTTCGCCTGAGGCAGTATGGTCACACCAGAGCACTCATTGTGGGACTCCACGCTCTATGAAGATGCAGCGGGTAGTGGACGTCATGTATTAAGGTTATTGGATCCCAAAGCAGCATTGAGGAGGGAGTCAACATGGCGCATCTTGGCCGATTCTGTAGCCACAGTATCCAGGACGGCCAAGGACGATTACACGAGGCATTCAGCCATAAGTCATCATGCTGTCATCCAGGCCAGACAACATACTCTGCACATGGAGATAAGATAACTGGGACCGCGTGCAGTGGCCGCGCAGTTTGAGGCGCCATCTCACGAATTTCACGGCCCTTCCGCTGCAGGTTCGAGTCCTCCCTCGGGCATGGGTGTGTGTGTCGTACTTGGTTTAAGTAGTGTTTAAGTCTAGGGGCCGATGACTTCAGCAGTTTGCTCCCTTGGAAATTCACACACGTTTAATAACTGATGTTGACGACCACCGAGTGAAATACTGTCACAAGGATCTACACTGAGTTGGTCCGAGTGATCACAGAAGTGTGGACTTTAAGAAATTACAGTGATGGGGGAATTCCTTGCTGCAGTGGAAACTCGGCTGACGTGCTGCTCGACGCCCAAGGATTCCAGAAGACAATGGTTGTTGACCAGGGTAAGATGGTGGCAGATCCAATAGCGGAAACAACCATCTACAATTTAGTTTCACGAAAATAAACGAACAAACAAAGAACAGTTCAATAGTGCTCGTAGCAGATTAGTCGTTGGATAACTGGTTAAGAGTTTCATAGTATTTCTGTAGTACAAAACTGAGTATGAGAAATAAAAAGTTATTAGATCTACAACTTTGGTTCCTCCGTTTTGCAATAGACAGCAGTAGCCGCAAGTGGGGTTCGGGTGGTTGGTCATAGGCGTAATACAATAAGCTTTGGCATTCTTAAATGTATTTGCATCCCAGTTTTTTTTAATAATTATTAGAAATTCTCTTGCATTACCCATTTCTAATTTTGTGTTTGTGAACCTGTTCTCATGTGATCAGAAGTCCCCTCCTTCGTGCCCCCATTTCTCACTAATTCCCATAGTGCCTTACTTCAACCTATCCTTTTCCTACTCGAATCCCGAATAATTGATCTGATAAGCCGCACCCCGGACTGCTTTATTTGTTCCTGATAATAAAATCTGAGTAGCCCGTACCTAGAGTCCCGACTGGAGTGTTATTTTGCTTCTGGAATATTCCAGAAGATGCGATCATTATCAAACCATACAGTAGAACTGCGTGTACTTGGGAAATGTAACGGCTGTAGTTTTTCCTTGCTTTCAACCGTTGACAATTGCAAAATAGGAAGGCCATGTTGGCTGTCACAAGGATAGATCAATCCGTTAGTCAGACTGCAGAGACTGAAATGGCTACTGCCCCATCTAAGGACTCATTTGTTGGTCTGTCTTCTCTTGTTTCTCGTCATGGCACAACATGGGAATTCACTGGAAAGTAAACACATTAAAAGCGAAGTGCTAATTTGTTAGGTATAAGCGGGACTGAGGCGTATAAAAACTCACTTAAGTGTGCCATTTCTATCCCAAATTACTACTTCTATGATGTTTCGTTGGAGAGAAATAAGTTTAAGGCTCTGCGAGTCAAGGGTTCTGAGCCGCGAGATAATGCATGATGCTCTCCATCAGAGTTGCGTTGCGCCTCACTTTCGGAAAGAGTTTCCGAAGAATAAGTTAAAGCCTGATGTTCTCGAGCCGCAGCAAGTATCCCTCAGGGTCTTAGCTGGACTCTTCAAACCACATAGTCTTTAGCGTTTTAGCTGTTCATGTGTATTCAGATAGAACGTTTTGGAGGTATTTTTGTTCATAAGCAAAACAATCAACATGGAATGAGACGGCGTCCATATCAAAAATGCAAACTTAATTCATTTGTTTTTCCTACCAAGGAATACAAATAAAACATATCGAAAGAAGAAAAGCCGTGCTGTTAACTTTTTAACACACGAAGCGAAATGAGCAAATCCATGTATCCTAGCAAAGCCAATACAATGTTGGTTTGTATTCGTATAGCATAGTGTGGCGCTTACTTATGTTAGTGAGAAACCTTCAGAGAATTCATCTGTCATTGAGATTAAAAAAAAAGAACAGTGCCATCTATTCATTCTTTGGTGCACTACAAAACTAATTGTGGCATCAATTAGTTCTTTGGTGTACTACACTGTGACGATAAAACCTCTGAACTACCAAGAAGAGCAGACGATTTTAGATAAAACTTTAAATTACGATCTCTTTTTTTCTGTTGTTCGATTTTGATAAAATGAAGCCTATACGTTGCCCAAGCTACGCTTAATCTAGCTGTCAAAAATCCCATGAAATTCATCTAGTAGTTTTGGAAATTAGCGTGTTAAAAGAAACAGACAGACACGACGGTTTTACAGTTTTATTATTACTATAGATAAGCGTTATGATGTGTCAGTTAAACTTATCGCTTTTTGAAAATTCCTCTGCGGCAAGAGGATGTTATTAAGGAGATGAAATGTAACCTAACACAAACACTTCTTTTGTATGTCATTAGTTTTATTTCCATTGGCAGATAATAAATATTTTACAGCATTGTTCAACACTCCTTTCTATGCTAGACATAGATTCACTACGTTGAAGCACGTGCAGGCCACTTTTCCTTTTAGTACAGTCTTTGTAAATATCTCAACTACTCTCACACTGCAATGGAATGTTGTGAACAAATTTCATTGATTAGTAAATGAACTTGGCTGTAGTTAGTATTCCTAGTTGTTTAGACAGACGTGTTCCAGATGCATATATGTGAACTCATCCATAATTCTAACTACTTTCATTTGTGCAACATGTAGATTTTGCGTAAGTGATGAGTTACACTGTAGGACGCCAGTGAATGAAAATATGTAAGACTTGTTAACTTACTGATTTATATTCAGAATTGCCAATTATTTGTATGACGAAATTATCTGAACTGATACGTTTTTGCAGGTCCACTACACAGTCCACTCACAATGATGTGACCACCATCTGTCTTCGACGTTAAGGTGCAATAACCACTCACAGTCACCAGATGGCATTACTAGCTGTGGAAGATATGCAAAACGTGTCAGCGGGACGTGAAAAACAGTGCAGTTGTTGTCGTAATGCGGAAACGGAGCGATTTATCTGAACGTCCAACTGGCTTTCGTGCCTAGGGTGAAAGAATTGCCAAAACTAAACTGTTCGCATGCCGCCATGGTTAAAGTACGAGGGTAAGTCAATTATTAGCCGCAAAGTAGTTATAAAATTTTATTGTAATCAAATTGGAAACATACAAGAACATTATTTTTCGATATAGTCTCTTTGCGTTTGAACACACTTGCTCCACCGTTGTACAAGCTTCCTGATGTCCTCATAAAAGGAGGTTCTAGGTTCAGCTTCTTTCACTGCTTCGCCCGAGGCAAATCGACGGCCCCTTAATGCCTATTTGAGTGGACCAAACAAGTGATAGAAGGGGCAAGATCGGGACTGTATGGAGGATGATCCAGTGCTCAAGATTTGAGTTTCTGGAGCGTTTCAACAGTGTGGGCAGCAGTAAGGGTACGGGCATTGTCGTGCAACAACACAACACCTTTTCACAAAAATCCTCGGCCTTTGCTTCGAATTGCAGACTTTAGCCTGACAGTAAGCACCCCACTGTAAAGTACACTGTTTATTTTTGTGCCCATTTCCCCATAATGTTTCAATACTGGACCTTGTGTGTCCCAAAAAAACCGTAAGCATTAGTTTTCCTGATGACGGCTGGGTCTTGAACTTTTTGTTTCATGACGAATTTTGATGTGGAAATCCATACAGAGCCGTCTAGTCTGCGGTTCGTAATGATGGATCCATGTTTCGTCACTAGTAATATCTAAGAAGTTGTCCCCTTCGTTACCATAGCGATCCAAATGTCTTTTGTAGATGTATAAGCGCGTTTGTTTTGGGACCCATCTTGCACAAATTTTATGGCACGCAAATCTGTTGTGGATGATTTCGTAAACAGAACCGTGACTAATTTGCAGACGATGTGCCACTTCGTCAATAGTTAATTGTCTGTCTAAGAGAATCCTTTCACGTGAACGGTAGCGTTCTCGCTTCCCGCGCCCGGGTTCCCGGGTTCGATTCCCGGCTGGGTCAAGGATTTTCTCTGCCTCGTGATGGCTGGGTGTTGTGTGTTGTCCTTAGGTTAGTTAGGTTTAAGTAGTTCTAAGTTCTAGGGGACTGATGACCATAGACGTTAAGTCCCATAGTGCTCAGAGCCATTTTCACGTGAACACTTAATGGTTTCTTCATTTATGGCGGGAAACGGTCGTCTGGTTCCATCATCGTGCGTAACGCTCTTGTGACCACTTCGCAATTTTTCCTTCCATTCGTAGACACTCCATTGTGTCAAAACACTGTTTCCGTACTGTAACGAAAGTCTTCGATGAATTTCGGCCCCTGATACGCCTCCCGACAACAGAAAATGGATCACTCAGCGTTGCTCTTCTTTGATCTAAATAGACAGCGGAACAACCATGATTAGCAACACGAAACTAACCTAGGAGCTTGAAAACTGCAAACAAATAAACAAAGCATGCGTCATCTACGTGAAACGACAGTACTAGCAAAATTAAAAAAAAACTAAATTGCGGATAATAATTGACTTACCTTCGTATACTGAGTATCCAATGTACTGGAAGGCAAAGTGGGTAATTACAACTACGCATTTATCGTTGGAAACCATGTCCCCCCCCCCCCCCACCATCCTTTTTCCTCGCAGTTTGTCTTCTTCGGCAGAATGGCATCCAGTAGCAGGAAAACGCCGTGTGTCACACAGCTAGCAGTGTAGGTGTGTTGTTTGAAAAGCACCAGGACGAGTTTACCGTACTCCGCTGCCCACCTTAACCTCCGCACATAAACTCAATCAAGAATCTGTGGGACCACCTCGATCAGGCCTTTCGCGCAGCGGAGTCACAACAACAAGCATAAGGCAGCGGGTCACAGCACTCGAGTCGCCATGGCGCCACATTCTTGTCGGTACCTTCCAGAGCGTCTTTGACCCTCTTCCCGCTTGTCTTGCAACGGTCCACACTCCAAAGGTGGTTATTCAGTCTTTTGATAGTTAGTTATATTAATGTGACTGGACAGTGTATACGTTTTCTTTGCAGTTGAAGTTTTCATCAATACGAAAACTGAAAAAATAAGTATTTCCTAAGCTCTTCACCAATTTTTTTGCTGACAAATTACGTCTACAGGGAGTGGTGTATTTTTGACAGAAAATTTAAATGATACGGTTCATTGAGTTTCTTGTTAGACAAAAAAGCACTCCGTCATCAGGCCACAAGTGGAGCATTGGGACCATCCGACCGCCGTGTCATCCTCAGATGAGGATGTGGATTGGAGGGGCGTGTGGTCAGCACACCGCTCTCCCGGTCGTTAGGATGGGTTTCTTTAACCAGAGCCGCTAATATTCGGTCGAGTAGCTCCTCAATTGGCAACACGAGGCTGAGTGCACTCAGAAAAATGGCAACATTGCATGGCGGCCCGGATGGTCACCCATCCAAGTGCCGGTCAGGCCCAACAGCGCTTAATTTCGGCGATCTGACGGGAACCGGTGTATGCATTGCGGTAAGGCCTTTTTCTAGATAGACAGGTATAGAAAAAATATGCACCCGCCGGAGGCGGCCGTGAAGCAGCGTTGGATGAACTTCCTACTGGCTTGGACCTGGGAAGACTGGTAGATGTCACTGCTTCAGGGGTACATGAGACTGTGCAGTGAACGACCTTCCTTAGCAGTGCATTCCAAATTGACTCGCAATGTTGTGTCGGACGATCGCACCTCAGCTCTGGTAGCCGTAAGCGAAGGAGTGCAACGTACAGCAAAGTATTGTTGCCCAGGATCAAAGTCAGGACTGGTTAGTACTGAGCGGTGGCTGACGTTGCCAGACCCCAGTAGTTCAGGGCTGGGAGCATTTTACAAGGGGAGGCCACGACATTTGTAACGCGGATTTACTTGAAACTTCGTACACTCGTAGTACTCCATGAGGATAACAAAATGTGTAAGCAGTAGCACGTACTTCTCCAGTGTTATTGAGAAAATCGCAAGATAATTTCGGTCGTCGAATATAAATCTGTGCGTGGCCAGTTTAACCAGCCGGCACGGTAGCTCAGCGTGTTCGGTCAGAGGGTTAGCTCCCCTCTGTAATAAAAAAACTTAGTTACTCGATCAACAAGGAACTTAAATGGATGTCGTACGACGTCCGCCCGAGCAGATGCAACGAACGAAACCGAACAAAATGAGATATAAAAAAAAAAAAAAAAAACATGAAGCGGCTGCGAACGAGTGGTGCTGGTACGGTAGCTCAGCGTGTTCGGTCACAGCGTTAGCTGTCCTTTGTGATAAAAAAATTGGGTGGACGGATGAACGGACAAACTGCACGAGTGTCATCGGACGTGTGCCCTGAACAAATTCAACGAACAATATAGAACAGATTTTTTTTTTAATTATTTGGCGTTCAAGCCGCTGGATCGAGTTCCGTTCGTCAGTTATTTTTTAATTTTCAACACAGTCATTTTCTTTATTATTTATATTATAATTGATATAATGGGGAAAATACATGTAATCGGATGAACTTTTATTAAATTTACAATATTATTTGGCAGTCTACTAATTTTTGCCATCGCAAATAATGTAATATTCATAACTATCGACTAGTAAACGACCAAACGCATAAAGTGATACTGAAAATGTATGCTTGTCCGTGTCTTCAAAACTATTCGTATTTAATCGAAAGAGAACGAGAAACTGCTTCGCGGAAGACGCTATTCGAATACACTCGATAGTGCATAACCAATTATCAGCGCCGATTTTTAAGGAAATACTGCGTTACGCATGGTTTGCTTCCAAACAATCGTCTGAAAGAGAGGTTCTTGAAAAAGGTAACGAAGTTTGTTTTTCCACGGAAAACGTCAAAAGCCCTTGCGTAAGCGGAAACATAGCATTTATTCAATGCAGCTGGTGCCGTTTAACTTTATGTTCTCCATGTTTTTACGAAAAATACCATCCTGCAACTTGTACTCGTAATGTTGAAAGCGACGATTAATAGTACGTCTTTCGAAAGCCGTCTGTGCCGGTCAAAACTTGGAGGCAATAAGTCCTTTCGGGCTCCTTCCAGGTATAAGGGATTTCTCAAATCACGGACAAGCATACATTTTCAGTATCACTTTTTTATGCGTTTGGTCGTTTACTAGCCGATAGTTATGAATATTACATTATTTGTGATAATAAAAATTAGTAGACTGCCAAATAACATTGTAAATTTAATAAAAGTTCATTTGATTACACGTATTTTCCCCATTATATCAATTGTAATATAAATAATAAAGAAAATGATTGTGTTGAAAATTTAAAAAAAACTGACGAACGGAACTCGATCCAGCGATCCAGCGGCTAAAACACCAAACACTTTTTTTAAACAAAAAAACATTTTGTTCTGTATTGTTCATTGAATTTGTTCAGGGCAGACGTCCGATGACACTTGTGCAGTTTGCTCGTTCATCCTTTAGCCCAATTTTTTTTATTATAAAGACTAACTAACGCTCTGACCGAACACGCTTTTTTTTGTATTTTGTTCGTTATTCATCGTTGTGTTTGGTCGTTGCGGACGTCGCAAGACATCCTGTTCAAGTTCGGTGGTTGATCCTTTCACTCACTTTTTTTATTGCAGAGGCCAACCGGCTATCTGACTGAACACGCTGAGCTACCGTGCCGGCTCAATAAAAGTTCATATATACTCGACCATCGAAATTATCTAACGATTTCCTCAATAAAGCTTGAGAAGTACGTGCTACTGCTTACACATTTAGTTGTCCTAATGGAGTACTACGAGTGTACGAAGTTTGCAGTAAATCCGCGTTCCAAGCGCCGTGGCCTCCCCTTGTTAGTGTGACTCTAAGCGCATTTAGGCTGCTGCTGAACCATCAGGATAGCGGACTGTCAAGAAGGTACTTCCTTACACTGGGCGTACTGGTAAGTTTTACACGCGATAGGAAAACTTGGTTTCTGAAAATGTCACATAGGCGGCTAGCCAAACACCGCCGAAAGGTCTCCAACACTTGCCATTGCCTCAGAGACTCTGAGGTGATTGCTGAGCTGCTGGCATGGCAGTAATCTGAGCCACTGCATAACGGCTAGTGACTCGATTTGGGCATCGGGTCCCGTCTGGGACCGTGTTATTACACTTTGCTCAAATTGACACTGATGCTTTTATAATCTGCAATGCTAATTCCACCCCCTGATACAGATAAAACGATAGATCATCAAGATAGAACAAGAACGTTAATGGGCTCTTAATTTGAGCAAAGTGTAATAACACGGTCCCAGACGGGACCCGATGCCCAAATCGAGTCACTAGCCGTTATGCAGTGGCTCAGATTACTGCCATGCCAGCAGCTTAGCAATCACCTCAGAGTCTCTGAGGCAATGGCAAGTGTTGGAGACCTTTCGGCGGTGTTTGGCTAGCCGCCTATGTGACATTTTCAGAAACCAAGTTTTCCTATCGCGTGTAAAACATACCAGTACGCCCAGTGTAAGGAAGTACCTTCTTGACAGTCCGCTATCCTGATGGTTCAGCAGCAGCCTAAATGCGCTTAGAGTCACACTAACAAGGGGAGGCCACGGCGCTTGGAACGCGGATTTACTGCAAACTTCGTACACTCGTAGTACTCCATTAGGACAACTAAATGTGTAAGCAGTAGCACGTACTTCTCAAGCTTTATTGAGGAAATCGTTAGATAATTTCGATGGTCGAGTATATATGAACTTTTATTGAGCCGGCACGGTAGCTCAGCGTGTTCAGTCAGATAGCCGGTTGGCCTCTGCAATAAAAAAAGTGAGTGAAAGGATCAACCACCGAACTTGAACAGGATGTCTTGCGACGTCCGCAACGACCAAACACAACGATGAATAACGAACAAAATACAAAAAAAAGCGTGTTCGGTCAGAGCGTTAGTTAGTCTTTATAATAAAAAAAATTGGGCTAAAGGATGAACGAGCAAACTGCACAAGTGTCATCGGACGTCTGCCCTGAACAAATTCAATGTGCGCATTCAGTGTTCTTTCTATGAATAATAGGCATATAGGCTGATGTTTCACTATCCCAACCCACACATTTATATTCCATGGACGCTAATGTTCCATCTGACAAAGCCAATGGGGATTGTCAGCTGAACAATAATGCATGTTTTCTTGGTCGACCTGGCTTCATCACTAAACAAGATACATGATACATCTGAAATGTCGTGAGGTAATATACAGAAGTTAACACAATTATTATAATCGTTTCCATGCAACCCGTGATGGAGAGAGATGTGATAAGGATGGAATCTATGGAGAATACATAGGACATCTGGCTGTCTCACGACATTCCACCCTCTTCTGTGATCACTTGTTTCCTTCTGTTATGTTGTCTAGGTGTTACATTACCACTTTAACGTAAATGGTTGGAGAGATTGATAAGTAATTGCCTAGATGGGTCACACCAATTAGTATGTTTTGCTGTATACACCACACAAGAACAGACTATACTTTTCCTCTACTCTTCATACACTACGAGCATGTCGTTTTTTCCTGCATTGGCAAATCCCGTCGTCCACTCACGACCTACTGCTTGGACTGTCACAAACTAACTGACTAGCAAGTCACAATGCACAAACACACTAGAATAAAGAAGCACACTATAAGCAAACATAAGAAATCGTACCTAGCAACTACACAGATTCAAGGGCCCAAACAAGTCCCAGAGTGGGAACTTTGCACAGTATGACATCTCGTAAATGACTCACACTAGACTCGTGCAACAAATACCACTAACCTTGTAATTTACCCTATTTTTAGTTTGTTAATGTCAACTGGCAATGTTCCCTTTAGAAAGTGTAAACATACAGAACAGAAACACACAGAATGTATGTGAAAAGGAAGCATCCACAACAACAAATAAATGTTACACCTCACCTACAGAGGACTCTACCCAAAACAAACTGAGCCCAACTTATACTAACACATCTGGGATCCATCAACTCATGTGACAAGAATGCATCCTAATTTGTATTGACAAAAAAGTAGAAGTTTCAAGATCAGATACACTGTACACAGACGGGCTCTTAAGGCTTACAAATACTTAAATACAACATAGCCTTCCACAAACACGTACGAAAGAAGAAAATAACCATATCGAACTGTTGAACTGCGGCCTCATGACAGTCTGTTCATGCAATAGCATCACATTTCAATTTCTATTTAATGTACGGTTTGAAATTCATTTACACACTTTTCATATAATGTTTTGTTAATGAAGTGCATTATAATAGTCATAATTTTAGATTTGTTTCATATCGAAATAATAATAATTTTTTTCACTCTCCTGTAAAACGGAATTTTGTTACTTACTAGTTTGCAGTTCAGCTCCATCGATATGCAAAAAGCCATCGTGAAAGGAAGTGGTGAACGAATATGCAACTACTTGCAATGGAATCCTGCTCTCAGCTTTAAAGGGGTTATCAGGAAACCGATATACACGTTATACCTGTACACACACACACACACACACACACACACACACACACACACACACGTACACAATGTAACGTCTTTTACACACACACACACACACACACACACACACACACACACACGTACACAATGTAACGTCTTTGTTAAATTAAAAATTCCCGCCCATAATACACAGAACAAAATGGCAGTATAAGTGAACATCATACAAACGGTGAAACAGTGTGTGTTAGGAAGCTCCACTCAGATACTCTGCAGAAGCCCGAGAACGCGAGATCTATGAAGAGTAAGTACACACGTCTACATACATAGTCTGCTGCCCCACCCTAATTGTCATTTCATATGCCTCATCACAATCAGCGTACGTTTCAATACGTTTATTTAAAAATAGTACTGTAAACTAGAAAATGGTAGTAAAATAGCGAATCTTTGTTTACAAGTCAATGTAAAACGACAGCGACGCTATAGAATGAAGAAAACAACCGATAATATAATATTAGGGCTTAAAAAGTTATGAGAAATTAAACAAAACAATTAAAAATGCTTAATAAGTGTGGATGGCATGCTGGGAGGTAATAGAAATAGCTGTTTTGCACATATCAAACAGACTTGTGAACCATAATATGTAATAATAAGGTTTATATTTACTGTTCATATTAATATTTCTGTCATTACTTATAGTAATATAAACACTATAGTCACAAAAAACTGATAAATACCATGATGCAAAACTCTTTGTATATTGTTCAACAGATAATAAGTAAAAAAAAAAACCTGAAGTTTGAGAAACTGCTCCGAAACATGAATGGAGATCAAGACAAGAAAAATTGTATTTGCTCAAAGTAGAACCACTTTTACTTATTATATATTTGGCAAAACACACTGCCAAGGACTGAGCTTCTACCACAAAATGATTGACTCAATAGGTTAAAAAACATAATAAAACAGTACACTGATGGAAGAATACGAAAGAATTTAGTGACGTGAAAACTGTTTGTGTATCTTCTCCCAAAATAGTGAAAATCGTCGTGACTCATAAAAGCAAAAATGTTATTTGGAGATGATAATATCTCTAACAAGACTTAGAAGTCCTGGTCGTTTAATGACACTTTAAGTTCTCAGAGAAGTATAATACATAATCACATCATAATATTTTCCAAGACAGAGTTAAATATGTCTCAGTTAATTTTCTCAGTGAGAAAAGTCAGTAGATGCTAATAAATATCTTCTGAACATTTTCACTCTTGGCGTCATTTTGCAATATATTTGAGAAGATGACGTACTGTATCCGAGGACTGTAGGAAGGCTGTGTAATAACGTGATCACAGTTACGATTTGCAAATGAGTTGCTCTTCAAATGGTTCAAATGGCTCTAAGCACTGTGGGACTTAACATCTGAGGTCATCAATCCACTAGAACTTAGAGCTACTTAAACCTAACTAACCTAAGGACATCACACACATCCATACCCGAGGCAGGAACCTGCGAGCGTAGCAGCAGCGCAATTCCGGATTGAAGCGCCTAGAACCGCTCGGTCACAGCTGGGTTGCTCTAGCCGGCCGCGATGGTCTCGCGGTTAAGGCGCTCAGCCCGGAACCGGGCGACTGCTGCGGTCACAGGTTCGAATCCTGCCTCGGGCATGGATAAGTGTGATTTCCTTAGGTTAGTTAGGTTTAAGTAGTTCTAAGTTCTAGGGGACTAATGACCATAGCTGTTAAGTCCCATAGAGTTCAGAGCCATTTGAACAATTTTTTTTTGGGTTGCACTACTGGGACAGATATTTATACTTTCACTTAAAGAGTAAAATTATTTATTGATTAAATATTATCAATTGGTATATTTTGTGACTTTGATGGTGTCAGTCACAACTTTTACTAGATTTTTCATGTATTTATGGGAGACATAATTCAGAACATACATAAAATAGTTCCTACTTATGAATCAAAATGCTGTAAGTCAGATGGTAATATCACCTCTTTGTCATCGGGAGAAATCACAATAGGTGTTCCACAGTGTTCGATTAAGAGCCCATTAACGTTCTTGTTCTATCTTGATGATCTATCGTTTTATCTGTATCAGGGGGTGGAATTAGCATTGCAGATTATAAAAGCATCAGTGTCAATTTGAGCAAAGTGTAATAGCAGACTGACTGCCACAGATGCTAGAAGACGTTCCTCTTTAGGGTAGGAGGAACCTGTGGTATCAGCATGATGGCTGTCCAGCTCATAGTGCATAAAGTACTACAGCATGTCGCCACTAATTGTTTCCAAACCGCTGGACTGGACGAAAGGGACCTCTGCCTTGGCTTGCTAATTCCCAGGATTTGACACCTGTAGAATTTTTTTTTCTGTGGGAAAAGCTAAAAGCTGCTGTTTACAAGTACATTACTGCAGCCTGTTTGGACAACTTCTCTGAAATGACAGCAAGTATGCAGGAGTCGTTTCATACCAGATTCGAAGCGCGTATTGCTGCTGTTGGTGATCACTCTGAACACAACCTGTGACGGTCAGTTGTTTCGTTACTGGTGAGAATGCGTATAACTAGTGTATGCAGTTGCGTTATTGTTTAATGTGGCTACCACTAGTGTTGCACTAGTGTCAGTGCTGGACTTTTAAAAAATATTTACTATAAATACTTGCACTAGAACCTTGCAATAAACACCACTCAGATTGTAGTTTAGTCTACTTTTAGTCTGTTAACGTCAAGAGGCAGTGTTACATTTAAAAGTGTATGTTTGCAGCAAAAAAAAACATTTTCAAAGTATTACTACAATCTATTCATTGGCTAACAGTACGAAGTGCCTACTACCAATCCATTCTGTGAAAACCCCGCTTTCCATTTCCGCAATATTTGCTGTTCATATATTAGGTGATTCACCCTGTATATATACAAACAACATTAGTATATGCAACACTGAATAGCTTACAAAAATGGTGAAACACACAAGCATAGCTACAAGAGCCTAACTCACAACACCCCTAACATCATTTTCCATGTATACTAACATTCCCACTACAAAAATCATCAACACCATCAAACAGAAATTATAAGAACAAAAAGGCATTCCCGAACCCTACATAAAAGAGATAACAAACATTCTAAAATTAATCGCAGCATAAAACTACTTCACATCAGACAACCTCTTCTACTTACAACAGTAAGTACTCCCTATAGATCACCATCAATTGAATCCTAGTTAACATCTCTCTAAATCACATTCAAAACAAAAGTATTTGAAACCATACTCAAACAACATAAAAAATATACTAGTATTGTTTTGTAGATGAGAATATATGCCTTTTAGATGAGACACTGTACTGCATACAACTACTCCACAATGATACAAACACAATTTGGCCACTGACAACATTCACCTTTAAGTCAGAAAAGGACAAAAACCTAAATTTCTTACACATCACTATATACAAACACAATAACCGATGTCAATTTTCTACGCACAGAAAACCCACAAGCGCCGACACAGCAATACATCAACACCCAGACCACACCTACAAGGAAGTTGGTATCCAACACATGCTACACAGACAGAACAAAACACCCCACAAAGAAAAACAATTGCAAAAATGAGCTGCAAATAATCAAACAAATACCAGTTCATATTTGGTGCAAAAGAAACATGATAGACAAACAAAACCAAAATATTAAAACAAAAATTAAAACTGCGCCCAACAGAAAGTGGCAAACAGATCAACACCAATACATAACTACAGGCACACAGAACGAAAACGCACAGAACACAAACATACAGAAGATTTGTGAAAAATAAGCCTTCACAACAACAAATAAATGACACACTCTCACCTACAGCAACAAAGCAAGTCAGAAAATAGGCAATATATTTAAAAAATAACGACTGAAAATTGGCTGCAGAAGAGACAATTCTACTCAAAACAAACTGAGGCCTACTAATACTAATACAGAAAATCATAGGATATCTGTGATCTTTTAACCCATGTGTTAAGAACGCAACTCAAGTCATCATGAACAAACAAGTAAAAATTTCAATATCAGAGGCACTGAACACAAAAGGGCTCTTAAGAGTAACAGCAGTAACTCCACATTTGCAGTTCATCTCAAGGACGAGAAACACAGACCAACAGGTACAAACACAAATTTAAAAATGCTTAAATGTAGCCATAGGCGTCCACAGAAGCTTACAATAAAAGAAAATTACCATATACAAAGAGCCACAGTGGAAGGAAAAAGAGTTACGAATGAATACACGGCACTATGCAATTTAACCCTGCTCTCAAACTCTAAAGGAATTATCAGAAAACCAACTCACACACACACACACAGCCTAACGTCACTCTAAAAACCATAATTCCTACCCGTAACACACAGAACAAAATGGCGGTGCAAGTGAACATCACACAAACAGTGAAACAGTGTGTGTTAGGGAGTTCCAATTAAACACCCTGTAGAAGCACAAAAACGAGAGTCTATGAGCATTAAGTACACACATTCGTAGTCTGCTGCCGCTCCCCAGTCAACGTATAATGAAGCCTACTCGGAATCATTGCACTTATCAACATATTTTTCGAAAAAAAAGTGCTGTAACGTAAAAAAAAATGCTAGTCGGAAAGTAAAATAGAGCATCTTTGTCTACAAGTCAACGTAATATAACGACAGTGGTGGTACGGAAAGCGAAAAAAAAATGACAATCTGATATTAGGTTTTAATAACGTGTGAGAAATTACATTACAAAACAATGATAAACGGTTATTAGTTGCAGATGACATACGGGAAGGTAATAATTGCATCTACGCAGCAAAAACCAAAAACACTTCTGAACCATAGTATGTATGAATAAGGTTTATATTTATTCTTCATGTTAATGTTTCTGTCAGTTCTTAAGGTAATGTAAATACTATAAAGTCAAAAACTAATAATTATCATAATGCATAAACTCTTTATATATTGGAATGAGATTTTCACTCTGCAGCGGAGTGTGCGCTGATATGAAACTTCCTGGAAGATTAAAACTGTGTGACGGACCTAGACTCGAACTCGGTTCCCGAGTTCGAGTCTCGGTCCGACACACAGTTTTTTATTTGCCAGGAAGTTTCTTTGTGTATTGTTCAACGGATGATAAATGAAATATATCGAAGAGGAAGAAACTTCCACAAAACGTATAAGGGTAGAAAAACAAGAAAATTGTATGTACTCAAGGCAGAACCAATCTTCCTTATAGCATTTTAGTAAGCCAGCATTATCCATCACATCCATACAAATATTGTTAAACATCTCTGCTAACCATTTCTTTTATATTGCTGCCATTTTCATTAATAGAAACAGTCTCATCGAAAAGCGCTTTTTCCACTCTCTCTTTCTTAACATTACATATTGATTTTATTTTATTGTCTGAAAAGTCAAAGTCCTATTAGACGTGGCACCTCTGTTTGCTAAATTTCGTACTCTGTGTATTACCATATAATCTACAAATTTAATCTTTCCTTCCTATTGTACTTCATATGCACAGCAGGAAAAATTTCGTAATCTGCTAGCCTTTCTAGCGTTTCAGTTTTAATGTGCAACAGCATAACAATAATAATTTCGTGTAGCTCAGCCACCTGATGTAAGTCTCTCATGTGGACGCCACTTCGGCACGTTGAGTGTCCCTAACCTACCACAGTTATACAAACCGGGGACATACAGTTTAACGTGGAATCCGAACTGCTCATCGTTTCTGGCGAATCTCCACAGTATTGAGAGACGAATGTAAGAGCAGACTGAGGAATCTGTTATCTGACTGGGGCTCAACCCCGCAACCGACCGGTTTCCAGGCACGCCATTTATCGCTAGAGCACATGGCCCGACAATGACCAACAGTGAATGTGAAGTTCATTGCGTAGCGCGCTATCCTGCGGAACATAATCGGATCAGATGTGCAAGTTTTACCCTGGCTTATTACGAAGTGATGGTTTTGAAATGAAATTACGTGCTCATAATGCCCACACGTCCGCCCCGATAACTGCCGGCACAGTAGCTCAGCGTGTTCGGTCAGAGGGCTGCTCGCCCTCTGTAATAAAATACTGAGTAAAGGATCAACGATCAACTTGACCGGATGTCTTGTGACGTCCGATCAGACCAAACGCAACGAATAATACGGGGAAAAAAAGATAGCTGAGCGGTCAGCGCCGGGGTCCTTCACGCCAAGTGGCCTGAGTTCGATTCCCGGCTGGGTCGGAGATTCTTCTCCGCTCACGGACTGGGTGTTGTGTTGTCGTCATTATCATTTCACCATCACCAGTTGTAATGATACTTGAATTACGTAACCATTACGGCAACTCACCTGAACTTCTCGATACCAGCAATATTCTACTGTGTTTCTGTAAAGTAGTTGACATATTTCTGAGACAGCATTCGTATTTGATTTCATTAATGTAGAAGTACTTTGATTCATCGATACGTTTATATTGCAATGATATTATTCTTATGTGTATTCTTTCTTTTGTCACTATGATCTTTGACGTACTTGTAACTCTGATTTTTGGCCGCGTAAGCGATCATTATTTAGTTAGTTAGTTAGATAGTCGGACCTTGAAAAAGTCAAGTCTTGGACCTCATGTTCGAAAGACGCATATTGTAGTCAGCTTATAAAATATGAACGTTAACAGTGACTCTTAGGAAGATGTTTTCAAGTATGTTTTGTATTGTGAAGTGATGTTTTGTGTGTTACGTGATATTGCAACAAAAGGAATTAAAAGGAAGTGTAACTTAAATTCGGAGTGCTGATTATTGTTTTACATCACCATTGTCCTGCAAAAGTGTAATCTTCAAGAATGGTTTGTGAAGCACATCTATAAGAGTTTTGAATGTAGCAGAATAAAACCTAGGCCTCTTTGCATCCGAGCCGGGAATCATCACCACCTAGATTTTCGACGATTGAGCCGTCATTTTACAACGAGACCAGCGTTGGAAGCACGAAGAGATGAGGGCCTAGTTTATTCATTATTACATGAAATGACTTTATTAACTGTGCTGTAATGACACCTACCGGATAATAACTTAGTTGTTGCCCGAAAATGCAGAATTTAGCAGCGTGAGCAACACCACAATCGTTATTAAATTTTGACCTTTGTTGTGGTAAGGTTGTTAGACAGTGGAAGTCAACGGGAAACCAACACTAGAATCACTTCCCTAGACGCTCATGTGGTGGACCTCTTTAATGAGGATTCACCCATGACAAGACCTGCCGTAGGGCCGAACACAAAGTTTTTAATGCCTAAACATTTTTTATTGAGGCAAACAGTGGCTCTGTTTGTGATCAGTGCTAAAATATGTAAAAGAGCGCTACTTAACACTCGCGGCTCAGTTGACTAACACGAATCCTTGAAACATTTCTTATTTAAAGTCGTCGAAAATCTTGTTACTCACACAAAGAGAATATATGAATCACAACAGAGTTAATATTGTTTTCATGTCGGTCTGTGTGCGCTGCGTGCAGACACGCGCTTCTCAACACCGGTACTTCCACTCTGGCCAGGCACACATCCATTTTGAATGAATCTGCTCTCTGTTCTCTCCCACACAGTCTCTACACGTAGCTATATTGCTATACATTCACAAGATTTTTCACGATCTCCTCCATTATTTTATATGGAAATTTTTTGTATGTGGTTCTGTACCTGATGTATTTTTCCCTAGAGTACGCAGCCATGACACTTAGAGTGATTTGCACGATTATCAGTGCCTGAGAAAACTAGTAGCGAAAAATAAACAAGAGAAAATGAAAAACCTACACCTGCAGAAGTTATTCTCCACCGTGAATAGCCACCATTCTCCATTTACGCAAGTCAAACAGCATTATTATAGATAATTATAGTTTGGAAGTTCGGACACGAGGTATTGGGGGCAGCATCGATGTGTGGCGCAGGGGGAGGGGGGGGGGGGGGGGAGTTGTTGCGAGCGCTGTTTTGTTGATTGTTCACTGTCAGTGAGTGAAGCGCTTGTTTGTGAAAGGCTAAGGTACAGGGTTCGAGTCTCGATCTGGCACACACTTTTAATTTACTATGAAGTTTCAAATCAGCGCACACTTCATTTCAGAATGAAAGGTCCATTCTCGAATTACAACGATAATAAATTAATTAGATGCTTATTCTTGCAGACATTACTGTAAGGTGACTTAGACTCATGGTAGGTGGCAGTTTGTAGGCTACTACACTCTCCACATGTGCCCCAATGTGTTGGCGTGTGAAACGAATTGTATGCGAGTCACAAGTCAACGATTTCACGTACAGGGCGTTTGTTTTAACTTGAAACAACTAAATATCTCGAAAACAACGCACCGTCCGAGAAAACTGTTCTAGGTGAAAAATTAATTTTTGTAAATGAGTCTGGGTGGCGTTCTGGAACTAGGCACACCCTAACCATCCCTCCTCTCTGGGTGAGATCGTCTTTGCGTTTTCAGGTGGGAACCCCCCATTTTTATTCCATACTCGTATTCTATGCCAAAAAATACGTACGGATTACTCAAACCATTGTTTCCCATTCTTGGTAGATGGCGCTGTAATCGACAAATATTAAATGTGCTTCTTTTTGCAATTACGAACCTACGAATGTGATTCAGCATTTAATTTACGATGTAGACGTTAACCTTTGTGTTCTAACGGTTAATATTTATATTAAAATTTTACTTTATTGATTGCACAGTACAATACGATCAGGCGTTTCAATGTATGGTTAAAAACAATGTTAGGTGTCATCCAGAAAATGACGTAATAGTTTTCTGGTCCCCTCGGAGTGCTTCATATCGGTGAGTCCCCTTGACCTTTACTATTGGGGTTCATGGTTTTGGTGAGTATCCGTGGCATGTGGGCCTGCTACTATCGCTTCATGGACGTTTCACGTTATTATATTGGTTGTGGTTTGCATTCCGCCGGCAGTCGCGTAACGACCAGGGCGAGAATTACGGCGATTGGTGGAAACACAGCAAAATCATTCAGCCTGATGGCGGGTTTGGAGAGAGGCTACCAAAATCAAGCGTTCCGATGGTTTGCGGAGTTATCACAATCAGCCTTATAACGAAAACTACGTTACCATACAAGTAGCTTATCTGCCAGAAATGTCAGTGTCTAGCTTTATTATCTATGCCGTACAATCACATTTGCAACACTCAGGCAACGTTTGAAAATTAGTATCAATAGTTACAACACGAAGTTTTACGTTTATGTCTTAGATGTAGAATCCAACGAGTCGGTTTTTTGTTGCAAAAACTGGCACACTTGATGTTCGTCGATTACAGAGCCATCTACCACAAATGGGAAACAATTTTTTGAGTCAACCGTACGTTCCTAAGTTTTTGTTTTTGTTGTTTTTCTTTCATGGAATCCGAATATGCGATAAAAAAGAAAGGTTCCCATGTGAAAATCCGAAGCTGACCCCGCCCATGCAAGAGAAGTGGACAGTTGTAGCACAGACAAATGTTCCCTTTACTAATTCTAATTTTTCACCTACAACACTTTTTTCGGACGATATGTCGTTTTCGAGTTATTATTGGCATGGAGGCTGTTCAGGTGTCTTAGGAAGTCACCGAGCTGTTCTTCTCCATGACTCCACCCAACAAAAGTATCATCGACGTATCTGACCCACACCTTAGTCCAGTGCCTGTGCTTCGAAATGTTCCATGAAGAAGTTGGCCACCACTGGAATAAGAGGACTACCCATGGCGACGCCTTCCAGCTGTTCGTAGAAATTGCCATTCCACGTGAAATAGCTCGTGGTGAGACATGCATGCCGGTCGCGGTGGTCTAGCGGTTCTAGGCGCTCAGTCCGGAACCGCGCGACTGCTACGATCGCAGGTTCGAATCCTGCCTCGGGCATGGATGTGTGTGATGTCCTTAGGTTAGTTAGGTTTAAGTATTTCTAAGTTCTAAGGGGCTGATGACCACAGATGTTAAGTCCCATAGTGCTCAGAGCCATTTGAACCATTTTTTTTAGACATGCATGAAAGAGATTTGTGATGTTTTGCGAGGAAAATAATACCGATGTTCTCGAGAGCGTTACTGACTCACACTTCCGTAAACAAAGAAACAATATCAAAGCTGACCAGGATATCATTAGGTGCAAGTTGTAGTTTCTTCAGCTTCTAAGAGAAATGCCCAGAGTCCTTTAAACATGTGTCGGTTTTTCCCACGTGCGGCTGGAGCAGAGCGACCAAGTGTTTGGGCAGTTTAAACGTCGGTGAGCCAGGAACGCTAGCAATCGGTCTCAGTGGGGCGCTGTTCTTATGGATCTTAGGTAATCCGTACTGCCGAGGTGGTAGGACTTCCGTGTTGCGCAGGTTCCTCTCTATGTCTGCCGGTAGAGGAGACGCCTTGATTAACCGATTCGTATTCCGTGTTATACGCTGCGTCGGATCTGTGCTAAGTTTTCGGTACATCGTCGGACCTAATAAGTCTCGGATCTTTTGCTCATAACCTTCGGTCTTCATTACGACGGTCGCATTCCCCTTATCGGCAGGCAGTACCAATGTACTCTTTTCGGCGTTGAGATTCTTAATGGCTTGTGCCTCTTCTTTCTTCAGGTTGCAAGCTGGTGGTTTTGCTCGGTGCAGTATCCTGACTGTTTCAGTGCATATTTCCTCTGTCCTTTCACAAGGAAGGGTCCGAATGGTCGCTTCAGCGTTAGCAATGTCCTCCATAGGTGTAGTTCTCGGGATAATAGCGAAATTCCCTCCTTTTTGAAGACAGACACTTCCTCTTCGGTCAACTGTCGTTCAGTGAGGTTGACCACTGTGTGTGAGATGTCGGGAATCGCCTTGTCGGTCTGCTTTCGGCATCTTTCAAACTTTTTCCTGTAGCTCAGTGCAGCGCTCGAGTTCGTTCTGCATGCTCCTGTGGATGATACTGTCGATCTTGTCGCAGTCGTCTCGACGCATTCTGCTACTTAGTTTATAGAAAATATCCACACGTTCCTGATCCGTTCTTGACAACTCTCCCCGTGTTGTATGAATTCGCTCACGAAGAAAAGCTCGTTCCATTACGCTGTAGATACGATGTGCTGGGGCGGTGGTGAATTGGCACTTACATTCCAAAAAATTCAGTGTAGCACCTTCATCTCGGCAGCGCTACAGAAACGAGAGAGAGAGGTAGCGAGACGAGTGCCCCATCGGAAATGACCGCGGAGAAGCCCTCTGACGTTGCCGCTCCAGGTATATATAGTCCGCGGCTCTGCTCCAGTTGACCGCCGGCAATGGAGGGTGAAGCTTTAATAATGCCAGCCAATCGTGCTAGCAAGACGTCGGCCGAAGACCCCGAGACAGAAGCTAATAGGTTTTTTTCACACATGAGCCGATTTACAAGAGGTAGGATATCCTATAGCAGAATCAGAATTTAAGAGAGCTTTGGAGGACTTAAGATCAAATAAGACTGAAGGCATAGGTAAAATCTCATCATAATTTCTAAAATCATTGGGGGAAATGCCAGCACAACGACTATTTCCAGAATGAAATTTTCACTCTGCAGCGGAGCGTGCGCTGATATGAAACTTCCTGGCAGATTAAAACAGTGTGCCGGACCGAGACTCTGTAAGGTGTCAGGCAAATCCAACACCTTACATGAAAACCCTGACATAAAAAGCAAATCTACTAGTATGTCACATAGCTCGGAATAAATCGTGACATTAAATTAACCAAAGTAATACGAGTAACGAGTGAGCAAATGGAATACCACAGACTAACACAAGAATGCCTAAATGCATGTCGTACCTTCCCACCGTGAGGCAGACGCAGTTCCGAAGGGAGAAACGAGGACAGAAGCCGAGAGCAGAACCGTGGGGAGGGGCTGGGCACCCACGCCGCGAGCCTACCTGTACAACTATACAACCCGCACGTTTTAGCATCAGGCTTTTTCGCGTCTCAGGTATGTCAAGGACAACCCCCAGCCCATGTTAAAAGCTAGAGCCCTCCAGAAAAGCAGTATAGATCTTACGATAACACAAAAAGGGCCACTACCACCCGCAAGTTTTAGCGTGAGACTTTTTCGAGTGTCTGTTACATTAGGATCACTCCCCAGCCCATGTTAAAAGATAGAGCCCTCCAGAAGAGCAATATAGATCTCACGATAACGCTAAAAGGACCACACTAGCTGCAGGTTTTAGCGTGAGACTTTTTAGCGTCTCTGTTACGTTGCAAACTTTAAAAACATTGCCCCACCACGAAAAGTATAACGTTTCCCATTGGATAGACAGAATTTTTGTAGGCGGAGCGTAAGGTTAACATTGAGACCCTGATTGGTCAGATGAAAACACAACCAGATAGCTTTTTTAAACTAACTTCGGTAAATTGTAGTAAGGAGAAGTTAGAGGAGAGTGGGTTCCGAGACGGCGAGCTGGATGGCTGCTGCGCCGGCCGCTGCCACCCTGACGCCGCTTAAACACCGACAAGGTAATGAACGCACGCGATGCCGCATTTTTGAGCGCATAAGGCTTCACTCAGAACTGCAGAAGTCTCATCTGTTACACCCCCTCTTTGCGTAATACTAGTGACGATCGTTAATTAAAACTCATGGTATTCACATTTGCCACTTGAAGTAAAGATCGGAAACGCGATGATTTTTCTATTTTATAGTTATTGAGAAGCCACATCAGCCACTGTAATTTACGACAAGTTAGATAAGTAATTGAAGATAATTGAGGGTCACTGTAGACCATTTTGATAGTTTTCTCTTTTGTGAAACTTAATTTAAACCTAGATTATAGATGTGATATGGCATAGGTCATCCTTCGATCGATTGTAGAACTTGGAAACCCATTCAGGGAATATTCGTTCACATTTTTGTTGAACGCAGTTGGTTTTTACCATCCTGTATTAAAACATTTCCTTTTATCAATAGTGCAATTTATAAAAGATGTTTTGTGATTAGAATAAATTTCCAGTGGTAAACTTAACTGCTTTTTCGACGTTATTTTACCAACTAACTAAAAATAAGAAAGCCTTGAACCCTTTCCACTATATTTAGTTAGAATTAAGATTCTTTTACAGAGAGTGCAGTGGAGCTGACGCTGAGATCATTTAGTATTTGGTTATATCATCGCTAGTCTCACTGAACTCTTCTGAATTCTACATGTCATGTGTGGTCTGGCGTCTCCTTACCAGCAACAGGTCCCAGGTTCAAACTAGTTCCCTAAAAAAACACGCTCAGAGCGTCGTTGCGCGAAAGTGGTTGGGAGACACGATATAGTACAATCAGACACCACCATGAATGTTTAGAACTCGAACTCGGGACCTTTGCCTTTCGCAGGCAAGTGCTCTACCATCTTTTTTTTTTATCTAATGAACCGCTGCAGGAGCAGGACGGCGGATAGGGCAGGGGTCGACACCAGTGGCCATCCCGCCGCCACGCCCAAGAAACATGTTCGAGTTCGAGGATCGAAGGATCAGGAAGAGGATGTACTGGGTTTGTCGATGTTTTATTTATTTATTTCTTTAATTTTTATAACATTTTTTTTAAATTATAGATTTATTTTTATTTCGTGACGAAAGATCCTACCACTGCCGTAGCCGAGCCTCCGAGTCGTCGTCTCGTCTGTTGGGAGGGGTTCCCCCCTGTTCCGTCTGTAGAGGATCAATATGCTCCAGGATTCTTCTTCATTTTCAGCGTCTCATACCCGGAACGCCCCAGTGAGCAGGAGGATCCGCAAATAATGGACCTAAATAATTTGCGAAACGAGTTCTGTACTTCGGGTGGCGTATGAAAGCTGCCCGTGTTGTCATCAATAGGGACCAAAAGTCGAGTGTGCCTTTGGGAGCATCGCAAAATATGTAGTAAACGGCCATGCATTTTAGCCAGTTAACGGCGTTCGTTCTGGTTGATGGAAAGTATAAGTCGTCGGGGCGCAATATGTCATCAGGGGAGATAGACTCCGGCAATCGCCGCAAGAGCAACGCCAGCATGCGCTGCGTCAGTAGCCAGCACACCATCTGAGCCATCCAAGCACTACTCACGCCCCGTCCTCACAGCTTTACTTCTAGCAGTACCTCACCTCCTACCTTCCAAACTTCACAGAAGCTCTCCTGCGAACCTTGCAGAAGGTTTGGAAGGTGAGACGAGATTATGGCACTATTAAAACTGTGAGGCCGTCTCGTGAGTCGTGCTTGGGTAGCTCAGATGGTGGAGCACTTGCCCGCGAAAGGCAAAGATCCTGAGTTCGAGTCTCGGTCAGGCACACAGTTTTAATCTGACAAAAAGGTCCAAAACGACTATTCATGTTGGTGTATAGAATGTCTACATCTGGTGACATGCCATCAGACTTTCGGAAAAATATCATCCATAAAATTCCGAGGACTTCAAGACCCGACAAGTGCGAGAATTATCGCACATCCAATTTAATAGCTCATGCATCAAAGTTACTTACGAGAATAATATACAGAAGAATGGAAAAGAAAATTGAGGATGTATTTGATGATCATCAGTTTGGCTTTGCGGAAGGTAAGGGCACCAGAGAGGAACGCTAACGTTACAGTTGATAGTGGAAGCGAGACTAAAGAAAGATCAAGAGCTGTTCATAGGATTTGCTGACATGGAAAAAGCGTTTTAACAATGTAAAATGGTGCAAGGCGTTCGAAGTTTGGAGAAAAATAGAGGTTAACTATAGGGAGAACGGATAATATACAATATGTACAAGAGCCAAGAGGTAATAATAAGAGTAGACGATCAAGAACGAAGTGCTTGGATTAAAAATGGATGTAGTCTTTTGACTGTACTGTTCAATCAGTGCATCGAAGAAGCAATGCTGGAAATAAAACAAAGGTTCAGGAGTAGTACTAAAGTTCAGGTGAAAGGATATCACTGATACGATTCACTGATGACAATTGCTACACTGAGTGAATGTGAAGAAGAACTACATGATCTGCTGAATGGAATGAACAATCTAATTATTACAGAATATGTATCTAGATTAAATGGAAGGAAGACGAAAGTAATGAGAAGTAGCAAAAATGAGAACAACGAAAAACCAACATAAGGACTGATGGACACTAAGTAGATGAAGTTAAGGAATCCCACTCCCTAGGCAGCAAAATAAGCAATGACAGAAGGAGCAAGGAGATATCAAAAGCAGACTAGCACTGGCAAAAAGGGCATTCCTGGCCATTTGAAATCTGCTAGTGTCAAACATAGGCCTTAATTTGAGGAACAATGTACGTTTGGAGCACAGCATTTTGTGGTAATGAAACATAGAATGGGGAAAACCGGAACAGGACAGAATCGAAGCATTTGAGATGTTGTGCTACAAACGAGTGTTGAAAATCAGAATGACTTCCATGGTACTAGAAGGAGCTGTAAAGAGCAAAAACTGTAGAACAAGACAGATTGGAATGCATCGAGCAAATTATTGAGACGTAGGTTGCAAGTGCTACTCTGAGATGAAGAGGTTGGCACAAGAGAGAAACTCGTGGTGGGCCACATTAAGTCAGTGAGAAGACTGAAGACTAAAAATAAATATTTACAGTAGGCACACAAATGTACACATACACACACACACACCGGAAAATACAACTCACACACACGACCTCAATCTCAAGCAACTAAACCCATACACTGTATTTGAAGAATTTTTTCTTGTTAGTTATTGGTACAGACTGGTAAATCAACCATTAACTTGCACGTGCATTGTTTTCTGTCTACATACCCTTCAACATCCCGACTTTTATTTTGGATTGGTTTATACTAGAGGATAAGAAATGAAAAAAAGAAACATTCGTACCTAAAATATTTACACATGACACTTTATTTTAGTGTCATTTTACTCTTATTTACTTGGTTTGCCTCAAAGTCTTTAACAGCTTTGAACGATACGATACTTTTTCATGTCAAGGAAATTAGACTACCGCATCTCTTTTATATCATCTTCCTCAAACATGTGTAAGACAGATTTCCGAAAACTTGCTTTATACCGTCTATAGAAGCCAATGATGTCGTTTATGAACTTCCTTGAAATCCGTGCTATTTTTCGAGAGCCTGTAATTATAGTCCTTTTGGATCAACAAATATCCAATAAAGGTTCCATGCCTGTGCGCGTGGAAACCACTGAACTTTTGACCAGTGCAGCCCAAATGAGATGCCAAATGTAGGCAAACATTCGTTTTTTCGCAATCATTTCGTTAATTCTTATTACTTTGTAAGTAGACTATTTAGGTTTTCTTATTGGTAACGCCACGTAGCGCTCTGTATGAAAATCACTGACTGTGCTGTGTGCAGTATGTGGCTAGTTTGCATTGTTGTCTGCCATTGTAGTGTTGGGCAGCTGGATGTTAACTGCACAACGCTACGCGCTGTTAACATCCAGCTGCCCAACACTACAATGGCGGACAACAATGCAAACTAGCCACAGACTGCACACAGCACAGCCAGTGATTTTCATACAGAGCGCTACATGTCTTTTTTTTTTAGTCATCAGTCTACTGACTGGTGTGATGCGGCCCGCCACGAATTCCTTTCCTGTGCTAACCTCTTCATCTCAGAGTAGCACTTGCAACCTACGTCCTCAATTATTTGCTTGACGTATTCCAATCTCTGTCTTCCTCTACAGTTTTTGCCCTCTACAGCTTCCTCTAGTACCATGGAAGTCATTCCCTCATATCTTAGCAGATGTCCTATCATCCAGTCCCTTCTCCTTGTCAGTGTTTTCCACATATTCCTTTCCTCTCCGATTCTGCGTAGAGCCTCCTCACTCCTTACCTTATAAGTCCACCTAATTTTCAACATTCGTCTGTAACACCACATCTCAAATGCTTTGATTCTCTTCTGTTCCGGTTTTCCCACAGTCCATGTTTCACTACCATACAATGCTGTACTCCAGATGTACATCCTCAGAAATTTCTTCCTCAAATTAAGGGCGGTATTTGATATTAGTTGACTTCTCTTGGCCAGAAATGCCTTTTTTGCCATAGCGAGTCTGCTTTTGCTGTCCTCCTTGCTCCATCCGTCATTGGTTATTTTACTGCCTAGGTAGCAGAATTCTTTAACTTCATTGACTTCGTGACCATCAATCCTGATGTTAAGTTTCTCGCTGTTCTCATTTCTACTACTTCTCATTACCTTCGTCTTTCTCCGATTTGCTCTCAAACCATACTGTGTACTCATTGGACTGTTCATTACGTTCAGCAGATCATTTAATTCTTCTTCACTTTCACTCAGGATAGCAATGTTATCAGCGAATCGTATCATTGATATCCTTTCACCTTGTATTTTAATTCCACTCCTGAACCTTTCCTTTATTTCCATCATTGCTTCCTCGATGTACAGATTGAAAAGTAGGGGCGAAAGGCTACAGCCTTGTCTTACTCTCTTCTTAATACGAGCACTTCGTTCTTGATCGTCCACTCTTATTATTCCCTCTTGGTTGTTGTACATATTGTATATGACCCACCTCTCCCTATAGCTTACCCCTACTTTTTTCAGAATCTTGAACAGATTGCACCATTTTATATTGTCGAACGCTTTTTCCAGGTCGACAAATCCTATGAACGTGTCTTGATTTTTCTTTAGCCTTGCTTCCATTATTAGCCGTAACGTCAGAATTGCCTCTCTCGTGCCTTTACTTTTCCTAAACCCAAACTGGTCGTCACCTAGCGCATTCTCAATTTTCTTTTCCATTCTTCTGTATATTATTCTTGTAAGCAGCTTCGATGCATGAGCTGTTAAGCTGATTGTGCGATAATTCTCGCACTTGTCAGCTCTTGCCGTCTTCTGAATTGTGTGGATGATGCTTTTACGAAAGTCAGATGGTATGTCGCCAGAATCATATATTCTACACACCAACGTGAACAGTCGTTTTGTAGCCACTTCCCCTAATGATTTTAGAATTTCTAATGGAGTGTTATCTATCCCTTCTGCCTTATTTGACCGTAAATCCTCCAAAGCTCTTTTAAATTCCGATTCTAATACTGGATCCCCTATCTCTTCTAAATCGACTCCTGTTTCTTCTTCTATCACATTAGACAAATCTTCACCCTCATAGAGGTTTTCAATGTATTCTTTCCACCTATCTGCTCTCTCCTCTGCATTTAACAGTGAAATTCCCGTTGCACTCTTAATGTTACCACCGTTGCTTTTAATGTCACCAAAGGTTGTTTTGAGTTTCCTGTATGCTGAGTCTGTCCTTCCGACAATCATATGTTTTTCGATGTCTTCAAATTTTTCCTGCAGCCATTTCGTCTTAGCTTCCCTGCACTTCCTATTTGTTTCATTCTTCAGCAACTTGTATTTCTGTATTCCTGATTTCCCCAGAACATGTTTGTACTTCCTCCTTTCATCAATCAACTGAAGTATTTCTTCTGGTACCCTTGGTTTCTTCGCAGCTACCTTCTTTGTACCTATGTTTTCCTTCCCAACTTCTGTGATGGCCCTTTTTAGAGACGTCCATTCCTCTTCAACTGTGTTGCCTACTGCGCTATTCCTTATTGCTGTATCTATAGCGCTAGAAACTTCAAACGTATCTCGTCATTCCTTAGAACTTCCGTATGCCACTTCTTAGCGTATTGATTCTTCCTGACTAATCCTTGAACTTCAGCCTACTCTTCATCACTACTATATTGTGATCTGAGTCTATATCTGCTCCTGGGTACGCCTTACAATCCAGTATCTGATTTCGGAATCTCTGTCTGACCATCATGTAATCTAATTGAAATCTTCCCGTATCTCCCGGCCTTTTCCAAGTATACCTCCTCCTCTTGTGATTCTTGAACAGGGTATTCGCTATTACTAGCTGAAACTTGTTACAGAACTCAATTAGTCTTTCTCCTCTTTTATTCCTTGTCTCAAGCCCATATTCTCCTGTAACCTTTTCTTCTACTCCTTCCTGTACAACTGCATTCCAGTCGCCCTTTACATACTGCAGTATCCTTTCAATATCCTCATACACTTTCTCTATCTGTTCATGTTCAGTTTGCGACGTCGGCATGTATACCTGAACTATCGTTGTCAGTGACGATCTGCTGTCGATTCTGATTAGAACAACCCGGTCACTGAACTGTTCACAGTAACAGACCCTCTGCCCTACCTTCCTATTCATAAAGAATCCTACACCTGTTATACCATTTTCTGCTGCTGTTGATATTACCCGATACTCATCTGACCAGAAATCCTTGTCTTCCTTCCACTTCACTTCACTGACCCCTACTATATCTAGATTGAGCCTTTGCGTTTCCCTTTTCAGATTTTCTAGTTTCCCTACCACGTTCAAGCTTCTGACATTCCACGCCCTGACTCGTAGAACGTTATCCTTTCGTTGATTATTCAATCCTTTTCTCTTGGTAACCTCCCCCTTGGCAGTCCCCTCCCGGAGATCCGAATGGGGGACTATTCCGGAATCTTTTGCTAATGGAGAAATCGTCATGACACTTCTTCGACTACAGGCCACTTGTCCTGTGGATACACGTTACGTGTCTTTAATGCAGTGGTTTCCATTGCCTTCTGCATCCTCATGTCATGATCATTGCTGATTCTTCCGCCTTTAGAGGCAATTTCCCACCCCTAGGACAATCGAGTGCCCTGAACCTCTATCCGCTCCTCCACCCTCTTTGACAAGGCAGTTGGCAGACTGAGGCTGACTTCTTATGCCGGAAGTCTTCGGCCGCCAATGCTGATTATTTATCAAAATTTAGGCAGTGGTGGGGATCGAACCCGGGACCGAAGACATTCTGATTATGAATAAAAGACGCTACCGCTATGCCAAGGGTAACGGAGCGTTACCAGTAAGGTAACCTAAATAGTGTACTTATAACTTTGCTGGGTTTCACACAAGCACTACTCAATTGTTGTTTATTTTCCTTTGCAGAGAAAGACATAGCCTTTCTCGTCTGTCCATTATCTAACAAATGTTTTCTAAATTTACCTAGCAGATTCAGTTTTTATGATGAAAAGTGCGTAAAGTGTTTATATATGGCACGAACATAAACATTGGACTACGCTGTAGTATTCACATACGTTGGCTTGAGATAGACCTCTGGCTACGCTGCAAAACGTAGTTTCGAGGGAGGGTTTGTCCAACATCAAACTTCACACTCTAGTGAAACGTAACAGTGATGCGAGTTAAAATCAAGTGTAAATTTTTTCTCAGAAGGAATTAGCTTCTTTGCTCATTTCTTTCACCATACGTAGGTGAAACCAGAGACACGAAGTTCTTAGAAGGAACGTCGGTCAACAGATGAAACACGGCATTGAATGTTGTACTGCTTAAATATTAATTTTAGTTGCTACTTGTGGTCTAGCTGTGACTGAAAAGCGCAGCCAGTTGATATAAAGTTACTATTGTGAAAACTGCACTTTCCCCATCACCAGCCCCCCGTGTACCAGGTGTTTCAATAATGAAGAAGACATAATGAATACTAGCTTTTCCAAACATTACATGTAAGCTAACTATACAACTAAAATTAGGACAATATAAATCTACTCATTGTTTTTCTCGCTTTTAACAGCGTGACAAGAAAAGGGAATATTCTCCTCATAATATGCCGGGACATAGCTGTGATATTCTTGTGATAACCCGTAATTCGGTGCATGTTAACATTTGAAGATATTGGCTGAAATACAATTAGACTGCAGACAACAGTGAACTCCACGAAATTTATAAAGTAAACTTGCCGTAACTTTGCGGCAGTCTTGAACAAGTGGGACATTTGAATGGTGCTGCTATAGGACTTCTGAAGAACAGTGACTTAGTCATTTGCAATTATTAATGTCTTTCCCCGTCTTATCCTTACTGCAATTTGAAAGAAATTTTGCATCATATGCGTTTCGCTTGTATTTACAAAACACCTTCTTTGTTCAGTGGTTTTTTTTTCCCTCTTGTTTGCATGTCTTAGAGTCCACTGTTTTCTCCTTCGTTGTTACCTGAGTTTAGAGACGAAAAAAAATATGCTTACAGATGCATCTTTTGCGGTTTCTCTGCTTTCACCAACTAGCTTTATCTTTTTTGGTATTTGCAGTTTTTTGCGCTTCACTTATCTAAACTGCATAAAAGTTGTTTTCATAGAAATCGAGCTGTAGTTTCACCTGTTCCACACTCGGAAATACTGAAAACATGTTTCTTTCCGACTCTAACCTCCGCTAATAATGAACGAAAAACAGTGTATAAAACATATACCCAAGAGGAAGAGTTTTTTGTCTGTACTTCAGTCTAGTGACTAATATCAGATGAAGAAATGCGCACTAGAGTGTGTACAGTGTTTTCTGCAGTACTTGTAAATATTTCGATCTTTACGCATGTAAGTGTGTTATAATCTATTAAGGATAATTAGAATGTTTTGTTAATCTTTCAGTTAGGGAATTTGGTGTATTTCTAAACCTAGATATATAAAGCCGTACTTCGTAGTTAGTGGAACATCTTGTACCTTGAAATGGGAGAAGATTTATCGTGAAATTCAAACCTCGCATTGTTTCTGGCGATTCTTCAGTTCGTTGACAGATGAAGTCTACGTTAAAATGAAGACTCAAATATCCGTGACCAGACCGAAATTCGACTGCGCGACCTCTGGCTTTAAACGCACACGCTTTACCACTATACCACTAGGCCTGACATTAATATACGTAGCACATGTATAGGTTTCGATAAGTGAGTTTGCAAGTATCATAATACGGCATATATGGCTGTACCTGTGATAGTATTGACAACCTAAAATTATTTACGCCGCCAAGGGGCCGTATTTGACACAAATTTCAACTTGATATTTCCATCCGTTCTTTAGAAAACGAGATGTCAACACACAGAAATACAGGGAGACGGACGACAAAGGCAAAAATAAGTAAAAATAAATAACAAAATGACACGTAATTACATACTAATAATGGCCACATCTTTTCTTTTATTTGCACTGTGAAACCCAACTTTTTGTCAAATGTCATTATTCTAGGTCAATGGGAAGAACCCTGTAAGTTTAAATGAGTGAATTTGCGAGGGTCGAAATATGCGACACAAAATGGCCGACTTGTTACGTTCTTGAATTAGAAACTCACATTTTTAAGACTGACAAGATACCGTAGATCTTAGAGTGTGACATAAATATCCGCTTGATACCCCTTCCCGTCACCGAGATAAATGAGTCTTAACAGTCTGAAAGACAGACAGACAGGTGCATACAGACAGACAAAGCGAACAACAAAATGATTCTATAAGAATCTTGTTTATACAGATTGAGGTATGGATGCCTGAAAGCAAGGGGGCTCCTTGTTGAATCTAATTAGGTAGTCTAGAACCCCACTCGCTAGAGTTCAGCGTGTTTCTTTTCGTCATTAATTCAGTTCCCGACTAAGGGGCGGGCAGGCAGTAGATTAACCTCTCTTTAGGGAGAGGTTACAAATGTTCAAAACACGTTTTAAATTTTTAAATTTATCAAAAACAATGACAATATATTATGTATTTCAAAAATCACTTTGGAAGACAACAGTTTGTATATAAAAACTTTTATATATATATTTTATTTTATATCGCCAGTGTTCTGACTGGTTTGATGAGGCTCACCAGATGCCCCAGAAAAGCACTTCTTCACTATGTCCACAGTTTTTGCTTAGATTCATTACAACTTCCTACACATTTTTTATCCTCTGTAACTCCCTCTAACACGATGAAAGTTAGTCCCTGATGATAAAATTAGCCGCGTCCAACTGGATCCTAAACAAATTATATGAGTATATATCGCCGCGAAACTATGCATTCGCATAGTACCTTGTGTTTTAACACAGGTCCTTTCATCCTATCCGTTCTTTTTGTTGGTGTTTTCCATAAGTTACTTTCTTCGCCGATTCTGAGGAGAACTTCCTCATTCCTTGCCTTATCAGTCCATCTAATTTTCAACGTTCTACTGTAGCACCACTTCGCAAATGCTTCAATTCTCTGCTGCTCCGGTTTTTATATTAGAGTTAAAATATTAGGATAGTGCATAAGTTCCTATCGTGTTTGTTGCATGTTGGTATTCCGATTACTATGGGTTTATTTATCGGTTTTCATTTTTGTTTATACTTCACTATTGCCTTTAGGGCTTACATATTGTCATTTTGTCATTTAGAGATGGTGGACGTTAGAAAAAGTAGCACCAAGTGGAGAAATCGGACGTTTTCCGACAAATTCTTCTGTTTGAGTTTAGTAGTGGTGTGACAGCAGCGGAGGCAGACAGAAATATTTGCGCCCTTTATGGGGATAATGTCACTGAATAGAATACTGCGCGAAATTGTTATCTCAGTTTAAGGAGGATCGATTTGCCATTAGAGACTCCACGTTCAGGAAGACTTTCAGGGTTTGATGAAGTTCGTTTAAACGCATTAATCGACAATGATGCACGTCAGACTACTCAAGAACTGGTAACTGTGATGCACCGTTATCATTCGTCCGTCGTCCGACATTTGCGCGTGCAGTGGGGAAGGTTCAAATACTGGGTGTATGTGTAACGCACGCTACAAGCCAAAATCACAAAAATCAGCTGGTGTCGTATGTGCATCTCTGCTTACTCATCACGAACTGGTTCGTGAACAACATCAACCATTCCCAACCCATATCGTTGTTGTTGTTGTGGTCTTCAGTTCAAAGACTGGCTTGATGCAGCTATTCACGCTTCTCTATCCGGTGCAAGCCTCCTCATCTCTACTACTGCAACCTACATCCTTCTGATTCCTTATTCTAATCAGGTCGCGCCACAAATTCCTGTTCTCCCCAATTCTATTCAATACCTTCTCACTTGTTACGTGATCCACCCATGGAATCTTGTGCGTTCTTCTGCAACACCACATTTCAAAGGCTTCTCTCCTTTTCTGGTCTACACTCCTTATCGTCCATGTTTTGCTTGCATACTTGCCTACACTCCACAAAAATACTTTCAGAAAGGACTTCATCATACTTAAACCTATGCTCGACGTTAACAAATTTCTCTTCTTCAGTAACGATAACGTCAGCTGGCATTTTGCTAAAGCTAGACTGGTTTACTTGGAGCTGGGTTGGGAAGTCCATCCGCAACCAACTTATTAGCCTGATCATCCGCCCACAGATTTTCACCTTTTCCGTTCTCTATCGAACAACCTTCGAGAAATTTCTTTTCCGGATAAAAATGCGCTCCGAACTTGGCTGGACGAGTTCGCCTCAAGACTACTCCCTGGCCGTTCTGCCCGCCTAATCACCATTCCAAAGAAGATGTGTTTAGTTGCGTCGTTTTTTGATTAAGCAGTCGTCGATTAGGAAATCAGTGGTTGAGTAACCACTCTTTCAACATTTATGTTATAAAAACGTAACTAATTGCGCCAGTTTTTAACCATTACGTAAACTGAGATCTCACCATTGATCAGATGGTCTCAATACCACACAAAACGTGACTGCGAGAAAACGCGATAACCTGGCTCTTTCAGAAGACTTCCGCGACACTGAGCGGCCACCCGACCGACACCTTTACGCAGTTTACGTTCGACTGCAGCCCACTACAGAATCACAAATCCTAATGACCATTACGCCCGCAGTAGACTTCTTTTTTTTTCCAAAAATAATTTATTAATATTAAATGTACGATCTTTTAACATAATACAGGCATAATCATATCGAATAGCACGCAAAAATGTATTTTATTATTGGCACATTATATAAAATTCACGTATAGCTATCACAGTAATAAGCATCTCTTTCTTTTAGAAGGTAGAGCTACATCAACATCACTACCAGCAGTTTTCCTGTCATCTTAAGCATTATCGTATTAGTACTCTTATTATTATTATTATTATTATTATCATTATTATTAATACATGGCTGCTTCTGTACCCTGTTGTGTTTGTGTCATCCAGCAAGTATATGAAAAAAGGTTAAGCGTTCTAAATAAAATTTTTCTTATACGTTCTCAGCAATTCAGACTTAATATTTTCTTACTCAAGGAAAATTCATCTTCTTTAACCACATGAGGTTAAAATATTGCGCACATGCATCGTCTCTCTCTTCTTTCAGAGAGTATTAAAAATTAAGCTGAGTAACCACTCGAGTAGAATTTATAAAAGACTGTCGATGTTTAATGATGGTCTTTGTTTCCATTAACTGCGGTCGTGCCGTCGACTGTATTGAGTTTGTGATGTGGTCGTAATATGCCCGCTCTTACGTTATAACTGGGAACGGATTTTGTCGATGGAGAATGCAAATTGGATGGCAACATATGAAGATGCACGAAAGGTGGAATACACGTATGTAGCAGCGCAGCAAAATACTTGGATTGATGATTAGTGGATGGGATATTGGATGCCGCGACTGAGTTTTGTGATTAATGTGATTGAATCCAAATGCTCTGAAGGAGGAGAAAAACGTATCGGACGTGGACGAGATGATATAAGACACGAGTTAGAAGGTAGATAGATGCGGAAGGCAAGTCGAAGTACATTTCTTTCCAGGATTTCAAGGGACTTGTAGAATTTAGCGGGGAGATCAAGGCAACGATGGCGTAAGTTATGAAGAGGACAGTTCAGCCTGAACGGAAGTCCGTTTCTATAATTTGGCTCGAGTGAACCATCGCATTATGGGACTTAGTCAAAAATTCCCTGGGAAAATTACGTAAACAAGCGTATAAATTTTAGCCGGGGCCCCAGATTAGCATCTGACTCCATACAAGTTACGCCGCTCCGGCGAGCTAGCAAAATTATTGAATCAAAAACAACAAATCCACGGAGTATATTGGGAATTTACTATCGTAAGTTTACGCGACAATTTAAATACTGCACACTATATGAAATTGCTAAAAATAAAACGAACCTACGTTCATATCGCTTCATTCTGAAGTAAAATCGTAGAAATAATATTCTCCCAATAAATTACAGGCGCTGCACTTCGTAGAATATCTAACAGCTTGTGTTAATCAGCATGGAGACAGCGGCAAGCTGTGGTTCCGAGACAGTGAAATCTATAGACACTTGCAGATGAGATCTAGAAATAGCTTGAGTTCCCAAAAGCAGAAAAATCTCTTTCTGTTGAACAAATGATTGTCAACAGCAGAAAATTTGTTTCAGAAACGAAAGGAACACTTGCAACTATGAAATGTTTTAAAAAATCTTCCATCAATGGAAGTCACAATAGATTTTTTAATTAAAAAGTGATTCAAAAACTGAGACTCAAAAAAGTTCAAATGTTGGACATAGTTGTATTTTTTGCTGGTATAGTATAACGACGTACGTGTTTTGCTTCGCCATTACAGGACTTCTGTGTTAGGAAAATTGATGTGGCCACAATTAAAGTACGGATTAAGTATGCGTGATATCTTTAATAGTAATTTCGGGTCTGCACCTGCATATTGTTTACTTCTTGTTCCAGATTAGGGTCTGGCAACATTCCGTGACAGGTCTGATATTGTATTGATTATTTAGTACACCGTCTGAGCCTGAAAGCTCATATTTTAATGTTATCTACGACGCGAACAAAGCGCTAATGGGCACGTATAAGAGTAATGGAAGTAGTCGAGTTAATTTCACGGGTCAGATAGTTCCTAGCTAATTCTAGACTACTACGCGGAATCCAGTTTCCTCCGATCTCTGTCCTTTCCTCTCCCCCCCCCCCCTCCCACTCTCTCTCTCCTCTCTCTCTCTCTCTCTCTCTCTCTCTCACACACACACACACACTTGACCGAGCGAGAGGGCTCATTGTTCAAGACAGTGGAATCACATTCACGAAGAACAGAGTTCAAATCTCATTCTGGTAATTAGATTAAGAATCTCCGTGCTTGTATTAAATCGCTTAAGCCAAATTTCAGCAAGGTTCCATTGGAACGAACACGTTCGCCGTCCTTCCCTTATCGTCGTCTCTCCGAGCATGTACTGCGTCTGTAATGACCTTATCGTCGACGAGATCTTAACCCGTTATCCGCTTACCATCTATAGTCCCATCAGAGCACAGCTGACTCATCACTATTCCTATTCTTCGCTAGCTGAACGGTTTTGTTATCGCTGTGGAATTTGATATTGGCATAACACTACACGGTCTGCAAAAACTAGAGTGAACAGAGAAAACCTCAAAGCAGAATCTGCAAATGTGAAAGACTGGCGAGTTTCTTTTCATTTCTTGCTCTACTAAACTGCTCTCTTTCCCTCGAAAGCGCGATAGAAAGGTGATTATGGAATGAAACTAGTTTCAGGTACACTGCTGATTCTATATATAAAAAAGACGGCTCAGGATTAACCACGAATAAGATGCCTGGAGAGTTCGTAAGAAACGAACAGACGACTGGACATCTATGTAATCAGCGTCTACCTTTAATTCAACTACCAGTTACACTGAAAATTGGTGACAGAGATTTCACCTTCCGATCCGTATTTTTGAATCGTAATACTTCTGTTTTGGATTGCAGCAGTAGTATAAGTGCCCTTCATAGAAAGTACCCGAACACCTATTATCGTAGGTTTTCCGTGATTCCCCTACATCGTTTCAGGCGAATGCCGGGATGGTTCCTTTGAAAGGGCACGGCCGATTTCCTTCCCCATCCTTCCCTAACCCGTGCTTGCTCTCCGTCTCTAATGACCTCGTTGTCGACGGGACGTTAAACAACGCTAACCTAACCTAATCTACTATCGGATATTAATATGGAGTGTATTCAGGCTTCGCCTTTATGTTTAGTGTGTGTGTTGAGGACATTTCCTGCCTGCTGTCTAAGTGTCTGTGGGGGCAAATCAGAGAAGGTATTGATAGCGTACGCTGGTGTCTGGAGCGAAGTCGATCTTCTAAATCATCCCAAAGGTATACCATTAGGTTCGTAGTGGGACTCTGGGTTGGCCAGGAATGTTATCGTCCACAAACCATTGTCTCACAGATGATATGACAGGGTGTATTGTCAAGCTGATACAGTCATTGGCGAAATATTCCTCTCCTGTACGCGGTACACAATGCTATAAATTGTTTTCATATCTCTCTCCACTGAAAGTTTTTTAATGCACGATAAGGGGACCACACGCATTCCCGAAAAACACGCCCATACACTAACACCATCTCTACCATACATCACTTTTGGTACTACATATGATGGCAGGTCACACGCAGTAGCCGGCCGCGGTGGTCTCGCAGTTCTAGGCGCGCAGTCCGGAACCGTGTGACTGCTACGGTCGCAGGTTCGAATCCTGCCTCGGGCACGGATGTGTGTGATGTCCTTAGGTTAGTTAGGTTTAAGTAGTTGAGTCCCATAGTGCTCAGAGCCATTTGAACACGCAGTAGACAACTTACCTCGTCTTGTCGCTGCCACTGCGTGAATATTCTGTATCTAGCAACACGCTATGCCTATTCAGAATAAATATTGATATTGACGCAGACTTGCAATGCATGGTCACAACTACTTTTTATATAGTAACTGAATGATCGGGAGCAGCAACAAGCCCGAAGGGGTGTAACAAATTAAAGAAGTTCTAATCAACTATATTCTGAAAACTGACCGTTTAAACACAAACAGACTTTACTCGGACCTTCACTTTCCTTCGATAGACTGATTAGCAACAACTTTAATTATTCCTCCATGTCTATAATCAATAATCACGTAGCTGGTCACAACAAAGGTACGAATATTATTCTCAATGTGTGCATACGCAAATCTGACAAGATCCATCCAGTGCGCATGCATGCAGCAAGTACATGCAGCAAAAAGGCACATTACGAAAAGTCCTCAATTAATACCAAAATCTCCTCCGACGCTAGCCGCGCGGGATTAGCAGAGCGTTCTACTGGTCCTTCCTCGGGCATGAGTGTGTGTGTGTTTGTCCTTAGGATAGTTTAGGTTAAGTAGTGTGTAAGCTTAGGGACTCATGACCTTAGCAGTTAACTCCGATAAGATTTCACACACTTTTGAACATCTTCTTCCTCCGACGCTACTAGCTGGGTCAGGACGGGCTGCGACCCCATCTCTAGCGCAGGTTGCGTCGGACTACACCTTACAACTGTTCGCTCGCCACTTCTCTGGAAAATAATGTCTCTGACTCTAAGTTTCTGCATCCACATCACAGCGGAATCAGTGGCCTACACTCCAAAGAAATATCATCAACCAACTGTCACTCGTACTTTATAAAATGTTGAACATTGTATATCAAGAGAAAAGTTCGTTAATTAGTGCATCAAGTGATGCTCTGCAAGTCAATGACAGCTGTAAATTATCCAATACTCCTGTGGCAAAGAAGTGTGTCAAAGTTAAGTAGACCTTTTATTCATTATTGTAAGAAGACGATTTAATATTTCTATGTTCGCCCTTAATGAGCAATCAAAGAACTCACATTTTGACCGGACGATTGCAGTTTCATCTGGTCATAATAATACAGTACTCACTGCCTCCTACTATGCTGGTGGGTACGACTCTTGTGACAGCTAGTGGAAAGCTCTTTGTTACACAGGGGCGCTCGGATACTTTTCATTGCACGGTGTATGTAAGATCTCCTACGTGTTAAGGTATGTGTAATGCTATCATGTATATTACAACGATTTGAACACAAATTAAACATAATACTAGGGAAATTGAGATGGGCAACTCCTGTCCAAACACGAGCGCGTTGATTACCGAAAGCGAAAATTTCGCTGTCGGCGATAAATGTCCCAACTGAGTGTGGTCGAAAGTCTTCCGTTAAAGCTTGTGGGCTAAACGACCATGGTCGTTATATCGAACTGTTAACTGACGTTTCGTACCCATCTTTGGAAGGCATCTTAACAGATAAAGTGGCAACTCTATTGAAAGCTTGTAACAACACAGTAGTAATACAATCATATTCATAGCAAACAATTTTCATGGCTTCCTTCATCTATGTATTTTGAAAGTTCAAGTCTGTCAAATATATGATTTTATCATACCATCATGATTTATGAGCGGCGCCTGGAATCATTATCAACCAAAGTCGAAAGCAGCGTCTCGTAGGTTAGAGTCTGAGCATTGACGACATCTGTAAATGTCCTCAGGAATTCCTGCTAATAACTTCATGAATATTCACATAAAAATTTTTCGTTTTATTGTTTAGCTAAGCCATGGTGAGAAATGTTAAACGTTGTTGAAAAATGTTATATGTTGTATTGTAGGGATGCTGCCTACTGACGCCGTATAAAATTCACAGCAGTCTTTCTATTATGTGCCAGCCAGTCCGCTGTAACTAGCTCTGACGTCATAAATGTTGTGCAATACATTAAAATCAAGTAAATAACCTGAAACGTTTCTAGTATGTCAGGAGTAACACTAAATCAGTATGTGTTGAATATCAGTTCAATAGCTTTGACCACTTTCGAAATTTGGACGTTTTTCTGTAAAAATCATTGGCGCAACAGAAAAGAGCTAGAAACTTAAAAATTCATAAGTAAATTCCTTTTGCATAATAATTTAGTAGAAACGGTATTCTGGATCTCATAAATTAAAATTTTAGTTGAAATTCATGATTTTCTGGTTTTTGTCTTAAAAATTAAGGAAACAAGTTAGATTAAGTAGGTGAATAAATAAAGCTAGGATGTTTAAATTTAAGTAAAAGGGAGACACGCTACAATCATAAAGATGTGAAAAGTTGCAACTGAATAACTACAAAACTGTAGCGATAGCGTATCTTCAAAGCGCAAGTTCAGAGCTCGTCTGCTGCGTGTAGTGTAATTAAATTAATTCTCTCGCCCAAAATATTGGACTTAGCCACGTCAGACTGTTATTATGATTACTTACCTGTGTGCTGATTGTACATTTAAATTGAGAGCTTCATCGGCGATCAGCAAAGGAAACAATGATTTTTTTTAATAACGTGAAGTGGTGCATTACTAGCCCAGCGGCTAGTCGGGATAGCGGAATTAATCAGGCGTTCCCTTAGCCGTCCGCACCGCGACTTTATATATAAGAACGCTGCGCGAGGAAAATAAGGCCCCAGTTCTCTCCAGACGCTGATCAGGGCACCATCTGTGCCGGGAGTCGCGTCGCGTCGGTATCATTGCTATGAACAGCCTCGGATGCCGTAATAAGTTACTCGGGATACGCGTAACCATGAAATCGTTTTCGAGTGAAGTATTATTTCTGGGATGACTTTAATGATCTATCTTCAGTTCGCGTATGTCGTATTTTCAAGTGCCGCCGCGGGACAGACATTGTACTATTTAGCGTGGCGTTCGATGAACATTATCATCAAAGTATGACGAGCATTCAATTAAGCATTTAATTTGAACAGTTATAGTTGCATCAGCGCATTAGTCTCTGTACTGCTCAGGAAGTTAGATTGTGTGGATTCTGTTTGCTCTGTGACTTTCAGAATAGAGTGAACATTTTTGAAAGAATCGTTTTTTGATTATGAATCCCAGACAAGCTCCTAATTCCTCAGAGCTATAAACTGTAGTTATAAGTGTGTTTCTCAGTTGAAGTGGGCACTAGGATTTCTAATTACAGGCTTCACGTTTTGCTAATCACTTTCTGGTTGCCAATATTGTAGTTCGAGAGCCAGTGTTGAGAACAGCAAACAACAGCATTAAATAAATCATAGGAACATTTTAATAACAAATATTTCCATACGCCGACCCACATATGGTGCATCGGCCGGGAAATGCATCTTTTCTACGTTACAAAACATTCAATAACAAATATTTCCATACGCCGCCCCACGTATGGTGCATCGGCCCGGAAACAGAGTAAAAGTGAAAGTGATTTTTAAATATTCGGAGACGGGAGTGAAATACGACACGCAACTTAGTAATAGAACAGTGATAGTGTTACGTGTGCATGTGGATGACGCAATTGGATTAACGACGCATCTGGATTGACGGAGCTGGCACTGAGTCTAGCGGCGCTGCCCGCATCGCGAGAAGCCAGTTTCGCCTCACCGCAGCAACCGGAGCCGCGCCTGCAGTTGCGGGCCACGCAAACACACAGCAGCCGTCAAGTGCCGTCTGCAGTTCAACGCGCCGCGTCGCATCAGTAATCCTGGTACGCCGCGCCGGCAACGCCATACGTCGTGCAGAAGGAACTAAGTTAAGTGAAAAGCTGTTAGAACTTTTACTAACCTGCACTAAAAGACTGTCAGCGATGGAACTGCCAGAAGAAACCGAGGTTAAACTTAAATCAGAACCTGTGTCTGTTGAGGGAACTGAAAATCCAGACAGCGGTTCAAGTATAAATATGCATGAAAATAGTAATGTTAAGGCGAAACATGAAGTATTGTCTCCTGACAGTAGTGTGAAAAGGGCAATGATTCAATAATAGAGACCCCTGTATTAAAGCAGAAATCAGAAATTGTTAATTTATTGGATGATCGTTTCTCTGATGAATTAAAAATGAAACAGTCATCAGAGATGATAGAGTTTAAGAAGGAGAAATTAGATATGACTGATCAATCAGAAGTTTCTTTTAGTTTTGATGATTCTGGTGTTGGAGCTAGTTTTTCGTCACCTGAGTGTGATAAAAAGCCAGCTAGTGACCAACATAAAGATACTAGGGTAATTGATTTAAATGTTATATTACAAGCAATAGCTGCCAGTAATGCAACATAGTCAGCCAGTAATGCTGAATTAAAGTATGAGATTGTGGCCAGCCAAACTAATTTTAATAAACGGTTTGAGGCAATGGACAATAAATTAGAATCCAATAAAGCTGAATTAGAAACTTTCTTCAAGGCTGGTTGCAATAAGTTGAAAGAGGATCTGGACAGTTCGAATTATAAAATTGATTACAATCATGAGGATATTAAGAAAAAGGTTGCTCAACAATTTTCTGAAATGTATAAAGCAGTAAAATCCGAAGTTAATGAGGTTCGCAAAGACTTCCAAATGGAAGATGCAAAGCTGGAGCACAAGTTAACAGAAAAGATCGAGGCGGAATCTGAACTGTGCTCAGATAGGTTTAAAGATGTTAATATAAAGGTAAACATATCTCAAGCAGAAGTAGATGCAATCAAAACTGGTACTACTCATATTGTGCAAAGAGGAGATAATGTTGAAATGAGAGTAGAAAATATTAGTACTAACATTGCTAACATTGAGAGTAAAGTAGCTTCAGTAACTTCTGGTAATGGTATGTAACAAGTAGTAGCTGCAAACGCCGCTTTTATCGCGTGTCGGCATTTCAACATTATCTACTCTTGCGGTTCGATCCAGATAAAAATATCCACCCGCTAGATTCCTGGAACGATTTTGAAGATGTGATTCCATCAACTTGGTCTCAACGAGAGAAAATCTCATTTATTAGAAGCCATTTAGCAGGTGACGCCATGCGTTGGTCAGTTGATAAGATGTTGAAGTGTAAAACATTAGCGGAATTGAAAACAGCTTTCATTAGTGAGTATAGGTCTAGTAATAAGCAAAATGAAGTGTTGAGAGAATTTTGGAGTGGAAAACGCTTCAATGTAGGCAAGGACTCTATTAAAGAGTTTGCCAGGTCATGGCTCTCACGTTTGTCACATTTGGCCGAAAAGCTAAAACCTGAAATGATAATACTAGGTCTTGAAGCCAAACTACCATGGTATTGGCAAACTAGAATTATATCTGCCCCTAGAGACAATCTTGATCGTTTAATTGAGTATTTGGAACGTGTAGAGCGTGTTGCTGCCAAGGAGGAGCAAGCACGTAATAACAGAAATGCTAATAACACTAGTAGTAATTTTAAGAACGAGCAGAATGGCAATGTAAACATCAGAACAGTAGGTGTTCGACATCCTAAGAGAAGTAGGAGTTGGAGAAATAATTATCAGAACCAACAATGGCATCCAAATGATAGTAATTTTGTTCCGAACAGAATTATGCAGGTAAGCAACAGTGCGGAAAGCAATGCTGTGCCAGTTAACTATAATGGAAATAAAGGAAACAGTAGTAGGCCGAGGCAGGAAAACTAGTTCCCGTCTATGAAGACACTGGCGCTCACCAGGTGGTTACTTTTCCTAAGCAAGCCAGTAATTACAGTAATTGGTAAGACAGATCAGAATACTCAGACTGAACATGCGGATGAGGGGTCGGTAGCATCTAAGGATACAGCAGAAATATTAGATCACTCACGGTATTTGATAGATACCGTGTTAGAGACGCATTCTAAGTGGGAAGAGAAAGAGAAAGGAGCAGCAGTGTAACGTTAGGGAAGAGCTACAAAATACTGAATTGTCAGGTGAAGAAGCAGAAGAAATTCATGCTCGTATTTACGATGAGGATGATGTGCTCTTATCTAAAGTGCCTGTGCAGGATGTTGATACTGTACTAATAGATTTAGGACAGGAGGTAAGTGAGAATGTAGAGGATAGCCTGTTGGGAGTCGATGAACCCAGTAGCTGTGACCAGTTGTCACTTGAGAAGGAACCCGACGATAATGGTGAAAGTGGTTTAGCTGTAACTAGTGTTATGCCCGGTCTGGAGGCGCAGAATCGCTCAGACTACAGTAATTTGGGTTATGTTCAGCAAACTAAATGTAATGAAGTCGTGCGGTGTTTCGATTTGAAATTAATAGACCGACTGGAAAAGGCAGCTGAAAGTGTAATTCAGGAAACCCCTACATACTTTGACCTAAATGAAATGAAGACAGATGTCGATCACTTTAGTTGGAGACAGATCCAAAAGGAACTATTGGATGAGTTTGAGGAACCACTTGTACAAACTAGAATAAGCCACCCTATAATAATAGTGAATATGTTGGGTATCAATGTACGTTGTCTCTTAGACAGTGGAAGTGAGGTGAGTGCGATATCTCAGTCCTTCTTTGATGCATTACCTGGTAAAGACAAGCTTACAGTTATGAGGGTATCAGGACTAAGAATAATTGGTGCTACTGGCAAGGTATCAAAAACGGTAAAGCAAGAAACTATGCTGCCTTTTGACATTAATGGTAATTTAATTAATAATCCATGCTTAACTGTAAACAATCTCAGTATTGAGGTTTTAATTGGCATAGATTTCTTGTTGAAATATTGACTTTGAAAGAAGCCAGTTAAAAATGGTCTCACCGATAGCTGGAGTAATTACGGTACCTTTTATTGATAAACATGTACTAAGTAATGATGAGACTTGGCAGCTGCCTATACGAGTTCTGAAAAATAGGAGATATTGGGACGAAGATGTTAATCTTAGTAAAAGTAAGCTGAACACAGAAGAAGAAGAAGCAATTATTTTGGACAAAATAGAAGCTAAATTGCAGGAAATCGATTAAATTGCAGCTAATCAGAAGGAAGAACTGAGACACCTTTTAAAAAGGCATCATAAGGTATTTTCAAATCGACCTGGCGTGGTGAAAGGTTATGAATGTCAATTAAAGCTGAAACCTGGAAGCCATACCAAATATATGTAGCTGTATTGAGGATATGAGTTGGAGGCGTGAATGCGACCATAGGTACCCTTATGTTAGATGAGACAGAGCAGCTCATTGTGTCGTATAGGTTTAAGGAATTTAGCATTACGCTCGTCCATAATTACTTAATGCATTTTAGTGGTAGGTCGAGAGAGACTACCTGTGGTTTCAGCGTCCGATCGAGTGGAAATGGATTGCCACGTGAGCAAACTGATTAGCTGCAATACATCTACATCTACATCTACATGACTACTCTGCAATTCACATTTAAGTGCTTGGCAGAGGGTTCATCGAACCACAATCATACTATCTCTCTACTATTCCACTCCCGAACAGCGAGCGGGAAAAACGAACACCTAAACCTTTCTGTTCGAGCTCTGATTTCTCTTATTTTATTTTGATGATCATTCCTACCTATGTAGGTTGGGCTCAACAAAATATTTTCGCATTCGGAAGAGAAAGTTGGTGACTGAAATTTCGTAAGAAGGTCTCGCCGCGACGAAAAACGTCTATGCTGTAATGACTTCCATCCCAACTCGCTTACCATATCTGCCACACTCTCTCCCCTATAACGCGATAATACAAAACGAGCTGCCCTTTTTTGCACCCTTTCGATGTCCTCCGTCAATCCCACCTGGTAAGGATCCCACACCGCGCAGCAATATTCTAACAGAGGACGAACGAGTGTAGTGTAAGCTGTCTCTTTAGTGGACTTGTTGCATCTGCTAAGTGTCCTGCCAATGAAACGCAACCTTTGGCTCGCCTTCCCGACAATATTATCTATGTGGTCCTTCCAACTGAAGTTGTTCGTAATTTTAACACCCAGGTACTTAGTTGAATTGACAGCCTTGAGAATTGTACTATTTATCGAGTAATCGAATTCCAACGGATTTCTTTTGGAACTCATGTGGATCATCTCACACTTTTCGTTATTTAGCGTCAACTGCCACCTGACACACCATACAGCAATCTTTTCTAAATCGCTTTGCAGCTGATACTGGTCTTCGGATGACCTTACTAGACGGTAAATTACAGCATCATCTGCGAACAGTCTAAGAGAACTGCTCAGATTGTCACCCAGGTCATTTATATAGATCAGGAACAGTAGAGGTCCCAGGACGCTTCCCTGAGGAACACCTGATATCACTTCAGTTTTACTCGATGATTTGCCGTCTATTACTACGAACTGCGACCTTCCTGACAGGAAATCACGAATCCAGTCGCACAACTGAGACGATACCCCATAGCTCCGCAGCTTGATTAGAAGTCGCTTGTGAGGAACGGTGTCAAAAGCTTTCCGGAAATCTAGAAATACGGAATCAACTTGAGATCCCCTGTCGATAGCGGCCATTACTTCGTGCGAATAAAGAGCTAGCTGCGTTGCACAAGAGCGATGTTTTCTGAAGCCATGCTGATTACGTGTCAATAGATCGTTCCCTTCGAGGTGGTTCATAATGTTTGAATACAGTATATGCTCCAAAACCCTACTGCAAACCGACGTCAATGATATAGGTCTGTAGTTAAATGGATTACTCCTACTACCCTTCTTAAACACTGGTGCGACCTGCGCAATTTTCCAATCTGTAGGTACAGATCTATCGGTGAGCGAGCGGTTGTATATGAGTGCTAAGTAGGGAGCTATAGTATCAGCGTAATCTGAAAGGAACCTAATCGGTATACAATCTGGACCTGAAGACTTGCCCGTATTAAGCGATTTGAGTTGCTTCACAACCCCTAAGGTATCTACTTCTAAGAAACTCATGCTAGCAGATGTTCGTGTTTCAAATTCTGGAATATTCCATTCGTCTTCCCTGGTGAAGGAATTTCGGAAAACTGCGTTCAATAACTCCGCTTTAGCGGCACAGTCGTCGATAACAGTACCATCGGCACTGCGCAGCGAAGGTATTGACTGCGTCTTGCCGCTTGTGTATTTTACATACGACCAGAATTTCTTCGGATTTTCTACCAAATTTCGAGACAATGTTTCGTTGTGGAACCTATTAAAGGCATCTCGCATCGAAGTACGTGCCAAATTTCGCACGTCTGTAAATTTTAGCCCATCTTCGGGATTTCGCGTTCTTCTGAACTTCGCATGCTTTTTCCGTTGCCTCTGCAACAGCGTTCGGACCTGTTTTGTGTACCACGGGGGCTCAGTTCCATCTCTTACCAATTTATGAGGTATGAATCTCTCAATTGCTGTTGCTACTATATCTTTGAATTTGAGCCACACCTCGTCTACATTTGCATAGTCAGTTCGGAAGGAATGGAGATTGTCTCTTAGGAATGCTTCCAGTGACACTTTATCCGCTTTTTTAAATAAAATTATTTTGCGTTTGTTTCTGACGGATTTGGAAGAAACTGTATTGAGCCTAGCTACAACGACCTAGTGATCACTAATCCCTGTATCAGTCATGATGCTCTCTATCAGCTCTGGATTGTTTGTGGCCAAGAGGTCAAGTGTGTTTTCGCAACCATTTACAATTCGCGTGGGTTCGTGGACTAACTGCTCGAAATAATTTTCGGAGAATGCATTTAGGACAATCTCGGAAGACGTTTTCTGCCTACCACCGGTTTTGAACAAGTACTTTTGCCAACATACCGAGGGTAGGTTGAAGTCCCCACCAACTATAACCGTATGAGTGGGGTACTTATTTGTTACGAGACTCAAACTTTCTCTGAACTGTTCCGCAACTGTATCATCGGAGTCTGGGGGTCGGTAGAAGGAGCCAATTATAAACTTAATTCGGCTGTTAAGTATAACCTCCACCCACACCAATTCGCACGGAGTATCTACTTCGACTTCACTACAAGATAAACCACTACTGACAGACACAAACACTCCACCACCAATTCTGCCTAATCTATCTTTCCTGAACACCGTGTGAGACTTCGTAAAAATTTCTGCAGAACTTATTTCAGGCTTTAGCCAGCTTTCTGTACCTATAACGATATCAGCTTCTGTGCTTTCTATTAGCGCTTGAAGCTCAGGGACTTTTCCAGCGCAACTACAACAATTTACAACTATAATTCCGACTGTTCCTTGATCCAAGCGCGTCCTGTAATTGCCAAGCACCCTTTGACATTGCAGCCCATCCCGCACTTTCCCGAGGCCTTCTAACCTAAAAAACCGCCCAGTCCACGCCACACAGCCTCCGCTACCCGTGTAGCCGCCAGCTGAGTGTAGTGAACTCCTGACCTATTCAGCGGAACCCGAAACCCCACCACCCTATAGCGCAAGTCAAGGAATCTGCAGCCAATACGGTCGCAAAACCGTCTGAGCCTCTGATTCAGACCCTCCACCCGGCTCTGCACCAAAGGTCCGCAGTCGGTTCTGTCAACGATGCTGCAGCTCTGCCTTCATCTCGTAAGCAAGACCGGCAGCCTTCACCAAATCAGATAGCCGCTGGAATCCAGAGAGAATTTCCTCAGATCCAAAGCGACACACGTCATTAGTGCCGACATGTGCCACCACCTGCAGCTGGCTGCACCCTGTGCTCTTCATGGCATCCGGAAGGACCCTTTCCACATCAGGAATGACTCCTCCCGGAATGCACACGGAGTGCACACTGGATTTCTTCCCCTCCTTAGCCGCCGTATCCCTAAGGGGCCCCCTTACGCGCCTAACATTGGAGCTCCCAACTACCAGTAAGCCCACTCTCTGCGTTTGCCCGGACCTTGAAGGCTGAGAATGATCCTCTGAAACAGGGCAGGCAGCTGCATCTGGCTCAGCCAGAGACAGTGCCTGAAACCTGTTTGTCAGACGCGCCGGGGAGGCTTTCTGATCAGCCTCCGGGGACGCCTTTCGCTGCCTGCCACGCCTTGGAACGACCTCCCAATCAGCCACAGGCGAGGGCTCAGCCCCACTGCGGGCAGCAACCGGGGCAACCACAGCGGCAGACCGATCTGGGGACAGACGGGACGAGGTTGACATCCCCGTGATACCCGAATCCGGCTCCCCACAGTGGTGCCCATTGGCAACAGCCTCAAGCTGCGCGACCGAAGTCAGCGCCGTTTGCAGCTGTGAGCGAAGGGATGCCAAGTCAGCCCTCATCCGAACACAGCAATCGCAGTCCCTGTCCATTCTAATCGATGTTTAACAACAGTTACCGAAACACGAGTCCGTGCCTAGATAACGCAAGCGGAACACGCAAAGAATGTATCAACTAACCTGTACAAATGCCTAACGACTGCGCTACAATCTGCTGAATTTACGATTACAGTAACTAAAACTCGAAATTGCACCTCCTATACGAAACTCGCACGCAATTTAAATAAGAATCTACGAAGTAAACACTATAGCGCGATGCTACAACTATCAAATACTATAATACGCCCGAAATATATGAATTAAACAATGCAAGTACCCAAAAACACGCAAAGAAATTAATTAAACTATCTAACAAACAAGTAGGCTAGGGTTATACGACTTGCTGCTGCAGCTGCTTATCCAACGGCGGCAGGGAGCACACTGACTGACCAACCGACACTGGCTGTTCAAAACAAAAACAGAAGACAGACGACTACGCGAATTTGCACTATTCAGGTACTAAGGCGCGATGCTACAACCCTCAAATACTATTATACGCCCGAAATATATGAATTAAACAATGCAAGTTAATTAAACTATCTAACAAACAAGTAGGCTAGGGTTATACGACTTGCTGCTGCAGCTGCTTATCCAACGGCGGCAGGGAATACACTATAGATATGAAATAAATGTGCTATCCTATGCTTTAAATGTTAATAGAGTGAGTGTTAAATAAGTACATACACTAGCAACATAATGGCAGCAATTAGTAACATAATGGCAGACGTGAAACATTATTTATAGCTCAGCATAAATACAGTTAGATGAAGTAAGTACATAAATGCACGTGTGGAACTGACATAGCAGCAGAGGACCAATAAGTGGACTTAGTAGCCAACTAAACGTAGTGTGTTTTGAACACTCGGAACTGTGCTATTACCACATGTTACTCACATGTACAAAGAAGCTGAGAAGGCAACAGCTAATCAAATATACTCATACTATCTTTAAGAATAAGGTAATGGAAGATGAGTCAGTTAAGTAAATAAAATACAGATTTGTCAGGAATGTACCGAGAATTGGTTCAGTGTCCCGGAACAGAAATAATAAATTGAAATTAAATAGGATTTATGATTTATGCCTTGAGCATAAATTATCTCTAGTACGTGACTAACGGCGTTTTGAGCTATTTGTTTATCGATTTCATGACAGTTAAATGAACAGCCTCGGATGCCGTAATAAGTTATTGGGGATACGTGTAACCATGAAATCGTTTTCGAGTGAAGTGTTAATCCTGGGATGACTTTAATGATCTATCTTCAGTTAGCGTTTTTCGTATTTTCACGTGCCGCCGCGGGGCAGATTGTACCATTATTTAGCGTGTCGTTTGATGAACATTATCATCAAATTATGGCGAGCATTCACTTAAGCATTTAATTTGAACAGTTATAGTTGCATCAGCGCATTAGACTCTGAACTGCTCTGGTAGTTAGATTGTGTGGATTGTGTTTGGTCTGTGACTTTCAGAATATAGTGAACATTTTTGAAAGAATCGTTTTTTGATTATGAATCCCAGACAAGCTCCTAATTCCTCAGAGCTATAAACTGTAGCTATAAGTGTATTTCTCAGTTGAAGTGGGCACTAGGAATTCCAGTTACAGGCTTCACGTTTGTTAATCACTTTCTGGTTGCCAATATTGTAGTTAGAGAGCCAGTGTTGAGAACTGCAAACAACAGCATTAAATAAGTAATAGGAACATTTTAATTACAAATATTTTCATACGCCGCCCCGCAGTATGACCACTACTACTTCGTAATAAACAGATAACTATTAAAACACATCTGACTAAAAACTGGTGAATGAACAGTGCTAAAAAGTTGTAGGATCAATTCAGTGTTCAAAAGGTTATAAAAAATAGAGAAAACAAAGAAGCAGAATATATGTGTATTATTCTCGCCCAATTCTGCAGTGACCTTTGCTGGTTGGAAACATAGTACAATTATGCAACAATGCAGCTTAATGCACTAATAATATAGTGTAACTTTGATACAAGTAGAATTGGTGACGAAAAAAGGTGAAACGGGCTGCTTAGGAGTATCACTAACTTTGAGCATGCTGTGTGGTGATCAAGGATGTCAGAACGGCTGCAAGCAGTTTTATAACCCGTAAAGCTCTCTCCGATTTATCGGTTTTCATTACAATAATTATTTCTTGCGAATTTCTGTATGCAATTTTCAGTGTTCCCGCCCTACTATATAATGATAATTGTCCACAATTGTAAAATTTGACAAATAAACATCCTGATACCCTTGAACTTGAATAGTGCCCTTGCTGATGGACACAACAGATGTTCCTAAAACTGAATATTTTACAATTTAACATAAATGTGGTGACACAAATTAAACATTAATCTTGTAATGAAACAAAAGTGGTCAGTAAGATAAGTCAATGCAGTTCAGTATATTTCCTTTTTTGTGGCTATAGTATTACCCACTGTTCAAGCAGAAGGATTGTGCAGCCATATTATTTAACAATTATTGTGTTTTGATTTTCTTACTTAAATGCCGTTTCCTAGACTAAAACTTAGCCACCACACTCAATATACAGATTCCTACTGCGTTTTGGCTATTTTTAAATGTTTGTTGATGTTAATGGTGCTGTTGGAACTCACCTGCTTTATTGTGTATGGCAGATGTAACTACTGTACATGGATACCTGGACCTATTAGAACTACAAATGTGTCGCCGTTACACGGGGTGTTCGTTTTAGCCGCAGACGTTGAAATATCTCGAAAAGTACACATCGCAAGAAAAAATGTTATGATTCCAAATTGTTTGTCTCGGAGGGAAACCTCCAACGATACCACAATCTGCCCCCTATTCTATCCATAATTTTGAAATCATCGACGATAATTTTTTATTGCACATTGCTATTCTACAGAAAAATCTACATACGTTTCGTCTGAAGTATTTTCTCTTTTTTCCCTACAGATAGCACTGTAATTCGAGGAATACAAATATGTCGGCGGAATACAACGTTGCGAATGGTGTCTACAATTATAAATTATAATGTACTAGTATGTTCTACCCTCTCAGCATGGAGTCCGACATGCAATTGTATATTCAAGGGCCATTGAGTTGCACGTCGAAAATTACGATTGTGTCTCCATTTCTATTCCTCCGATTATAAACCCCATCTGTGGCGGAAAGAAGAAAGTGCTTCAGTTAGAACGTGTGCATATTTTACCGTAGAATTGTAATCTGAAATAAAAAAAAAACAGGATTTGAATTGAAGTATTCAAAGTTGCCCCCCCCTCACCCCACCAACCAACGAGATGGGGTTGGTGTCGAGTGTGGTAGTCAAACGTTGGATGTCCACCGCCGAGACAAACAAAGTGGAATTACAACTTTTTTTGATCCGTTGTCAAGTTGTCGAGATATGTCAATTTCTTCAGTTAAAATGAACACCCTGCATACCTGGCGATAACTCGTATATATTTTGCCACAGTTGCTGTGGCGACGTTTATACGATTAATTTCTCGCCATAAACATGTCAAAGAATTAATCAGGAGTTATTTAATTAATATAAACAATTTGCAGTGCAGTTAATAAGCACCTACTTCAAGTCCCTATGCAATACAAGGGTTTAGCAAATCGTTATCACACGCAGTGTTGCTGATATATTACGATGTGAGGGTTTGTAAAAATTGTTGTTGTTGTGGTCTACAGTCCTGAGACTGGTTTGATGCAGCTCTCCATGCTACTCTATCATGTGCACGCTTCTTCATCTCCCAGTACCTACTGCAGCCTCCATCCTTCTGAATCTGTTTAGTGTATTCATCTCTTGATCCCCCTCTACGATTTTTACCCTCCACGATGCCCTCCAGTACTAGACTGGAGATCCCTTAATGCCTCAGAATATGTCCTACTAACCGATCCCTTCTTCTAGTCAAGTAGTGCCACAAATCCTCTTGTCCCCAATTCTACTCAGTAACTCCTCATTAGTTATGTGATCTACCTACCTAATCTTCAGCATTCTTTTGTAGCACCACATTTCAAAAGCTTCTAGTCTCTTCTTGTCTAAACTATTTATTGTCCACGTTTCACGTCCATACATGGCTACACTCCAAACAAAAAATACTTTCAGAAATGACTTCCTCAGACTTTAATCTATACTCGATGTTAACAAATTTCTCATCTTCAGAAACGCTTTCCTTGCCATTGCCAGTCTACATTTTATATCCTCTCTACTTCGACCATCATCAGTTATTTTGCTCCCCAAGTAGCAAAACTCATTTACTACATTAAGTGTCTCATTTCCTAATCTAATTCCCTCAGCATCACCCGATTTAATTCGACTACATACCATTATTCTCGTTTTGCTTTTGCTGATCTTATATCCTCCTTTCAAGACACTGCACATTCCGTTCAACTGCTCTTAAAATTTCTTTGCTATCTCTGACAGAATTACAATGTAATCGGCGAACCTCAAAGTTTTTATTTCTTCTCCATGGATTTTAATACCTACTCCGAATTTTTCTTTTGTTTCCTTCAGTGCAATATACAGATTGAATAACATCGGGGAGAGGCTACAACCCTGTCTCACTCCCTTCCCAACCACTGCTTCCCTTTCATGTCCCTCGACTCTTATAACTGCCGTCAGGTTTCTGTACAAATTGTAAATAGCCTTTCGCTCCCTGTATTTTACCCCTGCCAGCTTCATAATTTGTAAGAGAGTATTCCAGTCAACATTGTCCGAACTTTCTTTAAGTCTACAAATGCTAGAAACGTAGGTTTGCCTTTCCTTACTCTTCCTTCTAAGATAAGTCGTAGGGTCAGTGTTGCCTCACGTGTTCCAACATTTCTACGGAATCCAAACTGATCTTTCCCGAGGTCAGCTTCTACCAGTTTTTCCATTCGTCTGTAAAGAATTCGTGTTAGTATTTTGCAGCTGTGACTTATTAAACTGATAGTTCGGCAATTTTCACAAATTTTAACACCTACTTTCTTTGGAATTGGAATTACTATATTCTTCTTGAAGTCTGAGGGAATTTCGCCGGTGTCATAGATCTTGCTCACCAGATGGTAGAGTTTTGTTAAGCCTGGCTCTCCCAAGGCTGTCAGTAGTTCTAATGGAATGTTGTCTACTCCCGGGGCCTTGTTTCGACTTAGGTCTTTCAGTGCAATTACGTTTCCAAATTAGGATGAAACTTGATGACTGCGTCTTGTCGACGAGATATACCGCGCTTGGAAATTACGTAATAGATCGCAAACTCACGTAGCAGACTGAACTGTTATTGCAAATCGTGTTATTTAGAAGAGGAACTAAGTTAGTTGCGGTCGGCTTTTAAGGGAAACTGATAGTCGAATAAGGAGGTAAAATGAGCGCTACACCCAGTAAAAGAGAATTACAAGACTACACAGGAAGAACGGTGAAAATTTTCCTCCCTTTTATTAGGAAGGTTATTGATCACAATTGAAAAGCTTTGGCCAATTACAGGGTTCAAACGATTTTTAAAGTCACCAGCAAAATAGAAAAATGTCTGAGAACTGCAAAAAATCTACCACTAGCGACAGCTGAGTACGTAAAATTTCGTATAGGTGTGGCCAAATACGCTTTGGACCCAGGAAAATAAGTATCAACACTCGCTTGGCCAAACTTAAAAGGAACTGTCTATCGCTTTAGTTGTAGCGGAAAAATGGAAAACATGAAATCCGTTTGCTTGTTGCCACAGGAAGCGACGCGACTTTGAAGAAAAATATCTTCTTCCTCCGTGAAAACTTGAAAAAGCCAGTAATTGGCGGTTTTTTTTCCAGAGATGCAGGTTTCTTAACTCTTGCGCTGGTTTGACATGTGCTTGTATTGCCGTGTTGGAGGGGAGACTCTGCGCCTCTAAAGCCCTGTGATAGGCTCAAGATGGGGTGAAGTCGGTTTCGTTCGTGCACATTGCGGAAAAACGGAATTTTTTATCCAGAGAGACGCGAGGCACTCGGGTTCTCGACTTCGGTCTGGAAATGATCTGGTCGAAGCTCTGGCATGTGTGGTTGGTGCTTGGGACCTGTCCTGTCACTGACTTCACTTGCAAGTAGTTAGACTGGAGAGCCTGTGGTGAAGTTCTTACTGCACTGGCATTGTGACTTCAGACGTCTCGGACTACTCGTTTGCTGAGCTACACTTATTCCTTTCTGGTTTACCAGTCTTGACGTATGGTATCCTTGTGCTCTCTGTCGTATAACTGAGCCAAATTGGTACTTGGTACGACCAGAGAGAGTGTGTGTGTCACACTCTGAAATCTACCATGATTTCAGGGCTGTGGTAGAGAGTAAATTGCGATCTGTCCGCCTGATCGCTAGACCGTGAAATTTTGCATTTCGTTCATGGCCACGATCGATTCACAGGTGCCGCCTTGCACCACGCCTCCGCCGCACACATCTCGCCAGCTGCAGGTTACATTGGTGCATGAAGCAGACAGGGTAATGTACAGCTCCTACGGCCTTGTCAGGGCGTACAGATCTGAATCGCCACTTGTTCTCAGCTGCACCTATGTAGACTTCTGTAGATTATCTGCTCAGCGTCAGATCAATTCAGACTGCGTTATCCACAATTTTAGGGCCACAGTACTTGATTCACTTCCGCCACCAAGATTCTTGTCAGTTGTTCTCGTGACCCAACTGTTAAGTGTTTACTGTATTCAGTCAATAACTATAATTTACGTCTGTTTTTCTTTTAAATTTTTTTATTAAATTTTAATACATTCTTCATAATTTTATATAGTCAGTGTGGTGTGCATACTGTAAGACCTTCAGTACACACACCATCAGATTATTTGACTTGTCGCTCTAACAAAGTAGGCGAGTGACAGCAACATGTCTCGTTGTCTTATACTGGCGTGTTTATCTTCTGCCGTTAGGTCAGACGAGAGAAATGCCACTTGCACGCATAGAGTAGCAGATTGACGGTGACCAACTTTAAACAGATCTTGAATAATTTTCACACACATTTATTAAAATAATAAAAGAATAAAAATTACTTACAATTGACAGTCTGAAGTTCCTTTGGTATTGGTACGTTAATCTCATTCTCACATGTATCTCTGATACTTGACAAAAGTGTCTATACATTTATCTTCATGGCTATGTACAGGAATATGGTAATCTTATTAGGCTAAGACTGAAACTTGATTATAGACTGGTACAGAAAAATGTAGAACTCGTACAGACTAATGCAGACTGGTACCAACTGGTGCAGACAAATGCAGACTCACTAATCGGGGTCTGTACACTCGTTATAATACCACGCAAGTTCATGTATCACTGTGCGAGTGTAATCCGCGAGGAGAAAAGGTTCTACGTTAGCAGCAATCTCATTGGCTGCGTTACATACTAATACGCGAATCGGCGGAAGCAGAATTTTGTCCTTCTCTATGGCAGCGCCATCTCGTAGTGCGGAGACGGGCGAGCGCTGCGCCTGCGCTGCTGTTCTTAGCGGGGCGCACTCTGGAGGGAATGTTGTGTACGCGCTGACGACGTGGAACTATGTACACAAGTCAGCATCATGGGTTAACTTTCATTGTGGCGTCCCATGCCAGGATAATTTCCTCTGTGGCGTCCCATGCAGGTTAACTTTCATTGTGGCGTCCCATGCCAGGATAATTTCCTCTGTGGCGTCCCATGCAGGTTAACTTTCATTGTGGCGTCCCGTGCCAGGATCTGGGATTAATGGCACCTTCTGTGACCGCCAGATCGTAGATGATGTTGCATAGTGAAGTTTCTGTTCCTTATGTTTAATTTGGTGCACTGGGTAGAATAGAGTCGCGTTGCTGACCCCTGGATATAGTACTAATGTTTAATTATTGTATGTGTGTATTTTCTTGTTGTGGTTGTGACTTCTGTGTCACTTGATTGTTAGTTTCTGATGGCGAACGGCGTTGTGCTGATCTGTTAGGATAGAATGAGATTTTTGTTTGTTAGCATAGACAAGCGTGCTGTTATTTGAATTTCTTGTCAGGAACTAGGAATCAGTAGCTCACTGGAGAGTAATTTAAAGCGGAATATGTGTGGCACCGGAATGTGTAATTTTACATTCGTTTGGGTCAGTATTAGAGTGCATGCTTACAAGAACCAAGGCACGTTTGTTAAAGAGTAGCGGAAGTTCAAATGGTTCAAATGGCTCTGAGCACTATGGGACTTAACAGCTGTGGTCATCAGTCCCCTAGAACTTAGAACTACTTAAACCTAACTAACCTAAGGACATCACACACATCCATGCCCGAGGCAGGATTCGAACCTGCGACCGTAGCAGTCGCGCGGTTCCGGACTGCGCGCCTAGAACCGCGAGACCACCGCGGCCGGCCCAGTAGCGGAAGTAATTGTGTTTTGTTAACCATGGATCCACGTCAGATTACTAGCGGTGACCAAGCAGATGTTACAGGGGATTCTCACGTAAATGCAGATACAGATCGAGCAGAACTGTCAAACATAGAACCTGCAGAGTACCACGACGTGTCTCAGTCAGGTGACGAAAGTGAACGGGAGACCGCAGCAGAACGACATGTAGGCGCTGCTGATACGAGACCCACTATCAGTGAGACTGGCAGACTAGAGCCAATAACGAAACGTCGCAGATTGACGGAATCTCGTTCATCTAGCCCCGGCGATTTTAGCCGTGGATCTCAGTTTGAGGAAAGGAAGAGGCAAGAGGCAGAGAAAAAGAGACGGGAGGAAGGGAGGAAAGACAAAAAATTAGTCATAAGAACAATCATAGACCGTATGGATGGAATAAAGAAAGAAATTGCAGGAATCCACGAAGAGCTAGAGAATGTCAAGAAAATGACAGTAGAAACGCGTGCGGTCGCGGAGCAGACGAAGTGCAATGCCAAAACAGCACGATTGGTAGCGCAAATAGCACGAAACAACCCATCAGTAGCCAAAAAACAAGTAAAAGGAGGAAGAAATGAGGTGTGTAAGAGAAAAAACTCAAAGCAAAAAAATTAGTTCAAGAAACGCAGGATAAAATGATTGAGGTGACGAAGCGAATTGAACAGATAGAAATTAAACAGGCCTAAACCTCTGAAGTTAAAGATTAGCAGACCCGAGTCGCCGCACAACAAAACGAATTGGCTTAGGAAGTTCATCAGGCACATGAGCGGGTCGCACAATTGCAAACACAATCTCGTCGAGGTAGACGCCAACGAGAGCATCACAGAATTGAAGAAAATGTTTTGCGACTCTCCGAACGACTATATGAGGACACTCTCCCTGCGTTTGGGCGAACGCAGCAGGAATGTGCTCCTGCCGCGGCAGAACGTGTAATAGAAAATGCTCCGTCGGTAACACGCAGCATGTCAGAGACCGAGCCCGGAAACAATTGTACACGTCTGCGGAGGACAGAAAAGTTATTACGTGAATCAGATAACACGAGGGGATACCATAAAAGTGCGCGAGGATCGTTGGGGGTACGAATAAACGGAATCACGTGCTGCAGATGAGAGTGAAAAATTTTACGATGGATACGTCGAAACTTTCGACTAAAAACTTTTCTTAACCATCGAGAATTTTCAAGTCTATAAGGGCGCAAGCAACGCACTACATCCAAAGACCTGGATGACACAGTACGATCACGTGCTACCAGAATCTTGACCACTGAAGCCCAAGCTCCAGTTTATCTGTGGTTTCTTAGAAGGATCAATTCCAGAACACATGCGTGAAGTTGCCGAGTTCTCGCTCTTACCAAGAATTTAAGGATGCATTCCTTAGCACATACTGGTCACAAAACGCACAGGAAAGGATAACACAGATAATGTTACGAAACGACTCAGAATCGTCGACACGTGAGCAAAGCATGGTCTGCTAACACCATACAAAACATATCCGAAAATCGAGACGCATATGCCCTATGGCATGATTTACCGTCTAGGCACCACGAAAAACAAAGTGACGTACATCCGTCCCTCTGACAATGTACAAGAAACCAAGGGAAGGAAACAGAAACTATTTCATCGAACATGGTGATAATTGTACAGGCTCTTGTAGGAGAATGGTATGACAGAATACTCTGAGGCCCAATGAAATAATAGTATACAGTTGTTTAGCGTATTCATTATTGCAAAGTGCCAGATTTGGTATGCCACAAAAAGTGCCAACTGGTGATTACATATAATTTTCAACAGAATTTTAATTCAATATGACACGTGCCAATAAATGTTGGCGTGAAGATATCACAAATAAACAACTCATTTGACCACGTTCAACAAGAACTTATGCTGAAAAGTAATCGAAATAACAAACAAACAAAATAACATCGAAATAAAATTAATGGAAAATTACGCAAGCAACACAATATCAACACTAAATTACGTTAAACAATTCGTTCATGGAGACAATTTACATATTGCACCTTTTCTCCCCGTTGCAGTTCCATTTTATCTTACTACTCTAACACGTTACATCGCTCGTTCTGATAGTTCCTGTGGCATTGTTTTGTGCTGAGTCCGCAGCTGCTGTGTTTGAATCTTGTTTGAATTTTATCTTCGTGACCCCTGCGATGGGTTAGGCGGACTCAATGCCACATATTTGCTTCTTTGATCATTCCATTGACCTTGACCATTGCATGTCCTGATACTGCTTTCTCTTGGTCCATAGAATCCAGTTGATCCTGGTTCGAGTTTTGCTGCTCGCTCCAGTTTCCGTTTCGTCGCTAGTTGTTGTTATTGTTATAATTACAATTTCTTCGTCATGTTCCGTTTTCCCATGATGGCTGGTTATTCCCACTGAAGTTAGAATTTTTGTTTCGATTCGATAGAATGTTTTCCTCCATTTCGTACCTCTTCATTCATCTCTGTCAAATGTGGCCAGTTATTCTCATTATTTCTACTTCTTCCCCGCGAGTTGTGAATTTCATTCACGTACTGAAGTTCGCACAGCGCACTCTTGAAAGCTTCGATTGAATAGCTGCATCTACAGGTGAGCAGTTGCTGGTAACGTAGAGGTAATTGAATGTACCAGTGCCTTATAATTTCCTTCGGACTGTACGGTTGGTCCAACGATCGGTTCTTCTTGACCAGGTATTCGAAGAATTTGACAGGACTGCAGAATCCTGCCGCTTCTAAGTCATTTCCTAACATGATCTCCTCTTGTATCCTTTCCTGTGTGTCTTGCGACCAGTATGTGCTAAGGAATGCGTCTTTAAATTCTTGGTAAGAGCGAAAACTCTCCGCAACTCCGCGCTTATATTCTGAAATCGACCCTTCTAAGAAACCACATATAAAATGGGGCTTCTACTACAGTGGCCACGATTCTGGTAGCACGTGATCGTACTGTGTCATCGAGGTCTTTGGGTGTAATGCGTTGGTTTCCTCCTCATAGATTTATAAATTCAGGATGTTAAGAAAAGTTTGTCGTCGAACGGTTCGACTTACCTGCCGGACAAATTTTCAATCTCATCTCCAGCATATGATTCCATGTATCCGTGCCCCAAAGATCCTAGTGCACTGTTATGGTATCCTCTAGTGATGTCAGATTCACGTAATAACGTTTCTGACCTCCGTAGGCGTGTACAATTGTTTTCGGCTTCGGTCTCTGACATGCTGCGTGTTACCGACGGAGCATTTTCTATCACACGCTCCGCCGCGGTATGAGCACATTCTCGCTGCGTTCCCTCAAGTGCAGGGGGTGTGTTTGCAATTGCGCGACCCGCTCATGTGCCTGACGAACGTCCTTAGCCAACTCGTTTTGTTGCGCGGCGAGTCGGGGCTGCTGATCTTCAGAGATTTCGGCCTGTTTGATTTCTATCTGTTCAATTCGCATCGTCACTTTACTCATTTTGTGCGTTTCTTGAACTATTTTTTTGCCTCCCTTTTGGAGAGTTTGCAAGTGTGTTTTTTGTCTTACACACTTGAATTCTTTGACCACTGATGCGTCCTTTCATGCTATTTGCGCTACCATTCGCACTGTTTTGGAATCGCACTTCGCCTGGTGCGCGACCTTACGCGTTTGTACTGTCTTTTTCTTGACATTCTCTAGCTCTTCTTGGATTCCTGCGATCTCTTTCTTTATTTCCTCTATACCGTCTGAGTACGTTTTTATGACTAATTTGTGTCTATCCTCCTCTTCCTCCAATCTATTTCTCTCTGCCTCTTGCCTGTTCGTTTATGTCTCTTGCATGAATTGCATGAGAGCCTCAAATTGAGATCCACCGCTAAAACATTTAATATTTAATAATTTTCCGTATACGAAAAATAGGTGAGAGAGTAACTTGGCCTCTCATCAGTAATTTCAAAGATGAGTCTTAATTCTAACTCGACGTAACTGGCAATTTTTTTTAGAATTCTATATCTTAAACTGTCTTAAGTGACCACTGAAAGAGGTAATTAAACACTGTCAGAAAACCTCACAACGTTAAGTAAGCAGCCGTGATTCTCCAATTAAACAGTTAGATTTAAAATTTAAAGCAAATATCACAGACTTAAGCAAATGGTCGCTATTAACTTCCAGCTAATGAGCAAATATTTTTAACCAGCGGCAGCCGTAACTGACCAGGAAAAGAAACAACGATCTTAAATATTTAAAAGCAAAATAATACAGGATTAAAGTCAGCGTTACTGCCTAGGAGCTAAGAGGGGTGATTTACTGAGAGAACTCCCAACAGCAAGTGGTAATATGAGTCTATGAATAGGCAAGTATTTCTTAGAGACAGGCGGACGTAACTAACTCGTAAAGGAAACAGTTTAACCCAATGACAACAACAAACATAAAACAGTATAAGACCAGCGGTACTCATACGTGGCACGCGAAACTTTGTCAGATTACACACAGTGAAAGGCGACATTTAACGTCACGTGTTCCAATTGCGAATTCCTCCCCACAATGTACAAGGTAATTTCAGGAGCTGGGCAAATCACAGAGAGCACTACAAAAGACAGAAAACTACAATCAGATTCAGCATAATGTACATTATGCGTTTGGACAAGGCCATCTTAACTAAATACACTCTGTACTCATCTGTGTGAGTACATAGAAACTCAGAATCACGCCAGAGCCTTTCAATATTCCAGTACTACCTTTAGCGTTGGAAAACAGAGCACACGCCGCTTCGCCCTTCCCTCCCCTTGGTACACAAATCAGATTTATTCCTTAAACACTGAGCATTGTCACGGCGAGCTGGGCGTAAGTCAAGGATCTCTTGAACAGAGTTCGGGAATCCGTACCAGCTCGGATTGAAAGAAGACATCGAAGCAATTCAGTGGCGGGCTGCTACATTTGTTGCCAGTAGGTTCGGACAACACTTAAGTCTTACGGAGATGCTTCGGGAACTGAAATGGGAAGCCCTATAGGGAAGGCGACGTTCTTTTCGAGAAACACTTTTGAGAAAATTTAGAGAACCACCATCTGAAGCTAAAGGCCAAACGATTGTACTACCACCAACATAAATTGCGCGTAAGGACTACGAAGATAAGATACGGGAAATGATGGCTCATGCGTAGGTATACGGACAGTCCTTTTTCACTCGTTGTCTTTGGGAGTGGAACAGGAAGGGAAATTACTGGTATCGGTACAGGGTACCCTCCGCCATGCACCTACCGTACGATGACTTTCAGAGTATCTATGTAGATGTAGGTATAGACAGTTTCATAGGTAAGGCGTAGTCCAAATCAGATCGCAGCGTTTATCATAAGCCGGCACCAAACCCGGCGCCACAGCCGCGAGCCCTGCGCCAACAGACTTCCTCGTCTGCCGCACGCGCTTGTCAGCTACCACCTGCTCCTTCTCGCGCTGTGCCCCGCTACCTACGTGTGCACAACACCGAACCCCATAGCTGACCGCTCACAATATGCTCCCTGTTCCCTGCAGCCGCCTCCCTGTCCACCAGGTCTCACTTCGAACTTTAGACTCACCGTCGCGGCTCCCACTCTCTGACCTGGAAAGCCACGTCAATACCTTTGCCTTTCTCAATCGACATCAGACAAAATAGACGGGTACGCATCAATCTTCACGATTGGTATGGTGTAACAGCCGTGTTTACAGGGCCGCACACATACGTTCCTGACCTGACGAAAACTCTCGTACCTAAGGTGAATCAGGCCCATCTCATATTTACAGCATGAAATAAGCGTGTTCCGTCCCGTCACCTCCACAACATCTTTTGATATGTAATTGTTTCTTATTGTACATTGTTCATTCTGTAAAAGTTTGCAGATTCGCTTCATTCCGGATAGTATAAGTAGCCGAAAGGAAAAATTATTTCTTTCTGACCTAAACAAAATGTCACTGTGCGTTTTTTGTTTAATCTTTACCTTGCTTAGACAACCAATGACAATATTTAATCTGGCGCCCAAAAAACTTCCATGAATTTTATCAGTCAAATTCTAAATTAAATGTTTTCCATATTAATTTCCCTTCATGTTGCACGCAATCAACTTCAATCACTTTTTAGTTACTGCCTTATAACGTTTTTTAAAAACAGCAAACTACTTTTTCTCAAGTGAATCGTGTTTTGAATTATAAGTACCAGGGATGTTCTTCCTCACTCTTATCACTGCTCGCAAGTGTAAGATTTTTTTAATACACGTAGCTACACTACTGGCCATTAAAATTGCTACACCAAGAAGAAATGCAGACGATAAACGGGTATTCATCGGACAAATATATTGTACTACAACTTACATGTGATTACATTTTCACGCTATTTGGGTGGATAGATCCTGAGAAATAGGTACCCAGAACAACCACCTCTGGCCGTAATAACGGCCTTGATACTCCTGGGCATAGAGTCAAACAGAGCTTGGATGGCGTGTACAGGTACAGCTGTCCATGCAGCTTCAACACGATACCACACTTCATCAAGAGTAGTGTATGGCTTAATGTGACGAGCTAGTTGCTCGGCCACCATTGACCAGACGTTTTCAATTGGTGAGAGATCTGGAGAATGTGCTGGCCAGGGCAGTAATCGAACATTTCCTGTATCCAGAAAGGCCCGTACAGGACCTGCAACATGCGGTGGTGCATTATCCTGCTGAAATGTGGGGTTTCGCAGGGGTCTAATGATGGGTGGAGCCATGGGTCGTAACACATCTGCTGGCCTCGGTGGCGGTGCGATTCTGGCGCTGCAGTACGGGACCGCGGGGCTGCTACGGTCGCAGGTTCGAATCCTGCCTTGGGCCTGGGTGTGTGTGATGTCCTTAGGTTTGTTAGGTTTAAGTAGTTCTAAGTTCTAGGGGACGTATGAACTAAAATGTTGAGTCTCATAGTGCTCAGAGCCATTTGAACCATTTGAACGTAACACATCTGAAATGTGACGGTCACTGTTCAAAGCGCCGTCATTGCGAACAAGAAGTCACCGAGAAGTATAACCAGTGGCACCCCATACCATCACGAAGGGTGATACGTCCCAGGTTCGTCGTTGAGTACGCCATCGCAGGGGCTCCTTTCAGTGATGCAGCGTCAAGGGTAACGGCAGCCATGGTCTCCGAGCTGATAGTCCCATGTTGCTGCAAACGTCGTCAAACTGTTGATGCAGACGGTTGTTGTCCTGCCAACGTCCCCATCTGTTGACCAAGGGATCGAGACGTGGCTGCACGGTTACAGCCATGCGGATAAGATGCCTGTCATCTCAACTGCTAGTGATACGAGGCCGTTGGGCTCCACCACGGCGTTCCGTATTACCCTCCTGAACCCACCGATTCCATATTCTGCTAACAGTCATTGGATCTCGACCAACGCGAGGGGCTATGTCGCGATACGATAAACAGCAATCGTAATAGGCTACAATCCGACCTTTATCAAAGTCGGAACGTGATGGTACGCATTTCTTCTCCATACACGAGGCATCAGAACAACGTTTCAGCAGGCAACGCCGGTCAACTGCTGTTTGTGTATGAGAAATCGGTTGGAAACTTTCCTCATGTCAGCACGTTGTAGGTGTCGCCATCGGCGCCAACCTTGTGTGAATGCTGTGAAAAGATAATCATTTGGTTATCACAGCATCTTTTTCCTGTCGGTTAAATTTCGCGTCTGTAGCACGTCATCTTCTTGGTGCAGCAGTTTTAATGGCCAGTAGTGTATGTAAACATGTACGTTTGAAGATTTACTCGATTTACTTGCCACCGAAAGTAGCACTATTATGCCAGTTATTAAAACATTAAATTACGCCGTAAGACGGAACTTGACCCTAGCGCTCCCAGAAGGAGGCAGTATATAACATTTCACCATTAACTAATTTCGATATGTTTCACATATTTTCATAGTATAATCATAAGTGCCACATGTGATGAACATGTCCTTAAAAGTAAATTGTATATCACATTTTTGGCAGCGTTAGTTTTTCACTGAAATAGAGTGGTACATCACTTCAACGGATGTCTTTTTTATTTTTACAGGTTGAGTTATTTGTAATTGTAAAGTTGACATCCTGAAAGAACATTGTATAACAGAGAAATCATTAGATCGAACTGATGTAAGTTTCACTCCGATGGATATTGTATCGTTCAGTAATAGCACAGAAAGAAAAATAAATCTATCAAATTCGAAGCATGATGCACTGAAAAGTAGGTGTAAAGAAAAAAAACCTTATATTTCTAAAATTGTATAGACGACCCTGAAAAATATATATCAAACGTGGTTCGTGAAAGTACATTATGAATCATTGTAAAATTGTACTCCGGAAGAATTCGTTCGGTCTGGTAGTTTGTTTAGACAAAGCAACAACGAGACAAAGACACTTTCGTACAACTACCTGGTTTTGGCAGGGTGTTTTTCAGCACTGTAACAAAATTTTATTGTTTCGGGACATAGCTTCCTTTTCTGGTACTGAACTTTCCCATTAATCGGTAAAAGATGAATAACGGATGCCGTGATTGCCTATGTAAGGAAGTACGTAATAGCTGAAGATTGTTTAAGTACATGTTTCCTCATAAAGAAACTGAGCCAGATGTACTTTGCTGCTGTCAATGTTCTTAATGGAATCAGGAAACGTGACGCAAACTTGCAAATTACTGGTTACATCGCTGAGAACCAACTCAAAAGATCTAAATTCAATGTATCTGGGTTCGAGTCATCATGTCATTCACCCTTGGGTGCGTCATTCTCTGCTAGAAATAAAAGAGGAAATCATCCCCAAGTTAAAATCCTTGGATTTGTAATGAGATTTCCTACATCTGCATGACTATTGTACAATTCATACTCAAGTGCCTAGCTGAGAGTTCATCGAACCACTTTCACGCTATTTCTCTACCGTTCCGCTCTATAATAGTGGGCGGGTAAAACGAACACTTGAATCTTTCCTTGCGAGCTCTGAGTTCGCTTATTTTAATACAATGATCGTTTGACCGTATGTAGACGAGTGTCACCAAAATACTTTCACACCAGGAGGTAACTTCTGGAGGCTTAAATTCCGTGAAAAGATATCGTCTCATGAAAAACGTCTTTGTTTTAAAAGATGGCCACCCATATCACATCCGTGACAGACTCTCCCCTATTTCGCGATAATGCAAAACGAGCTGGCCTCCTTTGAGCTTTTCGATGTCATCTGTCAATCCTAAATTCGTTTGTTTGATAGATAATTTCTTTCTCTATCGGAGGAGAAAACGAGGGACTTCTTGGATTTGTGTAAATAACTTGTTGTTCAATACAGGGAATTTTATGCGAAGTACCTTCTGAGTTAAGTAGTTCAATTTATTTTTCCCCGGTTTAATTTTTTCTTTGCTGATGTTCCTTGTACTACATACAACTAATTTTCCTCAGTTTCGAGCTCAATTAAATAAATATATTTTGTTATTTCAATATATCAGAAAATTTATTCTGTTAATACATTACACAATTTTGCCACTATAAGAGAAAATCATGCATTTTTGGAATACAACATTATTCCGCAATGTGCTTTTTACGGATATACCACGTTCTTACATGGAAAGCTACATAAGGATTAAGGTAATTGTTTAGATATTCTAAAATATACTAAATGTATGATGTAAATATATAACACATGGTATGTTATGCTATGTTATGTTAACCGGGTACCTAGAAGCGACGGAGAGGCTCCGTCCCCGCCGCAGCCGCAGTGGTCCACAACCTCACGACGACTGCCGCAGTCCACTTCACCCCTCCGCCGCCCTACACCGAACCCAGGGTTATTGTGCGGTTTGGCCCCCGCTGGTCCCCCCAGGGAACGTCTCACACCAGACGAGTGTAACCCCTATGTTTGCGTGGTAGAGTAATGGTGGTGCACGCGTACGTGAAGAATTTGTTTGCGTAGCAACCGCCGACATAGTGTAGCTGAGGCGGAATAAGGGGAACCAGCCTGCATTTTCCAAACCAACCACACACAGACTTGCCGGCTCACCGGACCTCGACAAAAATCCGCCGGGCGGATTCGTGCCGGGGACCAGACGCTCCTTTTTTTTTTTACCGACCCAGCCGCGAATCGAACTCGGGCTCTTAGGATTGACATTCTGTCCAGCTGACCACTTTTTTTAATTTTTTAAATATTTTTAGTTTACCGGGACTCGAACCCGGGATCTCCTGCTTACATGGCAGACGCTCTAAATGCGTTAGACCGCACGCCCAAGGCCGCGCGTTAGACCTCACGGCCAACCGGGCGGGCTCTATAACACATACTATAAGCACTAATTACGGAATTGTAAGATACCACCTGCTTAGAGGGAGGTCTTCTGATGTTACAGACGTTCAGGCTTTTTGTTGGGGTGAACGACCGTGGACCGCGTGGAGTCCTGCACTGGGCGACGTCACATTCCCGTTCTGCGCAAAGAAAAGCCATCAGCTTTTAGCGCTGTTCAGATCACCAGGATGTACATGCAACAAAAGAAAAAAAAATTCACTTTTCAGTCAACAAAGCGTTCCTACGAGAAAATCATTAAATTAATAATATAACGAATAACACAGGGAGTCCCTTTGAAACCTCCTGTATTGTAAAGGCCCCATGAGAAAACCTACAGTAGATATAATTACAAAATTTCACCATATACTAGAGAATCTCAGGGTATTTACATAATAACTGTCAGTACACTTCTACATGAGAACCACTGGTAACAAGAAGAATATCGAGTATGTATTCAGTGGTCTACGGGGTAGCGTCTTTGATTTATAATCAAAACGTCTTCGTTCCCGGGTTCAATCCCCGCCACTGCCTAAATTTGGATATATAATCAGCATTGGCGGCCGAAGACTTCCGGCATAAGAAGTCAGCCTCATTCTGCCAACGGCCTTGTCAGAGAGGGCGGAGGAGCGGATAGAGGTTCAGGGCACTCTCTTGTCCTAGGGGTGGGAAATTGCCCCTAAAGGAGGAAGAATCAGCAATGATCAACGACATGAGGATGCAGAAGGCAATGGAAACCACTGCATTAAAGACACGTAACGTGTATCCACAGGACATGTGGCCTGTAGTTGAAGAAGTGTCATGATGATCTCTCCATTGGCAAAAGATTCCGGAATAGTCCCCCAGTCGGATCTCCGGGAGGGGACTGCCAAAAGGGAGGTTACCATGAGAAAAGGATTGAATAATCAACGAAAGGATAACGTTCTACGAGTCGGGGCGTGGAATGTCGGCAGCTTGAACGTGGTAGGGAAACTTGAAAATCTAAAAAGGAAATGCAAAGGCTCAATCTAGATATTGTAGGCGTCAGTGAAGTGAAGTCGAAGGAAGACAAGGATTTCTGTCCAGATGCGTATCGGGTAATATCAACAGCAGCAGAAAATGGTATAACAGGTGTAGGATTCGTTATGAATAGGAAAGTAGGGCAGAGGGTCCGTTACTGTGAACAGTTCAGTGACCGGGTTGTTCTAATCAGAATCGGCAGCAGACGAACACCGACAACGATAGTTCACGTATACATGCCGACGTCGCAAGCTGAAGATGAACAGATAGAGGAAGTGTATGAGGATATTGATAGGGTAATGCAGTATGAAAAGGGGGACGAAAATCTAATAGACATGGGCGACTGGAATGCAGTTGTAGGGAAGGAGTAGAAGAAAAGATTACAGGAGAATATGGGCTTGGGACAAGGAATGAAAGAGGAGAAAGACTAATTGAGTTCTGTAAGAAGTTTCAGCTAGTAATAGCGAATACCCTGTTCAAGAATCACAAGAGGAGGAGGTATACTTGGAAAAGGCCAGGAGTTACGGGAAGATTTCAATTAGATTACATCATGGTCAGACAGAGATTCCGAAATCAGATATTGGATTGTAAGGCATACCCGGGAGCAGATATAGACTCAGATCACAATATACACTCATGGAAATTGAAATAAGAACACCGTGAATTCATTGTCCCAGGAAGGGGAAACTTTATTGACACATTCCTGGGGTCAGATACATCACATGATCACACTGACAGAACCACAGGCACATTGACACAGGCAACAGAGCATGCACAATGTCGGCACTAGTACAGTGTATATCCACCTTTCGCAGCTATGCAGGCTGCCATTCTCCCATGGAGACGATAGCAGAGATGCTGGATGTAGTCCTGTGGAACGGCTTGCCATGCCATTTCCACCTGGCGCCTCAGTTGGACCAGCGTTCGTGCTGGACGTGCAGACCGCGTGAGACGACGCTTCATCCAGTCCCAAACATGCTCAATGGGGGACAGATCCGGAGATCTTGCTGGCCAGGGTAGTTGACTTACACCTTCTAGAGCACGTTGGGTGGCACGGGATACATGCGGACGTGCATTGTCCTGTTGGAACAGCAAGTTCCCTTACCGGTCTAGGAATGGTAGAACGATGGGTTCGATGACGGTTTGGATGTACCGTCCACTATTCAGTGTCCCCTCGACGATCACCAGAAGTGTACGGCCAGTGTAGGAGATCGCTCCCCACACCATGATGCCGGGTGTTGGCCCTGTGTGCCTCGGTCGTATGCAGTCCTGATTGTGGCGCTCACCTGCACAGCGCCAAACACGCATACGACCATCATTGGCACCAAGGCAGAAGCGACTCTCATCGCTGAAGACGACAAGTCTCCATTCGTCCATCCATTCACGCCTGTCGCGACACCACTGGAGGCGGGCTGCACGATGTTAGGGCGTGAGCGGAAGACGGCCTAACGGTGTGCGGGACCGTAGCCCAGCTTCATGGAGACGGTTGCGAATGGTCCTCGCCGATATCCCAGGAGCAAGTGTCCCTAATTTGCTGGGAAGTGGCGGTGCGGTCCCCTACGGCACTCCGTAGGATCCTACGGTCTTGGCGTGCATCCGTGCGTCGCTGCGGTCCGGTCCCAGGTCGACGGGCACGTGCACCTTCCGCCGACCACTGGCGACAACATCGATGTACTGTGGAGACCTCACGCCCCACGTGTTGAGCAATTCGGCGGTACGTCCACCCGGCCTCCCGCATGCCCACTATACGCCCTCGCTCAAAGTCCGTCAACTGCACATATGGTTCACGTCCACGCTGTGGCGGCATGCTACCAGTGTTAAAGACTGCGATGGACTCCGTATGCCACGGCAAACTGGCTGACACTGACGGCGGCGGTGCACAAATGCTGCGCAGCTAGCGCCATTCGACGGCCAACACCGCGGTTTCTGGTGAATCCGCTGTGCCGTGCGTGTGATCATTGCTTGTACAGCCCTCTCGCAGTGTCCGGAGCAAGTATGGTGGGACTGACACACCGATGTCAATGTGTTCTTTTTTCCATTTCCAGGAGTGTAGTAGTGATGAAGAGTAGGCCGAAGTTCAAGACATTAGTCAGGAAGAATCAATACGCAAAGAAGTGGGATACGGAAGTTCTAAGGAATGACGAGTTACGTTTGAAGTTCTCTAACGCTATAGATGCAGTAATAAGGAATAGCGCAGTAGGCAGTAAAGTTGAAGAGGAATGGACATCTCTAAAAAGGGCCATCACAGAAGTTGGGAAGAAAAACATAGGTACAAAGAAGGTAGCTGCGAAGAAACCATGGGTAACAGAAGAAATACTTCAGCTGATTGATGAAAGGAAAGAATACATTGAAAGCCTCTATGAGGGTGAAGATTTGTCTCATGTGATAGAAGAAGAAACAGGAGTCGATTTAGAAGAGATAGAGGATCCAGTATTAGAATCGGAATTTAAAAGAGCTTTGGAGGACTTACGGTCAAATAAGGCAGACGGGACAGATAACATTCCATCAGAATTTCTAAAATCATTAGGGGAAGTGGCAACAAAACGACTATTCACATTGGTGTATAGAATATATGAGTCTGGCGACATACCATCTGACTTTCGGAAAAGCATAATCCACACAATTCCGAAGACGGCAAGAGCTGATAAGTGCGAGAATTATCGCACAATCAGCTTAACAGCTCATGCATCGAAGCTGCTTACAAGAATAATATTCAGAAGAATGGAAAAGAAAATTGAGAATGCGCTAGGTGACGATCAGTTTGGCTTTAGGAAAAGTAAAGGAACGAGAGAGGCAATTCTAATAATGGAAGCAAGGCTAAAGAAAAATCAAGACACGTTCATAGGATTTGTCGACCTGGAAAAAGCGTTCGACAAATTAAAATGGTGCAACCTGTTCGTGATACTGAAAAAAGTAGGGGTAAGCTATACGGAGAGACGGGTCATATGCAATATGTACAACAACCAAGAGGGAATAATAAGAGTCGACGATCAAGAATGAAGTGCTCGTATTAAGAAGGGAGTAAGACAAGGCTGTAGCCTTTCGCCCCTACTCTTCAATCTGTATATCGAGGAAGCAATGATGGAAATAAAAGAGAGGTTCAGGAGTGGAATTAAAATACAAGGTGAAAGGATATCAGTGATACTATTCGCTGATGACATTGCTATCCTGAGTGAAAGTGAAGAAGAATTAAATGATCTGCTGAACGGAATGAACAATCTAATGAGTACACAGTATGGTTTGAGAGTAAATCGGAGAAAGACGAAGGTAATGAGAAGTACTAGAAATGAGAACAGCGAGAAACTTAACATCAGGATTGATGGTCACGAAGTCAATGAAGTTAAGGAATTCTGCTACCTAGGCAGTAAAATAGCCAATGACGGACGGAGCAAGGAAGACATCAAAAGCACACTCGCTATGGCAGAAAAGGCATTTCTGGCCAAGAGAAGCCTACTAATATCAAATACCGGCCTTAATTTGAGGAAGAAATTTCTGAGGATGTACGTCTGGAGTACAGCGTTGAATGGTTGTGAAACATGGACTGTGGGAAAACCGGAACAGAAGAGAATCGATGCATTTGAGATGTGGTGCTATAGACGAATGTTGAAAATTAGGTGGACTGATACGGTAAGGAATGAGGAGGTTCTACGCAGAATCGGAGAGGAAAGGAATGTGTGGAAAACACTGATAAGGAGAGGGGACAGGATGATAGGACATCTGCTAAGACATGAGGGAATGACTTCCATGGTACTAGAGGGAACTGTAGAGGGCAAAAACTGTAGAGGAAAATAGAGATTGGAATACGTCAAGCAAATAATTGAGGACGTAAGTTGAAAGTGCTACTCTGAGATGAAGAGGTTAGCACAGGAAAGGAATTCGTGGCGGGCCGCATCAAACCAGTCAGTAGACTGATGACCAAAAAAAAAAAAAATTCAGTTCCTAGCAACACTTCCTCAGTCTCTGTTGCAGTCGTATCACTGATACGACGTCTCAACGTAGGAACATCCACTGTGCTAGCATACATGCAGTCCTTCACGAATCTCCACAGTAAGAAATCCAGTCGTGGAAACGTGGAGGGCAGCAGTGGATCTCCTGCGTCCGATCCAGCGATTGGTGAATTTCGTATCAAAGAACCAGCGAACAGCCGTTGATAGATACGGCAGATCTCCATCTAGTCGGAGAATATACAAATTGCTCCAACATGTTCGCATACACTGATCCATTCATTGTTTTTTCTGTAAAGAAGAACGGTCCAACAGTCCTATCGTGCATTAACCCACATCAGGCGTTCGTTTTAGGGCTATCACGAATCTATGGTGGCGTGCGGATGTTGCGAGACCCAAATCAGACATTATGCCGGTTAACCGTTCCTGATACACGAAAGGTTGCCTCGTGTTAGAATAAACGTCATGCCACTATGCTGCAGCATAACCATGGCAAATTGTTGTCGGCCTCGTTTGTCGTTCGACATCAGACATTGCACAGTTTTTGTACGCATACAGACAAAGACACTGGTGTCCAACAATGTTGGTGATGGTACACTACGGTACCTAGGCGCCTTACGAATTGTCTTAAGTTGACTTCTGAGAAACGCGTGTCTAATAACCATCACAGGGTCCCCTGAAAAACTACGACGAACACCGCCAGAATGTTTCAGAAGGCTTGCAGCTTTCAGAACCTTAGGACACCTTGTTTCACGTTATGTGAATCACATCTATACAACCTAAGACAATCTCTTTGTACAGTATTCGGCGATTTCATTTCTGCAAACCACAATATTGTTTGCACACATTGCTATGGCGTGTCGCCATTTACACTTCACGCGATAATGCCGTGCCCTGGCGACAATACTTGATACGTCTGACGCGGGAATATAAATTCTTTGAGACGCTCTAGCACATGGTGTAATTTCATTATAATTTCTGCTGTAGTTTGTTTCTTCCTTTTTGACTTGGGGCTTTGCTACGAAGGAAAGGGACACACTGTGTATCGTATCGTTCCATACCCCGTGTAGGCGGCAAAGTTTTCGGTGGTACCGCATAAATTCTGTGACCCTCTGCACCCTATCGCACTTCGATTGGCGCCTGTTGAATCACCCGATTTCCCTCATTTAGGAAATGTCTGGGACTATTCGGAACATCACGTGAAACGTTGCAGTCGACACGTCCGTTCGTTGTTAGCTCTGTGGGATTTAATCTTCAATGAATGGCTTCAGTCGGGTATAACATACCAGGAGAAACTTATCAACTCTCTTCTTCGACGAACTAAGGCAGTCTTCTAGAGCAGAAGCGGTATCATTTGAAAGGGATCACTAATTTGTTGTGTGAAGTGCATAAAAATGGTGTTCACGCTTTGATTAAATGCTCTGTGTAAATGGAGAGGCGTGGCAAGCTATCTCCCCCGGATGTGCTGAGAGCAGGAAAAGCGTGAGGGCCCGTTTGTCCCATGTGATTCTTTATAGTTCATCGTAAAATGATGTGTACCGAAAGCTGTAATACTTTTCTAATGCGGTCCAGCAGGAAAGACATTTAAAAAAGGAAAATAACTGTTTACGGAAAGCAAGTCGTTATTTATTTACCTCTAAACGAGCGATACTCGCTCATCCATAATCTCTATCGTCTGTACCGACCGCATGTCTGTTTTTAATGTCACCCCCCTCCACCGACATTTGCGTTTCACGCCCCCAAACAACAGGTACACAGCACGCCGCCACATTTAGAGCTCAGCTGCACCGCTCCCGAACAGACGACCCCCGACATTACATGTGTGTAACAGTTACAACATTCTCGCTGCAAAAGGAACACAGGCTAACGACGGTAAAACGGAATCTTTTGTAGCACAACTGGCGTGCCACCGCTCGCTGAGGACGTCAGTAGCTGTAAAACTGTGTCTCCCGCTTTGATCCCGGCGTGCGAGTGGAGATGAAAGGACACGGTCAGACTTCACAGACGTTCGCCTGTCGCGTGTAAATAAATACGAACACGCGTGCTGACACACACGCACAGACATAAATCGTCCGGACGCATTTTATTTACTCTCAACAGATTTCATCCTGTCGTACGCGACGGTAACAAGGTTCCAAACCTTTTTAACATTGTTGAAGTTGTGCAAAGTACGAACACAAAAAAGTATTTATGGCTGACCTATTTATCAGTCGTGCCTCGTGATTTTTCATACTATGGAAAGTTGCGAATTTGTTTTCCAATTGCAAGTGCCGAACAGTCGTAACGATTATGTGTCCCTTTCGATTACGTCTCATAATACGTATTTTTGGCAGCTCTATTTAACGCAAATGTTGTGAAAACCCTTAAAATGCACCCCGTAGTAGCGTCAGTAAAAATAGTATTAAATAATACCCTTTAACTAACAAACTCCAGTAGCAAAGAAGGAACTTGCTACCAACTCATAGTAAAGACATCTATTTCTCTCCATTATTTCATCGAATCGTTACTGAAACTCTCGTTATGTGATTATGCTTACGTTACTGCATTTCTAGTGAACTCTAGCAACACATTAGGAACCTCTGCACTCCTTTAGCACAACGGATAGAAGTGCCAACGCCATGAACAAAATATGTATATTTAAAGCTATCCCGAGTGGTTCTAGGCGTTCCAGTCCGTAACCGCGCGACTGCCACAGTCGCAGGTTCGAATCCTGCCTTGGGCATGGATGTGTGTGATGTATTTAGGTTAGGTAGGTTTAAGTAGTTCTAAGTTCTAGGGGACTGATGACCTCTGTCGATCCACCCTCATTTGATAAGTCTGGTTAAAAAGCAAGAAAAAAATATTTCGTGAACAATTTAACCTTACTTCTCGACATTGTCTCCTTTGAATGATATAAACTTTATCCAAGTCTCATAGTGCTCAGAGCCATTTGAACCATAAAGCTATCAAAACATTAATGTTTAAAATATCGATTAGTGAGGCATCAGAGCGTAGTAGGAATGTACAGACAAAAGAATACGACAATAAATGTTCAGCCACTCTGTCGGTCCACCCTCGTTTGATAAGTCTGGTAAAAAAGCAAGAAAAAATATTTCGTGAACAATTTAACCTTACTTCTCGACATTGTCTCCTTTGACGGATATTCACTTAATCCAATGATCTTCAACCTCTTTCACCCAATGGGAAAAATAGGTTCTGTCAAACTCTGCAAAATACTTGTTGACTACAACTATCGCTTCCTCTTCATTTGATGAAAATTTCTTCCCAAAGTTTTAAGTTATGGAACAGGAAGAAGTCACTTGCGGCTAAGACTGGTGAATAGGGTGGATGAGGAACGAATAAAAAGCCGAATTCATGGACTTTCGGCAATGTTATCGCTGATGTGCGGGATGGTGCATTATTCTGGTGAAAGATGACTTTCAAACTGTCATCTTTTTCCATCCAACGCAAGTTTCAAACGATCCATTAATGAAACATAATAGGGTCTAGTTGTGGTTCTGCCTCTTTCCAAGTAAGCTACTAGGGTTACTCCTTGGGAACCCAAAAAACAACAGTCATCACCATACCAATTGAAAAAATTATCTTTGCTTTCTTAGGTGCACTTTCATAAGACTTTGCCCATTGTTTTGTCTGGCGTTCTGACTCTGCGGTGTCAGGAGCGATCCAGGTTTCATGAGTAGCCACACATCGGCATAAAAGTCTTCCAGATTGAACATCGCCAGCCACTGTGTTGAAATGTTGTACCAGATGCGCTTTCCGTCAACTGTGATCAATCACAGTAAGCCGGGCGCGGTGGCCGTGCGGTTCTAGGCGCTGCAGTCCGGAACCGCGGGACTGCTACGGTCGCAGGTTCGAATCCTGCCTCGGGCGTGGATGTGTGTGATGTCCTTAGGTTAGTTAGGTTTAAGTAGTTTTAGGGGACTGATGACCTAAGATGTTAAGTCCCATAGTGCTCAGAGCCATTTGAACCATCAATCACAGTACCCCCTCGTACACAGTTTCTTCGTAGCCAAATCTCGGAGCAGGATATTAAGGACTCTCTCAATTGAAATGTATACAGCCTCAAAAATCGCATGAAACTTTAGTCGGTGGTCTTGCTTTTTGTCAAAGGTTTCATTTGTGGACAGCTCAACTGGACGCCTGGAGCATGCTTCGTCTTCAGTGCTTGTCCGACAACGTTTAAATTGATTAGTACAAAAATTAATTGTCTTCAGTGATGGTGCAGAGTCTATGTGAACCCCATCCAGTTATGTTTTGATTTGCGCGGCAATCCAACCCTTCAAATGAAAATATTTCATAGCGGCACGAATATCGGTTTTCTCAAAGTTAATCGCAGTCGACACACAGACCAGCTCAGGCGGCTGTCAGTAATGAACAGTATGCAGTACATTGTTTAAATGATTTATACGATCCTTCGATTAATGAAGCTTACTAACCATGAAGACGCAACAAACATCTTCCACTCTTTCACAGAAATTTACCAACTTATCAAACAACTATCGTAATAATGCGGAGGTAGGTGTAGTTCCATTATCACCATGTAGTGAACCCCTCTAGAAAATCTTAGGACGTCCATAGTAGCCACACCTCGAATCTTCTGCTACATACAGCTAACAGACAATTCGAGGCACTTGCCTTAAAACTAGTTACTAAATGTTCCAAAAATATCTTTTGATATGCATTAAGTTCTAAGGCCTCCGATTTTTTTTCCAATTAACTACTCACCCGAAATCGATGAAACTGGCGTGACTTTTCGACGTAATCGCCCTGCAGACGTACACATTTTTCAACACTCTGACGCCATGATTCCATGGCTGCGGCGAAGGCTTCTTTAGGAGTCTGTTTTGACTACTGGAAAATCGCGAGGCAATAGCAGGACGGCTGGTGAATGTGCGGCCACGGAGTGTGTCTTTCATTGTTGGAAAAAGCCAAAAGTCACTAGGAGCCAGGTCAGGTGAGTAGGGAGCATGAGGAATCACTTTAAAGTTGTTATCACGAAGAAACTGTTGCGTTACTTTAGCTCGATGTGCGGGTGCGTTGTCTTGGTGAAACAGCACACGCGTAGTCCTTCCCGGATGTTTTTGTTGCAGTGCAGGAATGAATTTGTTCTTCAAAACATTTTCGTAGGATGCACCTGTTACCGTAGTGCCCTTTAGAACGCAATGGGTAAGGGTTACGCCCTCGCTGTCCCAGAACATGGACACCATCATTTTTTCAGCACTGGCTGTTACCCGAAATTTTTTTGGTGGCTGTGAATCTGTATGCTTCCATTGAGCTGACTGCCACTTTGTTTCTGAATTGAAAAATGGCATCCGCGTCCCATCCATTCATGTTGACGTTGCGCGTCAACATTGCTTGGCAACATGCCACACGGGCAGCCATGTGGTCGTCTGTCAGCATTCGTGGCATCCCATCTGGATGACACTTCTCGCATTTTCAGGTCGTCATGCACGATTGTGTGCACAGAACCCACAGAATTGCCAACTCTGGAGGCGATCTGTTCAACAGTCATTCGGCGATCCCCCAAAACAATTCTCTCCACTTTCTCGATCATGTCGTGAGACCGGCTTGTGCGAGCCCGAGATTGTTTCGGTTTGTTGTCACACGATTTTCTGCCTTCATTAAACTGTCGCACCCACGAGCGCACTTTTGACACATCCATAACTCCATCACCACATGTCTCATTCAACTGTCGATGATTTCAATTGGTTTCACAGCACGCAAATTCAGAAAACGAATGATTGCACGCTGTTCTAGTAAGGAAAACGTTGTCATTTTAAGTATTAAAAACAGTTCTCATTCTCTCCGCTGGCGGTAAAATTCCATCTGCCGTACGATGCTGCCATCTCTGGGACATATTGACAATGAACGCGGCCTCATTTTAAAACAATGCGCATGTTTCTATCTCTTTCCAGCCCGGAGAAAAAAATCAGAGGCTTAGAACTTGAATGCACCTCGTAAAAAGATGCTTCTGATAAATTAAAGTCTGAAAAGCATTGAAATACATCTTTCAATAAAGAATATTTAGGGCATCTACAGCTCCAAAGCCTTATCTACGGATCACTCCTGTTCTTTCTATTTGCATGTCTGTGATATTTGGATATACAGTAACATTATGGAGCATCCGACAAGACACTGCTTTCGTATTTAAACACACTTGTTTTCGTGACATTAACGAAATCTTTTGAAGGAGTTATGAGGTACTGACTTTGTTGCCAATGCTGTTTCGACTACGCTCCAGAAATTTCGATGGGAAACCCTTACACATCCTCCATACAGTAACGATCTCTCTCCACGCCATTTCCATATTATAGTTCCGGAGGCAACCGCAAGCCTTTTTCTTCATGACGGCAATGACTGTCTTTTCTCTCAGTGGGATGAATAGTTCAACAGTTGTTTGAACGATATTTCCATTTGTGTGTACAATCTTACTTATATTCCACTCAATGAGTTCGGCCTTGAGCAATTATAAAGTACTACGTGCTGGGTATAAATACATTTTGTTTTGATAATGGCTGAAGGCCGAAATCATGATTGTAATATATAATGAATAAAAATGTACAGCCTAATGGCGTAAATATAATTCACACGTTGTTGCACGACTGTAGCTCAAAAATATCAGAGAGTTAACAGTTATCGCCATTACTTTTTAAATAATTACGATTCTCCATCCATCTCGTTTGCACTTGACTGCCCCTTATATTTGCGTCATTAAAATGCTGACTTGAGATTTGATAATTGATTGCTGGTGCAAACGTCTTAAGTTGGAAGATATCTTCCGTCAGCAACAAAACTTACTGATGTTCCTGGACAGCTCGGTCGTGGGTAAGAATTCCCCTAGCGATTTCCTCACAGATTATAATAAGAAAACTGCTGTTCTGTAATATCTAGTATTCACTGACCAGGTTGTTGCAAAAATAACGGTGCCACTAATATCGATAAACAACATTTTTCAAACCCCCACACAGTTAGGTCCTGCTGAACTGGGCACCTGCTTGAAAGTTTTTTTGTTCTGACTGTGATATGGGTATTATTTGTCGTCTACTGACTAGAGACTACCCGGCAAAGATATTTTTGTAAATTTTTATGTTTATGGTACGTGAAGTACAAAATTCAAATATTTATCAGAATAATGTTTGACACAACATTGAAAAACTCTAAAAAAAAAACAGACCTTGAACTTTTCCGAGCAACCTGTTGCTGTCTTTTTTTCGTTATATTCTTTTCTTTCAGCTTAAATGCCTAAATCATGCAAATATAAAATATATCAAATATACACTAATTACTACGTACCTAATCATCACTTTTGTGAACAATGCACATCTTCGAGTTTCTAATTACATATCACAAGAAAAATCCAGGTTTAATTTAAAATAAAAATTTTAACTATCGATAGTTTTAGCATAGTAATGTTGTTGTTGTGGTCTTCAGTGTAGAGACTGGTTTGATGCTGCTCTCCATGCTACTCTCTCCTGTGCAAGTTTCTTCATCTCCCAGTACCTACTACAACTACACTTAGAAACGACTTCCTGACACTTAAATCTATACTCGGTGTTAACAAATTTCTCCTCTTTAGAAACGCTTTCCTTTCCTCTCTACTTCGACCATCATCAGTTATTTTGCTCCCCAAATAGCAAAATTCATCATGCTTTAAGTGTCTCATTTCCTAATCTACTTCCCTCAGCATCACCCGATTTAATTCGACTACATTCCATTATCCTCGTTTTCCTTTTGTTGATGTTCATCTGATAACCGCCTTTCAAGACACTGTCCATTCCAGTCAATTGCTCTCTTCTTTCTGTTTGACAGAATTACAATGTCATTGGCCAAACTCAAAGTTTTTATAATGTCGGGGCTAGGCTACAAGCCTGTCTTACTCCCTTCCCAACCAGTGCTTCCCTTTCATATCCCTCGATTCATATAACTGCCATCTGGTTTCTGTACAAATTGTTAATATCCTTTCGCTCCCTGTATTCGACCACTGCCACCTTCAGAATTTGGAAGAGAGCATTCCAGTCAACATTGTCAAAAGCTTTCTCTACGTCTGCATATGCTAGAAACGTAGGATTGTCTTTCCATAATCTATCTGCTAAGGTAAGTCGTAGGGTCAGTATTGCCTCACGTGTTCCAACACTTCTTCGTACTCCAAAGTGATCTTCCCCGAGATCGGTTTCTACCAGATTTTCCATTCGTCTGCAAAGAATTCGTGTTAGTATTTTGCAGCCGTGACTTATTAAACTGTTATTGTGGTCTTCAGTCCTGAGACTTAGTTTGATGCAGCTCTCCATGCTACTCTATCCTGAGAAAGCTTCTTCATCTCCCAGTACCTACTGCAACTTACATCTCTCTGAATCTGCTTAGTGTATTCATCTCTTGGTCTCCCTCTACGATTTTTACCCTCCACGCTGCCCACCAATACTAAATTGGTGATCCCTTGATGCCTCAGAACATGTCCTATCAACTGATTCCTTCTTCTAGTCAAGTTGTGCCACAAACTCCTCTCCTCCGCAATTCTGTTCAGTACCTCCTCATTAGTTATGTCATTTAATCATCTAATCTTCTGCAGTACGACATTTCGAAAGCTTCTATTCTCTTCTTGTCCACATCTGTCAACACCTGCGTTCTTTGCGATTGAAGTTGTTATATTTTTCTTGAAGTCTGAGGATATATCGTCTGTCTCATAAATTTTTCTCACCAGATGATAGAGTTTTGTCAGGGCTGGCAGTCCCAAGGCTATCAGTAGTTCTAATGGAATGTTATCTATTCTCAGGGCCTAGTTAGGTCGTTCAGTGCTCTGTCAAACTCTTCACGCAATATCATATCTCTCATTTCATCTTCGTCTAAGTCCTCTTTGTTTTTCCGTAATATTGTCCTCGAATACGTCGCCCTTGTATAGACCCTGTATATACTTCTTCCACCTTTCTGCTTCCCCTTCTTTGCTTAGGACTGGGTTTCCATCTCAGCTCTTGATATTCATGCAAGTGGTTCTCTCTTCGCCAAACGTCTCTTTAATTTTCCTGTTGGCAGTACCTATCTTACCCCTAGTGAAATTTGCCTCTACATCCTTACATTTGTCCTGTAGCTGTCCCTGCTAAGCCATTTTGCACTTCCTGTCGATCTCATTTTAGAGACGTTTACACTCCTTTTCGCCTGCTTCATTTACTACACTTTTGTATTTCCACCTTTCATCAGTTAAATTCAGTATTTATTCTGTTACCCAAAGATTTCTACTAGCCCTCGTCTTTTTACCTACTTGATCCTCTGCTGCCTACACTATTTCATCTTTCAAAACTACCCATTCTTCTCCTACTGTATTTATTTCCCCCGTTCTTGTCAGTTGTTCCCTAATACTCTCTCTGAAAATATCTACAACGTCTGGTTGTTTCAGTTTATCCAGGTCCCATCTTCTTAAATTCCCACCTTTTTGCAGTTTCTTCAGTTTCAATCTACAGTTCATAACCAATAGATTATGGACAGAGGCCACATCTGACCCTGAAAACGTCTTACAATTTAAGACTTGGTTCGTAAATCTCTGTCTTACCATTGTATAATTATTTGAAACCTTCCAGTGTCTCCATGCCTCTTCCATGTATACAACCCTATTTCATGATTCTTGAACCAAATGGTAGCTGTGATTATGCTCTGTGCAAAATTCTACCAGGTGGCTTCCTCTTTCATTCCTTACTCCCATTCCATATTCAGCTACTATTTTTCCTTCTCTTCCTTTTCCTCCTATCTAATTCCAGTCACCCATGACTATCAACTTTTCGTCTCCCTTCACTATCTCAATAGATTCTTTTAACTCTACATACATTTCATCCATCTCTTCGTCATATGCAGAGCTAGTTAGCATATAAACTTGTACTACGGTGGTGAGTGTGGCATTTGCTACAATAATGCGTTCACTATGCTGTTTGTAGTAGCTTACATGCTATCCTATTTTTTTATTCATTCTTAAACCTACTCCTGCATTACCCCTATTTGATTTTGCATTTATAACACTGTAATCACCTGACCAGAAGTCTTGTTCCTTCTGCCACCGAACTTCACAAATTCCCACTATATCTAACTTTGACCTATCCATTTCCCTTTTTAAATTTTCTAACCTACCTGCCTGATTAAGGGAGCTGACATTCCACGCTCCGACCCATAGAACGCCAGTTTCCTTTCTCCTAATAACGACGTCCTCCTGAGTAGTCCCCGCCCGGAGATCCAAATGGGGGACTATTTTACCTCCAGAATATTTTACCCAAGAGGACGCCATCGTCATTTAACGATACAGTAAAGCTGCATGCCCTCAGGAAAAATTATGGCTGTAGTTTCCCCTTGTTTCAGCTGTTCGCAGTATCAGCACAACAAGGCCGTTTTGTTTAGTGTTACAAGGTCAGATCAGTCAATCATCAAAACTATTACACTTGCAACTATTGAAAAGGCTTCTGTCCCTCTTCAGGAACCACACATTTGTCTGGATTTGCAACAGATACCTCTCTGTTGTGGTTGCACCTATGGTATTTCTATCTGTATCACTGAAGCATCCAAGCCTCCCCACCAACGGCAAGGTCAATGGTTCGTGGGGGGTGGGGGGTGGGGTGGGAGGGAGGATAATAATAAATTTATAATTTTTTCTTAAATATAATTATCTGTAAAGTATCGGTAGTTAAGAATTTATATTGACGGCGTTTTAGAAATCTTATAAGAAGGAAGAAGACATGCATTTATCATAAATATTTATAATTAGATATGCATCAGTTTGAAAATATTTGTTTAATTTTATACTTAAATGATGTATGTATTCGAAATGAACAAAAAATAAATAAAACGGAAAAGAGAATCACAAAAATATTCGAAACAGAGATCCAGTGATTACCTGAATGTTGCTCTCCGATGCTAAGGAATGATCCACGGGACTCATCGTGAAAACAGCGTTTACTTTTGCGAATGAAATGTCCTTCGAAATCTTGAAAGTCAGCCTTCTGAAGAATTTCGGAGAGCTGCATAGATATGCTTTGAGTAGGTGACATTTGATGCCTCTGAACTTCGTGTACCATAAATATAAAAAAATTAAAATATCCAATTTTCGAGTGGTCTGCTTGCGAGTAGCGTAGTCACTGACAGACTTCTGCTTGATCGCAGTTATCGCCTATAAATATATTCATAAAAAAATACGACGGATGGAGAGCTTGCAACAATACTCAATTAACATTCAGTTCAGAGTGAGATGAACAGATGTATTGAATAATTCAATTACAAACTCAAAGAAGTCATATCAGTAACATTCTTCTGAGTGTGTGATCGCGTCATTTGTCATAAATCTACCGACACATCAACCTAATGAAGGCTGCCTCCGACAGCATCCTACAAGTCTATTCACCGAGAGCTGGGACGAAACATAAACAGTGTCACGTGAGCGACTACGCTCGTTTCCAGAGAAAGCATTTGGTGTTCACGTGATATGTAGGGGTGTGGAAAATCCTTGGAGCACACTCTGCAGCTGGCGGCGTTCGGGTGGCTGCCGAGCTGTCACAGCAGACCGTGAGAAACCTGGTCAACAGTGTACGAAATAAATTTAACAATAATGTTAAACTGAGCTCATTCTCTCGAAGCAGATTTATTTTCATTCAGGTTGCTAACAAAACGTTCCATTCAAACACAATTAGTTGTTAATTTTAATAACAGTACCTGTAATAATAATGATACAGGACGAAACAAGGTTTACTCTATCGAACTTGAACTGTTTTCATTGAAGTTTATAAGAAACCGCTCCTCTCTCTCTCCTCAATACTGCAGTCTAATTTCCACATTTGAGTTTCCAATCTTCTGCAGTCACTGCTCTTACTGCTTCTTCTAACAGTACTTTAACTTCCAGCCTTTTGTATGTTTTGTTTTTCGCTGCAACATAGCCTTTGATTCTGGCACACACTAACTCGATGTCGTTTAATTCACAGTGGTACGGAGGAATTCTGAGAACACTTTTCCCTGCATTCTTCGCCATTTCATCTACTGCGTATTCGTTGTGCGCTGTTCTGTGATTTTTAACTATATCTAAGTTCTTTCTTCAACATACCGTCCTCGAAATCGATGTTTTTAGATTTTAGCCAATCTGATATTTCGTGCTTATTGGAATTCGCATTGGGAACTTTATCTTTTCTCTGGGAATGGTACGGCGCGTTATCAAGAACAATAACTGCATCTTCCTGAAGGTGAGGAAGAACATCTTGAAACCACTTCTCGAAGGTTTCGGCACACATCTCCTCGTGATAATCTCCTCTTTTATTGGATTCGAAAGTCCACAAGCATCCTTCAACGAACCCTGCTTTGCTGCCAATGTGTGCGATAGTCAGACGTTTCCCTTTACCTGATGGGCCTTTGCTTCCGGTGGATAATCCGGACAGAAACGCTTGTTTTGAGGAATTTATAGTGTCATCTACCCAGACGTAACTTCGGGTATGTCCTGCGCTCACCCACGTCTCGTCCAAATAGTAAATGGGTCTGCCTTCATCTCTCAACCGTTTAATGGTTCGAAGATAACGCTGACTCCATAAAATGACGTCATCCCTGTATATTAGCATGCTATCACGCCCACGCCGGACATATTTGAAATTCATTTCTCTCAATAACTTATAAAATGTAGTTCTCCGAAAATTGCCCAGATATGCATCATCGTTCAAGACTGTAAGCACTTTGTCAATTGTTGGCAATTCGTTACGAAAAAAAGGTTTGTGTACTTTCCTTCGTATCGCATTTCTATCGAAGTCATCAACACTTTCAGAAAGTTTCTGTCGTAATTTTCCTTTCTTGGGAGACTTCATAGAGTGTGTGGCCTTGTACTCACTTATCACACGACACACTGAAGAACGTACAACGCCTGTAGCTGCAGCTGTTTTCGAAACAATGTCACTCATCGACTGCTCTGGATGTAACAGTTCCGTTTTATACACATTAAGCACCATGTGCTTCTCAAAAGAACTTAATGATTTCTCCTTTGCTCGCTTCTTTGGTGGACTCAGAACTGACACGTCGACCTCGCTCGCTGAATCCGTGGATGATATAACGAGGACAGTCGTATGTGATGCAAATGAAAAAAGTAAATATATAAAATAAGAAACCATGCGATGCTGTTGGATGCGCCCATAAACAATGAATGTTTACTCTAATAATCAGCAAGTAGTCTTTCAAGCGTCTTTACAGATGAACTTAAGATATCCTGAAATCGCCGCTGTACGACACCCACTAACTAGCTCACACCTGAAACTGAGACGGCCACACTGACAGCGCCGCACCTGCGAACCGCCACTGCCTCGCTCATAAAGGACATACGGTTGCACCCATCCCATTCGAACAAACTACAAAATTAAATTCAAACCTTTCTCAAACTTTTCTCGCTTACACCCCCACAAAAAAATTTAAAGAGGAAAAGTTTGTCGCTTACTATATTTCGGATGATGATTTGGAAAAAGTTCTGCATCAGACGTGAGATTTTAATTTATTACTTCACTATTACTGACTCTATAGGGCAGAAAATTTGCAGACGTCATCAACATATAGTACTAAAGGCAAGTATAAAATTATTTTGCTGTGTGACACACAGTAACGCGAAAAAACAACTTTTCCTGAAAGCTTAAATATTTCTCTTTTTCAGTGACAATAAATTTTAATGTAATGTAAAAAAAAAGGTGTCGGAAGGTAGTTCTTGGATTACTTTATCATGTTCAGGTACCGAATTATAAAAGAATACGACTTTCATTTTTTAATTTCTGACGCCCCTGCCTTGTACACCCCTCGACGGCAGCGCTGTGGTCACGCGCCTTGCTGTGTTTACAGTACGTCTCTTGTTTCGGTGAATGGAGTATAGATGTCGGTGGTTCTCATCCCAGAGGAATTTCATTGAAAAGGGGTACGACCACAACCAAGAACACTTTGAGAAGCGTAACCGCACTGAAACAGGTAGCGGAGAGCAACTGAAGCTGTTTGTTATTGTAAGTAGACTGTTTAGGTTTTTGTGTTGGTAACGCCACGAGCGCTCTATATGAAAATCACTGACTGTGCTGCGTGAATGTTGTGGTTGGTTTGCATTGTTGGAGTGTATGCTACTGTAGAGGTGGGCAGTTGGCTGTTAAGTGCGTAGCGTTGCGCAGTTGGAGGTGAGCCGCCAGCAGTGGTGGATTTGGTGAGAGAAATGGCGGAGTTTTGAGAGCGGATGATCTGGACGTGTGTCCATCAGAGACAGTAAATTTGTAAGACTGGATGTCATGAAATGCTATATATATTATGACTTTTGAACACTTCTAAGCTGGCAGTAGTGGCGCTCGCTGTATTGCAGTAGTTGGAGTAACGAAGATTTTTGTGAGGTAAGTGATTTGTGAAAGGTATAGGTTAATGTTATTCAGGGCCATACTTTTGTAGGGATTATTGAAAGTCAGATTGCGTTGCGCTAAAAATACGGTGTGTCAGTTTAGTGTTGATCAGAATGGGTAAAGAGCGAAATGTCTTGAGTACGTTCAGTTCTGCTCAGCTATTTGAAAATCAAATAATTTAAGAGGTTTATCAGCACAGTAATTCATTAATTATTCTAAGGGGACGTTTCAATATGAACGTCGCATAAATCTGACACACACTGCGCGCGGTACCCCAGGCAGCTGTCTTCCACAGCTCTTGCAATCCCAGGCGGCGAAAACGAAAAGAGATTGCTTCAGTTTTCGGGGGCGGTAAATGTTAGCAGCCCGCTGGGATTTAAAATTGATTTTCTGTCCATTATCCAACCATGTAAGGCGTTGGCAACGTACCTACTTGCAAAAGGTCCACAACTGTCTAAATATTGGGAAAGGTTGCAAGTTTTACAAACAAAAATATTAATTATTATGAGCCTCCTGAAAGACGTGCGGAAAGATGTGAAGCTCTCTCTCTCTGACAAATCGTCTTTACTTATACCTTTCCTGTAAATATTGCAAGGCAATCTAGTGGATCTTTAAATTCGTTATCATAAAATCTTATATGTTACGAAAAGGTTTATTCTGACATGTCAGTATTCAAACATTTTCTGCAGCCTCCTACTATCGGACATTTCAGTATTCTGTTAGAGAACAAAAATAGAAATTAAATACCCTTCCTATAAATCCTAAAAAATCAATTCCCTAGTATCTGACTGCGGTTTTTTAAAATATTCTGTAACGGAAAAATTATGCTGCAATGCTCCTACACGCAACTCCATAAATATATTGTATCCATCAACGTGCTAAAATAGTTCAAAAAAAGTACTATGATCCATGCTCAGTGCAACACATGGCCGCAACTACTGACGCAACAATTCCTTAATTTTATTTTTATAGAAGTTAAATGATCAGGAAGAGTTTAGTTAACAACCCTTAATCAGTGTAAAAAATGAAAGGAATCAATAAAAACTCTTTTAATTTATTATTCTGAATACTGAAGATGCATACGCTGACAAACTTTACTCACACCTTTCTTTTCCTTGGACAGTTTGATTAGCAAGAATTTTAATTAGTCCACGATGTCTTTAGTGAATGATCGAGTACATAACTGAAAAATTAAATGCAGCCTTTGACTTATCTCAAATGGAACAAGACTTTATAATACGCTATCATTTATCAAAATTTACGCTACTGGCCATTAAAATTGCTACACCAAGACGAAATGCGGATTATAAACGGGTATTCATTGGACAAATATAATATACTAGAACTGACATGTGCTTACATTTTCACGCAATTCGGGTGCATAGATTATGAGAAATCAGTACCCAGAACAACCACCTCTGGCCGTAATAACGGCCTTGATACGCCTGTGCATTGAGTCAAACAGAGCTTGGATGGCGTGTGCAGGTACAGCTGCCCATGCAGCTTCAACACGATACCACAGTTCATCAAGAGTAGTGACTGGCGTATTGTGACGAGCCAGTTGCTCGGCCATCACTGACCACATGTTTTCAATTGGTGAGAGATCTGGAGAATGTGCTGACCAGGGCAGCAGTCGAACATTTTCTGTATCCAGAATGGCCCATACAGGACATGCAAAATGCGGTCGTGCATTATCCTGCTGAAATGTTGGGTTTCTCAGGAATCGAATGAAGGGTAGAGACAAGGGGAGTAACACATCTGAAATATAACGTCCACTGTTCAAAGTGCCGTCAATGCGAACAAGAGGTGACCGAGACGTGTAACCAATGGTACCTCATACCATCACGCCAGGTGATACGCCAGTATTGCGATGACGAATACACGCTTCCAATGTGCGTTCACCGCGATGTCGCCAAACAAGGATGTGACCATCATGATGCTGTAAACAGAACCTGGATTCATCCGAAAACATGACTTTTGCCATTCGTATACCCAGGTTCGTCGTTGAGTACACCATCTGAGGCGCTCCTGCCTGTGATGCAACGTCAATGTTAACCGCAGCCATGGTCTCCGAGCTGGTAGTCCATGATGCTGCAAACGTCGTCGAACTGTTCGTGCAGATGGTTTTTGTCTTGCACACGTCCTCATCTTTTGACTCAGGGGATCGAGACGTGGCTGCACGATCGGTTAGAGCCATGCGGATAAGATGCCTGTCATCTTGACTGCTAGTGATACGAGTCCGTTGGGATCCAGCACTGCGTTCCGTATTACCCTACTGAACCCACCGATTCCATATTCTGCTAACAGTCATTGGATCTCGACCAATACGAGAAGCAATGTCGCGATACGATAAACGGCAATCGAGATAGTCTACAATCCGACCTTAACCAAAGTCGAAAACGTGATGGTACGCATTTCTCCTCCTTACACGAGGCATCACAACAACGTTTCACCAGGCAACGCCGATCAACTGATGTTTGTGTATGAGAAATCGGTGGGAAACTTTCCTCATGTCAGCACGTTGAAGGAGTCGCCACCGGCGCCAACCTTGTGCGAATGCTCTGAAAAGCTAATCATTTGCATATCACAGCATCTTCTTCCCGTCTGTTAAATTTCGCGTCTGTAGCACGTTATCTTTGTGGTGTAGCAATTTTAATGGCCAGTAGTATAATAGAGACAAATACTGCCATACTTTCAGAAATACGAAAAATCACTGAAAAAACTCTAAGTTTAAAGCTCACGTTAATTAGTTTTTTTTTCAATACCTAAATGTCAGGAATTCTGAATATGCATCTAGCTTTTTAGTAACATGTAAAACGGTGTTATGTAAAACACTTTATTTTTGTGTAATATTTTTGTTGGTTTCATACGATGTGTAAAACAACAGTGGTGGCATTTATGTTATTGCTTGAGTTTATGTAGAAATTTGTCACTATTTTATATGCGAGAAGTGGTTATTTGCAAGTGAAAATATCTAAACGTATTTTGAGACCATAGGAACACACATCTAGATCGCATGAGTGACTCACTTACTTCAAGGAAATTTGCGATTTGTAACATACCAAATTACGCCATTGGGCAAACTACAAATGTATTCCACTGATTCATTTGTGTAGAGAAGGGGTTAACTCGATGTTATTGGGTTTTTAGCAACTAATTGTTTAATAAACTGAGCTAAAGAGTGTTAATAATTTGATTGGTGCAAGGTAGATGACGCGGGATAACGAACTGCAACTGCCAACTGACCTGCTTACGATTAGGCCCCGCCAATGGAAAGAGGCGCCTTTGTGCAGAGTTTGTACGATGAGAGAGACTGTATTTTGGCGTTTGGAGGTTTCTGTGAGATGTGGATGCACTAAGCTCTGCAAAGATTTATTAACTTTGAGCAGTCTTTGAGAACTTTCTAGTACCAACGTAAAAGACAAATACTGCAGTTTTTTATTTTTTGTGTGAACTGTTGCTTATTTCGAGTAATTTAAAATTCCATGTGGCATGCTGCGAAATAGTAATTTAGAATTGATAACCCAAAGTGAACTTTGCAAAGTACCGAGCAAGCATTGGATCCAAGACGAGCCATTTAAACATTTTAACTTAAAAAAATCAGAGAACAAGCTACAGGGTGTACGCAAAGTCCGGGACCAAGAACCAAATATTGTACAGATATCATATATATGTCATTATGAAGAGGAAACCCTGAAAGGTTTGTTTTTTTCATGTATACTGCCACAGCGTAGTTTGGTAATATGCTGATAGTCAGCGCTAGCCGACCAGAGTGGCCGAGCTGTTCTAGGCGCTACAGTCTGGAATCGCGCAACCGCTACGATCGCAGGTTCGAATCCTGCCTCGGAAATGGATGTGTGTGATATCCTTAGGTTAGTTAGGTTTAAGTAGTACTAAGTTCTAGGGGACTGATGACCTCAGATGTTAAGTCCCATAGTGCTCAGAGCCATTTTTGAAGTCAGCACTAGTAGAAACATGGCGATTTCAGGTGCGGAGCGTGCTTTCTGTGTGTTGGAGTTCGACAAAAACAAGTGTGCTACTGCTGTTCAACGGATGTTTAGAATGAAGTACGGTAAGCAGCCACCAACAACGAAGGGCATTTACCACTGGCACAGCCAATTCGTTAGGAAAGAGAAGCGGACCAATTTGAATCTTTTCATAGACAGTTCTGTCGCATGACGTTCCACAATGTCATTGGATCCATTTAGAATTCATGGGATGCACGACGCACCTATTTCTTTGGACACCTTATGAATGTCTCTCGTACGCACTCCACATTCACAGCTTCCTAGAACTGAAGTACCGAGCTGCGAGTCTGTGTCAGGAGGCTGATTGTATTGATGGTGGAAGCGTGTGTTGTCCCCTCGAAGACCAGCTAGACATAGAGAACGATAAGTCCTATAAGATCTTTTTTAAAAACATTGACCCTGCGAGAAACGGTCGTAGCGGTAAGCTCCGATACAACCAGGCTTTCATATCATAAAATGTGGCTTTACAGAAATTAATCTTCTTGGCGATAATTTGTAACTTATTAATGAATAAAGAAGAAGAAACAGGAGTCGATTTAGAAGAGATAGGGGATCCAGTATTAGAATCAAATTTAAAAGGGCTTTGGAGGGGCAAATAAGGGGCAGAAGGGATAGATAACATTCCATCAGAATTTCTAAAATCATTAGTAGAAGTGGCAACAAAACGACTATTCAAGTTGGTGTGTAGAAGAATGTATGAGTCTGGCGACATACCACCTGACCTTTGGAAAAGCATCATCCACACAATTCTGAAGACGGCAAGAGCTGATAAGTGGGAGAATTATCACACAATCAGCTTAACAGCTCCTACATCCATGTTGCTTACAAGAATAATATACAGAAGAACGAAAAAGAAAATTGATGGTTCAAAAAATAGCTCTGAGCGCTATGGGACTTAACATCTGCGGTCATCAGTCCCCTAGAACTTAGAACTACTTCAACCTAACTAACCTAAGGACATCACACACATCCATGCCCAAGGCAGGATTCGAACCTGCGACCGTAGCAGTCGCGCGGTTCCGGACTGAGCGCCTAGAATCGCGAGACCACCGCGGCCGGACAAAGAAAATTGAGGATGCGTTAGATGACGATCAGTTTGACTTTAGGAAAAGTAAAGATATGAGAGAGGCAATTCTGGCATTGCGCATAATAATGGAAGCAAGGCTAAAGAAATATCAGGACACGTTCATAGGGTTTGTAAACCTGGAAAAAGCGTTCGGTAATGTAAAATTATATAAGATGTTCGAAATTCTGAAAAACCGGGGGTAAGCTATACGGAGAGGCGGATCATATGCAATATGTGCAACATCCAAGCGTGAATGATAAAGGCGGACAACCAAGAACGAAGCGCTCGTATTAAAAATAGTGTTAAACAAGGATGTAGCTTTTCGCCTCTACTGTTCGGCCTATACATCAAGGAAGCAATGATGGAAAAAAAAAGAAATGTTCAGGAGTGGAATTAAAATTCAAGGTAAAAGGATATTAATGATACGATTTACTGACGGCATTGCTGTTCTGAGTGAAAGGAATAAGAATTACAAGATCTGTTTAATGGAATGAACAGATGTTAATAGTTAATAGCAATCCACATGTGAATATTGAACGCACCAGATGCTTATGCTTGCTAGGATTAATAACAGAACGTAAGGGGTTCAACTGCGAGAAGATGACCTCAGCTGCTTCTCCCAGCATCTCTCTGATTTGGTTGCTGCATGCGCATGCATTTAACAAACGTGCATGCGATGTACAACTTCCAGGGAAACGAATAGAGTCGTTGTACGTGTCAGTCTTTCGGTATAGATATAAGTAATCGAAGACGGCTTAATCCTGCTTCGTAGATTGCTTTCCACAAGACGCACTTGCCAGTATCATTGGCTGGTGGCCCGACATTCAGTTTGTCCTGTTGCATGGGTTACTTTCAGAGACTCGCTAGTTTATCGTAGTGCTTGGTTGTCGCGAAAGTGAAAAGTAGGGCCTGTCCGGGATTTGAACCCGGAACCTCCTGCACCCAAAGCAGGAATTATACCCCTAGACCAACAGGCCGCACAAGGAAGCAGGTGTGCACCCCCCCACCCCACCTACTGAGAGTACACAGTATGGATGGAGAGTAAATCGAAGAATGACGAAGGCAGTGAGAAGTAGTAGAAATGAGAGTAGCGAGAAAGTTAACCTTAGGATTGATGGTCGCGAAGTAGATAAAGTTAAGGAATTCTGCTACTTAAGCAGTAAAACAACGAATGACGGAAGGGGCAAGGAGGACATCAAAAGCAGACTAGATATTGCAAAAATGACATTTCTAGCCAAGAGAAGTCTACTAATAAGAAATATCGACCTTACTTAGAGGAAGAAATTTCTGAGAATGTACGTCTGGAGTACAGTAGTGTGTAGTAGCAAAACATGGACTGCCGGAAAACCAGAACAGCCTCGTAAAGCCTCGTGTCGTGCAGCCATAAATGGTACACGAGTTGGCGTTCTGCTCCGAAAGCCCACATCGATGATGTTTCGTTGAATGGTTCTCACGCTATTTGTTGATGGCCCAGCATTGAAACCTGCAGCAGTTTGCGGAAGGGTTGTTTTCTGTCACGTTCAATGATTCTCTTCAGTAGTCGATGGTACCGTACCTGCAGAATCTTTTGCCGGCCGCAGCGATCTCGGAGGTTTGATGTTTACCGGATTCATGATATTTAGGGTACACTCGTGAAACGGTCGTACGGGTAAATTCTCTCTTCATCCCTACCTAGGAAATTCTTGGACCCATCGCTCGTGCGCCGACTATAACACCTTTTTAAAACTCACTTAAATCTTGAAAACTTGCCATTGTAGCAGCAGTAACCAATCCAACAACTGTGCCAGACACTTGTTCTAGTTTACAGCCATTGCCGACCTTAGCGCCGTATTCATCTTGTTTACATATCTCTGTGTTTGAATACGCATGCCTATACCAGTTTCTTTAGCGCTTCATTGTATTATAAACCCACACAAACGTGGTGCTGCAATGTGCGCTTTGTTACCGGTAGTGGGAAAAATTTCATACATACCTGTGACATGTGCGTAAGTCATAGTCTAACAGAGGGGTAGTCAACCTTTTTTGCCTACCCCTCCGCACGCCCCCTCCCCTACACACACCCCCACACACACATTATGTATCTCTGTTGGCAGTAAAATTTTCTAATCGCCTACTGAATCCATAGTAATGATGATTTATAAAGTAGGGAAGTAATGTACTTTACACAATTTGCAAAGTAGAGTTGCTGCTAACTGAGCATATAATAATAATAACTTAGCAAATACCTTATGTCGAACTTTTATGAAAACCTAATGAAAGAATTTAAAATACCCCTACTGCCCCATATGAACGCTGGTCGCCCCCTAGTTGTCTGCCACTGCACTTGTACATTAAAACAGTGTAAAAGTGATTCATCCGTAATAAAATAAAATCTGAATAATAAAAATTGAGAATTAAAAGACACGATAATGTAAGAATTACAGCATGTGTGATGGGCTATTGAAAAAAAATGTAAAATACTATTGTAATAAACACCAAGACAGTACATTATGCCTCGCGGGGTAGCCGTGCGGCCTTGGTCGCCTTGCCACGGTTCGCGCGGCTTCCCCCCTCGGAGGATCGAGTCCTCCCTTTGACATGGGTGTGTGCGTTGCCCTTAGCATTAGTTACATTAAGCGAGATTAAGTAGTGAGTAAGCCTAGGGACCGATGACCTCAGCAGTTTGGTCCCACAGAACTTACCACAAATTCCGAATTTCTAGTACATTATGTATCGTATATTTTCCAATCTTGTACTTGTTATTACAAGACAATGCCAAATTAACAAACATATGTAACTCGCATAGCTTGATCCTCCATCTGTTACAACTTTAAGAATTTGTTTTCGTTTGAACAAATAAACGTACAAATACACTGGGGACTCCAACTGTAAGTTAAAGAAAAGTGGAAAGAAGGACTGTAATTACAAAATGACTGTACCTTTTAGCGAACAATTACTACAAAGTAGTCCGCCCCAATAGCTGAACGGTCAGCGCGTTGGATCGGCACGGACGGGGCCCGGGTTCGATTTCCGGCTGGGGTGGGAGATTTTCTCCGCTAAGGGACTCGGTGTTGTGCTGTCCTCGTCATCATTTCATCCCAATCGCTGACGCCCATGTCGTAGCACTCACTAAGACCTGCACTTGGTGGCCGAACTTCCCGCCTGGGAACTTCGGCCACTGACGCCACACGCTCATTTCCATTTTTACTACAAATTAACGAAAGTGTTAAATGATAATAATCTGAGAAAATAGAGCGGTTGCTAGAGTGAGCCATCTACGATAGCGGCTACAAGCAACCACACTGTGGTCTCAGAATTGTGGTTTTGACACCTTTGTTAATTTGTAGTAACTGTTTGCTAAAAGCTAGAGTTATTGGGCTATATTTCTTTTTCTCTACTTTTAATTTAACAATAGTAAGAATCCTCAGTGTATTTTTATTTTTGAAAGGACGGAATATTAATAAGGTTGTATTTTAACAGTTGAAAAATTCAAGTCATGCAAATGAGATATGTCTGTCAATTTTTTACTTTCAGAATATGCAAACAAGAATGAATATGTATGCACTAGAATTGTGGTGTGCGCACTGTAAGACCTTCGATACACACACCATCAGATTATTTGACTTGTCGCTCTAACGAAGTAGGCGAGTGTCAGCAATATGTCTCGTGGTCTTATCGTGGCGTGTTTATCGTCTGCCGTTAGGTCAGACGATAGAAATGCCACTTGCACGCTTAGAGTAGCAGATTGACTGTGGCCAACTTTAAACAGACCTTGATTAGTTTTCACACACATTTATTAAAATAATAAAAATCATAGATATTACGTAACTTGATTCTGGATGCAGTTTACAATTGACAGTCTGAAGTTCCTTTGGTCTTGGTACGTTAATCTAATTCTCACATATCTCTGATACTTGACAAAAGTGTCTATACATTTCTCTACATCGCTATGTACAGGAATATGATTATCTTATTAGGCGCAGATTGAAACTTGACTATAGCCTAATGCCGACTAAGGCAGACTGATGCAGACTGACTAATCGGAGGTCCGTACACACCTTATCATACCTCGAGCGTTCAGGTATCACTGTGCGAGTGTGATCCGCGAGGAGAAAAGGTTCTACGTTAGCAGCAATGTCATTGGCTGCGTTACATATTAATACGCGGATCGGCGGAAGCAGAATTTGGCCGTTTTATGACAGCGCCATCTCGTAGAGCGGAGACGGACGAGCGCTGCGCCTGCGCTGTTAGCGGAGCGCGTTCGAGTGGAAAAGTTGTGTACGCGCTGACTACGCGGAACTATGTACACAACAAGAATGTACTGTGAAAATGTTTGTTAAATTTGAATTTTATCTTTTATTGTGTAACGTATCAGTTGTACTGATATCTATTACATTAATCTGTCTATTAACTCTTAATTTTATTAATTAGTTTTAGTTTATTTTGTGATGGAGGAATATTTTTTACACTGCTTTAATGTACTAGCCTATGACTTAACTCACGTCACATGACTATATGAAATTTTTCTCCCCACCATATACTTGCCTGTATCTTATTTTAATTTTATACTATGGTTGACAAATTGCGCTATGAGGCTCTAGGTATCCGTGCGTCCATAATTTTTTCTTATTAGTACAGCCTATAAAGGTAGTGTGGGTAATACCACACTTCTGTAAACTTTTTATTGTTGTTACACTTATGAAGTATTACAACATAGAACTGAAGATGATCTGCAACGCAGATTGAAAAAGGTTGTCGTCAAAAATGTTGTGATCCAGACGGTGTTTGTTTGAGTATTTATAAGATCGAAAAACATTAAAAAATGAGCCAGTCGAGCTCATGTAATACCTCGAGTACGCGATTTTGGTTTCAAATCAGTCTAGTGATGAGGCAACAGTTTATCGACAAAATAAGTATCATGTCAGCATTATAAATAGTTTTATAATTGTTTACGTTATTCACACTTTTTAAAATAGTCCCAACCATTTTTGATGACTATTGGCTCTGCAGAATTAAGATTTGACTGTGTTACAAAATTATTAACGTCACTCTCTTCTCAGCATCTATAATGCACTATTAACAAGTGTTCAATGTATTTAGTATATAATAGTACATCATGGGCACAATTAAATCTCTCTCTTCAGGGGTATTCCGTTTAACACAAGACATTGCGGAAGGAATATACCTATAACACTGTCCCATAAACTGTTACAAGAGAATATGTTAAGGTATATAGTTAATAATAGAAAATTGACTGTTGAAATAACGGAAAGCTTAACAATAGATATCTAAATGTAATACAAAATGACACTTCTAAAAAGGTTTGATAAAAGCACTTCTTAATAAACTTTGAAGCTCAAAATAGCTATAAAATGAACTTTAAACTGTGCCACTGAGTGATGTACAAAACGTCAGATTTATGATCTTGTTCTCTCCACAACTATGTATTTTGCTCCTTCCCTTGCCTTATTCTCAAATGTTTTAAATGAATTAACTTCATACAAACAACTTAAAGTTTATTAGTTCCGGTAATTAACAGAGGACATAACTTAACAAGCAGCCCTCTTCGCTTACGCAGGTTTTCGTATACAGTATGTTGGTAAACTCTGGCTGCTAGAGAGTTTTATAATATGGCTTTAAATACTTTTCTTTTAATATTCTAAATACTTCTCTCATGACTTTGACCACGTTTTTCTGTAGTTCATAAAAAATTTGTTTTCACAAGTTACATGACAAAGATGGTGATGGTGTTGCAACCGCTTGAACATTCATATGTCTCATTTCGTGTCGTGTGCGTAGATATGGATTGTGTCTGCTTCCTCTGCGCTGTTGCTGACATGACGATTGCGGGACCACGTGAAGATGCCGGTGCTATACAAAAAGCAAATTAATTTGCGCAGCTGCTCTGAAGCGTCATATCGTGGCTGAAGAGACAGTAAAAAAATTTAAACGGTTTCCAAATTGGATGCACTCTGGAATATTCGGTTTGGTACCCGCGGATGTGGCTTTAGGTTTACCTGTGGGCGACTATGTAACCATGTGTTTTAACTGGAAGGATGTCTGTTTATTAATTTTCACTCAAAACATTATAATCTTCAACTCTTACATCGAACAGTCTGACTTTTTAAATTGCTTTCATTCGACACATGAAACAACAGATGTTAGTATCCTCTCGAAACACAGTCCATAGAATGGGCAAACTTCACAGTCTCTGTTCTGCCCTAAATACCGTGGAACATAGTTTGATATACTGGCACCAGAAATAATGGTGGTTTTGTGTTCTCTTGCTTGATGGGATTTGTTACTGTTCAATATTCCTCGATGTAACAGTAACTTGTGCCTCTTGATGTCTTCTGCATCGGATCTTGAATAAAAAAGTCTTGGGTCTTGAAATTCTTAACTCTTGTTCTTCTTTTCTTCAAAATTCTTCTATTCTTGTGAAATCCACTTCTGCGTTGAATTTTGGAATTACTTATCTTCTCGAAATATCAGTTAATTATTGCAACAGTAGTGAAGAAATTGCGTTCAAGAAAGTTCTGATTTCCCATCTTTTCACATTAATACTGCACTCTTCTTCAGTATACACTGTCTCTTCATTCTTTTAAGTTCCTCCACTTTTCATCGCCACGACACTTTTCTGCTAACTTCTACATTTATTAATTCCATGCACATGCCTGTCCCTTCACACGCATTCTAGTTCTGAACAAGACTGAATTCCAGAACTTCGATTCTCCTCTCCAAATTTCTCCTACCACTAGTTACTATTAAGAAAACATCTTCTTTCAAAATGTATTAATAGACAAACGTATCACCTCTGTCAATCTGAACACTTCTGAGCCCGACCTTTGACTGACTCTGTTTCAGCTCCTAATTCTGTGCTGGCAAACGGTTTTTGTTTTCTTCGTCATAGATAAAATCATCCCAACCGGACCAAAGCTCCAGAAGACACAGGGGTCACTCGTAATCACCTTGACAGAATATGTTACAAATTCATATGACACTTTTATTTAGATTTTCATTTATGTTAAGAAATGAAATAAATGAAGGATACTTAAAAGACTAGCAAGATACAAAGCTGTAATGCATTCCTTTCAGATATTAAACTTCTCTACTATAGTATAATCACAGAAGGTGCTAAAAATTACCTGTTATAGACTTTAAGGCAAAAGAAAACGCCGCACCATGGAGGAATTATCGGAATGTAACCGAATTCGATAGATGTGATTTACATGCACAGAAAAATAAGTATTACAATTTACGAAAAGACTGTATGATTTATTCACGAGAAAGAGCTTGACAAATTGAGCAAGTCAATAACGTGTGGGTCCAACTCTGGCCCATAAGTTGTTGGATGACCTCCTGCCAGACATCGTGTCAAATTCTGTCCAGTCGGCGGGTTAGATGGTCAAAATCTCGAAATGGCTGGAGGTCCCAGTCCATAATGCTCCAAACGTTCTTGATTGGTACTCCAGACGTTCTCGATTGGAGAGAGATCCGGCGACCTTACTGGCCGAGGTAGGATTTAGTAAGCACGAACACAAACAAACATTAGGAACTCGAGCCATGTGCGAACGGACATTATATTGCTGAAATGTAAGCTCACGGTAGCTTGCTATGAAGGGCAACAAAACGGGGCGTAGAGTATCGGCGACGCTGTGCTCTAAGCGTGCTGCAAATGAAAACCAAAGGGGTGCTGCTATGAACAGAATCAGTCGCGGTTGTCGGGCCGTATGGCGCGCGACAGTGTGACTGGTACCCCACTGCTCTCCAGGATGTCTTCAGACACGTCTTCTGGCAGAAATCTCATTGGCCTGAGTGGAATTCTCTTCAGTGATGAGTCCCTCTTAGAACTGAAACCCAGTGACCACCGAAGAGGTGTCTGGAGACGCCTCAGACAGCAATGGGATACCAACCAGACAGTCGCCCATCATAAGGCTCGATGGCCAGGAGTGGTGGCCTGGTGTGCCGTTTCTTATCATAGAAGGCCACCTTTGCTTGAAACCTTACAGAGAAGCAGTAAGTCGACTAAATTCTTTGCCCAGTTTTTGTTTTCCTTTATGAAAAATCCTGGGATTACTTTTCGGCAAGATAATTGCCACCCGCACACGGCAAGACTTTCTGCTCTTCGTGCTTAAAATTCTTACCTTTGAGCCGTAGGAAAAAAATTTGCTGTTTTGAAGAGCGCGCCGGAGCGCGTTGTGTGGAGCAGTCACCCTCCGTGTCTGGCGATGGCGCCGCTGTAGTAATCGCAGTTTGGTGTCTCCCTCTGGTGGGAAAGAGGAAAGGTTGCCTGTTCACGTGCATTGAAGGGCCACTGTGCGCTCTGTAACGGAGAGTCGGTCAGTCGAGGCGAGTCTAGTCAGTTGGTCAGCCGGCTCAGTGTCTGTCTGTCGTCGGAGTGCGAGTATGTCTGTCGTTTGGATCAGACTTGTAAGTCAGAAAATGAGAGTCTTGCCACTCCGCTAGTAACAGAACTCAGCTAGCGGTCGCCCGGTCGGAGCTGAGTTTCTGCATCTGAGTCTGCGCGTTAGGCCGCCAGTCTGCTCGAGTTGCTCGGGCAACGGTCATTAGAGGTAGGATTGGTCGGTTGGTTGGTCGCGCACTGAGACAGTAGATGACTTGTCCGCCTTGAGAGTCGGCGCGTGTGAGGTGCCCACGTGAGTACAGTGGGCAGCGCCGTATGGGAAGGGGTAGTGGCTTCGCGGTTCACACGAGAGCAACAGGAGCGGAACCACGACATCCGGCTGGCCGGTGCGAGCTGCGACGCCGTGCGACGGGAGATCGGCGCGCCTTCCTGCGTCCGTTGAAGCAGCTGGCAGCGGACGGTTCGGGAGAGCGTTGGGGGTGCTGCGCCAGGTCTTCCTCAACAATCGCAGGAAGGTGGTTATTGTGAATTGGGTGGTCCGTTTTTCCCTTGTGTAACTGGGAAGGTTGTTTAATAACCTCCCCCCCCCCCCCCCACCTCCACCCCGTCAATCTGCCATACGTTAATAGCTGCCTCTGTCATGTTTGTCGTAATCGGCGTTAACGAATTTATAGAATTAACTTACGGGCCGAGTTGCTGAAATATGTTTTTATCTTGCCTATCATCTTCCAAGGCCGTATATGTGTAACGTAAAGCACGTTGTACACTTTATGTAAGTCTGAAGTTTATGGGTTTTAATTAAATAGTAATTTTTATAAGGTTGCCACCCTTTCACCGTAAGAGCCCTTTTAAAAACAAATTGCACGTTTGGTGGAAAATAAGTTCTTCGTGTGAGTGTTTGTACCATTTCCATCCAACTTACGGGGTGCATAGTTAATGTGTTTGTGTGAGTTGTTAAAATTTTTAGTTGAAAGTAATCTGGTGTATTGCAGATTTGCACCAGTGTAGTTTTTCAGAGGTCGTTGTGAGCGGTCGTGACTACGGCCGTGTTGAAAGGTAGCGGAAGCTTCTCAGCCCGAAGGCTCCTACTGTAACAAATTTTTTTTTTAATTCTGCCTCTGAATACTTGTAACTTGATACTTCGAGGGTGCTTCTCTTGTTATAATTTTAAAACTGTTTTGAAAAAGCTATTAGGAATAAAATTCACATTTGTTAAATTGTAACTTGATATTTCGAGGGTGCTTTTCTGCTAATACATTTAAAATCTGTTTTTGGAAATGCTTTTATGAATAAAATTTCCATTGGTTGAAATTTAATTTGTTTCCATCAGTTACTCCTTGGCAACAACTTCCACACTCACATAGTGTGTTAATGTTCTTGACGAATCGCTAGTAAATAAAGTAAATTCTTTAAGAAAAGATTTTGAAAGTAAATTTTCTCGGTTCACTTGGCGAGAAAAGTCGCTGGATCTCACCCCAAGTCAGAATGTTTCGAGCATTATGGGTAGTGCCTTGCAACCACCTGGGTATTTTGACCATCTAACACGCCAATTGGACAGAATTTGGCACGATATCTCTCAGAAGATCAGCCATCTATTCTACCACTCAATGCCAAGCTGAATCACTGCTCCCATAAGGGCTAGAGTTAGATCAAAGCGTTATTGACTTGCTCAATTTGTGAAGCTCTTCTCCTGAATTGATAATCCAATTTTTCTGTAATCATGAGCATTTGTTTGTCTGTACATGTACATCACGTCTACTGATTGGGATAATGCCGTGGTGGTGCGTCGTTTTTTGTTTGTTCTTTTTTTTCTTTTTCTCCTTAGTGTATATTACTTCGTTAGTACTCGACGTATCTCTCATTACATACAGTAATAAATTTGCATTCATGTACCATAAGATATCAAGGTGTATTAATTTTGTGACATAAACCTTCCTTGGAAATTTGTATTCTGTTAGACTTCAAAACATAGCAGAAAGAGAAACAGATAACACAGCCCAAACTTGCATTTTCCCAGGTCAGGTGAACAAAAACGATTTATAGTGCTGAAATGCCTTTTATTTTGTGGTTGGGTAATGTTTTACACCATAAATAAATCACTCGAGGCGGTCAACTGGCGGGCATGAATCTGTGTTGGTAAACTGAGGTCATATCACGTTCGCCAGACAGTCCTCCGCCAGACAAATGGTCTCCTGCAATGATCAAAGCTTAAAACGTCTGCCTCATATCATGAGCGGCCTTCAAAGTTGAAGAAGACAACGAAATACCACTGCAGATTATTTTCCCTGCATAACGTTGTATCTATTTTATTTTCAAAATATCACTTTCTCTCATTTTACATCAGTATCCGAATGGAATATACTCCCCAATCGAATCTCCAGGGAGGAGGCGCAATATTCCGAGGACTGTTTCCTGGAGGCTCTGACCACTGTTACAATCAGTAAAACTACAAAACCTTAAAAAGTGTGATGTAAAAGAATAATATTAACCTGGTAGTAAGTTGCATTGGAAAGATAAGCTGGATTTGGAGAACTGCAATCGAATGAATAATTAATTTACTTGTCAGGAAGAGTTACAGGAAGGAACGGCGTGGGACTGATTATGGCAAAAAAATTGGCTAAGTGTGTGGAAAATGTACTCTGTGCAAGTGACACGGCTGTTTGTGTAGAGCTTAAAAGAATAAAAAAAATATATATCGTTTCTTTAGGTGTAAATTCCAAGTTCAGAATATGGTAAAACTTAAAGGAAACATATCGTACAATAGAAAAAAATAATGCACGATATTAAAAAATGCTGCAAATAATAAAGGGAAATTGAAATGCCATTGTGAGACAACCGTAATATTCAGTCTTGGTCCTGGAAGGAGAAATGACAGCGGTAACCAGATTATTGACTCTTGCATGGGGACGCAGAAAATAGTGGCAAATACGAGGTTTAAAAATAAAGAAACCAAAATGATTTTATGTAAGCGACAGGAAGGTACAGAAATTAAATGAAGAAGGTGCACACCTCACCAGAAGCAAAGCGGCCAAGACTTGGTTGTGACAGGAATAGAAATAAAAATTTAAAAAAACTGAAGAAGGTTACTGTAGTGAAAAGTTAGGACCTAGAGAAGATAACATCTGCGAAAGAAGGAAGTACGTTAACGCTGTCTCTTGAGCTTACTAACACATTACAACACAAAAAACCACCCGACAATGTCAACGAGTATTGCAGTAACGCTGAAAGAAAGAAGGAATTACGTTAATGCTGTCTCTTGAGCTTACTAACACATTACAATACAAAAAACCACCCGACAATGTCAACGAGTATTGCAGTAACGCTGAAAGAAGGAATCATAAAAGCAGGGCAGAAACATATAAGAGAGCCTGGGTACACAGAAAAAGAGCAAAAAGCTATGGGTAACACAAAAACTGATTACGAATAACGAGAAGAAAACCAAAAACAAGAACAATGCAGATACAAGATAAATTTAACGAAGGCTGAATAACAGACGGCGTAGAAAAAAAGGAAAGTAAAATTACTTGAAGAGCTATATGGCACAGATCACAGTCCCAAAACGCTTGAAAATGAACAATTTGGATGCTGCTGATGAGAAAAGTTCAACAATCGAAGGAAAGGAGTGAAGAGTTCAATTGATGCAATGATAAATTGGAAAGTGGTAGGTATAGATACGATACCAGAAGAATTAAATTAGAACCACGAAGAAGTATGATAAATATTGTCTTTCTGTAACAGTACATACAGAGGTAAATGGACAGAGGACATTTGAAATCAGTAATGATTTCAATACAAAAAGGAGCCAAGAAGAAATTCAGTGAGCACAGGACAACTAGTTTCATTTCAGATGTACCCAAATTTACGTTATGAGTCGCTAATGAAAGACTGGAAAATGTAAAGAAGGATAGTTTTGTTCAGGAGCAGAAATGGTTCAAATGGCTCTGAGCTCTATAGGACTTAGCTTCTGAGGTTGACATCACACACATCCATGCCCGAGGCAGGATTCGAACCTGCGACAGTAGCGGTCGCGCGGTTCCAGACTTTAGCGCCTAGAACCGCTCGGCCACTCCGGCCGGCTTTAGGAGCAGTTTAGTTTTTGGCGTAATACAGGCGAAGTGATGCAAGAGGAGTCGTGTGAATTTTGACAGAGCTTTATCGAAAAGGGAAGAAACATTTACATGTGTTTGTGTTTGAAAACCGGACGACTTTTGCACTCATAACATTTCAGTGGAAAAGTGTCAGCAAAAGCGAGAGGACAGAAGTTGGAAAACAGTAAGAAAAAAACCGCTGTCTATCTCTTACAATTTTCTGTCTGCACTCAGAGAAAATACTATTCACCTACTCATCAGATAGTGAGGAAGTAAAACTTAGAGGCAGATGAATATGACGTTTGAGGTTTGCAGGTCCTTCTAGCAACATACGAAAAAAAACTACAGGATATAGTGGACACCAATGAAGCTAAAGTAAAGATTTAACGAACGAAAATTAACAAAAAAAAGAGTATTGGAGTTAGGAGGAAGTAAAAACGTTGAGACAAAGCTGAATGGAGATATGTTAGAACATGTGCAAAGCTATAAATACCTAGGAAACAGAGCAGAAAGCGACTGAAAGAGCACCATAGAAATTAAAACAAGGGCAGCAATGGTGAAAGTGCCACTCTGTAGGAAAAAGAGAGTTTTCTGCATGAATATGGGCAGGGGTTTGAGGGAAAAACTAATAAAATACCTTACATCGACTGTCCTTCTGTATGGTTCTGAAATATGGACACTGACGAAGAAAACTAGAAGAATGTAGATTACGGAAAGCGCAGAAGGAATCCGTTGGATGGACGTAGAAAAAAATGGAGAGGTACTGATAAGAGTGGGATGCAAAGGCAATTGATGAATGTAATACAGAAAAGAAGTATTAATGGACACATGATAGTAAAGATGGAGGGGTTTATAAAAACAGTCTTAGAGGTGTATGGGGAAGGGAAGAGGAGGTGACGGCGGAAGAAGAGATTTCAGATTCTGAATCATATAATGTGCAGCTGCACATACAGCAACATTAAGAAGCAAGCATTGGATCGCAGGAAACGTATTCACAAAGAACTTGGTAATGTAGCAGAAAGCATATGATGATGAGTGTGATGTGAAACTTAGATGGACTGTTGGGTTACGAAGATGATTCAAGTTAGAACGACGGAATGGCATGAAGATTTCATCTGACAGACGATTTCATTGCAATGTGTATTCCACTGTTGCTGAACCGAAGATTGCACTGCTACCAAAGAGACATTCTGAGGAACTGAAGGTCTTGGGTTATCTGGATTCTTTCACAGAGTGAAATACCTTGTGCCGCTCATTAAATTTCGTAACTTTCGTGTGTTTCAGACAGCTAATGAAGATACAAGTGGTTTTTTCCCGAGGCGCCAGGGGAAATAACGTTTTTTTCCGGTGTTAACCTATTCGTATGAGAGCGTGCTTTAGGTATTAGCTAATACCAGCCAAACGTTGATCATGTAGGTAAAATATGCACATGATGTGCAGTGCGAAAATAAAGAACACATGCACTGAAAGTAGATTAAAAACAATCTTCTATACGTAACGCTGCTGTAACTGTTCAGCGCTTTTAAATATTCACAAGCGGTAACTGAGTTGTGTTTTATAATTTGTCCTCATTGCCGTTGGAAAAAATATAACCCACAGCGAAATGCTCCGCACACGAGCATGAATATCGATACCAACGCGTGCGAACTCTGAATGATTGCAAAATACGTATTATATCAAACATTAGACATCTCTGTGCACCAAACTAGAAATTAATGTCCCGCAAGTCGTTAACATCTTTCTGCAACTAGACCTCGGCGGCTTTTATTTCACTTACTGCAATATTTCTTCATCAGCTGTAGGTATACTACAATGTAATTTTTGATAACTTGAATAAGAAACAGAGACAGTAAATTCGTGGTCTAGGAATGTGTGCAGTGGGGCTATAGTTAAGATTCTAATCTCGTAGTAACAGAGTATAACCCCGTTAAGCACAAATTTGTTACGTTATTCAGTATGATGAGATACCACCCTAACATTCGTTCATCTCTTCTAAGCGACAAAAGGAAGTCCTACTATTTTCCACATCAAACCAGCTTTCAGCTCCATGCCATCACAAAACGGAAAATTTTGTTTCGAAAATTATCGTACGATACTGCCATTTGGCACTCCTACCAAACGTGATAAACTTTTGTGTTTGTTTGGAACAAATGATGCAAAGCAAGTTGAAGTTCTGTTGAGCACGATTTTCTTCTACTACTCTGAACATATTGGTGGATACGATTTGGTTACTGGACCGTTACATGTCTCAGAATTTTGAGAAACAGAATTGCTATTATAATGAGATTTCATTTTCTTAGAAATCTGTTGCCAGTGCTGACATTACACCATTTTAAAGTGAGTTTCTTGTTAATTTTTTACCATAAAATTATTGAAAACATCCCTCTCGATTCTATTAACATAAGACACAAACAGGCGACGGAAATTATACACGAAATACAGGCTTTATTTATTTGTCCAAGCCTGTACGATTAGGCCATCAGGCCCTCTCTTATATCGAACCAGGGTTACTCTCATACAGTGCATTTCCACGTCATAGTTTCCCAAGAAAAAGCAATTTTACTATTAACTACGAAAGTTAATGCTGGAAGTACTTCTACTGCCACAGCTGCTGCCACAAATAGTGATAATAATAATTATAATTAAAAATTAATAATGACAATAATAACAATAATGAAAGTGTCAGATATAAAAAGAATTTATAGGCATATAAGGTAGATGTTCTCTGATATAGCGAGTTATGAGAAAAGGGAATTTAAGGAGACTGCAATAGCCAATAATACTGGGAAAAGAGGAAGATGTGGTTAGAAAGAAGGATGTTCTAGGATAACGATTGCGTACGAGGACAATGGTAATCCTTATTGTAGCTTTTGTAGGAAGGATTCGAGAAAGTGGCGGAACAGTGGAGTGTGACAGAAAGGATTTTGCTCTGTGGGAACTGGTGTTTCTGCCATGTTGTCCACATAAAAGCGTTGATAAGACAGTAGAGAAAACAGAAGGTATGGAAATCTCTGCTCTAGCCTGCATGTAGTCTGGATAGCTGTGCATATGATAGTGAAATATAATGAAACAGTCGAACATCACATATATAACGAACACTGGCGTTCATAACGCGTTCCAGGCGCCGTGGCGTCCCTGTGTTGCAGAATTACATCACTGTAGTCAGTAAATGGAAATGCAAGTGTTTGTACAAGTTTATTTTTCAGGTCAAGAAGGAATAGCTTTTTGTATTTTTGTAGGGAATGGAGGGACGCTGATGCCTTCTTGCACACTGCAGTTACACTCTCAATTTGTATTTAGGTTTAAGGATGATAGGGATTTCCGATATTTCGGGCTAATGAACAGAGAATGACCAACCAGTACCGCTTGGGTTTTAGATGGGTTGAACCTCAACCCTATACGCTGCATGCAGTTTGATAGTGCACACAGGTCGGTGCTGAGATTCTCGATAGCAGTCGTCAGGTTTATTGGTTTTGCACTTAGATGCACCTGGAGATCGTCAGTGCACATGTGGTATTGGACAAAACTAGTGACACTCAATTAAGTAAAATGAAAAGAGTATATGACCTAATACATGGGGGGAGAGAGTTTGTCTGATACTACTTGCCTCCTCTAACTCTATAGAGTCGAACATGACACACGGCTGGCGAGACATCAGGTATGAGCGAAACCACTGCACTGCACTTGGCTAAAAGTTAAGGCTGTTAAGTTTGGCATGTAAAACATTAAAGCTGGCATATGTCAAAGGCTTTCATGACAGTTGCTTCTTCTGCTTCCACGGCAAGATTATCCGTTACCTTTATTGCCGGCCGCTGTGGCCGAGCGGTTCTAGGCACTTCAGTCAGGAACCGCACAAGTCCTACGGTCGCAGGTTCGAATCCTGCCTCGGGAATGGATGTGTGTGATGTCCTTAGCTTAGTTAGGTTTAAGTAGTTCTAAGTTCTAGGGGATTGATGACCTCAGATGTTAAGCAGCACAGGTAGAGTATCCCGGTGAAATCATGATAACGTGCTCCATTGAGCGTAGGTGGAAGAACATGGAAAATGAACTCTAACATGGAAATTAAGTTTTTCCGGACACATGCCCACATAACATCTTTTCTTTATTTGTGTGTGAGGAATGTTTCCTGAAAGTTTGGCCGTACCTTTTTGTAACACCCTGTATATTCCAAGGCCTTGGACAGTGCATGAAGAATGCAGATAAGTCAGAAATCAGAGGGTGTGAGCAATGTCCTTTCTAGATAGCGGCTTAGGTAGTCCCTCTTCCTAGGCCTCACAGAAGACACTTGTGGTTAAGGGGTGGACAGTAGGAGGTGAGCAACAAGTTTCGTTATTTGTGGTGCCATCATCACGTCCAGCGGATGATGATCTGATACACATGGTGACCTGTTTGACGGTACTGTAAGTAACATGTTCCACACACAATTTTTCGTGGCTGCAGTTGTTTATCTCCAAGAAGGAATCAATGAGTGTTTCGTTGTGGTTCAATTGTGGCTGTAGATAATGTGAACTACCGGATCAGTTCTTCGCCTGGGATAATGAGATCAGCAGCAGCTTTTACTTTACCCATACGAAGACCATGCAACTTTTTCCGTAGGGCACCTGGTGTGTTTATGTTGTTAGTTAATGCATGGGCAACCCAGAGTTTACCATTTCTCGTAACGTGACTGACTCTGTTGCATTTCAGTTTGTAAGCAGTGTGATTTTCAGGTGTCTGGTGTAATTTATATGCCCGATACGTGGCGCCTCTGACATTTAAGAGCTGCTTTAGTTCTTTAGTTAGCCAAGGTGCTGGTTTCCATCTTACCTCTCCGAGTTTTAGGCGAGAATATTTGTCCTATAGTTGAGTGAGTTTGTCAGTAAACCCACGAAGTTTTTCGTATAAGACGGAGAAGGGAATAGAAGACGTCACCAAACTATTTTTTGCACTTCAGTTTCAAGTTCATATAAAGTAATGCATCTGAAATCTGGGTATGCAGTCAGGTGTGGTTTCTTTCTAGCGACTACGTCATGAAAATTACGTTAGGGGCAGACATGCATGGTGCATATATTATAGAGGTATGATTTACTCTGTTTGCGGATTTCAATGCAGATATATTTATGAGAGTGTGATTGATGTTCAAATGATAGGTAGGAGCAATCTTAGGTTGAGACAAATTTGAAGAAGGAAGCATCCACTTGAATTTCATAATGAGAGGAATATTAGTAGAAAATTTATGTTAATATCGCCAGGTATAATTATGTGCTTATGTGTCGATTTCTGACTTGAAAGAGCAGTTGCGAAAGAGGCAAATCTGCCTATTTGTAGAGCATACATACTGGTCACTTTCTGTTAAGGGGTTTCATCCGTGTGAATATATATTCCATTTGTTTCCCCTCATTATTGTTTGATGTGTGTAGCACTGTAGGTGTTAACTCAGAGCACATGTAAGCCCTTCTCTACCCCCTCGCTGGTTACACCTGTCGCGTCTTATAAAATGTAGCCATCTAGATTTACCGAACTTGTAGGAATAATTAGTTTGGACCATGTCTCAATCAGAAATATTACAAGGACCTCTTTGTCTTGAAATATATGATGGAACTCGTCGAGATGAGCTGGCAGAGATCGGACATCTGTGTTTGTGTAATATGGAGGTTAGTACATTTAGGTTCAAAGCACTTGAGTGTATCGGTGCTAGACATTAGCGACTGTCGCCCAATGCATAGCATGGCGCTCTGTGCCACAGCATAATAGGGCTATTTGCATTATTGGAGCATGAGTTCCCCGAAGTGTAGGCGGCAGGTAGCTTTAGGGAGAGGGAAGCTTTTGTGGCCACGGCCAGCTGGCTTTCACAGTGGCCGTCTAACGGCCAACTAGTGTCAGGAACAGAAACTTGCTGAACAGAGCTAGAATAACCTGAGCACAACAGTACTGAAAGCAAGGAAAAAATAGATAAAATCTAAGTGTACTACTAATGTTTCTAATTTGAGTAAAAAGAGTGATATGATAAGAAACTGCGAAATAAAAATGAAAGTAAGACAGTAAATTAATTATCTGAAGCAGAATAGCGGACTGTATAGGTCTTGGAAGTATGAAAATTGGAGAGAAAATTTTAATTTATACTAAACAAATAAATGATAACAACAGGAAAGTGTTCTAAGTAAAATAAGTTGTTTCCTTACAGAATAAAGACAAAAAAATCAAACACACAAACTAGAAGCAGCAAGAGCTGACAGGTATTCGAGTTCATCTGCATTAAAGACTGATTTTTTCCCATTTTCAGTCTTCACCCTAATCCTGTCATCATTTGTCAACACGTTTTGTTACCCAAATCTCTCGATCCCACTGTTCAAAATCTTCAGTCTCTCATAGGTGTGATCCTCGCTTATTGTTACATCTGACTTCATGAGTTTCTTCTACACTCGGAAATTTATAAGGGCTGAAAATTAAAAAATCCAAGATGACAGACCTAGTCCACTTATCCTGCTTGGTCCCACACCCCACCCCCACCTCTCCTACATCCAGGCAGCATTGTTGCCAGATCACTTGTGCTAAGTACACAGTCTAAGCTGGTGGACATGGGCCACTTGCTCTAGTGAGTTTTCCCCTGTTGCCACATGTAACCAGCGCAGCCTGCATGATTGCCAAGTCACATTATGCTAAGTTTAAAATAATACGAAATTCAAATCGGCTCAATTGTCATTAATTTAAAATGGAGGGAAATCCCAGTTTAAAATGATGTCACGTTAAAGAGTTACGAAATGTAATGTTGGATAGGAAAGATTTTATGTATTTGCTTAAAAGTTGCGTGCCAGGGCGCGGCATCACTATCTGCATAACGCCCTGCCACACCTCAACTCACACCCTCTCACCACCATCCATCAAAGTGCAGGGCACCTCCGCTGCTCCCACGCAAATTTAGACTCAGGGCACTGATTTACATTCCGAAAGTTCACTTGCCCTGAATTAAAAATTGCAAGAAATTCAGTATCAAAGTTTTTAGGTGTAGTTAACATGTGCTAAGCTTAAAACGGGACGTGGTTACACTTGTCCCGTCACTAGGAAAGGAGGAGCTACAAAAATGTTCCGGTAAACTCAGGAATACAGAAATATAAACCGATGAGGAACGAAATAAATAAGAAGTGCAGGGAAGCTAAGACGAAATGGTTGCAGGAGAAACGTGAAGACATCGAAAAAGATATGATTGTCGGAAGGACAGACTCAGCATACAGGAAAGTCAAAAAAACCTTCGGTAACATTAAAAGCAAGAGTGATAACTTTAAGAGTGCAACGGAAGTACTAGTGTTAAATGCAGAGGAGAAACCGGATACGTCCAGAGAATACACTGAGGGCCTCTATGAGGGGGAAACTTTGTCTGATGTGATCGAAGAAGAAACAGGAGTAGATTTAGAAGAGACAGGGGATCCAGTAATAGAATCAGAATTTAAAGGAGCTTTGAAAGACTTAAGATCAAATAAGGCAGAAGGGGTGGATATCATTCCATCAGAATTTCTAAAATCATTCGGAGAAGTGGCAACAAAACGTCTGTTCATGCTGGTGTGTAGAATGTATGAGTGTGGCGATATACCATCTGAGTTTCGGAAAAGCATCATCCACACAATTCCGAAGACGGCAAGAGCTGACAGGTGCGAGAATCATTTCACAATAAGCTTAACAGCTCATGCATCGAAGCTGCTTACAAGAATAATATACAGAAGAATGGAAAAGAAAAATGAGAATGCGCTAGGTGACGATCAGTTTGGCTTTAGGAAAAGTAAAGGCACAATAGAGGCAATTCTGACGTTACGCCTAATAATGGAAGCAAGGCTAAAGAAAAATGAAGACACGTTCATAGGATTTCTCGACCTGGAAAAAGCGTTCGACAATTTAAAATGGTGCAAGCTGTTCGAGATACAGATAAAAGTAGGGGTAAGCTATAGGGAGAGACGGATCATATGCAATATATACTACAGCCAAGAGGGAATGATAAGAGTGGGCGACCAAGAACGAAGTGCTCGTATTATAGTGGGTATAAGATAAGGACGTAACCTTTCGCCCCTATCGTTCAGTATATACATCGAGGAAGCAATGATGGAAATAAAAGAAAGGTTCAGCAGTGGAAGTAAAACTCAAGGATGATAGGACATCTGTTAAGCCATCAGAGAATGACTTCCATGGCACTAGAGGGAGCTATAGAGGGCAAAAACTGTAGACAGAGATTAGAATACATCCAACAAATAACTGAGGACGTAGGTTGGAAGTGCTACTCTGAGATAGAGGTTGTCACAGGGGAGGAATTCGTGGCGGGCCGCATCAAACCAGTCAGAAGACTGATGTCTAAAAAAAAGGATAGGTTAGGAATTGTATTACTGTGATATCAGGTGGCAGCAGCAGAAGAATTGTCATGCCGCGACGGGTCCTAGAAGGTTTCACTGTATCTCACTAATACGGGGCTATTAGTACCTTTAGCCCATGTTTCAGACGAGGTTCTCTTCACTCCCCTAACGCCATAGTTCACAGGTGATGTCTGCATGGTTGTCTGACCAACGTCCCCCATGCAGAATTGTCAGGTTTCCGATGACGTCACAACCCAAGATGGTGAAACAAGTACACTTGCCCTTAGTTAAAATTGTAAAAAATTCAAAACTCCAAGACAGCAGTTCCGACTGCCATGAATACGTGGCGCTACAGTCGCCCGCACACTCTTCTGACGGCACTACCTACTTGCCTCATCTGAAAGGTATGAAATTTGAAACTCTCAGATGCACACTTGTCTTTCGAAACGAACTTATGCTGTAGCTCTGGAGCAAGGAGGTTCTGTCGCTACATTTTTAAAGTTCAACACAAAAAATTGATGTGTGAGAGAGTGACAAACAACCATGGCGAGATGTAGTGCATCCATCCACCTATTAAAAACTTACTGTACCACATCCGTTCATGACCATACCGACCCTGTGCCGATGCGGGACAAAGGCACATGAAAGAGAGTGACAAACACATAGTAACTGGTCCAGTTGCATGAAAAGTCAAGGCAGTATGTATGAAAGTAATACCAGCTGCCCTCGTCAATAGCCTGGGTGTAGATCCGTCTTTTTCGTTTTCATGTGGCTTGATGTCTCACCCTTATGTCCAATGCAATTCGGGTTCTTCTAGCTTGATTCATGTGTAGCTATCGTCATTTATTCGCCTGAAATGGGGTAGTTACTTATGGCAGCTAAATGTTGTGCATTTAGTAAAAAGTTTGCGTTAATAATGGTCATTCACTGAGCTATCTTCGCAAATGAATGCGATTTCTTGCTTGGGTGATTGTTGTGCCTACATCCCCGACCTGTCGTCTTATTTGCCGTAAATACTCCAGTTTGCTGTCTACCTGCCGCGAACATACGCTAGTAAGGTGATCTAATGTGTCACTATTTCGCTAACAATGAATATCCACGTGGGTAGACTGACAGTCTATTCGACAACCTTGTTTCGGACGACTTGTGTCTGTCACTGTTTGTAGTTGCCGGCGACACCAGAAGAGGTGATACCAAACATAATAGAAGGTAGGATCTTGGCCTTGTGCAGTGGTACTTTCATGCTCTTTCCGAGTTTTAGGAATAAAGGCAGCATCATATTGATCTTGCCCATCGTCTATCGTCTTTGGTGCTGGACATGGTCCTTAAAAAGTGAGCCTTATGTCGTATATTACTCTCAGTTACTTTACCGTCTTCGTCTATGGCTCAGGATGATTATTTAATAAGAGCCCTTCAGAGATCGTAGGTATCTTCAGGTAAAGTACACAACTATGCATACCTCTTCGTTTAATTACACTTTGTTCTTATTATGAAACACGTGTGCAAGAAGTGACAAGTAGAGTCCTGACCATCAAAAACGTTGCAAATACAAGTGACAAAAATGAAACACTTTTACAGGAGTAAAGTACACCCAACCGTACGAGATCTGCATTGCTCTGATGATTCACGATGACATCATCCCATGTGCAGCCGCCGACGTATTGCATTCGCTACGCCTCTGACTATCTATTGGAAACCTACGCTATTTACATCAATGCACGATACCAAATCAGAATCAGGACGTATTAACATTCAACTTTCTACCTACACACTCGGAAAAAACGGAGGCATCAGCGATTCAGAGGTGCGCAGAAGATTTTACCTGATTAGTTACTGGGAACGTTTAGATAAACTACATTTGTGACTGACTGCCAAATAATTTACTGTCACGAACATACATCTCACTTAATGATTTCGAAGACAAGAGATATCATGGCTCTTACAAAAACATGTAGTCGTCTTCCCCTCGTTGAAGTACAATTACTTGATGTTTTGATACTCCAAAAGGTATTCTGTAACAACTTCAGTGAATTTATGAGTTGTAAATGTTTTTTGTAATGTAAGGTTTCTAAAAAAAGTGGTACTCCAGACAACAGTTTAAGATCTGCCTCCAAGTAAATATAACGAAAACGAAACTTTACTACATTAATTCATTTGGTTGCCTAATATAGCACGTTTTCTACCTCTTTTAACGAAATATTTCCAGTGAAGAATGGATACAAAATCTATTATCCTCACTTTATGAAGTAGCAATGTGACGACATTCAACATCTGCAGGACCATTACTGTGAAACCTCACCTTTCTCTAACATGACTTTTGAGTACTTTGGAGAAGCCGAATGAATAATTGAGTGACGTAATCAAAGAGTCCCATTACTGATGAGCCACTCAGTATCATAACCATTTGCTTAATAGCGGGTTGATCCTCTTGCACTCAATAGAGCCGCCGTTCTGGGTGTCATGAATTTGCCAAGCTTTGGAGAGGTTTACAGGAGTATGTGGCTCCAAATATTTACCAAAATCCCGTCCGGTTCCACTTCAACAATTGCTATTTTCGATCGTTCCGACAGAATGCGCGGCTAACCTCAAAGACCTGGACAATGGTCTTCTGTGAAATGTGTTTCTTGGAGAGCGACACAGTAACGAAACAGGAGAAAATCGGGAGTTACAGCTCTGACAGGTGGCAGTAATGTCCACTGAATCATCACGTTGTGGGTGACCCGGTTACTGGTGAACGTTCCGGAAGGACAGATCCTCCGCCTCCCCCCTCTCCAAGGATCACGGATCATTGACACAGGAGTGCAACAACGTGAACGAAAGTTGGCTCCAAGTTAGATGGCATATTAACTAAAAGATTGTACGGTAGCAGCACGGGACACATGTCGTAGTTTACAGCATTGGTATGGCGATTATTTAACACCAACCATAGTCCTTAGATCCGAATTTTAAAGTAAAATCAGTGGACTGAAATGTCTGAAAGAGGCACAGCTATAACAACATACAGGCGCCAAACGTCTGAGAAAGAGGCACAGCTATAACAATATACAGGCGCCAAACGTCTTCTTCACAACAAAGGTGGAGCTTTTTTGGATGTCCAGTTTTGCCCGGGATAATTGTTAATCGTAATAAAGACATTCCCCGCATGTTACATGCCCCCAGAGAAACTCGTCCGTCTCCCGTTCACTTCCTCCTCCCACCCCCTGGTCGTTTTTCCCGAGAGTTGTTCCAAATATTTACCTCTCCCTTGGATGACCGTTGCGCCATGGCTTCAACCTTCATATATGCTATTCGTGTGTTGGTAAAAATAGGTAAATCATGTGGTGTTGTGCCACTGTAGGCCGTTGCATTTGGTGCAGTGGAAGAGATAACCCTGTGTGTTAATTTCTGTTTCACCTATGAAGCGTCATTAATAAAGAACTATTATAGGCAAATAATCTGATATTCTGTACTATTTGCTCCTGGTTAAGTGTATTATGAGGTTGAAATGATTCGAAAGATTACGTTTTTCAGAGTCATATTATGCTTCTTGCTATTTATGGTTGGCGATGAACGATGTTGCGTACCGCCGTAGCATATGATGTTCGTCTGCATATGCCGTAAGTAAGGTTTCTGTTGTTTACTACTTATTTTAGAAACAAAATTCTTAAGGAGCGCTTAAATGTCCTGCTGTTTAGAAAAACTTCCTGAAATGTTAAAATTAGGTTGTCAACTTATACTCTTATTATGTAACAGTTTTTTTGGAATTTGTTACAAACAAATTCCCTGCATTTTCACAAGGCGCACCCTTCCTGAGGTTTCCTTGCAGTTGCGTAGGAAGCCAACTGTCACTTGCATGGTTGTCACACCAGTGGTCACTGAAACACTTGACTTCGACACAAATATATAAATATTAAGATGTTTTGCGTGCTGTCATGGAGTACACCATTTTTCCTGTTTTCTTTGTATAGCCTGATACGATATGTTCTCTATGCTGTCAAATGCACTTACTTTTTTAATTTGTAATTTTGATTTTCCGTCTCACCGGATAAAGTGAGCATGGGTTCTGATGCCTGAAACTGCTCATTAATTAAATAAAAAGAACTGAATTTCGAAATTTTGGCTGTTTTTTTACATCAAAATAAGCGAAAATACTTAACAGCGTGCCCATAATGTAACTACAAATAAGAAGTTTTGCGCTCAGCACGTTAAATATTCAGTATTTTATGTCAACAATAATTTGTCAGCCGTGCCAAGTTTTCTTCATGTTACAAATGCACCGTTATTTATAGACTGAAGTTCCATCGCAATAGTGATTACCTGCAAGAGTACCTCCCCATCCACGAATTTACCTCTATTCCTATGGGAAAATGAGAGTTTGAGCTACTATTCTCAAGCTTCGATCGGTCGCTAAATGAAAACCGAAGTGGAAATGAAAACAGTTTTACCTGCGACAGCTAGCTATCTCCAAGCTACTTCTATTATTGTTGCCTCTCCGACTGAGACAGTTGCCCTAGCGAGGTACGAACTTTCCAATACCTTAGTCATAGAAGGCAGCTGTCTGTGGTTTCCGCTAATTCCCTATGCTAGTCTAGAACTCATTGTCTGTGCCAGAATGTTATATCCGCAGCCAGCAGTTCATGTGAGCAAAGAGATTAAAATCAGAAGGCGCCAAATCTGGGCTGTACCGCAGGAGCCGCAGGTGATCAAACACTTCCATCGATAACGCGTTTTTGTTGCAGTGTGCGGCCAAGCATTTCCATGAAGAAGGACATGCACGTAATTTACGTTATGTCGCATGTATGAAATCAGATGGAACCCTCCAGGCCGGCCGGGTTCGCCGAGGAGTTCCAGGCGCTACAGTCTGGAACTACGCGACCGCTACGGTCGCAGGTTCGAATCCTGCCTCGGGCATGGATGTGTGTCATGTCCTTAAGTTAGTTAGGTTTAATTAGTTCTAAGTTCTAGGGGACTGATGACCTTAGAAGTTAAGTTCCCATAGTTCTCAGAGCCATTTGAACCATTTTTTAACCCTCCAGCACAAACAAACCGAAAGACAGCAAGTAGCTTGATATTCTTTTGCTCTAGGCATCATATCGCTCTCACTGTGCCCTCATTATTGAAGAACGCAACCTGACGCGATCGATGGGAATAAAGGAGACACTATGCAACACACGTGCGCCAAGCTTTATCGGATTTTCCGTCGTACTTTTAATTTTGAGACCCATCATATCTTAAAAAAAATAGCCCTCTTACTTGCACTATATTTCACTTGACGGCTTGTGGTTGTGAGCAGATCGAGCATTCTAGTGAGCGGTGCTGCAGTAGATCTTCCAAGGTTTCCGGAGGCATGTGCCAACACATGCCTACACAATCTCTGTGAGTGTCGCGTGTTGAGCTGTCATCCACTGACATCCCACTTGCATTCAGATCAAATGAATTTGGTGGCTATGTCGATTGGGTCTTATCATTGTGAGGTAGCGTTTTGTCTCTAATGATCTCGATGTGGACAGTACATTAAACTTCATTCCTCCTTGTTATGAGCATCACACAGTGTGGTGTTCGGGCTTGTACTGCCTTTTATACGATTTTTGTGGAATGTCTGGCATAATTGTAATGAAAGAGTCGTCCAAACTCAATATTTGCATTTAGTACTTCCATTAAGTGCCCTCGTTGACCACTTTCACTGTAGTGAGTCCATACAACCGGCAGGCGCACACGTAACACTACACTTGTCATAAAGTACGTCATAAGTGCGGGACCATGTGACCGCCTGGTATACCGCTATAGCGCACCACAATAAACAGTATACTCTTTTTCTAAAGCGAGAGTGGATAAAAACGTTAATTGTGCGTGAGAACATTTTTCCAAACAATTCATGAGACATTACACTGCCTGTTTCATAAAGCAAGCTTATGAATGCCACTCTGCTCTCTCTGTCTACTTATTTAAGCGTTCGTCGAATAAATTAGTCATCAAAGTGAGTCTATAACACAGGGGCATATTTATTTTAATAGAAGTACGTGACTGTACTCAACAATAAACTCATACTGTGATACATTTCGCCTCTTCCAAGTAGGAAGTACACTAAGGCGACCAAATAGACAGAGCTGTTTAATTTAAATTATTGGGTGTCCCAGAAGTCTTTCCCTGATTACAAACATTCATAAGCCGTAAAATATGACACATAAACAAATACCTTTTATCTTGAATTCCATGTGACATGTTCAGTCTTTGTGTACATTCGTAGTTACCGCTACTTCGCTTGTTACAGGACCTAGTGAGGTAACAACAACGAATGTGACACCACTTGCAAACATATGTACTCAAACGAGGAAAAAAAAACGCAACGTTCTTTCACGAGATGCAGTCACAAAAAAACCGAGGAAATACGAGACGGCATACGATAGAGAGCCACAAAATGTTATTAGCATCGAGATATAGTATTCGAGCCGTGCGGGATTAGCCGAGCGGTCTTGGGCGCTGCAGTCCTGGACTGTGCGGCTAGTCCCGGCGGAGGTTCGAGTCCTCCCTCGGGCAAGGGTGTGTGCGTTTGTCCTTAGGATAATTTAGGTTAAGTAGTGTGTAAGCTTAGGGACTGATGACCTTAGCAGTTAAGTCCCATAAGATTTCACACACATTTGAACATCTTTTTTTTCGATGTTTAACGAAACGGAGCATCTATGATATCGATAGAAGAGACGGGCCAGGACCTACTGCGCAGCATTTTAGGCAGTGAAAGACGACTTGGTGAGAAGTCGCAGGAAGTCAGTCCGCAGAGCCTCACGAGAGTTGCAGATTCCGCAGACTTCTATGCACGTTTCAGAGAATGAAAGAGGCCTTCGCGAGAAGTGACAAGAAGTCAGTCAGCAGAATGCAAGAACCCCCGCTGGTACTAAACCTCCAGAAATGTTTCAGTTTATCCGGTGAGTCCTTATTTGGTGGTATAAGGGGCGTTCTGTGTAAATGGCCACGCTTCCCCATCCGAGGTTCGCTATAATAAAGTCAGTGCAACCTTGAACCGACTTAGTGAGCGCCGCGTAGGGCTTCTTCGTACCTGTTAAGTGGAGATGCTCTCGAAGTTTTATGTCCCCTTGAAGAACCGTAGCAGCGCCGTTGGATTCTCAAAGTGCAATACTACTGTCTGTGTTTTACGCAATTAAGCTAGGAGAAGGGCCTTTTTTCTTGCAAATAAATTTTAGACAGGGTGGTATTATGGTGTATTCATTCAAGGAACAACGTAAGATGAACTTGTTCACACTGGTTATAAGCTGAATATTAACGGTACGAGAGCATGGTATATGGCAAAATCAGATCGAAAGGTATTCTATCGACGACTGCTGACTATGGCACCCAGTCCGTAACTTGAGCGTACAATATTGTTGAGTGGTACTTAAGATTCACGACTTCGTTCTCAATAATTAAACGGGCCACCTCACGATGCGCGTCTTCAGTCAACTGGGCGAAACAGCGACACGAGATACACACCACGAGGCGTAATCAGACGCCGCCGCCCACGCAGCAGAAGGCTTCGTAAACGACACATCTGCCGCTCCCCAGCCGGAACATTCCAGTAAGGCAACCACTGTACAAAACTTCCAATAAAAGTTAAGAGTATCGTGTGTAAAAATGCTCTTTCATTCTACCTCATACCCGAGCCAAGGAAGAACCGACCCTGCCCACATGTTATAAGAGAAAAAGTAATTTATTTAGTGTTTTTCACCCTGACATAATGCTTTAGAATCAAATGCCCTGTCACAAATACTCGTGAAAAAACACTTTTCGATACGGTAAACAGATTTTTAAGGCGTGTTCTGTAGCGTAAGGCCCGGTTATTGAGAGACAGATAGAAACAACGAAACGAAGAATTAGAGCGTTCGGAACCTCGTGACCAATTTGTGAACAAACAAAAACTAACTTACGCCGTATTGAATGAACTTGACTGTACTCAATAACACTTTTTTCGTGCCTTTTTTAAATAAAAGAAGAAAGAAAATAACTAATATTGGCGTACAAACTTCATACCAGCGGCAATATTATTTAATTTTCCGTCCAGTGTATGATTCTCTGAATTGGTCAGTCGTGTTTGCCGTTGTAATGTTATTTTTTATTCGGAATTCATTTGCGGCCTGCGGATAAAATTCATTTTTACTTTATACTGCTTGATGAATTGAAATGTTTCTGGAATGTTGTAATTCACCCTTTGTTGAGCGTGTGCGTAACACCGCGCTGAATACTAACGTCAACGAAAGTCTAAAAAACATTTTCATCAAATCTTGTATTTTTTTGTGAACCATGTTATAGTGTTTCCGAATAAGACACTTCCTTAGTACGGGTATTAAATAACTACTATGCTAGAGGTACAGAGAGGCCATATAAATTCAAAAAATGCAAAACCAATTTTAAAAGAAATGAATAAGGACTGATATTAGACAAGTTGTTGGCATTAATGCTGAATAAAACAGAAAACATATTCTTCTGCTGTACGATCTCCATAACACACGTCGGTACGACTCGCCGATGTGTAACAGCGATCGGAAACCCACACTGCTCTATTGTTGGGCGCTTACCAATAAGAAGTTCAAGTGTTTCACTCTTTTAGGAAATCTAAAAAATGTTAAAATGGCTCTGAGCACTATGGGACTTAACATCTGAGGTCATCAGTCCCCTAGAACTTAGAACCCCTCGATTCTTATAAGTACCATCTGGTTCCTGTACAAATTGTAAACAGCCTTTGGCCCCTTGTATTTTACCCCTGCCAGCTTCAGAATTTGATAGAGAGTATTCCATTCAACATTGTCAAAAGCTTTCTCTAAGTCTACCGGTATTAAATCTAGCAGCGAGCCTCTGAACTGCTCAGATGTCCTCTTTCAGTCCGACCTGATACGGATCCCGAACACTCGAGCAGTACTCAAGAATAAGTCGCATAAGCGTCCTATATGCGGTTTTCCTTACGGATGAAGTGCACGTATTTGGAATTCTCTCAATAAACCGAAGTCGACCATTGGCCTTTCCCACCACAATCTTCACACACTTATTCCATTTCATATAACTTCGCAACATTAAGCCCAGGTATTTAAACTACGTGACTGTCTCAAGCAGGACACTAACAATACGGGTTTGTTTTCCCTACTCATCCCATTAATTTACGTTTTTCTCCATTAAGAGTCAGCTGCTGCTCATCACACAAACTAAAAATTTAGAGTAAATCATCTTGTATCAACCTACAGCCACCTGTCTTCGACACATTCCTGTAAACCACAGCATCGTCAGCGAACAACCGCAGATCGCTGCCCACCTTGTCTGCCTGATCATTTATGTATATAGAAAATTGCAACGGTCCTATGACATTTTCCAGGGCAATCCTGATGATGTCAGGCAAAATGTACAAAAACATAAGATCGTTAGGACTGGGATCCAAGTGAATCTGATCGCCTTGCTTTTTAGCACAAGAAATGTATTTGTTATAAGGCACATTAAAAAACCTTTTTCAGTGCCAGTAGTTCATCGGTATCTTTTTCTTTATCTTCTTCTTCTAGTATCTATGGTTTGGTTATTATTTTTAGCAAGTTACCAAAAGTTTTCTGTGTACTTGGCTTATGTCGTGATCCATTTTCAGTATCTGATAAACAGTCGTAGGACAGCGCAGTTCGGTAATGTGTTATGCACGTTCAGCACGCGCAAGTATAAATATTGCAGCGTTTTTCTTTGTACTCGTGCATTTGAGTCTTACTGGTCGTATGAATTGAGTTATATCTGCATTTGGAGGAGTTTCTGTCTATCACTGCCAGTGTGTAACGGAGGAAATTCCACATATCATCTGCTTATCCAAAAGTAAATCTTTGGATTAGTTGTTGATTGGGTTGATGTAGGGGGAATAGGCCAAACTGCGTGATCATCGCTCTCATCAGATTAGGGAAGGATGGGAAAGGTAGTCGGCCGTGCCCATCTCGGCATTTGCCTGAAGCGATTTAGGGAGATCATGGAAAACCTAAATCAGGATGGCCGTTTCGATTAGTGTATCAACTTTTCTACAAAAAAATCCGTCGTCGATCTGTGGAGTATTTATTGGCAAGGAATTTGTCATTAACGATTATGTATCATTCATATTTCATGGCCGACTTGAGGTGAACGTCGTGTTCGTTTCTGCAGGTAATGCTCCATTTCGTTCGAAGAAACCTTTCTTGGATTCGGTTACAGTGGGCTGTTAATATCAGGATATTGTAAATGTCTCGGTTGGTAAGTAGTTTGGGTTTGCCCACTTTGCGATGCATGTAACTAAACTTAAGATAATACTGCCTGATGTGGTGATACAAAATGTTAATTTTAGGTAGGTGTATCGAAGGTGTGATACTTTCTGGCTTGTGCTTCACTACCAGATATTAGATTGGGCTTGGATTTCGATTTCTTTCTTTATACGATAAGATAAAAGTTTTAGGCACTTGTGTCTCACACATACACAAGATTAAGGCCTCCCTCTGCAAATAGTAGCATGGTTAGTGGTGGATGACTGGGCCTTTATTAATTGACGAGGTGCAAAAGACTCAATAAGTTACCAGGCTACAGTAGAGATTTTCGTCGTGCTGTGGGGCCACCAGCCTGTAAGGCATGTCCGGCACCGCTCAGAACCCAGTAGTGACCACACACCTATAATGTAGATTGGTATAAGAACCACAGCCCAACGAGAACGTCATCAACCTTTTAACAACGGCAGGAAAAAACGTATGTGAATTGAGCAGGGAGTAATGGTACAACTTACACCAAGAGTTTTCAGAAGGGATTTTACATAAAATTTTTAGAACTGCAATATCAATAAAATTATATAAATAAAAACTTTCTAAATTTACAGGTTCACATTTAATAACAAAATTTCAAAACTGATCCCAACGTTACCTTTATTCAAAGAATTTTAATTTTAATGACGTGATCATACGCATTTAGGTTTCGATAGTTAATGTCACTGATTAACTTTTCGTTTCAACAGTCTTTTGCCATACCGCATTATTGGGAATATTTCTTTACAGATAGGCAGAATATTGGCAAAGTATGTGAGAGTCATCTTTCGGCCTCCTGTCAAAATTTCTTCACTGGTGGGATCCGTTAATGGCGACCTGGGCCTGCGCAAATCAGGTGTTTATCAGATTCCGTGTGAATGCGGCAAATCGTATATAGGGCAAACAACACGAACTGTGCAGGAACTCATTGTGGAACACCAACGGCATACTCGCCTTCTCCAACCCTCCAAGTCCGCAATCGCCGAACATTGTATTTCCACACACCACTCCATGAATTACAACGACACAAAAATTTTGGTCCATACATCAAACTTTTGGAGCCCTTATCAGGTCATCAAGATGCTTTGTTCAGTCAGTGTCAGAATATACACTCCTGGAAACTGAAATAAGAACACCGTGAATTCATTGTCCCAGGAAGGGGAAACTTTATTGACACATTCCTGGGGTCAGATACATCACATGATCACACTGACAGAACCACAGGCACATAGACACAGGAAACAGAGCATGCACAATGTCGGCACTAGTACAGTGTATATCCACCTTTCGCAGCAATGCAGGCTGCTATTCTCCCATGGAGACGATCGTAGAGATGCTGGATGTAGTCCTGTGGAACGGCTTGCCATGCCATTTCCACCTGGCGCCTCAGTTGGACCAGCGTTCGTGCTGGACGTGCAGACCGTGTGAGACGACGCTTCATCCAGTCCCAAACATGCTCAATGGGGGACAGATCCGGAGATCTTGCTGGCCAGGGTAGTTGACTTACACCTTCTAGAGCACGTTGGGTGGCACGGGATACATGCTGACGTGCATTGTCTTGTTGGAACAGCACGTTCCCTTGCCGGTCTAGGAATGGTAGAACGATGGGTTCGATGACGGTTTGGATGTACCGTGCACTATTCAGTGTCCCCTCGACGATCACCAGAGGTGTACGGTCAGTACACACCATGATGCCGGGTGTTGGCCCTGTGTGCCTCGGTCGTATGCAGTCCTGATTGTGGCGCTCACCTGCACGGCGCCAAACACGCATACGACCATCATTGGCACCAAGGCAGAAGCGACTCTCATCGCTGAAGACGACACGTCTCCATTCGTCCCTCCATTCACGCCTGTCGCGACACCACTGGAGGCGGGCTACACGATGTTGGGGCGTGAGCGGAAGACGGCCTAACGGTGTGCGGGACCGTAGCCCAGCTTCATGGAGACGGTTGAGAATGGTCCTCGCCGATACCCCAGGAGCAACAGTGTCCCTAATTTGCTGGGAAGTGGTGGTGCGGTCCCCTAAGGCACTGCGTAGGATCCTACGGTCTTGACGTGCATCCGTGCGTCGCTGCGGTCCGGTCCCAGGTCGACGGGCACGTGCACCTTCCGCCGACCACTGGCGACAACATCGATGTACTGTGGAGACCTCACGCCCCACGTGTTGAGCAATTCGGCGGTACGTCCACCCGGCCGCCCGCATGCCCACTATACGCCCTCGCTCAAAGTCCGTCAACTGCACATATGGTTCACGTCCACGCTGTTGCGGCATGCTACCAGTGTTAAAGACTGCGATGGAGCTCCGTATGCCACGGCAAACTGGCTGACACTAACGGAGGCGGTGCACAAATGCTGCGCAGCTAGCGCCATTCGACGGCCAACACCGCGGTTCCTGGTGTGTCCGCTGTGCCGTGCGTGTGATCATTGCTTGTACAGCCCTCTCGCAGTGTCCGGAGCAAGTATGGTGGGTCTGACACACCGGTGTCAATGTGTTCTTTTTTCCATTTCCAGGAGTGTAGTTTCCAACCAATTCATCTGTTATTCATATGAGTCAAATTAATTCATTTAACGCAATGCACTGATACAAGTCTCAACAGTAGAGTCGATATTTACAGGAACAGCTAGGAATACTCAGAAGTATATACAAGTAGACAGACAGAATATGTATAGCATAGTATGCATTAAAGTCACCTGAAAAACAGTAGTATTTATGTCTGGTTGTGTTATATCTGGGTACTTGTATTCAGAAGTGTACTGTGGGTTTTCGTATTTATCTAGCTGTTGTGTGTTATACGTTACTTTTGGTATCTATGAGTTTTCGAAGGAGGGAACGGATGACAGAAGTTCCTTTTCATACGTGGCGAAGCACCAGGAGGAATAGTTCTTGACAGGGTTGCAACTAGAGTTTCCTGCATAGTTTTATCGTATAGCAGATGTTTGAGAGAAAATTTAGCCATTGTTTATCATTTAGTAAGTGTAGAAGCAAGAACGAATGGAGCGAAATTATGCGTGCTAGTTTGAGTAAAACTGGTAAGGATGAAAGCACAATATCGATTTTACATGGTTCACTCTTATCCATTAAAATGGAGAGCGATAGGGAAATGAGTTCAAATAAACACACAAGTTACTCTAATCATTGTGGAGCATGAGGAAGCTAAAGGTCTCATGTCACTGAGCGACGCACAGGAGTGTTTGATCAGGACGATAACTATTTGTCCCGCCAGGGAAGGGCAAAATGACACACAGACGTACGAGATGCAACTGCTCCTCGGAGGAATGAAAGAAAGGTATCAGCACCACGACCGCATTTCCAAATCGAAGGTAAGCATTGGATATACTCTGTTTTTGCATCAGCAACTTTAATTTAGAACTGTTTCATGGAAGGGAAACCTTAGGGCATGCTGCAATTCGAGATATGTTTTAACGGTATTTTGGACAAACTTCTGGCTCACAGTTACGTTAACATGTACGATTGCACTCCAATTCGCTCATTCTGTATCGTATTATTCAGAGAACTATTTTCAGGTGCCGTGAACGCAAAATTTAACGCACCTGAAGACCCTTAATCGTAATCTCATACGTTTCTTCGACACTCTGATAGCATTTCAGCAGAGTACAATTTCACATGGAAATGTTGCAACATATTTAACAGTAGAAGGAAAACCATCGACGAGACTTAGTAACCGCAAGTGTTATGACCACTAGCTTCTGCGTGTTACTGATAGCTGTTTGCATACTCAATTTTGTCTCAAACACAGGAGTGTGCATCCGTCAGACTTACCAACACATCACATACCTGTCGAGTGGTTACCTAACATAAACTGCGACATAGTAATGCAGTTAAGAATAACAGAGCATTATTGCAGAAAAGGGCTCAGTCTTAGAATGACAATATAGAGTAAGGATGCTTTGTTGCACATGCAAATGAAACAGAGTTTGCACCAGGCACATTTATGTAATTAAATTTATGAAATATTGTAGAAGTTTGGCAGATGCAAAATTCGGGACGAATGTTGTGAAGTGGAGGAGAAGTTTCACAACACACAACGTTATTGTGCAGGATTAAAATTTTTATTGAAGTTCCACCAGGCGAGTTTGGAACAGAGTAGGGGACTGGGGCAGACAGAAATGTAAGCACCACTGTACTACTTAGGAAGGCACTGTGCGGTTAGTGCTGTGTCAGCTGCTGTGCAAGTCATCATCGACACAAGCAAGGAAGGAGATAAGTTGTGGCAGCCGGTGGCAGGAATCCAAAATGATCTGTCCATAACATTTTCAAATTAATAGACTACTGTATTTCTAAAAAAGAAAGAAACGTAGCTTAACTTCTCATTACGAGGTGCTTGTGATCCTTGTGTCTGTTCTATTACTACCCACAGAACGCAGGCTATGTATCGTCTCCTAACAACTCAGAACTGATTCTCTTGAAGTCTGCGACCGAATTGGGCCCGATCAGCGATGGGCGGCAGCTTAAGTCCGCGTTGACAAGGGGCGCTGAACTCGGTCTTCGTGGAGGTATCGCACTGCCCGTTCTTTTCATCGGCGCGTGGGTCAGCGCCCTCTAGACGCCGCTTTGCACCTCTGGGATGATCTCTGCGCATTCGACGGTTTAGGACTGCACAGTAACACTACGTAACTATGCATGTGAGCACAGCAAAAGTTGATTATTAATAAAAGTCAGTATGAGTGGCCTTTTGAAACGCTGAATGCCCAATTGTGTCTACGTCGCAGCAAGACTTCTAAAAACTGTAAACAACCATCTTTCTCCACTTCCACAGTAAATTTTGTATTGTCATGTATGGAGTTCACATGTTGAAGGAACTCTCGGAGACTGTCTAAACCATGAGGCCAAATTATCAAAGTGTCATCAATGTACTGCCAAAATACTGTTAGTTTTAAATTTCACAAAGTGTGCTCTATTTGCTACATCAAAAACACGAATCTATAGCCTCCAAGTCTTTGTGCAAAGATGAGAGTGGTGAAATCCAAGATCAGCCCTAATGTGTGCTCTTCACGTATTCCAAAAGATCTTATCTTAGTCCAGACTACTACCCAAATTTTGTGGAAGTATGTCCTTTGCTCGCTGGACAGGTGCTTTCTGCAATACATTTAAATTCAAAAGCAGGCACAATGTGCATGCAGTTGCCCTTCTACGGCTTCTGCAAGGTGTTACCTGCACCTGGTACAACTCCCCAGAATCTCTGGACACGTTGTGTGTGTTCGACGACGCAGTGCCATAAGCAGTCATTGGTCCACCTGAGGGCGCCAGGTAGTTGCTACCCAAGCAAACCCTGTGCTACTATGTCTATGGCTGGCACATAGTCTCGCCATTACTCAGGATACGGACTAGAATAACAAGTGCTTACTATTAAATGACAGAAGCTGAGAGCCTGGTCTTGCCTGGGTGTATATTTATTCCAGCTCTGTTAGTTCATCTCCTCCTTCCCCCTCTCTCTGTCTATCTCCTCCGCCTTTCTCTCTGTCCTCTTCTTCAGCGCCTCTCTCTAAGCAGTGGGCAGTTAATAGAAAAATTTTCGTTAGAGGGAAGTTGTAACCTTTTTATTCAGCATGTAAAATTCTTTTGCATATAAAAACTCGCATTATACTAACACAAAAAGGAAAAATATCTCTCCGTCTCGTGGTCGAGTAACTTCTACTCTTTACGAAGTGGTAACTGATGGGCTGGCTTGAGCCGATGCCTGGCGATAGGACAGAAACTTGAACATAAGAGCACTGGAAGAGAAGAGGAAGTAGATGAAAATGAGATGAAATATGGGATCATATTGTGAGAAGAATTTGCCAGAGTGCTGGAAGACCAATGTCTGTAATGAGACATCCACCCAGAATATTCCACCTTCTATGCAAAAGTGATCGCCAGCGGCCTTGCTGCAGTGGTAACACCAGTTCCCGTCAGATGGCCGAAGTTAAGCGCTGTCGGCCTGGGCTAGCACTTGGATGGGTGACCACCCGAGCTGCCGAGCGGTGTTCGCAGGTGGGGTGCACTCAGCCCTTGTGAGGCAAACTGAGTAGCTAATTGATTGAGAAGTAGCGGTCTCGAAAACTGACATACGGCCGGGAGAGCGGTGTGATGAACACATGCCCCTCCATGTCCGCATCCAATGACGCCTGTGGGCTGAGGACGACACGGCCGGTAGGTACCATTGGGCCTTCCAAGGCCTGTGCGGACGGAGTAAGGAGAGCATGCAAGACTGATGAGAGTAATGTAATGACTGCAACACTGGTTTAGAGACGACCTGGGCATATAGGGACATGTGAAGCTATACTCACCACCCTCCCCCCTATAAACCTGCATTTATAGTTTGTGCAGATATAGGGAGAGATTCTGACGATGTTGACTGGAACATAGTGAAATACTGAAGATAGAAGGGATAACTTAGAGACCAAAAAGTTACATAAAATTTGTACAGGTGTCAGGCTCCAGTTATACAGTATGTGTCAAAAGACATGAAGAGGAGACAGTAGTTGGGAGGGAAATGACACAGAGTTGTAGTCTATCCCCCAAGGTTCTCAATGAGTGCATTGAGTAAGTTGTAAAGGAACATTAGGAGAAATTTGGAGAGGGGAATTAAAGGCCAAGGAGATAGAACATACACACATCAAAAAAAGTTTTGCATCACCCCAGTTCCCAGAACTCCTGAAGATATACGTTGACTGTTGATATTCTATCACAGACACAGTCCTTTGACTGTTCAGAGGTGTCACTAAACCCGCCCAAAGGTGTAAATAACCATGCATGAGCAGCGCCTATTAGACGGAGGAGGTCCGACAGCTGATCAATTCCAGTCATTCCTCCAGGAAGGAGGTACGCGGTTCGTGTTGTCTGTAGTACAACCATGCCTAGACAGTCAATACCGCGGTTCCATCAAGTCCAAATTTTTACTTTGTGCCAGGAGGGGCTCTCAACAAGGGAAGTGTCCAGGCGTCTCGGTATGAAGAAAGGGATGTTGTTCGGACATGGAGCAGATACGCAAAGACAGGAACTGTCGATGACATTCCTCGCTGAGACCGCCCAAGAGCTGCTACGGCAGTGGATGACCGCTACCTACGGCTGATGGCTCGGAGGAACCGTGACAGTAACGCCACCATGCCGAAAAATACTTTTTGTGCAGCCACAGAACGTCATGTTACGACTCAAACTGTGCGCAATATGCTGCATGATGCGCAACTTCACTCCCATGGCGAGCCCCATCTTTGCAACCACGACACCATGCAGCGCGGTACAGGTGGTTCCAACAACATGCCGAATGGACTGTTCAGGACTGGCATCATGTTCTTTTCACCGATGTGTCGCATATGCCTTCAACGAGACAATCTTCGGAGAAGTGTTTCGAGGCAATTCGGTCAGGCTGAACGCCTTAGACACACTGTCCAGCGAGTGCAGCAAGGTGGAGGTACCCTGCTGTCTTGGTGAGGCATTATGTGGGGCCGACATACGCCGCTGGTGGTCATGGAAGGCGCCGTAACGGGCGTACGATACGTGAATGCCATCGTCCGACCGATAGTGCAACCATATCGGCAGCATATTGGCGAAGCATTCGTCTTCACGGACGACAGTTAGCGCCCCCATCGTCTATCCTTCAGGATAACGACATCGCACGACTAGAGTTGCCACCATGTTCTCCAGACATTAACCCTATCGAGCATGCATGAGATAGACTGAAAAGGGTCTTTTATGGACGACGTGAACCACTCTGGCGGATCTCCGTTGATGAGTGGGACAATCTGGACCAACAGTGCCTTGATGAACTTGTAGATAGTATGCCACGACGAATACAGGCATGCATCAGTGCAAGAGGACGTGCTACTGGGTATTGAAGGTACCAGTGTGTATAGCATTCTAGACCACCACATTTGAAGGTCTCACTGTATGGTGGTACAACATGCAATGTGTTGTTTTCATGAGCAATAAAAAGGGCGAATATTATGTTTATGTTGATCTCTGTTCCAAATTTCTTTACAAGTTCTGGAACTCTCGGTCGGAGGTATGTCTGTTAATGTTGGGCGAAGACAATGTAATTCTGTCAGACATGATACACTTGAAGGGAATCGATAATGCCTTCAAGGGAGATTAAAAGATGAACATCGACTATAATAAAGTAACGTTAACGGGAAACAGTCGAATTAAATCAGGTGATGCTGGAGAAAGTGTATTTGTGAATTTGACACTGGACGTTGTAGACAACTTTTGCTATTACAGATGCAAAATAAATGGAGATGTCTAAGGTTAAGCTGATATAAAATTCTGGTATTAAATAGAAAGAAAATTTATTTTAAACAGCAAGAAATGTGCTAATAACTTATACTAATGCAAATGGAGAGACGAAAATAGCATGATAAACGAACGCGAGAATCGGTTAATATTCACGTTGTTGTCATATAGTCCACGAGAGAGGTCAGTGCGAACATATATTGGCTAGCGACTTCACGGCAATGTGTCTCTTACATTCATGTCCACTAAGAGGAGTGTGGGTGTGTTCCCTACGTAACTTTCGTAATGATGAATGCATTTTGGGGATAACGCATCAACATCTTCATGGCTTGATTTAACGAAGTTGCTACTGATTGACAAGTCGCCGAAGCTACCAATTGAAAAACTTGCGCCAGACCATTGAGCCACAGGAAATTATAATTATTACTATCATTAGTATCATTAGTACAAAAAGGCAGCACTAACCCCTTTATTCTTCTTTTCTTTTCAATATTGCATGCTACAGAGAGAGATGTGTTGCTCTGGATGATATTTGGAAGAAACCAATGAAATTACTTACACCATTTTTCTTCAAGGCGGAGATGCTAGAGGACAAGGATCTTAGCCAGTGCCACTGAAATTAAGATCTCAAATAAGAATAATTGTATACAAATGGTATACCCTGCAACTCATTGTTTAAAGGCGACAAACCTTGCTCTGCAACAATACTGAGCATTTTATTTTGAAGTATTTTTCTTTGTCTACTCTCTTTTTGTCGTATCTTGCAAATGTAATGTGCATCTTGTAAAGCGTACTGATTTATTTGTAGCTGAGCTGTCAATCTTCAACTATTTGTTTTGTCTTGTAAAGGATATTATTCAGATGTTATTTAATCAATTCTCATGAATATTATTACACATACTACCTTTGTGATGTGTTATACGTAAATTGAAGGGGGATCACTGCTATAAGCTGCAGTGGGATATTAAGCGGAATCAGCAGCGACTAACGAAAATGTGTACCGGACCGGGATTCGAGGCCAGGATCTCCTGCTTACTAAGCAGGTGCGGTAACCATTGCGGAATCCGGGACACAGCATTAACGCAAATGCCAGATCCACGCGTAATTACGACGAGGTGCTGCACAATTTTCCCGCCCCTAGGGACGTAGCACTCGTTGATACCCTGCTGTTGCCCATCACATCCGACGAGCACCGAACAAATCACCAGGGCCAGAAGGTTTAGTGTTTCAAGATTTCGCTATCCTCACGGAATTCACAGACGGCATCTTGATCCCAATACAGAAACCGAACGTTGGTTGTAGGTGGCAGGGCTTTCTGCACTCACACTCCTTAACAACGACTAAAGATCTTCCTCCGCATCTTCCGTACGGGTCTCACACTCCTTAACAACGACTAAAGATCATCTTCCGTACGGGTCTCACACTCCTTAACAACGACTAAAGATCTTCTTCCGCATCTTCCGTACCGGTCTCCACACCGCTATCGGGAAAGCCATCCACACGCATCGGACATGTTTAGGTGATGTCAGCAACATTCATGCAACGTTAGGAGCACACCGCGACGTATTAGCTTTGACGGCGGCATGCAAAATTCGAGGTGCCCTTGTTGCCGTCGATTTTGACCACGCGTTCGACTGCGTCGACCACTGCTTCCTTCGCGTAGTTTTGGAGCCCATCGGCCTCTCTCCAGTCTTCTCAGGTTCAAAAATGGCTCTGAGCACTATGGGACTGAACTGCTGTGGTCATCAGTCCCCTAGAACTTAGAACTACTTAAACCTAACTAACCTAAGGACATCACACACATCCATGCCCGAGGCAGGATTCGAACCTGCGACCGTAGCAGTCGCATCTTCTCAGGTGGTCCTTCGATTGATACACAGACCGCGTTCCCTCATGACGGTGAACGTTTACCAGTTTGGTCACTTTATTATTGGTCACTGCGACAAGGATGCCCCTTGGGCACATTATTTGTGGCAGAGCTTGAACCAGCTATGCATGGTCTACGACGGCGATTAACAGGCATTTACATGCAGGACGTGGCCTTTCACTGTTGTGCATTCGCCGATGATGTGGTATTCCTGTCCGGATCAGGGGATGAAATACACATGGCGCTTCAGTGGCTACGCCAGTACGAGTCGGTCGCTGGAAGCGTCATCAACGTGAAGAAGACAAAATACATGGATGTCGGAGAGGGGTTTCCCACGCAACGGCGGTGCCCTTTGTCAAGGTGATCATACTCAAATGTTTAGGAGTGCAGTTGTATACCAACGATCGCCGCACGGCGGCAGCTAAGTACCGCTGGCTACTAAACCAGACACGTGGCCTGATACAGGACAACAAATTGCATAGAATTGACATGCTCCTGCGAATACGTTATATCAGCACCCACCTTTTCTCCAAACTCTACAATTTTGTGCATGTGCATGTAATGTCAGACCTTCCCTTGACGTTTACGATGGGCGACAGATTTCAAGCACCGTATGGACATTTCGTGAGTGGCAGGCTTGTTTTTCAAGTCCTATACGCCACACCATCACTGCCGAAGCGGGTGGGGGTATCGATTTAATTCACGTATACAATCGTACGCGATCAGTCTGACGGGCATCCTGACAGCTGAAGTGGCACCACGCTCTCTTCATCCACCGGTTTGTGTAGGGCACATTTCACCGGCACTCGCTCATAACAGAGTTCTTGATTGACCTCAGCTACTTACGATCAGACCCTCTGACATTACAGATGTCCAGCACGGAAGACTATTATCGCCATTACCAACAGCAGTGTTGAGCAGTACACCCGCCTTGCCTACGTACGACGGTGCGGTCGTTGTGGTACGTGGTTGTGAACGTCAAGTTCACTACTCGTCAGAAGCTACATTCCATTCATCTGACCGACGACGCCTTGCGTCCTACATGGTCAGTCGTTGATTCGGATGCACATCGCCTAAGTTATGCCTCGACCAGCGAGTGCTGGCTACTCACGCAGTGCGTGCTGGCGTTACTCTTGCGGCGATTGCCGGAGTCTGTCTCCTCTTATGATATATTGCGCCCCGACGGCATAAACTTTCCACCAACCAGGACGGATGCCGTTAACTGGCTAAAAGCCATGGCCCTTTACTATATATTCTGTGATGCTCACAAAGGCAGACTCGACTTTTGGTCCACAGTGATACAACACATGCAGCTTTCAGCCGGCACCCGAAGTACAGGACCAACTTTGCTAATTATTTAGGTTCATTATTTGCGGACCCTCCAGCTCACTGGGGCGTTCCGGGTATGAGAAGCTGTACCTGAAGAGGAATCCACTACGGGAGAAACAGGGGGGAGCCCCTACCAACAGGCAAGACGACGACTCGGACGCTCGGCTACGGCAGTTGTAGAATGTTATCTTAAAATTAAAAAAAAAAACAATAAATCTATAAATACAAAAAACGAATTCAATAAATAAACACAGACAAACCCGTTAAATCCTCTCCCTGATCCTCTGAACCTAGAACACGTTAAAAAGAAAGTAAGTAGGAGATCCGATTTGGAATCCCGGTACGATAGACATTTTCGTTCGTCGCCACTGATTCCACTTACTGACCCACGGCAGCTGATAGCAGTAGTCCCCCAGTAGTGTTTCACAGCCGCTGGATCTGCGTGGTGTGTATTCATTCGAAGGAACAGACACTGTGCATTCAAATTTCTGATTGCTAAATTTGTGATCCTTTGATGCCTCAGGACATGTCCTACCAACTAGTCCCTTCTTCTTGTCAAGTTGTGCCACAAACTCCTCTTCTCCCCAATTCTATTCAATACCTCCTCATTAGTTATGTGATCTACCCATCTAATCTTCTGCATTCTTCTGTAGCACCACATTTAAAAGATTCTACTCTCTTCTTGTCCAAACTATTTATAGTCGATGTTTCACTTCCGTACATGGCTACACTCCATACAAATACTTTCAGAAGCGACTTCCTGACACTTAAATTTATACTTGATATTAACAAATTTCTCTTCTTCAGAAACACTTTCCTTGGCATTGCCAGTCTACATTTTATATCTTCTCTACTTCGACCATCATCAGTTATTTTGCTCCCCAAATAGCAAAACTCCTTTACTACTTTACGTGTCTCATTTCCTAATGTAATTCTCTCAGCATCGGCCGACTTAAATCGACTACATTCATTATCCTCGTTTTGCTTTTGTTGATGTTCATCTTATATCCTCCTTTCAAGACACGGTCCATTCCGTTCCAAGTCCTTTGCTGCCTCTGATCGAATTACAATGTCATCGGCGAACCTCAAAGTTTTTATTTCTTCTCCATGGATTTTAATACCTACTCCAAATTTTTCTTTTGTTTCCTTTACTGCTTGCTCAATATACAGATTGAATAACATCGGGGAGAGGCTACAACCCTGTCTCACTCCCTTCCCAATCGCTGCTTCCCTTTCATGTCCCTCGATTCTTATAACTGACATCTGGTTTCTGTACAAATTGTAAATAGCCTTTCGCTCCCTGTATTTTACCCCTGCCTCCTTTAGAATTTGAAAGAGAGTATTCCAGTCAACATTGTCAAAAGCTTTCTCTAAATCTACAAATGCTAGAAATGAAGGTTTGCCTTTTCTTAATCTTTCTTCTAAGGTATGTCGTAGAGTCACTATAGCCTCACGTGTTCCAATATTTCTACGGAATCCAAACTGACCTTCCCCGAGGTCGGCTTCTACCAGTTTTTCCATTGGTGTGTAAGGAATTCGCGGTAGTATTTTGCAGCTGTGACTTATTAAACTGATAGTTCGGTAATTTTCACATCTGTCAACAGCTGCTTTTTTTGGGATTGGAATTATTATATTCTTCTTGAAGTCTGAGGTTATTTCGCCTGTTTCATACATCTTGCTCACCAGATGGTACAGTATTGTCAGGACTGGCTCTCCTAAGGCTGTCAGTAATTCTAATTGAATGTTGTCTACTCCCGGGCCCTTGTTTCGACTCGGGTCTTTCAGTGCTCTGTCAATCTCTTCCCGCATTATCGTATCTCCGATTTCATCTTCGTCTACATCCGCTTCCATTTCCATAATATTTTCATCAATACATCGCCCTTGTATAGACCCACTATATACTCCTTCCACGTTTCTGCTTTCCCTTCTTTGCTTTGAACTGGGTTTCCATCTGAGCTCTTGATATTGATACAAGTAGTTCTCTTTTCCTTAAAGGCTCTTCAATTTTCCTGTAGCCAGTATCTGTCTTACCCCCAGTGAGATAAGCCTCTACATCCTTGTACTCTAGCCATCCCTACTTAGCCAATTTGCACTTCCTGTCGATCTCATTTTTGAGTCGTTTGTATTCCTTTCTGCCTGCTTCATTTACGTGTAGCGTTCGGGAAATGCTGTGCCGAGTACCTCATGTAGATTGACATGTTTGTCAAAGGGAAAGTTTGCAGCTGATATTTCATTCCCGAACTTGCCGTTACTGATAACTGACAGCTTGTGACAGCGTGTGATGCCGGAGGCAGAGCACGCCGGCTAACGTGCGGTGCCGTTAATGAAGCCGGGAAATCTGTTCTTTCGGCGGCCTCTCGGACACGGGCACGGACACGGTCGATGCAATTGGTTTGCGGGCTCGGCAGCTGCGAAGTGCGCCAATAGCCCGCCGCGGCGCCCGAGCCGTCCCCGGCGCAGCTGCGTGCACTCAACTTGATTACGGCGGCGCTTTTGTGAGCACGGCCCGGCGCCGCCCCACACACTGACGTGGCGTTATTTACAAGTGTTAACAAGGCGCCGCCTCTTGTTCCCATTTAGGCCCTGAAGAGCGAGTTGGGGACTGTCAACACTAGCTCACCTCCACCCAACCGCTGTCTGTTCATCTCTGGCGCGGCGCAACGCCTCGCGGTGAACTGTTGTGGATTCGCTTCCTTATGTACACACATTCCAGATATTACTGCAAAATGGAAACCGTGCACCATCAAAGATTTGTCGTGCAAACAACATCTTTGAATGTGTCTATAGCGGAGGGCAATAACAGCGTTGATATCAAGTACCGTGTTCCGCACGAAATAGCAGAATTTTTTTTTTTTAAAATAGACTGTCACAATGATCGTTATTAAACAACTGGCCATTAAAATTGCTACACCACGAAGATGACGTGCTACTATAAATTCAGAACTGTGCGTATAAAAGGCTAAGAAACATTATGACGTCGAGATCACCACGTGTAAACTGAATTAAACGTATCTTACTTTCGTCGCTACTTGTACCGGATGGTAATAATTTTAGTTAAACTACTCACGGAGGTCCATTGTGGGCTGTAATTAGCGTATAGCAGCGAAATTTGGTAGATATACAGTGTGTTACACAAAGGTACGGCCAATATTTCAGGAAACATTCCTCACACACAAAGAATGAAAATATTTTATGTGGACATGTGTCCGGAAACGCTTTCTTTCCATGCTAGAGCTCATTTTATTTCTTCTCTTCAAATCACATTAATCATGGAATGGAAACACACAGCAACAGAACGTGCCAGCGTGACTTCAATCTCTTTGTTACAGGAAAAGTTCAAAATGCCGTTCGTTGGCAAGGATACATTCATCCACCCTCCGTCGCATGGAATCCCTGATGCGCTGATGCAGCCCTGGAGAATGGCGTATTGTATTAGACAAGAGCTTTCAAATGCTTCCATACATGAAAGTCAAGAGGGTTGAGGTCAGGAGAGCGTGGACGCCATGGAATTGGTCCGCCTCTACCAATCCATCGGTCACCGAATCTGTTGAGAAGCGTACGAACACTTCGACTGAAATGTGCAGGAGCTCCATCGTGCATGAACCACATGTTGTGTCGTACTTACAGAGGCACATGTTCTAGCAGCACAGGTAGAGTATCCCGTATGAAATCATGATAATGTGCTCCATTGAGCGTAGGTGGAAGAACAACTGATGAAGCTAAAATGAGCTCTAACATGGAAATTATGCGTTTCCGGAGACATGTCGACATAACATCTCTTCTTTATTTGTGTGTGAGGAATGTTTCCTGAAAGTTTGGCCATACCTTTTTGTAACACCCTGTATAATGAGTTCATGCGGGACCGATTTACTCTGGAAAAATTTATTTCCAATTTTTGCCATCAGGTGCAAATCTGACGCTGTACAGAAACTCGTCGACGTCTCTAGTGTAAATTGCGTAAGCAGCGGTTACTAATAAAATCACCATTATGCCTTCCTCACTTATCTGACCTTTTCTGTCTACACCGCTGTCCTAAACCATGATACATGGCAACATTTCTACTTCTTTCTGGAATTCAAAGCGCCAGGTTTGCAGATGGTGGCCAAAAGAATTTTTTTTTTTTTTTTTTTTTTTTTTTTTTTTTTTTTTTTTTTTGCAGTGTAAATCGGTTCCACACTGATGCATTAGAATGTCTATTAAGTTTCGCTACCACACGACAATTACAGCCCGCACTGGACTTTTGTCAATAGTTGCAATTTAATTATAAACGACCCAGTAGATGCAATAAGTGAGATGATTTTACAAATATCGTACTCCCTGGCTGCAGTAACAACGGGCAGCTACGATCAAGACAATCGGCGCGACGATGATAGTTGCAGGACTACACACTCAATGATAATACACCAGCAATACGGACGTCGTTGATTCGCTGAAAGCACCAACTAATTGAAAATTGAATTACCATGCAAAGGTTCAACCCACGCGAACTCTTGATGAACAGAACTTTATATTCAAATTATTAATTGTGTTAAAGACGTTTTAATTTTTCATGGTCACTGTCTTTCGAATAATTGAAAATGCACTAAACGTTGAGCGCCATATTTTCAGTATCTCTCAAAAGGAATGGTTAAAATGACTTTTGTTTATTGAATCCATCGGCTTTACGTATCTAACTGCTTTGCAAGCCTGGTAAATTCGTATAATATTCTCATTATTGCAAATAACTGCTGTTATTATGAGTGAAGCTACAATCATCCAATTTTTATTTTGTTGTTTGTTTTTAAAAGCTTACTCTTATTTATTTGTGTTGTGAGATAGTGTTAGTTTTTCATTTGCATGTTTCTTTATTTTTCCGCCAATTCGTGTGTGGATTGTTGGTATACAGTGATCAAACACTCTCATTGTGCAGTGTCTGCATTAAGATCGCAGATAGCAACCAACCACGGCTTATCTAGTCTGTTTGGTGAAGTGCTTTGGTAGGGGGAAGATTTTTGATTTTGGCGGAGGTGTGAATACTCATCGTTTTGTAATATCGTGATTCCTGCTTGCCAATGTGAGCGTAATATGCAGTTAATACTGGGAGAAGTTAAATATTATTGATTTCAGGTACCTCAGATCTTACGTACCTGTGATACCAGGGGGGAAGTATCAGGGTTCTTCCACTTTAATTAGACTAGCACTGTCATTTCTACGTAGATTAATATTCTAAAGGGACTTATTTCGTTACAGGTCGTGAAAGGTTAAATACGAGGACGTGCCGAAGAGTAGTCGAATTTCGTATGTGAAGATTCTCAAAGATTTTAAAATTTCAAAACAGACATTATTAATATTTTACAAATTTTTCCTTCATGTCTCCATATCTACAGCCCTCGACCGCTAGAGGGCTCCGAATTGTAGCTTGTAACATGGCGCCGTGTAACGTAACTATATATTAGTGCGTGAGAAACACGTGCTGTAATCAAGTTTCACTACTTCGAAGAGTTCGTCCACTCATGGAGCACTGTCTCCTTCAGCATGATAATGTCAGACTGCACACGGGAAATGGGACATTTTCAACAATCCGACGCCTTGTGTTCGCTGTCATTGATCATCCTCCATACAGTCCCGACTTGCTCCCATCTGGTATCCATCTGTCTTCAAGACTTAAAGAACACCTTCGTGAACTCCACTTTGATAGTGATGAAGCGGTACCAGCAGAGGTGAGTCTGTAGCTCTATCAACAAAGTCAATTATTCTACAGCGATATTAATAACAGGCTGGTCTTTCATTGAGAGAAATGCGTTCGTTGACAGGGTGGCTATGTTGATAAATAAATAGACATGAAGTATAAAGACGTAGACTGGTAATGTTTTATTTTTAAAAAAATAAAAAAATCATTAAGATTTTTCGCATAAAAATTCGGAGGCATTACTTTTCAGCAAGCCCTCGTAGAAGAGGAACTGCACTACTGGCCATTACACTAGATATGTCATGTGATTACATTTTCATGCTATTTGGTGCATAGATCCTGAGAAATCAGTTCCCAGAATAACCACCTCTGGCCGTAACAACGGCCTTGATACGCCTGGGCATTGAGGCAAACAGAACTTGGATGGCGTGTACAGGTACAGCTGCCCATGCAGCTTCAACACGATTCCACATTTCATCAAGAGTAGTGACTGGCGTATTTTGACGAGCCAGTTGCTCGGCCACCATTAACCAGACGTTTTCAATTGGTGAGAGATCTGGAGAATGTGCTGGCCAGGGCAGAAGTCGAACATTTTCTGTATCCAGAAGGGTCCGTACAGGACCTGCAAGGGTGGTCGTGCATTATCCTGCTGAAATGCAGGGTTTCGCAGGGATCGAATGAAGACAGTTGGGATCCATCATGGCGTTCCGTATTACCCTCCTGAACCATTTCATATTGTGCTAACAGTCATTGGATATCGACCAACACGAGCAGCAATGTCGCGATACAATAAACAGCAATCACGAGAGGCTCCAATCCGACCTTTTTCAAAGTCGGAAACGTGTTGGTACGCATTTTTCCTCCTTCCACGAAGCATCAGAACAACGTTTCACCAGGCAACACCGGTCGACTGCTATATGTGTATGAGAAATCGGTTGGAAACTTTCCTCATGTCAACACGTTGTAGGTGTCGCCACAAGCGCCATCATTGTGTGAATGCTCTGAAAAGCTAGTCGTTTGCATATCACTGCATCTACTTCCTGTCGGTTAAATTTCGCGTCTGAAGCACGTCATCTTCGTGGTGTAGCAATTTTAATGGCCAGTACAGTACGTATCCGATTTGGCCTGAATAAACCATTACACATAAGAGCATTATTTGGAATAGTTGGCATTATGCTGTACTCACTACAGCCTGGAACATATAAAAACAAAATTTTGTGTTTGTCTGTTATGTAAGATAAACATGATGTGAATATCTGAATTATCTTCAGTACTATAACGCGTTTAAGTTGTGTCATACCTTCCGAGATAGGCTGTATTTCATGCACCTCCCAAATGACAACCCAGTTTTCATCGTCCACCCAGGATGTGGATTTGGAAATTGGGTTACCTATCTTAAAATGCTTGGAATACTTTCCAGGACAGAATTACTTCTCCCATTATGTGCGACTGAGGAAGTGACAATGATTAAAGTTTCTGGAATGTCTTCCTATTCATCGGTACTAACTAGTGAAACACTTTTGGTAATGACTTTGAGACTAGGTTAAATAACCACAACACACTACAGTCAAATTACTTGCAGAAATCTGTCCATATTGAGGTCAGAGTTCTCCATCCATCTAGTAGAGAGAGCAGTCCCTGTCATTCGAACCCATATTATTATTATTAATTATATATCAATTGCACACTCTTTTAGAAAGATAAGAACAATACAATATGTACATATTTTATAAAATTATAGACATGTTATTTATATAATTTATCACATTTGTTTGGGTGCCCAAGAAGTTAGGGGGGCTCCCAGGGTACTAATTTTAAGGCCATTCTTCCACAATGTGTCTGACAACCTGTGATGGAGAACCACAGGTGCTCTCTGCACTGATATGAACTCCTAGATATTAAATCATTCAGAACAGAAAGAGCAGCATCTGCGCTGAATTAATTTCTGAATTTTATCATTACATAGTTTCTTACAAATATTCATGCCCGAATAACATAATTTTAAATGTATTGTATGCATAAAAAGGGACAATATCTCATATAGTCCAATATCGTCAACAATAGTGTAATAGGCACCACAGAAACAATGATTCACGCGTCATGGTTCTACAGCTAGCAAAACTGAATACCTGCAGATAGACGCTGTCCACATTGTCCATGGTATAAAGTTATGCAAAATGCTTGCTATGCCTACAGGTAAGAGAAGGGCTTATTTCAAAGATGGAATGTTACTTATTAGGGCGGGTGAAATCGATTAAATTTCTAAATTACTTTTCACAATTTAAAAAATTTAGAACAGAATAATTTGAATGCAATTGATATCTATTTGCTTCCAAAACGAGTGTCACCGAACTTACGTCATAGTTCGCATCTTCCACAGGTTACGTTTAGGCTTTCAGACTGATGATGTGGTCTCTCAATAACAGTATTGTTATGAACATTACGACATGTATGTAAGGTATGAGGTTGACATGCACGTCACATTAAACTAAATTTTGCACGTTGTAAAAAGAATATATTGATGAAAATAAAGGAACGACATTAATTACTATGCGTTTATTTATTCCGTTTCAAACAGTAAACTCATGTACAACCCATACCTTTTTTACGGTATAATGACCCCATTTCTTGTTTTTGGGCAACACGATGTATCAAACTAGGTATGTACGTCATTCTTAATATCCTACTAAATATTGGATAAATTCACCCAACAGGGTCAGTATAATATAGTTTAACATCGTTTATTGAACTTTTTTTTAGCATACAGTCATACCTAAAGTTTAAGAGCTTCTGAAACTCCAAAAATAGCAATTACTTCTGCTTTTTCCTTATCAAAAACAAAACTAAGTTTATTTAAATCAAAGCAACGAGATTTTCCTTAAACACCCCTTTCAAAATTTGATGTAGCAATTAAATGAGCAGCAACACTCGAGTCTACTCAATCACGATGTTACAAGTTTTACATCCATCCTTTTTTGTGTATTCTGCATAATTATACCAAACATACTGCTACTCTTAACATTGAATAAATTTTTGTCAGTATCATTCATAAGATTCTGAACATTAATTTCGATGTATGTTGTCATCCAGGAAAATTGTCTAAATAGGAAGAAACCACCAAACAATTTAATAACAGTTTATGATGCAAACATTGTTCTAGATTTCTGTTCTGACTCAAGTAGTTTCTCTTATCATATAAAGAAGAAATTAATTTCCTTTACACACCAATTGAGACGGTGATGTTACTTTTTAAGGACCTAAGCTAAAGACAGATTGAAAACGTGAACACTCTCGATATATTCAGGATCTATTTCTATAATGTTTCTTATGGTATAATTATCAGAATATTTTTTGTCTTAAAAGTTTCAACATTTTCTGGAAGAAATTCAAAAAAAACTTGGACATGTGAAGAAATTGCGTTATTGCCCAGCTGTGAAGGTAATTACCATGAAGATATATACTACAGGACTGATCAGGTTTATTATCATTGTTAACTATGAACTTACTGATTTCAATAGGATATCAACATGAACAATGAACAATACCATGTCTAATGCCTCATTCAATAAATTGATGTTGTTCAGTGTCAGTAATGAGCAAAAATTCTGCACTATTAGTTTCATTAGAGCATCCTGTATTGAGCTAGGTGAAATACTGCAATTAGCTAGATACAGTTCATATGTTTCAAGATGTAGCGTACGTACGTTTTCAAATACGTCAGCAAACATTAGCACTTCAGTTTTCAAACAAAATTCAGAATAGTCTCCAACTATCATACACCTGAATAAATTTCCATGCAATTCAAGGTAATTTGTATTCACGTTCTGCAACAATGCATTAATAAACATCTAAATTTCTCAACTGGAGGTAAATAATCTTCTAGTAAAATAGGTCAATTATCCAAATATTTGTATGTAAAATTGCCTGCTTATTTAACCACTTTAATTTAGAAAATATTTTCCTACAATGCCTAGATCACCTGTTATTAAATGTCACCAACGTATTTCTAGAGACTATCTGTAAAAAAATTAATTGAGTCTACAAATTGGACTGTTATGTTACAATTTCGCTTTTGTTAGATTACGATAGTTGTCTTTTTTTTAATGGCTTACACTTTCTCATGTTCGATGTTATCAGTGAAACATATCTCGAATTTATATTTATTTCGGTATCACAAACCATCATCACTTCTTCATACGCGTTTCTGATCAAATCTGGGCATCATAATTGCTCAAATTGTGAAATGGTTACTTTAAAACTATATCTGTAGTGGAAGTCTCAGATAGCATCTACAGTTCCTCTATTATTTCTTTCATACGAACCAGCCAGAATCGCTCAGCTGAAGCAAACTTTATCTCATGAACTGATTTTATTGCAGTATGTTTCTTTTCAATAACTTTGGGTAGCTTGTGCACAGCACTGCAAAATGTGTTGTGTGTGAATCCCGAATGGGCTAAACTGCAGAGGTCATCGGTCCCGAGACTTACACACTACTTACACCAAATTACACTCCTGGAAATGGAAAAAAGAACACATTGACACCGGTGTGTCAGACCCACCATACTTGCTCCGGACACTGCGAGAGGGCTGTACAAGCAATGATCACACGCACGGCACAGCGGACACACCAGGAACCGCGGTGTTGGCCGTCGAATGGCGCTATCTGCGCAGCATTTGTGCACCGCCGCCGTCAGTGTCAGCCAGTTTGCCGTGGCATACGGAGCTCCATCGCAGTCTTTAACACTGGTAGCATGCCGCGACAGCGTGGACGTGAACCGTATGTGCAGTTGACGGACTTTGAGCGAGGGCGTATAGTGGGCATGCGGGAGGCCGGGTGGACGTACCGCCGAATTGCTCAACACGTGGGGCGTGAGGTCTCCACAGTACATCGATGTTGTCGCCAGTGGTCGGCGGAAGGTGCACGTGCCCGTCGACCTGGGACCGGACCGCAGCGACGCACGGATGCACGCCAAGACCGTAGGATCCTATGCAGTGCCGTAGGGGACCGCACCGCCACTTCCCAGCAAATTAGGGACACTGTTGCTCCTGGGGTATCGGCGAGGACCATTCGCAACTGTCTCCATGAAGCTGGGCTACGGTCCCGCACACCGTTAGGCCGTCTTCCGCTCATGCCCCAACATCGTGCAGCCCGCCTCCAGTGGTGTCGCGACAGGCGTGAATGGAGGGACGAATGGAGACGTGTCGTCTTCAGCGATGAGAGTCGCTTCTGCCTTGGTGCCAATGATGGTCGTATGCGTGTTTGGCACCGTGCAGGTGAGCGCCACAATCAGGACTACATACGACCGAAGCACTGGGCCAACACCCGGCATCATGGTGTGGGGAGCGATCTCCTACACTGGCCGGACACCTCTGGTGATCGTCGAGGGGACACTGAATAGTGCACGGTACATCCAAACCGTCATCGAACCCATCGTTCTACCATTCCTAGACCGGCAAGGGAACTTGCTGTTCCAACAGGACAATGCACGTCCGCATGTATCCCGTGCCACCCAACGTGCTCTAGAAGGTGTATGTTAACTACCTTGGCCAGCAAGATCTCCGGATCTGTCCCCCATTGAGCATGTTTGGGACTGGATGAAGCGTCGTCTCACGCGGTCTGCACGTCCAGCACGAACGCTGGTCCAACTGAGGCGCCAGGTGGAAATGGCATGGCAAGCCGTTCCACAGGAACAGGAACAGCATCTCTACGATCGTCTCCATGGGAGAATAGCAGCCTGCATTGCTGCGAAAGGTGGATATACACTGTACTAGTGCCGACATTGTGCATGCTCTGTTGCCTGTATCTATGTGCCTGTGGTTCTGTCAGTGTGATCATGTGATGTATCTGACCCCAGGAATGTGTCAATAAAGTTTCCCCTTCCTGGGACAATGAATTCACGGTGTTCTTATTTCAATTTCCAGGAGTGTATACAACACAGACACCGGTGCCCGAGGGAGGATTCAAATCTCCGTCGGGAGGGGCCACGCACTCCGTGATATGACGCCTTAAACCACGCGGTTACTCCAGGCGGCACAGCACTACAATTTGTGTTGACAGTGAAAGATAGATTTACTATGTCTTGTAATGGCGAACCTGAAACTCTCTCTTGAAAGCTTTCTAGCTTCTTTAAAGTTTGTTTACTACTCAAAGCTAATTTCTGATGTATTTATGTTTCTTGAAAATAGACTAACTTAAAAAAATCGCAACACCAAAAATTTATCAATGTAGAGTGATCTAATTTCGGAACTTCATTTGTCTTAGTAACATTCTTAAGTGAATAACAATGCAAGATCATAGTTCGAGAAAAGCAATTGCAGATATGAAATTCTGGTACATTAATTACCTGTGAACCCGCCAAACGGTTGAATGCAAACATGCATTGTGTTCTGTAGGTGCCGGACGACAGTTTGTGGGAAGGAGTTCAATGCATGCTACACTTGCTCAGTTAATACAGGGACTGTTAATGCTGGTTGTGAATGACGCTGGAGCTGTCGTCCGATGATATCCTATATGCACAGGATTGGAGAGAGATCTAGTGATCGAGAAGGCCCAGGCAACATGTCGACACTCTGCAGAGCCCGTTGGCTTATAGCAGCCATAAGGGCGAGCGTTGTATCAAGGTATCCCCTGGAATCTGTTGATGAATGGCAGCACAATAGGACGATTCACCGCACTGACGTACAAATCGGCAGTTAGGGTGAGTAGGGTAACCATGACGGTGCTCCTGCTGTTACACGATATCGCACGCCAGACCATACTCCCAGTGAACGTCCAGTGTGTCCAGCCCGCAGGTAACTTGAATGCAGTCCGTCAACTGGCCTCCTAGCCAACACACGGCTATCATTGGCACCGAAGAAGAACTAGCTTTCATCAGAAGAAACGGCACACCTCCAACCTGCTCTCCCGTGAGCACTTGTTTGTACCACTGCAGTCGCAAATGGCGCGTATGCCTTGCAATCTTAACCCTTTTTTTTACCTCAGCGGATGAATAACCATTCTCGAGCAACGAATTGGTAGGATGCCTTAATTCCGCGTCAAGCAGCTCTGCTTTGCAAATGTTCCTTGCCCTATCCGCCAACTTTTTAATGACGCCTCGCTTTTGCTACGGCTAGTGGTTCGAATCCCACTGTAGGTAACGGTGGGCTTTCGGTAAACTGTTTGGCCTAAGCTACCATATTCTTTCTTTAAAATAGCAGACCAGAAAAGTTTAGTCTTCTTTTTGTTGATGTGATAGTTAAAACTTTAAGATCACAGTGCAAAAATCATAGCGATGTACAAACGCCTGTGAAATTGAAATTTCTCCTTCCTTTCATTACAGACGTTGCAGCCTATTCCATTTTTTGCTACTGGCTGGATAATGAATTACAATTTTTGTATTGGGCATGTTTTCTGACTTTTACTTTTGAAGCTAATAAAATGGTTTTACGGCCGGCTGCCAAACAGACATCATGAAACATACCTGAAATAAACATTATAGGAAATTTGTTAGTGGGAAATTTTACCCCTTCTTTCTGCTGCAACGGTCGTCTCGAATTCAGTCGAATACAGTTGCCGTAGAAGGTTGATAGTTGGTGACGGTGTCGCCTCATGAATTAAATACGTATTGCGATGTGGTGAAATGAACCAGTTGTCAAATAAATAGATATGAACTGTAATTCGCTTCACTTTATTGTATTAACCCAAAATCAAATATTATTAACAAGACTGAACAGCAACAAGTATCCACGTCCTGTCTTCATCAACACACTGCTTAGACTTCTCTTTTTCTTTTTTCCGACTTAACAATAAGTGACAGTCACATTCTCCTCATAAAACAGCATCTGTTCTGGAGCGCATAGCTTCTTTTTTTTTCTTCTTTTTTTTGCCTCCCTGGAAATATCAAGGAAGTGCCACTACATTTTCCCTCTACCTTGGCTGTGGATTCATGTACGTAGCACACAGTACAAAATTTCCATTTTTTTATTAGTTTATACGACATTATACATTTCACGTTTTTTAACCGGAGAGGCGAAGTGCAGTCATCGGGTTGCATGGTCGAAGTGTCAGAAACCTTCATTGCAGCCATTCAGCTACTGCTGTATTTGTCTATTATTCTTTAATATACTAACGTGTCAGCTGCGTGGGAATATCGTAACTATATTTCACCAAAAATTTTCTTACACTGTATTAAAATTAAAAATAAATTACTTATATATATATAGGGAAAAATTTTGTTTCACACCATGTGGTCCTTTTTCACATTCAGTTAAATATTTATTTTTCTTTGTTTACATCTATGATAATTGCCCGTCTCTCCTTTAGCAACATTAACTTGCGTCTTCTCTGTCCTTTATTTTTCTGCTGTCATTTACTTATTAACCTGAGCTGGCTCCATTGTTTGAAGTTCCTCGCGGCTACCGTTTTCCGCACCACACAGTATGTTATTCGAGCGCATGTTGGAGTGTGAACAGTTCGCAGTGTCCACTCAGGGTAACTATTTACACCTGCCTAAGAATTCCGTAAGCTACGACGGTCTCCACTCATAGCGAAGCCGAGGAACCCTGCTGGCTCAGCTACGTCTGATGAAACCTTCGCCGACATTTTTGTGAGTGTTCACCTCCCCATTAGCACACACGTGCAACTGTTGCGCTTATTCACCTGGGCAGTGCAGATTCGCCAAACTTTCTTCATTGCAGATGATGAATCACTTAGCGACTGCAAACTTGAATCACCACACAGAACTATTTTTTAACCACTAGGTGGCAACTCCCCATAGTTGAGGTTCAGTGTGCAACTTACGTAACATTCTTTCAGACCATGATCAACGAAGGGGAGGGGGAGGGCAAATCGGGGTACATGCCCCGGGCGCCTAATTCAAATTCTTGAAAAAAAAATAAACGTGTCTCACAAAGAGCCTAGCATCCAGCACACGTTGGTCTATCGATTATACACATGAATTTGAAAGGCATCCCAATTGGTTTTTGAACATTTTTAACACATTCTAAATTACGTCTGAACAAATCATAAGTGTTCTTGATGTCTCTGCCAGGGGAATCGCTGTCACATCTAGAAACAAAAACCTTTCACCAAGACGAAAGAAGACAGGGCTATACGAAAAGGGACGTGTAAACAAGAACAGGTGAATGCTGATGGCTGTTTGCTTATGCAGTTGACTGAGTGCACGAATCATCAGCATTACTATACACTGAAGAGCGGAAGAAACTGGTACATCTACATCTACTACATCTACATGACTACTCTGCAATTCACATTTAAGTGCTTGGCAGAGGGTTCATCGAACCACAATCATACTATCTACTATTCCACTCCCGAACAGCGCGCGGGAAAAACGAACACCTAAACCTTTCTGTTCGAGCTCTGATTTCTCTTATTTTACTTTGATGATCATTCCTACCTATGTAGGTTGGGCTCAACAAAATATTTTCGCATTCGGAAGAGAAAGTTGGTGATGAAATTTCGTAAAAAGGTCACGCCGCGACGAAAAACGTCTTTGCTGTAATGACTTCCATCCCAACTCGTGTATCATATCTGCCACACTCTCTCCCCTATTACGTGATAATACAAAACGAGCTGCCCTTTTTTGCACCCTTTCGATGTCCTCCGTCAATCCCACCTGGTAAGGATCCCACACCGCGCAGCAATATTCTAACAGAGGACGAACGAGTGTAGTGTAAGCTGTCTCTTTAGTGGACTTTGCATCTTCTAAGTGTCCTGCCAATGAAACGGAACCTTTGGCTCGCCTTCCCCACAATATTATCTATGTGGTCCTTCCAACTGAATTTGTTCGTAATTTTAACACCCAGGTACTTAGTTGAATTGACAGCCTTGAGAATTGTACTATTTATCGAGTAATCGAATTCCAACGGATTTCTTTTGGAACTCACGTGGATCATCTCACACTTTTCGTTATTTAGCGTCAACTGCCACCTGACACACCATACAGCAATCTTTTCTAAATCGCTTTGCAACTGATACTGGTCTTCGGATGACCTTACTAGACGGTAAATTACAGCATCATCTGCGAACAATCTAAGAGAACTGCTCAGATTGTCACCCAGGTCATTTATATAGATCAGGAACAGCAGAGGTCCCAGGACGCTTCCCTGGGGAACACCTGATATCACTTCAGTTTTACTCGATGATTTGCCGTCTATTACTACGAACTACGACCTTCCTGACAGGAAATCACGAATCCAGTCGCACAACTGAGACGATACCCCATAGGTCCGCAGCTTGATTAGAAGTCGCTTGTGAGGAACGGTGTCAAACCTTTCCGGAAATCTAGAAATACGGAATAAACTTGAGATCCCCTGTCGATAGCGGCCATTACTTCGTGCGAATAAAGAGATAGCTGCGATGCACAAGAGCGTTGTTTTCTGAAGCCATGCTGATTACGTGTCAATAGATCGTTCCCTTCGAGGTGATTCATAATGTTTGAATACAGTATATGCTCCAAAACCCTACTGCAAACCAACGTCAATGATATAGGTCTGTAGTTAAATGGATTACTCCTACTACCCTTCTTTCCAATCTGTAGGTACAGATCTATCGGTGAGCGAGCGGTTGTATATGAGTGCTAAGTAGGGAGCTATAGTATCAGCGTAATCTGAAAGGAACCTAATCGGTATACAATCTGGACCTGAAGACTTACCCGTATCAAGCGATTTGAGTTGCTTCGCAACCCCTAAGGTATCTACTTCTAAGAAACTCATGCTAGCAGATGTTCGTGTTTCAAATTCTGGAATATTCCATTCGTCTTCCTTGGTGAAGGAATTTCGGAAAACTGCGTTCAATGACTCCGCTTTAGCGGCACAGTCGTCGGTAACAGCACCATCGGCACTGCGCAGCGAAGGTGTTGACTGCGTCTTGCCGCTTGTGTACTTACATACAACCAGAATTTCTTCGGATTTTCTACCAAATTTCGAGACAATATTTCGTTGTGGAACCTATTAAAGGCATCTCGCATCGAAGTCCGTGCCAAATTTCGCGCGTCTGTAAATTTTAGCCCATCTTCGGGATTTCGCGTTCTTCTGAACTTCGCATGCTTTTTCCGTAGCCTCTGCAACAGCGTTCAGACCTTTTTTGTGTACCACGGGGGATCCGTTCCATCTCTTACCAATTTATGAGGTATGAATCTCTTAATTGCTGTTGCTACTATATCTTTGAATTTGAGCCACATCTCGTCTACATTTGCATAGTCAGTTCGGAAGGAATGGAAATTGTCCTTTAGGAAGGCTTCTAGTGACTCTTTATCCGCTTTTTTAAATAAAATTATTTTGCGTTTGTTTCTGATGGATTTGGAAGAAACTGTATTGAACCTAACTACAACGACCTTGTGATCACTAATCCCTGTATCAGTCATGATGCTGTTTATCAGCTCTGGATTGTTTGTGGCTAAAAGGTCAAGTGTGTTTTTGCAACCATTTACAATTCGCGTGGGTTCGTGGACTAACTGCTCGAAATAATTTTCGGAGAAAGCATTTAGGACAATCTCGGAAGATGTTTTCTGCCTACCACCGGTTTTGAACAAGTATTTTTGCCAACATACGGAGGGTAGGTTGAAGTCCCCACCAACTATAACCGTATGAGTGGGGTATTTATTTCTTACGAGACTCAAACTTTCTCTGAACTGTTCCGCAACTGTATCATCGGAGTCTGGGGGTCGGTAGAAGGAGCCAATTATTAACTTAATTCGGCTGATAAGTATAACCTCCACCCATAACAATTCGCACGGAGTATCTACTTCGACTTCACTACAAGATAAATCACTACTGACAGACACAAACACTCCACCACCAATTCTGCCTAATCTATCTTTCCTGAACACCGTGTGAGACTTCGTAAAAATTTCTGCAGAACTTATTTCAGGCTTTAGCCAGCTTTCTGTACCTATAACGATATCAGCTTCTGTGCTTTCTATTAGCGCTTGAAGCTCTGGGACTTTTCCAGCGCAACTACAACAATTTACAACTATAATTCCGACTGTTCCTTGATCCAAGCACGTCCTGCATTTGCCATGCACCCTTTGACATTGCAGCCCATCCCGTACTTTCCCGAGGCCTTCTAACCTAAAAAACCGCCCAGTCCACGCCACACAGCCTCTGCTACCCGTGTAGTTGCCAGCTGAGTGTAGTAAACTCCTGACCTATTCAGCGGAACCCGAAACCCCATGTCGCAAGTCAAGGAATCTGCACCCAACATGGTCGCAAAACCGTCTGAGCCTCTGATTCAGACCTTCCACCCGGCTCTGCACCAAAGGTCCGCAGTCGGTTCTGCCTTATATCGTGTAGGACCCCCGCGAGTACGCAGAGGTGCCGCGAGACGACGTGGCATGGATTCAGTTGATGTTTGAGGTAGTGCTGGAGAGAATAGTCACCATAAGTCCTGCAGGGCTCTCCATAAACCCGTAAGAGTATGAGGAGGTGGAGATCTCTTCTGAACAGCACTTTGCAAGGCTTCCCAGATATGCTCAATAATGTTCATGTCTGGGGCGTTTGGTGGCCAGCGGAAGTGTTTAAACACAGAAATGTGTTCTTGCAGCCACTGTGTACTAATTCTGGACGTGTGGGATGTCGCATTGTCTTACTGAAATTGCCCAAGTCCGTCGGAACGCACAACGAACATGAATGGATGCAATTGATCAGACAGAATGCTTACGTACATGTCACCTGTCAGAGTCGTATCTAGACATTTCAGGGGTCCCACATCACTCCAACTGCACACGCCCCACGACATTACAGAGCCTCCACCATCTTGAACAGTACTCTGCTGACAATCAGGATCCATTGTCTCCATACCCGCACACGTCCATCCGCTCGATACAATTTGAAACGAGACTCTTCCGGCCAGTCAATGCGCTTCCAGTCATCAACAGGCGAGCGTTGGTATTAAAGGGCCCAGGCGAGGCGTAAAGCAGTCATCAAGTGTACATGAGTGGGCCTTCGGAACCAAAAGCTCATATCGATGATGTTTCGTTTAATGGTTCGCACGCTGACACATGTTGATGGCCCATCATTGAAGTCTGCAGCAGTTTGAGGAAGAGTTGCATTTCTGTCACGCTGAACGACTCTCTTCAGTCGTCGTTGTTCCCTTTTTCCAGCATCTTTTTCCCGGCGCAGCGATGTCGAAGATTTGATGTTTTACCGGATTCCTGATATTCTAGGTATGCTTGTGAAATGGTAATACGAAAAAATCGCCGCTTCATCGCTACCTCGGAGATGCTGTGTCCCATCGCTCGTGCGTCGACTACAACACCACGTTCAGACTCGCTTAAATGTTGATAACTTGTCACTGCAGCAGCAGTAATCGGTCTAGCAACGGCGCCAGACACTTGTTTTAATAGGTGTTGCCGAACTCAGCGCCATATTCTGCCTGCTTGCAAATCTCTGTATATGAATACGCATGCGTATACCAGATTCTTTGGCGCTTTAGTGTAATTATTAGGGAAATTCTTACATTCAGATTTGCAGAACAAAAACGAACGACTAACAGGAAAGATTACGTATTATCATCATGATGAATTCTGGAAAATGAAATTCTGACATAATATTTTTGCCCGATTGCTACACTACCAGTTATACAGTACCAGGTTAGCAGGCCCTTTTAAGTTAGAGAAGTTAACCGGAGAATAAGTTTTGACAACGGCAGGAATAGTTACAGAATTAATGACAAGATTGTTTGTTAGACCGAAGAAGGAGAAGAAACGGGGACATCAGTTAAATTGTATGGAAGAATATCACGATTCCAAATTCATGTAAAATTTCGTACTACTACTTTTCGGACTCATGCTTGAGAAACTGGAATAATGAATGAAATATTAAACTAATTTCTAACACAAAATTTCTTCCTTGTACTAAGCCTAATAGGCATATGATAGTGATTCCTCGTTGGCTATGTTCTGTCGTGTCACTCACGTAAAAGAGGTACATAAAATCGGCTATTTGTTACAAAACAGTCTCGTTTATTTCATTTGTGTTACAATTTCTGCAATTATAGAACCCCTTATTTCGATTTATCTAGCAGACAGGGACGAAACAGACGTAATGAAATCGAATAACCACACCAGTCTTTGGTAGTATTTGTATTAACAGGTGTTTCAGTATTAGACAATCGACATTTTGATTTTTCATGTAGCAAAACGTTTCACGGACTTTGATGAGGTAACAGATTCTTTCGCATGAAAGAATAGAGAGAAAAGGATGCTACGTTCTAAGGATTGTAGAAATGTCTACTATCTCGCTTGTCTCTTGTCTCTATTGATTTTATTTTTCCTATTTTTAATTTTGTATCACCCGATAGAGAAAGTTATTTGATTGTGAGATTTTTTTTAGGGAGGGTAGGATGTCACTCTAGCCGACAGGGAGCTGGAGAGGCACCACAGGACGTTTTAATTTCCACTGCCCTGAATATAGGTTTGATGACTTACATTACAAAATACACATGTTTTAACGCCACAGACGAAATACAGTGACTTGCGGTAGAAGAACGCTGTGTGAAGAGGAGTGGCACCGCACTTTGGTACACGTAAGATCGAACAACATCTCTTACATTTTCTCGAACATATATGTTTCATACGACAAACTCTTCAGAAATATGTGCACTACAAACTGAACATACGTTTGAAAAATCAAGTTTTTGGCCCAGTTCGGTAATATCTTAGATCCAGTGCTGCACTCTTTCACATGTATTTTCACTTCCTAATATGTTTGCTATCGCTTAAGATGGGTTTTCACAGGTTTACAAAATATTGTCGCGTAGTAGAAGGTGTAATTAGATGAATAACGAAAACTAACTTCACTTAAATAAGGTTTATCAGCACTTGCACAAACAAGAGCGCGGAGCGACTGCCTCCGGCCAGAACACATACGGTATATGCAGGGTGGTCCATTGATAGTGACCGGGCCAGAAATCTCACAAAATAAGCATCAAACGAAAGAACTACAAAGAACGAAACTCTTCTAGCTTGGAGGGGGATAGCAGATGGCGCTGTGGTTGGCCCGCCAGATGGCGCTGCCATAGGTCAAACGGATATCACCTGCGTTTTTTTTTAAATAGGAACTCCAATTTTTATTTCTTATTCATGTAGTACGTAAAGAAATATGAATGTCTTAGTTGGACCACTTTTTTCGCTTTTTCCTCAAAAAATTCTTATTAGTACATAACTTCTCAATTATGCACAACCGCCCGTGGATCAGTCAGCGTGTTCGTTCACACACATGCATACATGAAGTACAACTCGGTACATTGAATATTTTTTGCTAATAACGTTTCGTCTTTCGTGCCGGTACCTCTCAAAGGTCTATGTTTATCAATATTTCATATTTCCTTACGCGCTCATTGACAGTGATTTGCCTGCTGCACTTCGTGTCTATGGGTAACGCTTATTTGCCACAATGAGCCTTAATTTACCTTGAGGCTTATAGTTGCTGTCTGTGCAATGTTTTTGCCGCGTTAATCATGTGTACCTAATTTCATTTTCTTCTTATTTTTTAAAATTTATTCGCGGTATAGTATATTACTTTTTGGTATTAACTTTAAGTTAGAGGCAGTTTTCAATAGAATACTGTGAAGTGTTGTACAGTCGTCATAGCTTCATCGGCTGTAGTTCTTTACAAATAGCGCATTTATTTCTTATTGTAAGCAGCTGCAGATAGTGTAATATAAATCGCACTTAATTTTAGAGACTTCGCTATATCTATTAGCGTATTCCTATTTGTAGCTTACTCGTTATTATTTGTTTCATTTATTACTTTAGTATAATCATAACCTTTCTGTAAATCAAAAACCTTTTCCAAATAGCATCCCGGGTGTGGTATTCTGTGCATATTGTATCGTCCTGTGCACAACAAGTGTCATTTTCTGTTAAGCTTTTTGTGTTTGGTAGACTGACGTTATGTGCGCAATAGCAACTCCCGTTCAACGTGAAAAGTAGTTGTGCAACCTATTCTTTTATCATACTTATTTTTCCTTGATTGTGCTTTAGCTTCCACTGCTGTTAACGCTTGTGTAACCTTTTCTTCTAAACCAGTCACCTGATTTATACTTCTCGCACGTTACTTCGATTGGTGTAAAAGGTGTTGATAAGTATGGCAAAAATATTTACTATTTTCTGAAAAGGCGTCACGAATTCAGTCCAGTTGATCAGTTTTTCTGGCGTTTACGTTCTGATAAACCTGTTAAACTCACGAAATATCCGTTATATTGTGCTTGTCTTGGATTGAAGTTTGGATACGTAAATATGTTGTACGTTACATGACAAATTATTTCCACAGCGCACATGTGAAGTTAGTTCCATTATCAGTCAGTATAGCTTTTGGTTTACCCACTGTCACAAAATATTCTCTCGCGATTCACTTGATTACAGGCCTTTCCCTTAGAGTTTTAGTGGGATACATCTGCATATATTTATGAAATATATTATACAAGGTTATTAAGCAATGGCTGAGTCGTGTTATGCTTTGCATTACACTTTGTTTGCTATTTTGTAATCAGTCTGCCGCGGTTATCGCCATTATGATCCTCTCTCTCCGCGAATGGCAGCAGCGGCGTGTATCGATATTCGCACCCTTGTACTATCTTTGGCCTCGCGCTTATAATTTCCGGCTGTGCCGTGTACGGGCATTTGGTCGGTTGGTGTGGAGCAGACGAGGAAGTCTAAACGGCGCCTGTCTGGCCAGGGACGCTGGCGGTGTCCACGCACGATCGGTGAGGGGCTGTTCTCATTGCTACGAGGTCCGTGGCTCACGGATCCCGGACACGACAGTTGAGTCTTTACTTAATCTACCAGCCAGCCCCAACTGTTCTCACTGTGTCGTTTGAATTGCGTTGTGGGCTGTTGGGACATTCCTGCGAGCAACAACGTGTGTTTTCAACTTGGCGAGCCGGCCGCGGTGGTCTCGCGGTTCTAGGCGCGCAGTCCGGAACCGTGCGACTGCTACGGTCGCAGGTTCGAATCCTGCCTCAGGCATGGATGTGTGTGATGTCCTTAGGTTAGTTAGGTTTTAGTAGTTCTAAGTTCTAGGGGACTTATGACTACAGCAGTTGAGTCCCATAGTGCTCAGAGCCATTTGAACCCTGGCGAAATTGTAGCCACTCTATTGTGGAGTTTAACTTAACTTGATTATTTTTTAATTGAAGTGCACCATCGGTATCTTCTGCCTTGTGGCCGTTAACGTTCCGGCTACCTGCTCTGGGCACTGACGTAAATTCAGGCAGTGTATTTTCCTTGTCATGCTGTGGCTGTCCAGCACGGTGTGTAGTCTGACAGCTGAATGTGTAATTCCTTGTGGGTGCCGATACCTTCTGCATTGTTCTATTGAACTCCCTGTTGTGTCCTGGTCAGAGGAAGCAGAAGTTATCCTGTCACTTGGTCTGTTGACTGTCTGTCGGTTGGGTTGCCATCGGATTGAGAAGTTGCTGGGCTGACTGCCTGTCTCACCTAAGCGAACGTTAGTGTTTGAATTCCAGGCCGACCCTTGCAAACTTCTGAGCGCCGTTTAATGTGTTGCCGTTTCTCATTTGTCCTTGTTGTTTGTTTATGTATGGCTTCTAGCCGGTTTTAAATTAAAGTTGTTTTGGCCCTCAGGCATGAGGCTGTTTGAGCTTTTAGCCTGATTTAAAGAAATATTAGGATAAGACGTTCTTCCTTTTAAACTACAGATTGCTGTTTTTGAGTCTTAAGTTATTGGCCTTCAGCCGATTTTAAATTAAAGTTGTTTTGCTATTTAGGCGTGAGATTGAATGGCGCATTTCGACGGGAATTGTTCTAAAATTAATGTTTGACTTGGTCTGTTTTTAATGTTTTCTTCACTCTTGTAATGCTTGTCAAATGAATAAAATGTATGTTCGAGTGCAACTGACAGCAACTCATTTTGGCCCCTTTCCACACATTAAACTATCTGCACTGTCCTGCAGGTATAGCAGGGGATCTCAGCTATTACATATGTCACTCCTCCTTTTTCCATCAGAAAAAGTCCTGCGGCATCGACTGATACGAGGTCATGGGACTTAACTGGTATAATAAGATGTAATTCATTGAATTGTGATCTGTTTAGGCGTCTGGTCTTTTGATAGATTACACATTTCTTGATTAAATATTATACTCTACGTCTTATGTTAAGGGAATAGCATATGACACTATTTTCTGAGCACACTTAGCTGCACCATATCGACCCCACGACTTACATTTATGCCTGACAAAACTACATATGCTTCCAGCAAACAAACACACCCGTTACCAGACTAAGGCGATCAGCGATAAAATAAAACTCCATTATGCATCTTATAACACTTTCTAAAGTCTGCATCCTTAGTGCTTCTAATTTGTTGCCTTACTTTGTTCCATCGAGTATCTTCCTGACTATATTTTTACACATTTTTATATAATAGGGTCTAATTGACCATCGTATGTGAGTAGAATCCTGAAGTCGAATGTTTTTTTCTGTTAATTCTGCGTATTCACTTAACCCTTGTGGAACTCTAGAAAAGGCATCTTCCAAAATATTCTGTGCCCCTTTGATATAAATACCTCAAAAACGTCCACCCCGATATCTGAGTAGCCAGAGCGATAGAATGCCAATCCTTAGGGTCCGGGTTCGGTTCCCGTCTGGGTCGGAGATTTTGACCGGTCAGGGACTGGGTGTTGTATTGTCCTAACCATCATCGTCGTTTCCTCCCCGTCGACGCTCAAGTCGTCGAAGTGGAGTCAAATCCAAAGGCTTGCACCCCGTGAACGTTCTACCCGACGGGTGGCCCTAGTCACAAACATTTACAATTTTTTTACCTCAAAATCGAACTCTTGAAGAAAAAGACACCATCCGGGTAACCTATTTTGCAGTAGTTTACATCTCAGTAAGAATGAACGTGCTTGATGATGACAACACACTTTGTGTGGTTTCCCAGTAGGAAGTACTGCAATTTGCGGAATGCCCATACAAATTCGAGCGCTCAAGCTCGGTTACGGAATAAAAAAAATGGCTCTGAGCACTATGGGACTTAACATCAATGGTCATCAGTCCCCTAGAACTTAGAACTACTTAAACCTAACTAACCTAAGGACATCACACAACACCCAGCCATCACGAGGCAGAGAAAATCCCTGAACCCGCCGGGAATCGAACCCGGGAGCCCGGGAGTGGGAAACGAGAACGCTACCGCACGACCACGAGATGCGGGCGGTTACGAAATAAGCTTTTCCATATTCAGTCAGTGTTCGACTAACAAAACTGATTACATTTAAATTCTGATTTTCTTTAACACGATTAATATGTTACAGCACTGCCTCCGAAGTATGGAAGGACGCATCAGTAATGAGGCAAAATTCTTCTGTCGTATCAGCACGTACTTCATATGTCCGAGTTTTCCAAACCTTATTTTGTGGCGTGAAAGTACCAAAAGCTCCTACAGAGACAGCGGGGTGTTTTTTCCTTGGGTTATTGTGAGAAGAATTGGAATGTTACAGGTTTTTTTAGACCCTCGTCTTTTATGGCTGACCATTACGTCATCAGATTGCGACGCCGTCTTACGCCTTTTCGGGGCGACATTGCTGTGTATGGAGACACCTACACACATGTTTAATTTTTTGCAAATAGCTCTCCTTGTTTTTTGTCATAATCGTGCTTTAGCGAAACAATGTTCGTGTGACTAACGTCTAGTACAGCTTTTTTTTTTTTTTTGGTAAGCTGTGGAAGGTGTATCATTAGAGCTTCCTCTTTCTCTGATAAGTTCGGCCCGAATCTTATCTTCTATTGCTTTCATATTGTTGCTCTCTTTCTCGAGTTTTTTATATCCTCTTTTGTTTGGAATTTTTTTCAACCGCACCAACTTAAGTTTTTATTATTGGACGCAATTTTCAGTTAGATTAGCATATCTGACAAAGGCAGCGCCCTCAGCTCTCTAATTTAATCTTCGTACATCCTTATTAATACGGTTTTCAAAAAAGTTTGTTTTAAAGTCAGAAATCCTTGGTCTCGCGTGGATTTTTGTATATCATCCGGGAAATTTTTGCACGCAGACTTCGTTGCAGATACGTGTGTCTCAACTGTTGTTACCACTTGAGAAAAGCTTTTCATGTGCGCTTTGTCAACTACCGTGCTCCGTTGCAAGTCCCTTAACTTGGCGTCCACTTTGACCTTCCACTTCACTAATAACACAATATTTTTGACTATTTTTATTTGTCGTAAGCCATAAATCGTTAATCTTACACACTTTACATACAATTTAATTACACATAGACATGCAGACATTTAATATAACCTATATGTCCTTTGTTGTAGCTACGAAATCGATGAAGGTTCCCTTGGAAGCTAGAACTGGATTTTCTTCTACTGTGTGCTGGATGGTTTGGTTTTCAGCATCGCCGTGGCAATTTGGAGTTGGTATCTTTCCCCATATGCAGAGGGCGCCAGCACTTCTTCCGTGGCCAGTGCGTACGCAGTTTTAAGTTGTCCACACTTTGCGTGGCTGATCGAAGCCTGTTGACTTCTCATTTATCACGAAGCTTCGACATTTTGTTGGGCAGTGTTCTCACCAGTGTTGTTTCCAATGATTTTGGATGTCAAAGCTGGAGGTCACCATTTTTTTAGCAGTGAGTAGTGGTGGTCTTCTCGATTCAAGTCTTTTTCGCTCCATGTCAGCTGTTTCATTATGTAAGGGCAGCTGAGGGTAGTTATCTTGCATTTTCTGAGAATTTTTTCGCCCTACCTCTGGCGGTGGTATATGGCTATGGGTTGGCAGCCGTACGGTAGGGGTAGATTCAACTGTGCCGCTGATGATGCGTAAGGTGTTGTTTAATACCACATCAATCCTGTTTGTCTATTAATCTATGCTGGAGCGCAGTATTCTGCCACTGAGTAGACAAACCCAGCTGTTGATTTGGATGTGTGGAGTGTGTTTGCTGCGGAACCACAAGTAGCGCTGCATAATTAGGGCTAGTGGTGTCTCCCGTAAGAGAGCGTGCTGTCCAGTGTAACACCTAGATATTTGGGGTAGTTATGGTTAAGAACTCTGTTCCTGCAGAGTGGCTGCAAAGATGGATCCATGATACTTCGGTCTCGTTCGGGTTTGAGGAAGTAGTCACTCACTGACTTTAGATCAGAGCACAGGATGTCTTCAGTGACCTCAAATGAACCGTGTTGTGCATCTAGGGCCGAGTCGTTTGCGTATCCAAATTTTTTAGACTGTGTGTTGGAATGTCGGAATTGAAGGACAGTGGGACAAGGACTGAGCTCTGTAGTAGCCCATTGTTGAGTACCTCAGTGGAACACTTTCTTTTTCCAGTAACCACTTTAAAAGTACTCTCAGCAATCATGTTATCGACCAGCCTGATATTACTGCTGCATGGAATTATTTGAATAAGCTTCTACAGCAGCCCTTGTCTCCTGCCTGCGCTCAAGTCTATGAATGCAGGTGACTTTTCTTGTGATAGACTCACTGTATATAGGTTGTCAAGGAAAACACTTGGTCACTGCAGCTTCTATTTCATAGAAATCCTCATTATTCGTCTGGAACTGATTCCAGTCTTTTTGGGCTCAGGTCTGTTTACAGGTGTCTCTCGAGCACCTTATATATGACACTGAGCAGTATGATAGGTCTATAGCGCTTTGGCTTGTCGCTTGGTTTTCCCAGCTGAAGCACTGTGATGTTCTATGAGTTCTTCATTTTTTGTGGTATATTCCCTGTTGTCAGTACCGGCACAGTTCTATACAATTCTGCAAGCCATTTTTTGGCATACTATACCATAAATATCGTTGCTTACAAAAAGGTGTTAATCAGGTTAAAGATCAGGATATCGTGGTGCAATTGCTTTTGTGTGGTATGGTCAATAAATTACTCTTGATGCTACCTTTGGTTGATGTATCTCTGTTCAAGTTCCATAAAGTTCAATTACTTGTCTCTGGAGAAAATTTTCTTCAATTTCCACATTTTATTACGTTTTTCGTTGTGACATCATCCTTTCCTCATTGCGTCCTCATTTTCAAATATATGGAACAGAAGCAGAATACAGTTAGTGTTTCAATAATCACTGTTATAGTTACAGTACATTTCACTTATGATCCAGAGATTGGGGGATTTTATCCTGTCACAGTCTCAGTGTTTTATATTCTATTTTTCCCCATTGGCTGGATAATGAATGAGAATTTCTGAATTGGAATTGTTTTCTGACTTTTAACTGTGAAGTCATAAATGGAACTTATTAGAAGGCTTTTACGGCCAACTGCCGAACAGACACCATAAAACATACCCAAAATAAACTATCTAGGAAATTTGTTGCTAAATATTCTTAGTTGTGTTTTCTTCTCAGAGGGAAACTTTACCCTTCTTTCTTTTGCAATGATCATCTCAGATACAGCCGCCGCATGAGTTGCTAATTGTTAACTGTGTCACCTAATGAAAGACATATTTCGATGTGGTAAGATGAACTGTTGGTCAAGTAAATAGACAGGCACTTTAATTCTTTAATTCACTTCACATTATTTACGTTATCCAGAAATCCATTATTATTAACAAAACTGTTGCGTTAGGAAGAGCAATAAAAATGTCCACATCCTCTCTTCATCAAGACACACCACAGACTTCTCTCTCTCTCTCTGTCTCTCTCTCTCTCTCTCTCTTTCTTTCTTTCTCTCTCTCTTCTTGTACTGACTTACAAAGTGTCAGTCATATCTCTCTCATTTAACAGCGTTTCTGCTGCAACGATCGCTTCCTTATTTTATCTTACATATACGTTCTTGGGAGCATCAAGCTTGTGCCATTACAACATTACTGATGACATAGGAAAAATCTTGGAAAAAGAAAACATCGTAGAAAACTTCAAACCCACGAGGAAGATACAGGACCACCTAAAATTGGCGAAGGACGCTCGTAAAAATCTGAAGAAAGCAGGAAGTTATAGGATTCGGTGCAATTATGTGGATGTGTGCATCGGTACTACAAAAAGAGGGGTCAAAAAACGATTAGAGGAGCACAAGGGCAACTGTAGAAGAGGATAATCGATAAATCCGCTGTTGCGGAACATTCAGGAGACCACCATATTCATTCTGATAGGACTTAGGTACTAGCAGACACAAGCAGATACCATGGACGACTATACAGAGGCCGTAGATATTATTAAACACCCTAGAAATTTCAGTAGGGTGGAGGAGGGCGTGAAATTGACTGACATCAGGATCCTGGTGCTGAAGAAGATGATAGTGAACTATTATCTGATTAAAATTACTTGATAGTTGATACTTCACGCGTTGGAGTTCGTTTCCTCCAATCAGGGCGCTCAAATGTCACACTAGAAACATTCGCTGTTGCCAAACTACCACAACAGCTAGTCAGTTCACATCCATTTCTTGTTCCGCATTCTTACTTGATGTTTTGGATCCTGAATCAGGGGTTGGCATTTTTATTTCGTAAGTCATCATACATGTTAAAAATACCACAAACAACATACACACGCACACCCACATACGCACGCATGCACACAAACGCTAACATAACGACACTAATGAAATACACACTTTTCACAGCACAAACTATTTTAAACAATAATGAATGTTTCCACGCAAAGCGCGATTTAGTGCACCTATGCGGTAATCATAATCACAGAGATCAGCTTAATTAGATAAGCTTCTCACAACATTACGTGAAACCTAGTTTTTCAAGACAGCAATTCATCACTGGGGCTGCGTCGTGAAAGTTAACATTTGACTTGGTGTTGTATGTTAGCGCACTGCGTGGCGTATAAACCTACTATGCTTGAAGGACGTCGAAGATCTCGTCAACTATCGCGAATTTTTTTTCAAAATCTGACCAAAATAGTTTGATTACAATTTTTATTCAGTTACCTGGTTCAAATACTTTTTTTATTGCTAATTCTTCTCCACGTAATTTTCATCATCGTATTAACTTTTTTTCTTGTTTGTGTCATTCCACCTATCATTATGTTTTCATTTGGAATCTACCTGTACCGTCTATAATCTGCAGTTAAGTGGGAACGAGGACCGTCCATCGGTTGATAATGCGGCAGCACGTGTAGCCACTGAGATGATAGTTTCAGGTAACCAATGATAGCGAGAAATTAATTTGCTTTCATCGATGAAACTGAACGTATTCTATTTTGAGTTTGCTCTTAAGGCAGCTTTAATTACCGTGAACAAAGCGATCGTTATATTAGTTCTGCCGCAGATTGTTTACCACCTTTTTTTTCGGCTACATTACTCGTCACGAATTGCTGTTACCGAGGGACAGTCGTTAAGTTCAGGTAAGGATGTGGCCAGGATTTTTGTCTAATTTGACAAAGACGACCTTAAAAATGCTCAAGTTCCTGATTTATTCTGGAAACATATTTATTTATTTATTAATTTTATTTACATAATTTTTCTTCATATAAGCAGTATTTAGTCTATAAAATCAAGCAATGAAAGCATTCCTTAAAGAAGTATAATGTATGTTATGATAACTTCACATCATTCTTAAACGAATGAAAATTCTAATCCCTGGATGTCCTCTTTTCTTACAACACAGGTTAGCCTTCTACTACATAGTTTACTACCATAGAGCAGAAGAATCTTAACTTAAATGGGTTCAATCCTTTCTTGAGAATACTTATGTTTTTCCTACTGCAGTCTTGAATTTAAATTTACGGCTAATCTGAATTCCCTCATCACAGCAAAGCATACCAGGTTGCCTGATTCAGTCTTAATGTTTATTGAAGTACCTTTTATTTCAATAAAAATGTTCAGTTTCCTTAGGTGATCAAGAACTTCTTTTTGATTTATTATCCCAACAGAAAACTTGAAACTAAAGCAACAAACTTTATTTATGAAACAAAACTAACTATACTACGAGCTACAGTTTATGGATGGATCTTAACGTTATTTCGTGTATTAATTTCAACTAGACTTCTAATGTGTGCAATCTTATTCTAATACAGTTATACAATGTTTGATGCTAATAAACTTTTCTACGACGTACAACATACGTTATCGTTAACATAAATTTTATCTATAAATTCGTTACATTTGAGACGGTTGGATAACTGTCCCAAGGACACTAAGAATAAGACATTTCACAGCAGAACACGGTTCTTATAGTAAAGCTTGAAGACATGATATCGCCGTCCCATAAGTGAGTTAACTTAATGCACATATACATAGTACAAAGTGAAGGGGGCGATGGGGCTGCAGTCCCCCGCCCTTAAAATTACTATTGCTCTCCAAAAAAAATATAGAAACTGAAATTTCCTGGCAGATTAAAACTGTGTGCCGGACCGAGACTCGAACTCGGGATCTTTGCCTTTCGCGGGCAAGTGCTCTACCGACTGAGCTACCCAAACACGCCCCGTCCTCCCGGCTTTGCTTCTGCCAGTACCTCGTCTCCTACCTTCCAAATTTTACAGAAGCTCTCCTGCGAACCTGCAGAACTAGCACTCCTGAAAGAAAGGATATTGCGGAGACAGGCTTAACCACAGCCTGGGGGATGTTTCCAGAATGAATTTCCACTCTGCAGCGGAGTATGCGCTGATATGAAACTTCCTGGCAGATTAAAATTGTGTGCAGGAACGAGACTCGAACTCGGGAACGTTTCATTTTGCGGCAAGTGCTCTACCGACTGAGCACACTCCACTGCAGAGTGAAAATCTCATTCTGGAAACATACCCCAGGCTGTGGCTAAGCCATGTCTCCGTAATATCCTTTCTTTCAGGAGTGCTAGTTTTGCAGGTTCACAGGAGAGCTTCTGTAAACAGAATGAGATTTTCCACTCTGCAGCGGAGTGTGTGCTGATATGAAACTTCCTGGCAGATTAAAACTGTGTGCCGGAGCAGGACTCGAACTCGGGACCTTTGCCTTTCGCGGGCAAGTGCTCTACCAACTGAGCTACCCAAGAACGACTGACGCCCCGTCCTCACAGCTATTGTAGTTGGTATTATAACAGAGTGAGAAAAGCCTTTTGTTTACTCCACAGAATTTGGAGACGGCACGACAATGCAAAATTTCTATGTGCTCAGCCCCCTCCACACGGATCAAAATCTCGGATTCGCCTCTAAATTCGCTGAACTACGCATATTGTCAAATTCTCACGCAAACTAACAATAAAACTAAATACTATCTGCCTGAGAACCACATAAGTTTCCAAATTAAGGTGAGTACCGGTAATGCTAGAAATGAAAGCAAAAAATTATTTTTATATCTTTGCTTCTACGATTTAGGAACATTTCTTGAGTTAGTATAGTATTATATAAGAGTGTAGATTCTGGAAGAAAGGTTGGGGGGGGGGGGGGGGAGGTGAGAGAGCAGGGATGCAGGTCGCACCCGACATGGACGAATTCAAGCAAAAAATTCTGTTCGCAACGAACGAACTACACTCCTGGAAATTGAAATAAGAACACCGTGAATTCATTGTCCCAGGAAGGGGCAACTTTATTGACACATTCCTGGGGTCAGATACATCACATGATCACACTGACAGAACCACAGGCACATAGACACAGGCAACAGAGCATGCACAATGTCGGCACTAGTACAGTGTATATCCACCTTTCGCAGCAATGCAGGCTGCTATTCTCCCATGGAGACGATCGTAGAGATGCTGGATGTAGTCCTGTGGAACGGCTTGCCATGCCATTTCCACCTGGCGCCTCAGTTGGACCAGCGTTCGTGCTGGACGTGCAAACCGCGTGAGACGACGCTTCATCCAGTCCCAAACATGCTCAATGGGGGACAGATCCGGAGATCTTGCTGGCCAGGGTAGGTGACTTACACCTTCTAGAGCACGTTGGGTGGCATGGGATACATGCGGACGTGCATTGTCCTGTTGGAACAGCAAGCTCCCTTGCCGGTCTAGGAATGGTAGAACGATGGGTTCGATGACGGTTTGGATGTACCGTGCACTATTCAGTGTCCCCTCGACTATCACCATAGGTGTACGGCTAGTGTAGGAGATCGCTCCCCACACCATGATGCCGGGTGTTGGCCCTGTGCGCCTCGGTCGTATGCAGTCCTGATTGTGGCGCTCACCTGCACGGCGCCAAACACGCATACGACCATCATTGGCACCAAGGCAGAAGCGACTCTCATCGCTGAAGACGACACGTCTCCATTCGTCCCTCCATTCACGCCTGTCGCGACACCACTGGAGGCGGGCTGCACGATGTTGGGGCGTGAGCCGAAGACGGCCTAACGGTGTGCGGGACCGTAGCCAAGCTTCATGGAGACGGTTGCGAATGGTCCTCGCCGATACCCCAGGAGCAACAGTGTCCCTAATTTGCTGGAAGTGGCGGTGCGGTCCCCTACGGCACTGCGTAGGATCCTACGGTCTTGGCGTGCGACGCTGCGGTCCGGTCCCAGGTCGACGGGCACGTGCACCTTCCTCCGACCACTGGCGACATCATCGGTGTACTGTGGAGACCTCACGCCCCACGTGTTGAGCAATTCGGCGGTACGTCCACCCGGCCTCCCGCATGCCCACTATACGCCCTCGCTCAAAGTCCGTCAACTGCACATACGGTTCACGTCCACGCTGTCGCGGCATGCTACCAGTGTTAAAGACTGCGATGGAGCTCCGTATGCCACGGCAAACTGGCTGTCACTGACGGCGGCGGTGCACAAATGCTGAGCAGCTAGCGCCATTCGACGGCCAACACCGCGGTTCCTGGTGTGTCCGCTGTGCCGTGCGTGTGATCATTGCTTGTACAGCCCTCTCGCAGTGTCCGGAGCACGTATGGTGGGTCTGACACACCGGTGTCAATGTGTTCATTTTTTCCATTTCCAGGAGTGTATACAATGTACTCTCACCACATGCCCCTTCCGCTCCGCACAAACCTCTCCTCATCATTCCGTATTGTAAATGGTTTTCATTACTGAGAACCACCTGTGTGGGCAGATTGGACTATACAATTTTGTGCAAAATTTTTTAAAAAAATAGCCGATTTCGACGATACTTTTTTTGATCAGCGCTATTTTTTATGCAACATAGGCACGTCCAAGTGTATTTTTATGCACTGATTTTAAGTGAATATTATCTGTAATGATATTTACCGCTCCGCTGCATTGTGAAATACTGAAATATTGTAAACTTGAAGTTCTACCAGTCTCCAAATAACGATACTAGTGTTGAAAAAAATGGTTCAAATGCCTCTGAGCACTATGGGACTTCACTTCTGAGGTCATCAGTCCCCTAGAACTTACAACTACGTAAACCTAACTAACCTAAAGACATCACACACATACATGCCCGACGCAGGATTCGAACCTGCGACCGCAGCGGTCGCGCGGTTCCAGACTGTAGCGCCTAGAACCGCTCTGCCACTGCTATATATACGTTATTACGATATTCTGTGTACTTATTTTTTACTTAATATAACGCTAGTGGGCAAATAAAAATCGGTATTTTTTCTTTCTTGTCAAAAACTTACGCATAATTAAAAATAATCAGAACTCCACACAGCACGAAAGCAATAACCGACAGCACTTAACATTAAATTCTTCTGCAAGTAAGAACTGAACTGGTTAACAAAACAACAACTGAGATCTTGAGCCCAAACTGTACAGTAGTTGGTATTGGTTAAAGTGTGAATGGGCGATAACCTATAGTGCTGGTGACAGAAGCTATTGATGCCTTTGTTGATTATTACCAATAGTGCGGAAGCCTTTTTCGTCGTTGTTATTGATAACCGAAATTGTGTTTCACAATACGGTAGCTAGGTCGATCATTTCGGTGACGACGGGAGTAGACGCCGACCCCGCATCCCTCTGTGGCTACGTTCGTGATTCAGGGCTACAAAACGTTGCCGCAGTTCAGTCACTGATGACTTAAAATCAGTTTTTGTCAGAGTGTCTCGCATTTCCGACCACTTCCAACATTGCTCCGCGTTATACATTAACAGCGTTTGTGGAGTGACTTGCCGTATGTGTGTATGGCCTATAATAGAGAGATAGCTGGCGGCCGATGTGGCAACACCGTAGCGGCTAGTGACAGGCGTGAGTTATCCACCATGGTGTCATAGCGACAGCGGACAACGGTAACCGACACCGGCCAACAATGCTCGGCTATTCATGTGACGTCACGCAACTGTGCGGGAGCACTCGCAACGCAATTTGCTGTAGTCATTAGCTAGCCAAGATGTGACACGGACCCTGGAGGAAGCTGCGATGCCCTTTGAACGTCTTCTGCAGCTGGGAGCGTAACGTTGGGTTTTATGTGAAATCCATTTGACAACGGCATGTTAGCCCCGAATCCTTTATTAGTTGTAACAGTATTATTTTCTAGTTCTCCCCTGAAGAGGCCTTTAGATCGTCGCTAAAACCATTTACCTCGTAATGGAAAACTCGATTCTCAAGTGAATTCAGCTCAGAACCACAACGTTCTTCCTGTACGGGCAGAAAATTTTTTTCGTTGTAAACCTACATGTGTATGATCTTTCCCTTGCCTATCAAATTTTTAATCGAGTATATAATCCGAGCTAAAATTTGAAGATTAAGGTTTTTTATATTGTCTGAATTAGGTGAGCTGCGCCAATTAGGAGCATAAAATTAAAACCCCTTTGAAATGTTACTGTATCAGAACAAAATTCTCTACTGGGGCCGTAGATTATCCAGTTGAATACATGATTAATATTTCGCCATTTCAGGAGCGTCTCAACTACAACCAATATTAATTGTTAAAAAAACAGAATTAATCAATGCCATAATTTTACACCGTAGTTATTGATAAAAAGTGCACAAAGCGCTCAACTCAAAATAAAATGTCAGTTTCACTTTTTTTAGTTTGTAAACGAAAATGATGAGCTAATGAGAAAATTAAAAATGATGCATTCTTTGAGAAAATCACAGACACTGCGTTTCTTAATATTGAACTATGTTTCAAACCATTGTTACTAATGATAATGGTTGGACTAGATTGTTGGAATTCGCTTAGTGGTAGTCCATAGTAACAAGACCGAAAGTGTAAATGCAAACTCTGTTGTTGCCTTTTCCAACTGTTATTGTTATATGCATGTAAATCTACATAAGGCGCTAATATCTTTAATTTAGTTTTCTTTTATGTTTCTTTGCGCTGTGTATTCACGTGTGTTATGTTTCCGGACATCTGGACGGTTTGTCCGTCTCACTGTTGAAGAGTTTTACATCACGGCTTCCCATGAGATAGGAAACAATCGTGCTCCCGTTCGTTGTTGTGAAATCGAGTGAGACACTGCTCCGTACATAATTAGTTGCCTTGCACTTGTGTGAAACTATGCATCATTTACGGAGTTGTTAAAAGTCTATGGTGATCATTTCACGTGCTTACTTTGACATCGAAAAAGAACAGGGCGCTAGCAGTTCCGTATCACAGTCAGTATAGAGAACTTCTAAATGACACGGTATTAGTAAAAGTATAATAAAGAAAAATTCGAGAGAATATAGAGAATCTTCAATTTTGCATCACCGAAAAAGAATTCGAAAATTGGTCTTAAGATACAAAAAGCTCAACGAGAAACATGTACTGGCGGAAAATAACCAAGTAGTAGCAAAAAGATAAGAGTTCTTGCGAGAAATAGTACACTTGCGCAACGCTGGATGGACTATTTACTACACCGATGACAGTTGTTGTGGTTCAAATCATTACAGAAAGGTTGGTTGGGAGGAACAAAAAATGCTTACGCATCAGAAAATGTATACGATTATTAAAGAGGAATTGTTCAAGAGTGGAATGGCTGGAAAGAAGGAACTGAAACGCCGTCCGGTTCTGGAAAAAGGATTGTAAAGTGCCACAATGGAAACGAAGATGGATTCGTGCAAAATACGGCTCATGTTTTACTGGGGAAAAAGGAGATGCAGATTATCCCTCTGTAATGAATGCTACTTCCCCATGAACCATGGACCTTCCCGTTGGTGGGGAGGCTTGCGTGCCTCAGCGATACAGATGGCCGTACCGTAGGTGCAACCACAACGGAGGGGAATCTGTTGAGAGGCCAGACAAACGTGTGGTTCCTGAAGAGAGGCAGCAGCCTTTTCAGTAGTTGCAGGAGCAACAGTCTGGATGATGACTGATCTGGCCTTGTAACATTAACCAAAACGGCCGTAATTTTTCCCGAGGGCATTCAGATTTACTGTATGATTAAATGATGATGGTGTCTTCTTGGGTAAACTATTCCGGAGGTAAAATAGTCCCCCATTCGGATCTCCGGGCGGGGACTACTCAAGAGGACGTCGTTATCAGGAGAAAGAAAACTGGCGTTATACGGATCGGATCGGAGCGTGGAATGTCAGATCCCTTAATCGGGCAGGTAGGTTAGAAAATTTAAACAGGGAAATAAATTGGTTAAAGTTAGATATAGTGGGAATTAATGAAGTTCTGTGGCAGGAGGAACAAGACTTCTAGTAAGGTGACTACAGGTTTATAAACACAAAATCAAATAGGGGTAATACAGGAGTAGGTTGAATAGGAAAACTGGAATGCGGATAAGTTACTAAAAACAGCATAGTGAACGCATTATTGTGGCCAAGATAGGTACGAAGCCCACACCTACCACAGTAGTACAAGTTTATTTGCCAACTAGCTCTGCAGATGATGAAGAAATTGATGAAATGTATGATGAGATAAAAGAAATTATTCAGGTAGTGAAGGGAGACGAAAATTTAATACTCATGGGTGACTGGAATTCGACAGTAGGAAAAGGGAGAGAAGGAAACATAGCAGGTGAATGTGGACTGGGGCTAAGGAATGAAAGAGGAAGCCGCCTGGTAGAATTTTGCACAGAGCATAACTTAATCATAACTAACACTTGGGTTCAAGCATCACGAAAGAAGGTTGTGTACGTGGAAGAACGCTGGAGATACTAGAAGGTTTCAGACAGATTATATAATCGTAAGACAGTGATTTAGGAACCAGATTTTAAGTTGTAAGGCATTTCCAGGTGCAGATGTGGACTCTGACCACAATCTATTGATTATGAACAGTGGATTAAAACGGAAGAACCTGCAAAAAGGTGGGTATTTGAGGAGGTGGGACCCGGATAAACTGGCTAACCAGAGGTTGTACAGAGTTTCAGGGAGTGCATAAGGGAACAATTGACAGGAATGGAGGAAAGAAATACAGTAGAAGAAGAACGGGTGGCTTTGAGGTATGAAGTAGTGAAGGCAGCAGAGGATCAAGTAGGTAAAAAGACGATGGCTAGAAGAAATCCTTGGGTAACACAAGAAATATTGATTTTTAATTGATGAAAGGAGAAAATACAAAAACGCAGTAAATTAAGGAGGCAAAAAGGAATTCAATCGTCTCAAAAATGAGGCGAAATACCCTCAAACTTCAAGAAGAATATAATAATTCCAATCCCAAAGAAAGCAGCTGTTGACAGATGTGAAAATTACCGAACTATCAGTTTAATAAATCACGGCTGCAAAATACTAAAGCGAATTCTTTACAGACGAATGGAAATTCTGGTAGAAGCGGACCTCAGGGAAGATCAGTTTGGATTCCGTAGAAATGTTGGAACACGTGAGGCAATACTAACCTTACGACTTATCTTAGAAGAAAGATTAAGGAAAGGCAAACCTACGTTTCTAGCATTTGTAGACTTAGAGAAAGCTTTTGACAATGTTAACTGGAATACTCTCTTTCAAATTCTGAAGGTGACAGGGGTAAAATACAGGGAGCGTTAGGCTATTTACAATTTGTACAGAAACCAGATGGCAGTGGTTGGGAAGGGAGTGAGATATGGTTGTAGCCTCTCCCCGATGTTATTCAATCTGTATATTGAACAAGCAGTAAGGAAACAAAAGAAAAATTTGGAGTATGTATTAAAATCCAGGGAGAAGAAATAAAAACTTTGAGGTTCGCCGATGACATTGTAATTCTGTCAGAGACAGAAAAGGACTTGGAAGAGCAGTTAAACGGATTGGACAGTGTCTTTAAAGGAGGATATAAGATTAACATCAACAAAAGCAAAACGAGGATAATGGAATGCAGTCAAATTAAATCGGTTGATGCTGAGGAATTAGATTAGGAAATGAGACACGTAAAGTAGTAAAGGAGTTTTGCTATTTATGGAGTAAAATAACTGATGATGGTCGAAGTATAGAGGATATAAAATGTAGACTGGCAATGGCAAGGAAATCGTTTCTGAAGAAGAGAAATTTGTTAACATCGAGTATAGATTTAAGTGTCAGGAAGTCTTTTCTGAAAGTATTTGTATGGAGTGTAGCCTTGTATGGAAGTGAAACATGGACGATAAATAGTTTGGACAAGAAGAGAATAGAAGCTTTCTAAATGTGGTGCTACAGAAGAATGCTGAAGATTAGATGGGTAGATCACATAACTAATGAGGAGGTATTGAATAGAATTGGGGAGAAGAGGAGTTTGTGCCACAACTTGACATAAAGAAGGGACCGGTTGGTAGGACATGTTTTGAGGCATCAAGGGATCCCAAATTATCATTGGAGGGCAGCGTGGAGGGTAAAAATCGTAGAGGGATACCAAGAGATGAATACAGTAAGCAAATTCAGAAGGATGTAGGTTGCAGTAAGTACTGGGAGATGGAGCAGCTTGTACAGGATAGAGTAGCATGAAGAGCTGCATCAAACCAGTCTCAGGACTGAAGACCACAACAACAACAACTACTACTACTACTATGAATCCTAGACACTGCGAAGTTTGGTTTGGGAGCTTTTAGAAATGCTCCATATGACAAATCCAGTATCACGAAATTCATCTTCGAAATAGATAGGTTTCTATTATTGAATGAATGGAAAGCAATAATGTAGATCTTCGATCTAATGCAATATCGTAACAGGAATTTACTAAAGCTGGCCAACGGGAACACGCTCGATCGCTCTTCCTGGGAAAGTATATTACGATTAGCGGGCAAGGATGCTTCTACGGTTGCCCTTAGCGGACTGCGGAATTGAACGCCATTCAACTTATTTGGGCATTTGTCAAGAACAAGATAGCAAAGATGAACAAGAATTTTGAATTAAATGATACTTTACAGCTGTGTTGTTCCGCTCTGGAAAGTGGTGCCCAAAGTTTCTGGAGGAATTCAGGGAGTCGTGTACCCAAGCCTGGAAACAGATATGTACCTAGAGCCCACTGTCTTGACACAGCAATAGAACCATTGCTGATTCAAGCAAGCGACTGCAATAGCAGCGTCGAGATCGCAATCAGCAGCGAAAGCGATTAAGGTAGGTCTCACTTCACTCATCATTCTTTACTGCAAAACCATTTCGAGCTAATCGACTTTTCCATGTACTGTTGAAATTTGCTACGCAAACGTTCATTTATTGTGAACATATCGAACATTTATTTGCAATTTCCCGTACTATTTCTCTCTACTCGCAAAAAAAAAAAAAAAAACTGCGGCAATGCTGCACTGGAATGCGACTTTGAAGCTGCCGATCTTAACAGTTTGTGACAACTGCGTTCCACCACAGCCTCGCGTATATTGCAGCTACTAACAGAATTGCTTTGCAAATTCTTCACTAACAAACACGGTAAGTATTCATTAGTAAAGACATATGATGTAACAAAGAAAAGTTCAAGCTTAACATCAGTGCCTTCTCCGTCGCAATAGCCACAACGGTAAGCTCAATCGCAGCATCTCGCCTTTTACTTCAGAGCGACGAAACGAATTATTAGAAAATAACGAAGTCCGCCTGTAAATAGAACAAGATTGTATCGTTAAACTGTGCAACGTAAATTTTCTCCTAATTACGGTCAGATTTTCACGAGTCCTTAAAGCAGATACCCGCTGAAGAAAGCTATAGAAAGCATGCTGTCTCTTAAATATTACCGCGTGTACAACCCTTGTTTCAGCTAAGATATAATATTCATACACTAAATAAAAGTAGATATTTCCACGGTTTTGGTAAGGTATATCGAAATTAGTAATGCAATATGAGCAGAATACCAGCCCAAAGTCAGAGGTTAATCATTATGAAATAGATTATAGGCCACTGTATTCCCGGAATTTGAAATTGGTTGGCGGCTCGGAGGCTCTTTGACAACATCATGAAAGAAATTTTTTTCCACTACTTTTTGCCCTATTTGCCACCCTTCTCCCGTCACTTAACAACAATAAGAAATTATCATACTTCGTCACACCTGAAATTATTTTTACAGGGGATAAGAAACGTGTGTAACTGGACTGTCACAACTGATACGTAACGAACTGCTACTGTCACTGTGAATCTTAATTTATAGCCATATACGAGGCCTATTGGAAAGTAAGGTCCGATCGGTCACAAAATGGGAATAGCGGGGCGGCCGGTGTGGCCGTGCGGTTCTAGGCGTTTCAGTCTGGAACCGCGTGACCGCTATGGCCGCAGGTTCGAATCCTGCCTCGGGCGTGGATGTGTGTGATGTCCTTAGGTTAGTTAGGTTTAATTAGTTCTAAGTTCTAGGCGACTAATGCCCTCAGAAGTTAAGTAGCATGGAGCTCAGAGCCATTTGAACCATTTGTTTGGAAAAAACGTGAAAATAAGAAATGTTTTACTTCCAGCATTTAGTTCCACATTCAGGCTACTTCTCTACACAGCCGTCGCTCCGAGTTAGATTGTGAGTGATAAAACACTTCCCATCGAAAACGCTGGAGGAACAGCTTCATTGCCCCCTGCAGACTTCGGCCAAGAAATATTATTCAGAAGGAAACTCATGACTGCTATGTTAAGTGGGCTGCATGACATCAGGCGATATCGCACATCAGGCCCTCACACTTGGCGGGAGACAGTATTTTTCTAAGCATCTTTATGTTCTCACTGTGTGCTTAGAGCGGAAAAGAGCGACGTGACGTAATCGACGGGCATACTAGATACACTGCCCAGCACATCTGTACAAAGCTTCATCGGATTGTCAGTGTGGTTTCCATGTCGCATGCCATTGTACGTTACGTTCCGAATAACCGCCCTAATACATGCTAACCAGTGTACTGTTACTGCTAGACACATGTGTAATAAGAAATTGTTGTCAACAATGTTACTTCTTATAACTGACTTTGATGCCGACTGTGCTCACGGTATTTACTCTACCATGGCATATGAGACAATGTTTGCCTGTGTTGAGACACTGAAGTTGCTCATCACTGATGTCCGTGGATCTTGGTAGTAGACACACCTCGCAGTTCTTCAAATAAACCAAGAGTACTGCTCCAACTTTTCTGTCGGCGCGTCTTGCGCTCAGGATCATGCGCTTTGATGCTGATGGCCTGTCGGTGTGATTTGCGCTTCCACCTTCACGCATCTGCTTAACATTCCGCGAAATGGAAGCTAAGGAATCGGTGTATCTTATTTTTTTATTGCAAGTAATTAATAGGAAAAATACAAAACCTGCCACTAGTATTGGCACGTAAAATTTGCAATTCAAAGTGGTGGTTTTGGCACTAGTAAAAGTTACATAGGAGTCACACAGAGGACTGGACGAGTAAAAATATTTGGAGCGTTGTCTCTATTCGCAAGATACACTTTCTGGCTGTGTCCTTGTACGCTTAGGACTAGTCTAAGCTACGGTGCCTGATGCTACTGAGTAGCGCCCACATGCGAGCTAGCGAATCCTTATCGCTGCGCGTGTTCAATAACCAAAGACGCAGAAGCCTCCGTTAATTCAAGCGTCAGGCTGATGAGACGCCAGCCGACCCTGTCACTCCGGCTGCTGCCTTCACACTCAAGCCTTGAGTTGCTTGCGTATGCGACAACTTTTACACGGATATTATCAGTTACACGTCTCACTTGACACGCTTACGTAACTGCTTTGTAGCAGCAAAGGGTGCCGACGTTCGCACTCTTGTCGTAAGCGCCATCATCCGTTACTAACAGATGCCGACGTTGACTCTGCAACTTTTGCTTTATAGCGATTGCTACAGCTTCTTTCTTAGCGTCTGTCAAAAAGATACATCGACTTGCTCTCTTAGCACAGTGATGGATTTGCTTTGGTAAACGAAATGGGGTTTCCTTTTTACCTTAGTGCAAGTGCTAATAAACCTGCAGACGCATTTCTCTTGATCGGCATTGAGAGTTGCTTATAAATAGAGTTGCTTGTTGTATGCTTGCATTCAGTGAATGTCCCACCGACAAAGCCTTTTGTTATCAATAGAATAGCTCATGCAGACGTTTTGCTGATGAGTGATATTTATTTTTATTTTCTGAACAATACATCACAATGTTTTTTCTCCGAATCCAGGTAACATAGCTTAAAAATTTATTAAGTAATATTTTTTCCCTTTTCACACAGAAGATAACATCAACTGATTTACAGGACCTTAAGGATGATGGGAATAATAATTATCTCCAAATAGGCTAATGGTATTCTTCTTAGTAGAAAACAGGTTACTGCTTAAGCGTACATTACAACAGCAAAGGTGCTAGCAATTAGTAACCTTTCAGTGAAAAGTAAAGTAATGGATTAGTGGTTAATAAGAAATTATCACCGCCAGACGTGAGCGATAGAAGGTTTGCCATTACTTACTGCACCACAAAACAATGTGGGAATAATGAAGATCTGGTCGCAGTATATTAGTTCAGAAAGAGATAAAAATTGGATGGCTCTCGACTTTATGAGATGGAGATCTCATTATCTCGATTAACTATTTGAGAATTCTCAGAGTGTTTTAATTAATGTGTGAAACAATATTTTTGCTGTCCAACGTTAGAAATATTCGTAAATATTGGTAATGGTTCGGAAAGAAGTAGAAGTTGGCTTTATTAGATGTAGACTTAACACACTGCTAAATATGTAAATCTTTGATTGTCCATCGTTAGAAATGTTGATAAAATCTTGCAATGTACAGTCGGTGACAGAATTCGCGAGAGTGCTCGCCTTCTCGTTATGCTGAACTGCACAGTATTACTGTCTCTGATGCAGCGTAATACGCAAGGACACGAAGCGCTACCAACTTATTTTCTACATGCGTGAAATCGATTAACTATTTGAGAATTCTCAGACTGTTTTAATTAATGTGTGAAACAATATTTTTGCTGATTAGTTCATAAATTTTGTTTATCTGTTGTATTCATAAACTAATATTACCTGCAGTGCACTAATAGGAATAATTTGCACCTTACCATAATAACGCTACGGAAGTAGTCTTTTTTATAAAACCAAGTATCCTAAATTATCACTAACTAGCAGTAGGATACATACTTTTGCCTTCGAAACGGTATGTGTCTACGTTCAGTCCACTGTCTTACTAAAATAACGTTATAGGAAGGACTATCATAAAGTTATGAAAATGGCCCAGTAGGGGCAGATACGTAACAAAATCGAGATAACAAATCATTGAGTGCAACTGTTAAGCAAGTACAACTGTCAGAGACAGAAGAGGAGCGCATTAACAAATTTGCAGTTTTGGAAGCTTTTCATCTCCAGATCAATAGCGTACAAATCAAGGTAAGAACAGAACTTACGGGGAGGAAGACTTTTTTACTGGTTTTGGCCTGCCTGCTTGTGGCTCTTTCACAGTGGACGTAAACATCGTGTCTCCAGCGAGGCTAGAACTGAAAACTAACTCAGTCAACCCCTTGTAGAGCGAACTTTTCACCGCCAAGCTACCATAAAAATATAAGACACGCTGCTTCCTCAATTTTTCAGTGAAAGCCAAGACGGAGGATTTACAAACTATATAGCGAAGTAAGTCACAGTTTCTGTTGGAACGAGTTTTCTGGATTCAAAACATGAAGTTCCTATCTATATGTCATCCCCTGAATGAGAATGATTCAGGATGATTAATTTAAATGACAAGAAAGTATCGAGTAATTTACCAGAATAATTATGAATTACTACAGGAAGTAACTCGAGGTTCACATAGTTGACAAAAGTATTCTATTACCACTCCTTCATCAGCCAGCAACAGGCAGACTACATTTGCTCAGTCGATGTGTTTCTTCAGCTGGGCTACCAATGAGGAAGCTCGCGCCTCAGACGTGATGACGCTGGCTGTCACTGGGGGCAAGAATACCTGTTGTAGATCAATACGTTTTGATCGCATTTCTGTAACTATGACTTCGTTCTAAAACGTAGTTGCAAATAATGTACAGACGCATCGAATCACCGAATGCAACTCTAGCATCACAAATAGACATCCTTTGCAGGCTCCAGCTTTCGAGGAAATGGTTGGATATGCTTGCTTACCCACGAGATTAACGCCAGAGTAGGAGCTGTTGAGTAACATTAACGAGTTTACTTTCCATTATGACATTCATACTAAATAATGCGACCGTGGCATACATGCCTTAACATGTCGCTCGTGGTGCTCAGAACTTTTATGCTTTAAATGTTTTTATGACATACGTTACTCTGGGGGATGCACTAGTTCTCTAGAAGTATAAAAGTAAAAAAATCCAAGCAAATAATATAATACTAGAATTAACAAGTTTCTCATTCTATAAGATTATATAAGATTACTGACGATAAATCCTATTTTAAATATGTTGAAACGTTTATCTACTTAATCAATAATCCCACTCCGTGTCTCAACGTCACAAAAAATAATGATGTCATTAATGTCACATATTTCGGCAACAATAACCCAAAAATGCCTTTCAATTGGACTTGAACGAGGAGCGGCGAAAAATTTGGAAACTGTGCTCTTAGCCACTACGTTCCTGATGCGCTTGGTTTAACGCTGCGAGCTATAACTGATGAAGGAACATCAAAACTGTGACTGTCATTTCGCTAGAAGCTATCGCGTGTTGACACCTAAGACTAAATAGGTGTACTTTATTTTCATCCCTCTTTCACCAAGCAAAGTTTCGACTGTGGCAAAGAGCAACGTATGGCGGTTCCCTTTGTTATCTGCAGTTTCCGATGAAATTGCAACATGCTGGTTGGGAGTTATGTGGAGACTGAAAATGGTGCATGTTTCTGGTTTACTAGTACGAATTTGGAACTAATGTAAAGCTTATCCGACCAATACAGCGGTATAGAAGTGATGATTTTTTTTATCCTCTTCTCACAGGCCAAGGAAAGGATGATGAGACTCGTGACCGTTAGCACAAAGGCGAGGGGAATTGATCCAGATCCAACTAATATTTCCAACACTGGTATAATTACATCACATAGTATGATCATATTCTGCATCACAGTGGGACTCCTATGAAAATATATTTGAGAAGGGGAGACTCCCGACCCCATCATGAGTTATCAGGGATCTGAAATGACGCAGTGAGACATTCAGTGACATGTATTTGGCTTTTATTAGCTATACCGAGAATAATCACGGAAGGAAGATTTACAGTCAATTTATTTCATCAGTCTCATTTCATCTAAATTCGTTTCCTTATCAATTTTCGACTTGTTCAAGTCATTACTTGGTTACGTAAACAGTGAGGCGTCTAGTCTTCACGTCTATTTTCCCCACGTTTTAACCGATTAAAACGACCTTCACCTTTCAGTTCACAAGAGCTGATGAGCAGTTGCACCAGGAGAGAAGTTGATTTGATGTATGCACGACCTGTGTTAAACGCATTATTAAGTCTTTCCAATAGTCTCCAAGGTGAAGTGAAATTAAGAGTCGTATGCTGATTTGGATTCGGCCATGGGGACTGTAGTATTTAACATAGGAGCGTTTTTATCAATTCCACTTCGATAATTCTCATTTGAAGTTTGTGGTAGCCTAGAGGTATCATTACTGTGAAACAACGGGGAAAGTAGCCGTGAGAAAAACGCGACAATTGCAAGGTAGGCCGACTGCATAGAAATCGCTTCCCACACTCACCCAAAGTTACCTCTTCTTGCCTCGTGATGGCTGGGTGTTGTGTGATGTTCTTAGGTTAGTTAGGTTTAAGTAGTTCTAAGTTCTAGGGGACTGATGACCTCAGATGTTAAGTCCCATAGTGCTCAGAGCCATATCTCTTCTTGTTACTTTCCTTCCTCTCTTTCTCACGTTTTCTATAAACTGAAAAGCTCATAAATTGGGTAAATTCCGCTTTTATTGACAAAGCATCGCCAGCAATCTTGTAGTTATGGTGAATAGACGATGTTTTCTGTCCGTTTGGTGTGTATGGAATGAAATATCCGAGACATCACTAGTCGTAGGTTAGTGAGGTTTAATGAACACTTCTGATATGAAACTGCTGTGCAAATTAATGAAAGTCATCAGTTATTCACCCTAACCACCGCCCACCCACGATCACCCCGCCTACCACCACCCCCGACCACATCTACCCCCACCCCTAGATGACGCCACCTGTTTTTCTTAGCCTGCATGCGTGCCCCAGCCCCTTCCCCTCCCTCTCCCACAACGTAACCATCAGGGTAAATTTTGAATTTTGGCATGAATTTCGAATTTTGGAGGGAATTTTCTTTGTCCCAGGGCTGTGCCGACGTCCCTCCCTCCCTCCACCCCCCCCCCCCCCCCACTCGGGAATTGGAGAGAAATTAAAATTGGCGGTGACCTTTCTGGGACTTGAGCACTGGTGCTACTCGATGGAAAGCCCAATTGCTGCCCCCTAACACAATTATACCACCAGAGGCACTTGGAATTGACGGGAAATTGAAAATTGCGGTGCTCTTTTCAGGACTCGAACCTCAATTCTACTGGATGGAAAGCCCAAGTGCACCCCCTAACACATGGAAAGTCTGCATTTGCGGAAGAGCAAGGTTAAGTTAGTGTATTTTATTTATTTTGGTCGGGAAAAGGTTGTAAAGATCGATCCTAATTTCATAATTAATAACAAATATCAGGCCTAATTACACTACCATATGCATAGTGCTACACGAGGATGGCATAAAATCGCAATAAAACGCAAAAAACGGACAATAATGTACAACTGTTGTTATCTTGCTACCACAACTGTTGGAAAGATAATGTGTCACAGTTATAATTGTCAGGGTGAACAGGCTTAGATGGTGGGGTCATGTTATAGGCATGGGAGAAGCAAGATTACCCAATAGACTCATGGGTTCAGCAGTAGAGGGTAGGAGTAGTCGGAGCAGACCAAGGAGAAGGTACCTGGATTCGGTTAAGAATGATTTTAATGTAATAGGTTTAACATCAGAAGAGGCACGAATGTTAGCAGTGAATAGGGGATCATGGAGGAATTTTATAAGGGGGCTATGCTCCAGACTGAACGCTGAAAGGCATAATCAGTCTTAAATGATGATGATGATGATGATGATGATGATGATATAATTACACTTTGAAATTGTCGTGAAATAACCAGCACTTGTAATGAACTGGTCATAATGCAGCACATGTACTGGGCAAAATCGTCATCCCAAAGGGCTGCAGAGGGGGTGGTTGGGGAACGTGCATTCTTCTCAATGTACAACCGCAAACCACCGAAAACCAATGCTTTCTCACTTCCATTCACGCCACGCCTTCCCACTCACTCCGCCATTTATCCATCCACGGGGACGACACACGCTTCTTCAAATAGCCAGATGTTCCACAGAGTTTCTTGTGCCCCACTGCCCGCCCTTTGCTGTTTTTCTGCCAACTTGTATACGGCTGCAGGTCCCCCTCAGCGGTCACCCGCGATATGCGGCATGCCTTTGAGGCAGCGACCCTTAGCAAAAAAGGGAAATTTACAAGTCCCGAAGCAGACCCGAGCTAGCCTTAGAGTGCGAATCCACCAAGTGTTACATCTGGAGCGACGTTGGGATGCGGAGGCACAAGACGTCACATTGAAACGTCGCCTTAGAAAACTTACACATGAGTGTGCTTAAACTGACACACAATATTTTTAGCGCAACGAAATCTGAGTTTCAATAATCCCTACAAAAGGATGGCCCTGGCTAACATTAACCTATACCTTTCACAAATCACTTACCTCACAAAAATCTTCGTTACTAAAGCTACTGCAATACAGCGAGCGCCACTATTGCCAGCTAAATAAAAGATTCAAACTACAGAAGGCACTAGCTACAGATAGGCATAGTTAGCAAATGAAAGATTTTGATAGAGAGCAAACAATGTATTTACCTTAATAGTGTTCAAAAGTCATAATATATGTCAGTTCATGACATCCATTCTTACAAATTTTCTGATGGACACACGTCCCTATCATCCGCTCTCAAAAATGCGCCATCTCACTTCCCCACATCCACCACTGCTGGCGGCTCACCTCCAACTGCGCAACGCTACGCGCTGTTAACATCCAGCTGCCCAACACTACAATAGCGAACAACAATGCAAACCAGCCACAGACTGCACACAGCACAGCCAGTGATTTTCATACAGAGCGCTACGTGGCGTTACCAATATAAAAACCTAAACAGCTTACTTACAACATCTGGAATAGGTCTCGAAGGGGGGCCAATCACGCATTAAGTAGGGAGATGTGTTCGAACCACCAGCAGGAAGAGCACATCATGGGAGCCTTCTACGACACAGACACAGACACAGACATAGGTAAAACAGAGCAAATACGCTGCAATGCTGCAAGTGTAGAACATGCAGTCGGCGGTGACTGTTGCATTGGGGTACAGTGGTATACTATGCCATCCGATCAGAAAAACAGTGCCTTTGCGCTAGGTGTTGGCAGATGTACTACATTTACAAGGAATTTTGGGACATGGAACGATAAGTGATGCCGTGATAGCATGGATAGAAGTGCATAAAATCGTTAAATGTCGGAAAATACGTATGAATGGAGGGAAAATACGCTGAAATGCGGGGAAATTTGAGGGAGTACTTGGATGTCTTCTGATTGGAGCAGAACAATTCTTCTACATTGGAACGAGTATACAATAGCTAGAGGAATACAGGAAAACGTTGAGATGGAAGCAGCAGGAACTGGGAAAAAAATCTTTTATTTTATGTCGAGATAGTATTCTACTGTATGTCTGTTGAGGTATTAGTGACAGACACAAGTTGACTCCTGTCTCTGATGCTTTCCTGGAAAAAGGAAATCCATCTGCCTCTAAACTTGCATTTGCGTCAAAGGATTACAGAGAGTGGATGGACAGATCGGTTGAGATGTAGTTTTAACGTGGTAGGATTTAATGGTAGGCTGATGATGCATTCCAGAGAGAGAGGGACATGTTGCTGTAGGTCATTTGACCATTAATTTCCCATTGCTCTGTCGGGATACATTAGTTGTGTAACGCAACCTGCGTTCGACTCGCATACAACTGTGCTCTGTGAAAGCACTGTCTACTTGCGATCATTAACAGCAAACCTCTCGGTCATCAGAGGACTTCCATTCTGTTTAGATACATTCCTCTAGACGAACGAAGATTTGTGCGACGTACTCCATTCGTCTGCCGCATCTTGGGCATAAAATCTAGTCTTCAGTTTCGTAACAGTGGTGATTCTAAGTTAGCGACAAGTGTTTGCGAGGTATTACAATCCCTGTGTATACATCTGCTTGACAGGTGTCCTTTTTATGGAGTTAGTGGCAGAATGACTTGTAATTTCACATGTCAAAGCCGGCCGGAGTGGCCGAGTGGTTCTAGGCGCTTCAGCCTGGAACCGAGCGACCGCTACGGTCGCAGGTTCGAATCCTGCCTCGGACATGGATGTGTGTGATGTCCTTAGGTTAGTTAGGTATAAGTAGTTCTAAGTTCTAGGGGACTGATGACCTCCGATGTTAAGTCCCATAGTGCTCAGAGCCATTTTCACATGTCAAACACCGCTGCTATGCGTTTGTCCCATTCTTTGTAAGAGGCATTCTTCGTTACTAACGATCATTTTATATAGGACTGATTCAAATATAGTATAATTTCTGAACTTTGATCGCATGTGAATAGTAGGGGCTATACACCACTGGAAAGCTGTATTATACGTGTATGACAAGGAATGGATGTTTTAAGGAAGTAGTTTTTCATTTTACAGTTTATCACCATAGTTTATCGTAGAGAAATCTGCAAGGAGAATGTATGTCATGCGTTGGAAATATATTTCGTACATTGGGATACTAACAGCGTTCTATTCCATGCAACTAATAGGTCGGAGACCGTAACGTTATAAGATTGTACCTTGTTTTATTGAATAATGTTGTGGACTTAGGAGGCATGTGTTTACGTTCTTTCTTACCAATACCTTCTTGGTAATGAGCCAAGGCACTAGAACAATACTTTAGAATTGCTAGCGCAGTTGATTTACATAAAACACAGCAAACTTTGTCTATCTGGAGCTCGATTATGCATAAAAACCACCCGTTTCTTGTTCTTAACTGTCTGTTATATCATCACAACAGTTTCATATCTACTATACACCGATAATGGGTGCTAACCTCCTCGACATTCACACATATGTAGAAATCTTGTGCTCTTGGCTGGGTGCGGGACAGCTATTACAGGCTCGGTTCACACTGTTCCTACACGAAACGTGGAATGTAGCGGTCTACTTCTGGTCAGCTGCATGGAGCGTTGGTCAAAGACAGTGCGAGGAGATCTTTCGGCCTCTAACCTTATGCTATGAATGTGTGAATGCCCTGTGACTCCCATCCACACAGCGAAAGATCATACATTACACTCTATGATCGAAGTGCTAGAGATATGTAGGTTGCTGTCTGGTATACTTTGATGATGTACATGTTTGAGAAAAAAACCAAGAATGGACGTACTATGCAGCCATCTATTTACATTCACGATGATACAAAGTAGTGGAGGGGCTATTTAGCGATGATACAGAAACTGCTAAGCATGCTGCCCTGCCAATGGTTGGTGTTGAAATTACGATAAAATTTTTCCAATTGATCGCTTTGTCAACTACGATGCTTACTATTACAGCACATCGATGGTGTCTTCTCCGTCCCCACTGTCCTCTGGTACACTGTTGACTGCCACATAATGACTGACTGACATCGCTTGTTTGAGATGGAGAAAGAGTCTTGTTGGAGGGGGCAACACCTTCCGGGGATGGCTAACATCAAAACAGTGATCGCTTTCATTGCAGCAAATGAGGAATCAATCAAACAGAACACAGTGTCATCAGCTATCCTGTCACTGAGAATGATGAGTTTAAATGTAGATGTCATCAATCACATTCGGACAGCAGTTTGGAAATGCTCCACAGCCCCTGAAAAATCTTCGTTTCCTTATGGTGTGACTGTCTTTTAGTCCAATCACACAGTGTGTCTGTGTGTTGTGAGATCAGCAGCATCACATGATTTGCACCATGCAATGTCTAATTTTGTGGGGGAGCCAATGGACTAAAACGTGTTAATGTCAGTTTAGAACCTGACACAGAAATCAAAATCGTGACAGAAAGAAATAAAATGTGTGGCGGTGCACAAAGTGTGTTACAGCAGAAAAAGCGGTGTATCAAACAACGGAACAGGGACCCTCTCCTGCGCCTGATAATGTGTGGGAGATGGTGCTCGTACAGTACAGGCTGACTGCTCCAACGGATCAACACCTGTATATATAGTAGGACCGCCATATATGCTCGATGCCAGCGTGTAGATGGTATTTGTTTTCGATATATCAGAAGAGGGATGCGGTAAAAAATCTGTCGGATGAAAGTAGTTCGTAATTTATCTCTGCTGAATGGTACAGAATAATGATGATAGAATGTTCGGGTGACAGACGTAAATGGATCCCGAGGGACACAGGTGTGCTTCGATGTAGAGTTTTTCTAATTTTCCTGATAAGAAATACCACTGTAACTGTTCGCACTGTCTTCTATACTACTTGCAGCAGAAGGCTTCATTTGGCGCTGACCTTACACACCGTACACGGGTGACGGAGCTTTGCAAACATCTTCCCCCTTCCACCGAGTAGTCAAAATGCGCTCCTGTAGCATTAACTCAGCTCACTTTGTTTCTACACACTTTGCAGAATGTGGTAAACATTGCTCTCTCCGAATTCTATGTTAAATTGCTAAAACTGATCTCGTTATGAACTGCGGTGTGTATTACAGTACATCACTCCACATCAATGGTGTCTTTCCCGTCCCGAGCGTCCACTGGGTATGCTGTTGATTACCGTATAATGACTGACTGGCACTACTGTGTTGAGATGGAGGGAACTTTGGCGGAACACTGAATATCTGCTACTTGTCACTGTCGAACATGGGATTAAATGTAGAGGTCATCACCTCAATACAGTTGTTTGGAAATATTACTCACTGCTTCAGATTCGTGTTATTTCCATACACTGTGTTGCCCTGCACATATTTTAATTTCCTAATTTTTTTCACCAGCAAGATAACAGTACCTCTTTTTATTTGTGCTATCTCATGCGTGTTGTGTACAGTATCTTCAGGCGATGGGCAACGCTGGAACAATAATCTTGTATATCACTGCAAAATAAAGTAACAACGCTGTCGATGAAAAGATGAGATTAACTGTACAGGTCATCACCTTCTTCCAGTTTACATATGTTGCAATGTCTCCAATATTTTAGTAAATGAGAAACCTCACCTCTGTGTCTTATTTCTACCAGCCTGTGTTGTGGTAACTGTATAGTTTATGCCATGCAATGTTCAGTTTTCTGTGAGAGCCAGAAACCTGTTAATGTCGGTTTAACAGCAGCTGACACGGATCTCTAAGTCATAGTAGAAGAAGCAGCGTGTTTGGTGGTGTACACAATGCACTTGAGGCGGCTGTCCTTTTAACTCCTATTGTTTAGTTAACTATACATGCTACTGTGTTGGCACAGGAGCGTCGCCTTAAGGCCGCCAGATGGTGGAAAGCCGAGGGTTGTGGGCCATCAGGTCTGTTATCCGGATGGACGGTGTTACGCCTGTAAATTTGCCTTTTGTGCTAAGGCGCGCCATCTCAAAGGCATGCCGCATATCACGAGTGACTATCAAGGGGGTCCTGCACCTGTATGTGGTTTGGCAGAAAAACACAAATGGAGGGCAACAGGGGGCGCAAGAAGCTCTGCAGAGCATCTGGCCATTTGAAGAAGCACGTGTCCTCCCTGGAGATGGATGAATGGAGAGGGGAGGGGGAGGGGAAGGCGTGAGATTACGTAGGAAGGCCTCGGTTTTCGGTAGTTTGTGACTATATAACGAGAAAAACACATTCAACTACCACCCCCTCTGCAGTCTGTTACGACGACGATTTTTCCCAGTACATGTGCTATATTATGACCAGTTCATTACGTGTGCTAGTTTTTTCACGACAATTTCAAAGTTAATTAGAACTGTGACGCATTTTCTTCCACCAGTTGTGGTAGCGTAGATTGGCTTCGATTACCTGGGCTGCAGGATTGGTTTCGAGCAGGCATCTGCAGCGATCTCTGACGTCAAACAGCGATAGATATTGTATGCTTACTGGTAATATACTTTGTAAACTCCTGTCTGTCCAACACCAACATCTCATCTGTTGAATGTATTTCCCATGAAAACGAATATAGATAGTACCTTACACCAATGCTTTTTTTCCTGCCAACTTGTAAGTGTAAGGTAAGGTTTGAGTGTGTCTGTTGCTAGTTTCGAGTGGTATTGCGAAAATGTTTTCCAGCAGGATAACACTAGTTGTATGGTATCGTCAGTTTTTGAGTTGTATTGCGATTTTATGCCATCCTCGTGTAGCACTAGGCATATGGTAGTGTAATTAGGCCCAATCTTTGTGATTAATTGTGTAATTAGGATCGATCATTGTGTCAGTTTACCGACCAAAATAAATAAAGTACACTAATCTAACCTTCCTTCCCCACTTCTGGAGGGTTTCCATGTGTTAGAGAGTGCACTTGGGTTTCTGTCCACTAGAATTGGAGTTCGAGTCCCAGAAATGGCACCGCCAGTTTTAATTTCCCGTCGGTTGCAAGTGCCTCTGGTGGTCTAATTGTGTCAGGGGGAGGGGGGTGGTGCAATTGGGATTCCCGACCAGGAACACACGGGTTCGAGTCCCAGAAAGGGCATTGTAAACTTTAACTTCCCGCCAATTCCTTGGTTAGGGGGGGGGGGGGGGGGGGAATGGGGAGAGACGTCGGCATAGCCCTGGGACAAAAAAATTCCCACCAAAATTCGAAACTGCTGCCGAAATTCAAAATTTCTACCAACAGGATATGTTGGGAGAATGGGAGGGATTAGAGAGGATTGGCGTTGGGGGAGGGGCTGGGGCCCACATGCAGGCTGAGAAAAACAGGTGACGTCGTCTGAGGGCGGGGGTGGACGTGGTCGGAGGCGGGGGTGGTCGAGGGTGGTCGGAAGTGGGTGGGGATGGGCGTGAGCGAGGCCTATTAATTGATGAATTACATTAATTTGCATATCAATTTGGCATCAAAAGGGTCCTAGAAACCCTACTACCCTACTATTATCACTGTACGCACTTAATGTTCTGTGTTTCACATTCTTATCACAACTGCTTCTCTTTTCATTTTATCAGAAGCTTGCGCCGTGTTTGTCACTGTAACCAAGGCTGGCAATTAATTGTCACACTAGGCGGGCCGCACTCCCTACTGACGCTCTTCGTTTATTTGCAGGACCGCAGTATGGTAGTGGGGCGAATTGGAAGACTGCTACGAATAAGAAGGAAGTTGTCACTGCCTGTGAAGAAACGCCCGACGTCGGTAGCCGATGTGTGTATTAGGCTGTACCTAAGGCCGGAGGGACCATGTACATCGCATGTCATTGTGTGTGCTTTGCACGAATGCACTGTGTCGGGCTTACAGTTCCTTCAGGTACTCTCTACTGCTGGTTGTCTCACCATGGCATGTTTTCCCATTCTGTTTCCACACTGTTATTTGCACACTGTTATTTCCTCCCCCATGAAGCATGGATTTTGCGGTTGGTGGAGACGCTTGCGTGCCCCAGCTATATAGATAGCCGTACCGTAGGTTCAACCACAACGGAGGGGTATCTGTTGAGAGGCCAGACAAACGTGTCGTTCCTGAAGAGGGGCAACAGCCTTTTCAGTAGTTGCAGGAGCAACAGTCTGGATGATTGACTGATCTGGCCTTGTAACATTAACCAAAACGGCCTTGCTGTGCTGGTACTGCGAACGGCTGAAAGCAAGGGGAAACTACGGCCGTAATTTTTCCCGAGGGCATGCAGCTTTACTGTATGATTAAATGATGATGGTGTCCTCCTGGGTAAAATATTCCGGAGGTAAAATAGTTCCTCATTCGGATCTCCAGGCGGGGACTACACAGGAGGATGTCGTTATCAGGAGAAAGAAAACTGGCGTTCAACGGATCGGAGCGTGGAATATCATATCCCTTAATCGGGCACGTAGGTTAGAAAATTTAAAAAGGGAAATGGATAGGTTGAAGTTCGATATAGTGGGAATTAGTGAAGTTCGGTGGCAGGAGGAAAAAGACTTCTGGTCAGGTGACTACAGGGTTATAAACACAAAATCAAATAGGGGTAATGCAGGAGTAGGTTTAATAATGAATAGGAAAATAGGAATGCGTGTAAGCTACTACAAACAGCATAGTGAACACATTATTGTGGCCAAGATAGATACGAAGCCCACACCTCCTACAGTAGCAGAAGATAATATGCCAACTAGCTCTGCAGATGACGAAGAAATTGAAGAAATGTATGATCAAATAAAAGAAATTATTCAGATAGTGAAGGGAGATGAAAATATAATAGTCATGGGTGACTGGAATTCGAGTGTAGGAAAAGGGAGAGAAGGAAACGTAGTGGGTGAATATGGACTGGTGCAAAGAAATGAAAGAGGAAGCCGCCTGGCAGAAGTTTGCACAGAGCACAACTTAATCATAGGTAACACTTGGTTCAAGTATCATAAAAGAAGGTTGTATACATGGAAGGAGCCTGGAGATACTGATAGGTTTCAGATACATTACATAATAGTAAGACAGAGATTTAGGAAACAGGTTTTAAATTTCCAGGGGCAGATGTGGACTCTGACCACAAGCTATCGGTTATGACCTGTAGATTAAAACTGAAGAAACTGCAAAAGGGTAGGAATTTAAGGAGATGGGACATGGATAAACTAAAAGAACGAGAGGTTGTATAGAGTTTCAGGGAGAGCATAAGGGAGCAATTGACAGGAATGGGGGAAAGAAATACAGTAGCAGAAGAATGGGTAGCTTTGAGGGATAAAGTAGTGAAGGCAGCAGAGGATCAAGTAGGTAAAAAGACGAGGACTCGTAGAAATGCTTGGGTGACAGAAGAAATATTGAATTTAAATGATGAAAGGAGAAAATATAAAAATGCAGTAAATGAAGCAGGCAAAAAGGAATACAAAGTCTCAACATGAGATCGACAGGAAGTGCAAAATTGCTAAGCAGGGATGGCTAGAGGACGAATGTAATGATGTAGAGGCTTATCTCACTAGGGGTAAGATAGATACTGCCTACAGGAAAATTAAAGAGACCTTTGGAGATAAGAGAACCACTTGTATGAGTATCAAGAGCTCAGACGGAAGCCCAGTTCTAAGCAAAGAAGGGAAAGCACAAAGGTGGAAGGAGTATATAGAGGGTCTATACAAGGGCGATGTACTTGAGGACAATATTATAGAAATGGAAGAGGATGTAGATGAAGATGAAATGGGAGATACGATACTGCGTAAAGAGTTTGACAGAGCACTGAAAGACCTGAGTTGAAACAAGTCCCCCGGAACAGACAACATTCCATTCAAACTACTGACGGCCTTGGGAGAGCCAGTCATGACAAAACTCTACCATCTGGTGAGTAAGATGTATGAGACAGGCGAAATACCCTCAGACTTCAAGAACAATATAATAATTCCAATCCCAAAGAAAGTAGGTGTACACAGATCTGAAAATTACCGAATTATCAGTTAATAAGTCACGGCTGCAAAATACTAACGCGAATTCCTTACAGACGAATGGAAATTCTGGTAGAAGCCGACCTCGGAGAAGATCAGTTTGGATTCCGTAGAAATGTCGGAACACAAGAGGCAATACTGACCCTACGACTTATCTTAGAAGCTAGATTAAGGAAGGGAAACCTACGTTTCTAGCATTTGTAGACTTATAGAAAGCTTTTGACAATGTTGACTGGAATACTCTCTTACAAATTCTGAAGGTGGCGGGGGTAAAATACAGGGAGCGAAAGGCTATTTACCATTTGTACCGAAACCATATGACAGTTATAAGAGTCGATGGACACGAAAGGGGAGCAGTTGTTGGGAAGGGAGTGACACAGGGTTGCAGTCTCTCCCCGATGTTATTCAATCTGTATATTGAGCAAGCAGTAAAGGAAACAAAAGAAAAATTCGGAGTAGGTATTAAAATCCATGGAGAAGAAATAAAAACTTTGAGATTCTCCGATGACATTGTAATTCTACCAGAGACAGCAAAGGACTTGGAAGAGCAGTTGAACGGAATGGATAGTGTCTTGACAGGAGGATATAAGATGAACATCAACAATAGCAAAACGAGGATAATGGAATGTAGTCGAATTAAGTCGGGTGATGCTGAGGAAATTAGATTAGGAAATGAGACACTTAAAGTAGTAAAGAAGTTTTGCTATTTGGGGAGCAAAATAACTGATGATGGTCGAAGTAGAGAGGATATAAAATGTAGTCTGGCAATGACAAGGAAATCGTTTCTGAAGAAGAGAAATTTGTTAACATCGAGTATAGATTTAAGTGTCAGGAAGACATTTCTGAAAGTATTTGTATGGAGTGTAGCCATGTATGAAAGTGAAACACGGACGATAAATAGTTTGGACAAGAAGAGAATAGAAGCTTTGGAAATGTGGTGCTACAGAAGAATGCTGAAGATTACATGGGTAGATCACATAACTAATGAGGAGGTATTGAATAGAATTGGGGAGAAGAGGAGTTTGTGCCACAACTTGACCAGAAGAATGAATCGGTTGGTAGGACATGTTCTGAGCCATCAAGAGATCGCCAATTTAGTATTGGAGGGCAGCCTGGAGGGTAAAAATCGTAGAGGGAGACCAAGAGATGACTACACTAAGAAGATTCAGAAGGATGTAGGTTGCAGTAAGTACTGGGAGATGAAGAAGCTTGCACAGGATAGAGTAGCATGGAGATCTGCATCAAACCAGTCTCAAGACTGAAGACCACAACAACAACAACAACATTTGCTCACGAAGCCGTTCGTATATGTTTTATGTGCTACGTGATGTGCATTCTCCTGTTATTTCATGTGTAAACTCATAACAAGCTGTAGTGAGGTGCGATCTGTCGGCGCTGCGTAGTGTATTTCGTGGATATGTATCATACGCGCCTTAACAGCTGAATGTGAAAGGTATGAGGTAAGCGCCTGAGACGACATACGTATGTAGACTCAGCTCGGTACAGTACTGTCGCTGATTTCTTCAGTATTCTCAGTTTTTATGTAATTGTTGAGTGTAATAATATTTGGCTGGAGAGACTCTGGCTGTAATTGTACATGAAAGTAGACTTATTCTGCATTGAATTATTGCTTGTTATTTATCGTGCGCTATCGTAGACACATAAGAGAAATTTCGTATTCGATGTTAAAAGGAAATAGAAGTGTGATGTCTAATATATGGAGACTACTCAATACATATATGAATTTCAAGTGTGTTGTCAGAATTAAATTTTGACTTTCCAAGAACCGTTAGAACTGAGTGACTGCTACTCTATAGACCGGCAGTGTATATAATTCGGTTGCGTGGAAGACTCTGCAATTTGTGCACACCCGTAATATTACTCTTGTCATCATTGGATAATTTAATTTGCATTCACCCCGCCCCACGAACTTCGAATTTCCAAGAATGATTGCCTATCGAAGGCGCGGGGCCCAAACGATACATATCGAGCGCGCTATCGTAAATCGAAAATGCGACTCTCGTGGCGGGCGTAATGAGTATGTTTACGGTGGTCATTACAGCAACGACGAAAGAAGAGCGTTACAAAAATACTTGTAATAACAAAGGAGACGACTTACCTTATTTGTCGTCGGTGGTGTCGTCATGTGAAAGCCCAATACCCTGGTGTGGATGGATAATTTGAAAGAGTCGAACCATGTATTGTTGCTGATACTCGTTTGTTTTCCGCACTGTCCACAATGAAACTGTAACGGTATTTAAGCGGTAGTACTCCATATTTCCGACGCTTGGATAAGCATGGAATTATATGATTCCATGTGAGAGATTCCGCCAAAGAAAAGTCAAGAACACCACACGTCCCACTCTCTACGGCCATATATAGTCTGGGTTTCCCCAGCAACTCACAAACAATTCGCGGAGGTATATAACTTAGAGCAACTAAGGGAACGACGGAAAACAGACAAAAATGACGATAACAAATAATTGATCATAAAGCCCGCCACCAGAGTCACATGATCGATTTACGATCGCGCGTTCGATATGAATCGTTTGGACTCCGCGACTTCGATAGGCAACCATTCTTGGAAATTACCGAATTTATATGTATCAATTTATCATTGCGTCCAGGTGATCCGGTGATCTATGTGCAGGGTGTAGAATGTATTTCTGTGTGTGTCGTACTAAAGTACTGAAGTATTTCAAGGGCCTCAGCAGCTTCCTGAGATAAACGTAAAGGGTCACTGAATGTCATCAGGTAAGTATGCGTGGTGTGAGTAGTCCAGCCTTAAAGCTACATCAGTGGATTATGTAGTTCAATAATCCCTTCACTCACATTTAGTGATGCAGAATTTCATTTTTATGTAAGTTCAGAATTTTATCTTCGGACACTCAACGTAATTATTCGCTATTCATTGCAATGTTTGCTATCACTTAAAAATCAAGTACATTCACAAGAGCTGCTTTAAAGGTCAAATGTGTTAACTGACAGTACCAGCTAGTCAACTATTGATTCGAGAGTTGAAATACCCAGCTACTTCGAACTTTATTATTTTCTCGGTATTAAATGGTGTGGTCCGTGTAGCTCTATTATATGTAGTCCGAACTCATAATATTACACCACTTGCAATGCAAGCCACTTGGCCTTACGCATCACATGCACTTTGTTATAGATACATAAAGTTCAATTGCCAAATAACAAACTATCAAATGAAGAGACTTGTACATCCACAAGTATTTCGGTAATGAAAGAGCTAATATAGTGAGCTGTAGAGATTCAACACTTTTGTGTGCACACTGTTTTACACAGAAATTAGGCTGATTTAAACCACTCAGTGGTATACGCCTTCTGTGTGTGGTATTATAGATATATCATTGAAACGTGTACAGTGTATTTTTCCTTATTTCTTACTTCGTAACACGCTTGTGCAGTGTGCACGCGTCAGTGAAACTATGTCATGCTTGCTTGTAAGAGTGGTCAGTTTTGTCTACACTATAGGCAATTGCACTCTACCTGTCATATGAAGAAAATCGAAGGTTGATGATATAAGCACTACATATTACAACGCAGCGCCACGAATCTAGGCAAGCTACGCAAAAAGGGAAGAAACCGTTCCAAGTGGTTGATATACCAAGCAAGTTCGAATTTTTACTTGTGACTTCAAGTCTGAAGAGTTCTGTTCAATTTACTGTTACCCCTGTAGTGCTTTTGCTGAGAGTGCATTCTAATGCCGCTTAAGTAACTTACGTAAATTTTAATTCCAGTAGATCTGTTAGGCCCCAGAGTAAGGGTCATGTTTAGTGATTTGAACGATGTTGAAAGTTTGCTTATTTCTGAATTCCTGTACTGAATAGTTATCATGGTTCAGCTTTCTTGATCTGTAATTGTTTGGGGTGTGTCTAAATTTTAAGAGAAATTGTTTTATACAACTCAGGTTGTAAATTTGTTAAAACTACGAGGGTATTAATAAATGAACGATGTGTTAGAGTAGCTGTGATTCAGTCAATCGTTTCCACCCTTTTTATCCTATGGCCCCAATGAATGCTATATCATGAAATAGAACTTGGACTGCAGTCATTCACTTTTTTAATTTCTTCACGACTTTTGAGGAGTATCTTTTGGCTTTCCAAAATATTTCCTTAAATGATTTTTTTGTAGTTTGAAACTGTATATTATTCGCAACGTCTTCGTGAATATTCGCATTGTATAATGAGTGTTCTTTCATCTTTTCATTTTTGTTATTATGAGTTAGAAGCGGTGCCAATGAAAAATGATTACAAGTGTATAATATTAAAGTGAATGTTACTTACTCATAATGTTGGCGGATTGTAGACAACATTTGTCAACTATGCGACCCTTCACGTATTTCCTATGGTGGTTCACAACTATTACAGTAAACTCGCTCGATATTGTCTTGTAACTGAAATTAAATATTCTGAAATATTCTCACTTAAGGGATGACATAGACGTAGCAAATTTATGTTTTTGAGTCCGGGCAGCTCGTTCCTGCAGAAACTGCTGATTATCTTCCAATACTATTCGCGAATCCTCCGTCTTAACCATCACGGCGATAACAAGGAAGCAATATCTGTTACAGCAGTACTTTCAACTGCTGTCTAGCGGTGAAGTGTTAGCTCTTCAAGGGAACGACTGAGTTAGTTTCCGTTCTAAACGCGCTGGAGATAAGTTTTGTACCTTTTCTGCAAAAGATCCACTAGCAAACAGATCTGCAATCAGTAAAGACATCTTCTGCCCAATATGTTTTGTCGTTATCTTAATTCTGTACCCTGTCGAACGAAAGGTGAAAAACTTGCAGAATTGAACATTTATTAATGCATACTTCGCTGCTTCTGTCAGTCGTATTGAGTTAATTGCGGTAGTGAATGATATGTTACGTGGAGTTCATTACGTATATACCCCTACTGTAACATTTGCAGACTATCTGATAGATCTCTCTGTAAACCTACTTCAGTATGACTGTGGACTGTTTCTAAATGAAAACTGTGTTTTATCCTGGTAGTTGGTAATATTTAGGGATACTTTATTTTATAAACAAAGACATTGTTAATAACGCTATTGCGAAGTTGTAAGGCTTTTCTATTAGTGCAGTGCATATTAGAGTTTTTTGTTAGTTTATGAGAACGATAGATAAACATAGGTCACAAATATTATCTCCCATGTTATCTAAAATAATCTGACAGTACTGGGATGGTTTTTCGGTTTCACACCTCTTGACATCGCGTTCTTGCACGTTGGGCTGTATCACAGACAGTAACGTTATGTAGTTCAGCATAACGATGAGGCGAGGGGTTTCGCGAATTCTGTCTCCGTCTTTATCTGTGGATGGTTCTATGGCAAAAGATAATGTAAGATTACTCATGAAGTGGTATTTCAACACCAAAAACTCATTCTAGAGTTTCTTCATCTCCCTGAAATATTTTCCAGGAAAGATGAGGTTTTTCTGAACATTACACATTATTGGAAATTCTAGTAATCGTAATTTAAAAACAAATTAAGTACGAGCCTTTTTTTTCTTTTTGGATAGTGACAGGAATGTACTATTGTCCACTGTTAAAAATTTTTCTTTCCTGCTTTCCTGAGGATATGTGTACGTGGAAAACAATATTATACTATTTTAACTTAAATTTCATTTCAGAATATATATTTAATCTTTTCTATCATTTCACCTGATTATGAGTAACTGTGGTCACGTAAGTTATATACGTAAATATTTTTGCGAAATATCCTCAGTCAACCCCCATGAACCATGGACCTTCCCGTTGGTGGGGAGGCTTGCGTGCCTCAGCGATACAGATGGCCGTACCGTAGGTGCAACCACAACGGAGTGGTTTCTGTTGAGAGGCCAGACAAACGTGTGGTTCCTGAAGAGGGGCAGCAGCTTTTTCAGTAGTTGCAGGGGCAACAGTCTGGATGATTGACTGATCTGGCCTCGTAACATTAACCAAAATGGCCTTGTTGTGCTGGTACTGAGAATGGCTGAAACAAAGGGGAAACTACAGCCGTAATTTCTCCCTAGGGCATGCAGCTTTACTGCATGGTTAAATGATGATGGCGTCCTCTTGGGTAAAATATTCCGGAGGTAAAATAGTCGCCCATTCGGATCTCCGGAAGGGGACTACTCAAGAGGACGTCGTTATCAGGAGAAAGAAAACTGGCGTTCAACGGATCGGAGCGTGGAATATCATATCCCTTAATCGGGCACGTAGGTTAGAAAATTTAAAAAGGGAAATGGATAGGTTGAAGTTCGATATAGTGGGAATTAGTGAAGTTCGGTGGCAGGAGGAAAAAGACTTCTGGTCAGGTGACTACAGGGTTATAAACACAAAATCAAATAGGGGTAATGCAGGAGTAGCTTTAATAATGAATAGGAAAATAGGAATACGTATTAGCTACTACAAACAGCATAGTGAACGCATTATTGTGGCTAAGATAGACTCGAAGCCCATGCCTACTACAGTAGTACAGGTTTATATGGCAACTAGCTCTGCAGCTGATGAAGAAATTGAAGAAATGTATGATGAGATAAAAGAAATTATTCAAGTAGTGAAGAGAGACGAAAATTTAATAGTTATGGGTGACTAGAATTCGAGAGTAGGAAAAGGGAGAGAAGGAAACATAGTAGGTAAATATGGACAGGGGTAAGAAATGAAAGAGGAAGCCGTCTGGTAGAATTTTGCATAGAGCATAACTTCATCATAGGTAACATGTGGTTCAAGAATCATAAAAGAAGGTTCTAGACATGGAAGAACACCATTACAACCACAGGTGGAAGCACAAGCGACCAAAGACACTGCTAGCTATGGCATAGCCACCTATGGTAAACTAACATACGCAAACAGCGACAAGCCCCTGCATATCAGCAACACTGACTGGTAACTACCAGCTGCTATTAGAGCCGACCAACAGGCCACAGCAGGGACACCGACGAGCACGCTCACAGAGGCACAAACAATATGCCAACATTCCCTCACACTGTGCTTCCGATATATGACCTACCGGACACAAGATCGATAACAAACCTAACTGTTGCACGTTGCTCACGCTGAACGAGGACTCTGTACTAGAACCCAGCGCCAGCCGCCGAGCAGCACAAACGCACAACGTGAAGGTATCGACATGCATGATACCCACTACTATCAAAGCCTACCCTTGCACGACCTATCGCAGGCAGCAAGACAACCGCTACTGGTGTTACCACCCGACCTAACTATCGCAGAGGTTTTTTTCCTTTGGCTCTTGCCTTGGCACTTTTTTTCCTCCGCCCATCAAACCTCTACCCTTCGTTCGATTTCGACCAATCTATCTCCAGATGAGAGCGTATTAATGGTTAATCCTAACCAGACGTACGCAAACATCGCAGTACCCACATCCTGTGACACCTCACATTAGTGTACACTAAGCCTTGTGCAGAGATGGCAGTAGAATTTTTGTGTTGACCATCATGCCGGTGTGGGGGTGGAGGGGCTCCACCTCTATTTTTTAAAAAAGTGGAAGAACCCTGGAGGTACTAGAAGGAATCAGATAGATTATATAATGGTAAGACAGAGATTTAGGAACCTGATTTTAAATTGTAAGACATTTCCAGGGGCAGATGTGGACTCTGATCACAAACTATTGGTTATGAACTGTAGATTAAAACTACAGAAACTGCAAAAAGGTGGGAAATTAAGGAGATGGGATCTGGATGAACTGAAAGAACCAGAGGTTGTGCAGAGTTTCAGGCTGAGCATAAGCGAAAATTTGACAGGATTGGGGGAAAGAAATACTGTAGAAGAAGAGTGGGTAGCTCCGAGGGATGAAGTAGTGAAGGCAGCAAAGTAGGTAAAAAGACGAGGGCTAATAGAAATCCTTGGGTAAAATAAGAAATATTGACTTCAATTGACGAAAGGAGTAAATGAAGCAGGCAAAAAGGAATACAAACGTTTCAAAAATGAGATCGACAGGAAGTGCAAAATGGCTAAGCAGGGACGGCTAGAGGACAAATGAAAGGATGTAGAGGCTTATCTCACTAGGGGTAAGATAGATACTGCCTACAGGAAAATTAAAGAGACCTTTGGAGAAAAGAGAACCACTTGTATGAATATCAAGAGCTCAGATGGAAACCTACTTCTAGCAAAGAAGGGAAAGCAGAAAGGTGGAAGGAGTATATAGAGGATCTATACAAGGGCAATGTACTTGAGGACAATATTATGGAAATGGAAGAGAATGTAGATGAAGATGAAATGGGAGATACGATACTGCGTGAAGAGTTTGACTGAGCACTGAGAGACCTGAGTCGAAGCAAGGCCCCGGGAGTAGAGAACATTCCATTGGAAATACTGACGGCCTTGGGAAAGACAGGCCTAACAAAACTCGTCATCTGTGAGCAAGCTGTATGAGACAGGTGAAATACCCTCAGACTTCAAGAAGAATATAATAATTCCAATCCCAAAGAAAGCAGCTGTTGACAGATGTGAAAATTACCGAACTGTCAGTTTAATAAGTCACAGCTGCAAAAACTAACGCGAATCCTTTACAGACGGAAGGAAAAACTGGTTGAAGTCGACTTCAGGGAAGATCAGTTTGGATTCCGTAGAAATGTTGGAACATGTGAGGCAATACTGAACCTACGACTTATTTTAGAAGCTAGATTAAGGAAGGGCAAACCTACGTTTCTAGCATTTGTAGACTTAGAGAAAGGTTTTGACATTGTTGACTGGAATACTCTGTTTCAAATTCTGAAGGTGGCAAGGGTAAAATACAGGGTGCGAAATGCTATTTACCATTTGTACAGAAACCAGATGACAGTTATAAGATTCGAGGGACACGAAAGGGGAGCAGTGTTTGGTAAGGGAGTGAGACAGGGTTGTAGTCTCTCTCCGACGTTATTCAATCTGTATATTGAGCAAGTAGTAAATGAAACAAAAGAAAAATTCGGAGTAGGTATTAAAATCCATGCAGAAGAATAAGAACTTTGAGGTTCGCCGATGACATTGTAATTCTGTCATAGACAGCAAATTACTCGGAAGAGCAGTTGAACGGAATGGACAGTGTCTTGAAAGGAGGGTATAAAATGAACATCAACAAAAGCAAAACGAGGATAATGGAATGTAGTAGAAATAAGTCGGGTGATGCTTAGGGTATTAGATTAGGAAATGAGGCACTTAAAGTAGTAAAGAAGTTTTGCCATTTGGGGAGCAAAATAACTGATGATGGTCGAAGTAGAGATGATATAAAATGTAGACTGGCAAGGAAAGCGTTTGTGAAGAAGAGTAATTTGTTAACATCGAGAATAGATTTAAGTGTCAGGAAGTCAAGTCGTTTCTGAAAGTATTTGTATGGAGTATAGCCATGTATGGAAGTGAAACATTGACGATAAATAGTTTCTACAAGAAGAGAATAGAAGCTTTCGAAACATTTGCGTCTTGTATGGGATAATGTCATTGGACACTGCACTGCAATTAAACCGTTTCCTTGTTTTAAGGAGGACCCTTTTTGGCATTAGTGACTTTCCACGTTCAGAGAGACCTTCGGTTTTCGTGAAGATCTCTTAAACACATTAACCCACAATGATCAACGTTCCTTTACTCGACAACTGGCTAATGTGATGAATTGTAATCGTTCCACCATTGTGTGACATTTTAATGCTGTGGGGAAGGTTCAAAAATCGGGTGTATGGGTGTAACATGTTCTAAGCCAAAATCACAAAAATCAGCGAGTGGCCATACGTGCATCTCTGCTTGCTCTTCATCAGTTGGCTCGACCATTCCCATCCTATATCATTACGGGTGACGACAAATGGTTTCCTTTTGCTAACATAAGGAAAAGAAAAGAATAGCTGTGCACAGAAAAAGTAGCAGTTTGCCTGTGAGCACATATAGAAGGTAATGTTATGCAGCTCGTGGAATAACGGCAATGTAGAAAATGGTTCAAATGGCTCTGAGTACTATGGGACCAAACTGTTAAGGACTTCAGTCCCCTAGAACTTAGAACTAGTTAAACGTAACTAAGCTAAGGACATCACACACATCCATGCCCGAGGCGGTCGCGCGGTTCCAGACTGTAGCGCCTAGAACCGCTAGGCCATCCCGGCCGGCGACAATGTAGAGTGCTACTAATTGTTCCTGAGATTTAACAGTCACTGCTGACATTTACTGTCAACAACTGAGACGTCTTGAAGACACAGTCCAAGAACAACGACCAGGAAGATTCCACAAAGTGATACTACTCCACGATAACGCCAACCCGCATTGTGCTAGACCGCCAAAAAACGCAACACAGGAGCTGGATTGGGAAGTCATTCCGAACTCACCCTATTCATCTGATCTTGAGCCCTCAAATTTTCATCTCTTCCGCTCTCTATCAAAAAACACCTTCAAGGAACTTCTTTTCCGGATGAATAGCGCTCAGAACATGGATCGACGAATTCTTCGCCTCAAAACCAAGTGGTTTCTTCATTCGCGGAATCGAAAAGTTTTCTCAGCGTAGGGAGACTTGTGAATAGTGAATGAGAATATGTTCTTGATGACGGTAATCTCTGTTTTGTGTATCTGTTTACTTCAAATGGTTCTGAGCACTATGGGACTTAACATCTATGGTCATCAGTCTCCTAGAACTTAGAACTACTTAAACCTAAGTAACCTAAGGACAGCAAACAACACCCAGTCATCACGAGGCAGAGAAAATCCCTGACCCCGCCGGGAATCGAACCCGGGAACCCGGGCGTGGGAAGCGAGAACGCTACCACACGACCACGAGCTGCGGACTGCTGTGTTTACTAAACTTATGGAAAAACGCTACAAACCTATTCACCAATCTGACACTTTTAAAAAGTTAATGCCAAATCTCGAGGTGAACCATTACTCCATGTTTGAGAGATATGAAAGCTTTGGTGGAGGAATGCTTCAACAGAGTGGTTGAGAAAGTAATATTCAAGAACTATATAACATTAGGTTCCTAAAGACAGATTAATATTTTGCGCGATTTGAAAGACAGTACAATCACACAGTAAACAGGACAAACAAAATGAGGTTATCTGATGAGGAGGACAATGGCCTTTAGCTATATATGAGTTTCACTCAAATGAAACCTAGTCTACCTTCGCCTTACACGTAAGATGGCACCACGTAACTGCCGGTATGTTGACGCCCTCTATTGGCACTGAGACTGACATGTTCTCACCGTCTGATGATGCATAGCGCCAGTGTGGTTTCAGGCCGAAGAGAAGGTGGTCACACAAGTTATCGTCCACTACCGAAGACACAGGCGAGTAAGCAGGAACAACGAGGAGTGATTCGATTTTTGGCGGTGGTGGGAGCCGTAGGCCGTGAAATATATCGACGGATGAAGGCTGTGTACGGTGAGTACAGTCTGAGTCTTTAAAGTGTTTTGGAATGGCATAAACGATTCCGTGAGGGTGGCTAGTGACTGGAAGACGACTCTCGTCCTGGACACGCTCATCGTGTCATCACACCTTAAATGGTTGCGGAAGTGAATGTTTTAGTCTTGGACAACAGCAGAATCATCGTGGACGAGATCCATCGGTTACTGGGTATTACCGTGGGCACTGCCCATAGCATAATGCATCAACTCTTGAACTTTCGTAAAATCTGTGCGCAGTTGGTTCCCCACCAACTGACCAACGTTATCATAAGGAGGAGTACAGCTTTCTGTTGCGTATTGCCACAGGTGATGAAATATGGTGTCACCATTTTGAACCGGAAAGCAAGGGTCAGAGCAAGTAGTGGGAACATGCGACTTTATCACCTCCAAAGAAATCAAAGGCCGTGCACACCGGTTCCGGCAAGGTCACGAGTGCTCCTTTTTTACCATAAGGGCCCACAGCTTATGGAGTTTCTGGAACGGGGAAGCACCACCAATGCCCAGCGTTATCAACCCACTTTACAGAACTTTAGACGAGCCATCAAGTCGAAACGCCGAGGCATGTTGTCCAATGGCGTTGTCCTCGTGCATGTAAAGCCCGCCCACACACGGCGAATGCGGTGAAGACGACATTGCAGCAGTTTCGGTCGGAAACCCTGGAACATCCAAATACAGTCCTGACCATCCACTGTGTAACTATCATGTGTTTGGAAATCTAAAGCAAGCTATTGGTGGACATCGATTTGCACCGGACGACGAAGTGTGTGACTGGATCCAGGCCTGGATCTGAAAGCAGCCTGCTAGCTTCTTCAAGGATGAAATCGACCGACTAATGTCGCAATGGGATAAATGTGCCAACAGTTTTAGCGACTATTTTTGAGTATGTGTACATCATTTTTGAGTTAATAAAATCGTTACCGTTACTTTCCCACTGAGTGAGATGGCGCAGTGGTTAGCACACTGGACTCGCATTCGGGAGGACGACGGTTCAATCCCGCGTCCGGCCATCCTGATTTAGGTTTTCCGTGATTTCCCTAAATCGCTCCAGGCAAATGCCTGGATTGTTCCTTTGAAAGGGCACGGCCGACTCCCTTCCCCATCCTTCCCTAATCCTATGAGACCGATAACCTCGCTGTTTGGTCTCTTCCCCCAAACAACCAACCTACCGTTACTTTCCACTAGTGACCGGGTTTCATCTGAATGCCCCTTACATACAAAAAAATAAAAATGATGGACGCACCTTTTTCTAAATTCAGAGTGCAATATTCCGTTAGAAATAACAAATAGAAGATGGTTTTTTAGAAAGTTCATACTACAAACAGGTATCAAATACTCAGAATTTGTGAATTTCAAAAACTAATCAGGGAATGTATCTCCTCAAAGATTAGAATTCTCAGTCCATAACAATAGCATTTTTAGTATCCCCGTCTACAATGTATGTCGATAGTGGCGCAGAGATGCTGCATATCGCTACTATGACAGCCGCCGCCGATTATAGCCGTAAGAGGCAGAATAGGCATGTCACATGGGACCCTCCTCTTTCATGGTTATAAAGCTGACTGGGCAGCCAATTAACTTCACTTGTTCCATGCTGCATGAAGCATTCACTACTTCACCACATCGTTGCACGTACAATTACCCTGCCTTTGTTCTGAACTTCTGATTTTCGCTATCGATATATATTCACTGCACGGCCAACGGCTACTGTTGCTATATTTACAGCTGAAGTGCTTGTATGGCAGATGGATAGCAAATTTTCTGTAATGAGGAACTGCAGAAAACGAAGACCCAACTAAAATAGAAACAGCTTTAAAATACAGGCAGCCGATATCATAAACGGACACATTCACAAGGTAATAGCAGAAGGAAAACAGCTTATAAATGAATATACTACACTCTGGAAACGCACTCAATTTAACACATCAAAGGAACTTTACAGAAGAGGCGACACCAACGACTAAAAAACGCGCACACACACACACACACACACACACACATACACACACACACACACACACAAACAGAGAGAGAGAGAGAGAGACAGATAGGCAGACAGTGAACGAAATTCAAATTCGGTGCCAAACCGACACAAGTGAACTTTGAGTGGAATGCAACGCACAACAATAATTTTTACACTATGTTTTGGCACATTAAAAGGGTTCGTTACAAACAAAATTCTGCAAAGTACGTGTAGTATTTGTGGCTGCTACTCAATGACCCATGAGAATTTAAAAGAAATAGGATCTGCCGAAGAAAACGTAGTAATGGCAAATATGCGAAAGAAATATCTTGACACGCAAAATCACATTTAAACATAAAGTGATGTGTTAACTCGGAACAAAATTCACATTAACATCGCTTGGTTGCAGACGAGACATTTGGAAATTTGTGGTAAGTTCCTTTGGGACCAAACTGCTGAGGTCATCGGTCCCTGGCCATCACACTACTTAATCTAACTTAAACTTAACGCTGAGGACAATACGCACATCCATGTCCGAGGTAGGACTCGAACCTCCGACGGGAGGAGTGCACATGAGAAGATACCATTATAGGATAATGTACATATGGCCGTGCATAGCCGTAAGATAACATTAAGATAATGGCAAAAAGAAACAAAACCTTTTTGAGGCATAATTTTCGTATATCAGTTATGATTTGAAATACGTGTATTTTTCAAAGTTCTGAATAAAAGAAACGCACTGATGATGGTACAGAGGTACTGAAACATGTCTTGGTGACACGAAAAAGCAGTTTTTTTCCATAACAAGCGGCACTTTTATCCAGTAACACATGAAATAATAAATTGTGGTTACCCATCCAACCAGAAAATTATGTGAGGGATTAGGAAACACATGCTGCCTTCATACTAAGGGCTTGACAAACTGCAGTGGATTTATAGTATTTGCACATTTTCATATCAGTTTTATATAATCAGCTGTAAATCCTTATATACATGTACAACTGGAAAAATCTCTCGTTGTTGTGTTTGGTGCCATCTTTCATATAGTACATAAGATTATATCTCACCACTTGTTTTGTTGTGATCGATTTTTCTTACTATTTCGTAATTAAAACAACAGTGGCTTGAGCAACATTAATCCAAGAACCGTGCTTCAAGATGCAATGACCTATTCACATTACAGCAATTTTTCTGGTGTATCTGGTTTTTCCGTACCAAGTTTATATGGTCTGCAATGCAATTTCGTTGAAAATTTACAACATTCATCTTTCATTTCGTTCATCTTAGCTGCCATTGTGTCGACTGCACACCTACAGCCAGGTGATAATGTGCGACATCGTGAAAACCCAATCCCGCCAGCTCAGCCATCAGCTCTACCTGCATTCTTTTCATGCCTTGCGCGCGTCGACGGCCCGGCTCGCCGAAGCTCTCACTCACCACTGCATCTTGCGGTGCGGTCGGCTTCTGCTTGTGTCACAGTCGTACAAAATCATTCAACAAAACTTCCACTTGAAATTTCTATATGTTCGCAACTTTACCTCTTCAAACTCTCACTGTAAAGCAGGTACTCTGACAGCTTCAGAAAGGTCATTGTTTTAACCGTAGTAAAGACAAATTTTGATATTATAGTAAGTTCTTATCGCACCACCGCCGTCTAGTGCTCCTGTGTTAAGACTCAAAATGCCAACCTTCTATTTCGTAACGTCCTGTTAAGTTTCTTCTGTCGATGTGAAAAATATCATCCCAGGGGAAAAAAACCTGTAAGTCCACTTTTCAGAACTCGACAACGCTCATCTCAAGTATGACATGTCACTTGTTTCGGGCGCCAAGAAGAAAGAGACGTCCCGGTGCGAAAAGGCTAGTGAATGGCCAATGTGTACTCAGTAACGGTTGGACTCCTTCGTGATCGCTTTTGTTTCTCCGATTTTTAGGTGAAAATATGTCTACGGGACTGATGACCTAAGATATTAAGTCCCATAGTGCTCAGAGGGGGGTGGCCCGTGGTCTAGGGGTTCAGTCCGCTGTTAGCAGCGGTGGGGCAAGGTCGCCGTGCCTGAGGAAACGTCCCCCTAGAAAAAATTATACAAGACGGTGCTTAAACTGAAACACAGTATTTTTGACGCAACGCAATCTGACTTTCAGTAATCCCTACAAGAGAATGGCCCTGACTAACATTAACCTATACCTTTCACAAATCACTTACCTCACAAAAATCTTCGTTACTCAAGCTACTGCAATACAGCGAGCGCCACTACTGCCAGCTAAATAAAAGATTCAAACTACTGAAGGCACTAACTACTGATAGGCATAGTTAGCAAATGAAAGATTTTAATAGAGAACAAACAATGTGTTTACCTCACTAGTCATAATATATACAGAGGTTTATGACACCAATTCTTACAAATTTCAAAACTCCGCCATCTCTCTCCCCACGTCCACCACTGCTGGCGGCTCACCTCCAACTGCGCAACACTACGCGCTGTTAGCATCCAGCTGCCGCTACCCGACACTACAATGGCAGACAACAATGCAAACTAGCCACAGACTGCGCACAGCACAGCCAGTGATTATCATACAGAGCGCTATGTGGCGTTACCAATAAGAAAACCTAAACAGCCTACTTACATAGCCCCCATGCTCCCCACAAAAAATTTTTACAAATTGTTTTGGGCAGTGACCAATAATGATTTGATAAAATTTTTCATAATTACTATAACAAAGATATCAAATGCACACACTTATTGATACAATGTTGATGAAAAGCTAAAATTTTCTCACAGTCCTGATCATTCCTCACAGTAAAATAGTAGTGTTTTTCTCAAAGACTGAGCAATAAAAGAAAATGCACACGGAAGTAGTGGATTTCCATGCAGTCTTGAAGAAGTAGTGTTGTCCTACCAACGGAAAGACACGTAATGGGCCACAACAGAGTCAGTCGACGTTGAAGACTATCGGTAGGTAGGTCATCACAGAGCATACCCACTGTAGTCCTGGTAGAGATTACTATTGGTGGGCCACCAGAGGTGCAGACCCATTGCAGTCCTTGTAGAAATAATGGTATTGGTAGGTCATCAAAGGTGTAGACCCACTGTAGTCCTTGTAGAGATGGCCAGCAGCCATCTGTTTGACTGTGCAGGCGCACAATCACCACTGAAGAGTCTTGCGGAAATATAACAAGTCCATAACCACCACTTGTGCACTCAGAAAAATTGTTTTTGAAATGTCCTTAGAACCAGCAATGCTGTTATCCAGTCACTTACTGAGTTATTAACACACGTGCAAACACTATCAGTCCCTACTTCTCACATATTGTCCATATACTATGACCAACAGAAACGTGTGCAGTGAAATGTAACTTACAAGTTACTTAATTTGATGAACTGGTGTCAATTACAATTTTATAACATAAGAATACAATAACAAAGGTACAAAATATATCATTAAAGAACATAACATTACAGATAACTTTTGCAGTAATACAGGCTTTACAAAAGAATCGAAGTAACAAATACATCAGTGTTACAAAAATTATGACATAAGTACATACAAAAAAGATCAGAATAACTTTTGAAACATCAACTTCACACATGAGAATTAGAACAAAACAGAATAAATAATGTGTAAACATCTTTATGAAGTAAATAACATGTTATTAACGCAAATTATATTTGATGATAACAGTATTCCTCAACATAGTGAATGTAGCTTAGTATTAGAAGAGAAAAAATTCTATGAAACAGCACACAGAGACAGGAAGAAAACAAATACACAAGGGTACACAAACACATAGTGGGAAAACACAAGGAAAGAGACAGGGTTTGTTTTACTGCAGTATTTTGCATAGAGATCTCCTTTAGTTCATCATCAAATTAATCACTCAAATGCGTGCCCTGTAGTGCTAAATGTGCGTTTTGCTGTAAGATAATTCTGTGGAACTGTCGTAGTTATCGTCCTCTGTAAGCAAAGTTCTGCTGAAGGCAATGTACTTACCTCATCATAAACGAAGGTGAAATGCTTTCCGAATAGATATCGTAGTTATTACGTACCTTACCGTGATCAAGAAAGTACTATAATGTAACGTATTTTTGTGCGACGATAAAGGCTGTCTCATTGTAGCTATACCACAAAAGTTACTACTAAAACATGTTTTACTTTCCAGAATAATGCAGAAAAACTGTGCAGATATAAAACAGATACACCGCAAAAGCAACAATGTAAATCGTGTCACATATTAGTAGCGTCGTGATATAATCGTGTAGCTATCAGAGAAACCAAATGCTAAGTCATCTTTAATCTTACCGAATGTGCTTCAAATAAAGAATGTATTTTCAAGTAAACCAAAATGTTGCATTAAAATCTCATTAAGAGTATATGTTCTAAGTATGTACGCCTTATAGTCGTTACGTAATCGTGCAACTAACAATCAAGAATGTACAAATAACAACACTGTGTCGTCTTTTCACTATAACAATGCATTCGTAATTTCTGTTTAAAAATGTTCCCTAGTTTCTAGACTGGATAGTTAACTTCAGAACATTGTTGCATGTTAACAGTTTCTCAGTGTGACAAAGCATACTAGAAATGTGAAGTGAAATGTTTTATGGCAAAGACAAAGTTAAAAAGCAGATTATCTTTCAATAAACGGTTTTACATGTGAAATGTAGTACAATCCTTTACTCTTCCTAGTGCTCAGAGTTAACTTGAACGCAATTATCATGCGGTATGCATCGGTAAAGAATACTGGAACTTTTCTCTAGGTTAGCCTCTATGTTATTTTTCGCTAAGCCAGCCGGCGCACGCGGCTGCCTGCGGTGCGAGTCATTGTCTGCCTCTTTGTTGGCGCGCTCCGTTATTGAGATTAGGAGACCTAACGTCTACAAATTCACCTTGCCGAGAGGGCCCAGCTCTGTTTGAATCCCGCCAGTTCTGTCGTTACAGTCATATCGTCTGTCGTCATGTCGGTAGTTCCTGTACTTTCTTTCTTGTCGGTTAAGTGGTGGACAATTTCTCCCTGAATTATCACTGCGCGGTGGACCATTGCGTCTTAAGTTATTCTGTCTCCCTTGATAATAATTATTTTGGTTTCCATATTGTCTGTTTCTCTGATTGTCTCTGTGATAGTCATTACCGCGGAGAGGTGATCTTCCCCTGTAATAATTACTACTCTGCCAACGGTTGTCATACGGATGGTGTCTGCTTTGGTCACGATTTACGTTGTACGAATAGCTTTGTGATGTATTATTTCTGTCATCGCGGAATTGTGACAGGTGTGACCTGTAATTGTTGTGCTCCTGTTTTCGCGTTCCGCGATTGTCAGTGTCAATTTCCAGTTCTTGTAACAGTCCCTGAAAAGCTTCAATGTCGTCTTTGCAACGTCCTGCCAAAATAATATTCCTTAAATGTTCCGGCAATTTCATTAAGCAAATGCGGATGAGTTCTGAAGGGCTGTATGGGTTTGAAAGATATTGATTCTTATGCAACATGTCTTCAAAATATTTGACAAGACTGGAAAATTCAGATTGTTCGAAATGTTTCATCATTATGATGCTATGTTTTGCTCGGTCTTGTGTAGCTTGAGACCAATATGCTGAGAGGAAGGCATGATAAAATTCTCCTTCACTATGACAATCGTGAATGACCGATCGCATTCTTACAGCTGGTTCATTCTCCAAGTAGCCACACATAAATTCTAATCTGTGTTCTAATGACCAGTTGGGAGGAAAACAATGAGAGAATAGATGGAGCCACGCTTGTGGATGAATGTCGTTGCCAGAATTCTTAAATGTTTTGAATTTAGGTGCAGTAATGAACAGCTTATAGTCAAAATCATCGTGTCGGCGGGTAGCAAATCATTCATTGTTACGTCGTGTCGGCAGTTCCATCTCAAAATTCGGTGCACCTTGCCAATTTCTTTCACAATTTCCGAAATGCCCTGTGTTATTATTTTGTGGCTTTTCCGTATTTCTAAGTCCCTCTTCCCGTGTTGGAGCGCGTCTGTCCTCTGAAATACGTAATTCTTGTATTACCTGTGTCAGCTGATCTTGCACTTCCCAGATTTCTCTTTGGTGTTGTGTATTAATTTGATTCTGATTTTGTTTGAAGTTCCTAATTTCTTCGCACTCTTCTGAATCATTCAGATCATCATCTACCTTTGTAGATAAGTTAGTGAACTGATCTGAAAGTTCGGCTACTTTCTCCGATAGTAAACACATTTCCTCAGTGTGTTTTTCTGAACCAAGTTTCAGAGTGTCCATTTGTGTTGAAATCGAATCTACTGTGACCTTTAAGTTTTCCTGAGTTCTTGCAAGTTGCGTAACCGAATCGGTGGATGCAACTGAGTCCATTTTAGCTTGCAAGGTGTCGTGATTTTCACGAACAATAGTTTGCAGTTCTTTTATGGCTGCTTCATGATTCTGTAATGCATTTTCATGCCGCGAAAAAATAGGTTGAAAATGCTCACAAATTTGTGTTTTTACGTCATTATAGATTTTTTGGCATTTCGATTCAATGTTATGTAACTCAGTAGTTAAATCGTCACGTGTTTGTTCAAGTGTGCTGTCTAACTTCCGACGATTTTGTTCCATTGTGTCTAACTGTTGCTGTGTTTGTCTCTGGTGTTGTTCCATTGTGTTTAAGTGTTGCTGTGTTTGTCTCTGGTGTTGTTCCATTGTGTCCAACTTTTGAAGATTTTGTTCCATTGTGTCTAACTTTTGAAGATTTTGTCCCATTTGTTTCTGATTTTGTTCAAGCGTTGAGTCTAACTTTTGTAGCCTTTGTCCCATTTGTTGCATTAACTGTAATAACAGTGCACTGGTGTCTTAAACATGTTCCTCAGTGCCTTTCGGCAGTGCATTTGAACCGGCAATATTCGCAGTTTGAAAAACGGAAAATGTGTCTTGATTTATTTGAGAAAACGGTGAGGACGCAAAATCTGAATCTACAGTATTTGCAAGATTGTATCCTGTCATTTCGGAATCGTGAGGCGAGCTGTTGCCGACCGATCGATCGATAATGCTTCCCTGTTCACTAATTGTTTCACTGCCTACACCATTATTTGCAGCCCGCTCCATTTCCCTATGCGCTATTACCAAATTACTACTTTGAACATTAGTGAATTCATTACATGGTGACGCTAACACACTGTTTTCGTCTTCACTATCATTTCTCAGTTTACTTTGGAGCCTAGTGTTACGTTTTTCACACGCCATTATTGTCACAATTTTTCACACGACAACACAGAAAAACACAATTTGAAGAACAAAAATAAGAGAACACATTAACATAGCACTGAAAATAATATCTAGTTAATTGCAAGCGCAGCTGCGAAATACTTCGTGCAAAACTACATGCATGCCACAACTATTTTACTGTACAACAATGAAAGACTGCAACTACAAAGGAAATTCTCTCTATGATTACGCGCTAGAAATAAACAAAAGCTACACTAATTACAGAAACTACAAGGAAAAAATCAGAAGATTTCAGTGAGGTATCCTTGGCTAAGGGTCGACATATAAAACGTCCCCTTAGAAAAAATTATACAAGACTGTGCTTAAACTGAAACACAATATTTTCGGCGCAACGCAATCTGACTTTCAGTAATCCCTACAAGAGAATGGCCCTGACTAACATTAACCTATTCGTTTCACAAATCACTTACCTCACAAAAATCTTCGTTACTCAAGCTACTGCAATACAGCGAGCGCCACTACTGCCAGCTAAATAAAAGATTCAAACTACTGAAGGCACTAACTACTGATAGGCATAGTTAGCAAATGAAAGATTTTAATAGAGAACAAACAATGTATTTACCTCACTTGTCATAATATATATAGCAGTTCATGACACCAATTATTACAAATTTCAAAACTCCGCCATCTCTCTCCCCACGTCCACCACTGCTGGCGGCTCACCTTCAACTGCGCAACGCTACGCGCTGTTAGCATCCAGCTGCCGCTGCCCGACACTACAATGGCAGACAACAATGCAAACTAGCCACAGACTGCGCACAGCACAGCCAGTGATTTTTCATACAGAGCGCTATGTGGCGTTACCAATAAGAAAACCTAAACAGCCTACTTACACTGTGTCCCCCTGTTAGCGCACCGCGCGCGCTAGTGTTTACCTTCCGCTGCGGCGAGTGTCACGTGTCCGTGTCTCGGTAGTGCCATGGCGCACTCGTATCGCAAGTCCACAATTAAGATCACATTTCAAGCGGACTACGCAAGAGCTCGAGCACTTGACATTGAATGTTTCATCCGAGAAGAACTCCATATTGCACCTCAAGACATCATTGGGATCCACTTTTCTATAACACAAAGTGTCGTCTACATAAAACTGATCAATGAAAAGGCGTGCACTGATGTTGTGTGCCGACCCGCCAATGGACTTAAATTTAAGCATTCTGATGGTCACATAGGAACTGTCACGATCGACCACGCTGGATTAGGCCTTCGCACTCTGAGGGTCTTCGAGCTGCCATTCGATGTCCCGCCAGATGTGATGACAGCTTTCAAACCGTACGGCAACGTGCTAACCCACTTGGCTGAAAAATGGCAAACGTTTGAGACGTACCCCGTCTTAAATGGAGTGAGACAAATTAAGATTGAACTGACGAAGCATGTGCCATCCTATCTTGTAATTGGCGGCTGCAGAGCCATTATCATGTACGACGGACAGCCGCGTACTTGCGCCGGATGTGGTCAGGAGGGACATGTCCGATCGGCCTGCTTTCAACGCCGACTGACTCAAACACCGGTTGGTGAAGTTCCATCCCCGGCGACGCCTACTTCACTCCCCATCACGTATGCAGCGGCTGCAACCGCAACAGCTGTTCCTGCCCAGGATCGTAACACCATATTGCAGTCAGTGGTCGATGACACTGTGGCGGACAGTATATCCCCCTCTACGACGCCTTCGGCAGACTTGCCTCAAGACGGTGATCAATTGTGCCACCAAGACGAGCCAAAAGAGAAGATGGAAGTAGAAACTAAAATTGTCCCGACCTCTGCCTTCCTACCAATGGAGACCGCATCAGATGATTGTCGCCCGCACTCTGACGCAGAACAACATGCCAGGAAACAATGGTCCCTTCGAAAACGCAAGAAACGGCGCCATACGCCATCCGATGATATCCTGCTTCGGATGTGTGATCCAGACGAATATCCGGCGTCGGACGACACTCAGGACTCTACCACCACAGCTCAACCTTCCCGTCACGATGCTACGGCGGATACAATTTCTGAGCCTCGGTCTGACAACATCACTTCTGCTACTGCACAGCACTAATCAACAGTTACCAATTGCTGCATCTGATTCTTGGGCGTATGATGTCGAGGATGAGCCCCAGCACCAGGAGAATGCCAAGGGCAGAGATGCTCCCTCGGCTGTACCCAGCACCAGCTAACCACAGTGACTACGGCTGTATCGTCAGCCTCTGTGGGGCCGCCCCTGCCGCCCACACCTGGCCTCCTACACAACCCAGTTGCCGACCTGGCTGACCAAACATACCGTCTAGCGACGATTAACATCAACAACATACGTGCCCGACATAAACTAGCGATGCTACAGGATCTACTCAACGCAGCAGACATCGACATTGCGCTCCTTCAAGAGGTGTATGTCGCCGACTTCAAGGGACCCTATGGCTACCAGACTTGAGTCTCACATGCGTCTGCCAATGGCAGTGGTGTGGCGATCCTCCTCCGCGAAGCTATATCCGCAGAAGACGTCGAGTATCTCCCTGACGCCAGACGCATGGCTCTTACTATCCTAGGAGTCAAACTTATTAACATCTATGCACCGTCAGGATCTGGTCGGCGTAGCGAACGATCCACCTTTTTCGCTCATACCATCACGCCCATCTTTATGGGCCGTCAGGACGCCTTGATAATGAGAGGGAACTTCAACTGTAGCCAAGCACCTAAGGATCAGTTACCACATCATTTTCCGTGCGCAGAACTTATGACAATTATAAATAATCTTCAATTGGTGGACTCGTGGGAACATGTTTGTGGCGATCGGCCCGGATTTACTCACTACTCCAGCAATTCCTCCATCCACATCGACCCGATTTACATCTCGCGCTCCACAGCTGTGGGGACAAGAGCTGCCAAAGTTTGGCCTACAGCTTTTTCTGATCACGAGGCCTACATCTGCGCTATTACCCTCGCCTGCCAGGAGATAGGCACAGCCATGGTCCTTGGAAGTTGAACGTCGCCCACCTAGCTTCTCAGGAATGCCGCCGCCTTATAGAGAACACGTGGGACTCTTGTAGCCGCCGGCGTGGCACCTACCGGTCTACACTGTCGTGGTGGTTACTGTGCGCCAAACCAGCCCTCCGGAAGACCTTGATAGGCTACGGCCGAGATGTTGCAGCATGGAAGAGACATACCATGGACTTTTACTACAGCATCTTAAAGGAATGTGCAACACTACCGTACTCACCCGCACGGCAGGTGACGGTGAACCGTGCCAAGGCACAGATCATCAGATTAACACGTTGCCCCCTTGAGGGGGCGATCGTCAGAGCGCGCACTCAAGACAGAGTGGCCCAGGAGGAACCGTGTATGTACCACGTCATTGAAGAACGACGGCGCCGACGCAGGACGCTGATCCAAGCTATCACGACGGAAGACGCCTTGATACCCAGCGCGACATAGGAAACGCCCTTCATGCTCACTACACAAGGCTGTACTCGGAACATCGACATCCCCCAGAGGTGATCGCCGAAGTCTCTCAACTCCCTTATGGTTCGATCTCTCCGACAGCGGCGGCGGATTTGACTGAAGATGTAACGGAAGAGGAAATCATTGAAGCAATACAGGCTGTGGCTGCTCATAACTCCCCGGGACCTGATGGCCTTCCTCTGGAATTTTACCGAACGTACCAACAATTGCTGGCACCAGCATGGACTGATATTTGCCGCGATCTTATGTCTCCTTCGACGCATATACCTGGAGCCTTCCTAGAAGGACTGATTGTGCCCATACACAAACCACGAGGCGGATCCAGGATCAGTAACTATCGCCCTTGACCTTACTCAACAGTGACTTGAAGACTTTCACCCGGCTTCTGGCGGCACGCCTAAAGCGATCAGTACCATGTGTTGTGTCGCAGGACCAGGCATCGTTAGGTGGTGACCATAATATTCGCACTGCATTGTGCCGATATAGAGATATGATCGCGCTAGCCAAAGCTCGCCAACTGCCAGGAGATTTGGCCTCACTCGACTTTAGCCAGGCCTTTGACAGAGTCGACTACACATTTTTGATGGAAGTACTGCGACACATGGGGTATCAGGACGTCATAGTTAATGTACTGATGCGTCTCCTACGTGGCGCGACGTCCAAGATGTTATATAATGGCCGTCTTACGCCGCCGATACAGATCCAGCGATCGGTGCGACAAGGCTGCCCTCTTTCGGCGATATTGTACGCCCTCGTCTTGGAACCACTCCTCTGCGGCCTCCGAAAACGCCTGACTGGGATGTCCCTTGGTGGACACACTTTCTGCTGCACTGCCTATGCGGATGATCTGGTACTCCTTCTTCGCAATAATGACAATGTTCGTGCAGCACTGGCGTGGGTGGCGACCTATGGTGCGGCATCGGGGAGCCATCTCAATCTCCACAAATCACACGCTCTGTCTATAGGCAGAGGCCTACCCGACGAGTGCGTCGCACCGCTACGAATCAGCGACACAATCCGCTGTCTTGGCATTGATTTCACATCTGACACGAAGCGTTCAACAGCCCTTAACTACAGGCGTTTATTGAATCAGATGAGAGCAGGAATAAGTGACCACCGTCTGAGACATCTAGATCTCCTGCAAACGGACACGATATGCTAACGTCTATTTGGTGTCACGTATCCCCCATTTGCACAGATACTCCCCATACCACCTACCCTGGCTCACCGCATGTTGGCGGTTTTGGGATCCTTGGTTAATACGGGCATGTTACTTAAGATTCGTTACGAGTCCCTAACCCTCCCGAGGAGCAGAGGGGGTTTAGGCCTTTGTCATGTTCAGAGCAGAGCGAAGGCCCTGTTCGTTAGCTGTCACCTGCAACTGTGGCGACGAAGTCCGACGTGCCTCACGAGTCTCTTACTGGAAGCCTTACGACCAATCTCACTCACACCCCCTGTGATGATGTCGGACATCCCAGCACCTTTCTTCTACATTAGCCAATTCTTCCTTGAATTAAGCTACATCTGCACTGCACTACTACCCACACGCTTGATGATGACGAGGGCGATATATGCTGCCATGCAAATGAACATGACGCCGAATGTGATTGAAAGCACACACCTCAATACAAAGTGGCGTGCTGTGTGGCAGGCAGTGAATGCTACCACCCTTGATACTGACGTGCAATCTGCATGGTACGTAACTGTTAATGGGAAACAGTTGTGCCAGTCCCGCCTACATCACATCCACCTCGCTGATTCCCCCTTGTGTGCCACATGCCAAGTGATTGACACGGATGAACATGGTTTCGAATGCGGGTCGGCAAAGGACGTATGGTATTTGGTGCGTCAGATATTGGCTTTTCTCACACGCACTACTCCCGACAGGATAACTACCCGATCACTTCTTTTCCCCGATAAGATTTATTTCCCTAGAGCAAAAACGAACTATGTGACGTGGATCAGCGGCCACGCTGTTCACTACCTCTTCGGTAATGGCGAAAATACAGTTCCAGTTTTTTGGTATTACCTCAACGAACGACACTGTGCGATCGTCAATAACCCTAAATATAGGCAATATTTTTCTAATTTCATTTGGAGCGCATTCCATAATCCGCCTCGCACCTGGATTATCGATGACATGAGAAGATAACCATAGCACCCATTCCCAGTTCCTTTTTTTTTTTAATGAGATTGAACAAACAACGGAAACAACACAGCAACGAGAAGACAGTCATCGAAAAATTCGCAGCGGGCTATAGTATGGAGCATCCTTTGTCGTAACAGGACGACTTCCTATTATTCTATTTACGTAGCCGAAGAGGAACGGCCTTCCTTTTATCCATTTGTATAAAAATAAAATGAAATAAAAGTAAAAAAGCAGAAAAACAAATCTTCCAAAATCCCTTTAAAAAAAGGGGTAGCGTCTTTGATTCATAATCAAAACGTCTTCGGTCCCGGGTTCGATCCCCGCCACTGCCTAAATTTTGGTAAATAATCAGCATTGGCGGCCGATGACTTACGGCATAAGAAGTCAGCCTCATTCTGCCAATGGCCTTGTCAAAGAGGGCGGAGGAGCGGATAGAGGTTCAGTGCACTCTCTTGTCCTAGGGGTGGGAAATTGCCCCTAAAGGCGGAAGAATCAGCAATGATCAACGACATGAGGATGCAGAAGGCAATGGAAACCACTGCATTAAAGACACGTAACGTGTATCCACAGGACATGTGGCCTGTAGTTGAAGAAGTGTCATGATGATCTCTCCATTGGCAAAAGATTTCGGAATAGTCCCCCATTCGGATCTCCGGCAGGGGACTGCCAAGGGGGAGGTTGCCATGAGAAAAAGATTGAATAATCAACGAAAGGATAATGTTCTACGAGTCGGGACGTGGAATATCAGAAGCTTGAACGTGGTAGGGCAACTAGAAAATCTGAAAAGGGAAATGCAAAGGCTCAATCTAGATATAGTAGGGGTCAGTGAAGTGAAGTGGAAGGAAGACAAGGATTTTTGGTCAGATGAGCATCGGGTAATATCAACAGCAACAGAAAATGGTATAACAGGTGTAGGATTCGTTATGAATAGGAAGGTAGGACAGAGGGTGTGTTACTGTGAACAGTTCAGTGACCGAGTTGTTCTAATCAGAATCGACAGCAGACCAACACCGACAACGATAGTTCAGGTATACATGCCGACGTCGCAAGCTGAAGATGAACAGATAGAGAAAGTGTATGAGGATATTGAGAGGGTAATGCAATATGTAAAGGGGGACGAAAATCTAATAGTCATGGGCGACTGGAATGCAATTGCAGGGGAAGGAGTAGAAGAAAAGGTTACAGGAGAACATGGGCTTGGGACAAGGAATGAAAGAGGAGAAAGACTAATTGAGTTCTGTAAGAAGTTTCAGCTAGTAATAGCGAATACCCTGTTCAGGAATCACAAGAGGAGGAGGTCCACTTGGAAAAGGCCGGGAGATACGGGAAGATTTCAAGTAGAGTAAGGTCAGACAGCGATCCGAAATCAGATATTGGATTGTAAGGCGTACCCAGGAGCAGATATAGACTCAGATCACAATATAGTAGTGATGAAGAGTAGGCTGAAGTTCAAGACATTAGTCAGGAAGAAGTGGGATACGGAAGTTCTAAGGAATGACGAGATACGTTTGAAGTTCTCTAACGCTATAGATACAGCAATAAGGAATAGCGCAGTAGGCAACACAGTTGAAGAGGAATGGACGTCTCTAAAAAGGGCCATTACAGAAGTTGGGAAGGAAAACATAGGTACAAAGAAAGTAGTTGCGAATAAACCATGGGTAACAGAAGAAATACTACAGTTGATTGATGAAAGGAGGAAGTACAAACATGTTGCGGGAAAATTAGGAATACAGAAATACAAGTCGCTGAGGAATGAAATAAATAGTAAGTGCAGGGAAGCTAAGACGAAATGGCTGCAGGAAAAATGCGGAGACATCGATAAAGATATGATTGTCGGAAGGACAGGCTCAGCATACAGGAAAGTCCAAACAACCTTTGGTGACATTAAAAGCAACGGTGGTAACATTAAGAGTGCAACGGGAATTCCACTGTTAAATGCAAGGGAGAGAGCAGATAGGTGGAAAAAATACATTGAAAGCCTCTATGAGGGTGAAGATTTGTCTGATGTGATAGAAGAAGAAACAGGAGTCGATTTAGAAGAGATAGCTGATAAAGTATTAGAACCGGAATTTAAAAGTGCTTTGGAGGACTTACGGTCAAATAAGGCGGAAGGGATAGATAACATTCCATCAGAATTTATAAAATCATTAGGGGAAGTGGCAACAAAACGACTATTCACGTTGGTGTGTAGAATATATGAGTCTGGCGACATACCATCTGACTTTCGGAAAAGCATCATCCACACAATTCCGAAGACGGCAAGAGCTGACAAGTGCGAGACTTATCGCACATTCAGCTTAACAGATCATGCATCGAAGCTGCTTACAATAATAATATACAGAAGAATGGAAAAGACAATTGAGAATGCGCTAGGTGACGATCAGTGTGGCTTTAGGAAAGGTAAAGGCACGAGAGAGGCAATTCTGACCTTACGGCTAATAATGGAAGCAAAGCTAAAGAAAAATCAAGACACGTTCATAGGATTTGTCGACCTGGAAAAAGCGTTCGACAATATAAAATGGTGCAAGCTGTTCAAGATTCTGAAAAAAGTAGGGGTAAGCTATAGGGAGAGACGGGTCATATACAATATGTACAACAACCAAGAGGGAATAATAAGAGTGGACGATCAAGAACGAAGTGCTCGTATTAAGAAGGGAGTAAGACAAGGCAGTAGCCTTTCGCCCGACAAGGCTGTAGCCTATCGCCCCTACTCTTCAATCTGTACATCGAGGAAGCAATGATGGAAATAAAAGAAAGGTTTAGGAGTGGAATTAAAATACAAGGTGAAAGGATATCAATGATACGATTCGCTGTAGCAGAAATGAGAACAGCGATAAACTTAACATCAGGATTGATGGTCACGTAGTCAATGAAGTTAAGGAATTCTGCTACCTAGGCAGTAAAATAACCAATGACGGACGGACCGAGGAGGACATCAAAAGCAGACTCGCTATGGCAAAAAAGGCATTTCTGGCCAAGAGAAGTCTACTAATATCAAATACCGGCCTTAATTTGAGGAAGAAATTTCTGAGGATGTATGTCTGGAGTACTGCGTTGTATTGTAGTGAAACATGGACTGTGGGAAAACCGGAACAGAAGAGAATCGAAGCATTTGAGATGTGGTGCTATAGACGAATGTTGAAAATTAGGTGGACTGATAAGGTAAGGAATGAGGAGGTTCTACGCAGAATCGGAGAGGAAAGGAATATGTGGAAAACACTGATAAGGAGAAGGGACAGGATGATAGTACATCTGCTAAGACATGAGGGAATGACTTCCATGGTACTAGAGGGAGCTGTAGAGGGCAAAAATTGTAGAGGAAGACAGAGATTGGAGTACGTCAAGCAAATAATTGAGGAAGTAGGTTGCAAATGCTACTCTGAGATGAAGAGGTTAGCACAGGAAAGGAATTCGTGGCGGGCCGCATCAAACCAGTCAGTAGACCGATGCCAAAAAAAAAAAAAAAAAAAAAAAAAAATCAATATGGCGAGTGTTTGCACTGGATGATTATTCCTCCCCCACCCCGCAACGTAACCTGACCGTTTGACTGCTTGATGGTCACAACGCCAGTCCCTCTGGCCTCTGAATCTCTCATATGGCCGGCGTGTGGATGCCAGGAGAGGGGCTGCTGAAATTACAACTCTACAACAATACTTCCAATCACAATGTCAAATTCACAGCTGATCAATTTATTGTTTACAATAGTGGTGTTGTGCACACGTTAATAAAAGACCTATCGTATTTCCTGCAAACTGTTTAAGGACACAGCTCACCTTAGCTGCTGTTTGAAATTCTCACTACCATTCTCAGCTACCTCCATTGTAACGGATTCTGCTATATGGTTGATGAGAAAAGTCACGTATGTGGTGTGATGTTCCAGCACACCCTCCGAATTTGCAAACGCTACTCAATTATTTCAGCATAAAAGTGTAACAAATATCGTTGTTTTGGCGTGTAAAGTCGGGTTGTGGCTGATATGTTTCGAGATCGGCAAATTAATTAGCGATTGACGAAATATTTCTCGTCGACAGACGAGACAGGGTCCGGAGATGATCACATCTCATTACAGCAGCAAGCAGGCTGGGCTGGAAACAGTGCCATTAGTGGATGCCTTTGTGTTGGAGGAATCAGCACAGCCTTTGTACAGGTGTTCAGAGAGTGACCAATGTCCACATAGAGCACCCCGATCACGTATCAGGCCAGCACAGTTGCTTTGTGACCATTAGCCATGTTTTATGATCGACTTATCTCGAGGGTGAAGCGCTTCCTTCAGTGGGGGATAACTAGATCTGCGACTATATATACAGTGCATGTGCTTCTGTGATAGGGATGTGTATGTCTTCGCGGTATATGTAGGACTGTCTGGTGGTCGCTAGCAATATGCAGGATGCAGAAGTGATGATTTTGTATGGATCAGGGTACGAATTGAGTTTACGCCAACAAAATACCGATACGATACAGTGGTGCAGTCGTCTGTGACTATACGGCCTGGTTGGAGATCAGTTTGACGCCGAAAAATTCAAGCTATCTTCGACAGTAGCAGATCAGTGTAACTGACTAAGTGTCTTTTTCAATAGTTTCTGTATTTCATAATCTTTAGACCATTTTTGCAGGATTTAACTGTCAGTGCAATATGAAAGCTTTATGTTTTCCGATCTGTACAAAACAGGTTTCAGCTGAAACAATAGCGACAGAAGTTTGGCCGGTAAATTCAGTAAGACCCAATCGCGATGTTCCACACACTAGAAGTTCCTTGATGTCACAGAGACAGAAGACATTCTTTATGGGAGGCATAGGAGTCTCTACAGACTGGTTCGAAAAATACAGGGGCAGAACAAGGCATCTACGGAAAGTTCTGTGATGTCGGACAGACCTATGATGTCTTTTTTAGGGTGTTGAGAGACAAGTCCAGACACATCAGCCTCCTCTCGTTCAGTTAGGTGGGAGGCTGTCCCCCCTCTGGCATTGTGGCTTTAGAGCAATTCCAAGTTGTTTGTTGTTGTCTTCAGTCCTGAGACTGGTTTGATGCAGCTCTCCATGCTACTCTATCCTGTGCAAGCTGCTTCATCTCCCAGTACCTACTACAACCTACATCCTTCTGAATCTGCTTAGTGTACTCATCTCTCGGTCTCCCTCTACGATTTTTACCCTCCACACTGCCCTCCAATGCTAAATTTGTGATCCCTTGATGCCTCAAAACATGTCCTACCAACCGATCCCTTCTTCTAGTCAAGTTGTGCCACAAACTTCTCTTCTCCCCAATCCTATTCAATACCTCCTCATTAGTTACGTGATCTATCCACCTTATCTTCAGTATTCTTCTGTAGCGCCACATTTCGAAAGCTTCTATTCTCTTCTTGTCCAAACTAGTTATCGTCCATGTTTCACTTCCATACATGGCTACACTCCAAACAAATATTTTCAGAAATGACTTCCTGACACTTAAATCTATATTCGATGTTAACAAATTTCTCTTCTTCAGAAACGCTTTCCTTGCCATTGCCAGTCTACATTTTATATCCTCTCTACTTCGACCATCATCAGTTATAGGACACTGAAAATTCTCCGAAACTTCCCGCCACTTTCTTTTCCTGTAGGACAGTGCTTCGAAGTTTAAGAGAATCTTTTAGGCCTCCAATCTGTTGTGTCTTTGTTTTTTTTTTCGCGATCTGTTGTGGGTTTTGAAATACGTCATGAGCTTTTCGATATGTAACGGTTCTGCTTTTACCATCTGTGCTTAGGCACCAGTGTGGGTTTTCTGTTGCAGACTGTGCTTCGAAAAGTGAGGAAACGAAAAAGTGCCTTAAGATTCCTGACATCAGTAGCGAAAATAAACTAAGTGCACTCAGCATTCCAGAAATGTTATGAATACCACAGTAGCTGCAGGACTCAGAACTTTTTCTCTATGACAGTGCTTCTAAGCAAACAGCTGGAACCCTGAAGTTGGGGCGTGGATCCGCGGAAAGTGGGAGAGGGTAGAAAATAAATAAAGCACTCTATCCTAACCTTCCTCAAGGGGGCATTGCACCAAAAATTTTAATTTCCCACCATTTTTAGGGGGCGGGGGGTCAGGGGCTCGGGGTGGGTGACAGCATAGGAGTAGAAGGGGGTGTTGGGAGTTAGGTTAATAGAGGTTGTCCAATTGACCTAATTCCTGCCAAAAGATTTGAGTTTCCTGTCATGACATTAGTGCGACATTGCCACGTCAGTGTCTTGATGGCGAGTTGGGTTGGGAGGAGATGAAAAATTCGTAACAATACAAGCTGTGCTGGAACCTACTTCGTTGCTCTACTATTATTGTAACCTGTGTCTCAAAATTGTAATTCAGCGAAGCACTCTGGATGTGGTAATCTGAATAAATTGAAGTTTAGCACAATGATAGCCGAATTATTAGACAGCTAACTTGATACATATGAGAAGGAAATCATTTAGATATTCAAATTCGTCAAGGACATAAGAGAACGAGAGCTGGAATATGAATGTTATTAGTGTTGGTTCAGTCAAAGAGTGGATGCTGAGAAACTGGAGGGTGCTGAGACAGCAAAATTATTAGAGGCACACATAATACCACTATGATAGTACGTTGTTTACAAAACTTTCTTCTGTTAGTACAAATAATATCCCACACTAGTCCATTACACGGGCCTGTTCGTTACAAACAAACACAATAACAGAAGGCTACCTCCGAAAAAGGTTAGATTGGCTCCCATTGGTGCGCCATCTTTTCAAGCCGGTTCCGTTAGATGTGGTACTGCCAACTCTCGACACAGAATACTTGGCTTGGTGTCGATATTGTGTGACACCACAGTAAGCATGTTTCTGCATGCTGGGTAGATCAAGGGTCTACAGAATAAATAAAAATAATAAGTTTTTCTTGGCCAGCATTTATTTATGTAAATGCTACTGAGTACCCGCAGGGTATGTATTTATTCTGATTCTACCAGCCATCTCCTCTTGCCCTCTCCAGTCTATCTGTCTCTCTCTCTGTCAACCTCCTCCACCCCCTCCTGTCCGTTTTCTCCTGTCCTCTCTGTCCATCTGCTCCTCCACACTCTCACTGTCCATATGTTCCTACTACCACTGATGTCATCTTCTTCTGCCCCTCTATATCCTTCTCATTGCCTTTATGTCCTCTTCCTCCTGTTTCATTCAGTTTCATCCTCCCCCCCTCTCTCTGCCCATCTCATCCTCTCTCTCTTACTGGGCATCTTCTCCTCCTCTTTCTCCATGTTCTCTTCACTTTCTATGTTTATTTATTCCATCCAGTCTCTCTGCTTGTCTCCCCCCCCCCCCCCATCTCTCTCACTCCTTCTTCTCCATCTCTATCCATCTCCTCTACTTCCCTTTCTCCATACATTATTTCCCTCCTGCGGCCATTTCCTGTCCCTCATATCTGTGTCCATGTCTGCTTTGCCCTACTGTGTCCATCTCTTCCTTCCCGCTTTTCTCTCCAAGTTATCACCTCCACCCAAATACAAGATTGCCGGTTCTAGCCTTCGCATTATTTCTTTCCAGACAGTAATATTTGTACCACGTTTGGCTGAAACTAGTTGCAGGGATATAGGAAGAGCTTTTTAGCAGCGACTTTGCAAGAGACTGCATATGTCACGTATATTTCACACACATTTCTACACATATTCCACCTGCATTCTAACGAATTTCCTATTACAGTTCCGATTTCACGAAGCTCAATCCCTATGAAGTCATATCTCTTCATCTTTGTGTCACAGAATCATATAATTTCGCAGGTACACTCAATGGCTTACTTTTATACTGCCAGTAAAATTTATTGCGAATAGAGTTAGTTGTAAAGATGCAACAAAATAAATGGCCGTGTGTGAAGTAGTTTTTCACGCAGCTCAGTGCTTATAATGTCATACCTCCTGAACTCCCTCCGTCGAAGGTTCAAGTCCTCCCTTCGGCATGGGTGTGTTAGTTTAGTTTAGATTAAGTAGTGTGCATGCCTGGGGACCGATGACCTCAGCAGTTTGGTCCCATAGTCCTTACCACAAATTTTCAATTCTTTCCAGAACTGTAGTTGTACAATGACATAATTTTGTAGGTACATTCAGCCACACACGTGGATACCGTATGCAAAATGTGTCGTGAATGCAGTTAGTAGCAAAGAATCAACAAATTAAAACATTGTGCCTGTTGTGGATTTTTTACTGCTGGAACATTGAAGATGTAGTAAGCGATAAACTTCTATCCTCTCATCATTTTGTGGTGGTTGTCAGCGAGAACACGTTTCGTAAAGATCTGAAATTGCGTGTAAAGTTTGGCTTGATGGAAGTCGCTATATGTTCTCAAGCTCGATTAATGGATGAATAAAGTCTGCCAACTGACGAGTCATCGGCTACATTATTTTTTCACCCCCAACCCCTTTGACAGATTTTATATGGTTCCAGATATGTCATTCATCCCTCCTCCCTTGCCTGAGGACCACATGCCCGGTACATTTTATTCACATTGTTTCCTGTCAATTCTCCGTCAGTATTGTTCCATTCTTTTGCTGTGTCTGTCTTCCCCCATCTCAGTCCAGTCTGAGTGTAATTTCTTTCCGCTTCTGCTTTCGAATCCTACCCACTTTAATATCATTCTTCCAAAACAGACTCTACCTATTCTGTCATACTGTCTTACGTTGTACGTCTGTGATGTACCCCTTTTCCATCTTGTGTGAACTTCTGTTTGTGCAGATTTTTCTGAATCAGTTTTCAGTAGTTCCACCAAAATTATTTTTATTTGAACTGAGGTTTTTAATGAGATCTTATGATCGTAATGACTGTATTTGTTTCCCACGAAGATTCGCAGGTTGGTTGATTACATTTTCCAAACGACAGAGTTGCATCGTCGAATCTGGATACTTTCTGAAAATATAGCGAATTAATGAGTAGGTGCAGATCTTTTCCGTAAAATCTTCGTATTTTTGCCACACTATTATAGGGGAAATGCAATGTTCTGGTAATGTTTCTTTCCGCAGTCTTATAATGTTCTCTAGAATAAAACTGAAGAGGTTTGGCCTGTACTGTCACTTTGTGCTACTAGTGGTTTTTGAAGAGTTGTGATATTTTGAATCATTACATCTGTTTTTGAGGCAGTGTATTGTCAGAAAAGCACGTGTTAGGTTTGTTAATTTAGATTTAACACAAAAGTATCGGGTTCCTTTTTCGAATCATTCCGTGTAAAAAAAGTCACAGTTAATCCTTGCAGATTAATTGCTAATTACTTACTCCTAGGAAAATCTCTGTTTTCTGTATCTGCTACACTTACTGTTTTCAAACGAAATTATATTTCAAACCCTACATCTGAAATTAACTTTTCTCACCGAAAATCTCAGGTATACATTAACAGTCATCGCACTGCAGACGATTCAGTGCCCTAGTGGTTTTACGTACGCTGCAGTTGCAGCAGGGAGTCAGAGAGATAATACGTACGTCTACATGGAAACAGATACGGTTGAATGCGTATCTGGAATGTGTGGAAAATGTTTGCTCTTTCTGTAGTAAACAGTATCGAGGGATGAAAATTTAATGCAATTACCCTAATGCACCTATACGAGTACATGAGAAACGATATCACGTGAGCGACACGGACTAGCTGCTCATTAGGCGATGCATTTATCAGTTATACAGTTTATTAAGCGCTCCATGAGAAGCAAATGATTGCATAGCGTACTATGTAGATGATATTACTTCAACTAATTAAGCTTTTGGTTCTGACACTAAATTTCCTGGTAGGATATGACATATTAACCTGCTATTTGTGAATATTATTTGATTAATCGATTTTCGGAAGGGAGCCATTTGTTCAGCCATTACGCATGATGCTACCTGTGTTTGCTCTTTGATTCACTTTATTGTCCACCAGTCTGTTTCATAATTTTTTGTACTCTGTTGTTCTTCCATGTTTATGCTCAGTAAAGTAGAAGTGCCCCAAAAACTGTGTAACTTTTCTGATCTCTGTTTGTTGTGAACTAGACCTAGATTGGTTCCCTGTCTTAAATTTCTGTCTCCGTGGTAATTCCGAACAATGCAAGTGGTGTAATTGAGGGAAAGTAATCTAGTAATAAGATTTTCCAAATTCCTGAAACTGTAGAACAATATACTTGAATTGAAATTAGCTTCCACCAAATTAATTGGAAATCCAAAAGTGTAAACTAGAAAAACTATCCTGTGTATTTCTGTGTTATGTAGTGCCATGAACAGTGCTATAGTGGATGATGTCACAACACGTGACTTGCAGTTCCAACACACAAAACTAACAGAATAAAAACAAAATTACAAGTCGAATTTTGAGAGAATAAACAACCAAAATATTTCTATGAAAATGTCCTGTGATTTTACGTATTCGAGCTAATGAAAATTCCAAATATTAGATAATACACACGTCTGTGTAACACTGCACTGTAAGAATGAAATTCTCTGCATATAAAATGAGATCTTACAACGTAAGAATGAGATTGTCTGCATAAGAAATGTGATGTGAGCACACAGTAACTGGTCAGAACCCGGTGATAATTTTGAAAATCAGAAAATCTTAACTATGAATGGGCTTACTGTCTTGACTGTAATGTAAAATTTGCACTGACAAATTTTTATATGCTTTATCTGCGGCAAAGTAAGCTCGGTAATGCTCGAACTGACGAACATGAAAGAAATGCAGGGCAGCAACAAAGTAACTCAATGAGAACAAAACTTTGCACAGTGCAATGCAAGGACGTGCAACTAATTTAAATAGATCATGATTCACTCTTAGCTCTAGCGGTTCAGGCGCTCAGTCCGGAACCGCGGGACTGCTACGGTCGCAGGTTCGAATCCTGCCTCGGGCATGGATGTGTGTGATGTCCTTAGGTTAATTAGGTTTAAGTAGTTCTAAGTTCTAGGCGACTGATGACCTCAGAAGTTAAGTCGCATAGTGCTCAGAGCCATTTTTTCACTCTTAGCCGCTTCTCTCCGCTCAGTGCAATACAGCGACACACACAACTAGAAAACAATATTCGTGGGGAGACGGTGCTAGAATTTAAACTTGTTAAGTGGCTGAAAGGAAGATAACTTTTAAAAAGTTACGTAGTGTATACCGAAAAGCATTCTTTGACAGTTACAATGCTCTTTATAAAAATTACTTTTATGGGAAATATTGCCGAGTCATGTGAATAACTAGTGAGATGGTAAATCTACGACTTTTGAGTGCAGACACGTCTGAACAATGAATATAACTAACCCAAACCGATTACGAAAGAGATCCCACTAACTTTTCGTTTTCCAAACACATCATAAATCTACGTGCAAGCAAACAGTGCAGCAAGAACAGCACCTAGAAATCTTCACTTCTCTAATTGGCCTTTAGGGAAACATATTTTCAAACTTTCATGTCCTCTGTCTCATTATCTCTTTGCTTTGCAAGCTAATTCCAGAACGCTAAGTAGCATCACCAACACACAACTCACTCACTAGCTTCTCTTTAAATGCTGCACCAATGACAACGCTACTAGCAATAAAAGATCGCATTGTGACGTAAATGGTCATATAAACAGTTGCAGTTCATTACAGATGTTATAAGTGTTATACATATTACCTACGTAAAGTGAAGCGCCGGCACGCCGGTCGGTATCGTGAGAGTAGAGAGGGCTCTGAAGAAGACGTCATCCAATTGCACGCGGAGCGACCGACTCTCTAGGACCACAACAGGGTGGCAACGCACTACAAGAAGAGAACATTAGCGCTGCACCCGAACGGCCGCGGCCCCGGTCAGTCAGGTTCCAGCCCTGACAGTGTTTACTTGCGAGTACGTACGCGTTGTTCGTTACGGTCAAGAGTGTCGCTCAGCGTTGTGTAGTCGTAGTGTCTGAGTCGATATTGATTTGTCATTCGCCTTGTACAGCAGCATCGTCATTTCGTACGCGTCCCGTTGTACCGCAGCGGTGTACCGTAGGTCTGTAGAAGAGCGTAGCGTTCCGAAGGATTGGAAAAGGACACAGGTCATCCCCGTTTTCAAGAAGGGACGTCGAATGGATGTGCAAAACTGTAGACCCATATCTCTAACGTCGATCAGTTGTAGAATTAAGGAACACGTATTATGTTCGAGTATAATGACTTTTCTGGAGACTAGAAATCTACTCTGTAGGAATCAGCATGGGTTTCGGAAAAGACGATCGAGTGAAACCCAGCACGCACTATTCGTCCACAAGACTCAGAGGGCCATAGACACGGGTTCCCAGGTAGATGCCGTGTTTCTTGACTTCCGCAAAGCGTTCGATACAATTCCCCACAGTCGTTTAATGAACAAAGTAAGAGCATATGGACTATCAGACCAATTGTGTGACTGGATTGAAGAGTTCCTAGATAACAGAAAGCAGCATGTCATTCTCAATGGAGCGAAGTCTTCCGAACTAAGAGTGATTTCAGGTGTGCCGCAGGTGAGTGTTGTAGGACCGTTGTTATTCACAATATACATAAATGACCTTGTGTATAACATGGGAAGTTCACTGAGGCTCTTTGCGGATAATGCTGTGGTATATCGAGAGGTTGTAACAATGGACAATTGTACAGAAATGCAGGAGGATCTGCAATGAATTGATGCATGGTGCAGGGAATGGCAATCGTATCTTAATGTAGACAAGTGTAATGTGCTGCGAATACATAGAAAGAAAGATCCTTTATCATTTAGCGGCAATATAGCAGGTCAGCAACTGGAAGCAGTTAATTCCATAAATTATCTGGGAGTACGCATTAGGAGTGATTTAAAATAAAATAATCATATAAATTCGATCGTCGGTAAAGCAGATGCCAGACTGAGATTCATTGGAAGAATCCTAAGGAAATGCAATCGGAAAATATAGGAAGTAGGTTACAGTACACTTGTTCACCCACTGCTTGAGTATTGCTCACCGGTGTGGGACCCATACCAAATGGAGTTGATAGAAGAGATAAAGAAGATCCAACGGAGAGCAGCGCGCTTCGTTACAGGATCATTTAGTAATCGCGAAAGCGCTACGGACATGATAGATAAACTCCAGTGGAAGACTCTGCAGGAGAGACGCTCAGTAGCTCGGTACGGGCTTTTGTTGAAGTTTCGAGAACATACCTTCACCGAGTAGTCAAGCAGTATATTGCTCCCTCCTCTCGCGAAGAGACCATGAGGATAAAATCAGAGAGATTAGAGCCCACAAAGAGGCATACCGACAATCTTTCTTTCTGCGGACAATACGAGACTGGAATAGAAGGGAGAACCAATACAGGTGCTCAAAGTACACTCCGCCACACACCGTCAAGTAGCTTGCGGAGTATGGATACAGATGTAGATATATAGGCGACAGGCGTTCGTGCCTATAGCCTGACAACGTCAGTCAACTAAGCATGAATAGGGGCCAAGGACAGGACTCCGCAGCTAGGCGACTCCTTCGCCGCCACTTTGCGCGGCAATGTGACACCGATCGCACGATGGCCGTCCCGGCAAGCCGGCGGCTGCGCTGAAACTGGCACCACCCAACGGGCTAAGGACCGAGCGCACCGTACCTCCCGCCACAAGTCACGGATTACCATTGTGAGTGATACCGATTCACGTGCTCCCTGTACACAGCGTCACGTTAGCGTACGATCTTCTCCTTCGTACTCCGACGATTCTCATGGCCACCTGGTGATAGATCTCCCACCTAGTGATGGTCAAGTCGTGTCGGCCTCCGGGATTGATACAACCGATCGCGACGTAAAACGCCCTGTCGGGTGCTGCTTCGTCTACACCATCACGTCGGCGCAACGTGTCTTCTGAGGATTCCGACCCTGTCGGTCCCCCTCCCCGTGGTAGACAATCTTAACGGTCTTCCGCTTGCGCCCGTCGCAGCGATCGAGATTCAGGTTCCGATACCTCCACACCTGAAGCAGCGACATGTGTTGCTGCCATGGACCAGGACATAGGTCCCCCTCCCGACCACACTTCTCAGAACCCACCTTCACCACCACCAAAGAAAGAAAAGATCCCTCCTGTCGTTGTTTACTATCCCACAAACTACATTAAACTGAACACTGAACTGCAACGCATTATTGCGACCAACTGCGGGCAGTATACCAGAAAAACCACGTCAGGTACCTGCTTGACACCATGGATGATTATCTCCCTCATTTTTGTGAAGTCCAGGGCTTTGAACTACTATACTTATCAGGCTTCTGACGACAGAACAACAAAACTCTTCGTCAAAGACCTTCCTTGCCAAGTTAAAGAAACAGACGTCAGGGATGAATTACTCCGTCTCAGCCAGCCGTTGTGGCCGAGAGGTTCTAGGCGCTTCAGTCTGGAACCGCTCTGCTGCTACGGTCGCAGGTTCGAATCCTGCCTCGGGCATGGATGTGTGTGATGTTCTTAGGTGAGTTAGGTTTAAGTAGTTCTAAGTCTAGGAGACTGATGACCTCAGATGTTAAGTCCCATAGTGCTTGGAGACATCTGAACCATGTGAACTCCGTCTCAAGTTCCTGGACCCTTTGGTGAACCAATACAACAAGAGGCACCCTGAGTCCTGGAAATTAATCCCTATGTCCATCCATGTTGTCTAGTCCCTTAAAAGAGTGGCCGTCGAACGCATTTACCAAATCAGATATCTCCTGTGCAAAAAGGTGCGTATTGAAGCATATGAAGGCCGCAACGACCCTTCCATCTTCCGTAGGTGTCAACGATTGCGCCACATCAGCAATTACTGTTCACTACCTTTTCTGTGTGTTAAGTGTGCTGTTTCGCATCTGTCAGAGGACTGCAAACTCCCGGCCTCAGAAAAAACCCACGTGTTCCCACTGTTTGGCACTTCTCGCGAACTCCACCATCTGGCTCCAGGAAGGTTGTCCTATATACCAGAAGGCTATGAAGTCTTCCCGCCCGCCACGAAGGAAACCAAGGACAAATCGGCTACCCCTCTCTTCACGGGACAGCACCCATTTCCCCGTCTTATGGAGTAAATCCGACGACCATCCCACCACTGATGCTCAGGTGCCTGCGGCACAGGAGCCCCTCCAGCTCCATCCACATTCACTGCAGCAGCTCAGTCTCCTCCTGCTCATCCGTTTCCTGTAACGTATACCAACGTCCACCAAACTGAAAGACTGTCTGCAGCCTCCTTCCGCCCACCTGCTAAACTGCCACAACGCTCAATTGCGGCGCCTTCTTAACTAGTCACCACGCCCCTCCCTGTCCGTCGCAGGGTCAAGCAGCCCACCCACGTTGTTCCTCCAGTGGCAAACACAGATGCTTCTTTCTGAGATGATATGTGGGAGATCCTCTAGGTCCTCCCTCCGTTCAGGGCTGTCATCCGTGAAGCAGCTGAAAATATCCGTCCGTCGGAGGTTGGGCTCACTAAGGCCATCACCCCTGTTGAAGAGTTTAGCCAGATTTTGTTATAATGGCGAATCGCCCACCGCACAACCATCAGCCCCCTTGGGATCTAGTTGTATTTCTAACGCTAATGGCCTTAAAGATACCAGGACTGAATTGAACACTTTCCTCTACAAACACTGAACCGTGATATATTTTCAAAGAATATTCTTAAGAATTTATTTTATTTACTAGCTTTTCATCAAGAACATTAACCCACTTAATCACACTATGTAAGCATGGAAGTAATTGCCAGGAAGTAACTGATGAAATCATAAGCAAATTCCTTTTAACAAATGGGAATTTTATTCTGATTATAATCAGAAAGCACCCTCTCAATATCAAGTTACAATTTATTCAGAGGCAGAAAGAAACAAGTTTTGACTGTATGAGCTTTCGGGCAGAACCTTGCCGCTCCCTTTTGACACGACCGTAATTACGACTGCTCACAACAGCCTCTGAAAGACTACACTAGTGCAAATCTGCAACACGCCAGATTACTTTAAACTAAGAGTTTTAACAATTTACACAAGCACACAAACTATGCACCCCCATAGGAGGGATGGAAATGGTACAAAACACAGAAAATTAAAATATTAACTTTGCCACCGAAGGTGCAACTTGATTTTAACTTCTAAGAAAAGTCTTACAGTGAAAGCGCGGTAACTTTATATACTAAAATGATCATTTAATTAAAAGCCCATAAAATGCAAAATTATATAAAATATTTGGCCAAACAAGTACACAGATTCCCCCTCTCAAGATGATAGGCAAGATCAATACATATTTCAGGAATTAGGCCATTACACTCCAAACAATAAATTCGTTAACACACCAAATCCGACAAACATGACAGGGGCAGCTCCGAACGACAGACTAACTGCCTAACAAATGCGGACGAGAGAGAGACAGACGAGCAAGCTGGGGACGAGGGACTGACCCAGAAAACAAGTAGAATTTAACAAGAGTAAATCACACAACATATCACCAATCTTTTACCTTCTAATAAACTGCGATTTCTCGAGAAGACCTGGCGGAGCACCCCCAAATCGCTCTCCCGAACCGTCCGCTGCCAGCCGCTTCAACGGACGCAGAAAGGCGCGCCGATCTCCCGTCTCACGGCATCGCAGCTCGCACAGGCCAGACCGATGTCGTGGGTTGACTCCTGTTGCTCTCGCGAAGCAAGTACCCCTCGCTATACGGCGCGGCCCATTGGACTCACGTGGCGACCTCACATGCACCGACTCTCAAATCGGACAAGTCATCTTGTGTCTCAGTGAGCGACCGAGCAACCGATCGATCCAACCGCCAATGACCATTGCCTGAGCAAACTCGAGCAGACTGGCGGCCTAACGCGCAGACTCAGATGCAGAATCTAAGCCCAGACCGGACGACCACTCGCTGAGTTCTCTTACTGGCGGAGTGGAAAGTCTCTCATTTTCATGTCTTTAAAGGTTGATCCGAACGAAAGACATACTAACACTCCAGACGACAGACAGACACTAAGTGCCCCCCAAATGAGGACGAGAGACAGACTAGCAAGCTGGAGACGAGAGACTGACCCCAGACTGACCGACTGGCGAGCTCATAGCCCCCTTAAATTCAGGTGAACAGGCAACCTTTCCCCTTTCCCACCAGAGGGAGACACCAAAGCTGCAACTGCCACAGCGGCGCCACTGCCAGAAACAGAGGGCGACTGCTTCACACTACGCGCTGCGGCGCGCTCTTCAAAACAGCAATTTTTACCACAGCTTAAACACCATGTGGACATTTTACTTGTCTCACAAACCCACCTGAAACCTGCTGACGATTTTCGTCTTCACAACATGATTTGCTATCGAACTGACCGACTCCATGGTTGAGGCTGGAGCATGACAGTGTTTGTGCATAAGTCACTCATCCATAATCACGAGGTTCCCCAACCATTCGAACATGTAGAAGCTACAGCAGTTCCTACCCACCTTGACGGTATAACTTTTGCTGCGGCGTGTTTGAGCGTTAACCTACCACTTGTTGAAGCTGACCTCTGTACCTTGACCTCTTTTGACAAAGTCGTTGTTCAGGTAGATCTCAACGCCAAGCATCCAGCTTTGCATTCTCGTGTTGCTAATCCAAAGGGCAGACTCCTACTTGACTTAGAAGATCTTCTGGCACTGTCAGCCTATGGACCCCACACGCCCACCAACACACCAGTCCGCTCTGGCTGCCAGCTGAACGTCCTATATTTGTCCATTTTCAAGAACATTATGTTGCAGTTTTCGTTGGAAACACTCCATGAACTAACCCCCAATCACAACCCCATGCTCCTGCACATTACCGGCGTCGCTCTGTCGTTAGATGTCCCTTCTACCTTGACCATCATGGACTGTGACAAATTTTCCAGGATTGTTAATAGCACCACTCAGTAACATTTTGACCTGACAATGCTTACCAACCTGGTTAGTGCTGTTGATTATCTAACCACAAAAATCGAAAAGGCGATGAAGGCCTCAACTTCCATTGTCCCTAGGGCCTTAACCCCTCTCAATGACTAGCCTCCCCTTGTGCGAACTGACAATCCAGAAGAACCGCTACTGCAGGTGGTAGAAGCAGTTTCGTGATCCTCGAGATAAGCATTGCATGAAACGTCTCCAGCATGAATTCTGCCACTGGCTCGCCGATTATAAAATTGAGCAATGGGAGGAGAAGATATATGCCTTCCTCCTCCAACATAAATCCGACTGGGCCCTGTGGCTCTCCACAGTGAAGACCAACCATTCCACACAGTGGATGACTTAAATTATGATGCCTTCTGTGTGGTAGAAACTCTGGCCAGAACCAACTGCTCGTCTAGGACCTCACGCCTGATCAACTCGAACACAATATTCTAGCAGCTGCTGCCGCTTTCTGACGAAGACCACATCTGACTGCCCCCTCACCATATGACCATATGAGCAGTCGGCTCCAGGTTTGGATGGTATCTTAAAAGAAACACCTCCGCTGGCTGCCACGTAAGCTGCTGGTCTTATTTGTCAGCATCAAGAACCCGCTGTCTCACAACTGGCCTTTTTCCCCCACAGTGGAAGCAGGCCAAACTGACTGCCATCCATAAGCCCTCGAAGGATCCTATGGTCTCTCCTAACAACAGGCCCATTAGCCTTCTGAATACCATGTCAAGGTTCTAGAATCATTGATACTACACCACATTTCCTAGCCTCTGGCGGCAGCTGGGACAATCTATCCAGAACAGTTTGGATTCACTTCCCACCTGTCAGATGAACTCCTTGTCCTTAGGTTCATGAAACATGTCAGCAAGGGCTTTAACTCCACCTGCTAAATGTGTATGACAAGATCTGGCAGTACAATCTGGTGTACAAAATGCTGACACAGACGAGCATCTCCAACATCTATGTGAAGATAGTGAATAATTTGCTCCACGATAGGACTCTCTTGGTTACTCAACAAGGTCAACGCTCCAGCTTACGCCACATGTCGATGGGTACCCCTCAGGGCTCCGTGTCGTCTCCCAGCCTTTTTATCATTTATGTTAACGATATGACAGTCCTCCCACACTGCCACCTGGCGAAACACGCTGATGATAGTGCTCTATACCACCATCCGCAACACAGACCAGCTCATTCCTCACCTGCAGAGGAAGGTGGATGCGACAATGACCTGGTGTCGTTCCAACAATATTGCCCTCAATGCCACCAAGGCTACGGCAGTCTACTGCACTAAACAGCACCCTATGCTCCACCACAACATCACTATTGCAGACATCCATGTACCACAGTCCAAATACCTTGGTGTCCAGACGAACGAAAAAACTACTCGTCCATCGCCATGCAGAATATGTAACCCTAGGACTCAAGCTGATAAAAGCATTGTCCCCAATGTTGAGCAGCATGGAACGGGCACTTGATACCAGGCTCCGGCTGTACCAGATGGTTGTCCACCCTTCCCTCACATATTGCACCTCTGCATGGGCTACCATCAGGACCTCCGAGAAGCAGACCCTCCAGCGCCTTCATAATGGGGTGCTTCGGTGGAGCCTGCGTGCCCCTCACGAGGGTAGTTACCCTCCACGAAAAAATGGACATGGCCACTCTCAAGATGTCCATGTGAGAGAAGGCAAGGTGTGTCTAAGCCAAAGTAGAAGCCCTACATGACACGATTGCTGGTTTACAAAACATTGGCACAACGCCTCCCCAGCACTGGCACTCTCACCATCATTGAGGTCTCCTATTCTCACCATGGCTAACGATAGCACTGTTATGGACTCTAATGAAGCGTTAGTTTTGACTTGACTACTCGATGGGTATCGACCATCGTCAACCATCACTGTTGATGATAATGTAGTTCATAGTTAGTTAACATTTGCCTCCGATCTCAACTTCCGCCATCAGAGAGTGTTTTTGGACTTCAAGTCCCACCGCCACACCTTCAACATGCACTCCAGTGCATGGAATGACATCATAGTCGAATAAAATATTTTTACTATCCACCAAGACAGCGAGGCCGTAAGCCACCGGTAAAACTGTATATCTAGAGCGCACAAAAAAAAAAAAAAATGGCCGCGGCCCCGTTGAAGACTAGCAGTTCCACCACTTCCACAGCATCAAGAATGTGCACTTCTATAGCAGCGATTTAGGAACTGTATTACTTCTTTTGTATTACGAATTTCATAGACTGAAGTGATTTCTTCTTTGTGTGTCACCCTTTGCTCGTCTGTATCTCACAAAGTTAAGTATTGTACTCATTTTCTTTTCTGAACAACTTCATTAATACGATTTGCTTGAATTGTTGTCTAGAGATCCGAGAAAGCAGGTTTAGTAGGCACCACATATTCGACGAGTAGGCAGGATACAACAACCTCTCCCAGAAAATGCCTTTGCTAATATTCCAGATCACGTTAATATAAGAACTGCTAACACTGATTTCAAATAAAGTTGTTGCTCTTATATCGACTTAAATACATGCAAACAAGAATAAATAATATTTCTGAGCAAAGTAGGCCTATGTCATATCTTTGTGTGGAGATCTTTGTAACAAGTAACTGTGGTATGGTACATGATGGATGCTGGCAAAGCTTCGCTCTCACGACGTACGTGCATACATATTGGGTAAAACCGTGTGATGTGTTACCCGCTGGCCATCATAATGAAAGCAGGTCTGCTTCCATGATGGACAGTAACAAAAAAGGCCGCCCATACTTTCGCAGTGAGTACAGAACCAAATTTTGGATCCAGCTTGAGAGATAAACAGTGCGGATGACAATACATTAAAGTATGTTTCATCGTCTTGTCACAGAGTCGATACCAAGCATCATGCTTGAAATAGATATGTAACTTTCCGAAAACCATCTGTTCGAAAACCAATTCACGAAACAATAGATGACTTAAAAGAACGCGGCTCGTTGCAGTTTTATGTATTTACACTGAGTAAACAGTCACGGTTTCTAAAGCATAAGTAAAGGATAAGCTTAATAAAGATGACATTGCTACATCGCTTCTACTCAGAACCAATGTGGCGTAACATACCGACTACTGAAAACCTCTGTTTGAAAAATTTCATATATAGAAATATGAAATATTACTCACCGAATGAAAACAGAGAGTACATTTTTTTTTTTTTTTTGCATACCAAAAATAAGCTAGGAACTTCTCAACTCTCTTTGCTTATTTTAGATGTCCATGTCTCTTTATCACTGTCGTCTTTGCAGTCATTATGTATATATTCAATTAACTAGAATAATTTCAGCTTCCTATTCCCACTAAGACGGTCTTCGGTGAACCGAACACCTGACATTCCCTTTGAGGACGAGGCTCGCATTAATCATTAATCATATAAATAAGGCGTTTTATATATACTTTGACGACTCCAAAAACAATGACTCTTTCGGAAGCGCTTAGAGCTTGCCCCTTTTGCAGACGTCTGGGATATTCAATTTCCCAACATAGACACGTTTGATGACCACAGGTTTTGCTGCACTACAACCACTAAGTTTCTGCTCGTGTATGACAGTATCTCTTTATTTCCTACCCAGAACCTCTTTATCTGGTCCAACAGCACTTAAAAATTTTTAGCATCCGCTCGAACACCCAGCTGGATACAGAATTATCGAAGTGTTGGAGTGACTGCTTGCAGTAGGCCGTACTGTTAATTTCGCTTGTGTGAAATCACATTGCGGGATCGGTGGCAGCGAAGCTGCCGACCGATTAGCCACTGAAACTGCCATTAGAAGCCACAGTAGCTGGAGTGCAGTCCTAAGTACAGATTACCGATGCATTCTACACAGAGGCAACTGGAATTGAGCAGGTAACAACAGACAACGTCCAGAAGTGCGCAATAATTCACCCTTTGGTCTTCCGTTGCACAAAGTTTCGAATGTATTCAGTGTCTTGGCACATCACCTACGTAATAACCAGCCTAAAAAATCACTGGAACACTTTCATAGGTAGCCCATTGTAGACATATCTTTCAGCCGTAGTGATGAAGATGAGGCGCTGTTCACGGTTTTTTTAAATTCTTTATTTCCATAAAAACTTACTAATTATACAATGGAACCCACTACCTTATGTGATTAGTGGGCCGAAATAGTGATACAATAGTTTTAGTTGCAGCTATTCTAAGTTATATTTTAGTAACTAATTAGTATGTGAGCTATGGGGTAAATGCAATGGACAAATTAGTGTGTTAATTAACTACTAAGTAGGTAAGCTAACTATAGACTAGTTACTAAGGCCTACAGCGTTACATACGTGTCAGTTGAAATATAAACCTACTATAGAGACTTGCTCATTCAGCTAACCCCAATGAGTGTGCCCCTGACACTGGGCAGACGAAGATGTCAATCGGTGCAGGTTTCTACAGATAGTGTCTAAAAACTAAATCCTACAACTAAACTTATTCTAAGGTCAAATCAGGTGTGTTGTCGAGATCGGTGAAGTTGCACCCCACTCCCCCTGAGTCCCGAGGCGCGGCGGACTCCAGACTGAGGAAGTCGGCCTTTCCGCGCCCAGGCTGTTGGGGAATAGGGTACCAGACTCTATCGGTGTTTAGGGAAGTCTCTCATTAATGCTAGTTTAATTCTCTCAGGTAATCCTTTAAGACGTTCTGTGATACACGTTAGCCAGTTTATTAATGGTCTGAAAAGTGTCGTGTTGTCTGAGCAGTCTGTACGTGTCATAGTGTGGTAATTGGTCGCTTAACACTGAAGCCACATCATTGAAAAGGGGGCACTCGTAGGCTACATGGTCAGGAGTACCCCCCGGAGCACCACAGTCACACGCAGGTGTCGCCTTTTTCCCGAATAGACATAAGTATGTCGAGTAGGGTCCATGTCCAGTGAGAAAGTGAATTAGTCCCCGGGTTGGTTCGAGATATGTCATTCCCATCCTTTCCAAACATCTGGTAGAAAATCAAAAGTTCTGCGCCCTGTTTCATCGCCTTCCCACGATTGGTGCCATAGCTGGTCCCGTCTTAATCTAATCTCAACCTTGTTCTCAGTCCTTCTGCCTAAAATTTCCTCTGTTTTCTCCATATTCCCCTTCTTTGCCCAAGACCAAGCGGCCTGTTCTCGAATTTTGAGTCCAAGGGGCAGAGCCCCATTATGGCTAACAGGGCTCCTCCCGGCGTAGTCCTATATGCCCCCACTGATCTCATAATCATATTTCTCTGTACTCTTCCCACTGTCGTGGCAGGCAGGTGCGCCCAGACTCCCGAGCCGTAACCCACTATTGAGGTGAGTATGCTATTGTGGTAAAGTTTGTGGCCAATGGAAATGAGGTTGTTGAGTACCTGTAGCGCTCTTTGAGTTACGGTTTCGATGTGCCTTCCAAAGGACCACCTTTCATCAACGGTGATTCCAAGATAGCGAGTCTCTCGTCGCCGGAGAACTGGTGAGCCCTCAATCCTGACAGTTGGATTACGAACTAGCTGTCTCTTTAGAAGAAGGTATGTGGACTTGGCTGGTGAAATCTTCATTTTTTTCTGTTTCGGAACCAAAGTTGTAGTGTTTCTATTGCTCTTTCTATCTTGGGTTCTATATCTTCTCGGCTACGGCCGCCGACCAGTAGGAGGAGATCATCTGCGTAGGCTATCACCTCTAGCACTTCATCACTTTGCTGTAGTCTGTCTAGTAAAGGTTCCATGTGGATGTCCCAGAACAGGGGACCCAGTACAGAGCCCTGGGGACATCTTTTTCTTACTCTTATGCTAGGGATGATCGCCAAACCTCACGATCCTCACAATAGCTCCTCAGACACCCATACAGAGGCCCTGGACACTCCTTCTCCCTTCTGATGAGGTTGTGATCGCTAGTGGTGGCGTTCTCTTCTGCTCTCCATTGCTGAATGAGATGCGCAGCATCAGGCATAGCCAGGGTCACATCAATGTTCGTGCCTTGGTACCTCTCGCCACGTAGGTCGGAGGATTGTCCGGTTTGTTAGCCACCACCAGCTGCAAGGGCATGATGGCCTCTTCTGCCTTTTCTCCATTAGGGTCCCTGGTGCCGCTGTATCATAGGGAGTATTTGGCGTTTATATCAGCTGTTACAATCGCTTTCCGCCCCTGAAATGCCGTGATAACTGTGGTAAGGTGTGCCAGATGTCACTCCATATCATCTGCATACTGGAAGTACATACTGATGATGACGATTGCTCCCGATGGCGACTGCAGCTCTACGACGTTGCAGTGGCTGGTTGTGAATTGTGTTAATACTGTGGCCCTTAGAAGTTTATTTGTTATTATAATTGCCGATCTTTGGTCTTCCCCTCTGCTTATGACTTGCCAGGTCGCAGCCGTGAAAGCTTTTTTCCCATTTAGGGAGTACGGCTCTTCAGGCAGACCACATCTAGTCTCCTCTCCTCAACTTCCTTGCGTAGTTCGTGCATCACCAGTCTGATGTTATGGGTGTTAAGTTGGCGAATGGTGATTTTCGTCATGTAGTCATTTATGGGAAGTATGTGTGGATTGTGTCATTTGGCCATGTCTTACTCCAGTCGAATGAGATGCGTCCATTTGCTAAAACTGCTTGTTCATAGATATCGTACAGATCGAATTTTTCACCTCGTCTTTCGAAGACCTTCTTAAGTAGGTCTCGCAGGGCTCCGAAGTCGGTGGGGAGATTCACTGACTTCTGTATTCTGTCCACAGCCTCCATTACCGAGAAAGTGACTCTCCTACCATATTCATGTCCCGCCCGAACCACGTGTCTCAAGGCAGTGGTCAGGGTAGTCGGCTGCTCTAGTCTTGCTAGTTGCATAGTGAATTCAAGGTTGTAATAGACTCTGACTGGGGCGACTGGTGGCAGTCTGACGACAAGATCTGTTGTGGTAGATGTTTCGCTGGAGCTAGTTATTATGTTTTTCTGAACTGGTTTCTTTGGAGTTCTGTTCTCCTCTGTTGTTGAGATTGCCACAGTCTCTGTTACAGGAGGCCGTTGCCGTTGGTCTTTAGTCGGCCTCGTCTCCCGGCTTGGGGAGAAGGGAGACGTGGCTGTAAAAGACTCCGTTTGAGTCCCTCTGTCCATTGTGGAGAAGTCGGTTTGAGTGCTTGTGTCGGTGGTATTAATGGTGGCGCTCCTGAGCGACCTCAAGAATATCTTGAAAGCACTTGCCCTCATGGCATCCCTCCTCCTTTTGCTCGGTGATTTTCTTTTGGGCATCCTGTTTGCTTTAGCTTGATCAGCCATAATTTATCATTGAAATTAATCTTTGTTCCAAGAGTCTGTAGGTGGGGCAGATGCGTCCAGTGGTTCCGCAAGGTTTTTTGCCCCGTCTCTTACATGGGATGCAGACTGCTGCAGCCCTACAGTCTTTCCTCACATGACCATCATCGCCACATTTTGAGCAGGTACAGTGCCTCAGAACGTGGTCGAGATCTCGGCAATTGTGGCAACGTGGTACCACAAGATAATCCCTGGTATTTACGGCGTAAAAGCCAATGTATAGTTTGCCCATTGCCGTTACTCTTTTCCACATTTGAGCGGAGACCTCGGCAATGTGATGAACCACATCACAGTCCCGAGGCCTCGTTTTAAATCCCAGTTTAAAACTTTCTTTAAATTCCTCGTCTGTCATGTCCTCAAAGTTCTGAGCCTTAACAGTGTTTTGTACTTCCTCATTGGTCATAATCGTTGGTACGTCATATAAGATGACTAACGGGTTTCTTTTCCTCGGTGGCTCGCATTTGACCACCGAGTTTAATTTGGCGTTGATCAGTAGTTTTTCTTTGTCCTCTCATGAGGCAACTTCAACGATTACCGAGTTTTTGCTCGGTTTAACTTTGTTGATTTTGATTTTGTCTTTTACAGGATTTATGGTGGTAGTAAGTAGCTACTGTATCTTTTTTTACGCTAGTATCTTGACCAGGCAAGGTCTTTAAAAAGACAGTTGAGTCTGATCGTTTGGTGTCCTTAGTTGTTTGCGGTTTCAGTGGCGCTTGTGCGACCACTCCTGCTCAGGTCTTGACAGGTTGCTTTCTTAATCTTTCATTTTCTTTCTCAAGTTCCTCTACGCGGCCCAGAAGCATGGCGTTTGCGATGGCCCATGCAGCCAGCTCATTTTTAATTATTGTCAAAGCCGCCTGACAAATCTTGCCGTTTTTCATGTTTTGCTCAAGGAGCAACATGATCCTTGTGTGTCTTTGTAACACGTTTCCATCAGTTGCCTGTCCCAGCTCGTCCTGAGGAGCGGGTTCAGGCACTGAAGAAGCTCGCGATGGCGCACTCGTATCACTCGTCTCTGGTGTCGCCATATTGTACGGAGTGATAAAAGAGGGGTGGGAGTCCGTCTCTTGCCCTGGACCGGCTCCTCTGGCATGGGTGGGGGGGACTTCTGCAGCTCGCCCACCGACCTCGCCCCTAGGTCAAGGGCACTCCTGAGCTGCTGGGTTCAGCGCACCGTTTCCAGTGCACTGGTCCCCTCGGTGACTCCGTCATCGGCGATTTCACGCGACGCACCCCGGCATCAGCACCCCGCACTCCGGAGAGGCGGATGCACCCCTCGCCCTTCGCCGCCTACTTGCTCGAGTTTCCACCTCTCGACCAAGGACCCACTCCTACCCAGGTGTCGGGCCGGTCACCCAGACGTTCGGCGGTCTGGACCCATCTAACCTGGCCCAGGCAATGTCACCACCTCCTGGGTTTGGCAGAACACGCCCCGGTTACCCAGGGGCGCGGCGAAGCACCCTTGCCGACACGCCCCGCGGTCCCATCCCGAAAAACGAGATCGCCTTCATGCAGAGCACCTGCTGGTCTGTGCCCTGCGAACAGATATGGACTGGTGTTCGGTCCCTCGACACAGCTTCCCCTGTGCCACGCACCCTTCGCTTTCGCATCGGGTTGGGTCGCAGCTGTCCCTTTTGTCGCAAGGCAGAATGCCGAGCTTAACATCTGGCACCACGGGAAGGCGGAAAGAGCCACTTGGGAAGGAGACGCTATAAGAGACGCATCACTTCCCCAGTGAGGGCTGCCGCGGCACGCCCGACTAGAAGCGATACGCCCCAGTGCGAGCCTCCGTGCCTTCGGTGCGCCGGCAGCGGGCAGGGCCGCGCCGAACGCGCCTCAGGTGACCGACCTCACGCCAGACGGTGTTCACGTTTTCTGTGACTACAGCAGATTGCAAGGAAGCACTACTACTGTATTACGGGAACTTGAGAAGCTTCGTCTTCCGTTGGCAACCTGTGTCGCGGCTTTGATAGCAACACAGGATAACAGACTATTCAGCGCAGATAGCCAATTACACATGCGCACACACATCCACATCCACACCCCCATCCACACACACACACACACACACACACACACACACACACACACACACACACACACACACACACACACACACACGCTGTAGAGAGAAGGTAGATACCTACAGACAGATCAATATAATATAACTATTGTAAATTCGAAAATTATGGAACAATTTTATATAGTCCTTTTTCTGTAATGTTTTGGTCTTAGATGCGTGTACATGTATCAACAGTGCAGAACATTATGACTATCGATATAAGCTCATCCAGGCGATAGCAGCGTTACCTGGCAAGGAATGACAGCTTATCAGACACACGCGCAGTGCGTTTAGTATCAGCGAGTGTATTGTCTACGTGTGGAGTGGTGAAGGCGCGCGATATATCTGAGTTTGATAGAGGGCAGATTATTATCGCCTGGAGGTTGGGCACGAGCATTTCGGAAATAGCGCGACCTGTCGGGTGTTCGAGGAGTGCTGTGGTGGGTGTGGTAAACACGCGGCGAATCCAAGATGAAACTACGTCCAGTCATCGTGGGGTTGGGCGGCGACCCCTGCTGCCGAACTTTGTAGGCCGGGTAGACTGGTAAAACAGAATAGGAGGCGAATTGTGGTGGAACTCACATCGGGCAGAGTACAGCTGTGTCTGAACACATGGTGCACCGAACACTCTTAGTGATGTGCCTCCGCAACCGACATGCATGCGCCAGTGTTAACACCACGATATCGGCAACTACGACTGAAATGGCCACGTGACCATCGGCACTGGCCGTTGGTGCAGTGGCAGAGCGCTGCGTGGTCAGATGAATCCCGATATCTTCTTTATCATGGTGATCGGAGAGCGCGAATCGGTCACTTCCAGAGAACAGCTCCTTGACACTTACAGTGCAGGACAAAGTCAAGCGGCTCTTTTTATACTCTGGGGAACATTCACGTGAACATCCATGGGTCCAATGGAGCTCGGGCAGGACACCATGACGGCCAAGGAGTTTTGGACCTGATTGCAGATAACGTATAACCCTTCATGACGGTCACATATCCCAACGGCAGTGGCATTTTTCAGCAGGATAATGCGCCATGTCACAAGGCCAGCAGTGTGATGCAGTGGTGCGAGATGCACAGTGGTGAGACACAATTGATATGCTGGCCCTCCATCTTGCTAGATCGAAACCCGATCGAACTCTTCTGACATGTTGATTGAACGTGGCGTCAGAGCTCATCCCTCCCCCCACCCCCTTTCCGGGAATTTATGGGAATTAGGTGACTTGTGTGTTTAGATGTGGTACCATTTCCCTCTAGCGACCTACCAAGGCACCATTGCTTCTATGCCACGAGGCGTCGCCGCTGTTATCCGTGCAAAAGGTGGATGTACCCGCTATTAGGTGGGTGGTCATTATGTTCTGGCTGATCGATGTATTCATTCAGTCTTTAGCTCTCTTCTGTAGCACCACATTTCAAATACACTGTAACACAGTTATTAAGTCAACACATAACGCACATGGCGACGCCACTGTGTCTATCGAGGCTAGTAGAAACAGAGAGTAATATAATTAACCCCTTAATTAAGACTCGCTATAAAATTCAGAGCAAACTGTGCAACGTCCCCTTAGAACAGTTATGAATGACAGTGCTGGTAAACCCCTTACGTTATTTTATTTTCAAACAGCTGAGCAAAACTGAACGTACTCAGATATTTTTTCCTTTACTTATTCTCATCATCACTAATCTGACACACAATATTTTTTTTAGCGCAACGCCATCTGACCTTCAATAATCCCTACAAAAGAATGACCCTAACTAACAATAACCTATACCTTTCATGAATCACTTACCTCATAAAAATCTTCGTTTCTCGAACTACTGCAATACAGCGAGTGCCAATACTGCCAGCTAAATAAAAGATTTTAACTACTGAAGGCACTAACTACTGATAAGCATAGTTAGCAAATAAAAGATTTGGATACAGGAACAAGCAGTGTATTGACCTTAATGTTCAAAAGTCATCATATATATATATATATATATATATATATATATATATATATATATATATATATATATATATATATCTGGCGGACACACGCCCAGATCGTCCCCTTATAGTAACCACTAATAACTATGGCATCTCTCTCTCCACATCCACCGTCGCTGGCGGCGCACCTCCAACTGCACAACGCTACGCGCTGTTCACATCCGACTGCCCAACACTACACAAGCGAATATTCCAACAATGAATCCAACCAGCCACAGACTGCACACAGCGCAGTCAGTGATTTTCACACAGAGCACTACGTGGCGTTACCAACGTAACAGCCTAAACAGCCAACTTACAACTGATACCAAACACAGACCGGTTGGTTAATTATTTAAGAATTTGTCGATACTGGTTACTGAGTAATACTCCTAAACTAATTTCGCCAGGTCCGCAGACACTGCCGACGTATCGCCTTCTTAGAGGATCACAGCTCGAAGGGGCACGATAATTGTGGCATTGCCCGTTTGTTTAGTATAGCCTGGTTACCTGGCCGTTATATCGAATCGTCGTTGAAGCCACGCAATGGCGGAGACATACAAAGTCCTCCACATTCTGGGAATTCGCGCCAGTTCGGGCCACCCAAACTCTTGACAAGAACTTGGTCGCTCCATTCTGTTGGAACAGCAGGAATTCTTACACCTCCCACTTCTGTTAGTCTGATTATTAAGACCTTTTCGTATACCGCCTACGGGCGCTGTACTTCGTCGACAGAGATTTAAGTACTCCAAAGAGCTGCTCTCCATCCCGGTTCCGTTGCACTTACTGAAGATGCCGACATCACGATGTTCATGGTGCAACAATCACCATCATTTTGTGGCAGAAGTTGACTGCCAATACCTTGGGAGTAGCCTTATGTTAACCATCAGCGAGTTGCTCGTAATGTTTAACATTACGAAGCATGTCGCAACTACGATGGTTGCCTCTGTGCTGTCGTCGTATTTGCACCATTAGATACGGCCACTGCAAAGCGACATGTGGTAAGCTCTATTGTCCGACCCATATTACTGTGACCGGATTCTTTACCAACGGCTAGTTTCTTTCATTAATGCAATTTATATTAATTCAGTTTTCACTCTCTCTAGGAACTGGTCTTTATGCTCAAGATATTATTGCTTGTTCTTTTGACTTGTCCTACAGCAAGCCCGTTGCTCGTCTAGCTTTTACATCATTGTGAGTGATAGGAAACTTGTCACCAGGTCCGAATCTAGGGAGGGAGCGGGGGCGGCGGGGCAAACCGGGCTATCTGCCCCGGATGGCAATTTCAGGGGGCGCCAAATCCATATTCTTGAAGAGAAAAACCACGTTTCACAAAGCGCCTAGCTTCCAGTGCACATTGGTCTATCGATTATTCATATAATTTCGAAAGGCATCCCTGTTGATTTTTGAACATTTTTGAACACATTATAAGCTGCTTAAGTTGATTTTTAAGTGCATGCGTAGTGAACGTGAATGTCTCTGCCAGGGGAAACCCCGTCGCATCTAGAAATAAAAAATCTTTCCCGCAGATGAAAAGGGACGGGGCTATATGAGCTGAGCAGAGTAAACCCGAACGGGTGAATATCAATTGCTGTTTGTTTATGTGGTTGATTGGGTGTGCGAATGATCAGTGTTACAGTGTTATTATAGTTATTAGCGAAATCCACAGACTACCAGAGTAGAAATAGACGACTAACAGGAGGGTAATAGCTAAAAAACATTATATAAAGTTTGGTGGAATTTTTTTGCCAGATTGCTACAGTACTAAGGGCCAGTTATACAGTCTCCGGTTAGCAACTGCTTAAGTTCTCGGAACGCGGAAAACGGGTTGTAGGAACACGTAATAACGCCTAGCCGGAGAATAAAAGCTGGATAACTAAACTGCTTATTCAGGAAGGGTTAATGAAGTTTATGGAGAATAAAATTTGACAATTGCAGGAATAGTTACAGAAGTAGTAATGGCAGAATTATTTGTTAGAGCGAGGAAAGAGAGGAAACGGGGACATCACACAAACTACGTGGAAAAACATTATGGTCCAAAATATATATAAAAATTTCGTACTACTACTTTTGGATCTCATGCTTGAGAAACTGGAGCGTATGAATGAAATGTGAAACTGTTTCCTAACATACAACTTTTTGCTTGTATTAGGTCTAAGAGGCATTCGATATTGATACTTCGTGATTTATATTCTGTAATGTTATTTATGAGGTACATAAAAATGACCATTTATGTCAGCAGTCTCGCTTATTTGGCGCGTGTTACGACTGCTGCAGCATTAAACGGACCTATTTCCTTTCTGTCTAGCAGACAGTGACAAAGCAGACGTCATCAAATCAAAAAACCACACCAGTCTTGGGTACTATTCGCATAAACACACTTTCCAGTATTACACAACGACGTTTTGATTTTTCAAGTAGCGAAACGTTTGACGAACTTTTATGAGGTAATAGATTCTTTCGCAGAAAGGAAAGCACGCCGTATAAAGCTGTAGCAAGATCAGAGAGAAAAAATGTTGGGACCCAAGGACTGAAGAAATGTATACTGTCTTGCTTGTCTCTTCCCTTTACTGATTTTATGTTTCCTATATTTAATTTTATGTCACAGGAAAGAGAAAGTTATTAGCTAGTGGGCAATGAAGAGTGCAAGTTTTGTGAAGAATTCTTATTCACCCTGTTACAAATAATCCCACCCACTATTGATTGTGAGTTCTTTTAAAGCGTGGTATGATGTCAAACCGACTGGGAGCAGGAGAGGCATCACAGGACATTTTAGTTTCCACTATCCTGAATATAGGTTTGATGGCTTCTTTTACAGAATACAAGCGTTGAAAGTCCACTGAGTGAAATGTAGTGACGTGCAGTAGAAGAATGCTGTGCAAAGAGGTGTGGCACTGCACTTTCGCACCCTTAAGACCGAATAACACCTCTTACAATTTAAATATCAAACTTTACAGAAGGACAAACTCCTCAGAAGGACAAAATGAACATATTTTAGAAAAATGTACATTTTTAAAAAAATTTTGACGTCCTATCTCAAACGAACCTCCTTTCATGAAAGGAGGTTGTATACATGGAAGAACCCTGGAGATACTAAAAGGTATCAGATAGATTATATAATGGTAAGACAGAGATTTAGGAACCAGGTTTTAAATTGTAAGACATTTCCAGGGGCAGATGGGGACTCTGACCACAATCTATTGGTTATGAACTGTAGATTAAAACTGAAGAAACTGCAAAAAGGAGGAAATTTAAGGAGATGGGACCTGGAGAAACTGAAACAACCAGAGGTTCTACAGAGTTTCAGGGAGAGCATAAGGGAACAATTGACAGCAGTGGGGGAAAGACGTACAGTAGAAGAAGAATGGTTAGCTCTGAGGGATGAAGTAGTGAAGGCAGCAGAAGATCTAGTAGGTAAAAAGACGAGGGCTAGTAGAAATCCTTGGGTAACAGAAAAAATATTGAATTTAATTGATGAAAGGAGAAAATATAAAAATGCTGTAAATGAAGCAGGCAAAAAGGAATACAAACGTCTCAAAAATGAGATCGACAGGAAGTGCAAAATGGCTAAGCAGGGATGGCTAGAGGACAAATGTAAGGATGTAGAGGCTTATCTCACTAGGGGTAAGATAGATACTGCCTACAGGAAAATTAAAGAGACCTTTGGAGAAAAGAGAACCACTTGTATGAATATCAAGAGCTCAGATGGAAACCCAGTTCTAAGCAAAGAAGGGAAAGCAGAAAGGTGGAAGGAGTATATACAGGGTCTATACAAGGGCGATGTACTTGAGGACAATATTATGGAAATGGAAGAGGATGTAGAAGAAGATGAAATGGGAGATACGATACTGCGTGAAGAGTTTGACAGAGCACTGAAAGACCTGAGTCGAAACAAGGCCCCCGGAGTAGATAACATTCCATTGGAACTACTGACAGCCTTGGGTGAGCCAGTCCTGACAAAACTGTACCATTTGGTGAGCAAGATGTATGACACAGGCGAAATACCCTCAGACTTCAAGAACAATATAATAATTCCAATCCCAAAGAAAGCAGGTGTTGACAGATGTGAAAATTACCGAACAATCAGTTTAATAAGACACAGCTGCAAAATACTAACTCGAGTTCTTTACAGACGAATGGAAAAACTACTACCGACCTCGGGGAAGATCAGTTTGGATTTCGTAGAAATACTGGAACACGTGAGGCAATACTGACCTTACGACTTATCTTAGAAGAAAGATTAAGGAAAGGCAAACCTACGTTTCTGGCATTTGTAGATTTAGAGAAAGCTTTTGACAATGTTGACTGGAATACTCTCTTTCATATTCTAAAGGTGGCAGGGGTAAAATACAGTTACCGAAAGGCTATTTACCATTTGTACAGAAACCAGATGGCAGTTATAAGAGTCGAGGGACATGAAAGGGAAGCAGTGGTTGGGAAGGGAGTAAGACAGGGTTGCAGCCTCTCCCCGATGTTGTTCAATCTGTATATTCAGCAAGCAGTAAAGGAAACAAAAGAAAAATTCGGAGTAGGTATTAAAATCCATGGAGAAGAAATAAAAACTTTGAGGTTCGCCGATGACATTGTAATTCTGTCAGAGACAGCAAAGGACTTGAAAGAGCTATTGAACGGAATGGAGAGTGTCTTGAGAGGAAGATATAAGATGAACATCAACAAAAGCAAAACGAGAATAATGGAATGTAGTCGATTTAAGTTGGGTGATGCTGAGGGATTTAGATTAGGAAATGAGACACTTAAAGTAGTAAAGGAGTTTTGCTATTTGGGGAGCAAAATAACTGATGATGGTCGAAGTAGAGAGGATATAAAATGTAGACTGGCAATGGCAAGGAAAGCGTTTCTGAAGAAGAGAAATTTGTTAACATCGAGTATAGATTTAAGTGTCAGGCAGTCATTCCTGGAAGTATTTGTATGGAGTGTAGCCATGTATGGAAGTGAAACATGGACGATAAATAGTTTGGACAAGAAGAGAATAGAAGCTTTCAAAGTGTGGTGTTACAGAAGAATGCTGAAGATTAGATGGGTAGATCACATAACTAATGAGGAAGTATTGAATAGGATTGGGGAGAAGAGGAATTTGTGGCACAACTTGACCAGAAGAAGGGATCGGTTGGTAGGACATGTTCTGAGGCATCAAAGGATCACCAATTTAGTATTGGAAGGCAGCGTGGAGGGTAAAAATCTTAGAGGGAGACCAAGAGACGAATACACTAAGCAGATTCAGAAGGATGTAGGTTGCAGTAGGTACTGGGAGATGAAGAAGCTTGCACAGGATAGAGTAGCATGGAAAGCTGCATCAAACCAGTCTGAGGACTGAAGATAACAACAACAACAACATCTCAAACGCTTGAGAAAGGGGGGGGGGCGCCACTGCGAAATTATTGCCCCGGTTCGGAAATTTCATAGATCCGGGGATACTTATGAAAGGGCTTCCTCTCATTTCTGTGTTCATTTCTGAACAGATGCAATGCAATACAGTGTTGAATTTCATGGGCCTGTAGCTTCCCTATTGTCACTTTAATAAATTCTTTACTAGATGACGAAAAATTCGCTGCAGGGTACGAAGTCCGACGCCGGGGGCAGAATGTCAGCAGGTGAGTGATCTGCTAGGGAACAAAGACTTTGCTATATCTCTAAAGGACATCACTCAACAAATGTATTCAGATTCTTAAAAGGCGAAATGACACTGACCACAGACATAACTACAGCTGTACACCTAACCAACAAACGCTACAACTTGCATTCTCCTCTTGTCCACACGATTCATCTTCCATGTGTCACTGGCATTGGATGTTAACAAGTTTCCATTGTTCAGAAAATGCTTTTTATTTGTTGTTGCCAGTCAGCAGTTTATATTTGCCTTTTTTCGACGTTCATCAGTTATGTTGCACCCCAAATAGCAAAACTCGTCTGCTGTAGTTCATATCCCATTTCCTAGTTAATTCCACCAACATCGACGACTTAAGTGGACTACACTCAATTATTTTTGTTTTGCACGTATTAATCTTCAATTTAAATAGATCCGCGACATTCGTCTCAGGGTAACGACGCTAGACGTCCGTACGACGGCGTATCATTTCCCCGTTTGACTAGCCATGTATAGTTTATCCTGATTTCACCAAATCACCTAATGTGAGTCAGTTTCCTGTCCTCCGCAAGCCGAAAACGCTCTCCGCTATCGATGGCGCGTAAAAACCTTATTCTTCATACCTCCCTTTTGTTGTCCAAGAGTACTTCTGTGATCAGGAGATATAATGAACGGATATGTTCAGGACGTAGCCCCCTCCCACAGGATACAGAAATCTAATTATTTTGGGCGTTATTCGGAAGAGTGCAATGGTGTCTCCGTTACATACACAGGAAGTATTCTCATTGCTGTTCTCAAGATAGTAAGACAGGGGACTGCAGCTAACGACACTCTTTCCATATTACTCAAAATCGAGAACTAGAAATCTGTAGAACAGAAAAAAATTTGCCATAACCAGTTGGAAAGTGAACCATAATTTGGGGTGTCCCTCAGAAACACAAACCACGATTACGTTTCTAAAGTCTTCGACAATTCATGGAAGGCCATATTATGCATTAAATAAGACTCTTTTAAACTTCGGTACGGCCGGCCGTTGTGGCCGAGCGTTTCTACATCTACATCTACATCTACATCCATACTCCGCAAGCCACCTGACGGTGTGTGGCGGAGGGTACCCTGAGTACCTGTATCGGTTCTCCCTTCTATTCCAGTCTCGTATTGTACGTGGAAAGAAGGATTGTCGGTATGCTTCTGTGTGGGCTCTAATCTCTCTGATTTTATCCTCATGGTCTCTTCGCGAGATATACGTAGGAGGGAGCAATATATTACTTGACTCTTCGGTGAAGGTATGTTCTCTAAACTTTAACAAAAGCCCGTACCGAGCTACTGAGCGTCTCTCCTGCAGAGTCTTCCACTGGAGTTTATCTATCATCTCTGTAACGCTTTCGCAATTACTAAATGATCCTGTAACGAAGCGCGCTGCTCTCCGTTGGATCTTCTCTATCTAGGTGCCTCATTCCGGAACCGCGCAGCTGTTGCGGTCGCAGGTTCAAATCCTCCCTCGGGCGTGGATGTGTGTGATGTCCTTAGATTAGTTAGGTTTAAGTAGTTCTAAGTCTAGGGGACTAATGACCTCAGATGTTAAGTCCCGTAGTGCTTAGAGCCATTTGAACCACTTTTGAAACTTCGGTACTAGTGTTGAAACATAATCTTTCGAAGCATGTACCGCAGCGACCATAGAAGGATCTCTGACGATTGCCGATCAAAGTTATAGTAGTCCTATTGTGTTTAACACACTAATTTGTAGATTAGAAAAAAAAAGTACACATGAACATCGTAGGGGTACAACTTTACAGGTAGTAGCTGACAAACGCCGATGTATGGAAGAGCATAGTATAGTTAAATAAGAGGGGGAATGTAGGCTTGGTGAAATAAGAAAGAAACAACCTCAGTATTTTATACGTCTACAAAAATCTTCCAACAATAACAAAAGAAACGGGCACAGTCTACAGAAAATGGCTACCAAGTTTTCAAGAATCGCCGGTTACTGTCTAGCTTATGCCGGGATCCCGTCGAAGGAAATAGAAACATATATGTCCCAAACGAACTTTCTCGGTAAAGAGTATCACCGAACAAATTGGTTTACACGTATCATTTGAGAAAACGAATATAATGACCAATATTAATGCTGCATTAAAAATATATCCAACGTTTTCGGCATAAAAAACCCAAAACTTCTGTGTCCTGCTGTACAAGCACCAAATAAAACTTCCAAACACTACAAATCATTTAGATGACGCCTTCACTGGAGCTCTCTTCCACAGATGACAGACGAGATCAATCTAGAAGTAAAACAGGTAAACCAGTCTCGGTGCTGCTTAGATATACACTCCTGGAAATGGAAAAAAGAACACATTGACACGGTGTGTCAGACCCACCATACTTGCTCCGGACACTGCGAGAGGGCTGTACAAGCAATGATCACACGCACGGCACAGCGGACACACCAGGAACCGCGGTGTTGGCCGTCGAATGGCGCTAGCTGCTCAGCATTTGTGCACCGCTGCCGTCAGTGTCAGCCAGTTTGCCGTGGCATACGGAGCTCCATCGCAGTCTTTAACACTGGTAGTAACATGCCGCGACAGCGTGGACGTGAATTGTATGTGCAGTTGACGGACTTTGAGCGATGGCGTATAGTGGGCATGCGAGAGGCCGGGTGGACGTACCGCCGAATTGCTCAACACGTGGGGCGTGAGGTCTCCACAGTACATCGATGTTGTCGCCAGTGGTCGGCAGAAGGTGCACGTGCCCGTCGACCTGGGACCGGACCGCAGCGACGCACGGATGCACGCCAAGACCGTAGGATCCTACGCAGTGCTGTAGGGGACCGCACCGCCACTTCCCAGCAAATTAGGGACACTGTTGCTCCTGGGGTATCGGCGAGGACCATTCGCAACCGTCTCCATGAAGCTGGGCTACTGTCCCGCACACCGTTAGGCCGTCTTCCGGGACGAATGGAGACGTGTCGTCTTCAGTGATGAGAGTCTCATCTGCCTTGGTGCCAATGATGGTCGTATGCGTGTTTGGCGCCGTGCAGGTGGGCGCCACAATCAGGACTGCATACGACCGAGGCACACAGGGCCAACACCCGGCATCATGGTGGGGAGCGATCTCCTACACTAGCCGTACACCTCTGGTGATCGTCGAGGGAACACTGAATAGTGCACGGTACATCCAAACCGTCATCGAACCCATCGTTCTACCATTCCTAGACCGGCAAGGGAACTTGCTGTTCCAACAGGACAATGCACGTCCGCATGTATCCCGTGCCACCCAACGTGCTCTAGAAGGTGTAAGTGAACTACCCTGGCCGGCAAGATCTCCGGATCTGTCCCCCATTGATCATGTTTGGGACTGGATGAAGCGTCGTCTCACGCGGTCTGCACGTCCAGCACGAACGCTGGTCCAACTGAGGCGCCAGGTGGAAATGGCATGGCAAGCCGTTCCACAGGACTACATCCAGCATCTCTACGATCGTCTCCATGGGAGAATAGCTGCGTGCATTGCTGCGAAAGGTGGATATACACTGTACTAGTGCCGACATTGTGCATGCTATGTTGCCTGTGTCTATGTGCCTGTGGTTCTGTCAGTGTGATCATGTGATATATCTGACCCCAGGAATGTGTCATTAAAGTTTCCCCATCCTGGGACAATGAATTCACGGTGTTCTTATTTAAATTTCCAGGAGTGTATATAAAAAAATACACCAAAAAGGAAAGCTTAAGAAGCTGAGGAAACCAGTGATCATATCTTGAGCTGATGCGAAAAAGATTGATTCGAATGTGTGCAGGCTGAGCCATACCGATGTGACACGAATGAGACACGATAATTTATGGCCGTGGTAAGAAATCAGCGGGACGACAAGCCAGAAAAGTATGTCAAAAACGTACGAAACTCCTGAAGACTACCGACTTGCACCACTTCTAATGCTGGAACACAATACACCAGATGTCGCAACTGTGGAGAAGAGGATCATTGATACTGACATTTCGGCTGATAGCAGAATAGACGAGAAACAAATGGAAGAACTTGCTTGGTACGTAGCCTTGAAAATAGCACCACGGCGACTCCTGCGTAAACCAGTGAAAGAGGCCCCAGTGGTTAATGACACAGTGGAACCCATGTCAAAAGATCTTGGTGGGCACCTGAGAGTAATTGGTACTGATCCAACGTCCAAATGACAACTACAAAGAGCCATTTTACTGGAATGTCAGGAATTATCCGCCGATTCATCGCATAGTCCTAAAGGCTTGGGAAGTGTCCGACAGCCGATAAAAGACGAAATACAGCATAATTATGTTATTATTGTCATAATAATAGTCAAATAATACTAATAATGACACTAATGGATATGATTTCTGTTAGAATACAGACGATGAATGATGCAATGTATTAAACTGGTCACAGGCCATGACTTCGTGCCTGGCACGCTGCAGCATACTGGACCCTTGGAGAGGGACAAGGAGACGCGACCTGCAAACTTCTGGCAGATTTCCACGCCGGTCTTCAAACTACTTGTTACTTGGCACGTGAAGGGTCGTCCGCCGGATGCGACTGACGGCCGTTGCGTCTCTGGCACTGGCGCCCATGTCGTGCTGCCCCGACTGCTTCTGTTGAAGGCACTCAGTACGTAAGCTCTACACCAAAAATCACCTTCTTGCCGAAACTGTGTTAACGGTATCTGGGAAACCAGTGGGAGGAGGAAACGATATCTCAGGCCCAGAAGCATGGCTCACCACGGTCTAATGTCCGTAAAATCATTGTCACCAATAATAATAACCAAAAACAGGAGCCGAGCTCTCTCTAGAGATCTTCCAAAATACTAGTGATCTGAGATAACTGAGTACCTCTATCAATAAACTATGCACATAAGAAGTTACACTAGTAGGAGGGCGGGCTGAAAAGCTTCGAACTTTTTTTATTCTATATTCCATATCGGTTAGGGTATCACATTCTCTTCATATTACTCACTCGACCATCCCGTTTCGCTGACGCAAACTGCAACCTCCTGTCGCTAGAAGTATCCGAATTACAGTCTTGTAACATGTCGTCATGTAACCTAATTATGACGATGCGTGAGTAATGACGTGCTGTAATCGAGTTTCTACCTTTGATTGTGGCACCATACATCATTAACCCGGCTCTAGGGAGGAAAGGTCCCCTTCCCTATTCCTCCATTGGGGTAATTCCTATCTAGCGCGTCCACATCGCGGGGTGGGCATCCTACACTTCAGTAGGCGCGAGTGATAGGATGGCTGAGTTCAAACAGGGACCCAATCCTTTGGGGTATAACACGGAACCCACGCCCAGGGTTACAGGTGGAGACATTAATGGCAGCGACGGTGGAGAAGAGGGGATTAAATGAGAAGGGAACCACTGCCTTGTGGTGGAGTATAAACTCTAAAGGCTAAGGGAGACAACCCCAACGGTAAATTCTTTCGTGCGTTAGGCCTAGCAAGCCAGTAGGAAAGTCTTCATATATTGCTTTCAAAACACAGACGAGCCTTCGAAGGAACCACCCAACTGCCTCTTCAGGTGCTGGTGCGATTGGTGGGAGACCTGATGATATTCACCAGAACAAGGAGAAGAAACCAAATGGAATAGAAAATAATCTAAATATTGGCAACCTCAATGGAAAAATGGAAATATATTAACCCTCAATCGACAAATGGAAGAAATGACATTTACTAACACAGAGAATGTTAGATATTATGGGATTAAGCAAAAGAAAGTGGACGGGCAAAATGAGAAGAATTTGAGAGAAGGAGGAAAATTGTACTGGAGTGGGACTAACAGGTTTGGAAGAAATGGAGTGGCAGTAATGGCGAATAAGAATGCTAATGGAGTGATGGGAGATTTTAATGCACAGGCAGGCAAAGACAACGGGATTTGAGCAAGTATTTGGATGTATTGGATACGGAAACAGAAATGAAGAAGGGTAAAGACTCCTGGATTTGTGCCAGAGGAATGAAATGAAAATAGCAGACAGCTGGTTTATGAGCAGATAAAGTCACGTTATCACCAGATACAGTTGGGATGGAAGAACCGAGAGTATACCTGATTGTTTTCTAGTAGATAGGGAATGGGGAGAGAAAGTAACAAATATGAAGGTATTGAAAATTTCTCGGGTATTCAGCCGAGAAATTTTCAAGATTTCAGTACGCCGGGAAAACCTTAGATCACACAAATATGAAGGTAATTTCAAGTCTGAGTTCAGATGGAGACCATAAATTACTAGTGGGAGAATGGAAAATGAATCAGTGTGCAAAAAATAGAAAACAGAAGATAGTGATGAGGATATGGGATTGGAAACTGAAGGAGAGTGAAAGTGCTGAGAAGTGTAGAGAATTAATCACATAAAAATTTCCAAATGAAGTTTTCTGCGATGTAGAAAAGGAATGGAGTTTACTCAAAGACACTTTAGTCGAAGCAGCACAAAAAGTACGTGGCTGAACATCTGGAAAGGAAAAAGGAGGTGGTGGTGGTGGTTAGTGTTTAACGTCCCGGCGACAACGAGGTCATTAGAGACGGAGCGCAAGCTCGGGTTAGGGAAGGATTGGGAAGGAAATCGGCCGTGCCCTTTCAGAGGAACCATCCCGGCATTTGCCTGAAACGATTTAGGGAAATCACGGAAAACCTAAATCAGGATGGCTGGAGACGAGATTGAACCGTCGTCCTACCGAATGCGAGTCCAGTGTGCTAACCACTGCGCCACCTCGCTCGGTAGGAAAAAGGAAGACAGATTAGTTGGTGGGATGATACCACACTCCAAACAGTTACAAGAAAAAATGGAGCATGGAGATAGTTATAAAAAAAGGACCCTTAAACGCTCCATCCCCACACTCATGCCATAACGCTCAGGATTTTAAGTATGTGGTTCACAACATCCCCCCCTTCCACTCGACAAAAATTTGCGACCCAAGAATCTTTTCTCCCAGTCGACATTATCTAGTCTTCGTTGTTTGGGCTAACAGAACCATTGCGAAGTGATTGTTGTGGTGTGTAGTGATGTGGCGCAAATTAATACGAGTCCACATCCTGTCTGTTGGTCAGTGGTACACAGGAGCAGGTTTCAGCTATGTAAGAAGAATTCGAAATTTTTGGAAAGATAATCATGAGTAATCACCACAAACTCCAGGCAAAGAGAGGCAAATTAAATTCAGAGATTTGAGTTCGACGGTGATTTGAAACTGCCTTCTCTTTTTCTCTGCATTCTTTTAAAAAGGTCATATTCTTTGTGTGTGTAAAGGCATCGCTATTTATTGTAGGAACTGCTGGGACTTGCTCCCTTGCAAGGTCCCTAGTGATGCTGTCGCCTTTCTGAAACCACATGTGTCGTTGTCTAGGCTGCCTTTGTAGGTGTTACATCACACTTGCCAATAATTTGGACTGGTGGGCCGTTGTCTAGGCTGCCTTTATAGGTGTTACATCACACTTGCCAATAATTTGGACTGGTGGGCCCTCATTTGCATGTAATCAACAAAAGTAAATTATGGTGATCCACTAGATTACTAAAGCTGCAATACCAACGTCAATTTTTTAAACCACAACTTATCAAGTTGTTTGGTTGTATGTTGAAGATAGTGGCTGACACAGCCATTTTTCTGTATCTTTATAGGAATGACTGACGTCATTATTTTAGTTAAATTAACTGTGGCTGCACGTTGTGATACTGGAATCATAAGTTACACAACCATATAGGTTGTTTCAAGACGCCGATTCAACTGTTTGGCATCTCTGCTTGTTAGTTACAATTATATACCCTGTATAGAATGATGTTTTGTTTTGTGACATTTACATCTTTGATAGTGCTGAAGCGGACAGCAGTGATAATAAGAATGAATTAAGTCAAGATAAGGAATAGAAAGAGACTGATTCTGAAGGATTTACGCATACGTACAGTTAAGCGTTACGTATACTATATAACATTAAAAACCTTAATAGTTCTTTCTATCACCATAATATAAGATTTACTAGTCGCTCTTATTAATTTCGAACACTCTATAAGCAACGACACGCTGTTAGTAGCGACAAGCATCATCAATCAGCACGAAACTACCAACTTCCGTTTCAGGCAACATGCAAGTTTTTGTTATGCCTCTGCCTCAGTTTTTACTTTTGTAGACGGACAATACGCAGCAGTTGACAGCTAGTATAAGCTCAAGTATGTGACTGTAAACAACGGTAAATTGAGAATGTCACACCGCAAGTGTACTGCAGGCAATGCGTGACCCAAGCACGGCTTGTGCCACCGACACCACATCGCACCCTCTGCAGCGCTGTGTTGGAAGTCGATGGGCGGAGCTTCTTTCGTTGACTCCCCGCACCCCCATCTCCTAGTGACCAGCCTATACTTAACAAGATCTGCACATGACCATGGAACAAGATGAAATTCAAAGCAGCATTGTCTACCATGGAACAAAACTATACAATAAACATCTACATCTACATGACTACTCTGCAATTCACATTTAAGTGCTTGGCAGAGGGTTCATCGAACCACAATCATACTATCTCTCTACCATTTCACTCCCGAACAGCGCTCGGGAAAAACGAACACCTAAACCTTTCTGTTCGAGCCCTGATTTCTCTTATTTTATTTTGATGATCATTCCTACCTATGTAGGTTGGGCTCAACAAAATATTTTCGTATACGGAAGAGAAAGTAGGTGAATGAAATTTCGTAAATAGATCTCGCCGCGACGAAAAACGTCTTTGCTTTAACGACTTTCATCCCAATTCGCGTATCATATCTGCCACACTCTCTCCCCTATTACATGATAATACAAAACGAGCTGCCCTTTTTTGCACCCTTTCGATGTACTCCGTCAATCCCACCTGGTAAGGATTGTAGTGTAAGCTGTCTCTTTCGTGGACTTGTTGCATCTTCTAAGTGTCCTCCCAATGTAACGCAACCTTTGGCTCGCCTTCCCCACAATATTATCTATGTGGTCTTTCCAACTGAAGTTGTTCGTAATTTTAACACCCAGGTACTTAGTTGAATTGACAGCCTTGAGAATTGTACTATTTATCGGGTAATCGAATTCCAACGGATTTCTTTTGGAACTCATGTGGATCTCTTCACACTTTTCGTTATTTAGCGTTAACTGCCACCTGCCACACCATACAGTAATCTTTTCTAAATCGCTTTGCAACCGATACTGGTCTTCGGACGACCTTACTAGACAGTAAATTACAGCATCATCTGCCAACAACCTAAGAGAACTGCTCAAATTGTCACCCAGGTCATTTCTATAGATCAGGAACAGCAGAGGTCCCAGGACGCTTCCCTGGGGAACACCTGACATCACTTCAGTTTTACTCGATAATTTGCCATCTATTACTACGAACTGCGACTTTCCTGAAAGGAAATCACGAATCCAGTAGCACAACTGAGACAATACCCCATTGGTCCGCAGCTTGATGAAGAGTCGATTGTGAGGAAAGGTGTCAAAAGCTTTCCGGAAATCTGAAAATACGGAATCAACTTGAGATCCCCTGTCGATAGCGGCCATTACTTCGTGCGGATAAAGAGCTAGCTGCGTTGCACAGGAACGATGTTTTCTGAAGCCATGCTGATTATGTATCAATAGATCGTTCCCTTCGAGGTGATTCATAATGTTTGAATACAGTATATGTTCCAAAACCCTACTGCAAACGTCAATGATGTAGATCTGTAGTTCGATGAATTACTCCTACTACCCTTCTTAAACACTGGTGTGTACTGCGCAATTTTCCAATTTGTAGGTACCGATCTATCAGTGAGCGAGCGGTTGTGTATGACTTCTAAGTAGGGAGTTATTGTATCAGCGTAACCTGAAAGGAACCTAATCGGTATACAATTTGGACCTGAAGACTTGCCCGTATCAAGCGATTTGAGTTGCTTCGCAACCCCTAGGGTATCTACTTCTAAGAAACTCATGCTAGCAGATGTTCGTGTTTCAAATTCTGGAATATTCCATTCGTCTTTCCTGGTGAAGGAATTTCGGGAAACTGCGTTCAATGACGCAGCTTTAGCTGCACAGTCGTCGGTTACAGTACCATCGGCACTGCGCAGCGAACGTATTGACTGCGTCTTGCCGCTTGTGTACTTTGCATACGACCAGAATTTCTTCGGATTTTCTACCAAATTTCGAGACAGTTTCGTTGTGAAACCTATTAAAGGCATCTCACATTGAAGTCCGTGCCAAATTTCGCGCGTCTGTAAATTTTAACCAATATTCGGGATTTCGCGTTCTTCTGAACTTCGCATGCTTTTTCCGTTGCCTCTGCAACAGCGTTCGGACCTGTTTTGTGTACCACGGGGGCTCAGTTCCATCTCTTACCAATTTATGAGGTATGAATCTCTCAATTGCTGTTGCTACTATATCTTTGAATTTGAGCCACACCTCGTCTACATTTGCATAGTCAGTTAGGAAGGAATGGAGATTGTCTCTTAGGAAGGCTTCCAGTGACACTTTATCCGCTTTTTTAAATAAAATTATTTTGCGTTTGTTTCTGACGGATTTGGAAGAAACTGTATTGAGCCTAGCTACAACGACCTAGTGATCACTAATCCCTGTATCAGTCATGATGCTCTCTATCAGCTCTGGATTGTTTGTGGCTAAGAAGTCAAGTGTATTTCGCAACCATTTACAATTCACGTGGTTTCGTGGACTAACTGCACGAAATATTTTTCGGAGAAAGCATTTAGGACAACCTCGGAAGATATTTTCTGCCTACCACCGGTTTTGAACAAGTACTTTTGCCAACATATCGAGGGAAGGTTGAAGTCCCCACCAACTATAACCGTATGAGTGGGGTATTTATTTGTTACGAGACTCAAATTTTCTCTGAACTGTTCCGCAACTACACTCCTGGAAATGGAAAAAAGAACACATTGACACCGGTGTGTCAGACCCACCATACTTGCTCCGGACACTGCGAGAGGGCTGTACAAGCAATGATCACACGCACGGCACAGCGGACACACCAGGAACCGCGGTGTTGGCCGTCGAATGGCGCTAGCTGCACAGCATTTGTGCACCGCCGCCGTCAGTGTCAGCCAGTTTGCCGTGGCATACGGAGCTCCATCGCAGTCTTTAACACTGGTAGCATGCCGCGACAGCGTGGACGTGAACCGTATGTGCAGTTGACGGACTTTGAGCGAGGGCGTATAGTGGGCATGCGGGAGGCCGGGTGGACGTACCACCGAATTGCTCAACACGTGGGGCGTGAGGTCTCCACAGTACATCGATGTTGTCGCCAGTGGTCGGCGGAAGGTGCACGTGCCCGTCGACCTGGGACCGGACCGCAGCGACGCACGAATGCACGCCAAGACCGTAGGATCCTACGCAGTGCCGTAGGGGACCGCACCGCCACTTCCCAGCAAATTAGGGACACTGTTACTCCTGGGGTATCGGCGAGGACCATTCGCAACCGTCTCCATGAAGCTGGGCTACTGTCCCGCACACCGTTAGGCTTTCTACCGCTCACCCCCCAACATCGTGCAGCCCGCCTCCAGTGGCGTCGCGACAGGCGTGAATGGAGGGACGAATGGAGACGTGTCGTCTTCAGCGATGAGAGTCGCTTCTGCCTTGGTGCCAATGATGGTCGTATGCGTGTTTGGCGCCGTGCAGGTGAGCGCCACAATCAGGATTGCATACGACCGAGGCACACAGGGCCAACACCCGGCATCATGGTGTGGGGAGCGATCTCCTACACTGGCCGTACACCTCTGGTGATCGTCGATGGGACACTGAATAGTGCACGGTACATCCAAACCGTCATCGAACCAATCGTTCTACCATTCCTAGACCGGCAAGGGAAATTGCTGTTCCAACAGGACAATGCACGTCCGCATGTATCCCGTGCCACCCAACGTGCTCTAGAAGGTGTAAGTGAACTACCCTGGCCAGCAAGATCTCCGGATCTGTCCCCCATTGAGCATGTTTGGGACTGGATGAAGCGTCGTCTCACGCGGTCTGCACGTCCAGCACGAACGCTGGTCCAACTGAGGCGCCAGGTGGAAATGGCATGGCAAGCCGTTCCACAGGACTACATCCAGCATCTCTACGATCGTCTCCATGGGAGAATAGAAGCCTGCATTGCTGCGAAAGGTGGATATACACTGTACTAGTGCCGGCATTGTGCATGCTCTGTTGCCTGTGTCTATGTGCCTGTGGTTCTGTCAGTGTGATCATGTGATGTATCTGACCCCAGGAATGTGTCAATAAAGTTTCCCCTTCCTGGGACAATGAATTCACGGTGTTCTTATTTCAATTTCCAGGAGTGTGTGTCATCGGAGTCTGGGGGTCGGTAGAAGGAGCCAATTATTAACTTAGTTCGGCTGTTAAGTATAACCTCCACCCATACCAATTCGCATGGAGTATCTACTTCAACTTCACTACAAGATAAACCACTACTGACAGACACAAACACTCCACCACCAATTCTGCCTAATCTATCTTTCCTGAACACCGTCTGAGACTTCGTAAAAATTTCTGCAGAAATTTATCCGAAGATAAATTAAGGGATTATTGAAACGGACTTATTCAAAATTTACTTACTTACTGTTACTCTTGTTGTGGTCTTCAGTCCGGAGACTGGCTTGATCCATGTCTCCATGCTACTCTATCCTGTGCAAGCCATCCCCGAGTGACTACTCAAACACGTATCCTTCGAGCATCTCTTGGTCTCCCTCTACAATTTTTTTCCCCTCACTTTTCCCTCCAGTACTAAACTGGTGATCCCTTGATCTCTCAAATGTGTCCTAGGGACGGATCCCTACTTACAGTCAGGTTGCGCCACAAAGTTCTTTTCTCCCTAATTCTATTCAGTACCTCCTTATTACAAAATGGTTACCTCCTCATTAATTAGTGATATAACGACCTAATCTTCAGCGGTCTTCTGTAGCACCATATTTCAAAAGTTTCTATTCTCTTGCTGTCCAAACTGTTTCACTTCCGTACATGACTACATCCACACAAATACTTTCGGAAAACACTTCCTGAGACTTAATTCTGTATTCAGTGTTAACAAATTTCTCTTCTTCAGAAACGCTTTCCTTGCCATAGCCAATCTACATTTTACGTTCTCTGTACTTTGACCATCACCAGTTACTTTGCTCCCAAATAGCAAAACTCACCTACTACTTTAAGTGCCTCGTTTCCTAATCTAATTCCCTCAGCATCACCTGTTTCATTCGACTACATTTCGTTATCTTGGTTTGACAAATGTTGATGTTCATCCTATATCCTCCTTTCAAGACCCTGTCATATCTTGCTTATTTGATACTTGCTTCCACTGCGAATAGCCAGATGTATGGTTTGAAAATGGATGTCTCACCACGAAACCGGTAACCACTACAGCTGAATTTGATTATCAAAGACGGACGAACCACAAAATAAATTATCCAAATTTCTCACTGTCCATTCCGTTCAACTGTACTTTCATTTCCCTTGCTGTCTCTCTTAGAATTACAGTGTCCTCGGTAAACGTCGAAGTTTTTATTGCTTCTCCCAGAAATTTTATTCCTACTTCAAATTTTTATTAGATGTTCCTTACTGCTTGCTCCGTGTACAGATTGAATAACATAGGGGAGTCCCATTTATCTTAACCACTCTAAATTACATTTTGTCCATAGGCAAAGTTGTTTGGCTACGAGGACGACATTAATCAACACCATAGGCTTATTCTAATTTGTTCGGTATGACGATACGTCTTTTTTATATTACTCCCTATATTTTTTATTCTATTATCCACTACCTCTCTTCAAGAACTGCTCAAAAAAATATCAAATAGTACCATTCACGTAAAATCCGCCAGGGTAGCCGAGCGCGCTAACGCGCTGCTTCCTGGACTCTGGTAGGCGCGCCGGCCCCGGATCGAATTCGCCCGGCTTATTAACGGCGAGGGCCGGTGTACCAGCCAGTCTGTACGTGGTTTTCAGGCGGTTTTCCACATCCTGCTAGGTGAATACCGGGCTGGTCCCCGCATTCAGACTCAGTTACACGCGTCGCCGACATTTGAAAAACGTCCGCACTATTTCACGATTTTACTAGACGGAGACAGTTGGGGTACACTGATTCCGTCCGGGGGGGGGGGGGGGGGGGGAGGGTACGGGGTGGCGGCAGGAAGGGCATCCCCTAGCACTAACACGGCCAAATCCGTTGTAACCACGCCGACCCTGCGATCCCTGCGGGACTATGGCGTAAGCGAAAGAATGAAAGAAAGTAAGAAGGTACCCTTCAGGTAAAAGTGACGTTGTTGAAAACGTAACACAAAACTGACTTTGACTCTCCTGTACAAGCGCACATTGATGGTACTGGGGTATCGTAACTTGCCCACTTGCTGGAGTTGGCAGTAAACAAATGGAAACGCAGGAAAATACACACGAGTCATGGAGTCGCCCATCTTCAGTTGGAGGTTTGTGTGAGTGTGATGTACCCCAAGGAAAAGGAGATGGTAATGCTACTGATCTACGTGAAATGTAAATTAGCAGAATAGTAATTACAATAACGTATACCATTCTGCAATACGGGCACATTAGGTACAGTGCTGTATTATTTTTAAACAACATTTTGCGAACTGTAAAGGCAGTCCTTGATTAAAAACTGTTCTTTTATTGTGACTTAAGCTAGGCGTAATACGCCTCAAGGACAGGAACTGGACAGAGGGCGATGAGCTGCCAAGAACCCAACTTCCCGAGGAATGTTTTGTTGTCATATTCTGACGCTTAATAGAGCTAGACGATTCAATACAAGGAACCGGAATCGCCGAAGATCTCGCACAAACTAAACCCCTTCTAAACCAAAACTGTTGTACGTATGTGTGTATCAATATTTGTATCGATATAAATGTCAACGACTTTGCGTGTGAATGCTTGCGTAACAAAAGAACGCGCTGCCTTCAGCTGGGAGAGGCCTGACTGGTCGCACCTTTCTTCCTGCCTTCAGCTGTCGCTGTAAATGGTTTCATAATATACGAGCTTATTATGGGTTTCTGTCTTATTAATCCACCAGCTCACGTTTATACGAATATTTATTGTATTACAAGTTCTGTTTTTCATCGTTTCTAGCAGGGAAGATGCAACACTTTGATATGCGCTGCAGTCATGGACTGTGCGGCTGTTCTCGGCGGAGGTTCGAGTCCTCCCTAGGGCATGGGTGTGTGTGTTTGTCCTTAGGATAATTTAGATTAAGTAGTGTGTAAGCTTAGGGACTGATGACCTTAGCAGTTAAGTGCCATAAGATTTCTCACACATTTGAAAATTTGATGTGGCACCTATCCTTCATTGGCGTGATTTCATTAATAATTTGCTATGTCCAGTCTTACGTATTGTGTGCGTGCAACCTCCAGTCATTCAGTGAAGAAGTCCGAGTTTTTCAAATCAGTCATACAGCATAGAGTGATAACCAAATCTCAACATCCATAGTAATTTTTTTTTTAATTCAGTCGCTTCATATCTTCTAGTGTGTTTCTCACAACACCAATCTGTGGTTACAGACTTCATACTGGAAGAAACATTCTGAAGTATGTGAGTTAGAAGCCAATGCTTAATGGCGAAGTTTCTGGCGCCATGAATCCACAAGTGAGCACGTAACAGCTTCAATTATAGATTGGCGTTCGTGAAACTGGTTTATATTGTATCTTAACATGTCATTAGCTCCGTTCCTACCGTGTAAAATTGTACAAATGATGACATGGGAATGATTTCCATAATCGTGTACAGTTCTGCAGTGGTCACAGCAGCAAATCTTCGTCAACCGGCCGGCATATGTGGCCGAGCGGTTCTAGGCGCTTCAGTTTGGAACCGCGCGATCGCTACGGTCGCAGGTTCGAATTCTGCCTCGGGCATGGATGTGTGTGATGTCCTTAGGTCAGCTAGGTTTAAGTAATTCTACGTTCCAGGGGACTGATGACCTCAGATGTTAGGTCTCGTAGTGCTCAGTGCCATTTGAACCATTTTTTCCTTCGTCAAACAGAACTTCTTCACTGGTGTTCTTCTTGCCAGTGAATGGTCCCATTCAAACAAAGTACTGATAAATACAAAGACGTTGCATTAATGGTCCAAGGAAAACTCACCCCGGCTTAGGCGAACCATCAGCGTCAATGGAGAGTTAATGTCTGGTGATGGATGCATGGTGCTACAATTTTTGGCGCCTATTTCATCAATGGTAATCTAAACTGCAAGATATATGCCAGCTTTCTAATGCCTTCTTCATTTTCTGATTGAGGTGGTCCTAAGAATCAGATTGTATAGTACCAACACAATAGACGCCCAATACATAAATAGTTGCAGACAACCTTGTAGGTGGTGGGGCAACCACAGCTACGAGTATTTCTGTTGGCTATTAATAACCGCTTCAGCTGTATTTGGTCCTTTATTACTGGATCACTACCGGTTTCGTGGCACTAAAAGCCACATCTCCAGGTGAACATCTACGATTAAAACATTAGAGCGGAAAAGCTCGGAATCTTTTTATCCATTATTTTACAACGAACAGCGAATGTTCGGTAAAAAAGATTCCGAGCTTTTCCGCTCTAATGTTTTAATCATAGATGTTCACCTAAAGATGAGACTTTTAGTGCCATGAAACCCGCAGTGATCCAGTAATAATGGACTAAACACAACTGAAGAGGTTATTAACTCGCAAGATACATAAATAATCGTGTGCTTGTCATGCTCTGAACCACCGGTATCGTGCCAGGTGGACTGATCATAGGGGAACAGTGGTTGGTCTCTTGATTTAATTTCTTTGTACTTTTCTCCTTGGGTATGCGTAAATGACTTGGTCCTTCACGATATTCCACATAGTACATGAAGGTACTGTGTTTACTTTTATTTCGCTTTAGCGGAAACGATAATAGCAGTGATGAATTGTTTCATCCAACATGTGGATCAATGTATAACTGTCCAGGTGCAACTTCTTCATCACCTTTGAATGTTCTGTCCCTTTTAGTGCCCAACTGGATTAAAGTACTGTATAATGTTATTAAAGGTACCTGTTCATATTCTTTATTAATATCTGCTCTCCATTTTTGAACAGATCTCTAGCACAGGAAGTGGATTACCTAATAAAAAATAGAGGATGCTTTTGAAAATGATGTACTGTTGTTCATGTGCGAGCCGTATAAGCGCTCATATCGATTCCAGCCGCTGGTTGAACCTCTCTGCTTTCGTTCCCTAGCAACGGCCTTCATAGCGTCTAGCTTGGGGAGGCACCCATGCGGCTCCTTGAAGGGAGTCTTGTGTTGCTGGATATTCTGCGCGCTACGAGGACTCGCTCGTCGATGAGGATGGAGGGGTGGTCGCCGAGCTGCGGTTGGCTGCTGTTTACCGTTGAGCGCGTAGCGACACCATTTGAAGTGTCATTGCTTCCCCCTGCCTTCGCGGACACAGGTTACGTCTTCTGAGTCATCAGTTTCCATTTCTGGTGCCTCGATTGATGGATGCGGGCCTGCTAGCATCCCTTGTGCCCCCATGGTCTATCACAGAAATAAGTGGTAAGCTCCTAGTTGTGTGTAATTAATTTGTATGAGATTTATGGAGCCAGTCGGGGTGGCCGACAGGTTCTAGGCGCTACAGTCTGGAGCCGCGCGACCGCTACGGTCGCAGGTTCGAATCCTGCCTTGGGCATGGATGTGTGTGATGTCTTTAGGTTAGTTAGGTTTAAGTAGTTTTAAGTTCTAGGGGACTGATGACCTCAAAAATTAAGTCCCATAGTGCTCAGACCCATTTGAGATTTGTGGAAGCCCCTGTTCTTTGATGAGTCTTATTCAATGAAACTTGTGTTTGCTTCACACTTATAAGAGTCTGTAGCTCTCGATAGTGGCCGAAGAGTCTGTAGCTCTCGATAGTGGCCGAAGCGTCTGTAGCTCTCGATAGTGGCCGTTATTTGGCCTGTGTTCTAAAAGTGGTTTAGCATCCTTGATAATGGGAATATGACAGAGCTATTTTTACGACAGTTGTAAAGGGATTCACGCTTCGGCTGGCTCTACTTCCAATTTAACCTGAGTAAGTGCACAGCTTGTTTCTGTAAATCTGCACCAGCCAGTACTCAATTTTTTACAATTTTAGGTGCCGGAACTAACCTCGTCAACCATAAACCTCCTCCCCTCCAATACGAACTTCGTAACTCCCCCCTCTTCCGCCTTACACAACACAGTACGTCGCTCCACGCCCCTACACGTCGCATCTCATCGACTGCGCATTGCCACGCTCATTGGTGCCGGCGTAGCTGCAAGTTATAGCCACGTTGCGATTTAATATACAAGTAGTATTTAAATATCCACAGGATGTGCCGCAATGCGGTTCCGCCCGAAATTAAATTCTGGTACAAGTGCCTTACTTTGAATGCTCGGGCGTTCAGACCTTATATATCTTTTTGCACTTAAACCACTCGCGCGTTGATTCCTTAGGATCACACCTGTATTTCATTCTGAATGATCAGTTGTTGAAATTGTTTTAAAATATTTCTATGTTTAATTGTCTGCTTCTGTGGAGTAAACATGCACTTTTTTTTGTTCTGAGAGCAACCACATGCATTCCATCTGTAATTGGTATCTGTTATATAATTCTAATGTGTATCCTGTGTATGTTTTAGAGCCCTAACTGACCCAAGCAACTGTTTGTGCGTGACCTGAGCTGACGTCGGTAAACCCTACCTTGGTTAATCCATTAAACTTCAGGTCCATTTTAACTATGTTGTGAAGCTGTTAATCACATGGCCTTTTTTTTGCTTTATGGTGGTTCAATCATTTTAAAAATTTTCGTACACTGACAGCTTTTGTTGTCTTAGTCAGTTTAAAAGAATGACTGAGTTAAATATTTTTGGTAGCTGAAACATCTTTTTCTTTTAATTTCATAATCGGTTTTTCTAATGAGTGTATTAAAAGTTTCTTTTAGTAATATTTAGGAAGTGTAAGCAAATGCCTCTGAGTATTGGCTGTTTAGTGGGCTGTCTTTTAAACGTTTATTTTCCCAATTGTTTCTCGTGATAAAGTATCATTACTAGTAGACAAGTTGTTAAGGGTTTTCTAGTTTTGAGAAATCACATTTGTTAAAAATTGAAAATAAAATATTAAGAATAAAAATACGAAATCTTTGATTCCTGTATGCCCAGCATGTTATCAGTCCCTACCATTTCAGTATCTTCGCAGCGAACAAATATACAAGAAACGGGGTGATGCTGGTTAATGTCCCCGCTGTAGCTAAACGATATTTGTTTGATCCTTTTTTAAAAATTTTGTTTCTTGGTAAGAAGTTATTTGCGGCGATCAAGATAAATGGGAAACCCACCATATTTATTGTGTAGACTGCTAAGACACTCATTATCCAGCGTGAGTATGTACCTTTCCTACAATGGAATTGCTACTTTAACTGTTTCCACCTTGAAAGAAATCACCATATTATCGAAAGAAACAGAGCTGCGGTGAAAATAGGGGACTAATATTCATGTGGGTGGTAGTTCACATCCCTATCCTGCCATTCACAGGTATGCTTTCCTTTCGTTTCTCAAAACTGCTTAAGGCAAATACGGAAGTAGTTCATTCAAAATGATAAGGCTCCTTTCCTTTTCCATTCGTCCCCAGTCCGAGATTATGCTTCGTCTCTGACGACCTCGCCGTCTGTCTTTACCGCAATATTCCTAAGTGCAGATATACTAGAAAAACCACCAGAAACGGGGAACTGCCACCTGAAGATAGATAAAGAGATTCACATTCTGTGTATGCACAAGAAAGTACCAATTTTCCATTGTTCACTTCAAGTACTGTTGATAAAAACTCAGTGGTTTGCCTATGGCTCTAGGCGCTACCTCGCAAACTCAGCAGTCCGATACCCCTACCGCAGCCGCTAAATGGTCCATATTATTGCTCAATATTTCCGGACCTGCAATAATGTTCAACGAGTGGGCGTTAGGATGAGAGGCTGTGAAATACTATTGAGCATACTAGCCTTTCCCCACTTCTTCCTCCATGCATGTTTTCGATGCATATCTTGAACACAACTCCTCCACCTCCCACTCTCTCTGTGTCCACTTCTTCCTAATCCTCCACCTCTATCCATCAACCTCCTCCTCCCCACTCTCTCTCTCCCTTCATCTCCTCCTCCACCCCTCTTCCTCCATTTCCTCCACCCACTCTCTCTGACCATATCTCCCTCCTCCTCCCTCTGACAATGTTCCTCCTCTCCTCTCTCTTTCTGGTTCCCCCTCCTCCTTTTCCCCTTGCCCACTATCGCTCTCCATCTTCCACCTGCCTCATGCATCTCCCCCGTCTCCTCTCTCTATCCATATCTTCCTCTCACTTGCTCTTTCCATCGGCACATGTGGGCCCTGAAATAATGTAGGCCAATGACACTCCCACAATCATGCTTATCATGCTAGGGCAAGCTACACAACAGGGGCTTCAAACTCGTTTATGTTCCCTTCACTTACAGGCCGCCATGCAAAGCAGATCGATAAAATTGGGCGATACAGTTCCAGCACAACACACCTGTCCTGCAGGAAGCCTACATGTCAAGGCTCAGAAAACTGTTTCTAGCCTCTGACATTTAAGCTGCTGTGTGGAGTAGGCTGATTTAAGTTGAACAATTGCCATAGGAGCGGCGACTTGGTTGTCTAGCATTTCGAACCAGACTAAGTATTGTGGAATATTACCATACAATTTTACTCTGTAGAATAAAAACAGGTTCAATAATTTCGCACAATATAGTTGTGCAGTAATATTGACTCTCTAGTGGCCACTTACAGAAGTGGATCCATTGTTAGTCTCTGGGGTGAAGCGGAGTGGGGTGGGGTGAGGAAAGTCATAGTTGTCAAAGATTTTAATTATAATAACAAAATGTTTAAATGTAATAAATTGTTTGGTAAGAGGAAAATACATAAAACATTTTAGTATAACAATAATTTGTTTAGTGAAATAAATGTTTGTATACATTTATTTGACTAACGTAAACAAATTATTGTTATACTAAAATGTTTAATGTATTTTCCTCTTACCAAACAATTTATTACATTTAAACATTTTGTTATTATAATTAAAATCTATGACAACTATGACTTTCCTCACACCATCCCACACCGCTCCACCCCACAGACTAACAATAGATCCACTTCTGTAAGTGACCGCTATAGAGTCAATATTACAGTCTCCATGACTTCCAAGAAATGCAGTACAGAGAAATATTGCCTTTGGAAAGCATACTACGAAATTTTGAGCAGCAAGAAGATGGGCACATTCATCGGATTTCTTTTCGGAATTTTTTATTTTTCTATTTACTGTGTTTAAAAATCTCATAACATGGTTATTAAAATATAACTTAGTATATATCCTTCCAACTATTTACGCGTACCACAGAATACAAGAATAAGTAAACAAAAGGTACTGTCAATTTTTCGAAATGTTTTGTTGCCAGTAAAAAATCAGTCTTACTTACACAAAGTAACATGGTTAAACACAACAATTTTCCTGACAGTAATCATATTTTTTCGTAAACTTCCACCAGTTAGCATAATATAGCGTACCGTACTTAGAAATCTGAACGTTAATTTAAGGCCAATTCATCATGATGTCTGAGTTGCAGTTAAAGCAAACATAAAATAATATGGTTCCTGTGGCACAACCGTCGCGTGACCACCTTTGACTTCTAAGGCACTGTAGCCATTCTTGATTTCTTTTTGGTGGGCTGTATCGTTTCAAGCAGTAAATACGAAGGCAGTTTTCATGCTCTTCATCAGACTGCTGCAGGTTATGAAAGACAAGAAGTAAAACTGGATAGGTCATTCGCTGTGACGGGAACGCTTCCTATCAGGGGCTTTGGAATAACTAGTTTGCGAGAAGAGATTGAGAGGAAGAAGGGTATTAGGGATGACAGACAACTTAAAGGAAGGCGGAAATTTCGCGGACATGGAGAGGATGGCAGCAGACTGGAGAGCATGGGGAATTACCTAGTTAAAACCTGCCTTTGGGCACAACACTAATGATGGCATCAGATATAGGCCTTTCTACATTTTTCCTTCTTCTTGCTTTTAGCAACTTTCAAATAGCTTTTTTAGCAGTTCCTGCCTTGTATTTTTCTGCACCTTGATTTATCTAGATTACGTTTCCAACTGCTTTTTTCTATTCTCAGTTCTAAAATGTATTCTTCATATGAGATTCGATATTTGAGTAACCAAATTTACTCGGGCAGGTGTAACCACTTATGGGGGTGCATTAACGCGTACCACAGAACACAACAATGAGTAAACAAAACACACTGTCAATCTTTTCAAAATGTTTTGTTGGCAATAAAAAATCATATTCTTACTTACACCAATTAACATGGTGAAACACGAGAATTTTCCTGAGAAGTTGTTTTCAAAAACATCGTAATATCTATTGTTGTTATTCGAATGAAGCTGTAAAAGTTTCACCAATTTTTTTATAAAACTTTTCAACAAATAAAAGTCTTGTGCTAAAGGGTTGAAATTTGTCTCACTTCGATCTTTCTTATTCTAGTAAAAATACTTTTAGGGTGAGGGAGCAAGACAGCCCCTACCCCATGTGGATCCGTGCCTAGCTGCGTATGTCAGTCAGTACCCAGCTCGGCGCAGTGCATGGCAACACCTTTTTTCTCTTCCTATTTTTATTATTTTTTCAGGCCTCTAAAAAGAAAACATGGGTATGTACTTGCGCTAAGACGTTCGCTGAGCTGGTGCTGTGAAGTTTATGAGAGCTCTCAGTAGAAATCACTGAACTAATCTTCCATTCTCTGCAGCGCTCTAGCAAGAATGGTTCCCGAGGAAAGTGCTCTGTGTAAACTTGCACGGTCTCAGCTACATGTGTCAAGCAGTTAATTTCGGAACTATAATATCAACAAACTTTGACAACGGCACAATTTACAAAATTTAAATCAGAAGTAAAGACTTACAGTTATTAGTATTACTGTAAGCACTACAACTGTAAACACTGATCTGTAGACTACAGCTACAAGAGCGAACAAATGAAGATGGAGGTTGTTTGCTCCATTGGTTTTAGCCTACGTTTGGGAAGAGTTTTACCTTTTCCGTCCTCCTCATTCAGCTTCGTGTGGTTTGCTGGTTCTAGCTGCGGATTCATGAACTGTGTCGGGTCCGTGTTGTTTCTTTCAGCGTAGGTGGAACAACTTGTATACCGCCATTCTTCGTTGCTTGAATACATGATGGTGCATAAAACCTACCACTAAATTTGGGAGCTCTGACTCATGTAGCATTAATAAACACTGAGGCGCCAAAGAAATTGATATAGGAATGCGTATTAAAAAACAGAGATATGTAAATGCTGGACTGCGCTGCGGTCGGTAACGGCTGTACAAGAGAAGTGTCTGTCGCAGTTGTTGGATCGGTTACTGCTGTTACAATGGCTGGTAATCAAGATTTAAGTGAACTTGAACATGTTGTTATCGTCTGCGAACGAGCGATGGGACACAGCATCTGTGAGGTAGTGATCAAGTGGAGATTTTCCCGTACGACCATTTCGCGAGTGTACGTAAATATTAGGACTCAGGTAAATCATCAAATCTCCGACATCACTGCAGCCGGAAAAAGATCCTACAAGAACAGGACCAACGACGACTGGAGACTCGTTCAACGTGACGGAAGTGCAACCCTTCCGCAAATTTCTGCTGATTTCAATGGTGGGCCATTAACATGTGTCATTGTGCGAACCATTCAACGAAACATCATCGATATGGGATTTCGGAGACGAAGGCTCATTCGTGTACCCTTGATGACTGCACGACACAAAGCTTTACGCCTCGCATGGGCCCTTTAACACCAATCTTCGACTGCTGATGATTGGAAACATGTTGCCTGGTCGAACGAGTCTCGTTTCAGATTGTATCAAACGGATGGACGTGTACGGGTATGGAGACAACCTCATGAATCCATGGACCCTGTATGTCGGCAATGGACTTTTCAAGCGCGGAGAGGTCTGTAACGGGGTGGGGCGATTGCAGTTGGACCGATATGGGACGCCTGATACGTCTAGATACGACTCTGACAGAAGAAAGTACGTACGCATCCTGCTGGTCACATGCATCCATTCATGTCCATTGTGCATTCCGATGGACTTGGGTAATTCCAGCAGGACAACGTGTCACTCCACACATCACGTCCAGAGAGGCACCAGGAACACTCTTCTGTGTTTAAACACTTCCGCTGGCCACCAGACTCCCCAGACACGAACATTATTTAGCATATCTGGGATGCCTTGCAACGTGCTGTTAAGAAGAGATCTCCACTCCTTCGGTCTGTTACAGATTTATGGACAGTCCTGCAGGATTCGTTATGTTAGTTCCCTCCAGCACCACTTCAGACATTGGTCGAGTCCATGCCACGTCGTGTTGCGGCACTTCTGCGTCCTCACAGAGCCCCTACACAATATTAGGCAGTTGTAACAGTTTCTTGAGCTCTTCAGTGTATCTTTGCCGAACCACGTATTGTACGTAATGTGGTAGTTTCCACTACGACCGAGAGAGGTCAGAAGTAGTATTGCTCCATATAGCCTCCCTGTGGTGATGGTTATTTCCCACAGCGGGCACAGTATTGTTGGTTTTCATCCACTGAGACCGAGTGCGTAATTGCTTCCATCTTTATGTGATGTTTCGTTGATTCAGCCTTTTAGTACAGGTAAGATAATGGCTCATATACCGCGCAATTCACGATTGTTAGATATATCCTGCAGAAGACGACTGTTTAATGAATTGCTCAGAATTCAAAATGTGAACCACCATTTATCAATGTTGCTCCACTACGTTCGATGCCACGAGGAGCATCGAATAGTGTTACACATTTGGTGTATTGTTAGTGCTGTAAAATTGCATGAGAAGGTAAATAAACTTCAAGTGCGTAGTTCGCGACACTATTTTCAATTTAAAGTTACATTGAGTCGTTATAGGGAAGTACTAAAAGATGAGACAAAGGCAATATCCACTCTCAAATTTCTCCAGGTCAGACGAAGATACAGATTGTAGGGACGAAGACCCATACTACATGCCAGATGCATACCAAAGCAGAGTGAGAAGAGTTATGATAAGATGTACAAGCTATGACCATTTTTGTATATGGTGGGTGACAATTTCAGAAGTCTCTATCATCCAAATGGATGTTTTGAGTACCAAATAACTCTCTGATTAAGAAAAAAATAAGACTTGCCACCAAGGTTACAACGCTGCTTAAAATTGACACGTGGCACGTTCCTCTATTTCTGCAAGAATAAATCTTGTATCCAATACTGCCACGTAACTTGAAGACTGGTGGTATACACAGTGCATCACCACTCATCACCACTGTTATTGAAAAACAGTTTTCAAAAACATTGTAATATCTGTTACTGTTGTTATTTGAATGTAGCAGTAAAACGTTTCACCAACAAATAAAAGTCTTTTTTTTTTTTTTTCAAGGAGGGACGTCGAACAGATGTGCATAGCTATAGGCCTATATCTCTAACGTCTATCAGTTGTAGAATTTTGGAACACGTATTATGTTCGAGTACAATGACTTTTCTGAGACCAGAAATCTACTCTGTAGGAATCAGCATGGGTTTCGAAAAAGACGATCGTGTGAAACGCAGCTCTTGCTATTCGTCCACGGGACTCAGAGGGCCATAGACACGGGTTCACAGGTAGATGCCGTGTTTCTTGACTTCCGCAAGGAATTCGATACAGTTCCCCACAGTCGTTTAATGAACAAAGTAAGAGCATATGGACTATCAGATCAATTGTGTGACTGGATTGAAGAGTTCCTAGATAACAGAACGCCGCATGTCATTCTCAATGGAGAGAAGTCTTCCGAAGTAAGAGTGATTTTAGGTGTGCCGCAGGGGAGTGTCGTAGGACCGTTGCTATTCACAATATACATAAATGACCTTGTGGATGACATGGGAAGTTCACTGAGGCTTTTTTCGGATGGTGCTGTGGTATATCAAGAGGCTGTAACAATGGAAAAATGCAGGAGGATCTGCAACGAATTGACGCAAGGCGCAGGGAATGGCAATTGAATGTCAATGTAGACAATTGTAATGTGCTGAGAATACATAGAAAGAAAGATCCCTAATCATTTTGCTACAATATAACAGGTCAGCAACTGGAAGCAGTTAATTCCATAAATTATCTGGGAGTATACACTAGGAGTGATCTAAAATGGAATGATCATATAAAGTTGATCGTCGGTAAAGCAGATGCCAGACTGAGATTCATTGGAAGAATCCTAAGGAAATGCAATCCGAAAACAAAGGAAGTAGGTTACAGTATGCTTGTTCACCCACTGCTTGAAGACTGCTCAGCAGTGTGGGATCCGTACCAGATAGGATTGATAGAAAAGATAGAGAAGACCCAACGGAGAGCAGCGCGCTTCGGTACAGGATCATTTAGTAATCGCGAAAGCGTTACAGAGATGATAGATAAATTCCAGTGGAAGACTCTGCAGGAGAGACGCTCATTAGCTCGGTACGGGCTTTTGTTGAAGTTTCGAGAACATACCTTCACCGAGGAGTCAAGCAGTATATAGCTCCCTTTTGCGTATATCTCGCGACGAGACCATGAGGATAAAATCAGAGAGATTAGAGCCCACACAGTCATACCGACAATCCTTTCCACGAACAATACGAGACTGGAATAGAAGGGAGAACCGATAGGTACTCAAGGTACCCTCCGCCACACACCGTCAGGTGGCTTGCGGAGTACGGATGTAGATGTAGATGTAGATCCTACTGATTCGATGCGGCAGTTGACATCCCCGCTCGCCACTCTGTGTTGACAGATGGAGTCGGGAAGTGGCTCGCGGGTGGTGGAGAACGACTCCGCGGCGGGCCGCAACTCAACAATGGGAGCACGTTGTGCTGGCACTGTGCGTCCGCGCCGCTGGCAGCTCCCCACCGCCGGCTGGCAGGGCCCGCCCGGCACAAGACGGCCGGCCGGCAGGGAGGCGGGGATCAGTCCGGCTCGCGACGCCGTCCCGACCGCCCGCCTCGCCGTAGCGCCGCTCCGCGCCGCGTCTTGTGCCGTGTGTGTGCTCTGTGCCGCGGTCAGCTGCGCTGAGGTGTCGTCGAGTGCGCGAGGCGCGGCCAGCCATGCGCCATGCTGGGCAGCGGACGTCCGCCCGTCGCCGCCGCGTCCGCCAGCATCCACTCCCTGGTGCTGCTCGCCGTCGTGTTGGCCGCGCAGCCCGCCACCACAGGTAACTCGCAGGCGCTGCGTCGCTGCAACAGGTGACGCGGGGGCGAACAGCTGGGGTCGCCCCACGCCGGCATCCGAGACTCGTCTCCGGTAACTGGCATCCGAAGAACCCTTACGGGCGATTCACACTTGACATTCAGGTCCTTAGGACAATGGTCAGTAGTTCCCAGCCTGGGGGTAATTGCTCCCTGAGGGGCAAGAATAACAATGCTTCTGTCAGCAAGGTCGCATTTCGTAGTAATAGGCGGCAAATCATCGAGTAAAACTGAAGTGATATCAGGTGTTCCCCAGGGAAGCGTCCTGGGACCTCTGCTGTTCCTGATCTATATAAATGACCTGGGTGACAATTTGAGCAGTTCTCTTAGGTTGTTGGCAGATGATGCTGTAATTTACCGTCTAGTAAGGTCATCCGAAGACCAGTATCAGTTTCAAAGCGGTTTAGAAAAGATTGCTATATGGTGTGGCAGGTGGCGGTTGACGCTAAATAACAAAAAGTGTGAGGTAACCCACGTGAGTTCCAAAAGAAATCCGTTGGAATTCGATTACTCGATAAATAGTACAATTCTCAAGGCTGTCAATTCAACTAAGTACCTGGGTGTTAAAATTACGAACAACTTCAGTTGGAAAGATCATATAGATAATATTGTGGAGATGGCGAGCCAAAGATTGCGTTTCATTGGCAGGACACATAAAGATGCAACAAGTCCACTATAGAGACAGCTTACACTACACTCGTTATTCCTCTGTTAGAATACTGCTGCGCGGTGTGGGATCTTTACCAGGTGGGACTGACCGTGGAGATCGAAAGGGTGCAAAAAAGGGCAGCTCGTTTTGTATTATCACGTAATAGGGGAGAGTGTGGCAGATATGACACGCGAGTTGGGATGGAAGTCATTAAGGCAAAGACGTTTATCGTCGCGGCGAGATCTATTTACGAAATCTCAGTCGCCAACTTTCTCTTCCGTATGCGAAAATATTTTGTTGAGACCAACCTACATAGGTAGGAATGATCATCAAAATAAAATAAGAGAAATCAGAGCACGAACAGAAAGGTTTAGGTGTTCGTTTTTCCCGAGCGCTGTTCGGGAGTGGAATGGTAGAGAGATAGAATGATTGTGGTTCGATGAACCCTCTGCCAAGCACTTACATGTGAATTTTAGAGTAATCATTTAGATGTAGATGTAGATATTCCCATTGCGAACTTGTATTTGTATAGGGTAGTGCGTACATAACACAGTTTGACTCAAAATAATGGGAAATTTTGAAACATGGCAATGATGCCAGTTAGTTGTCGACTAATGACATATTGAATCTACATCTACATCTATTACTCCGCAAGCCACCCAACGGTCTGTGGTGGAGGGCACTTAACGTGCCACCGTCATTACCTCCCTTTTCTGTTCCAGTCGAGTATGGTTCGCGGGAAGAGCGACTGCCGGAAAGCCTCCGTGCGCACTCGAATCTCTCTAATTTTACATTCGTGATCTCCCCGGGAGGTATAAGTAGGGGAAAGCAATACATTCGATACCGCATCCAGAAACGCACCCTCTCGAAACCTGGACAGCAAGCTAAACTTCGATGCAGAGCGCCTCTCTTCTAGAGTCCGCCACTTCAGCTTAATAAACATCTCCGTAACGCAAACACGCTTACCATATAACCCTGTAACAAAACGTGCTGTCCTTCTTTGGATCTTCTCTATCTCCTCTGTCAACCCGACCTGGTACTGATCCCACACTGATGAGCACTACTGAACGAATGTTTTGTAAGCTACCTCCTTTGCTGATGGACTACATTTCCTAAGAACTCTCACAATGAATCTCAACCTGGCACCCGCCTTACCAACAATTAATTTTATACGACATTCCACTTCAAATCGTTCCGTACGTATACTCACAGATATTTTAAAGAAGTAACTGCTACCAGTGTTTGTTCGGATATCATATAATCATGCAATAAAGGATTCTTCTTTCTATGTATTCGCAATACATTACATTTGTCTATGTTAAGGGTCAGTTGACACTCCCTGCACCAAGTGTCTATCCGCTGCAGATCTTCCTGCATTTCCCTGCTCCTACTGCCTTGCCCCTTAGTAAGCAGTAAACATGGAGCTATGAAATGGTGTGAAGCTTGCCTTTGCGGTAAAAGCCTATTACAAGAATACAAGTGTGAGGCTGCGCGCCGAAAACGTCGGACGGTATGGTTGTTTTCCTTCAGTACGAAAAAGCGCCTGGGTCCGCAATTTTGAAGGAACGGATTGTGCATTGAAGACGCAATCTACAGGAGGCCCGAACCAGTCGTACGGGAGACAATATCGAGGTTACGCGAACCGCTTTCGTAATAAGCCCACAGCGTTCTGTTCGGTGTCACGCATACTCTCTACAGTTGCATCGTCAAGCTGTTGTTGTGTGCTGTCCATAGGTTAGTTAGGTTTAAGTATTTCTAAGTTCTAGGGGACTGGTGACCATAGATGTTAAGTCCCACAGTGCTCAGAGCTATTTGAACTATTTTTTCAAGTTGTTGAACTGATAGTGAAACTGGATTTGGAATGCCATCCGTACAAACTGCATACAGTTCAGCAGCTTGAATATAACGAACAGCTAATGCGTAGACAGTATGTTGAAAGCGTGGTAGCAAAAGTGCACCACGATGATAATTTCAGTAACAACCTGTGGATATCGGACGAAGCTAATTTTCACCCTAGTGGTGTTGTCAATAGAGAGAAATATCACTACTGTCCTCAGAGGAATCGTGTGAGCTACGCGAGCGTCCATCACACAGCAGCAATGTCACTGTATAGTGCGCCAAGTCATAGAGTGGCGTTGTGGGCCTTACTTTTCCGAAGATGATGATGGGTTAGCAACCACTGTAAGGTCTGTTCGGTATGTTGCCATACTGGAAACATTTTACTGCCAATGGTTGGTTTCAACATGACGGAGCAACGACAAAATATGCACCGGTGTCGGTGGGAGCTGTGCAACGATTGTTTCGTAACCGTGTTATTTCAAGGTACGGTGGCATTGCACGGCCCCCTAGATTGCCTGACCTGACTGACTTTTTTTTCCTGTGCGGCAACCATAAGCAAATGTTTCGATAAGTTTCCCTCCGAATTGTTACCTAATAACTACAATGCGTCACCCCTAATTTAATTCCTCAAGAAGAAATGGATGATTTAAATGTCTGAATTGAAACTGTATTTCTGCACATGAGTTCCTATTCAAAATATTATGCGCTCATCTCCCTCCACGACTCCTAGACGTTTGTTAAGTTGTATCGGTAAATCCGAACACCTATATAATTTCCCGAGCGATAGAAAAAGTTTAAAATTGTGTTTCGGTCACAAAACAAAGTTATTGCTTAAAGACCGTTACTGGTATCACCATTTTGTACGACTGTAGTAGTAGTTGTTGTTGTCGTAGTAATAGTCATCGTTAACGTCGTTGTTGTGGTGGCCTTCAGTCAGAAGACTTTCCGTGCTATTCTGTCCTGTAGAAGCCTCTTGATCTCTGAATAATTACTTTCTACGAGAATGAGATTTTCACTCTCCAAACTTTACAGAAGCTCTCCTGGAAGGTAGGAGACGGGGTACTGGTAGAAGTAAAGCTGTGAGTACCGGGCGTGAGTCGTGCTTCGGTAGCTCAGATGGTAGAGCACTTGCCCGCGAAAGGCAAAGGTCCCGAGTTCGAGTCTCGGTCGGGCACACAGTTTTAATCTGCCAGCAAGTTTCATATCAGCGCACACTCCGCTGCAGAGTGAAAATCTCATTCTGGAAACATCCCCCAGGCTGTGGCTAAACCATGTCTCCGCAATATCCTTTCTTTCAGGAGTGCTAATTCTGCAAGTTTCGCAGAAGACCTTCTGTAAAGTTTGGAAGGTAGGAGACGAGGTACTGGCAGAAGTAAAGCTGTGAGTACCGGGCGTGAGTCGTGCTTCGGTAGCTCAGATGATAGAGCACTTGCCCGCGAAAGGCAAAGGTCCCGAGTTCGAGTCTCGGTCGGGCACACAGTTTTAATCTACTTTATACGATTTTACCCCACATATTTCCCTCCAGTACTAAACTACGGATCCCTACTTGTCTCACAATGTATCCAGTCAACTGATCCCTTATTATAGTCAGATCGCGACACGAATTTCTTTCCTCCACAGTTCTATTCTATATCTCCTCATTAGTTATGTGATCTACCCAGCTAATAGTCAGCACTGTTCTGTAGCACCACATTTCAAAAGCTTCTATTCTCGTCTTGGCTAAACTGCATATCATCCCTGTTTATCTTACATTCATGACTACATTCCATACAAAATCTTTCAGAAAAGACTTCGTAATACTTAAATCAATATTCGACTTAAGCAAATTTCTCATTTTCAGAAAAGCTTTCCTTACTATTGCCAGTCTACATTTTACATCCTCTCTACTTCCAACGTCGTCAGTTATTTTGCTTCTCTAATAGCACAACTCATCTATTACTTTTATAATCTCGGCTCCTAACCTAATTCCCTCAGCATCACCTGATTTAATTAGACTATATTCCACTGTCGTTCTTTTGCTTTTGTTGGTACCTTATAGCGTCCTGTTAAGACACTGTCCATTCCGTTCAACTGCTCCTCTAATTCCTTTGATGTCTGTGACTGTTAAACGTCATTGACAGAACTCAAAGTTTTTATTTCTTCTACCTGAACTTTAATTAATGCTCTACGACTATACTGATTTCATAAGTTATCAGTAACTGCATATTTTTCAAATATGAACAGTAATGCGTGACACAGTGTGATGGAGGGCACAGTTCGTAGAACGACTATACGAACGATATATTTCTCGCCCACTAGAACTACACACTTCATACTTTGTACCATGTGTCTATGACAGTAAAACAGAGACATATACATCGCATATGATATAAAAATGAAAATGCCGTGTGGCTACGGCGTCCTGCCAGGTAAACCGTTCTCCTGATGCAAGTCTGCTTGTAGTATAACAGAAGAAACAAGTGCAGTGGTGAACACTGCATACTGTGTTTAGCCTGTAAAGAACACCTAAGGTTTCGGCAGTGTTTAATGGAAGTTTTCAATATGTACCTCACTATCTTAATAAATGAGGTTCGATGTTGAAATGTATGTAAACTATATCTAGGTAGAGGAAGGCATTAATAATGCAATAGAATTGTGGTTTTGAGGACCCATATCTTCTCTAAGTTAGTATATCGCTGGGAACCTGTGATCCCCTTCCTATGTGCTGCAGCTGCAGGGATGATCTTTCTCCATTAGCGGTCACACGGCAGATCATCACAAGCGCAGTCTCAGATTTTCGTTATTCCAGAGAAATGCATGCACGTCAGAAGGAACTTTGCATCGTAGTTCAGTATAACACAGGCACTGCAATATCACGTTCATCAGCCGACTTTGCCGGCCGTGGTGGTCTCGCGGTTCTAGGCGCGCAGTTCGGAACCTTGAGACTGCTGCGGTCGCAGGTTCGAATCCTGCCTCGGGCATGGCTGTGTGTGATGACCTTAGGTTAGTTAGGTTTAAATAGTTCTAAGTTCTAGGGGACTCATGACCACAGCAGTTGAGTCCCAATGTGCTCAGAGCCATTTGAACCATCAGCCGACTTTCAAATAAAAAAATGGTTCCAATGGCTCTGAGCACTAAGGGACTCAACTGCTGTGGTCATCAGTCCACTAGAACTTAGAACTATTTAAACCTAATTAACCTAAGGACATCACACACACCCATGCCCGAGGCAGGATTCGAACCTGCGACCGTAGCAGTAGCACGGTTCTGGAATGCGCGCCTAGAACCGCGAGACCACCGCGGCCGGCGTTTCAAATAAAACGTCTCACCTCTACAGGAGTATGTAAGATATCCATGATTAAAGAATTTGTTGCTAGCGCACTCGAGCTGATGCAATTTCGATGTATTTCTCACGCGCTGCCTGCGACATGTAAGCTATAAGAGAATCTGAGACCAAAGAGCAGTGTTGACTGCAGTAGGAACTGTGTGGCAGTAGGAGTAAGTTGTTACTAGCGAGCAGTCGTGTGTACGGAGTTGGCTGGGCCGGTGCTGGGGAGCGATGGCAGAGCCTGAGCGTTGTAGGATAAGGTAAAAGCAGCCTCGCCCATATGTAGGATCGTTACATCAAGTCCCATGTAAAAGATTTTTTTTAAATCGTTTAATAACAATCTTTCTCATAAAAAGTAACTTTTTACAATCATTTATTTCAATTTAAAGAATTTAATAATTTCTGCGATCCTTGGTCATCCCGATTATTGAAAAGAAAAATCAGTTCTTTCCTTTTATATAAGACAAATCTATCGGTCAGCATTGCACTTAGCTGCGACAGGAAAATTTCTTATAGGAGCAGATATATACGCGTTATCCGGCGACCTAATTAAGGTAAGATTTTTCAGTTTATTCAGAATGATGTGTCAGGGCCATGACGCAGCACTGCTGACGTCCAAAATTTCCCAGGTTAAATTGACTGTCAATTATTGAAAGGTTATAAGTGAGCGACAATTTTATTGAGAGGTCTGTCACATTGTATTATTGGTAGGTTACGGAATTTATCTGTGGGAGGTTAAGCTGAATGCTATAAATAATTATATTTCTTACTGTTGGTAGGTTACGCTAAATGTCAATGTCATGGTTATAGTTTTTACTGTTGGGAGGTTTGGGAACTTTTACTTTTGAGAGGTTACACTAAATGAGAATATTATTCATATTATTTTATTTTGTAGGGAGGTTACAAGTATACGTAACTGATGTAGGAGTTCAGGTTGTACACACACGGTTGGCGATGTGGGCAAGTTTCGGTTTGGTCATGACTCGTGCACTGGTAGCCAAATGGTCAGCCGCCACGGCTGTTCAGTGTGCTCGGTCAGAGCACTGCATGCCCTCTGCAATAAAAAGCCGAGTAAAGGAATCAACGATCAACTTGAACGGATGTCACGTGACGTCTGTCCAGACCAAATGCAACGAACAGTACCGAACAAAATGGGGGGGGGGGGAGGGAGGGGGAAGTTGAAGAGACCGCTCGTGATAAGCGGGAAATCCGTGTTGAGTCCTCACTATCGTCACTCCATTCGACAGCAAATGGTTGTCCATATTTGCAACTCCGAGTACGTGTAATGTGTTGCGTTACTGGTTTCCCGACAACAAATGAACAGTAGTTATGTAATGACTACTACTCTGCTTTAAGACCAACACTGTATTATTATTATTATTATTATTATTATTATTACTATTATTGCTGCTCATAGAGAATTCTCCCAATAAATGGAGGACGTTAAGGAAGCAAGTCAATCAACTTTTCTTCATTTTTCTTATTGCTCCAATAGTCTTTCATTCTTTCCTATAAAGCTTGTTTACGTTCTTCCAACCACTTTGGTCTGTATTGTTTTGTTTTGGTTGCTCTTATGTAACTTCCCATTTGTCTGCTTTATGCCCGAAGATGTTTCCTTTTAAAATGTGTATTGGTCTTATTTTTGAGGTCGTTTCGAAGTTTGTTCAGTGAAGGTATTGAATTCGTAAGTAATGTTACACAGTCTATTATCTTCCTTGCCAGTCGTTTTTCTGGTGGTCTATTTAGAAGACCACAGAGTTTGATTCGTCTTTCTTAATGTCATTGTCGATGTTTGAAAACGTTTCCGTCGTTTTCATTGATTGTAGCCCGTAACCGTGTTGGGTACGATCTACTCCTAACGTTTTCCTAATGAAATTTCTCTCTTTTCTCTTTCTCTCTCTCTCTCTTTTTATTTCTTCAAGTACGTGTTTTCTATTAAGTGTCAGTGTTTCGATTACATAGAAATAGAGGACTGTTGGAGAATGAAATTTTCACTCCACAGTGGAGTGTGCGCTGATATGAAACTTCCTGGCAGATTAAAACTATGTGCCGGACCGAGACTCGAACTCGGGACCTTTGCCTCTCGAGGGCAAGTGCTCTACCAACTGAGCTAGCGAAGCACGACTGCCGGCCTCGGTGGTCTCGCGGTTCTAGGCGCGCAGTCCGGAACCGTGCGACTGCTACGGTCGCAGGTTCGAATCCTGCCTCGGGCATGGATGCGTGTGATGTCCTTAGGTTCATTAGGTTTAAATAGTTCTGAGTTCTAGGGGACTGATGACCACAGCAGTTGAGTCCCATAGTGCTCAGAGCCATTTGAACCATTTGAAGCACGACTCACGCCCCGCCCTCACAGCATCAATTCCGCCAGTACCTCGTCTCCTACCTTCCAGACTTCACAGAAGCTCTCCTCCCCCACGCTGTGGCTAAGCCATGTCTCCGCAATATCCTTTCTTCCAGGAGTGCTCGTTCTGCAAGGTTCGCAGGAGAGCTTCTGTGAAGTTTGGAACGTAGGAGACGAGGTACTGGCGGAATTAAAGTTTGGAGGGCGGGGCGTGAGTCGTGCTGGGGTAGCTCAGTTGGTAGAGCACTTGCACGCGAAAGGCAAAGGTCCCGCGTTCGAGTCTCGGTCCGGCACACAGTTTTAATCTGCCAGGAAGTTTCAGAGGACTGTTGGTTTTATCACTGTGTTGTAGCCTGTCTTGACGTGGATTTCTTTGTTGTAGAGGTTCTGGACTAACCCTAATGCTTTTGTGACGTTTTGGAGCCAGTTTCGCTGAGAGATATTTTCAAGGTTTCTCGGTTCGCAGTTGGCCTCAGTATAATGCACATATTTTAATTTGTTTGATTTTAAATTAGTGTGCAGGGTGTAGGAGAAGCAAGTGTCATTACATACAGGAGTGGAGCACAGGAAGAACGTTTTGAACATGTGTCTACTCCCCAAAGTAGAGAGTTAGCTTTCTTTTCTGAAGAGGAGTTCTGGGTAGCATTTGTGAGGGACAGAGAAAGTTTTATTATTATATAAAAAAGGTTGTTAGAAATAAACAGTAGCGTGTCACTGATTCAGGCACAGTTAATAAAACACGCCATCATTTTAGAAATGAAAGTGTTCAAAGAAAATTCTTTTTTCGTGGCAAAGTTTAGTTAGGCGCCAATGTTGACGACGGGGGAGGGAGGAGCGTACAGCATTATTCCAGGCTGTTCTCGTAAACAGCACCTGTTAAGGCAAGAATTTCCTAGCAGGTAAGCTGAGACATGTTGAAAGCTCATACAAAAGCGGCCATTAACTATTTCTGGGACACTTTGCGATTTCTGTGAGGGGCTGATATGTGATGGACGGGCTTTGTCGTTAGGAGCATCAGGAAGAATGCATTCGTCGTTATTCTCTACGGTTTTCGTTAGGCTGGCCGGTGTGGTCAACTGTTCTAGGCGCTTCAGTCGGGAACCGCGCGACTTCTACGTCGAAGGTTTGAGTCCTGCCTCGAGCATGGATGTGTGTAATGTCCTTAGGTTTAAGCAGTTCTAAGTTCTAGGGCAGTGATGACCTCAGATATTAAGTCCCATAGTGTTCAGAGCCATTTGACCAATTTCATTTGGTGAGGCGAGGAGGAGGGGGGGAGGGAGGTATGGAGGCTTCGGAGGGGAGTGTACTAGCTGACATCTGATTGCAGTCGGGGGCAACGATCCGAGAAAGATTGGGAATCACTGCTATATGTGATACCGACTTTTGAAACGACTATCTCTCTCAGCTGACTAGTGGCAGCAGCAGGCCACTTCTGATATACTGTTCAGTTTATTTTAACTATAGCATTTGCAATAAGTCTGTCTTCATTATAATGATGAAATCCTGTGCAGCGTGTGACAGTACCGAAATATATGTGAAGGAAAGGAATGTTTCTTTCCATGGATAAAACTGTCAAAAAAAATGCGAGCACATGTTTCGAGAGTAAGTCAGTGAAATTACAGGTCAAGACTAAGTGATATCGGTGCCAAGCAGATACGTGTTCTTCTATTTGAGAGTACTTATTTGTGTCTAAATATTACAATCAAAACGATATCGCTTATTCTGTATCTACCTCTTGAAAATTCATAGGTCCTCAGGTGTGTAACTTGATGAGTGATAAGATTCTGAGACAATATGTTGATATCTAGCACACAGCAAGTGTTTCCCGTATAATCAACATTTCGTAAGACGTTATGCTTCTTATCTTGATATTGTTTTTGATATTTGTACAGGATTAAGCACAAATGATAAAAAACAACATTTGTATTGTGTAATAACCGGACGTTGCGGACAGAAACAGATGTAATTTCTTATAAAAGCATAACGCAACATTTCACACGAATGGCTCAGAAATCGTCAATAAACTATTTCCTTTCCTCCTCCTTTGTCGTGTCCTGGCGAGGGCCTCCCGCTGGGGAGACCAGTTTTCTGATACAAGTATTTTTAGTAGACACCACTTCGGCTACTTGCGTGTCGATGAGGATCAATGATGAGTGGGACGACACAACAGTGTGTCCCCAAGCGAAGAAAATCTCAGATACAGCCCGGAATCGAACCCGGGCCCCTCTCACTGCATTCTACCGCACTGACCATTCGACGATGGAAGCGGAATACTCGTGTCTAGGCGTATACTAAATGAGTCAAAATGCAAGGAATATAGGAATTCACTGAAGAAATATAAGCCTGTCGCTTGTAAATGGAAACAACTCTCACTAAGCTACAGAGATACATCGAGAAGGAATACAGTGCAAAAAGGTAAAGAAATTGAACTGAATATTGGCATGACTCAAGAAATAGTTCAAATGGCTCTGAGCACTATGCGACTTAACTTCTGCGGTCATGAGTCGCCTAGAACTTAGAACTAATTAAACCTAGCTAACCTAACGACATCACACACATCCATGCCCGAGACTGGATTCGAACCTGCGACCTTAGCGGCTGCTCGGCTCCAGACTGTAGAGCCTAGAACCGCACGGCCACACCGGCCGGCAGGCATGAGTCACCGAAGGCTGACATGTTCCGTGCGATGTCAGCACAAAAATTCTACGTTCCACTGTTCTGCATTCAGCAAGGTCTTTCAAAAGAAATGTAACTCGACGTGCTTCAGCGATGGATAATGCCACAGCTAGTTTAGGGTTACAATTTTCAGCAAGGTGGAGCACTCCCACATCTGGGCATGGAGTTCCGCAAATTTTTAAATCAGCGTCTTCCAAACAGTTTATCCGACGCCGTGGACATGACGACTGTGTGTACTGTTCTTTCCCTCCTAGACCTCCTGATTTCTTCTCACGGGGCTAGTGCGAAACACCGGCTTAACTTCAACTTTTAATATCGGCCGTCAATTTTGAGCCATCAGGTAGTATTGTTGTTGATGACGTCATTCGTTCTCGGGCTGACACGCGTTTCAGTGCGAGATTCAAATTTATCTTCGGTTGTCCTTGTAACGAGCTAAAAAATGTGTGTATAATTCACATGGACTAGGAATTCCGGAACAACATATTTTCCTTTCGAATATAAAATGTTTGGCTGACGTAGGCTGTGTGTTACAGTGACGTTAGTATATTAACCCTTCGTCTTTTATTATTATTATTATTATTATTATTATTATTATTATATATACCACGATTCGTTGATCAACCCGACATTTGGCTACGGTACTTATACCGCGTTTTTGCCTTTTTTTACTACCATTAATTTTCGGTATTTTATATGTCTGTGTTTTAAATTTAGGTGCATTGGTCAAACGATGTTTTCGTAACATTCATAGTTGGTCCGAGCTAATTTCGGGTTTTTAGTGTCTTTCTAATCAACTATTGTAGAGCAACGTGCTTCTGTGGTTGTTCCGATTACCATTTTTAGCTATGATCGCGATATTCTAATTGCTATTTTAGATTTTCTTGTTCCCACTCAAAATCTCCAGTTTCTCGCCGATGTCCCATGTATGCTTCTGTATAATATGTTTATGGGAAAGCCTAAAGTCACTGGCCGCCATTTCGAAATCATTTTTGTGCTACAGTTTTTGGGCTTGTTAATATGACGTCATTGTTCAAAGTCAGCTGATGATATCGGAGGCTCTGGTTTATCCGAAAGACCTTGTGTATGTGTCTCCTTTATCAGATATCATTCCATAACTCAAAATGTTAATTTCCAGTACGCTTGTGTTCGTGGCTCTGCATATGTTTCAGACACTGTTGTGAAAAGAATTATCGATTGGCTGTTGTCTAAGGCGTTTTTACAGAACAATTCCTTTCTTTACAGTTATGATACCTTTAAGACCATCTCTAACATCAATAAATGGACCACACTGTTCAAGTCTCAATTACAGCTACTTAAATATTTCAATACAAATTACTAATGAACTAGCTATTACCTCTACTCTTAATTACAATTTCAACGAAACATTGTTATTTTGACATACTTAGCTCTGGCAGGATAACCCTGTCAGATTACCTTCACTAGCGACGAGGTGTCGGGGCGCTACTAACAGCCCTAATTCACTGTCATAAGTTCGGTGGTAGTAGCAGGCCGCGTCCTCTTCGCCAGAAACCTGGCACAGCTCTTACAGAAAACCTATAAAATTTGTATAAAATTTGTTAAGAATTATGATTTTGACTCCATTGACTGTAATTCTTTGTAAAGTATGGCTACACATCAAATAGATTTAGTCATTTGTAAGTGCTATATTAATGTTTAATTTCCCAGTAATTACATCACTTCAGATGGTTTCTACACCTACATCATATTCTGCATGCTATTAACCCTGTGTGGCGTAGGGTATTTGTGGTACCACTTTCCCTGTTCCAATCGCGAATAACGCGTGGCAAGAACGATTGTCGGTAAGCCTCTGCACTGCCTCTAATTTCTCTAATTTTCTTGTCGTTGTCGTTTTGCGATATATGTGTCGTATGTTTAAGGAAGCAATATGTTGTCCGGCATTCGCGGGAAGTGTCGTCTCGAAATTTAGATGGTAAATGTCTCCGTGATGCACAATGTCTTTCTTGTATCGTCTGTCATAAGAGTTGGTTGAGAATCTCTGTAACACTCTCGCGCCGACCAAACGATGCCCAGACGAAACGCGCCGTTCTTCGATGGGTCATCTCTATCCCTTCTATCAGTCGCCGGTGAGAATCCGAATTCAATTAACAGTACACAAGAATCGGTCGAACAAGCGCCTTTTAAGCCACTTCCTTCGAGGATGTGTTACATTTCCATAAGGTAACTTAAGGTCGCTCAGAATAGTTATTCCTAGCTATTTTACGGTAGAGACTTTTTCCAGTAATTTCTCATCTATAGTGTAGTTGTATGGTAGTGGATTTCTTTTCCTGTGTGCTTCCAATGTGTTGCATTTGCTTAATTTCAGGGTCAACTGCCCGAGTATTCACCATTCATCAGTCTTCTGCAGGTCGTTCTGAAGATCGATACTGTCTTCTGGCATTGTCACTTTGTTATAGACAACAGTATCAGCTGTGAACTGTCTTAAGAAACTTACGTCGATTTCTGCTAGATCAGTAATATGCAATTCAAACAGTAACATTTCACAAATCCTTTGGGCACTCAGGATATTACCTTTACATCTGTCAGCTTCATTTCGTTAAGAGCGACGTGTTGAGTTCTGTCTGTAATGAAATCTTGAAACAAGCCATAAATCTGGTTCTATACTCGATAAACTCGCAGTCAAGGAGCAGTGCATCAACCTGGGAGCCGTTTTCTACAGCGCTAAGTCTCTCCCGGTGAAACAGAGGGAGCTGAGTTTCGCAAAATATGTTTGCGTAATCCACATTCATTTTTATAGAGGAGATTTTCGTTGTCCAAAAAGTCGTAATTATTGGACATAATGGTCCTTAATTCTATAACAGATTGATGCCAACGATGCAGGCCAATAATTATATGCATCGATCCTATGGTCCTTCTTGGAAACGGGAATGGCCTCCTCTTTTTTCCAATAGAAGCGGAGAAAGTTTTTTCGCATTATCTTTGTAGAATCATTTAGGTATGTCATCTGGTGCTGATGCCTTTCCACTAATAGGCGATTGTGGTTGCTTTTCTCTTCCACTGTCGGTTATCTCAGTATCTGCCATTTCGACGTTCGTACGATCATTGAAAGGAGGGACTGTGTTATGAGCTTTATCGATGAAACAATTTCGGAAGACTAAATTTCTTTACTTTCGGTGCCAATATCGTCACTGCGTGAATCAATAGATGATTTTGAAACGCTTAGTGATTTTACGTAAGATCTGGTTTTTACTCAGATCGGTTGACAAAAATTTTACATCCAATGTCATCGCACGCTTTTCTCATTTCTCTCCTTACGCTCGATTCACCCGGGGTTGCAGTTGGAAGTCTTCCTCTGACGTCAAAGGTGATATTTTCGTTTGAATAACAAAGGAGAACTTGCGGAAAGTTTGTTTACTATCAGAAACCAGCACAAATATAAACGGACCTCTGACGCACTCCAGTGGGACCGCCATCGGTGTGCTATCACACCACTCTTCGAAAACGAAAATACAGGGTCCTGAAATGATACGTAACAGTAAATGTCGAGTTTCTCTCAAACTGTGCTAGTAGGTGCCTACTGCCAGCTGCGACAGCTTCTTCTCTAATGGTGACTTGTGACGCCATCGTTATGGCATCACCGAAACTGTATGTCGGAATTACAAATAGCAGTCGATTTCGAAAAAGACGTACGTATACTGACAGTATCTTTGCAATAAAATTACTGATAAACAATAGAATTTAATTTTGAAACCCGTATTATTTTTGTAGAATTGACAATGCTTTCGATCAAGTTGTTCGAAATAAACTGTGAACAGTAAAGAATGGCGCTGTCTACCCATTACGTAATGGCGATCATAAACTTATATCGTGAAATAAAAATAGTAATAAATGCTGGAAAGATGAGGTCAAATGGGATAGCATTCAATCACTGTGTTAGGTAGGGGTGTTTTCTTTCACCCAATTTAACAGTTATATTGGGTATGTCCTTAAAAATTGGAAATCAAATAATTATCTCGGAATTAAATAAATAAACGCACTAATTGAAAGCTTCACTGTTCTCAGATGTAATAAGACATGGAAGTGCAGACGACTTCCACTTAACAGTACACCAACTAAACCAGACATGTACAGAAACCAGTCTTAAAAATTTCATTATGTAACACGAAGGTTACGGATTTGAAGGTAAATACCCAATACAGTCGAAAACGATACTTAACAACAAAGTAATTGAACAAATCTAACATTTTAAATATTTGGGCTGCAACAGGAGGTTGCGTGTTCCAAAAGTAAGGTCCGATTGGTCACAAGAAGGAAACCACAGTAAAATCTGATAAAGCTTTGCATAGGTGTGTTGTATAATGTCTCTAGTATGCCTGCAGATGGAGTCTTTACAATTATCAGCTTGCAGTGAGCACGTAAAGATGTCTAGGAAACAGTGTCTCCCGCCAAGTATGAGTGCCAGTGAGAGATTTCGCCTGATTGATGCAACCCACACAACATGCATTTTCTTCTTCTTGACTGTTCTCAGCCGCACTCTGCAGGGGCAATGAGGACAGCCCTGCAGCGCTTTCAATGGAAAGTGTTCGATCGCCCTCCATCCAGCCCGGATTTTGCTCCCTATGATTTTCATCTCTGCTGATATGAACCGCTAACTATGAAGTCAACGTTTTGGCACAAACAATGAAATGCAGATCAGCGTAGAGAATCGGCGAAAAGTGCAGGCGTCTGCCGTCTGTGACATGGTTACTGGAAAGTCGGTACAACGTTACGACTAATGTTTCAGAAGGAGCAGCGACTATGTAGAGACGTTATTGGAACGTGTGGCTAACTATTGCAAATAAAACACTTTCGATTTTCATTGTGGTTTCCATTTCGCGACTGATCGGACCTTACTTTCGGTATACGCCACGTATGAATATGATAGTCACACAGATGAAGAGTTGCACAACTTTCAAGCAATTGGTGAAACAATAACCAGGACATTTGATTACAAAATCAGAAGAGGTACGAAAATAAATTGTGTAAAACCATGACGAAACCAACACTGTTGTATGGAAGCGAGAGTTAAAAAGAAGACAAACGTCAAAATAGAAGCAGCAGAGATGCATTCTTGAGGAGACTAGAGGCTTGCACAATAAGAAATTTAATAAAGAATGAAGATGTTCGAAACGAATTGAAGGTATGTGCTATTAATGAGGAAATGCGAACATATTAGTAGATGAAAAATCCTGAGCTACGATCCGAGAGGAAGGAGAGACGTTAGTCGACCAAGGAAGCAACGGAAATTGCGTTGTTACGGGGGGGGGGGGGGGGGGTGTGAGTAGTATCAGGGAAGGATGGATAAGGAAGTCGACCATGCCCTTTCAAAGGAACCATCCCAGAATTTGCCTCGAGCGATTTAGGGAAATCACGGGAACTCAAAAACAGGATGGCCGGACGCGGGATTGAACCATCGTCCTCCCGAATGGGAGTCCAATGTGCTGACCACTGCGCCACCTCGCTCGGTGAACAACTTTAATTAATTTGGTGAAGATGGAATAGTTATATTCCTAATTCTTGTACGTAAGACGACTCTGACGTTGGTCATGAGCAGCTGTGTTTTGTTGGAATCAGTTTACGTGAATTGTATTTTCTATCTTCTTTTTTGCAATAGATTACCCCGTCCCAGAACTTTTGAGTTTGGATCAATAAAAAACAGAGGAAAGTTAAAAAGGTCGTTTTAATGCCTCTGGTGTTTTGATAGTCTTCTCCCCCCCCCCTTCCACACTTCAGCACGACACACGAAACGCTCCTACAATCATGTGAAACTATCAGAGAAGTCCTTTGAGCTGTTGTTCAACTCGCACATCACAATGGCATCTTCTTCGGCCTTTGAGAACCTTCAGAGATCCATTCTACACTTTGTAGTTTCGTAGTAGACTCGTACTGATAACACAAAGTCCGTTACCCCTGATGACTGCTTCCAGAAGATAACTCCCGTGTTTTTCATTTCAATCTCGCTGCAGTAACATCCGCACGTCGCTGTTTTTTGTTGGGGAATCAGTGCGGGACAAACACTTCGCACCCTTTTGTCTCGTTCAAAACATCCTGGAGAATGTGTTGAATACGTCATTTGGGGATTCTGCGATTTATAACGCAGCAACGTTGACACACAGCGGTCGCACATCCACAATGCCTGCTCACAACTGATTGGTTGAATGCACATCAGTTGTTTACATTTATTAGCTCAAACTGGCACCATAGCGACTGCACCGACGTCGCTTTTAAACCAGGAATAAAATCATTCCCGGAAATTCTTGGTGGGACGGTGTACTTACGGAAGTGCTTCTTTGTTGCGTGTACAGTGTAAGAGTCAATGAAGTGACCTGTAGATGTGGCTGAAGCTATTCAGACAAAAAGAATTAAAGATCGTGAACTCCACACACGTAACAGTAAAGTGTAAAATCTGGGACAACGAAACTCCAGGAGGCCAAGATATAGGTTTTGTCAACTAGGAGTGCTAATATTTAGAGATGAAAATGTCCTGAAGTAATTAAAATCTCTAATAACTGGTGTGATCCCAGTAAGGAAGAACGCTGTAGATTTTCCGATTCGTGACTTACGACATCTAGATCAGCATGTACTGTACTGACGGCGCTGGGGGATAATAAATAATTGCAGCCACCTCAGTGACACGATGACGGTAATTTCTTGATAACATGTCTTCTCTCTTGATGTACCGTCTACTACTACGTATCTAGAGATGATTACCCACCAATGATATCTAACGAAATAATTTCATTTTTTTTTCAGCAAAGCATGGGGAAACATTCTTTTAGAAGTGGACTCGCTTTTGACACTCGGAGACGCCAAAGGACTACTGAGTTAGATCGCCGCAGAGGGCTCGGGGCGTCCGGTTTTGGAGAAGACGTTTGATCAGATGATTCAAATGGCTCTGAGCACTATGGGACTCAACTGCTGTGGTCATTAGTCCCCTAGAACGTAGAACTATTTAAACCTAACTAACCTAAGGACATCACACATCCATGCCCGAGGCAGGATTCGAACCTGCGACCGTAGCAGTCGCACGGTTCCAGACTGCACGCCTAGAACCGCGAGACCACCGCGGCCGGCGACGTTTGATCACCCAGTAAATTTTACCGTCAACGTTTTTCGAGTGATAAACGCTAAATTTTGTGACAAGGTCTCATATTTCCTTTCTGGAACGAATCGGATGTTTCCGTAGCATAAAAAACTAAAAGGTGAGACAGTCAGATAGAGAGAGAGAGGGGGGGGGGGGAGGAGGGGTGGAGGTCTGCTGCACGCATAACGAACGAACTCCTACAAGTCTTGATATATTTTTGCAGCACTCTGAGCGTCGCTGTCTGCCGGCATGGAGATGTATATTTCTGTTCCTCAGGACCACCGCAGCTATTTGTTGCGGCTGTTACGTCAGGAACAGAGGCTAATTAGTACCGTGAGACTGCAGAAAAATATGATTGTGGTTTTTATCCTGCTCAGTCAGAAATACGATGGAAACAAGAAGAATCAAAATTCGTATCTGTCACACGAAGATGGAACTATGAGGGGGATTTATATCGTTGTTTTAAACCTTTTTCCAATTTTTTTTGTAAAAATAATAGTCTTCAAGCATTGAACTCAGAGAAGAATGTGAAGAATATACCAGATAGAAGCATTACTTTTTTAGCAACTTTGAAAACTGTTTTAATAGGAGTGTGCTTATACAGCATTGAATGTTATTGAGATTACTCCGAAATTTAGCTTTCTTTCAGGTTTTCCACATTTTAAAGCAATCTTTGTGTCACTGTGCTTTATTATAAGACCCAAATTATTGTGCGACGGTCATATTGAAAATAGAGAACGGCTAGACAGTGAATCGTGGCAGATCTTCTACGTCCGCATCTGCATCTACATAGATACTCCGCAAGTCAGCTTACAGTGCTTGGTGGAGGGTACCCTGTACCTACTAGTCACTATCTCTCCTGTTCCACTCGAAACTAGAGCGAGGGAAAAACGACTATGTGTATGCCCCTCTATGAGACTTAATTTGACGTCCATTTTTTGGTCGTCCTTATGTGCAATGTATTTGTTGACGGCAAGAGGGTCGTGCGGCAGTCGGCTTCAAATGTCGGTTCTCTAAATTTTCTAATTAGTGTTTCTCGAAAAGAACGTCGTCTTCCCTGCAGGGATACCCGTTTTAGTTCCGAAAGCATCTCCGAAACATTTACGTTTTGCTATTGATGGACAACTTGTGCGTTCCTGATTTTCACCATCAGTTCTTTCCCAAATTCAAAGTTTTTAGTCGTTGTTTGGTTATAGAAAACTGTGCGCCAGTTTTTGACTTTTCACAGATGAACACGAAGCACCACTGATGGTAGCTGGACTGGCTGCTTTCACTCGGTACGAGAAGGATGACGTGGAGTTTTTGCACCGCATTGTTAATGGGGACGAGGCCAGTAAAAGTACAGAAACAAAGTGAGAGTCTATGGAACTGCATCTTTCACGATCCACAACAAAACATAGAAGAAAGACAAACAAGTTCCGAACACCGAAGAAGATTATGACCTCAACGTTCTGAGGCCGTCCTACTTGCGGACGTCATGCCTACAGGAGAGCTTAGTCTCAGACCCCCCTCTCACTACGCTGGGCGGTTCAGAACAAGCTGCTTGGATTACTGTCCAGAGGCATTGTGCTTCATGACACGTGTAAAGCTGAAGTAATAAACACCTTTCTCCAAAGCTGTTTCACAGAGGAAGACCGCACTGCAGTTCCTTCTCTAAATCCTCGCACAAACGAAAAAATGGCTGACATCGAAATAAGTGTCCGAGGAATAGAAAAGCAACTGGAATCACTCAACAGAGGAACGTCCATTGGACCTGACGGGATACCAATTCGATTCTACACAGCGTACGCGAAAGAACTTGCCCCCCTTCAAACACACGTGTACCGCAAGTCTCTAGAGGAACGGAAGGTTCCAAATGTTAGGAAAAGAGCACAGGTAGTTCCAGTCTTCAAGAAGAGTTGTCGAGCAGATGCGCAAAACTATAGACCTATATCTCTGACGTCGATCTGTTGTAGAATTTTAGAACATGTTTTTTGCTCGCGTATCATGTCGTTTTTGGAAATCCAGAATCTACTCTGTAGGAATCAACATGGATTCCGGAAATAGCGATCCTGTGAGACCCAACTCGCTTTATTTGTTCATGAGATCTAGAAAATATTAGATACAGGCTCCCAGGTAGATGCTATTTTCCTTGACTTCCGGAAGGCGTTCGATACACTTCCGCACTATCGCCTGATAAACAAAGTAAGAGCCTACGGAATATCAGACCAGCTGTGGCTGGATTGAAGAGTTTTCAGCAAACAGAACATAGCACGTTGTTATGAATGGAGAGACGTCTACAGACGTTAAAGTAACCTTTGGCGTGCCAGAGGGGAGTGTTATGTAACCATTTCTCTTCACAATATATATAAATGACCTAGAAGATAGTGTCGGAAGTTCCATGCGACTTTTCGCGGATGATGCTGACAGAGATGACAGAGATGTTGCAGCATTAGAAAATTGTAGCGAAATGCAGGGCTGCAGCAGATAGGCACTTGGTGCAGGGAGTGTCAACTGACCCTTAACATAGACTAATGTAATGTATTGCGAATACATAGAAAGAAGGATCCTTTATTGTATGATTATGTGATAGCGGAACAAACATTGGTAGCAGTTACTTCTGTAAAATATCTGGGAGTATGCGTACGGAACCATTTGAAGTGGAATGATCATATAAAATTAATTGTTAGTAACGCGGGTACGAGGTTGAGATTCATTGGGAGAGTCCTTAGAAAATGTAGTCCATCAACAAAGGAGGTGGCTTACAAAACACTCGTTCGACCTATACTAGAGTATTGCTCATCAGTGTGGGATCCGTACCAGGTCAGGTTGACGGAGGAGAGAGAGAAGATCCAAAGAAGAGTGGCGCGTTTCGTCACAGGGTTATTTGGTAACTGTGATAGCGTCACGGAGATGTTTAGCAATCTCAAGTGGCAGACTCTGCAAGAGGCGCTCTGCATCGCGGTGTAGGTTGCTCGCCAGTTTTCGAGAGGGTACGTTTCTGGATGAGGTATCGAATATATTGCTTCCCCCTACTTACACCTCCCGAGGAGATCACGAATGTAAAATTAGAGAGATTCGAGCGCGCACGGAGGCTTTCCGACAGTCGTTCTTCCCGCGAACCATACGCGACTGGAACAGAAAAGGGAATTAATGACAGTGGCACGTAAAGTGCCCTCCGCCACACACCGTTGGGTGGCTTGCGGAGTATAAATGTAGATGTAGTTCTCGATATCTCACTCCCGCATTCTGCTGCGTCTACGAAAAATCACGAAACATCACGATTTTGTCTCTGAGTGATCAACATGTTTCTCTCTAACTGAAGAAATTTTTTGGTGCAAAGCACAACGGGATTGAAAACGAAGAGAAAGAGGGCATTTGCCACTTGTGCTCCAACTCGGGAGCAATTTAGGATGCAGAATGAATAGGAAAGCTCGTGAAGTGCTATGACTTGTGTTTAAATTTGGACGGTGGCTATGCAGAAAAATAGCCAAAATTTTTTTTGTAAAATAAGTTTTCTTTCATTTTCTTGAAGAAAACCGACCGAAGAAACAAGCGTACTTTTCTTTGTTTTTTTTTTTTCACCAATCATCTGTTTCCTCATTTTTATTATCTAACACGGTTATTTGGAGAGATTGGACCATCACAGTAGCGACAGTGCGAGTCAAAGCAGTTGAAAATATCACCACATCCACAAAACGGTCAAACATGATCATTGTTGAGTTTACTGAGTAAACATAAGTAAGCCAAGTAACTGACGCACAGAATGACTCAATGTCTTTCTCGTTGTATAATTTTATAGCCACTGATTGCAGAACATTCACTTTCCTCTTTTATTCATCGGACCACCTTTTACAAAAAACCTGTAGTTAACAACCAGTACAAGAAAGATCATTTCTTTCCACTCTTCCCCAATAACTGCTGTCTTTCTCTGTGCTGTAGACAAGCTGGCAACTCACATGCTAGACGGGCACCACACATGCTAATAAATTAATATTCATATTTTTTTAAAATATTACGATGGCAACTGGAAGTTCGATCTGTTACTGAGCCATTGATCGAACGTCTTTACGTTTGTCGATAGGGATATGACTGCGCCGATGCACTGCTATTTACGTAGAGATGGAGTTTGTGACATCGTCCAGAGATCGCGGTGCCACATCAAAGTTGGCAACACGAGTCGATGGCACAGATATTAGCAAGGTTTCGCTACAATCCGCTACGACGTATGGGAGAAGCTCCTAAAGCCCACACCTCTCTCAGAACTGCATCAACTTCGCACTGAGATCAAGATACTGTCGAGCATGCAAGAGCTGCGCCCAGTTCGAAATCTCAGCTACAGCAGTCAGTACCCTAGAATACTACAGTGACACTTAAAGTTTCTGATGAAATGTACTTTTGTATATGTTGGAACTTGTACTGCAAGAGAACAGTTTCTTAATCCGTGTATCAAGTGATGCTTTCATAGTCAGTCACAGTTGTTAATTATATAGCAATTCTCTGGAAAGGAATATGTCAAAGCTAAGTAAATCTTTTGTTCATTTGTGTCATAAAGTGACCGAATACTTCATGAACTCCATTTCTTATGTCACCTCACCGAGCAAGCAAAGAATCCACAGTTCTTGCCGGGGCTAAGTAGTTTTGGATGGTCAAACCGATGAAAAATTGTCCCATTTATTCGAAGACTCGTCAGCGAAATTTTTGCATTTAAATTGACGAGAAATTACATTTTTCCCTTTGATTTCCAACGACACATAACAAGAAGTTAATACCACATACGTCAGTGTCGGAACATGCAGAAATTATTATCAGGTCTGATATTCGTTAGAATACGTTTCTCCATGCCTCATCCATGTACCTATATCCGTGTGACGTTCTGAGAAAATTTTAATTTAGCAGAAATCTCGTGTCGTTGACATACCCTTTCCAAACGACTCGTCCCTTCGCAAACGCTTCGTGTAAATATTTGCTGTAGATGCTCCTTTGCTACCAGATTTGTTTACAGTGCTAGTTTCCCTTCCTTTACCTTCTTTTTTAATGGATTTTCCTTGCAGTCCTGATTACAGGAATTTCATAAAAAGTTCTATGGATATTGCACCCTTTGCGTCCCCCTCATTAAAAATTCAGTAAGAAGTGATGCCACCGTACAACACGATAACTTTTATTCTGGGTTAGTGAAGTAAAGGAAAATGACGATTTATCCGTCAGTTTCTCTAAGAAAGGCAGTATATTCCTGGAACTATGAAGTATTACAGATAAAAGGGAAAAAAAGAACAGCAAAACGCAAGAGCAAACTACACTGAAATGAAATACTATTATCTACTGTATGTATCAGCACGTATATGTGGAATACATTATTTTACGTCTCTGTAGGACAGCAAGCCTAAGAACAAAATATGAGAATAACGGAACGTATTCGAATGAAAATGATAAAATTAACAATTGTAAGCACCATCAGTGATACCACCTCAACTCACTTACAATAAGCTAAACTTTCCCATGACACACACTATCCATTCCAGAAGTAACTATCATACGAAATTCAACCTTTGCTGTTCTGATGTGATGTACAAAAAAGTAACAACTATCTGTCTGTCCTCTCCCTTGGTTGAGTGGTCAGCGAGTGTGGCTATCATGCATCGGGCTCCGATTCGATTCTCGGCCGTATCGGAGATTTTCTCCCATCAGGGACTGAGTGTTGCGTTGCTTCTATTATCATCGGCACGCATGTCGCCCATTGTGGCGTCAGCTAAAAAAAGTTGGCGCCAGAACATCCCCAGACGGGGACTCCCGGCCATCAATGTCATACGAACATTTCATTTCAGCTACATATCTACACTTTCTAAAACTTTACTGTTAAATAACAAAGCCATACCAATTAAAGATGGTATTTTTGCATCAGATACCAAACCAATGCATCACAGAAACTGAGTTCTTGACTGAAAGAATGCAGCGCTTTATCCTAGTGTTCCATTTGCAGAAACAAAAGCAACATTTTATCCAACCTAAGCAACTGAACCAAGGACGTTACTTTTTTATTGTAATATTCTTGTCTTAGCACGAAATGTTAAAGCGATTTCAGAATTGTATGAATGCATGGTTTTGCGGCGACATGAATCAATAAAATTTTTTCGGGCTTCCAGCCGAGTCAGGTGTTTCAAATCCCACGAGATTTCTACCGAGCTTTCCTCAGTCATTGTCAAGTTGTAAGACTGTCTTACCACTTGACAATAACTGAACATAGCTCGGTCGAAGGCTCGTGCGATTTTAACCACCTGTCGCGGCTGGAAGCCCGAGAAAATGTTATTGATTTCAGAATTTTCTCAGCTGCAAAAATGGTTAAAATGGCTCTGAGCACTATGGGACTCAACTCCTGAGGTCATCAGTCCCCTAGAACTTAGAACTACTTAAACCTAACCAACCTAAAGACATTATACACATCCATTCCCGAGGCAGGAATCGAACCTGCGACCGTAGCGATCGCTCGGTTCCAGACTATATCTGCGGCCGTTGCAGTCGTTGTAGCGCCTACAACCACTCGGTCACTCCGGCCGGCTCTCAGGTGCAGTTATTTATAGTAAAGGAGTGCTACACGATTAATATTAGAGTTATGCCCATTAAGATCCTGTCAAAAAAGAAGCAGATTTGAAGACTGATACGAGCTCTTATTGTGAATAAAATATGAAGACTTGTATTTCACCAAAAGTAAAAGAAAAATACGTTGACGCCTCTGCTACGCGATTAATGAACCACATCACACCGTTCAAATATGGAGAGACACCAATGATTAAATATGCTCAGTTGTAGGACTAACCGACTATAGGCTTCGATGAGTAGAGACACCAGGAAACTGCAATTCCTCTACAGAAGGAGTTGTTTACAAACATACTCCTACCGAAATACATCTCAGATATGGACATCGACCATGCACAGATATGGGAGGGAGGGGGGGGGGGGGAGCGAACAGTCGTAACAGCGTAGCTCAAATGGCAAAAAATCTCGTCTGGCAGTCACGTAAAGATAGATTCCTTACATCTCATTTCTCAGTCTGAGACCCTTACCACACGGAAATGATTGATGAAACCAAGAACGTCGAAAAAAGAGCCGCGTGCTTCGTCATAGGTTCGGTTAGTAAGCGTTCAATAAGTAATTGTACACTATTTTTCTGAAAGCAGGTTGGTATTATTCAGGATTCCAATATACCACATTATTCCTCACTCTTTTTTTCTAAAAAACCCTAAATTTCCACATACGAGTAATCTCGGATATCCTGGAAGACCGTCGCCATGATATTACCGGCTGAGAGTGCGGCTCTGATATTTTTCTTCGGAGGAGGGATGTTATGGCAACACTCCATGGATAACTGTTTTATTTTCGGTTCGAATTGATGACCGACGTTGCATCGCCTGTAGTAAATCGTCACGATCAGCCTTGCATCGCGCAGCAGTCATGCACAGGAGTGTTTATAGTCCTCAGTTAGGCGACGAGGAACGCATCGGTCACGCCCCTTTGTGTACCCCAACTGCTGCACAAGTGTCTCAGCGCTATCAATAGAGACGCCCAGTTGTGCAGCTAGTTGTTTGATTGTGATCCGTCGATCACCTCGAATGAGAGTGTCCACACGTTCCAACATTGCAGCAGTCACAGTTGTGTGACACCGGCCGGCACGTGGAAGGTAGGAAAATTTATTTTAATTTTAAAAACCAACAGCCACAGTTGCAAAGTTTACCTAGATATATCTAGGTTTCAGTCGGGATAGTCCAACCATTTGTGTGCTAAGTCAATAGAATGTTCATGCATTGTAAACATAGCAAATGATTAACACATACGAGGTGCATTCAAGCTCTAAGGCCTCCGATTTTTTTTTTTTTTTTCTAATTAACTACTCACCCGAAATCGATGGAACTGGCGTTACTTCTCGACGTAATTGCCCTACAGACGTACACATTTTTCACAACGCTGACGCCATGATTCCATGACAGCGGCGAAGGCTTCTTTGGGAGTCTGTTTTGACCACTGGAAAATCGCTGAGGCAATAGCAGCACGGCTGGTGAATGTGCGGCCACGGAGTGTGTCTTTCATTGTTGGAAAAAGCCAAAAGTGACTAGGAGCCAGGTCAGGTGAGTAGGGAGCATGAGGAATCACTTTAAAGTTGTTATCACGAAGAAACTGTTGCGTAACGTTAGCTCGATGTGCGGGTGCGTTGTCTTGGTGAAACAGCACACGCGCAGCCCTTCCCGGGCGTTTTTGTTGCAATGCAGGAAGGAATTTGTTCTTCACAACATGTTCGTAGGATGCACCTGTTACCGTAGTGCTTTTTGGAACGCAGTGGGTAAGGATTACGCCCTCACTGCCCCTGAACATGGACACCATCGTTTTTTCAGCACTGGCGGTACCCGAAATTTTTTTGGTGGCGGTGAATCTGTGTGCTTCCATTGAGCTGACTGGCGCTTTGTTTCTGGATTGAAAAATGACATCCACGTCTCATCCATTGTCACAACCGACGAAAAGAAAGTCCCATTCATGCTGTCGCTGCGCGTCAACATTGCTTGGCAACGTGCCACATGGGCAGCCGTGTGGTCGTCCGTCAGCATTCGTGGCACCCACATGGATGACACTTTTCGCATTTTCAGGTCGTCATGCAGGATTGTGTGCACAGAACCCACAGAAATGCCAGCTCTGGAGGCGATCTGTTGAACAGTCATTCGGCGATTCCCCAAAACAGTTCTCTCCCCTTTCTCGATCATGTCGTCAGACCAGCTTGTGCGAGCCCGAGGTTGTTTCGGTTTGTTGTCACACGATGTTCTGCCTTCATTAAACTGTCGCACCCACGAGCGCACTTTTGACACATCCATAACTCCATCACCACATATCTCATTCAACTGTCGATGATTTCAATTGGTTTCACAGCACGCAAATTCAGAAAACGAATGATTGCACGCTGTTCAAGTAAGGAAAACGTCGCCATTTTAAGTATTTAAAACAGTCCTCATTCTCACCGCTGGCGGTAAAATCCCATCTGCCGTACGGTGCTGCCATCTCTGGGACGTATTGACAATGAACGCGGCCTCATTTTAAAACAAGGCGCATGTTTCTATCTCTCTCCAGTCCGGAGAAAAAAAAATCGGAGGCCTTAGAACTTGAATGCACCTCCAACAACTTAAAAAATGTTCGTCCTAGTCATAATAATGACGATGTTGGCTTTATATTATCCCTCTCACTCCTCAGTTCTTTTCAGGTGATTTAACTTTGTGCTTCAGCACAAAATTTTCCTAGACAGGCCATACGTTATAAGCACATGATATCTTCCTCATATCATGACCAACGAATACTTCATAAATGTTACGACAGTAGATCTACGTACTTTCTGCAGAGGGCAACATATACGCCCTTTTGCTTAGGTTTTATTTTACTCTACTAGTATATTCTAGGTCAGGAGTTAGGTTCGCTTCTCGTCCCAACAAGTACCCATCACACAATTCATACGCAGACGCAAGGTATTGTGTCCGCCTAGGCGGGCCTCGTGACGCAACGGCCAGTTTCAGTACAGCACTCGTGGTTGCCACATCACGGTTCTGAAGTGGGGCCGAGGCAGTTTCAGATACGTTTTTACAGTCTAACGATAATTTATGGATTTGTAAGTTTAGCCTGACGATGTCCACTATGGGAAAACGGTAGTTACTTTTATTTTGAAGAAGGTTGGGTTATCCCGACCTAGGTAAATCGAGGTAAACTTTTCAACTGAGGCTGTTGGCGCGAAATGTTGAAAATATTTAAGGGAGGAGAGGTTTGCGCGGCCTCGTTTGGAGAGATAACAGGCAATTCGCCCAACGATTCACAATCCTTATGTTTATTGCCACTCCTCCGCAGACATTCTGCAAGCGCATATGAATATCTGAGATGGTCCGATTTTTCGCCAAAAGAAACCCAATGACAGGTCTCAGTTTGGAACGCACCTCCGTTACTGACGTCATTTTTAAGGCTACGTATAGTGTCAACATCCATCGTAACTTTACGAAACTATTGGGTCTGAAGTGGAAATACTCCTCGATGTCCCACAACGAATCCCAAATTTTTTCAACCGAAACTGGCCGAAACTACCCGTTGAACGCCCCTCGTGTAACTCCAGTGGCAGAATTTACAAGTGAGGCGTTGTGCGCCGCGGTGTGATTTACTGTTAAAACTCTGAGAACGGATGCTTGCAGAAGACTCTACCAATATCTTGCTTCCTGCTACATACATGCAGGTAAAATAAGAGAAACATGAACTCACATGGCTACCAACAATAGTTGTCCCCAGGCACCGTTCCCAACAGACCAGGAGAGAGTTATGAAATACAAAAAAATGTAGCCTTCATCAGATACCAAGAAGTGGCTTGTGGTCGATAGATGTACACTTCTGGAAATGGAAAAAAGAACACATTGACACCGGTGTGTCAGACCCACCATACTTGCTCCGGACACTGCGAGAGGGCTGTACAAGCAATGATCACACGCACGGCACAGCGGACACACCAGGAACCGTGGTGTTGGCCGTCGAATGGCGCTAGCTGCGGAGCATTTGTGCACCGCCGCCGTCAGTGTCAGCCAATTTGCCGTGGCATACGGAGCTCCATCGCAGTCTTTAACACTGGTAGCATGCCGCGACAGCGTGGACGTGAACCGTATGTGCAGTTGACGGACTTTGATCGAGGGCGTATAGTGGGCATGCGGGAGGCCGAGTGGACGTACCGCCGAATTGCTCAACACGTGGGGCGTGAGGTCTCCACAGTACATCGATGTTGTCGCCAGTGGTCGGCGGAAGGTGCACGTGCCCGTCGACCTGGGACCGGACCGCAGCGACGCACGGATGCACGCCAAGACCGTAGGATCCTACGCAGTGCCGTAGGGGACCGCACCGCCACTTCCCAGCAAATTAGGGACACTGTTGCTCCTGGGGTATCGGCGAGGACCATTCGCAACCGTCTCCATGAAGCTGGGCTACGGTCCCGCACACCGTTAGGCCGTCTACCGCTCACGCCCCAACATCGTGCAGCCTGCCTCCAGTGGCGTCGCGACAGGCGTGAATGGAGGGACGAATGGAGACGTGTCGTCTTCAGCGATGAGAGTCGCTTCTGCCTTGGTGCCAATGATGGTCGTATGCGTGTTTGGCGCCGTGCAGGTGAGCGCCACAATCAGGACTGCATACGACCGAGGCACACAGGGCCAACACCCGGCATCATGGTGTGGGGAGCGATATCCTACACTGGCCGTACACCTCTGGTGATCGTCGAGGGGACACTGAATAGTGCACGGTACATCCAAACCGTCATCGAACCCATCGTTCTACCATTCCTAGACCGGTAAGGGAACTTGCTGTTCCAACAGGACAATGCACGTCCGCATGTATCCCGTGCCACCCAACGTGCTCTAGAAGGTGTAGGTCAACTACCCTGGCCAGCAAGATCTCCGGATCTGTCCCCCATTGAGCATGTTTGGGACTGTATGAAGCGTCGTCTCACGCGGTCTGCACGTCCAGCACGAACGCTGGTCCAACTGAGGCGCCAGGTGGAAATGGCATGGCAAGCCGTTCCACAGGACTACATCCAGCACCTCTACGATCGTCTCCATGGGAGAATAGCAGCCTGCATTGCTGCGAAAGGTGGATATACACTGTACTAGTGCCGACATTGTGCATGCTCTGTTGCCTGTGTCTATGTGCCTGTGGTTCTGTCAGTGTGATCATGTGATGTATCTGACCCCAGGAATGTGTCAATAAAGTTTCCCCTTCCTGGGACAATGAATTCACGGTGTTCTTATTTCAATTTCCAGGAGTGTAGATGTGAATATGATCTACAAATACTTTTTAGCCTCTACCTGTTGCCTTACAGCAGCCATGAACATAAAATCAAGCCTACACCAAACAGCGTATAAGCACTCATTCTCCACCAGTCCCAAGCGTGAATCCAACGAGAGAAAATAGGTTTAAAGCCGACCTTTCACAGTTGACGAGCACGTAGACGGGATACCTGACCTTAACGAGAGAGAGCGCCGCCGGAACACGGGAAGAGTTGGTTAACGTGATCTGCGCTCTCAGCGCTCTCCAGCGGCCGCTGTTAGCTTAATTTGGCTCACAAACCTCACGGTTCTTTATGAAAATGCACGCGAGCGAAGTAGCTGTGTTAACTCTGTTAGCGATTGCGAAGAAGAGCGGAGAAAATCGCGAAGATAATTCTGAACTTGTGAATAGCTGGTTGAGGAACTGTTCAACGATCAGAGACAGATGCTATAAGACGCTATTCGTTACCTCAATTTCATTTTCATCTCATTTTCCGTTTTAAATTGAATATAACCACATCAAAAAATGTGCTTCAGACCCTGTACAGAAAATTGGAATAGAGATCAACATAAACATCGTTTCTACCCTTTTTACTGCTTATGAAAAGCACACATTGCATGTTGTACTACCATACAGCGAGACCTTGAGAGGTGGTGGTCCAGATTACAGTACACGCTGGTACCTCTAATACACAGTAGTACGTCCTCTTGCCTTGATGCATGCCTGTATTCGTCGTAACATCCACAAGTTCATGAAGGCACTGTTGGTCCAGGTTGTCCCACTCCTTAACGGCGCTTCGGCGTAGCTCCCTCAGAGCGGTTGGTGGGTCACGTCGTCCATAAACAGCCCGTTTCCATCTATCCCAGGCATGTTCGATACGTCTGCAGAACATGCTGGCTGCTCCAGTCGAGCGATACCGTTATCCTAATGGAAGTCATTCACGCGATGTGCACGATAGGGGCGGGAATTGTTGTCCATGAAGACGAATGCCTCGCCAATATGCTTCCGATATGGTTGCACTATCAGTCGGGTAATGGCATTTACGTATCGTACAGCCGTTGCAGCGCCCACCATAACCACCAGTGGCGTATGTCGGCCGCACATAATGCCTCCCCAAAGCAGCAAGGAACCTCCACCTTGCTGCACTCTCTGGACTGTGTGCCTAAGGCGTCCAATCTGACCGGGTGGCCTCCAAACATGTCTCCGACGATTGTCTAGTTTAAGACATACGCGACACTCATCGGCGAGGAGAACGTGATGCCTATCCTGAGCGGTCCAGTCGGCATGTTGCGGGGCCCATCTGTACTGCGCTGCATGGTGTCGTGGTTGCAGAGATGGACCCCACCATGGTTGCGCTTCGTGCAGCCTGTTGCGCACAGTTTGAGTCGTAACAAGACGTCCTGTGTCTGCACGAAAAACATTATTAAACGTGGTGGCGTTGCTGCCAGGGTTCCTCCGAGCCATGATCCGTAGGTAGCGGTCTGGGCAGCCTGAGCGAGGCTTGTGATAGACAGTTCGTGTCTCTCTGTATCTCCTTCACGTCCGAAAAACATCGCTTCGTTCACTCCGAGACTCCTGGACACTTCCCTCGTTAAAAGCCCTCCCTGGCACAAAGAAACAATGCGAACGCTATCGATCCGCGGTATTGACCGTCTAGGCATGGATGAACTACAGATAACACGAGCCGTGTATCTCCTTCCTGTTGGAATGACTGGAACCGATCAACTGTCGGACCTCCTGCATCTAACAGGCGCTGCTCATGCATGGATGTTTACAGCTTTGGGCGGGTTTAGTGACATCTCTGTACAGCCCAGGGGATACAATATCCACAGTCAACGTCTATCTTCAGGAATTTTGGGAATCGGGGTGATGCAAACCTTTTTTGTTGTGTGTAGTTAAGATATAGTGCCTAATGTCAGTTTGTGCATTCATCATATCCATATGCTCGATGCTGCATTGATTACCAAGGCTGTGAAAAAACATATCGCATCACATAGATTTCAAGGGAGAGATTCTTTTCGTCACTTCGTTGGAAAGGAAGAAGAGATTTCTTCGACGCTGCTGACCATCACTGAAAAAGATATTTATCGGCAAGATACAAACATGAGCCATTCCATAGATATATATGTATATATTACAGAAAGCTTAATAATAGGAAAAGCTCTAGTCTGTAACTTGTGTTTAGTTTCTGACATGGACTGGCAGTCACGTTACGAATTATAGCCACCAGGGAAAAATTACAGTCGTTGACTTTGGAACATAAATTGCTGCAAATGCATCACTTATAATAAACGAGTAAGCAAGACTCGAACCTTTTAGAAAATAAATGGTGAAAAGAATTTTGGGAAGAGTTGCCCGCGAATATGTCTTGGTATTCACCGCTGATGACACTATCAGTTGCCCTACAGTTTCCATGTTGATGCCGAATCTGCATATATGAGGTGCGACAGTAAAGTAATGACTGATTTTCTTTGCAACCCTACAATCTTGCGTAGGCACAATATCTTTGACCTTGGTCTATAAGCCGATGCTAATCTGAGCGGCACATCGATGCAACTGCTCAGTCGTGAGTTGTTCTGTATTAAGTTAACACATGTTTGTGTCTCTCGTCACGGAAATGGAACCGGATTATATTGTGCAACGATTTGCCATGTCCTTTGGAGTTCAATTGTGTGAAAACGCGACGACAACGTACGGTAAGCTTCAGAAAGCTTTTGGGGAGGACATTATGTCAAGAGCTCAAGTTTTTCGTTGGCATACAATTTTTAGTGAAGGCAGAACGAATGTCGAAGATGGAGACCGCAGTGGACGACCATCAACCTCACGGATGGATGTCAACTTGGCCAGGGTGCGTGAACTCGTACGATCCGATCGAAGACTATCAATGAAAATGGTTGCAGAAGAACTGAACATCAATCGAAAAACAGTTCGTCTAATAATAACTGAAGATCTTGGTACGAGAAAGATTTTTGCAAAAATGCTCCCCAAAAGTCTCACACCACAACAGCGAAAAACACGGAAAAATGTGGCAGCCGATTTGTTAGAGCAAACGTAAATCAATCCAGAATTGTTGAGCCGTTTTATCACTGATGATGAGAGTTGGTTTTGTCAGTGCGATACAGACAAAACGCCAACGTTCGCAATGATGCTCAAAGGGATCACCCAGACCAAAAAAAGCGCGCATGTCAAAGCCAAAAGTGGAATGCATACTTGTGTGCTTCTTTGAGTCCAAGGGAATTGTTCATAAAGAGTGGGTGCCTCCTCTGGACAAGCAGTTAACCAATATTACTACAAATAAATTTTAGAAGGACTTTGTAAAAGAGTTCTTCGTGTCCGTGCCAACATTGTTCATAATTTCATTCTGCATCACGATAATGCGCCATCCCATACTGCTTTGTCAGTACAGCAATTTTTAAGCTCAAAACAAAATTCTGTACTTCCACATCCATCTTATACACCAGGTATCGCTCCGTGCGACTTTTTTCTATTTCCAAGAGTCAAAACGGCGCTCAGGGGACACTATTTTCAAACAACACAAGATGTCCCAAAAGCTGTGAAGAGGGTATTGGAGGATATTACAGAAGATGAGTTCCAGAACTGTTATCATCAATGGCAGAAGCGCTGGAAAAAGTGTGTGCAATCGGAAGGAAACTACTTTGGAGACAACACTTAACTTGACTAAAACTGTAAGCAACTTTTCTTTTCACACCAGTCTCATTACTTTATTGTCGCACTTTCTATGATATACACTGTCTACAGCCTGTATCTACAAATATCATTATTTGATACTTAATAGTCAAACTGTGCCAAAATGACGCGCTTGAGTGAGATTGTTGTGTCGGCTTCTGTGGGAGTCAGCACCGACACAAACCAAGGAAGGGGAGAAGTTGAGACTGCCGATGACACGAATCCAGAATGATCTGTACGTAACACTTGAAGATTAAATTAAAATTTCTTTCTAAAGGAAATATTACTTAACTTCCTTCGTGTGCCTCCTACATGCAAGTAATTTTCACCATCACTACTCAGAGAACGCAAGCTAAACATCGTCATCCTATTACTACGCACTGATGCTCTCGAAGTCAGCGTCCGAAGTAAGCTCGACAAGAGATGAGCGTCCGGTTAAATCAGCGTTGACAGGGGGCGCTCAACTCTGTCTCCCTGACGGTATGGCGCTGCCCGCTCTTTCCATTGGCGTGTGGGGCAGAGCCTTCTTCATGCCGTTTTGCGGCGCAGCGCTGATTGGTGTGCGGTCGATGCTTTAACACTGCACGTAGGTTATCACTGTACCGTAGCACTGAAACCGTATACTTTCGTAGTACACAAGTTATAACACTAAAACTTTCAACTACAGGAAGTCCTTTCCTGCCGATGTGTACTTTCCTGTCATTTTATTATCAGAAATCGTAGCTAAAAAGATGCGTTTTCAAGAGCTACTCAACTTTCTAAAGCTTTGAAACATATTATACCCTTACTACGTACTCTATGAAAAATTAAACTCACCAAATACGGTTTTTAACGCCATGAAACGCAGCAGACATGAACTGTACAGCTGAGCCCGGCGGAGGTTAGAGTCCTCCGTCGGGCATGGGTGTGTGTGTTCGTCCTTAGGATAATTTACTTTAAGTAGTGTGTAACCCTAGGGACTGATGACCTTAGCAGTTAAGTCCTATAACATTTCACACACCAAAAAAATGGTTCAAATGGCTCTCAGCACTATGGGACTTAACATCTGTGGTCATCAGTCCCCTAGACCTTAGAACTTCGAGTATAATGTCTTTTCTGGAGACTAGAAATCTACTCTGTAGGAATCAGCATGGGTTTCGAAAAAGACGGTCGTGTGAAACCCAGCTCGCGCTATTCGTCCACGAGACTCAGAGGGCCTAAGACACGGGTTCACAGGTAGATGCCGTGTTTCTTGACTTCCGCAAGGCGTTTGACACAGTTCCCCACAGTCGTTTAATGAACAAAGTAAGAGCATACGGACTATCAGATCAATTGTGTGATTGGATTGAGGAGTTCCTAGATAACAGAACGCAGCATGTCATTCTCAATGGAGAGAAGTCTTCCGAAGTAAGAGTGATTTCAGGTGTGCCGCAGGGGAGTGTCATAGGACCGTTGCTATTCACAATATACAAAAATGACCTGGTGAATGACATCGGAAGTTCACTGAGGCTTTTTGCAGATGATGCTGTGGTGTATCGAGAGGTTGCAACAATGGAAAATTGCACTGAATTGCAGGAGGATCTGCAGCCAATTGACGCATGGTGCACGGAATGGCACTTGAATCTCAATGTAGACAAGTGTAATGTGATGAGAATACATAGAAAGATAGGTCCCTTATCATTAAGCTACAAAATAGCAGGTCAGCAACTGGAAGCAGTTAATTCCATAAATTGTCTGGGAGTACGCATTAGGAGTGATTTAAAATGGCATGATCATATAAAGTTGATCGTCGGTAAAGCAGATGCCAGACTGAGATTCATTGGAAGAATTCTAAGGAAATGCAATCCGACAACAAAGGAAGTAGGTTACAGTACGCTTGTTCGCCTACTGCTTGAATACTGCTCAGCAGTGTGGGATCCGCACCAGATAGGGTTGATAGAAGAGATAGAGAAGATCCAACGGAGAGCAGCGCGCTTCGTTACAGGATCATTTAGTAATCGCGAAAGCGTTACGGAGATGGTAGATAAACTCCAGTGGAAGACTCTGCAGGAGAGACGCTCAGTAGCTCGGTACGGGCTTTTGTTGAAGTTTCGAGAACATACCTTCACCGAAGAGTCAAGCAGTATATTGCTCCCTCCTACGTATATCTCGCGAAGAGACCATGAGGATAAAATCAGAGAGATTAGAGCCCACACAGAAGCATACCGACAATCCTTCTTTCCACGTATAATACGAGCCTGGAACAGAAGGGAGAACCGATAGAGGTACTCAGGGAACCCTCCGCCACGCACCGTCAGGTGGCTTTCAGAGTATGGATGTAGATGTAGATGTACTTATACCTAACTAACCTAAGGACATCACACACATCCATCCCCGAGGCAGGATACGAACCTGCGACCGTAGCAGTCGCGATTTCACACACATTTGAACATTTTTTGAACGCCATGAAATATGGCGGTTGCTATGTTTTGCTTATGACGTAAAACGAAGTCACATTTCATTGCTCACGTTCCTCTCCACGAGGGAAAAACCAACGTGTCACATTGTTTATTTAAAGCTCCGTGGTGTAGTGGAACGTGGGATTCCACGTTGTGACGTCACCTGCTCTTCGTTCACGTGCGTTTTCACGTCCCGTGAGACGACGGATTAAAGTATGGAACTGTTTAAAAAAGTACGCTCTACCACGGACTTTACAGTTACTCGCAGACTGTAAAGCTTGTTACGCGATGGATACTAGAGAATCGATGCGAACTCCGAGAGAGGGTGCTCCGAGACATTTTGGTATGAACCCTATCGTGGTCTCAAGTGCCTCGGTGCAGAATTACCGTTGCACTGCGTGAACTCATGCAGGACGAGCATATAGGCCAACCCTTCATCTGTAAACCTGCCCATGCTGCTGTGTATCACTGTCAACGTACAAATTTCGCTGCCGCCAAAACAAACCAAATACAAGCTGGAGGGCGAACACTAAAGTGATCATTGTATAGTAAAAACGAAGGGCCGTGAGTGAATGGAACCAGTTGGTTTCCAAACAAGGCACAGAGAATGCCGTCGACATTTGTTTAAGTGCGCAAATGTTGTCAGTGAAATACAAACAAGGTAAATAAGAGACATAAAACTAAATAAACGCAATTACTCTGTAACGATACACCCCAGGCCACATGTACCTTATACGAATTACTCAGAAAATGTCTCTGAATGACTTCCGAAATTTTCGCTGTAGCCGACTTATTTGTTAAGAGAGAATTGAGCAACTGTGATTATATTTAAAGTAATTTACATCGTTTTGTTTTCAGTTTTAGTTACACATATTTCCAAAAAAATATATGCAGCTGGAAGTGAACAACAAACGATAAATAATTTTTATAAAAAAGAACCGGAATCTGCTCACCCAAGATCAGATTTCTTCCGTATGAGTGGTAAACGCGACTGTTTAACGTCTAATCGACATCACGCTCATCTGAGACGAAACGCTCTGGCCGATGGACGTGGCGCAGTAGTAAGACAATGAAGTCTGATTCTCCTGGAACAGGGCTAAAGCCGGTGTGCGGCCACTTGGATGTCAAATTATATTTTCCGTGATTTTCCCACACTAATTATTTTAATAGCACGGATGGCTGAGATAAAATCAAGCTCTATAGTTAGATATTCTTGAAGAAAGTATTCCGGTGTTCGCCTTCAGCGATATAGGGTATCACAGAAAATGTAATGAGGATGGCTGTACAAGGATTTGGATCACATTTCTCACAAACACACGTCCATGGGCGGCCGCTGAACAACCTCGCGCGGGCGTGTCAGATTACGTACGGTGAAGTTCGTTAGAACGCTGTCACAGTAGCAGCTGGTGTGCGTACACTTCATTCGAAATTACTATCGTAACCACTTCCACCGAAATCTTAGTTATTGCTTAGGCGAAACTGATGTAGCAATGTAGCAGTTCACCCTTCCCTTGGGCGCCCTCCATCCACCCCCTCCCCCCCCCCCCCCCCCCCACTTTCCTGCATCACCCTCTCTGTCCACAGCGAACCATGAAGGTGGTGTCTCTGTCTGCAATATATGAAAGTTTACACGTGATGTGTTAAGACAGAGAAAGCAGGCTGTGGCCGCTGGAAACAGTGCCACAAGTTACCCCAAAATCGTAAAGTAACTCATACAAAGGTCACACTAACCCATGTAAATTCACCTGATGATATACATTTAAACCTTCTAAACGTGTGTGACTAGTATTAGAAAACTTGTTTCATTCGATATTACACTACTGACCATTAAAATTGCTACACCACGAAGATGACGTGCTACAGACACGAAATTTAACCGACAGAAAGAAGATGCTGTGATATGCAAATGATTACCTTTTCAGAACATTCACACAAAGTTGGCGCCGGAGGCGACACCTACAAGGTGCTGTTATGAGGAACGTTCAAAACCGATTTCTCATACAGAAACAGTAGTTGACGGGCGTTGCCTGGTGAAACGTTGTTGTCATGCCTCGCGTAAAGAGGAGAAGTGCGTACCGTCACGTTTCCGACTTTGATAAACGTCGGACTGTAGCCTATCGCGATTGCGGTTTATCGTATCGCGACATTGTTGCTCGAGTTGGTCGAGATCTAAAGCCTGTTAGCAGAATATGGAATCGATGTGTTCAGGAGGGTAATGCGGAACGCCGCGCTGGATCCCAACGGCCTAGTATCACTAGCTCTCGAGATGATAGCATCTTATTCCCATGGCTGTAACGCATCGTGCACCCACGTCTCGATACCTGGGGACGTTTGCAAGACAACAACCATCTGCACGAACAGTTCGACGACGTTTTCAGCAGCATGGACTATCAGGTCGGAGACCATGGCTGCGGTTACCCTTGACACTGCATCACAGACACGAGCGCCTGCGATGGTGTACTCTACGACGAACCTGGATGCACGAATGGCAAAACCACACCTTTTTTCGGAAGAAACAAGGTTCTGTTTACAGCATCATGAAGGTCGCAGTCGTGTTTGGCGGTGAACGCACATTGGCGTGATGGTATGGGGTGCCATTGGTTACACGTGTCGGTCACCTCTTGCTCGCACTGACGGCACTTTGAACAGTGGACGTTACATATCAGATGTGTTACGACCCGTGGCTCTACCCTTCATTCGGTCCCTTCGAAGCCCTACATTTTAGCAAGATAATGCACTACCGCATGTTGCAGGTCCTGTACTGGCCTTTCTGGATACAGGAAATGTTCGACTGCTACCCTGGCCAGCACATCTTCCAGATCTCTCACCGATTGAAAACGTGTGGTTAATGGTCGCCGAGCAACTGGCTCGTGACAATACGCCAGTCACTACTCTCGATGAACTGTGGTACCGTGTTGAAGCTGCATGGGCAACTGTACCTTTACACGCCATCCAAGCTCTGTTGACTCAATGCCCAAGCGTATCAAGGCCGTTATAACGGCCAGTGGTGGCTGTTCTGGGTATTGATTTCTCAAGATTTGTGCACCCAAATTGCGTGAAAATGTAATCGCATGTCAGTTCTAGTATATTTGTCCAATGAACACCCGTTTATCATCTGCATTTCTTGTTGGTGTAGCAATTTTAATGGCCTGTAGTGTAACAACGGTCACGGCAAAGCCTAACCTAAACAGATCGCTTTAAAAATTGTTTCAGTGTTTAATAGCTTTACCAATCCAAAGGGAAATTCTGTGCAGTCACCAGCAAATTTGGTCTACAATAAATTCTTTTACAAAAATTCAATTGTAATCCAGACTTAATCAATCGCTCCACCCCTAGCTACTAATATCAAACGTTAAACACATTTTTAAGATTTTGCTAAAGAATGTAAGTGTTCCGTCATCCATTGCACCCTTTACTTAGAACCTATGCATCTCTGTATTCTAGCGGCACGCGCTTAATGCGTAGCCCCCCTCTCCGCTCCCCCGCCTCACCGACAATGCTGACCACATTTCCCACTAGGCGACTCATAAAGCGCGCGGCCTAATCCACGTAGTCCTATTGTAAACGCTGAATAGGACAAGTCAGAGCTCGTCGTGTGGCGATCCCGACTGAACGCGGGCAGTTGCGGTTCTAATAAAATTACTGACATGCCGGAGAAGCCATTCAGCACAGATAATTCACTACTGTCCTCGGCGCGAAGTACGGACGCAAGAAATAGTTTTCGTGGCCGGATGTGGACGTAAGCGCTGCGGATTGGCCGTAAAGCTGGCCGCTGGAGCCGGCCACGCGAGCCAGCCTTGTGGGCGGCGGGATTAATTGTGGTCGCCAGCGTGGCAGCATTGTCACTCCGTTCCAGAAACGCAGAGCGCGCCCGCCGCCTGCGCTGTATTTCCCAGGGGTGCCAACTACAGCCGTCTGCCGAAGCTCCGCGGATATTACGTCGCAACCGAGCTACGTGCGGCACGGCGCGTTGCCGAGTTTAGTAATGGCGACGTCGTTCGCCGGTTAGGCAGCAACCGGACCGGGAGCTTTGCTTAAAGCCGGACTCCAGAGAACACCAGACGGAGGTGTGTGTCTGTACGCGTGGAGTAGAAGGTGTACCGGTATGAAATGAGTGTTAAGATACAAACGTGTCGATAGGGAACATTAGTTGTGAACGAGCCTTAATTTTTTTCTGTTTGGTTGGTATGATATCCGTCAAAGATATTTAGTATACATCAAATCATGGAACAAACAACGTCATATGTTTTCATCGTGTTAACAATGGCGAATTTTGTACCAGAAAGTGATTGCGGAAAGCATTAATTTTTTGTTTTCATTTGAAAAAAAGTGCTGCAGAGTGGCATCGAATGCTTGTCGAGGCATATGGTGATCGTGCTCTATCAGAAGCAACATGCAAAAGATGGTTTCAACGGTTCAGAAATAATGATTTTGATGTAAGAAATAAAGAACGTGGAAGACCACCAAAAAAGTTCGAAGGTGCCGAATTGCAAGCAATATTGGATGAAGATGATACTCTGACTCAGAAGCAAATGGTAGCAATGTTAAGTGTTGCACAACAATTTCTGACCGTTTGAAAGCTATGGGAAAGATCCTAAAGTGTGGAAAATGGGTGCCACATGAATTAAATGAAAGACAGATGGAAAACCGAAAAACCCTTTGTCAAATTTTGCTTCAAATACATGAAAGAAAATCAAATTTGCATCGAATTGTTCTTGGCAATGAAAAATTGATTTATTTTAAGAATCCTAAACGTGAAAAATCATGGGTTAATCCGGGACAACCATCAACATCGACTGCAAAACCAGATCGATTCGGCAAGAAGACAATGCTCTGTGTTTGGTGGGATCAGAAAGGTGTGGTGTATCATGAGCTTCCTAAACCCGGTGGAACTATGAATACAAATCGGTACAGACAACAAATGATCAATTTGAACTATGCATTGAGCTAAAAATGAGCAGAAGGGGCCAGAAGAGATGGCAAAGTAATTTTTTACACGACAATGCACCTGCACACAAAACAAAACTGGTTCAGGATAGAATCAGAACACTTGGTTGGGAGCTGCTACCTCATCCGCCGTATTCACCAGACTTGGCCCCTTCTGACTACCATTTGTCTTAAGCAACGGGACACGCATTGGCTGAGAAACACTGCGATTCCTGCGAAGATATCGAAAATTGGGTGTCTGATTGGTTTGCTTCAAAAAACGAACATTTCTACTGGCGTGGTGTCCACAAATTGCCAGAAAGGTGGTAAAAATGTATAGAAAGCAATGGTCAGTACTTTGAATTTTTTTTCTTTTCAATTCAAAATTAGTGTTTAATTTTCACAAAAAACCGCACATTTCAGACAAGTACACCTGGTAGCTTACAGTCCATTTGAGAACTTGAAGGATATTTTATGTGCAACGGAGAACACAGCTATCACAGTCTGGATAATTTATAACGTATCTCCTCACATTGGAGGGACTAAAATATCCCTGGAATTTGTTTTTATTTCTGCGCATTTTCTGCGTTGGACACAGTTTCAAATGCAGTATAGCTCATCAAATTCGTTACACATTATGGGAAGCGACAAAGTTGGCCAGACCTCACTATTAAGGACATGACACCTCATAGTTACACACTGCCAGAATTTTTCCGAACTAGGGGATATTAAAATGAATATTTGCGTTTCATTCAAGCATGTTTAATTCTTGCTGCTTTTGATCACGTTCAAATTTCGTCAAATGGCGTTGAACAATCCCTAGTAGTTCCAATATGTACACGAGAGCAAAACTTGTGGTCGCGCTGCGCTCCAGAGGGGCCAGATCGCGTTTATAGGGATGCTGCCCCACAGTGTCCTAGGAGGAGCGTTGAAACGTCAGAGGGTGTCAGCAGTCTTGAAGGCTGTGAACAACGTCTTCCTGTTACTCATCGTACTCCGAACTGTTGTTTTCCAGTTTTCAACTGCAAAATGTGTGTGAATCAACGCCCCACGACATGGGGTGGTTTAAAAAAAATGGCTCCAAACACTACATTTGAGGTCATCAGTCCTCTGGACTTAGAACTACTTAAACCTAACTAACCTAAGGACATCACACACAGCCATGCCCGAGGCAATATTCGAACCTGCGACCGTAGCAGTAGCGAAGTTCCGGACTTAAGCGCCTAGAACCGCTCGGCTACAACGGCCGGCGGGGTGGTTTCATTGAGGTCCTTTGTGCTGCCCCGTGAGCCCTCTTAGTGCTCATTCAGACCGTCGGTGTATCTGGAATGTCTGCGGGCCTCTCATACGGAAAGATTTCAAAGCTCCGCATCGTGGATGTGGCGTCCATCGTAGAGACGTTAAGAGACTAGGCGAAATGTCGGTCAGAGGGGGTGTAAAGAGACTACGACCATATGACACTCCCACAGTGGCGTTGGGTAGAATTGTGGTGAAGTTTGGTACCAATGTGACATCATTAACCCACCTTACACGTCAAATGAAAGTAGGGGCTGTGGTATTTTTCGCATGTGTCGACACCTTGCTGTATGATGCCTCGTCGAGCCCAAGGGTAACATCACATGGTGCCAAGCTCTTTTTGAATTACAGAGGAGGTTTGTTCGCGTCTTTGACTCAAATTTCAATCTTAAGCGTCGTAATGGGTGGAGTTTAATTCCGCTGCACTGTGTATATACCAGGTATGTAGCATACCATAACAAGTGGTACAATGCTGAATCTTCCAGAATGATTTTTAGAATTTTGATTGCAGGCCGGCAGGATATCTAAGTGACATTCCAGATGTTCCCAAGCTCGGCTCAGCATGTCTCGATGTGAGCTCACAGTCCTTGAAGGACATCTTCTAGGGTCTTATACACATCATCCTTCAGAAAGAACGAAGAAAAATCGAATGAGTTTATATGTGATATTGAGATGCCTCTGCATGTCAGAAGGAACTTTGCGTCGTAATTCGGAATAGTACGGACACTGTAATATCGTATTTATCTGCCGACATCGTGCAGGTGACTTTCACGTAATATGTCTTACCTGTGAGGGAATATACGTAATGGATGTACGACTATAGCTAGTAGACACGGGGTTGACGACATGTGGAAGTCTGTTTCTGGTCTTGAGTCGTGTACGGATAGCAGATTGTAGTCCATACTCGCACCTGCGAAAACATTTCATGTCTATATACTAATGGGATTACGTCTGAAGGACTTAGGACCAGAAAATGAGTCTTCCTCTGCCCGCGATCTGGAAATGTATCGTCCAGAGCATTCCTAACGAATGAGGTGCAGTGAAGAGGGGCACAATCCTGCTGCAGCATGATTTCATGTTACAGTTCTTTGACCTGTGAAAATGCAAACTGTTGAAACAGGCCCAGATAAACAATCGAGATTACTGAAGCCTCTGCCAAGAAACACAGTTTCATCATAAACTCATGAAGAAGACCACGCGACACATTTACCTTCGAACTGTCACGCACAATTACCATGCTAAAGAGGTTTGTCAGAGCCCGATATCCTAAATGGGTCGATTTAACTGCACATGAGAGCAAGCTTCGTCCGTGAACATCATCATATTCGGATAGTCAGAGTCATTGTCGACGGGATTCAGAATGCCAATTGTAACTGCTTTGCGCTTTGAGTTGTTATCAGGTGAGGACTATGCTGCACCTGCATCTTGTAAACATGAAGCTTCTGTCTCTTCTGTAACACTCTGTGTACCATGGCTGGTAGTAACTGCACCTGTTGGGACATTTGATGGATTGAATTGGTTGGACTCCAGATAAGTGCCGTCTGTCTCACACCTGCATCGGATGACCAGAATTCGTCCTCTCTGTGACATTATAGGATTCATAGGACCTTTATTACCGATACCTGATAGTCGGACGTGATGGTGATATGCTTTTTAACATATCCATCAGTCACGCTGGATTTAGTTGCTTGATCTGGACTTTATCAACCATTCAACAGACTACGCCATATGCTGAGATTGATCATTTTCGTCAGTAGTCAACCTTGGAAAACAAAATTAAAAACCTTGACGTGTGTGCGGGCATTTTGCCAGGCACTGCAAATTTCAGCTTATACCCGTTTCTAAAACACTCATGATCAAAGTTGAAAAGATCAGTTTGAGATATGCTGTACATCATTGCTTCTCAAGTATATCAGTTTTGATGAACTGTACCACGCAGAATGAAAGTTCGGAATCATCAAAGAAAAATGAAGCACTCGCTCGTTAGGCCAAAAGTGACCCATCGGCACCATCCGATCGCCGTGTCATCCTCAGTTGAGGATGCGTGTAGGATGGGCGTGTGATCAGCGCACCGCTCTCCAGGCTGTCATGACGGTTTTCTTTGACCGGAGCCGCTACTATTCGGTCGAGTAGCTCCTCAATTGTCATCATGAGGTTGAGTGCACCCCGGAAAATGGCAACAGCGCATAGCGTCCCGGATGGTCACCCATCCAAGAGCCGGCCACGCCCGACAGCGCTTAACTTCGGTGATCTGGTAGGAACCGGTGTATCCACTGTGGCAAGACCGTTGCTAGAAAGAGAAATCAAGGGGTATTTTAATCAATCAATGACTGGGAAGGTGGTAGAAAGTAACCACATTGAACTAAAAATCCACCAAGAGACATCATACCAGCAGTGTGTAACGCCACATTTGGCCTCGACAGTTGCCTTTGTTCGCTGAGGAAGAGAGTCCAAATGTGTGAATTCCTAAGCGACAAAGCTGCTGAGGTCATCGGCCGCTAGAGTTAACACACTACTCTAAACTAATTATGCTAAGAATAACACACACACCCATGCAAGAGGGATAACTCAATCTCCGGCGGGAGGAGCCGCCAAATCCATGGCATGGCTCCCCAAACCGAGCGGCCACTCCGTGCGGCTGAAGAGAGTCCACAAATCTGTTTTGGCATGCCATACTAACTGATTTTTAGATCCTGTCGTGATATCACATTGCGAGCATGTTGACTGCCACGTTTCACGCCTTTTTGCTAAATAGTCCCAGAAATTTTCCGTGGGGTTCGGCAGGGGAGAGTTAGCTGGCAAGTCGAGGAGTGATAAAGAGCCTGAACGTTAGTTAAAAACCGGAACGTATCCGTTCAGCTTTGCGTACATGGCTGTGGTCATCTTGGGAGTGTACACATTCATGAAAATGATAAAGAAAGGGCAACACTTGATCTCGGAGAACGTTTAAATTCACATCCTTTTTCCTGTTACCGGCAATCTAAATGAGTGGGCTCAAGACTTAGTATGAAAATCACCTGCAAAGCGTTCGTAACCATCTCTTAGTTAAACTAGACCCTTTGTACGCTACGGGTTAACACCTAACTGGGTCGTCGGTACAGTAGACGCTTTGCATAATCCAAAACGAGGCGAAATCGCGACTCGACAGGCGACGCTATACCGCCTAGTTTCTGAGTGGCGTAACCCACTGAAGAAGTGCAGCTGTACGTGCCACTGCGGTCAGTGGCCTAAAGCAGAATACAGAACTCCAAGTGTCCAATGCATGTAGTTCCCTTCGTGATTTACGTTTGTAAACCGGTTGACGTGGAACTGCAGTTACGGAGAGCAGCAATTCTGTGTGCTTTGAAACCAAGTATCACTGATATGGCGTATTCTTGTCTTCGGTATCTATAGATTAGGATGTCTTTACTACCACTTTTTTATGCCATACTACATGGTTGGGAATGGCACGCCGCGCCTTGTAGACAAAACAGTTCATTTCTCTCACGTCTTCACATAATACAACCAACTGGCACATACACAACACTGCACTGCCGTGACTTAGGTCAGCGATGAAAGGTCACATGACCACCTGATGAGAGTTCCAGCGCTGCACTATCTACAGTGCTCCAAAGCGACCAGTCTGTTCTTTTATCGGTTGACTGATACTGTGTCCAATGGGCGTATCATTACATAAAATACAAATCAGGGGAAGTAATTCTATCATACGTTCAAAACTACAACCACTCAGATAAGCCGCCGGTCGCTGTGGCCGAGCGGTTATAGGTGCTTCAGTCTTGAACCGCGCTGCTGCTACGGTCGAGGGTTCGAATCCTGCCTCGGGCTTGGATGTGTGTGATGTCTTTAGGTTAGTTAGGTTTACGTAGTTCTAAGTGTAGGGGACTGATGACCTCAGATGTTAAGTCCCAAAGTGCTTAGAGCCATTTCAACCATTTTCAGATAAGCCGTACATTTTTTGGTAGGTTCCATTACCTAATACTGTGTCATTTTTAAAACTGTTGATCTATTTTATTTACTGATTATTTACTTATTCTTCGAATAAGACTCTGTTGCATACCTGTATTTAAAGTTATCGTCTACTCGTGCGAGAGCTATCGTCAGAGGCTACGGTGTCTGGTATTTACATTTTCGGACACAAATTCTACGACTTTTACATTCTCAGCTATTCTGATAGGAAACGGTACTACTGAGATTATTAAACCCATAACCATAGAAAGGGATTAGCCAAGGTTGCATCTATCACCAGCAGTATTCACTTTATACACTGACGATTTGACTTGAGTCAGGGAAGTAGAAGTACCTACTGGAACTCAGCTATGCCAGCTGAAGACAGTTAACGCCCAGACAATTTCAGCTGCCTCAGAAAATGACCTGCAGAAGTCAGCCAGTTTATCTGCTACACAAAATTTCTAAAATATACAACTGCGAGATCTTGACAGCAAAAAGTAAGCTGGCATTACGAAGGAAAAATACTTTTGATAAATAATCCTTATCGATATGGTATAAGAACAGATCTGATACTTCAGATACTTTCGGTGTGACATCGAGTAGAAATACGGTTGAGACACTAGAGATAATGCTTCAATTTTGTTTAGACGTGTGGCACAGTACTTGGCACGGTGGAAAGGCATTACAGAAGGGAAACACAAATAATTGTTAAAGGACATCTTCTCAATACAAATAAAATTTTAAAAGCAGAAGATGTCACAGTTATGTTGTGTGGGTGACAGACATGAGTGGTAAAACGCCAAGGTGAATCTGCATTTTTCTGACACACAAATGATCAGAACTAGAGAAAAAACATCGGAACATCAGAGGGTCGCAATTGGTGCGCACCCTCTCCCTCCGATATGTGATCCAGTAGCCGGCCTCGGTGGTCTAGCGGTTCTAGGCGCTCAGTCCGGAACCGCGCGACTGCTACGGTCACAGGTTCGAATCCTGCCTCGGGCATGAGTGTGTGTGATGTCCTTAGGTTAGTTAGGATTAAGTAGTTCTAAGTTCTAGGAGACTGATGACCACAGATGTTAAGTCCCATAGTGCACTGCGAATTTGAACCATTTATTTGGGATCCAGTATTACTATTATACATGTGTTATCTAGAAGAAAATGGCTCTTGCATTAAAAGAGACCTTCCAATTTTTTTATCCCATAATCAATTCATGAAACTAATATAATTTACTCCAGAGTAACTTGTACAAAACTACATACTATCGGTCTTATTAATACTCCACACAACATATTCGTCACGAAAACCGAAGTTAATTAGTAACTAAAAATAATAATAAAATTACCTTATGATTTTTTTGTAAAACCTTCTCATTAAAGTAATATTACTTCCATTAGTTGTGACCGATGCTCTTTCAGATGTAGAGGCGGGATCTTTGACTGCAGAAATTTTGTATATAAAATGGATTCATTTCTTAAAACGTCGAGTGCAAAATGCACAGTCTTTATTTCACTTATAAATTTACTGTTTTTTTTTTTGTCATAAGTCTTATGACTGGCTTAATGCGACGATCTATGATTTCCTCTGCTATGCCAAACTCTTCATCTCAGAGTAGCAGTTGCAACCTAAGACTTCAATTATTTGCTGGATGTATTGCAATGTCTGTTGTTCTTCTACAGCGTTTACCTCGTACAGTTCCCTCTATTACTATGAAAGTTATTCCCTGATGTCTTAACAAATGTTCTATCATCTTGTCCCGTCTTCTTTCTGTCAGTGTTTCTCATATAGTCCTTCCCTCGCCTTTTCTCGGCAGAATCTCCTCATTCTTTACCTTATCAGCCCAACCAATTTTTCAACATAGAATGAGATTTTCACTCTGCAACGGAGGGTGAGCTGTTATGTAACTTCCTGGCAAATTAAAACGGTGTGCCGGACCGAGACTCGAACTCGAGACGTTTGCCTTTCGCGTTCAAGTGCTCTACCATCTGAGCTTCCCAAGCACGACTCACGCTCCGTCCTCACAGCCTTACTTCTCCCAGTATCTCGTCTCCTACCTTCCAAACTTTGCAGAAGCTCTCCTGCATTTATGTTCAAACACTCATTTCTCGCTGTGTCTCCATAAATTTGTCCAACACCTTTGCCTTAGATTCCCCGTTCTTCCGAGAGACTCAGTCTGCCACTTGCCTTTTCCTTATTCAAACTGCACCTGTGCCATTGTGTTATGTGATGACGAATTGTTTCCGTTCCCTTCCACTAAGTCGCAGCATGTTACTGCAGCGTTGTTTCCTGTCAGCAACAGAAAACGAATTACTGGGCAATACCATACGGTTTTTGCTCCACTAGAAGCGTCCTACGAAATCATGGCGAGGGCACGTAAAGGTCTGCCTGCAAATAAACCGAAACTTAATTACATACAGAAACTTTATTTTTTCCTGGTGGTAATTAAATCTTTGTCTGCCTCCCATACCGCGTTAACTGCAGCAAAGAAATGCACACAGATGTCTAAATTCCTCGTTCAAGCTGCGAGCCCCCAATGATTTCTCAGCCGCCTGCCGTGAGGGAGGAAAGGCGAGGACGCAGCGTCGATCAGAGCCCAGCGCTAACGGCGCAAGGAATCGGTCTCGCAGCGAGAGCCGCATTCTAATGCGGAATAAATTTCCCGATACATAATTACGGGAGGGAGGGGTTGGTGGGGGAGATGGGGCAGGGAATCCCTGTAGCGACTGCGAGCTCCGTCCTCCCACGTCTTCACCTCCCCCACTGGTCGCTCTCCCTCGCCCGCCTTCGTTTCCGACTGATGCCTCGGCTCGCTCTAAGCCCGTCGACCGTAGAGTATCACGAAATACAAACAGAGAGGTCCGCGGTGGAGATGCAATTACTCGGTCCACGAGATAGCGGCGCCCAGACAGAGGCCCGCGGCCCTGAAGGGCGAGGGAAGGGAAGCGAAGGGCCTCGCCGGAATGGGCCACGCGTTCAGCTCTGGCGGCGCCTGCAGCCCACAGCCCGCTGACTAGGGTCGGCGGTTCCCGCTAGCAACAGCTCTCTTTAATCACTCGCCACGCGCCACAAAAAGCCTACATCCAGTGTGTATCATAATTAATAGCGAAAACTGACAGGGGGCCTGCTTATACGAGGGCATCCTCAAAAGTAAAGTCTCCAAAGTTTTAAAGTGAAATCTCTTAAATCTTTTTAAATAATCTAAACTTTATTGACATCTACAACTTTACTGCTCAAGTCTACATGTTTATTTCTCATATGTAGTCACCGTGGCGACGAACATACGAGGGTCACTCCAAAAGAAGTGCACACTATTTTTTTAAATATACAGTTTTCATTCTGCATGTGTGAAAATTTTACAGTGTGTAGATAAATCCTTCCGACTTGTTTTCAAACTTAGTTCAACCTGTTACCATGAGTGGCGCCGTCACACCATGTCTTCAAGATGGCTGCTACACGTGACGTTCGTCAGAAGCAACGTGCTGTCAAAGAATTCCTGAGCTGTGAAAACGAGAGAGTGGGAAACATCCACAAGAGGTTGAAAAAGGTGTATGGAGATGCTGCTGTCGATCGCAGTACAGTTAGTCAGTGAGCAAGCAGGTTACGTGCTGAAAGCGGGCACGGCAATATTGAGGATTGTCCTCGCAGTGGCAGGCCTCGTACTGCACACACTCCAGACAATGTGCAGAGAGTTAACGAAATGGTGACTGCTGACAGACACATCACACTGAACGAATTGTCATGCTACGTTGGGATAGGGGAAGGAAGTGTCTGCAGAATACTGAAAGTTTGGCGTTAAAAAAGGTTTGTGCCAGGCGGGTTCCCAGGATGTTGATAGCGGTTCACAAAGAAACTAGAAAAACGGTATGCAGCGAACTTTTGGAAAAGGACGAGAATGGTGGAGATGAATTTCTTGGAAGAATTATGACAGGAGATGAAACATGGCTCCATCATTTTTCACCAGAGACGAAGAGGCAATCAATGGAGTGGCAACATGCAAATTCACCCAAGAAAAAAAAATTCTTAACTACACCTTCTGCTGGAAAAGGTATGGCTAAGGAATCTTGCTTGTGGACACCATGCCAAGTGGAACCACCATAAATTCTGATGCATATGTGACGAGACTGAAGAAACTTCAAGCTCGACTAAGTCGTGTTCGACCACATCGGCAAAAGCAGGATGTTTTGCTGTTGCACGACAATGCACGGCCACATGTCACTCAAAAAACCATGGAAGCGATCACAAAACTAGGATGGACAATACTGAAACACCCGCATTACAGTCCTGACCTGGCTCCATGTGACTATCATCTCTTTGGGAAACTGAAAGACTCTCTTCGTGGGACAAGGTTTAAAGATGATGACTCCCTTGTGCACGCTGTCAAACAGTGGCTCCAACAAGTTGGTCCAGAATTTTACCGTGCGGGTATACAGGCGCTGGTTCCAAGATGGCGTAAGGCAGTTGAGAGGGATGGAAATTATGTGGAGAAATGAAAATATTGTTCTTTAAGGATGTATCTACACACTGTAAAACTTTCAAACGTGTAGAATACAAGATGGATTTTTATAAAAAATGGTGTGCATTTCTTTTGGAGTGACCCTCGTATTTCTCCCAATGAGACTCGAGTTTGCCAGTTCTTCGATACCATCCCCATGGAATGTTAGTTGGCGGAGCCAAAACCTCACCTCCGCTTGCACCGCCTCATCACTGTGAAGGGGCAGTCCTCAAAAGTGTTCTCTAAGATTTGGGAACTGATGAAAATCCGATGGGGCCAAGTCACTACTGTATGGAGGATTTTAGGAACCAATGCATATAACTGATTTGCCTCGAAGTGCCATGAATCCACCACCTCCAGTGCGGATGAACAGTTGCAATTTCGGAGGCACTCTGTGGAACTCAGGGTCAGCCGGCAGGCATGACGAGGTCGTCCGCATAGTTGGGATGAATAATGTGTCCGGATTGCGCAGTGATTAACGCAACTGTCTAATAAGCAGGACAACCCGGGTTCCAAACTCGGTCCGGCACCCATTTTATCTCGTCGGTGCTGACTGCGCAGAAGGTCCCGATGTAACTAACATCAGTAATTCCTTTCCTTTCTCCCCCTCTTCACCTTCAATTTACATAATGTGTGCGGAGGATAATCGATGACAGTGAACCCAGGGCGTCGGATTTTTGCAAATGTTGCAGCGCTCGTGTGTGGTCTGTCATTGTACTGCTGAAGGAGAATGGATGGACATTTCGAGTACATGTTTTCAATTATCTGAACGTCTCCTAATACCTTACAGAGTCTAGGTGGTGCCTTAGGTATGAATTTTAAATGCACCACACCTTGAATATCCCACAACACTGGTCAGCAGCTCATGGTCTCGCGGTCGCGTTCTTGCTTCCCGAGCACGAGGTCCCGGGTTAGATTCCGGGCGGGATCAGGGATTTTCACCTGCCTCGAGATGACTGGATGTTTGTGTTGTTCTAATCATTCCATCATCATTCATGAAAGTGGCGAGTTTGGACTGAGCAAAGGTTGGGAATCTGTACGGGCGCTGATAACCGCGAAGTTGAGCGCCCCACAAACCGAACATCATCATCATCATGATCCCACAACACTGTGAGCATGACTCTTCCTACTGGCGGCACTATTTTGAACTTTCTTGGCGTCGGTAATCGTTGTGGTGGAGCTCTATTGATGTTCTCAAAATCGTGAACCCCGTGCGACATTGTTAAGGAACTCGTCATCCTCACGCTCAAAATGCAAAAGAAAACGTTTACAGATGTCCAGTCTCCTCTATTTCATACCAAGCGCGATTATCCGATGTACCCCTTGGGTCCACAGTGTTACGTACCGGAGATCAGCAATGAGGGCCAATATACGCTCTCTAAAATCATTAGGGGAAGTCGCAACAAAACGACTATTCACGTTGTTCCTTTCAGATTACGCTGATACTATAGCTCCCTACTTAGCACTCATATACAACCGCTCGCTCACCGGTAGATCTGTACCTACAGACTGGAAAATTGCGCAGGTCGCACCAGTGTTCAAGAAGGGTAGTAGGAGTAATCCATTTAACTACAGACCTATATCATTGACGTCGGTTTGCAGTAGGGTTTTGGAGCATATACTGTATTCAAACATTATGAATCACCTCGAAGGGAACGATCTATTGACACGTAATCAGCATGGCTTCAGAAAACATCGCTCTTGTGCAACACAGCTAGCTCTTTATTCGCACGAAGTAATGGCCGCTATCGACAGGGGATCTCAAGTTGATTCCGTATTTCTAGATTTCCGGAAAGCTTTTGACACAGTTCCTCACAAGCGACATCTAATCAAGCTGCGGAGCTATGGGGTATCGTCTGCTGTGCGACTGGATTCGTGATTTCCTGTCAGGAAGGTCGCAGTTCGTAGTAATAGACGGCAAATCATCGAGTAAAACTGAAGTGATATCAGGTGTTCCCCAGGGAAGCGTCCTGGGACCTCTACTGTTCCTGATCAATATAAATGACCTGGGTGACAATCTGAGCAGTTCTCTTAGACTGTTCGCAGATGATGCTGTAATTTACCGTCTAGTAAGGTCATCCGAAGACCAGTATCAGCTGCAAAGCGATTTAGAAAAGATTGCTATATGGTGTGTCAGGTGGCAGTTGACGCTAAATAACGAAAAGTGTGAGATGATCCACATGAGTTCCAAAAGAAATCCGTTGGAATTCGATTACTCGATAAATAGTACAATTCTCAAGGCTGTCAATTCAACTAAGTACCTGGGTGTTAAAATTACGAACAACTTCAGTTGGAAGGACCACATAGATAATATTGTCGGGAAGGCGAGCCAAAGGTTGCGTTTCATTGGCAGGACACTTAGAAGATGCAACAAGTCCACTAAAGAGACAGCTTACACTACACTCGTTCGTCCTCTGTTAGAATATTGCTGCGCGGTGTGGGATCCTTACCAGGTGGGATTGACGGAGGACATCGAAAGGGTGCAAAAAAGGGTAGCTCGTTTTGTATTATCGCGTTATAGGGGAGAGAGTGTGGCAGATATGATACACGAGTTGGGATGGAAGTCATTACAGCATTCACGTTTTTCGTCGCGGCGAGACCTTATTACGAAATTTCAGTCACCAACTTTCTCTTCCGAATGCGAAAATATTTTGTTGACCCCCACCTACATAGGTAGGAATGATCATCAAAATAAAATAAGAGAAATCAGAGCTCGAACAGAAAGGTTTAGGTGTTCGTTTTTCCCGCTCGCTGTTCGGGAGTGGAATAGTAGAGAGATAGTATGATTGTGGTTCGATGAACCCTCTGTCAAGCACTTAAATGTGAATTGCAGAGTAGTCATGTAGATGTAGATGTTGGTGTGTAGAATATATGAGTCTGGCGACATACCATCTGACTTTCGGAAAAGCATCATCCACACAATTCCGAAGACGGCAAGAGCTGACAAATGCGAGAATTATCGCACAATCAGCTTAACAGCTCGTGCATCGAAGCTGCTTACAAGAATAATATACAGAAGAATGGAAAAGAAAATTGAGAATGCGCTAAGTGACGATCAGTTTGGCTTTAGGAAAAGTAAAGGCACGAGAGAGGCAATTCAGACGTTACGGCTAATAATGGAAGCAAGGCTAAAGAAAAATCAAGACACGTTCATAGGATGTGTCGACCTGGAAAAAGCGTTCGACAATATAAAATGGTGCAAGCTGTTCAAGATTCTGAAAAAAAGTAGGGGTAAGCTATAGGGAGAGACGGGTCATATACAATATGTACAACAACCAAGAGGTAATGATAAGAGTGGACGATCAAGAACGAAGTGCTCGTATTAAGAAGGGAGTAAGAAAAGGCTGTAGCCTTTCGCCCCTACTCTGCAATCTGTACATCGAGGAAGCACTAATGGAAATAAAAGAAAGGTTCAGGAGTGGAATTAAAATACAAGGTGAAAGGATATCAATGATACGATTCGCTGATGACATTGCTATCCTGAGTGAAAGTGAAGAAGAATTAAATGATCTGCTGAACGGAATGAACAGTCTAATGAGTACACAGTATGGTTTAAGAGTAAATCGGAGAAAGACGAAGGTAATGAGAAGTAGTAGAAATGAGAACAGCGAGAAACTTAACATCAGGATTGACGGTCACGAAGTCAACGAAGTTACGGAATTCTGCTACCTAGGCAGTAAAATAACTAATGACAGACGGAGCAAGGAAGACATAAAAAGCAGACTCGCTATGCAAAAAAGGCATTTCTGGTCAAGAAAAGTCTACTAGTATCAAATAGTGGCCTTAATTTGAGGAAGAAATTTCTGAGCATGTACGTCTGGAGTACAGCATTGTATGGTAGTGAAACATGGACTGTGGGAAAACCGGAACAGAAGAGAATCGAAGAATTTGAGATGTGGTGCTATAGACGAATGTTGAAAATTAGGTGGACTGATAAGGTAAGGAATGAGGAGGTTCTACGCAGAATCGGAGAGGAAAGGAATATGTGGAAAACGCTGATAAGGAGAAGGGACAGGATGATAGGACATCTGCTAAGACATGAGGGAATGACTTCCATGGTACTAGAGGGAACTGTAGAGGGCAAAAACTGTAGAGGAAAACGGAGATTGGAATACGTCAAGCAAATAATTGAGGACGTAGGTTGCAAGCGCTACTCTGAGATGAAGAGGTTAGCACAGGAAAGGAATTCGTGGCGGGCCGCATCAAACCAGTCAGTAGACTGATGACAAAAAAAAAAGATATTCAATATGGCGAGTGTTTGCACTGGACGATTATTCCTCCCCCACCCCGCAATGTAACCTGACAGTTTGACTGCTTGATGGTCACAACGACAGACGCTCTCATGATACGCCACACTTACCTGAGAGCTGCATCTGCGTTATCCGACGCTTTTCTGTGATGAGCTCGTCAATCCGATTCCGACGAGTCTCGTCGGTTGCCGTAAGCGGCCGTCCACTCCCAGCTCTGGTAGGCTCGTAGAGGCCAGCACCACTCCCTCATTTCGAGCCACCATACAAAGCTTTCATTCTTCTACGGGTTTCAATTGGAGGCACGTTTTCTGGTGTTAGGAACTCGATTATAGCAGGCTGTTTCTCTCGCACCGACGTAGTAACGTTACACTAAAATTGAGGAGCCCTCTAGCGGCAGAGGGTTGCAACTTGCATCAGAGAAACATGGTAGTCGAGCGAGCATTACACACGACGTGCGCCTCAACCAGTATTGAGAACAGAATAAAAGATTCGGAGACATTACCTTCCAACACAGCCTCGTACGTTAATAGAAGCAAAAGTAGTCCATTGAACGAGCCGTATGCAAGATAACTCCCAATGTGTGGCTACGAACGGGCACTGACTTCGTAACGAAATATTGTCCTGGTTAGAACTAATGTAAATGTAATGTAAACTTTTCGATCAAGTCTCCATCGAATTGGGCTCAGATTACACCTGCTGGTTTTCTTAACAATGAAAGTAACACTCCTTTAGTGAATTCCACGCTAGAATTTAATGTTGAAGGAGGTGTTCCTCGTGTGGTCCTCGCATTTGAACACTACACTGCACTTGTCCCTGCAGTGAATTACGAATCCTTCCTGAGGCATCCGGATGTGCCATAAATCTGGACAAGACATTACAATTCGCTGCTGCAATTGTAGACAACCACAGACAGAAAAATCCATAGAACTGAGACCACGTAATTTTGGAGGCCAGACAATCCTCACTCGTGAGCTAAATGTCATCTTACATCACAAGAAACGTTAGGGGCTCATCATGCAAGCAACAGATTCTACATATCGCACTCCAAAAGCTACCTAATTGTGTGTAGTGGAGGATACTCTGGTACTACTAACTGATACCCCCTTCGCCGTGCCACTTGCGAATGGCGCGTGGGCAGTATGATTGTCGGTAACCTTCTGCATTGACTCTGAATTCCTCAAATTCTCCCGTCGTGGTCAATTCGTGAGATGTATGTTAGAGGAAGTAATATGTTGTCCGACTCTTTCCGGAAAGAGCTGTCTCCAAATTTCAGTAGTAAACCTCTTCGTGATGCACAACGCCTCTCTTGTAACGTCTACCACTGCAGTAACATCTCAATAACACTCTCTCAATCACTAAACAATCCCTTGATGAAACGCGTCGCTCTTCTTCGGATTTTCTCTGCCTCTTCTATCAGTCCTAAACCACTAAGGATCCCACATTGATGAACAATACTCAAGAATCGGTCGAACGAACGCCTTATAGTCTACGCCAGTTTCTTCGTGGGTGAGTTACATCTCCTTAAGACTCCTCCTATGGATTTCAGTCTGGCATCTGCTTTTCGTACTACTTGTTTTATGTGGTCATTGCACGTAAAATCGGTCCAGATAGAGGCTCCTAGATATTTTACCGCATATATTGTTTACAGCAATTTATGGTCGACATTGTTGTGTCGTTGTACAGCAGTGGATTTACTTTCCTGTGTATGCGCAATATGTTATGTTTATTTACCATCCATCAAGCCTCTCTTTGTCATTCTGCAAATTAATACTATCTTCTGGCATTGCTACCTTGGTATAGACGAAGGGATCATATGCGAACAGTCTTAACGTGCTTGTAGCTTAGTTTATAGGATTGTTTAAACCAGTGTGCGATTTGCAGGGGGGGGGGGGGATTTCCTCCCCCCCTCTGCATCAGACGATCCCCTCCTCTGGTTTTAGTTTATGCATCCCAACCTATGATGTTTATTGCCACCCACTGGGAGTAATACTTTACATATAATTTAAATTTGTGGAACCGAACACTGAAAGTTTTTAATACAGTATTACTATTAATACTATTAATATGTTTGCTTATTAATTTTGAAAAAGTGTTATGTAGTAGGAAAGCATTTCAAAACATTTAGAACTAAACGACAAGACGTCTACCCAGCGTAAACGAGGCTTTAGAGCCAGGTCTGTATTGTGTGGTGGATGTGATGTGTTGCGTACGAAACTGAAACCTGCAGTCAGATCCAAACGTCGTGCGAAACTGTGAAGAGGTGTCATCCTACAGCAAGATAACGCTCGCCCACATTCTGCCAAACGGACAGCCGACGCAATAAAGGACTTGAGATTCGAGGTGCTGGAACATCCACCATAGGAGTCCAGACCAGGCTCCAAGCGATTTTCACATGTTTGGACCCTTAACGGAAGCACTACAGGGAAGAAGATTTGAAAGTGATGAAGAGGTTATTGCTGAGGTGCAAAATTGGTTACAGATGCAACCGATCAACGTATTTTCTGATGAAATAAAAAAAATCGCAAAACGTCGGGAAAACTGCATTGAAGCCCAGGGAGGATACGTAGAAAAAACGCTTGTTTCAGTTTTCTATCATCAGAATAAGTATAGTTTTTCACAAATGTGCCTTTACTTTTTGAATTCCCCTTGTATATTTGTATGTAGACGATTTTGTAAATAAGCTTTACCTATAATGCACTTTTAAAGATATAACAATGGATGGCTTTTCTGATAGTGCTTACGTGTGAATAGTGAGTTTCGGCATTAACATCTATTTATAAATAACTGTTTAACCATAGGTAACGCCACGGTCCAAGCTAGTGACATATATAATTTTACTAACCCCCTGAAACATTCCCCCTCCCCCCCTCCCCCTACTGGTAAAAGCACAAATCGAACACTGGTTTAAACATACTGTTCCCTCTGACCACGCTGGAGACAGGTGCGGAGCAAATATGCAGGGTAGTCCATTGATAGTGACCTGGCCAAATATCTCACGAAATAAGTATCAAACGAAAAAACCACAAAGAACGAAACTCGTATAGCTTTAAGGGGGAAACCAGATGGCGCTATGGTTGGGCCGCTAGATGGCGCTGCCATAGGTCAAACGGATATCAACTGCGCTTTTTAAAAATAGGAACTCCCATTTTTACTAAATATTCGTGTAATACGTACAGAAATATGAATGTTTAAGTTGGACCTCTTTTTTCGCTTTGTGATAGATGGCGCTGTAATAGTCACAAACGTATAAGTACGTGGTATCACGTAACATTCCGCCAGTGCGGACGGTATTTGCTTCGTGATACATTACACGTGTTAAAATGGACCGTTTACCAATTGCGGAAAACGTCGATGTCATGTTGATGTATGGCTATTGTGATCAAAATGCCCAGTGGGCGTGTGCTATGTTTGCTGCTCGGTATCCTGGACGACATCATCCAAGTTTCCGGACCATTCGCCGGATAGTTACATTATTTGAGGAAACAGAAAGTGTTGAGCCACAAGTGAAATGTCAACCACGAACTGCAACAAATTATGATGCCCAAGTAGGTGTTTCAGCTGCTGTCGCGGCTAATCCGGACATCAGTAGCAGAAAGACAGCGCGAGTATCGGTAATCTCAAAAACGTCGATGTTGAGAATGCTACATCAAAATCGATTGCACCCGTACCATATTTCTATGCACCAGGAATTGCATGGCGACGACTCTGAACGTCGTGTACAGTTCTGCCACTGGGAACAAGAGAAATTACGGGACGATGAAAGATTTTTTGCACGCATTCTATTTAGCGACGAAGCGTCATTCACCAACATCGGTAACGTAAACCGGCATAATGTGCACTATTGGGCAACGGAAAATCCACGATGGCTGTGACAAGTGGAACATCAGCAACCATGACGGGTTAATGTATGGTGCGGCATTATGGGAGGAAGGATAGTTGCTTCCCATTTTATCGATGGCAATCTAAATGGTGCAGTGTATGCTGATTTCCTACGTAATTTTCTATCGATGTTACTACAAGATGTCGCACTGCATGACAGAATGGCGATGTACTTTCAACATTATGGATGTCCGGCACATAGTTCGCGTGCGGTTGAAGCGGCATTGAATAGCATATTTCGTGACAGGTGGATTGGTCGTCGAAACACGATCCCATTGCCCGCAAGTTCACCAGATCTGACGTCCCCAGGTTTCTTTCTGTGGGGAAAGTTGAAGGATATTTGCTATCGTGATCCACCGCCCAGTCCTGACAACATGCGTCAGCGCATTGTCAATGCATGTGCGAACATTACGGAAGGCGAACTACTCGCTGTTGAGAGGAATGTCGTTATATGTATTGCCAAATGCATTGAGGATAACGACATCATTTTGAGCATTTATTGCATTAATGTGGTATTTGCAGATAATCACGCTGTAACAGCATGCGTTATCAGAAACGATAATAATACTAAGGTACATTTATCACAATGGAACAACCAACATAAAATGTCCAAACGTACCTACGTTGTGTATTTTAATTTAAAAAACCTACCTGTTACCAACTGTTCATCTTAAATTGTGAACCTTATGTTTGTTACTATTATAGCGCCATCCATTACAAAGCGAAAAAAATGGTCCAAATAAAACATTCATATTTCTTTACGTATTACAGGAATATGTAATAAAAATGGTTGTTCCTATTAAAAAAAAAAACACATTTGATATCCGTTTGACCCATGGCAGCCACATTAGTTCGTGAGATATTTGGCCCGGACACAATAAAAGGACCACCCTGTAGTTTACACGATGCTACAACGAAGTTTCAAGATTTGGAATGCCATCTCATATATTAATTTGAACCAGAATTAGGAAAATGTGTTTTCACAATCGATCCTATCTTAAATACAGCTTCAGAACATTAGCTGTAATAACGATCGAGGAGTCTAACCATAACCTAACAGGCACCATCAGACCCACAATCCAGTGCACAATACCTGTTTCCACACAATCTTGATAGCAGTAAGGGACTGCATACTAACATTTCCCAAGCAAAGTTAAAATTAAGTCACTTTTAATCAAACGAAATCACCACTAGTAGAACGGAAGTATTGCCTGCCTGACAACTAGCCATAGACCGTTTACTGGACTACCTTCACTTTTTGACGCCTGTCCGCTTCGTACGCTTTCGTAATGGGTCGGTCAGGTCGGCCAATCACTTTTGACGTTAAACTAATTCTTTAATTGATCATTCCAAACTGAAACTGTAGTTAAATATATATATCAACGTGGATAATTTCTGGAATAGCGTATAAACATTTAAATGTTAAATATTAATACTAAAATATGTTCGTCTTGGGGCTCTGTGTCGAAGCTTCAGTGTAATGCGGCGTGTTGCAATACCTCTCCCACGCTCCCTGTCAATTTAGTACACCTTTTCCTTGTGAAGTAGGTAATGTACCGTTCCTGCTTGCTCGAAAGGTTACAGCAGCGTTAGCATTAGATAAGACGTAATAAAACGTAAGACGGCTTTCGTGGTACAGACGTAGTTTAATTGCCCTACGTCCTGTACACTAAAGAAGCAATATTGCCACATCGTCACAAAGCAGATGAGTGCGTGGTCCTTGGCTGTGAAGGACGCAGAGCGTGCAACAGAGTGTCGGTGCCACAGGAGCCGGCCTAAAAGCGAACCAACTCTCCCACGCTCCGGCGTCTGTAGCGGCGCGCTACACAAAGCGAACGCGGCTGTGCCGCCCGGTATGCGGGTGGGCGCTTCCGTGAAGTCTGATGCGGTGTCACTTGCTGTGGGACCGGAAACTTAACCTGAGAGCGCCACTGCCCGCTCCGGCAATTCCACCTTCTCGGAAGTCTTACGTTACTTCGCATTTATCCAAACCACCGCGTGTATCTCCGGGAATGCGTCAATGGGGTGCACTTTTGAGCGCCCAGAGATAAACAGCACGATGCCCTCCACGAGACAGTTGTATCAACTGTGCACGGTGCACTCGTCGTGGCTATTGCCTGTGGAAAATACGAGCTTTGTACGATATTAACCACTCTGTTCTTCAGGGAGCCAGCCAATTGTAGGAGAAGTAACGGAATTACAGGGATGTAATTGATGTTCAATAGGCGAAGCGCTATTTACAGTTTGTACAGAAACTACACGGCGGTAATAAGACCCGTGGGGCATGAAAGCGAAGCAGAGATTGACAAGGGAATGAGACAGAGTTGTAGCCTACCCCCGGTATTAATCAATATGTACGTTGAACAAGGAGTAAAGGAAACCAAATGAAAATTTATATTAGGATTTAAAGTTCAGGTAGAAGAAATAAAACTTTGAGGTTTTGCGATGACATTTTAGTTCTCAGAGGCTGCAAAGGATTTGGAAGAGCAGTTGAAAGGAACGGGCAGTGTCTTAAAGGAGGATATAAGTTGAACATCAACAAAAGCAAAACAAGGACAATGGAATGTAGTCCAATTAAATCAAGTGATACTAAGGGAATTAGATTAGGAAAAGAGATAGTTAAAGTGGTACATGAGTTTGCTGCTTGGGCAAGTGCCCGAAGTAGAGGATATAAAATATAGATTGGGTATAGCAAGGAAAGCATTTCTGAAGAAGAGAAATTTGTTGACATCGAGAATAGACGTAAATGTATGTAAGTCGTTTATGGAAGTACTTGTCTGGAGTGTAGCCATGTATGGAAGTGAAACAATGACTAATAAAAGTTTAGATAAAAAGAGAATAGAAGCATTCGAAAAGGGGTGCTATAAAAGAATACTGAATATTAGGTCGGTCTATCACGTAGCTAATGAGAAGATAGTGAATAAGATTGGGGAAACAAGGAATGTGTGGCACAGCTTGACCAAACGAAGGGATAGTTTGGCAGGACACATTCTGCAACATCAAGGGATCACCAATTTAGTAATGGAGGGAAGTGTGGCTGGTAAAAAACTGAAAGGGAGACAGAAAGATGAATGCAGTAAGCAGATTCAGAAAGATGTATGTTGCAGTAGTTATTACGAGATAAAGAAGCTCGCACAAGATATTTAGATAGAATAACATGGAGAGCTGCATAAAACCAGTCTTCGAACTGAAGACAACAACAACAACAACAACAGCAACAACAACTGATGTAGTGTCCACTGCGACTGCAGAGTAGGAAACATAGAGAATAAGCATCCAAACGAGCAAAACGTAACCGCTGTCGCCAACATGCATCTACTCTAAAGGTCACGGGACTATGTTGTGGTGTAAGGTTTCTTAGTAAACACCCTACACGTTTTGAATGCTGTATACAGGGTGTCGCATTTATCTTCACCTGCCCAAATAACATTTTGTCCAAAAGAAAAAGCAAAAAACGTACATGAAACTGGGAGCGTTAAGGTGCTGAACGGAAGAGGAGCGAGACATTTAATATCTCCTCGCTTCAGCGGCTTTTAAACAACATTGACAAAATGAACAATCCAAAACCACTGTTATAAAAGACATTAAAATCATTAATAAATCTCCCAATGAGAACGACAGTTCAAGTTATCACACTTTTAATGTTTGGCACATAAAAGCTTTGAACATGATAAATATTAACAAAATTTAAATAATGAAAACTGACAATACTCTATCCCAGTTGAAGGAACTGAAATAAACATACTTGGTTACTGATCAGGCGTTGTTGTAAGCTGACCAGCTGGACCATGACCTAGACGGTCCGTTTATTCGGGTCAGATTACATACTCTAAAATACACAACGAACAGAACCACAAGGAAAACATCAACAAAAATGAATTACAAATCGCGTTACGAAAAGCCTCATAAGTCCGCTTCAAGCTCTAGCTGTGACGAAGTAATCTTCAAAATAATTGGAGTAGCTTGACAGAGCAGTATTTAAAAGTGAACAGCCACTTCAAAAGAACAACTTCACATAACAGAGTCAACATAATGCATTTAATTGGGAGCAAACGGTTGAAAAAGTTAGGATAGAAATACGGAAATAAGACTTCCACAAAGGCAGTCAACATTAAAAGCTAAATTTTGTTTGTTTGTCATAACTAGGCTTAAAACAGTTGTGTAGTAACTTGGGATACCAGTTCACGCAGCAGACTAAGACTAATATGACGGTCTCCAAACAAAGCTAGACAGCATTACACTAGAGAACCAAAAATAAATCTCTAAAACGAAGCCTCGCTCGGAGAAAAAGGTTTCTCGCGAATCACAATCATTACTTTAGTCACATGTAACATAAGGTGCTCACTGTCTCGGTTCTTGTCCGTATAGTAAGTACTGGCAAATCAGTATCCAGGAATCAAAGTGGCTGAAATAAGAAACCTGTAAAATCTGAAGACACAAATCAGTGGCCACGAAGATAGAACGAAGCAGAAATTGTTCGAATGTGATAGGTACACTGTCTACATTTAAGGGGTCACCATCCGTAACCCGACGAACTGGACTTCGGTGAGCAACTCTAGTTAACATGCCGAGTAACAAGCAAACACTGAAGGCTCGAGGCGGTTAAATCACCTTAGCGCGGAGCTACGCTGCCCATGGAGGGATGCCGGCAAACCCACCGCTATGATACCAAGTAGCCTACTCGTACAGGCAAGTTTAAGGTACTGGTACTAACGAACGCACAGTTCAGGACCAAGCAACTGTTCTGCGTTACTGCCTTTCTTGTAACTTTGTCCTTTACGAAGATATGAACAGCAGTACGCTTTTGCAAATAACACTATATTTTTTAATCAATAATCGACTTCCTCTCATACAATCCTGTTCCAAAACGTGCTGCAGTGTATAATTCACCTAAACACGACGTTGTTAAAAATGTAACGCAAAACTCAGTTTGACTCTGCTGTACCAGCACATAACAAAATGTGTGTGAAATCTTATGGGACTTAACTGCTAAGATCATCAGTCCCTAAGCTTACACACTACTTAACCCAAATTATCCAAAGGACGAACACACACACCCATGCCCGAGGGAGGACTCGAACCTCCGCCGGGACCAGCCGCACAGTCCATGACTGCAGCGCCTTAGACGGCTCCGCTAATCCCGTGCGGCAGCACATAAACCACATACCTGGAGTAATAGAGTTCGTTCTCTCGCTATAGTGCAGCTGTGATGTTAGAAAGCCACGCTCGTTGAAGAATGGAAAGTGGGCCATAGAATGTAATGGCTATGATAGACTGTATACTCTGACAGGAATGTGAAGTATTACACCACGAAGCCCCATGAATTCTAGAAGCATTGCGCGACACAGAATGCTATTTATACGTTCTCCCACCAAATATTAGAACATTTATATGATAAAATATTGCCCGATGCTTATTTTTGTAAGTTTTCAGGGCGTTTGATATTGTAGATCATGTTGGATACTTAGAAAAAAGCTAAGTTTTATAGAACTAATGACTTTACACACATCTGGTTTGAATTATATTTAACCCTTTAACTACTATTGACTGCTGTAGACAGGTCTAGCAGTCGGTGGACTGCTGTAGAAATCGACCGGGTAAAATACATTCCCTCCAATGGACTGTCACAGTCTAACCTACTCTGTTTATTTAATGTCAGCCACTACACTCTCAGTGCCTGTCGTTAGTGAATAATGCAAACAGTGTTGGGAGGTGTAAAAAATATATTATCTAAGCAGAAGTCACAGAGGGCGTTCCCAGGTTCAATTTTGGGTCCACTCCTATTGCTTATGGGCTATATATGAATGACCTTCCACTTACGATTCAAGTAGCCGACTTAGTACTTTCTAAATACCATGAGAGAGAAAGCAGTAAAAGATATTGGTAATGGTGTTTTGTAAATAATTATTTATTTGTTGACGCAAATTGCTCCTCTATTTTTGAAAAAACGCAATATATTAGTTTGTGTACAACATATAGAGTCATGCCAACAACTAATGAAGCACATTAAATAGTGTAGAATACTCCAAATGTTTGGATTTACGTACTGATGAAAATTGAACTGGATGAAGCATATTACTGTGCGCCTCAAGTTTAATAACTTTTGCTAGTGTCGGAAACAAATGAATTAACCTTCTCACCTGTTTTCATATTTCAACTCAATAATGTCTTATGAGATAATTTTGTGGGTTGACTCGACACTTTGTAAGAAAGTATCGACTTCACAAGAGCGAATAATAGCATTAATATGCGGTCTCCACCTGCTGTCGTCATGAGCACCTCTTCAAAGAGTTAGGCATTTTAACTACACCATGACAATACATAGATACGTCATACAGAATCCTTCACAATTTCAGAAGACAATGATGTCAGTCCGGCACACAGTTTTAATCTGCCAGAAAATTTCGTAACAGTGCAGACTCCGCTGCAGAGTGAAACATCCTTCCTTCCAGGAATGCTATATCAGCAAGGTTAGCAGGAGAGTTTCTGTGAAGTTTGAAAAGTAGGAGAAAAGGTACTGACAAATGTAGAGCTGTGAGGACAGGAGGTGAGTGGTGCTTGGGGGCCAGCCGGGGTGCCCGAGCGGTTCTAGGCGCTACAGTCTGGAACCGCGCGACCGCTACGGTCGCAGGTTCGAATCCTGCCTCGGGCATAAATGTTTGTGATGTCCTTAGGTTAGTTAGGTTTAAGTAGTTTTAAGTTCTAGAGGACTGATGACCTCAGAAGTTACGTCCCATAGTGCTCAGAGCCATTTGAACCATTTTTGGTGCTTGGGTAGCTCTGATGGTTCGGTCAGAGGGCTGCTTGCCCTCTGCAATAAAAAAAACACTGAGTAAAGAAATCGACGATGAACTTGAACGGATGTCGTCTGACGTCCGCCCCGACCAAATTCAATAAACAGTACCGAGCAAAATGGAAAAAAAGATGGTAGAGCACTTTCCCGCGAAAGTCAAAGTTCCCGATTTCGAGTCTCGGTCCGGCACACAGTTTTAATCTGCCAGAAAGCTTCAGTGATGTCACTACTTATAACACTATAAGAAATCTTTATTTCCTATTATTAAAGCTGTCAGTAGCTCAGTATCCAGCAACAAAAATTTTCCCAGTAATAAAACTGTCTGACATGCAGGAAAGCAAGTTTTAAAATGTGACCTAAAATCATTGCTCCTGAACGGCTCCTACTATTCCATGGACGAATGTCTATTTAAAAATTGTTAGCCTGTAAAACGATAATAGTTTCGTGAGTGTGACTAACATACACTGAAGAGCCAAATAAACTGGTACAGCTGCCTAATATCGTGTAGGGCACCCGCGAGCACGTAGAAGTTCCGCTGGACGACGTGGCATGGACTCGACTAACGTCTGAAGTAGTGCTGGAGGGTACTGACACCATGAATCCTGTAGAGCTGTCCATAAATCCATAAGAGTACGAGGAGATGGAGATCTCTTTTGAATAGCACGTTGCAAGGCATCCTAGATATGCTCAACAATGTTCACCTCTGGGGAGTTTTGTGGCCAGCGGAAGTGTTTAAACTCGGAAGAGTGTCCCTGGAGCCACTCTGTAGCAATTCTGGACGTGTGGGGTGCCGCATTGCCCTGCTGGAATTACCCAAGTCCGTCGGAATGCACAATGGACATGAATAAATGCAGATGATCAGACAGGATGTTTACGTATGTGTCACGTGTCAAAGTTGTATCTAGACGTAACAGGAGCCCCTTTTCCCTCCAACTGCACATGCTCCACACCATCACAGAGCCTTTACCAGTTTGCACAGTGCCCTGCTGACATGCAGGATCCATGGATTCATGAGGTTGTCTCCATACACGTACAAGCTCGACACAATGTGAAACGAGATTTGTCCGACCAGGCAAACATGTTTCCAGGCATCAACAGCCCAATGACGGCGTTAACGGACCCAGGTTAGGCATAAAGCTTTGTGTCGTGTAGCCATCAAGGGTACAAGAGTGGGCCTTCGGCTCCGAAAGCCCATATCGATGATGTTTCGTTGAATGGTTCGCATGCTGACACTTGTTGATGGCCCAGGATTGAAATCTGCAGCAATTTTCAGAAGGGTTCCTCTTCTGTGACGTTCAACGATTCTCTTCAGTCGTCGTTGGTCCCGGTCTTGTAGGATCTTTTCCAGCCGCAGCGACGTCGGGTATGTGGTGTTTTAACGGATTCCTGATATTCACGGTACACTCGTGAAATGGTCGTACGTGAAAATCCGAAGTTTATCGCTACCTCGGAGATACTGTGTTCCATAGGTCTGCGCCAATTATAAGACCACGTTCAAACTCACTAACATCTTGATATCCTTCCATTGTAGCAGCAGTAACCGATCTGTCGATCGCAGCGCCGTATTCTGCGTGTTTACATATCTCTCTATTTGAGTACGATTGCCTATACCAGTTTCTTTGGCGCTTCTGTGTATAATGTGTTCATTAATGTTCACGCTACTCATGTATACATGCCCTGTAAACTAACTCGTTCCACGTCATTACGATAGAAGAATCGTTCAAACGGTATACGTAAATAACTAACTCATCATTTCGATATTTGTCAAAGTTTGTGGATGTGTTAATTACATAACGGCTGTCAAATTATATTCGGAATTAAAGTCCTACAGCTGTGTGTACATTCTTTTATTCGTTAAGACGTGAAAGCAAACCGCTTCCGATTAGCGTTTTGAAGAATGTTTTTCCATACTAATAAACATACTATTCAACAAAAAAGGGAACACTTTTTTTAAATGCACGTTAGTTTTATTTAGGATTCCAATACTCCATATTATTCCCCACTCTTTTGGCTACAAAACCCTGTTTTTCAACATAATCTCCGTTCAATGCAACGGCCTTACGCTGTCTTACTGGGAGAGCCTGTATGCTTGTATGCTGACATGGTACAACACTGCTCGTCGACGTCGGGACCTACGTCTTTCTGCATCAATAACCTCCCCATCATCCACGTACAGACGGATGTCGGTTCGTACGAGATCCGGGCTGTAAGGTGGATGAAAAAGAACAGACGCATGAAGTTATATGAGGTCCTCTCGGGTGCGCAGACTTGTGTGAGGCTTTGCGTTGTTATGGAGAATGAGAAATTCGTTTACATTTCTGTGATGACGAACACGCTGAAGCCATTTCCTCAATTACCGTCGGCATGATTTTTCCGGCTGAGAGTGTGGCTTTGAACGTTTTCTTCGTAGTAGAGGTGGTGTGGCGCCGTTGCATGTTGTGCAGTTTTGTTTCCAGTTCTAAGTGATGACTCCATGTTTCATCGCCCGTGACGTGCTGTATCAGTTTATGAATATTGCACGCTGGAAACCGGTATGGAAGTATTTTTCTTCCTATTGCATCCCATAACTCCTCTGTGAGTGACAAAAGAAGGGATCAGGCAGGCTAATGAAGGACCAATACATTGCTCAATATGTTTGTGGTGTGAACTACAGCGTGGGTCTTGCGCTATTTTGCTGGAATGTGTTACTTGGTAGCATGGTCATCAAAGGTATCACGATTCCTTTTACATTTCTTGACAGACGCATAGCCCCCGCCCCCTCACCAAATCAATTAACGAATAAGTTCTATTTTCGTAGGCGGTATCTGTCTACATCATGAACCCAAGAGTTGGAGAGGTATGAGTCTCGAAAATCGTTCCGTCCACTGACCTTTCAGCAGGTTGTCAACAGACTTTTTGGCATCCATCAGACAGCCACAGACAGGAGCAGGATGCATCACTGAACGACATTCAGTGCTCCAGTTGACAGTGGCTCTACTCCAGCCAAGCCTTTATAGCGGTGAAAGATGCTTGGCGGCCTCCGATCTCGCTCCAGCTTACAGTAGTAACCTGTGCCCGACGGTTCGTGCTGACACTTTCCTTGTAACCTCTGCACGGATTCCAGCTGTTGTCCTCTGTCTATTCTTCAGAGCCATTAGAACAGTCCTGTTCTTTCTGAGTGTATTTCCGCACCACTCGTTCTGTAGTTGTTGCACTCCAGCATACGCCTGTGCAGTCTGTTGGCGTGACGCTCTCGTGTCAATTCAACCGTAAATTTTACTTTCAAAATCTCTTCTTAAAGAATTTACTTTATTTACTAGCGATTCACCAAGAACACTAACACATTTAATCACGCAAAGTGAGCGTGGAAGTAGTTGCCAGGAAGTAACTGACGGAAAATGAAATTACCTTTAACAAATGTGAATTTTACTCCTAAAAGCCTTTTCAAAAACAGATTTAAAATTACAATCAGAATGCACCCTTTAAATATCAAGTTCCAATTATTTATTTATTTTACAGTAGGAGCTTTCGGGCTGAGAAGCTTCCGCTCACTCTCATCACGGCCGTAGTCACGACCGCTCACAACGATCTCTGAAAAACTACACTGGTGCAAATCTGCAACACACCAGATTACTTTAAACTAAAAATTTTAACAACTCCACAAACACATTAACTTTGCACCCCGTAAGAGGGATGGAAATGGTACAAACACTCACACTACGAAATTATTTGCCACCAAAAGTGCAATTTGTTTTTAAAAGGGCTCTTACGGTGGAAGGGTGGCAATTTTATAAAAATGACTATTTAAATAAAACCCATAAAATTCAGACTAACATAAAGTGTACAACATGCTGTACATTACACATATACCGCCTCGCAAGATGATAGGCAAGATAAAAATATATTTCAGGAATTCGGCCTTTACCTTAATTCTATAAATTCGTTAATACCGAATCAGAGAAACATGACAAAGGCAGGTATTAACGTACGGAAGATCGACAGACAGACACTAACTGCCCACTAGAGACAAACAAGCAGGCTGGGGACGAGAGACTGACCAAGAACACAAGTAGAATTTAACAAGTGAAATGAAACAACATATCTCGGCTCACTTAACTTCTAGTAAACTGCGATGTCTGGTGAAGACCTGTCGCAGCACCCCCAAAGCGCTCTCCGAACCGTCCGCTGTCAGCCGCTTCAACGGACACAGGAAGGCGCGCCGATCTCCCGTCTCACAGCGTAGCAGTTCACGCCGGCCAGACCGATGTCGTGGGTTGACTCCTGTTGCTCTCGTGTCGGCTGCGAAGTCACTACCCCTCGCTGTACAGCGCGGGCCCCTGGACTGATGTGGCGACCTCACATGCACCGACGTTTAAGACGGACAAGTCATCTTGTGTCCCAGTGCACGACCGACCAACCGATCGATCCAGCCGCCAATGCCCACTGCCTGAACAAACTCGAGCAGACTGGCGGCCTAACACATACTAGCACTTCGGACGACAAACAGACATTGACTGTCCCACACTGATCCGGCTGACCAATTAACCAGACACGTCGCCGACTGCACCGACTCAGACTGACCCCTTGTGAAGCTCATAGCGCCCATTAAATGCACGTGAACAGGCATCTTTTCCACTTTTCCACAAGAGGGAGACATCAAAGTTGCGATTGCCACAGCGGCGCCACCGCCAGAAATGGAGGGCGACTGCTTTACACTACACGCTGCGGCGCGCTCTTCAAAACGGCAAATTTTACTACCACTCACTAATACTAATGATTCAGGCCTTGACTAAAGTCATGGAATACCTCGTAATATCGAGTCGGACTTCCTTTTGTTCGGACAGTGCATCATCTCGACGTGGCATGGTCTAAACAAGTAGCTAAAAGACCGCTGCAGGAATACTGAGCCACGCTGCCTCTACAGCAGTGCATTACTGCTACTCTCGATTAAGTCTCATAAATGTTCGATGGGATTAGGTCGGGCGATCTGTGTGACCAAACCACTCGCTCGAGTTGTCCAGAACGTTCTTCAAACCAACCTCTAACAGTTGTGACCAGGTGACATGGCGCATCCTCATCCACAAAAATTCCGTAGTTGTTTGGGAGCATGAATCCATGAATGACTGCAAATGGTCTCCAAGTAATCATTTACATGCTATTATCCACGTAAACACAGACCGTTACATTATGGAGCCACCTCCAGCTTGCACAGTGCCTTCTTGACAACTTGGGGCCATGGGTTCGTAGGGTCTGCACCACAATCAAAGCCTACCATCAGCACTTACGACCTGAAATCGGGACTCATCCGACTAGGCCGTGGTTTTCCAGTAGTGCAAGATCCAAGCGATACACCAACAGGCGATGTGCTGTTAGCAAAAACACTCGCATCCGTCATCTGCCGCCATAGTCCATTAACGTCGAATTTCGTCGCACTGTCCTAACTGATACGTTAGTCGTACATCCTACATTGATTTCTGCGATTATTTCTCGCACTGTTTCTTGTCCATCAGCGCTGACAACTCTACGCAAACACCGCTGTCCTTGGTCATTAAATGAAAGCCGCCGGCCACTGTGTTGTCAGTGGCGAGAAGAAATGCCTGAAATGGGGTATTCTCGGCACACTCTTCACCCTGTGGATCTCGGAATTCTGAATTCCTTACTACTTCTGAAATGGAATGTCAAGTTGCTTTAGCTCCAAACGCTATTCCGCGTTCAGAGTCTGTTAATTCCTGTCGTGGCCACAATCACTTCGGAAACTTTGTCACATGAATCAGCTGGCTACAAGTGACTGCTCTGTTAATGCACTGACCTTTCATACTCTGTGCACCCGATACTGTCGCCGTCTTCAACTGTGCATTTTGCCATCCCATGACTTTTGTCACCTCAGTATGAGCAGCAAGTGCACACCCTCTGGGAACGCTGTGTTCCGATCTCCAGCTGTGAAGGTACAGTAAAATGAGACACACGCACGTTGTCATGATGTATTAACTACCATTTCCATCACTGTAATACTCTTAATCTAACTGGATGAGCTAAAGAGCTCCTGTGAGATTCGGTAAGTAGGGCAGAGGTAGTGACATAAATGAGGGTTGGAGCTGGGTCGTGCGTCGTATATGGATAGCTCAGTCGGTAATAACATTGTTCTTGAAAGGCAATGGTGCGCATTGTATTAATCTGCAAGTAAGTTTCAAAACAGTGCAAATTCCGCTGCAGAGTGAATAATTATGGAGACTTTACAACTTCAGTTTTTGTTGGTTTTTCCTGTTTCAGCCACTATCGCTCTTTCTTTCTGAAGTATACTGCAGTTAAAGAATATTTTTCGCCTGACGCTGTTTGCTTTTTTTTCTGGAAATGTGGATACATAATACAGTGCACATTTTGTTCTTTATAGATCATAAACATTATTTCCTTCCAAAGGTTCTGTGCAGCTTACGGTATTTTTGCCCCTTGTTTACTTGCCCTGCAAAATGCTGCTTTCTGCTTCGTCGTTAGCGGAGTATAAGGTCGAAAGAAACTTCGCTTCACATTCACTCTTGGTAAATTTTCGTCTGTTTTGAAATTTCCAAGAGTGAACGTAAAACTTCTTTCGACCGCAGTCTTCGCTAGCAATGAAGGAAAAAGAGGTCGCTGGCAAAGAATGCAAACAAGAAGCAGAACACCGTAAGTAAATTGTATGTGTGCTTTAGAAGGAAATACTGTTTTTAATCTATAAAGACGAAAATGTACGGAGATATTATGTATCAATGCGAATCCAGAATGACCATAGAAGATGCTTTGTAAATGAAAGTGAAATGAGTCTGATGTTAATACTCTTTAAACTGCAGTAAGCTTAAGGCGGAGAAAGTATTTATTACAGCAGCTGCTGCGGAGGATGGCCTTTTAAACTGACTTCATGTTTCAATGGCAGTGTCTGCTTGATGCTGAAGCCCTGCGGGACATGTAGGTAGTGGAACCGATTGTCTGCTTCCGGTTCCGAGAAAGACCTACATATCCGGCATTAAAAACGATGACGGAACAGATTCCATAATATAAACACTGCTTGGTGTCGAATATTTATTTAGATGATATCGGAATCGTTCCGTCGCATTGTAATAGTGTCAGACAAACAGTGATTTCCAGGAGGGCGGTGCAGTTTCAGGCAACATAAATTCTCTACTTGTGCTTCATCCTCCCCTCTGTCTGTTGTGCAATACGGTCAGAAACAAAATAGCGAGAATTCTGGGAAGCACTTTTCTTTCCTCTTCGGGTAAAGAAACTGGTTGTTAGTGATCCTGGGAATTACGCCAAAGTTTCAGAAACAATTAACGTGCGAAATGGTGCAACAAAATAGTTTAATACTGAATTACGAACGTGCACATTGTACTGAATCCTTCTTTCGGAACAGACACTTGATTCTTAACTGGGCCACTCCGAGAGTAACCTCAGTGATCGTGTTTTTAGAATTTACAGTGACGTATCATTTATTTACTTTATCTACACTTGTTTTATTAAAATTAATCTTTTATTTTTATCATATGGTGGTACCAGTTTGCGGTAAAGATAATGCACTTTTCTTATGGGTAAAGGACTAGTTATTGCAGCAGTTTTTTTAGTCCAGTCACCTGCAGTCTAGCCCGCATCTCGTGGTCGTGCGATAGCGTTCTCGCTTCCCGCGCACGGGTTCCCGGGTTCGATTCCCGGCGGGGTCAGGGATTTTCTCTGACTCGTGATGGCTGGGTGTTTGTGTTGTCCTTAGGTTAGTTAGGTTTAAGTAGTTCTAAGTTGTAGGGGACTGATGACCATAGATGTTAAGTCCCATAGTGCTCATAACCAGAGCCACCTGCAGTCTACTCCAAATTGTTGTTGTGGTCTTCAGTAGGAAGATTAGTTTGAGGCAGGTCTGCACGCTACCCCAATCTACCCAAGCATCTTCGTCTCTAAATAACTACTCCAGCCTGCTTAACCTATTCATCCCTTGGTAACCCTCTAAGATTTTTACCCCACCAGAATTTCCTCCAGTTACAAAGTAACGATTCTTTATGCTTTTGATGTGTTCTGTCAACTGATCCCTTCTATACATCGGGTTCTGCCATAAATTTCTTTTTCTCCAGTTCGATACAGAACCTTTTCATTAGTTAGTTACTCGATTCACCTACATAATCTTCAGAATTTTTATGTAGCACCACATTTCAAATGCTTCTGTCCTATTTTCGTCTTGACTATTTAGAGTCCACGTTTCATTTCACCTCCGTTCAAGGATGCACTTCGTACAGCTATTTTCAGAAGAGGTTTCCCTACAATTACATTAATATGAGATGTCAAAAAAACTCACCTATACTTCCCACATCATCAGTTTTTCTGCTGTTCATGTAGTGAAAACCACTTACTGCTTTCAGTGTCTCGTTCCCGAATCTAATTCCTTCACTATCACCCTGTTTAATACACATTCCATTATCATTATTTTACTTTTCTTGGCGTTTATCTTACAATCTCTTTTCAAAACAACATCCATTACATTCAACAGTTCTTAAATACTTTTCTGTCTCTGGCAGATTTACAATCTAACCGTAATACATCAAAGTTCTTATTTCTTCTCCTTGAGCTTTAACAGCCAAATTCCCGCTTGGACCCTCCAACAATGTGCGCCTTGCAGCAGTGACAGCAGCATCTGCCACCACCAGGTGATATCGCGCAGATGCATCGATGAAATACTGAGAGAGTTACACAATAAGATCCGGAAGGCAAATCCGAGAATCGTATTTGCAGTAGATCTGTCGAGAAAGCAGGAAACGTCATAAGTGTCAGAGTGCAAACCATTCCACAAAATTTCATCGATATGGGCTTTCGGAGCCGAAGGCACACTCGTGTACCCTTGATGACTGCACGATACAAAGCTTCACGCCTCGTCTGGGCCTATCAACACCGACATTGGACTACTGATGACTGGCAACATGTTGCCTGGTCGAACGAGTCTCGTTTCAAATTGTACCGAGCGGATGGATGACTATGGTGGGAATGTAGACAACCTCACGAATCCATGGACCCTGAATGTCAGCAGGGGACTGTTCAAGCTGGTGGAGGCGCTCTAATGGTGTGGGGCGCGTGGAGTCGGAGTGATACGACTCTGACAGGTCACACGTACGGAAACATCCAGGCGGATCACTAGCATTCATTCATGTCCATTGTGCATTCCCACTGACTTGGGTAATTCCAGCAGGGCAATGCAACATACAACACGTCCAGAATCGCTACAGCGTGGCTCCAGGAACACTCTTCTGACTTTAAAGACTTCCGCTGGCCACCAAACTCCACAGACATGAACATCATTGAGCATATCTAGGATGCTTTGTAACTTGCTCTTCTGAAGAGATCTCCATCCCCTCGTAATGTTACGGATTTTTGGATTCATGGTGCCAGTTCCCTCCAGCACTACTTCAGACGTTAGTCGAGTCCATGCCACATCGAGCTGCGGCCCTACACGAAAATAGGCATTTGTACAAATTTCTTTGGTTCTTCAGTGTATATTAATATAGAGATTTGCAATTAGACGATCTTTCCATGTGTAGCATTGAAAACAAGATTTTCCGTCATGAGCTTTGACCTGGATTATTTCAAAACCCAGGTAGCGTCCCGCAAAAAGCAGAAAAGCGTGTATCTTTATTTTCAATATACAGGGTGTTACAAAAAGGTACGGCCAAACTTTCTGGAAACGTTCCTCACACACAAAGAAAGAAAATATGTTATGTGGACATGTGTCCGGAAACGCTTACTTTCCATGTTAGAGCTTATTTTATTACTTCTCTACAAATCGCATTAATCATGGAATCGAAACACACAGCAACGTACCAGCGTGACTCCGAACACTTTGTTACAGGAAATGTTCAAAATCTCCTCCGTTAGCCAGGATACATGCATCCACCCTCCGTCGCATGGAATCCCTGATGCGTTGATGCAGCCCTGAAGAATGGCGTATTGTATCACAGCCGTCCAGAATACGAGCACGAAGAGTCTCTACATTTGGTACCGGGGTTGCGTAGACACTAGCTTTCAAATGCCCCATAATTGAAAGTCAAGAGGGTTGAGGTCAGGAGAGCGTGGAGGCCATGGAATTGGTCCGCCTCTACCAATCCATCGGTAACCGAATCTGTTGTTGAGAAGCGTACGAACACTTCGACTGAAATGTGCAGGAGCTCCATCGTGCATGAACCACGTATTGTGACGTACTTGTAAAGGCACATGTTCTAGCAGCACAGGTAGAGTATCCCGTATGAAATCATGATAACGTGCTCCACTGAGCGCACGTGGAAGAACATGGGGCCCAATCAAGACGTCACCAACAATGCCTGCCCAAACGTTGACAGAAAATCTGTGTTGATGACGTGACTGCACAATTGCGTGCGAATTCTCGTCAGCCCACACATGTTGATTGTGAAAATTTACAATTTGATCACGTTGGAATGAAGCCTCATCCGTAAAGAGAACATTTGCACTGAAATGGGGATTGACACAATGTTGGATGAACCATTCGCAGAAGTGTACCCGTGGAGGCCAATCAGCTACTGATAGTGCCTGCTCACGCTGTACATGGTACGGAAACAACTGGTTCTCCCGTAGCACTCTCCATACAGTGACGTGGCCAACGTTACCTTGTACAGCAGCAACTTCTCTGACGCTGACATTAGGGTTATCGTCAACTGCACGAAAAATTACCTCGTCCATTGCAGGTGTCTTCGTCGGTCTAGATCTTCCCCAGTCGCGGGTCATAGGCTGGAATGTTCCGTGCTCCCTAAGATGCCGATCAATTGCTTCGAACGTCTTCCTGTCGGGACACCTTCGTTCTGGAAATCTGTCTCGATACAAAGGTACCGCGCCACGGCTATTGCCCCATGCTAATCCATACATCAAATGGCCATCTGCCAACTCCGCATTTGGGTAAACATTGCACTGACTGCAAAACCACGTTCGTGATGAACACTAACCTGTTGATGCTACGTACTGATGTGCTTGATGCTAGTACTGTAGAGCAATGAGTCACATGTCAACACAAGCACCGAAGTCAACATTACCTTCCTTTAATTGGACCAACTGGCGGTGAATCGAGGAAGTACAGTACATACTGACAAAATTAAAATGAGCTCTAACATGGAAATTCAGCGTTTCCGGACACATGTCCACATAACATCTTTTCTTTATTTGTGTGTGAGGAACGTTTCCTGAAAGTTTGGCCGTACCTTTTTGTAACACCCTGTACATCGTCCTTTGAAACCTCGATCGAAATCGTTGACCCACATGTCAGACGCTACCCTTATTAGTGGTATCGTACCAAAGTGTCAAGTGTGTCATTTGTTTAGAAGTACTCCCACTACGAAACAGTAACAAGTTTCCCCTGATAAATTACGCTGTTCGCAATGAACTCGTTGGTAACAGTACTCCTTGCTTCAAGTATTTGTTACTGGAGCGCTATTAAGCAAACCCATGACATATTTGCCGTCAGTAGGTGCTGTTACGGGGCTATCAGACACGGGATCTGCCGCCGCGAGCTCCATAAATCTTGACTGCAGCTACGATTTATGCGAGGGTACCTGATAGTGCACATCCGCCGACGTCTACACTCCCTGGGATACTACTTTAATGAGTTGTGACGTAGCGCAGCACGCTGAAATGCTGTCAGCACATTACTGTAACAACGAGAGCGTGTCCTTGACAAACGCTTTAATCAGTAACATTGCTACTTGATGGAATAAGACGCTTCAGAATATCGTTTCAACTTACAAAGAAATAATTTTAAATCTCAGACAGGAGAATGAAAAACATGGTTTTGTATAATTTTGTGTTTTTTCCTTTGTTTTAAAAGCAAATGGTTATCATTTGAAGTGTAACAGAGGGAAATAACATTTTCCTCATAAACAAGTGTACAACTTGGTAGTTTTCGTTTCAGTTCATTAAAAGATTCCGAGAGAAACAAGACGACGATGTAGAGCGATTCAAGTTAACAGTAACGTTTTTTAAAAAAGTCTTAACAAAATGAAATACAGTATAGAAAATTCTTCAAAATATTTATATTGAAACTGTATAAAACAGATGCCAGGCAAAACAATGAATTATGGTTGTATCATAAATGTATCTGCTTGTGAAAATATAATTGTCTGAGTTCCAATTACAGCCCTAGACATAAACAACTGAAGTAAGTTAGGTTCCGTAGAATCATCATGTTGACAAGAAGGGATCTCCGTGAGATCTAAGAAGTGTGAATAACCTGCAAAAAATGTTATAGATTAATGTTGTCCTTAACACATTCTTATAGCAGAAGCGCCATCGTGCGAGTATATCTCACTCCAGCAGAATGAAGGTCAGGTAGAAGCATTTAGTGACGTGTTAGACGTGTGCGTGTATTGATTAATTAACGAACTAAACTTTTTTGGATTGTGTAGTAAACGGTCGCTGATGAGCTTACTCCTGCGACCTTTAGCTTCACCCAAACAAATAATACGAGTACATTTTTAGTTTTTTTGAAGATTTTTAAAGTGCGGATATGTCTCAAAGAAATCAGTATGGGGCATATCAGTCAATCATAAATGATGCTCCAAATGCCTTCTATCAATACGAAATGAGCACAAAATCTGTGCTTATGATACAGCTAGATTGTTGCTTATAGGTCTTACAACTGATATTGTCCCTGTAGATAATTTCCGGATAACAGAATGTTTTACTATGTCAACAGACTTCAGATGTCTTATTTACGGATCTTAAAAATTAAGTAAATTTCAGTATTTCGGTACAAACACAGAAATTACGACAGTCAGAGCCAAGGATCAGCCAGTAGTAAAATCTTTTCCAGAGCTCAATAACAAAACAGGTTTACGTCTGGGATGTGAAATAACCGTAAAAACATGAATATTTATGAGGCAGGATCTGAAAGGGGTTTGAAGATAGCAAAAGCTACAAAAATGTAAATGTAGTTAGTTGTGACAGCAGTATTATTAGCTTGTGAATGTAGTAAACAGCAATCAAAAGTGTAGAAAAAGAAGAACCGCTATTGATGCAAATAATTAAGATACCAGAATAAAAGCAGGGATCTGTAAGTCAAATAAGGACATAATAAAATAATATGAATGCCAGGAAGAAAATTGTAAAAAAAGTCGGAGGTAACCATAATTTAAAACAGACTGATTAAGCACAAACCAGAACAAGAAAGACCTGGTCCATGAGTGCTGCACGCAACAAAACTTGAACACGGTAAGCAACTATAGAACACTTTCGAAAGACAAAGACGATTATACCGTAATATAATTCTTATACCATAGAATATAAAACATGTCTGAAGCCATCTGAAAATGCTTAAGATATCGAAATCCGATCTAGTTTGTTTAAGACATGTGGGAGGGTGAGTGAACAAAGTATCTGCTGTCATTGACCTTTGAGAATCTGCTGTCTGATAAGTGTAGTGTGCAGATCGCTGTTATTAATGTCGCTGTGGTCAACTTTCAGTTCTTCGTTGTCTTTCCTAACCAGTGTTGTCTACTTTGCGGAAGTCGTCTTCCCACTAGAGACAGTACTGAAGATCTTTGACGAGAATCTCCAACTGTCCACATCGAGTATATGACCGTAGAAAATTGGCCCCTCTTTCCTTTTGCTGCTGTAATTGCGCTCCAGATGTTGTTAGCATTTCTTTTTGTGTCTATTCTATACATAGAAACTTCTTAGACGGGGCTTACGGTTTTCTCAGTTTTTATGCTCTAGCTCTAGTTTCCTCAGTTGTCCCTGTCTAACCGTATTCTGACATTCTGAGATATACAGTACTTAGGGTTTATCTACGACGTTGTTTTAAATTAGAGGAAAGGGATTTAGGTTATGAGATCAGTGCTAACTTTGAGATGAAACCAAGGCATGGTGCGTCATGTCTTAGCCGCCACGATAGGTCGAGGCAAACTACCTCAGAGAAGGTAGTCCATTTCCAGCCCGGTGCCTCCGTGGTTCATGGACAAATCGTGCTTAATTTTCAGATTTACGCATTCTTCTAAATATTTGAAGAAGCTAATATCCTGTATTGATGACATAGCCAGTGTATTGGTGTCGTGTCGTGTCTGACGGCTTACGACACTCTTTAAGATGGCAATCTTCACGTCAACATTAGCTGCTGTGTTCCTGATGGAGGAGAGTTGTTAAATAGCTATAAAGGATGCTTCAAGTGTGAGGTCACCTAGGAAGGTTAGGCAATTGAACATTTGTCCTTCTAGCATAGTATTCGTCTAAAAAAAAAATTCCTCAGCAGTCAAAAGAATATTAGGATAGGTCTTCTCCTAGCTAAAACCAATTCTTATTTCGAAATTTCTATCACAGTTACCGAGCGGGGTGGCGCAGTGGTTAGCACACTGGACTCGCATTCGGGAGGACGACGGTTCAATCCCGTCTCCGGCAATCCTGATTTAGGTTTTCCGTGATTTCCCTAAATCGCTTCAGGCAAATGCCGGGATGGTTCCTCTGAAAGGGCACGGCCGATTTCCTTCCCCATCATTCCCTCACCGGAGCTTGCGCTCCGTCGCTAATGACCCCGTTGTCGACGGGACGTTAAACACCAATCTCCTCCTCCTCCTTCTATCACAGTTGTGCTCTTTCCCTCCGTATCCCCCCTTCTCTCCCTCTCCCACTGACCGTCCACCCGTCAGTCTCTCTCTCTCTCTCTCTCTCTCTCTCTCTCTTGCCCCGCCGGGTAGTCGCGCGCTCTGGGGCGTCTTGTCACGATCCGCACGGCTCCCGCCGTCGAGGGTTCGAGTCCTCCCTCAGGTATGGGTGTGTGTGTCGTCCTTAGCGTAAGTTAGATTAAGTAGTGTGTAAGCTTAGGGACCGATGACCTTAGCAGTTTGGTCCCATAAGACCTTACCACAAATTTCCAATTTATTATCCCTCTCTTCTCTGTATGTGTGTGTGTGTCTATATGGCCTACACATTTAACGAAGCATATACATATAATGAATGTTTTTTTTAATAAGTCATTTTACTGACCAGTTTGATGCGGCCTATCACGAATTCCTCTCCTATGTCAACCTCTTCGTCTCAAGGTAGCATTTGGCAAGCTCTGTTCTCAGTTACTTGCTGGGTGTGTTCCAGTCTCTGTCCCCCTCTTCAGTTTTTACCCTCTACAGCCCCTTCCAGGACAAAGAATGTCTGAACTGATTTTCCTGTTATCCTGTCGCTTCTTCTTCCCAGTGTTTTCCAAATATTCCTTTCCTCGCTGATTCAGCGAAAAGTCTCCTCATTCATTACCAAATCTAGTTTTCAACGATCTTCTGAAGCACCGCGTCTGAAATGCTTCGATTCTCTTCTCTTCCGGTTTTCTCACAGTCAGTGTTAAACTGTCATAAAATTATATGGTCCAAACGCAGATTTTCTGAAATTTCGTCTTGATGTTAAGGACTATGTCTGATAGTAGTATACTTCTCTTGGTCAGGAATGCCCTTTTTGTCAGCAGTCTGATTTTTATGTCTTACTTGCTACGTCCGTCATGGCGTATTTTCTTGCCTAGATAGCAGGTTCAAATGGCTCTGAGCACTATGGGACTTAACTTATGAGTCATCAGTCCCCTGGAACTGGGAACTACTTAAACCTAACCAACCTAAGGAGATCACACACAACCATGCCCGAGGCAGGATTCGAACCCGCAACCGTAGCGGTCGCGTGGTTCCAGTCTGTTGCGCCTACAACCACTCGGCCACCGCGGCCGGCTTCCTTAACATCACATACTTTGTGATAACCAGTTCTGTTGTTACGTTTCTCGGAATTCTCATTTCTTCCACTGCTTTCGTCGATTTACCCTCAATCCATTTTTTGCCCTCATTGGACTGTTTATTCCATTCAGCATATCATTTCATTCTTCTTCACTTTCAGTGAAGATAGCAATGTTATCAGGGAATCTTATCATTGATACACCTTCATCTTGAATTTTAATCCCACTCTTGAACATTCCTTTAGTTCCGTCATTGCTTCTTCGATGTATAGATTTAACAACAGGGGCGATAGACTACAACCATGTCTTACAGCCCCTCTTTAACCCGTGTACTCCGTTGTTGGTCTTGGTCATGTAACATCCCCATTCCTTATCGGCCTACTGGATTGCGATATAATAAACATGATCGCGTATGCCTATTGAAATTTTACACTGAGTAAGGCTATCGTTATCGAAGGAAAATAATACCGGTTAGTAGGAGGAAAGTGTACAACAGACCCTTCTGAAGAAAGAAGCTATTCTAAACCTAATCTAAATATTGATAATTTTTTTAAATGGGTAGAATATAATGTAATATCTCACGAACCACACAGAAGCGGGGGAGGGGGGGAGGGAGGGGGGGAGGGGCATAGGTACCACATAATATTTTTAATACAAAAAAATACTGATAATGAAAAAATGGATAGTTAAATGGTCGACAGCCGACTAGGGCAATGAGTCTCCAGAATGTAATGAAAGGTAACTGAAAATTAAGCAAATAAATGCTGGCGTGGCAATAGAAAGTTGGCGCGCTTTTCCACAACACAACAGTTCACAAGAAAATAAATGAATGAGAAGGTACTTAATTTGCTGTTACTTAAACTGCAATCCTAAATTTTGAAAGATAAATTAAATGAAGTTTCTGGTTAAATAAATGATTGGCTGTAACTGAAATTTTGTTACAAAGAAATGAATTTTAGTAACCTGAGCGTAACGTAATGCAAAATTAGGAAATACGCAATTAATTGTAATTATTGGAACATTGAATTTCATTTGCTTTAAGCGAATGAGCAACTGCCGGCCGCGGTGGTCTCGCGGTTCCAGGCGCGCAGTCCGGAACCGTGGGACTGCTACGGTCGCAGGTTCGAATCCTGCCTCGAGCATGGATGTGTGTGATGTCCTTAGGTTAGTTAGGTTTAAGTAGTTCTAAGTTCTAGGGGACTAATGACCACAGCAGTTGAGTCCCATAGTGCTCAGAGCCATTTGAACCATTTGAATGAGCAACTGATTTACTTTCAACACAAGAACAATGAGATACCTAATAAGCCAGGAGAAGTCACTCAGTAAGCTAAGTACAGAATAAATGAAGTTGAGCACTTTTAATTTGTGCAGTATCTGTAGTTATTAGTACTGACAGTGAACTTTTACGTTACATTAAGTGAATGAAGTTAATACTTAAAACTGCAAATTAGTTAAGCCTTTGTTATGCAATACAAGAATGAACAGTTACTGAGGCAACAAAATTAAATCTGTAACTGGTCATTAGCAAACAAACAAAACATACATTAGGTAGTTAATCATTTTCACATTTTTACGACGTTCGCTGACTCGTGGAAAGGAAAGGAAGTCTGCTTGGTAACGATGTCTGAGGTCAACGACAAAATAGGTGCCCTTGATGTTTCAATTGTTTCAGGTTATTATTCAAGAAAATTATTAAAGTTTGTGAATGAAATGCCACTGGGTAATGCCTGTGGAATGTTAGTTACACTCTGTCAATTAGTTGTCTTATGATGCTGTAGCTATGCAGATGACGAACACTATAGCCGACGACAATGCTGGGCTGCTGCTGTTGCTGGTGGTGGTTGAGAACCACGAGTCGGCTCCAGAGCCACGGATAGTTATGGGACAGGCATTAGCCAAAATTGCAGCTTCCTCTGTCTGCCCGCTCCGACTGTGCTCTCTAATACTCGCGGAATAACAAAGTAGGTGCGCCTACACTGGCCCGCGTCTTCGACTCTGCGTGAGCGCCCAAATAACACCTTCCTCAATCTTTCATGACTGAAGCTGCTCTGGTCGCAGCGCGACAGAGACTCCTCATACGTAAAGATAAACAACGGCACAGATACTGCAATTTCTTCGTTGTTATCGATATATTTAAATATATTTCCCTTGGCTATTACCTAGCAATTTACAACATTTACACTATAATTGTAATCACTATTACATCCATTACATATTTAATATAGTTTCTGAAATAAAACTTGCAGATTCAGAATTAGAAGTACAATACAAGTTATCAAAGTACCTATAAAGCGAAGAAAAATTTTGGATGGTCCAGAAGGTATGTTATCAGCGTTTTCGGTATTAACAGTCTACCACACTTACTGTTCCATCTTGGTCGTAATATACACACATAAAAAAAGTCTTGCATCACCCCGGTTCTCGGAACTCCCCGAAGATAGACGTTGACTGTGGATATTGTATTACAGCTACAGTCCCTTTCGCTGTTCAGAGATCTCACTAAACCCTCCCAAAGATGTAAACAACCATGCATGAGCAGCGCGTATTAGACGGAGGGGGTCCGACAGCCCATCAGATAGTCGTTCCACAGGAAGGAGGTACACGGCTTGTGTTGTCTGTAGTTCAGCCATTCCTAGACGTTCAATACCGCGGTTCAATCGCGTCCGCAAGGTTACTTTGTGCCAGGAAGAGCTCTGAAGAAGGGAAGTGTCCAGGCCTCTCGGAGTGAACCAAAACGATGTTTATCGGACATGGAGGAGATACAGACAGATGGGAACTGTCGATGACGTGCCTCGCTCAGATCGCCCAAGGACTACTACCGCAGTGGATGACCGCTACCTACGGATTATGGCTCGGAGGAACCCTGACAGCAACGCCGCCATGTTGAACAAGCTTTTCGTGCAGCAACAGGACGTCGTGTTACGACTCAAACCGTGTGCAATAGGCTGCATGATGCTCAATGTCACTCCCGACGTCCATGTCGAGGTCCGTCTTTGCAACCACGACACCATGCAGCTCGGTACAGATGGGCCCAACAACATGCCGAATGGAACGCTCAGGATTGGCATCAGGTTGTCTTCACCGGCGAGTGACGCATATGCTTTCAACCAGACAATCATTGAAGTGTTTGGAGGCAATCCGGTCAGGCTGAACGGCTTAGACACACTGTCCAGCGAGTGCAGCAAGGTGAAGGTTCCCTGCTGTTTTGGGATGGGATTATGTGGGTGGGGCTGACGTACGCCGCTAGTGGTCATGGAAGGCGCCATAACCTCTGTACGATACGTGAATGCCATCCTCCGACTGATAATACAACCACAGCGGCAGCGTATTGGCGAGGCATTCGTCTTCATGGACGAGAATTCACGACCCCATCGTGCACATCTTGTGAATGACTTTCTTCAGGATATCGAGATTGCTCGACTAGAGTGGCCAGCATGGTCTTCAGACATGAACCCTATCAAACATGCCTGGGATAGATTGAAAAGGGCTGTTTATGAACGACGTGACCCACCAACCACTCTTAGGGATGTACGTCAAATCGCCGTTGAGGAGTGGGACAATCTGAACCAACAGTGCCTTTATGAACTTGTGCATAGTATTACACGACGAATATAGGCTTCAATCAATGCAAGAGGACGTGCTATTGGCTTTTAGAGTTACGCTGTGTACAGAAATCTGGACCACCACCTCTGAAGGTCTCGCTGTATGGTGGTACAACATACAATGCGTGGTTTTCATGAGCAATAAAAAGGGCGGAAATGATGTTTACGTTGATCTCTGTTTCTATTTTCTGTACAGGTTCCGGAACTCTCGGAACCGAGGTGATGCAGAACTGTTTTTGATGTATATATATTGTAATTATACCCGTCCTTTCCTATAGTGTACCCCTATTTTTCTCAAAATTTCGAACATTTTTTACTTTGTCAGACGCTTTTTCCATGTCGACAAATCAAACGAAAGTGTCTTGATTTTTGGTTGTAATACTGGACCCCCGGTCTCTTCCCTATCGACTCTGTTTCTTCTTATTCCACGTATCAGACAAGTCCTGCTGCTCACAGAGGCCTTCAAGGTATACATTTAACCATGTATCACGTAAAGGCATGCACAAATAAGACATTGAAAGCACAGAAGTCAGACTTCTGCTACGTTAGATTTCAGATGCCTCTGTGTTTTCATAGCTGTACTGTTTATCTACTATGTTTCTCTGTTTCCCTCCAATACTAGGCTACACGCAAATACTTTCACAAATGACTTCCTAACACTTACAAATTGCTGGTTTTGGAATCGATTTTCGTGCTATTGCCAATCTGCACCTTATACCCTCTTTACTTCTTTCGTGGTGAGTTATTTTTCTCCCCAAATGGCAAAACCAGTCTACTGCTTAGACGCTTCATTACTTAATTCAGTCAGTCTCTCCTAACTACATCATTCTACTCGTCATTTTCTAGATTTTGATTTTACTGATGTATACCGTATGACTTGTTTCGAAGACAATGTGGTTCTCGATGGACACCTTTGCCTGTCTCTGGCAAAATCAAAATGATCTTCACAAATCTTTAATTTTTATATCTTTTCTACTTTAATTCCTTTTCCAAATTACACCACGCTTCCGTTATTCTTGCTCATTCTAGATGCAGAGTAACATGGGAGTAACCCACAAATGTATCTCACCCATTTCTGCACTATTGCCACCTTATAAAGTCCTTCTACTCTTACAAGCGAAGTTTTGTTTCTGTACAAGTCCTAGGCAAATTGTCCCTCCATATATTTATATTCCTTATCACTTCATATTTTCAAACAGCGTATTCAATTCAAAACTGCCGGAACGTTTCCTAACTGTTATGAAACTATTCTGACGGGAAAAAATCGATACACCATGAAATAATTAATGTAGAGTAATGAAATTTCCGGAATACCTTTGTCTAGGTAACGTATGTAAGTGGTTAACATTGCAAGATGGCAGGTCAAAGTAAGCGCAAATGTGAAATGCGCATACATTAATAACTGTGTACATTAATAACCGTCAGAATGTTGAATGCAAGAGTGGGAAAGTGCATGCATTGTGTTGCACAGGTGCCGGACGTCAGTTTGTGGAATGGAGTTCCATGTCTGTTGCACCTGGCCAGTCATTACAGAGACAGCTAATGCTGGTCGTGGCTGGCGCTGGAGTTGTTGCGTGATGTCCCATAACTTGCTCCATTGGAGATAGATCTGGTGATCGAGCAGGCAAAGCCAGCATGTCGACAAACTGGGTCACAAAATGGTTCAAATGGCTCTGAGCACTATGGGATCTAACTTCTGAGGTCATCAGTCCCCTAGAACTTAGAACTACCTAAACCTAACTAACCTAAGTACATCACACACATCCATACCCGAGGCAGGATTCGATCATGCGACCAGAGCGGTCGCGCGGTTCCAGACTGCAGCGCCTAGAATCGCTTGGCCAACCTGGCCGGCAAACTGGTTCACAACGGCCGTATGCAGGTGATCGTAATCCACTTGCAAAACACCTCTAGAATGCTGTTCATGAATGGCAGCACAACAGGTCGAGTCACCAGAGTGTCGAACAAATTTGCAGTCAAGGTGCATGGGATTAACACGAAATCGTACCACAGACCACAACTGCAGGAGTAGATCCTGTGTGTCTAACACAGAGACACGTTGGCTGCAGACCCTGCATCACTGGTACCGAGACAGAACCGTCTTTCATTAGAAGTCACAACAGACCTCCACACTGCTCTCCAATGGGCTCTCGCTAGACACTGTCGAAGTCGCAAATGGATGTGGTTTTGGGTCAGTGGAATGCATGCTACAGAGTGTCTGTCTCGGGGGTGTCTTCGAATTAATCGATTTGTTATAGTTCCATGTGGTACTGCAAACTGCTGCTAAGATTGCTACTACAGATGCAGTAAGATACGCCAAAACCAAACACCGAACACTATGGCCTTCCCTCTAAGTAATGCCAAATCACCGTCCGGAACCCAGTCTTCTGGCGACAGTACATTCTCGTGACCATTACTGCCCGCAATCATGTGCAATGGGTACATTTCTGCCATGTCTTTCTGCAGTCTGGCAGGAGGAACATCCAGCTCCTCGTAGCCCTAGTACAAGACTTCATTAAAACTGAGTTGTTGATAATGGCGTCTTTGTTGCCTTAAAGACATTTCTGACTAAAATAAGTTAACCATGGCCTGTCTCAAAGGTAAGTAAAGCTGCCGACCGTTACACCGCGTATTTTAAACATGCATAATTTGAATTCTTGTGCCGGGCGGGATTAGCCGAGCGGTCTCAGGCGCTGCAGTCATGGACTGTGCGGTTGCTCCCGGAGGACGTTCGAGTCCTCCCTCGGGCATGGGTGTGTGTGTTTGTCCTTAGGATACTTAAGGTTAAGTAGTGTGTAAGCTTAAGGACTGATGACCTTAGTAGTTAAGTCCCATTAGATTTCACACACATTTGAACATATTTTTGAATTCTTGTAGTGGCGTGAAAACTGAACAAACATGATGTTTCAGATATATGCACACGCCTACCAATTTTCGTTTATGTCGCACAACTTCTACATCTACATCGATACTCTGCAAATCACATATAAGTGCCTGGCAGAGGGTTCGCCTAACCACCTTCACAATTCTCTGTTATGCCAGTCACGTACAGCGCGCGGAAAGAATGGACACCTATATCTTTCCGTACGAGCTCTGATTTCCGTTATTTTATCGTGGTGATCATTCCTCCCTATGTAGGTTGGTATCAACAAAATATTTTCGCATTCGGAGGAGAAAGTTTGTGATTGGAATTTAGTGAGAAGATTCTGTCGCAACGAAAAACGCCTTTCTTTTAATGGTGTCCAGCCCAAATCCTGTATCATTTCTGTGACACTCTCACCCATATTTCGTGATAATACAAAACGTGCTGACTTTCTTTGAACTTTTTCGATGCACTCCGTCAGTTCTACGTGGTAAGGATCCACACCACGCAGCAGTATTCTAAAAGAGGACGGACAAGCGTAGTGTAGGCAGTCTCCTTAGTAGGTACGTTACATTTTCTAATTGTCTTATCAATAAAACGCAGTCTTTGGTTAGCCTTCCCCACAACATTTTATATGTGTTTGTTACAATTTAAGTTGTTCGTAATTGTAATACCTAGGTATTTAGTTGAATTTACTGCTTTTAGATTAGACTGGTTTATCTTGTAACAAAAGTTTAAGAGTTCCTTTTAGCACTCATGCGGATGACCTCACACTTTTCGTTATTCAGGGTCAACTGCCACTTTTCTCACCATTCAGATATTTTTTCTAAATCGTTTTGGAGTTTGTTTTGATCTTCTGATGACTTTATTAGTCGATAAATGACAGCGTCATCTGCAAACAACCGAAGATAGCTGCTCATATTGTCTCCAAAATCGTTTATATAGATAAGGAACAGCAAAGGGCCTATAACACTACCTAGGGGAACGCCAGAAATTACTTCTGTTTACTCGATGACTTTCGGTCAATTACTACGAACTGTGACCTCTCTGACAGGAAATCACAAATCCAGCCACATAACTGAGACGATATTCCATAAGCACGAAATTTCACTACGAGCCGCTTGTGTGGTACAACCTGCGACCGCTCGGTCACACCGGCCGCCCAACCCTAATGTCGGCGGAGCGTTGAGCTGTAATCTTTATTCTTTCCTTTCATTCATATTATGATCTCGTGTGCAGTATCGATACACCTTATAATTAAATACGGTCAGGAGATAGAAATGAAGTAACGTTTGGTGTTGAGACATGCTAATAAGGGAAGTACCCCAGCTCGAACGTTGAGAACAGAATGTTTTTTTAAAATATGGAGATGTGCCAACAAAAATATCGACGGAGACGACAAAAAGCGTAATGTCTACCACTCACAAAAATTATTCTGTAGTCTTCCGCACATACGACCAACAAACATTGGTTAAGACCTAGTATCTAGTTCTTAGATGGCCTCTTCAAATCCCAGAAAAACGGTACTTCGGTCTAATAAAAAATGACTTTACCATCGTTCACGTATGCTCCCTCACAAGGAACACCATTTAAAACATTGTTTCCTATTTATTCTCGTCAATATGTGTCATTTCATCATTTATAAAGGATGAATCATTTAAGATAAAGTCCACTTAATATTTAATAATTGACTACTTTGTCGAAGAGATATTATTCGGCAAATGATAGTAAGAAGACGGGTAAGTAAGTCTATACACTTTCAATACTATAAATCGGGTGATAAAATATTATGAACTAAAAAAAAGTTGTTTATATTATTTATCAGCGAGACCTTGCTCCTTATAGCTATACTGTTCCGTTTCTTACTGTTTGCTATTGCTTACTGTTTTTGCTGTTGTGGTACTGAAAGCAATAGGAGCAAACTAAGACGCTAGCTTTGCATTAGTACAACTTGTATTAGACAGCTGTCAATATGCTGAAGTTAATATGAACGATAGATATGAAACATTACCAACAAGCACGTACATGGTTCTTCAAAAGTTTTATTTACGGTTTTTAGTTACATTTTTTAATGATGTTACATTTATCGAGCTATGCTCCCGAAATTGCGACACGGAGGCCATTGTGACCAAAAGCAACCACAGGAGAGCTTCGTTGAAGTTTGGAAGGCAGGAGATGTACTGTCGCACCTAAAGCTGTGAGGACAGGTCGTGAGTCATGTCTGGGTAGTCAAGTCGGTAGAGCACTTCCCCGCGAAAGGCAAAGGCGCCGAGTTCGAGTCTCGATCCGACACACAAATTTAATCTGCTAGGAAGTTTCAACATCTGCAACTGTGTGGCAACTCTTGGGTCAGAATTTCGTACCAGTCCACAGGTACTAAAAGAAAACGCTGTCTCAGATCGAATTGAAAGGATGCTTCTCTGCTGATTATGTCTTCTTACTTCGTGAGTGGTATCATCGATTTCAACGTGTTTGAGTATCCTCGTCTGAACCACTATAGCGATTAATTACGACTTGTATAAGTGACGCCAAGACAACACTGCTTTATCGCTGTGATGGTTTCTCTGCCTCATTAATGTAATATGTCTCCCTTGCACAACAAATTTTGGAGCTGCGTGCCACAATCGCAATGCGTGACCAATTTCTCGCATATTAAGGATTTCTGATTGCACTCTACAGTCCCGTCTGTACTCTAGTCACGGTTGCACTGTCGAATACTGGTACGAATAATCAACGCCTCGCTAATTAAGCAAATAATCAGTGGGAGAACGCTACTGATTAGTCGCTGTAATTGTGTTGTCAAACATAGTTATGACAAATTTACATTGCGGTTTATTCTTCAAATTTGTATTCATTCCAATGATTCGAGGTGTTGTTCAAACTAATTTTCGTTAAGAGCGTAACAGAGTTAAGTGATACTAATTATCGGATGTGTTTCAAACAAACATTTAGCACCCGCGCAACAATCTGCCTGCCACTGCCGTTCATGTTATGAGGTGTGCAACTAAAGGATTTTCCGCTATATTTTTTCTCCGAAGAAGCCCCGTCCACGAGACGAGCGTAATAAAACTCACTGTAGTTTCACCGCAGGAAAGAAGTGACTGTCAACATATTTTTGGAGACGTACTGCTGAACTCACCTAGATAGCTCAGTCGGTATGAGCATTGTCTGCATTCCATTGTCGTTCCAGCAGAAAAAATACAGAGGAAGTTAAAAATAAAAATGTCGAAATTTTTAGAAGTTGTAGGTGTACATTATGAGATATAAAGAAGGGTCTGAAAGGCGTTTGGTTGCGGATGTGAGCGCAGTTATTGCATTGATGCCTGGCCAATCCTACCACAGACTGATCTGATGTATCTCTGTAACATAACCGCTAGATACCCACTTGTCTGAGCTTTAGGTGACTGCAGTCAGTTGCGTGCTTCTAGCAGTGTTGCCAGGTGTACCACGTTTCTCCACTTCAGGTGTACGAACTTAGCGAGGCATGAGAACCATGTGGTACTAAGAAAATCGGACGATCAGCTTAACAGACAATACAATGCAAACTGGATATTTTCTAACGCAGAGGGCAAGGATTCTCACACACCTTGCATATGCTAAATGAAATCAGGAATAATTTCAACGATGTCCCTTCAGCAGTCGTCTGTCACTGCTAGTCCGCATCTCGTGTTCGTGCGGTAGCGTTCTCGCTTCCCGCGCGCGGGTTCCCGGGTTCGATTCCCGGCGGGGTCAGGGATTTTCTCTGCCTCGTGATGGCTGGGTATTGTGTGATGTCCTTAGGTTAGTTAGGTTTAAGTAGTTCTAAGTTCTAGGGGACTGCTGACCATAGATGTTAAGTCCCATAGTGCTCAGAGCTATTTTTATCACTGCTAACCTGAGGAGAAAGGACATATAATGAGTGATTTGTACATACTAACAGCACAAAACCTGCAGCCACTTGTGTAAATAGAAGACACCGTGACGCATTCCCTGAGCTGCGAGCAGTTTTTCGTAAAGTAACGCACGGTAACACGAATGAAACTACAGTGCAGCTCAAATCACATAGCACACTGCCGACCAGTTCATTCGCCAAGAGTTGTGCCATGCACCCGTTGTCGAGGGGTAGCGTCTTTGACTAGTAATCAAAGTCTCTTAGATCCCGGGTTCGAAATTCGCTATCGCTTAAATTTTCATAATCAGCATTACTGCTGAAGACTCCCGCCATAGGGAGTCACCCTCATTCTGCCAACGGCCTTGTGAAAGAGGGGTGAGGAGCGGACAGAAGTTCAGGGCACGCTCTTGTCATTGGGATGGGAAACTGCCCCTAAAGGCGGAAGAATCAGCAATGATCAACGGCATGAGAATACAGAAGGCAATGGAACCACTGCGTTAAAGACACGTAACGCGTATCGACAGGATACGTGGCCTGTAACTGAAAAAGTGTCATAATGATATCTCCACTGGCAAAATATTCCTAAATAGTCCCCCATTCGAATCTCCGGGAGGGGACTGCCAAGGGGGAGGTTACCAAGAGAAAAAGATTGAATAATCAGAGGAATGATAACGTTCTACGGGTTAGGGCGTGGGATATCAGAATCTTGAACGTTGAAAGAAAGCTGGAAAATCTTAAAATGGAAATGCAAAGGATCATTCTAGATGTGGCAGGGGTCACTAAAGTGAAATGGTAAGAGGACGAGGATTTGTGGTCAAATGGGAATATGATAATGTGAACATAAAAATTCAAATTCAAATGGCTCTGGGCACTATGGGACTTAACATCTGAGGTAATCAGTCCCATAAACTTAGAACTACTTAAACCTAACTAACCTAAGGACATCACACACATCCATGCCCGAGGCAGGATTCGAACCTGCGACTGTAGCGGTCGCGCGGTTCCAGACTGAAGCGCCTAGAACCGCTCGACTAATGTGAACAGCAATAGATAATGGTATAACGGGAATAGGATTCGTTATGAATAGGAAGGTAGGGGAAAGTGTGTGTTACAGTGAACAATTCAGTGATGTGCTTGTTTTTATCAGAAGCGGCCGCAAACCAATATCGACAACAATAATTCAGGAATACATGCCGACGTTGCGAGATAGAGTTAGAGATATACCCTTCAGCAAGCTGGCGGTTCCCAGTGAGCTCTGATGACAGAAGAGGTGCAATATGTCCCCTGATTTCGTACTTCGATTTTGTTCGATCGGCCACTGCTGTTCACACAATGCGTCGATTTTGAAGTGCGTCTATACTGCACGGACGTCCATAAGATGGTCTACAGGTGTGCGAATGTTTTCAGACCACTGTTGAAAGCAGCAACACACCACTGTGTCCAACAAGCGATGCAGTCAGTCACAATGTTCATCGAGCTTCCCGCAGGCTACAATACGACACGTTCAAGAGACTGAAGCAGTTCAACCGGAGCAGGTATAAGTCGGTGGAGCACGGCTGTATCATAGAACGAGTGCTGCAAGACGGTGTTCACATCTAATCTCAGCTCAGTTACTGCCTGCATAGTCGAAAGAGACGATGCACGGACAGATCTCCTCAGCACCCTCTGATTGCAAATGACCGTGACACATGAATCACTAAAATTACAGCCTCTCATTAAGCACATACAGTGAAGAGCTTTGCCTATATGCGATATACACTGACTAGGCAAAGAAACTGGTACACCTGCCTAATATCGTGAAGGGCCCCCGCGAGCACGTAGAAGTGTCGCAACATGACGTGGCATGGACTCGACTAATGATTGAAGTAGTACTAGAGGGAATTGACACCATGACTCCTGCAGGAATGCCATGAATCCGAAGAGTACGAGGGAGTGGAGATCTCTTCTGAACAGCACCTTACAAGGCATCCCAGATATGCTCAATAATGTTTATGTCTGGGTAGTGGCCAGCGGAAAATTTTATACTCAGAAGAGTATATCTGGAGCCACTCTGCAGCAATTCTGGACGTGTGGGGTATCGCGTCATGCTGCTGGAGTTGTCCAAGTGCGTCGAAAACACAGTAGACATGAATGGATGCAGGTGACCAGACATGATGCTTTTGCACGTGTCATCTGTCAGCATCGTATCTAGACGTATCAGGCTCCCCATATTACTCCAACTGCACACGCCTCATACCATTACAAAGTCTCTACCAGCTTGAACAGTGCCCTGGTGTCATCCAGGGTCCATGGATTCATTAGGTTGTCTTCATACCCGTACACGTCCATCCGCTCGACACAATTTGAAACGAGACTCGTCCGACCAGGCAACATATTACCAGTCATCAACAGTCCATTTTCGGTTTTGACACGGATGGAGTTTTGATGTTTTGCTGCATTCCTGATATTCGCGGTACACTCGTGAAAGGGTCGTACGGGAAAATCCCCATTTTATCGCTGTCTCGGAGACGACTATAGCGCCACGTACAGACTCACTTAAATCTTGATAACCTGCCATTGTAGCAGCAGTAACCGATCTAACAACTGCGCCAGACACTTGTTGTCTTATATAGGCGTTACTGGTTCAAATGACTGTAGAAAGTATGGGACTTAACATATAAGGTCATCAGTCCCCTAGAACTTAGAACTACTTCAGCCTAACTAATCTAAGAACATGACACACATCCATGCCCGAGGCGGGATTCGAACCTGAGACCGTAGCAGTCGCGCGGTTCCGGACTGTAGCGCCTAGAACCGCTCGGCCACAGCTGCCGGCTAGGCGTTGCTGACCGCAGCACTGTGTTCTGCCTGTTTACCGTACATATCTCTGTGTTTGAATCCGCGTTGCTATACCAGGATCTTTGGCGCTTCAGTGTATTATACCCTAGTCGTACTGAGCTCAGTCCTCGATGGTGTTGCACTTTTTATTTCCGTCAGAGTACGTATTGCATCCTAAGCCGGGCGTGAAAGTTCAACAAAATTTGCAATAATTGGTCACCGGTGAACCGTCGCTATAAGAGGTCTAAAAAAAAAAAAGTTCCCTGGAAACTTAAAATACCAGCATAAAAATCATAACTGCAGCACTAGAATTCGCATCTGGCTGCAGTGAATTTTTTCACAGCTACCGGCGCCTCTCATAAAAGCAAACGATACCCGATATTAAAAACAAGAAAGACTAAACGTTTGTCTCAGTTTCATTTCATCTTGATGGATAAGTGCTCGTATGCTCATCGTGCTGTTTTCGTGATAATTTTCCTCCAGCGTGCTAGAACTAAGTGGCCTGGCTGTTGCCCGTACCTGAACCCATTAGAAAATGTGTGCGATCAATTGAAACGTGCTGGTTTTGGACTTCAGCTACGACCAAATACTCTTGAGTTCCGCAGAATCACCACTGGGACATTCTGGATCACTGCTGAACTGACGCTCCCACCTATGCCACGACGGACTCAATCGTGCATCCGAACAAGGGGACGTTCCACCGAGCACTGGCGTTGCTCAGGAGGGCTACGGGACATCCTCCAAGTGAAACAGACAAATCTGTCGTTACCCGAAAGATTTTTTTTTAAATTTGGTGATTTCGACACATTGCTAAAGAGTACATACGCCTCGGAGCCGTGAATTTCTAAATAAGAGGGGGATGCAAAACTTCCGTTGACGTGGCTGTGAACAAATGATTCTGCAAGATCACGATAGGCTACATCCCAGGAGACTTTAACGAGGCCGTGTCACCTGTTGTTGTACAGCAGCCAGACGCAATGAGGGCCACATGCTGGAGCAGCGCCGCGCACCTGCGCCCGGGTTGCCGCGCGACACGACGGCCGCGGCTGGGACCGCCTCTCCTTTATTTATACGCACAGCACAGTAGCGGGCGCTGCCTCTCACCTGCCTCTCGTGCTGGCCGCGAGCCACGTCCGCGCCTCCTTCGCCCCTCTCATCCATTCTCTCCGACAATAGCCGCACTACAAAGCGCTTTCCTGCCCCTGCTTTCTGGAAATGACTGCCTAAACACGTGACTACCATTATTCGCAGGAGAGAAAATACTGGAACAGCTACGATGTTCAACAACGTCCCGACTACACAGACCTGGCGAGGAAGAAGAAGGAAGCGGACTCATATCAGTACCGTGGTCCCGCTGAAAAGATGAAAAAAAAAGCGCCCAGAAGGGCAGGAGGAATAAACTTACGTGAAACTTCACGGCACTGCGCACCCGCTTATCAGTATGTCTCCACCTCCTCTGGACTGAATAAATGCGCTGGTTCTGTTGGGGAGGGAGTCATAAGGCCGTTGTATCCTTCCCTTTAGTAAGCTGGTCCACAACGTTTGTGATTGGTTCTCGATATCTTTGATACTGGCACTGGGCAGGGTTGACATCCCAGCTAGTCACTCATGCCTACTGGGCACAGATATGACGATTCTGGTGACTAAGGCAACAAGCCAATACCATGCAGTGACGGGTGTCGTGTGCTGACAAGCATTGCCGAGCGGTTCTAGGTGCTACAGTCTGGAACCGTGCGACCGCTACGGTCGCAGGTTCGAATCCTGCCTCGGGCATGGATGTGTGTGATGTCCTTAGGCTAATTAGGTTCACGTAGTTTTAAGTTATAGGGGACTGATGACCTCAGAATTTAAGTCCCATAGTGCTCAGAGCCGTTTGAACCATTTTTTTGACAAGCATTATCCTGTTGAAAAATGGCACCACGATTAGGTCGCTTGGGAGATAACACATGAAGACACAGAATGGCCGTGACGTACCTTACTGCCGCCAAAGTTCCCCCAGCCACTAACAAATGTGACCTTAAGTCTTACCCGATGGCTCCACACCATGACGCTAGTACTAACACCGCTGTGCCTCTCCAAAACATTGAACGAATGGAACCACTCCACAGGTCAACGCCGTACTAGCCGACGAGAGTCTTCTGGGATATTGCAGAACTGCAGTTCTTCGCTGAACACAGTGCGACGCCATTCATCAGCAGTCCAGCACCTCTCCATATGCAACCGTTTCTGTTGTGGTGTTAACAGCAGCCTTCGTATGGGACGGTAATTCCCTAGCCTGGTGCTAGTCTCCATCCAATGGCACAAGAAGACACAGAATGTTGCAGGGAGTCAATCACTTGTTCTCGGAAGGTAGACGCGGATATGAAGGATTACGATGAGCACTGTACGGCGATCCTCTTGTGTGGTGGTAAGACGTGGTGGACCGGAATTTTTACGAGGAGTTGCCTGCACTCACGTTCCTTTGTAGTCCAACAGCGGGCCACTGTCGCAACCAATTGCCCGCAAATATGGATATTCCATGACTGGACCAGCTGGACGAACGATCTGAGGTGCTGATAACGCTGGCTCGAACTAATTCTTGACACATCCGTGTTTCTCACACCTATCACTCAACATGTGACGTTAATCCTCGCCCCTTGTATACCGTACTAGGCCGGTAACAAAACTAAACACGAACGATATTAATCCACCCTGGTGAGCCGGCCGCTGTGGCCGAGCGGTTCTAGGCGCTTCAGTTCGGAACCGACTGCTGTTACGGTCGCAGGTTCGAATACTGCCTCGGGCATGGCTGTGTGTGATGTCCTTAGGTTAGTTAGGTTTAAGTAGTTTTAAGTGTAGGGGACTGATGACGTCAAATGTTAAATCCCATAGTACATAGAGCCATTTGAACCATTTGAACCACTCTGGTGATCGATCTAACTGTCACAGACAACTACCACGCCAGTCGTTCACATACACGCCGATAGTGCCTACGTGTACAAAGATACATTGTCACCCGGCAATGTATTCTATGTGCTTTGTCTTCTAGGTGCTTCACTTCTTTTACGACAGGAAGTGTAGCTGTTCCATGTCGAAGCTACAACTGAAGAGCAGTGAGGGTTGGAATGTGCTCGTTGTGGACGTGTTAACGGAGTGTGCTTCATAAACTTTAAAGTTGCTGCCAAACTGTCTCAGTCATGCCAAAGCCGCTGTATTTGGATGTCGGATGCATGCGTCTGGAATACGCGGGCGGCGAATACTCGCACAAATGTTGAGGAACTTCGACCTCGTATGTAATGTCGTGATTGTTACAAATCAGCCGCAACTGGGCGGTCATGTAGAGACGTGAGCAGGTGTGGACTGATTGCGTCCGTGTGAAATATTTTGCAAGAGAAAGGCTAAGATAAATAGTAGTATTTCACAAGTGGATGAAAATTTGCTTTGTTATCGTGACGTGAAGCTTAGATCCAAAGACATTGCGAAGTTTGACTGCGCCCTCGTAACACAAACTACAGTGCACGTCACGCAGTTATTGTGAATTGTACATATCAGTACGAAATATATATTGCATAAGTGTCTCTATCGGGTGTGATGAACAGTGAATACCTTGTCATTCCAACGTGATAGCGATTGCAGTTATTAGCTTTCGAATAATTTTAGGCTGTAAACACTGCAGACAACATTTATATTAACTTACTTATGTTCTCAATATACGAACAGTTTTATCAGATCTTCGAGTGAATTACACTACCGTGAGGAACGTTGCTGTGGAACAGGAGCACTTGATTGCACATGTCGCAGCAGAACATTACAGACACAGGTCAACACCATTTATTGTATGGGTGTAAGTGCGTAGAGCCTTATTTCATTGGCGGGACGTGAACAGATTTAAAGATGGAGTAGCCATGCAGTGTCGGCGAAATACTCGGGAAAGGTGAATGGGTATACCACCTAGTAAGAAGGATCCATTCGTTGCAGGCTACACAAGAGTCCGCTCCACAGAATTCCAAAATAGCACAGTCTCTCCTGACCTGCTCTTCAAGATATTAACAGAGCCCTTAGAGACAAACTGCCTATTGGCTTCTGTCTCGGGTTCTTCGGTCGACTTTCATCTAACGATTTTACTGACGTTTCGCCAGCACGAGTTGCCGGCATTGGCAAAGCTTCACCCTCCATTGCCGGTGGTGAACTGCAGTGACAATGGAGGGTGAAGCTTTGCCAATGCCTGCCACTCGTGCTGGCGAAACGTCAGTAAAATCGTTCGCTGAAAGTCGACCGAAGAACCCGAGACAGAAGCCAATAGATTGTCAACAAGTGGCCACGAAGGCCTTAACAATTTTGTAGAGCCCTTAGAGACATACTTGCCTCAAGCAGTGGCAAGCCGGACCACGCTACTACACAGGTAAACTGCCACCTTCAGACACACTACAGCCGCCTGTCCCCGGCGCCTGTCGTTACAGTCCCTGTCACTCGCAGCCTCCGGGTGGTGGGGGGTCACCACAGATCCCAAGGCGGTGCTCTCGCAGCGAAAACGCAACGACGCGCACGAGCCCAAATAGCCTCCCTGTCGCTTCACGAGAAACCCTCTGACGGGAAGATTTCGAGGGAACTATCAAATTATCCAACAAGTTAGAACGCGCAGGATAACCATCGCATAAGAATTTGATAAAAGCCAACCGAACGGCTTAGATATAAACCAATTGTCGTCCGCATTAAGACAGTGAATCATGCGTCATATGGTTTACACCCAAGAACAGGATGACTATATTGGAAGTTATAGTGATGGTAGGCGATCCGAAGCGGAGAATTTTGAGATGATAGTAAATCATATGCTGTGTGTGGCTAGGGCCTCCCGTCGGGTAGACCGTTGGCCGGGTGCAAGTCTTTCGATCTGACGCCACTTCGGCGACTTGCTCGTCGGTAGGGGTGAAATGATGATAATTAGGACAACACAACATCCAGTCCCTGAGCGCAGAAAACCTCCGACCCAGCCGGCAATCGAACCCAAGCCCTTAGGATTGACATTCTGTCGCGCTGATCACTCAGCTACCAGGAGCGGACAAATTATATGGTATGAAGCCTCCAATGAGCAGTGCGTGTGAGACATATATTTAGGAACTCCTTATGTTTCATAATAAACAACTGCGTTTCATTCGACATGGATCACCACCATTATTGGAGACTGTGCCTCTTGTCGGTCATGACAGAAACGTGAACAGAACACAACGGCGCGCCGCCCCACTTAGATATTAATAGGTGCGTGGACACCTGCACAATTGATATCCACATCATTGAAAAGCTGGACGTGCTATGATGCACCACCGTGGCCAGCGCAACCTCCAAACTTACTCTTAAGATTTTTCTCTCTCTTTTTTTTTTTTCTTTTGCGATGTTATATGATGTATTCGATGCTCGAATTACTAGTAAGGAATTAATTGGAAAGGGTTGGCAGGCTACTTGGTGCCTGCCTGTCTCATTGCACAATACATATAAGAGGTATTTCGCAAGTATAGCGAAGTTACATGCATTCATACTCTCGGTCCTCGCCTTGAAGACTTTGTGAGCTTACGTGCTATTGAACTGATGACCTCATATGTCAAGTCCTATAGTCCTCAGAGCCATCCGAACCATTTGAAACGCAATATTCTATACCAATATGAAATTAAGTATTGGAATTCTACCATTAATTCATTATCTTAAAGTTGTAAGTAGGCTGTTTAGGTTTTCTTATTGGTAACGCCGCTTAGCGCTCGGTATGAAAAATCACTGGCTGTGCTGTGCGCAGTCTGTGTTTAGTTTGCATTGTTGTCTGCCATTGTAGTGTTGAGCAGCGGCAGCTGGATGTTAACAGCGCGTAGCGTTGCGCAGTTGGAGGTGAGCCGCCAGCAGTGGTGGACGTGGGGAGAGAGATGGCGGAGTTTTGAAATTTGTAAGAATTGGTGTCATGAACTGCTATATATATTATGACTAGTGAGGTAAATACATTGTTTGTTCTCTATTAAAATCTTTCATTTGCTAACTATGCCTATCAGTAGTTAGTGCCTTCAGTAGTTTGAATCTTTTATTTAGCTGGCAGTAGTGGCGCTCGCTGTATTGCAGTAGCTTGAGTAACGAAGATTTTTGTGAGGTAAGTGATTTGTGAAACGTAAAGGGTAATGTTAGTCAGGGGCATTCTTTTGTAGGGATTTTTGAAAATCAGATTGCGTTGCGCTAAAAATATTGTGTGTCAGTTTAAGCACAGTCTTGTAATAATTTTTCTAAGGGGACGTTTCAAAGTATCCTGTTTGCATCCTGTACCTGCTGCATAATTTTGACCCCAGTAGTTTGCACATCTTGTGTGTACCCTCAGGTCATGGTAAGCTGCACGGAAGAGGGTAGCTCTTTCAAAAAATCACAATTGGAAAAGAAAGATTCTGAGTCACTGTCATGATAACTTCCAGTACACAACGGCACCCCTGCTCTAAGAGTCTGGCGACGTTGTCCATAACCGACAACCACAGCGCCGTTTTTGTCTATCTTATTCAGATATGATCGAATTAATCGCACAAGTAAGTTGTCTGATCGTTGCGACAGCAGGTCACAGACTGATGGGCTAGAGACGCGTAGGCAAGTACACAAACAATACCTGAGAAACCTGTTTGCTTACTTCGATTCAAACGTCAAACGTTAGTGAGCCTCTTCTCCTCCCGGAAGGACAGCGGTTTGCGGCGCTGTTATATGGTTACTATTTGCTAAGGCTCCGCATATGTTATGTCAGTGACATTACCTTCGAATATCATTTTCAAAGCGAGAGAAATAAGGGTATAGGTAAATTTGTAACACAATTTCGGCAGCTATAAACGTAAAAAATTACTCACACGCCACAGGAAATTCACCATGTTCTCCACTATAACGTAGCGAAAACCGCACTATGGTATACTAACTTCCTCCAGGTCGTAAGTCACATTGTATGCTATAGTACTGATACGAGTTCACGCCATGTAATTCTGACAAAGGAATGGGAGAAGAGGAAAGGGAACCGAATGACGCTATGTAATGACATTACGTAGCCTCTGCCACACGCCATATTGTAATGTTAACAGCGCCAGCTGAACGCAAGAGGGCTCGTCGGCGCCATAGAGCCACCTGCTAGTGCGGCGTTACACCACACAGCCCGCTTAGCTGCCCCAGCCTGCCTGTTACTTACGAAGTCTTCCAGCCACTGACGCATCTGGGGACCTGCTCCGTGTGCTCAAACCTCCATTAACAGTCTGCAGCTGGGCACCGTGTCAAATGCTTTCCTACATCTAGGAATATGGAATCTCCCTGCTGCCCTTCATCCATGGTTCGCAGTTTCTCATGTGAAAAAAAAGGGCAATCTGAGTTTCGCACTAGCGATGCTTTCTAAAACTGTGTTGATTTTCGTTCCAAGGAATTTAACATATTGGAAGTGAGAATATGTTGAAGATACTAAAATGTAACTTTCACGGCCAGAAATATCATGTCCATTATAATTATACGGGCTGTTATGCCGTGGTCGGTTAATGAATTCTGTGTCAATTCCCAACGTATCGTCTCCGACTGCGGGAGACATCTTCAAAGGGGTCCGTAGCTCGAAGGAAGGTCCGCTTCTGTTGTGGAAGTGAGGTGTTACCAAGACGTTAGCGGCCTGAGCTAGAAATATTTGTGAACCTGAGTTGCTCGACGCTGAGATGGAACATCTCCACAATGCACTATGAAGAACGGATATTCGTCCGCCGAAATAAAACGTGCGTTGAGGCAGCGACGCAGAAATCATAGTGACGTACAGGCTACTGCAAAATCTAAGGTTTTCTTGTCGTTTGTTAAAAATGTAACGGAAAGAATGGGGAGGATCTCGACGAAGCGGAATATTACGGTAATTTACAAGGCCACCAGGAAGATAGACGAATACCTTTAGCCTGCCAAGGATTCTCGCAAACCATTGGAAACAGCTGGAGTGTATAGGATCCCATGCAGCTGTGGAGATGTTTATGTGGGTACCACTAAAAGAACGTTTGGAAGAGCACAAGGGCAATTGTAGAAGAGGAGAAACGGAACGATCAGCTGTTGCGGAGCAAGCTTTCCAGCCAGGGAACCACAATATTCGTTTCGAGGAGACCCAACTACTAGCGGCCACAAGCGGATATTACGGAAGGCTCTACAGAGAGTGAATCGAAATCGCTAAACACCCTAATAATTTCAATCTAGAGGAAGAGGGCGTGAAATTAAACGGTATATGGATGCCGGTGTTAAAGAAGATGTGTACCACCCGTCCACTACTGGGTGATGGCAACGGCGATCGACGGCGACGGACAGCGGCCAATTGCACTGACGTTTTCAAAACACGTGACGTCACGCCGAGGCACGGGAGCTCGCGGAAACGGAATTTAGCGGCAGTGAGGTAGCGAGTCAATGGGTGTGTTGGACCATCTATCGATCTACGGACCCCCCTTGAAGATGTCTCCCGCAGTCGGAGAGGAAACGTTGGGAACTGCCACAGATTTCATCAACCGACCACGGCATAACAGCTCGTATAATTATAATGGACATAATATGTTGAAGAATTCTGCAGCAAACCAGTTTTAAGAAGACTGGTGTGTAATTTTGTGGGTCACTCCTTTTACCCTTATTTTGTACAGGAGTCACCTGTGTTTCTTTCCAGTAGCTTGGAACTTGGCGCTGACCGAGAGATTCTCGATATATGCAAGCTTAGAAGGGGCCAATGCTGTGAAACCGAGTTGGTGTGCCATCAGGACCTGGGGACTTACTTCCTTTCTAATCTGCTGGTCATGTAGACCTGAGCTCTTCCGCAGGCAACGTACATTTTGATTTCCACTAACGGCTCTTCGATAACCATGTCATGTATCGTCACTTTCAAGAGGTAGACAGTGGTGTAGTTGACGCGGTACAGTCTACAAAATCTGTCAGGTCGGCTGAGAAAGAAGGTCGCCAGTTTGTGCCGCCCGCCCACTGTGCAGCTGTGGCTGACGGCTCGTGACGGCAGTAGCGTCCATCACGACCGCGGAGCCGCCGACGCCCGGCTCGGGGCGGAACTGGGGAACAAGTGTTTACGGCGTGCGCGCGGTGGAGCTCTGGAGGTACCGGCGCGGCGTCTGGACGGGCGGGACGCCGCCGCGCGGCAGAAATAGACGGCCGTATCGCCGCCGGCGGGGTTTATGGGGCCGCGGCCAGTGTGGGCCTTGAGAAACACGAGGCGACCGCGCCGCTACGAAAACAATGTCCGCCCTCGCGCCAATAAACAAATACATCTTCGCTAAATGGGTCCGCCTTCTGAGCCCGCGATGATCGCAGAGAGCGCTGGGGGCTTTTTGCTACACGCCGTGCACCTTGGGTTTGATATTTTTACATGTTGAGTTCCACGTTTCCTCTTCATCCTTTACGAAATACGTTTCGTCTCGACATGCAGAGATAACGCCATTAAAAGTTAAATTAAAAGGAAGGTCAGCGTTGGCCGTAATATTGATGGTTTATCGATAGCAAAATCGATATCGTTTCTAAGTTTTGGTTACTGATACCAGTGCCTATGAGTTTAATTTACACACCACAGCACTGAATATCATCATTTTGCGATTGAAAATCGATTTCGCTATCAATAAACCATCAATATTACGGCCAACGGTGACCTTCCATTTAACTTAACATATATGGTTGTTGTGCACACACCACTCCAAGAACTCGCCAATCAATGCCATTAAAAGTGTTGATGAAATGGCCAGAAGCTGCTAACGTGCGAGCCACGTAGTGAATACTAATACCTGCTGGAGATTTGAAACTTCCCTTCTGCTAGTAACTCCACACATAGTACATAGGAGACATATCTATTGTTAATAAGATATGAATTACATGTACACTGATGTATTAATGTTACGTTGGTCCGGAGTCATTTTTTTAGATGTTTTTACCTACGAATTAGCAATTACCCCATGATATATAATTTGTAATGCATTATTACATTCCTGTAAGCATATTATGGATAATGTATGTTTTCCTGTTCTTGTTCTGTATTTCATACGCACGCTTGGACGTTTCATTGTGGTTGATGTCCTAAGTTCTCCCTCCCCTTCTCCCCCGCCTCCCCCTCACCAATCACATATCCCCGTCCCCCCTGTCCCATCCCCACTTTTCTTTACCCATCCCATTTCACTATTTTGTTTTTTTCCTCCTCTCCTTACACTTAATTATACATTTCTGCCAGTTTGCCTCCAGTTCCTCTGCCCCCATTTCTCTCATGTCCATCCCCCAGCCATCATTACTATACTAATCCTATCAAACAGATTGCTCTGCTTCCACCTCCCCTTTCTTAACTCCTTGTTTATCGTTGTGCCCTCTATAATTTCTTGTCCTCCTCCCTCCTCCCCCTTCCCCTTTCCCAAACCTTCAATCCCTTGTTTACGTTGTGTCCATCGTAGTCTCTTACTCCTTACCCCAGCCGCCGTGGCCGAGCGGTTCTAGGCGCTTAAGTCCAGAACCGCGTGACTACTACGGTTGCACGTTCGAATCCTGCCTCAGTCATGGATGTGTGTGATGTACTTAGGTTTAAGTAGTTGTAAGTTCTAAGTTTTATGGGACTGATGACCTCAGATGTTAAGTCCCATAGTGCTCAGAGCCATTTTGAACTTCCTAACCTTCTCCAAGACCCCTCACCGCTCGCCCCATTCTCATCTGCCCAAATTCAACACCAATAGTTTTTTTTGTTTGTTTTTTGCTTCTCCTCCCCCAAACCCCTCTCCTACCACGCCCTCTACCCTCCTCGCATATACCTACTTCTAACACTGCATTTCCTACTTATCTATCTCATTAACATTCCTCTGCAGTTGAGCTTCCCTCCCCTTCGAGACCTCACCCCTTCCAATCCCCTCCCCCAGTCTCACCCTTCCAGTCAAACTCTTCAACTGTTTCTTTCTTTTTAATAATCTTATACTGTCTTCTCATGACAGTATCTTCTATGCTTTTTCTTCACCCCCCCCCCCCTCCCCCACATTTCCTCATAGTTCCCCCTCCCTCACCCCCGCCCCTGTTTTTCACTGCTAGCGTTATATTTATTATATTTTATATTATTGCCGGCGTTTTCAATATCATCTTGTATGATTCATTGGCTTTTGTACTTTATTTTGTCTGTTCCTTATACATTTTAATCTCTTTACACTACATAACGTATATTCACTTTGTATTATTAACGGTCTGATGTTCACATGTAAATGCAAACATGCAATGCCGCCTCCCAAGGTAATAACATACGGCTACTTTTCTTGACTATCGTTGCTCTCCATTTCAATTAGTTGAATTAAAAACACGAGAGGCAGGACAATAAAAATATTTCTGATATTCCCACACACGTGTAACGTTTCAGCCAGAACCTTACACTATTTTAGCACAGCGACATACAGAAAATTTTATCATACTTTGCCAACAGTCAATTGTTAAAGCGTGCACATGGTTAAACTTTTAAGCTCTGTTTTGCACAGCAGTCTTTGTAATCTAGAAAGTGTTCTCTTCCGGGTGGTCATATTTAGATGCTCATTCCAAGGTGATCCTAATTTTGCAGAAGCCATTTGCTTATGAAGGGGAGATGAATAGGGAGCACTGAAAATGGAAATTATCGATCAGCTAGCCAGTGAGACCAGGAAGAACAAGTTCTAAGAAGGTAACCTTGTTCAGTTTCAAAAGTGTCTTCCGAAGCAAACAGCTCGTATATCAAAAACTTTGGACACGGTTCGTCCTCTGCCTTTGGCACGACACACAGGTGTGAACAAACATCTTCTTTGCTAAAATTTACAAATTGTATATACAGAACAAACGTGAGTGGCAAACATTTTCGAGATACTTTACTCATACTACAAGCTAAGGTTGAGCCACAGCTCGAGAGGATTTTGGATTCAGATGTCACTTTTCACTAAGTGTACTAAAGTGCAACTGAGATTTTGAATGAATATTGTGTTTGTGTTAAGTATCAGTAAATTTTGTTATAATTTCGTCTTTAATTTCTGAGAAAATACATTATTCAGCCTCCACTGAGATTCAAAACTTGATACGTGGTTCTCATGGTAAAGTAATTGGAGACAGTAGCATTGATGTATAATGTTCTTAGACATGTCTGTGTTTACTGGTCTCCTCCACCAGCGACACAACACGTCACACTGAGTTGAGAGAAGTCATGAGGTAGGATTATGTAGATACGCAGATGGCGGTAGTATCGAGTACACAAGGTATAAAAGGGCAGTGCATTGGCGGAGTTGTCGTTTGTAGTCGGGTGATTCATGTGGAAAGGTTTACGACCTGATTGTGGGAGCGGAACGATAATTAACAGACTTTGAACGCGAAATTACGGTAGGAGCTACACGCATGGTGCATTCCATTTCGGAAATCGTTAGGGAATTCGACATTTCGAGATCCACAGGGTCGGTGTGTGCCGAGTATAACAAATTTCAGACATTACCTCTCAGCACGGACAACGCAGTGGCCGACGGCCGCGGCATCTGCGTAGAGTTGTCAGTGCTAACACGTAAGCAATACTGCGCGAAGTAACCGTAAAAATGGATGTCGGACGAGCGTGTGCGTAAGAACACTGCGGCGAAATTTGGCGTTAATGGGCAATGGCAGCAGATGATCGGCACGAGTCCTTTGCTAACAGCACGACGTCGCCTGCAGCGGCCCTTCTGGTCTCGTGACCATATCGGTTGGATCCTAGACTACTGGAAACCTGTATCTTGGTCTAGTCTTCAATTGGTAGGTATATACGGAATGGTCCAACTGAACCGATTATTGGTTTGGAATGTTTATTTTCGGCTGCTTGGACACCATTGCAACCAGTCATGAGCTTCATGCTCCCAAGCAACGATGGAATTTTTATGAATGACAATGCACCGTGTCAGCTGGTCACAACTGTTAGCGATTGGTCTGAAGAGCGTTCTGGACAACTCGAACAAATGGTTTGGCCACCCAGATCGCCCGACGAGAATCCCATCGAACATTCATGAGATTTCCTCGAGAGGTCAGTTCGTGCACAATATCCAGCAACACTTTCGCAATTATGGACGGTTATAGAGGGTAGCATGGGTCAGTATTTCTGCAGGGGACTTCCAACGATATCTTGAGTCCATGACGCATCGCCGTTCGAATTGATATTGGGAGGGAACTGATAACTTTTGTCACCTGATTGTATACAATCATTGTATACACTAACAGCCTAAATACGAACTACTAATAATGTTCACTTGATTACTAAACGATTCTCATTTCGGCTTTGGGTCATTTTCAAAAACAAAAATTTCTTACATATCCGAAATCAACAGACTATTATGAAAAACTATGCTTTGAAAATAGTGTGGCGCATACCTGTTTATAGGGTCCAGAAATGAAAGTCCGCAATATATTTAGGCGTTTTAGAGATATTCTCACTTTCACGAATGACAGATTTGGGTTATACCACCAGGTATGCTTTTTCGATAAGAACTTGTAGCTCATAGTAGTCTGATGTTTTTTCACATACAAATAAGTTTCTGTACTTGAAAATGGCCTAAAGCCGAAATGTGGACCCTTCGACAATAAAACAGAAGTTATTACATTCGAATGGCGATAGCATCATTCAAAAACTTTACCATGACTACGGCTCTAGCCAAAATAAAAAATTAACACCAATGCACGACATTGATGACAGTTCTATCTGCTACAGAGAATTATAACTCTACTCATTGAAATAAGCTCGAGTGATGTGTACGTGAACTAAGTTGCATTAACGTCAGAGCGTGTCTTGTGGGTGCTTCACTTTTCTTGTCAGACATGCAAATTGAAAGTAAAACTCCTCTATTTGCATATGCATACCTTCATACACTCTGAAGCGCAAGGCTAAGGTTCGCCTCCAACGTTACGCAGAAACTCAAAGTTCTGAAACTTCCCCTTTGTATGTAAAGAATGACAGTGCTGGAAAAACTCTTACGTTATTTGATTTTCAAACAGTGAGCAAAACTGAACGTACTCAGACATTTCTCTCTTTTCTTATTCTGATCAACAGTAAACTGACTCACAATATCTTTTTAGCGCAACGCAATCTGACTTTCAGTAATCGCTACAAAAGAATGGCCCTGACTAACAATAACCTATACCTTTCATGAATCACTTACCTCACAAAAATCTTCGTTACTCGAACTACTGCAATACCGTGAGCGCCAATACTGCCAGACAAATAAAAGATTCTAACTACTGAAGGCACTAACTACTGATAGGCATAGTTAGCAAATGAAAGATTTTGATAGAGAACAAACAATGTATTTACCTTAATAGTGTTTAGAACTCAGTTCATGACATCCAGTGTTACAAGTGTTACAAATTTCCTTTTTTCTGACGGACACACGTCCAGATCGTCCGCTCATATTAACCTCTCAATACTCTGGCATCTCTCTCTCCCCACATCCACCACTGCTGGCGGTTCACCTCCAACTGCCCAACGCTACACTAGCGGATATGCCAACAGTGAGTCCAACCAGCCACAGACTGCACACAGCGCAGCCAGCGATTGTCATACAAAGCACTACGTGGCGTTACCAACATAAAAACCTAAACAGCCTACTTAAAGTCCCTCCTGAAAGCTAGTTACAGTAACTACGCATCCTCCAGTTTCTTCCTGAGTAGAATTCTCCCTCCAATCCTTAAATAAATTCCAGCTACCTTTCGCTACGAACACCGCCCCTCCGCTTTCCGCCGTTGCAGGTGAAGCCCCCTACCTATTCCTCAGTGATGATTACTTTGCGTAGTCTCTCACCGCAGTCAGCGCACCCCATCCATATAAGCGGCCGCCTATACCAGTCTCACTGCTCGCGCTCCCCACCAGCCTCTGCACTCTGACACATTTTTTGCCGTTCTCACGTTTTTGATTGTTTGTCGAATCAAAATCCATCAAACATCGCTCCCATTGGTTACGCAGCTCCCCTGCCGCCGCCCACTGCCGGGTACGTCCTTCCAGACAAATTTCTGTTGCAGGCGTCATCCGGAAACCACAGGTATCACTTTGCAAAAGGAAAGCCTCCATTTGGGGTTCAGGAACAGCATCGGTGACTCGGGAGATCCTACGGATACCTAATTACTCCCAGTGTCGAAATGGCTTCGTAGCAAACGTAATGATAGATGGGTTTACCTTGCTGCGTCCGGCCCCTTGGCTGTTACAGGGTGTGGTAGATAAGTAATGAGACTCAGTCTAGAAAAACTAATTTATTGATCCAATTTGTACAAAACGTTAATATTCTTCAAAGTACTCGCCTTGGGCGTCGACACAACGTTGCCAGCGCGTTTTCCAAGCTTCATAGGCCCCGCTGTAGTCCGTTTGATTTATCCCAGTTAGTGCCTTCGTGACAGCACGTTGGATGTTTGGAATATCGTCGAAACGATGACCCTTCAGGCATCTTTTGACCTTCGGAAATAGGAAGAAATGACGAGGACTCAAGTCAGGGCTGTGGCAGAACTTCAACTCCAATTAGGGTCAAGTAGGAGATCACGAGGAACGCTGTGTGCGCCGGAGCGTTGTCGTGGTGGAGACGCCAGCGTTGAGCAAGGTCCTGTCGCTTCCGTTTGACGGCTCTGTGCAATCGCTGAAGGACTTCTTTGTAGAATTCGGCATTGACAGTCTTCCCCTGAGGGACAAACTCTTTGTGAATTAACCCCCGCTTGTCGAAGAACACAATCAGCATTGTCTTGATGCGGGACTTTGACATTCTTGCTTTCTTCGGCCGCGGGGATGCCGGTGTGTCCCACTCCGAGCTCTGGGCTTTCGTCTCTGGGTCGTACTGGAATGTCCACGATTCGTCGCCTGTTACTACGTTGTCTAAAAAGTCTGGGTTATTTTCGAAATCATTCAACTTCTCACGGCAAATGTCCACTAGTTGTTGCTTTTGTTCGGCGGTGAGCACTCGGGGAACCAATTTTGCGCAAACTTTCCTCATCATCAAATCTTGCGTAACAATTTGGTGAACCGTAAATTTATTGACGGAGACTCATCGGCGATCATTTTGAGACTTAAACGACGGTCGGAGTCCAGGAGTTCTTTCACTTTGGCCACCGTTTCATCCACACGACTCGTTGAAGGGCGTCCAGATCGTTCCATGTCTTCAACGGATTCCCTCCCGTTTTTAAATTCATTAAACCACCGGAACACTTGAGCGCTTGGTAGGGAGTCTTCTTTGTAGGCCTCCGTATCATAGCAAAAGTTTCCGAAGCAGTTTTGCCCAAGCGAAAGCAAAATTTGATTGCAAAGCGCTGTTCTATCGAGCGATCCATCTTCAGCGTTTTCACAAGTGTCACGGGCACACAAACAACGTAATACGCGAAGCTCGACCCTCACTGCACCAGAGCTCCGACGCGACTGCGAACCTGTTCTATTGTTAGCTCAGATCCCCCGCCACGTGACGTACAGGTGGAGACCGCCCTGCGAGCGACTGGGGTGCCGCGCGGCGGCCAGTCTCATTACTTATCTACCACACCCTGTATGCAGGGTGTGACGAAAATATGGTAACACTGTAAGTAGGCTGATTAAGTTTTTTTATTGGTAACGCCGCCGCCACGTAGCGCTCTGTATGAAAATCATAGGCTGTGCCGTGTGCAGTCTGTGGCTGGTTGGCACTGTTGTAATACTTGCCATTGTAGTGTTGGGCAGCGGCGGCTGGATGCTAACAGCGCGTAGCGTTACGCAGTTGGAGGTGAGCCGCCAGCAGTGGTGGACGTGGGTAGAGAGATGGCGGAGTTTTGAAATTTGTAAGAATTGGTGTCACGAACTGATTTATATTTATGACTACTAAGGTAAATACAGTGTCTGTTCTGTATTAAAATCTTTCATTTGCTAACTATGCCTGTCAGTAGTTAGTGCCTTCAGTAGTTTGAATATTTTATTTAGCTGGCAGTAGTGGTGCTCGCGGTATTGCAGTAGCTTGAGTAACGAAGATTTTTGTGAGGTAAGTGATTTGTGAAACGTATAGGTTAATGTTAGTCAGGGCCATTCTTTCGTAGGGATTTTTGAAAGTCAGATTGCGTTGCGCCAAAAATATTGTGTTTCAGTTTAAGCACAGTCTTGTATAATTTTTCAAAAGGGGACGTTTGAACACCACAAAAATGCCTAATACGGTGTAGGCATCCAAAACGGTTCCGAATCGTCTCGGAATGGATGAATACAGGTCCTGTATGGTTTTCAAGGGAATATTATACCATTTTTCCTGCAAAGTAGTGGCACGTTAAGGTACCGATGAAGGAGACGGATAGCGATTACACACCCTTCTCTTCAATAATACTGAGATCTGGTGACTTGGGGCCAGGAGGATGTGAGAATTCATCCTCGGGCTCACAAAACGATTCGAGCTGTGTGTGCAGGTGCTATGTGGCCTTGGCACACAACACCACCATCGGTTTCATGTCTATGGAGTTCGGTGGCTAGCGGAAGTGTTTAAACTCAGAAACGTGTTCCTGGAGGCACTCTGTAGAAATTCTGGACGTGTTGGGTGTAACATTGTACTGCTGGAACTGTGCCCAATCCGTCGGACGGCACAATGGAGATGAATGGGTGCAAATGATCAGACAGGAAGCTTACGTAAGTGTGACCTGTCAGAGTCGCATCTAGATATATCAGGGGTTCCCCTACCACTTCAGCTGCACACGCCCCACACCATTACAGACCTCAACCAGAATGAATAGTCCCCTGCTGACATGCAGGTCCATGGATTCATGAGGTTACCTCCATACCAGTACACGCCCATCCGACGAGGCAACATGTTTCCGGCTCCGAAAGCCCATATCGATGACGTTTCGTTGAATGGTTCGCACGCTAACACTTGTTGATGGCCCAGCACTGAAATCTGCAGCAGTTCGCGGAAGAAATGCACTCCTGTCACGTTGAACGATTCTCTTCAGTCGTTGTTGGTCCCGTTCTTGCAGGAATTTTTCCGGGCGCAGCGATGTCGGAGATTTGATGTTTTATTCGATTCCTGATACTCACGGTACACTCATGAAATGGTCATACGGGAAAATTCCCATTCATCGCTACCTCGGAGATGCTGCGTCCCATCGCTTATGCGCCGTTTATAACACTACGATCAGACTCACTTAGAACTTTATAACCTACCATTGTAGCAGCAGCAACTGATCTACTAACTTCGCCAGCCACTTGGTGTCCTATACAGGGTGATCCATTGATAGTGACCGGGCCAAACATCTCACGAAATAAGCATCGAACGAAAAAACTACAAAGAACGAAACTCGTCTAGCTTGAATGGGGAAACCAGATGGCGCTATGGTTGGCTCCCTAGATGTCGCTGCCATAGGTCATACGGATATCAACTGCGTTTATTTTTAAATAGTAACCCCTATTTTTATTACATATTCGTGTAGTACGCGAAAAAATATGAATGTTTTAGTTGGACCACTTTCTTCGCTTTGTGATAAATGGCACTGTAATAGTCACAAATAAATAAGTACGTGGTATCACGTAACATTCCGCCAATGCGGACGGTATTTGCTTCGTGATACATTAGCCGTGTTAAAATGGACCGTTTACCAGTTGCGGAAAAGGTCGATATCGTGTTGATGTATGCCTATTGTGAACAAAATGCTCAACGGGCGTGTGATCTGTATGCTGTTCAGCATCTTGGACGACATCATCCAATTGTCCGGACCGTACGCCGGATAGTTGCGTTATTTAAGGAAACAGAAAGTCTTCAGCCACATGTGAAACGTCAACCACGACCTGCAACAAATGATGATGCTAAAGTAGGTGTGTTAGCTGTTGTCGCGGCTAATCGGCACATCAGTAGCACACAAATTGGGCGAGAATCGGGAATCTCAAAAACGTCGGTGTTGAGAATCCTACATTAACGTCGATTGCACCCGTATCATATTTCTATGCACCAGGAATTGCACAGCGACGACTTTGAATGTCGTGCATAGTTCTGCCACTGGGCACAAGAGAAATTACGGGACGATGACAGATTTTTTGCACGCGTTCTATTTAGCGACGAAGCGTCGTTCACCAACAGCAGTAACGTAAACTGGTATAATATGCACTATTGGGCAACGGAAAATCTACGATGGCTGCGATAAGTGGGACATAAGCGACCTTGGTGCGTTAATGTATGGTGCGGCATTATGGGAGGAAGGATAATTAGACCCATTTTATCGATGGCAATCTAAATGGTGCGATGTATGCTGATGTCCTACGTAATGTTCTACCGGTGTTACTAGAAGATGTTTCACTGCATAACAGAATGGCGATGTACTTCCAACATAATGGATGTCCGGCACATAGCTCGCGTGCGGTTGAAGCGGTATTGAATAGCATATTTCATGACAGGTGGACTGGTCGTCGAAGCACGATACCATGACCCGCACGTTCACCGGATCTGACGTCCCCGGATTTCTTTCTGAGGGGAAGTTGAAGGATATTTGCTATCGTGATCCACCGACAACATTACGGAAGGCGAACTATTCGCTGTTGAGAGCAATGTCGTTACACGCATCGCCAAATGCAGTGAGGTTGACGGACATCATTTCGAGCATTTATTGCCTTAATGTGGTATTTACAGGTAATCGCGCTGTAACAGCATGCGTTCTCAGAAATGATAAGTTCTCAAAGGCACATGAATCGCATTGGAACAAACGAAATAAAATGTTCAAACGTACCTACGTTCTGTATTTTAATTTAAAAAACCTACCTGTTACCAAATGTTCATCTAAAATTGTGAGCCATATCTTTGTGACTATTACAGTGGCTTCTACCACAAAGCGAAAAAAGTGGTTCAAGTAAAACATTCCTATTTCTTTACATAGTACACGAATATGTAATAAAAAATCGGGGTTCCTATTTTAAAGAAACGCAGTTGATATCCGTTTTACCTATGGTAGTGCCATCTAGCGGGCCAGCCATAGCGTCATCTGGTCTCCGCCTTCAAGCTAGAAAAATTTTCGTTCTTTGGAGTTTTTTTCTTTTAACGCTTATTTCGTGAGATATTTGGCCCGGTCACGATCAATGGACCACCCTGTATAGACGCTACCAACCGCAGCGGCGTATTCTGCCTGTTTACATATCCCTGTATTTTAATACCCTTGCCTATTCCAGTTTCTTTGGCGTTCCAGTGTAAATCTTCCAAACGGTACCTCTTGGAACACTCAGCACTGCAGCTACCTTGGTTACGGAAGCACCTAGCATACGAGCACTAACCGTTTGCCCACGTTCCATTTTACACTTAGCTCCAACATAATGCAGTCTCTAGAACACAGAACACAGGTCTGACTACGACTGACAATTGTTAAGTGTAGAGGGCATCACGCAGCGGCCATTGGTGGCCAAATACAACAGCACCACCTTAGTATTTGAACAAGGGGGGTCCTACGCCCAAATACCGTTATCCAAGATGGCGGCGATGTCGTAATCCAAGATGGCGGGCATAACGTCAGCTGATGAAGCAAGTACCTTCATCCAAGATGGCTGATTTTGGCGGGAAGTTTGAATTTTGGCGGGAAAGTGGTTCACACCCCATCCCCCACAAAAATGGCGGAAGTTCAAATTCCAAGAGGATAATGCACCACACCACAGTTATCTCTACTGAGCAAATAAATCGCAGGAAGATAGCTCACTTGGCCTACCGTCACTAACCTGTCACTCGACCGCCACTTCCTCCTATGAACTGGCGCTAAGTTTGAATTTTGGCGGTAAACAAATCTCACCTGCGGTTTTGCTGCTAATCTAAGAAAATGACGCCATAGAAAGCATACTTGTACTAACCTCAGTCACCCGACCGCCATCTCCTCCTAAGTATTCTTGCAGAAAAAAGACATATATCTTTATTATTTAAACAATTTCTTGCAGGTGTGTTCACCATGAATTCCAGAGCCCAACTCATTTAGTACACATCAACCATAGAGAAAATACATTGCAGAACAGCTCAGAAAGAGCTACCCAGATTCGAGTTTCCTTTTCCTGTGATACGAAAAGCAATTTTATCAACACCTGCAGACTCCTTTGTTCATTCTTCATCCTACTGTCTTTGTAAAATGCGTTATTATCTATTACCCACTGAGATAAACGAACCGCCCGTTTCCCATTCTATTATCTGACGTGATACACTTACTCGAAGCGCTCCGAGGGCACTTTATTATCCTCAGGAGGAGGCTATTACCTACTGCTGGGAAGTGATATAAAATTTATCGACAGCAGGGCGCAGCTAACTCTGCAGCTCATCCGTAACTGCCAAGTAAGGTCCCAAGCCACTGATGAAGCCCACGTCATGATCGTAGACGCGTGAGTCCACACAAGAAGGAAGTTGTTGCATGGCTACCAGAGGTTTATACACATACTGTAAACGGTATTACCTAATTCTTCCTTTCTATATTGTTGAAGACCTTGTCTGTCAAAGTTTTCCCACAGAGTCTCTGTTTTTTCCAAGTGAATTTGGTTTTACAGAGGTGTGGGTCTATTTCGCTTTATTCACTATATTAAATTAGTTTGATTGTACTGAAATATTCAGACGAGCTAGCCCGAAATTCCCTAACCCCTTGCAATCATTATGATTTATGTATCTTTGAGTAAATAATATGTTTCTTGAAGTATGTAACTAACGTTATAACAATTCCAGTGACCTTAAACGGATCATAAAACACTTTTTCTTCTAAATTGTAACAGATATGAATTGGAGTTCGAAGAGATTAATAATACTCTACTAGCTGATCGCAGCATTACATGTATCACTGAACTGAATTGCTAGAAATGCTACTACTACTACCACGCTGGTGACATGAGCCGAAGTCGGTTAATTGGCACACTCCTTGGCTTCTTCCATAGCTGACAAAGGTTCATTTTCTAGAAATAAACTACATTTTGTAAACGACATTGAGTAATTTTTCCCTTCTACATGTCTGAAGAATTTGTTTGTCAAAATTTCCTCATAAAGGTTCTGATTATTCCAACTTCATTCTACAGCAGTGTGCACCAATTACGTTTCATTTTCCATGTTAGTTTCGTGGCGGCCTCCAGCTGTGCCCGAGCGGTTCTAGTTGTTTCAGTCCGGAACCGCGCAGCTGCTATGGTAGCCGGATCGAATCCTGCCTCGGACATGGATGTGTCTGATTTCCTTAGGTTAATTACGTTTAAGTAGTTCTAAGTTAGGGGACTGATGACCCCAGAAGTTAAGTCCCATTGTGCTTAGAGCCATTTGAACCATTTTGATTCGTGGTGTTTCTCATTTCGTCTAGTGAAATGTTCAAACGCGGAAGCCCGATTTTCTTTGACCCCTTGTAGTCATTATGAATAATGTATTTTTGAGGAAATAGTGTGTTTCTTGAAGTAAGGTAACTAACGTTCCAAGCAATTCCAATTCTCTCAAAAGGTTACACAACACTTTTTTTTCTAAATTATAATAGAAATATGTAGGGTTTCGAACAGATTAATAGTACTCTGCTAGCTGATTGAAACTTTACATACATTTCTATACTGAATTTCTGGAAATAATACTACTACTATTTTCTTGGTCACACCAAACGAAGTCGGTTCACTGCCTAACTCCTTAGCCTTTTCCATTGGTCTCTGTCGGTGGTCGTTTTTTGGTGGCCTCCCTATGTCTCGAGGTATTTATCAATACAGACAACAAATATCAAAAATGGTTCAAATGGCTCTGAGCACTATGGGACTTAACATCTGTGGTCACCAGTCCCCTAGAACTTAGAACTACTTAAACCTAACTAACCTAAGGACATCACACACATCCATGCCCGAGGCAGGATTCGAACCTGAGACCGTAGCGGTCACGCGGTTTCAGACTGAAGCGCCTAGAACCGCACGGCCACACCGGTCGGCCAATAAATTTCCTACCATATTGGAATTTAAATCTCTGTTACCGTGCTTGCTTGGGTTTTAAAGCAAAACATTAGTTCTGAATTCATTAATAAATTTCCTGTGTGAGTACGTGACCATTGTGAACATTTGGTGAGTAAAACGTTTTACATCGCTGAATGTATTTCTTTATTGACTACACCATTTTTTGGCTATTCCCATCGTCAGGTTTAAACTGAGAACATGCAAAACTAGGTTCTGCGTCAGTATCAGAAACCTGTGTCTATTTACCAGAGTACTCTAAGTTTCCGTTTTTGCGATAAATCGTAGTGCATATTCTTGTGTGAGAGGGCTTCGTGTAATTTTTCCGTCAACAGAAGTGCCACGTCACTCGTTACGTGATTACATTTAAGTGTCGTGTTAGTTCTCAGCGTAAAGTTTAAACCAGTGCATTTCAGTCTGCATATTCAATTCCTGCTGTAGCTTTAGTGTAAACAGAGCTTATAGTAAAAAGTAACTGTTCATACATCCATTGTCAGTAGAGGAATTTATTTCTGCTTTAAGACCTTGCGTATCTTGCGGTCTCCGTTTATAGTGAGAAATCTGCAGAGCATATCATAAGTGTTTGCTCATTCTCCTGGTTATTTTCTGCGTACATTCCAACCTGAGTAGTGACTCAATAGAATACATTTCTCTTTTGTTGTGTCCTGTTTGTACTTCTTCAGTTCTAATTGCATTGCTTGTATTTTTTGAGATCTCATTCAGTTTCATTACACAGTACGATATGGCTTGTTACTGTGCTTGTTGTGAACGGACACAAGGAGAAGTTGCTGCCGTCCATAAACGGCTGAAAGCTGCGTTGCGTACGATCGACAGGCTTCTGGCTACTGCTCAAAGCCACGACGACATCGGCCACCAGTGTGACGAGACCGGCGGTAGCTTTGGTGCCGCTGGAATCCCCTGGTGCCCTGGTTGTTGCTGCGCCTACCGACATGCAGCATTACACACGTCCGTCTCCATGCTGAGTTCTGGCGTCACTGGGCCGAAGGCTGGCTCTTTTCGCCTTAGCAATCGATAGGAGGTTCTAGGGCTTCTGAGCCAGTGCGCAATGTCTCTTCTGTTGGACTAGCGGCCGATTTTTTGACCACTCTAGACAACTGCAGAGGGCGGGGATACTAATCATTGGGAGCTTCAACGTTAGGCGTGTAATGGAACCCTTCAGGAAAATTGTATGCAAGGCTGGAAAGACTGCCAATGTGCACTGAATACGTTTGCCGAGGGATTTCTCCGAGATGTTGAGATGGCCTTGCCGACGGCTATCGAGCGCAGTAGGTGCAGCCGGCCGTGATGCCGTGCGGTTCTAGGCGCTGCAATCCGGAACCGCGCGACTGCTACGGTCGCAGGTTCGAATCCTGCCTCGGGCATGGATGTGTGTGATGTCTTTAGGTTAGTTAGGTTTAAGTAGTCCTAAGTTCTAGGGGACTGATGACCTAAGATGTTAAGTCCCATAGTGCTCAGAGCCATTTGAACTATTTTTGAAGTAGGTGCATCCGGCTACAGATAGTGGTACACGGCACGAATGACGCCTGCCACTTGGGTTCTGAGGCCATCCTCGGCTCCTTTAGACGGTTGGCTAATTTCGTGAAGGCAAGTTGGTTAAACTGACTGTAGCATCACACCCAGAGTCGATCACAATCCTCTGGTTTGGAAATGAGGAGAAAGTCTAAACCAGAGGCTTTGACGACACTGCGACCATATCGGACATCCACATCTCGAACATCCACTATCGGGTGCAGAATTGCAGGGTTCCCCTCAGTAGAAAGTGACTGCTGGGGTAGCGGAGTATGTATGGAGCACAAATGTTTTTTTTTTCTTTTTAGGTTAGAGAAACCCCTCCTTGGGATCAAAGACGATACGTCTGCCAAAATCGAAGTTAAAACAGCCACAGTGCCCGTCCTCACAGATCTGAATCAGAAAGGTCAACATTATATTAGTAAACCGCAGGAGCATCCAAGGACATTCGATTATTGAAGGTTATAATGCTGAGGAAGTATTAGGAACAGAGTTTTATTGAAACCAGAAGTGAATAGCAACGAACTTCTAAGTTCAGGTCGGAATATATACCATAAGGACTGGTCAGCTGCCAATGGTAGCAACGTATTTATTGCAGTAAAGGACTCGACAATATCTATCGTGGTTGTCATAGATTCCGAATGTGAATTAATCAAAGGTCTATCGAAAATGGTAATCGTATCCGTTTGTAAACAGTCTGGATGAGGAGCTGTAGCCGGCCGCAGTGGCCGTGCGGTTCTAGGCGCTACAGTCTGGAACCGCGTGACCACTACTGTCGCAGGTTCGAGTCCTGCTTCGGGCATGGATGTGTGTGATGTCCTTAGGTTAGTTAGGTTTAAGTAGTTCTAAGTTCTATGGGACTGATGACCACAGAAGTTAAGTCCCATAGTGCACAGAGCCATTTGAACCATTTTGAGGAGCTGTAGTGGTAGATCGCTTCAGAGAGAACCTATAGAATTTTATTAATTATTTTCCTGGTTATGCTGTTGTAATGGGGAGGGCATATTAACTTCATCTTATCAGTTAGTGACTGGGAGAGTCATGCTAGCTACACGTGTGAGAGAGATAGGGATTCTTATGGACGTTAGGAGACTGTAGTATCTGTGTTGTTAAGAAGAACAATGCAGTGTACCTTCGGCTATGTTCGAGTCCTTGTCCGGCAGAAATTTTCATTGTCATTCCCTTACACAGCTGATGGTAGTTCGTATTCGCAACTACAAATGCATTTCATGTATTGCTTGTGGCACCATTCTCAATGTCTTGCGATCGAGCGAGGTGGCGCAGTGCTTAGCACACTGGACTCGCATTCGGGAGGACGACGGTTCAATCCCGTCTCCGGCCATCCTGATTTAGGTTTTCCGTGATTTCCCTAAATCGCTTCAAGCAAATGCCGGGATGGTTCCTTTGAAAGGGCAAGGCCGATTTCCTTCCCCATCCTTTCCTCACCCGAGCTTGCGCTCCGTCTCTAATGACCTCGTTGTCGATGGGACGTTAAACACTAATCTCCTCCTCCTCCTCAATTTCTTGCGCGAAAATTACTTCGAGCAGATAGTTATAAAACCAACTACTGAAGGTAGCAGCTTAAACCTCACAGCAACAAACAGACCTGTATTACTCGAATCAGTTAACGTAGAGGAAGGTATCAGTGCTCATAATTCTGTGATAGTATCTATGGCTACGAGTTTTACAAGGAATTTTAAGAAATGTAAAAAGGTGTTTTTGCTTTGCAAGAGTGACAGGATACGAACTGCACAGTATCTGAACAGTCAGCATCAGTATTCTGTGATGAGGACAAAGATGTGGCGCAGAAATGAAAAAAATTCAAAGCTTAGTTCAGTATGTTCCGAGCCCGAGAAAGGTCTTAAGGAACGGGAAACGACTACTATGTTTTAATAGAAAAATGTGTGTGAAATCTTATGGGACTGAACTGCTAAGGTCATCAGTCCCTAAGCTTACACAGTACTTAACCCAAATTATCCTAAGGACAAACACACACACACCCATGCCCGAGGGAGGACTCGAACCTCCGCCGGGACCTGTGTTTTAATAGCCGCGTTAGAAAACTTCTAATGCAACAAAGACAGCTTCATCTCAGACTCAAAAGAAGTCAAAACCTAGCTGACAAGGAGAAGCTGAACGAATCGAAATTGATCCCAAGTAGACCAACGATTTTGAAACAAAAATTTTGTCAACCGATCTGAGTAAAATCTCTAAGAGCATTTGGTCCGTAAGCGGTTCGAAGTGCTCTACTCATTCTCTCAGTGGCTATAATGGTAACGAAAAGGAAGATATGAGAGAGATGGCCGTGGTACTGAATTCTATTTTCCGAAATTGTTTCGGGCCGGTAGATTGTAACACGATTCTTCCTTTCGGACATTGTAGCAATGTCGAAAAGGCATATACTGAGCTAACCGATCACGGGACAGAAAAGCAACCACAGTCGCTTAGAGTGGAAAGGCGTCAGCGACAAATGAGTTATCTATAAGATTCTACAAAGATTATGCGAAAGAACTTATTCCCCTAGTAGCAGCACTTTATCGTAGATCACTGGAGCATCGAAAGCTATCTAGTGAGTGGAAAAAATCTCAGTTCATTCCCAGTTTCAAGAAGGGCCGTTGGACATATGCAGAAAATTTCAGCTCTGTATCGTTGACGTCAATCTGTTGTAGAACTGTGGAGCATGATCTATGTTCCAGAATTATGACGTTTTGGAAAACGATAATCTCCTCTATAAAAATAGCATGGATCCCGGAAACAGAAGTCTTGCGAAACTTAGTTCGCTTTGTCTCTCCACGAGATCCATTGGCGCTCAGGTTGACTCCGTGTTTCGTGACTTCAGGAAGGCATATGACACCGTCTCGCACTGCTGGGTAGTCAAAAATATACGAGCTTACCGCGTATCGGAGCAGATTTACGACTAGATTCAAGAATTCCTTACAGATACAACTCAGCACATCGCCCTTAACGGGTCAGAATCGATAGATGCAAAGGTAATTGCCGGAGTGATCAAAGGAAGTGTGACAGGATCGTTACTGCTTACAATGTGTATGAATGATCCATTAGAAAGCGTCGGAAGCTCTTTGAGACTGCTTGCAGATGATGCGGTTATATGTAGGAAGGTAACAAGACCAGAAGACAGTATCAATTTGAAGACTGACCTGCAGAGGAGTGATGAATGCCACAGGCTCTGGAAGTTGGCTCTGATCGTGATTAAATTTAACCTGTTTGCACATACATAGGACAAGAGATTCACTACTAGCCAACTGTACCATTGATGACAAATTTCTGAAAACAGCATCAGTCGTAAAATATGAAGGAGTAACTGTCCAGTGCGACCTGAAGTGGAATATCCACATGAAATAAATAGTAGGGAAAGCAGGTGCCAGATTGAGAGAAATAGGAACAACCTTAAGGACATGTAGCTCATCCACGAAAGAAGTGGTTTCTAAGGCACTTATTCGTCTGTGTATCAATATGGGATCCGCACCCGGCTGGGCCGATATAAGAGAGAGAGATGATCCATGATGATGATGATGTTTGGTTTGTGGGGCACTCAACTGCGCGGTCATCAGCGCTCATACAAAGTCCCAATTTTTACACAGTCCAAGTTTTACACAATCCAATCTAGCCACTGCCTTGAATGATGATGATCTTGATGAAATGATGAGGACAATGCAAACACCGAGTCCTGGGGCACAGAAAATCCTCAACCCGTCCAGAACTCGAACACGGGACCCTGTGATAGCAACGCTAGCAGCTAGACCACGAGCTGCGGCAAGAGAGAGAAGATCCATGGGTTCCCTTAGTCGGCGTGAAAGCTTTACCAAGATGCTCAGCAAACTCCAGTGGCAGATGTTACAAGAAAAGCGCTGCGCTACAGGGAGAGGTCTGCTGTTGAAATTTCGTGAGAACGTTTTCCGTGAAGAGGCGGACAACATATTACTTCCTCCCACATACATCTCGTGAACGAGAAAATTCGAGAAATTGAAGACAATGTAGAGACTTACCGACAGTTATCCTTACCACGCGTTATTCGCGAAGGGGATCATATAGTGGTAACCTCCGTCTCATACTGCTGGGTGGCTTGCGCAATATGATGTAGATGTAAGTGTAATCGGGGAGTCAGCTATAAGCCAGGTCTTTCTTGACTCCATCCACTCACCTCAGTTTTTGTCTATCCGTGGATCTCGTACCGTGCGGCTTTTCTTCAAGCACTGCCTTCTGCCTTCAGTATCCTCTCTTCTTTTTCCAGTACGTTTCCCAGCTTTTCACTTCTTCTATTCTTTAAGACAGCTCTCAGTTCGGTTCATTAAACGTCTTATGGATTCTTGTGTATCTCCTTCTTGTAAAAATTTAGTTTTCTGGCACAGTTCCAAAGATTTTTCTTAACACCTTGTTTTTGGAGGACATTATTTTTCTCTCCATCTTCCTCAGTGTCCATGTTTCAGTCTTATATATTAAAAACGATCGCACAACTGTCTTGTTTATACCTAGTTCTGTTTTTCTTTTCAATACTTTGGTGCCGAATGGTTTACCCATTGAGAATAGACCCCTCTCTGCGTACTTTATCGGGTTCTCTTCCTCTATGTTGCTGCTCGTATTAACTGTACTTCCAACATACGGGGTGATAAAAAAGTCAGTATAAATTTGAAAAATTAATAAACCACGGAATAATGTAGATAGAGAGGTAAAAATTGCCACACATGATTCGAATGACATGGGGTTTTATTAGAACTAAAAAAAATTTGCTAGATGCTTGAAAGGTCTCTTGCGCGCGTCGTTTGGTGATAATCGTCTGCTCAGCCGCCACTTTCGTCATTCTTGGCCTCCCAGGTCCCCAGATCTCAATCCTTGCGATTATTGGCTTTGGGGTTACCTGAAGTCGCACGTGTATCGCGATCGACCGACTTCTCTAGGGATGCCGAAAGACAACATCCGACGCCAATGCCTCACCATAACTCCGGACATGCTTTACAGTGCTGTTCACAACATTATTCCTCGACTGCAGCTATTGTCGAGGAATGATGGTGGACATATTGAGCATTTCCTGTAAAGAACATCATCTTTGCTTAGTCTTACTTTGTTATGCTAATTATTCCTATTCTGATCGTATGAAGCGCCATCTGTCGGACATTTTGTGAACTTTTGTATTTTTTTGGTTCTAATAAAACCCCATGTCATGCCAAGCATGTGTGTCAATCTGCACCTCTCTATCTACATTATTCCGAGATTTATACAGTTTTCAAATTTATACTGACTTTTTGATCACCCGATATTTGAAATACCTGCCTTCTTAAATTCCATAGCTTCTATTACCAGTGATTCCTCTGTTCCCTCTCCATGGTTTTCTGTTACAATCATATACTGTTTTATACTGACTGGTCGTCAGATCGAATTCTTCTGTCTTTTGTGTTAGCACTGCAGTTTTTCTTATTAGTTCGTCTTCCTCCTCTGTTATAACGTCGGTATCATCGGCAAAAGCTTAAGTCCCTAAATTTACACGTCATCCAATGGATGACACGCTTTTCGGGTTTTATACAATACCTAGTTAAACAGGCCAAAGCATATGTCATTTCCCCTTTTGACACTGTCAAACGTTCAGACACCGTCTCTTCAACACCCACTTTTAGTACCAAAAGGATAGTAAACAATCAAGAAGATGGTCTTCATTTTTATTTATCGTATACTGTCTTTTGTGAAAGAGCAAATGAGCTGTTACTTGCTGAGGTAAATGAATCATCACCTCGCAGCCTTAAATTCTATTACATGACGTGACGCACTCATCCAGAAAGCTTCTAGGGGAGCACATTATTACCTCCGGAGCAGGCTATTACCTGGAAGTGATATAAAATTTATCGAGAGCAGGCCGCAGTTAACTCCGCCATCATCCGTAACTGTCACGGAAGATGCCATCCCACGGATACAGACCACGTACTGGACGTAAAATCGTGAGTTGAACTGCAGTCAACAGAGGATTGAAGCAGGTGCCTTGCTGACTCAGGTTCAAATTCCAAATATAAGGAATAGAAGGTAAACATACCAAACACTTTTATGAAGTAAATTACGTATATAGTTGTTTGGCACGTTTTCTAGCGAAACATTGATTCTTCCAAACGGACTACATGTTCCAACAGTATACAACTACTATGCTTCATTCGTAAAAAGGATGGCATTAGACTATTGTTAGCATACAGTCTCGTATAGCAGTTCTGAAAGGCTGATATATTCTTAACGTGATTGAAAAATTTGTGGAGGTTCTATTTTAATAAGTACATAAACTGTCCTTGTTTCGTTTCATAGTCTTTTAACTTCAAGTTTTATCTGCTTACAACCTTCAGGACAGCCTTCTTTCTTTTAAATAGGACTAAACTGAAAGCGATTCCCTTCCTGCCGTTTGAAGATGAAATAGACCACTATTGTCGCCCTATTATGGGTTCGGCGAACAGCTTTCTTCACCTATATTCGGAGGACTCTTGGTATCTTTAGCTTCGCGCTTTTACATGTGCCTCCCGATGTACTAGTCTTGAACTTCCGTTTTCTAAATTAATTTTAACGTTGCATATCCGGACAATCCCCAAAAACATACGTTTTTCATATTAGATGCATTGTGCTGCCACCTACTACCAGGTAATCCATATCAACGACATCAGTAGTTATTAGACATCGTGAGGGAGCTGAACGGGCGTTCCGCGGAACTCATGGGCTTCGAACGTTGTCAGGTGACTGGGTGTCACTTGTGTCACATCTGTGCAGGCGTGATTTTCACACTCCTAAACATTCCTAGGTCCACTGTTCCCGATGTGATTGTAAAGTGGAAACGTGGACACGTACAGCGCAAAAGCGTACAGGCCGACCTCGTCCGTTGACTAACAGAGACCGCCGATAGTTGAAGAGGGTCATAATGTGTAACAGGCAGACATCTGTCCAGACCATCATACAGAAATTCTAAACTGCATCAGGACCCACTGCGAGTACTGTGACAGTTAGGCGAGAGGTGAGAAAACTTGGATTTCGTGGTCTAGCGACCGCTCATAAGTTACACATCACGCTGATAAATGCCCAAAATTGGACAATTCAGCAGTGGAAAAACGTTGTGTGAAGTGATGAATCACGGTACACAATGTGGCGCTCCGACGGCAGGGTGTGGGTATGGCGAATATCCGGTAAACGTCATGTGCCAGCGTGCGTAGTGCCAACAGTAAAATTCGGAGGCGATGATGTTATGGTGTGGTCGTGTTTTCCATGGAGGGGACTTGCACCCACTATCACAGCACAGGCATACATCAATGTTTTAAGCACCTTCTTGCTTCCCATTGTTGAAGATCAATTCGGGCATGGCGATTGCATCTTTCAACGCGACTGAGCACCTATTCATAACGCACGGCCTTTGACGGAGTGGTTACACGACAATAACATCCCTGTAATGAACTGGCCTGCACAGAGTCCTGTCCTGATTCCTACAGAACACCTTTTGGATGTTTTGGAACACCGACTTCGTATCAGGTTTCACCGACCGACATCGATACCTCTCCTCAATGCAACACTCCATGAAGAATGGGCTGCCATTCCCCAAGAAACCTTCCAGCACCTGATTGAACGTATGCCTGCGAGAGTGGAAGCTGTCATCAAGACTAAGGGGGAGCCAATACGATATTGAAATCCAGCATTGCCGATGAAGGACGCCACGAACTTGTAAGACATTTTCAGGCAGGTGTACGGATACTTTTGATCACATAGTGTACGTAGGTGACAAAAAGTCGTGGGACAACGATACGCACTTTCACAGATGGCGGTAATATCGCGTACATAAGGTACAAAAGTGCAGAGCACTGGAGGAGCCGTCATTTTAATCACGTGATTCATGTGAAAAGGTTTCCAACATAATTACGTCCGCACGACGGGAACTAACGAACTTGCAACGCGGTGTGGTAGTTGGAGCTAGATGGATGGGACATTTCATTTAGGAAATCGTTAGGGAATTCAATATTCCCAGTTCCAAAGTGTGAAATGTGTACCGAGAATACCAAATTTCACTTATTAACTCTCACCATGGACAACGCATTGGTCGACGGCGTTCACTTAAGGACCGAGAGCAGCGGCGTCTGCATAGTGTTATCAGTGCTAACAGACAAGCAACACTGCATGGAATAACCACAGAAATCAATGTCGAATGTACGATGAATATATGTGCAAGAACAGTGCGGCGAACTTTGGCGTTAATGGACTATGGCAGCAGACGACCGACGTGAGTGCCTTTGCTAGCAGTACGACTCGGCCTGCAGTGCCTTTCCTGGGCTCGTGACCATATAAATTGGACCTTAGACGACTGGGAAACCGGTACCTGGTCAGATTTCAGTTGGTAAGTGCTGATAGGGTTCAGGTGTGGCGTAGATTCCACGAAGGCATGGACTCATTTTGACAACAAGGCATTATGAATGCTGGTGGTGGCTTCATAATGATGTGAGCTGTGTTTACATGGAATGAAGTGGGTCCTCTTACCTGCTGCTTGGAGACAATTTGCAGTTATTCATGTATTTCATGCTCCCAAACAACGCGGGTACCGGGCGCGGTTGGGCCACCCTCTCCCCAAGGGGAGTGGCGGGTTCAGCGGCGTTCGCGGCGCACGAGGCGGAGGGTCAATGTGGAGGCTGGCCGTGTGGCATCGCCCGCTCTGCCTGTGAGTGGACATGTGGCTGCTCCTTCAGCAAGGTCCGAGCAGGCACACGGGGGGAGGGGTTTATTAGTTATTGGGAGCTCCAACGTTAGGCGGGTGATGGAGCCCCTTAGGGAAATAGCGGAAAGGTCGGGGAAGAAGGCCAGTGTTCACTCTGTCTGCTTGCCGGGGGGTCTCATCCGAGATGTGGAGGAGGCCCTACCGGCGGCGATAGAGAGCACTGGGTGCACCCGACTGCAAATTGTTGCTCATGTCGGCACCAATGACTCTTGCCGTCTGGGTTCAGAGGTCATCCTCAGTTCGTACAGGCGGTTGGCGGAGTTGGTGAAGGTGGAAAGCCTCGCTCGCGGGGTGGAATCAGAGCTAACTATTTGTAGTATCGTTCCGAGAACCGATCGCGGTCCTCTGGTTTGGAGCCGAGTGGAAGGCTTAAACCAGAGGCTCAGACGATTCTGCGGAGAGCTGGGGTGCAAATTTCTCGACCTCCGCTATCGGGTGGAGAAATGTAGGGTCCCCCTGAATAGGTCAGGCGTGCACTACACGCCGGAAGCGGCTACGAGGGTAGCGGAGTACGTGTGGAGTGCACATGGGGTTTTTTTAGGTTAGAGAATTCCCTCCCTAGGCCCGACAAGACGCCTCCTGAGACGCGGCAAGGCAGGAGTAGGCAAAATGCAACAAGGAATAACAATATTAATGTGCTAATAGTAAACTGCAGAAGCGTCTATAGAAAGGTCCCAGAACTGCTCTCATTAATAAATGGTCACAACGCCCATATAGTACTAGGAACAGAAAGTTGGCTGAAACCAGACGTAAACAGTAATGAAATCCTAAACTCTGATTGGAATGTATACCGCCGAGATAGGCTGGACAGTGAAGGGGGAGGCGTGTTTATAGCGATAAGAAGTGCAATAGTATCGAAGGAAATTGACGGAGATTCGAATTGTGAAATGATTTGGGTGAAGGTCACGGTTAAAGCAGGCTCAGACATGGTAATTGGATGTCTCTATAGGCCCCCGGGCTCAGCAGCTGTTGTGGCTCAGCACCTGAAGAATAATTTGGAAAATATTTCGAGTAGATTTCCCCACCATGTTATAGTTCTGGGTGGAGATTTTAATTTGCCGGATATAGACTGGGAGACTCAAACGTTCATAACGGGTGGCAGGGACAAAGAATCCAGTGAAATATTTTTAAGTGCTTTATCTGAAAACTACCTTGAGCCGTTAAACAGAAAACCGACTCGTGGCGATAATATATTAGACCTTCTGGTGACAAACAGACCCGAACTATTTGAATCAGTTAATGCAGAACAGGGAATCAGCGATCATAAAGCGGTTACTGCGTCGATGATTTCAGCCGTAAATAGAAATATTAAAAAAGGTAGGAAGATTTTTCTGTTTAGCAAAAGTGACAAAAAGCAGATTACAGAGTACCTGACGGCTCAACACAAAAGTTTTGTCTCAAGTGCAGATAGTGTTGAGGATCAGTGGACAAAGTTCAAAACCATGGTACAATATGCGTTAGATGAGTATGTGCCAAGCAAGATCGTAAGAGATGGAAAAGAGCCACCGTGGTACAACTACCGAGTTAGGAAACTGCTGCGGAAGCAAAGGGAACTTCACAGCAAACATAAACATAGCCAAAGCCTTGCAGACAAACAAAAATTACGCGAAGCGAAATGTAGTGTGAGGAGGGCTATGCGAGAGGCTTTCAATGAATTCGAAAGTAACGTTCTATGTACTGACTTGGCAGAAAATCCTAAGAAATTTTGGTCCTATGTCAAAGCGGTAGGTGGATCAAAACAAAATGTCCAGACACTCTGTGACCAAAATGGTACTGAAACAGAGGATGACAGACTAAAGGCCGAATTACTAAATGTCTTCTTCCAAAGCTGTTTCACAGAGGAAGACTGCACTGTGCTTCCTTCTCTAGATTGTCGCACAGTTGACAAAATGGTAGATATCGAAGTAGACGACAGAGGGATAGAGAAACAATTAAAATCGCTCAAAAGAGGAAAGGCCGCTGGTCCTGATGGGATACCAGTTCGATTTTACACAGAGTACGCGAAGGAACTTGCCCCCCTTCTTGCAGCGGTGTACCGTAGGTCTCTAGAAGAGCGAAGCGTTCCAAAGGATTGGAAAAGGGCACAGGTCATCCCCGTTCTCAAGAAGGGACGTCGAACAGATGTGCAGAACTATAGACCTATATCTCTAACGTCGATCAGTTGTAGAATTTTGGAACACGTATTATGTTCGAGTATAATGTCTTTTCTGGAGACTAGAAATCTACTCTGTAGGAATCAGCATTGGTTTCGAAAAAGACGATCGTGTGAAACCCAGCTCGCGCTATTCGTCCACGAGACTCAGAGGGCCTTAGACACGGGTTCACAGGTAGATGCCGTGTTTCTTGACTTCCGCAAGGCGTTTGACACAGTTCCCCATAGTCGTTTAATGAACAAAGTAAGAGCATACGGACTATCAGATCAATTGTGTGATTGGATTGAGGAGTTCCTAGATAACAGAACGCAGCACGTCATTCTCAATGGAGAGAAGTCTTCCGAAGTAAGAGTGATTTCAGGTGTGCCGCAGGGGAGTGTCATAGGACCGTTGCTATTCACAATATACATAAATGACCTGGTGGATGACATCGGAAGTTCACTGAGGCTTTTTGCAGATGATGCTGTGGTGTATCGAGAGGTTGCAACAATGGAAAATTGTACTGAAATGCAGGAGGATCTGCAGCGAATTGACGCATGGTGCACGGAATGGCAATTGAATCTCAATGTAGCGAAGTGTAATGTGATGCGAATACATAGAAAGATAGGTCCCTTATCATTTAGCTACAAAATAGCAGGTCAGCAACTGGAAGCAGTTAATTCCATAAATTATCTGGGAGTACGCATTAGGAGTGATTTAAAATGGAATGATCATATAAAGTTGATCGTCGGTAAAGCAGATGCCAGACTGAGATTCATTGGAAGAATCCTAAGGAAATGCAATCCGACAACAAAGGAAGTAGGTTACAGTACGCTTGTTCGCCCAATGCTTGAATACTGCTCAGCAGTGTGGGATCCGCACCAGGTAGGTTTGATAGAAGAGATAGAGAAGATCCAACGGAGAGCAGCGCGCTTCGTTACAGGATCATTTAGTAATTGCGAAAGCGTTACGGAGATGATAGATAAACTCCAGTGGAAGACTCTGCAGGAGAGACGCTCAGTAGCTCGGTACGGGCTTTTGTTGAAGTTTCGAGAACATACCTTCACCGAAGAGTCAAGCAGTATATTACTCCCTCCTACGTATATCTCGCGAAGAGACCATGAGGATAAAATCAGAGAGATTAGAGCCCACACAGAAGCATACCGACAATCCTTCTTTCCACGTACAATACGAGACTGGAATAGAAGGGAGAACCGATAGAGGTACTCAGGGTACCCTCCGCCACACACCGTCAGGTGGCTTGCGGAGTACGGATGTAGATGTAGATGTAGATGGAATTTTTGTGGATGACAGTGCACCTTGTTACCAATTTTTACGATTGATGTGCAGAGAAATTCTAGACAATTCGAGCGAATGATATGACCAGCGAGATCGCCCGACATGAACTCCATGATTTTTATGTGATACAATCGAGAGGTGTGTAATCGTGCACCGGCAACGCTTTAGCAATTATGGACAGCTCTAGACACAGCATTGCCCAACATTTCTGCAGGTGACCTCCATGCCAAGTCGAGACGTTGCACTAAGCAGGGAAGAAGGAAGTCCGACAGGACGTTGGGAGGTAATTACATGTAAATGTCGTGTGACTAGGGCCTCCCGTCGGGTAGACCGCTCGCCGGGTGCAAGTCATTAGATTTGACGCCACTTTGGTGACTTGGGCGTCGATGGGAATGAAATGATGATGATTAGGACAACACAACACGCAGTCCCTGAGCGGAGAAAATCTCCGACTCAGACGGGAATCGAACCTGGGCCTTTAGGATTGACATTCTGTCGCGCTGACCACTCAGCTTCCAGCGGCGGACCATTGGGAGGTAACCCATGACTATTGTTATTTCATTATATTTAGCTGTCCATAAATGTCTTGTTTGTGTGTGAATGGGATGCCTGTGCTTCGTTCATCTGCAGATTCTTTTATTTGTTGCCCAGTGCCCGTACGGCTTGAGGCTCCATGTCACGGATTACAAGGCCCTTCCCATCGGAGGTTCGAGTCCTCGCTCGGGCACGGGCGTGTGTCGTGTTCCTGGCAAAGTTAGTTTAAGTTGGTTTAAATAGTGTGTAAATCTAGGGACCGATGAGATTAACAGTTTGGTCTCTTAAGAATTCACACACATTTGAACATTTTGTTGTTATAGTGTTCTTCAGTCCGAAGACTGGTTTGAAGCAATACTCCACGTTAGTCCACTTTTAATCAAGCTTTTGTCTCGTCATATTTGTTTTATCCCCCAACGTTGCCTCCATTTCCAAACTGAAGATTCCTTGAGACCACAGGACGTTCCATATCAACCGTTTTAGCCCAGTGGTGCCATAAACTTTTTTTTTCTGTTCACTTAGTTACTGCCCCAGTAGTTATCCGATCAACCATACTAAACTTAGGCATTTTCCTGTAGCACCAGATTTCAGAAGCCTTTAGTCTGGTTTTGTTTCTCACCTCTGTACAAGTCTACACTCCAGTATTACTTATATTAGGAATCTGAACTTCAGACAGCTGTGCAGCTGCTTCGTTCGTCTACGAACTACAACGATTCTGCAAATACTTTCTATCATTTAAATTTATATACGAATGTTATCAAATTTATCTTCTTCATGATTTATTTTTTGCAGTAGCCAGTCGGCACTTTATATCCTCTCTGCATCGGCAGTCGTCACTTTTTTTGTTAGTTCGTTACTTGTTTCATTGATCATTGTAACGATAAACATGTCAATGGAAAAACAAAGAGTAAGTGTCCCTCCAGAGAATCGTCAGGAACCTGTTTCTGTAGGTATCTGAAATTTCGTTTTTGCTATGTGTGGTCGGAGCCAGCCCAAACACTACTAGTCATACAGGACTTTCATAGGGCGCCCAGTGTCAACCGAAACCTCAGTTAGTTTCGCGTAACAGTCAGAATGATTTTCAAAGAGAAATTTTACGGGCCCATTGGGCACAGCAGTGTCTTATTAGTCCCACATCTGTATCTGCATGACCACTCTGTAACTCGCATTTAAGTGCCTGGCAGAGGGTTTATCGAACATTCCACACTCGAACAGCGCGGTAAAAACGAACATGCTCTGAGGAGAAAGCTGCTGATTGAAATTTTATGAAAAGATACTGCCGCAATGAAAGATCCCTTCGTTTTAATGACTGCCTCCGCAATTCGTCTATCATATCCGTGCCACTCACTCTCTTGTTTCGCGATAATCCAAAACGAGCTGCCCTTCTTTGAACTTTTGCGATGTCCACCGTCAGTCCTATCTGCTACTGATCCCACAGTCCACAACAGTACTCCAGAAGAGGTCGGAGGAGCACAGTTTATGCCGTCTCTTTAGTAAACGTTTTGAATTTTTCTAAGTGTTCAGCCAATAAATCACAGTGTCTCGTTTTCTTTCCCCACAACATTATCTATGTGACCATTGCAATTTCAGTTATTCGTAACCGTAATCTGTAAGTATTTTGTTGAATTTACAGTCTTTAGATCTGTTTGGTTTGTCGTGTAACTCAAATTTAACGGATTCATTGTAGTAACCATGTGGAAGACTTCAATTTGTTCTTTAAATTTAGAGTCAATTGCCATTATTGCACCATATAGACATCTTGTCTAAATAATTTTGTGGTTTTCGTCATGTGATTACTTTACAAAAAATTAAATGAAAGCATCGTCTGATGCAATCTAAGATGGCTTCTCAGGTTGTCTGCTAAAACGTGTATGTAGATCATGATGAGCAGAGAGCTTATAACACTTCCTCGGGAAACACCAGATGCTACATCTGTTTTGCTCGATGGCTTTCCGTCAGTTACCAGCAACTGTGACCTTCCTGACTGGAAATCTCGAATCCAGTCCCACAACTGAGACAATGTTCTATATTCGATATTGATTCTATCTATATGTATTAACAATGACAGAAAAAGACGCAGAATAACCAGTACTTCATTAGCGACTGAGAAGCGCTACTGCATGGCGAAAGCAGTCAGCGCAGACCATGGAGGTGCCGATGCTTTTGGAATACTTGTTATTCTTCGCGTTTTACTGTCCGTGTTAACGTATAGCGGTAACACGAATATCACAATAGAGTAATGTGGAACCGCTCTATTGAACGAATACGTAAAATTACGCTTTATAAATAACTTTCTTTATAAAGGAAAACAAACAAACGTTTTCTGTCGACACTGAGCGTCGGATGAAAGACTTGGTGAGTAGTATTCGTCTGGCCTGATTAAAGCTACACATTGCAAGAACGTAATTGCAGATATCTGGCGAAACACCGGAGAGAAAGCACTGACGACTCTTACGAGGGACTCATTGTAAATAGAGGGAGTTACAGGAGCAAAAGTCAATATTCAGAGACATGAATAAGAAGTCTAATAACCATGAGATCTAAAATGCGTACCTCAAGAGCTATGAGCAAAAGTTCTTCTATGCTTTCCATATAATGAGAGGTGGTAGTATGGACTAAAACAGGAAAAAATATCCGGTAAACATAAGCCTAAAAGAGAATACTTTAAGAGCTATCCTATCCATCTCCGATACAATGGAACAACTCATCTACTGAACAAGTTCTCATAGTTCTTAAGGTATGCAATTTAGAACCCAAGTTCAGTAGGCAATTTTCTCTTGTTTTGATCTATACTTCCTCCTCCCAAAATATGGAAAGTCAAGGTTTTGCAGCAGAAGAGATTTATTTCACACTATTGAATATGAAGAAGTGCTCGTCACTCATAAGGTCTGCATTTTAGAGCCCATATTTACATGACATTTTTGCTTCGATAAATCGTTCCCGTCATATCCGTCAATATTGACCATTCATCCTGAGTCATCCTATACACTGCCGGAAAGAAATTACACTACTGGCCATTAAAATTGCTACACCAAGAGGAGATGCAGATTATAAAGGGGTATTCAATGGACAAATTTATTACACTACAACTGACATGTGATTACGTTTTCACGCAATTTCGGCGCATAGATCCTGAGAAATCAGTAGCCAGAATAACCACCTCTGGCCGTAACAACGGAACTGATACGCCTGGGCATTGAGTCAAACATAGCTTGGATGGCGTGTACAGGTACAACTGCCCATGCAGCTTCAACAGGATACCACATTTCAACAAGAGTAGTGACTGGCGTATTGTGACGAGCCAGTTGCTCGGCCACCATTGACCAGACGTTTTCAGTTGGTGAGAGATCTGGAGAATGTGCTGGCCAGGGCAGCAGTCGAACATTTTCTGTATACAGAAAGGCCCGTACAGCACCCGCAACATGCGGTCCTTCATTATCCTGTTGTAATATAGGGTTTCGCAGGGATCGAATGAAGGGTAGAGCCACGGGTCGTAACACATCTGAAATGTAACGTCCACTGTTGAAAGTGCCGTCAATGCGAAAAAGAGGAGACCTAGACGTGTAACCAATGGCACCCCATACCATCACGCCGGGTGATACGCCAGTATGGCGATGACGAATACACGCTTCCAATGTGCGTTCGCCGCGATGTCGCCAAACACGGATGCGACCATCGTCATGCTGTAAAAAGAACCTGGATGCATCCGAAAAAATGACGTTTTGCCATTCGTACACCCACGTTAGTCGTTGAGTACACCATCGCAGGCTCTCTTGTCTGTGATGCAGCAGCAAGGGTAACCGCAGCCATGGTCTCCTAGCTGATAGTCCATGCTGCTGAAAACGTAGTCGAACTGTTCGTGCAGATAGTAGTTTATTTGCAAACGTCCCTATGTGTTGACTCAGGGATCGAGAGGTGGCTGCACCATCCGTTACGGCCATGGGGATAAGATGCCTGTCATCTCGACTGCTAGTGATACGAGTCCGTTGGGATCCAGCACGACGTTCCGTATTACCCTCCTGAAACCACCGATTCCATATTCTGCTAACAGTCATTGTATCTCGACCAACGCGAGCACCAATGTCGCGATACGATAAACCGCAATCGCGATAGGCTACAATCCTACCTTTATCAAAGTGGGAAACGTGATGGTACGCATTTCTCCTCCTTACACGAGGCACCACAACAACGTTTCACCAGGCAACGCCGGTCAACTGCTGTTTGTGTATGAGAAATCGGTTGGAAAGTTTCCTCATGTGAGCACATTGTTGGTGTCGCCACCGGCGCCAACCTTGCGTAAAAGCTCTGAAAAGCTAACCATTTGCATATCACAGCATCTTCTTCCTGTCGGTTCAATTTCGCGTCTGTAGCGCGTCATGTTCGTGGTGTAGCATTTTTAATGGCTAGTAGTGTAGTACACCCTTCTGGTGGTTTCCAATTCACCTAAGATTTATTGCTGCAAGAGTGGATGTGGAGTACATGAAACGATTATCTATCTAGATCTAGAGGTTCTGAGGTACCATGTATCGACGCAAGCTGAACACCCACTTAGTACGCGATATAGCCTCCATGGCTGTTACTGCAGGCGCTGACTCTTGCATCAGTCGATCGTACAGATGGCGAATACTGTCTTGGGATAGGTTATTCCACGCCTTCTCGAGCTGTTTACATAGTTCTGTATGGTTGACAAGTCACATGAGTCACTTCTCGTCCCATAATATGCTGCACGTGCTCGATCGGAGACAAGTCCAGAGATCGTGCTGCTAGTCAGAGAAGGTGCTGCCCGTCTTGCAGAGCACGTTGAGTTTCAGGGGCAGTGTGTGGACGAGCATTATCCTGTTGGAACAACACATCACCTTCCCGTTCCTTATCGGCCTCTCCGGAAACACCAAAGGCGAACGAGAGTTGCAGCTTACTGTACGCTAGACCATAAGGTCAGGGGTGGGCCAGTGCGTCTGGGACTCAATGCACTCTACAAGACAGCGCTCACCAGGCCTACATCATACACGAAGAACGACCATCACTTGCGGGCAGGCGGAATATCCTTTCATTACCCGCCAGGGTAGCCGAGAGCGCTAATGCGTTGCTTCCTGGACTCGGGTAGGTGCGCCGGCCCCGGATCGAATCCGCCCAGCGGATTAACGACGAGGGTCTGGATGTGGTTTTTAGGCGGTTTTCCACGTCCCGCTTGGTGAATACCGGGATGGTCCTGAAGTTCCGCATCAGTTACACCACTCACAGACATTTGAAAACGTTCGCACTATTTCCTGACTTCTGCCAGACGCAAACAGCTTTAAGTACACTACTTCCGTCCCGGGTGGTTCGGTGGCGGCAGGAAGGGCATCCGTCCACCTTCTGCAATTAACACTGCCAAATTCGTAATAACAACGCGGACCCCGCGATGGTGCGGGACAAAGACCCCGAGAAAGAAAGAAAGAATATCTTTTCATTGCTGAAGACCACGACCCACAATTTTACCTCCAGGTGATCCTCTAACGGTACCAGTAGACTGTTCACGTCTGTGCTGTGCAGTGATCGGAAAACGGACTAGAAATGTGCTTGCCTGTAATCCCACTGCTAATAAATGTTTTGCAAAAGTTCTGTTGACAGGTCTGGGTCGCAGCCCTTTTTATCTTTGTTGTGGTAGCTGCTTGATTTGCCACTGCTGTATTTACAATAAGACGATCTTCGTCTGCGTCTGTGCTGTGTGGACCTCTACAACCTCTACGGGTGTGTGAGAATGTTCACGTGATTACTGATCCGAGCTTCGTTGCACAACTGACGCAGCACGTCCGACTTGAGAGCGGCAGTTCTCCGAATGGACCATCCCGCCCCTCGGAATGCCACTACGCTATCTTTTGGCGGACTATGTTGAAACTATTGTCAGTACATCTACTTTGCCCCAAACGACATATGTCGCCATCGGATCAAAATCGAATTCGTCTTTCCAGGTGTACTGTTTTTTTAGCATCATGTACACGACTTAATGCCAGCCATTTACAGGGTATTTTCTGAAAGATGGCAAAATAACTGATTCATTTGAAATTCAGCTTCAGCAATAATTTTAACGATGTATTAAGTAATATTTAAGAAAGAGGGGTCGCCCCACTCTATACCGCCTCAGATCTCGCTTCAGAGACTGCGGCATCACTCGCCATAATACAACGAGGAGCAGGTGCAACTTACTCTTTGGACATCAAAAATCATTGACAGTACAAGCGAACCAAAATTAACAGAGCCACATATGCATTCAAAGTGTAACAATATTTTATATTTTGATCAATACACTGAGATTAATGAAACAAATCATTGTAGAAGTATTCTCGCAGGCGAACAATCTTTATGTAAGCTCAGGAGTAAATTACATTGACTTGATAGGTTGGTTCCAATGGAATGCTTAATTCTACTACTACTGCAGATTCAGCTACATTAAACCTCAAGTTTTGGGAATTCGTGGTAAGTTCTACGCGCCAAATGAAAAACCTGACGAAAAAACAAATGTGGCACAACAACACCGGCGAAATCTCAAATCACCAACTTATCCCCAACAATCCCCGCAACCTTAACTATCTAAGCCTGATCTAAGCCCTGTATTCACTGTCAAACCAATTATTCTCCTAATGAAAAGGAATCTCTTGAGATTTATGATGACGCTGGTTTTAAAACGGTACGCTCCCGGCGCAACTCGAGACGGAACTCCACAATGTCCAGACAATCTGGTGAGAACCTAGTAAAGTTTGGTCTGAGCGTTCAACCTAGATTTGTTATCAATGAAAATATGAACAGCAAGAAAACCGCTAAGTCTTTTCATACAACACTGAAACCATGCGAGGTTGAACTGTTTCAGTGTTGTATGAAAAGACTCGGCGGTTTTCTTGCTGTTAATATTTTCATTGTTAAACTCACCACCATCCAAACTAACTTTGAAACCAAATTCAAAAAAACAGTTGGCACCAGTTACTGACCGAAAGAAGCTATCAAGAAATAAATCCATCCAATAAACCACAACTTGATTGGAGACCACATGAACCCCTGGTATGTGTCGTCATCACTAACATCGATCACGACGTCACCTTGAGGAAGTCGAACAGAAGAGGAACTAAAGGTGCAGGGATATCAATTTTAAAAAAAAATAACGCTCATCTAGTCATGACTCACAAAACGACCCATCACAACAATATGTGTCATCTCTGATCACAAGGAAAGCATAGACGAGCTTCTTGCACACCACTTCAGGCTGCACTGCGTAACACATAAGGCTGAACCATCCAACCCACTACCTCGGCAAAAAATGAAACGGTTTACAGCACATCTTAGAAAACTGTCGCAATGAACCCAAATGTGGGAACAGAAGCGGATCTCACCTCATATTCAACTGCAAAATAAATTATAACAAGAGAACACCTACATGCAGCAGTTGCAATGGTACTTATCTCGCTACCGATCCAAACTGCTCAGAAAGGCCGAGGCAACCCATCTCCGCCGACAGAACAGAGAAGATCAAGTGCATTGATGAACCAACTTATCCCGTGCAGGACTGCTCACACACTTTTCACTTTTACCAATCGTCAACAAGAGGACCTCCACAAATTCAACATTCCACTGAGGGGACAAGAAGTTACTCCATAACCGAACGTTCAAAAATGGTTCAAATGGCTCTAAGCACTATGGGTCTTAACATCTGAGGTCATCAGTCCCTAGACTTACAACTACTCAAACGTAACTAACCTAAGGACATCACACACATCCATGCCCGAGGCAGGATTCGATCCTGCGACCGTAGCATAACCAAACGTCAAAGATCTTGTAATCTATCTAGATGAAATCGCAGTTACCCTTCTAACATACAGAATATTTGCCATACCCATTCTCGAATCTGGTTCTCAAATATTGATTATGTCATCTAACCGAACGAAAAACATTCTATCTGCTGACTGAGGATGCTTTGGATAGCTGGAGATATACGCTATGACTTCTCAAGGAGCTGCCTTCACTATACAGTTAAAGCCAAGAACATACTAGACAGAATAAACGAACAAAACACCGGACTCGGGCTCAAGAGACTTCGTAAAAATGGACTTACAAAACCACTCTTGCAGCACGATCCTGCAACGTTAAATTTTCCGAAACTGAAATACGCAATTCCCGCCTATATTATTCTCGAATCAGTAGCGATTTCACTACAACAAAATTCTCTGGAAAACGAGGAAATCAATGAAATTGTCAAGAGACCAAGAACATCTACACGTAAATGGGACGATTTTACAGCCTAATATAGAAAGAACTACTTATTGAGCAAAATTACTTGAATCGACTTCTACAGAAGAAGAAAATATTCTCTACATCGACTAGATTTTCAAGATTTTCATCTTCCACAGAATTAGATGGAAATTTTCTACATCAAATAACTTCAGAGAGTCAGAGTATAACATTATCAAGACTACTGACATAATATCGAAATATATAACGTAAACAACAAGCAACCAATCTTAGCCCGCGTTATTTCTTCCGAGAGGTTTTTCCCTCAGCCATGTGCAAATACTATCCATCAGTATGCGATAGTAAATCTTACAAAATTAAATAAGTACCCAATTTTCCTAAAGAAATGGTGTCACATCAGCATTAACAACAACTATTGGCTGAACACGGGTATGCTCTCCTACAATCCATGAAGTCCTTCAGAGGTAGATTGAAAGATTTTATGAAAATGACTTCATAAGTTCACTGTAAATATATTTTTACCACCGTAGTAAAGAGTCGTAGTTACTTAGTTGAACAAACTAACCTAAGTTGGCTCATTGCCTTAGTCCTTAGCCCCGTACATTGGTCTCTCTCTGTCGCTTGACCTGTTCTCGTGGGCTCTCAAGATTCCCAAATCCTTCTTGATACTATCCTACAACCCCACTGTTGGTACATTAAGGCGTCTCGTACCTTGTGGCTTCCCTTCTTGCTCTACTTTCACCATATTTTCTTTCAATACATGTTCAAGTGATTCAGTTCGTCTGGTTTTTATCAAAGCTGTCACACTTGGTTCATTAAAAAGGGCGTGGATATTTGTGTCTTTCCTTCTTTTAAAACTCAATCTTTTTGGCACAGATCCAAAACTTTTTATCAAACGTTATTTCAGATATTCATAATTTCTCCATCTTCCTGTTCAGTGTCCATGTTCCAGTCACATACATTAATTCTGGTCACACAATTGTCCTGTACATTTCACCCTGTAGGTCATGTTACTCTCTTTCAAACACTCATGTTTTATGGAGTTGGTGGCTTTACGCACAGTTGGTTTGAATCGTCATTAACAAACAAAATGCAAATGATTGTGCTGAATAATTCAAACTATGGTGGAACAGTAGAAAGTTTTAGTGACTGGGAAGAAATCACAGAGGACGTCTAAAATTTCTTAGTTTTGGGTTCGCTCCTAATCCTTACACAGAGTGGGCAGAAACAGTCTGAAAAATTTGTAAGCTTGTTACACCATAGATTGTGCTGAGAAATAATTGTGAAGAAAAAAGATTGGTACGTTGCGCCGTCTCTGTGTTAATATTATCATTGCAGGCCGTTGCGCGTGCAAATTCAAGTGCCTGCTATTCTAAAATTCATAGAAGTATTTGTGCAATAATGAGTAATGAAATTTAGTTTATGGCTGTGGACGATCCTGTGTTTCCTAATAAAGTTAGCAATAACTGCCCAACAATTGCATTTGCTGCTAATCGTACTGCCAAAGGTGTTCTTCGTTAGGTTTCGTAACACCGAAGATAACAATTGAACAAGCGAGCAAGATAACAATTGAACAAAGGATTGTAGTGAGGATCGAACTCGAAAAAAAGGCTGAGCAGTCTCGTATGCCATCATCTACGCAATGAGTTGGACGAAAATATGGAAACACGAAAGCACAATACATTAATACACCGAATACGGTGTAGAAAACTGGAGCGCTTTCAGCACAGCTTCCTTTCGCTTCGGAATGGATAATTCAGGTCCTGTACGGTTTTCAGAGTAGACCACAAAGGCTCAGAAATATTGAGATGTGGAGACTGTAGTGATCAGGATAGATGCGACAATTCCTCCCCGAACTCACAAAGCGAGTCCTGAACGATGTGAACTGTCTGAAGGGGAATACTATCGTCTTGGTACTCAGCATCAGCATTGAGGAACAGACATTGTACCATCTTCATCATCTAAACTGGAAGTAATGCAGCCTTTCACAGTAACCATGGGGCTCAAGAAATACCACATGACTGCGCAAATCATCACCAAGGCACCGCCATGTTTCACTCTTGGAATAAAAACTCGGCCAGAAGTTGGAAACAGTTTGAAACAAGACTCATCAGACCAAATGACTTTCCACAGTCCATATGTTACGCCTTCAGCACCACATTTAACGGCATTTGGAATTCCATCACAGTCTGAACTTCCCGGGTTGTTTTGGTACTGACAGCGTTTGCGAGGGCAACATTCAGTTCGGGAGTGCTTTTGGAGCTGTTGTCCTATCATTTTCCTTCAGAAACGCCGGTCGGAGTGGGCGAGCAGTTCTAGGCGCTAAAGTCTGGAACCACGCGATCGCTACGGTAGCAGGTTCGAATCCTGCCTCGGGCATGGATATATGTGATGTCCTTAGGTTAGTTAGGTTTAAGTAGTTCTAAGTTCTAGGGGACTGATGACCTCAGACGTTAAGTCCCATAGTGCTCAGAGCCATTTGAACCAATTTGAACCTTCAGAATCCTTTTCCATGACCGCCTGTCACGATGACTAAACGCACACTACCTCCCGCACTGTGACTTAGAGGATGATATGCTTCCGCTTTCTCTGTAAGCGGTATAAATCTTCGACACAGTGCCTCCTGGAACACCAAACATTATTGCTCCTTTGGTTCAAATGACTCTGAGCACTATGTCATCAGTCCCATAGAACTTAGAACTCCTTAAACCTAACTAACCTAAGGACATCACACACATCCAAGGCAGGATTCGAACCTGCGACAGTAGCGGTCGCGCGGTTCCAGACTGCAGCGTCTAGAACCGCTCGGCCACATCGGACGGCTGCTCCTTCGGTTACAGAATCATCCACCAAACCAGCACTTTGCCCACGTTCGAATTCAGGTAACTCCCCCATAAAACACACACACAACTACACAGAACACTGTTCCGACCAGGACTAACAGTTGCAACGTATGCTACGGTAGGAGGTTCGAATCCTGCCTCGCGCATGGATGTGTGTGATGTCCTTAGGTCAGTTAGGTTTAAGTAGTTCTAAGTCTAGGGGACTGATGACCTCAGATGTTAAGTCGCACAGTGCTTAATGCCGTTTGAACTTTCAACGTATTCAGGACATTCACTGAAAAGACGACTGTCGTGGTCAAATATGATAGGGGAACCTGCATTCTTGGGTAGCATCTGGATTTATGTAGAAGCAGGCATTTCTCACAGTGTTTCCACATTCTGTCCAGCCCCTTTATATTTGTTTAGTCTACAGACGCATTTTTATTGTTTTACGTGACTGCCGGTTTCAGTACGAGGTACCATCATAAGGCCACGCTCTGACGTGCAGTCGTCGAACTCGCTTACCGAAGTTGGTGTGGCACTTTTAATATTACAAATTACATAATTACACACAGCGTAATCACAACACTTTGGGTAAACGTATGTGACGACTGTAGCCAGGAAATGGCCTTGTGATGGTACTTAGTACCGAAACCAGTACATCTTCTTTTCCCTAGTGTTTATCCCGTCTAGTACAGCGTTCTAGATTACAGGATTTCACAAATTTTATTTTCTTATTTATTTTTATGGCCAGATCTAGTTCCTGACGCCACAGTCTTCAAAGTAATGTAACTGAGGGAAGTCGTGTCTCTGAGGCAGAATATGGCAACCAGCCTAGTATTTGCCTAACGAGCTTGGGAAAGGCGTACAATGTACACACAGGCTGGCTAGTGTACCATCACACGATCGATACTAAACCGCGCATTTTCGATCAGAGCCTGGCGCACCCCCCAAAATAGCGTGCTGCTCGTTTCACTATACGAGCACGTCAGTAGCGAAGCCGGTACTCATTCGAGAAAATAAAACTGCGACTGTAGATTTAAGCAAACAGCATGTTATTTCTGTCTGTGTTAGTACGTGTTTAAACGGGCAGTACGTCGGGAGTCTCTAACGTCTCTTCTACTCCCCAAGCTTCACAGAAGGTCCCTTCATACCTCGCTGCGTTAGCGCTCTTGGAAGAACGCATAGCGCACAGAAGTGCCTCCGTCATTAAATCTCTGGTCACGTCCGCGAGTATCGAATTTAGTAAATAACTGTGCGGGATGAGACTTCCGATTACACGACGTGGCGACCAATCGCCTCCGAAAGTGATGATGTCCTAGCCATTGGGTCGTGGGCGTTTGGCGGGGGGGGGGGGGGGGGGGGGGGGGGGGGGTTTGGGAGGTTGCAGTAAAGGGGGATCGCGGCGTCCAGTCCTGATATTCCTCCCTTTGCGTCCGCTGCTTTCGTATCAGAGCGTCCCTGACGTATTTTTGGTAACGCCATGACGTGGCTTAGGCCCCGACAACACCTCATCGACAAAAATGTACATCGTCCATGTAATTTAAAAATTTAAGGATTTTTGAGAATTAAATATGGGTATCACTTACTTAGAATAGGTGTTATTTTGCATTACAGAAGTAACATGGAACAGCATGTTTTAGTGTCATTTGAAGCTTTACTTTTGACTGACCCGCCGCCAGGTTCGAGTTTCGGAAGCTCTTCGATGATGCGTTACGCTAGAGGGTTCGCTATGTGCGTGGACATCGACGTCTGCGGTCCTGGGGCCGAGGTGTAAGAGCGAAGCTGACGGCACTAAGTAGGTTGGAAGCCAGCAGCCAAGGAAGTCAGCTGCTAGCTGGTGTGTCGTGATACCGGGCACTTTGGACGGTCGATGGAGGGCATCGCCAGGCGACTGTGACACCACAGGCCAGAAGGGCTGTCGGTTGGCAAGAGAGGAGGGCAACGCCAGCAAGATACGCAAAGGAGTGGCATGGATTAGCACAATAGAGGTAGAGGACTGGAAGTGTGCTTTAGTGGCCTGCAGTGATTCTCTGTCAGCAAGTGGTCAAATTCAGAGTCGTATGTGGCGAGTACAGCTTACATTAAAGATGGTATAATAATGTTCCTTGAGTGCAACGATTCATTATCGTCATACATTGTACGTCGTGGCCGTGGGCAGAGAGTATTGTTTTGTATGTGGATTCCTTACATGCTGCTGGCGTTTGTTAATGGTAATCGAAATAAGGTTTACGTGACTTACTTGTCATATTATGCCGACAGCGTGGTCTCTATTCCATAAACGTTAAATACAGAAAACTGTGTGATTACTGTTTTTTAGAGCGTGGTTATATAGTAGGTCTTTTGACTGTAGTAGTAGTAGTAGTAGTAGTAGTAGTAGCAGCAGCAGCAGCAGGAGTAGTAGTCAGCAACGGTGCAGGTACTGGCTTATTCTTTTGTTCTACTATGTGGAGTTGACGTCCAATTATAAAGTGTAAGGGCTGAATGTGTGAGTCTATTGTATGTTTTTGTTGTTCTTATTTATAGTTGGCTCTGATTTTACAACACTGGCGATTAAAACTGTTGCACCAAGAAGAAGTGCAGATGATAAACGGGAGTTCATTGGACAAATATACTAGAACTGACATGTGATTACATTTTCAAGCAATTTGGGAACATAGATCCTGAGTAATTAGTACCCAGAACCATCACCTCTGGCCATAATAACAGCCTTGATAGGCCTGGGCATTCAGTCATACAGAGCTTGGATGGCGTGTACAGGTACAGAGGCCCATGCAGCTTCAACACGATACCACAGTGCATCAAGTGTAGTGACTGGCGTATTGTGACGAGCTAGTTGCTCGGCCACCATTGATCAGACGTTTTCAATTGGTGAGAGATCTGGAGAATGCGCTGGCCAGGGCAGCAGTCGAACATCTTCTGTGTCCGTACAGGACTTGCAACATGCGGTCGTGCATTATCCTGCTGAAATGTAGGGTTTCGCAGGGATCGAATGAAGGGTAGAGCCACGGGTCGTAACACATCGAAAATGTAACGTCCACTGTTCAAAGTGCCGTGACCGAGACGTGTGACCAATGGCACCCCACACCATCACGCCGGGTGATACGCCAGTATAATGATGACGAATACACGCTTCCAACGTGCGTTCACCGCGATGTCGCCAAACACGGATGCGACCATCATGATGCTGCAAACAGAATCTGGATGTCGGAAAAATGACATTTTGCCATCCTTGCTCTCAGGTTCGTCGTTGAGTACACCATCGCAGGCGCTCCTGTCTGTGATGCAGCGTCAAGGGTAACCGCAGCCACGGTCTTTGAGCTGATAGTCCATGCTGCTGTAAACGTCGTCGAACTGTTCGTGCAGATGGTTGTTGTCTTGCAATGATGACTCAGGGACGTAGAGCCGGCTGCACGATCCGTTACAGTCATGCGGGTAAGATGCCTGTCATCTCGACTGCTAGTGATACAAGGCTGTTGGAGGAGGAGGTTAGTGTTTAACGTCCCGTCGACAACGAGGTCATTAGAGACGGAGCGCAAGCTCGGGTGAGGGAAGGATGGGGAAGGAAATCGCCGTGCCCTTTCAAAGGAACCATCCCGGTATTTGCCTGAAGCGATTTAGGGAAATCACGGAAAACCTAAATCAGGATGGCCGGAGGCCGTTGGCATCCAGCACGGCGTTCCGTATTACCCTCCTGAACCCACCGATTCCATATTCTGCTAACAGTCATTGCATCTCGACCAATGCGAGCAGCAATGTCACGATACGATAAACGGCAATCGCGATAGGCTACAATCCGACCTTTATCAAAGTCGGAAACGTGATGGTACGCATTTCTCCTCCTTACACGAGGCATCACAACAAAGTTTCACCAGACAACGCCGGTCAACTGCTGTTTGTGCATGATAAATCGGTTGGAAACATTCCTCATTTCATCACGTTGTAGGTGTCGCCATCGGCGCCAACCTTGTGTGAATGCTCTGAAAAGCTATTCATTTGCATATCACAGCATCTTCTTCCTGTCGGTTAAATTTCGCGTCTGTAGCACGTCATCTTCGTGGTGTAGTAATTTTTATGGCCAGTAGTGTATTATTACAGTTGAAAAAGTAACTCATATTACTTAATATTTTCACAAGATCAGTTTATTTCACCAACTGAACAACACAAATTATCATTTAAATTATACAGAATGATTCGGTGATGATGTTACAAACTTTCACGCATCATGAAGAACGGTAAATGTATCAGTTTAATGATAGAGTGCCTCATCCATAAATATCCGAATTGAAAATTGTAAGCCAAAATCGGTCTGATATCTCTGCCAGTCTTGTGTAAGTATTGGCACTATTGTCACTAAGAATATATGGTAGGCATATTTCGGATGTGGCAGTGAGGTCCAAAGTAAGAAAAAAGTCTAATAGAAATGGGCTCTAAAATGTGTAGCAATTTTAATGGCCAGTCGTGTATATTCTGTTATACTGAGAGTAACCCATTCGTACCTCTTCGGGACAAGAGTGCAAATATTTTGATCTGTAGTATTGTTCTGGTTGGTGCCCTTTTATGTGTGACTAGGGCTACACCTAATATTTGATTGTTTCACGATATTGCTTAGGATTTCTTTAATTTGAAACATCCTGGCAGATTGAGACTGTGTGCCGCAGTCAGACCCGATATCTGGGCTTTTGCATTTCGCGGGAAGTGCTCTACCAACACAGCTACGCAACGACGACTCCCGGCCCGTCCTTACAGCTTTACTGCCGCCAGTACCTCGTCTCCTAGCTTGTGAGAGCTTCTGTGGTGTTTGGAAGGTGGGGATGAGGTACTGGTGGCAGTAAACCTGAAAGTACGGGCCGTGAGTAGTTCTTAGGTTTCGCAGTTTGTAGAGCTCTATCCCGCATAATACTAAGGCCTCGATACCCAGTCTCGGTCAGGTTCACAGTTTTAATCTCGCAGGAATTTTGATATTATCACACACTCCGTTGCAGAGTGAAAATTTCGTTCTGGAAAGAACATCGACGCTGTGGCTAAGCCATGTCTCAACACAACATTCTTCCAGGAGTGCAAGTCTTGCAAGTTTTGCAGGAAAGCTTCTGTGAAGTTTGGAGATTTCTGGTGGAAGTAAAGCTGCGAGGACTGATCGTGAGCCTTGTTGGAAATTTGGAAATTTGTGATAAGTTCCTATGGGACCAAATTGCTGAGGTCATCAGTCTCTATGCTTACACACTACTTAATCTAACTTAAACTAACTTGAACTAGGGGCAACACACACACAAATGGCCGAGGGAGGACTCGAACTTCTGACGAGGGGAGCCATGCGAACCTTGACAAGGCGCCTATATCGCGCGGTTACCCCGCGTGGCTGCCGTGGGAGGGTATCTCAGTTGGTAGAGCACTCACCCGCGAAACGCATACGTCCCGAGTTCGGCACACAGCTTCAACCTGTAAGGAAATTTGATATCAACATACACTGCGTGACAGAGCGAAAGCGTCATCCTGGAAACTCATTAATTTGTCATATTCTGGTGCCCATTTCATTCGTGTACTAGAGCTGAGAAATATCCAATGAGCTTGCAAAAGCCATGGTATATCTCCCACTATCTTGTCGGACCAAATTTTGCCCGGACTAGTGCAGCAGCTCGACGTGGCATGCACTCGATGTTTGAAGTCACCTGCAGAATTACTGACTTACGCTGTCCCTATAGCCCTTCGTAAGTGCGAAAGTGTTGGCGTTGTGGTGTCAGCACCAGACACCACACATGCTACGTGGTAGCCTTTAAATCGGCCGCGGTCCGGTAGTATACGTCGGACCCGCGTGTCGCCACTATCAGTTATTGCAGACCCAGTTGTACAGCCGACTTTGCTAGCGATGGTTCACTGACCACTACGCTCTCATTTGCCGAGACAACAGTTCAGCATAGCCTTCAGCTACGTCATTTGCTACGACCTAGCAAGGCGCCATATTCAGTTACTATTCTGAACAGATAATATTGTGAATCATGTACCGTCAAGAGCGACGTTCATCATTAATGGATTAAAGTTAAGTATCAAACTAGCTACGTCCGCTTTCTGAATTCTAATTCCATGTCATGTTCCAGACCTCACGTCAGTATAGCCGTTCCCTCCTCACGCCAGCCTGCGTGAGCTAAAACGCGTGCATTTCGGCCTCCTCTAGTAAAACGGTGTTGGCTCTTCAGCCAACACAACATGCTGCGTGCACAGTACAAATGTGCTCAGTGGCACGTCATCTGCAGTAATGCAGAGGAGGTAAACAAGGATGAAAGTATTAACACTATCTCACTTTTATTCCTTTATCTTGCCGTAACCTTTCCACATGAATCACGTGAGTACAAATGACAGCTCCGCCAATGCATTGCCTTTTAATATCTTGAGTACGCGATACTTCCACCATGTGCAGATCTGTAGCCCATAACTTCTGTCACTTGAGCGTAATTTGGAGTAGTCGTCACTCTTTACTATTCTGGTCTTGTAATCTGTTGTGGAAGGTGCTTATATATTTTTTTAGATAAATGTATTTGAAAAGATATGCCCACGCCGCACCACTCCAGCCCAGACCACACTCCACCAAAATGTTACGCTACAGTTTTTTGTCCATGACAAGTAAGCTAGCATTGGTTGCCTCACCTCGCCTACCTTGCTAGAGAGAGCCGACAGCGGAAGGAATGCTGCTGAGGAATCTGGCCGGTCCGCACCCGCCGCCCCCGACCGCCCTGCTCGGTACCCGAGTACCGAGTAATTAAGACTGCGGCGCTCCTTGTGCCGGCGGTCAGCGCCGTCCAGCCGGTCCGTCGGGCGTCATTCACCGCTGGAGCCTCCAGTCTCGGCTGAGCGGTAATGAATCCCGCCGGCGCCTCGGGTCGGTAATCGAACACTCGCCGCCCACTGGCTTCCTATTATCGCGGCTTCAGGCGTCGCACCGCCCACAGACAGTCGCTGCCGCCTTACTTCTCCCGAGAGGGAAGACTAAGTCCACCCCCTGAGGCACTCAATGTTCCACACTGCTGCATGCTCCAGTCCTTCCCGCAGAAAAGGTAACACCTGGCCCGAGGTGGACGACTTCATTTTGCTGCTGAATCCTCGAACATATTCCCAGTTTGTGTATATTAAACGTTCTTGAGACTTAAAAGCAAATGTCCAATAATCAGCATGGGTTTAAAAACATCGCTCGTGCGAAACTCACCTTGCACTTTTCTCACATGATATACTGCGAACTATGGATGAAGGGCGACAGGCAGACTGCGTATTTCTAGATTTCCGGAAAGCGCGGTGCCCCACAGCAGGCTGTTAACGAAGGTAAGGACATATAGGGTGGACCATTGATCGTGACCGGACCAAATATCTCACGAAATAATCGTCAAACGAAAAATCTACAAAGAACGAAACTTGTCTAGCTTGAAGGAGGAAACCAGATGGCGCTATGGTTGGCTCGCTAGATGGCGCTGCCATAGATCATACGCATATCAACTGCGTTTTTTTTTTTAAATAGGAGCCACCATTATTATTACATATTCGTGTAGTACGTAAAGAAATATGAATGTTTTAGTTGGATCACTTTATTCACTTTGTGATGCATGCCGCTGTAATAGTCACAAACATATGGCTCACAATTTTAGACGAACAGTTGGTAACAGGTAGGTTTTTAAATAAAAATGCAGAACGTAGGTACGTTTGAACATTTTATTTCGGTTGTTCCAATGTGATACATGTACCTTTGTGCACTTATCATTTCTGAAAACGCATGCTCTTACAGCGTGATTTCCTGTAAAAACCACATTAATGCAATAAATGCTCGAAATGATGTCCGTCAACCTCAATGGATTTGGCAATACGTGTAACGACATTCCTCTCAACAGCGAGTAATTCGCCTTCCGTAATGTCCGCACATGCATTGACAATGCGATGACGCGTGTTTTCAGGCGCTATCGGTGGATCACGATAGCAAATATCCTTCAACATTCCCCACAGAAAGAAATCCGGGGACGTCAGATCCGATGAACGTGCGGGTCATGGTATGGTGTTTCGACGACCGATCCACCTGTCACGAAATATGCTATTCAATGCCGCTTCAACCGCACGCGAGCTATGTGCCGGACATCCATAATGTTGGAAGTACATCGCCATTTTGTCATGCAGTGAAACATCTTGTAGTAACAACGGTAGAACATTACGTAGGAAATCAGCATACACTGCACCATTTAGATTGCCATCGATAAAATGGGAAGCAACTATCCTTCCTTCCATAATACCGCACCATACATTAACCCGTCAAGGTCGCTGATGTTCCACTTGTCGCAGCCATCGTGGATTTTCCGTTGCCCTGTAGCGCATATTATGCCGGTTTACGTTACCGCTGTTGGTGAATGACGTTTCGTCGCTAAATAGAATGCGCGCTAAAAATCTTGTCATCGTCCTGTAATTTCTCTTGAGCCCAGTGGCAGAACTGTACACGACGTTCGAAGTCGTCGCCATGCAATTCCTGGTGCATAGAAATACGGTACGGGTGCAATCGATGTCGATGTAACATTCTCAACACCGACGTTTTTGAGATTACTGATACTCGCGCTGTTTTTCTGCTACTGATGTGTGGATTAGCCGCGACAGCACCTGAAACACCTACTTGGGCATCATAATTTGTTGCAGGTTGTGGTTGACGTTTCACTTGTGGTTGACGTTTCACTTGTGGCTCAACACTTCCTGTTTCCTCAAATAACGTAACTATCCGGCGAATGGACCGGACCCTTGGATGATGTCGTCCAGGATACCGAGCAGCATACGTAGCACTCGCCCGTTGGGTATTTTGATCACAATAGCCATACATCAACACGATATCGACGTTTTCCGCAATTGGTAAACGGTCCATTTTAACACGGGTAATGTATCACGCAGCAAATATCGTCCTCACTGGAGGAATGTTACGTGATATCACTTACTTATGCGTTTGTGACTATTACAGCGCCATCTATCACAAAGCGAAAAAGTGGTCCAACTAAAACATTCATATTTCTTTATTTACTACACGAATATGTAATAAAACATGGGGGTTCCCATTTAAAAAGAAAAAAAAGAACGCAGTTGATATCCGTTTGACCAATGGCAGCGCCACCTAGCAGGCTAAACATAGCGCCATCTGGTTTCTCCTTTCAAGCTCGACGAGTTTCGTTCTCTGTAGTTTTTTCGTTTGATGCTCATTCGTGAGGTATTTGACCCAGTCACTGAAGTTTATCTTCAGGAATGCCCCAGGTAAGCGTGATAGGGCCGCTTTTATTCTTTATACACTCCTGGAAATGGAAAAAAGGACACATTGACACCGGTGTGTCAGACACACCATACTTGCTCCGGATAATGCGAGAGGGCTGTACAAGCAATGATCACACGCACGGCACAGCGGACACACCAGGAACCGCGGTGTTGGCCGTCGAATGGCGCTAGCTGCGCAGCATTTGTGCACCGCCGCCGTCAGTGTCAGCCAGTTTGCCGTGGCATACGGAGCTCCATCGCAGTCTTTAACACTGGTAGCATGCCGCGACAGCGTGGACGTGAACCGTATGTGCAGTTGACGGACTTTGAGCGAGAGCGTATAGTGGGCATGCGGGAGGCCGGGTGGACGTACCGCCGAATTGCTCAACACGTGGGGCGTGAGGTCTCCTCAGCACATCGATGTTGTTGCCAGTGGTCGGCGGAAGGTGCACGTGCCCGTCGACCTGGGACCGGACCGCAGCGACGCACGGATGCATGCCAAGACCGTAGGATCCTACGCAGTGCCGTAGGGGACCGCACCGCCACTTCCCAGCAAATTAGGGACACTGTTGCTCCTGGGGTATCGGCGAGGACCATTCGCAACCGTCTCCATGAAGCTGGGCTATGGTCCCGCACACCGTTAGGCCGTCTTCCGCTCACGCCCCAACATCGTGCAACCCGCCTCCAGTGGTGTCGCGACAGGCGTGAATGGAGGGACGAATGGAGACGTGTCGTCTTCAGCGATGAGAGTCGCTTCTGCCTTGGTGCTAATGATGGTCGTATGCGTGTTTGGCGCCGTGCAGGTGAGCGCCACAATCAGGACTGCATACGATCGAGGCACACAGGGCCAACACCCGGCATCATGGTGTGGGGAGCGATCTCCTACACTGGCCGTACACCTCTGGTGATCGTCGAGGGGACACTGAATAGTGCACGGTACATCCAAACCGTCATCGAACCCATCGTTCTACCATTCCTAGACCGGCAAGGGAACTTGCTGTTCCAACAGGACAATGCACGTCCGCATGTATCCCGTGCCACCCAACGTGCTCTAGAAGGTGTAAGTCAACTACCCTGGCCAGCAAGATCTCCGGATCTGTCCCCCATTGAGCATGTTTGGGACTGGATGAAGCGTCGTCTCACGCGGTCTGCACGTCCAGCAAGAACGCTGGTCCAACTGAGGCGCCAGGTGGAAATGGCATGGCAAGCCGTTCCACAGGACTACATCCAGCATCTCTACGATCGTCTCCATGGGAGAATAGCAGCCTGCATTGCTGCGAAAGGTGGATATACACTGTACTAGTGCCGACATTGTGCATGCTCTGTTGCCTGTGTCTATGTGCCTGTGGTTCTGTCAGTGTGATCATGTGATGTATCTGACCCCAGGAATGTGTCAATAAAGTTTCCCCTTCCTGGGACAATAAATTCACGGTGTTCTTATTTCAATTTCCAGGAGTGTATAATGATTTGGTGGACAGGGTAGGCAGCAATCTGCGTTTATTTTTTTTTTTGTTTTTTTTGTTTTTTTACTGCTGATGCTGTGGTGTACGGTAAGATATCGAAGCTGAGTGACTGTTGGAGGATACAAGACGACTTAGACAAAATTGCTAGTTGGTGAGATGTCTGGCAGCTAGCTCTAAATATGGAAAAATCTAAGTCAATGTTGATGAACAGGAAGAACTGACCTGTAATGTTGAGACTCAGCATTACTAGAGTGCTGATAGGCATAGTCATGTCGTTTAAATTTCTAGGCATAACGTGGCAAAGCGATATGAAATGAAACGAACATGTGAAAACCGTGGTAGAGAAGGCGAATGGTCGACTTCGGTTTATAGGGACACTCTTGGGAAAGAGTTGCTCACCTGTAAAGGAGACTGCATTTAGGTCGCTGGTGCGACCCATTCCTGAGTAGTGTTCGAGTGTTTGGGATCAGGAGCAGGTCGGATACAAGGAAGACGTCGAATTAATTCGGAACGTGGCTAGATTTCTTTCCGGTAGTTTCGAACAACACGTGTGTTTTACGGTGATGTGAGAATTCAAATAGGAATCTCTGGAGGGAAGGCGAAGTTCTTTTCGAGAAACACTATCGAGAAAATCTGGAGAAGCGTGATGCTGACTGCCACATGATTCTACTGCCGCCTACATACATTGCAGGAACGTAAAGATAAGATTCGACGAATTAGGGCTTATAGCCGTTTTTCCCCCGATCAATTTGCTACTGGAACAGAAAAGGAAATGATTAGTAGTGGTACTGTTACCCTCCGCCACGCACCGTACGGTATCTGTGTAGATGCAGATGTAGATGAAGATATAGACGACTTGAAATTTCAATTAAATAAAGTGAAGGGACATGGCTCTCTACACTGTGCAGTTTGTTTGCCATTCGTTGTTGGTGTAAGTACTTGGAACTATCTTTTCCTAAACTGTCCAAATTATGCTTTATGATCTCTAGCTCATCTGTATGTTGCATACTTTTCTATTCGCCACTATTCAAGAGAGTATAGGCAATACAAATTTTACGATCCACCAAACGATGGTCACTTCCACAATCTGTCCCTCTTTTAACTCTGACTTCTTGCATTTTAAAATTGCGCTTGTAACGTGGAAAATTATTTCGCGCTGTCGCCTTGTATTGAAATCATAACTTGCCATGGAATGGGAGAAGAGCAGATTTTGTCGCGCGGAGTGGCCGTATGGTCTGCGGGTCTATGTCACGGATTGCGGGGTCCCTCCCGCAGGAGGGTCGAGTCTTCCCTCGGGCATGGGTGTGTGCGTTTTACTTAGCATAAGTCAGTTTAAGTAGTGTGTAAATCTAGGGACAGATCACATCAGCAGTTTGCTCCCTTAGGAATTCACACACATTTGAACATTTGAAGAGCAGATTTTGGTTCTCACGCTGGCACGGCCAACGCTGGCTACTGGGTCGTGCTGAGGAATACTTGGTTAACGCTGCGTGAATACGTTACACAAAATTTCCATGAATATGAAGAAGTAGTGCTAAATATTAACCGATCTTTTTTATTCTTTGTATACCAAATTCTATGGATAACACGAACATACTGTTAAAATTACCAATCAATAACTTCAATACTTTCGAAGATATAAATTTTTGTCTTAAACACATAACAACAGTACTGGCATTGCCAAACGGAGTTAGTGACTGTATTTATTTATCTATAGTATAAACTGTAACTAAAGCCTAGATGACAGGTTCACACAATCTAATTTTCTGCATTTTTCTTTAGTTTCCTTACCATAGATTTCTGACTTTGGAAAATTATTATTTCATCGTGTTTTGGCTGTGTGAGTGCTTGGGAGAGACTGAGAGAGTGAATGGGGGACATATGTTGTTTTAAAACTATGTAAATGCATGCGTGAGAAAGTTGTGCAATAGGGTAATTAGTGACGTATGTCCCAGTGAACTTGCTTTTCTAAAAGATAGCCACAAGAGGCGTTGATTGTTCAATTTATTAATAATTTATTTTGTGGAAAGGAATCATATTTTCATCAGGTTACATTCTATTCGGAAAGCGGTTGCAGTCGCCGACTGTTATATTGACTTGTAAATTAAAGATTGCAGCAACCAGTCCTCCTTTTTAAATTTTATTATGCAGATCTAGATTTAGGCTAGAAGCTAGTCACCTTCAATGCACTATTATTTTCGCTCAGTGCATGTAAGTCCCTGTTGATCGGGCTTCACCCACAGTTCATTGAATTCAATGAAATGTGAGTGAAGCCCGGTCAACAGGGACTTACATGCACTGAGAGAAAATAATAGTGCATTGAGAATGGCTAGCTTGTAGCCGAAATCTAGATCTGCATAAAAAAATTTAAAAAGGACGACTGATTGCTGCTATCTATAATTTACGTATCAAATTTTGTTTTCATTAATTTTTTTTAGTTTCGGAATTGCGAGATTTCTAGTCTAAATTACTTGTGGTAACCTGATTGGCTGACATTAGAAACAACGCGGGTATAGAAGTGCTCGATGTGATCTCATTGGCTACGTAACATACTAGCCAATAGGAATTTAGCATTTCCCGCGCATATGAGTAGGGCTCTGTGTCTCAGCTCTATGAGTCGAGATAGTCGTTCGCGAGTCGTATTGTAGTAAACATCGATGTTAAATTTGTACGAAAATGAAGAAATTGGCGCGTTTGATCGGTTCTCGTGTTGTTGACGACAAGTGCGTACCGTTTTGAGTATTTTATGAAATATTGAGCTTTGTGAGTAGCTTATATTAGAATAAAAGGTGATTCAAAAAGAATACCACAACTTTAGGAATTTAAAACTCTGCAACGACAAAAGGGAGAGCTAAGCACTATCTGTCGGCGAATTAAGGGAGCTATAAAGTTTAATTTAGTTGTACATTTGTTCGATTGAGGCGCTGTTGACTAGGCGTCAGCGTCAGTTGATGCTAAGATGGCGACCGCCCAACAGAAAGCTTTTTGTGTTATTGAGTACTGCAGAAGTGAATCGACGACAGTTGTTCAGCGTGCATTTCGAACGAAGTATGGTGTTAAACCTCCTGATAGGTGGTGTATTAAACGTTGGTATAAACAGTTTACAGAGAATGGGTGTTTGTGCAAAGGGAAAAGTTCTGGACGGCCGAGAACGAGTGATGGACATGTAGCACGCATCCAGCAAGCATTTGTTCGCAGCCCAGGAAAATCGACTTGCAGAGCTAGCAGAGAGCTACAAATTCTACAATCAACTGTATGGAGAGTCCTACGAAAAAGGTTAGTTACGAAACCTTATTGTCTGAAATTGGTTCAAGCACTGTCTGCAGCTGATAAGATTAAAAGAATCGATTTATGTGATTTTATCTTTGCTCAAATGGAAACATATGAATCTTTCGTTTCAAAGATTGTGTTTAGTGATGAAGCAACTTTCCACACTAACGGGAAAGTCAACCGTCACAATTTCTGTATATGGGGCACTGAGAATCCGCGGGAAACAACTCAGTATGAACGTGACTCGCCTAAGGTGAACGTTTTCTGTGCCATTTCAGCCAATAAAGTTTTTGGTCCCTTTTTCTTCGAAGGTGCTACTGTAACTGGACTACAGTATCTGGAGATGTTAGAGAATTGGCTGTTCCCTCAGCTCGAACAAGAAGCACAACAATTCATATTTCAGCAGGATGGAGCGCCACCACATTGGCACTTATCTGTCCGTAACTACCTGAACGTCAACTACCCGAGACGATGGATCGGCCGCCAGGCAGCCAGTGACAGAGCACTTCATCACTGGCCTCCAAGAAGCCCTGATCTTACCCCCTGCGATTTTTTCTTATGGGGGTATGTTAAGGATATGGTGTTTCGGCCACCTCTCACAGCCACCATTGATGATTTGAAACGAGAAATAACAGCAGCTATCCAAACTGTTACGCCTGATATGCTACAGAGAGTGTGGAACGAGTTGGAGTATCGGGTTGATATTGCTCGAGTGTCTGTAGGGGGCCATATTGAACATCTCTGAACTTGTTTTTGAGTGAAAAAAAAAAAACCTTTTTAAATACTCTTTGTAATGATGTATAACAGAAGGTTATTTTATGTTTCTTTCATTAAATACACATTTTTAAAGTTGTGGTTTTCTTTTTGAATCACCCTGTATATTTGCGTGTGAACATGTCATGTCGTACATGAGCTCCGTGTGGCCTGTTTCGTGCAGATTACGAGCCATTATAGCGAGCACTTCTTAACATGAAGCCTACTGAACGATTGAATGTGTTAACTCGAAAGTAGTCGTGGGTCAGTGACTGTTTAGGACGTTAAAGTATAGGGTATGACTACTTATCTTTTGGCTACTTTGAGCTATGAACATGTTGTAACAGAAACAGTCAGCTACATTGCATAATTGATGTTGGGATATTAAATACGGACATGATAACCATTTTCCTTGTTTTAAAGACAGTAAACCAATTTAAAGGCAGTTTTAGATATTTATTTCAAGCGAGTTACGCAAGAATCCTGAACGCTTGATGGATCAGCTAACTTTTAGCTACTGACCATTGACTGGAGTTATGTGGCCTTTGCGTGGTAGGTATTTAGTCGAATTTTCGTCAACGCAGCTTTTGTCATCTAAACCAGTGCCCACCGTTGCATAGTAAAGGGGCACACAACTGGAAGCCTATTTAGGCAGGTGGACTGATTGTTCAGTGGATAGTGAGGGAACAACACGCCCTCCGTATCGTTTTGCCTCAAATTAGATAATCAATACTTGATTTTAGCAGTCTTATATCGTTATACCATGTAAATTTATGAATATCATTGTGAACAAAGAATATATTTTCTACTCGTAATTCATACTGCCCCATTATATCTATCAACCTTTTCTCATTTTTATTCCTAGCATCTTCCCCGTGCGGGAGGGCTATTCGATCGCGAAGTCGAGTCGAAACCACTGAGAGAATCAAACATGCATTTGCAACACTTAGCTACACCTTCCAACTACTTCTATACGTAGTCGATGCTCCGACTTCAACATTTTCATAGCGTTGTACCAACTTTCCAATCCTCTTGTCAGAGAAGGCAGCCGCCTGTGATTTCTGACAATTCTATACACTGATCTACAGCTCGTTGTTCGTACCAAAATGTTGTCTTCATAGACAGTGGTCCATGTGAGAAGAGATGAAACTCATGGGGAACCAACTACAGGCTATATTGTGGCTGATCAAATATTTCTCATCCAAAAAGCTGCAGGAGCATCTTTATTGATCCTGAAAACTGCAACCGAGATTTGTTACGAAGAAGAAATTACTGGCAAAACACTCGTGTGACCTGTTCTAATTATTGCTCAAGTGTATGGGATGGCGGTATTAAACGTATGCAGTTGTCTTTGACCCATTCGTGTCGCGGAAATCCTGAAAAAATTAAACTAATAGACACTTTGAAGCTTGAATATAGCAAAAATTATGGTGCAAAAACCTACTTACAATGTTTCACAAACCAGCTTTAAATTATGAACTCCTGTATACCGATCAAATAGTGATTTAACTAATTACAGCGTTCCGAAAGGCGATTAACACGTTCATGCTAGAACCCCTAATCGGGTTGATTCATGCTCTACTCTACCAGTTGTAATATCAGCAGTACGCTAATGTATGATGTAGTATGTGTCAGCCAGGTCCAAAAAGCCGCTTTGAATAAGATTTTTGACAGTACTGTCACGTATCAGTTTGTGATAATACCTAAAATTGGCAGCATTTCGTTTTTAACTGTGCTGAAGTGGAATACACAGTTCGTGGTTTCTGCAGAAAAATTCGTGAATTTTGTCTTCAGAGATGCAGGCCTGAGAGGGTGCAATAACGAACGTGGGTGGCCTCAGTGTTATAAATACATACGGGGTGGCTTAAGACCCCTGCAGGGCTGCTGGTTCGCAGAAATGTTGGAGGCCACGCACGGGCCAGCTTCCGTTGTCCACTATGCCGCATGGGCCTTGGACGTTATAGGAGAACGACCACAGTTTGCCGGAATATTTCTGAACAAACGGATTTGCATTTCCTGTCAGCAGTTGCAAATACGCGACATCGACACTTTCCCACGTGAAGTGCGTGTAAGTTCCAGAATCTAACCGTCAGGATGTTGTCAGCCACGCAGAAGGTGCTGTAGCGCGAACGTCTGAACCAGTGAGTGGTGATACAGCATATACAGTGTACCAGCTTTTGGACAGTTAACAGTGATACTACAAGCGATAGTGGAGAAGCTTGGGCATGCTCCCCCTGCTTTTCAGCGTGTTGAGAGTAGGTTTTGGTCGTCACTGTAGCGAAAGTTGTGAATCATCTTCTCAAAGCCGCAGTTCCTTGTGGACTGAGAGGAGCGCGAGATCTACATGTGACTCTGTGGAGACGTGTGGCCGCGACTTCACATCGAGAGAGAGAGATAGGTCTGATCGCAGCCTAGCGCATTTTTCGCTGAATCGATCGAGTAAATGTTGTTTTTAACACTTGCACTGCCTTTGATCCCAGCAGCTCACAATTGTGAATTGTCAATTCTGAAAATTGCGTTCGGTTTTAAGTGTCTTATTTAGATCTTGGATCCGATTATAAGTAGCATTTGCGAACTACACAGATTTTGGGAGGCAATCGAGGTTCCACAGCAATCTTCTGTGCGATTTGTGTTTTCCACCACTTGTTAGCAGAACAGCGTGTCCAAAGTGGGCTTCGCTCAAGCTATTATTTTTTGGACTTTTGAGCGCATCAAGGAGCATTCCATTGTGAAATTTGATTTCTTAAAATTTTCAAAGGTAATTGTTCATTCATTGAGTTTAAAGCAGTCATATTTGACTCAATTACGAAATTATTACAACGTTTAATTGGGAAACGAATTAGACAAAATAAATACATTGTTCAAAAGCATTGCTTAATTTTCCCCCCTTTTCTTTAGTACTACTACAAATTTGTCAGCTGACCCACAAATAATAAAAGTTATCTATTCCATCTTCCTAACCAAATTATGCATTCGCTGTGGCGGCGTTTCATTGTAAAGGCCCTACACAGAGATATATCTGCGTGGTAGGAAATTTAATTAATTTTCATGACAAGGGATTAGCGATAATTGCTCTTATTTATATCTAACTATTGTGAAATCAAAGAGGATTTTCAGTTACTGTGATTAGCAATTTGCTAGGTTGAGACAATACAAAGCTTATACCAGTTTTGATATCGTTTGCGTGTTGAGCACTAAGTGTGGTAGGCGGACAGCACTTTCCACTCCCGAGTCCCAACACGTCACGCTCTCAGCAACGACCTTACATGCATCTGATTTCAAATTTGGTGTGACGCTTCACTTTTCCAACAATCTGTGATAAATTTAGTGTAAAATCATTTTACACTGAAGTGCCAAAGGAACTGCTATAGGGAGGCGTATTCAAATACAGATGTATGTAAACAGGCAGAATACGGCGCTGAGGTCTGCAATACCTACATAACACAAGCGTCTGGCGCAGTTGTTAGATCGGTTACTGCTGCTATCATGTCAGGTTATCAAGATTTAAGTGAGTTTGAACGTGATGTTACAGTCGTCGCACGAGCGATGGGACACAGAATCTCTGAGATAGCGATGAAAAGGGGATTTTCCCGTACGACCATTTCACGAGTGTACCATGAATATGAGGAATCATGTAAGACATCAAATCTCCGACATGGTTGCGGCCAGAAAAAGAAAAAAAACATTGCAAGAACATCACCAACGATGACTGAAAAGAATCATTCAGCGTGACAGAAGTGCAGCCCTTCCGCAGATTGCTGCAGATGTCATTGCTGGGCCACCAACCATTCCACGAAACATCATCTATAGAGATTGTAGGAGAGGAAGATCCGCTCGTGTCCCTTAATGAGTGCATGAAATAAAACATTACACCTCGCCTGGACCCGTCAACACCTACAATGGGCTGTTGATGACTGGAATCATGCCGGGCGAGTCTCGTTTCACAACGGATCGAGAGGATGGACGTGTACGAGTGTGGAGACGACCTCATGAATCCGAGGACACTACGTGTCAGCAGGGGTCTGTTCAAACTGGTGGAGGCTCTGTAATGGTGTGGGGCGTGTGCAGTTGGAGTGATATGGAACCCCTGATACGTCTAGATACGACTTGGACAGGTGACACTTAAGTAGACATCCTGTCTGATAACATGCATCCATTCATGTCCATTGTGCATTCCGACGGACTTGGGCAATTCAAGCAGGACAATGCGACACCCTACACGTCCAGAATTGCTACAGAGTGGCTCCAGGAATACTCTACTGAGCTTAAACACTCCAGACAAGAACATTATTGAGCATATCTTGGATGCCTTGAAACGTGCAGTTCAGAAGAGATGTCCACTCCCTCAAACTCTTACGGATTTATGGACAGATCTGCAGGATTCATGATGTCAGTTCCCTCCAGCACTACTTGAGATATTAGTCTCGAGTTCATGTCACGTCGTGCTGCGGCACTTCTGCATGCTCGCACATGCCATGCACGATATTACACAAGTACCAATTTCTTTGGCTCTTCAGTGTATGTCATCGCTCATTCCTTTAAAGCAGTGGCCCTATATCACTCTCAAAATAAAAGGTGAATATATTAAAATTGTAGTATAGTGCATCTGAATACGACCGCCGCTCCACGGTGAAGAACACAATTCTCAGTACTGGCATCAATGTGTTAAACATTCTTATCGTGTTCCATATGTGATTGTAACTGGAAAACGCTCTAAAAATGAGGCTATGGCAAAAAACTTTTGCCATGTTCCTCCCCTTGATATGCACAGTATGGATGTAGATATATACAAATAGTAACAAGACGGAGTATTGTGCGTGTAACAGTGGATATGTCTGTTTACTCTGTAATTGATGAAGGCGAATTTAATCGACCAATTTTCGGAAGTATGATGGACTCGTGGTTTCCGGTCACTAATTACAATGTAATTGCACTTAATTCGTTTCCTTACCAGTATATATAATTGTCAGTCAGCGAACAGCTTTGAACATCGACTGTGAAGGTGCAAAACCATTGAAGGCGCGTGATTTGTAGTTCTCAGTTGCTTTTGACGCTGTCCGAACCGAGTTGTAATAACGGGCAGGAAATTAGCGATGTATTACTGCTTCGTTTAAAAAATTACGTTTTCTCATGTTGTATCTTTTACTTGTATTCATTTATTCCTTTATTTTGCCTCTGAAGTTTATGGTCTCCAGTCCCAGTCTTACAGATAATCAGTCATGCTTTCAAACTTCACAAAACGCACGATACACAAGCTGTATATAATGTCATGTCCTGTCAAGGGGTAGAGGAAGCGAATTAGAGCTTCAAACAAGTCCATAAATTAGACTCTGTCACATAACTGACTGACGTGTTCCATATTATGGTTATTAACGTACCCTGGTAGAGAAAGGATGAGGATATTCATCAGAAATTGCACAAACAATTACACGACATCAATTAATAACTCCCTTACAACATCTCATTTTCCGTGCAGTTGAGACACATCTCTGTGAAAAGATGGTTGAACAACTGTGATCTATATTATATGCAATAATGTTAATGTTACTTTATTCAAAATATCCGGAAATTCTTGACCAATTGGTTCAAAATTTTGACGCAGCGATGTATTCTAATACAGGCGTGATAAATAATAAATTTTGGAGATTTTTGTAACAACGTTTCCCTGGTATTATATTTCTAAAAAAAATTGTGTTACATATGTTTAAAAAATAGGTAAATGCCTAGAAACACAAGTGTATTCAAATGCAACGTTGTTTCGAAATTTTGAAGCATTCGTTAAAAAACTCTCGGAGATTTGCGATGAGGAACATTTATAGTTTCTACACTATGTGATCAAAAGTATCCGGACACTTGGCTGAAAATGACTTAAAATTCGTGGCGTCCTCCATCGGTGATGCTTGAAGTCAATATGGTGTTGGCCCTCCCTTACCATTGATGACAGCTTACACTCTCGCTGGCATACCCTCAATCAGGTGCTGAAAAGTTTCTTGGGAATGGCAGCCCATTCTTCACGAACTGCAGCACTGAGAACAGGTATCGATGTCGGTCGGTGAGGCCTGGCACGAAGTCGGCGTTCCAAAACATCCCAAAGGTGTTCTTTAGGACTCAGGTCATGATTCTGTCAGGCCAGTCCTTTACAGGGATGTTATTGTCGTGTAACCATTCCGCCACAGGCCGCACGTTATGAACAGCTGCTCGATCGTGATGAAAGCTGTAATCGCCATCCACGAATTGCCCTGCAACAGTGGGAAGGAAGAAGATGCCTGTGTTGTGACAGCGCCACGCAAAACAAAAAGGCATGCAAGGCACCTCCACGAAAAACACGACCAAACCATAAACCATTGCCTCCAAATTTTACTGTTGCCACTACACACGCTGGCAGATGACGTTCACTGGGCGTTTGCCATACCCACACCCTGCCATCGGATCGTCCATTGTTTACGCTCCTTACACCAAGCAAGCCGTAGTTTGTCATTTACCGGCACGATGTTTGGCTTATGATCAGCCGCTCGACCATGAAATCCAAGTTTTTTCACCTCCCGCCTAACTGTCATAGAACTTGCTGTGGATCCTGATGCAGATGGAATTCCTGTGTGATAGTCTGGATAGATGTCTGCCTATTACACATTACGGCCCTCTTCAACTGTCGGTGGTCTCTGTCAGTCAACAGACGAGGTCGGCCTGTACGCTTTTGTGCTACACGTGTCCTATCACGTTTCCGCTTGGCTATTGCATCGGAAACAGTCGACACAGGGACGTTTAGGAGTGCGGAAATCTCGCCTACAGACGTATGGCACAAGTAACACCCAGTCACCTGACCACGTTCAAAGTCCGTGAGTCCCGCGGAGCTCCCCATTTTGCTCTCTTACGATGTCTAATGACTGCTGATGTCACTGACATGGAGGATCTGGCAGTAGGTGACAGCACACTGTACCTAATATGAAAAACGAATGTTGTCCGGACACTTTTGATCACGTAGTATATGTAAGTTCAAACGTGGATGTTCATTTCTTCAAAATCTTCACGGAATGCTTTGAAATTTTGACGCAACATTCCATTCGAATTGTCACGTGTTTATATACGAGGTGTTTGGGGAGGAAAGGTCAATATTTTAAAGAATGATAGTATAAGTAATTCGGAACAAAAAGTGGGATACGAACATAGGTCTGCAAATGTTTCGTTAGGGAGTTATAGGTATTTAAAGGAACTTTAATTCTGCAAAATTGATGCGCACAACGTGGACGTGTACGCAATACAGCTTGTCCGCAACGTGATTTTCTTGCAAACAATTCACGGGAACAAGCCGTGTTTACGCTTTGCAACTTACCACGTATTATGGTCATGTGACATACTTAGTACAATCACCCGTTGTTTGCGCAGTTGTGGCGTGTAAGCCGCATTGTGTAGTATACCGGCGACGGATCGGTTAGCTGTGTAGTGTATGGTGTAAACTGAGTTCGTACAAGTACTTCTAACAATGCCACACGTTTACGGTAATGAAGAATGTATGTTTATGGCATCTGCGACGGTAGTGATACCGCTGCAAGCGAAGAATACCACCGCCACTTTCCGATTCGACGATTACCTGATGTCAGGATGTTTACTAAAGTGTTTATCATTTTACGTGCAACAGGGTCTCGTCCGAGCCTGCACTTCAACATAACTTTGCAAGAACAGGAAGAAATTATCGGAAGAGTTGAGCGAAGTCCCGGTACGAGCATACGAAGAATGTCCCTGCGAGTGATTGTCCCACCGACACGTGTATGGGAAACATTACATACGGAAAACCTTATCCATTTCACATACAACGTGTCCAAAATCTCCACGTTGGCGGCAATGCCCAACGACTTCAATTCTGTCACTGGGTGACTGAGAATAGTCGTTTGGATCCAAACATACTGTTCACTGATAAAGTCCAGTTTTCAATACATGGAATAAACAACACACGTAATAATCATCGATGGTTACGGGAAAATACACAAGTTTCAGTGGATATCAATTTACAAGTCCGTTTTGCAATAAATGTTTGGTGCGCCGCGATCGGTAGCTCTTTGATAGCTCCATTTATTACCAATCAGTGATTGACGAGAGACATATGTGTATTTTTTTGAAAATTCATTTGTGTAACTATTGGAAGACGTTCCTTTAGCCAAGAGAACTTGAATTTACTTTCAATATGACGGTGCCCCTCCACAAGTTACCTCACGTGTGAGGGACCATCTCAACTGCACCTACCCTAATCGCTGGATTGGCCGTGGCAGTGCTATTAACTGGTTTCCAAGATCATCTGACGTTACACCTTTAGGTTTCTGTTTATGGGGTTGGATGAAATCAGAGGTGAACAAAGTGAAGGTAAATGCACGATACGAGCTGCTTCGTCGCATCACGGAGGCTGCTGCATTGATTGGGAACCAACCACAGGCATCTGAACAAGCAACACAACATGTTATCTCTAGAGCGCATAAGTGCATTGACGTTCCTAGTGGGATACTCGAACCTGTTCTGTGAACCGTACATCTGTACGATAAATGTTAAAGCCGTTTGTAAAATGCGTGGTACGTATTTTTCAACTGAATACATATAACAATGCATGTTGTAATGCATTATGTACTAAACCCAAAGTAAATAAGCATTATGTAAAAATTTGTAACATAACTGTACTTCTCTGTAACATTTTTTTCAAGAAAATCACGCTACAGTCCAGTTGTATTGCGTATACGTTCACATTGCGCACATCAGTTTTGGAGAATTAAAGTTCCTTTCAATACGCATACCTCCCTAACGAAGCATTTGCGAACCTATGTTCATATAACTTATTTTGTTCAGAATTACTTACACTATCGCTGTGTAAAATATTGACCTTTCCTCCCCAAAAACCCTGTATAGCTAGTGGAGTCCCATCTGGTGTAAATGTAATAGATATCTAATAAAAGGGGAAACTTAATAAAAATGTAAAAATTGGTTTGTTCAAAATCGTTAATCTCTGGAAGTTCTTGACCGATTGATTTGAATTTTTGACACAATTTTGAATTCTAATAGAGGCGTGTTTCTAGGTACATCATTTTTTCGTATAGGTATACTTTTAATGCAAATAATATGTAAATAAGTAGATGTAATACATAAAGGGAAAACGTTGTTACAAAAAATCTCAAAATATACTTTTAAGATTTACTTAAAATTTTTAAACGTTGCTGTAATAAACGTATGAAACATATAGACAATTTATTTTTATATACAATGGTGAAATTTTGTTAGCAAATTGGGAAGTAGCATTTATGGCTTATTGGTTTATGATTTTAATACTATTACAAAACCGACTTTGCAACAACAATAAACAAGACTCCAAGTCAGTGTTGGGGGCACTTGGGGGGGGGGGGGGGGGGAGAGGAACTGGAAAGAGGGGCTGGAGAAAATGGATATAGAAAACGGAAAGGAGAAGATAGAAAGAGGAGGCAGGAGGAGATAGAGAGAGAGGGGGTAGTAGAAGATGGGCAGAGACAGGGGCAGAAAGTAATGCACAGAGAGGAGGGGAAGGAGGAGGAGGAGGAGGAGGAGGAGGCGGCGGACGAAGAGGGGAAGTTGGACAGAGACAGGGGAGATCGAGATTAGAACATACATCCAGTTCCCATACATATTAGATGGATGTGCTTTCTCTTTTCTTTGTTTTACATTCAGGAAGACCGAGCCACAGCAAAACGTGGCCTGGTAGAACTAGTTTTTCATAAAGAGTAAATAGTCTCTCGCCCTCTAGTTACATTTTCGTAACGGCACATACTGACTGCGGCGAAATGCTATCTTCCTTTTCAGCGCTGCTGAAAAAAAGCCGTAGACACTCTTTCGTTGTCTGTTCAGAGAAGGATGGGGGGGGGGGGGGTTACCCCTGAAAGACTGGAGGCGTTAGCCCTGTAGAAATCAGCGACATTCGCTGCGTGTGTGGCGAGTAGGTGCTACGATGGTGCCAGACGCCATGACGATATGTGTCATCCCGCTTTTTCCTGCGTGGATACAGGTCAGTTCCAGCTCGAGCTGACCGAGCGGGGTAGCGCAGTGGTTGGCACATTGGATTCACATTCGGGAAGACGATGGTTGAAATCGGCATCTGGCTATTCTGCTTTAGATTTTCTGTCATTTCCCTAAATCACTTACGGCAAACGCCGGGATGGTTCCTTCGAAAGGGCACAGCCACTTTCTTACTCCGTACTTCACCATTCAAGGCTTGTGTTCCGTCTCTAATGAACTCGTTGTAGACAGGACGTTAAACAATAATCTGCTCCTCCTCCTCTAAATGTTGGTGCTGTTTTCGAAATACAGCTGGAGTGACACTCGCGCTTGGTCGTCGTGCTAATCGGAAGACTGGGAAACAAGTATGTTGTTCTATGGCTGAAATTATTCTCCCCAGTAATGATGTAGCCACTGACAGTAGACGAATCCTGATGACACGGTGTTTCATTATTCAAGCAGCTGCTGATTTAAGCCTCCCCCCTGCCCCGAGGGTGAGTGGGTCCCATTCCAAACCTCCATACACCAAAAAAATACTTAGGAGACATCGGGAATCTAACCTGGATTTTTCTGCATCGAAGGCAGCGACACTAACTATTCGTCTACAGACGCGGTCAACTGACATTAATTGACTGTCAGCTCATACAATGACGGTATATTCTTGCTGAAACAGCCTAAACAGTTCGCCCACAATGTAAACATAGAACGAAAAACTTTGATAAATTATTAAATTAATTGTCTTGGCATTAAATATCGTTGAAACTTCCTGGCAGATTAAAACTCTGTGCCAGACCGAGACTCGAATTCGGGACCTTTGCCTTTCGCGGGCAAGTGCTTTACCATCTGAGCTACCCAATCACGACTCACGGTCCGTCCTCACAGCATCAGTTATGCCTACCTTCAGTTTCAATCTGCCAGGAAGTTTCATATCAGCGCACATTCCACTGCAGAGTGAAAATGTCATTCTGAAAACACTCCCCAGGCTGTGGCGAAGCCATGTCTCCGCAATATCCTTTCTTCCAGGAATGCTAATTATTCAAGATTCGCAGGAGAGCTTCTGTGAAATTTGGAAGGTAGGAGAATTGAATATGTGACAACGGGTCGTGAGTCTTCCTTGGGTAGCTCAGATGGTAGAGCACAAGCCCGCGAAAGCAAAGGTCCCGAATTCGAGACTCGGTACGGCACTCAGTTTTAATCTGCGAGCAAGTTTCATATCAGAGCACACATCGCTGCAGAGTGAGAAATCTCATTCTGGATTAAGTATTGTTATCCACACACGTACGCGGAGGTGATAAAAGTCATAGGACACCTCCTAACATCGTGTCGGACTCCTTCAGGCGGGCATACTGCAGCAGCTCAACGTGGCATGATGCAACCTCTGTAGACACACAGAGCCCTGCTGCCTCTGTAGCCTTCCATAATTGCGAAAGAGTTGCCGAAGAAGGATTTTTAGCGCGAAATGACCTCTCGATTATTTCCCAGAAACGTTAGATGGGATTCATGTTCGGAAATATGGATGGCCAAATCATTCGTACGAACTGTATAGAATGTTCTTCAAACCAATCACGAACAACTGTGGCTCGGTGACATGGCGCGTTGTTATCCATAAAAGTTGATTGTTGTTTTGGAACTTGAAGTCCCTGATTCGCTGCAAATGGTCTCCAGGTAGCCGAACATAACCATTTCCAGTCAATGATCGTTTCACTTGGACCAGAGAACCCATCCCATGTAAACACAGCCACCACCAACTTGCTCAGTGCCTTGTTACAAATTGGTCATAGCTTCTGCGCCACATTCGAACCCTATCCACAGCTTTTTACCAACTGGATCTGGGACTCATGTGACCAGGCCACCGTTTTCCAGTCTTCTAGGGTCCAACCGATATCGTCAAGAGCCCAGGACAGACGCTGCAGGCGATTTCGTGATGTTAGCAAAGGCACTAGCTTTGCTCGTCTGCTGTCATAGCCCATTAACGCCACACTTCGCTAGGGTCCTAACGGAAACGTTCGTCGTACGTCCCAACTGATAACTGCGGTTATTTCACGCAGTGTTGCCTGTCTGTTAGCACTGACAACACTACGCAAAACGCCGCTGCTCTCGGTCGTTAAGTGAAGGCCACTGTGTTGCCCGCGGTGAGAGGTAGTGCCTGAAACCTGATATTCTCGGCACACTCTTGACAATGCGGGTCACGAAATATTGAATTCTCTAACGAGTTATGAAATGGAATGCCCCATGAGCCTAGCTTCAACTACCATTCCCCGTTCAAAGTCTGTTAATTCCCGTCGTGCGACTAGTATCACCTCGGAATCCTTTTCACAAGACTCACCTGAGGACGAGGTACCGCCGTTTTATAGCTTGTGTTCGCCATACTACTGCCATCAGTATATGTGCATATCGCTATCCCATAACTTTCGTCGCCACAGCGTATAGCGCAAATACTGATCAATAATGTAGCTCCTTGAATCCACAGCTGTATTAACTTAAGAGGAAATGCTGACTACCCAGAGAAAACCAACTAGCGTAAAATGTAAGGAGAGTCAGTGAATCGCACCTTCACCATCCGTCAGATTTAAATACAGCGACTGCTGAAATTCTCGGGCAATTATAACAAGTGAGAGATTATTTTAGGTTAGGGGGCGCCGTATAATGGAAGGTAGCAAATTTACGCTCTTCAGATTTACGAATAACACTGCAGCTTGACGATTTTGTAGCTTTTAATGGATATTACGTCGCGCTTGTGTCTGTGTGTAGGGGGGGGGGGGGGGGGGGGGGCTAGTGTAACCGTGTGTGTGTGTGTGTGTGTGTGTGTGTGTGTGTGTGTGTGTGTGTGTGTGTGTGTGTGTGTGTGTACACTATTACAAAAATTACCAGCAAAACTGTTGGAGCTAAACGAGATAAAACATTAACTTTTTGGTGGACGGTGCTGCCACAGCACGCAATAACAGCGACGATTAATGACAGTGACACCAATTTATCAAAAGCATTTTGGCATTTGATTAAAAACGCTATATCATTTTAATAACATTTTGATACAGTATGACAGTAATTACAAGCGTTTAAAGATTTACTGGTGGAAATACTTTTATACGTTCGCAAAATCTCTGGTTACCAGTTTTAAATTGCGAAGTATAATAATTTTCCAGGAAGGCAGTGATACAGCAAACCATTGTACATTGTATGGCTCAGTTACAAATGCAGTATCATCTGTCATAGAGGTGTCGGCCTCCTTTTTCCGGGTGTAGGGCAGCAGCTGAATGTGGCACGACCTCCCCTGTAACAATAGTGAGCCATGCTGCCTCTACGGCCATCCATGATTGGTCATGCTACATGTGCACCATACTGTGGACGAACTGCCCTCTCGATTAATGTAACACACGCTCTTGCTACACAAAACAAGCCTTTAAGGTGGGTAGGACGTCAAGCGGGCCTACTTGGAGCGAGAGAGGCACCACAGGACATTTTAATTTCCACGTTCTATACTTTTACAAATAAATTCATAAGACTCTGTCACCATAACCATGAAGGATTCAGGATACACACTCACAGCAGCGGAAGTTCAAAAACATAACAAAATAATTTTTACATGTGAAATTTCATCAGTTTTTCACTTACTATTGGTTGCATTTGCTGCTATCGGTACATTTTTCTTCTTAAGTAAGAGAGATACTCCTATGAATTTTGCACAGCATACAAACAAGACCTGCAGGTGTAAGAAACTCTAAAATTTTCCAGATCTATTAAAACTGTCGTAAAAATTGAGATAATTATCTATAAAATTTGAGTTTGTTCTAAACGTGAAGTTTAAAATGTAACTCTTGAGGAACTGTGGTATCGTATTGAAGCTGCATGGGCAGCTGTACCTGTACATGCCATCCAGGATGTTTGACTCAATGCCCAAGCGTATCAATGCCGTTATTACGGCCAGAGGTGGTGGTTCTGGGTACTGATTGCTCAGGATCTATGCACCCAAATTGCGTGAAAATATAATCACATGTAGTTCTAATATAAGATATTTGCCCAGTGAATGAAATTGGTGTAGCAATTTTAATGGCCAGTGATGTACGTTGAATTTCGATTATATGACAAATCCAACAAAATAAGAGGCTATCAATTCCACTAAATGCCTAATAGTTACAACCACGATAAACTTAGGTTGGATCGATCACAATGATTATTTTGTAGGGAAGACAAACCAAAGACTACGTTTTATTGGCATAACACACAAAAGATGCAACATGTCACCTAAAGAAACTGCCTATACAACTCTTGTTCGTCCTCTGATAGTGTATTGCTGAGCTGTATCGGATCCTTATCAGATAGGATTGACACAGGACATCGAAAAAGTTCAAAGAAGGGTAGCTCGTTTTGTATTATCTCGAAATAGAGGACAGAGTGTCACGGATATGATAAGTGAGCTGTGGTGGCAATCATTAAAACAAATGATTTTCCCGATGTGGCGAGATTTTTTCACTAAATTTCTATCATCAACTTTTTCCTCTGAATTATGAAAATATTTGTCGCTAATCCAGAAAGCGTGAAATAATCATTATAATAAGATAATAGAAATAAGAGATCGTACAGAGATTTTTAAGCGTGAAACAGCAGAGAAATAGGCTGAAGAGTTTTCGATGGATCCTCTGCCAAGCACTTAAATGTGAATTGTATAGTAGTTATGAAGATGTAAATGTGGATGTGAAATGATAAACTCTTAAAATACACATTAAATTTAGGTACCCTACAACACATAAATATGAGGAGTGGTTATCCACAGCTACGCATTTCGGGAATCAAGCTACCATCAGCTGACAGTGTGTGTTCAACCCTCAGTGCTCATACGCTTAAACAGCAGAAAATAATCATGAAATAAATGAATCTGTGCATAAAGACCTCGTATTACTTTAAAATCGGCGCAGCTGATAGTCCGTTTTGCTTCCACGACTTACCGATCATACGCCAGAGGCCTCCACTTTCTATAGCGGTAACACCAGTAGCATCTGTTTCGTGTCCAACCGTTTGCATCTTTGTTAAAAACTACACGGCTCAAGGTACGGCCGATTTTAATATAAGACGAGGACTATTTCGGAAAACTTTTGTTTTATTTCATGATTTTTTTGTGCTCTTTTAAGTACGTATATATGTATGCACCGTTGAAAGCAGACAGCCAGATGAGGGGAGCCTGACTCCCAAATCACGTAGCTGTGGATTACCTTCCTCACATTTGTGTGGTGTATGTTAAACAACGAAAAATATTATTTACACAAGCGCTACCTCCAATCCTTGAAAAGTATAGCATTAGAATATTAAAAGATAGAATTGTCGAACTCTGAATTCTGGGTTTGCAATAATAAACATAATGTTAATCCCACAAATATACCACAGATTAATTACATTTCGATATAAGTTATTAAAATTATTCAATGCTGAAACTTCGTGGTGGTGTATGTTCGTGCGTGAAGCTAAGGAGGGCACGGTGGTAACAAAGTTAGTACCGTGGTGGCCAGGGAACATGGGGCATGAGATTACAAGCCTTGTACACTTAATCCGCCCTAATTTCGTTTGAAAAGCCCGGGGTTAGCACGCTGGCCTGTCAGGAAGCATTACTCTGCGTCACGTCACATCACGTTGCGTTAGCCGGTATCGCTGGTAACGGCACACCGGAACGTAATAACGACACCTGGTGCGCACCGTCAGACTCACGGGTATTGACAAAATTGGTCGAGTCGGCTCCGCTTCCCGATACATGATCAGAAACAAAAATATTTTTTTCACGGGAGAGGCTGGCGGATACGAGGCGAATTGGAGGTAAATATCTTTGCGACTTGACATGTGCGTTATTTCTGGTTGTGGCATAGAGTTTCACATTTCGTTTTTCGATGGGTTGTCACGAAGTTTTAATTATCATATCAAAATCTCAAGCTCCTGCCCTGAAACTTGATGATGGTTTCAGCCCTTCAGTACATATTCACTCTTCAGTGCTACACGTTTCTCCCAACGATGGCTGACATGGCAGAGACACTGGATGCTGAAGGAGTGCCCATTGTTATCATTCACAAAACGATCCGCCTAAAAGATTAACCCCCCGTCGTTCAAGAAATGCCTTCCAGAGAATGGTTTCCTTATCCAAGGAAAGACGAACAGATACTATGTCTGGAGAATACGGGGGTGAGGCTAAACTGCTTACCCAAAAAAGGAGCATGTCTAACTGTGTACGGAGCAGAATGAGATGGGATATGTCGTAGAGCAAAAACACCACCACGGACAGCAATCCGCGACGCATCATGTTGATAGGTCCTGGCGAATCCGTTAGGGGACTTAGGTGGTATGCTCCGGTGACAGCCTTTACGAGTATAATCTGTTAACACTTCAGTGGTGTACAAATTAATTGGGTCAACCTCATATTTTACAAGGAATTGAAGTTGGTTAGCTGCAACCAGTTTTATCTGGCCAGTTATTGGATACTTGGAGGACTATTGTTGCCTTGACCATGAACAACAATTTTAGGTCCCCTACAGTTCAGTTAAGCGGGATAGCACGTCAAACGGGATGACTTGGAGCACGAGAAGCACCACAGAACATTTTAATTTCCACTGTCTGTACTATTACAGATACACTACTGGCCATTAAAAATGCTGCACCAAGAAGAAATGCACAAGATAAACGGGTATTCATGGGAGAAATATACTAGAGCTGACAACCACCTCTAGCTGTAATAACGGCCTTGATACACCTGGGCATTGAGTCAAATAGAGCTTGGATGACGTGAACAGGTACAGCTGCCCATGCTGCTTCAACACGATATCACAGTTCATCAAGAGTAGTGATTGGCGTATTGTGACGAGCCAGTTGCTCGGAAACCATTGACCAAACGTTTTCAATTGATGAGAGATCTAGAGAATGTGGTGGCCAGGACAATAGTCGAACATTTCCTATATCCAGAAAGGCCCGTATATGACCTGCAACATGCGGTCGTGCATTATCCTGCTGAAACGTATGGTTTCGCAGGGATCGAATGAAGGGTAGAGCCACGGTTCGCAACACATCTCAAATGTAACGTCCACTGTTCGAAGTGCCGTCAATGCGAACAAGAGATGACCGAGACGTGTTACCAATGGCACCTCATACCATAACGCCGGGTGATACGCCAGTATGACCATGACGAATACACGCTTCCAATGTGCGTTCAGCGCTATGTCGCCAAACGCAGATGCGACCATCATGATGCTGTAAACAGAACCTGGATTCATCCTAAAAAATGACGATTTGAAATTCGTGCACCCAGGTTTGTCGTTGAGTACACCATCGCAGGCGCTTCTGTCTGTGACGCAGTGTCAAGTGTAACCGCAGCCATGATCTCCGAGCTGATAGTCCATGCTGCTGCAAACGTCGTCGAGCTGTTCGTGCAGATGGTTGTTGTCTTGCAAATCTGTTGACTCAGGGATCTAGACGTTGCTGCACGATCCGTTACAGCCATGCGGATAAGATGCCTGTCATCTCGTTTGCTAGTGATACGAGGCCGTTCTCATCCAGCACGGCGTTCCGTATTACCGTCCTGACACCACCGATTCCATATTCTGCTAACAGTCATTGGGAACCGAGCGAGGTGGCGCAGTGGTTAGCACACCGGACTCGCATTCGGGAGGACGACGGTTCAATCCCGCGTCTGGCCATCTTGATTTAGGTTTTCCGTGATTTTCCTAAATCGCTCCAGGCAAATGCCGGGATTGTTCCTTTGAAAGGGCACGGCGGACTTCCTTGCCCGTCCTTTCCTAATCGGATGAGACCGATGTCCTCGCTGTTTGGTCTCACCCCCCAAACCAACCAACCAACCAACAGACATTGGATCTCGACCAACGCGAGCAGCAATGTCGCGATACGATAAACCGCAATCGTGATAGGCTACAATCCGACCTTTATTAAAGTCGGAAACGTGGTGGTACGCATTTCTCCTCTTTACACGAGGCATCACAACAACGTATCACTGGCAACGCCGGCCAACTGCTGTTTGTGTATGAGAAATCGGTTGGAAACTTTCCTCATGTCAGCACGTTGTAGGTGTCGCCACCGACGCCAACCTTGTGTGAATGCTCTGAAAAGCTAATCCTTGTCCTATCACACCGTCTTCTTCCTGTCAGTTAAATTTCGCGTCTGTAGCACTTCATCTTCCTGATGTATCAGTTTAATGGTCAGTAGTGTATTTCATTTTGTTCTCATTTGGATGACCTAACACTTTTTCTTATCGAGAGACAATTGCCGCCTCTCGCACCATCGAGATGTCGTATCCAAGTCATTCTGCAGCTGGTTTTGATCTTCTGATTACTTTACTACATGGGAAACGACAGCATAATCTGAAAACTATCTGAGAGGGCTGCTCGAATTGTCTCCTAAATAGTTTATGTTGGGAAACGCCAGGTACCACTTCTTTTTTACATAAAGGTTTTCCGCCGATTACTACGTACTGAATCCAGCCGCGCAACTGGAGCGATATTCCATAAGCAAACAATCTGATTAGAAACGTCCTTTGAGGGGCCGCGTTGTCGAGGGCGCCTTGCCACGGTTCGCTGCTCTCTCCATCGGAGGTTCGATTTCTCCCTCGGGCATAAGTGCGTCCTATAGAAACTTCCCACAAATTTACAATTTTTTCCTGTGAGGGACGGTGTCAAAAACTTTCTAGAAAATTAGAAATATAGAATTCAATTGAGATCCCCTGTCGGTAGCCCGACTACCTCTGTCTTCTGCTGTTTACATCTCATAAGTACTCTACATACACCAACGTCAGTAGTCCAGAAGACTGCTTACAGTGTGTAGTGGGAGGTACATTTGCTTGACCACGATTTACAACTGCCCGTTGCATACACGAAAGGTGACTGTGTATAACAACTGTTGGTGAACCTCCGTTGTTGTTGTTGTTGTGGTTCTAGTCTTCAGTCCAGAGACTGGTTTGATACATTTCTCCATGCTACCATATCCAGTGCAAGCTTCTTCATCTCGAAGTACGAACTGCAACCTACGTCCTTCTGGATCTGCTTAGTGTATTCATCTCTTAGTCTCCCTCTACGATTTTTACTATCTACGCTCACCTCCAATACTAAATTGATGATCCCTTCAACCCTCAGAACATGTCCTACCAATCGATCCCTTCTTCTAGACATATTTTGCCACTAATTTTTCTTCGCCCCAATTCTATTTAGTACCTCCTCATAAGTTACGTGATCTATCCATCTGAACCTCCACATGTTTCACTTACATACATGGCTACACTCCATACAAATACTTCCTGACACTTTTATCTATGCTAAATGTTATAAAATTCTTTTCTTTAGAAATGCATTCCTTGCCGTTGCCAGTCTACATTTTATATCCTCTCTACTTCCACCATCATCAGTTATTTTGCTCCCCAAATAGCAAAACTCATCTACTACTTTCAGTGTCTGATTTCCTAATCTAATTGCCTCAGCATCACCCGATTTAATTCGACTACATTCATTATCCTCATTTTGCTTTTGTTGATGTTCATCTTATATCCTCCTTTCAAGACACTGTCCATTCCGTTCAACTGCTCTTCCAGGTCCGTTACTGTCTCTGGCAGAATTACAATGTCATCGCCAAACCTCTTAATTTTTATTCCTTCTCCATGGATTTTAATTCCCACTCCAAATTTTTCTTTTGTTTCCTTTACTGCTTGCTCAGTGTACAGATTGAATTACATCGGGGGTAGGCTACATCCCTGTCTCACTCCATCATTGCTTCTCTTTTGTGCACTACGACTCTTATAACTGTCAACTCGTTTCTGTACAAATTATAAATAGCGTTTCGTTTCCTGTATTTGACCCCTGCCACCTTCAAAATTTGAAAGAGAATATTCTATTCGACATTGTCAAAAGCTTTCTCTAAGCCTACAAATGCCAGAAACGTAGGTTTGCCTTTCCTTAATCTATCTTCTAGGGTAAGTCATAGGGTCAGTACCGCCTCTCATGTTTCAACATTTCTACGGAATCCAAACTGATCTTCCCTTAGGTCAGCTTGTACCAGTTTTTTTCATTCGTCTGTATAGAATTTGTGTTAATATTTTGCAGCCGTGACTTATTAAACTGATAGTTCGGTAATTTTCACATCTGTCAACACCTACCTTCTTTGGCATTGGAATTATTAAAATCTTCTTGATCTCTGAGGGTATTTCGCCTGTCTCATACATCTTTCTCACCACATGACAGAGTTTTGTCAGGCCTGGCTCTCCCAAGGCTATCAGTAGTTCTAATGGAATGTTGTGTACTCCCGGGGCCTTGTTTCGACTCAGGGCTTTCAGTGTTCTGTCAAATTCGTGACGCAGTGTCATATTTCCCATACCTCCGAATGAGCTCTAAATTCTTTCATTTTGCCGTCGCTGTCATTTCGCGATGTATGGAATTAATACGTTGCCTGGCTCCCAGAGATTCAACATCAAGTACGAATGAACTCTTTCGTCGTAAAATGAAGTATGACAAGTAGAAACGAGCGGTGTAAACGATATAAAGTTAGAGGGTGAAAGCTGATAACGCCATAAAAAACGAAACGTAAATCAAAGAACTAGCAGTCATGTACTTACTGAACAGTGTCCTATTAACGTATGGGAGTTGGGTATTCTTTCCAGCGATAGCTTTAAAATGGCATATGTAACATGAATCGGAGCTCAACGGACAAAATTTCGGCAACTGTGCAGTGATACTAAAAATAGTTCAAATGACTCTGAGCACTATGGGACTTAACATCTGAGGTCATCAGTTCCCTAGAACTTAGAACTACTTAAACCTAACTAACCTAAGGACATCACACACACCCATGCCCGAGGCAGGATTCGAACCTGCGACCGTTGCAGTCACGCGGTTCCAGACTGAAGCGCCTAGAACCTCTCGGTCACACCGGCCGGCCGTTCAGTGATACTATCTGAGTTTTTAGGAATAAGGGACTCCTAGGTCTTCGGTGGCTCGTTGCAGAATAATTGTATTTTGCTTCATTTCTTAAATTTCAAGTATCTCCGTACATGTATTGCACTGGAAATATCTGCTCAAATATCAACACTATGCTCTTTGTCTCGTTCCAGAAAACGGGTCGGTATCGTATTTTTTTCTGGTAGTATTAGTTGTCCGCTAACTATTAACACAATAACATGGATAACTTTACTGATGAAATGCCGGACGATACCCACCTGGTGTATGAGTTCACTGAATGGAACAGAAGAGCTTCACAAGGCCGTGTTGCCGAGTCCCGTCCAATCTTCGCAAGGGTGGCATTAGGCATCTACCGTGTCTCGCGTCGTGGCAGTAAATTGTATACGCAAACCTTCCTCGTCCGTTAATCTACCTGTTAGTGAAAATCGTATCAAAACCAACACAGTAATTCTTTAGTTTAGCCTCTTCAAAGAGACAGAAAAATGCGGCAGGGGACTGCAAATTAAATGAGAGGAGTACAAGAGAAAAAGTGCGAAACAACAATGTGAGTATAATTGAAGTCTTTATTAAAAAGTAATCTCCAAAGGCCTGAGGACAACTACCCCACTGTTTCACGAGCTGGAGGATTCCCTGTACCGAGAATTCCTGTGGCTGTGACAGGACCAGACAACCACTGTGTCATTAATTTCGTTGAAGCGCTTCCCTTTGAGACGTTTTTTTAACGGACGAATCACAAAGAAGTCGCAAGGCGACAGTTCCGGGCTGCAGGGTGGACGTCCAAGTCGTTTACTCTTGATGGACTTGCGTAGGCTCCGGAGTATTTCACAGTACACGTCACCGTTATTAGATCAAGCGCGCTCGAGAACAACGATGAGTACCGGACCCCGGACGTCGAAAAAGACGGTGACCATCACCTTTCCCATTGAGAGCACAGCCTTGTATTTTTCAGAGGCTGGGGGGTGGGGGGGGGGGGGGGAAGAAGTTACTGTCGAATCCCTCGATATGTCACTACTTTATTCCAATGCCGCATATGCTGATTTCAATCGGTTTGGCTCTTTCAACGTTTCGTACCTTTTTCATTTGAGCCGGCCGCTATGGACGAGATGTTCTAGGTGCTTCAGTCCGGAACCGCACTGCTGCTACCGCCCGAGGTTCGAACCCTGCCTCGGGCATGGATGTGTGTGATGTCCTTAGGTTAGTTAGGTTTATGTAGTTCTAAGTCTAGGGGACTGATGACCTCAGATGACCCAGTTGACCCATAGTGCTTAGAACCATTTTTTTTTCATTTGATCACTCCTTACAGTATGCACAGATACCACGCGTAGATTCCATTCTGACATGGCTAGCTTCCCTATAGCATAAGGCATTGAGTTACTCGTTGTTTTAATCTTTTACTTGCTCAAATTTTTTAAGGTCTTCATATTCTCGCTGTAGTTGCCTTTGTTGGTATTGGCTCTTTGGCCATTAAATATCGCCTCCCTAATTACCAATGTAAGATTCCTTCATAGTAGCTCCATAAAACTAATTCTCATTAGAAAATCTAGAATAGAAAATAATATCAGTCAATTAGGGAAAGATAAAAAATAATTTTTGACAATGACAATGAGTTCGAGTCTCGGTCCGGCACACAGTTTTAATCTGCCAGGAAGTTTCTTATCAGCGCACACGCCGGTGCAGAGTGAAAATCTCATTCTGGAAACAGCCCCCAGGCTGTGGCTAAGCCATGTCTCCGCAATATCCTTTCTTTCAGGAGTGCTAGTTCTGCAAGGTTCGCAGGAGAGCTTCTGTTAAGTTTGGAAGGTAGGAGAGGAGGTACTGGCAGAAGTAAAGCTGTGAGGACGGGGCGTGAGTCGTGCTTGTGTAGCTCAGTTGGTAGAGCACTGACCCGCGAAAGGCAAAGGTCCCGAGTTCGAGTCTCGGTCCGGCACACAGTTTTAATCTGCCAGAAAGTTCCATATTACAACATGAATAGGTATTTTGACTGTCTGGGATGTGATGTTACATACGAATATGGGGAGAGGGGAGGGGACAGGATAGGACAGAAGAGCGCAGGATGGGAACGGGGCAGCCAGTCATTGTACAAGATTCCGTAACAATTAAACTAAACGAGAGTGTTGTTACTGATAATTCACAGGTTGCAATTAGTTTAAGAGGTCACTTTCCAAAGGTAGCATCCAATATATGATTACATGGCTACGCTGAAGAAACAAGAGAACATATTAAAAATGTCTTTTCAGAAAACTTTAAACAGATAAAAGTAACTCCAGCATTCTTGACTGACAGTAATACAATTACAAAACTAAAAAAAATAAATCTTGATGGAATTTCAAACAGACTTGAGAAAAGTTTTTCCGTCTTACTAAGTAATGTTCTTTCTGATATATACCGAACATCACTGGCAGAAGGAATTTTTTCAGACAGGTTAAAATATGCAATAGTTAAACCACTTCTTAAGAGGGGTGACAAGAGAGACTTAAACAATTATCGTCCTATTTCCTTACTAACATGTTTTTCCAAAATATGCGAAAAAGTAAAGTCGTGGAGCATAGTCGCACACTTAAGTGCAAACAATTCACTTAGCATATCACACTTTGGATTCCAGAAGTGTTTCTCAACTGAGAATGTTATTTATATACTCACTCGTCAAATAGTACAAGCATTAAATAATAATATATCGCCAGCTGTTATTTTTTGCGACCTTTCCAAGGTGTTTGAGTGTGTAGATCATGTTACTGTCTTAGAAAAACTCACATTTTTATGGAATTGATATCATTACCCACAGATGGTTTGAATCACGCTTAACAAAAAGAACGCAAAGGGTTATGCTGAAAGGTAGAAAAAACACAAATAGTGTCCCACAGGGTTAAGTTCTGGGTCCACTGCCTTGTTTATATAAGTGAATGACCTTCGACTGAACATTCAACAAGCAAAAATAGTACTTGTTGCAGACGATAGTATGGTTACAGGGAGTCCCATTAGAGACAAAGCAACAGAAGAGTTGGTGAATGATATTTTCTAAAGAACTATTAAGTGGATCTCTGAAAATGGACTCTCCATAAATTTTGTAAAATCACACTAGTTCAGTTGTATACAATAAATACGGTCATACCAGCAACTGAAGTAGCACATGAGCAGGAGTCAGTGAGTAGGATAGAATGCAGAATGTTCCAAATTTTTTAGGTGTACATTCTGATGGACACTTGATCTGGAAGAAACATATTATTGAGTTTCTCATAAAATTATGTACAACTACATTTGCTCTTTGTATAATTGCTAATCTTGAAAACAAACGTGTCTACCTGCTGACATATTTTGCCTAATTCCACTCAGTAATGTCTTGTGGAGCAATTTTAGTAACTTGTCACTTAGAAAGAAAGTATTGGTCACGCATAAACTAGCAGAACGAACAATGCGTGATGTTTATCCCTGAATGTCATGTAGGTATAGACTGTTAAGTAAGAGCGTAGTCGGATTTACACACAGTTCTTTCACAGCGTTGATCTTCATGTAGTGTTCATGAAGCATTAGTTTACATTGAATTTCTGAACTGAGATACACAAGAAAAGACATGAATGCAGTGTACTCTCAAAATCATCCATCCATTTAACCAACTTATAGCGTGTCTTCCACTTTTGTACAAGTGACTTTGATTTACCCATATACTTAGACGCCGCAGCTTGACTCATTTTCGGACCTTTGGGGTGGCTACAGAGAAATACAGCCTCAAAACGCGACGCATAAGCTTCACTCATGTGTCGTCTTGCGTATCTCAGTCAAAAATTCAAAGTAAGCTAATGCTTTATGGACATAGCATGAAAGATGTGGGTTCCTTCTATGATGCTGTGAAGGAAATAAGACGACATCTTTTACCGTCTGTATGTAATGCCGACCACGCTCATACTTAACAGCCTATACCCCTCCAAGGAGCTACACATTTTAACTCCGCCGTCTCAGTATATACAGTCACTAAAGCAATTCGTCACAAATATTATTACAATTTGAGAAGAACAGTGATATCCGCACCTACAACACTGGAGGGAAAACGTCCTTTATTACCCATTGTTAAAGGTGTGAGTGGCTCAGAAAGGATTTCAATATGCAACAACAAAATTGTTTGATCATTGTCCAATAACATAAAATGTCTGAAAGTTAGCAAAGCAAACTTTAAATCTAATTTAAAATCATTTCTCCTTGACAACTCCTTCTATTCCACTGACGAATTTCTACTTAAAAACTGGTAACCAGTAAAAAAAAGTGTAGTTGCATACGTAGCACTGAAAATGATGTGTCCATTAACGTTAATTTTTTTCTTAATTGTGATTTCATTCCCCTGCCCCAAATGGGCAGAGGAGGGCTGTCAGCGGCACAATCCACCGCTCTTCAGCCGAGTGACAAGACACCTAATGGAAGAAGAAAATTTTACATATAAGGTGTTAAAAAAGGGGGACATAAAACAGAGTAAAGGGAGATAATGGAGGTTAAAAATACACTGGCATCGAGACGTTCATGGGGGGACAACTAAAAAAGTTGACATAAATTTAAAAAACACAGTTGGCGATTCTTAAAACACAAAGAAGACACTAAAGGCACATGCGCAGGTTAAAAGTCGGCCACAGTATTAAAAACACTTTAGAACAGCACACTTTAAACCCACTGGGAGCACATGTGTTGTAGAATAAAACTGCCAGGTGGTACCTGCCGAGAAAGGAGGGAAAAGGAGGGGTGAGAAAGGTGCAGCAGGGGAGGAATTCATGTTAATTTTAATCATGTATATACATATCCTATAAACCGCCTCGTTCCAAATCATTTCCAGAAAAGTATCGTTCAGGTTACCTATGGAACATGGAACTAACTAACTACCATTAAGATAAAGAGAAGAAACTGTCAAAATTCTTACATATGTATGATGTTCTATTAATAGTGACCAGGCCAAATATCTCAGGAAATAAGCACCAAACGAAATAACTACAAAGAACGAAACTCGTCTAGCTTGAAGGGGGAAACCAGATGACGTTATGGTTGGCCCGCTAGATGGCGCTGCCATAGGTCAAACGGATATCAACTGCGTTTTTTTAAAAATAGAACCCCTCATTTTTATTACATATTCGTGTAGTACATAAAGAAAAATGAATGTTTTAGTTGGATCACATTTTTCGCTTGAGATATTTGGCCCAGTCACGATCAATGGACCACCCTGTACGTGTGTGAAACAATACATAATTGCCTGAAAAACAAACTACAGAAAGAGGCTCGAATTGCATTTTATAGGACCACAGCTGTTCCTACTTCTTTACACAGAAGGGAGTTGTTTATAAGGAACAAGGAAGTAGAACTGACGCAGCAGACGTGATATGTCTCCGAGCAATAACGTGGCTGGCTATGAACACTATGGCATTTAACTTGTGAGGTCATCACTCCCCTAGAATTTAGAACTACTTAAACTTAACCAACCTAAGGACATTACACACATCCATGCCCGAGGCAGGATTCGAACCTGCAGTGACGTGGGTAGACAGAATTAAGAGTAATGAGATTAAGAATGAATGGAATGTCCATCAGTTAGGAAATAAAAACCATGAAAACAGAAATTAGTGGAATCAAATTAACGGGATGAAAAGGCAAAGATTATCGCTAAAATTATAAGGCACGAAACCAAATAGAGAAGATGAGTAGGAAGACCAAGGAAAAGACGGAACAAATTACCAACTCTTCAGGTATAGAACAAGAAGACCAGGATAGAATTCCTCGTTTAAGTGCATCATTAAATCAACCCTTTTTCTTCTGGAATGAGGCCAGTAAATTTCCAATCTTCCTTTGGAGGATTTTCCTCTTCCCCTTCGGCCGCTCAAATGATGGCTAAAGCGTGTTGGCTAATGACGTTTGGTCTCTGCCTACGGTGTTATTCGTTACCTTACTACCAATGTGTTGTACCTTTCCAGTTCGTCGTGCAATAGGAATAAAAGCAGTAAATTTAAGTATCTTCACTTTCATTTTTCTGCACTCTGGTTTTGAAAAGGTTGACGTCAGGAACTATAAAGATAGACCATGTAAGAAGGGAGTGGTGGCAGTTATAGAGCTTAGTACGTAAAATGACGGAGCAATCGGCACTAGGCATTATGTACAACAGCTGTAGACAGGAACCAATCACAGTCCAACGTATACCAGTAGTTCCCCTGTTACTTAACTAGGAGACATACATGGCAGTTTTAAATGATTATAGCAAGTACAGACGGCTGCAGCTGTTTAATGCACAGCAGTGTACGGATGAGAATTACAGAGAATGTGAAACGAAATTGAAAAATCTTTTTTCACTTATTTAGCTCAATGAAGAAAAAGGCCTGTACAGTTTTTGTGCACAATCATATTCGCTTTCGGTCAGTTGCTCTAATTATTCAGTTACACACAAAGGTTTTCACGGGCTCCACATCCGAATGTTGCACATTAACCTTACCGCTTGTTTGGGGGATTGCTTTCTCGATGAAAATATGATGTTGAGATTACGTTTTTTTCCTCCGCGGATTTCAGCACTGACGTAGCGTAACACATACGCTTGACGTAGTCTTCCTGTTTCCATTGTTATAAACTTCGAATTAAGTACGATTTCCTTTTCAGCGTTGTTTGTGACATTTTTAGCTACTTAGTGCGTTCTCACGGCCATTTCCGTGCACTACGTTGAAACGAAAGGCGATTTCTGTCAATGTCGCCGGTTGGTATTTTTTTCCTCTACACAGACATCTTGTTTCTCCAAGGTACCGATGCCATCTGCAAATGTTGTTGACATTTAGAAGTGCTTCGTTCTCATCGCTGATGAAATCTTCTCTGCGTTTTGTTGACAGACCACCAGCTGTTAAATTCTAACACTCAGAATGACAGTTTCAGTTATGACACCGCAATTTTCACCCATGCCTCACAGCGGATGAACCAACTTGCTGTTCACAACGCTTTGCAACTAACGAAATTTTGAACATTCTTTTACATTCTCTGTAGTTCCTACCGATGTATCGCCATCCGTTAAATAGTTATAGCCGTGTGTAATGATTACATTTCTTCTGAACTGCCTGTATTTTCGTTGTTTCCAGACTCCTCTTGCTCTCTTGTACACAAAGTATCAAGTGTTGTATAAAGATACTAGCTGACTTGCACCAAGGTGTTCCCGACGGAAGGCGCTAGCCACACATTTCATTTCACCAGCTGACAAACCCGACACTGCATATTTTCTGTTAGAAACGAAAACAACAAATGAACTGTTTTTTGTGTATTGTCGAAAAAAATTAATTTCGATCTATTCGTGATAACACCTTTGAAATTATAAAAGAGCAGTACTAATAAATAGGCATAATGTACAGATATGTAAGTACAGAATAGAAATTAAGGTACATAGTATTTCTGTATCCTGGGCGCAGTTGCTTCTCGTGTCTACAACGCGATTTTGTACGTATCTCTACGGCAGAGCCACACAGCCCTATAGACGGCTGTTGTTTTTGTCTACAGCCGGTTTAGTTTCACAGTTGAAAGCTGTCAAAAGTCCTGCTAGGTGTCAGGGATTTCTTTAAGCTGACGGTGCTGTAGGAGTGTCTTAGCAGTAAAGAGTAAATGTATTAAAGCTTCGTGCATGATGCGGCATTTTTCACACATCTCAGTGCTTACGACGTCATGTCTCCAGAATTACGTGTCGTACAAAGATGTATTCGTGTAGGTACATTCAGCGGCATATGTGGATACTGCCTGTAAAATGTGTTGCGAATAGAGTCAGTAGGAAAGATGTAATACATTTAAACATCACGCATGAGGCGGCAGTTTATCACGCATCTCATTGTTTCTGACGTCACATCTCCCGACCTATGTTTCGAACAGTGTTATAATTTTGTATTTACATTCAATGGTCGTAGGTCCGCTGTTGTTTTCTATCTACATAAATGATCTTTTGGATAGGGTGGATAGCAATGTGCGGCTGTTTGCTGATGATGCTGTGGTGTAAGGGAAGGTGTCGTCGTCGAGTGACTGTAGGAGGATACAAGATGACATAGACAGGATTTGTGGTTGGTGTAAACAATGACAGCTAACTCTAAATATATAGATAAATGTAAATTAATGCAGACGAATAGGAAAAAGAATCCTGTAATGTTTGAATACTCCATTAGTAGTGTAGCGCTTGACACAGACACGTCGATTAAATATTTGGGCCTAACACTGGAGAGCGATATGAAGTGGGACAGGCATGTAATGGCAGTTAAGGGGAATACGGATAGTCGTCTTCGGTGCATTGGTAGAATTTTGGTAAGATGTGATTCATCTGTAAAGGAGACCGCTTATAAAACAGTAATACGACCTATTCTTCAGTGCTGCTCGAGCGTTTGGGATCCCTAGCACGTCGAATTGACGGAGGACGTAGAAGCAATTCAGAGGCGGGCTGCTAGATTTGTTACTGATAAGTTTGATCATCACGCGAAGTGTTACGGAAATGCTTCTGAAACTCGTGTGGGAGTCTTTGGAGGAAAGCAGGCGTTCTTTTCGTGAACCACTACTGAGGAAAGTTAGAGAACCAGCATTTGAGGCTGACTGCAGTACAATTTATAACATTTTGCGTGGTTCTGTTTCTTCTAAGTCGTGTCTCCCTACCACTTTCGTGCAACGAGCGTGTTTTTTAGGGAATTAACTAGTTTGAAGCGGGGACTTGTTGCTGGTAAGGAGACGCCAGACCACACATGACATGTAGAGTTCAGAAGAGTTTAGTGAGACTAGCGATGATATAATCAAATACTTAATGATTTCAGCGTCAGCTCCACTGCACTCCCTGTAAAAGAATCGTAATACTAACTAAATTTAGTGGAAGGGGTTCAAGGCTTTCCTATTTTTAGTTAGCTGGTAAAATAACGTCAAAATTTTATTCTACTCACAAAACGTTGTTTGTAAATTGCACTATTGATAAAAGGAAATATTTTAATTCAGGATGATAAAAACCAACTACGTTCAACAAAAATGTGAACGAATATTCCCTGAATGGTTTTACAAGTTCTACAGTGGATCGAAGGATGACCTATGCCATATCACATCTATAAAGTAGATTTAAGTTAGTTTTCTCTTTTATGAAACTTATCAAAATGGTTTACAGTGACTCTCAATTATCTTTAGTTACTTATCTAACTTGTCGTAAATTACAGTGGTTGAAGTGGCTTCTCACTAATTATATAACAGAAAAATCATCGCGTTTCGGATTTTTACTTCAAGTGGCAAATGTGAACACCATGAGCTTTAATTGACGATCGACACTAGTATTACGCAAAAAGGGGGTGCAACAGATGAGACTTCTGCAGTTCTGAGTGAAGCCTTATGCGCTCAAAAATGGGGCATCGCGTGCGTTCATTAGCTTTCCGGTGTTTAGGCAGCATCAGGGGGCACGGGCGGCACAGCTCCACGCACCTCGCCGTCTCGGAAGCAACTCTCTCCAAACGTCTCCTTACTACAATTTACCGAAGTTGGCTTAAAAACAAAGGTATCTGGCTGTGTTTCCAACTGACCAATCAGGGTCTCAATGCTAACCTTAAGCTCCACCTACAAAAATTCTGTCTATCCAATGAGAAATGTTATATTTTTCGTGGTGGGGTAATGTTTTTAACGTTTGCAACGTAACAGAGGGGGGTGGTTTTGGCGGTCAGCCGGCGATGTGGGTGTCCGTCCCTTATTGTAGGGCCTTCTAGCATAACACGGTTCTGCTCTCGGCTTCTGTTCTCGTTTCTCCCCTCGGAACTGCGTCTGTTTCACGGTGGGAAGGTATGACATGCATTTAGGCATTCTTGTTTTAGTCTGTGGTATTACATTTGCTCACTCGTTGATCGTATTACTTAGGTTAATTTAATGTCAGGATTTATTTGGGACTATATGACATACTGCCGGATTTGCTATCATGTCAGTGTTTTCATGGAAGGTGTTGGATTTGCCTGACACCTTACAAATTTTACTGCCGTCAACCTATATTTCGCGGAAAGACCACAAAGATAAGAGAGATAAGGGCTTGTACAGAGGCATATAGGCAGTCATTTTTCACTCGTTCTGTTTGGGAGTGGAACAGGGAGAGAAGATGCTATTTGCGGCACGAGATACCCTCCGCCACGCACCGTATGGTGGATTGCGAAGTATGTATATAGATGTAGATGTAGAATGGTATATGTGTGTACCGCCCGTAAAATATGTTGGAAGGCACTCAGTAGTACAGAAGTAATAAATTAAGAAAGTAATGCCTCATGAGCAGAACATGAACAGCAGGAAAGTAGTAAATTATGAATATTTTTCCTTCCGTCATTTTGTATGAGTTGTCAGCAAGAAGGTTTGGAATTAAGTGCAATGGTTGTTGCAAGTCGCTAAATGCTTTCATTCTCAAATACTGGACGAATAAAGAATGGAAATTCGCGCGTCGTGGGGTACGCTTCTTTTCTAACCCCATCTTCACCCCTTTGAAGGGTAAGTGGATCTTACCCCACTGCAGTTGTTGCCTGACAGTAAGGTATATGTATACCAAAATGGGCTGAAATCGGTCCAATGGTTTAGGAGGAGATGTGGAAAATACACACACACACAGAGACACAAACTACACACACATACATACAACACGAACGAATTCCACAGGTGGGCAAGAAGTATAGTTTACGTCGCCAGTCACCACACGTTACCGCCGCGTCTAGTGTCTATAGCTTTAGGCTTGACATGTTTCTACAAACAGCCTTCAGGCAAATAACTACAGGCTCGAAGGATAATCAAATTCGGTGAACGTTAGTTTCATCCGCCACGATACACGGCAGGAGCCAACCCCCTCGCAGCGTTTATGCCGCAGGCGACCACACATATCGCGTTCACCCCACCCCCTCAGGGCTCGTATTTTTAGGTTCCCAGCGCCCTGCAGCGGATCGCGGCCGCAGAACAAATAATCGTCGGATAATGGGCGAGTGTCCCGCAAACCGGGCCTTGGAAGTGTTTCCCAACGACGTGAGAGGTCTGGCTCTGAGAAACCACTTAGCCGCACCGCCTTTTATACCTCCGGATGTTGCCAAACACCCTCTCTTTCTCTCTCTCTCCGCCTCTTTCTCTCTCGAACACACACACACACACACACACACACAACAAAACGAGCAAAGATGTGAGAAAACTAGAAAGAAGCACGGCTGCAGCAAAGCAGCGCATTTTCCAAACAGACAGATATAAGAGCCAGAAATCTCCTTTTCTCGCCGCCTAAGTGTGCGCGCTCTACGCCAACGTCAATAATCTCCCGCCCCAGGATGTTGCCCAGACTGCCTCGTTCCTCCCTAAAGCTTCTGCGGTGCTCTCTTGCTACTGAATGGGAGGAATACAATTTGATCCTCGCGTGTTGGGAACCTGCTACGTCTCCGTTGCATCAGCCAATTTAGAGCGGTAGTGGGTGTGTGTATGTGTGTGTTTGTGTGTCTGTGTATATGTGTATGTGTGTTGAACACCAGCAAATATCCGTCTGATATCCAATTTCCTCCATATAGCGATATTTCAAGGGACTTGTTCCGCAAGCGTTCATGCTGGAGATATTGGCAGAAAGTTACTCCTCCATCTCTTTCACTTTCTCTAGCTCTTTGCTCTGTCTCTTTCTAGTCCGCAAACACTATTCGCTGCTGACAAACTGTACACAGTCTTCTCCAAACTCTCTTAGTGAACCTTTTGAATACGACAGATAAAAGAATAAAGCAATCTGTTACACATTACAGAGCTCTTTACAACTACAGCTCACTTTATCAGAATACCGAACAGCCGCTCGGGTTTAGCCGAGTGGTCTAAGGCGCTGCAGTCATGGACTGTGCGGCTGGTCCCGGACGAGGTTCGAGTCCTCTTTCGGGCATGGGTGTGTGTGTTTGTCCTTAGGGGTTGGGTTGGGTTCTTTGGGGAAGGAGACCAGACAGCGAGGTTATCGGTCTCATCGGATTAGGGAAGGAAGTCGACCGGGCCCTTTCAAAGGAACCATCCCGGCATTTGCCTGGAGTGATTTAGGGAAATCACGGAAAACCTAAATCAAGGTGGCCGGACGCGGGATTGAACCGTCGTCCTCTCGAATGCGAGTCCAGTGTCTAACCACTGCGCCACCTCGCTCGGTCATTTGTCCTTAGGATAATTTAGATTAAGTAGTGTGTAAGCTTAGGGACTGATGATCTTAGCAGTTAAGTCCGATAAGATTTCACACACATCTGAACATTTTTGAACACCGAACATTGTCCTCCAAAATGACACTGAAATTATTGAAAAACTGTAGACTTCCTGAAGGATAAAACTGAGTACACGAACACAAGTAGACAAACTTCATTCAACGAACTTAAGGAAAATCTGAAATACGTATGCAAATGCTATCATTCTTATTCGATACTGAGGCCATCAATCGAGATCCAAAGCCACAACACTAGATTAAATTTCAAAACTGTCATCTTACTGACTTGAGCTGCTGCTAAAATACTTTATTCATACAATCAGTTTCAGTCATCTGACAATCATCAGCTTCATGAAAGTATTCGTAGCACAATGTTAGACGAAATACATAATCGTTGTAGTCAAGTATTAAAAAGCGTGAATAGTCAGCAAAAGAAAACATAAATTGTCTACAGCGGATGGCGAAACATGGAAAACATTGTTGAACAGTAAAACACTATTCCTCAATTTAAATCCAAAAAATGACAGTAATTAGTTCAAAAAGATCACTGTCAGTGTTCACAACAAAAATGGACCTTTGGTACCATCGATTGACTCATTCCGTTCAATATGCTTGTCATAATGCGGACGTCTCTACACCCTGCATATAATCCTATTTAAGTCGCCTGGCTCTGCTATTGCTCCATAAATCGGGGAGCTCTTTTTCACGTGGAAAGAAGTCCATTCAACTTTACGTTAAGTGATCGAATGGCCGGCCGCGGTTGTCCAGCGGTTCTAGTCGCTCGGTCCGGAACCGCGAGACAGCTACGGTCGCAGGCTCGAATCCTGCCTCGGGCGTGGATGTTTGTGACGTCCTTAGGTTGGCTAGGTTTAAGTAGTTCTAAGTTCTAGGGGACTGATGACCACAGATGTTAAGTCCCATAGTGCTCAGAGCCATTTGAACCATTTTTTTTTTTTTTTTTTTTTTTTTTTTTTTTTTTTTTTTTTTGATCGAATGGCCGAAGTCGTTGATTCACCGTATTGTTAATGTTGCATGGAGCCTTTGGGCGACGTTCCCTATATCAAACACACACACTACTTGCAGTGCCTTAAAATGTTCCACTATATTTTTGAAATGTCATGTCTGACACATTTTCAGTTTTTCTTAAGTAATGAATTTTAATACGCGACGGAGCTAGAAGAAACTGATTGAGTTTACGGCAGGACCGCGAGGCAGTTTTCCATATTCAGACAAAGTGCTTCACAGTTGACGTACAAGACTGCCGCGACTCCTTCCCGTGTCATTACACAACAGAGTTCCTCTTTGGAATGCAGGCCGCTGAGTTAGCGATGTTGAAAACAAGGCTGTGTGTTCATACAGCGCTTTACTGCTTGACAAGCAACAACTAATGTAAAACGTGAGAGCAGGTTGAGGGTTGTCAATTCTAAAACCAACAACATGTGAACTACTTGGTAATGAAATACACTTAGTATGGTGAAAGTGTATGTTTCACACTTACCGCAACAGTATACTGCAACCTTTTTTCAGAGAACTAACACTAACGAAAATGTTTACAGTTATTTAATGCAGGACGATGCAAAAGTCTCTTCATGTAACTGATGTGGATTTTCAAAATTCCACCGTCGGATGTTCTGTGAATCCATTTACACCGATAAAGGCAGCCGTTTCTCATCACGAAAAAAAATTAGAACAAGATTAGCCTCTCCACTATACACAGTCAGCAGCCAGTTGCAATACTGACGGGCAACATTTTTACCGTTGTTTAGTCGATACACTAACGGGAGACATATAGTGCATACAAGGAAGGACGACGCGAATGGTGGAAGCTTCTTCTGCTGCCGACAGAGTGTAACAGAAATGTTAAAATAAGTCATCAGGTTGCCCTCCACGGGGTGGGTGCACGCAACGACTGTGGTTATATTGGGTTAGATAGAGCAGCAATCAGTCGTAGACTTAAGTTGCTTTAATATGACATTTATAGTGACAACGCAGATCAGATTTCGACCTGTGTCAGGTCATTATCAATGCAGTGCTGAATTGTAGCAGTTGTTCGTGCTCAATTGATTGCTTACACAGTACAACCAGTTAAAATAACTGGCCTACATTTGAAAAAAGCGAGAAAAGTCTTTAAAGACCAACAATTAATTTCTCCAGTCCGTTGCGTACAATGGTGACCAAAACTTAAGAATGAAAGTAACTTTGCATGATGTTTCACTGTCAAGTAACCCTGCTCCATGAAACTTGAACCATACATGTAAGAACTACTACAGACACTACAGAAGGCAGCTGAAAAAAACATACAATTGCAAGAACACAAATGACACTTCTATTCAAAGATACGCTATTTATCATTGTCCATTGGACGTTAGAATTGGCGGGTCGTGGTTCTTAAAAAGATGTGTAGTCACCATGGACGGTACTGAATACTCTACAATGTGCTCCCATAGCGGTCAAAAGGTTGGTAAGAAATTCTCGTGGTACGGCGTTCCATTCTCCCACGGGCACGCTTGCCTTCTTATGGATGATCGTTGGTGTGTGTGCACGTGCTGCAATACTCCTTCCCAACGCATTTAGGTTGGAGAAACAGGCTGGACAATCTATTAACCTCTCGTTCCAAGAAGTCCTCCACCTGAGCTGTTAGATGCGGTCACTCGTTGCCATCCATGAAAATGAAATCAGCGGCGTATGCAGCCCTGACAAGACGCACGTGGAGAATGCGCAGCCCCGGAAATCGCTCATGCGCAGTGATTTGCCGTATTCAAACTCCCTCTGCCGAAAATCGCAGTGCGGCCAGCAATGTCGACACGAGGAAGGTTATTTGAATAACATGAAAATAGCGCTAGTTGAGTGAAACATGTCATTAAAGGAGAGTTACATGTGACTTTTGGCTGCTCTGCAATTTTAATTTGTAATGGTCGGTGTCCCCCTGGAAGTGATGCCTGCACTCGCTAGTTATCCCGTTACACGCTGCACCAGACGTCTTTGCACGAGGGTGCTGGACAGGTCCTAATCTGCATCTCGGTAAGAGATGTAGTAAGGTGTGCCAGAAAAATATCCCTTTGCCGGAAATGGCAGGGCGGCTGTCCCGCTTGAGCGCTGTACGCTGCATTTGTCACACGAAATTTAATGCATCAGTCATTGCTCAGTGAATATACGGCAGAGGGTCATATGCCCCTCCTGGAATCTGGGCATAGGTTTTTTTATTCATTACGGAATTGTCGTGAATTTGTAGTAAACAGTGTCTGCGACAGTAATAAACTGCGGATATAGCGTTGCGCGACAGGAAATGCAATTATTTTAGCACTCAGGAGCAAGGTTGAACCACCTGGAGATGTCGGACAGTTACTCCGAGGAAATATTGTCGAATTGCCACAATGTGATCTGACGGCAAACTCGTGAAGACCGTTTTAATATTTGCTGTGCATCTTTGTATTTTCGCTGCCCGATGACTGATGCATTACATTTCGTATGTGCAGTCGCATAAAAACTTCGAGAATTTTAACGTATCTCTCTTTCTTTATATATTGTAAGCTTATTTCCTTTTTCTGTAATGCACTGTATTATGATAGTGAGGTTATCGGACGACAAGCTATATCGCCTACTGAATAGGATGCTTTTCCTTTGCTGTGTGTAATGACCGACCAGAGCTCACTATTACACCATACGAAAATCGTCGCAGTCTTAAATCAAAGATGTCAGAGTATAATTTACGAATAGCCTCTGCTGGTTACGTCTCTATCAATTCTGTACTTCGCAGCGTCACTCGGTGTACATACAACAGACTCTATGTGTACTCCGCGATCTGTTGTTAAGACTCTCCGCTTCCGTGTGTCTGAACTCAAACATTTGGTCTTTCTCGGTTTCCTTCAAACAGTTTACAGTGTGTAGTCATCTAACGGAATGTTACATAACCAAGTCAGTGCTTTTATGTTAAGACTCCTTTTTTCTGCTAGATTCAAGTGTCTCTATGAAATTTATTTTTAAGGACAACAGCTGTTTCATAGTAACTTTATAGCGCTGAAACGATTACTGTATGTCAGCAAAGAAAGAATGGATCTTAAAGTTAAGGTTCTATCGAATATGAGGTTATTACACACTGTAAATCTTGGGGCTGTTGCCTTCCTTCATTTCTTGCAGATAAATAATGTCATATGTTCAGAGAATTTCTCCTGCCAACTTTACAGTGTGCAACATTGGACTTCTTGCCTTCCTGCAAGAATTTCTGTCGAAAATTCGTGTTAGAATGGATCAGGTGAGACGGTTACAGACAAGAAAGAGTTAGGAGTTGCTTAAATTATTTTTACTGTATTCTTCAATATGTATGGATGCTAAGGCAGCGTTTCCTATTTTGTGAGACACTAATCCACAATATCGGACTATTATTGGAAATTGGCCTAAGACAAACGGGATATTGTTAGAACAGAACAGTATTGAAAAAATAGAAATGTTCGTTTATTCCAGGCCTTAGCGCTTTATAAACGGAACGACAAGATGGCAGCTAACTAATTAACTACTTTGCTCGCGAATGAACAAAGGAAATCGTTGGAATTTCGGTCAAACTCGGGAGAAAAATTTTATCAGCGAGAGTTAATAACTAGGCATAAGAGTATTAGGGGGTCGTTGCAAAAAGCGGCTTAGGCCGTAGTGCCAGCAGTCAATGCCAGAGTCAAAGCAGATTGCTCGGACCTCTTCTTGTCTCCCAGGCCTTGGCAACACTGTGCAATTTGAAGCCACATCTTGTATACTCCGTACACTGACGAATGTAGATCGCACAGTTACTCCCTCCGTTAAAATACTGCTGCACGCAGACGATGTACGTGTTCATTCCCCCACCAGCTTGTGATTAGGCTAAAATGGATTTTACATGTAATTCTGAAAGAACAGACAGTGTTGGTGATTCACAGCTCTACGAAATACTTCCGAAATTAATTCACTGACAGCGAATTCCTCTGCTTCATCTATATCAGTTATACACAGAGACGACAAAAGTGTACCTCCTAATATGGTGTCAGACCTCCTTCTTCACGCAACGTACTCCAACACGTTGACGTGGAATGGCCTCAACCAGTCGTTGGACGTCATTTACAGACATACTGACTTTATAGCCGTACTAATGGCGGAAGCGTTGCCGTCTCAGGATTTTGTGCATGAACTGACCTCTCGATTATGTTCCATAAACTTTCGATGCAATTCTTGTTGGGTGACTTGGGTGGACAAATCATTCACTCGGAATTTCAGAATGTTCTTCAAATCAATCAGCCGGCCGTTGTGGCCGAGCGGTTCTAGGCGCTTCAGTCCGGAACCGCGCTGCTGCTACGGTCACAGGTTCGAATCCTGCCTCAGGCATGGATGTGTCTGATGTCCTTCGGTTAGTTAGATTTAAGTAGTTCAAAGTCCAGGGGACTGATGACCTCAGATGGTAAGTCCCATAGTGCTCAGAGCCATTTGAACCACTTTTCAAACCAATCGCGAACAATTGTGGCCCTGTACATTACGCATTGTCATCCATAAAAGTTTCATTGTTGTTTCAGAACACGAAGTTCATGGATGGCTGAAAATAGTCTCCGACTACCCAACCACAGCCGAGGACGCCGCCCGTTCCCTGTAAATGCAACCCACACCATTACGGAACCGTCAACTGTTTGAACAGTGCCTCGTTCGCAATTTACGTCCATAGCTTCGTGGGGTTTGCTCCACACTCGCACCATCAATTCTTACCAACTGAAACCAGGATTCATCTGACCAGGTCACTGTTTTCCGGTCTGTCCAGGAGAGGCGATGTCGTGATGTTAGCGAAGGCAATCGCGTCCTTTGTTTGTTATCATAGCCCATAACGCCAAATTTCGCCACACTGTCCCAACGGAGGCGTTCGTAGTACGTCCCACATTGATTTCTGTGGTTACTTCACGCAGCTTTGCTCGTCTGTCAGCACTGACAATCTTACGCAAACGCCGCTGCTCTCGGTCGTTAAGTGAAGGCCGTCGGCCACACTGTTGTCCACGCTGAGAGGTAATGCCCGAAATGTGGTATTCTCGGCACATTCGTGATACTGTGGACCTCGGAGTATTGAATTCCTCAACATTTTCCAAACTGGAATGTTCCATGTGTCTATCTCCAACTATCGTTCAGCGTTCTTTGACTGTTAATTGATGTCGTGCGACCACGATGACGTCGCAAACCTTTCCACGTGGATCATCTGCTTAGAAATGAGTGCTCCGCCAGTGCACTGCCCTATTCTACCTTATGTTCGCGACACTATCGCCATTTGCATACGTGCATATCACTATCCCATGAGTTTCGTCATCTCACTGTAGCTCTACTACTAGTACTGACATTGAATAATTCCGACGGAAGGTGACTGGAACCATGGATTCCCCGACCACGTTAATCACTTGCCATACCCGTCCTCGCTCCCCGGATTTCGTACAGCTGTGGAACGCCAACAGTTGTTCGTTCAGTCACACACGTAAGTACTGTATTACAAGTCTAGGCAGGTTCACAACGAAAACAACACTGCTCTCGATTGCTTCTTGCCACATTCTCCCTGCTGCAAGCATCAGGTGATGAATTTAGTGGACAACGATAGAAGAGTGTAGTCCAGTGTGGAATATGGAAGTTTGGGGTTGTGCGCGGAACACGATAGCCGAACGGGATAAGGTGACCGTTCCCGATAAGCGGGAAATCCGAATTGGAGTCTCGAATCGGCACGTTCCATATGTCACTAACTATACCTAATACAGCTGATGTAAAGCAATTAGCAGTCGGCGAATTAATTTCTAAACCAAATGTCATTACTCACAACCATAGCTCACATCGACGAATGGCTGTCTATTTATGGGCTGAGGATTTCGATTGAGAAATTGATGCTCGTCCTTTCTTACGAGTCGAACACCACTCTTTCTGACGATCACGCCGCGTGTGGGAAGTACGCTTTCCTGCTGAAATGCGGTGCTCGTTTCCTAGCAATAATGTTTGACTCCCAGTTGAGCTAGACTCCTCACAGTCGATCTACTGTTACGAAGTGAGAAAAAGGTTTAAATGTAATTCGCTCACTCACCCATGTGTGGTGCATCAATTTCACTCATCATATATCGAGAAATTATTCAATCTTGTCTAGATTATGGCTGTCAGCTACACTACTGGCCATTATAATTGCTACACCAAGAAGAAATGCAGATGATAAACGGGTATTCACTGGACAAATATGTTATATTAGAACTGACATGTGATTACATTTTCACGCAATTTGAGTGCATAGATCCTGAGAAATTAGTACGCAACGGCCTTGATACCGCCTGGGCATTGAGTCAAACAGAGCTTGGATGGCGTTTACAGGTACAGCTGCCCATGCACATTCAACACAATACCCCAGTTCATCGAGAGTAGTGACTGGCGTATTGAGACTAGCCAGTTGGTCGGCCACCACTGACTAGACGTTTCCAATTGGTGAGACATCTGGAGAATGTACTGGCCAGGGCAGTATCCAGAACGGCCCGTACAGGACCTGCAACATGCAGTCGTGCACTATCCTGCTGAAATGTAGGGTTTCGTAGGGATCGAATGAAGGGTAGAGCTACGGGTCGTAACACATCTGAAATGTAACGCCCACTGTTCAAAGAGCCGTCAATGCGAACAAAAGGTGACCGAGACGTGTAACCAATGGCACCCCAAACCATCACGCCAGGTGATACGCCAGTATGGCGATGACGAATTCACGCTTCCAATGTGCGTTCACCGAGATGTCGCCAACACGGATGCGACCATCATGATGCTGTAAACAGAACCTGGATTCAGCCGAAAAAAATGACGTTTTGCCATTCGTGCACCCAGGTTCATCGTTGAGTAGACCGTCGCAGTCGCTCCTGTCTGTGATGCAGCGTCAAGGGTAACCACAGCAATGGTCTCCGAACTGATAGTCCATGTTGCTGCAAACGTCTTCGAACTGTCCGTGCAGATGGTTGTTGTCTTGCAAACGTCCCAATCTGTTGAATCAGGGATCGAGACGTGGCTGCACGATCCGTTACAGCACTATGGAACTTAACATCTGAAGTCATAAGTCCCCTAGAAATTACAACTACTTAAATCTAACTAACCTAAGGACATCACATAAATCCATGCCCGAGGCAGGTTTCGAACCTGCGACCGTAGCGATCACGCGGTTCCAGACTGAAGCGCCTAGAGCCGCTCGGCGGGTTGAATAACATTCTGGACAATTCGAGTGAATGATCTGGCCACCCATCGAATACAGGGGACATAATCGAGAGCTCACTTCGTGCACAACATCCTGCAACGCCAACACTTTCGCAATTACGGACCGCTATGGAGACAGCATTGCTCAATATTTCTGCAGGGGGTTTCCAGCGACCTGTTGAGGATATGCCATGTCGAATTTCTACACTTCACCACCCAAAAGGAGGTCCGTCACGATATTAGGAGGTATGCCACGACTTTTGTCACCGTTTTATATGACAGAACGCTCGCTCTGGAAGAGAGTGTGTTCATTGCCACTGGTGACAATCGTGCTGCCGCGTTGCACTAGATCTGAACAAAAGCCAGACTGTTTTGAAAAATATATATGAATAAGAACTGAACTGAAGCATCCACAGATGGAGCATTCATTGCAGCCAGTAGGCATCCAATATCGAGTAGAGTTTGCAAGTGGAATCCTACAGCAATGTGCTGAAAACCCCAATTTTCGTGCTTTCTCATTTATCGCAAACGAGGTCATGTTGACAAAGAGCGCATGTTCAATAGTAGCTATAGTCTTGTCTGAAAAGACATAAACCGGCACACGTTGGTGTCTCAATCCTGTCAACACAAGTTCGCTGTGAATGTACAGGATCACGTCAAATATTATGTCACTGGACTTTATGTTCTTCCCTATAAACTAAAAGGACCCGTGTCCAAAACGTTCCCTTAACATCTCTTCCAACAGTTCCTAGAAGGTATGCTGCTGAGAAACTATCAGCTTATTTCGTTTCAGTACGATGGTACACCAGCACTCTTTACAGTCCCTGTTAGGAGCCACTTTAACAGTTTGGATAATGACGTGTTGTATACTGTTCCATGGCCAACACGATCACCATGAATGAGAGCAGCAGAAATCTTCTTCTAAAGATTTCTGAAGAGCCTAGCTTAAGAGGCTTAGATTGGCTTGTGGGGTGTGCCCAACTTGCAATATTACTGTGCGTATAACGTGGTCGATGGTGTGTCTTGTACGGTACGTCATGATCATGAATGCATTTCTTACAATTGGACTGTACGAAATAATAGAAATTTCCCTGTTTCGCAAGAGGATAGAGGAATAATTCTTTGTGGTTTTGTATGCGTTTTGGTGATCAAATATTACAGACTTTTTCAATGGTATGAAATTATTTTCACGATGAAAGGGTAATTCGGGTAACTGACGGAAGAAATATGTAAGAAGCCATTGGAGGCCATGAGTCCCTTGCACCATAATACTCAGAAAATATTTTTGATCAACCTAATTTTTGTTGTTGAAACTAGGCTTTTCCTTGTAAATCACATCCATGTTCATACTGCATATTTTTACCTTCATCTTCCCATCATCTCAGCATTTTCTTAAACTTGGAGTAAAACAAATGTGAATAACAAACGTGGTACATGTAATAACTACAACTTCACGGGGTAACCATTATATTCTATTTAAATGTACAATTCTGCTTATCGAAATAATAATTGGTTCAAATGGCTCTGAGCACTATGGGACTTAACATATATGGTCATCAGTCCCCTAGAACTTAAAGCTACTTAAACCTAACTAACCTAACGACATCGAAATAATACTTTTATAATCATATTAAGCCATTTTTTAAAAAAATAAAAGAACTTAACAAGTAAAGTAGCTAGATTAGTGCGTCAGCAGACAGTCATTTTTTGTGTGCAACCATAAACACAGCATGTATGGATGAAAACTTTATAGTTATGGCACGAAACAGAGAAATGATAGCTATCTGCTAGCAATCGTTATCTGTATGTTATTGGCGCAAGAAGAAAGAGAATTTGTAAGAGGGGAGATTAGCAGCCTTTCTCAGTTTCTATCGTGATATTACACTACTGGACATTAAAATTGGTACACCAAGAAGAAATGCAGATGATAAAGGGGTATTCGTTAGACAAATATATTATACTACAACTGACAGGTGATTACATTTTCACGCAATTTAGGTCCATGGATCCTGAGAAATCAGTACCCAGAACAACCACCTCTGGCCGAATTAACGGCCTTGACACACCTGGGCATTGAGTCATACAGAGCTTGGATGGCGTTTACAAGTACAGCTGCCCATGCAGCTTCCACAAGATACCACAGTTCATCGAGAGCAGTGTCTGGCGTCTTCTGACGAGCCAGTTGCTCGGCCACGATTGACCACACGTTTTCAGTTGGCGAGAGATTTGGAGAATGTGCTGACCAGGGCAGCAGTCGAACATTTTTTGTATCCGTAACGGCCCGTACAGGACCTGCAACATGCGGTTGTGCATTATCCTGCTGAAATGTAGGGTTTCGCAGGGCTCAAATGAAGGTTAGAGCCACGGGTCGTAACACATCTGAAATGTAACGTCTACTGTTCAACGTGTCGTCAATGACAACAAGAGTTGGCCGAGACGTGTAACCGATGGCACCCCATACCATCACGCCGGGTGATACCCCAGTATGGCGATGACGAATACACGCTTCCAATGTGCGTTCACCGCGATGTCGCCAAACGCGGATGCGACCATCATGATGCTGCAAACAGAACCTAGATTCATTCGAAAAAATGACGTTTTGTCATTCGTGCACCCAGGTTCGTCGTTGAGTACACCATCGCAGGCGCTCTTGTCTGTGATGCAGCGTGAAGTGCAACCGCAGCCTTGCTCTCCGAGCTGATAGTCCATGCTACTGCAAACGTCATCGAACTCTTCGAGCAGATGGTTGTTTTCTTGCAAACGTCCCCACCTGTTGACTCAGGGATCGAGACGTAGCTGCACGATCCGTTACATCCAAGCAGATAAGATGCCTGTCATTTCGACTGGTAGTGATACGAGGCCGTTGTGATCCAGCACGGCGTTCCGTATTACCCTCCTGAATCCACAGATTCCATATTGTGCTAACAGTCATTGGATCTCGACCAACGCGAGCAGCAATATCGTGATACGATAAACATCAATTGCGATTGGCTACAATCCGCCCTTTATAAAAGTCGGAAACGTGATAGTAAGCATTTCTCCTCCTTACGCGAAACATCACAACAACGTTTCACCAAGCAACGCCGGTCAACTACTGTTTGTGTATGAGAAATCAGTTGGAAACTTTCCTCATGTCAGCACGTTGTAGGTGTCGCCACCGACCCCAACCTTCTTTGAATGCTCTGAAAAGCTATTCATTTGCATATCACAGCATCTTCTTCCTGTCGGTTAAATTTCGCGTCTGTAGTACGTCATCATCGTGGTGTAGTAATTTTAATGGCCAGTGGTAAAGGAAACTGTTGGATACTAATCTGCAATCTAATTTCAGATAACCTTTCGTGGAAGCTGAAATACTTCGTAAACTCACCAGAGTTCCACTACTGCGACTGCAGATACGCTGCTCGCCTCATTTCTACAATCACCTATGGCCGCTAAATGTTCGTGTATATTTCCTTTCCTCTCAAACGTCGCACTATTTCTGTATTTGTTGTCTCTCTCGTTACAGCTCATGGCGTGAGGCAGAGCTACACGATTGAAAGTGGCCCAGGGATCTGTGTTTTTACCACGATGATTTCAGAAGCGGCGTTCAAGATCTACAGACACACATCGACAATTTAAGGCGCGAACGCTACATTCAGATTGAAGAAGTGGGAAAAAAGTCACGATTTACAACTTTAATTTGTGATCCTCACATGACAGTTCAATACAATGAAACTTACGATTACTTGAAAATTTTATAAAAATACGTGTAAATTTGAGAAAAAATAACGATTTTGAGTAACATGTTCTTAATCATTTCACGGGAGACTCAGTCTGTTCGCATTACATGTCTGTGAATTTCAGCTCTCGCATAAAAAGCAGATGAATGTTAACATCTGTTCAAGATCATACTTAATATCTATCACCTTCTCAAGTAGTCATCCTGAACTTGGCGTCGTAGAAGAATGGAAACGAAGGAACTGTCGTGCGATAAAATCCACAGAAAAGTTAATAAATCTGCAGCAAATATTGATTCGAGCAAAACTTTCCCACGGCGTTTCATTATTTTATGCACTCTTTTACGCAGTTTTAGGCACGATGGCTCGTACGTGCTGTTAACCCTGATTGCCGTTATGAACACTGTAAAACATCTAATTGTCACTTTCGCTAGTGCCTCTACAAATACAGCAGATTTTAGTACCTCGTTGTTGTGTTGGTTGCTCTGTTCTTTTCCTCAACAGTGAACAGTAGGCAGTCAGCATTTACCTGAGCTTACCGTTGTTATACAGTTTCGTTCGGAACTACCTACAAGATCTCAAGAAAGCTCGTGATTCTCACTATACTTCGTCGTGTTGTACTTCTCCATGCAGTTTTTGCTTGATGCAATGCCAGGTGTACTACAGTCGCACAGATACTGAAGATGATTGCAGCTCCCCGTGCAAACATTAAGAGTTGCTGCCAATTTCGTGGTCGTTTCGTCTGAATTAAATGATACAAAAATCCGTCAGAAAGTAACAGATGACTTATTGTATCCCGATAATTATTAACTTTAGATGAATGAAATATTAAACGTATAATAATTGGTCCCATACCACCAAACGTAAAACTAACTTTCACTTTCTGTTGTTTCAGGTAAATCACTATGGCTGGAAAACTTACTGTCATCGGATTCTTCTGTAATACCACGATCAACTCTGCAGTATCAATTCACGGTAAGTTACTGCAAATGGAGAGAGCACGACAAATCGCAGTAAGGTAAAGAGTCGTATACACCCAGATTTCAACAACTAGGATCAAGTAATCATTACCATCGACGGAAACATGTCGTTGATAAACTCATCAAATGTGTCAGATGTATCACCTCCAAACAGATCATGAAGCTCTTAAATGTGATAAAGGGCTTTGACAACGCTAATCCAACGACTTTGATATACTTTTGAATAGAGAGATGTAACAATTCTTGAAAGGAACTTGCGACGATCTCCGCATGTGACAACTTGACTGAATCATTTCGGCCGAAGTAACATTAAATATTTGACGGCACGGAGACATTCAGGATGGTCGCGTCGAAAGCCGCTCAATTTATACGATTACGTAAACAAATATTGACGGGGCAGTTATTTTTTGATCCAAGGAAAGGGGGTCATATATTACAGACTTTCTCAGAGGCGGGATGACCATCGGCGATATTGTTTCTCCTTCAAAATGATACTGGAGACCAGATTCATAAGCGACAGATGTGACGCGGCACTGCGGTAACGCAAAATCCGAATTTCGGTACAGGCGACATATTGGGCAGTTGCACCTGACCTCCCAGGCAGCTAGGTGTCCCGCCATCCTGTTTCCATCTGGCTGGAAGGCTGAAGGCACATCTGCGTGGCATTGGATCTGACATGACGACGAGCTGACTGTGAATGAATGCGGAAAAGAAGAAGGAAGTTCAAAAATATAGAAAATTAATATTTGATCACAGAAAGCTGTCTTTTTTCGTTAACAACAGGACCACTAAACCTTAAGAGGGAAGTCACTGGTGACAGCAGATTATGTACAATACTGTCAAAGGAATCATTAAGCAAATCGTTGAGTCTGTTAGCTTGGAATATTGTTTGAACGTGCTGCGAAATATCTTTAGCACTATCTACAAAAGCCTGCCGGAGTGGCCGTGCGGTTCTAGGCGCTACAGCCTGGAGCCGAGCGACCGCTACGGTCGCAGGTTCGAATCCTGCCTCGGGCATGGATGTCTGTGATGTCTATAGGTTAGTTAGGTTTAATTAGTTCTAAGTTCTAGGCTGATGACTTCAGATGTTAAGTCTTATAGTGCTTAGATCCATTTGAACCATTTGAACTATCTTCAGAAACTGAAAAAAAACTGCAGTTTGCTGAAATATATGTTTGGACGTAATTGTACTTTACGCTAAACTTGTAACTGCGTTAAACTGTGCTATTGATTCTTGCCTCTCTTGAAACAAGTGCTATATACACACACATATTTATCACACAATTCGAAACATTACATCCAGTTCCACTATAAAGAGCGACTATGCAGAACAATATTACAATTAATTACACTCAGAATTCAACTAAAGTTTCGTATTTGCTTTGTGTAGTAGTTGCATTTATTAGATTGTGAGATTTTCCATATTGTAATATAATTCCATTTATTGGTAGCTGTATTTGCTATTTCAACTTTACACTGTCCACAATTTCAGAATGCTAATAACATTCAGCGACGTTGCAATTAAGTTAACAAATTTTCAGAAGTGCCGGCCTGTGTTGCCGAGCCGTTCTAGGCTTCAGTCTGGAACCGCGTGACCGCTACCGTCGCAGTTTCGAATCCTGTCTCGGTCATGGATGTGTGTGATGTCCTTAGGTTAGCTAGGTTTAAGTAGTTCTAAGTTCTAGGGGACGGATGACCTAAGATGTTAGGTCCCATAGAGCGCAAAGACATTTCAACATTTTTTTTTCTTTCAGAAGTGTTCCGGTATTCTGATTCACATGATTTACAGAACTCCTGTATTCTGTTATAAAAAATATAATTCTACACAGTTTATTTCCACTTTTCTGCTCTTTACTTGGAGCTAATAGAAATATGTGTAGCACTTGGTATTCATACGCATGCTTTTAATAGCATCGTCATAAATAGACAATTGCTAGGGCTGGGATGGCGTTAAAGGTTATGACATTCAAAATGAAATTTCCGAATATCAGATTCCTTACCGTACATTAGCAAAACGTAAGTGAATTCTTGAATGGGAAACAAAACGAACCGTCTACAGTGACACGATGCACGTTACACCACTCGTGATAAAACGTGAAGGCAAAGTTGATTGCCAGTAATGTGCGCCTGGACTCGGTGAGATTTAACGGGACCAGTTCTCTGCGAGGCGTTCGGTAGTTGGACTGTTGTCAGCAGTTTACTGCTAGATCGTTCTCCTTAACCTGCTCCTCAATTTTTTTGTACTATTTGGCAATTGATACATCTGCCGCTGTCATCGTAATGATTCAGAGTCGTTACTTATCAACGTAGTTACAATTCTGACAGTTTATCGTTTCACCTTCCATATCTCCGTCATAAAATACATTCCCTAGCATACAGTAACGCATGACCGCATGACTTTTAGACATACGTAGTAAGAACTTATAATTTTCAATCTTCATTTAACTTTATAGCTCTTGCAAACATTAATTTACTATATCAGATGTGACTGGACCGTATTCGATCACCCCAAGCTGTTACGTTACAATCTTTGGAGTCTTCAAGTAGCTCACAGCCCAATTTGTTTCTGGTTTTCGGCTAACTTCAATCTCTGCCAGTCCTCCCCATTTGATAACTTTTTGCCTGCATATCTTTCTGTTGAAAATTTCTGATGAACCGGACCCCCTCTCGCCAATCCACCCATCTTTAGTCTGAGACATCGCTTTATTCTGTAGGTTGTGGAGAGGGCGCTTGCCGATCATTCGTGCCGTCTCCCTGTGCTATTTTACAGTCTTCACACCACATCTCTCCCACAGTGTTTACCTCCTTCATACTTCCCTCAGTAACAGAATACAGCAATACACATCGGTAGAAGTCAGTCTAGTAATATTTCAAGTTTTATCAAAGCCGGCCAGAGTGGCCGAGCGGTTCTGGGCGCTACAGTTTGACACCGCGCGACCGCTCCGGTCGCAGGTTCGAATCCTGCCTTGGGCATGGATGTGTGTGATGTCCTTAGGTTGGTTAGGTTTAAGTAGTTCTAAGTTATAGGGGACTGATGACCTCAGACGTTAAGTCCCATACTGCTCAGAGCCATTTGAACCATTTTTTTTTTATCAAAGGTGCATAAAGAACTCTTCCTGACTCATCTATCCAATCTAGTCCTCTGAAATCCATACATCCATGTTCCTCCTCCATAGTTTCTATAGTCACCTGCCATTCAGTCATCTTCTCAGCCTTCCCGTAATTCTTGATATACAGAAAAAAAGTTCTTAGCCGTCTACCATGTCCCACATAATTTAATTTTTTTATGACATTCAGAATTACGTCTACTGCTCCAATCTTTTTCTTGGCCCATTTGTTTTCTTCGTGGCTCTGCTGAACATTTCAAATATACACGCATGTTCATAAACTAAGGATAATTGCAGAATGTGGTGCCACACAACGTGGCACTGCACAAAACTGGCGCTAATAGCATAGGGACATAGGGAACACACACGATACAGATCTGTAAGTCCACGGTAGTGGTGACAAGTTGAGAAAACCGTCCCGAAACACATGTGCTACAAATCGCCACTGTTTCCTGTGCATGCACCCCGACATCAGTATGGAATATGATCACCATGCACACGTACACAGGCTCCACAACGAGTTGGCATACTTTGGATCAGGTGGTCGAGCAGCTGCTGGGGATTAGCCTCCCATTCTTGCACCAGTGCCTGTCGGAGCTTCTGAGGTGTTGTAGGGGTTTAAAGACGTGCAGCGATACGTCGACCGAGACCATCCCTGCTCTTGGGGGGTTTAGATCTGGAGAACAGGCAGGCCACTACATTCGCCTGATATCTTCTGTTTCAAGGTATTCTTCCACGATGGCAGCTCGGTGGAGCCGTGCGTTATCATCCATCAGGAGGAAGGTGGGACCCACTGCACCCCTGAAAAGGCGGACATACTGGTGAAAATGACGTCCCGACACAAGTGACCTGTTACAGTTCCTCTGTCAAAGACATGCAGAGGTGTACGTGCACCAATCATAATCCCACCCCATACCATCAAACCACAACCTCCTTACAGGTCCCTTTCAAGGACATTATGGGTTTGATATCTGGTTCCTGCTTCAAACTAGATGAAAAACCGGCGAGAATCACTGTTCAGACTATACCTGGACTCATCCGTGAACATAACCTTCGAACACTGTTCCAATGACCATGTACCCTGTTCTTGACATCAGGGTTTATGGGCTCTCCTGTGACCGGGGGTCAGAGGAATGCACCTTGTAGGTCTCCGGGTGAAAAAACCATGTCTGTTTAGTCGTCTGGAGACAACTGTTCCAGTGGCTGCGGTAAGGTCCCAACCAAGGCTACCAGAAGTACTCCGTGGCCGTCTGCGGGCGCTGATGGTGAGACATCGGTCTTTTTCTGGTGTTGTACACTGTGGACGACCCGTACCGTAGCGCCTGGACACGATTCCTGTCTTCTCGAATCGTTGCCACAATCTTGAGATCATACTTCGTGAAAAACGAGGGGTTCATGCCAAGACCTACTGTGTTTGACCAGCCTCCAGTCGCCCTAGTATTCTACCCCTCATAACGTCATCAATATGTGTTCTTTGAGCCATCTTCAACACACAGTCAGCATTAGCACGTCTGAAAACGTCTGCACACTACTCGTCGCACCGTACTCTGACATGCACCAACATACATCTGCGTATGTGGACTGCTGCCAGCGCCACCGTGCGACGACCGTAGGTCAAATGCACCGCATGGTCATACTGCGAGGTGATTTAAACCCGCAAACGGCCCACGAGAGCGTTCTTTCACTATGTATCAGCATTATCCTTAATTTATGAGCATGAGTGTACATCTTTCCATTGCCCACTTAGCAAGGGTCTGTTTTTGGATGGTTTTCACTTAGAAAATCCATCGCACTGCCATAGGTTAGACAAGTAACACATTTCAGTGATTTATAAACAAACCGTTTCACACACACAGGAAGCTTTCGAGGGAACCTTACGGTCTGGGAAATTCATTTCGGGTTGAAACTTTGCAAGTTAGTAGTATAGCTCAAGGGTGCCCATCGACAAAACTTAAAGGGCACTAGTACAGAACTCTATTGCCACGAAGGCAATCCAGGTTTGATTCTACCTTCAGGTAACATTTTATTTTAATTTTTGAAGTTATAACAGCTATTAAACAAAGTTACCAGTAAAATCATAAGTAATTTATTGTATCACTGAAATGGCTATTACAGTTAACTAACGTAAAATATGAATTGTTATTAATGTTGAATAATTTCAAATGCATTTTAATGGAGATAAAGCTTTAATTACTAATGTCACTAAAACGTAATTATCATTTTTACGGTATCATAAGCTATGGAAATGTTAAAAATATTTGTTGTGTATTTGAGAAACGGGTTTCCACTTGGAAGAGTAGAGTGTAGCTGTTTCCCTATTGCATATACCGATAGTCAGATGGTCCGGCACAGGACCCTCACGAAACTAACCCGACAATGGTCCTCATCTGCTTTAGTACGACCCTCATTCCTCTAGAGACTCGAAGTAAGATAACAGTTCATTCTTCACTTTCGTAGAGATTGGAACGCTCCATGCTGCGAACTAATATCGAAATTTTTAAAATATTGTGATTTAAAAATGTCTGCTGATGAACACATCGTGAAAGTATCAGAAGCTGCAGATGAAATCAGTCAAGATTCATTATAAAGCGAAATGCCGAAGGTTACGTTAAAAGAAGCTGTCGCATATTGCGGAAGCTTGCTAGCTGTAATAATTTGATTACATCGGCATCTTCTACATCAGTTTCTTGTGAAGCACGTTGGTGGGCGAAGAAATTTACGAACTTTCTATGGTCATGCTGGCTGTAAAATAGTTGAGCCTGACGATCAACTTGTTCATGAAAATGAAAACCATGGCGAGGAAACTTTTTGCAAATTCAAAGAACATAGCTCATCAGATGAATATGAACCAGAGTTGAAAAAAAGGAAGTAGACCCGCTTTGCTTGGGTTACAAAATTAAAGCTGTTAATATCCCAAAGACTAACCGAACGTGGAACCTTCAATTCCGGCAAGAAAAAGGAAGCAGCGCATTCAAAAAGAAGGAATATAAATCCTAATGATGAGAAGAAATAAAAAAAGGAGGAGATCAGTTTGATCAGTATGCAACAATCAACTTCTGGACATATGATCGTTTCGTTGAACCCCGAGAGAATTTACAACAAGTGACGACTCGGAATTTACAACAATGGCATTTAGGTGCAGCACTACAATTTATAGATATTGGATTTAAAGCTTCTGACAGCCAGGTTCATAAATTCAAAAGTTGAAATGGAATTCGTCAATGAAAAGTGACAAAATTTATTTCAAAGAAAGAAACAGTGTCGGCCGAAGAAACCTGGGCTTCTACAGACACTTCTTGAACCCAGACCTTCATACTGTTACCGAATTTCAACAAAGATTTTTTATCAACACTGATCAGATAGGTAGATTATAGCGAATATTTAAAAGTTTATTTTGCTGTGTATTTTTACGACAGTATGAAACAATACTTCAATTTCGATTATTTTCTGTTTCCAAGATGTCAGTATCAGTCGGTGAGCAAAAGAACTATGATTGACAGGAAGTGAAACTATTTTCGTCAAAAGGCTTGATATTAATAAAGTGACTCATATATATGCCGTTCATTATGTTCTCGCTCTGTCTGGAAAAGCCCTACAAATATTTGTTTGTTCACAAAAAATAATGGGTAACCTTTCCCCCAGTTCAAAAACCAGTAATGAATAGGCGGAAGAATACAAAAATGTATTGTAACGACTTCGAAATCTGGGAAGCTAACGACAGTACTGTATATTGACTTTCTCCACAGTGTTTAAAGCCTTATGGGGAGAACAACGGATTCTGTTGATTATTGACGATTTGGATGGACAATTAAAGCCTGAATTATGCGGCAAAATGTTTCAGAATGAAGAGACCACTGTACAATTTTAGTTCAAATGGTTCAAATGGCTCTGAGCACTATGGGACTCAACATCTGTGGTCATAAGTCCCCTAGAACGTAGAACTACTTAAACCTAACTAACCTAAGGACATCACACACATCCATTCCCGAAGCAGGATTCGAACCTGCGACCGTAACATTCGCGCGTTTCCGGACTGAGCGCCTAGAACCGCTAGACCACCGCGGCCGGCACAATTTTAGTAATTCCAAACAAATGTACTCCTCTTGTTCGACCCTGAGACGTCTATCTATATATATAAAATAAAGTCGTGTTAGTTACACTATTTATAACTCAAGAACGGCGGGACCGATTTGGCCGAAAATTGGTGGAGAGATAGCTTAGAACCAGGAGACAGACATAGGATACTTTTAATCCCGTTTGACCACTATAAAACATTGTATAACGAAAACGCACCTGGCATGGAATAACAAAACGCAAATGTCAACTAAACGTCACTATAAAACGTGGTATACCAAAAACGCATCTGTAACGGACATTCGGATACACAAAGACAATATATTTTTAATATAAATATAACATATAATATGTAAAAGGGAAACGTCGTTCCTAGAAACATCTAAAAATTCTCAAACGATGTACTTCATAATTTTACCGGATAATCGAATAAACGTTCGTAAGGGCACATGCTATATACATTTTTAAATAACTGTGTACATGTATTCCATGATAACCAACTAAAACAAAGCAAATACTGTGGTGTACTCTGCTGTCAATATATCCAATTTTTCCGCAGACATTTTTAACTATGATAGTATGGCATTTACCTTTAGAGAAATCGTTTATTCCATAATAATTATTTGCCATTACATATTTTTAGCAAAAATTGTATACACAAAAATGTTGCGTCTTATTTTGTTCCTTAGTGTCGGTTTTCGCAGAAAAGGGTGAAGTTGTGTTTATGACTTAACGGCTTATTATTAGAATGCTACCACGGAACCTTAATTTGTAATAACAATAAACAAGGCTCAAGGACAGAGGGAGGGGAGGAGCAGATAGATGGAGGAAGGAGTGGAGGAAATGGACACAGAGAGCGGCAAGGAGGAGACGGACAGAGAAATGGGTAGGGAGAGGTGGAGACAGAGGGGAAGAGGAGGTGGAGAGAGAGAGAGAGAGAGAGAGAGAGAGAGAGAGAGAGAGAGAGAGAGAGACAGAGAGAGGGGAGATGGACAGAGAGGGGAGCGTAGTCAGAGAAGGACGGAGTGAAGGAGAGTGATGGACTGAGAGAAATGGAAGGATAAGGAGATGGACAAAGAGAGGGGTGGATAACAAGATTAGCAGGTATCTCCAATTCCCATACATTTTTAGCAATTGCAAAGCATTGCCAGGTCCGCTAGTTTTATATATAAGATAAAAAATCTAATAAAGCATATACAAAATTGCGGTTATCTGGTTGACAATAATCGTAAGAAATTTCCGTGACTACTGTGAAAAAGTGTCATTAACAGTGCGTCATCAGCCGTCATCGCCAAATTTTAATGAAACGATCGGTATTCCTGGTACGCGTCCAGGCTTTTTCTGATACAAGAGAAGTTTTCATGAATGTTTGCGGTGTATGTTTTCCAAAATATCTTTTTGAAAGAAGGTTGTTTGTATATGCAGTCGTCCTTTATTATTCGTGCAAGATGTCAAAATATTTTTCGTTTTTAATGTTTTTAAGATAATTATCAGTCAGGTGCTGTGTGTAAAATACGAAATTGACAAATCAAAACGAGACTGTAAATGCTTTTATATGAATAAAGCCCTAGCAAAAAATTTGTTACAGTAATAGTTACAGCTTTAATTACCTCCATTAAAAAGCATTTCATATTATTCAACTATTTGAAAAGATAATATTAATTGCAATTCACATTTCACGTCAATTAGCTTTAACAGTCATCTCATTAATAAAATAAAATTCTTTCTCATTTAGCTGGTAATATTTTAAGTCATTAACTTAATTAAAGTTGATGTTATTTTTAAAACAACTAAAAAGAAATTTTACGCGAAGGTAGGATCAATGCTGGATCGCCTGCTACAGGTGCAGGCCAATTCGCTGTGCTGCCATAGTTTATAAATTGGCCGGTATATGAGCTGTGCGTGAAACTTTATAGCCCTGTTTCTAGTGCGCTTTAGAATGTTTATAGGTGGACATCATTGAAGTATATTACTAACCTATAAAGAAAGACCTATCCCGAACTGTATTTCCAACACAGTAAGGTCCCTTGTTAGTTTCGAACAGATTACGAAAATTCTCTGAGCCACTTTTACTCCTCATCAGCATTTACATGTACATTCGTACTCCAGAATCCTCTTTACGGTATGCAAGAGAGGCGCCCTGCATCACTTTGTGGTTTGTTGTTAATATTTCGAGCGAGTACATGCCAAGAAACTTTAACCAATGTATTGCACTCTCCTACAGATATCTTGCGATAAGATCATGTACCAGCATCACCTCCCTGCTTTCCTGTTCCTGTTCCGGACGCTTCGCGTGGTGAACGATTGCTGGTATTCTTCCACGTGAGCTCAGATCACTCTAATTTTTCCCTCACGATCTTATCGCGAGGTATCTGTACGAGAGAGCAATACATTGGTTACAGTTTCTTGGCATGTACTCCGTCGAAATACTAACAGCAAATCACAAAGTGAATTAGGGCGCCTCCCCTTGCAGCGTCAGCCACTAATTATTTGAGCATCTCGGTGGCACTTTCACGGTTACTAAACTACCTGTAACGACATGTGTTGCTCTCCTTTGGCACTTCTCTTCTCGTATTTCCTCTGTCAACCCTATCTGTTATGGGCCCCAGAATGATGAGGAATAAAATTGTCGTTTCTGTACGCCTCACTGGGTGTTTCTTTCTGTTACTTTGTGTACTGTACCGTAGCAGTCCATCATCTGAATTTGCTCTAATGATGTACGTTTCGTTGACCATCTTAAGGTGCGTGACGTATTTTCTGGGCCAGTTTTAGTTTGCCATGATGTGTAACAACTCAGATGTTTTCGTCATTTATATAAAACAACCAAAACAGAAATAATCTAATCGTATATCGTTTGTCAGAACTACGACTGTGGAAGAGAGGCCGTAAAAATAAGAAAACACCTTGATAGAAGCAGTTGATGACTGTGTATATTTACTGGAAACAATAAGCGGATAGACACGGAGACTATAAACACCGCCTTCACGAATGCAGGTCCAGTGTCTTATAGCTGCGTCTCATGACTCAGTGTGGGCAGTGTAATGCTGCATGTTGAACATAACAAGAAAGACAAACCGATTGTTACTGAAATTTCGTGGAAGATTAAAACTGTGTGCCCGCACGGACACTCGAACTCGGGACCTTTGCCTTCCACGGGCAACTGCTCTAGCATGTGAGCTACCCAAGCACGACTCACTACCCGTCCTCACAGCTGCCTTCCAAACTTCAGAGAAGCTCTTACACGAACCTCGCAGAACTAAACTCCTGGAAGAAAGGGTATTGGGGAGACATGGCTTGGCCACAGCCTGAGGGATGTTTCCAGAATGAGATTTTCACTCTGCAGCGGAGTGTGCGCTGATATGACACCGAACTCAGGACCTTTGCCTTTCGCGGGCAAGTGCTCTAATAACTACCAGTTGTTACTACCCGAGCCAGAGTTGCGTTGTTATAAGGAGCTCGAGCGAAGATCAGGGATGAGTAATTCTGTAGAGCACCTGCACACTAATTAAATATCATACAATTAACAATAATTTATTGGAGAGACTTTTACAATCACTCCGTCTTCTTCCCTAAGCTGATATTAGCAGCAGCCACACAACTGGGTCAGCGCTGCGTGAAAGCGCGAGGTGGGATGCCAGCGGCCGGCGGGGATCTTGCTGAATGCAGTTCCTGGAACTGTCTGTGGGTGGTCACTGCTGCGGACGAAAGGGGGATGAGTCGACCGATGCGTCTCCGCAACCCAGCGGAGCCTCAGCGCTTAGGTCCCATCCCATAATACTGCATACCTCAGTAGTCGGTCGTGGAGACAGAAGATTCAACAACAACAACAACACGAAGGGCAGTTCTATGGTCCCACCATAGAGCCGGTAGGGCAGTAACTGAACTGCCCCAGTAGTGTCTACACAGGCGCCCAGTGCCCAAGATAGACAGTCTTCAGCTCTACATCGACGGAAGATCGAACAGTCACCACTGTGACCGGCAAGGCTACGGCCAGATCAGAAGTCCTCTCCATGGCCAGATGGTTGTGGATTCGTAGCAGTGGACTCCAGATTGGCTGCAGACTGTAGAGCTTACTGAATTCATCTAAGCATCCTGCAACTTAACCGAGCCAGTAATTGTGATGCAGCCGAGAAGACACACACACACTGCTGACCATAAATGCTCCCGCTTTCTGTCTGTCAGCACTCTCGTCTGATCAAATGTTTAACTTTAGGGTTTCAGAACGTTCCTTTTGCGAAATTCACATCCTAAAAGACGCCCTTATGACATCTGTGTTTGAAATTACTGCATTTCTTCCCTTTACAGTAGAGCGTCCAGTCTGCTCTACACTTGTCAAAGTACTGTTAGCTTCCCCCTCGAATAATCTCATGAAACGAGCTCTTAGCTAGTTTGTATTACAGCCTTCCCGTGCTGACATTCGCTAACGACACTTTCCTGTAGCCGACAGGCGCGCCCTACTTAGCGACATCTCAGTCGGTTTGTAACAAAATTTTATTCCAGCCCTTACTTGCTGTTCTACTGTGCGATACAATGGATGAAAAAAAATGGGGGTTGAGGAAGTTACAGTGACTTGACCGAACTGAAATGGACAAGGGGTGGACATTTATCGACACGAGAAGCTGGGAGCAGAATGCGGACATTTGGAGTGGCCATTCACTGCTCCCTCTAACAGCATTTCTCTGCAAAGAGAAAGGGCTTTTCAGTCTCCGACCGGTGCTGAAAAACACTGGCCGTCCTAGGAAAATCGCTCACTCTCTAAAACAGCGCCGTAGTACCTGACCATAGTCAATTTATAAGGATTACGGTAATACTGGCCCATCATCTGAAAAAACCTCTTCATCGTGTAGCGGAAACCGGCTTCAGTGTCCACAATAACTCGAGGAGGAAATGGCTAGTGTGAAACGTAATCATATCTTGCAGATGTTCGGTTTCTCGTGATAAGAAAACACGACATAATGGAATGTGAATTGACGACCAAAAGAGGCAGGCAGGGCAGATTTGGATACAAAAAACTGAACATCAGTAATGTACAGCGAAGGAGGGAAGAGAGCTATATCCGGCAGTGGTAGATTAACTTTTCACAGCTAAAATAATGTTTTAATATTACATAAGATCTTGTGATTTATGGTTACACTGCCTCTGACCGATTCTGTATGTCGCTGTTGCAGTTCTGGTTATGACCCTCGTGCCTGACATCATTTCAAACAATACTTGTAAGTGTTATCGTAGCCAACAAATTCTATATGTGTACTTTGGTTATGAGTTTGCGTCTGGGGCCAAAATGTTTCGTGTGATTTAAATCTTAAATGTGAAGGCCATGTTGTGGATTTCAAGTTGTCGTTTAATTACTTCCATTTTCATTTTGTTTTTGGTTTTTTTTCTGAAGGTTTAGAGGTTTCAATCTAAAACTCAGTTACTGCGTGGATCTTGTGATACGTGTTGAAGTGTATTCAGTTCTGTTATTGAGTTGCAGGTATTTGTTTTTCACTTACACAAGTTTCTGCTTTATTCATTGCGAATTTATTAATGAGCATCTCTATCAAGGTCACCATGGTTACCATGCTCATTTCAATGTAATATTTTTTATTTTTATTTATTTTTTTACTTTTTTTTGCTATTTGTCACACAGTTTAAGAGTTGTAACTAAACTGTGCGTTCTGTTACAATATGCACCCTCACAGTTAAGAATGGGTTAAGACGGGGTGATCCTCCGCGAATTTTAAAAACATGTTAGGCGGATTGAATATTAAAACAAATATCAGGCTTGCAGCTGGTTGCCGTTTAACACATTCCACGATATTTCAACAGGCCACCTGTTAGTCATGGCTCTCCTGACGATCACTAGCAGGAGCCTTGCTGAAAACGATGTCGGGATTTGTTAAACGAAGACCGGCTGCAAGCTCGAAATTTATTTGAACTCAGGGCGATCCTATGTCGCCGGTTCGTTCAGTATTGCGCTGGAAAAGGTAAGACGTGCAGCTGGCCCTAATAGGATGGTGGAGATGTTTGGTAGTGAGGCCATCCTTGCATATGCAAATGATGTATTGATTGTGTGCGAAACCCTGAATGAGGAGACAGCAGATATATCTCGATTTATGCTAGAAACGAACAAGCTAAGGTTACTGGTCAACGATGAGAAAACGTAGAAGACGTCAGTCTCTCGTCCACGAAGCGATATGGATGCCATCAACATAGATGGTCATAATTTTGAAAGAGTCAAAATATTCATGTATCGGGACAAATAGTGTAGATAAAAATGAGACAGAGAGAAGGACAATCGACAAAGAATAGTAAATGCGAAGCAGGTGTTCTACAGTTTAGACCACCTATACATGTCACACACCGTTCCAAAGAAAAGCTTGATACAGCTGTACGTGTCATTAATGCTACCAGTTATATTGTATTGTTCTGAGACATGGGGAAGTACACAAACAAAGGAAGAGCGTATCCATGCACCTGAGAGTAAGATTTTAAGGAAAATTTATGGTCCGGTATGCAATATAGAAACTGGAAGACGGGGAAGAAACCGCAATGCCGGTTACAGAAAATTGATACTGGGGGAGTGACTGTAAGAAGAAGATTACAACGGGCATGACATGTTCCCCGAGCAGAGGGTACTCTCCCTAACATAGTGTTAGCACATTAGCCAACTGGTAAAATCTACTGTATTGTTCCTCCAATAACAGATAATATATTCATGAGGTAACCTAATACACGAGTATAAGTCTTAATTTATGACCGCCATGCCCTATTGCTTCTTGCTGCAGAACGAGAATATAAAATCAAAAACATTCAACCGTATGAAAAGCATTAATTTAAAAGAGTCCAGCCCTCGAACTACGAGAGAGTGTAAGAAGAGAAATTATGGAAAACTTTATTCACTAGACAAACAGTAACGGTAGACTTGGCAGGACACTTCAAATGATTAGTCTAGTATTATCCTAAATAGCGTCAGCCTATTGTGTACCGATCGGTTAGCAGCATAGCTACAGACACTACTGAATGTGAACGCGGAGATCAATTTAAGTACTAGCAACCTCAACAGTGGAACGGTCCATGGCGGAAAACTGTGCACAAAGCATGCTCACCGACGCTAAGATGGAGGCTGGTCCCGAATTCACGACCGTCGTAATTTCTCACCTTCGTTCATCAAGATCAGCTAATCACAACTGGGCGATCATGGCGTCTCTCTTCACCCTCTACACAGTAAGCTTCAGCCGACAAGAAGAGGGCCATACAGCGAACCTAACAAGTGCTGCGGTTAGAGTCCGTGCAGAATACTTTGGTTGTTAGATGGGCATACGTGGGGGTGGAGGCTATGGACATGCGCTGTAGACAAATGCCGACCTCTGGACGGGAAGTTCTGTTCTAAACTGAAGCCTAGGCTAACATTTGTAGTAAATATTAAGCGGAGCCTATCTACGCCCACGCCTGAATGACGACCATTAAAAAGATCCGTCACTTCTGCTTTGGTTAGTATCTACAAGGAATTCCGTTGAAAATACAGCGATTATTTTCGACTAATTTGCTATCCATTTGCAGCATCCAGACAAGCATCATGAGTGAAAAATTTTGAGTAAAACCTACACATTTTTCTTGTTGCCATGTTAAAATTTGCTTCTTTTGCCAAAACTCGGCATAGTTCACACGGTCTCACGTAACTAATGTGTTGTGCAGATACGTCTGCGAGATAATTCTGAAACAGTGGTTTGCTAAGTTTATTGAGTGAGGATCCGAGGAAAAGAACATCCTCGGTACAAAAATTAGCATGTAATGTCTTCACTCATGTTGTTCCCAAAACCCATCATATTTCTCGTTCCACCAGTTATCGACATCCCTTAAAGATTACATTCTTTCATAGAAAACTTCTGTAGTTAACGGAATAACACGATAGATAATGAAGTGTGATGTCATTTGCCAAAATCTCATTTCGATATCCTAAGACGTTTAAGAAAAATGAGGAATGTTATGGCGCGGAGAGATCGCAAATGAGTGTGCTACCCCAGATCAGTTCTCTCGAGATCGGTAACAGATAGAGACTTCTACCCAAGTCTAAACAAAAATTCAATACGTTAGCTGTAGTTCACACACGGCAACATATTGTGTGATATGCACCAAATGCAAAATAATAGTGATCACTATTTTTCATTGAAAACTTCGTAGAATTGGCGGAGTGTCCTACTTCCACGCACATATCACAATAACTGTGACCATTAACGAAATTATGGGCATATCATCATGAACCTGACATATAAAGCTACAAGTAAAGCATAAACTATTTTTTTTACGAATAGTTTCTGTATAACCGTTTGAGAATGCATAAAATGCATATTTGACCATCAGCTGCTTTTTATATTTAAAACATAAATGTCTATCGACTTCTGTCACAGACCACCTTCATAGGTTTTGGTTAAAACAGTTGAGGCCACAACACCAGAGCTGTCATTACTTAAATCATAGCCGCATCTCATATGTAGAGTATGACATGAATTCCAGTATAGCTCACAGGACTTTTCAACCTTCTACAGGCAAGCCTTTTAAGAACCCTGTGTGCAGTACTGGAATTCATAACATGCTCTACTTATGATTTGTGACTATGATTTAAGTAATGACAGATTTGGTGTTGTGGCTTAAACTGTTTTAACCCTAATCTGTGAAGATGGTCTGTGACTGAATCCGATAGATATCTTTTTTTTTTTTTTTTTTTTTTTTAATTAAAAGATCAGCTGACTGTAAACCAGTAAGATGCCTCTCAAAAGTATGCTGATGCAATGGCTTCATATTTAGCAGTCATATATAACCAATCGCTCGTTAAAACATCCGTACTTAGAGACTGGAAAGTTGCGCAAGTCACACTAATATGCACGGAAGGAAATAGCAGTAAACCACTGAATGACACACGTGCATCGTTAACGTCGATTTGCAGTAGGGTTTTGGAACATGTACTGTTTTCGAACATTGCACGCTACCTCGATGAAAACGATTTATTGACAAATGGCCTACATAGATTCAGAAAAAATCGTTCTTGTGAAACTCAAAAAACTCTTTATTCTCACGAAGTACTCATTGCTATTGACAGGGGATGCCAAATTGATTCCATATTTTTAGATTTCCACAAGGCTTTTGATACAGTACCTCACAACCGACTTCTAATCAAATTGCGTGCCCGTAGACTATCATCTCAGTTGTGCAACGGGATTCGTGATTTCCTGTCAGAAAGGTCACAGTTCGTAGTAAGTGAAGGAACATCGTTCTGTGAAACAGTCGTAATACCTAACGTTACCCTAGAAAGTGTTATATTCCCTATGACTTTGCTGATCTACAGAAACGATTTAGGAGAAATCTCAGTAACACTCTTAGATTGTTTGCAGATGATGATGTCATTTACCGTATTATAAAGTCATCACATGACCTAACCAGACGGCAAGGCGATTTAAACAGGATATCTGTATGGTACAAAAAGTAGCAGTTGACACTAAGTAATGAAAAGTGAGAAATCATCCATATGAGTACGAAAAGAAATCAGCTAACTTTCGGTTACATGATAAATCACAGAAATATAAAAGATGTAAATTACAATTACGAATAACTTAAGTTGGAACGATGACACAGATAACGTTGTGTGTAAATCAAACCAAAGACTACGGATATTGGCAGAACACTGAGAAAATACAACAGGCTTATTAAAAAGACTCTTACACTACGCCTGTACGATTGTCTTCTGGAATATTATTTGCGATGTCAGATCATCATCAGGTAGGATCGACGAAGGCGATTGAAAAAGTTCAAACAAAGGCAACTCGTTTTGTACTGTCGCTAAATAATGAAGAGAGCGTCACGGACATGTTACGCGAATTTGCGTGGCAATCATTAAAACAAAGATGATTGGCGTTGCACCACGATTTTCTCATGAAATTTCAATCATCAAACTTCTCCTCAGAGTGTGAAAATATTTTATTGTCTACCCACTCACGCGTGTCCGTGGTCTAGGGGTAGCGTCTTTGATTCGTAATCAAAAGCGTCTTCGGTCTCGGGTTCGATCCCCGCCACTGCCTAAATTTTGATAAATAATCAGCATTGGCGGCCGAAGACTTCCGGCATAAGAAGTTAGCCTCATTCTGCCAACGGCCTTGTCAAAGAGGGCGGAGGAGCGGATAGAGGTTCAGGGCACTCTCTTGTCCTAGGGGTGGGAAATTGCCCCTAAAGGTGGAAGAATCAGCAATGATCAACGACATGAGGATGCAGAAGGCAATGGAAACCACTGCATAAAAGACACGTAACGTGTATCCACAGGACATGTGGCGTGTAGCTGAAGAAATGTCATGATGATCTCTCCATTGGCAAAAGATTCCGGAATAGTCCCCCATTCAGATCTCTGGGAGGGGACTGCCAAGGGGGAGGTTACCATGAGAAAAAGATTGAATAATCAACGAAACGATAACGTTCTACAAGTCGAGGAGTGGAATGTCAGAAGCTTGAACATGGTAGGGAAACTAGAAAATCTGAAAAGGGAAATGCAAAGGCTCAATCTAGATATAGTAGGGGTCAGTGAAGTGAAGTGGAAGGAAGACAAGGATTTCTGGTCAGAGGAGTATTGGGTAATATCAACAGCAGCAGAAAATGGTATAACAGGTGTAGGATTCGTTATGAATAGGAAGGTAGGGCAGAGGGTGTGTTACTGTGAACAGTTCAGTGACCGGGTTGTTCTAATCAGAATCGACAGCAGACCAACACCGACAACGATAGTTCAGGTATACATGCCGACGTCGCAAGCTGAAGATCAACAGATAGAGAAAGTGTATGAGGATATTGAAAGGGTAATGCAGTATGTAAAGGGGGACGAAAATCTAATAGTCAAGGGCGACTGGAATGCAGTTGTAGGGGAAGGAGTAGAAGAAAAGGTTACAGGAGAATATGGGCTTGGGACAAGGAATGAAAGAGGAGAAAGACTAATTGAGTTCTGTAACAAGTTTCAGCTAGTAATAGCTAATACACTGTTCAAGAATCACAAGAGGAGGAGGTATACTTGGAAAAGGCCGGGAGATACGGGAAGATTTCAATTAGATTACATCATGGTCAGACAGAGATTCCGAAATTAGATATTGGATTGTAAGGCGTACCCAGGAGCAGATATAGGCTCAGATCACAATATAGTAGTGATGAAGAGTAGGCTGAAGTTCAAGACATTAGTCAGGAAGCATCAATACGCAAAGAAGTGGGATACGGAAGTTCTAAGTAATGACGAGATACGTTTGATGTTCTCTAACTCTATAGATGCAGCAATAAAGAATAGCGCAGTAGGCAGTACAGTTGAAGAGGAATGGACATCTCTAAAAAGGGCCATCACAGAAGTTGGGAAGGAAAACATAGGTACAAAGAAGGTAGCTGCGAAGAAACCATGGGTAACAGAAGAAATACTTCAGTTGATTGATGAAAGGAGGAAGTACAAACATGTTCCGGGAAAATCAGGAATACAGAAATACAAGTCGCTGAGGAATGAAATAAATAGGAAGTGCAGGGAAGCTAAGACGCAATGGCTGCAGGAAAAATGTGAAGACATCGAAAAAGATACGATTGTCGGAAGAACAGACTCAGCATACAGGAAAGTCAAAACAATCTTTGGTGACATTAAAAGCAACGGTGGTAACATTAAGAGTGCAACGGGAATTCCACTGTTAAATGCAGAGGAGAGAGCAGATAGGTGGAAAGAATACATTGAAAGCCTATATGAGGGTGAAGATTAATCTGATGTGATAGAAGAAGAAACAGGAGACGATTTAGAAGAGATAGGGGATCCTGTATTAGAATCGGAATTTAAAAGAGCTTTGGAGGACTTATGGTCAAATAAGGCAGAAGGGATAGATAACATTCCATCAGAATTTCTAAAATCATTAGGGGAAGTGGCAACAAAACGACTATTCACGTTGGTGTGTAGAATATATGAGTCTGGCGACATACCATCTGACTTTCGGAAAAACATCATCCACACAATTCCGAAGACGGCAAGAGCTGACAAGTGCGAGAATTATCGCACAATCAGCTTAACAGCTCATGTATCGAAGCTGCTTACAAAAATAATATACAGAAGAATGGAATAGAAAATTGAGAATGCGCTAGCTGACGATCGGTTTGGCTTTAGGAAAAGTAAAGGCACGAGAGAGGCAATTCTGACGTTACAGCTAATAATGGAAGCAAGGCTAAAGAAAAATCAAAACACGTTCATAGGATTTGTCGACCTGGAAAAAGCGTTCGACAATATAAAATGGTGCAAGCTGTTAGAGATACTATAAAAAGTAGGGGTAAGGTATAGGGAGAGACGGGTCATATACACTGTGTACATCAACCAAGAGGGAATGATAAGAGTGGACGATCAAGAACGAAGTGCTCGTATTAAGAAGGGTGTAAGACAAGGCTGTAGCCTTTCGCCCCTACTCTTCAATCTGTACATCGTGGAAGCAATGATGGAAATGAAAGAAAGGTTCAGGAGTGGAATTAAAATACAAGGTGAAAGGATATCAATGATACGATTCGCTGATGACATTGCTATCCTGAGTGAAAGTGAAGAAGAATTAAATGATTTGCTGAACGGAATGAACAGTCTAATGAGAACACAGTATGGTTTGAGAGTAAATAGGAGAAAGACGAAGGTAATGAGAAGTAGTAGAAATGAGAACACCGAGAAACTTAACATCAGGATTGTGGGTCACGAAGTCAGTGAAGTTAAGGAATTCTGCTACCTAGGCAGTAAAATAACCAATGACGGACGGAACAAGGAGGACATCAAAAGCAGACTCGCTATGGCAAAAAAGGCATTTCTGGCCAAGAGAAGTCTACTTATATCAAATAGCGGCCTTAATTTGAGGAAGAAATTTCTGAGGATGTACGTCTGGAGTACAGCATTGTATGGTAGTGAAACATGGACTGTGGGAAAACCGGAACAGAAGAGAATCGAAGCATTTGAGATGTGGTGCTATAGACGAATGTTGAAAACTAGGTGGACTGATAAGGTAAGGAATGGGGAGGTTCTACGCAGAATCGGAGAGGAAAGGAATATGTGGAAAACACTGATAAGGAGAAGGGACAGGATGATAGGACATCTGCTAAGACATGAGGGAATGACTTCCATGGTACTAGAGGGAGCTGTAGATGGCGAAAACTATAGAGGAAGACAGAGATTGGAATACGTCAAGCAAATAATTAAGGACGTAGGTTGCAAGTGCTACTCTGAGAAGAAGAGGTTAGCACAGGAAAGGAATTCGTGGCGGGCCGCATCAAACCAGTCAGTAGACTGATGACCAAAAACCAAAAACCAAAAACAAAAAAATAAGTCCCACTTACTCAGGGAGGAATGATCACAATAAAAATGAAAGAGAAGTCAAAGCTCGCGCAGAAATATTTAAGTGTTGGTTTTATCCCGCGCGTTGTTCGAGAGTGTAACGATAGAGAAATAGCTAAAGGTGGCGAATTGCAGAGTAATCATGCAGATGTAAAATCAGTTCCATAAGAAAGTACGCCGTTATCTGTATGAAATAAGAGAGACTATTATAAGTACATGGTTACATGAAAATACATGTTATTACTAATTGCATAATTACCTAATAGTTAATACAATCGCCGACATTATCGATTACAGCTTCACACTTATTTTGGAATGCTTTTCATGAGATTTTCTACATATTCTATCGGTAACGAACTCCATTTCATCCTGATTTTACATGACAGCTGCTTCGAAGTATATATTGGCATTTCTTTACGCTTCATCTTAATTTACGACCAAGCATTTTCCATCGGATTTCATCTGGAGATATTGCAGATCAGTCAATCGTGGGCACCATTTGTCTTGTTTCTAAGCTTTATAGAGACGGCTGCAACGTATCGGATCATTATCCTCTTGAAGCATTCAGTTTGCTTTGTTGGAACCAAATAGCTTCTTAACGGACCTCTCAAGGCATTTTTAATAAACATTGCACATTTTTTTCACTGCGTCGTGACGCTTCAGATACTGTGCAGTCGTTTTAAACTGCAACCGACAAAACAAAACATTCAATTCTCACACTGTTTAACTACTCTGAAGAGGCAAAGAAACTGGTACAGCCGCCTAATGTCGTGTAGGGGCTCCGCGAGCACGCAGAAGTGCCGCAACACGACGTAGCATGCACTCGATTAATATCTGAAGTAGTGCTGGAGGAAACTGACACCATGAATCATGCAGGGCTGTCCATATTTTTACTAATTTATTTATTTATTTATTACCATTACATCATTACAACATAACATTTTTACAACAATACATGAAAAGAAACGTAATTGTGAGTAGCAGGTCAATATTATACAGAACTGAAGTCCTTTAAAGAAAACAGAATTAAAAACAAAGACAATTGTAAAGTGTGACAAATTATGCACAGAGTACTTTGGGTAACAATCCTAAAGAATGTGTATGAGTTGTGAAATTTAAACAAATTGAAATAGGTGTATCATATAGTAAAGTAAAAGAAAACGGACAAGTCTACTGAAAAGTGGGAAACAAAATGGATGCTTCTATCGAAGGTATTTACTGTAACTGAAACAGCCCCTGAAAACCACACAATGACGCAACTCATAAACTGTTTGCGAAATGTTCGCTGTACTTCGGTGAACGGTTCAGTCGTTGATCACCTTCCCACAGGTAGGCCATGTATTGGACGATGTCACTCTGTTGTAACTCAAAAACAGCGTAGGCAGTGTGTCCCAGCTGCCAGGCCACAGCGTTGCTCTTCGTTCTTGGGTGCAGTTTAAAGTCAGGAAAGAGAATCTACGTTGGTGTCACACTGGAAGTTGCAGTTTGGTTGATAAGCCCCACCATCATTCGGCATAACTGCCATACTTTCCACACGTAGCGGCTCTCTATACGGTGATCTCTGGTATATCTGTAAGAGTACTAGAGGATGGAGATCTCTTCTGAACAGCACGTTGCAAGACATTCCAGACATGCTCAGTAACTTTCATGTTTGGGGAGTTTGGTGGCCAGCGGACGTGTTTAAACTCAGAAGAGTGTTCCTGGAGCTACTCTGTAGCAATTATGGACGTGGGGAGTGTCGCATTGCCCTGCTGGAATTGACCAAGTCCGTCGGAATGCAAAACGGACACGAATGGATGCAGGTGATCGGACAGGACATTCAAATACCTGTCACAATCGTATCTGGACGTATCAGGGGCCCCATATCACACCAACTGCACACGCCCCACACCATTACAGACTCTCCACCAGCTCGAACACTACCCTGTTGACATGCAGGGTCCCTGGATTCATGAGGTTGTTTCCATACCCGTACACTTCCATAAGCTCGATATAATTTGAAACGAGACTCGTCCGACCGGCAACATGTTTTCAGTCATCAACACACCAATGTCAGTGTTGACGGGCCCAGGCGAGGCACACAGCTTTGAGTCATGCAATCATCCCATGAGTCTTCAACTCCGGAAGTCCATATCGATAATGTTTCGTCGAATGGTTCGTACGCTGACAACTGTCGATGGCCCAGCGTTGAAATCTGCAGCAATTTGTACAAGGGCTGCACTTCTGTCACGCTGAACGATTCTCTTCAGTCGTCGTTGGTCCGTTGTCGCAGGATCTTTTTCCGGCCGCAGCGATGTCGGAGATTTGTTGTTTTACCGGAATCCTGATATTCACGGTACACTAGTGAAATGGTCGTATTTGCGAAAATCCCCACTTCACCGCTACTTCGGAGATGCTGTTTCCCATCGCTTGTGCGCCGATTATAATAGCACGTTCAAACTCACTTAAATCTTGCTAACATGCCGTTCAAATGGCTCTGAGCAATATGGGAGTTAACTTCTGAGGTCATCAGTCCCATAGAACTTAGAACTAGTTAAACCTAACCAACCTAAGGACATCACATACATCCATGCCCAGGCAGGATTCGAACCTGTGACAGTAGCCGTCGCGCGGTTCCAGACAGTAGCGCCTAGAACCGCTCGTCCACTCCGACCGGCAACCTGCCATTGTAGCAGCAGTAACCGATCTAACAACTAAGCCATAGGCATGGCCGGCCACAGCGCCGTATTCCGCCTGTTTACATATATCTGTATTTGAATAAGCTTGTCTATACCAGATTCTTTGTCTTGAGTGTATATACTGTGCAAAAGCGCACTGACAAGGGAACCTCCCCATCGCACGCCCCTCAGATTTAGTTATAAGGTGGCACAGTGGATGGTCCTTGAGAAACTGAACACAGATCAATTGAAAAAACAGGAAGAAATTATGTGGAACTATGAAAAAATAAGCAAAATCTACAAACTGAGTAGTCCATGCGAAAGATAGTGGACATCAAGGGTAGGTTGAGCTCTGGAGTGCCGTGGTTTGCGTGAGGAGCTGCGGAACAGCAGACCTTTGGTTCAAGTCTTCCCTCGTGTGAAAAATTTATTTTTTATTTTCAGTTTATGTGACAAACTCTTATGTTTTCATCACTTTTTTGGGAGTGATTATCACATCTACAAGAAACCTAAATGGGGCAAGGTAGAAGAATCTGATTACCCATTCGCCAAGTGTACAAGTTAGGTGGGTCGACAACACATTCCTGTCATGTGACGCACATGCCGTCACCAGCGTCGTATAGAATATATCAGACGTGTTTTCCTGTGGAGGAATCGGTTGACCTATGACCTTGCGATCAAATGTTTTCGGTTCCCATTGGAGAGGCTCGTCCTTTCGTCTACTAATCGCACGGTTTTGTGGTGCGGTCGCAAAACACAGACACTAAACTTATTACAATGAACAGAGACGTCAATGTACGAACGGACAGATCATAATTTTGCGAAAATGAACAAAGTAAACTTTTCACACGCGCGAAGACTTGAACCAAGGACCTCTCGTTTTGGAGCTGCTCACGCTAACCACGGGACCACAGCGCTCTCGAGCTCAGGCTATCTCTTGATGTCGCCTATGTTGCCCATGGACTACTCAGTTCGTATATTTTGCTTATTTTTTCATAGTTCCACACAACTTCTTCCTGTTTTCTTGATTGATCTGTGTTCAGTTTCTGAAGGCCTATCCACTGTGCCAACTTATAACTAAATCTGAAAGGGGTGCGATGGGGAGGTTCCCTTGTGAGTACAGATTCGAGACCATTGCCAGAGATGTGGCTGCGGCGTTACATTTAAAATTATGGTGTACACTCACTTGTAGGACTGACTGTAGATGTATATTATGGTGATATGTACGCGCCCCCACGATCCCCAGTTATTCCTCAGCCTATGCTGTTGTCGATCTAATGTACTAGTCGTAAATGGGTGAAATGATGATTACGATGATAGTGTTCGCCGAACAGTATGAACGCCCCTTGCAAGTTTTCAGGTTTCACGTTATACGAATGCTCGTGGCAGATGGAGATTACCAGCCTTAGAAGCTACTCCGGCTCCTGACGTAGCTTCCGAGAGCGGAGCCGTGTAGCTGGCGAGGCAAAGGGAGGTGGCGTCAGCGCGGACGCAACAGGCGGGCCGCCCGCCTGCGGCAGTGACGGAGGGCCCTCGCCGCGAGCGGCGCTGCGCTCCGGCGATCTGCGCGGGCCGGCCGATCTAAAGATACCGGCAACCGCACAAAAAGCGGGCCCAGCGTGGCGTGGCGCAGCGTCCACACATGTGGCGCACCTCCCCCCCCCCCCTTCCCCGTCCACCCACTGTCTCCGTGCCCCACTCAGCATTCGTAGAAAGGCTCCGTGCTGCGGGAGGCGTTTTCATCAGTCGTGGCGCAGTTAAGGCCGGATTCTAGCGAACTCTTCAACTCCGCGACCAGCGCTCCTGACGCAACAGCATTTCCGCTCGGCAGAAGCCTGAGGAGCGATCGTGTCTATGGAGGTTTTCTTAAATTTTATTCACTTTTTCATTGCATCCTCCTGCACTTCCTGAAGCCCCCCCCCCCCCCCCCCCCCCCCTTGCCAGTATTTAGCCACATGAGAGGAAAATTATATACATATCCATTGATAGAGACCGGGCCAAACATCTCACGAAATAAGCATCAAACGAAAAAACTACAAAGAACGGCACTTGTCTAGCGTAAAGGGGGAAACCAGATGGCGCTATGGTTGGCCCGCTAGATGGCGCTGCCATAGGTCAAATGGATATCAACTTTTTTTTTAAATAGGAACCCCCATTTTTTATTACATAGTCGTGTAGTACATACAGGAATATGAATATATTAGTTGGACCACTGTTTTCGCTTTGTGATAGATGGCGCTGTAAGGGTGACAAAAATATGGCTCACAATTTTAGACGAACAGTTGGTAACAGGTAGGTTTTTAAATTAAAATACAGAATGTAGGTACATTTGAACATTTTATTTCGGTTGTTCCATTTTGATACATGTACCTTTGTGAACTTATCATTTCTGAGAACGCATGCTGTTACAGCGTGAGTACCTTTAAATACCACATTCATGCAGTAAATGCTCAAAATGATGACCGTCAACCTCAATGCATTTGGCAATACGTGTGACGACATTCCTCTCAACAGCGAGTAGTTCGCCTTCCATAATGTTCGCACATGCATTGACAATGCGCTGATGCATGTTGTCAGGCGTTGTCGGTGGATCACGACTGCAAATATCCTTCAACTTTCCCCACAGAAATCCGGGGACGTCAGATCCGGTGAACGTGCTTCGACGACCAATGCACCTGTCGTGAAGTGCGTTTGACTCTCATTTCGTGAGATATTTGGCCCGGTCACGATCAATGGACCCTACATAAACTGAACATACAGTTTGACCAAATAAAACGTTTTGTGCAATAAAAGAATAGATCGTCAGGTACATAAGTTAAAATGGAAAAGGTTGATCCGGTGATTATTTAAGATACAGATAAAGATAAATGGAAAGTGAGTGTCGCACACAAAGAGATAGAAACAGATAGATAGCAGCATAAAGTAAAACAGAAATAGGCCGAAGTGTGACGTATTAGAAGAGATACACGGAAAAATGGAGAGGTGAATGGAAATAGGACTGCCAAGGAGAAATCAGAGGAACGTAGCATTTAAAGATAGTGTGTATGAGGGGGTTTGTGTAGGTGAATGTTTGGAGAAGGGATGGGGAGACGCACACACCCGACCCAAGACTTGGGAAGTGAAGGGAGAGGATAGGAGGGGAAGGCAGCGCTGACGAGGAGTGGGTGGTAGGGATGTCCTAGATCCGGTAGGATGCGTATATATCATAGCGGATTTGATGGTTGGGTAGAGCTAATGGTTCAAATGGCTCTAAGAACTATGGGACTTAACATCTGAGGTCATCAGTCCCCTAGACTTAGAACTACTTAAACCTAACTAACCTAAGGACATCACACACATCCATGCCCAAGGCAGGAATCGAACCTGCGATCATAACAGCAGCGCGGTTCCGGGTTGAAGCGGCGCAGTGGTTAGCACACTGGACTCGCATTCGGGAAGACGACGGTTCAATCCCGTCTCCGGCCATCCTGATTTAGGTTTTCCGTGATTTCCTTACATCGCTTCAGGCAAATGGCGGGATGGTTCCTTTGAAAGGGCACGGCCGATTTCCTTCCCCATCATTCCCTCACCCGAGCTTGCGCTCAGTCTCTAATGACCTCGTTATCGACGGGACGTTAAACACTAATCTCCTCCTCCTCTCCGGATTGAAGCGCCTAGAATCTCTCGGCCACAGCGGCCGGCGGTTGGGTAAGGGAAGGCGACTGAAGTTTCGCTGGGAGAGGATGTGGAGGGTATGGAGGTATAGTGATTGAGGAATGTGGTGATAGAGATGCGGCACAGTAGCAGGACCAGTAATCAGTTGGGAAACTAGGGAATGGATAATGTCGAGTTTACGGGTAACATACGATATTCGGAGCTGTTCAAGATGGAAGAATAGGCTGGGGAACTTCATGGTAAGCAGATCCGAACACTAGGGGAAGTGCATACCGTTTGAGGATCTGTTCGGCATGATAAAAGGAGGGAGGAGCGAAATACCACATTGCCACAGCAGAAGAATTAGTCAGATTCGGCTTCATAGGTGCGGAGGATTGTGGAAGGGTCCAATCCCTATGTTTGGCTGATGGCCGCCGTGGCCAAGCGGTTGTAGGCCCTTCAATCCGAAACCGCGCGACTGCTTCGGTCGCAGGTTCGAATCCTGCCTCGGGCATGGATGTGTGTGATGTCCTTTGGTTAGTTAGGTTTAAGTAGTTCTAAGTTCTAGGGGACTGATGACCTCAGATGTTAAGTGCCATAGTGCTCAGAGCCATTGAACCATTTTGATTAATGTTTGGCTGCTTAGTACTTTTAGTAATGTTAGTCTGTCGTGGGCTTTCTGTTGAATAGTTACTAGATGAGCCGTCCATGTTAGTCGCTCTAAAAAGTGTTTTCAGAGGTATTTTAGTGTGTTAGTTAACTCGATAGGACGGTCGTATATAAGGTAAAAGTCGTGGGGACGGGAGCTGCTGGTGGTTCGTTCTTTAATTATTGCCTGCGTTATGGTAGGGTTTATTTTATGAAGTCATTGGTTGCACCAGGAGCTGAATTGACTGAGATGGACCTCGAGAGATCGTTGGGGTTTGATGGAGATGGCATGAAGGAAGAAGGAATCGAGATTTGGGATTAACATTGTAAGGGCACAGCTTTCGATATCAGTTATCACGTATAAAACCTGGCCTTTAAGCCGTCCTCATATGGGACGAGGGAGCTGACGTTAACTTGGGCGCGGACGGACATCCGACCTCAAGAGAGAAACAGCGCCGTGGGCCCACGGGACGAGCTGGTTAATGTGATCTGGGCTGTCAGCGCTCTCCTGTTCGTTAACTCAACTGAGTTTTCATCCCATTTCTAAATTGAATATAGTAAAAGTATAGTGACTAGCGTTATTTTGCGTGTGCATAATATCCATATTCTCGATGTTTCGTTAACTAACAACACTCTGAAACAACGTACTTGAAGGCATACATTTCGAGATAAAGATTCGTTTCGTGACTTCATTCGCATGGAAGAGGAAATTTTTCCGAAGCTGCTAACTATCAATGAAGTGATATTTACCAGCAAGATAAAACTTTAGTCACTCCATTAACCCAGAGATAAGTATATATATTGTACAGAAAGTTTCATGATAGCAAAAATTTCAGTGCGTAATTTGTTTTTGCTTCCAGACATACACTTGCAGTCACGATAAGATCTCTGGCCACTGGGGAAACACTCCAGTCGTTGGCGTTTGTAGCAAGAATTGCAACAAATGCATAATTTATAATGAATATCAGGGACTTTTGATATAATTAAAAAACTCCGTCAAACAGGCCATTAAGGCCCAATGGCCCTCAGCCCACAGGCGCCTTGGATTCGGAGATGGAGGGGCATGTGGTCAGTACGCCACTCTCAGCGCCGTTTTCAGTTTCATGACCGGAGCGGCTACTTTCCGATCAAGTCGCTCCTCAGTTGGCCTCACAAGGGCTGAGTGCACCCCGCTTGCCAATAGCGTTCGGCAGACCGGATGGTCACCCATCCAAGTGCTAGCCCAGCCCGACAGCGCTTAAGTTAGGTGATCGGACGGTGATCGGTATTACCACTGCGGCAAGACCGCCGTCCCTTTTGAAATAATACTTGTGTTTAATAAGTAAGAGATACTCAAACCCCCTCAGAAAAGAAAAAGTGAAAAAAACTTTGAAAAAAAAAAAGCGGGCGCGAACCTACTACATTGCTCAAACAACTCAGAGTTAACGACATTATCAACTGGCGCTACAAAGTCGACGCAATATTTGCGTTTCCGTATATTATCTACATTCTGTAAAGACTGTACCTACAAATTTATTAACTGATACTGAATATGCAAATTATACTAATACGAAGCGCTTTTGATAGGTAATCGTTCTGCCATAGAATTGAAACGGTATACTTTCGTAGCACCCCAGTTATAGCACTAAAAATGTCAACTACAAGGAAGTCTTTACCTATCGATAGGTACTTCTCTGTCATTTTATTATAACAAATCGTAACTAAACGACGGGTTCACGAGGGATCTTCAGTTTGCTGATGCTTTGAAACGGCTTGTACTCGTACCATGTATCCAGTGAGAAAGAAAACCCACCAAATACAATGTTCAGTACCATGAAATATGGCAGCTCCTATTTCTGCCAGTAACGCAAAACGATGTCGCGTTCCGTTGGCTGCGTTTCTCTCCACGAGGCAAAATTCTGACATGCCAGATTCTTTATTTCACTCTCCTCATTGCAGTGGAACATGGGATTTGACGCTATGACGTCACCAGCTCCTCGGCACTGTTGAGCTGTTATGACGAAAGGAGAAAACAGAGAATATTTTTATGGCGACCGTATCGAATCTGAGAGCTATGGCTAACTCATGTAGAACTGCAAAACTGTGTGAGGGATTAGTGTGCTTTGAATGTACTTCAGACACCGTAGGGATATATTCTGTTAACTTAAAGCATAATAAGTTAATATTCATTATAAACTCTTTCTAATTCCAACAGACCTTTATCATCGTTTCCTGGAGTGTAACGAGGAGTAACAAGGATAAAAGCTCGATAGGACAGTATCGCTCAGTGGTTAGCACACTGGACTCGCATTCGGGAGGACGACGGTTCAATCCCGTCTCCGGCCATCCTGATTTAGGTTTTCCGTGATTTCCCTAAATCGCTTCAGGCAAATGCCGGGATGGTTCCTTTGAAAGGGCACGGCCGATTTCCTTCCCCATACTTCCCTCACCCGAGCTTGCGCTCCGTCTCTAATGACCTCGTTGTCGACGGGACGTTAAACACTAATCTCCTCCTCCTCCACAGTATCGCTTAGGCACGCAGATGGAAACTTTGTTACTTTAATTTCGTGTACCGTGACAGTAAGTCTGTTCACCAGTGATATCCAAGCAATCGAAGTCCGGTGCCGAACAAGTACGACAGAAAACAATACAAGAACTGACTTCTGACAGCAACTACCAGGAAAGCAGCTTTTAACATACAATCGACGGCGACGTCTTCACAGACGAAGAGAAGGAAACTGGCTGTTTTCCGGTTTTTATCGATTTTTAAAAAATAACCAGAAGTCCTAATTGATTTCGACTGGACTGGGATCTGAAATACACTTCACGTGAATCAGACGCAAGTACTTAAAGCACTAAGTCACGTAAGGACTTGAAGATGGCCGCCAACTGGAAATTTTTCCATTCAGTATAGTTGAAAAAGAGGAAAATAAGTTCCACATACTGCTGTTTTCATGTCCCAAGTGGGCATACAGTAGGGAAAGTAGTTCGTCAGAGAGGAAAAGAGGGGAAGTATATGTTTTACCTCATCGTGTCGTAGTAAATTAAGACGAAGCACGATCAATACAAGAGTTAAGAATGAATTTGCCTCATTTAATTGATCTTCAGTTTTATTGTAAGATGATCAACTTCAAAGCTAGTACCACGATCTGCAGTTGCACCTAACACAAATACATGGAATCATGAATTCTTACGGCAATGTCGCGCTGTCCTCAATTGAACAGCAACATTTACTGTCGTACAAGGGATCACATAACACCATTCACGAAATGCGACCCTCAGCTGTTAACCGCAAAATACCAGGCAAAATAGTTCTCACTCTCAATTTATTGTTCAAATGCGTTCCCACGACTCCGTCAACGACTAAAAGTTTAAATACTTTTCATTTCTTTCTCAATTTCCTCAAGAAGATGCCCATTTTTCTACACCTACCACAAGAACCTGAAAATTATCTTTATCTTGCTTTGGTTCTAAAAGATTTAGGCGTCACTGGTAGCCACTGTAGTCAGATTTCGTGACGTAGTCCTCTAATAGCTCGAGACCTACCTAGGCAAATGGTTCAAATGGATCTAAACACCATGGGACTTCTCATGTAAGGTCATTGAGTCCCCTAGACTTAGAACTAAGTCAGCCTAACTAAGCTAAGGACATCACACACATCCATGCCCGAGGCAGGATTCGAACCTGCGACCGTAACAGCCGCGTGGTTCCGGACTGAAGCGCCTAGAACCGCTCGGTCAGACCGGCCGGCCTACCTACGCACAGTTCTTCGAAATTAACAGCACCCATCTTAGCAGACAACGAAATCCACATCTCCCGTAGGTATACCTTTGTTAACTGGTGCCGGTACATTCAGGGTTTCAAGTCTACGCCTTCCTTTGATGTCTGAAATGATATGTAACTTCGAAAACGAAGTGTGAGAGTGATTGGTTATTATCAACATCTACCTCAACGGCTCCAATGTGGCTGCTATTAGCATTACCAACATACCATTATTAAAAAGAAGACACCCCATTTGGAGTGACACTTCCGTCGATCTACCACTTCCTTCAGGCACTGCCAGTACTCTCCCACATTCAGCTTCTTTTGTAATGACCGCTACTGATGTTATCCTTATGCCGCTACCAACGTTATACGTCATTATTACAAAACATATTTCAATGCAAATTATCTTTTCACCAATTTCATATTACGGTGAAGACCAATTTTAGGGAAAATTTGAGTCCCCAATAGATTATCGGCTCTGAATGCATGCAAATCATGTTTATAACATGCACATTCAGTCGGTCTGACATAGGGATAGTAGAGCTAAAAATACTCAAAAACAAGAATTACAAGAAAAAATTAAAGATAAGAATACGGGGCTCTAAAATAAGTTTCCAAATTTATCTACCTACGATGCGAAACCAGCTTAAATAAAGATAATGATGCACAGAATAACATCAACAAATTTCAGCACATTTGTGGAACATAAATAAATTCTTAAAGAACAATTTGGAAAAGGCACAATATTAAAATTGTAAAAGTCGGTGGCTGTACCTGTAACTGTGGTGCTCAATGGCAGTCAATCAAGTTTTTGAAAAAAAGGACAAAATCTCACTCCAGCCGATTGTATACTCATGGTGGTAACATTTTAAATATGTGGAAGGGGAGAGAGTGCACAAGCACAAGGCCTCGGGAAAAGACACTTAGGAAGACTCAGGAAAAGATGGTCTCAAAAATGTGAGGTCGGAGCAGGTATATGGTCTAAACCTTGAGGAGGAGGAAGAAGACGTAGCGCGCCCTAGAGAATTTGGTGGAGTGCCGTAAATGGTCTTGAGAATGTCCACTTGGGTTCAAAATTTTCTCTGGTATCATTCCAGGACACAAACCTCACAAAATGAGGGCTTCTTCTTTACATTTCCTCTTTCTCTAACCTAGCCAGTTAATAAATATTACATATTGTCGTTAATAAACGATACGGTTCTAGGCGCTTCAGTCTAGAACGGCGCTGCTGCTACGGTCGCAGGTTAGAAAAAAAAGTTTCAAATGACTCTGAGCACTATGGGACTTAACATCTGTGGTCATCAGTCCCCTTAGAACCTAGAACTACTTAAACCTAACCAACCTAAGGACAGGACACACATCCATGTCCGAGGCAGCATTCGAACCTGCGACCGTAGCAGTCGCGCGGCTACGGACAGAGCACCTAGAAACGCGAGACCACCGCGGCCGACGCAGGTTAGAATCCTGCCTCGGGCATGGATGTGTGTCATGTCCTTAGGTTAGTTAGGTTTAAGTAGTTCTAAGTCTAGGAAACTGATGACCTCAGATGTTAAGTCCCATAGTGCTCAGAGCCATTTGAATCATTTGAAGAAAGGATACCGGGCAAATCATTGTGCATAAATGCAGAAACTCACACAGCCCCAGCACACTGTTATTGGTTGTGGCGTATCTCGACCTGCTAGAAAGCATTTCTTCAGAAATAGCATCAGTTCGTCGAAATAGACAAGCGTCTGCCTTGACGATCTCTTCACAGACAAAGAAGCTGTTTCTCAGTAGAAAGTACCGTATGGAAGTAGATATTTGTTTTTGCGATTAACTGGCAGCTGCCGGTCCTATGAAAGTATCCGTTCTTTCCGCTGCAGTCTTCTGACGTTGCAGTATGCCTGTACACAACACCATCGTCTGCCAACAGCCTACGCATCTTCCAACGCGCCAATTACGAGTTATTCAGTGTTTAGCTACTAACGGAATTTACATTCTTTTTACCTTATCTTCCTTCAGCAGTATTGTTTCAGCTTCGTTTGTAGGATTCCGTGCCCTTATACGATCGCTTTGTTGTCCGTCCTTCTGTGTGTCGTCTGCTCGTCCGTTCGACTTTCAGAGCCCTTTTTCTCAGGAACAGGTTGACTTACCCAGTTCAGACTTATTTCACATATTAAGGTCTGCGGTCAATTTTTAACCTTCTAAATCACTTCACCCGCCGGTGTGGCAGTGCGGTTCTAGGCGCTTCAGTCTGGAACTGCGTGACCGCTACGGTCGCAGGTTCGAATCCTGCCTCGGGCGTGACAGTGTGCGATGTCAGTAGGTTGGTTAGGTTTAATTAGTTCTAAATTCTAGGTGACTGATGACTTCGGAAGTTAAGTCGCATAGTGCTCAGAGCCATTTGAACCATTTCAATCACTTCAAAAATGGCTCTGATCACTATGCGACTTAACTTCTAAGGTCATCAGTCTCCTAGACTTAGAACTACTTAAACCTAACTTACCTAAACACATGACACACATCCATGCCCGAGGCAGGATTCGAACCTGCGACCATAGCGGTCGCGCGGTTCCAAACTGTAGCGCCTAGAAACGCTAGGCCAATCCGGCCGGCTTCAAACACTTCAATCAAAAGATTCGGTCATTTATGTCACACATTTTGGTACTCAGATTGACACTGATCGAAACGTATAGTGTACTTCTCGTATCCCTAAAATGATGAAATTCTTCAAGAAACAAGGTTTCAGAGCATAAGTAAAGTAAATATAATTACAACACGTAAACAATATATTTTGACGTTCGAAAGTGCATCGCATTTATCATTCGTCAAAAGCATAATGGACGATCATCACTGCATGCAAACACAGAATATAAGTAGTAGTCTTGTTTAGGTAAATAGATAAAAAAAAATATTAAATCTCCTCTCTTTGCACATACAAACAGAAATCGCCTGCCCGCTTCTTTTTATATCTCCGTGCTAGTGTCAGGAACTACTATACAGATTTTGATACGGACCTAGGAGCAATATCTTGCTGGTATAGATACCGATTACAGGCAAACATCGCGTAGATTCTCGACTCCCAAGATGGATGAAGTATTATATATAACTAAGTTTGTACTGAACCCTTATAAGGAGGATCCCACTCACACTTGACCAATTTTTTTTTATTGTAAACAGATGAAAATTCATCTTTACCGCAGTAAAAGCAGGTGCGTTCAATTAACTATGGCAATTGACCGAAATCTGGAAACTCGCAGTATTGTTTCCTCCACGACAATACGATGATCAAACAGTGAAAGTTGCACATAATTCCGTTGCCTTTCTTTGTACTTTATTTTAATCTGTATTGTCATTTTGCGTTTTTCTTTGATCTGCTATTACATCATTATCGTTTTCGTTAAAGTAACACAACGCTGAAATTATAAGGCCGGCCGTTGTTGCCGAACGGTTCTAGGCGCTTATGTCCGGAACCGCACTGCTGCTACGGTCGCAGGTTCGAATCCTACCTGGGGCATGGATGTGTGTGATGTCCTTAGGTTAGTTAGGTTTAAGTAGTTTTAAGTTCCAGGGGACTGATGACCTCAGATGTTAAGTCCCATAGTGCTTAGAGGCATTTGAACCACTTTTTTTAAATTTTTTAATGACATACTTCCTACACTCCAAGGGGTAACAAAAACTGCTGAGGGGCTGGCCAATTATACTGAGGTGTCTCTCATGATAAGTCATCAAGCTAATTTTCTCTCGCTTTTCAGCAGATATCTGCAATTTCGCTTTTTTAACTGTGTTGCTAGAACCACCCTAAACAGTTACTACTCGTGACGTCTTTCATGCGACGCCCAATGTCAACAGAAAGTGACGGTTTGTTTCCCATTACAAACAAAATGATTGTTAAGTCGGAATTTTACGTGCCGATTCGATGCAGTGCTCCCAGATTAGTCCAATCCGATGTTAGTTTAATCGATATGTTTTAAAAGGGGCAGCAAAACACGAGGAATAACCAGTACTCCAGCAACGAGTCAGTAGCGCTGCATGCTTGGCGGCAGCAGTCAGCGCTGGCCAGGGTAAAGCCTAGTTTACACGACGACACTAGGTTGCAGGCAACTGCGCTACCGGCCACTGCGCATGCGCGCCGCGCGTTCGCGCAAGTCGTTGGTGAAACTAAACACTTTCGGCGTGTTTCAACCTTGGTGACACTAGTTGCACGACTTTTGAGGTTATGTGTGTTCGTAGAGTGCAAACAAACTGAAATACGAATTGGGGGACGGAGAATAGTGTTCGCTTTTTGGATATCTATGCTTTGCATAGGTGTTTGTGGGATTTCAGTGATGCTGCTTACAAAAATAAGCAACATACTGCTGCAGCTGCTAAGACCGTCATGTGCCATCATAACATAGATGATTTGTCAACATCTGAGCTGCATGGCAAAATTAGAGTTAGGAGCAGATATACAACTGAATTAAGAAAAATACAAGCAAGTGTAATTCTAGCTGTGGCAATGCTCTCGTCTACGAGACTAAAATCCCATCGTTCGAGTTGGCCAATTATTTGTTAAGGAATATTGTTGACCGGAGGAAACGCTATACAAATTCAAGAAGCTGCATTCTTTATTCAATATACATCCATTTAAAATTCAAATATGTTAGAATTTTGAAATATTGCCACTGTGAATATCTATCTTCAAGAGAGAAGTATGCAAATCATTCTCTTTGTAATGCGGCCTGCTTTGAGTAGTTATTGTTGCTAATGTTAATAATTATTACTCTTAAAGTTAATAATTATTGGTGTTAATGAAATAGCGTCATCAACAACTAAAACCGTATCTTATAGCATGGTGAGTGTTCTCGATTGTAATGCACGCAATATGATATGTGCCGGCCGGAGTGGCTGAGTGGTTCTAGGCGCTACAGTTTGGAACCGCGCGACGGCTACGGTCGCAGGTTCGAATCCTGTCTCGGGCATGGATGTGTGTGATGTCCTTAGGTTAGTGAGGTTTAAGTAGCTCTAAGTTCTAGGGGACTGATGACCACAGCAGTTAAGTCCCATAGTGCTCAGAGCCAATATGTAATGTTAGTTCTGGGGACAGTGCTTCATGCATTACAGTACCTCTACAACTTATCGCATAATTAGCTATATTTAGAAGAAACGTGAACAGTTCTGATACCATTCTAAGATAATTAAAAGAACTTCTATCTTCCATTACAAATTGTTTCAGCAAGGATGCTGAGCAACCGAGCTGACGTCTTTTCTTCATCCAGTCACGAATCGAAACACGTTTCTTATTTTTTTTCTTATGCAGCGATTTATCGCAACAAGCTTTAACTGTATCACAACTCGTGCGATGTGCAGCTGCTAAAACTTTCATTTCAGACACAAGTCAGGGACCCACAAAACGACGAAACTGAAGTTTATACTGGTGTCGCCGTGTCTACAATCATATATGAAACCACTTGCGTGCAACTCATTCCACGCAACAAGTGGCGCAACCCAATGTCGTCGTGTAAACTAGGCTTAATGCTAACGCTGATAAAGCACTGTTTATTCTTCCACCTTTACCGCCCTTTATAAAAAATATCGCGCTACAGTTGTTCGCCGGCCGAAGTGGCCGTGCGGTTCTGGGCGCTATGGTCTGGAACCCAGCGACCGCTACGGTCGCAGGTTCGAATCCTGCCTCGAGCATGGATATGTGTGATGTCCTTAGGGTTAGTTAGGTTTAATTAGTTCTAAGTTCTAGGCGAATGATGACCTCAGAAGTTAAGTCGCATAGTGCTCAGAGCCATTTGAACCACAGTTGTTCCGGGGTAAAGCCAAGCGCCGGCACGCTGGTAGGGAACGTTAGAGGAGAGAGAGAGAGAGCTGTGAAGAAGACGTCAGCCAATTGCACCCAGACTGACCCCTCCCCAGGACAACAACGTCACGGCAGCGTCCTCTATACGGGGAGTTCATAAGCGCCACGTCGCCTGGCTGCTGCCCAGTTCTGAGAGTTCTACGATAAGCTTCAAGACCAGAGACCCGGATAGAAGCATTCACTGTATTACTTGTCTCGTATTACGAATTATATGTACTGAAGAGTTATCTTGTTTGCCTGCCGCCCTTTGCTCGCGACACATCTGTATTTCTCAAAGTTAAGTGTAGTCAATTATGTTCTGTAATGAAATTCATTAATACGGCTTGTTTGAATTGTTGTCTAGCGGTCTGAGAAGGCAGGTGTTTTAGGCAACAAGAGTAACCTGCCCATCTACCGAATGGGCACGTAAAATTCACCTTTAAAAATAATTTAGTTCGTAACGGGAATCGAACCGGCGCTTCCGACGACACTGGGCATCGCATAAAAGACTTGATGAGCAGTACTTGTTTCGGCTGATTCCAGCTACACAGTGCAAAAACTATATTGCAAATATCTGCTGAAACACCAGAGCAAAAACGCCTGACGTCTTTCAGGAAAGACAAAATATGGTTCAAATGGCTATGAGCACTATGGGACTTAAGATCAGAGGTCATCAGTCCGCTAGAGCCTAGAACTAGTTAAACCTAACTAACCTAAGGACATCACACACATCCATGCCCGAAGCAGGATTCGAACCCGCGACCGTAGCGGTCGTGCGGTTCCAGACTGAAGCGCCTAGAACCGCTCGGCCACCAGCGGCCACAGACACCCTGTAGAGTCAAGGTTCTTTTCAGCCAACCACTACACGTACTGTATTGAGGTACAGTGACACCCAACCAAAAATAGGTAGCAGGGGATTTCCATTCTAGCAGTTGTCTTACAATTGAGGGAAACATCTTAATAATCCTAGGTCGGAGCCGCGAGAAAGTAACTGTTTTTAACTTCTGTGACAATCCATCTTCCCAGGCAAAAAAAAAAGAGAGAGAGAGAGAGAGAGAGAGAGAGAGAGAGAGAGAGAGAGAGAGTGTGTGTGTGTGTGTGTGTGTGTGTGTGTGTGTGTGTGTGTGTGTGTGTCAGTGTCTGTTTGTGATTATCGAAAATAATCTTATAAACAAAATATTTTAAGAAGGTGGTGTCGCCACACCTCGTAAACCTTTCAAAAACGTCACGTATCACCGCCGAGAGCTGCTAATAAAAATTACTTTAGCATATAAGGAGTTTCGAACTGCACCACGCGTCATCAGGTATCATGAAGCATTTATAACAGCTTACAAGGATATAAAGTATCAGTAGCATCAAACAATATAAAATCCATAATTTGTCAAAAACGACGGACGGATTTTGTGTGTTTTGATGCCATTGAATTTATAACGCCTTGTAAGCTTTTGTAAATATGTTACGCTATCTGATGATGGTCTGTGGACCGAAACTGATTGTACCTGGTGATCAAAAGTCAGTATAAATTTGAAACTCAATAAATCATGGAATAATGTAGATAGAGAGGTACAAATTGACGCACATGCTTGGAATGACATGGGGTTTTATTAGAACCAAAAAAATATAAAAGTTCAAAAAATATCCGACAGATGGCGCTTCATCTCATCAGAATAGCAATAATTAGCATACCAAAGTAAGACAAAGAAAAGATGATGTTGTTTACAGGAAATGCTCAATATGTCCTCCAACATTCCGCAACAATACCTGTAGTCGAGGAATATTGTTGTGAACAGTACTGTAAAACATGTCCGGAGTTATGGTGAGGCATTGGCGTCGGATGTTGTCTTTCAGCATCCCTAGAGATGTTGGTCGATCACGATATACTTGCGACTTTAGGTAACCCCAAAGCTAATAATGAGGTCTAGGGATCTGGGAGGCGAAGCATGACGAAAGTGGCGGCTGAGCACACGATCATCACCAAACGACGCGCGCAAGAGATCTTTCACGCGTGTAGCAATATGGGGTGGAGGGCCATCCTGCATAAATATCGTACGTTCCAGTAGGTGTTTATCACCCAGGCTGGGGATGATGCGATTCTGTAACATATCGGCGTACCTCTCGTCCGTCACGGTAGCAGTTACAAAACCAGAATCACGCATTACCTCGAAGAAAAAAGGCCCGATAACGGTAGATGTGGTAAATCCAGCCCATACCGTGATTTTCTCGTCGTTTTCGGTAGCTCAAATTCTGCAGTTGTGGGCGTTGACGGAGCCGCGGAGCGTGAAATGAGCTTCGTCGGTCCACTACACGTTACTCAACCAATCGTCATCTTCCGCCATCTTTTGAAACGCCCACACCGCAAATGAGGTCCGCTTCACTAAATCGCCAGGTAACAGTTCATGACACCGATGGATTTTGTACGGATAGCATCGGAGGGTACGCCTAAGTGCCAACCAAACAGTAATGTATGGAGTGCCCGTGCGGCATGCGACTGCACGAGCGCTGACTTCCCCGTGCATGGACGAACCCGCTACAGTCTCCATTTCTTCCTCAACTGTCTCAGCAGCATTACGCCTAGTGCTCGGTCGGCCACTACGGGGTCCATCCTCTAAACAACCCGTGGCTTCGAATTTGGAAATCATTCTCGCCACAGCTGCATTTGTCCACGGACCTTTACCCGTTCGAATCCCCTTCCTATGGCGAGAGGATCGTAACGCTGAACTAGCACATTCTCCATTCTGATAATACAACTTCAATAAAAGCGCCTTTTCAGCCAACGTCAACATGCTGCGACTGCTGGCACATCTGATCCTTTCTCTCATTACAGCTCCTGTCATGCGGAGTCACTGACGTTTTGCTGTCCAGCGCCATCTGTCGGACATTTTGTGAACATTGTTTTTTTTTTGTTCCAATAAACCCCCACGTCATTCCAAGCATGTGTGTCAATTTTTACCTCTCTATCTACGGTATTCCGTGGTTTATTAAGCTTTCAAATTTATACTGACTTTTTGATCACCTTGTATAACGAAGTAATGTTTATTGTGACTTTTTCAGCGCCGGACTCTTCCAGTATCTGTAAAAGACAGGTCGATGAGTGGCCGCCACAACCGGTTTTTGCCGTTTTACTACATTAGAGCCGTCTTCTCGCGCCTTTGCGGATGATTCCAAATCAGGTCCTGTTTATCAGCGGACAGTCGCCGCCGGAATGCCGGCCGGGCGCTCGCGTCTATTAAGACAAAGTGCTGAGAGGAGCCGCTAATGGGAGCCGCCGCAGCCACTGCCACAGCGCAGGGGGGCCGCTATTTAAAGTCTTTGGCGTCGCGCGCCGCGGGCGACGTCACCCTGACGTCAGCGTGACCCCGCAGCCGCGGGCAACCGGCCGCAGCCGCGCGCCCACGCTCCGTGAGCGGGGGACAGCGGGCGCCCTCAGCCCGCGTCTCGAGAAGAACTGCAACTGGCTCCGTGTCCTTCCATATGAAAACATACTCAACTAAAGGTGGCTGTCCACGCTCTCCTCTGTGTGGTACTGTGCAAAGACCACGCTCCAACACCAAAGTCAGCAACGCGCAGTGGTACCACAGACATTCGCGTCGCCTCCCTGCAATCTGCAAGACGACTGAGAGAGGCTGCAGAAAACACACCACCTCACTCAGCACAACAGCACCCTCGCACAGAGCCTTGCTTGGAAACCCTCTGATCTCAGCTGAAGCAGTCAACATTATCGACTGGGACTAAGGAGCTATGCAGGTCTCAAACGTACTTTTAATATTGCACACTGCTGCCATTAAAATTGCTTCACCAAGAAGAAATTCATATGATAAACGGGCATTCATTGGACAAATATATTTTACTAGAACTGACATGTGAGTACATTTTCACGCAGTTTGGGTGCATAGATCCTGAGAAATCAGTACCCAGAACAACCACCTCTGGCCGTAATAACGGCCTTGGTAGCGCCTGGGCATTGAGTCAAAAAGAGCTTGGATGGCGTTTACAAGTACAGCTGCCCATGCAGCTTCGACACATACCACAGTTCATCAAGAGTAGTGACTGGCGTATTGTGACGAGCCAGTTGCTCGGCCATCATTGACCATAGGTTTTCAGTTGTTGACAGATCTGGAGAATGTGCTGGCCAGGGCAGCAGTTGAACATTTTCTGTATCCAGAAAGGCCCGTACATGCGGTCGTGCATTATCGTGATGAAATGTAGGGTTTCGCAGGGAACGAATGAAGGGTAGAGCCACGGGTCGTAACACATCTGAAATGTAACGTACACTGTTCAGTGTGCCGTCAATGCGAACAAGAGATGACCGATACGTGTAATCAACGGCACCGCTTACCAACAGGCCGGGTGATACGCCAGTATGGCGATGACGAATACACGCTTCCAATGTGCGTTCGCCGCGATGTCGCCAAACACGAATGCGACCATCATGATGCTGTAAACAGAATCTGGATTCGCACCCAGGCGCTCCTGACTGTTGTACAGCGTCAAGGGTAACCGCAGCCATGGTCTCCGAGCTGATAGTCCATGTTTCTGCAAACGTCGTCGAACTGTTCGTGCACATGGTTGTTGTCTTGCAAACGTCTCCATCTGTTGACTCAGAGATAGAGATGTGGCTGCACGATCCGTTACAGCCATACGGATAAGATGCCTGTCATCTCGACTGCTAGTGATACGAAGCCGTTTGGATCCAGCACGGCGTTCCGTATTACTCTCCTGAACCCACCGATTGGATCTCGATCAACGTGAGCAGTAATGTCGTGATAAGATAAACCACAAACATTTTTGGAAGGCACAGAATACGTTAAAGATGAACCTTGGTCACGGAGACCTTCTACTTCGAAAACGTCGAACGTCTGGGTACTCTTGTGAGATTGGCCCTCGAGGACAGACTGTTAGCACAGTGTGTTTCACAAAGATATCCTTGAAATACTCAGTAAAAGATACACCGCAGTCAAGTGGATGCTGTATCATGCCACACGCTCACTTCTATTCGAAATTTTTGACCTTAAAACGTTCAAAAATGGTTCAAATGGCTCTAAGCACTATGGGACATCCGACGTCATCAGTCCCCTAGACGTAGAATTACTTAAACCTAACTAACTTAAGGACGTCACACACATCCATGCCCGAGGCAGGATTCTAACCTGCGACCGTAGCAACAGCGCGGTTCCGGACTGAAGCGCCTAGAGCCGCTAGACCAAAGCTGCCGAATCATGACCTCAAAAGGCATTCCTATTGCTCCACAGCCCCCCTGCTCACCTTACCTGAGTTACTGTGACCTTTTTCTTTTCCTAAAATTGAAAAACGTCTTAAATGGACGTTCAAAAGAACTTGACCAACATGTTAAAGGGCTCTACTAGTTGAAGCCTGTCAGCGCTGCTGAAACGACGGAAAAAGGACTCCACCGGTACACAGCTGGCCGAAGAGAGCTACTCTGAAGAGCACAATATTGTTGTCTGACAAAAATGAAAACTATTGTTGATCAAAAAAAGTCAGTCTCATTATTTTTCTCACACACCTCCTATCAAGTCAACTAAATCTTTTTTATTTATTCACGTAACAAAGTGAACTAACATTTCATGCGTTGTAGCTTCGATCAGCCATCTCCCTGAGCTGCGAAAGAACCCACAGTGATGACCCGATGATTGTAGTGTCATAACAACACACTATACACGACAAGAGCTTTTTTTATTTATTACTCTGCTGGCCGTTGAAAAGTAGCAACACTAGGAAGTAGAACTATTGAGAGGTGCAGGAAACATGTTTCATAAAATATTTCCGGCTATTATGCCGTTGTCAGATGAATTTTTTGTTGAAACCAAATGTTTCGTCCCTGTCTACGGTGGACATCTCCTAGGCTTCTAAGGGGGGCTGTAGCTTCCTCGAAAGTCCGGTGCACGCCCTGACTCTCTACGGACTGAAGTCAATCTACGTTTCCACATGCTGCTGCTGAGAGGCATGACATCACATGATTTGAAAAAACTAGTGCAATTGGCCGATGTCAGGTATGTCGTCCGCCACTGCTATCACCCCATGCAGGAAGTATGCTATACATCGTTTTCAGGATCGGAATGGAGACACCATTTAGCTTCACAACTTCTTCTTTCCTGTTAACACTTTTGGGGTGCATAGGTATCTCCATGGCCTCCCTGTAGTCTTTCATAGTATCCGCTCGTGGCTGCCAATACGCGAGTCTCATCAAATCGAAACCGATGGGCCCCTGGCTCTAAAACATATTCTGTCACAGCTTTCTGTTTTTCCCTTCTACATTTGCCGTTATGTTGTTCTACTTGATTTTCGACCGTTGTTTTATTGATACCGACGTACACGACTCCACAACTGCGCGGTATGAAGAGGTGTGAATTCCTAAGGGATCAAACTGCTGAAGTCATCGGCCCCATTGCTGTATCTTCTGGGTGGGTTTGTAGATTATAGATCTTTCCTACGCTGTCAGTTGTGTCCATAATAAACAACTGAGAAACCTTGGATTTAGATATGATCTTTTCGTAGCTCTCTTGACTTTTTTTATCTTAGATGACGAATACCCAAACTTCAGCAGTGCACTCATGAGATATTCCAACTCTGCGTCGAGTAACTCTGGTTCACAAATGTTCATCGCTCTGTTCGATAACGTATTTATAACACCTCGGTTTGGTCGTGGGTAGTGATTTGAATCTTGCTATAGGTAACGGTCCGTATGCGTGGATTTCCGAATATGGCATGGCCCAAGCTACCACCTTCTTTCTTGAAGACTAGCACATTAAGGGAATATAATTTTCCATTTACCTCCTCCTCCATAGTTCACTGAATGTTCATTTTAATCTACATCTACGTAATTACTGCCGGCCGCGGTGGTCTCGCGGTTCTAGGCGCGCAGTCCGGAACCGTGCGACTGCTACGGTCGCAGGTTCGAATCCTGCCTCGGGCATGGATGTGTGTGATGTCCTTGGGTTATTTAGGTTTAAGTAGTTCTAAGTTCTAGGGGACTGATGATCTCAGATGTTAAGTCCCATATTGCCAGAGCCATTTGAACCATTTTTTATTTTATTTTATTTATTTATTTATTTATTTATTTATTTATTGTCTTCCGGTTCGATGGCTTCCAAGTTTCCTTTAGTGTGGAACCCCTACGTTCATTTTGGCATTTTGTTTAAAGCACTTGCTGTTCGTTCCGAGTGTCCCCGACTGTATTTCGTTGCTACATACTTATTATCACGAGGACCCTCTTCTACAGTCATTAGTTTACTTTTTTTCTTTCGTCTTGTCCAGCATTTACTTCACACCATTCGCTTTATATCCGTTGGTTCTTGGCACTTTCTTTCTCGATTTCGTCATTTTCAAGTGAATGCTTAAGGATTCTATGGTTCGCTCATCTAAAACAGGTTCTTTATATCTGTTTGGCTGGCTATAGTCGATATTTATAGTTGTACCTGTGTTCGTAGATTTCATCAACACTTCAAATAAACGTTGACCACGTTTTACGCTTACTATCAGATCGAAAAAAATTGATGCTATCCTCTTTATCGAGCTCTGCTGCAAATTGGAATTTTGATTACATTGCATTCATCTTTTAGGATATACTGCAAAGCCGGTCCTTATCTTCATTATAGAACAGTATGGCGTGGTCAACGTATTTTCTGTAATAACGACTTTGTCAAATACGCCTGTATTGGAATAAAAAACGCTGCTTTCTACTTTGTTAATATGCTTCGTTTTTAGAAGTTAATTTGAATTTTAGTTGATAAGTACAGTGTTATACAAGGTCACCTTACGGCCACAGACGGCCACAGACTGTTACTAAAGATAAGGTGCGTTACTGAACGGCATTCGTTGCGGTGAAATATAGGACTGTACAAGAGCTTTTAAATGTGGTATGTCTTCGTTTCGTTCTGTACAGTGTATTAAGGTACTTGTGGTAGAAATGTTACTTCAGATTTACTCTTTTTATCTGACAGATTCTGATGGTAGCTGTGACCAAAATGCGTTAACGTGTACGTTTCATTTTAAAATAAATAAATAAAGAAATAGTCCCACCTTGAGACAAGATTGTCAGTGACTTCATGGAAAAATGTTTGCGACTGCTTACGGAATCATGATAGTACCTAGACATGTACCTCTCTGTCCGAATCAAATGGATGGCCACAAATTTCTCTCTTCATAGCTGCGGAATATGGAGGCCGCATGGGGAGAGATCGGGACCGTATGAAGGATTTGCAAGGGTTTCCCCGCGAAACTAATGCAGTGTGACGTAACCTGACTAGAGGAAGAGGTTAGTTTGCAGGATGCATTCTGATATGTCAAGGGAGATAACAGTGGTAGAGGGAGACTAAGAGACGAATACAGTAAACACATTCAGGAGGATGCATGTTGCTGCAGTTATTCGGAGATGAAGAGGCTTGCAATGGATAGAGTAGCATGGAAAGCTGCATCGAAGCAGCTTCGGACTGAAGACCACAACAACAACAAAAATAATAAAATATTCAGGGGTATTATGTCGTGATCAGATTTGCTTTTTGCCGAAACCCGACGTTTCCATCTCCGTTTGCGAAGGACATTTTCGAGGACGGCGAATTTTATTTAGAGGTCCAAATAGATGGCTCCGGTAGGAGGATGATATGTTTGTACTGTGCAGACGTGGCAGAGAGGAATTACATCATTTGCTTGGACATCTCAGTGAGATTGATTCCATATTTTTATAATTCCATAAGGCCTTCGACACCGTTCCTCACAAGCGTCTTCTAACTAAACTGCGTGCCTGCGGAATATCGCCTCAGTTGTGCGACTGCATTCGTGATTTCCTGTCAGAAAGGTCACAGTTCGTCGTATTAGACGGAAGGAAAGTCATCCAGTAAAACAGCAGTAATATCCGGCGTTCCTCAACGACGTGTTATAGGCCCTCTATTGTTCCTGATCTATATTAACGACATAGGAGACAATATGAGTAGCAGTCTTAGATTGTTTGCAGATGATGCTGTCATTTACCATCTTATAAAGTTATGAGATGATCAAAACGACTTGCAAAATGATTTAGATATCTGCATGGTGCGAAAAGTGGCAATTGATCCTGAATAAAGAAAAGTGTGAAGTTATTCTCATGAGTACTGAAAGAAATCAGCTAAATTTCGATTTCGCGATAAGTCACACAAATCTGAAGGCTGTAAATTCAACTAAATACTTAGGGATTACAATTACAAATAACCTAAATTGGAACGATCACATAGATAATACTGTGGGGAGAGCAAACCAAAGACTGCGATTAATTGGCAGAACACTTAGAAGTTGCAACAGGTCTACTAAAGAGACTGCTTACACCACGCTTGTCCGCCCTATTCTGGAGTATTGCTGCGTGGTGTGGGATCCGCATCAGGTGGGGCTGATGGATGACATTGAAAAAGTACAAAGAAGGGCAGCTCGTTTTGTATTATCGTGAAATAGGGGAGATAGTGTCACAGACATGATACGTGAATTGGAGTGGCAATCATTGCGACGGTATCTTCTAAAGAAATTTCAATCACCAGTTTTCTCCTCCGATTGCGAAAACATTCTGTTGGCACCCACATACACAGGGAGAAACGATCATCACGATACAATAAGAGAAATAAGGGCTCGGACAGCAAAATTTAAGTGTTCGTTTTTCCCGCGTGCCGTTCGAGAGTGGAACAATAGAGAGTAAGTTTGAAGGTGGTTCATTGAATCCTCTGCCAGGCACTTGTGAATAGCAGAGTAATTACGTTCAAATGGTTCAAATGGCTCTGAGCACTATGGGGCTCAACAGACATCCATGCCCGAGGCAGGATTCGAACCTGCGACCGGCTCCAGACTGTAGCGCCTAGAACCGCACGGCCACTCCGGCCGGCTCGGAGGAGCAAGTTGGCGAAGAAATTTATAAGGCGTCCAGATTTTACGGACCTTACATGAGCTTGATCCATAACGTCAGGACAATACAGTATGAGATCCTCAGAAAATAAGAGTTATATTATATCAACAAAAGGAAATTGCAGTTAATCTCATGTACCGAAAACTAACAAGACAGTATCTGCCAATATATGGACTGGCATGAACAAACAAGCTAAAGTGAAATGCATTTTGGAGATAAACCCAGCAGGTGGTTAATGATATCGTAAAACTCCCACTTAGCAAGAGAACGGCGAGCTTCAGCGCAGAAAGGGTAAGTCCAGAACAATACATTATGGCTTTTAACTTAAATAAGCCTGGGACCACGGGTAAGTGGCTGTACGTCATTATCAGTGGTAGGCTGCGAACCGGCAAGAAAAATAAAAATGAAGTCACCTCTAGCGAGAAGGTGATTGGCTTGGCGACGCAGACGCGACATAGTGGGGAGATCCCCATTACATAAAAGCATTTTGAGACCTAAAATATCTCTGTCTCTATCTCATCTCGCAGCAGACCACAAAAGTGTGTGGAAATTAGCGAGGGTGTTGAAAGTTTGCTTTTTGCGAAGTGAGGACAATACGCTTCACATATCGTGGCGACAGATAGCAAAGCGGTAGTTAATTGTTGCTGCGGGAATTTTGTGCGGGCAAGGATATCGTGCACGTCGCTCCAACCCATAGCGAGTGCGTAATAGCCATTATTTCGACTAGGGAAATGTTAACGTTCTACGTTGCGACTGAGTGAATTTAGTCAAGGCCAGAGGAGGGAATTAGCGTTTCATATCCATCATGTAGACAACGCCGTTGCAGATGCCACTTAGCAAAGGATCATTGCGCATTAGGCCACAGTAAATGTTGAGTCTAGATTTTCCTCACTCCAACTTGCGTACGCTTTGACCATAGAATGTCCAAAGCTAGGATACTAACCTCACATTGTGTACATGAGAGTTTTTTTCATTGGTTCAAAAAGTAAATTTATTGTCTACCAACTCAGTGCATTGACCAGCTATAACAACGTAGATTTAAATGAGCTGATGAGGAATTTTAATAATCATTCTTTCTTGTTTAAAAAAATTTTCATGTGTAAAGAAAACGATTTTAATAATCGTCATTTCATTATGTCCAAGACCTAAATATTTTGTTACGGGTCTCAAAAGTAATTGAACACGATTGTTGTTTATTACTTGACCTCTGAAAGAAACAGTTGATAAATTATATGCAGAATAAAAACGAGAATAGCTGTGATGTCTTCCTAGAATAGACCCCAAACTTTCATTTTATTAATTCATGCGTTTTAGTTACGTGACAGCATTTCTAATGCTTTTGGTTACAATCCACACCTGATATTAGCTGCCTTACAGTGCCAGGGTCATAATTATTTTAAAATGTCTGTTTGACACCCTGGGCCTGAGAAGACAGTTCAGATATTTTGTCCATTTGCTCACTAAATGGTAAGCTAAGTTTGCACACATAAGTTACTCTCAACCCATATTCTATGCTCAGTAGGAGGTTCATTCCATTTAAAAGGTTCTGTAATACTGCCTTACTTTCACAAACGCCATCAAAGGTAACATAGAATCTTATCAGTGATATTCTTTCACCCTGAATTTTAATCCCATTCTCTTCTACTTCGTTCATTATTTCTTCGACATACTGGCTCAAGGGCAGAGGGAAAGACTGCATCGCTGCATCATCCCGTTCATAACCGCAATACTACACTCTTGGTCTTCCATTTCTATCAACGTGTCTCTCCACCCCCACCCTTCCCCAAAATTACTCTGACGAGGGCCTGAAACACACAGTGAAATGATTAGAACTTTTCTCACCAGCTTTACTGTATAATTCCCTTCCGCAGTAAAAGAATTGTTTTGGAAGTGGCGATAGCGCCTGTTGTGGCAACGGATTTTACAAGTCGAAGAGCCACGTTCTCACAGGAAATGCTACACACTATCGTACTCTCCATATCGCACGAACACGCTAACAACTTTCGACAAGTTAATCAGTTGTGGCTTCACAAGGGAATGACACAGGAACGCCAGTAGTAATTTGACAACGTTATAACGAAAACGGCGATAAATCGCGTGCATCTGTATAACTCGTTTAACGCTTTACGGAGAATTAACTGTCGGAATTTTCAGCACGTGCCGTTTGATAGTTAGGTGATGATACTGGCAAGCTTTGTTTTTCTGTATCGGGGCCACACGGAAAAGTGACGCCAAACACACACAGCGGTAGTGAACAATGCATTCGTTCACTGTGTTTAGAGCACACCCAACGAAACTAACTTTATTTGCTCGTGTATATCTGTACCAACACCACAGTGTAATCTGCTTGTTGAAAAACTGCAGCCATTGCGAAATACCAATAGTTATTGCCTGAATGCGCAGAATGAAATAGAGCAGAAGCTTTTCCCGTTGTATCACAAAGCTGTGGAAGCAGCAGCAGCAGCAGTTGGAATATAACTTTCAGGTAGTTCGAACAGGAAAAAAACAAGCATCGTGAATAATTTTGAAGGTGACGCAGACAGTTTAAACGAATGGTCTGACGGTTCTTCGACAGGTATGATTTTACAGTGCCTGTGGCGCGGTACCAGTCCAATTAGCTAACTGAAACATCCACATCATTGTACTGGAGGGGACTAGGAAATGCCATTAAGGTCCTAGACCCGATGAAGGGAAACTCCTGATCTACACCTCCAAGCGGTAGAGAGTGGGCAACATCACTTCATATGATGGCTAACGTAGAAAGGGACCGAAGGATGACCGGGATAAGTCATCACCCCAGCATCTGCTGGACAGGGCACCCTCTTGCCCTGGAAATGAGAAATCATTTCCAAAGGCGGAAGAACCAGCTGAGGGTCAACGGCATAGGATGTGGAAGGCAGCGGGAAACCACCACATTAAAGAACTACGGTTATCCCAAGCATCAGCAGTAAACCATGTCAGTATCTTCTGTAAAATTTTCCGGAGATAAAATAGTCCCCCAATCGAATCTCCGGGTGGGGACTGCAAAAGATATAGACAACGTGAAGGAAATGAATCCCAATTTTAACATAGCCACTTGGAATGTGAGAACACTGCTTCAGTGTAGCAAGCTAGAAAATGTAAAACTTGAAATGGAGCGACTGGAAATCGATATCCTGGGCATATCGGAGATGAGATGGCCCCAACCAGGTGATTTCTGGTCTGGAGAATACAGAGTCATTCACACCGGAACTGACCAAGATAGACCGGGAATGGGAGGAGTTGGAATAATTTTGAGGAAAAACTATGGCTCACGTGTCAAGGGATATGTGCAATATAGCTCTCGAATAATACTAGTCAAACTTGAAACTAAACCAAAGGACACTGTGATAATACAAATATACATGCCAACATCCAAAGAAGAAGATGCAGTCATTGACGAAATATACGAAGAAATAAGTGATGCGATGAGAAATGTTAAGGGAGATGAAAACCTGATTGCCATGGGGGACTGGAACGCGATTGTGGGTGAAGACCCGGAGGAAGGAATTGTTGGCAAATATGGACTTGGAAGAAGAAATGAAAGAGGTGATCGACTGATCGAGTTCTGCTCAAAGCACCAATTAGTTGTTGCAAACACACTTTTCCAATACCACAAACGAAGAAGATATACATGGAAGGCCCCTGGAGACCTGAGGAGACAACAGATTGACTACATTCTAGTGAAAGCACGTTTTAGGAACCAGATAAAAGATTGCAGGAGCTATCCATCTGCAGACATAGGCAGTGATCATAACCTGGTCATGATGAAAAGTTCACTGAGATTCAAACGTTTGAAGAAGAAGCCAGTAAAACTTAAATGGGAACTAGAAAAACTGAAAACTGAGGGACTGGCAAAGCACTATGCTCATGAAACAGACAACCTAATTAAAAATTTTCAACATGGTGGAGTAAATGAAGACTGGAATCAGATTAAATCTGGTATATACAAAGCAGCAGAAAAGATAGTTGGAAGAACTGAACCCAAAAACAAGAGGAAATGGATTACAGCAGATATTATTGAGCTTATAGAAAACAGAAGATTATACAAAAATGCAACTGAGGAACAAGGAAAAGCTGAATACAGAAGACTAAGGAATTTAGTTAATAGAGAAGCTAGGAAAGCAAAAGAAAATTTTCTTGGAGAAATGTGCAGGAAAGTAGAAGAAAATATGCAAAACGGAAGAACTGATTTAGCCTACAGAACAGCAAATCAATTTTTTTTAACAAACGTAAAACAGTACTCTCAGGCACAATAGAAAATAAAGAGGGGAAAATGCTGTTTGGTGAAGACATGCTGAAGAGATGGAAAGAATACATAAAGGAGTTGTATGCTGGAACACCTCTTTCGGAGGAAGTAATACGAAGTGAAGAGGAAGTAGACGAAGATGACAAGGGAGATGACATTCTGCAAGAAGAATTTGACAGAGCTCTAAAAGAACTACAGGACAACAAAGCAACGGGTATTGATGACATCCCTGCAGAACTAATAAAGAATGCTGGTGACGGCATGAAAATGATGCTGCTTAAACTTATTAGGTCCATCTATAACACAGGAGAGATACCGACAGACTTCCAGAAATGTATCATTGTTCCTATACCAAAGAAGGCAGCAGCTACAAAATGTGAACAGCACCGAACTCTTAGCCTAATATCACATGCATCAAAAATTCTCATAAAAATAGTTCTGAAGAGAATTGAAGAGAAGGTGGAGGATATGCTGAGTGAAGATCAGTTTGGTTTCAGAAGGGGATTGGGAACAAGAGAGGCGATTCTGGCACTAAGACTCATTATCGAAAAGCAATTACAGAAAAATAAACCAACTTATATTGCCTTTATAGACATGGAAAAGGCATTTGATAACGTTATCTGGCAAGAGAAGTTCAGAGTGCTGAGGAAAATTGGAATAAAGTACAAAGACATCCGCGTGATACTCAGTTTCTATAAGAATGAGGTGGCAGTGATTAGGAACTGTCACCAGGAACAACAAGCAAATATTAGAAAAGGGGTAAGACAAGGATGTGCTCTCTCTCCTCTTATATTCAATGCTTACATCCAGGAAGCTATAGACCAAGTTCGAGAAACTACTGAGGTGGGGATCAAAATTAATGGGCAGAAGATAGACATGGTACGTTATGCAGATGATATTGCTATAGTCACGGAGACAGAAGAAGGTCTAGAGGAAGTCCTCAGAACAACGGAAAAAATTCTATACAATCAGTATGGAATGAGAATAAACAAGAAAAAGACTAAAGTGATGGTATGCAGTACAGGAGCAGAATATGAACCTCCGAGAATTAGAATTGGAAGAGAGGAGCTGGAAGTGATACAGGAATTTACTTACCTGGGAAGCAAAATCACAAGGGATGGTAGAAGCCGGAAAGAAATTGCGACCAGAATAAAAAAGGCCAAAATTGCATTTAATCGGAGAAGGAACTTACTCACCAGCAACAACATAGTCTGAAAATAAGGAAACGCATCATGAAAGGTTTCGTTTGGAGTGTGGCCCTATATGGATGTGAAACTTGGACAGTTGGAAGAGCAGAGAGAAGACGGCTAGAGGCCCTGGAGATGTGGTGCTATAGAAGGATGATGAAGATCAGCTGGACAGACAAAGTAACAAATGAAGAGGTGCTTAGAAGAGTACAGGAAACCAGATCTCTGTGGAGGCACATCCAAACAAGAAGAGACAAACTTGTAGGGCACATCCTACGACACAACAATATCATTGGAACAATAGCAGAAGGAGTTATTGAGGGAAGGAATCGGCGGGGGCGACCAAGGATATCATACATGCAACAGATCATGAATGACGTTGGATGTAACACATATGTGGAAATGAAGAGGAAAGCAGACAGAAGAGAGGAATGGCGCTCTGCTGCAAACCAACCTCAGGGTTGAACACTAAAAGAAAGAAAGAAGACATCAACAGTATAGGTGAAAGGAGGCAGTGTGATCTCGTTTCATCATTTAAACTTTAATTTCTATAAGATTGTTCTCTCTCTGAGCTACATTGAGCTACTCAATATAACTGTCGGTATTGGTCGCCATTTACATTTTTATTTCTTTACTTCTTAAAGTGTTTTGGCCACAGCCATTATCACAATCCGTCAGATAAACAGAGCATATCAGTTGTAGTATTTCTATCATAACTGCAATAACACACTGTGCAGAACAAAACGAAAACATACCACATTTAAAATCTCGATACACAGTGTTTCTGAAAAGGTGAACAATGTTCTTAAAAGTATGACTGATGTTCTGCGAAATGTCCCATCCACAATTTTGTAAAGACGCAGCATACTCAGTTCGGCATATTTTTTGGGGTACTAAACGAATGACGGCTGCAACACAGGCTGATGAAATAATAAATAGGGTGGAAACTTCAAAATTCTTAGGTGTCCGCACTGATGAGAATTTACGCTGGTAAAAGTACATTTTAGAATTCCTAAAACAACGTAGTTCAATTACATTTCTACTTTGAATTATTTCAGATCTCGGGGAGAGACAAATCAGTAAGTTGACAGATTTGCATATTTTCATTCAATAATGTTATATGGAATAAAGTTCTGGGGTAACTCATCTTTAAGAAAGAAAGTCTGCGTTGCTCAAAAATGTTCTGTAAGAACAATATTTGGTGATCACCCAAAATCATCTGTTTAAAGAATGCTAACTACTGCTTTATGGTATATTTATTCTCTCGTGAAGTTGTTTCTAAATAATCCACTACAGTTCAAAAGGGACTATGATGTACATGATATTACAGTACCAGGAAGAAAAAAACATTCATTACTACAATTAAAGGTTTGTCATTAGCAAAAAAAGGATGTACAATGTTGCAACAAAAATTAATCATCACTTACCCAAAAACAACGTAAAATTAGAAAATAAAATGAAAAAAGTTTCTCGTCGGCAACGCTTTCTGTACTGTAGAAGAATTTCTGTTATTGTAATGTGTAAAAGATGGCGGGTAGGAATTACTAACTCACACTTGTACATACATATAATGAAATAAATAAAATGCAATTAACAATTAAAGGAGCTTATAAATGTTCAGCATGTAGTTATATTTATAAATTAATATGCGATGTGAATGTAAAATGATTCGTTTGACATCATTAAGACTTATCGTCCATAATGGTCCATGGAACATGAAACTAACTAGGTATTCCTTCAGTTCACCTGTACACCTGTGCCATGACTAGCTCTGTTTAGTGAGACAGGATACCTCAAATAACAGTCCGTGACCGTTGGTTATCGTCAAATACTTCTGGAATTGTGAACTAAAATTGAAATTAACGTCTGTAAGTTGAATGTGCACTCATTAAGTAAAAATAATCTATATAAATTAATTGAAATGTACGATTCTGTTGTTAAAAGAATTAACATATGGGTTGGAAACAATACACTCAGGGCTTAACGGAGTTTCATCTAGGAGACAATCTGAGCAGCCCTCTCTGGTTGTTTGTACATGGTGCTGTGGTGTATCGTCTAGTAAACTCATCAGAAACAAATAATAATACGATTTAGAAAAGATATCTGAATGGTGGAAGAATTTGCAATCGACTGTAAATAATGACAAATGTGAGATGACGCACATTAGGGCTAAAAGGAATCCGTTATACTTCGATTACACGATAAGTCAGTGTAATCTAAAGGCCGTACGTTGACCTAAATACCTTGGAGTTACAATTACGAACAGCTGAAATTGGAAAGAACACAGAAAAAACGTTGAGGGGAAGGAAAACCAAAGACTGCGTTTTGTTGGCAGAACACTTAGAAAACGTAACAGATCTATTAAAGAAACTGCCTACACTACGCGTGTCCGTCCTCTTTTGGAATACTGCTGTGCGGTATGGGATCCTTAGCAGATAGAATTAACGGAGTTGAAACATTTAGGAGTAGTGTTCATGAGATGAACGACAGACGTAGCCTGAAGATTGTGGCTATGTAGTAAACGAAGTAAAGGAATTGTTGGACCTTGGAAGCAAAAAACTCATGATATACGAGGAAAGGAAGATATCAACACTAGATTAGCGCAGACGAAGAGGGAAGTCTGCGCAAAAACAGTTGTAGTAGCCTCACATACAAATTCTGTAAAAAATTCTTAGAACATCCATGAGGAACATACTATTCCACAGAAGTGAAAGATGGATTGTGGTGTTGTACATAAGAAGAAGCTATAATTTTGTATTAAGTGAACTTAACAGGAACTGAGCTAAATGTATGAATAATCATAGTTCGTACCAGTATTCACATACAGAGTCCTCTAGAAATATGTATACAGTCTCTGTCAGGCTCTATCGATATAGTCGTTCGATCGGAGTTACGAGTGTCATGTACTATGATCTTTGGCTCAACAGATGTTAGTACTTTTATCTCGGTATTGAGAAAACAAGATGGCTGGAACACGCTTGACATTCGAGCGACAAAAATATATTGTGAACTGATTTTCCAATTTTAACAATATCGTTGAAGTGCAACTTCAGTGGAGGCTGGAGTTCGAAACAGAAACGCCAATCCGCAATTAAACAATTAAACAACAATTAAACGCATCATTGACAAGTTTGAATTGCATAGAACGATTTGTGATATTCTCAAAGGAAGATCAGGAAGACAGCGTACAGCTACAAGTCCTGCTTCGCCGGCTCTCGTGTTGGAAACGTTTGTTAATTCTCCACAGAAGTCTGCTAAGCATTGTACACTTGAATTGCGGATTAGCAGTACAAGTGTACGAACAAATCTGAAAGCCTCAAACTGGAAAGTTCACGTTCCACAATTACTGCATACGATTAATGATGACGATCCTGATCGCCGAACGCAATTTAGCGAATGCTATCAGCAAATGGTAACTGATAACGAACAATTTGTGACGGAGGTAGTGTGGAGTGACGAGGCACAATTTAAAATCAATGGAACCGTAAATCGGTATAACAGTGAGTACTGGGCACTGGAAAATCCGCAGAGAAAATCTACCAGAGATTCATGTGTGGTGTGAACTATCATCTAGTGGCTTAGTAGAACACTTTTTCTATGATGCTACTGTCGCTGGAGACGTTAAGCACATCAGTTTTGCCTTCTATTCATGCGCTTTGTGGACCTGACGGAAAGGTCTTCTACCACCAGCGCTGCACCATACCACCTAGCCGTACGAGCTTTCCTGGATCACAATTTTCCAGGACATTGGATTGGACGATGAGGGCCCATTGAGTTCCCTCCACGGTCGCCAGATCTAACACCTATGGACTTTTACTAGCAGGAACTGTGAAATATAACAACGTCTATCGACATTAACTACGCACGCTGGAGGAACTTCGTCAGGAGATTAGAGCGACATGTGCAGCGATCTCCACTGCAACATTGACTGACGTAGTTGCAGCGACCGCTAGTCGTTCTGTGTATAGCCGCCAACGGTGAACATTTTGAACATTTAAAGTACCCATGTGCTAAACTGAAGGTTGTACAAGTGTGATCAATTATTAAATGTAAAATAAACACATAAGTAATACTTTTCGTTCCTTAAAGTGTGTATACATTTTCTGGCGGACTCCATGTGAGCTTGAAATCACCGTTATAGTCAATTTATATGACTGCACTTCAGAATATATTTAAAAATATTCTGAATTTGTATCTATAGTGATACGTTCTATAGTTCCAACTTTTTCTTCACTGTGGATGAATGAATATCACTTTTACAATAGGATAAATCCGATAGAGATGCACACATTTTCAAAATCGCATATATGAAGTCCCGGTGCACATACAGTAAACTTGTTTTTGTACAAATAAACACAGTAGTTGTCTATGAAATACAATTTATTCTACTATTTCAGTGTAACATTTAACCATAATATTTGATCATGAAAATATCTTTACATTGCGGCATGTATCCTATATGCTATGGGTATTGCCACATGCTACGAAAACCATGAAACTACCCTGCCTTTTAACTTTAACATATAGGTGATTATAAATAGGTCATGGGGTGTAGAAAAAAAATATGAAGTGTTAACAGTAGTTTCTTTAATGATTTCTTATTTATGTATCTAAGAAGTTCGTTGGTTTAGATAAATAGTTTACTTGCTGATTAAGTCGAAAATATAATTTCATATACAAAGGGTATTCTTATTTTGCAAATAAGTTGTAGATAATTGCCCAATATATATGTATTTGGGGATAATGAATAATATTTTGCATTGATATTTATGAGACTCTGTGAATGCCCTGAAAATGCATGCTAAGTCATTTGAACGAAAATGAAAAAGAAATGTGTACACTTACTTAAAATGTCATTTGATTTTCACGGCAAAAATCCCTAACGGATTTTATTACGGTATGTATACCGATCTGTTGGGGAGAAACGCCGCAGCTTACAAATACCTGACCTTGATAGCCAAGATGGCTGGAATAGAATCGATACCTGCCCAACAGAACTTACTGTTAATACAAATACTCAAACGTTTGGAAATATTTGACTACTTAGTGTACACTAAGAACTAATCGTGACGCTGAAAAAGGTAGTGAATGGATGCGTATAGGCTGACCTCAGCTATTTCCCCAGGAATTAGATAAAATTTTCTCGATCGAAACGTAGACACTTTTATTACTGCCTGGCGTCCACTGAGCTACTTCAGTGCCGATACGCGCACACCGTGTCGATATTTGCCGAAACTACGAACAGTTCTGAGCCTATACCGCATGTGGCGCCTCGCCTAGTTTAGCCCTACGACTAAGAGTCAAAGTCGCAAACTAGCTCGTTTTATTACACGATGGATAGTTTCGGATTTCTGTTCATAACCCATTCTCCGATTATCCATCCAGTCAGAATAAATATTACTGCAAATAGCGAGAAATCATGGCATTCGTTATCCCAAGGAGTACAACGCAAGTGATCATGAAACCGAAAACAAACAATAACAGTTGTATCCGATTTCTTGATCACTTGCATTGTATTACTTTGGATAACGAATGTAATGATTTTTCTGGTTTGTGGAGTAATATTTATTCTGACTGGATGGATGATTTGAGAATAGGTTATGAATAAAAACACAAAATTAATCATTGTCAATAGTGTCTCGAGCTGCCGACCCTTCAACATCCCAGCATGCTGCAAATCGGTAAATAACACTTTGTTTTCGTCTTACTAACAGCTACACACCATATTTTACTTGAGTTTTTGCTCCTGTTTCTCATTAAATATATTTTATTGGGTCTTTTTGGGCATGTGCTTTACCATATATGTGTTCTAGTAATGTTGCAGTGGATCTTAGGTACCTCTCTGGTGCAATTTGCCGCGCGTAGTGGCCGCGCGGTTAGAGGCGCCATGTCACTGATTGCGCGGCCCCACCCGCCGGAGATTCGAGTCCTCCCTCGGGCATATGTGTGTGTGTGTGTGTGTGTGTGTGTGTGTGTGTGTGTGTGTGTGTGTGTGTGTGTGCTGTTCTTAGCTTAAGTTAGTTTAAGTAGTGGTTAAGTCTAGGGACCGATGACCTCAGCAGTTTGCTCCTTTAGGAATTCACATACATTTGAACATTTTTCTGCTGCACTTTATGAAACAGGCTGAAGCTATAGCGCCGAACATTACAAGTTCCGGCTCGTAGTTTAAACTCTACTGCTTTCACAGTAACAGGCGCTTGTGTCTACTTTCTTAAACTTGGCTCATATTGCAGCTTCTTCAAACTTTCTTAGTGGTTAGTTAGTTTCTGATCTTTTTAGTGCTTATGTGAGAGTATGTCATGAAAGTGGTTATGATGTTTTCGAACTTTTAGTTTGGTTACTTGTTTATTAAGGGTGAACGAGAATTTCTACGGTAGTCGTGACACAGAAACTGATTTCTCCATCTTTAAAATGATTCATGTTACCTTTTTAAGGATCTAGTGCGAATAGTTTGGATCGCTTTTGTGAACGCAGTCAGAATGTAGAGAGTTACTTGTATACAAGATTACAGGAACTGGATTTTATAAGAATTGTCATTTATCGCAAACTAGGAGATTCCCAGTTCGTTGCGCCTTTAACGGAGATTGCTCTGCCATCGGAGCTGTCCGCTCATGCCCCATGATCCACGCTCACACTCCATTTCTGTTACATACGAGTTCCGGTCCGGACATGATTTTAACCTGCCAGAACGTTTCAAAACAGCATAGTTGCAGAGCAGCGTACACTCCGCCACAGAGTGAACGATTCATCCTCTTTTGCGATTGTTGTTAGTCTCAAGCCATTCCGGTGTCTGATGTGCATATGGCGTAAATTATGAGTTAAAAAGGATATTGCCTTTAACCAAGAAAATCTATTTAGCAGTGATGTATTGTTTTTCATATACATTCGATGGTGGTGTAAAATACTTCTTAGGTACAGAAGTACCTTTTCTTTGCAAACAGAGGTATCTCGTCGGAGAATTCCTATCTGGATTTGAATTTTACGGGTAATATTAAGTGCTTTACTGATGGAAATGCAGACGGTGGAGCAATTCTTGCGAATGGCGTGTGCTATAGCAGCGTTCCTGTGCTGCGTTCCGAACCCCACGTGAGCTAGGGTGCTCCCTTTCAGCATCTACTTCTACATCTACATACATACTACACAAGGCACCGAAGGTGCGTGGCAGCGGGTACACTGTGCCAATACTAGTTATTTCCTTTCCTGTTCCTCTCGCATGCAGAGCGATGGAAAAACGACTATCTAGACACCTACGTACAAGCTCTAATTTCTCTTGTCTCAGCTTCGTGGCCTTTACGCGAAATGTATATTGGCGGCAGTAGAATCGTTCTGCATTCAACTTCACAGGCTGCTTCTCTAAATTTTCTCAGCAGTGTAACTCTAAAAGAACGTCGACTGACCTCCAAGGATTCCCAGTTGGCTTCCGGAAGCGTCTCGGTAGTACTTACATATTCGTCGAACATGCCACCTGCCAATAACAAATCTAGCAGCCCGCTTCTGAATCGCGCTTCAATGTCTTCCTTTAACCGGCCTGGTACGGATCCCAAACACTGGAGCAGTACTCGAGAACAGGTCGTACTAGCGTCCTATATGCGGTCTCCTCTACAGATGAATCACACATTCCTAGAATTCTCCCAATAATCTGAAGTCGGCAATCCTCATATGCTCGTTCCATTTCATATCGCTTTGCAGATATTTAAACGACGTGACTGTCAGGCAGCAGCTACTAATATTATATCCGAACATTCCGGGTTTGTTTCTTCTACTTATCCACATTAACTTACTTTTTTTTTTTTACATTTAGTGCTAGCTGTCAGTCATCGAACTAACTAGAAATTTTGATAAGTCGTCTCGTATCTTCCTTCAGTCACTCAATTTCGAAACTTTACCCTACACCACAGCATAAACAGAAAACTACCACATATTTTTGCCCACACTGTTCGTCAAATCATTCATGTAAACAGAGAATAATAACGATCCAGTCACACTTACTTGGGGCATTCCTGACGATACCCTCGTCTCTGATTAACTTTCGCCGTCAAGGGCAACATACTGGGTTCTATAACTTAAGAAGTCTTCGAACCACTCACATATCTTTGGACCTATTGCAAATACTTGTACCTTCGTAAACTACTTGCTATGGGACACAGTGTAAAATTCTTTCTGGATATCTAGAAATACGGAATCTACCTGTTGCTCTTCACCCATTGTTCGCACTAAATAACCCGAGAAAAGGGCAAGCTGAGTTTCGCACGAGCGATGCCTTTTAAAACCATTCTGATTCGCGCATATAAGCTCCTCAGTCTCAAGAAAATTTATTGTGTTTGAACCGAGAATATGTACAAGGATGTTGAAGCAAACCGATGTTAGGGATATTGGTCTGTAATTTTATCTGTCCGTCATTGTGCCTTTCTTATACACAGGGAGGGGCCTGCGCTTTCTACTAGTGACATAGGACTTTCTGCTGGGCGAGACATTCGCGATAACTGCAAGTTAAGCAAGGGGCCAATGCCCGTAGAGTAATCTCTGAAAAACCGAATTGAGATTCCATCTGGACATGGTGACTTGTTTTCAGCTCCTTCAGTTGTTTCTCTACGCAACGGATGCTTGTTGCTGTGTCGTCCACACGGAAGTCTCTTCGCTGGTCAAACGGTGGTATGTTTGTACGATTCTCCTGAGTGAACGATTTTTTGAAAGTGAAATTTAAAACTTGGACAGAAACTTTTCCGTCTAGAAGAAATTTACTATATTGGAACTGAGAATATGTTCAAGATTACAGCAACAAAACGATATTAAGGATATTAGTCTATAATTTTGCTGGTCCTTTCTTTCACCTTTCTTCTACACGGTAGCCACCTGCGCTTTTTAAAGTAGCTGGAGAGTTTTTGCTGGAAGAGGGATTCGTGGTAAATGGAAGGTAAGTATGGGACCAGTGCCGTAGAATACTCCGTAGAATTAAACCGAACTGGGATTCGATATGCGCCTGCTGACTTAACTATTTTCAACTCCTTCAGTTGTTTCTTTACGCGAGTGATGCTGTTACTATGTCCTCCATACTGGAGTTGCGCTATGGTCAAGTGACGGTATGTTTGTACGGTTCCCCTGCGTGAACGATTTCTTAACCGCGAAATTTACAACTTCGGCTTTCCTTTTGCTATCTTCTACTATCACACAAAACTGGTTAACGAGTGACTGTATAGATCCCTTAGATCAATTTAGCAATTTTACATTGGACCATAATATTCTTTGGCTTTCAGCAAGATCTTTTGCTAAGGTATGATGCTTCGCAAATCGATCTTTTTCCGGAGGCACGAATCTCTACTATCTTCTGCCTGTCGTAATTTGCGCGTCCTCTTTTGATCCGTGAGTGCAACGGCATATGCTTCCTCAGCATTTTCGGAATTTCATTGTCAAACCACGATGAATCTTTTCCGTCCTTAATCCACTTCCGCAGCACATACTTCTCGAGAGCACGATTTACAATTCGCTTAAACTTCGCTCATAATTCCTCTATGTCCTTGATTACGGAATTAAATGATGGCCGCGTGGGGTAGCTGCGCGGTCTGGGGCGTCTTGTCACCATCCGTGCGGCTCCCCCCGTCGGAAGTTCGAGTCCTCTCTCGGCCATAGGTGTGTGTGTTGTCCTTAGCGTAAGTTAGTTTAAGTTAGATTAAGTAGTGCTTAAGCTTAGGGATCGATGACCTCAGCAGTTTGGTTCCATAAGACCTTACCACAAATTTCCAAATAATGATGTCATTAACCGTGCGACTGCTACGGTCGCAGGTTCGAATCCTGCCTCGGGCATGTATGTGTGTGGTATCCTTAGGTTAGTTCTAAGTTCTAGGGGACTAATGACCACAGCAGTTGAGTCCCAAAGTGCTCAGAGCCATTTGAACCATTTTTGAATGATGTCATTTCCGCGTCTAAATGAGATGCTAACAACTGCATGTCTCCTCTTTCTAGCATAAACATTTTCGCCTTCTTGGCTGATTTATTAACTTCTGTAACCATAGTCGTTAAGAAGACATCATGATCCCCAATCGCCGTCTCCATACTAGTACCATAGATAAGGTCAGGCCTGTTTGTAATATGCAGGTCTAAAATATTGTTACTGGGCAGTCGACTTAGCTGCTCAAGACAGTTTTCGGGAAACATGTTCAAAATTCATTCGCACAACTACCTGTGACCCCGACAATCAGGGAACAGAAAAGGGAATGGGGAGGAGGCGTCCTTACAAGTGCTGTAGAGTGCGATTCGGTAAAACGTTACAACGTAAGATAATCAGAGTTGTTCCTCGACACCGAAGGGGCCTTCCTTCGTCATAATCTAGAAAGACGGCCGTTTTGGAACGAGGGCCTTTCGTGTACCCAATAACTGCTCCACGCACACTTCTATGATACCAGACATTCAGCCACGCGTGACATCTTTCCCTGGAAGCCTATCTTACCGCGAGACCTGCTCCGGCAGATGAATGTGCTAGCCGCAGAATGTCAGTTCTGTGTCCCCGCGCTCTGCTGGAGACAGAGACCTCTTCCGTTTTATATGAAGATGGTATCTGTTCTTTCGAACATGTCCGAAAGAACAGATACCATTGGTGGTCTTGTAGCTCTCGAAGAAAGTTGGGCGTCGCATTGCCCTGCTGGAATTGCCCAAGTCCATCAGATTGTACAATGTACATGAATGGATGCATTAAGTTACAATGGAATCCAGAACATTAGCCGCTTAGAGGCGTTGATAAATGTAAACGGGGACAGTTAAAAAAGTGCGCCCCGACCGGGACTCTAACCCAGGATCTTCTTACGTGGCAGACGCTCTATCCCGCCGAGCCACCTAGGACATAGAGGGTGGGGCGATTGCAAGTACTTATCTCTGGCACTCTCCCCTTGAGACAAACATTTGCAACGTACTGTCCACATACTACATTTGTAGCGCCCCTGCCCACTATACTGACTACTCGCGGCAGTCAATCTACCGATTCCCGTTAGGATTTGAGCAATGTGAGTGCATCCGCACTGAAGGAGATCATCGGCCGGTAAGCCTTATCTACACTCCTGCAAATTGAAATAAGAACACCGTGAATTCATTGTCCCAGCAAGGGGAAACTTTATTGACACATTCCTGGGGTCAGATACATCACATGATCACACTGACAGAACCACAGGCACATAACACAGGCAACAGAGCATGCACAATGTCGGCACTAGTACAGTGTATATCCACCTTTCGCAGCAATGCAGGCTGCTATTCTCCCATGGAGACGATCGTAGAGATGCTGGATGTAGTCCTGTGGAACGGCTTGCCATGCCATTTCCACCTGGCGCCTCAGTTGGACCAGCGTTCGTGCTGGACGTGCAGACTGCGTGAGACGACGCTTCATCCAGTCCCAAACATGCTCAATGGGGGACAGATCCGGAGATCTTGCTGGCCAGGGTAGTTGACTTACACCTTCTAGAGCACGTTGGGTGGCACGGGATACATGCGGACGTGCATTGTCCTGTTGGAACAGCAAGTTCCCTTGCCTGTCTAGGAATGGTAGAACGATGGGTTAGATGACGGTTTGGATGTACCGTGCACTATTCAGTGTCCCCTCGACGATCACCAGAGGTGTACGGCCAGTGTAGGAGATCGCTCCCCACACCATGATGCCGGGTGTTGGCCCTGTGTGCCTCGGTCGTATGCAGTCCTGATTGTGGCGCACACCTGCACGGCGCCAAACACGCATACGACCATCATTGGCACCAAGGCAGAAGCGACTCTCATCGCTGAAGACGACACGTCTCCATTCGTCCCTCCATTCACGTTGTCGCGACACCACTGGAGGCGGGCTGCACGATGTTGGGGCGTGAGCGGAAGACGGCCTAACTGTGTGCGGGACCGTAGCCCAGCTTCATGGAGACGGTTGCGAATGGTCCTCGCCGATACCCCAGGAGCAACAGTGTCCCTAATTTGCTGGGAAGTGGCGGTGCGGTCCCCTACGGCACTGCGTAGGATCCTACGGTCTTGGCGTGCATCCGTGCGTCGCTGCGGTCCGGTCCCAGGTCGACGGGCACGTGCACCTTCCGCCGACCACTGGCGACAACATCGATGTACTGTGGAGACCTCACGCCCCACGTGTTGAGCAATTCGGTGGTACGTCCACCCGGCCTCCCGCATGCCCACTATACGCCCTCGCTCAAAGTCCGTCAACTGCACATACGGTTCACGTCCACGCTGTCGCGGCATGCTACCAGTGTTAAAGACTGCGATGGAGCTCCGTATGCCACGGCAAACTGGCTGACACTGACGGCGGCGGTGCACAAATGCTGCGCAGCTAGCGCCATTCGACGGCCAACACCGCGGTTCCTGGTGTGTCCGCTGTGCCGTGCGTGTGATCATTGCTTGTACAGCCCTCTCGCATTGTCCGGAGCAAGTATGGTGTGTCTGACACACCGGTGTCAATGTGTTCTTTTTTCCATTTCCAGGAGTGTATATAACGTTAACGTTGAAGCGGTTCCGTGTGATTTTGTATGCGGATTTCACCTCCAGAATATCGGGCCCTTCTTTAAACTTTTTTCTTGGCACTGATCGCGTAGTGATCTGAGTCCGCCTTCCCACTAGGCCTTTGTCAACTGAAGTGACGTAAAAGTAGCTTTTTCCACTCAACACAAAGTTTTGAGAGGATATGTAATAATATTTCTTTTGTGAATGCGAGACGTTTTCGAAAGGGATGAGATGCTCTTATTCTGTGTTCATTCGTCGCCACCATGGCGAAGTTGCCGAAGTAATCTTCTGGTAGTTTTAAAGTTCATGTATGGCATTTAGGATTCGCGAATGCATTCTTTCATCTTTTACTGTTATTACCAGTTTCATCCAGGTGTATTTGCCTCCATATCAGAGTTATCATGTGCTTTGATGAGGTGGTAAGCAAGATGCATTTGTGTTGGACTTGATGCATGGTTTCATTATGCATCAGTTACCTATTATATAATTTCTTGTTTTGTAAACGATTTTCAGCAAACAGCGTAAGTTGACGCCGCTGCTGTAACTCCAAGATTTCTTGCTGCTGAGGATATTGAATTGTGTACAACTGAATTCATTACACAGGCTAAACGTTTAAGGGTTACTGCGTAAAATAGGTAATAGACGACGAAGATATTTACCCTTGCCCAATTCGGACCTGTAAGGCACGTTTGTATGTGGTTGATAGTTTTATGCACGTCTTCAATATAAAGTTCTGTCACTATGCAGCATATCTTGCGTCGTCGTCTCTGATGGGTTGCGAGACGTACACTAGCGGCCAAAAGTTTTCAGTCACCAATGAAGTAAGCTATATACTCTATTTAAACGTACGAACACATCGCACAAACTAAATAGATAAACTAAATAAATATTTCCTCTATTATTAAACATAATACAATAGGGTTTAGAGTTTTTGTCTCTTGAAAAAAGTGAATCCCTCTTTGCCCTCGAAATAGCTGCGCGTACTCCTGGCATTCTGGAGATGAGATTTTGTTCTGTTTTTGCAGCTGTTGCAGTCCAACACGTCTGTAAATTATTCCATAGATTAGAGGACCTGAGTTTTCTGATGTCTCTGTCAAGTTCACTCTATAGAAGTTCAATGGGACTCAAATCCTTAACTTGGCCGAATCATATTCTACCGTTTCCCACATCTCTCTTTTCTATTGACACGCTCTATTCAATTTAGAGGCGTGTTTGGGATCACTGTCGTTCTGCAACACCTACAACTAATAAATCTCTTGACAGATGGAAGTGCGTTGTTAATCAGCATCCAGTGAATCCCTTCCTTTTTTAATGTTGGAGTAATTCTCAATTAATCACCGACTTTTCACCCGCAAAACATCCCCACACCATGACGGACACTCCACGATGCAATACCGTTGGTGTCACACACTGATTCGTTGTACATTCTCCACGACCTCGACGTATAAACATTTGACGATGGTTCCAAATGCTTCAGACTTGGACTTGTCCTTGAATAAAACTTTGGAGAATGGCAGCACGCTCCAGCTTTTATGTTGCTTTGCCAATTGCAATGTTTTCATTTTATTTTGTTTGCATAATAAATGTCTTTTGCCCACTATACATTCCTTGAAACCTTGCTCACGGACACGGCGTTGCGCTGTTGAGACGGGCATTGGAGCAGTATGAGTCCCCTGATGTTCACTCCGTACATGTATTAATTGATCTTCCCCCTACGATGTTGCATTGGTACCAGTTTGTTTGAATCACTGAAAACTCTACGCCACTGTCCATTGCGCTTCACCAACTTGTTTGCCATGGTCTTACTAGAATAGCTATCGTGATGCAGAGCTACAATTACAGCGCGTTTTTCAATTCCGATCGCAGCTACCGTTCCATTTGGAGATAATACGATATGAACATGATCAGGTATACAAAAACAGAGCTAGATGAACACAGTAAACCGTAAACTAATGTAAACTGATAGCTGAAAGAAATGAGGTCTATTCGAATGGAACAGTCTTAGGTAAATGCACGTTAGTGTTGTCGTGGATACTCATTTGCGCACCTCTAGCCGAGTAACCAGACAAATACCCAACAGAGGCTCTTAGTCTTCACATGTTCATACTTGTTTTATTATTAGAATGGGGATATGATAGAAAATTCAAAATGAAATCCCTGTTTTAGACGCGAATTTGTAGTGGTGACAGGTTATCGAAAACTTTTGACTGTCAATGTATGTATGGTGGTGGTGGTGGTGGTGGTTAGTGTTTAACGTCCCGTCGACAACGAGGTCATTGGAGACGGAGCGCAAGCTCGGGTTAGGGAAGGATAGTTAAGGAAATCGGCCGTGCCCTTTCAAAGGAACCATCCCGGCATTTGCCTGAAACGATTTAGGGAATCACGGAAAACCTAAATCAGGATGGCCGGAGACGGGATTGAACCGTCGTCCTCCCGAATGCGAGTCCAGTTTGCTAACCACTGCGCCACCTCGCTCGGTCTAGTGTATGTATGAAAACGCCTTGAGTTGCCTTCACGGTGACTCAAGGTTTCTCCACTTCCCATCACTTAGACTGCCTGCATCTCTTTCGGCTCTTTCTTGAACAATGTTTCTCACCAAAATGGGCTGAAAAATCAACGGCACCTAACATAAGGGATTGGTACTGGGTCGCCATTTCACTTCGTCTGGAAATCGCTACTGTAAGAAAACTCGGTAAGCAGTTGAAATATCCTTGGCCGAGTGCTGTACCAAAGTAGTGAATGATATGCACGCGTTGAAATAACAACTATTCTTTATTAACCTTCAAATAATCTCTGCATGGCTTCAGAGGACGACGGTCCACACTTGAGCACAAGTGTTGTGTAGCGGTTGCTCACTACGGCAGGGTCCATGCTGATGAGCCGGGAGGTACCTTGGATGATCAGCGGCACTTTACCGTGATACTGTGAGCTCATGTACCGTCAAACGCAAGTCCAAGCGTGGTAGCGGCTGGCGGTCGTCCAGCGGTTGGTGATCCCGACGCAGGTGCGAGACTGCACAGTCTGATGGGTAGCAACAGCGGCGGCAGGCGCTGCGGTCGGAAGCATAGATTCAAGGTGGCTGACGGTCGGTCTGCAGCCCGGAGCGGAACTGGCTTTCGAAGGTCGAAGGGACTGAACGGCGGCCTGAGTACCAGTCAGCGGAGGAATACCGGTGCCGTTTCATGTCACAGTATGACCGTGGTGACGCTAGTAGGTGCCTGCGACAGCAGCATTTCTTACCACTATCCGTACGCCGCGTATGGGGCGGCTTGCAACTGTAGAAGCCATGGCAGCTGGAAGCTTGACGGTGAACAGTTGAGCGAGTTGCCTGAGGAGCGATGAGCACTTGTTCATCTTCGCCATAGTGATGCACCTCTCTTCTACTGAACAAGTCCCCATAGCTCTTAAGGTAAGCATTCTAGACGTCGTATTCACTGGACTTATTTTGTTTTGGTGCATATTACCTCCTTGAAATATGTAGGAACCAAAGAGATTGCAGTAGACCTGTTTGGCAACATCGGACATAAACAAGTGCTCATAGCTCTTAAGGTATACATTTTAGAGCCTATATTTATTAGGCTTTTATCCTTTCTTTGGACCACACTACCACATCTGAAATATGCCTACCAAACATTCTTAGCGACTATAGTAAAGATACTTATACTAAACTGGTAGAGATATCACACCGATTTTGTCTTATAGTTTTCGATACGGTCATGTATGGAGAAGGCTCCCTAACCTCAAATTGATACATTTACCCTTCTTCATAATGTGTGAAAGTTTGTAACGTCATCACCGAATCATTCTGTATAAGTTAAATGACAATTTTTGTTGTTCGGTTGGTGAAATAAACAGAACTCGGCCGACCGGGGTGGTCGTGGGGTTCTAGGCGCCACAGTCTGGAACCGCGTGACCGCTACAGTCGCAGTTTCGAATCCTGCCTCGGGCATGGATGTGTGTGATGTCCTTAGGTTAGATAGGTTAAATTAGTTCTATGTTCTAGGGGACTGATGACCACAGGTGTTAAGTCATATAGCGCTCAGAGCCATTTTTAAATAGAACTTGTGAAAATATTAAGTAATATGAGTTACTTTTACAACTGTGATAATACACTACTTGCCGTTAAAATTGCTACACCACGAAGATGGCGTGCTACAGACGTGATATTTAACCAACAGGAAGAAGATGCTGTGGTATGCAAATGACTAGCGTTTTAGAGCATTCATAACAGGTTGGCGCCACTGGCAACACCTAAAACGTGCTGACATGAGGAAAGTTTCCAACCGATTTCTCATACCCAAAGAACAGTTGAGCGGCATTGCCCGGTGAAACGTTGTTGTGATGCCTCGTATAAGAAGCAGAAATGCTTACTATCACGTTTCCGACTTTTATAAAGGTCGGATTGTAGCCTATCGTGATTGCGGTTTATCGTGTCGTGGCATTGCTGCTCGCGTTGGTCGAGATCCAATGACTGTTAGCAGAATATGGAATCGGTGGATTCAGGAGGGTAATACGGAAGGCCGTGCTGGATCCCTACAGCCTCGTATCACTAGCAGTCGAGATGACAAGCATCTTATTCCCATGACGGTAACGGATCGTCTCGATCCCTGAGTCAACAGATTTCCAAGACAACAACCATCTGCACGAACAGTTCGGCGACATTTGCAGCAGCATGGACTATCAGCTGCGGTTACCCTTGACGGTGCATCACAGACAGGAGCGCCTGCGATGAAGTACTCAAAGACGAACCTGAGTGCACGAATGGCAAAACGTTATTTTTTCGGATGAATCCAGGTTCTTTTTACAGCATCATGATGGCCGCATCCGTGTTTGGCGACATCGCGGTGAACGCATATTGGAAGCGTGTATTCTTCATCGCCATACTGGCCTATCTCCCTGCGTGATGGTATGGGGTGCCATTGGTTACACGTCTCGGTCACCTCTTGTTCGCATTGACGGCACTTTGAACAGTGGACGTTACATTTCAAATGTGTTACAACCCTTAAGGCGCTCAGTCCGGAACCGCGCGACTGGTACGGTCGCAGGTTCGAATCCTGCCTCGGGCATGGATGGGTGTGATGTCCTTGGGTTAGTTAGGTTTAAGTACTTCTAAGTTCTAGGGGACTGCTGACCACAGATGTTAAGTCCTATAGTGCTCAGAGCCATTTGAACCATTTGTTACGACCCGTTGCTCTAGCCTTCATTCGATTCCTGCGAAACCCTGCATTTCACCAGGATAAAGCACGACCGCATGTTGCAGATCCTGTACGGGCCTTTCTGGATACCGAAAATGTTCGACTGCTGCCCTGGTCAGCACATTCTCCAAATCTCTCACCAATTGTAAACGTCTGGTCAATGGTGGCCGAGCAACTGGCTCGTCACAAGACGCCAGTCTCTACTCTTTATGATCTGTGGTATCGTGTTGAAGCTTCATGGGTAGCTGTTCCTGTACACGTCACCCAAACTCTGTTTGAGTCAATGTCCAGGCGTATCAAGGCCGTTATTACGGCCAGAGGTGGTTGTTCTGGGTACTGATTTCTCAGGATCTATGCACCAAAATTGCGCGAAAATGTAATCACATGTCAGTTCTAGTAAAATATATTTATCCAATGAATACCTGTTTATCATCTGCATTTCTTCTTGGTGCAGCAATTTTAATGGCCAGTAGTGTATATCTGTTTCTCTGGGAACTGTTTCATTCTTTTTTTTAAGTATATATTTAAAGATTTCTCCTGAGCCTTTTTTAAATTTGCTGTGTTGTCGGTGATCTCTGCCAGAAGCTAAAATTGTTTGCGTTTAAGAAGGTCGTAGTGTGTGTCGTACAGAATTTTCGGTAAATCATCTGTGTGTTACTGATAGCTGAGGTAAATTATGTATAACTAGCAGAAGAACATGACGACATTACCGGTGTATTCATCTTGCCAATTATCTATTAGAAACAAATAATGTATTGTGTTTTTGTATAATATCAAAGAAATTTCATTTACGTCTATTCGTGAAAATGCCTTTGAAATTATGAAACAGTCGTACAAAGAAACATTCATCACGTACAAATCTATAAATACAGTATCCCATCTAAGACGCATAGCTTCCGTACACTGGGCGAAACTGCTTCTCGCGTCCTCTACGCGATTTTGTCAACGTCTCTACGGCAGCGCTTATTCATAGCTCTATAGACGGCTAATGTTTTGACTACAGCCGTTCGCGCTTCGCAGTTGAAAGCCGTCAAAAGCGATTCAGGTGTCAGAGATTTCCGTAAGTTGACTCGACTGTCGAATCGTCTTAGTAATAAATGTATTAGAACTTCAAGCATGATGCGATAGTTCCTCACGCATTTCAGTGTATATGACGTCATGTCACTTGATCTATATGTCATACAATAACGTAATTTTGTAGGTACAAAAACACTTATGTGCATACTGTCTGCAAAATGTGTTGTTGATAGATTTAGTAATGAAGACGTAATAAATTTAAACGTCATGTACGATGCGGCAGTTATTACGCATCTCGGTGTTGATGACGTCATATCTGCTGAACTATGTGTGCTACAGTGATATAACTTTGCAGGTCCATTTAGCGGCACATGCGTATACCGTCGCAGAAATTTATTGCGAATAGTGTTGGTAGTACAGAAGAAATAAATTGAAACGGCACGTATGATGTGACAGTTTTTCACGTATCTCATTGTTTATGGCGTCATATCTCGTGAACTATGCTAGGTAACACACACACACACACACACACACACACACACACACATACATTCATACATCCAATTTTATAAACGCATGGATACAGGATTTTCGTGTAAATGCGATTCTTCTTTGAAAAAAAAAATTATGTGCCATTTGATACAGAAATGTGTCATTACTTATATATGTTATATTAAATATGTTATATTAAAGGACTGTGCTTGTCGAAAATACGTACTTTGTAGAAGCTTTGTCTGATTTTATTGTTTACTGGAAAATTTTCAATGCTTTTAAAATAAACAGAATATAAAGATCTGGTTAATTACACTGACATAATTAATTTATGTTCTGTAAGGAAACAGTTCTCCCAAATGATAAATAGTACTTGTAAACCCCTAAGAGAATATGCAGGTATTGAGTAAACACTTCAGATGTAACATTACTATACTTCCCCTATAAAACCCTAATGATGCGGAGTTCTCTTTCTGAACACCCCAGCTGCATAGCACCAAGATGGTTGGAAACGAGGGCGTAAAAGTAAGACTACCGCTGACGTTGTTTGAAGAAAATGAAACTCATTCCAAAATGAAAGATGCGGAATTCCTAGCGCACACAAGTTGAGTGCAGTTTTCAAATATTCTCTTCCTTTAATTTCTCCAAATTTTTTGCTTTTGTGTCAAACTCGGGCTTTTATGTCTATAATCTTCTTTATTACGTGTCATATATCAATATGATACTACACACGCTTCATGAACCTATGTTTTTTCTAGATGACAGGATGGGCGAAAAACAGTGATTATTAACATCAATTGACGAGTAAAGTATGTCTTAAGCGCAATTATGAAAGCCTGAACATCGCAAAAATGTAGCTATATCGTCGATATATCGATAGTTCTAATACTGATGTACCGAGTGATCAAAAAGTTAGTATAAATTTGAAAACTGAATAAATTAAGGAATAATGTAGATAGGGAGGTACAAATTGACACACATGCTTGGAATGACATGGGGTTTTATTAGAACCAAACAAATTCAAAAGTTCAAAAAATGTCCGACAGATGGCGCTTCATCTAATCAGAATAACAATAATTTGCTTTGTCTTACTTTGTTGTGCTAAGATGATGTTCTTTACAGGAAATGCTCAAGGTGTCCACCATCATTCCTCAACAATAGCTGTAGTCGAGGAATAATGTTGTGAACAGCACTGTAAAGCATGTCCGGAGTTATGGTGAGGCATTGGCGTCAGATGTTGTCTTTCAGTATCCCTAGAGCTGTCGGTCGATCACTATACACTTGCGACTTCAGGTAACCCCAAAGCCAATAATCGCACGGACTGAGGTCTGGGGACCTGGGAGGCCACGCATGACGAAAGTGGTGGCCGAGCACACGATCATCACCAAACGACGCGCGCAAGAGATCTTTCACACCTCTAGCAATATGGGGTGGAGCGACATCCTGCATAAACATCGTACGTTCCAGCAGGTGTTTATCAGCCAGGCTGGGGATGATGCGGTTCTGTAACATATCGGCGTACCTCTCACCCGTCACGGTAGCAGTTTTGCTGTCCAGCGCCATCTGTCGGACATTTTGTGAACGTGTTTTTTTCTTTTATATATATAACCCCATGTCATTCCAAGCATGTGTGCCAATTTTTACCTCTCTATCTACATTATTCCGTGGTTTATGAAGTTTTCAAATTTATACTGACTTTTTGATCACCCGGTATAAATAGCAATATTTTTCGAAATGTCGATAATTCCTATACTTTGCTGTTATGTGAAATAGCATGACGCGTTCTGTGTTACCAACGTACTGTCTCTATTCAACATCTCACTCTGCAGCTATTTACTCTCCTGGTTATGTGGCAGCGATGGGGTATGCGTAACAATGGGCCATTGCTTCTGCTTCTTACTCTCAAAAAATTATATACTCGAAAAAATTTTACTGTTGCATTGTTAACGTGCCTGTAACTCTTAACGCAGTCCTTTACATCAGCTATAAAGAACACTACAATGGTTGAAAACTCTCACCATACCTAGACTAACACGAATATTAATGGCAAAAGATCTACGCTTGCCCTGAAGTATGTACTTCAGACAGATGCGCCAGAGTCGCTCTACGGCTTGGAGCGGTGGCCGTCAAACTGACGCCCGCAGGGCGCATGCGGCCCGAGTCAAATATTCGTGCTGTCTACGTTTCTCAGCCGTATTTTAAAATGATACAGGCTACATCTTGCGGGGTCGTCCTCCGAATAGGTCTCACCGTGAGGCGGTATGCAGGTCGAGCATTATGTTAACTCGGAATTCCACAAAGAATTCCCCTGACATGACTCCTACACCCAATATCTGACTTAACTTCTTTCTCAGTTTTCAGTACTGATTGGCACCTCTGAGCACGCACTGCATTGCACATATGACTCACAATGAGCACTTCTGTACCTACCTCTACAAGAGCGATTTGAATAGGGACTGATATTTAACCCGTGATGTTCTCTTTAACGTCGAAACCGTAGCAGCCGCTCCCCTAGTGGTGGCGAGATGTGGCTCAGCGTCTTGTTGCAACTGTGAGTGTCCCACGCGATCACGTGTGTGTAAAAATAATGTCTGGACTGCCGAACGAAATACAAAGCTTTGCTATCACTCCGTCGCACGGGGGATCGGAGCAAAAGCGACCGCTTCACTTAGAAGCCAAAATGCGAGTGTCTAACTTCTGTAGCCGTCAGGCCAGTGTTGTCCGTCCAATAGCAACAATTTTCTTGTGAGGTACCCAGTCACCGTCACTGGCGCTCGTTGTCTGGATGCCCAGCGGTTGTCCAGTCAGCACTGGTTACGGGAGGCGCCCGTTGTCTGAGGTCACTGACCCGAGCACCACACTGACGCCGTTTTCAGAATTCGCGGAAGGTCCCACTGTCGCCCGGCAGCGGCGACGCCATTGTCGGGTGTGGGCGTCCAGTCTAGGGTAAGGTCAAAGTGACGCTTCCGCACTGGATGCCGACTTGGGCGACCATCTCTGTGGGTGTTATAAGATCACCTCCCCCCCCCCCCCTCCTTCGACCGAGCTCAGCATCGATCTCACTTGCAATGGTTTCAGGCAGAAAAATCTGCTTCTGATTTTTACTGCAATGCTGCCTGTGTTGTTTGCGCGTTTAATAGACCTGTTATAGTTATAATTATGCGTGCGGAGCCCTTAACTTGATCTCCACACTTTGCTGGTTGAAATAAAAATCCTCAGTTCAGTAACAAAAATGTAAATAGGGGGATAATAAGAGCCTTGCACATGCAGTGCATTGCGCAGATAGGACACCACGTTACACTTGCAACTAACAATTGAATATAGACAAGTCATCAACTGTAATTAATCAATTAATAATCCACTCACCAAGCCAACACAGCAAAACTCCGTCAGGCAATTGCAGTATCACAACTTTGCTGGCGCTGAGAGTATCAGCAATCTAAATGTGTGTGTGTGTGAATTCCTACAGGACCAATTCGCTGAGGTCATCGGTCCCTAGACTTACACTCTACTTAAACCAACTTACACTAACTTACGATAAGAACAACACACACCCATGCCTGAGGTAGGACTCGAACCTCCGGTGGGAGGGGCCGCAGAATCCGTGACATTGCGCCCTAGAATGCGCGGCAGCAATCTAAAGGAAGTGCTCCATATGGTGCTGACTTCTAACGATTAGTACGTAGTGGCTGGCTGCCAATTTTTTTCGCGCTTACTGTGTATTGTCAACTGGGTGCTCATAACGTACTAATTTGTACACAGGTAGTCGACAACAATATAAAAACACAAATAACTCATGGCTTTGCCATGTCTAAAACGGTGTAGGAAGCCCTATGGGGTTCAAAACGATTCAAAACAGCTTCCGCTCGTCACGTAGTGGATAAATACAGGTCCTGTATGATCTTCAAGGAAATCTTGTACCATTCTTCCTGCGAAACAGTGGAAAGTTCTGGTAACGACGATGGTGGAAAGCAATCACGTACCCTTTTCTCCAAGGTATACCACAAGGGCGAACGGGTGGCCGCGGAAGATGCGACCTCTCATCCTCGTGCTCACAGAACCAGTTTTGGAATATACGAGCTGCGTCAACAGGAGCCCTGTCAAAATGGCTCTGAGCACTATGGGACTTAACATCTGTGGTGATCAGTCCCCTAGAACTTAGAACTACTTAAACCTAAGGACATCACACACATCCATGCCCGAGGCAGGATTCGAACCTGCGAACGTAGCGGTCACGCGGTTCCAGACTGAGGAGCCCTGTCGTTTGGGAATCCAGAATCGCCTTTGGGAAGGAAACACTGTACCTTAAGGTGCACCAGATCAAGCAAAATGGTCACGTAATCCTTGACAGTAATGTGGCCTTGCAGAGTAACCATGGGGACCACAGAATATCGTGATATGCTTGTCCAAATCATCACTGAACCCCTTACGTGTTTCACTCTTCGTACGTAAACCAGACCAGAAGCTGCAAACAGCCTGCAACAGGACTCGTCCTGTAAAATGCTGTCTTCTTTGCCTCGTAATCCACGTTAACCATGTGTTCCTGTTACGCGCATCTGCATCACTGTTTTGGGATTCCAGCTCGTCCTGCAGTTCGCTGCTTCTGGAGCTTCCTTTTGATGATGATGACAGAGTCCGCAAGGACGACATTCAGTTCTGCACTGATTTGCGCAGCTCTCGTCCTCTTGTTTTTCTTCACAGACCCCATCTATGACAGTCTGCCATGATCACTGTTCAAACAATATCGTTGTCATTGTGACGTAGCGGACGATGTTTTTCCGCTTTCCCTGTATACTGTAGAAATCTTTGATGCGGGTCCTCTTGAAACATCTATCATTTCAGCTACCTTGGTTACGTAAGTATCCACCATATGAGCACCAAAGATTTGCCCACTTTCGAATTCACTTAAGGCCGACAGAAAGCTCTCACAACTACATAGAGTACTGTTATGGCCGCTAATGACATTTGTAATACATAGAGGACTTCGCACAGGTACCGTTCGTGGTCAAACACAGCAGTGCCACCTTCTCGCTTTGGTAACAACTGCGTTCATGTTCAAGCATTTCTCATGGTGTTTGCATTTTTCTGTCCAACGTCCGTAGTTTACCAGTTAGGAATGAAATCGGTACGTTCGTGGCCCGAGGTGTATCTCACATTGTCAGTACTGGCTCTTTAACAAAAAAGATTTGACGACCACTGGCTTGGAGGCGCTTGCTACTGTGTATCGCCTCACTACCCACTGTCTGTGCTTACCATTATAGTTTGTGGTTGATTGTATATTGCGAGCGAGGTATGTTTCTTGTCCAGTGCTGGTTCTTGGAATTTATCTGTGGACAATCGTGCAGCAGCAGGGCAGCGATAATTTGCATCACAATTTAACTGTTGAACGTTGTGTACCGAATTATGGAGAACTTAACAACACGACATCGCTGAAATAGCAATGCAATGAATTGATCCCACTATCATATTTTTGGCCGACAGCGATAAAATAATGTCGAATAATGGAGTCGCGCTGTAGAAACGACATGGAGCCCGTCGACACATTTGCAATTAATAACAAGAAACAGAATTTTTCCAAGATCGAAAGGGACCGTGAAATACCCGAGAACGAGGTTCGGGTAGACTGAATACCTGGAATGAGTTTTAAATTTGATCTAAGACTAACTCAAAAAAATCCACTTTTCAGGAATACACTTCTTTCATTCAAAAAATCCGACATGTTAACCATATGTATCAAAAGGAGTAAAAACTTTAAAAAAATTATTATTCTCATCATAAAATTATCCTGAAAGTGTCACATACTATTCCTCTAACTTTGTAAGTGACATTTCCTGCAGATGTAGTACAGGAAATAGCTTTGAGAAGGGTTTATAAAACCATTATCTGATTTGCTAGATAATTTGATCACTTCTTGTGACAAGTGTGTCTTTGTACATTATTATCATGCAAAGATTCTACGTGCGCAACACGATGTAGGTCCTCATACTGATGTCACTCTTTCCTTGTGTGTCGAAGAGATTAAATGACTGCAAAAATAAACAACCCCTCCACGTGTGGATTAACGGTTTCGAGAACAATGGAGGGCAATATTTTTCTCACATCGTGAGAGAAGTTCATTTTTTCGCCGCTGTAAAGTGCAGAAAGCAACGCATGCTGTTGTGTAATTCAAATTTACCGAACCCAAAAGCTGATACAAACTCTGCGAGAATAATTGCAGCAGCTGTGATTTTGGATGTCATAGGCTAGGAAGAATAATTGCAAATAAATTTACATATTCTAACCTGAGGCATACCACTGAGAGTATTAATAATGAATTGTCTGTGCACCCTTTCCAAATAAAACTTGGTTTTCCATCCAGTGACTAGCATTACTCGTAGTACTTTATCAAATGTGTTACTTACCTGTATTTTGGTTATAGTAAACATGTATCTCAAACGAAAAGTTTAGTTGGGTAAGGTTCAAAGATCGCGGTGCCACAACAGAGTCGGCAAGACGCATCGGTTCCACAGGGATTACCTATGTCTCGCTGCAATCCGCAATGAAGAATGGGAGAGGCTAAAGAAGACGCGCCCACTCTCTCAGCATAGCAGCATCCTCACACGGAGGTCAATGTAGAGCCAAGCATGGAAGTGCTCTGCCCGAGTTTGTGAACTCAGCTGAAGATGCCAACTTCACCGAATAGGACTAGAGAGCTAGTCAAATCTCAGACAGAAATGTAATTTTAGATGTTGAATATTGTATGTCGAAAAAAGAGTTGTAATTGCATGCATCACGTGATGGCAGCTGTAAATCATCAAGCACTTCTGTGGCAAATAACTGTAACAAGTTAGATAAAACTTTTTAACATTCATGTAATAAAGTGAATTAATATCTCATATGTTGTAATTCTGATGAGCCATCTGACAGAGCAATCAAAGAACACACAGTTATGGATGGACGAGTGTAGCTTAGTCTTTCCATAATATTTAAAATAATTGTACATTCCATTTTGACTATATTATAACACAACAGAAAAGCTCTACCCAAATTCAACTAGAGTGAATGACCACGTAATGAGGTTGTGGTATAACATTTTTTATCACAGAGAATGAACTTGAATGTGTTAATTAACTGTGATTAATTCCCCATGTGCGTTCTGAGGTGAAATAATGCAATTATATTTACTATTCACCTCAAAAGCAATAAAACTGTACTCATATACTCCCCCTGTACCTTTACTCAAATATGCAAAAACCAGAATCAAGAAAACTATAAAGACATAATTATCTGGTACTGAATATAACGCGAAACATCTGCTCGAGCTAATCTACCTTCCTTTTTATCAGCCATTTCCAGCTGAACCAGCCGAGAACACAGATATGGAAATTAGCACATCACGAAACAAAACATATAACGAGAGAAAGTGGCCTTCATAAATCAGCCCTTGGTGACGGTTCTCACAAAATCATTAACGATTAATAACTGTAGGGGGTCGGCTATCTACCTAATTGAAAGTATTGGTCCAATGTTGAACACTCAAACGATTTAACTGCATATTATAAAGGCCTGACCAGTCGAGGAAGGCATAGGTAAGATGTGAAAGACCATCATCTCAACAAATCGTTCTCCAAAATTCATAATAATAGCTGAATGCGCAGTAACAGCTCCGATAATACAAGGAGACAAGATGTAGGTTCCACATACAAAAACCTACACTCACTTCGCTATGAATGAGCCCTCAACTGTGGGATAGGTTTTGAAATACGTAGTCTAACTATGTTAAGATGAAACAAATCGAAGACCCCTACCCATAATCCTCACGTGATAATCCACCCTGCTAGCTATTTTCACCACAATTAACTACTCAGGGTGACAAGAGCTACCCCGGTTGTGGCCTGCTGGCGGCAACAGCTCATCAGTGATGATGAGATGATGTGATTTTCGAGATAGCAGGCTGTGACTCTCACAGTGTTTCCCAACCAAGTATTTCTAGTTTCACGTCTCCACATAGCGTGTCCCAGAAATTTTACATTTCCCCTCTCCTATGCACAAAGTCCACACAAATGCTCTTCCATGAATGTGAATGGCTCTGTCAATGATTAACGCAAAGATTTCTGCAAACTGTGGTCCAACGCGTAACCTAGCAACTATTTTTAAGTCGGCCAATAAGTTGCCTTCTCACGCTGTGGGAGAGAAATAGGCTGTCTATATGGACCTCGCCCACAAAGAGGTGAAGAAAAAGTTTTAACGATAACCATCACACAGCTTCCCATGTGAAAGCATCGAGATGACTATCTTTCCTCCAGCTTGGCTTCCTTAAGGTTCCTCTAAAGGCCCGGTCAGCGAAAAGCATTCGCATCAGGACTTCCTTCGAGCTGAAATACCGACTCGTAGATATTTTTTTTAACTGGCCCAGACCCTGCCATTGTGCCACAGATTAAGCTTTTTAGGACTCCCCGCTCACACAGTGGGCTGCAGCTCTAAATAATTTAGGTCACACATGCCCTGGCTGTTACCATAGCAGACAATACAGCATATGTGGCAAAGTTTACCTGCCAGCCAGAGGTGACGCCCATGCCCTCTGTTCCAAATGTACCAACTCTTTAAGGTCTTCCTTTCACCACAGGGACTTGACCACTGTCCAAGAACGTCCTCCCTTTATTGCCTACGGTGTCTCGCCCGTGACCGTTGCAGAATCGCGCAACTCATTAAACAGAGAATGTGCAACTAAATATGCAGAATGTAAGTATGAAACGAGATACTTGTTAGCGGCTCGATCTTTGCAATCACTGACATACTCCACGATATCATAGAAGATATCTATCAATAGGTGCAATTATCATATGGATTTAAAAAAATGGGTGTAATAGCAGTGATGTATAAAACGTATCAGTCCAAAATTGACTAACTCGTTTCAGTGAAGGGTACGAATGTTGTTGAATGCTAAGCATGCATCCGCCCGGAAATCGATAGGCATACAACAGCACACATAACTAATATGTTCCAAAACTGCGCGCATAAGAACGGAGTTTTGTGATAGAAAGGTAGTGTCAAGGGTTCTAGAAAGCCCTGGGCTAGGTACCATTTGTATACCAAACAGAAGGATCATATTAGTGTCACTTTAGTACCGTGTCAAAGTATGAATATTAAACACTTTCCAGAATGAGATTTTCACTCTGCAGCGGAGTGTACGCTGATATGAAACTTCCTGGCAGATTAAAACTGTGTGCCCAACCGAGACTCGAACTCGGGACCTTTACCTTTCGCGGGCAAGTGCTCTACCAACTGAGCTACCGAAGCACGACTCACGCCCGCTACCCACAGCTTTACTTCTGCCAGTACCTCGTCTCCTACCTTCCAAACTTTACAGAAGCTCTCCTGCGAACCATGCAGAACTAGCACTCCTGAAAGAAAGGATATTGCGGAGACACGGCTTAGCCACAGCCTGGGGGATGTTTCCAGAGTGAGATTTTCACTCTGCAGCGGAGTGTACGCTGATATGAAACTTCCTGGCAGATTAAAACTGAGTGCCCGACCGAGACTCGAACTCGGGACCTTTGCCTTTCGCGGGCAAGTGCTCTACCAACTGAGCTATCGAAGCACGACTCACGCCCGGTACCCACAGCTTTACTTCTGCCAGTACCTCGTCTCCTACCTTCCAAACTTTACAGAAGCTCTCCTGCGAACCTTGCAGAACTAGCACTCCTGAAAGAAAGGATATTACGGAGACATGGCTTAGCCACAGCCTGGGGGATGTTTCCAGAATGAGATTTTCACTCTGCAGCGGACTGTACACTGATATGAAACTTCCTGGCAGATTAAAACTGTATGCCTGACCGAGACTCGAAATCGGGACCTTTGCCTTTCGCGGGCAAGTGCTCTACCAACTGAGCTACCGAAGCACGACTCACGCCCGGTACCCACAGCTTTACTTCTGCCAGTACCTCGTCTCCTACCTTCCAAACTTTACAGAAGCTCTCCTGCGAACCATGCAGAACTAGCACTCCTGAAAGAAAGGATATTGCGGAGACATGGCTTAGCCACAGCCTGGGGGATGTTTCCAGAATGAGATTTTCACTCTGCAGCGGAGTGTACGCTGATATGCAGAGTGAAAATCTCATTCTGGAAACATCCCCCAGGCTGTGGCTAAGCCATGTCTCCGCAATATCCTTTCTTTCAGGAGTGCTAGTTCTGCATGGTTCGCAGGAGAGCTTCTGTAAAGTTTGAAAGGTAGGAGACGAGGTACTGGCAGAAGTAAAGCTGTGGGTACCGGGCGTGAGTCGTGCTTCGGTAGTTCAGTTGGTAGAGCACTTGCCCGCGAAAGGCAAAGGTCCCGAGTTCGAGTCTCAGTCGGGCACACAGTTTTAATCTGCCAGGAAGTTTCATATCAGCGTACACTCCGCTGCAGAGTGAAAATCTCATTCTGGAAACATCCCCCAGGCTGTGGCTAAGCCATGTCTCTGCAATATCCTTTCTTTCAGGAGTGCTAGTTCTGCATGGTTCGCGGGAGAGCTTCTGTAAAGTTTGGAAGGTAGGAGACGAGGTACTGGCAGAAGTAAAGCTGTGGGTACCGGGCGTGAGTCGTGCTTCGGTAGCTCAGTTGGTAGAGCACGTGCCTGCGAAAGGCAAAGGTCCCGAGTTCGAGTCTCGGTCGGGCACACAGTTTTAATCTGCCAGGAAGTTTCATATCAGTGTACACTCCGCTGCAGAGTGAAAATCTCATTCTGGAAACATGCCCCAGGCTGTGGCTAAGCCATGTCTCCGCAATATCCTTTCTTTCAGGAGTGCTAGTTCTGCATGGTTCGCAGGAGAGCTTCTGTAAAGTTTGAAAGGTAGGAGACGAGGTACTGGCAGAAGTAAAGCTGTGGGTACCGGGCGTGAGTCGTGCTTCGGTAGCTCAGTTGGTAGAGCACTTGCCCGCGAAAGGCAAAGGTCCCGAGTTCGAGTCTCGGTCGGGCACACAGTTTTAATCTGCCAGGAAGTTTCATATCAGCGTACACTCCGCTGCAGAGTGAAAATCTCATTCTGGAAACATCCCCCAGGCTGTGGCTAAGCCATGTCTCCGCAATATCCTTTCTTTCAGGAGTGCTAGTTCTGCATGGTTCGCAGGAGAGCTTCTGTAAAGTTTGGAAGGTAGGAGACGAGGTACTGGCAGAAGTAAAGCTGTGGGTACCGGGCGTGAGTCGTGCTTCGGTAGCTGAGTTGGTAGAGCACTTGCCCGCGAAAGGCAAAGGTCCCGAGTTCGAGTCTCGGTCGGGCACACAGTTTTAATCTGCCAGGAAGTTTCATATCAGCGTACACTCCGCTGCAGAGTGAAAATCTCATTCTGGAAACATGCCCCAGGCTGTGGCTAAGCCATGTCTCCGCAATATCCTTTCTTTCAGAAGTGCTAGTTCTGCATGGTTCGCAGGAGAGCTTCTGTAAAGTTTGGAAGGTAGGAGACGAGGTACTGGCAGAAGTAAAGCTGTGGGTACCGGGCGTGAGTCGTGCTTCGGTAGCTGAGTTGGTAGAGCACTTGCCCGCGAAAGGCAAAGGTCCCGAGTTCGAGTCTCGGTCGGGCACACAGTTTTAATCTGCCAGGAAGTTTCATATCAGCGTACAGTCCGCTGCAGAGTGAAAATCTCATTCTGGAAACATCCCCCAGGCTGTGGCTAAGCCATGTCTCCGCAGTATCCTTTCTTTCAGGAGTGCTAGTTCTGCATGGTTCGCAGGAGAGCTTCTGTAAAGTTTGGAAGGTAGGAGACGAGGTACTGGCAGAAGTAAAGCTGTGGGTACCGGGCGTGAGTCGTGCTTCGGTAGCTGAGTTGGTAGAGCACTTGCCCGCGAAAGGCAAAGGTCCCGAGTTCGAGTCTCGGTCGGGCACACAGTTTTAATCTGCCAGGAAGTTTCATTAAACACTTTCTCTTACTTAGGCAATTGGAGCAAATCGGTTGTTTCTTTTGCATTTTATGTGGTCTGCAATGTGCTTTGTAGGGACTTACAGAGACACGAGTAGCTCATGGACGAAAAACTCCTCGAAAAACTTCAACAAAAAGGTTTCATTAATTATATCTTCGTCGTCGTCAGCGTACAAAAACACAGACAAGGATTCCACGACGGCTATGCACAGCAAATGTTGAAATTTTTGTAGTTTATTACTAAGATGCCGATATCGAATAACCTTGAAACTTTTCTTGATATTTAACCGTTTTCAAGATTCAGATAATCAAAGTTTTTCTACATATTTCTACACGTAAAATCCGGTATGAAGGGAAATCTAAATAATTGATAACCACAGCAAATTGTTCAAATATCATCGGTATATTTTTGTAGACGTTTATATAGAGGAGTCATCTCCCTGTTTCAAAAATCTTTACCCGTTATCGAGAAAGACACCAAAAATCTCGTTTCTTGGGTACCAAAACCCAGCCGAGGATTCCGAGACGGCTACACAGCAAATGTCTGATTTTTTTTAAAAAAAAATGTATTCCTAAGACCCAGATATCGAACAACTTCGAAAATTTTCTACGTATCCTAATCTTTTTCTGAGGTACAGAGGTTCGAAGACACCCTACTTGTAGAGGAAAATACGCACGTGAAATCAGGTGTGAGGCGAAAACGTAATTTATAAAGTGAGGTAGCACGGAGAAATATGCCGTAAAATGTCTCCATTATCATTTGGGACATGTTGTAGTACTGAAGCTCATTGAATATTTTTTTTTTTTGGCACATAAATTCCAGTCTGAGGAACAAAATTAGTTTTATTTTATTTTAATTTCACATAAGAAGACTATTTAAATTTTAGTGAGCAATACACTTCTTATCAATTGAGTTATATGCCCTGATGCAGCAGGAAAATGAAGGGGACATGTGGAAAAATCTGTGGGAGCACAAAAAATGCGAATATGCTTCTGTTTATTTAAAAGATTCTGACCAGAAAGTGGGATATCAGATATCTCATTCGAACTTCCTGGGAACCTTTATAAATTTTCCCAGAAATGTTTCCATGAGAACTTAGTCGCTCTTTTTTATGCCGAGTTGTAAGAAGGTAGTGGCACTGGCAAAGAGACGGAAAATTAATAAATACTAGAAGATAGTAGAGAATGGTTGTATTACAGAAAGAGCGAAATGCAAGAGAAAGAGGGAGGGACAGTAGCAGTGGGAAATAGTTGGCAGAACAATGCTATGAAAAGAGTGAAGGAGACAGTGTCAGGGGTAGGAGTAAAGAGAAAGAGTAAGCGGAGGTGGATGAGAGCAAATTGTAATTAGAGACAGATTATATGACAATGATAACAAGGAGGAGAGGTACAGTCACAGTGAGAAGAGATAGCTACACTAAGAAAGAAGGAATTGCGTAGATATTAAGAGCAAGACGAAGACAGTAACAGTGAGACGAAATTGTGACAGTAGGATAGAACAAAGAGGACTATGGCTGTGACACAGGAGACAATGAGAGATACACACAAAGACGTAACGAGATGTGCTGAATGGCAGAAAGTAAAAGGGTAATTTGGAGTGGTGGGTACAAGCGACTTACAGCGGTGGTCAAGTGGGTGCGAGTGAGTTACAGGTAGGGGAGATGCTAAGGAAAGTAGAATGAGGCAGATGGTACCCCACTTTTCGGTCAGCCTTTTAATAAAAGACGAAAAATCCGCACTTTTGTGCTCCAGTAGAAGCATTTGTCTCCAGTTGCTCTCAGTTACTCGAACTGCACTGATACACTCAAATCATGCAGTTGTCGAAGTACACCGATACGCTCAACCCATGCAAATAGCGTAATGTAAACAAACCAGCAGTCAACACGTGTACACCAGCTGCCAAGTCCGAACTCCACTTGGCCAATAAGAACAATAAACACTTATGACAAGCTCATGTGCATCCCATATTATGGTGATTATAATGGTGGCTTCAAAAAGTTATTTATTTATTATGCTGGAAATCAGAATCTACCAAACATGGGAAGTGCACTGAATGGATGAAAGCAGACGTAACTATATTTTAATAAGCAGCAGAAAAATTGTATGGAGGTCTGTGGAGCAAACACCCGGTTGCAGTGGAAGTTTTGTCATAGATCGACAAGTTACGGTATTATAGCTAGAACAACATTTATTTTAAAGAGGGAACAGATACCAAATCACTTTTGCAATTGAGAGACTGATTAAAAATATCCGTTTGGATGCGCCTTACGTCGTTTCAGGATTCGTAGATAGAACGGTGAATGTGACGTCGGATTTTGGTATTTGGCGATTCTGCGTTGAAAATAATGTCTCCAAATCTGTTACAGGTACTGAAAAAACTCCTGTACTGTTACAAAAGTCATCATATACTGATGTCGTGGTATTGCATTTACAGAGCCTACACAACTGGAAACGCGTCGCCCTGTCGTATTTGTGGAGTATATTCGTCTATAGAATGACCTACTATGTTCAGTTTAATGAATGATACGACAAAGCCATTTGTGCCTGATACGAATAATGCCCGCAACTCTAACACAGCAATTATTCCGTAATCGTTATTAAAAAATATATTTTCTTGCGAATAAGAGATTTTCAATAATATCTGGACTCCCAGATCTCTGTGATAACTGGAAGTATTTCTGCTGTCTAAAGGGTTTTCCAACCATCTGTTAACCGTCATTCATTAAGCGAATGGTTTGCATAAACTGAATAATGACCTAAGCAGCAACAAGAACTGTAATTAACAGCGTAAAGCGCTCTATTGAAACTATACCATCAACAACATATCACCAGTAATTTCACTGTCTTCATGATGGCACGTTGGTCTATGTGTTCTTCCAAAACCACACATCGCACATATTATCTAACACAAAGTAACATTAAAAATGAAAAATATTAACGAACAAGTAGCTGCGCATATGCCTGAACTTTAAAAAACACGATGAACTGTTTCGTTGATCATCACTGCTGACTAACCAAAAGAGACATGATCTAACACATTTGTAGCCAGTATCAGTTGTCAATTCTCAACTTTAAATTACATGACGAACGTTTTTGTACTGGACTGGGACAACGATCCAGAAACCGTTGTCCCCGTCTATTGTCGCTGTTTATTAACCACGAAAAATGTTAAATATGGTTTTATTCCCAAATAATAAATAGAAATGACGTAATGTATGTGTTGGATGGCGATTTCACTAATATGTAAGAACAGTAAGGGCCAGATATAAAATTTTCACAGCAGTAGCCACATGTTTGGAACTGCAGTGACGAGAGAGTTAATAATTTCTGCCTTCCCGGGATCCGAACCCGGCACTTATCGTTGTTGTTTTCTAGCCAATAAAGGACGTTAAATTTTGATTTCCTTCACCAGAAGCGAGATGTATGCATGATTAAATTGCAGCTGACGTGAAGAAGAGTGCAGTCATGACTGGAAATCCAGCTCCGCACGTATATTCGTTGACTATACACGAAGGAACGGTAACTAATAGAATTATTTTTCACCAGTAGCTACGAGTCACATGTGTAAACTTGAAATGATGTGACGAAAAGATCTTTTCTCTGGGAGTTGAAATCTTCACATGTCGTTAATGACAGTGAATGAAGAGACGTTAAAAATTAAAAATAAATTTTCATCAACAGTTAGGTGTGCTCATGCTATAGCCTGAACGAACATTATGAAAACTTTTGTGCCGATCCAGAATTTGAACCTTGACACGCGTCTTACGTGGAGAACTTGAGAAGTTTGGAACCTTGAACAAACAACGAACTGATGTCAGAACGAGGTGATGGCGTTATGTCGTAGCGAAGGGATTAAATACCGTGAAACCAAGATATTCAACATCTCAAGCTGAAATAAAAGCTGAAATGATATTTACATACCGTTTGGCCCTTCAGCTAAAAGAAAAATACTAGTGTAAGAAAGGTTGCTGGTGACACAGTTAATGTGAATCTGGAACCGCGATGGAATCGTATGTTCTTCATTTGCTGTAATTCGGAGTAATAGGATCCACCAGCGCTTATTAAAACTTTTGTCTAAAGAGGGACTTCAACCCTGACGCTACGGTTGCTAACCTAACATCAAGCCCCAATACCACGTAATTCCACTGATGGCTGGATCATGATATTGTCGTAGCACTAGTGTGCCATACCGGATGACAGTCCTGACTTTGTGACACCCAGGAGCTGTAATCATTGAAATAAAATCACATGGTACTGGCAATCTACACAAACTGCCAACACTATCAGATGCGCAAGTTTCCACAGCATGTGTTGCTTCCACTTGAGCTACTCTGCACGGTAAACAGCACGCATTGCAAACGAGAAGCTGAGTTACTGTACCCGATTCATCTGTAATTTTGCAAACTTCAATTCGTCAGCCTTCTAAGGGTATCATTCTCTTGGAAGCTCAGAAATTATTTACTTCATAACCCTGAAGATTAGATGGGTATATCACATAACTAATGAGGAAGTATTGAATAGGATTGGGGAGAAGAGACGTTTGTGGCACAACTTGACCAGTAGAAGGGATCGGTTGGTAGGACATGTTCTGAGGCATCAAGGGATCACCAATTTAGTATTGGAGGGCAGCGTGGAGGGTAAAAATCGTAGAGGGAGACCAAGAGATGAATACACTAAGCAGATTCAGAAGGATGTAGGTTGCAGTAGGTACTGGGAGATGAAGAAGCTTGCACAGGATAGAGTAGCATGGAGAGCTGCATCAAACCAGTCTCAGGACTGAAGACCACAACAACCCACCAGTAAGACCTAAACCTCGGGAAACCTTTCCGTGAATAGGTCGTGGCTGCCTGTCCTGTCTCCTTCACCGGCCTACGGCCACCTAACGCCACCTAGTATCAGCCCAGGTGATCGTGATGGATCGCTCCTCCAGTCTATGATCCTTTGCGGACTTTTGTACATTGATATTGATAAGCATAAGATTATTTAATACTGTAGTTTCGTCTCCAGCGGAAATTATTTCTGTGAACCGTGTGTACACCATGCAGTACAGCAGCGTTTTAACCAGTATTCTCACAGCATAGGACGTAAGGAATACAATATAATCTATCACTGCGGGCAAAATTTACAAGGAGAAAGGTGGGTGGTGTATAGGTTTGTGGTGGTTTTGGATCTAACAGAAGAGGAAAGTCATGAAGTTCGAAATCCGTGCCCTGTACGGAGTGAGTGTTACCGAAGAAATGAGGTCGAATAATAACTTCCGGGGTGTCACGTAGGATGATTTTAACATGAAATATTTGCTACATTCAGCAAGCAGAACCCCTGTAGCTCTGTCACAGTAGGAGTTAAAATGTTAGTGTCCTCTGAAACTAGAACCAACACAACTTCCTACTGGGTGAGTGACGTCGTTTGCACTGATCTAGCTATCTACTACAGCGTCACTGCTTCCTCTCAGTGTCAGTGATGGCTGAGAGAGGCAATTCGCAATGAAGGCGCAATTAATTGTAGTCTGTGCGTGGAATGACCTTCCTGGACTAAAAACATTCGTTTGATAGTTAAGTGAAAACCATTCAGAATATTTAACTGAAATCCGTGTACAATACAATGTCAAGCGAATTTAGCAGGATAATTCGGTGTCACTAAGTATCTGGACTGTCACAGGGTTTCCAGAGCTAATCTACAATGTTACCTAGTCCCAGTTATCCTCGCAGCAGGAAGGAATACGTTTCCACAGCCGATGGGTTTCGTGAGCAGGCTAGCATTCCGGGAGTAAATCTTGCGCAGCAGAAGCATATCGCAAATCTACAGATACCTGAAAAACTAAATGTTTAGGCAAATGTATGTAACTCATCAGAAGGAACATACATTAATAGCTGGGGAAATGAACTGGATAGCCCTCCTCTTCAAAACTTCCATTGTTTTATTTCTGTTTTATAGTTTGTAAGTTATCAGGATGCCCGTGAGATTTATTGAGGAGTAATTACTAGAATCGACTGGTAAGTCAAGTTTAAATTGGAAAATAATCAGTATTCTTTCTGATGAATGGCTCAATGATAGCAAATCTTTGAATAAAAAGAAATTAAATAAGTAGCCTGGAGTGGCGATTACAGTCAGCGGCCCTCAGTAATTTCAGGGGATACGAATGCGAGGGTATAGATGGCCAGATGGTGGCAGAATGTGTACAGACTATCCAGAAGCTGTAGTTGTATTACGTTAAAATACCAAGATGCATTAATAGTGTTCGTTGTGAACAAGATTATTGCTCAAACTTACTTAACAATGGTTCAAATGGCTCTGAGCACTATGAGACTTAACATCTATGGTCATCAGTCCCCTAGAACCTAAAACTGCTTAAACCTAACTAACCTAAGGATATCACACAACACCCAGTCATCACGAGGCAGAGAAAATCCCTGACCCCGCCGGGAATCGAACCCGGGAACCCGGGCGTGGGAAGCGAGAACGCTACCGCACGACCACGAGCTGCGGACTTACTTAACAATGTGTGAAAGGCATCGACACACCACACCCTCATGTTATAGTAGTTAATACTGAGCACGTCTTTTTTCACTGCTTTGTTCGGTAGCTAACAATAATGGTCGCCTTATTTTATAAAATTTGCTTCCTTATGAGTTTCGGGCGTAGCCCATAATTACATCATTCAAAAGGATATTACACATAGTTCTTGTTTTGATATCGGCAGTAGCTGAAAAGAGATGAAGAATAATTATATATACGAGAGACATTAAATAACTAAAGAGAAAAGATGATGTAGGAGCTTTTTGCTTTCATGACTTTCTATTTTTATCACTGCTTTGAGCTGAGAATCATTGTTAGTGGGTAAAACGGTTCACAAACGGTACAACCTCTGTAGGTGAGGAGCATCGCCCTGGCCGGTCAGCAGGTGTGTCAACTCCTTCGCTTGAAACCCGCATTGACGCCATTATTCGTGAAGACCGAAGTGTTACAGCTGAACATATAGCAAAAGCAGTTCCAATAGGTGTCTGCATAGATCATAATGTTAACAGTAACAATCTCAAGTACAGCAAAAGAATTGCAGGCCGGGTCCCGAAAAAGTTAATGCTACAAAACAAGGAATCAAGACTCAAAGTATTCAGACTTAAAAGAACGCAATGGAAGAGAATGTGACCCTTTCCTATACAAGATTTTAGCACGTGATGAAACTCCGGTTCACCATTATCAACCAGAGACCAAAAGACAAAGCAGTCAACATTGCCTTGGGGGAAAGTGACTCAAACAGCAATAAAAAGACTTCTTTGCATCAGGTACTCGTATAAAACAACTGTTTCATGATCGGGAGAAGTATATTAATATTTGTGGGGAATATATTGAGAAGCAGTAAGGTCTCGCTTTGTAAAAATGCACAGTTTTTTCCTACATCAATATGTCTCTTTAATTATTGAATGTATCTCGTGTTAAACGATCTAGACTGTTTTAATCACAAAGAATAGGTTCGTGTCAGGTCATTTCAATCTTAATTGAGCACTAATGTTAAGACTGAAATCATGGGATGCAGCACTGTGTATTAAGTCCCTTTATACGATGTTCTCATGGTGGACTATCCCCGTAACACGCAAACCAATAAATTTTTGAAAAGCAGACTGTCGTCAGCGACCGAATAAAGTAGTAAGAAGCTAATTTTAGTATTTACATACTAGATGCAAGGTTCCTCCTTGACTTCATATCGCAACCGATACTCATGCTTGCCAATCACAACTGCATGCCGTTGTTTCCAAACAAGATACGCAACGCATACTATAGAAACATGCACTATTGTGTAGTGACTATTGTGCAATAGAGACAGAGAGATTAAAAGAAATAACAATAGAAAATAAATGAAATGCAATTACTCGGTAACGCTCAGAAATATCCTTGACACAGCTCCGAAATATTGTCGTTGGAGTTCGGGTGCAATCTACATACACTACGTGACAAGAAAAGTGAAGCACCCGGCAGACATGGAAGAATGCTAACGCAACTTCATTACTAGATGGGCATTCTGTTAGTAAAAGGATGAATGGCCTTTCAGACCATGATGCACAAATTTTAACATTAAAAGACTTTTGTAGTCAAACAAATATCACATATAATCACAAACTATGTAGGTTAGTTAATCCAACAGCAACAGAAACACTTTTACACCTTGTCACACAAGAAAAGTGGCAGGATGTTTACAGTGCCAATAACATAGATGATCAATATAATGCTTCCCTTAACACTTTTCTCGTGCTCTTTGAGAGTTGCTTTCCATTAGGACGTTATAAACGGCGTAAGCACTAGTAGGCAGCCGGGTGGCTGAATAGTTGGATAAGGATACCATGTAGAACAAAGCGGGAATTATATCGAAATGTTAGAAGTAGTCACAATCAAGCTACAGTAGTCCATTGGAAACAGTGCTGTAAGGTACTTAAAATGTTATTAGGAACGCAAAGAGTATCTGGTATACAATTAGAATAGTTAATTCACATGATAAAATTAAAACCATATGGTCAGTTGTGAAGGAAGTGTCTGGTCAGCAGCACAAGGTCGACGACATAAAGTAAGTTCGTAAAAAAATATTTCTCTTACTGATAAATCAGATATATGTACAGTATTAGACAGTCATTTTCTGAGCATTGCTGATGAATTAAATAAAAATTTAGTTTCTGCAGAGAATCACATAACTTTCTTGTCAAATGCCTTTCCATGTCTGAAATACTACTCTGTGATGCTGACAAGGGGGAGATTGACTCAATAATTAAATCACTGAAGACTAAGGTCTCTCATGGTTGTGATGGAGTGCCTAGCAGAATATTAAAGTACAACGCTGCACATATTAGCCATGTATTCAGCCATATTTGTAATTTTTCCTTTAGGAACGGTTAGTTTCCTGAACGATTAAAGTACTCAGTAGCAAAATCACTTTATAAAAAGGGAGAAAGGTTCAAATGGGTCAAATGACTCTGAGCACTATGGAACTTAACAGCCGTGGTCATCAGTCATTAGAACTTAGAACTACTTAAACCTAACTAACCTAAGAACATCACACACACCCATGCCAGGGGCAGGATTCGAACCTGAGACCGTATCGGTCACGTGGTTTCACGTGGTTCCAGACTGAAGCGCCTAGAACCGTATGGCCACACCGGCCGGCAGGGAGAAAGGGATAATGTAGATAATCATAGTCCTATTTCTATGTCCTCGAATTATTAGCGTCACATGCAGTTTTAAGGTGTTATCAGATTGCACGGGAAATAGATAGAAAACCAAACCAAGGAAATTATGCCAACAGAATTCAGTAAACCATGACTTATAAAAACTGGTCAGCAGCGACTAGGACTCCCTCTCTGAGGTCTCCGTTCTAACTTTTTTTTTTTTTTGTCATCAGTCTACTGACTGGTTTGATGCGGCCCGCCACGAATTACTTTCCTGTGCTAACCTCTTCATCTCAGAGTAGCACTTGCAACGTACGTCCTCAATTATTTGCTTGACGTATTCCAATCTCCGTCTTCCTCTACAGTTTTTGCCCTCTACAGCTCCCTCTAGTACCATGGAAGTCATTCCCTCATGTCTTAGCAGATGTCCTATCATCCTGTCCCTTCTCATTATCAGTGTTTTCCACATATTCCTTTCCTCTCCGATTCTGCGTAGAATCTCCTCATTCCTTACCTGATCAGTCCACCTAATTTTCAACATTCGTCTATGGCACCACATCTCAAATGCTTCGATTCTCTTCTGTTCCAGTATTCCCAGAGTCCATGTTTCACTACCATACAATGCTGTACTCCAGGCGTACATCCTTATAAATTTCTTCCTCAAATTAAGGCCGGTATTTGATATTAGTAGACTTCTCTTGGCCAGAAATGTCTTTTTTGCCATAGCGAGTCTGCTTTTGATGTCCTCCTTGCTCCGTCCGTCATTGGTTATTTTACTGCCTAGGTAGCAGAATTCCTTAACTTCATTGACTTCGTGACCATCAATCCTGATGTTAAGTTTCTCGCTGTTCTCATTTCTATTACTTCTCATTACCTTCGTCTTTCTCCTATTTACTCTCAAGCCATACTGTGTACTCATTAGACTGTTCATTCCGTTCAGCAGAACATTTAATTCTTCTTCACTTTCAATCAGGATAGCAATGTCATCAGCGAATCGTATCATTGATATCCTTTCACCTTGTATTTTAATTCCACTCATGAACCTTTCTTTTATTCCCATCATTGCTTCCTCGATGTACAGATTGAAGAGTGGGGCGAAAGGCTACAGCCTTGTCTTACTCCCTTCTTAATACTAGCACTTCGTTCTTGATCGTCCACTCTTATTATTCCCTCTTGGTTATTGTACATATTGTATATGACCCGTCTCTCCCTATAGCTTACCCCAACTTTTTTCAGAATCTTAAACAGCTTGCACCACTTTATATTGTCGAACGCTTTTTCCAGGTCGACAAATCCTATGAACGTGTCTTGATTTTTCTTTAGCCTCGCTTCCATTATTAGCCGTAACGTCAGAATTGCCTCTCTCGTGCCTTTACTTTTCCTAAAGACAAACTGATCGTCACCTAGCGCATTCTCAATTTTCTTTTCCATTCTTCTGTATATTATTCTTGTAAGCAGCTTCGATGCATGAGCTGTTAAGCTGATTGTGCGATAATTCTCGCGCTTGTCAGCTCTTGCCGTCTTCGGAATTGTGTGGATGATGCTTTTCCGAAAGTCAGATGGTATGTCGCCAGACTCGTATATTGTACACACCAACGTGAATAGTCGTTTTGTTGCCACTTCCCCTAATGATTTTAGAAATTCTGATGGAATGTTATCTATCCCTTCTGCCTTATTTGACCGTAAGTCCTCCAAAGTTCTTTCAAATTCCGATTCTAATACTGGATCCCCTATCTCTTCTAAATCGACTCCTGTTTCTTCTTCTATCACATCAGACAAATCTTCACCCTCATAGAGGCTTTCAATGTATTATTTCCACCTATCTGCTCTCTCCTCTGCATCAATCAACTGAAGTATTTCTTCTGTTACCCATGGTTTCTTCGCAGCTACCTTCTTTGTACCTATTTTTCCTTCCCAACTTCAGTGATGGCCCTTTCTAGAGACGTCCATTCCTCTTCAACTGTATTGCCTACTGCACTATTCCTTATTGCTGCATCTATAGCGTTAGAGAACTTCAAACGTATCTCGTCATTCCTTAGAACTTTCGTATCCCACTTCTTAGCGTATTGATTCTTCCTGACTAATGTCTTGAACTTCAGCCTACTCTTCATCACTACTATATTGTGATCTGAGTTTATATCTGCTCCTGGGTACGCCTTACAATCCAGTATCTGATTTCGGAATCTCTGTCTGACCATGATGTAATCTAATTGAAATCTTACCGTATCTCCCGGCCTTTTCCAAGTATACCTCATCCTCTTGTGATTCTTGAACAGGGTATTCGCTATTACTAGCTGAAACTTGTTACAGAACTCAATTAGTCTTTCACCTCTTTCATTCCTTGTCCCAAGCCCATATTCTCCTGTAACCTTTTCTTCTACTCCTTCCCCTACAATTGCATTCCAGTCGTTCATGACCATTAGATTTTCATCCCCCTTTACGTACTGCATTACCCTTTCAATATCCTCATATACTTTCTCTATCTGTTCATCTTCAGCTTGCGACGTTAGCATGTATACCTGAACTATCGTTGTCGGTCTGCTGTCGATTCTGATTAGAACAACCCGGTCACTGAACTGTTCACAGTAACACACCCTCTGCCCTACCTTCCTATTCATAACGAATCGTACACCTGTTATACCATTTTCTGCTGCTGTTGATATTACCCGATACTCATCTGACCAGAAAGCCTTGTCTTCCTTCCACTTCACTGACCCCTACTGACCCCTTTGCATTTCCCTTTTCAGATATTCTAGTATCCCTACCACGTTCAAGCTTCTGACATTCCATTCCCCGACTCGTAGAACTTGATCCTTTCGTTGATATTTCAATCTTTTTCTCATGGTAACCTCCCCTTGGCTGTCCCCTCTCGTAGATCCGAATAGGGGACTATTCCGGAATCTTTTGCCAATGGAGATATCAGCATGACACTTCTTCAACTTCAGGCCACATGTCCTGTGGATACACGTTACGTGTCTTTAATGCAGTGGTTTCCATTGCCTTCTGCATCCTCATGTTGTTGATCATTGCTGATTCTTCCGCCTTTAGGGGCAATTTCCCACCCCTAGGACAAGAGAGTACCCTGAACCTCTATCCGCTCCTCCGCCCTCTCTGACAAGGCCGTTGGCAGAATGAGGCTGACTTCTTATGCCGGAAGTCATCGGCCGCCAATGCTGATTATTTATCAAATTTTAGGCAGTGGCGGGGATCGAGCCCGGGACCGAAGACGTTTTGATTATGAATCAAAGACGCTACCCCTAGACCACGGGTTCCATTTCAAACTGAATTGTGTATATAGGGCGGCCGCTGGTGGCCGAGCTGTTCTAGGCGCTTCAGTCTGGAACCGAGCGACGGCTACGGTCGCAGGATCGAATCCTGCCTCGGTCATGGCTGTGTGTTATGTCCTTAGGTTAGTTAGGTTTAAGTAGTTCTAAGTTCTAGGGGACTGATGACCTGAGATGTTAAGTCCCATAGTGCTTAGTGCCATTTGAACCATTTTTTGATGTATATAGACAGTCCATCCATCGCAGAAATCGAAAAACTTGACGCTTTTTGCCTGTTACCGACATTGTCACTCGTACGATATCGGTCCCGGGAATGTCAAGATTTTCTCGAATGTTTTAATTTTAGTTTTGATATCGGACAACAAATTACAAAAAAAAAAATCCATTTTATATACACTGGTGTCCAAAATTAAATCTACAAACTGCTATTTCCCCGTGCTGTGTTCAATTTACGATGTAGTCACACAAACTGTCAACCAATGTCCGTACGATCATGTTCTGTACGGATTCCGATCAACGGAATCCATGCCAATGATGACGTCAGGGCACCTATGAAACGAGGTACTGTTTGTTGTGTAGCCCGACATCCACAAAACTTTCTGTGGTGGAGGGCCATAGAAAGGAATCAGGACAGTCGCATACTGATTTGGCCCGACGGCATAACGTGAATCGTACTGTTGTTTCTCGGATGTGGCGACAGTCTAGAGAGACAGAAACAGTATGCCGAGGACCAGGGCAGGGCCGACCACGTGTGACGTCAGAAGATCGTTATTTGGCTGTATGGGCACTAACATTACTGCCTTCGCACTTCACGGCAACTGGCATGCGAGATCGCACCACCCACTGGACGTATTGCATCGAGGTGGAAAGTGTGCAGAAGGCTTCGGCAGAGCAAACTTTACTGTTGGAGACATTGTGTAAGTGTACCTCTGACGCATCTTCACAGAAGAGAACGTCTAGGGTGGAGTCATCAACGTGCCATATGAACGGTCGAACAGTGACATAATGTTTTCACATATGAGTCCCGATCTAGTCTGGAGACTGATTCTAGACGGAGGTAGCGTGTAAACCGATTTGGGGGACAAAAACTGTGGAAAGAGAGCAAGATGGAGGAGGACCCCTAATAATGTGAGCAGGAATTATGTTTAACACTAGCACCCCTCTTCATGAAATTGTATGGCTGAATCGGTAAGGTTTCGTGAATCGGCCAAGTATCGTGACGAGATCTTGGGACCTCATTTGCGGTTGTTGCGAGGTGCTATGGGCTCAGACGTCGAATACTGCACGCATGGCGTGACATCTACATCTTCATCCATACTCCGCAAGCCACCTGACGGTGTGTGGCGGAGGGTACCTCGAGTACCTCTATCTGTTCTCCCTTCTATTCCAGTCTCGTATTGCTCGTGGAAAGAAAGATTGTCGGTATGCCTCTGTGTGGGCTCTAATCTCTCTGATTTTATCCTCATGGTCTCTTTGCGGGAAATACGTAGGAGAGAGCAATATACTGCTTGACTCCTCGGTGAAGGTATGTTCTCGAAACTTCAACAAAAGCCCGTACCGAGCTACTGAACGTCTCTCCTGCAGAGTCTGCCACTGGAGTTTATCATCTCCGTAACGCCTTCGCGATTACTAAATGATCCTATAACGAAACGCGCTACTCTCCATTGGATCTTCTCTATCACTTCTATCAACCCTATCTGGTACGGATCCCACACTGGTGAGCAATATTCAAGCAGTGGGCGAACAAGCGTAGTGTTACCTACTTCCTTTATTTTCGGATTGCTTTTCCTTAGGATTTTTCCAATGAATCTCTCTGTGTCATCTGCTTTACCGACGATCAGCTTTATATGATCATTCCATTTTAAATCACTCCTAATGCGTACTCCCAGATAATTTATGGAATTAACTGCTTCCATTTGCTGACCTGCTATATTGTAGCTAAATGGTAAGGGATCTTTCTTTCTGTGTATTCGCAGCACATTACACTTCTCTACATTGAGATTCAATTGCCATTCCCTGCACCATGCGTCAATTCGCTACAGATCTTCCTGCATTTCAGTACAATTTTCGATTGTTGCAACATCTCGATATACCACAGCATCATGCGCAAAAAACCTCAGTGAAGTCCCGATGTTATCCACAATGTCATTTATGTATACTGTGAATAGCAACGGTCCTACGACACATTCCTGCGGCACACCTGAAATCACTCCTACTTCGGAAGACTTCTCTCCATTGAATAAAATGGATTACAGATAGAATAATTTATAGCGAGAAGTAATTGAAGTGCAGCGGTTGTCGTTAAATCGCGAAGGTAACTCGTAGTTGAATCTTACATTCTGTTCGCTACAGTTATTGTGATACTCCAAGTAGCGGACGCAGCTGTAGTGAGAGGCACTGCTCGCTTTCCCGTTTTGTATCCCATAGGTCATACGTGGGATGCACTAGGGAGACGGCTTGTATCGCGTCAGCATCCACCAAACACTTAAACACTTTGCAAGACTACGGGCAGCTCTGCAGGAAGAATGGGCGTTACGGCCACAACATGAGACTGATGACATCGTTCACAACATGAGACTGATGACATCGTTCACAGCATCCCCGTCGTTGTCAGACCTACATTGCTGCCAGAGGCGGTCACACCCCATACTGGGCATATTAACCGCTGTCGGAAAGTGTGTGCCAATCCGTTAAGTTGGAAAAAACGAGAACATTTTTGTCTACCTTTATGCATGTTGCTGTTGTTTGCGTTCTGTATTTTTTACATTGTTTCCCTCACCTGTTTATACTGTTTTGTGGGAAAATAAATGCAACATTGCAAAATTTCCTTTTGTTGCTTTAATTTTGGACGCCAGTGTAGTTATCAGTTAAGACTTTACGGATGTTTTGCCTTTACTTGTTCTATCAAACCTTGCTTTCTGCCGAAATTGATGATTCTCGGTCAACGTGAAGTAACCTATAAGTTTTGATGACTCAGTTTCCGAATCAGAATATCTGAAATAAAGGGCAGTGTCTTTTGACTGCAGGGACTTACAAGCTTACGTTTTCTACACAGCTAAGGGACTCAACATGAGACGTCTATCCTTTTGAGAAAAAAGGGTGTTGACAGACTGTCGAATAGGCAGAAAGTCGTACAACCAATGACAATTATTTTTCGTTTGACGTAATTACAGATCCACTATTTTCAGATATTTTCCTCTACTTTTACCGTGAAATGTTGCTTTTTGGCAATTTCATGATTTCAACGCGAAGTACCCTGTAGGTTTTGATGAGTGAGCTTCAGAGTCTTCAAATATGTGATATAAATGGCCGTATCTTTTGGGTGGATTGATTAGAGGCTTCAATTTTTTGTATCGCCTAGGGACCGCAAACTTACGTAACACAAATTTCAACTTCATACGCCGACCCGATCTTGAGAAAAACGGCTTTTATTAGTCGAACAGACAGACAGATGGTCAACAAAGTGACCATTTAAGCGTTCCGATTTTATTGACTGAGCAACGGAACCCTACGAATAGACTAGAGAGTAGCCATGGAAGCAAAAGAGAAGAAAAGACTGTATAGCACAGCGTTTCGTGCTTGTCTCTTAACTCCTTATCTGAGGCAATGCGCAAACGAGGGCGGACTGAGAGATGCAAAAGAGCAGCACTGAGACTCGGCCCGCACACAGCGAGCGCCCAGCGTGGTACACTTTGTGGTAGCGCGCACTGTTTCGAGTAGCGTTTGTTTATTTTTACTCTTGTTCTCAAAGCAAAGTGCTTCGCTGAAAGGCTGCAGCAGCGCGCTTCGTGGGCCCTCCTAAAGGGTTCGCTGACATGCCACCCCTCGTGTTTATTTCGTAAAACGATCCGCAAGTTCCCAGTCTGTAGTTGCATAGTACATGTCTGCGAACAGTCACTAAAATAAAATTATCCGTATACGTCCTTGGCTAACGTAATTACGTAGTAATATGATCTTGGTCTCAGCCATGTTCCCTGTCTAACATGACGTCTACTAATGCTGGAGACATCCTTAGAGACTTTAAAGACTTCGTTAGCTGATTTTCTACGTGAGACGAGCTCAGCAATGTAATGAAGCAACAGTCGTGTCGTGACGTCATCCCACCGATGCCAAGATAGCGGGGTCGTGCAGGCGTCTGTTAAGGAGCCTTTACTGCAAAAGAACTAGTACTGTTTGCTATATTTAGTACCAAGGCAAAAAACTTCTCTAATTACAGTAGTTCTTTTAACTGAATCAGCTGTGGATTCTTGGTGAACCGTAGTAAATTAAATAATAAAAACACTGTTTTCGGCCTTGTTTCACAATTTTAGTATTGCACGACCTAAGTTTCTGGTTATAAGCCCATTTTCAAGTACGTTACTGATGATCATCTTTCGGTAATGTACTTGAAAATGGGCTTATAAACCAAAACCTAGGTCGTGCAATAATAAAGTTGTGAAACAAGGCCAAAAACAGTGGTTGTTTAGTAATTCTTCTTTTCTGATAAATTTGTTTTTGTTTTTCTGAATTTCTATGGCTTCTCTTTAGGTTCTAGCACAATAATGAGTGCATCAGTCAAAATACCGGTGTTGTTACAGACGATAGTGACACTAAAGCAAAGTTACTAAACAGTTTTTCGACATTCTTTCGCCTAAGAAGACGAAGTAAATATGCCAAAATTAGCATCAAAAATAACGGCAAACATGAGTGGCTTACAAGTAGATATCATCGGTGTAGCGGGGCAGCTTCAATCACTCAATGAAGGCAAGGCCTCCGGTTCAGATTGTATTTCTGTCAGGTTTCTTTCAGGGCACCCTGACACAATAGCTTCGTATTTCGCGATCATATACAACCGCTTGTTCGTCGAAAGATACGTACCTACCTAAGACTGGAAAACTACACGAGTCAAAACAACACCCATGATTGGAAACAGGAGTAATCCGCTGAATTACAGAGCCACGTCACAAATTCCTATGTGCAAAAGGATTTTGGAACATGTATTATGCTCAAAATTGATTATTTACGTCAAAAACACAGCCAACCAACACGGAATAAGAAAATACAGTTCTTGTAAAATACAATTAGCTCTTTATTCTCACCTGCTGTCGACAGGGGAAGTCAAACTAAGCCTAAATTTGTAGCTTTGCAGAAGGCTTTTGACACCGTTTCTCACAAAAGACTTCTAATCAAATTGCGTGCCTGTGGACTGTCGTCTCAGTTGTGTTATTGGGTTTGGGATTTCCTGTCAGAAAGGTCGCTGTTTGTAGTAACTGATGGAAAGTAATCGACTAAAACAGAAGAAACACCTGGCGTTGCCGAAAGAATTGTTATATGCCCTCTTCTGTTCCTGACCTACGTTAATGATTTAGGAGATCATCTGTGTAGGACAGTTAGACTGCGCACAGATGATGTTATCATTTACATTCCTGTGAAGTCATCGCATAATCAAAACCACTGCGAAATGATTTATACAGTGTACCTGTATGGTGGAAAAGTGTCAATTGACTCCACATACTGAAAAGTATGTAGTCATCTTCGAGATTACTGAAACGAATCCGCTAAATTTCGGTTACAGGATAAGATATACAAATCTAAAGCCTGTAAATTCATGTAATTACTTAGGGATTACAGTTATGAATATCTTAAACTGGAGTGATCACGATTAGCATTGACTGAGAATCTCAAAAAGCTTCAAAAATGGGTGATCGTTTTGTATAGAGGAGAGAATATCATGGATCTGATACGCTAATTGGAGTGGCAATGATTATAACAAGGGCGTTTTTCATTGCGGCATGATCTTCTCTTGAAATTTCAATCACCAGCTTTTCTCCTCCTAGTCTAAGAGTACTTTGTTGGCGCCGCCTCTATAGGGAGAAGTGAACACCATAATAAAATAAGTTGAAGTAGAGTTCGCAAGGAAATATTTAAGTGTTCCTTCTTCTTCTGCGCTGTTCCAGAGTGGAACGATGAAAAAACAGCTTGAACGTGGTTCGATGACTCTTCTGCCAGGGACTTCTCTGTGAATTGCAGGGTAGTCATGTAGATGTAAGTGTAGACTTTTGAAGACTAGAGTATCAGCGAATCTAATTTGGTGGTGCTTTGGCCAAGGCGCACGATCTGCCACGCCAGATTTCTGCGTATAACCCAAATGGCAACTGCTCTTGAGCTTGGTGTTAGTCGTTTTTCAACAAATAAGTTATACGTTATTATAGTGGGCTAAATAACTTTAATTAAATTCTACACTACAGTTCAAAATGACACAGGTACAGGTCAATAACCGTGCAGAATTCTTGAACAAATTCTCAGTTCGAACATAACAAACTTTCTTGAGACTGGGAAGCTTATGACCCGAATCAACATGGTTTTAGAAAGCATCGCTCGTGCGAAACTCAGCTTGTCCTTTTCTAACATGATATACTGAGGACAATGGATGAAGGGCAACAAGGAGACCCTATATTTCTAAATTTACGGAAAGCATGTGACACGTGCCCCATTGCACGCTGTTAGCGAAGGTACGGGCGTATAGAATAAGTTCACAGATATGTGAGTGGCTCGAAGACTTCGCAAGTGACAGAAACCAGTACGTTGTCCTCGTCGGCGAGTGTTCGTCAGAGTGCCCCGGGGAAGTGTGACAGGGCGGCTGTTGTTCTTTATACACATAATAATTTGGCGAACAGATTGGGCAGAAATCTGCTGTTCTTTGCTGATAATGCCGTGGTGTACGTTAAGGTGCAAGACGACTTAGACAAAATTTGCAGTTGGCGTGATGAATGGCAGCTGGCCCTGAATATGGAAAAATGTACGTTAATGCGGTTGAGTAGGAAGACCAACCCTGGATACAGTATCACTGGTGTCCTGCTTGACACCGTCAAGTCGTTTAAATATCTGGGCGTAGCGCTGCAAAGCTATATGAGGTGGTACGAGCATGTGATAACTGTGGCGAATGGCTGACGTCGATTAATTGGGAGAATTTTAGGAAAGAGTGGTTCACCTGCAATGAAGACCTTATATAGGGCGCTGGTGCGGCCTGTTCCTGAGTGCTGCTCTAGAGCTTGGGATCGATACCACGTCGGATTGAAGGAAGACATCGAAGCAGTTCAGAGCCGGGCTGCTAGGGTAGCAACCGGTAAGTTCGAGCAACAAGGGTTACGGAGATACTTCGGGATCTCAAATGGGAATCCCTGAGAGGGAAGACGATGTTGTTTTCGAGAAACATTACTGAGAAATTTAAAGAACCGGCGTTTGAAGCTGACTGCCGAACTATTCTACTGCCGCCAACATCTACTGCGCGTAAGGGCCACGAAGATAAGATACGAGTAATGGGGGCTCATGCAGAGGCGTACAGACAGTCGTTCTTCCCTCGCTCTATTTGCGAGCGAAAGAGGAGGGGAGAGGACAAGGCGTGCTACAGGGTACTGTCCGCCACGCACCGTACCATGGCTTTCGGAATATCTATGTAGCTGTACCTACATCTACATCCATACTCCGAGTGACCCGTGGTTCACAGTCGTGTTCCGGCACTCGGCCAGTGCACATCGCGCGGTGACGGGCGGTAGCGCGGGCCAGTGTTTACGTCGCGAGCAGTGCTGAGGTGGAGAGCTGAGCAGCGTGTGCGAGCGTTGTTACCGTTTCTTTCTGTATAACTGTTGTAAGTAAGATGTCGAAAATTAACAGAGCGAACAGCGTTCAGTGTGTTTTCGATCGCGCTGCCTTGCGACCGACGGCGTTTGAAATTCATGAGTGGATCTTTGAGGATTTGAAATTGCCTGAAGATATAGTCGACACATTCCAGTTGGACTTTGTGCAGTACTCGTTATTTATCAAATTTATTTCGAGTGACACATTAACAGAAATTCGCTGAGGAGCATGTTGGTGTGAGACCATTCCGTCATAATGATGGCAGTATTAGTAATGTCCAAATCGTGCCTTCGGGATACGGAGTAAGAACCGTCAGGGTATTTAATGTGCCACCTGAGTGCCCTAATGATCTGATTGCACGTTCTCTGTCACTGTACGGCGCTGTTTTGTCAGTTACAAATGAAAAATGGTCGAGTGCCTATCGCTACCAAGTTAATAGCGGGGTGCACAGTGTACGTGTAGACTTGAAAAAGCATATACCTTCGTATGTCGCCATTGGCGGCTGTCGTGCACAGGTAACTTACATTGGTCAACCCCCTACCTGTTCGATCTGCCATTCAACTGAACATCTGCGGATGAACTGTACACGTAGACGTCCATTTCAACTTCCACGGGAACGTCCTGCAGACGGTAGTGAAAAGCTAGTACCACTATTGAGTGAGGTGGTCGCGGGGACTGTACCACCACCCCGGCAGCCGGAACATGTCAGCGAGGCGGAGGTGCCAGTTCAGGTGGAATGCAGTGCCAAAGACATTCGCGGTAGGACGGACGTCGATTCGGTACCGTCATCCTCTCCGGGGCAGTTACCGCTGGATACCAACGTTGCGCCAGCCACCTCTGAAACTAAGCCGTGTGAGATACAGGAGCGGGTGCAGATCAGTTTGCCTGAACCACCCCTATCGGTAGAGACTGTAGCAGACGCGAAGAAAGGCCGCCGAAGGAGAAGCAAAGGGAATAGTAGCAAAGAGGAAAAGTCGAATGATTTAGGACCCGTACACATGTCAGAAAGTGGCAGCGAGACTGAACCTCAATCTTCTTGCTCCGTGCGCTGCGAGGACACCGCGAGGCAAGAACGCATTCGTGAACAAACCAAACACCTGAAGGCACTACTGAGCGCTGAAAGGGATCAGAGCACCGTAACGGCCAAGAGGAAGAGCGAGCAGAGCAGCGAGCAGCTGCAGCAGCGCTCCCGCAGGAACTCGCTGACGTCAGTCGCAGCCCCGCGTGGTGGCCAGGCGGATGCGACCACGTTGACAGACTCACCGGCGGTGGCGGACAGGGCGGCGCGCGCATCGCGCAGCACCCCGACAGCAATGAGCCGTGGTGGCAGCAGAACGAGGAGATGCAGCAGTAGCTGCTCTCGCGCATGACCATCGCGCTCCGACCTTCCCCTCCCTGGCCCGTTATTGGTTTTGACATTTCGTTTCGTACTCCAAACGTTACCAACGAGTTTGGTTCAAAGCCGGAGAGAAGGACGATGCGAAACTCACAGCTCATTGTCCTCTGAACCATCATGGGTGACAGCCAAACCTACAACATTACCACACTTAACGTCAATAGAATTCAAAGTGCGGTGAAACTGCGTTCGCTCAATGATTTCTTGTATGGTACCAGCGTTTGACATTGCCCTCCTACAGGAGGTAGTCACAGCCTTAGAAGTGCCCGGTTACGTTCTTATTGATAACATCAATCTTCAGGATGCTGTAGGCACTGCCATCCTTCTGCGCGACGGTATACCCTTTACGGATGTGCAGCGGCTGCCCAGTGGTCGTGGCATTTCTCTTCGAGTGGATGGTGTGCAGATTGTTAACGTGTACGCCCCCTCAGGTAGCACCCATAAGAAAGATCGTTCAAAATTTTATAAAACCGAGGTTCCCATTCTTCTTAGCGGTTATCGTGAACATCTCATCCTTGGTGGTGACTTCAATTGTGTGTTCAACGACAGAGACCAAACTCCTAACACGAACAGATGTATCGAACTTGAACATTTAATTCATGGGATGCGTCTTCACGATACATGGGAACAACTGCACGGTGAACGGGTAGCGTACACCTTCGTAACCAGTCATTCTGCTAGTCGGCTGGATAGGATCTATGTGTCCGTTGCCCTCCAGCGACACACTGTGAACTGTGACATAGCTCCTGTCAATATCTCCGACCATTGTGCATATCAGTGTTACCTCAACCTACACCGCCAGCCAATTTACCGCGGGAAGGGCTACTGGAAGTTGAATGTCAGCCTTCTGCAGGATGCCCAACTTGAAGAGGAGGTGAACTTAACGTGGCAACAGCTCCAGCGGCACCGACGTCGTTACGCTAGCGTTCTACAGTGGTGGATTCAGTGTGCTAAGCCTAAATTACGCCTGACCGTCATGAGCTACGCCCGACAAAAAAGCTTTTGGCAGAAACAGACTATTGAATTTTATTATCGCTGTTTGAGAGAACTGTACGGTCGCACTAACAATCCTTCTCGAGACATCGACGTAAAGATCAAACGATATAAAGCGAAAATCACGGCGATACAACGCCAACGAATGCATGGCATCATCGTGCGAGCCCACCCTAAGGACGTTGCCGCCGAAGAACGGGCCTCTCTGTTTCACATCCTGAGAACGACGAAACGGTGTAAAGCCATGTTGATTGAAGCCGTCGTTGATGACGCTGAGAATGCCATCAAGAAGCAACGTGACATCATCTCGCACGTCTACGACTATTATGGTCAACTTTACAAGAAGCAACTCGTTGATGAACACTCGTGCGAGGATTTTCTTAGGACCTTGAGCTGTCGCTTGTCACAACAGGATAATGCAAAGTTGGAATCTGTTTTCACACAGGACTAAATCCGACTGGCGGTTCACAGTGCAAAGAAAGGGAAATCACCAGGACCTGATGGTCTCAGCGCTAAGTTTTACCAGCGATACTGGAACGTCCTCGGTCCGACACTCCTCGAGATAGCGAATGAACTCTGGCGCCTGGAAGTCATACCCAAGGAATTTACGGAAGGTATCATCCTGCCCTTACCGAAAAAAGGGAACAGCAGGAAGGTCGAAAATATGCGACCCATCACACTCCTGAATGCCGACTTCAAAATCATCACCAGATCGATTAAGCTAAGGATGCAAACCGTTATGTACAAGGTTTTAGGCAGTTACCAATACAGTGCAGTGCAAGGTCGAAGTGCAATCTCAGCTGCCTGCGATTTGAGGGACATCATCTGTTCATATGCTGAAACTAAAGGACAGGGCGCTCTGATCTTTCTAGATTTTGAGAAGGCTTATGACCGTGTACGTCATAATTTCCTCTTTCAAAGCATGAAGGAACTAGGATTTGGACCTCATCTCATAGAGTTAATTCGCAAACTTACTACAAACGCCTCTTCACGGATTCTCATTAATGGCCATTTTACAAAAGAAGTTTCCATCGAGCAGTCCATCCGCCAAGGATGTCCTCTCTCAATGATTTTGTACGCCATTGCAGTAGAGCCGCTCCTGAACAACTTAGTGCATAGCGGGATCGGGCTTAGCGTCGAGTCTGTCACTATCCCATGCATTGCGTATGCTGACGATATATGCGTAACTGTGTCATCATCGCAACAACTTCTGTCAGCAGCAACTCTTCTACAAACATTCACGTTTCTTTCAGGAGCAATACTGAATAGAACTAAAACCACAGTTTTGCAGATCGGTGGCGGTATCGGAGACATATCCCATGTTACCTGGTGCAAGGTAAAGGATTCTCACATAACCCTCGGTGTTACTTTTGAAGCCAAACCAGACAAATTCCTGACGAAGAACTGGTCACACATGCTTCATAAATTACGTGCTGCTTTGATGCTTCACTCCGACCGTGACTTGAACATACTACAGAAAGTTAAGACCATCGAGATCGCCATTACGAGCAAGATGAATTATTTGGCGCAAATTCTTCCTATCTCCGACCACCTAGCCAAGAGTATACAACAAGCGTTATGTTGGTTTATTTTTAGGGGGCATATTTTCAAAGTTCAATTCGATACCTTAACCTTACCTTCGTCCAAAGGTGGCCTTAACCTCATTAAAGTACACAAAAAATGTGTCACCCTGCTCCTAAATCGCATCAGGAAGGAGTTTCGTACCCGGAGGACCAGTCTCATCAGAAACCTCATTCAGCGGTGGAAACCTCATAGCTTGGACCCACCCGTTAATATCGCCGGCATTCCACTTTCTTACCGACATGTGCGACTATACTACATGGAAATGAGCTACATTCGACACAACATCGTCGATACCGGAAGCCTGACGAACAGGAAGCTTTATGACCTTCTCATGACAACAAACCACAGGAATCGTCTCGAAGAAAAATATCCACATACACATTGGAGTATAATATGGCGGAATGTGCACAACGACATGTTACCATCACGCGTCATAGCAGACTGGTATCTCACAGTCAACGATAAAGTAGCAACGAATGAAAAGCTACATAAAATAGGCCTTCAACCAACGCCCAACTGTGACGCATGCGGAAGAGTCGATACGCTCCTTCATAGGTTCACTTGCGGACATGCAGAAGAAATTACAACATTTCTTCGTCAACGATTGTCTGTGACAGACCGTACGACGCCCAGTGGTGTAGAACTTTTAGAGATCACTCAGCCACAAAAACTGAGGTATCCACGAGCAAAAAACAACGCTACAACGTGGATCATGGGCCACACAGGATCGTTTATTATGCAGAATAGGCATGCTACTTTTCTAGACTATTATTCTTACATAGAAATTGAACACTTTAAAATAACCAACATTGTGACTATAGGAGGATATTTGGAAATATGCTGAAAATCATAATTAACGGTTAAATGCTTCAAATACAATATTTGGATAGTAGAGGTTGCCAGTTGCCTGTATGTATGAATCCTATTTGCTTCCTGGGACTTTATTTCTTCCCGGAATTTTACGATACTATTCAGATGCTCACCAATGCAGAAGGCATTTTTTTTTCCTTCCCATTTTCCTCTCAACATTTTCCTCTCTCGCAGAGCAGCGGAGCAACTTTCCTTTCGACAATGATGTGATAGTCTTTTGTGCACCTCAAGAAGACATTTCCTTTCTTTTCTTATATTGCGCAACGGCAGCCTAGAACTCATAAATACTATGTTCATTCTATTTTCATTACGAATCGAAGCACATGTTTACTTTTCCCTTCCTAAAAAAAATAAATAAATAAAAATTAAAAAAAAATTGGCAGAGCACTTGCCCTCGAAAAAAAAACGGGTAACGTAAAAAAAGTAAAAAAAATTAAAAAAAGAAAAAAGTAAAAAATAAAAAAAAGTGGTCTAGGGGTAGCGTCTTTGATTCATAATCAAAACGTCTTCGGTCCTGTGTTCGATCCCCGCCACTGCCTAAATTTTGATAAATAATCAGCATTGGCGGCCGAAGACTTCCGGCATAAGAAGTCAGCCTCATTGTGCCAACGGCCTTGTCAAAGAGGGAGGAGGAGCGGATAGAGGTTCAGGGCACTCTCTTGTCCTAGGGGTGGGAAATTGCCCCTAAAGGCGGAAGAATCAGCAATGATCAACGACATGACGATGCAGAAGGCAATGGAAACCACTGCATTAAAGACAGGTAACGTGTATCCACAGGACATGTGGCCTGTAGTTGAAGAAGTGTCATGATGATCTCTCCATTGGCAAAAGATTCCGGAACAGTCCCCCATTCGGATCTCCGGGAGGGGACTGCCAAGGGGGAGGTTACCATGAGAAAAAGATTGAATAATCAACGAAAGGATAATGTTCTACGAGTCGGGGCGTGGAATGTCAGAAGCTTAAACGTCGTAGGGAAACCAGAAAATCTGAAAAGGGAAATGAAAAGGCTCAATCCAAATATAGTAGGGGTCAGTGAAGTGAAATGGAAGGAAGACAAGGATTTCTGGTCAGATGAGTATCGGGTAATATCAACAGCAGCAGAAAATGGTATAACAAGTGTAGGATTCGCTATGAATAGGAAGGTAGTGCAGAGGGTGTGTTACTGTGAACAGTTCAGTGACCGGGTTATTCTAATCAGAATCGACAGCAGACCAACACCGACAACCATAAGTCAGGTATACATGCCGACGTCGCAAGCTGAAGATGAACAGATAGAGAAAGTGTATGAGGATATTAAAAGGGTAATGCAGTATGTAAAGGGGGACGAAAATCTAATAGTCATGGGCGACTGGAATGCAGTTGTAGGGGAAGGAGTAGAAGAAAAGGTTACAGGAGGATATGGGCTTGGGACAAGGAATGAAAGAGGAGAAAGACTAATTGAGTTCTGTAACAAGTTTCAGCTAGTAATAGCGAATACCCTGTTCAAGAATCACAAGAGGAGGAGGTATACTTGGGAAAGGCCGGGAGATACGGAAGATTTCAATTAGATTACATCATGGTCAGACAGGGATTCCGAAATCAGATACTGGATTGTAAGGCGTACCCAGGAGCAGATATAGACTCAGATCACAATATAGTAGTGATGAAGAGTAGGCTGAAGTTCAAGACATTAGTCAGGAAGAATCAATACGCTAAGAAGTGGGATACGGAAGTTCTAAGGAATGACGAGATACGTTTGAAGTTCTCTAACGCTATAGATACAGCAATAAGGAATAGCGCAGTAGGCAACACAGTTGAAGAGGAATGGACGTCTCTAAAAAGGGCCATCACAGAAGTTGGGAAAGAAAACATAGGTACAAAGAAGGTAGCTGCGAAGAAACCATGGGTAACAGAAGAAATACTTCAGTTGATTGATGAAAGGAGGAAGTACAAACATGTTCCGGGAAAATCAGGAATACAGAAATACAAGTCGCAGAGGAATGAAATAAATAGGAAGTGCAGGGAAGCTGAGACGAAATGGCTGCAAGAAAAATGTGAAGACATCGAAAAAGATATGATTGTCGGAAGGACAGACTCAGCATACAGAAAAGTCAAACCAACCTTTGGTGACATTAAAAGCAACGGTAGTACCATTAAGAGTGCAACGGGAATTCCACTGTTAAATACAGAGGAGAGAGCAGATAGGTGGAGAGAATACATTGAAAGTTCCTATGAGGGTGAAGATTTGTCTGATGTGATAGAAGAAGAAACAGGAGTCGATTTAGAAGAGATAGGGGATCCAGTATTAGAATCGAAATTTAAAAGAACTTTGGAGGACTTACGGTCAAATAAGGCAGAAGGGATAGATAACATTCCATTAGAATTTTTTAAAATCCTTAGGGGAAGTGGCAACAAAACGACTATTCACGTTGGTGTGTACAATATATGAGTCTGGCGACATACCATCTGACTTTCGGATAACCATCATCCACACAATTCCGAAGACGGCAAGAGCTGACAAGCGCGAGAATTATCGCACAATCAGCTTAACAGCTAATGCCTCGAAGCTGCTTACAAGAATAATATACAGAAGAATGGAAAAGAAAATTGTGAATGCGCTATGTGACGATCAGATTGGCTTTAGGAAAAGTAAAGGCACGAGAGAGGCAATTCTGACGTTACGGCTAATAATGGAAGCAAGGCTAAAGAAAAATCAAGACACGTTCATAGGATTTGTCGACCTGGAAAAAGCGTTCGACAATATAAAATGGTGCAAGCTGTTCAAGATTCTGAAAAAAAGTAGGGGCAAGCTATAGGGAGAGACGGGTCATATACAATATGTACAACAACCAAGGGGGAATAATAAGAGTGGACGATCAAGAACGAAGTGCTCGTAGTAAGACAAGGCTGTTGCCTTTCGCCCCTACTCTTCAATCTGTACATCGAGGAAGCAATGATGGAAAGAAAAGAAAGGCTCAGGAGTGGAATTAAAATACAAGGTGAAAGGATATCAATGATACGATTCGCTGATGACATTGCTCTCCTGAGTGAAAGTGAAGAAGAATTAAATGATCTTCTGAACGGAATGAACAGTGTAATGAGTACACAGTACGGCTTGAGAGTAAATAGGAGAAAGACGAAGGTAATGAGAAGTAGTAGAAATGAGAACAGCGAGAAACTTAACATCAGGATTGATGGTCACGAAGTCAATGAAGTTAAGGAATTCTGCTACCTAGGCAGTAAAATAACCAATGACGGACGGAGCAAGGAGGACACCAAAAGCAGACTCGCTATGGCAAAAAAGGCATTTCTGGCCAAGAGAAGTCTACTAATATCAAATACCGGCCTTAATTTGAGGAAGAAATTTCTGAGGATGTACGTCTGGAGCACAGCATTGTATGGTAGTGAAACATGGACTGTGGGAATACCGGAACAGAAGAGAATCGAAGCATTTGAGATGTGGTTCTATAGACGAATGTTGAAAATAAGTGGACTGATAAGGTAAGGAATGAGGAGGTCCTACGCAGAATAGGAGAGGAAAGGAACATGTGGAAAACACTGAAAAGGAGAAGGGACAGGATGATAGGACATCTGCTAAGACATGAGGAAATGACTTCCACGGTACTAGAGGGAGCTGTAGAGGGCAAAAACTGTAGAGGAAGACAGAGATTGGAATACGTCAAGCAAATAACTGAGGACGTAGGTTGCAAGTGCTACTCTGAGATGAAGAGGTTAGCACATGAAAGGGATTTGTGGCGGGCCGCATCAAACCAGTCAGTAGACTGATGACCAAAAAAAAAATCCATACTCCGCAAGCCACCTGACGGCTTGTGGCGGAGGGTACCTTGGGTACCTCTATCGGTTTTCCCTTCTATTCCAGTCTCGTATTGTTCGTGGAAAGAAGGATTGTCGGTATGCCTCTGTGTGGGCTCTAATCTCTCTGATTTTATCCTCATGGTCTCTTCGCGAGGGAGCAATATACTGCTTGACTCCTCGGTGAAGGTATGTTCTCGAAACGTCAACAAAAGTCCGTGCCGTGGTATTGAGCGTAGGTGTAGATGTATTATCTTTCAACATAGCGACCGGTTCTCTGCAAATAAGAGTTGCAGTGGTCTAGCAGTGGATCAGTTCCTCAACGGTAGAAATCCGCGCCTTGGTCACGGAGCCTTGCAAGAAGCGCTGTATGAACGTTGTCACTGTAGGACAATCTCTTCCGCCGGATGTTCTTCCAGCTTGCCTAAAAGATATAACCACATTTTACATTTGTTGACACCTATTCACTGAGGCAGGTGGCGACATTCCATTTGGTCCACGTACCACAAGAATTCCTCGGTGACTCAGTGTGTAGTTTAGACGTTTTGTCCACAACAATCGTACTGTCCCCACGTAGCTGAACTTTGGAGTACGTTTCCAGTTTCGCTACCATTTTAGTCACACACTGTGATTTATCTGTTATCCGTACCGCAGCACAACTGAGTCTGGAGGAAATCTGGAAGAGCGACACCATCGTTGCGTAATGGTCTTAGTGTGGGAGGACATGTGTAACTTAGTTTTTTAAATCCTTGCTATTACTATTTCATATATACTCGTAAATTTGACTGCAAGTGCAAGGAATTTTGTATGCTTAAAAAAACACTCATATAATGTATAACGAACGTATCTAAAAGGGAAAAGCGTAAACTACCAGTGTAGTCACAGACGCAGTTGATGGGAATTTGTATTCAGACGAAGAAATATAACTGCTGCATGGACGGCAACCAATAAATAGTAGAGAAGAATTTGTATGGAGTGCTTTTACTAACCCAGTCACAGTTTTCAAACTCCAACTTCTGTGGCATCTAAAAAGCAAGGTTAAGAAACGGTGCATATTGCCCACTTTTTATCTTTGTATAGGCAGGTGTGCTCAGCAGTCAAAGACCAATTACTGGGAGAGATAAAAAAAAGAAAGAAAAAAACAAGCAACGTACTATATATCATAATAATTTTGTATCACTGATTTGTTTCTTCGTTTTCTGATTTTGTACGATCCCTGATGGCATTGCTAGCCTTCGTGAAAGTAAGAAACTTTTCTGGACCTGTTGAATGGAATGAACAATCTAATGAGTACAGGAAATGGATTCAAAGTAAACTGAGCGCGGGATTAGCCGAGCGGACTTGGACGCTGCAGTCATGGACTGTGTTACTGGACCCGGCGGAGGTTCGAGTCCTCCCTCGCGCATGAGTGTGTGCGTTTGTCCTTAGGATAATTTAGGTTAAGTAGTGTGTAAGCTTAGGGACTGATGACCTTAGCAGTTAAGTCTCATAAGATTTCACACACATTGGAACATTTTTTTGAACAAAGTAAACTGAAGAAAGGCGAACGTAACAAGAAGTAGCAGAAATGAGAACAGCGAGAAACTTAACATCAGATTTCAGGATCTCAAAGTAGAGCAAGTTAAAGAATTCTGTTACATAGGCAGCAAAATAACCCTTGATGTACGGAGCAAGGCGCACAACAAATGCAGACCGCATCTGGCAAAAAGGGTATTCCTGGCCAAGAGAAGTCTACTAATATCAGTGATAGGTCTTTATATTAGAAAGAAAATTCTCAGAATGTACTTTTGAAGCAAAGCATTGTATGGAGGTGTGGCATATGACTGGGAAAACCCGGAACAGTAGAAAGTAGCACCATTTGGGATGTGGTGCTATGGAAAAATGTGGAAAGTTAGGTGGATTGATAAGATAAGAAATGAGGCGGTTCTCAACTGAATCGACGAGAATAGTAATATATGTAAAACACTCACAAGAAGAAGGCATAGGAATATAGGACATGCGTTAAAAAATGGATCAAGTGGCTCTGAGCAACATGGGACTTAACTTCTGAGGTCATCAGTCCCCTAGAACTTAGAACTACTTAAATCTAACTAACCTAAGGACATCACACGCATCCATGCCCGAGCCAGGATTCCAACCTGCGACCGTAGCGGTCGCGCGGTTCCAGACTGTGGCGCCTAGAACCACTCGGATACTCCTGCCGGCCATGCCTTAAGACATCAGCATACTAGAGAAAGCTGTAGAGCGTAGAAATTGTAGGGGGAGACAGCGATTGGGATGCAAACAGTAAATAATTGAGGATGTAGGTTACGAGTGCTACTCTGAAATGAAAAGTTTATACTAGATCTGACATGTGACTACATTTTCATGCAATTTTGGTGCGTAGATGCTGAGAAATCAGTACCCAGAAGAACCACCTCTGGCTGTAATAACGGCCTTGATACGCCTGGGAATTGAGTCAAACACAGCATGGATGGCTGTATAGGTTCAGCTGCCCATGCAGCATCAACACGATACCACAGTTCATCAAGAGTAGTGACTGGCGTATTGTGACGGGCCAGTTGCTCGGCCACCATTCACCAGACGTTCTCATTTGGTGAGATATCTGGAAAATATCCTGGCCAGGGCAGCAGTCGAACATTTTCTGTATCCAGAAAGGCTCGTACAGGACCTGCAACATGCGGTCAAGCATTATCCTGCTGAAATGTAGTGTTTCGCAGGGATCGAATGCAGCGTAGAGCCACGGGACGTAACACATCTGAAATATAACGTCCACTGTTCAAAGTGCCGTCAATGCGAGCAAGAGGTGACGAGACGTGTAACCAATGGCACCTCATACCATCAAGCCGCGTGATACGCCAGTATGGCGATGACGAATACACGCTTCCAATGTGCGTTCACCACGATGTCGCCAAACACGGATGCGACCATCATGATTCATCCGAAAAAATGACGTTTTGCCATTCGTGCACCCAGGTTCGTCGTTGAGTACACCATCGCAGGCGCTCCTGTCTGTGATGCAGCGTCAAGGGTAACCGCAGCCATGGTATCCGAGGTGATAGTCCATGATGCTGCAAACATCGTCGAACTGTTCGTGCAGATGGTTGTTGTCTTGCAAACGTCCCCATCTTTTGACTCAGGGGATCGAGTGGTGGCAGCACGATCCGTTACAGCCATGCGGGTAAGATGCCTGTCATCTCGACTGCTAGTGATACGAGTCCGTTGGGATCGAGCACGGCATTCCGTATTAACCTCCTGAACCCACCGATTCCATATTCTGCTAACAGTCATTGGATCTCGACCAAAGCGAGCAGCAATGTCGCGACACGATAAACCGCAATCGCGATAGGCTACAATCCGACGTTTATCAAAGTCGGAAACGTGATGGTACGCATTTCTCCTCCTTACACGAGGCATTACAACAACGTTTCACCAGGCAACGCTGGTCAACTGCAGTTCGTGTATGAGAAATCGGTTGGAAACTTTCCTCATGCACGCACGTTGTAGGTGTCACCACCGGCGCCAACCTTGTGGGAATGCTCTGAAAAGCTAATCATTTGCGTATCACAGCATCCTCTTCCTGCCGGTTAAATTTCGCGTCTGTAGCACGCCATCTTCTTGGTGTAAAAATTTTATTGGCCAGTTGTGTAAAAGTAGGTACTTGTTTTCACCAACACAGTAAAGTTGCGAGCCATATGCAAAAAAACACATATTTCTGGACTTAAATTCAATCGAACTGTACGTAAGAGTAACTGAAATAGATTGGATAACAAGCAGCAACTACCAACCTCGTACATTAAATGTCTCCCACTAACCATGGATCTTGCCGAAGTGGGGTGGCTTGTACGCCTTTGTTATACATAGAGCCGTACCGTAGGGCCATCTGCATCGGAGAGGTATATGTAGAGAGGCCACACACACGTATGGTACTTGATAAGGGGCTACATTAGGCAACATGATCTTACTACGCTGGTGCATGTTCGTATGTTAGACAACTCCAGAATTCTTTCGACTTGACAGCAGAAACCAAAGCACACCAACTGTAGTTTGTAACAATATTCTTTGAATAAGTTAGATTATATAGATATTAAATGAGTGATTGCAAAATTTTTTCCCAATTCGCAAAAGAGATGGAAAAAAACACGAAGCCATATGTTACTTTTCAGCCAGTAATTCCTTATTCAAAGAAGGCAGATGCTAACAAGTATGAATTTTACAAAGCCGTTCGTTTGATAAATGATGAGTACAAAATACTAACACGAACTATTTACAGAAGAACAGAATAACTATTAGAAGCTGATCTCACCGAAGATCAGTTTGGGTTCCACAGGAATGTAGAAACACTCAAGGCAGTATTCGGATACTATGAGTTATCTTAGAAAATAGACTGAAGATAGGCAAACCGCTGTATGAAATTTTTGTCTCATCTACCTGACGACTGATAAAAATAGAATATAAATTATTATGTTCGAAGTTACAATTAAAACCATAGCTTGAAAATTCCCATGAAGTCGCAGGTTCACAAACATAATTAAAAGAATAATCACACAATGGCAGCTCACCGTTTAGGTGAGTTTTTGTCATCAGACAGACACAATAATATCACACCATGCTAGTATTTTCAAAGTGGCTCACGAAACAGAAAATGAAAGATATGTCAAAATTAACTGAGTTGGCTCTGTTATGGCATAAGAATGTTAGTTAATTTATCTGGTACCTCAGTATATTCAGTGCACATTATAGCACGGCGTCTATAGGCACTGTACATCATTCGTCTGACCTATCGAACTCTCCAACACAAACTAGAAATACTTATCCCTTCTCACAGTTTAAAAGTATGGTTTTCGTAATGTAGCTAGGAGAAAAGAAGGGTGACAAAGATTCAATACTCGCGTAGAGCATAAATATGGCCTTACGATCGGTACCTCAGGGATTATTACTGTCACAGTGCCAGCGATCCTTCTCAAGTGATATTAAGAAACCCTTATTCATAGCAAACGCCAACCTACATTTATTGCATTTCAAAATTTAGAGAAATCATTTGATGATGGCGGCTTGAAAAAATCTTTGAAATTGTTAAGGTATCAAGGATAAAATACGAACAAGTTGTTGACAACTTGTGCAACACATGACTGCTGTTTTAAGAGCCGAAGGATATGAACGGAAAGCAATAGTTGAGAACAGGGTGAAACATGACTCTCGACCCTCCCTGATGTTATTCAGTCTGTGCACTTAATAAGCACTAAAGGAAACCAAAGAGAAGTTGGGAAAGGTAATTAATGTTCAAAGAGAATAAACAAAAATTTCAGATTTTGCGATGATATTGTAATTCTTTAAGAGACGGCGAAGGACTTGGAAGAACAATCGAAGGAAAAGGACGGTGTAATAAGAGGGATGAACATAAAAAAGTAAAACAATTATAATGGAATGTAGTCGATTAAAATCAGACACTGCTGAGGAGATTATACTAAAAGTAGTTGATGAGTTTTGATATTTGGACAGCAAAATAGCTGATGATGGATGAGGTAGAAGGGTTTTAAAATACTGGCAATACTAAAAAAAGCATTTCTGAAAAAAGAGAAATTTGTTACCATCGACTACGAATTTAAATGTTAAGATGTTTGTCAGAAGGTGCGGAGCGTAACAATTTACGGAAGCGGAATGGGGAAGATAAACAGTTCAGATAAGAAGAGAACAGAATCTTTAGAAATGTGGCGCAACAGATGAATGCTGAAGATCAGATGGATGCACAGAATAAACAATGACGAGATCCTACTGAATCGAATTGGGGCAGTTTGGTTAGATTATGCTGCTATCATGCACATGTTGCTGAATGGGTATCGCTTTGTGTTCCAAATTACCATTCTAACGCATAATACTATTTTGGAGTCAGGTTTTATACACTAGTGGTCATTAAAATTACTGCACCACGAAGATAGCGTACTGCAGTCGCAAAGTTTAAACGACAGGAAGATGATGTGATGTGCAAATAATTAGCTTTTCAGAGAATTCACACAAGGTTGGCGCCGGTGGCGACACCTACAACGTGCTGTCATGAGGAAAGTTTCCAACCGATTTCCCATACACAAACAGCAGTTGCCCGGCGTTGCCACGTGAAACATTGTTGTGATGCCTCGTGTAAGGAGGAGAAATGCGTACCATCACGTTTCCGACTTTGATAAACGTCGGATTGTAGCCTAAGGCGATTGCAGTTTATCGTATCGCGACATTTCTGCTCGTGTTGGTCGAGATCCAATGACTGTTAGCAGAATATGAAATCGGTGGGTTCAGGAGGGTAATACGGAACGCCGTGCTGGATCCCAACGGCCTCGTATCACTAGCAGTCGAGATGACAGGCATCTTATCCGCATCCGTTCAGCCACGTCTCGATCCCTGAGTCAACAGACTGGGATGTTTACAAGACAACAACCATCTGCACGAACAGTTCGACGACGTTTGCAGCAGCATGGACTATCAGCTCGGAGGCCATGGCTGCGGTTACCCTTAACGCTGCATCACAGATAGGAGCGCCTGGGATGGTGTACTCAACGACGAACCTGGGTGTACGAATGGCAAAACGTCATATTTTCGGATGAATCCAGGTTCTGTTTACAGCATCATGATCGTCGCTACCGTGTTTGGCGACATCGCGGTGAACGCACAATGAAAGCGTGTATTCGTCACCGCGATACTGGCGTATCACCCAGCGTGATGCTATGAGGTGCCATTGGTTACACGTCTCGCTCACCTTTTATTCGCACTGACGGCACTTTAACGGTAGACGTTGCATTTCATATGTGTTCAGACCCGTGGCTCTATATTGTAATATTTTTTCTTACGTATCCTTTGTAAACAAATCGTCACTTATGTATTTTCTGGACAAATAATATCTGTATATTACTCGCGCAAACGAAGTTGACACTAAGCGCTGGCTGATAGGAGCGATTGTATAGGAGAAATGCCTTTACCGTCGCTTCGATCAGCCACCGCGCCGATTGTCAACTTTGTTTGCGCGAGTAATAAGCCGCCCATCATGTTTATATGTCTTTCCGACATTCAACTGTCACCTGAAGATGGCCTGAGAAGCCGCCAGCCGGTTCATAAAAATAATTACAATTTTGCATAATATTAGGAGGTGTTTCCCTCTTTTTTATCATCATGTTCTGCCACGTACCGACGGAAGGTTCAGTAAATCTTATAAAGTGTGCTGACAAAGAGCAGCTAACCGTGATGTACAGGAGATTATTGAAACAGAAGCTAACGGCCACGCAATATATTTCGTTCAACAGGGAGTATTTAGAAGGGAACATTACTCTAAAATAAGTCAACATAAAATCAAAGTGTATTTCATCAGCTGCAATGAAAGCTATGAAGATCGGCGAGAGAACGGCGATGAGAGAAGAATTGCGAAACTGGTACATAATCCGTGATAACGTAAGTTCACGATTAAAAATTTGTCACATGCTTATTGGGTTGTCATCTAGTCTCATGATGTTTCAGTAGAATTTCAGTCGTCGTTGCGGAAATTGGTTTCGATGTTGGAATATTTTTCTGTGAGTGTGTGTGATTGTAAACGGCATCCCTCGTCTGTGGGTTTTGCGCCAAGGATTTTTCGGATAATTTTTCTTCCAGCCTTTTTGATATTTTCGAGGTCTCCTTTGTAATTTGTAGCGTCTCGCTGGCGTAGGGTGTTTCAGGCTTGATAACACTGGTGTAGTGTCGAACTTTTGTGTTTATGTATTTTTATTGTAGATGCTCGCAACTTTCCCATATGCTTTCCGCATATTCAATTACAGTGCTTTTTGTGCTATTTTTCCTGTACCTGTACACTCTATAATTTCTCCTAAAAACTTGAAGTGGTTAACCTTTTATACTGAGCCATTTCTTCTGAATAAATTTTGTATTTTGATGTGTTTTGTAGCGATGAATTCGATATAGAAAAAGAAATTTGCAGTCCAACTTTCTCGGCATGTTCTTCGAGGACTTCATTCTGATGGATTGCTGTTTCTTTATCACCAGAAAGGGTCGCGAAGTCGTCAGCGAAGGCTAGGCATGTGACTTCGACTTTATACTTCCCTGTTCCTAGCCTGGTGGTTCTCCAGGTGTTTCGATTTTTCAGTTCTTGTTCGCATTCTTTGGTGATTTTGTCTAAAACGATGTTGAAAAGTAGTGGGGGGAGGCTATCGCCCTGCCGCACGCCAGTCTTCATGGAAAAAGTTTATGTGATTTCTCCATTGAATTTGACTTTGGATGTTGTGGCTGTTCCGGTTTGTTGGATGAGCCATTGTGTTTTTGGATCCACATTGTTTTCTTTGAGTATATTAATAGGGACGGCCGATGGAATCGAAAGCTTTTTGAAATCGACAAATGTGCAGCTGGTTGGGAGATACCGTGAAGCTCGAATTTTCAGTGTAGATTTCATGTTGAAAATTTGTTCGTGCCTGGCCTGTGTGGTCTGGGGTTCGGTTTGTTCTTCAGCGCGTTGTAAGATGTAAGCGGAGGGGACTTTGTAAGGAATGGAAAGGAGGGAGGTTAATCTGTAGCTGTTCACATCAGATTTGTCTCCTTTTTTGTGAAATAGTTGGATGAGTGCCCCTTTCCAGTCGTCTAGGAATTCTTCACTTCACCATATGTCGTGAATGACCTGTATGATTTCCTGTAATGGCCGTGTTCCGAGATTTTGAAGTAATTCGATGATTCCATCTTCTCCTGATGTCTTTCCGTTCTTCAGTTTTGTGATGTGGTGTCGAATTTCTTCTTGTGTCGGTGGATCAGCGTCGGGTTTCGTGTGAGTCGGGATGTGTGTGGGAATCGTTTGGATGGTTCAGGGCAATTAAGAAAGTCGGAAAAGTAGTGTGCCAGTTCTTCGTAGTTTTTTTCTTTATTGGTGAGTGCGAGTTTCCCAACTTTCTTCTTAAAGATCAGATTTTTTGATGAGTAACTTTTAGTTCTGTTAGCGAAATCTCTACAGAAATTTCTCCTGTTGTGATTTCTGAAGTTGTCCTCGATTGATTTGAACTGTTCGTTGATGCAGTTGCGTTTGGTTTTCCTGATTGTTCTGTTTGTCTTTTGTGAATATCGAGAAAGTATTATAGGGTTTCCGGCAATTTGTTGCTGTTGTATTTTTGAAAGGCTATGCATATTATTATTATTATTATTATTATTATTATTATTATTATTATTATTATTATTATTTATTATTACTGTTATTATTGTTATTGGTAGTGGCTGTAGCGGTATAAATATATTGATAAGCATAACTGTTTACGGCAGGCCTTCCGGAGTGGTCGACCGAACGAGGTGGCGCAGTGGTAGCATATTGGACTCGCATTCGGGAGGACGACGGTTCAGTCCCGCGTCTGGCCATCCTGATTTAGGTTTTCCGTGATTTCCCTAAATCGCTCCATTCAAATGCCGGGATGGTTCCTGTGAAAGTGCACGGCCGACTTCCTTCCCCGTCCTTCCTTAATCCGATGAGACCGATGACCCAAAAAATCCACCAACCGGAGTAGCAGAGCGGTTCTAGGAACTACAGTTGGAACCGCGAGACCGCTACGGTCGCAGGTTCGAATCCTGCCTCGGGCATGGATGTGTGTGATGTCCTTAGGTTAGTTATGTTTAAGTAGTTCTAAGTTCTAGGGGACTGATAACCTCAGAAGTTAAGTCCCATAGTGCTCAGAGCCATTTGACCTTTTTTTTTTTTTAACTTACCTCAATCTAAAAATTGGTAAACATCCAAAATGTATACTCACGAGTCGCCGATGTTCACTTTGTTCACTTTCCATTATTGCCACTGCGCAAGCTGAGATCCCAAGAGATGGGCCGCGTTTAGTAAATATCGAGTAAGATTGCATTCAAGGGTGTACACGAGATAAAATATCTAGACTGTCTATATACATTGTCTAGCTACAGATCTACAGTCTCTCTTTCTACAATGTCTATAGGCAATCGCTCGACTTTGTTTACGAGTGTGTACTTCCATACCTTTAGGCCAGCGGGCAGTTGAGAAATAAGTAACCTGTTTCTAGGACGGAAAAACTCCAAGGAGAGATGAGGTTTAGAAGTGTTGCTAATGTAACCACAATGCTTTTACCCCAAAAGGTTCTGTCTTTGTCTGAACGCGAGACGTGTAAATTAGTTCTGTTCCCGTGGAGAGAAAAAGAGTGGAAGGGAGTGAGGTGAATGAGTACGTGCGATATACGTCCGAAGCATATAAAGGTGCGCGCTACCCGCAATTGGGAATCCGAAAAAAAAAACGACTAGGGAATGAAACAGATTTATCGATCTGCACGGGCGATACGTGCCCTTCTTCATCTCCCAGGGGACGGAACGCGAGCTCCCGGGTGGCGAGAATTATTCCGTGGTCGGTTCTGGTGCGGCCTGCGGCCGGACAAGTGAGTTTTAATTGCAAGGTGTCCACCAGGCGCGCTGTCAGCTGGAGAGACGTGACCGAAATACGGGCCGTCAGCAGCGCCACCCCCCCCCCCTCCCGCCGCTCTGCCACCTCTGCTGTTCTGCCCCATTCTACCGCCAGCTGTTCGACTCGCACAGTGCCGGCCTGGGAGGCAGTTTCGCGCCACAGTTGCGCCCCCTTTCGTCGCGCTGCGCTGCGTGCTGGCGCGCGCAGTGGGCGAGCGAGGATCCCCAATAAATGCTGGCGGTGCGATGTGCGAGACCGCGCTCGCCCGGCGCCGTATTTAACCGCGCCGGGCGGCAGCGGCGGCGCATGTCTCGAATTCGTTACTGACAGCTATTGCCGCCGCCGCGGACACGGACCGTCCTACGCGGTTGAAAATAGACGACACCCGTGCGCGTAAAACCGACGGCGCGACTGCGCAGCGGAGGACAGAGGCTGCCTTGCGGAAAAGTGGTGCACGAACCGAAACCCAGGCGAATAATGCACTCACCTTCAAGTTCCCGTGGGTAAAATACAGGCGGCAAAAGGTTGTCTGCAACTAGTTCGGAAACATACCGGCACTTATATTTCAGCACATTCATAAGTCGTAATTGATGTAATATTTGGTGAATAAAACAACATTATGCACTTTTGATACGATGGGCGTTCAGTAAGTAATGCAACATATTTTTTTGGTCTGTTTCGGTTGGCGCTATAGCAAGCCCTCAAATTGGCGTCACTGACAGAGGTGCGTTGCAACTTGAGAGCGCTCACTGAGTTTGTTTTGGAGAAAATCCAGAGCGTCGCAGCCGAAACGTCTGTCATCATCACAATTAGGTCGTGCAGACCTGTCCGACCTCCCACGTGCCGGCCGGCCACTCACAGATGTGACTCCTGCAATGTTGGAACGTGCGGACACTCTCATTCAATGTGATCGACGGATCGCAATCAAACACCTCTCTGCATAACTGGATGTCTCTGTTGGTAGTGCCGACACACTCGTCCGTCAGTTCGGATACTCTAATGCGTGTGCTCTCTTGGTTCATCGCCGTATAACAAAAATGCTTCTGAGCACTATGGGACTTAATGCTGAGGTCATCAGTCTCCTAGAACTTAGAACTACTTAAACCTATCTGACCTAAGGACATCACACACACCCATGCCCGAGGCAGGATTCGAACCTGCGACCGTAGCGGTCGCGTGTTTCCAGACTGTAGCGCCTAGAACCGCTCGACCACCACGGCCGGCGGTTGGAATTTCCTGATATGCAAGGGACTAGGAAATTTGGAAATTTGTAGTAAGCTCCTATGGGACCAAACTGCTGAGGGCATCGGTCCCTAGGCTTACTCAGTACATAAACTAACTTACTCTAAGGACAACACACATTCCCATACCCGCGGGAGGATTCGAACCTCCGCGTGAGCTGCGCAAGGCGCCTCAGACCCCGCGGCTACCTCGCGTGGCAAGGGACAAGGTTATGACTATAAGCGTTGTTATCCCCAAGAATTTTAGCATAAATTTGAAGGTCTCGTGTTACCAAAATTTACTATTGGTTTTAATTTTAATCAAGAGATTATATAATCTTCTCATTCCTTGGAGTCTCAGTCTGTGGATTATTAAATCGTCTCCATTGATGCGCACTTTTGCTATCTGATCAAAGTTAATGCCACACACCATATCAACCGTTTAGTCTCACCGTCCATTAAAAATGATTCTGTTATAATTTTCCTTCATTTTTCTTTTTCTTCTTCGTTTCTTCCTCTTTGTCTTCTTCCTCATTGTTCTCAGCTTCTTCTTCGTCTTCATCTACTTCTTCTGTAAAGTATCCACTTACTTCTTCGGATTGTGCTTTCATAAATTCATCGTTTTCATTGCTTTTAATGTCTTGTTCTTCTTTGCCTTTGCTCTCCTTCGTTTCCCGAAACAGTCTCTGTAGCTGTTGAGAACTGAGTTTAAATGCTTTCAAGAGTCCACACTCAGCTTCACTCTCCTTTTCCTGCAGCAACGACAGCTTCTTGCAGATTTTTCCCGTGAGCAGAATGTGACTAAACATGTGTATGTTGAACTTGTGGACACTGTAAAGAGATGGCTGCCTTGTTTCTTATTTTGGAATTCTACAATGAAATAAGATTTGAAGTTACAATCAGTTCAACAGCTAAACCAAAAATATGTTTTTCCTTTTTCTGTGTTTGAAAGTGAGTCTCAAATATTTCTGAGTAACATGTAAAATAGTGCGTTCACCTATTATATATTGTAGTTCCGTGATATTAAATCACTGATTTCCACGTAAAAAGTATTGAATTTTATTATAATGTTACTTGTGACCTAGCGGCTGCATCTGCTATTGCAAATAACGGGCAAGGAAAGGTGAGTGCTTCAGTCACCAAAGTTTTTCGCACGGTTTTCTGTAATGGTTCGTTTCTCCAATCAACAGCTGTAGATGGCATAAAGTTCTTATTAATATAGGATTCAATTCAACTTTCACAAACACGGACTGTGTTTCGTGGATGTGACATAATCTAATGATTTCATAACACGTGCATAAACATACTGTCTGCAGTGTTTTCATTAAAACTTAGAAATCTATCCAGTATTTTAATTTAGTTGGGCATGATGTTCTGAACACAGTTTATTAATAACAACAACAGATGCTATTTTACGTCATTTAAAGTCTATAACATTACATATTTTATTTAAAACAATCAGGCTGTTGCTCAGTGTCCCTGTTCAATTTAAATGTCGTTTGATTATCCGTCATATTAATTAAGGTCATGAGTAGTGTGGAATGGTCAGTTCCTATAATCAAGAACACATCAAGTGCGTAATAAAGTTACTGGTCATTTGACATGCATGACACCTCATCCGAAAGAATTCAGGTTTGCCCTACCATTCCTTACTGTCATAGCATAAAATTTTCCCCCTGAAGTTTTAATTATAAATGTAAAACAAGTGATAATCTTCTTATAATTTATATTTTCTCGAGACATTTAAGTCTCATATTTATCTACGATAATGATGGGATCTGAAAAAAAAAAATGAATTAAAATTTGTGCCGCGGCCGGGACTCGGTTCCGGGTCTCCTTGCTTACGAATCAGAAACGCAATTTGACCATAGTGCTGCGGTTGAGCAATGGTCAATATTTCTGCCTAGTAAAGTTTCCATCACTATCGTGGATATAAGATAGTCAGTTACAAACGTTTGCTGACTGATGGAAGAAGGGTGGCAAGTGGTAACGACATCTTTTCATGGACATTTTTGTGAAAGACTGCTTCACAAGATCGTCAACCAAGAGCTTCCGAGCCGTCACGAAGCTTCTAGCCCCGGAGAAAGAAGAAATGGGATCAACTGCAAAATCGATGTAGGCTCGGGACTCTCACCTAGCTGCATGCGCAATAACCGTGTGCTGTGTAATTATAAGTGTAGCATGACGGAACTCAGTGGTAATTTGGGCAAATTGTTGGCTCTTATAGCCGGCGCTACCGCAATCAACGTAGCCAAAGTGTTTGGCGTTTGAAGAGGCATAATGTCGAGTATTTGTACCGTTTACAGGGAAAGCGGAAAAACATCATTAGCTAAGTTACAACGCCGGCGAAAATGTATGTTGAGTGATCGTTACTAACCGTTATTGGAGAGGACTGTGACGAAAAATAACACGATGATAGGTGCAAAAGTCACTGCAATGTCGCACTCGCGAACCGAGACAGCACCAAAACAACGCAATGGAACTCCTGAAGCAGGGAATTTCAGGGCAGATGTAATACCAAAACGAATCATCAGTGGTGGCGGAGCAGTAAAATCTGGACTGTGGAACAATGGAAAAATGTCATTTGTTCGAAAGAGTGTTGTGCACGCTATTTGCAACTTCCAGGCAAGTTTACGTTCCAGGAGTGAAGCATGGCGGGGATTCTGTGATGATTTGGACAAGCGTATCGTGCTGTTCCATGGGGTTCGTGATTATTTTGCATGGTCGGATTACTGCCAAGGATCGTGTGTGTCCGTTTGACTGATCAGGACTATCCTGTGGTAAAATGTTTCTTACCCAGTGGTGTTGCTGTGTTCTTAAACGCCATGGACCTTGTTCAAACTGCTCGCGTTGCCCATGACTGAAATGTGAGCACGAGGATTAATTGTCTCATATCCGCTGGCCACCACAGTCGTCGGATCTCAACATTATTTGGACTTTCTCCTTTACTTTGAAGAGAAGGGAGCGTGATCGCTATCCACCTCCATCATCGTTAACTCATCTTCCCACTACTTTACAGAAACAATAATGTAAGATTCGATTGAAAACCATACAGGATCTGTATTTACCAATTTGGAAGCTGTATTGAAACTCAATCTTTTTCTTACAGCGCATCACACAGGGTAATGTGTTGTGTTTTTAGTGTTCCCATATATTTTTGCACCCCTTGCACAGCACATCAGCTATTGTAGTTATTTTTAATTATTTATAAGAAAACAATAAGAGAGGCGATATTACTAGGGGCAGTGACTGTATTACTGTTTGCAGTATGTATCCTATCGGTTCTCAGCATTTCATTGTTTTCTTTACGAACGAGATGAAGTGAAAGGGAGATTTTTTATTTTCAACAGACTGTATTGCAGTTTTTTTATTCGCAACTGCTATGTGGAACTACGCTGTTAATTTGTTCTTAGTATTAACAGGGAATATTCTTTGCTTTTACGAGACACGCCCGCAGCTGTGGAACTTGATTGCCGCTGTGAACTGAACTTTTCATTACACAGTCAGGTTCATATTTTAGGACCCTAGTCATGGAACGGTAACATTTTCAGGGCAGTTTTATGTTAGGTCCCTAATACTGCAGGTTCACACAAGATGAACTTCTAAACTTTTACGATACGCTCGGGAACTAAAGACTGAGGTAGGGCTATTTTCTGATAAACTCGACCCTTCATACTAAGAAAATTCACAACTTTCTCTGTAGTCAGCGTCATTTTGAATTACGGAAAAATCGAAACGAGTGTACTGTTCCCCTGGACTGAAATATGTAGTCTTACTACTAAACCCAGAGGATTTAGTGTAAACGTAACAAATTAGGCTACCATTTCTTACTATACAAAAGTTATTTTTAACCTGATTACTCCAATCACCCTTCATCACAGCGTTGCTCCTCAATAACTTCGTATTACAATCGCTTTACAGGTATTAAAGTATTAATTTCCTTTTCTATTAGCATACTTCTCTGCTTGACCTATTATATACACTGTCCTGATGTTTCATATCAGTTGTCTACGGTGTATTGAAATCGCAATGCACGACTCTAACCCATACCTCACGGCGACCCCAAGAATTATTAACACCAAACAAATTAACCTGACACACTAAAGATAAAAAGGAAAAACCCAAATTTTCAAAACTACAATGATGTTGTGCCTGGCAATCAAAGAACTTAGCCCGGGTAATTGATAAAAATTGTCATTCAGTCCAAAATGTCCCCCAAATTGTTGTTCACACACTCACTCACTCACTGGTCATACCGGACTCGAGAGTCCATTACCGCCGCAACGTAATTACGCCATCTGTCCCTGTCTTGGGCTATTTCCTTCCATTCACCTTCAATACCTAGGCTCCTCAAATCAGCCTTCACATTGTCCTGCCATCTACGCCTCGGGCTTCCCACAGGACGTTTTCCCCCTAAGTGCTCTACCAGTACTCTGCGCGCTTCCCTACCCTCTTCCATTCGAGCTAGGTGACCCGCCCATCGCAGCCCACGTGATTTAATAATACTGATTATGTTAGGGCTTGAGTAGAGTTCGTGAATCTCTTAGTTATTCAGTTCTCTCCACTCTCCCCTAATGTCATCCCTTTTTTCTCCGAAAATTTTCCTCAAAATTTTGTTTTCAGATACTCGAAACGGCTTTCCATTTTGCACAGTGAGAGACCAAGTATGACCCCCATACAGCATAACTGGTAGAATAATAGTTTTGTGTATTCTGATTGTTAAATTCCTAGACAATATCCGTGATGAAAGTAATCTATTCAGTGAGAAGTAGCAAGCATTTACCGCCCATAATCTCTTATTCTGTTCGGATTTAACCTCATTTCTAGAAGTGATGTCCACGCCTAGATACTTTAATGTGTTCACTTTTTCAAACCGCATGTCTCCAACTCTTAACATTTCGTGATCTACTGCTCTTGGCATTCTAGTGGTAACCAGGTATTTAGTTTTGTCTTCACTTATCCTTAGACCTACATCTTCAATAGCCTTGATTAACGCATTCACATTTGCTGTTACAGATTCATTCTATCGCTAATAATGTTTAGATCATCTGCATACCCTAATATCTTAATATTTCCATTTAATTCCACACTCTCTGAATTATCTGCTGCCATTCGTACAATATATTCTAAGACTAAATTAAAAAGTAGCGGAGACAGGTCATCTCCCTGCCTAAGTCCGTTCTTTATTATAAATTCTTCTGACTCCAATTTCCCTACGCCTACTCTACCTTTTGTGTTTTTCAAACTCGCTTCTGTAAGTCTAACATACTTGTTTGGTATTCCAAGTTCCAAAAGAATTCTGTACAATGTTGATTGCAATACTGAATCATATGCTTTTAAAACACCAATGAAAAGATTATGAACTGGTTTAAATTGTTGTTACTACTGGGAAAGAATGAGACTGTAAATACCACGAAGAAGTCTAGGAAATGCATGCTAAGCACTATTTTTTTCATTATATCGTCAAGGCCCATGACGGGTTGATTCAACTAGCCGCAACTTTCACTGCTGTATCGGTCCATTGATCTCAGAGTAGCACCTATAGAGATGGTCCCTCATTTTTTGAATGTTTCCAACGTCTACCTTTTCGTACAGGATATCCCTCTATGTGCTTCTCTAGTACGACAGAAGTTACGTCTTAAGACGTCCCTTATTCTAGTTAGCGTGTTGCTCATATTCCTTTCCTCTCCTGTTCTACAGAGAACATCCATTTCACGTCAGTCTACCCTCTTTCAGTACCCTTCCGCAACACCAAATGTCCTTTTTTTTTTCGAATCTGTTTCGGGTTTCCTACCGCCCATGATCCAATATCTTTCTCAAATTAAACTCCGATAGCAGAGGATTTGATCCTATAACTTAACGCACTCAACGCTGTGGTTTACGAGACACAGAGATTAGCAAGATGCAGATCGTATCCGCGCAGCGGAATACTTCAGTTGTCCGTATGTGGTTTTTGCGAGATTTTACACGGTCATTTTGACAAATGCTGGAATGATTACCAATTACATCCTCAGGAATTACGATACCGAAATCGTTACCATACGATAACGCAATAACGTTTACAGGGATTCACAGAGATGTGGGGCAAACTTTTCCCTATCTTTAAGGGCCCTTATACGCTCAGTATTTATTGCGCAATAGTATTGTTTCGCCATACTGCACGAAAGTGCTGGGCCAAAAACGGCACAGTTTTACTGCGTAATATTTATCCCGGGACGCGTCACTTAGAACTTTGTCTCCGTAGCGAACATGTCGGCGATCGATGTTGTAGAACTTGCACATATTGCGTTTTCAATCGCTACGTGCTGCAAAGAGAAAAGCAAGAGAAAGCGGCGATAAAAGAAAAAAAACCTTGCAGCAGACCCAAATAAATATCGGAATTTTTTGACGATGAACGAGGAACCTTTCGACGACTTGGTGAATTTCGTTACTCGTTATGTACACAAAATGAATATTGTTCATTTCACTTTGCACAATGCTAGAAGCCACCAATAAACCTGGAAAAGGGAGATACATTATTGTAAAGGATGGGTAAGGAAGTGCTTTTATTCATTTCTGCAGTAATTAATTCAAGCTTCTGAAGCGAGCAAATAAGCAGTTGCATTGTGATTCCCCTCAACTTAAAACACTTTTGTCTGATGTTTCTACAGCTAACTACTGAATAAGTGTTAAATATGTAATCAAAATACTCCCTTGGATGCATTTCAACAGATGATTCCCTTTATGCCTTTCCAAATTCCCATGGCATCGCTGTATCAGTGTCCGCAAACCACGAAAGAGCTGCCGCGTATTGCGCATTATGATCCACACACAGTGCAATACATTGCGCAATGTAATCAGAGAGCGTCAATATTTTTAAAGCTCTGCAGTCTCCTTCAATAACCTGCGCGGATCGTCAATACCACTCTCAGATGGTCAGTATTACTGCGCGATACTCAGTATTGCGCTTGTCAGGAGCTCTTTAGTACACTCCTGGAAATGGAAAAAGGAGCACATTGACACCGGTCTGTCAGACCCACCATACTTGCTCCGGACACTGCGAGAGGGCTGTACAAGCAATGATCACACGCACGGCACAGCGGACACACCAGGAACCGCGGTGTTGGCCGTCGAATGGCGCTAGCTGCGCAGCATTTGTGCACCGCCGCCGTCAGTGTCAGCCGGTTTGCCGTGGCATACGGAGCTCCATCGCAGTCTTTAACACTGGTAGCGTGCCGCGACAGCGTGGACGTGAACCGTATGTGCAGCTGACGGACTTTGAGCGAGGGCGTATAGTGGGCATGCGGGAGGCCGGGTGGACGTACCGCCGAATAGCTCAACACGTGGGGCGTAAAGTCTCCACAGTACATCGATGTTATCGCCAGTGGTCGGCGGAAGGTGCACGTGCCTGTCGACCTGGGACCGGATCGCAGCGACGCACGGATGCACGCCAAGACCGTAGGATCCTACGCAGTGCCGTAGGGGACCGCACCGCCACTTCCCAGCAAATTAGGGACACTGTTGCTCCTGGGGTATCGGCGAGGACCATTCGCAACCGTCTCCATGAAGCTGGGCTACGGTCCCGCACACCGTTAGGCCGTCTTCCGCTCACGCCCCAACATCGTGCAGCCCGCCTCCAGTGGTGTCGCGACAGGCGTGAATGGAGGGACGAATGGAGACGTGTCGTCTTCAGCGATGAGAGTCGCTTCTGCCTTGGTGCCAATGATGGTCGTATGCGTGTTTGGCGCCGTGCAGGTGAGCGCCACAATCAGGACTGCATACGACCGAGGCACACAGGGCCAACACCCGGCATCATGGTGTGGGGAGCGATCTCCTACACTGGCCGTACACCTCTGGTGATCGTCGAGGGGACACTGAATAGTGCACGGTACATCCAAACCGTCATCGAACCCATCGTTCTACCATTCCTAGACCGGCAAGGGAACTTGCTGTTCCAACAGGACAATGCACGTCCGCATGTATCCCGTGCCACCCAACGTGCTCTAGAAGGTGTAAGTCAACTACCCTGGCCAGCAAGATCTCCGGATCTGTCCCCCATTGAGCATGTTTGGGATTGGATGAAGCGTCGTCTCCCGCGGTCTGCATGTCCAGCACGAACGCTGGTCCAACTGAGGCACCAGGTGGAAATGGCATGCCAAGCCGTTCCACAGGACTACATCCAGCATATCTACGGTCGTCTCCATGGGAGAATAGCAGCCTGCATTGCTGCGAAAGGTGGATATTCACTGTACTAGTGCCGACATTGTGCATGCTCTGTTGCCTGTGTCTATGTGCCTGTGGTTCTGTCAGTGTGATCATGTTATGTATCTGACCCCAGGAATGTGTCAATAAAGTTTCCCCTTCCTGGGACAACGAATTCACGGTGTTCTTATTTCAATTTCCAGGAGTGTATAAGTGGTTACTGAAGACAGCAATGACGTGCTTGCCGCAAAGCAATTTTGCCAAAGTATGAAAAGATCGTACCCCATCTAGCGAGATAAATACTAGGAAAGAAGACATTTGGGTACTAGTAGATGTTTCTTGCCCAAAAATGATCTCTCCGCCTATCCTTGTCAACTCTTTATGACCATTTTGCGTCAGGGTTCAAGGTTTATACTGTTCCCTTCCGTCAGTATGCCACATTTTTCTTAATTTTTACACTTCAGAGTTATCACCAACCATAATTCTGCTGCTCCTCTAACCTTCCGTGTAATTTTGGTTCTTTCTTAGCCAATCAGCAGATTGTTTATTTCATCCAGCAGAACCTATAATTCTCTGTCACTTTCACAGATGACAGCAGTGTCATGACAGAATCTTGTCATACCGGTAGATATCCTTCAATCTGTACTTTTAATCCAATTTCTTACTGTCTCTTTGCTTTTGTACATCCCAGCCTTACTCCCCGTGTAACCCGAGCACTTCTGCCGATCGTAATGTGGGATTATAAACAAAAGAAACCAAGATATGAACGAGTAAGAGAGGAGAAGTAGGACAGTAGATATGGCTTTATGGTACCCGTTCAAGTGATTCAGTGTACTCCCAGTGAAACTGGGAGACGCGATAAACATGTAGCGTCAACATGTAGGCACTTAACGTGCAGATAGGCTTAGGAGCGGATTTGGGCGTGTAAGCGAGTGAGATGATTTACGACAAACCAGCTGGTCGCCCACGCGCCTATCCCGGAGTATGACGGGCCACGCTGACTTGCTGATGCGCCGACACACGCAGGCTGCTGCGTCACGGACGCGACCGATGGGTGAAGCAGCCGCGCTGTGAGCGGCTAGGGGGCATCCACAGAGCGTGGGTCGGCATTCCTCGACGACAGGAGGAGGGGGGGGGATGACTATGCGCATTTCTCAGCCACCTGTTCCTGTGTCAGCGGGATGTCACGTGACTCTATGGCGTGTATCATCAGTCCGGTCGTACTACATTTTCCCCTTCACTGTCACATACGCGAATGGCGTGTGGGACGAATGACTTCCCCCAAACCGTCTTCCGACGTCTAGTTTTGCTTATCGTTGTGGACCTTTGACCACACGTTTGTGGGAAGAAGTGATATGTCTCCCGACTCCTAACAGAACGTTCTCTGTAGGCATTTTAATACTAAACTATCTGTGATGCGTAACACCTCACTTTCAGTGCCTGACACATGAGTTTATTGACTATTTGAAGACACAAAGGAATTAAGGCTATTAGCTGCACTTATCGTTGCTTTATATCAATGGAGCAACTTGGAAATTTGTGTAGGACCAGTACTCGTACCGGGGACTCCTAATTACGAGGCAGATGCGCTGATCACTATGCTGTTTGGTTTAAATGGATCAAATGGCTCTGAGTACTATCGGTCTTAACATCTGAGGTCATCAGTCCCCCAGAACTTAGAACTACTTAAACCTAACTAGCCTAAGGACAGCACACACATCCATGCCCGAGGCAGGATTCTAACCTGCGACCGTAGTGGTCTCGCGGTTCCAGACAGAAGCGCCTAGAACTGCTCGGCCACATCGGCCTATGCCCATAGGAAAGAGTGCTTACCACAACAGCAAGCACTGCCCTACCACGCCTCCCGTCAGACCCAAATTCTCAAATTATACCACAACTACTGATGTAGCGTCTATCTTCATTAACCTCATTACTCGCGACATCTCGCCGATTCTCGTTAAGAGTTCAAACTTAACGCGCATCTGCACTAAAAAAAAACTAGCGAACTATCTGTTTAATAAGTCGCGACTGCAAAATACTAACACGAGTTCTTTACAGACCAATGGAAAAACTGGTAAAGCCGACCTTGGGGAATATCAGTTTGGATTACGTAGAAATGTTGGAACACGCGAGGCACCAATCACCCTACGACTTATCTTACAAGGTAGATTAAGGAAAGGCAAACCACGTTTCTAGCGTTTGTGGGGGTAGAGAAAGCTTTTGACAACGTTGACTGGAGTACTCTCTTTCAAATTCTGAAGGTAGCAGGGGTAAAATACGGGGATCGAAAGGCTGTACAGTTATGAGAGTTGAGGGGCACGAAAGAGAATCAGTGGTTGCGACAGGTGTGAGACAGGATTGTAGCCTATCACCGATGATATTCAGTCTGTGTATTCAGCAAGCAGTGAAGGAAAAAAAAGGAAAAATCGGAATAAGAATTACAATCCATGGAGAACAAATAAAAACTTTGAGATTTGCCGACGACACTGTAATTCTGTCAGAGACAGCAAACCTGGGAGAGCAGTTGAACGGAATGGAAAATGTTTTGAAGGGAGGATATAAGATGAACATCAACAAAAGCAAAACGAGGATAATGGAATGTAGTCGAATTACATCAGGTGATGCTGAAGGAAATAGACTAGGAAATGAGACACTTAAAGTAGTACATCAGTTTTGCTATTTGGGGAGCAAATAACTGATGATGGTCGAAGTAGACAGGACATTAAATGTAGACTGGGTACGGCAAGAAAAGCGTTTCTGAAGAAAAGAAATTTTTAGCATGGAGTATAGTTTTAAGTGTCAGGAAGTCTTTCTGAAACTGTTTGTATATGGAACCGAAACATAAAACTTCTATCTCTTAGCTGGTCGTAGGTTGTGCTTCACGGCATTCGCTTCACAACTGCTACATATTCGTCGGGCAATAGACCGCACCGTTCAAACTCTCAACACAACTGCCCCTGCTAAGCGTATCCTACGACTTTCACATCGCTGGCAATGGGTTATACACAATGCTGACGACTACTTTGAAGGTCAGTAAAACTTTGAAACAAAAATCTATTTTGTACGAGCTGTAAATAAATTGTTGCCACTATTAAAGTTCGAACCCTCTTATATAACTCTTACGATTCTAGTACATTAAATACATCGTATAAATACAGTTGCAGATACATTTCTATACTCCGACCTCCATTGCTAAAGGTCATGCTTCACGGCGCGCAGCTCACATCTTAAAGCCCCCGTAAACGATCAAACATTTTTTTCAAACTTAACTATGCTTGCCAAATATTTGACCGTGTGCGGTGCTCATTGACGTGCTCGTCAAGCATAGATCGTGTTTCAGGTGTTTTGCCAAAAATTTTGATTGACAGTAAGTTCGACAAAATGGTGGATGTAATTTTTGACGACGTTTCGTCGCATATGTTTAGTGAAAAATTGTTTTATTACAATTAATCTCATTATATCGTGAGTTTCGATAACCATGGAAACTGCGGTGAAGTATAAAAATAAAATAGCACTGACAATTACCTAAGTGGTAGAGTTATAGCACCTTTCCCAGCCATATATTACGCATGAAAAGGTCATGAACAAATCAATATTTTACGCATACAGCGATACACAAGGAAAATCGAATTTCTCCGGTTCTTCTAGGGACGATGTGGGCTTTATGTCCCTACGTTGTGATATTTAAATGAACTGTCTTAGAGGAATAAGCAGAAGAGAATATATTTTGGAATACTTGTGTCTTCTTTAGAGGACAAAGTAACGCTAAGCAAATTACTGAACATTTCACTGTCCATCCTTAGAAAGTTGATATAATCATAAGGTTCTGAATGTAACATTTCCATTAACAGGTTATCAGGAGCATATTTCTCTCTAATTTTAAACCAGCGTCTTGTTTTCTTCATCTTTGAACACAAGACCAGAGACAGTGTTGTTGTTTTTGTGGTCTTCAGTCCGAAGAATGGTTTGATGCACCTCTCATGCTACTACTAATGCTTTATCTGCATTTATCTGCACTAGCGCCAAAATACAGTATACAGGAAAAGCTTCTGCTTCAAAAGTAAGATTAATTGAAAAGCTTTCGTGGTACGTATACGGGCTTGTTCGACACATCCGTGGCTAGGAAAGAGTGAGCTCAACAGACAAGTTTGCTACTTTAGGAGGACCTTAACAAGTTTTAAAAAATTTCGTTACCCATTCGAGGAAAGTTGATGTAATCATCAGGTTCTGAGGGTAATATTTGCTCTAGCAGATATTCGTGAGCAAATCTCTCATTTGCGCCATTCCCTTGACCAGAGTGTTGTTTTGTTCTTCTTCTTTAAACACAGTGCCGAAGTGAATGCCAGGACTGGTTTGTTTGCATTTGCGGCCTTTCTCACTACTGTCAAAATAATTACGAAGGCGGACAGCCTCTGCTTCAAAGTAAGGTTAAACTGACAATCGTTGTTTGAATGTGTGCGGGCTTGCTTAGCAAATCCGTGGCTATAAAAGAGCGATTTTGTCAAACACGTTTGACCGTTTACGGGGGCCTTTAATCGTGCAGCTCTGAAAACCAGCTGTATGGTATGGCCGTTCTTTCCGAATGGACTTTTCTGCAGTACCTGCAGGAAACGGCCAAATCTTGTTAGTTCGAAACATAACAAAGGGAAAGTTACGAGACAAAGAGATGCTTCTTGCCTGTGCGCGACAACAGGCAGACTTTGGTGGGCGGTTACACACAACATGAGAGGATCCTAAACGTATCAGAGAAAAGTACTGAGCAGAGGCGCCAGGGTACAGACGGCCAGGAATAGCGACTGTACTCTAAGCTGTGAAAACAAGACTGATATAATGGCAGACAAAGGACGACGCTAAGAGAGGGATAAAGGGAATGAGTGTTTGAAAGGGGGTACCTATACGTTATGAAGAGTCAAGCCTAAAGCATGATTTAACAACAGACGCCTTGCTCCCTCTACTCAGCCTCCGAAAAATAGTGCTTAGTTAGAGCCAATGAGATGATCAGGGCACTTCGACAACACGCCACGTCAAGAACAGGCGGGGGCGAAGAGGAAAACTGAATAAATTTCGGAATCAGGATCCTCCAAGAGGGCTATTGCAGTCGATTAGGAAGTTGGTAGTTGTATCAGCAAAGGCAGCTGAAGAAAATATCCTGGCAGGGATAAGCAAAGTTACCTCCAATAGATGCACCATATCTGATGGAATCCTAGTCTTTTGCTAGGGACTTCTGCATGTCGTATCGTGGGTGCAGACTTACTTAGTACCGACAGTTCTATTTTGAGTAGATGGGGCGGTTGTAGTTAGTTATAGTCTGTGTGTAAAGACTTGGTCTCTTCGTGAGTACAATTCCTTTAGAACAGACATATCAGGAGTTGACACTGTTTTCTGAATAAAGGCAGAACTTGTAAAGCACGCGTAGCGTTTGTAATTTAGGTAGTCCCTACATCTCCTGTTGTTGCAGCCAGTCAGGTTATGGACTAGAGAACTGGCTCAATTTCTTACAGAACCAGTAGCCACTATACATCAATTCTTGTGCAACCATCCGGTTATGCAGTCTCAACTAAAGTATGAAGTGAAGAATGGTGTTGAATATTCTGGCTCCCAAGGCCATAAATGTTACACGACATTGATTCGGGACGGCAGTATACGATTAAAGTATGCGCTATGTCCCATTGCAGGGTTTGTAGTGTGTGGCGCAAGCGTTTTAGCCGAAATACACAAGTTAGGACGCGCCTGGAAAGAAGTAGGAGAAATGTTGTAGCACCATTAAGCAGTTCAGTCTTCGTACCAGCGTCATCTGATCATAGATCTGTTCACGAATTCAGACTGAAACCGTAGAAAATAACGGTAGAGCAGCGACTGAGAAGTTTAGATATTATCTGTAGACAGTAATATTTCAACTGTCCATTGCGGCATGTGCATGATAGTGACGTTCACCTCGAAATACCATTAATCGGGATACGTGAACTCGACGAACAATGTTGAAAACTTATAAAATTCAGTCACATGAATGTATCACCAATTTCTCCTTATGAAATTAAGAAAATTATAAATTCTCTCAGAAAGTAGAAGCTCATCTGGTTTGGATGATGTCTGCCATAGAGTATTAAAGATTTGCTCCCCTATAATAAGCCAGGTTTTATCTGAGATATGTAATGCATCACCAACTCAAGGAATTTTTCCGGAGATACTGAAATATACCACTGTTAACCCAATCTGTAAGGAAGGTGATAATAGAGATGTCAACAACTACTGACCTGTTTCACTGCTGATATCATTTTCAAAATCTTTGAGAAGGTGATGTATTCTACAATAGAATCTAACCTTAACAATAATATCCTCAGGAAATCACAGTTCGGGTTTCAAAAGAGCTGTTCCACTGAGAATGCCATTTAAGTGTTCACTCTCCAAATTTTACAAGCATTAAGTAATTTTCTGTGAAATACCTGAGGCAGTTGTCTGTGTAAATTACAGTATTCTCCTAGATAAATTGGTGTTCTATGAGATTGATGGTGTAGTCAACCAATGAACAATTTCACATCTAAGCCAAAGAAAGCAGAAAGTTTAGCAAGTCAACCAACATAGTCCAGGGACGTAATAAATCACGTGTGGGGTTCTCCAAGGCTCAGTCTTAGATCGACTACTGGTCCTCGTATATTAAACGACTTTCTGTCCAATGTACAACAATCAGAGTCAGTTCTTTTTGCAGATGACACTGCTATTGAAATCAATCCAAGCACGCATAGAGAAACAGACGATATTGTAAATAATATTCTTAAATGTATTATTGACTGGCTCGCCCTCATTTTCAAAAAGACGCAACATATTTGTCTCTGTATATCTAGGAGTTCTACACCAATGATAGGTGTAATGCATGGTGATCAAATAATAAACAGGATCTAACTTCAAAATCCTTAGGTGTTCATATCGATGAGGATTCAAAGTGGAAAATGCACATATTGGAACTTCTAAAACAACTTAGTTCAACCACATTTGCACTTAAAATCATTGAAAATACTGTGGAGAAACAAATCAGCAAGCTAACATATTTTCTATATTTTCATCAACAATGTCATATGGAATAATACATTTCCCACATGCCACCATACGGGACGTTGCGATGAGATACCTTTCACGACTACTAATTATTCCTTCTCCTGTCCAACTCCCAAATGGGTAGAGGACAAAGTAAATTTCTATTCGCCCGTGTACGTCATAATTTTCTTTATCTTTTAATCGGCGTACTTACGTAAGATGTACGTTCGTGGCTGTAGAATCGTTCTGCAATTAGTCGCAAATCTCAGTCCTCTAACATTTCCCAACAGCAATATGAGATTACCGCGTCTTGATAGAAAGGCTCTTTGGATTTTTTTTAATTCTCTAAACTAGTTACGCTGAAATACTGTCATTTCAATGGGTTTCCGTATTCTAAACACAAAAATTAACATCGTTACATTACATTATGGAAATATTCAGTATGTTGTACCATTTGATTCTCTTGTTGTTGTTGATTAGGCATTGTTAGGTGTGAAGGGGCCCACAATTACACTCCTCCCCCCCTCCCTTTAAAAAAAAAAATTCATACGTCCAATGAGCACAACTTGGTAGAATTTCCGTTACACCTTTAAAGGTTCTCAGGATACGTGCTACATCTCACGACACATGTGGTTCATTTGTGACTTTCGGAGCAACTGAATTTTATCAAGTAACGTGAGTACATGACAGAATAGGTTATAACCCAGTGTTCAGCAAAATTGTGTCACAATATAGCCACAATTTTCATTTTAATAACACATATATTTTTAAGTTCACGATTTAGTATTTGGTAACGACAGCTGTTGATACCTTAGCAGCTGGCATTAAGTACACCCAAAAAGCGTAACAAACGTAGAAATATGCAATGACTATAAAATAAAAAGGTAGTCTAGAATTATTCGCACTTTTATCTGGAAGCAAACATTATAACTTATAATAAACCTTTTCGTAATGTAATGTTACAGTGTTAATTTTCATGTCTTAGAATAAAGAAACTCACTGATGGTGGCGGCATGTCGCCAAAACTAATAATTTCAAAAATTAAAAATAAGAAAACAAGAAGGGTTTCCATCAGGGGATGGCCACTTTTCTATATTTTGTTACCCAGACATGCATCTATAACAGAAGATTTCAACTGTACAGTGATTCTTTCCAACAGTGTTTCGCGAAAAGAACGTCGCCTTTCCTCCACGGATTCCCATTTGAGTTGACGTTGTATTTCAGTAATACTCGCGTGTTGATCGAAGACTGGCAAAACACTTCTGAATTCGTTCGATGTCTTCCTTTACTCCGACGTCCGGTTTAGCGTTGTGTTCTGTTGCGTTGTCCATTAGTTGTTGGTTCTCAGAAAAATGGTCGCGCCATATTCCTCATGTGCAAAGCACATGCTATGGCGTGGCAAAGAAATATCTGTCCACTGACTCGCGTTGGATTAACAGCAGACCACACTCATGTTAACACGCCATGCAGACGCTCTTGATGTACCCGATGAGGGTTTCCGGATCTTCAAACTCGTGTTTTCGCGATCTGAAACAGGCCAACAAATGCCGCTATGCTTTAGCGGTCAACCTCGTACCTACTGCCAACTTGTGACCGTTACAGCTTTCATTGCGGGCGGTAAGCGGCTGGTGTTTTAAAAACATTCTCGATAGGTTTTCAAAGAATTTTGACATATAGTACTGGCAGAGTAGTTATTACTATGCTGCGACTTTACTTTGTAAATTTTATAAAATAAACTTTGTTGCTTTTTTGTATACCATCATTACTATGGAACCGGTGGCGGTTAGAACATTTTACTGCTAACGGAGCTACAAAAGCGGGCAGTTGATAAAAAAGGTCGACTACACCTGCTTCAGTAGAAGAAAGAGTATTTAAGGATCAGGTATCCGTGTTTTACAGATTGAAGGAGCCATTTGCATTATGTGAGTGTTGTACCTTAGAATACTTTTCCGGGCGGGGAGGAGCGCCTGGTCCCCGGCACGAATCCGCCCGGTGGAGTTGTGTCGAGGTCCGGTGAACCGGCCAGTCTGTTGATGGTTTTTATGCGGTTTTCCATCTGTCTCGGCGAATGCGGGCTGGTTCCCCGTATTCCGCCTCAGTTCCACTATGTCGGCGGTTGCTGCGCAAACAAGTTCTCCACGTATGCGTACACCCCATTACTTTACGACGCAAACAAAGGGGTACGCTCGTCTGATGTGAGACGTTCCCTGGGGGGGGGGGGTCCACCGCACAATAACCCTGGGTTCGGTGTGGGGTGGCGGAAGGGTGAAGTATACTGCGGTAGTCGTCGTGGGGTTGCGGACCACTGCGGCTGCGGCGAGGACGGAGTCTCTCCGTCGTTTCTAGGTTCCCGGTTAACATACAATACAATACCTTATAATACTTTGTAGAATTTCTGATCTAGCTAGCCCTGTAATAGAGTGTGTAGCAGACTTTTTCTGAAATTGCATAAATTTCTCTGGGAAAGTAAATTTTTTCGCCATATGTGATTAAATGTTCCAAGATACAACACGGGCATGTACCTAGGAAAAATATTCAATTCAAATTGAAAAGCGTTATAATCTAGAAAATCTTGTCAATACTGCATAAAGTAGCCTATCTATTACAGTATTACTCTGATACAAACCAATTATCAGTAACTTATATCAACTTGGCTAAAAGTATCATCACACACAATTTATGGGGTAAACACATTTTGAAATGGAAGCTATTGGAAAAGAATACTAATTTCCATTTTCAAGACAGTTAAATTGTTAAGTGTTAAAGAAACCAACCCATATGCAAATAATACATTTTCCACGGTGGAAGGCTCCCTTCCTTTTCAAGATATAAGATCGTGCACGACAGATGAAGTAAGACTTAGCTGTCTACAGGTTAGGTAACTAGTTTAAAATATATATTCGATTTTACTTACGGTATTTTTAAAATATTATACAACACTTAAATGTATAGAACCAAAAATATTTACAAATGCTGCACAAAACACAACGTCATGTTTCACAACATCTAAAATAGTATAAAATGCTGGAAGCTGTGTGTGACTGTCTCTAGCACGCATTCCTTAATCTCATTCTAAAATCGACCACTAGACTGAAACACAGGCCAGGAAAAATCGTGTGTTGCTAGGTACACTACCCTTCAGGTGCAACGCTTTCCCCTACTAATGTCTAGCAACAACATCTGAATTGATCAGTCGATGCTTTCCCATTACTTTCTAGTGTTTCGGTTCGATATTATGCACAGCGTTGTGAGATGTCACGGACACACCAGTATGAAGCGCTAAATGGTGCAACGATTTTCCCGAAGTTTTTTTCCAAAGCCGACCATAACTCATTCGGTTACAATGGATACAACACCTTTCATAGTCCGAGGAACGACCTGGAGCAGACACGGCAATCAGATCCTGTCTTCGCGGAACTGGTTCCCCACGCAACACAGTACACTGTGCATACGTTGTACGTACAACACACTGTACTTCTATGATACCTGGAATAATGTGGCCCCTATCACTGGTTCTGCCACTTACGTTTTCTCTCTCCATTTCTTCTTCCAACTTTAGGGTAAAATGAAAAGACTGATACTTGCAAAGAAACTTTATTGCTGCAAAAGAAAAAGCTCACAACGGTGTCCTTAACGTCGTTACGACACCAAACTTTGTGAATATTTCTCCGGTTTCCTTCCAGATCAAGATTCTAAATTCCTTAGTATTAAATAATTCATCGGCTTCTGGCACAATATGCGATGGAGAAGACAGAAATGTGTTTCCTGTACATTCCGCTAGTCGCCATGCGGTATGTGGCGGAGGGCAACTCCAGTACCAGATTCGTTTCCCCCCATTTCGGTAATGGTGCGTGGGAAGAATGACAGTCGGTAAACCTCTGTTTGAGTTGTAGGAGGAAGAAATGTGGTGCCCCATTCTCATATTTTGATGACAACAGTTCTTCCTCTTCTTGTTAACGGGAGTTTCATTTTTACTACTCCGTTTTTTTTCGGATTTTATATGTACTTCAGTTTAGGTACATTAAACGTTGAGTTCTTGATAAAAGATCAACTGCAGCTACACTTGTTTTTCATTCGTTGTTGTGTCTGTGCATATGCTTTCGTTTTTCATGAGTGTGTCAATTATTGCTAATATGGCGGAAGTAGTGTTTACAAGGGTAGTGATGTAGATGTGTGTGTGTGTATGTGTGTTCCCTTCCTATGTGTGCGATATGAGAGTTGCGGTTACAGCAGAAAAGCGTGCTCGAACAGAATGGAAGTCCCGTAGGGGAGGAGATTATGAGGGTACGACGAAGGCGGTGGAGGGGGGGCAGGGCGGGGGGAGAAGGAAGCAGTAGTAATAAATGAGAATGTGAGATAACTGTGAGAAATAAAAATAAATAAAAAATTTCATACGAATAATTAACAACCGTTTATTTACGAATCATACGTAAACGTGAATGCACTTGCTCAGCCGACTGTTCCTGCCTCCCCACTCTCGTCCTCGTCCAAATTACCAGGGTCCCTTAAGTCAAATGATACATTTACCCTTTTCCATCATCCCTGAAGGTTTGTAACATCACCATTGAATCACCCTGAATACAATATATGTTACCCCAAACTTATTGTGTGCCCCTGGACCAAGGAGCCCTGGTTTCCATTCCCGACCAACGGGAATGGGAATTTTCTCTGCCCGGGGACTGGGTGTTTGTGTTGTCCTCATCGTTTCGTCATCAGTGACAAGACTGGAAATTTGTATGGGCGGCCCACAAGCCAACATCATCGCTCATCATCCAAACCTACGTACTGACGCTGCACTAAGTACGGGCTACTTGCAAAACTTCCAAACTTGCCTATCCACGCTATACCACCTCATACACTATCAAGTGCTCTCAGTCTGGACCGTCAAGAAGTGGCCGAGTTATTCCTCATCTCTACTCAGTGTTAGAATGTTGGGGGCTCCGGCCAATGACGAGCCTAACACAAGGGGGGTGTTTGAATTTTTAGAATACCGTTTCACGACTTGTGCACAAGTTTGCTCGAAAACGTTCGAGTTCCTAGCAAGGGTTGAGTTGAGTTACTTGAAAACGCCAGCGACCGTCACTAAAACGTCCCCTTTGAAAAATTATGAATGACAGTGCTGCTAAACCTCTACGTTATTTGATTCTCAAACAGCTGAGCAGAACTGAACGTACTCAGACATTTCGCTGTTTACTTATTCTGATCAACACTAAACTGACACACAATATTTTTAGCAACGCAATCTGACTGTCAATAATCCTTACAAAAGAATGGCCCTGATGAACAATAACCTATTTCTTTCATGAATCACTTACCTCATAAAAATCTTCGTTACTCGAACTACTGCAATACAGCGAGCGCCAATACTGCCAGCTAAATAAAAGTAATTACTGAAGGCACTAACTACTGATAGGCATAGTCAGCAAATGAAAGATTTTGATAGAGAACAAACAATGTATTTACCTTAATAGTGTTCGAAACTCATAATATATATATATCAGTTCGTCACATCCAGTCCTACAAATTTACTCTTCCTGGCGAAGACACGTCCAGATCATCCGCTCTCAAAACTCCGTCGTCTCTCTCCCCACATCCGCCACTGCTGGCGGTTCACCTCCAACTGCGCAACGCTACACGCTGTTCACATACAACTACCCAACACTACAATAGCAAATATTCCAACAATGCAAACCAGCCACAGACTTAACACAGCGCAGTTAGTGGTTTTCATACAGAGCGCTACGTTACCAACATAAAAACCTAAACAATCTACTGGAAGATTACGTCGATTCAGATTCCGCGCCCGTAGCATAAGAGTGGCTCTAGAAGCGCCACTAAAGACTGCAGATCAGGTTTGCTTTAAATATTCGCTGTAATGATCGCGAGGTTTAGTTACCTTTCAGTTGGACATTGTTGTTGTTGTTGTTGTTGTTGTCTTCAGTCCTGAGACTGGTTTGATGCAGCTCTCCATGCTACTCTATCCTGTGCAAGCTGCTTCATCTCCCAGTACCTACTGCAACCAACATCCTTCTGAATCTGCTTAGTGTACTCATCTCTCGGTCTCCCTCTACGATTTTTACCCTCCACACTGCCCTCCAATGCTAAATTTGTGATCCCTTGATGCCTCAAAACATGTCCTACCAACCGATCCCTTCTTCTAGTCAAGTTGTGCCACAAACTTCTCTTCTCCCCAATCCTATTCAATACCTCCTCATTAGTTACGTGATCTATCCACCTTATCTTCAGTATTCTTCTGTAGCACCACATTTCGAAAGCTTCTATTCTCTTCTTGTCCAAACTAGTTATCGTCCATGTTTCACTTCCATACATGGCTACACTCCAAACAAATACTTTCAGAAACGACTTCTTGATACATAAATCTATATTCGATGTTAACAAATTTCTCTTCTTCAGAAACGCTTTCCTTGCCATTGCCAGTCTACATTTTATATCCTCTCTAATTCGACCATCATCAGTTATTTTACTTCCTAAATAGCAAAACTCCTTTACTACTTTAAGTGTCTCATTTCCTAATCTAATTCCCTCAGCATCACCCGATTTAATTTGACTACATTCCATTATCCTCGTTTTGCTTTTGTTAATGTTCATCTTATATCCTCCTTTCAAGACACTGGCCATTCCGTTCAACTGCTCTTCCAAGTCGTTTGCTGTCTCTGACATAATTACAATGTCATCGGCGAACCTCAAAGATTTTACTTCATCTCCATGAATTTTAATACCTACTCCAAATTTTTCTTTTGTTTCCTTTACTGCTTGCTCAATATACAGATTGAATAACATCGAGGAGAGGCTACAACCCTGTCTCACTCCTTTCCAAACCACTGCTTCCCTTTCATGCCCCTCGACTCTTATGACTGCCGTCTGGTTTCTGTACAAATTATAAATAGCCTTTCGCTCCCTGTATTTTACCCCTGCCACCTTTAGAATTTGAAAAAGAGTATTCCAGTCAACATTGTCAAAAGCTTTCTCTAAGTCTACAAATGCTAGAAACGTAGGTTTGCCTTTTCTTAATCTTTCTTCTAAGATAAGTCGTAAGGTCAGTATTGCCTCACGTGTTCCAACATTTCGACGGAATCCAAACTGATCCTCCCCGAGGTCCGCATCTACCAATTTTTCCATTCGTCTGTAAAGAATTCGCGTTAGTATTTTGCAGCCGTGGCTTATTAAACTGATAGTTCAGTAATTTTCACATCTGTCAGCACCTGCTTTCTTTGGGATTGGAATTATTATATTCTTCTTGAAGTCTGAGGGTATTTCGCCTGTCTCATACATCTTGCTCACCAGCTGGTAGAGTTTTGTCAGGACTGGTTGTCCCAAGGCCGTCAGTAGTTCTAATGGAATGTTGTCTACTCCGGGGACCTCTCACCGAGTTTAAACGAGGTGATGTAGTAGGGCTATGAGAAGTTGGTTGCTTTTTCTGATATATTGCAGGAAGATTTGGCAGAAATTCTACCAGTGTACTTCACTGTCTGCAGCGGTGGTCAAGGGAATACAGCGTCGCACGAAGATCGGGCACAGGGCGGCCACGTAAAGAACACGGCGAATCCCTCGAGGCCCGGCCCCGGCCCATTCACGTTCCCCTTGCACGGCCCGGTCAAGTGGGGCCCGCTACATTTGTTTTAATGATGTATTTCGTGCCGGCCGCGGTGGTCTCGCGGTTCTAGGCGCGCAGTCCGGAACCGTGAGACTGCTACGGCCGCAGGTTCGAATCCTGCCTCGGGCATGGATGTGTGTGATGTCCTTAGGTTAGTTAGGTTTAAGTAGCTCTAAGTTCTAGGGGACTAATGACCACAGCAGTTGAGTCCCATAGTGCTCAGAGCCATTTTTTGATGTATTCGTTGTCATGGTGACAACCGATACTCGGATGTGTCTCGGCATTGACACGGTCCGGACATGTGTGTCCCGACCTTAACGCTACTGTGAGGAATGGCCGCCATGTTGCGCTCACGGCTCTGGCGCATTGTACTGCATCTGCAGCAGCAATTATGAACAGCAGGTGGCACTACAGTGAAATATAAATCAGTTGATTCAAGGACGGCTCCAAGATGGACTCACTGTAGCGTGCATTCCACCGACACCAAACAACGGTCATTTGCGACTTCAGCGGTGTCATGCAAGAGGTCATTGGAGGGTAGGGTGGAGGTCTGTTATTTTTTCTGATGAAAGCTGGTTTGCCTCTGTGCCAGTGAAGACTGTATGTTGGTTAGGATGAGGCCAGTTGAGGACCTGCACCAACCTGTCTGTATGCTCGACACGGTGGACCTACATCTGGAGTTATGGTCGGGGGTGCGCTTTTGTTTAACAGTGGGAACACAGATGTGGTTATCCCATGCAGCCTGATTGCAAGTTTGTACGTTAGTGATTCGATCTGTTGTGCTGCCATTCATGAACAACATTTCAGGAGTTTCCTTGCAAAACAATATCGCATTCCCACATACCGCTGTTATAGTCGAAAATGCTCTAGAGAGAGTTGATTTGTTGCTTTGATATGCCCATGACCAGAACATTCTCCAATTGAGCACCTATGGGACATCATTAGACGACAACACCAGCGTCATCCAGAACCAACGTTACCTGTATTGGCCGACCAAGTGCAACAACCATGGAACTCCATCCCACAAACTGACATCTTACACCTGTATGACTTACTGCATACACATCTGGGTGCTTACATTCCACATTCTGGAGACTACACTGGTTATTAAAGTACCAGCATATCACATTTGCAGGCAACGGCCTTGCCGCAGTGGATACACCGGTTCCCTTGAGATCACCGAAATTAAGCGCTGTCGGGAGTGGCCGGCACTTGGATGGGTGACCATCCAGGCCGCCATGTACTGTTGCCATTTTTCGGGGTGCACCCAGCCTCGTGATGCCAACTGAGGAGCTACTCGACCGAATAGTAGCGGCTCCGGTCAAAGAAAACCATCTTACCGACCGGGAGAGCGGTGTGCTGACCACATGCCCCTCCTATCCGCATCCTCAACTGAGGATGACACGGCGGTCGGATGGTACCGATAGGCCACTTGTGGCCTGAAGACGGAGTGCTTGTATATCACATTTGCAATGGCTATTCTTGCACTCGCGTTAATAATTTAAATATGTTACCTAGACAAATATATTCGCAAAATTTCACTATTCTATATTAATTATTTTTGCCGTCAGTCTAATGACTGAGAGATGAAAATAAATAATAAATAATATCGTTTCATACAAATAATTAACAACCGTTTATTTACGAACCATAAGTTAATATGAATGAATACGCGTAGGCGATTATTTCTGTCACCCCGCCCCCTCCCCCTCGATACCCACCTACACAACTGGCCGTTCTCTTTCGTACGCCTGTTTACTAATAACGAGCTTTTATAGATTATAGTGACAATTAAAATGTTGAAATACAATATAAATTTCTCTTTGTAATTTAAGGCACTTAATGTTTTGTGATAGAGATTAAATAATGTAACAGATTTTACTGGCGGATAATTAATCGAGCGTAGTCGCTGAGCGCCTCGTGTTATAAATACCTCTACAGCAGACAGCCTCTTTAGCGAGGGTGCCGGCCGGCTGTTGGGTTGAGTGACATATGTTTGGGGTCTGCCTCTCTCGGATTAACTCCTCCTCTTTCAACCGGAGGAGTAAATTTTACGAGCAGACCTGCCATGTAACCGAGACAGCTGACGACCGGCTTCAGCGTTGTGTTTCCCGTGATGCGCCTTTTATATCGCAACGTTACTTCCAGTGAGCAAGAGGAGGATGTCAGACCAAGACAGTCTAAGAGAAAACCTTTTTTTTCCGTTGTGTGAATTATCGAGGTCTTTCACATGCATTGTTCCCAAGTCTGATGAAAAAATATATAACTAACGCAGAATAATACGCGACATGCACCAATTACTTCACACTAACAAGAACTTTGTTCGCACATATCAAACGTAACAAACATGTGTCAAAGAATATAACAGGTTATCAAAACTGCTGTTAACGTAGCACATTGGACTCACTATCACATACAGACGCACACACATCAACATCTACACGCACACATTTTTAATTTTTGTGCCAGAAACAAGTTAAATAGTCCCATACCGACAGTCGATTAGGATTTCGCGAGGTTTCCCTTGCTTATCAGGCGAATGATGGAACTGGAAATCACCTTCCATTTATTTCCAGTTGGAATTTCTCTGCCCCATTTTATCATGCCGCTGATATCGCCAGAAAAGAACGAAGTTCTAGAATAAAATGGTTCAAATGGCTCTGAGCACTATGGGACTTAACTTCTGAGGTCATCAGTCCCCTAGAACTTAGAACTAATTAAACCTAGCTAACCTAAGGACATCACACACATCCAAGCCCGAGGCAGGATTCGAACCTGCGACCGTAACGGTCGCGCGGTTCCAGACTGTAGCGCCTAGAACCGCTCGGCCACCTCGGGCGGCGAAATTCTAGAATAGCCAGACAGAAAGACGGACCACTAAGTGATCTTATAAGTGTACCACTTTTATCGACTGAGGTGCGGAATTATTAAAGCAAAAGATCTAGTGAGGTAACTCATGACCCCTAAGTTATAGTTTCCGACTGTGCGCTCTGGATGGTGTGTTTCTGGTACTGTAGTACGCGAATATGAGAATTTGGAGGACACATCCATTTGATGAATTTTATTGTCTATAAATGCACGTTACATTGGCTTTTGGCGGTTTCGTAATGCCGTTCTTTAAGCACGTTGAAGGTATGGAGCAGTGTTTACGGGAAAAAAAGATCAAACGAACTTTCACACTATATGTATATATAGTTGTTCACTTTACTTCTAAACAGTTTACAAGGATCTCAGAAGTTGACGTAGTTCGATTAATACAATGAAATGACGCAGGGCGAAGGAGTATGGATTTGGGAAGCCGGTATGAAATACGGAACAATGAAAGTTAGTTGAATGTAAAATACAGAGAATACATATACTGAAAATAAAATATTTTAGCATTTACGCCATGCGGAGTGGCCAGGCGGTTTAAGGCACCATGACACGGATTGCGCTACCTCTCCCACCGGATGTTCGAATGCTCCCTCTGGCATCGGTGTGTGTGTTGTTCTTAGCATAAGTTAGTTTAAGTTTGTTCAAGTAGTGTGTAAGTCTAGGGACCGATGACCTCAGCAGTTTGGTCCCTTAGGAATTCACACACATTTTTTGCATCTGCTTTGTCAAAAGCAGCTCCTATCCTCGTAAACAGTTACTGTGCAACATTTACAACAGAGAGAAATAAACCGAGTCTACTGACTGCATTCATCACCATTAGGAAGGAAGCGATAGGCAATTTGTGAGACTTTCTTTTTACGGCCAGACTAATCAGCGCGAGCCGCTCGTCAGTTTTTTAAATGAAACGACACGTGACAGGACGTTAATACTAGCCTGACGTCTCACGATGTGGGATGTTATTCAATGTAGCGGAAGGAACCAAACCTGGTGGGAAGTGATAATTATCTTAGGTTCTTGCATTTAGAAAATGAAATGGCTCTGAGCACTGAATTACATCGGAGGTCATCAGTCCCCTGGAACATAGAACTACTTGAAGCTAAATAACCTAAGGACATCACACACATCTATGCCTGAGGCAGGATTCGAACCTGCGACCATAGCAGTCCACTCTCGTGGTTCCGGACTGAAGCGCCTAGAACCGCTCGGCCACCGAGACCTACTCACGAAGTTATTATTTCCTTGCAGTTAAGATACTGTCTTGAACATTAATGGTAACTTGTAGCTAGAATTCCACAGGTGGTCTCCAGATTACTGAGTGACGTGATGCAGTGGCAAAGACAAAGATTTCATACGTAATAGGATCAGGTTTCATATCCCTCTTCGCCCGTTATAACTTCGGCTTTAAACTTCCTCGTTAAGTCACTTGAGACAAAAGCCAGACCGGCTCACTGAATGCGCGTGGCCTGCTAATCTACGGCTTGATTTCTTTGTGCCGCTCTTGAGTAAATGATGATCTGAGTCGACGGGACGCTACATTAACTTTACTATCCTCTGCACCTACCAGTGATTTACTTGCTTTGGCATAATGAATTTCAGAAGCACTTCCTTCTGCTTACGTGAGATTCTCCTTATCAAACTAATGAAATGTTCTGCCTTCTTTGCCTGTAACAGCTGGCCGGAGTGGCCGTGCGGTTCTAGGCGCTGCAGTCTGGAAGCGGACGACCGTTACGGTGGCAGGATCGAATCCTGCCTCGGGCATGAATGTGTGTGATGTCCTTAGGTAGGTTTTTTTTTTTTTTTGGTCATCAGTCTACTGACTGGTTTGATGCGGCCCGCCACGAATTCCTTTCCTGTGCTAACCTCTTCATCTCAGAGTAGCACTTGCAACCTGCGTCCTCAATTATTTGCTTGACGTATTCCAATCTCTGTCTTCCTCTACAGTTTTTGCCCTCTACAGCTCCCTCTAGTACCATGGGAGTCATTCCCTCGTGTCTTAGCAGATGTCCTATCATCCGGTCCCTTCTCCTTATCAGTGTTTTCCACATATTCCTTTCCTCTCCGATTCTGCGTAGAACCTCCTCATTCCTTATCTTATCAGACCACCTAATTTTCAACATTCGTCCATGGCACCACATCTCAAATGCTTCTATTCTCTTCTGTTCCGGTTTTCCCACAGTCCATGTTTTACTACCATACAATGCTGTACTCCAGACGTACATCCTCAGAAATTTCTTCCTCAAATTAAGGCCGGTATTTGATATTAGTAGACTTCTCTTGGCCAGAAATGCCTTTTTTGCCATAGCGGGAACTGCTTTTGATGTCCTCCTTGCTCCGTCCGTCATTGGTTATTTTACTGACTAGGTAGCAGAATTCCTTAACTTCATTGACTTCGTGACGATCAATTCTGATGTTAAGTTTCTCGCTGTTCTCATTTCTACTACTTGTCATTACCTTAGTCTTTCTCCGATTTACTATCAAACCATACTGTGTACTCATTAGACTGTTCATTCCGTTCAGCAGATCATTTAATTCTTCTTCACTTTCACTCAGGATACCAATGTCATCAGCGAATCGTATCATTGATATCCTTTCACCTTGTATTTTAATTCCACTCCTGAACCTTTTATTTCCATCATTGCTTCCTCGATGTACAGATTGAAGAGTAGGGCGAAAGGCTACACCCTTGTCTTACACCCTTCTTAATACGATCACTTCGTTCAGATCGTCCACTCTTCTTATTTCCTCTTGGTTGTTGTACATATTGTATATGACCCGTCTCTCCCTATACCTTACCCCTACATTTTTCAGAATCTCGAACAGCTTGCACCAGTTTATATTGTCGAACGCTTTTTCCAGATCGACAAACCCTATGAACGTGTCTTGATTTTTCTTGAGCCTTGCCTCCATTATTAGCCGTAACGTCAGAATTGCCTCTCTCGTTACTTTTCCTAAAGCCACACTGATCGTCACCTAGCGCATTCTCAATTTTCTTTTCCATTCTTCTGTATATTATTCTTGTAAGCAGCTTCGATGCATGAGCTGTTAAGATGATTGTGCGATAATTTTCGCACTTGTCAGCTCTTGCCGTCTTCGGAATTGTGTGGATGATGCTTTTCCGAAAATCAGATGGTATGTCGCCAGACTCATATATTCTACACACCAACGTGAATAGTCGTTTTGTTGCCACTTCCCCCAATGATTTTAGAAATTCTGATCGAATGTTATCTATCCCTTCTGCCTTATTTGACCGTAAGTCCTCCAAAGCTCTTTTAAATTTCGATTCTAATACTGGATCCCCTATCTCTTCTAAATCGACTCCTGTTTCTTCTTCTATCACATCAGACAAATCTTCACCCTCATAGAGGCTTTCACTGTATACTTTCCACCTATCTGCTCTCTCCTACGCATTTAACAGTGGAATTCCCGTTGCACTCTTGATGTTACCACCGTTGCTTTTAATGTCACCAAAGGTTGTTTTGACTTTCCTGTATGCTGTATCTGTCCTTCCGACAATCATATCTTTTTCGATGTCTTCACACTTTTCCTGCAGCCATTTCGTCTTAGCTTCCCTGCACTTCCTATTTATTTTATTTCTCAGCGACTTGTATTTCTGTATTCCTGATTTTCCCGGAACATGTTTGTACTTTCTTCTTTCATCAATCAACTGAAGTATTTCTTCTGTTACCCATGGTTTCTTCGCAGCTACCTTCTTTGTACCTATGTTTTCCTTCCCAACTTCTGTGATGGGCCTTTTTTAGAGATGTCCATTCCTCTTAACTGTAATGCCTACTGCGCTATTCCTTATTGCTGTATCTATAGCGTTAGAGAACTTCAAACGTATCTCGTCATTCCTTAGTACTTCCGTATCCCACTTCTTTGCGTATTGATTCTTCCTGAGTAATGTCTTGAACTTCAGCCTACTCTTCATCACTACTATATTGTGATCTGAGTCTATATCTGCTCCTGGGTACGCCTTACAATCCAGTATCTGATTTCGGAGTCTTTGTCTGACCATGATGTAATCTAATTGAAATCTTCCCGTATCTCCCGGCGTTTTCCAAGTATACCTCCTCCTCTTGTGATTCTTGAACAGGGTATTCGCTATTACCAGCTGAAATTTGTTATAGAACTCAATTAGTCTTTCTCCTCTTTCATTCCTTGTCCCAAGCCCATATTCTCCTGTAACCTTTTCTTCCACTCCTTCCCCTACAACTGCATTCCAGTCGCCCATGACCTTAGGTTAGTTAGGTTTAATTAGTTCTAATTTCAAGGCGACTGATGACCTCAGGAGTTAAGTCGCATGGTGCTCAGAGACATTTGAACCATTTTGCATGTAACAATCAAATCAACACAATGGACACTTTGTGCTGGTAAATTATTCATTCATTTCCCAACTCTGAATTTTGGCGTTAGACGACCCAAACTTTGTAAAGTGCGTAAGCACTACAAAACATGGTGTAACAGTTATACAACTGCGTATAAACGTAGACGTCATGTCTCCTTTCGGAAAGACAGCGCTAACTGCTAAAACGGTATGGCTGCATACATGAATTGTGTATTGAACTTGGTGGCTACACACTTTCCTGTGACTATAGCCAAGAACTGCTCTTGTGGGTGCACAAGCCCAGACATCATTTGTGGACGTTCCATTTCTGGTGTACCCTTGCCCACTTCTTACGCACAGCACGATGCTGGGTGGTCTGCGGTCATGTTCGTAGTTGACCATATTCAACTTGTGGCTCAGGTTGCATATTAATCTGGGTGGACGCAGATTTCTCAGACTTGGTTCATACATCTCTCCTCGCGAGACTATCCTATTCAACCTCTTCATCACTCTATAAATGTGCCAAATTACGAGGGAGGTTTAGTAATAATGCAACATTTTTTTTCTGAAAGCAGGTTAGTTTTTATATTGTGTTCCAACACACAATACAAATCCGCACTGCTTTGGTTACAGAGCCGTATTTTTCAACGTAATCTCTGTTCAACGCGACGCCCTTACGCCTGCTTATTGGTAGGGCCTGCATGCCCGCCTGATACCACTCTACTGGTCGACATCAAAGCCGACGTGTTACTACACTCATGCTCATAAATTAAGGATAATTGCAGAATGTGGTGCTACACAACGTGGCACTACATAAAACTGGCGCTAATAGCATGGGCACATAGGGAACACACACAACACCGATCTGTAGTCCGCGGTATTGGTGATAAGTTGAGAAAATCGTCCCGAAACACATGTGCAGCAAACCGCCACTGTTTTCTGCGCGTGTAACCCCACGTAAATATGGTATATGATCACTAAACACAAGTACACAGGCCGCACAACGGGTTGGCATACGCTGTATCCGGTGGCCGAACAGCTGCTGAGGTATACCCTCCCATTCTTGCAACAGTGGCTGTCGGAGCTCCTGAAGTGTCCTAGTGGTGTGAAGACGTGCAGCGATACGACGACCGAGAGGATCCCAGACGTGCTCGATAGGGTTTAGGTTTGGAGTAAAGGCAGGCCACTCCATTCGCCTGATATCTTCTGTTTCAAGGTACTGCTCCACGATGGCAGTTCGGGGGGGGGGGGGGGGCTGTTCGTTATCATCCATCAGGAGGTGGGCCCCAGTAGACGCCAGAAAAGGCGGACATACTGGTGCAAAATGACGTCCCAATACACCTGACCTGTTACAGTTCCTCTGTCAAAGACATGCGGGGCTGTACGTGCGCCAATCACAATTCCCACTCCACACCATAAAACCACGACCTCCATGCAGGTCCCTTTCAAAGACATTAAGGGATTGGTACCTGGTTCCTGGTAATCGCCAGATGAAAAACCGGACAGAATCACTGTTCAGACTATACCCGGACTCGTCTGTGAACATAACCTGAGACAACTGTTCCAATTACCATGTACTGTGTTTTTGAGACTAGGCTTTACGGGCTCTCCTGTGACTAGTGGAATGCACCTTGCTGGTCTCCGGGTGAGTAAACCATGTCTGTTCAGTCGTCTGTAGACTGTCTGGAGACAACTGTTCCAGTGGCTGCAGTAAGGTCCCGAGCAAGGCTACCTGCAGTACTCCGTGGCCGTCTGCGGGCACTGAGTGAGAGATATCGGTTTTCTTGTGGTGTTGTATACTGTGGACGTCTCGTACTGTGGCGCCTGGACACATTTCCTGTCTGGAATCGTTGCCATAATCTTGAGATCACACTTTGTGTCACACGGAGGGCCCGTGCTACGACCCACTGTTTTTGACCAGCCTCCAGTCGCCTTGTATTCTACTGATCATAACGTCATCAGTACATGTTCGTTGAGCCAACACACAGTCACTATTAGCACGTTTGAAAACGTCTGCACACTTACTCGATGTACCGTACTCTGACATGCACCAACACATCTCTGCGTATGTGGTCTGCTGCCAGGCACACACCTCTTCTTATCCAACTGGTGGACGAGTGAGTCAGCAATATTATCAGACACGTCCACTTGCGCAGCGATGTGTTTGGTTGTGATCCGTCGATCATCTCGAATGAGAGAGTCTGCACGTTCCAAGAAGTACAGCTATGTGCGGCGGGTCGGCACGTAGGAGATCGGACTGGTTTGCGCTACGTAGTTGCGATGACGACAGAGAGCACGCCTAACGACTCCCCGTGCTTCTGTTCATTGCCAGGTTTCCGTAGACATCCTGCAATTGCATGTGAATGTCTGCGACGCTCTGGTTTCCCTCCAAAAGAAACTCAATGGCAGCTCTCTGCTTGGAACGCACCTTCATTGCAGACGCCATTTTGAAAGCTACGTATAGCGCCGCTACCTATCGGAATTTCATGAAACATTAGTGGCTGAAGCGGAAATATTCCACGATGTCCCACAACAAAGTACGCATTTTTTCAACCGAAACAGTCCGAGAAAAAGTGTTTTGCTGTGTAGCATTACTTACTGAACGCCCCTCGTGCATCCCCCTCTATGCTGTAGTTGAGCCTTTGTCTCCCTCTACAGTTTTTACATCGCACATTACCTTCCCTTTCCATTTTAATACTCCTTTATGCCTCAATATATGTTGTGTCGTCCAATCCCTTTTTTTTAGTCAAGTCATGCCGTAAATTTCTTTTCCCTCGACTCGATTTAGTGTTTTTTCATTAGCAATTTATAGAAGTTTACCGCAAGTCCGTGCTGGGCGCATTCCGTAATAGACTGGCTATGTCCACCGATGTTCGTTATGTTCATCTAATTCGTATGTTACCTTTTAAAAGTCAATCGTTAACAAATATCATTGCATTTATAAAATGTCTGCGTGAATAAAGATTCCAGTACGGATAGTTTGGTTCTGTAGTAAGTTATTTCTTACGGGAGGATTACTATCTTTGGGCCGAAAAAAGCATGTTCTTTGAGAATTTTTTTTTCTCGGGGTGTGTTACAGATCTCAATGTCAAATTTGGTCAAAATGTTTGTTGATATTTTCTCTGCAAACTGGAATTTTGTCGACCGGAAATGTCGAAGAGTAAAGGCGGAAGTGCCGTCGGTACGAAACAAAATTTCGATGTAGACCTCCACGCGCGGTATGTCACAGGTCAGCCGGCTGGTCAGGAATCAAAATTGAGTTGACGTTAGCGAAGTATATAAGATTATTTACGAGTTGTACCTCGCTTAAGTTATTTGGACCATGGGAAACAAAATGGCAACCATTTGAAAAAAAAAAACAGAAGTTTTTTCATCGATTTTTCGACTTCGTCGGCCAAGTAAAAATATTTGTAGTTGATGGATCGGAATAAAAGTGGTACAACTCCTAGGTAATTTAGTTAGCTTCGTCGAAAACGAAAAAACATGCTAATCGGTTGAGTAGATTTGAAGTTACCGTACCGCACAATAAAAACGTCGTTTCGAGAAAAACGCGTTTGAAGTTTTGACTACTTATAAATTCAATACTATGCAACTTACGTCCAATCTGCTGTTTCTGGTCCATATACTAGTCCTTTAGTCCTTCCTCTTCCTCATAGAGGGCGTTCTGCTCGATCTGGGCCACCCTGCGCTACTCCAGAGCCGCTCGTACAGTCGGTGACAAGCGGTTTTCGGCCGCTTTGATCCGGTGGTCATCCAAATGCTTGGCGCACTGCGTCAAATAGAATCCCAGTGCGACGTCCATCGTTGTCTTGGTCTTGAGAATTGCTGACTACCCGTCGTTGAAGGTGCTCACTGCCAGGTAAGTCGCAATCTCCACAGTCTTCGCACCAGAATGCAGATGCTTGGAGGCTAACTTCCAAACACACGCGTTCAAACTTTCATTTGAATTTTGTGTTCTCCCTTTCAAGCACCGCTACAATAACTCGTCCTCCGAAAGAAAAAAACTGGTGCGTGAAAAAGGCCGATTTCAGGCAGGTGCATTTTTTGTTCACCCGCGAATAACAAACGTTTCCGTTCTGTATTCGGAAAAACCGTTTTAGGGGTGGATTCTAAACACTTTTATGGATCCAAAAATGCAATTTAAAAAATTAAATTTTTTAAACCAGAAGATAGTAAACCTTCCCTTAAATCTTATTGCTGGAAGTTATGCTTCATGGCGCCAGTTTTGTACGGGAGTTCCAAAGTCTCATATTGTCATAAACTTTCCGAACCTCCAGCTCCATCTAACTTCACCATTATTCAAAGTCGAGTGGGTAATTTGCCTCGTGGCGACGGTGAAATGGTTCAAATGGCTCTGAGCACTATGGCACTTAACACCTGTGGTCATCAGTCCCATAGAATTTAGAACTACTTAAACCTAACTAACCTAAGGACACCACACACATCCATGCCCGAGGCAGGATTCGAACCTGCGACCGTAGCAGTCGCACGGTTCCGGACTGCGCGCCTAGAACCGCGAGACCACCGCGGCCGGCGGTGCCGATTTTCTTCGTAACAAGATGGGTGTTCACACTATTGCTCAAATGGTTCAAACACCTCTGAGCACTATGGGACTTAACATTTGAGATCATCAGTCTCCTAGAACTTAGAACTACTTAAGCCTAACTAACCTAAGGACGTCACACACATCCGTGCCCGAGGCAGGATTCGAACCTGCGACCGTAGCGGTCGCGCGGTTCCAGACTGAAGCGCCTAGAACCGCTCGGTCACAACGGCCAGCCTGATCTGGATTTCGTGCTTAGCGCGAGCATTAGCCTTAACCATTTATAATTCTTATTTTTTCGGCATTTACACAGGGCTAACAATTTCTCTGTCCTTAAGCTCATCTTGATCGCCTTCTCCGCTATTATATCTTTGGCTATTAAGTTTCATCTCCCTGTATCCAACAGCAGGGCTGGAAAAACGGAAGTCTTCGTCCTTCTTTATACGGTGTGTTTCCATATGAAGAAATTGATTAATTAATCCTCTTCTTGACAGCAAAGAAGAAATGTAACGGAACCGAAGGGAAAGTCTTCTTACTTTATTATTAAACTAAAAACGTAGTCCTCCGGAGTCACAACTCTAAATCAAGTTTCGTTTGGGAAACTTCCGTATCATGCGATAGGGCCTTCCGCAAGAAATTTTGGTAGCTGTGCTTTACCAAGCAGATAAGAAAAATTCCGTCTTTTTCAAACTTAATTGATTTGCGTGTACCAAAGATGTTTCGACTGTTCTTGCTATGTATATTCAGTGGTCCACAATACAAAGAAAATTATTGGATCATAAATATTTTGATAGAAATATTTAGTGATTATTGGAACGCTGTTTAAATCTATTTCTATTTACAGCCATATGGTTGCGTTTTTTACAATTACATTTTTTTAGGGCCTGTTCAAGCATCCGTTTTCCGTATGTGCTAGATGCACGTAATATGAATTTGTTACAACTGATATGTCACAGCTCAGCATTGCATTGCTGTGCACATGGCCTATACTAGAACAAACTGCACATGTTCTTGCTCACATGATTCAGGTCTGACATAAAAATTTCGGTAGCTGTGGAGGGTGAGAGTGCAGTAGTGGAGTGTTGGTATGGGGAACTGCGTGTGTGTGTGTGTGTGCCTACTATTTTCATTTTTATTTAGTTTTATTTATTCTTTTATGGTAACCTCTGAATTAATTTGAATATTATTTTTCTGTAATTTTTCTTTTGTCATTGAGCACAGTTTCATTTACATTTATGGCCTCCTGTGTGAAATATTCTTTCTGTCCAGTTAGTATTCCCTTTCCTTTGTTGTTGTGCCACAAGTTTACCATGTGTGTTTTTATCTGAGTGGTTCTGATTTTCTTTAATTGTTTTGGTAACCATCAAGCAATATGAACACGAATCTTGACTCAAAGTTGTAGTATCGTAGTATCGTTGGTGTTTCTGTATGTAATTTTCGGAGCCATCTATCAGAGGTTCTCGCGCGGAGTTCACGTGGAAGGGGGGAGGGCGAGAAAGCGAAAACTGACACGTATTGAACTATGAGGGAATAGAAGTAAGAACTGGTTAAATGAACGAACATTTGATGGCTGCGGGCCCAGCTGTGAAGAAAAAAACTCCAAAAGCGAATACTTTGCAGTACAAATGGGTTGTAAATTGAACTGTTTGCTCGGTAACTGCAATTGTGTCGTTTCCGGACGCCCACGCCAACGAAAAATTGTGCGAGTCAGTAGAAATGTGTATGAAATGTAAATTTTCGATGCTCAGACTTCTGTACTTAAACTGTACCCATAGTCTACCTGAAAAATTAATACAATGCTGCTTCACTACTTTACATTTTACAATATATGTGCACTGAACTTGTTAAAGGGTGTGTTCCATGGGACATTCTTGAATTTGGATATAATATTTCACTCGTCTTCGCTGCGCCTTCTTGTGATTGTACAACGATCGTACAACTGGCGACCACCACTGCGAGCAAAAACATACAGTGGCTACAATGCTACCTGCAATATCGCAGAAGAAACATCCTGCTCCTCGTAGCCCTCTTTAGATGACCTTGTTCAAACTTAGTGAGTGGCGTCTTTGTCGTCCTAAAGGCATTTTTCGCTACCATCGACTCACCACGCCTAACCTCAAAGGTAACAAACCCTCATGACAGTTACTGTGTGTGTTTAAAGCAAACCTGATTTGCGTCCTCATAAAGGCGCTGCTGGCGCCACTATTGGCGACTGGCGTGAAATTTAGACAGACATAAAGTTTCAGATGTAGAAACACGCCTACCAACTGCCTTTTATGTCGCACAACCCCTTCTTGGTGTTGCGATATTTATTTTATTCCGTCGATGTACGTGAGAAACATGAATTTCAAATTTTGTAGCCAAAAACCCGAATAAACATTACCGAAAAGAAGGTGGGATCGCAACCCTCAGCTGACCCTGGAAGCTGTCGTAAATCTTGGTTTGTGTGCAGTTTTAGGAAAATATGAAATTGTCTACTCGGATATCATGTACACTGATTTGAGACCCGTCAGTCCATTCATTTCATTTGAAGGGATTTCTTTAATTTCTGTAAAATTTAATGTTATTTTCTAGGTGTGTTTATAAATGAAAGGCAATTGTTCTTCAAGGAATGGCTGCAAGAAAGTAGTTTGTTGCAGGTCTGGGGCGGTGTGGTGGGTTAATAAAAGCAGAGCCGGCAGTGGGTCGGCAACCCTTTCTGGAACGATGTTTGTGGGTGCCACTCAGGGAGCCGGTAAACCCTGACTCCATGCATAGCGCCACATTACCCGCGGGACACGGCGACAGCACTGAATTGCCCGCACGTCACATCTGTGGCGCGCACGCTTCGCCACCTCTTTCTGCCGTCGCTCGCAGCGGCCGACTTGTGAAAACACGCCGCTCGCGCGCCCCTGTGTGTGTGTGTGTGCGTGTGTGTGTGTGTGTGTGTGTGTGTGTGTGTCACTGAGTCCGTGGTTGTGTCGAGTTCGCGCTGCACAACGAGACGGCTGTGAAATACTTCGTCTGTGTACTGCAGGCCCTGTGTCCGCACAAACTTGCAACGTTGCTGCACATAAACCCGCTCTACTGTGAACGGTACGTCTGTGCAGGGACTACCATCGACGCACATCTGCTATACTGGACGGAAGGAGATTAACCGTATAAGCTTGTCGACACTAGCAGTGTTCGTAAAATCGATACAAATATTCTTTGTGATATCAGACAATACCTGCAACTACAAAGCGTGTCGTCGTCCCAAACGTGACGATCAAATCAGCAGCAAAGAGGGACCGTGTACAGCGAATTATGACATCGTCCAGCTGTTGTTCTTGAAATTAGTCGCTTTAGAACGTTTCGCTGTTTCCGCTGTGAATGCAGGTCTGACCTCCGCAGCGTTCAGAGACCAGCGATGCAGTCTTCGCTTCGACGAACATCTCCTGCGGACATCAAACAGCTTAACCATACGCGGTTGTCAGCACCAACACTAATCGTAAAATCGATTTTATAAAATTTGACAGTACAAGCAATTACAAAGCTTTGCTCTTCGAAAACGCTACCCCAGTTAAGCATCCAGCAGCAAAGATAATTCGTACAGTGAATTATTAGATTACCCGCACCACTACACATCTGCCGTCAACTGAAAGAAGGCACGATTTTTTTTTGTATGAAATAAAAACTTTGTTTCATTTCATTTGCTGTTAAGAAATCTCCTCTCTACCGCTCCCTGGGCGTTAACAAACAAATCGCAAAAAATGTTACGCATTGTACTGCAGTGTGCAAAGAACACCATGTAAAAAGAGTCTACGATCACACATGGGCACAACAGTCAGACATATGTTGTTCCTGGGTTACATTTTGTGTCTACTTATAGAATATCGCTTCTGTAATTGCTGACAATATGTTTACTGTGGTCAATAGAACTTAGTGATCCAGTGTTAGGACGTAAAGCTAATGACAACAGGTGTGTGTGTGGGGGGGGGGGGGGGGGGGGGGATACGGCGAGGAACACGCGAGACAGATCCGGTGATTTCCGTAAATCGATTAAAGCGAAAACCGGGATGGCTCCTTTTGAAAAGACAAAGTACGTTTCCTCCCTCTCCCCCCCCCCTTTCCCAATCAGACCATGTGAAACGTCCCTTAGAAAAATTATGAATGACTGTGCTTGTAAACTTCTACGTTATTTGATTTTCAAACAACTGAGCAAAACTGAACGTACTCAGACAGTTCTCTCTTTACATATCCTGATCATCACTAAACTGACACACAATACTTTTTAGCGTAACGCAATCTCACTTTCAATAATTCCTACAAAAGAATGGCCCTGACTAACAATAACCTATACCTTTCATGAATCACTTACCTCAGAAAATATTCGTTACTCGAACTACTGCAATACAGCGAGCGCCAGTACTGCCAGCTAAATAAAGGATTCGAACTACTGAAGGCACTAACTATTGATAGGCATAGTTAGCAAATGAAAGACTTTGACAGAGAACAAACGATGTATTTACCTTAATACATATTTACCTTAATAGTGTTCTAGTTCATGACATCCAGTCTTACAAATTTCCTTTTTCTGGCGGACACACGTCCATATCGTCCACTTATATCAACTTATCAAAACTCTAGCATCTCTCTCTCCACATCCACCACTGATGGCGGCTCACCTCCAACTACCCAACGCTACGCGCTGTTCACATCCAACTGCCCAACACTATAATAGCGAATATTCCAACAATGCCAACCAGGCATAGACTGCACACAGCACAATCAGTGATTTTCATACAGAGCCCTACGTGGCGTTATCAACGTAAAAATCCAAACTGCCTACTTACACTTGTGCTGAGCCAGTAATAACGTAGTCATCGACGGGCCATTCAGTTCCAGTCGTCTCTCCTTCCTCCTGTAGTTACGCATCGTTAGTATTACGACACCAGTTCTTTACAGACTGCTGTGTGTGTCACGATGTCCAGTGATAACATAATAATTTAACTTTTTCACGTGATACACTTAAAAGTTGAAGAGGAGAACGTTCTAAGTGCCAAAACCCACATTCGTTAGTGGAACCAAAAAACAATGTCTCTCTTTTTGTATGTAACTTACCCAAAAAATTCATGCTGTATTCTGATACGAGTAAATTATGCGTCGCACGTCATTACTGGAAAAACGTAATGAGACAAATTAGAAAATAAATAATTTATCAATATCTTTCTAAGCGCCAAGCGAGAAAACTGACTGGTTCTAAATGCCAATAAGAAAGTTTTTTTAAGTACTATTTATACTGAGACATTACGTTTTATTTGTGATAATACAAGTACAGAAACACAGCTTCAATATTTTAGCTAGTAAAACTATGGTCAACCAAAAACCATTTCTTGCTTCTTTTAACTTTTTACAAGATAATAGCAATTTCGAATACAAGAAGGGTTTCGTTTATTATTGCCTCGGTTTCCTACACAGCTCTATGTTCGGATCAGTTGCGAAGTTGAGAGGTGGCATGAGCCTCCTCTCATATTACTATCTTACTCTGAGTAATTCGATTTTCCTCTCTAATTGCATGTGGTGAAAAGTTGCTATTCCTTCACACGCAGACTTCCCACGCAGCGTTTCTCGTCACCCGGGTGGTCCAGTGACAGGCGAGTTCTCCTGAGCTTGAAAGGGTTAAGCCGACGGGTGTGAGGGAGTCGAATGGATGCTTTCCAGACGCCGTCATTGTCATAAGAGCGAGAGCGACACGCCCAGATGGTCTGGAAGGGGCGGCTCGGCTAGAGATTCCGTTACTTCGCAGACACTTAGTGAAAACCGTTTCTGGCAGGCTACCAGCGAGGCGTGGGAATGACTTGTGTTCCCAGGCAGACTTGGCGGGCAAATTCCCGCGTTTTCTGCAAAATCGTAACTGTGATTGGCTTGCTCGTGGCATAGCTCCGTGATGTAGCAAAACCGGCGCAGAAATTGGCGCCAAGAATCTCCATTGGTGTAAAGGTAGTGCTTAGGCAATAGAGTGGAATTTCCGCCGGTTTTCGAGTTGCCGATTGGAAAGTTAAACCACGGCCACTGTCGTGGGGGCGGGAATGTTCTGTGTTCGGTTTGTACGGTTGCTCTTGAGAGGGTCGGCTCTCGCTTTTCGGTCGGAGTAGGTTACAAGACTGGGCTCTCGCTGCTCTGGACAGCCTGCCTTCCGTTGGCTGTCTAATATACGTTTATTTAATTGTAACTGTTTGACGAAATTGCTGAAGTTTCGTCTTCAACGTAACTTTCCGAGTACAGTTGGCAATTGAGCGTTTGGCGTACAAGCGGCCTATGTTGTCTGTCTTGAGCAGTTTTGGCTGAAGTTGAGTGTATCAGAGTTTCTGTGTGACTTCGCTCGTGAAAATCAATCACTGTACCGTCAGTGATTGTGTGGCCGGCCTCCTTCGTCTCCCTCAGAGGCGCATTTGTATTGCTAGGAAGTCTTTAGTCTGGAACAACCAGACCAAGATAATTTGTTTTGGGCTATACTCGTGACATTATCATCACCATGACGGGACGTCGAAGCAACCAGCCATCGCTTCCGGTACGCCATATCGTGTCCTTGCAGTTAAGAAAACAGCTTGGTAATGTATGTCCGCATCACCGGCAGACTAGGGAATTTGCACTGTGATAATCAGAGCTCAGCAGAGCGCGCCTGTTCCCGACTTTTCTTACGTGGTTCTGTCTTGGATGTTCATTGTCTGAGTTCTCACTACTGTAGCAGCAATTAATGTTGTGTTGGCTGGGTGTTTCTCTTAAGATTTGAGTTGCAAGGGATTGGCTCCACATACCACTTCGTCATAAATGTCACAATCTAGTTTATGGACAACTTCACCTTCACATCATTTATTTGAGTATCCAATTTGATGTAAATGTTTCATGTGTTTTGTTTATGATTTTGAGTTTAGTCATAATAAATCAAATTGTTATTTTGGACAGAACTTTCATTCTGTTAATCGGAGAGCAACCCTTTCATTTCTCACTACGTTACTGAAACTTCCCTTTATTTAATTAAAGTCTATCAAATTAAATTATTGCAGGTGCCAAACTCTTTTCTACTCCACTTGCATGGTCGATTACAGTCAGTTCGCGTTTCTTCTTAATCCATGTGCAACATCAAAAGTCGGAGTTAGAATTACATACGAAGATTCTAGAAGAATATCGTGTTAAATACACTGCTAGCCCCGACACCTCGCAAAGTTTTCGGTGAAACATCCTATGCTGTTGAGGAAGAGATAGCGACATTTTGAACAGATCTTCCACTCCACCCTCCCCCCCTCCCCCTGACAAAAATTGCTGATCTTTGAGCCAACCTCTTGCAACACTTTCTTAGACACAGAGATGTTTCCATCAGCGGAGTCTTTATTTTTACATTTTTTCTTCTTAATATTCTTTACGGACAGTGACATTTTTTGTGGCTTGTATCTTCCGTAGCCCCTATGCTTTCGTTGGAACCATGTTTCTTTTATTCTGCGTGAACAGCGCCTTACATACAACTTGCACCTTGTAACTTATGCCTTCTTCCGTGGTGTTTGGCTTTTTCTTCAGCTTTAGGGTTTGCAAAATTTCCTTGAAAGAACAACCGAGATCTTCAGCTGCGTCACTATCATCAAGACTCACTTGAACTATCCTTTACTGGATTTGCCTCATTTTCTGATGGACTGGAATCAATGGACTGGCGTCTCTTTCTTCGGGAAGCCTTTGGGACCGATTGAGTCTCTGGCAGTTTCCCTGTTTCAGGGGCAATTGTCATGTCCTCTTCTGCGGCAGGACGCTCTAATAGACGAGAGGGAGCTAATGAAGTGTCTGGAATAGCTTCTGGATGATGAAGATAAATCCCTGTTGCACAGAACCCAGACATGACATTTACTGGGGATGCTGCTTTCGGTCACACATTGCTGAAGATTTTTCCAAACACGCATCTATTAATTGCTCTGTTTTCTTCCCTTTCATTTTTAGACCAGCACAGCTGAATTTCTTCGTCCCAGTAAGACTCGAACGCCTTAAATACTGATTTGTCCATGGGTTGCAGCTCATTTGTTGTGTTGCTGGGCAAGCAGTAAAGTCTGATATTGTTCTCTTCAGCAAGGTCGCCAATTTCAGGCTCCAACTGTGACGATGCTCCATAAAATATCAAAATGACATCTTTTGCAGGGTTGTATTTCGCAAAATAATGTATCTATTTGATGAATGTCGCAGTATGCATTAAGCCCTTAAATGTCATTTCTACTGCTGTTCATAAATACATACTTACAAGTAAAAATGCTTCATAACGGAAACGATTGCATTAGATGAAACGTACTGTGAAGATAAGAAGCAGGCCTCCTTCGTTGAACGCCGTAGCACAACTGAAAGTAAAACGGCCGGCACGAGAGAGGGTGTGGAAATAGTTGTTACCTTGGCCACTAGATGTCACAGGCCATCACTACCGAAGACATTTCGCGCTGTTTTCAAACTTTTTATGCTAGAAAATGATGGTTGGCCTTATTGGGAAACGGGTGTTATTTGGTACACGTACCGTATTGAATTTTTCTTCAAGCAGAGTTTCACTGATTCAAAATAGATGTACAATTACATGTTGCCTACAAAACTGCTGCGATGATATACTGATTATTTTAGAGACTAGTTTCCATCAGATGCTGGACATTATGGGCTCCTGAAAATCAATCCTTTCAAGACCCAGGCAATCATCGTAGATCATACCACTCGCTCTTTCCGGCTCCTGGATTTCTCCCTTACCATCTGCGCCCGTCCTGTTCACCTCTCACCCACCCTCACCTACCTTGTCCTCACCATTGACCGTCACCTCACCTGGATCTCCCATCTCTGCTCCATCCAATCCAAAGCCCACAACTGCCTCTGACTCAAACTCCTCTCTGGCTGCACATGGGGTTGAACCCCTCTACCATCCTCCACACCTACAAATCCTTAATCCGTCCCATTCTCTGTTATGCCAATCCCACCTGGATATCCACCCCGCACCCCTAAAGTCCCTCCAGATCCTCGAGCGCCATGCACTCCTCCTTGCTTTCCCCCAGGTGGATCTTCTTCGACCTGATTCCTTTCCCTCATCTGCTCCTATTCCTCAAACATATCCACATACTCTACACCTCCCGCCACCCTGATCGCCCTCATCCCCTGGTTGTTCCTCTGCTCTCTAACCCCCGCCCTCTGTGTCACTTTCACTGTTGTGTCCCCCCCCCCCTACCCTCCATCTACACATTTCACCTCCTTTCCCAAAGTGGTTTCTGTCAACTCCCCCTCTCGGATGATGCCCTCTCTCCTTCTGTTTATCCCTCCTACCAACTCTGATCCTGATATCCCCCTCATTTCCTCTGTCTTTCCCCTGGGCTCCTTCTCCCTCCCCCCTTCCATCCTGTTTTTTTCCCCACCTAACGTCTCTCTGCATCCCTTCTCCCCCCCCCCTCTGCCCCCCAAGACCTTTTGCATTCCCCTCCTCTGACTTTCCCCATTCTCTCTTGCATCTGCCCAGCCCCCCCCCCCCCCCCCCCCTCTTTTGAGTCCTTGTTCTCCGTCGGCTCCTTCCCCCCTCCCCCCAACTTCGTTTTTCCTCTCCTTCTCCCTCTTTTCTTTCCCATCATCTGTCCAGGTTCCCCTTGTCTGCCCTCAGCTGTGGTGTGTCATATTTGGGGCAACTTTTTAGAGCGGTGCTCAAGTGAGTGTTCAGTGGTGTGCGTCTTTTCAAAGTGTTGTGGACATAAATCGTGCTGTCGGTAGGTGTCATTTTTTATATCTCTTGCGAACAGAAACCAGACTGTCGCCATGTTTTTTAATTTGTGTGTCTATTAGTTTACCTGTCTGCTGCCTGTGTATTTTATTAGCATCACCGACCCTTTGTTTTATGTTTTAAGTTCCACAATTTTCCGCCATTTTACCATTTAAGTCATCAATTGCATCACCTGCTTTTATTATTTAATATCTTCATTAAAAAAAAATTTCTGTAGGCTGAAGAGCGGTGTACTAAGCTGCTGCCAGCCGGCCCCTTTTGGCTGCATCGAAACTCAATAAGTAAAAAAAAAAAAAAATGGACACTATGAAGAAGGTTATACAAAAAAGTATTCGATGTCAAGAATATTTGAATTCTCACTGTCGATGCTGTAGTCGAGCTCTCACGTATGTGCGATGTGCCGTAGAAATCCTTGCCTACAAACATTACTGAACAAACCACGGTCGAGGTACCAATTTAGTCAGTGACAATTACAAAGTGTAAATACTATAAATTTTCTTACGTTGTGACTCGACGACGGTGTAACTTAAAGTATAATGGGCGATCAAAAAATTACTGTTTGAAATCCGTACAGTTCAGAATCGGTACGCCAATCAGGCACAATCGCCACGAACATTGAGGCAATCGTCTCACCGACGCAGCAGGTTGAAGATGGCGTCTGGTAAAACGTGCCCCGCTACATGAAGAAGTCCGTAATTGCCTGCTGTACATCCTGGTCGGTCAGAAATGGCCGACTCTTCAAGAGAACGAAGGCGTGACAATGGCTTGGTTACAGTTCCCCACTGATTACGACACCAAATTCGTTGAAGTCAACAAGCAACGGGACTCCGTAATCAAAGATCTGGGTGAATGTCACCATTTCGGCAGATGGCTGGCTCCTGAAGTTCTTGGGGCGATGGATGACACCACTGTCTGATATGCATTCTTCGTTCTCCGATGGATGTCTACCGGTGTTTGTCCCGCGTCAGCCAAGAAACCATTGCCTGCGAGTCAGAGCTTATATCCCCGCGTCTGAAGCGCGCTACATTGTGAATACGCTGCATATAAGCCCTCAAATGGAAATTGTTTGATTTTATACTTTAATACCTAATCATACGAGTACTTCATTGCCTTCTGTTAAATAAGTATACAGCCTCTCAATTTTTAACTATCCCAATAATGAGAATCTTAATCTGGCTTCGATCAAGATAAGGTACCTACAGTGAAATCGACTTCTCACCCTCGTCCTTATACTTCACTATTACGTTTGGTAAAACAATATTTAAGTAAATTTTTTTTAGATCGTTATGGGAATGGACTTTTTAATAGTCTTATACACAAAACCCGTGGTCTAGGGATGCTGGCATGGTAGCTCAGCGTGTTCGGTCAGAGGGTTAGTAGCCCTCTGTAATAAAAAAAAACTGAGCTAATCGATCAACAACGAACTTAAACTGATGTCTTACGACGTCCGCCCCGAGCAGATACAACTAAAAAAAAAAAAAAAAAGTAGCGTCTTTGATTCATAATCAAAACGTCTTCGGTCCCGGGTTCGATCCCCGCCACTGCCTAAATTTTGATAAATAATCAGCATTGGCGGCCGAAGACTTCCGGCATAAGAAGTCAGCCTCATTCAGCCAACGGCCTTGTCAAAGAGGGCGGAGGAGCGGATAGAGGTTCAGGGCACTCTTTTGTCCTAGGGGTGGGAAATTTCCCCTATAGGCGGAAGAATCAGCAATGATCAACGACATGAGGATGCAGAAGGCAATGGAAACCACTGCATAAAAGACACGTAACGTGTATCCACAGGACATGTGGCCTGTAGTTGAAGAAGTGTTATGATGATCTCTCCATTGGCAAAAGTCCCCTATTCGGATCCCCGGGAGGGGACTGCCAAGGGGGAGGTTACCATGAGAAAAAGATTGAATAATAAACGAAAGGATAATGTTCTACGAGTCGGGGCGTGGAATGTCAGAAGCTTAAACGTGGTAGGGAAACTAGAAAATCTGAAAAGGGAAATACAAAGGCTCAATCTAGATGTAGTAGTGGTCAATGAAGTGAAGTGGAAGGAAGACAAGGATTTCTGGTCAGATGAGTATCGGGTAATATCAACAGCAGCAGAAAATGGTATAACAGGTGTAGGATTCGTTATGAATAGGAAGGTAGGGCAGAGGGTGTGTTACTGTGAACAGTTCAGTGACTGGGTTGTTCTAATCAGAGTCGACAGCAGACCAACACCGACAACGATAGTTCAGGTATACATGCCGACGTCGCAAGCTGAAGATGAACAGATAGAGAAAGTGTATGAGGATACTGAAAGAGTAATGCAGCATGTAATGGGGGACAAAAGTCTAATAGTCATGGGCGACTGGAATGCAGTTGTAGGGGAAGGAGTAGAAGAAAAGGTTACAGGAGAATATGGGTTTGGGACAAGGAATGAAAGAGGAGAAAGACTAATTGAGTTCTGTAACAAGTTTCAGCTAGTAATAGCGAATACCCTGTTCAAGAATCACAAGAGGAGGAGGTATACTTGGAAAAGGCCGGGAGATACAGGAAGATTTCAATTAAATTACATCATGGTCAGACAGAGATTCCGAAATCAGATACTGGATTGTAAGGCGTACCCAGGAGCAGATACGGACTCAGATCACAATATAGTAGTGATGAAGAGTAGGCTGACGTTCAAGACATCAGTCAGGAAGAATCAATACGCAAAGAAGTTGGATATGGAAGTTCTAAGGAATGACGAGATACGTTTGAAGTTCTCTAACGCTATAGATACAGCAATAAGGAATAGCGCAGTAGGCAGCGCAGTTGAAGAGGAATGGACATCTCTAAAAAGGGCCATCACAGAAGTTGGGAAGGAAAACATAGGTACAAAGAAGGTAGCTGCGAAGAAACCATGGGTAACAGAGAAAATACTTCAGTTGATTGATGAAAGGAGGAAGTACAAACATGTTCCGGGAAAATCAGGAATACAGAAATACAAGTCGCTGAGGAATGAAATAAATAGGAAGTGCAGGGAAGCTAAGACGAAATGGCTGCAGGAAAAATGTGAAAACATCGAAAAAATTATGATTGTCCGAAGGAAAGACTCAGCATACAGGAAAGTCAAAACAACCTTTGGTAACATTAAAAGCAACGGTGATAACATTAAGAGTGCAACGGTAATTCCACTGTTAAATGCAGAGGAGAGAGCAGATAGGTGGAAAGAATACATTGAAAGCCTCTATGAGGGTGAAGACTTGTCTGATTTGAAAGAAGAAGAAACAGGAGTTGATTTAGAAGAGATAGGGGATCGAGTATTAGAATCAGAATTTAAAAGAGCTTTGGAGGACTTACGGTCAGATAAGGCAGAATAGAAAAGAAAATTGAGAATGTGCTAGGTGACGATCAGTTTGGCTTTAGGAAAAGTAAAGGCACGAGAGAAGCAATTCTGACGTCACGACTAATAATGGAAGCAAGGTTAAAGAAAAATCAAAACACGTTCATAGGATTTGTCGACCTGGAAAAAGGTTTCGACAATATAAAATGGTGAAAGCTGTTTAAGATTCTGAAAAAAGTTGGGGTAAGCTATAGGGAGAGACGGTCATATACAATATGTACAACAACCAAGAGGGAATAATAAGGGTGGACGATCAAGAACGAAGTGATCGTATTAAGAAAGGTGTGAGACAAGGCTGTAGCCTTTCGCCCCTACTCTTCAATTTGTACATCGAGGAAGCAATGATGGAAATAGAAGAAAGGTTCAGGAGTGGAATTAAAATACAAGGTGAAAGGATATCAGTGACACGATTCGCTGATGACATTGCTATCCTGATTGAAAGCGAAGAAGAATTAAATGATCTGCTGAACGGAATGAACAGACTAATGAGGACACAGTATGGTTTGAGAGTAAATCGGAGAAAGGCGAAGGTAATGAGAAGTAGTTGAACAGCGAGAAACTTAACATCAGGATTGATGGTCACGAAGTCATTGAAGTTAAGGAATTCTGCTACCTAGGCAGTAAAATAACCAGTGACGGACGGAGCAAAGAGGACATCAAAAGGAGACTGGCTATGGCAAAAAGGCATTTCTGGCCAAGAGAAGTCTGCTAATATCAAATACCGGCCTTAATTTGAGGAAGAAATTTCTGAGGATGTACGTCTGGAGTACAGCATTGTATGGTAGTGAAAGATGGACTGTGGGAAAACCGGAACAGAAGAGAATCGAAGCATTTGAGATGTGGTGCTATAGACGAATGTTGAAAATTAGGTGGACTGATAAGTTAAGGAATGAGGAGGTTCTACGCAGAATCTGAGAGGAAAGGAATATGGGTAAAACACTGATAAGGAGGACAGGATGATAGGACATCTGCTAAGACATAAGGGAATGACGTCCATGGTACTAGAGGGAGCTGTAGAGGGCAAAAACTGTAGAGGAAGACGGAGATTGGAATACGTCAAGCAAATAATTGAAGACGTAGGTTGGAAGTGCTACTCTGAGATGAAGAGGTTAGCACAGGAAAGGAATTCGTGGCGGGCCGCATCAAACCAGTCAGTAGACTGATGACTAAATAAATAAATGAATACAAAAGTGTTTCCACTCTGCACATTTTTACTAGAGTTATATGTTCTGACGGTACATTACAATCCCAGTGGATCCATCGTTGTATGCATTAACAAATTTGTAGCGGCCGTGAAACCTAAAGTAGAGATGTTGATTGAGTTACTACTCAAATCTTGAAAGTCTGTATCATGTAGGCAGGCGGCAGAGATGGATGTAATACCGAGACGCGATTCTAGAATCGAAATAGATGTACAATTCCATTCAAAACCGTGGTATATTTAAGATACATACATGAAAATCCATACAGCAAAGGCAAAGTTCATGCTTCTAAACCCAATTCGCCGGCCACTGTGGCCGATTGGATCTAGGCGCTTCAGTCCGGAACCGCGCTGCTGCTACGGTCGCAGGTTCGAATCCTGCCTCGAGAATGGTTGTGTGATGTCCTTAGGCTAGTTAGGTTTAAGTAGTTGTAAGTCTGGGGGACTGATGACCTCAGATGTTAAGTTCCATAGTGCTTAGAGCCATTTGAATCATCTATATTCGCCATTTCTGCGGAGAAACTCATCTCTTACCTCGTAAGTCCACTTTACTGTCTTTATGTAACACCACGTCTCAAGGGCTCCCTTGTAAAGTTTTCTGGTTTTCTCATTGTTCACAATTCACTTGGATATATGACTATGCTCTAGGCATTCGTTATCAGAAGCAATCTTAAAGCCTATTAAGCGGCTAAAATCGTCTCCTGGTCAGCAAGTCCCAGTTGTAAATTGCCTATCTAAAGACTGCCAAGTCTAACAAAATTCTGATTCTCAGCATTTCATACAATTACTGACCGGATTTAAAAAAAAAAAATGAAAATGCTCTCTTAATCTACTGATTCAGAGATATAATCTTACGTTGAAGGTTTAACACAGTCATTAGCCCTACATTCTTATTGGCTGCCTTATTTTAATACCGGCTAAAATACTGTGCTATGATTGGCTGGAGGCCACAGGAGGAGGAAGGGGAATGGTGAGGGGGGAGAGGAGGAGGATACCAAGCACAACTGGGCTAATTCAGCCACTTTGCATTTGTTTAGAAATTTCGTTCCACTTGCGTTTTATAATTTCCCAATATAGCCATCGTGGATTTTTAAAATTTTCCAGCACCATCGTGTTGAACTTTTCTAAATTTCTTGCCACTACCATGTTCTATTTTTGAATTTCTCACCAGCGCCATCTTTGAATATTCGGCGGCAGCGCGTACTAGCGGCGGAAACAAGAACTGTCTGCTAGATGCTCCATAGATGTACTTCTGCTATGTTTAGCACAAAAGTTCAGGTACTACATTTCAGGAAGCTCATGTCACTAAGCTCCATTACAATAGTTTGCTTAGCACCGGTTTCGTCTGCTACGAAAATCTGGCTAATAGAAAACATACGTCACTCACCAAGAAACATAAAATCACATTACGTATCAAGCTCATGAACAAAATCTAGGCAGACACTGATTTGTGTATATGTGTGTGTGTGTGTGTGTGTGTGTGTGTGTGTGTGTGTGAGACGATAAAGGCTGACGCGGGAAAATCATTGTCAGTCATGAGCTTGATAGTCAATGTGATCTTACGTTTCCAGCTGAATGACATCGGATATGTTTTGGCCAGTTTTTCAGATGATGCTCTTAGACCGAAACCGATAGTGAATAAATTGTGCTAATGCGCCTTTGTGTCACGCCACGCAAATCACCATACTGTATTCTTAGACCACTGGAGATTGCGACTTGCAACAAAATGACACATAATTTAAAACATTTTCGAAACTATTTCTCGCTGGCACCTCCCCACAAAATAATGAAAGAAAAATTTTTTTCACTGCTCATGCAGTAGAACTTCACCATCTGGCATGGCGTTTTAATTTATTACTTATTTACTACTATCTCTATTCGCAACACGTTTGCAGACAGCGTCGACATACACCACTGCATGTACCTGCAAAATTATATCATTGTGCGACAAACAGTTCAGGACATATGACGTCATAAAAATTGAGTTGCTTAAAATAGATGTTTTATACATAGCAGTTCGATTCCTGAAAGAAGGGAGGGGGTACTGATTATTTGTAGCAGTTCTGCAGGTTTCAAGTTCGGGTTCTGATCCGATACAAAGTTTAAATTCACAAGGAAGTTTCCACGGTTTCTTTGTCTGTGCTGTTCGGCTTCGTTCGACCCACTTGCTTTGCCTGTCGTGCGTTATTTTTTTACATGGTACCACGAGTGGAATACTTTCAGTTCGTCTGTTACGTCGACCACAATCTTTTTGCGAAGTTTGTCTTTAACGTATTTTTTGCCACTCTTTAATACTTGCAATGCTCTCAGATTCATTTTCGTTCCATAGTTTATGCCCAGTCCACTGTATATTTCATTCAGCCCGTCCTTTAACTTTGCTCCGGTTTCATAGAGGACAACAGAATCATCAGAAAATGTTATCACTGAGGTTCTATCACCGTGAACTCTCTGACCTTTTTTATGTTCTTCATTGTGTGGCGTTCGCTGTGTTATTCAGTGATTTGGTATTTAACTACTTCGTAAATGAAAATGATAATCTTATTTTATTACAGTTAGTAATTACTAAATAATTTTTCGCCCGGCTAAATATTTGGTCAAGGTGCTAAAGATCTCCAAGTTGACGTTGTGTTAAAGTGTTGTCTGTAAGCTGTGTAAGTGTCACTAAATCTCAATTCATACAACAGATTCTATACAACTATTGATTATGATGGAAATAGTTATCTTCAGCAAAATGATCATTAAAACCACCGAATATCAGCCGCGCACAACACTGACGTATGATACCTGAAACAATATTCTGCGCAACCCGTGCGTAATTAATTTCGGCTTCATACATCAGCTAGAAAAGTTTGTTATAAGGATTGTGCTATGAGCACTGTTTTTAAAGACACAATCTGATTCGAATCATTTTCATTAAAATGAGTTCGGGACCACCGGTGCACATTTATTTTTACACATTTGTATTACTTTCGGCATTTATGCCTGCAGAGTTGCGTAATTTGAATTTGCCGCGGAGATAATTGTTAAGATGGCGGTAGACAATTGATAGAAATTTTCTATTGTTAGAGCAAATAAGATAAGTATTTGAAATGCTTATTAAACTCTACTTTTGTATTGTGCACTATTTAAACTTCATCCAGCAAACATTTGATTTTTTTCTAAGAAAAACACAGACAAAAACGCGATACAAATCGCTATCATCAATGGCTGCACTCGTTGCAGCGGAAAGAAATAATTAACACAGGTAATGCTTATTCAGGGAGGAATGAAAGTTACAAATAATTATTCCCTCATATTTATAATAATAATGAACTCTATTCTCAAGTAATAATTAACAAACAATTATAATATCTTAACAGACCTCAGTTTGATATGCGTCCGCAACCTACAAAAGCCATCCAACAAAAGGTAAAAAAACAAAAGAAGACAATCGCAGATCATAAAAGGAATTTACAATTATCATTGTCATTGTATGATACACATCGATATGTCCAATTACATCATAGGATATTATATAATTAATTAATATTTATCATCCTTTTCACTATTTTTTTATATGTCGAATAGATAATGTTTATAACTGTTAGAGGCATAATTTCCTCTCGTCGCCGCACTGTAGCTAAAATTTATCACATGGATGTTACAATTGGTTCTTCGAAGTACAAGTTGAACTGCAGGATAAAATGACTGCATCCCTGCCTTAGAGCTTTCTAATCTCTTCTGTTCCTATTGTCTGTAGTATCTCCATTACTTTTAAATTCAGAAGCCAATGAATTTCCACAGACTGGTCGTGTATCGAAATTCTTGTTTTTGACCTCCTGTCTCGCAAGTAGCATCATGAGCTATTCAGACTACTTAGTAAATCATCATTAATCGTTCTTCATCAGTTTCATCAGCTAAAGAAATTTTATGTCCACTTCGGTGACAGCATAGTCATTTGGACAGCGTCCACCTAGTTTGATGCACTGCGGTAGGTATAAGCGGCCAGCTGTACGCCAGAGGTTGGGCGCTCCTCTTCTAAGCGTGCGTGCGTGTGTGCGTGCGTGTGTGTGTGTATCTTGGCAGCGCTCATGTTACGAGAGCGGAGCGTATCGGCCTGCCAGCGACAAGCTGTGCTCGCAGAGTAGAGAGGAGCGCAGCTACAACTACCACCTGCAGCTACAACTGCAGCTACTGCGCACGCGTCTCGGTGTCAAGAGCAGCCGCGTCGCTGAGTTGAGATGCACGCAGCGCGCATCGCGGCCGCCGCGTTTAACGGTAATCTGCTGCAGCTCTGTGCCCTGGCAGAATGGCTTCCAGCGCCCCTGCCGGCGCACTGTCTAGTAACTTCCACGTTCTCTCAACAGCAGCACGTTCGTGCATGCTGCGAATTCAGTCTTCAGTCGCTCATCCTCTTGAACTGCATCGCATTCCAGGCAAGGAACACGGCATAATGGCGCCTTCAGGTCTCCCTGGCTGTTTACTTTCAGTATTTATGGCCCGGTTCCCGTTTTATTTTTTCTATGTTTTTACAAAAATCTCCACCCTGTTATGAGAATTCTATATCTTCAGACGTTGTTGATAGCCATATTTATTATTTTATTTACATCCTTCGTTCCGTTCATTGTTGATTGTGATGCATGTATCGGCAGTCATCAACAACAGTTGGTTAGCTGTGCCCAATAGTAAATTACACTGCTCTGCAGAATTTATGTACAGTATAGATATTAGCGCAGCGCCGTTTGTTTTGCTCGTGTAGACTGTACGGTCCGCACAGATTTCTTTTTTTGTATTTTTTATCTTTAATCGAATTTTTACGTTTTTTACAAATATATTCTAACCTTTGATGATAATTAAGGCTATAGAAGCGTGGTCAAATGGTTCAAATGGCTCTGAGCACTATGGGACTGAACTGCTGAAGTCTTCAGTCCCCTAGAACTTACAACTACTTCAACCTAACCAACCTAAGGACATCACACACAACCATGCCAGAGGCAGGATTCGAACCTGCGATCGTAGCGGTAGCGCGGTTCCAGACTCTAGCGCCTAGAACCGTTCGGCCACTCCGGCCGGCGAAGCGTGCTCTTTTCCGAGTGAACTCCTAATTAAAAAGTGATTCTGGTAGCTAAGTTCTTTCTTTCTCTTGCCTTCTAAGTTCTTGTGGTTACTACGAAAGTTTCTGTGAACACAGAAACTTTCATTCCTTAACAAACATTTCCTAAGAAGTTCAATACAATTTTTTTTAGATTTAGCTTTACAACTGGTTTAAAATACCGGTAATTGTAATCCTCTGTTGAATTGCGAAAAAAAACTGAAACATCTGTTTTTGAATTTCCATCCGAGAAGCGAAGTACAAATTTTCAGTGAATTATTTTAAAAATGCTTTCGTAATGAAATATTTGCATAAAACTTCCATACCCGTCTTTACTGCTAGTAGTTGAATTTCCAAAAACATCGAAACAAATTTTTTTACCGAGAAGAAAAATAAAAAAATTCTTAGATTTAGCGTTAAAATACTTCCATAATGAAATATTACAGCCCCTGTTGTAACCCCCTAAGGATTTTTTTCAGAAACAATGAAAAACGTGGTCTTTTTTTATTCTCAGCCAATAGGTCACACACCAGTTTCTGTAGATGAACATTTAAAAATGTTTTAGTAGTTCCTAGAGATTTATTTCTAAAAAAATTCATGGCGTCATGGATTGAATTTCCAAAATTGCTCAAACACGCATTACTTTAGGCAATGGAATTTAGGGGGTGGAATGTCGAAAAGGCCTTCGTTAAACGAAGTCTACAGTATAAGCTAAACGAAGGCCATTCCACATTTGAAGTTACTATTCTTAGCGGTTAGGGCTTGGCGATGATGAGTCAGTCAGTCAATCAATCTGTCAGGGCATATCTTCTAATACTGTATACATATTAACAACTGGGTGGAAATGAATTACAGTGCGGTGGCTCGTTGCCACTGGCCTCCTAGTCGGGCACAGAAAGTACATGGTGTGAGGACAGAGTCATTATAGCACCAAATCGGGCTGGCCCCGCAATACGAGGCAGTTAAAACAATGGGAAAAGACAGAGAGCGTCAGTCAGCGAGTACTTAGTGTGCGCTATGGCAGTGTTCTCCATTACAACACGGCCCGAATAGTACATCTGGATCACTTCACACGGGGATGAATCAACGGGAAACTCAAAGTAAGGCGATTATAGCGCAACAGTTTTGTATTGCTCGCAGAATTGTTTCACGTGTATGCTGAGCGTTCCTAACCAAAGGCACTCCGTACCGAAGGACCAAGGACTACAGCAGCAGAAGGCCGTTCCATTGTTCAAGAGAGAAGAAAGGGCCTGTGTCAAACAGCGGACTAATAAATGTAAATATCGTATGACTAGGACCTCCCGTCGGGTACAACTCTTTCGATTTGACGCCACTTGGGCGACTTGCGCGACGATGAAGATGAAATGACCCAGTCCCTGAGCAGAGAAAATCTCCGACCCAGCCAGCCGGGAATCGAACCTGGACCCGTAGGATTGACATTCTGTCGCCCTGAGCACTCGGCTACCGATGGCGGACGGCGGACTGATTGCAACCACATTTAACAGATCAGCAAGGCACGCTCCTCAGTGGTACGGCGACTGCAGTGGGGGTGGTCTCTCTGCCGAGGACGAGCTATACGTTGTGGTCCTTTGCAGGCACACGCCGGCGGCACAGTTTCCGTTGGTGCCAAGAGCATAGAGACCGGACCAACAAGGAGTGCGGTAGCACGCTTTTCTTAGATTAGAGTACTCTGTCTAGTGATTCTGGACTGTCCCTCATAAACCGACAACGATACTTTCGGTGGTCCCAAGTGTTATGCTGTAGGGACGCATAATGTTGCATGGACGTACTGATCTCCAGATCTTGAAACTTGATGCAGTGATAGGTCAGTGTTACTGTGACACCGTACTCCCTCCCAATTGTAACGTTCTCTGGCAGCAAGTGAATGTTAAAAGAACATTTCGATGTATAATGATTACTGTAACAAATAATTTATATGTATTTATGTTAAATGAATTTCAAAAGGACAATTTTGTGAGGAAAACTATAATTACCAATTTTGCTATTATAAATGATTATTCAGAGAGTATAAAATACAATCTGTGGCGGAGGATGTGAAGACCGCCACAGAATGAACGGTATGTAACGAGAAATGACAAAGACTGTAGAAGAATTAGTTAAGATATAAATAGGTAGTATATTATAATAGAATCGCTTGTCTTCTGCACGGACTGAATGGGAGAGGAACTCGTGACGTTGCATTACGCTCTTACGTAGTCTTCATTTGTCATAAGTCGATGATCGACGCCATTTGTAGCTGGGATTGTAAAAGGTGTGTAAAGATTTTAATTGTTTCTGTTAAAATATATTTATCTAGTAAAATCTGTTTATCACAATTACTGCAAAGTTCGCACCGGACATTACCCATTTTATTTAAGAAATTTCAGCATTTTATTGGATATCGCTGGCGGTGCGGAGCTGCGCCGCGAGCGAGCAGTCTGCAGCAGCGGCAGATTTAAATATACTATCCCAATAACGACCACATCCAAAAAAGTGTACAGGTAGAGGTGACCGAAAATAATAACGTGTTTCTTTTCCCAGCATTCCAGACGCAGAATAAAAAGAGATAGTAGATTTTATCTTGTGCATTCACAGGTGGATACAAGCTGCAGCTTTAGTAAATTGTAAGTTTTCATTCAAAAAAAGTGATAAATTCTGAACATACCGTAAAGCGTATTTAAATCTGGATAATTTTCATGAGAAGACGTGTGTCCGCCAGAAATACAGGATATCATGAACTGATATATATATATATATATATATATATAATGAGTTTTGAACACTATTAAGGTATATACATTGTTTGTTCTGTATCAAAATCTTTCATTTGCTAACTATGCCTATCAGCAGTTAGTGCCTTCAGTAGTTAGAATCTTTTATTTAGCTGGCAGTAGTGGCGCTCGCTGTATTGCAGTAGTTCGAGATTTTTGTGTGGTAAGTGATTCATGAAACGTATAGGTTATTGTTAGTCAGGGCCATTCTTTTGCAGGGAGTTTTGAAAGTCAGATAGCGTTGCAGAAAAATATTGTGTGTCAGTTTAAGGACAGTCATTTATGATTTTTCTAAGGGGACGTTCCAGTGTTTGATCAAATCACAATACAGACCGTAATTGGCTCCTCCTGAGTCTCATCTCTGCTCACAAAAACCGCTGACTATGAAGACAAAATTTTTCCACATGCAACGAGCTGTAGATCAGTCCAGATAACTGCAGTCCGGCAAGTGCTCTACCAACTTTTTCTTTTTTTTTCTTGTTAAATCTCATTTTTTTCGCTTTTGTTCGTTGCATCTGCTCGGGGCAGAGGTCGTAAGACACCCGCTTAAGTTCGTTGTTGATCGATTAACTCAGTTTTCTTTATTACACAGGGCAGCTAACCCTCTGACCGAACACGCTGAGCTACCATGCCGGCATCGTCTGAGCTACCGAAGCAAGGCTCACGGCCGGTCCTCACTGCCCTACCAGTATACCTTCCAAACTTTACAGAAGCTCTCCTGCGAACCTTGCAGAACTAGCGTTTTAATCTGCCAGGAAGTTTCATATCAGCGCACACTCCGCTGCAGAGTGAAAATCTCATTCTGGAAACATCCCCCAGGCTGTGGCTAAGCCATGTCTCCGTAGTATCCTTTCTTTCAGGAGTGCTAGTTCTGCAAGGATCGCAGGAGAGCTTCTGTAAAGTTTGGAAGGCAGGAGACGAGATACTGGCAGAAGTAGGGCTGTGAGGACCGGGCGTGAGTCGTGCTTCGGTAGCTCAGATGGTAGAGCACTTGCCCGCGAAAGGCAAAGGTCCCGAGTTCGAGTCTCGGTCGGGCACACAGTTTTAATTTGCCAGTAAGTTTTACTTTCCAAAGGTTTTCTCTGGCTGGCTTCCAAATTGCTCGTCGCAATTCGCATACCGGAGATAACCGGAGAGGGTGTACTAGTCCGATACTCCAGTTCACTCGCCCGTTAGCTGTATCCACTGACGAGCTCCGCTCGCTACTCAGGCACGGAAGCACCACTTCCCGGAGTGAAAGTACACGCGTCGAGGCTTCCGCGACTGCCTCGTCGCCAGTAATTAGCCTCGGCGTGGGCAGTAGGTGGGCCCCGCTGGCGGCAGTGCTCGGTCCTCACAATGGCCGGCCACTGGCGGCAGTATGCTGGCACGGCGCCCGGCCACTGGCGCGGCCTCCGGCAAAACCGGCGGCTTTAATCCCGGCCGCCTTATGAACGCCGCCGACGCGTGCCCGCGCACAGAGCACACTCCATTTGCGTGCAGACGGCCCGGCTGCGCAAACCGATGTTCAGTACCGGACAGCTGCAATTACTGCTGCGGTCCGATGCTGTGCAGGGACGACAAAAAAAAGCAGCGTACAGTGAATGTTTCACAAATGGTCCCAGGTGAACCAAAATTGACTAAAAAATTAATTCTCGCTCGATAAAATCCCGCATTCAGAATGCAGCCTACCACTATTCAATATTGGACACAGATATTAAGTAAGGAAACAATACTTGAAAAGACGGTGTCGATCTCTCGATCTTTCGTGAGGGGTGAGCTGGGATTTGAAGACGAGGGGTGGTGGAGAGGGGGGGGGGGGGGAAGCGGGCGGTGGGAGGTGAGGGGTCAGGTCATTCTACTGACAGTGACTGCAGTAGGTGGTGTCGTGTCGTAGTTACCTGAGCACCATCTGGAAAGTACACTACTGGCCATTAAAATTGCTACACCAAGAAGAAATGCAGATGACAAACGGGTACTCATTGCACAAATATAGTAGAACTGACATGTGATTACACTTTTACGTAATTTGAGTGCATAGATCTTGAGAAATCAGTACCCAGAACGACCACCTCTGGCCGTAATAACGGCCTTGATACGCCTGGGCATTGAGTCAAATAGAGCTTGGATGGCGTGTACAGGTACAGCTACCCATGCAGCTTCAACACGATACCACAGTTCATCAAGAGTAGTGCCTGGCGTATTGTGACGAGCCAATTGCAAGGCCACAATTGACCAGACGTTTTCAATTGGTGAGAGATCAGGAGAATGTGCTGGCCAGGGCAGCAGTCGGACGTTTTCTGTATCCAAAAGATCCGTACAGGACCTGCAACATGCGGTCGTGCATTATTCTGCTAAAATGTTGGGTTTCGCAGGGATCGAATGAAGGGTAGAGCTACGGGTCGTAACACATCTGAAATGTAACGTCCACTGTTCAAAGAGTCGTCAATGAGAACAATAGGTGACCGAGACGTGTAACCAAGGGCACCCCATACCATCACGCTGGGTGATACGCCAGTATGGCGATGACGAATACACACATCCAATGTGCGTTCACCGCGATGTCGCCAAACACGGATGCGACCATCATGATGCTGTAAACAGAACCTGGATTCATCCCAAAAAATGACGTTTTGCCATTCGTGCACCCAGGTTCGTCGTTGAGTACACCATCACAAGCGCTCCTGTCTGTGATGCAGCGTCAAGGCTAACCGCAGCCATCGTCTCCGAGCGGGTAGTCGCTACTGCTGCAAACGTCATCGAACTGTTCGTGCAGATGGTTGTTGTCTTTCAAACGTTCCCATCTGTTGACTCAGGGATGAGATGTGGCTGCACGATCCGTTACAGCCATGCGGATAAGATAACTGTCATCTCCACAGCTAGTGATACGAGGCCGTTGGGATTCAGCACGGCGTTCCGTATTACTCTACTGAACCCACCGATTCCATATTCTGCTAACAGTCATTGGATCTCGACCAACGCGAGCAGCAATGTCGCGATACGATAAACTGCAATCGCGAAAGGCTACAATCCGACCTTTATCAAAGTCGGTAACGTGATGGTACGCATTTTTCCTCCTTACACGAGGCATCAGAACAACGTTTCACCACGCAACGCCGGTCAACTGCTGTTTGTGTATGAGAAATTGGCTGGAAACTTTCCTCATGTCAGCACGTTGTAGGTGTCGCCACAGACGCCAACCTTGTGTGAATGCCCTGAAAAGCTAATCATTTGTATATCACAGCACCTTCCTCCTGGCCGGTTAAATTTCGCGTCTGTAGCACGTCATCTTCATAGTGTAGCAATTTTAATGGCCAGTAGTGCAAATGCCCGAGGTTATAAGGTTCTCGCTAGGATCCATCCTTTATATCCTAAACGCTGTCAACGTCACACAGTCTCCCCTACAGTGTATCTGTTCCGTATGCTGCCGACACCACCTTCCATTCTGCTCGATCTACCTCCCATTCAGCGTAACAAATCCTCGCAAACCATCCCGACAACTCCGTCTCCACCTTCAGAAGTACATCTCCTTCAAATCTGCAAAAACCCATCCAGAAATTGCATGAAAAACCACCATTCCATCCAAGAGACGTTTAGCCTGCCGATCCAGAACACTAAAATGCGTTAATTAAAACACTAAAATATCTTCGACTAATCTGATGACAAACTAATATCGAACTTCCACATACAAGTTACACAAACAATCCACAACCGTCCAAATAAGACACAAAATTATCTTCGACTAAGTTAAACAGAAGCTAAACCTGGAATCTTCACTTAACAAGCTGTCCAAAACGAAGCCAGTAATAAACTACAAACCGCTGTCATGGAGATTAAATACTACGGTAATTCGTGCACACAAAATCCTCTCTGTCCCATCCTTTATGCTTGCCAATGTACCATGGAATACAGCTCCTTCCGAGTTTTATCACTCCCTCCAAATCCTGGGACCACCATCACTCACACTTGCTTTATCTGACAACCCCCTCCTACTCGTACATTGTACCATTTCATGAAAATCCGACACTTCATGAAACACTTAGGACACCGTCGCCTCTCCCTCATCTCCTGCAAACTTGAGTCCAAACACACTAATGTGTCTCCTATCCTTGAGGACACTTCCTGTTTATCTCCAAACACTCTACTTCCCCCCCCCCCCCCCCACTAAGTGGTAAATGTATTCCTGAAATACCGCTATTTTCCTATAATAAGGCACTTTACTCATCTCACTGCAGTGCGAATTAAAGCTCGAACCCATCTTTCCTTTGCTGAGCTGGGATTATACTCATTTAACATGTACATGGTATAAATTTTTTGCCACATGGGCATCCTACATTTTTTACCATAAATCTTCTTCACTATCTCCCACATCCGGATCCCTCCTACCGAATGTTATCATCATGTCGTGAATATCAGCTGTATTTATTCCTCCTCTTTTCATTTTTAAATTGAAAATTATGTAATGCAAAGGCTGATACTGGGCGCTATCTGACCGCTTCCAGCATCCCCTTCCTCCTTCCGCCCCCCCCCCCTCCCATTCTCCAAGTCCACGCTGACGTTGGACAGGTGCCTACCTGGTTCGTCACATTTCGGAACGGCAGTAATGACAGCCCGTACAGCTTCGGTAGCATAGGTAGGTGGTAATACAACTGCAGAGGTTATAGGAAACCGGTTACTAACATATCGGACTAGAGGCTTCCCGCGACGAGTGGCCGCGCGGTTTGAGGCGTCATGTCACGGATTGCTCGGCCCTTCCCGCAGGAGGTTCGAGTCCTCCCTCGGGCATGTTGTTCTTAGCATAGGTTAGTTTAAGTAGTGTGTAAGTCTAGGGACCCATGACCTAAGCAGTGTGGTCTCTTAGGAATTCACACACATTTGAACAGACTTCCCACTAACATCAGAGTTTCGCCTTGCACGACTGGAATGGTACCGTAAGAATATCACTTGGAAGATGGAATGACGCAGTGTGATATTCAGTGATGAAAGCACATTCTTCAAGTGATGGCCGTTCGCGCTCATGACGTCGACATGCTGAGTGCTATCTCGAAGACTGCATTTCACCAACGTACAGCGATGTCACTCTGAAGCTTATGAAGTTATGTGGCATAAGGAACAATGCTTGCTCACCGTTGGTGTATGCAAAGAGACGCTGATAAGCGCTCAGTATGTATAGAGGGTTGTTTTGCAAGTTCTGCCGTTCTTACAGTAGGATGTTGATGCACTTTTCCTAGAGGATATTGCTCGCCCACACACTGCCCATGAAATTAATACTGCTCTGAAAGACATACAGTGACGTACCTGGTCAACATGATAGCCAGACTTGTCGCCAACCGAGCGTCTATGGGACATGCAGGGACGATTTCTGACTCGTGCAACTCGTCTACATCTACATCTACATCCATACTCCGCAAGCCACCTGACGGTGTGTGGCGGAGGGTACCCTGAGTACCTCTATCGGTTCTCCCTTCCATTCCAGTCTCGTATTGTACGTGGAAAGAAGGATTGTCGGTATGCTTCTGTGTGGGCTCTAATCTCTCTGATTTTATCCTCGTGGTCTCGTCGCGAGATATACGTAGGAGGGAGCAATATACTGCTTGACTCATCGGTGAAGGTATGTTCTCGGAGCTTTAACAAAAGCCCGTACCAAGCTACTGAGCGTCTCTCCTGCAGAGACACGCATCTTATATGGCTCCCATAGACAAGCGGGCCAATCAGGCGACTTTGTCGCCGACCAGGTCTGCTACGATGATGATGAAGTTTGCTTTGTGGGTCGCTCGACTGCGCGATCATCAGCGCCTGTACGATGTCCCAATCTTTACACAGTCCAATTTTAGCCACGCTCACAAATGCTGCTGATAATGAAATGGTGGGGACAACACAAACACCCAGTCCACAGGCAGAGAAAGTGCCCAACCCGGCCGGCAATCGAACCTGGGACCCCGTGTCCAGAGGCAGCAACGCTAGCCACTAGACCACGAGCTGCGGACGGTCTGCCCCGATGCACGTGTATGAGACGATGGGTTCACGGTTGAAAGCATGACCCCAGTGCGTTGGTTTGAGCGGCGAACCTCTACTTGCTAGCTCGACCGGTGCCTGCCAGACCACGCTCCTTCAGTGCCGACAGACAGGGACTGCCAATCAGTCCCCGTCGTCCACACACAGTCGGACAGTAGGCGAAGCGTCGGCGAGCGAGTCGGCAGACCGGTGGGGCTCTACATGGATAGCTTTAAAGGGCTACCACAATAAACGATTCGAATGTCCAATAACGTATCGCAAGACAGTATTCGCCACCCGCGTGATCGATTGCGTGCCTTCAGTGCCTGTACTACCACCCACAGTGGCTACGCCATTTCTAAATATGGTTATTTTAATATTGATCCGTATCTGCAAGCTCTGAACTTCCTGAGTCATTGATCTGCAAATTTAATCGTTCCATTTACGCTATATGTGTTGTTCTTGCAATAAATTGCGGTTGTGCACGAAAACTCCCAGTAGTTACCAGAATGAGATTTTCAAAAATGGTTCAAATGGTTCTCAGCGCTATGGGACTTCACTTCTGAGGTCTGCCCGCATCTCGTGGTCGTGCGGTAGCGTTCTCGCTTCCCACGCCCGGGTTCCCGGGTTCGATTCCCGGCGGGGTCAGGGATTTTCTCTACCTCGTGATGGCTGGGTGTTGTGTGATGTCCTTAGGTTAGTTAGGTTAAGTATTTCTCAGTTCTAGGGGACTGATGACCATAGATGTTAAATCCCTTAGTGCTCAGAGCCATTTGAACCATTTGAACTTCTGAGGTCATTAGTCCCCTGGAACTTATAACTATTTAAACCTAACTAACCTAAGGACATCACGCACATCCATGCCCGAGGCACGACTCGAACCTGCGGGCGTAGGGGTCGCGCGGTTCCAGATTGTAGCCCCTAGGACCGCTCAGCCACCTCGGCCGGCCTGAGATTTTCACTCTGCAGCGGAGTGTGCGCTGATATGAAACTTGGTGGCAGATTAAAACTGTGTGCCGGACCGAGACTCGAACTCACAAATCACTTACCTCACAAAAAATCTTCGTTACTCGAACTACTGCAATACAGCGAGCGCCACTACTGCCAACTAAATAAAAGATTCAAACTACTGAAGGCACTAACTACTGATAGGCATAGTTAGCAAATGAAAGATTTTGATAGATAACAAACAATGTATTTACCTTAGTAGTCATAATATATATATCACTTCATGACACCAATTCTTACAAATTTCAAAACTCTGTCATCTCTCTCCCGACGTCCACCACTGCTGGCGGCTCACCTCCAACTGCGCAACGCTACGCGCTTTTAGCATCCAGCTGCCGCTGCCCAACACTACAATGGAGAGTATTACAACAATGCCAACCAGCCACAGACTGCACACGGCACAGCCAGTGATTTTTATACAGAGCGCTACGTGGCGGCGGCGTTACCAATAAAAAAAACCTAAACAGCCTACTTACAGTATAACATGTCACGCTCGAGGGAGATTGCACCTGTCCACATTTAGGGAGCCATCATTGCTGCTCCACAATGTTATAGCATCTAATCACCTAAACACTCCCTCTTGAATCGAATCGGCGACAGCGATTCCATATTTCTAGATTTTCAGAAAGCCCTTGACACGGTGCTCCATTGCAGGCTGTTAATGAATGTACAAGCATGTGGAATAATTTCGCACATATGTGAGTGGCTCGAAGAAATCTTAAGTAGTAGAATCCAGTATATTGTCCCCGACAGCGAGTTTTCATAAGAGACAAGGGTACCCTCTGGATGACCTAGAGGACAGGATGACCTAGAGGACAGAATGGGCAGGAATCTGCGGTTGTTTGCTGTTAATGCTATGGTGATCGGTAAGGTGTCGAAGTTGAATGACTGTAGGGAGATGCAAAACGACTTAGACCAAATTTCTAGTTGGTGTCATGAACGGCAGTAGCTCTAAATGTGGAAAAATGCAAGTTAACGCGGATGAGTGGGAAGAACACACTTCTAATGTTCGGATACAGTATTAGTAGTGTCCTGTTTGATACAGTCAAGTCGTTTAAGTATTTGGACGAAACATTGCAGAGCGATATGAAATGGAACATGTGAGAACTGAGGTAGGGAAGGCCAATGGTCGACGTTCGTTTGTTGAATTTTGAGGAAGTGTGGTTTACCTGTAGAGGAGATCGCATATGGATTCCTTGTGCGACCTTTTCTTGAGTACTGCTCGAGCGTTTCAGTTCCATACCAGGTCGGATAGAAGGAAGACATCGAAGCAGTTCAGAGGCGGGCTGCTACATTTATTACCGGTGGATCCGAACACGTAAGTGTTACGTAGATGTTCCGGGAACTGCAATGGGAATCCCCGGGGGGAAGGAGACGTTCTTTTCGAGAAACAGTATTGAGAAAATTTAGAGAGCCGGCATTTGAAGTTGCGTGCCAAACGATTCTACTGCCACCAACATACCCTGGACCTAAGGATCACGAAGATAAGATACGAGAAACTAGGGGTCATACGGGTTGCGAGTGGAACAGGAAAGGAAATGTCCAGTGGTACAGGATACCTCCGCCCTGCACCGTATGGTGACTTGTGGAGTATATATGTAGATGTAGATGTACTAGCGAAATTGTATCCTATCTTAGAAGCTTCTCCAGTCACAAGAGTATGAGTCTGAAAGTTGGATATAATTGCGTAGGCCAGAGTCAGTCGACATAAAAGTTTTCTGGGTATGGTACCGCATCATAATGTAAAAAATACTGCTGCTGGAGAAAAACCAACGTTTCGGCCACGATTGCAGCGGACTTCTTCTGCCCTTTATTATCAATCTCTTATTGTAGTAGGTAGCAACGTCTCCTTTTACTTCTACTGTAGGTTCTGAAGGTGGCTATTCAATAGCCGAAACTGGTAATTCTGTTCAAATAGCTTTGTAGTCAAGACAGTTAAATAAAAAATTATGTCAGCATATGATCGCTCTCCAAACTGCCATTTTATGTCAAATTCTATTGTTCTTGTAGTCCTTAGCACTCCCTCTGAGGAGGGCACAGCCGAATTACATGCTCTTTCTTGTTAGATTCAAACTTAGCTCCACATTTACCGGACGTTAACTTCTAATCTTGCTTTTTTGTGTAACAAACATATTACGTGTAAAATACCAGTGTCGCAACCGTCTTCTTCAGCTGAAAACTCTGCGGTTCATGTTTAACGTATCTGTACAGACTAATCTGTGAATTTTGGTAACGTTACAATTTTGAGCCTCTATGCGGAAAAAGCGTTAGAGCAGATAACAGCAGATAACATAAACTCATATTTATGGTTATGATTTAGATGATACCTTGAACCCGTTCCACCTCTGTTCCATAGCATGTAAATTTTCGTTCTGAGTCTGTAGTGCTTGACAATGTCAATGGCCAGAAAACAATCATTACCGATTTGCACGTACTACGCACCTACCGTTTCTGATTGCTTACAGCTTGATATGCACGACTTCTAAGTTCAATCACAGTGGCGAGTCAGTGAATAACTGTCATTGAATAAACCGACATTGTATGGTACACAGAAGTCACCCATCAACATTAGTTGGTAATTACTATGCAGTTTGTTACCAAAATATCGCGAAAAGAACGACTAAACCATGAACGGAAGTAAAGGGCTAAGATTTTAAACTGCTTAGGCAGTAATCCTGGGTGGCTGTACACACCTCTGTCAAAGAGGCGGTGGGAATTCGTAATGAATTCACTCGCTAACTGCTCCAGTAACGGCAGATAATTGGTCACAGTACACGATTGCCGCGTTTTGTCATCTTACATGGACGATAAGTTCCTGAAAATAGGTAGCTACATTACTCTGATTGTCAGTTGATGTTGTTTCAGAAAATATGGCTTAGATGTAATGTGATAATTCGTGTAATCATCTCCCAACTTTCACAGCAAGAGACTAGCAACTGTTGCAGTAGTTTGCGGACGTAAGACAAAACGGTCTAATACTGTGTAAATATTGGGGCCTAAGTTCACAGCGCTGGCCGAGGCGCTCTCCCCATAACCGCAGGTTCTCGGATATCCAGTTCCGCCCACAAGACGGTGGCGGCGGCTACGTCCAGGCGATTGCTGCTAAGAGCCCAGAGGTTAATGGCCCGTGAAGCGCTTTGTAACGGGAAATCGTAATTAAAATAATTGCCTGAGCTCATAACTGTCTGAAGATATTACCGAGCCGATAGCAATTACCAAAGTTTCCGATGTTAAACCTGTACCACCGGCTCCTGTGGCCTTCATACTCTCTGGCTGCCTTTATCTGGAGGTTTCAGACTGTATTACGTGAGAAAGGAGGGTTATAATATATAATTTGTATTAATTTTCGACACTCATTTCCAAAGTAAAACCGGAATATGTAATAACACACTTGGCATCAGATCATATCGTGGTTCTTCAGACTAACTGTGTTGAACTAAAGTCTTATACATTACTGACCCAATGCCTAGCCAAAATTCAGCTCTGCTTTCAGCACAAGCCACTACCTGACAGTTTTGACTCCAATTTCCTTTAGCTAACGTCCTGCAACAGTAGGCGCATGTATTCGCTAAGGATAAAGTAAACTGCAAGTACAGGGTGAATCACATAAAACTTGCATCACAAATATTGCGGAAATGAATGGTACTACTGATATGCAGTATTCACAGAATGAATTAGTAGTGAGGGGCTCGTATTGTTGGCCAATAGCCGGCCTCAGTGGAGGAGCGGTTCTAGGCGCTTCAGTCTGGAACCGCGCGACCACTAGGGTCGCAGGTTCGAATCCTGCCTCGGGCAAGGATGTGTGTGAATCTTTAGGTTAGTTAGGTTTAAGTAGTTCTAAGTTCTAGGGGACTGACAAAAGTTAAGTCCATGATTCCACTCCAGGTAGGGAGGCATACTCACATATAGTTGGCCAATAAACAGATATTAGTAGAAAGCAAATTTTTTATATAAAAATCCACTTTTTTAAATGGAACAATGCTTATTGACATTAATCAACTGAAAGTAGCGTAAATCGGAATGTCAATGGTGTTGTTGCAGGAGTCTAGTGCGAGTTGTTTACGAGATGTCGCGTTGTTTGCCGTTTCAGACAGACACTTGTGCATGCCATTCAACCTGCGTAGTTGCTAGATACGATATTGTTATGTTAGCGTATAGTGTGATAGTGTGTTCCTTGGGTGCTTTGCGACTTGCTGTTCAGTTAGTGTGTGACATTCCAAGCAGTAGGTCGTGAGTGGATGATGGTACTTACCAGTACAAAAATTGGAAATTTGTGGTAATGGCTTATGGGACCAAACTGCTGAAGTCATCGGTCGTTAAACTTACCCACTACTTGAACTAACTTACGCTAAGAACAAAACACGGGAGGACTCGTACCGCTGACGGGATGAGCCGAGCGGACCGTGACAAGTCACCTTAGACAGCTCGGCTACCCTGCGTGGCTTTACTAGTGCAGAAAGAGCACTTCTTAAGTAATAGAACCCAGTACGATGTCCTCGATGGTGCGTGTTCATTGGAGGTGAGGGTATCATTTGGAGTGCCCAAGGGAAGTTTGGTAGGTCCGCTGTTGTTTTCTATCTACATAAATGATCTTTTGGATAGGGTGGATAGCGCTGTTTGCTGATGATGCTGTGGTGTACGGGAAGGTGTCGTCGTTGAGTGACTGTAGGAGGATATAAGGTGACTTGGACAGGATTTGTGATTGGTGTAGAGAATGGCAGTTAACTCTAAATATAGACAAATGTAAGTTAATGCAGATGAATAGGAAAAAGAATCCTGTAATGTTTGAATAATCCATTAGTAGTGTAGCGCTTAACACAGTCACGTCGATTAAATACTTGGGCGTACCATTGCAGAGCGATGCGAAGTGGGAGAAGCATGTAATGGCAGTTGTGGGGAAGGTGGATAATCGTCTTCGGTTCATTGGTAGAATTTTGGGAAAATGTGGTTCATCTGTAAAGTAGGCCGCTTATAAAACACTAATACGACCTATTCTTGAATACTGCTCGAGCATTTGGGATCCCTATCATGTCGGATTGAGGGAGGACGTAGAAACAATTCAGAGGCGGGCTGCTAGATTTGTTACTGGTGGGTTTGATCATCACGCGAGTGTTACGGAAGTGCTTCAGGAACTCGGTTGGGAGTCTCGGGAGGAAAGGAAGCGTTCTTTTCGTGAATCGCTACTGAGGAAATTTAGAGAACTAGCATTTGAGGCTGACTGCAGTACAATTTTAGTGCCGCCAACTTACATTTCGCGGGAAGACCACAAAAGATAAGAGAGATTAGGGCTCGTACAGAGGCATGTAGGCAGTCATTTTTCCCTCGTTGTGTTTGGGAGTGGAACATGGAGAGTAGATGCTAGTTGTGGTACGAGGCACCCTCCGCCACGCACCGTATGATGAATTGCGAAGTACGTATGTAGATGTAGACATGCTCATGGTGCATGGAGAGTATAGGTAGAGTGCTGCTGCAGTTGATCCTCATGTTAGCTCCTGCGCAATCGCACGAGGAAGTGGCATGAGTCAGATAAGTATCCTACACACTCTCCATCGACATCAGTTCCATCCATATCATCCGACAACCAGGAGTGCCATGTCATTCCATAGCTGGACCCCTGTGGTTGTTATCCGTGGCACCCCTACGACACAGCGGTACGTCGAACATATCTTATGTTCCTTTTTGTTGCCTTTCATTGCAAGTCATCCTGAGCCTACATTTCAGAAAAATAACGCCCGCAGCTTCTATTGCTTCTTTTTGTGCCTGTCAAACCTTATCTTTGCCAGCAAGGCCGCCGGATCTCCTCAACTGAGAAAGTGTGGAGGTTTATGGACAGGGTCCTCCAACGATCTCGGGATTCTGACCATCTAACGCGCCAACTGGATATAATTTGGCACGATATCCCTCATGCGGTTACCTATCATCTCTGTCAATCAGGGCTACGCTAAATAATTGTTTGCACAGTGGCCAGATGTGGGCTAACACTTTTTTTGACTTGCACAATTTGTGAAGATCTTTCTCATGAATAAATAATGCATTTTTTCTGAACTGGTGACCATTTGTTTATCAGTGCATGTACTCTGCATCTATCGATTTCCGTCCCATTCAGACAACTCCCTCGTGGTACGTCTTTTTTTTTTGCCTTATAGTGTATGACGATAGAAACTCAGTATAAGCCGACTGAAGCGCCCACACTCCCTCGTGTAATAGTATTACTGTGTTGTGCGTACTGTAAGGCCTTATTTGACTTGTCGCTCTAACGAAGTAGGGGAGTGTCAGCAATATGTCTCGTGGTCTTATCGTGGCGTGTTTATCTTCTGCCGTTAGGTCAGACGATAGAAATCCCACTTGCACGCTTAGAGTAGCAGATTAACGGTGACCAACTTTAAACAGAACTTGATTAATTGTCACACACATTTATTGAAATAATAACAAGCATAAAAATTACTTAACTTGGTCTGGATTCTGTTTACAACTGACAATATGAAGTTCCTTTGGTATTGGTACGTTAATCATATTCTCACATATATCTCTGTTACTTCACAAAAGTGTCTATACATTTACCTTCATGGCTATGTACAGGAATATGGTAATGTTATTAGGTGCAGACTGAAACTTGACTATAGACTGGTACAGACAAATGTAGAGCTCGTACAGACTGGTACAGACTAAGGCAGACTGGTACAGACTGGTACAGACTGGTGCAGACTGACTAATCGGAGGTCTGTACACTCGTTATAATATCTCACGCGTTCATGTATCAGTCCGCGAATGTGATCCGCCAGGAGAAAAAGTTCTATGTTAGCAGCAATCTCATTGGCTGCGTTACATATTAATACACAGATCGGCGGAAGCAGAATTTGGTCCGTCTCTATGGCAGCGCCATCTCGTAGTGCGGAGACAGACGAGCACTGCGCCTGCACTCTATTGGGAAAGTTGTGTACGCGCTGACTACGCGGAACTATGTACACAACAATTATCGTCGAGTAATATACTCCAGTGTTATGTTGTGCTGCAAGATCATGACGATGGTGAGAGAAGGGAGAGGGTGAAACCTGGTGCCAGCACAAAGCCTTCTTATCTCGAATAGCACCAAGGGGGTCACCGAGCTTAACTTCCCCATCCCACTGACAGGTCACCATCAACAGTGTCACATTCCCCCTCTTGATGGCACACTGTGGAGGGATTTGAAATTTAATCCAGGACATTGGAGCAAAGACTGCTGATCAGGGACTTTACACCGTACCTCTTCTCCATTTGCCAGCCAAATACTGGCAATGAAGATTTCATCCAACACCAGGATTCGCATCAGTGTACCTCCAAGACGATCGCCACAGCAAAGTCCTGCGCCACTGACTTCGGATACTGATGCTGTAAAGTGTTATGACCCGACGAAACTACTTTGGTGCGGCCATAACTGTATTTTCCTTGATTTCTCTGGGAGAAGGCTCACCAAACTAAAATACATGAAATATTAGTTTGCTTTATTAAAGAAACGAATAAAACATAAACTTAACTTTGACACACTTTATAGCACTATTTGTTTATGGTTCATCCAAATACACTCCTGGAAATGGAAAAAAGAACACATTGACACCGGTGTGTCAGACCCACCATACTTGCTCCGGACACTGCGAGAGGGCTGTACAAGCAATGATCACACGCACGGCACAGCGGACACACCAGGAACCGCGGTGTTGGCCGTCGAATGGCGCTAGCTGCGCAGCATTTGTGCACCGCCGCCGTCAGTGTCAGCCAGTTTGCCGTGGCATACGGAGCTCCATCGCAGTCTTCAACACTGGTAGCATGCCGCGACAGCGTGGACGTGAACCGTATGTGCAGTTGACGGACTTTGAGCGAGGGCGTATAGTGGGCATGCGGGAGGCCGGGTGGACGTACCGCCGAATTGCTCAACACGTGGGGCGTGAGGTCTCCACGGTACATCGATGTTGTCGCCAGTGGTCGGCGGAAGGTGCACGTGCCCGTCGACCTGGGACCGGACCGCAGCGACGCACGGATACACGCCAAGACCGTAGGATCCTACGCAGTGCCGTAGGGGACCGCACCGCCACTTCCCAGCAAATTAGGGACACTGTTGCTCCTGGGGTATCGGCGAGGACCATTCGCAACCGTCTCCATGAAGCTGGGCTACGGACCCGCACACCGTTAGGCCGTCTTCCGCTCACGCCCCAACATCGTGCAGCCCGCCTCCAGTGGAGTCGCGACAGGCGTGAATGGAGGGACGAATGGAGACGTGTCGTCTTCAGCGATGAGAGTCGCTTCTGACTTGGTGCCAATGATTGTCGTATGCGTGTTTGGCGCCGTGCAGGTGAGCGCCACAGTCAGGACTGCATACGACCGAGGCACACAGGGCCAACACCCGGCATCATGGTGTGGGGAGCGATCTCCTACACTGGCCGTACACCTCTGGTGATCGTCGAGGGGACACTGAATAGTGCACGGTACATCCAAACCGTCATCGAACCCATCGTTCTACCATTCTTAGACCGGCAAGGGAACTTGCTGTTCCAACAGGACAATGCACGTCCGCATGTATCCCGTGCCACCCAACGTGCTCTAGAAGGTGTAAGTCAACTACCCTGGCCAGCAAGATCTCCGGATTTGTCCCCCATTGAGCATGTTTGGGACTGGATGAAGCGTCGTCTCACGCGGTCTGCCCGTCCAGCACGAACGCTGGTCCAACTAAGGCGCCAGGTGGAAATGGCATGGCAAGCCGTTCCACAGGACTACATCCAGCATCTCTATGATCGTCTCCATGGGAGAATAGCAGCCTGCATTGCTGCGAAAGGTGGATATACACTGTACTACTGCCGACATTGTGCATGCTCTGTTGCCTGTGTCTATGTGCCTGTGGTTCTGTCAGTGTGATAATGTGATGTATCTGACCCCAGGAATGTGTCAATAAAGTTTCCCCTTCCTGGGACAATGAATTCACTGTGTTCTTATTTCAATTTCCAGGAGTGTAGTTATATTATTTTGCTTTAAAATTTTCGCTTATAGGTGCTATACTTGATACTTGTAAAGTAAAGTTTGCTATACTGGAGGTTGAAGTTCTTTGAATTGTATGTGAGTAATGTATGTAAAATACTACTTAAATAGTTTATTAAGTTAAATAATTTTCTGTTGACATTTTTATACTTAAAAATGTTTGTGTACATAAGCTCTTCATGTTGATGTAAATTTGATAATTGTAAGAAATGGTCATGCTTAGGAACAATGTAAGAAATAGGTGTTATGTAAAAGGCAGTGGGCTTTGGTTTGAAACGAAAGTGGCTCTGGGAATTGGAAAAGGTGGCAAGGGGGAACTGACGCGCTATCTACAGCAAGTTGGTTGGTTGTTTTGAGGGGAAGGAGACCAGACAGCGAGGTCATCGGTCTCATCGGATTAGGGAAGGAAGTCGGACCTGCCCTTTTTGTTCGGCTACCGTATGTAAAACTGGTCGACGGCCTCACAGCGAAAGGCAAAGGTCCCGAGTTCGAGTCTCTGTCCGGCACACAGTTTTAATCTGCCAGCAAGTTTCACACTTGCAATAGTTAAGAAAACTCTCTCATTATTTACACAAAAACAATTTAAATTGTGCCTTTTTATATTAACGGCACTTCATAAGTCTGTAAAACAGAAGGATTAATAAAATACCAGGAAGCAGCCCTATCTAGGCGTATGATTAGGATGAAATAACAGGGTGAAATAATTTCCTTAAAGTTCAAAAATGATTATACACAGTGTAAGTTAATGGTTCACGCTGCAAAAAAGTACAATTCAAAAAGAGATCTTATCTAGTGGTTGTAGGCTTGAGGGTGGTGAACAACTATAGCGCCTACACTGCCACAGTATGGACTGCGAGTAACTTGCTGTTTGGGCACCAGTCGTTGAATGGTTCGCACGATGACACCTGTTGACGACCCAGCACTGAAATATGCAGCAAGTTGCGGATGGGTTTCATTTGTGTCACTTTGAACGATTCTCTTCAGTCGTCGTTGGTCTTGTTCTTGCAGGATCTTTTTCCGGCCGCAGCCGCGTCGGGGATTTTATGTTTTACCGGATTCCTGATATTTACGGTACACTCGTAAAATGGTCGTACGGGAAAATCCCCTCTTCATCGCTACTTCGGACATGCTGCGCCCCATCGCATGTATTAAGCAAGGGTAACGTAAATGCAAGTACCGGGCGAATCACCTATAACTTTCACCACAAATATTGCGGAAATGAAAGGTGCTGTTGATGTGTGACACCACGATCTCTGGAAGATACCACACAAGGAATATTTAATTTTGTAACGGAAGAAATATATGGGGATGGAGGGGGGCAGGGAGGAATTGCAGAGGGAGCCCGAAGAGTAAATATAGTTCGTACGAATTTGACTCCTGTAAATCGCAAATTTAGCTTATTCTGGCATCCCAAAATGAGCACGATGGAAGAGAGTGTGGTTTTAATGATCGCTGCACAACTTAGGTTTTCTCTGCTGCCACGCTGTTGACGGGAAATAAATGCCCTTTCCTTCTGCTCAGCAACTCTTTGCGTCCTGTATGATAGTAGAGCAGGGTGCTAATCTTAGCAGGACACTGCTGAATGGTGGTCCTGTTCTTTCTGTCGTTACTACATCTAGTCATATCGTGCTCCAGAACGGGGTAGATGATCGCCAGTTCTCAAGAATCCCTTTTCTCTCCGCCATTATCATGATGTACGTGGCCATGTTATGCTGTAGGTGTGCTTATTAAGACAGAAAGCTCTTCGAAATCACCAGTAATGTGGAAGTTGTTCGAAAGCTTTTTCCTCTTTTTCTCTCAGAAAAATCAGTTCCTGCGCTATGCTCCAAATTAAACGTACGTGTTTCAGTTCTTTCAACGTACTAACAGTGTTTTTCTCACGTAGTCAATTATGTGAATTTTCTCTACATAGTACATTAGGTTTAATGATTCACTGTAGCATAGCTCTCTTTGTGATGCCATAACAGCGTTTTTTCTAGCTGTATTTCGTGACGTATTGATAATTTCGTTGAATAAATGGTGAATTTACTAACTTAGGAATATAATATCACATTATAAATTACAAAAAGTGCCAAATTTGTATTAATTTTAATAATATGATGATGATACCTGGTCTCGCTTCCCGCGCCCGGGTTCCCGGGTTCGATTCACGGTGGGGTCAGGGATTTTCTCTGCCTCGTGATGACTTGGTGTTGTGTAATGTCCTTAGGTTAGTTAGGTTTAAGTAGTTCTAAGTTCTAGGGGACTGATGACCATAGATGTTAAGTCCTATAGTGCTGAGAGCCATTTGAACCATTTTTGATGATACCTCCAGTATGTACTGATGAAAAAGTGCTTATTTTTGATGACTCGAGTTAATGTATTTACAATTAATATTCAACTGACTGTATGTACTCTGGATTACATAAGTTTAGCGTGTATTGAAAAATCCTTTTTATGGAATATTACGTGTCTTTAAGCATACCGACTCAAAAAAGACAATTGAGAGACCTGTCACTTTTGGAGCCCTCTTGATCATCTAACACATATAACTCATTGTAGAAGGAGGTACTCTATTTGAGCCAATATACATGGCGAACTATAACTGTTGTTTGGAGAGGGTTACCTGTATGTCATGCCGTCAGTATTAATCGATGATGAGTCCTTTCTAATAGACGATTCATACGTTGCGGGCCTCACATTTCTTTCCAACACTAAGATCCACATCGTACGTCGTTCCACTCTGCACGTGACTGCAACGATAATTTCTTTTACAAGGACAGTTACAATTTCCAACTTCATACTACGTCAGTTGAGATACGAGTCAGTATCTCATGTCTTTAATCTTCTTTTGTTTCCTTTTTTTTTCTTTTATTGCCCATCTAAGGGCTTTTTCCTTCATTATACGCCTCTTTCCTCGTTCTTTCGATCATTATGTATGTACGTAAATTTAACGTTCTGCTCTATGGCCCTCCTCCTGCTTAGTTTAATCAGTTTTCTTATGATTTCCTCCATAGTCAGATAGTTCGTGGTAATCAAACGAACAGATTAGGAAGACATGTTTAAATCTGGCAATGGCAGATTTCTCTTTTAGGAGTAATTGGTCTGTCATTCACACTTGTCACTAATCAGCAATCTTCTGTATTAGCACTTCGTATTTCTCGTGTGATTCTACGTAGACGTGGGTGTTTTCTTGTTTCTTTTGCTCTTTTTTACCTGCGATTTATTATCTATTGGTGTGCTGAATACAAATTCGTTGTTAGGAAACTTCTCAAGCGTAATTAACAATCACTGAATGACAGAAACGTCGTGTTTCAGTGTACTTTGTCCTCGCGTTTTTATTCCAGATCTGACTTGTTTTACTTCGCTCATTACATATAAGTATGACATGAATTAACAAGGCAGTATGGAAACATGCCATTCTATCTTAGTTTCTTCACTACACACTTTTTCCATTCTACTTTTCTTCGAAGCATCTTAGTTTTTTGAGATATTGTGTATCGATCTTCATGTATTAACCTTTCGGAATTCTCAGCGTCGTATTCTACACGAGTCATTTTGGAAATTTTAAACTACAAGAATGCATGATGGTCTTATCTAACACTTTCTTCTGTGAATAAATGTAAAACACAGATTCCATCTTGGACACGTTTAGTTTTAGAGAAACTTATCATCAACCAGTACTTGTGCTCCGTTTCATTGTGGTGTTGTAGTCGACAGAAAAAATATTGATTTCGACTGAACGTCTTTCACACTGCACAATATGTATCCAGTCTTTTTTCTTTTTTTGACTGAAATCGTTTCAGTCTTCAGTTCTGTATTGCTGCTTGCTGCTGTGTTATTCTGTAGTGATTAATACGAGGGAAGATAAATTATGCCCTGGAGCCATTGGTTCTTCACCTTCGAGACCACACAACTAACTTCTGTTTCTTGTTGTTTCAGGTAACCGACTGTGGATGATCATCGTGACACTTTAATACTTCAGCATGCTCCACTACAGCTTACAGCTCCTCAACAGAATCGGCGGTAGCTCGGCAGCATCAGTTCACAGTAAGTTGTTACCGTTGAAACAGAACATAATAAATCGATGTACTCTGGGAATATCAGGGACTTGCTGACCACAGCATTTTAATAGAAAGACCCATAAGTTTTGAAATTTCGTTACCCATTGATGAACTACTTCTAAATGACAAATTTCCATAGGCGTTCGCAAGGTGCAAGAGATATTTACCCCTTTGGGAATCAGTAGACATAGTTTATTTATTACAGAACTATCACGAATTTGTCCCCCATCGAGCTGAAGAAAGACAGTGGTCCAATATACTGTCGTGTGGATTCCAGCTCTAGTTACCAGATTACATATCGCAACAGCATTACTTTAAATTCTCGTAGAGTGTTGTCGTGATCTGAGTTGTCTTATTAATCCTTATGTAATGGTGACTCTGTAGGGAGAGACGTGAACAAATCATTGTAAAATGCAATTGGTTTACGAACTGCACTTTTAATTTATTGTTACGTAACGAAGAATATAAAACGAACTAATTGTAAAGTTTGAGTTCTTCCACAATATGTGAGAATTTATTGTTACGAGAGGCATAAAATTCTGTCAAAGAAATGAGGACGCCTCTAGATTTCAGGAGGGCCAATCTTTCGAGCTTGTCAGTCCCTTTTGTGAATGTCTTTTCTACACAGGAAAATGCACAGTAAGCAGACCCTGCGGACTGGAAAGAGAGAGGGTTTACAGGGAGCCTTGCCGTTTTCCTTTTATTTTGTGGACGCCTTTTATGTAGAACGAAGTACACCACAGACGGACTCAACTCTGGAAGGAGTCTGCCAGCAATGTTACAGTGGATCATGTAATGATGCGCGTCGCAAGACATTAAATAGTTTATTTGTGCTAACATTGTCACCAATTAGGGAAGAAGGCTATGTTTAGCACTTCTGCATCAGTAAGGCCTCTTACGCAAATCGTAGGCGCGGATGCAAGACATTTCCAGGCTAAAATACGGTTTTGCGGAAATTGCGTCACTTTTCTTAAAGAATTTTCTCAAAGGTAGGTTTTATGGAGTGCGTTCTACCTAATTAATAAGAGACGTGAAGAATTTATGGAATTGTATTTGCACCATATTCTCAACTTCACTGCGACTAATGAGGCAAGATACAAGCAAATTATTACATCATTTATGTACAGGAAAGCCAGATTGTGCAGACATAGACTGAGTTGAAAAGTGCTTCTTGTTCAGCATACAGACAATTTAAGCCAGTTTACCCCCTTATTTCTAGAACCTATCATTACTTTCAGTTAACCGATCATTACTTTCAGTAAGGTAGATTCTGTCTTAAAGTAATGTTTGTTGTATGGGGAATGTAATAACAATGTACACCACGTTTGTATGGATTATTGAACTAAAAAAGGGGAGAACCACAACTTTAATGTGGCGTTTTGTTACCGCACGTAGTCAAATTCCACGCGTTTAAATTCATTTACCAAAAAGTCTCAAGATTAAAGTAACTTCTGTCTAATGAAAATCGCTAAACCCGCTTTTTTGCCAAATTCTTAAAGTAATGTTTAAAAAGGCAGTCATTAAAGATCCTGGTAGTTTCCTTCTGGTATACAAAGCAATAATTATATTTCAGAAACTATAAATTCTTTACTTTTTCTGAGCTGAATGAACAGTTTTGCTTCAAAATCATTTACTTCGGGACGTGACAACCCGTATCAGAAAGCAGAATAACCGACTTTCAGGAGTGAAACTGTCAAGGTGAGCTAGCATTGATCGATGGTAATGTGCTGAATGGTATTGCTGTACGTAAGTGGGAAACATTAACTATCAGAACGATACCTACGGATAATAGCAAATTAAAGCGTATGTACTGATCAGCCAGAACATTGTGACCTCCGACTTACTATCGATATAAACCCGTACAGCCGATCATACTTTAATACAGGGCTGATCACACAGTGCACCGACACACAAATAATTATGGGCCTCCGCAGCCGACGACACATTCCTGTTAAAGTAGTGTTCTAATTGTTAATACTATTGTCCTCAGCGGCTTGGCCTAAATATACATTACGATACACAATCAAGGTTCTAGCAAGGTCACACAGCTTAACAGCCGGTATCTCTGAATAGTAATAAAAGACAATAAAGGAACACTATCATTACCAATGGAATAAGGGTAGAGGATTGTTACAAACAACGTAAATATGACAGCTGTGCATCTGCTCGACAAGCGTCGAAAATTCTCAGAAGTATGCCCTCTCCCTCTTTTGCACATAGTATTCCGATTGTACCGACCAGCGTGGCCGTGCGGTTCTAGACATTTCAGTCTGGACCGGCGTGACCGCTGCGGTCGCAGGTTCGAATCCTGCCTCGGGCATGAATGTGTGTGATGTCCTTAGGTTAGTTAGGTTTAAGTAGTTCTAAGTTCTAGGGGACTGATGACCTCAACAGTTAAGTCCCATAGTGCTCAGAATAATTTGAAACATCTTTTGAGAGACAGGGACTGCCTTAGTTCAGTTTGACGGAAGTTTGAGAGTTTTTTCTAGATGGTTCTGATACTCATCAAGCCATAACTTGCTCTTTACCCAAACAACCCAAAAATTTAGCTTTCGAAACACATCTCGTTCAACTTCAGTCATGCTAGTCGGCATTAAAAATTAGAAAGCATGGGAGAAAAACTATAAATTCATCAACACAATGAATGTGAAGTTTTGTAAGGAAAGTGATATACAGGGTGGTCAGGAACGGTCTGAAAATCTTGTAATAGGGCGCTTGTTAAAAAAAATTCGACACTTTTCCGAGTTAATTAGCATTGAAATTGCGCGCGAAAATACAAGCGGCCCGCCAGAGATGCTGTCGCAAAACGTCTCCTTTGTTTGGTTTCCTAAAACCGAGGTAGAGAGTGGTAGAAAAATTGGACATCGGCTGTAGTAAGGATCTAACACGAGCCAAAGTCTGAACAGTCTCCTGCGCTATCAGCTAAGCTATGAGAAAAATTGTACCTGGATGACGCTTGAATTTGCTCGTACAACATTAGTTCGGAAACGACGCAACGTATCGCATTTTTTGCTCAACAATTATTTATCCGCACAACCTACCCTGCAACACCCAAACACGCTTTTCATACTGTTTCTGACCACCCTGTAGCTGTCTTTGGAGTTGATTACGCCGTTCTCAAAGTTTATTGATAGCCGTATTCACATTAATAAGGTGAAAAGATGTACTTCGCTTATAATATTGAAATATGCTTACCGTTTGGTTCTCAAGACAGTCTGCATTAAAGGTACTAAATTTTTTATATCTACTGCCATCTATAGTTCTTGGGGCACGATGTATTTACAACCAACTGCCACAGTTCTATAAAAATGGCGAATCTTGCCCACTCTTGGATAAATTTCTGTCGACACCCTCGCAAGTGTACCACAACAAGACAGATTATGGGCCATAAAGGTATGACAAAAATATTTTAGTTAATGTAAGTTGAACTATTTAGAAACATAAATAATTCGCTCGCAGAGTTTCGTAAATCAATAGCAAAGTGATTGTTTCGCGTAGTAATCACATCTGACGAAATTTGAAATATTGGTTCTAGAGTCAGTTAACAGAATGAAGTCATCCGACGATGCCAAATGATACTGCAGCTTGTGATGTCACGCAGATAATGGATGACTTTCGAGATGACCGATTTTCATACTTCCTCTAACGTAAGATGACTAATAATTATGACGAACTGTAGCGTGCAATTTGAACACAGATGACAGAGACACACATAAGGTGCACACATTTGTATCGCAATAGGTCGAAACAACAAGGTGCGTACTTGATTTCAGAAGACAGACTGAATAAAATTGACTGTGGTGCTACAACTATCAGACAGTTCCAACCGAATGCCATCCGATTTCCAGCACTCTGGATATTCATCGACGTAGGAAACAGTTGTGAGGTGACACCAAGCCACTGAAACTGTAACAAAAACGGTGCCGTGACGTTTATCAGTAGTTTTGCAACTGCACATTTATGTTTCGGAAATAAATGTCAGTGCGTCTCCAAAGCACCGGGAAACCAGTTATATTCCAGACAAATTTTCATTTTTCATATGATTGCTGTTACGAGGCTCTAGCGGTCTGTGTGCTACATTATGTACTTTTGTGTATAGTGTGCATTACATAAAGATTTATTTAACTCTGTAGCTGGATTCTCCTCTCCAAAATAGAAAATAAGTTTAAAAATGTCAACATCTTCCAGAAAAACTTTTGTTTTGATTAGTTTAGTAATATCTACATTAAATGTGTTTCGAACCAAAATTCAGGAACTTTTATTACTTACAGAATTAATTGTGTTAGACGTGGCTATGAAGCCGTTCGCGACGGAGTTAATGAGACATTTCTTGATCACGAACGACGTGTAACTATGGGAACATGTTTAACTTTGACCTTTTTGTACAATTTAGGATAGTTTGTGTAGAATGTTCCGTGTGTGAAAAAAATAGTGAGTTTCCTGCGTACTGCCATTTTAGGAAGTTTCGTTTGAATACGTTTAACCGCTTACGAAATATTGCGGGTGTCTAAGTTATGTGGTTTAACTTACCTATGAGATAAGTAATAGAGGTAAATCATTTCTTCTCTGTACAATTAAAGCATTTACTAAATGCGTCATTTTCTCTGCCAGAGAATTCTTACTCTTTGTAAACTAGCTAATGATAATGGGATTCACGTGATTAAACCGATGACGGTTATTGTTGAACGTGGTCGACGTTGTTCAGTTGAATACATTGCTGAAGGAGACCCACACGAATTTTTAAACTGTTTTTAAGCCATAAAAAGCTCGCCATGTGCTTCAAATCAATGTTTCCTTTCACAAACAGCTGTGTGACACTGTGACTTTCCCGAGAAATACGGGTGGTATGAGGTGACCATTTACCATATTTGACTAGATAGTAGGCGCATGGTGTTTGCCTTTAAGCAGTATCGTCTTTTGATATCAGCTATTTTTCTGGATAATATGCAGTTTAAATTCTTCTAGGGTGTCCAGCCGTATATAGTTGATGATACTGCACGAATTTCAGCAAAGACACTTGATGTCATTATCAGGTGACTATTGTGCAAAGAGTGGGTGGTCCATTGGTGCGACCCTTGTATACAAAAGGAAGTCATGTGCTGCCGGGAATTCATGTAGTATCAATGAGTATACACAACTGAACACCCAAAAATCAAATAAATTGTTTCTTGTTTCCCCTAAAAAAATCGTATTGTGAGCATACCTTACCTACCGTATCTTCATATATCATGCATATTAGTATTTTAACTTAATAATGTAAGTCATCCGTAAATCAATTAAAGTGGTGCTAAGTGCATAATGGCGCTGAAGAAAATGCTCTATATAATTATTTGTAAGTGGACCCGTCTCCCTAAGTATGGATAGCTTTTCGGTAGAGAGACTTCTCATTTCCAGACAGTTTTGTACAACAAGGCGAAAAATAAAGCGTTTTTGAAAGTTCTTACGTCAGCCACTGCTGACACTCACCAAATACGGCATTTAATCTTTCAATCCATCATGGTATCAAAACAGCATGTTAACCTGTAGTAGAAGGGAACAGATCTCAAACCTGTTCTTAAAATAGGTGGTAAATTGCAAATAAAAAGCAGAATAATCATACTGATAGCGTAGGAATACACTCTCTGTAAAGTCTAACTATTATAAACCTGGCACAATACCTTCTTCTAGCAAGAGTGATAGGCATTCTGCAAATGCGTGGCTCGAAACTGTTACAAGGTTCTCATCCGTAATAGTAAGTGTTGGTAGGATTTCTTTCTCTGTTTTGCTCATATGAATTATTCCTGTCATCTTTGCTGCTCTTTCTTTTTATTCGCAACATCAATTTGTTTCACCCTTATCTTAGATAATAACAAAACTGCACCCACTAAGCGAAAATAAAATTACAGAACTAGCATCCTACACAGAACTGGCTCATCTGCACGTAGCGGTCACGCTAACTTCTCGATAACTTTCTTACACCCCTATCGTTCGCAATATGGATACAGGTTGCAGCCTACACTAACGATGGACCAACACACAAGCTCCACATTTGTTAAGATTAAGAGACTTTTCCGGCTTGTTTTTATTTACACTTGCGTGCCCTGGAGGACACACTGAAGAAAGGCACATCCACATATGTAGCTTTTGCAGACTTAGAGAAAGCTGTTCGATGGTTACGTGATGAACTCTGGATAAATTCTGAAGGTAGCAGGAATAAAATACAAGGAGCGAAAAGTCGTTACAACTTGTATAGAAACCACATTGCCGCGGTGGCCGAGCGCTTCTAGGCGCTTCAGTCCGGAACCGCGCGACTGCTACGGTCGCAGGTTCGAATCCTGCCTCGGGGATGGATGTGTGTGATGTCCTTAGGTTAATTAGGTTTAAGTAGTTCTAAGTTCTAGGGGACTGATGACCTCAGATGTTAAGTCCCGTAGTGCTCAGAGCCATTTGAACCATTTTGAAACCAGATTGCAGTTATAAGAAGTCAGAGTGCAGACTGCAGTTATAAGAAGCGAGTGATATGAAAGGGAAGCATTGGTTGAGAAGGTAGTGAGGAAGGGTTGTAGCCGACACCCGATGTCACTCAGTCTGTACATTGAGGAAGCAATGAAGGAAACCAAGGACAACATCAGAAAGGGAATTAAAGTTCAGGCAGAAGAAATAAAAAAAATTTAAGCTCCCTGATGACATTCAAGTTCTGTCAGTGACAGCGTACTACTTTGAAGTACACTTGAACAGTATGGAGAGTGTGCTGAACAGTGGTCATAAGATAAACATCAACATAGTAAAACAGAAATAATGGAATGCTGTCGAATTACATCTGAAGATACAGAAGCAATTACGAGCACCATTCAATAAGTAATGCAATAATTCTTTTTAAATCTGCAAGCAGGTTGGTTTCATTCAGGATTGCAATAAACCATATTATTCCCACTCTTTTACTTATAAAATTATATTTCCCTACATAAACTTCATTCAATGACACGGCTTTACGCTATTTTACTGGCAGATCTCCGTAGCCTGCATGGTACCAATATACTGGTCAACTTCGAAGCCAACGTCTTGTTGCATGAGTAACCTACCCATCATCCATGTACTAATTCCCACGGAGCGCATCCTTCATTCGATAGGTGTGAGATCTGGGCTGTAGGGTGGATGGGTGGATGAGGAAGATCAATTAAATTGAGTGAGCTCCTTTCGGGTGGGCAGGCTTGTGTGAGGTCGACCGTTGTCGCGGACAGGGAGAAGTTCGTTGTCATTTTTGAAGCGACAAACACGCTGAAGTCGTTTCTTCAGTTCACTGACGGTGGCATAATACACTTCAGAGTTTACCGTTGCACCGTTAGCGTGGAATCAAACAGAATAATCCTTTCAGAGTGACAGGAGAGCGTAGCTATAACTTTAGGATGAGGGGCGGCTTTGAACTTCGTCTTCAGAGGAGAGATGGTGTGACGCTACACCAAGGATTACCGCTTTGTTCCTTGTTCGAAGTGATGAACACGTTTAATTGTCTGTCATAATGTTCGACAAAAAATTGTCACGATCAGCCTCGTAGCACACAAGAAATTCCGTATAGAGATGGTCTTTCGCTGCTCTTCAGCGCCACTGTTAGGTGGCGAGGAACCAAGCGGGTATACATCTTTGAGTATCGCAGCTGGTGGGCGAGCTTGTCAGTACCACCGAAGCGTCCAGCTGAGCAGCGAGGTGTTGATTGTGATCCGTCCATCACCTCGAATGAGACTGTTCGCATGTTCCAACATTGTAGGGCTCACAGCGGTATGCGGCCGACTGGCATCCGGGGGATCGGACAGGTTTACGCAACTTTAAAGCGATGATGACACACACCTCGCCCAACGACTCGCCGTGCTTTTGTTCACTGTCAGGTCTCCGTAGACATTCTGCAAGAGCCTATGAATATCTCCGAAGCTCTAGTTTTACGGCAAGAGGATCTCAATGATAGCTCTCTGCTTGGAATGCACCTCTGTTACAGACACCACTTTGAAGGCTATGTATAGTGCCGCTACCTACCGGAGCTACGTGAGTTTATTAAAACTGTTCAAATGTTCAAATGTGTGTCAATTCCTAAGGGATCAAACTGCTGAGATCATCGATCCCTAGACTTACACACCACTTAAAGTAACTTATACGAAGAACAACACACCACACACACACACACACACACACACACACACACACACACACCCATGCGCGAGGGAGGACTCGAACCTCTGGCAGGAGGGGCCACGCAGTCCGTGACATGGTGCCCCTAACCACGTGGCCAGTCTGCACCGCTATTGGGGTTGAAGTGGTAATATTCCATGTCTGCATTTTTTCAACCAAAAATTGGCTGAGAAAAAAAAGTGTTGGATTACGTATTGAAGCCCCTTGTACATTATGATGGTGGTTCAAATGGCTCTGGGCACTATGGGACTTAACATCTATGGTTATCAGTCCCCTAGAACTTAGAACTACTTAAACCTAACTAACCTAAGGACATCACACAACACCGTCATCACGAGGCAGAGAAAATCCCTGAGCCCGCCAGGAATCGAACCCAGGAACCCGGGCGTGGGAAGTACATTATGAAGTAACATATTAACGGTAGTAGATGAGTTTAGCAATTTGGACAGCAAAACATCTGGCGATAGCCGAAGTAAAAAGGGTGTCAATAGCAGACTATCAATAGCGAGAAAAGCATTTCTGAAAAAGAATTTGTGAACATTTAATATTGTATTGATACAGGTCATTCCGTGAATTACAGTGATGTGAAGATTTTAACATTCACCTCTTCTTTTTGGGAATCTACCTTGAAGGAAGCTATAGAAATTAGATTAGCTAATAATTTAATAAACAGAGATTATGGTTTTAATTTGGACAAAGCGTGGAATCCGGCTCTTGGGGCAATTAAACTGCAGAGAAGTCATCATCGTGTCACCGCCGCCGATCGTACATCGATAAGCGAATCGAATGTCTGTACGCCTTCGCCACAGGCGGCGCATGTGTAAGCGTATGTTTCTGCCGCCAACCAGCAGCTGTGACCCGCATGCGCAGTACCGCCGCGGTGGAGCATATAAGGCCGCGCTTGACATCTTGTCGTCCCCCTGGTCACGATTGTGTCACCTACCGCCACCTTCGAGAAATCCCCTATTCCTTCCTGTCTGTTCTCGCCCATCTCTATAACGTCATCCTCTCTACTGGCTTGTACCCTGACCTGTGGAAGATCTCGCGCGTCTTCTTATTCCTCAAAAACACCATTCTGCCGCCTCTTCCTATCGTCCCATCTGCCTCACCTCCGTCTTCAGTAAGGTCTTCGAATCCATCCTGTCCCACCGCATCCATCAGCACCTCACTCAACACCACCTCCTGCCCCTTACCCAGTGTGGCTTCCGACCACCCTTCTCTGCTGAAGACCAACTCCTTAACCTCGTTCACCCTCTGTCCCTCAAGCTCAACTCCCATCACTCCGCCATTTTTATTTCCCGTGACCTCCAAATTGCCTATGACCGTGTATGGCATCCCGGTCTCCTCTTTAAACTCCATACCTATGCCCTGCCTATCAATGTTGTACGTCTTGTCGCTTCCTTCCTCTCGCACCGTCCTTCCTATGTCACCCTCCACAACACCAACTCCCATATCTTTTATCCCACTGCTGGCGCCCCCAGGGCTCTGTCCACTCCCCTCTCGTTTATCTCTTGTATATAGCTGATATGCCCAAGCCACCCCTACCACTTTCTCCAGTATGCTGATGACACCGCCTTCCTGGCTCTCTATCCTACCCTTCAGTGGCCCCAACGTACCCTCCAAACCAACCTTAACCAGTTCACCACTTGGCGTAACCTTGGTTCCTCTGTCTCAACCCCTCCAAAACCCAGGCAGTCATCATAGGCCGCACCACTCGCTCCTTTCGTCTTCATGATTTCTACCTCACCCTTTATGGTCGTCCCATCCAGCTCACCCCCACCCTGAGATACCTTAGCTTCACCCTCGACCAACACCTCACCTGGACTCCTCATCTCCAGCCCGTCCAGCAGAAAGCCCATTCCTGCCTCCACCTTCTGAGACTCCTGTCTGGCCAGACATGGAGATTGCATCCTTCTACCATCCTCCACACCTACAAATTCCTCATCCGTCCTATCCTCTATTATGCCAGCGTTGCCTGGATCTCTGCCCCCACCTGCTTTTACAAGGCCCTCCAAATCCTCCAACGCCATGCGCTCCACCTTGCCTTCCATATCCACCTTCCTTCCCCCACACCGCTCCTGTATGAACTGATCCTCTTCCCCCACCTCCTCCTGTTCCTCCAACATCTCTGCATCCTTTACATTGTCCGCAGGCTTGATCCCCCCCCCCCCTCTCTGGTTTCCTCCTTCCTCTCCACTCCCCACTCATTGCCGCACCTCTATCGCTGTATCCCTCCCTCTCTCCACCTCCACACCCTCCATCTCCTTCATCAGGGGGTTTTCCAGCACCTCCCGCTCCCGGATGATGAACTTTGCCGTGACATCTACCCTTCCTTCCAACTATAACCTGGCCTTGTTCCCCTCCCCCCCTCCCCAGTTCCCATTTTTCCCTCTCCTTCTCCCAGATCGGATTTTCCTCCTCCCCCCCCCTGAGACCCTGCACCCCATACTTGCCTCTTTCCTTCCCACATCTCTCCCTACCTGGCCCTCCTCTGGGCACCCCCACCCATCTGCCCCCTCTCTTTCCCTCCCTCCCTTCTTCCCGTCTCCCTCATCTCCTTGCATCTAGCAGATCCTCCGTTTTGATCATCGTCAGTGTGCCGCGTCAGTGTTGTGTTTCGTGCTGTTTCTCGTGTGCGTCAAGAGGTGTGATTTTAAGAGTGTACTGCCTTGAGGCCCGCTGTCAGTGTTTGTTATGTGCTACGCCATCCGTCAATACATTTTATGCTGCGGTCATACTGTGCCTCATGTTCTTTTAATTGTCGCAGTGTGTAGCCTTTTGTGTGCGCTACTTTTTTACAGTTTTTTATCTCCATTTTACAGTTGCCACGTTTTTTGTCTATTGCCTTCCATGATGTTTCCCTTTTTTATATCTATGTTCAGCCTATTCTCTCCTTTGTATATTTTTCACTGTCTTCTATTGTTTGTTCTATGTCTTTCGGCTGAAGAGCAGTGCAAATGCTGCTGGCAGCTGCCCCGATGGGGAATTGAAATACAGTAAAGAAAAGAAAAAATCTTGTCGTCAGTTTTGTGACTCACTCGGACGATACGCGGCCGAAATATCAGTGGAGGAAATTTTATTTGGGAAGCCGCATGCCCGAAATTTAATGGATTATGACAACATCCAATTTAACGGCAATACCGCACCGAATATCTCAAATAAACGCGTCTGTTCTGGTACGACGCTTTTCCGCAACAGTGAAGAGAAATGTAAGATGTGGCATACATTGGATACAGACGGCGACAGTAGGATGGAGCTGCAGGTCAGGCAGGTACAAGGGACGCGCCGCGGCGAGTGGCTGGCGGGTATCCGCACAGTGGCGGCAGTGCATTTCGACGCAGGCCCAGCATTCCGGCTGCCTTCCGGCGCGTCGCGGCCCGCCACGCCCGGATTCCAGGCCGGCTTTTGTGGCGGCGTCCGCCCGGCCTGTGAATGCCGTGGGAGCCGGCGCCTCCTTTTGTGTCGCGGCGGTGTCGCCGGCAAGGCGTGGGCGAGGGAGCGGGGGCGGAGGTGGGGGCGGAGGCGACTTGCCCGCTGCCCACCGACACCGACCCGACACTGATACGGTCGGAGCAGCGTGCCGCCGCTTCCACGGGCCTCTGAGGGCTGCCGACACCCTAGGGCACACCGCCCCCTTTTTATTTTTATTTCGCCACGCCGGAACACATTGCTTCAAACGTATACACCTACACCCACAAGGTACTTAAAATCAAGTGTCTCATACTCCTGCAGGAAGTAGTAGAGGTTAAAACTAGATTCATATAAAGTTATGCCCGGAAACCAATATCTGTTGGATTCAGGCTGTTAAAGGTTCGCAGTTCACAGACTTGCATTTTAGCATTTTATTTAACCCTTTGCACTCCGTACAGCAGGCACAAGGCGACATCGCGCGCTCTTATTTAAACAGCCGCTCCCTGGGCGGCAGCGCGCCACAGCGAATCGCGCGGGTCTCCTTGTGGAAACAATGAAGCCATTGACCAAGAATTAGGGTGTATATTAAAACAAAAAATGCGCTTTCGTTCAAATATATTTACAGAAACATGACAGTAAAAACTTTTCTTGGTGTGATATTTTTACAATAGGAACTTCGCTAGCGCAAAAGTGATGGCCTCTCAGATACACTTCTCATCCGATTTTAAGGAAACTATTCACTAAAATATGACTGAGACTTTAAACATCCCATAGTCAAATATGTTAGCTTGATAATGAACTGATAATCTTTTCGTAATTCGTTATGTTTGTGGTTCAACTTTGAAATAAAGTAAGCCATTGCATGTGCTTACGGGGAATTTTCATATTACTACTAGTTTACTTTTGGTTTACGTTAAATCATACATTATTGGCTTTGAAATGTAGCTAACATATCAAAGTTTCTATTTAGAGTTTGCCCTAAAGTGATATCTATTTTTATTCTCGACTTATTAGTTTGTATGGGTGGCGTACGGTTAGTGCGTGGGTCATCCAATTCTGTACTGCACATTGTGTAGGACTGAAATAATTCTTAAACACATTGAACTGAACTACCCAAAAAAGAAGTACCTCATTTCCTTTGTTTATATACATGGCAGCACTATGTAGCATTGATGCTGAGTATAGTCAGAATCGACATGAAGCTTGTTAGAGCTACAAATAAACGTGTCGAATGAGGCTCGACATCGGAGCGGAAAACAAAATTTGCAATGTTGAGCCCCATTAGACGGGGGAGTGCAAAGCGTTAACCATCGTGGTGCTGGGGTGTGTATACAAGCCCGTTCACGCCGTACCCCAGTTGCTGCGGACATGTGTCCAAGGTGAGTCGCATAAGACGTGTAACACCCCCGTTATTCAGGGGGCGATTGCATGTATCGACAAGCGGCGTTCGGCGAATCACAGCCGACTATGGGACACGTACTTTGGTACATGCAAAATAATCACAACGTTTATATTTACCGAGATAATGAGGCAAGTACATGTTTTTTAAGTGGGACGCTATACGTTTTTTTACCATCCTTCGAAGGCTCTGGAAAAGACGCGTATAGTGATGTAACGCATGTTGCTATTGTGATTCAAACTTCGCTTAAAAGACGCTGGGAAATATTGTACGATTGAAGGTCGAGGCGGTCGGAAGCGGCTGCAGACTGTAAACACGCCTTGCGCGACCCGCAGGCCGAGTTGCCGTGCTCTATGCAGCATGCACGGCCTACGCTACGCAAGTTAATCTTCATCCGGCCTCTTTTAAGCAAAGTTTGAATCACAATAGCAACATGCGTTACATCACTATAAGCGTCTTTTCCAGAGCGTTCGAATGATGGTAAAAAAAGTATAGCGTCCCATTCAAAAAACAAGTACATTATCTCGGTCAATATAAACGTTGTGATTACTGTGCATGTGCCCCATAGTCCGCTATGATTCGCCGAAAACCGCATGCCGATACGTGCAATCGCCCTCGGAATAAAGGGGGTGTTACGTCTTACGCGACTCACCCTGCATACGCGCCAATCGGATTGTCCTGCATTGCTATGGATGTTTATATGCGTTTTGAGCCACCAACAACTCGCTGTTGCGAAAGAGCTACTTTCATATCTAAGTGAATAAAAAGGTTTCGAGTATTTATCATGCAACATATGTGCCCCATTGCGTGCTATGATTTTTGAAAATCCTCGTTTCAAAATGGTTCAAATGGCTCTGAGCACTATGGGACTTAACATCTGTGGTCAGCAGTCCCCTAGAACTTAGAACTACTTAAACCTAACTAACCTAAGGACATCACACACATCCATGCCCGAGGCAGGATTCGAACCTGCGACCGTAGCAGTCGCGCGGTTCCGGACTGAGCGCCTAGAACCGCTAGACTACCACGGCCGGCAATCCTCGTTTCGATATCTTGAATCGTTATCAGCGATACGCAAGAACGCGAACGCACGTGTCGCGCGCCACCATCCTTCGGATATGCCACCCAATAGCTCGAGAACGAAATGAGATATCGTTCTGCTCTAAGTTTCAGATGAAGTTTAAATATCTTATCTAGATTTCATTCGGATCAAATGAATGAGCTAAAATGAAGCATACAAGAAGCTCAGAAAATGAGTTTTTATCTCTGCAAAATCTTAAAATGTCGCGCGATGTTTTACTTAATTAGATGCAGCGCAGTAACTGTGGCATAGAGGGAAAAGAAATTCAGCTCTTTATCGGGTGGAGACATCAGAGGGTAAGATGCACAAAAATCAAATTTTTACACATCATATGAGCCGGAATTCCGTCTCTCAACACAGACACCAGCATTTGGAGAGCAGAACAGCCGCCTCAGAACTGAATGCAGAGAACACGTCTGTAGCAGCGAAAGAGTTGATGTTAAGGCAGGATTATGGGACAAAACTGCTGTGCTCATCGGTCCCTAGGCTTATGCACTACTTAATCTAACTTAAATTAACTCACGCTGAGGACATACACACACACACACACCCATGCTCGACGGAGGACTCGAACCTCCGACGGGGGGAGCAGCGCGAACCGTGACAAGACGCCTTAGACTGCACGGCTACCCCGCACGACCATTCTTTTGTCATGCATACCATATCTAGATGACTATTGTGCAGTTCAAACTTACGTGCGTGGCCGATGGTTCATTTACCCACTTTCACACTAGCTCTCTACCATCACACCATCTAACAGCGCGCAGGGAAAACAAACACCTAACTCTTTCGGTATGTACTTTGATTTCTCTTACTTTATTACGATGATCATTCCTCCCTAAGTAGGCAGATATCAACAAAATAATTTCACATTAAGGGGACAATGCTGTACATCGACATTTCGCAATAAGATCTCCCCGCAACGAAGAAGGTCTTTGTTCTAGTGATTGTCACCCCAGCTAGCGTATCATGTCAGTCACACTCTCTTCCGTATTACGCGATAATGCAAACCTAGATGCCCTTCTTCAGACTTCTTCCGTGTCCTCCGTCAGTCGTATCTGGTAAGAATCCCATACCGCACCGCACCTTCTGTGTCCTCCGTCTATCACATCTGTTAAGGATCCTATACTGCACAGCAATATAGCAGAGGACGGACAAGCGAAATGCTGGGAGTCTCTTTATTAGACTCTGTTGCATCTTCTGTCAAAAAATACAGTCGTTGGTTTGTCTTTCCCACAACATTATCTACATGATCTTTCCATTTAAAGCTGTTCGTAGCTCTTATCCCTAGATACCTAGTTGAATTGTGTCATTTGTCGTGCAACCGAAAGTGAACGGATTGCTTTTAGTACTCATGTGGATGACTTTTAATTATTTAGGGTCACAATTGACACTTTTAGCACCATACTAATATTTCGTCTAAATCATTTTGCTATTGGTTTTGACATTCTGATGAATTTACCAGACGATGAATGACAGCATCATCTGCAAATAATTTAAGATGGCTGCTAAGTCTGTCTCCTAAAGCATTTATATTGAATAGAAACAGGGCCTTCAACACTTTCTCGGGGAATGCTTTGCTTGATGACTCACCGTCAATTACTACGAACTGTGACCTTTCTGACAGGAAGGCGCATATCCAGTCGCCGAACTAAGATGATACTCTATAGGCATGCAATTTGATTAGAAGTCGTTTGCGAAGAACGGCGCCAAAAGCCTTTTAGAAATGGAACTAGTTTATGACCCCCTGTCTATAGCACTCATTACTTGATGAGCATTCGAGAGATAGTTGTGTTTCACACAGACGATTATATTGAGTCCTTGCTGATGGTGTGGCGATCTTTTTCTAGGAGGTAATTCATAATGTTCAAACATAGTATAATTATGTTCCGACATCCTGCAGCAAATTGCCATCCGGACATGGCTCGGGTGGATTACTCCTGTTTCCTTTCTTGAGTACTGATGTGACCTGTGCAGCTTGTCTGTTTTTTTGGTACGTCGAGAGAGCATTTGCAGATGATCGCCAAACATTGAGCTATTACTTCAGTATACTCTGAAAGGGACCTAATTGATACACAATCTTGACCGGGAAAATTTGCCTTTATTAAGTGATCTGCGTTGTTTCTCTATGCCGAGGAAATCTACGTACTTCTAAGTTACTCATGTTTCCAGCAGTTCTTGATTCGAAGTCTGGACTGCTCACTTTGTCTTCTTTGCTGAAGAAATTTCGAGAAACCAGATTTAGTAACTCCCCTTTAGCAGCACTGTCAACGGTAACATTAACCTTCATACCCCGTCCTCATACGAAAAATCATTATACCTTGTCACCATAAAAATTTTTTGTTCCTCTGTTACTTAAGCTATGTAACATAAGTGTATCTTACTCAGTATACAGTTTTATAATAATCAAGTATCTTCCACTCGGCGGCGACGAAAGTGATATGCAGTGTTTCCTAGACCATTGCTACTACGTAATTCGTACACACTACAAAGATAAGTGGTGTAGATATTAGTGTCAGTGGTGTTGACAAACAGCTGAAACCGCTGAAATAAAAAAAAAAAACCTATGGAATCCCTGTTAGGTTTTATACCACATTTCTGTCTGAGGTAACCCCATTTTACTCGTAACTACAGTCTATATAGACACCTCGAACGAAAACCGTGCCCAGTGATTGGAAGAAAGCACAAGTCACACCCACATACTAGAACTGTATCAGAAGTGAACTATAAAACTAACGTCCATATCTTTCAAATCCATTTGTTATAGAATCTTAGGATGTTGCTATAGCACTAGAACAATGCGATATCTCCTCCGTGCCAAAAAACATGGATTCCGGAAGTACACTCCTGGAAATGGAAAAAAGAACACATTGACACCGGTGTGTCAGACCCACCATACTTGCTCCGGACACTGCGAGAGGGCTGTACAAGCAATGATCACACGCACGGCACAGCGGACACACCAGCAACCGCGGTGTTGGCCGTCGAATGGCGCTAGCTGCGCAGCATTTGTGCACCGCCGCCATCAGTGTCAGCCAGTTTGCCGTGGCATACGGAGCTCCATCGCAGTCTTTAACACTGGTAGCATGCCGCGACAGCGTGGACGTGAACCGTATGTGCAGCTGACGGACTTTGAGCGAGGGCGTATAGTGGGCATGCGGGAGGCCGGGTGGACGTACCGCCGAATTGCTCAACACGTGGGGCGTGAGGTCTCCACAGTACATCGATGTTGTCGCCAGTGGTCAGCGGAAGGTGCACGTGCCCGTCGACCTGGGACCGGACCGCAGCGACGCACGGATGCACGCCAAGACCGTAGGATCCTACGCAGTGCCGTAGGGGACCGCACCGCCACTTCCCAGCAAATTAGGGACACTGTTGCTCCTGGGGTACCGGCGAGGACCATTCGCAACCGTCTTCATGAAGCTGGGTTACGGTCCCGCACACCGTTAGGCCGTCTTCCGCTCACGCCCCAACATCGTGCAGCCCGCCTCCAGTGGTGTCGCGACAGGCGCGAATGGAGGGACGAATGGAGACGTGTCGTCTTCAGCGACGAGAGTCGCTTCTGCCTTGGTGCCAATGATGGTCGTATGCGTGTTTGGTGCCGTGCAGGTGAGCGCCACAATCAGGACTGCATACGACCGAGGCACACAGGGCCAACACCCGGCGTCATGGTGTGGGGAGCGATCTCCTACACTGCCGTACACCTCTGTTGATCGTCGAGGGGACACTGAATAGTGCACGGTACATCCAAACCGTCATCGAACCCATCGTTCTACCATTCCTAGACCGGCAAGGGAACTTGCTGTTCCAACAGGACAATGCACGTCCGCATGTATCCTGTGCCCCCCAACGTGCTCTAGAAGGTGTAAGTCAACTACCCTGGCCAGCAAGATCTCCGGATCTGTCCCCCATTGAGCATGTTTGGGACTGGATGAAGCGTCGTCTCACGCCGTCTGCACGTCCAGCACGAACGCTGGTCCAACTGAGGCGCAAGGTGGAAATGGCATGGCAAGCCGTTCCACAGGACTACATCCAGCATCTCTACGATCGTCTCCATGGGAGAATAGCAGCCTGCATTGCTGCGAAAGGTGGATATACACTGTACTAGTGCCGACATTGTGCATGCTCTGTTGCCTGTGTCTATGTGCCTGTGGTTCTGTCAGTGTGATCATATGATGTATCTGACCCCAGGAATGTGTCAATAAAGTTTCCCCTTCCTGGGACAATGAATTCACGGTGTTCTTATTTCAATTTCCAGGGGTGTATCCACTATGTGAAACCCAACTCGCAGTTTTTTTACGTGATATCCTGAAATCCGTGGATGAAGGCAGTATTTCTCGATTTCCGAAAAGCATTCGAATCCGTACCACACCTATGATTACTCTCAAATCACTATCGTATGGGGTGACAGGCGAAAATGTGACTTGATTGAGGATTTTTTTGGTAGGAAGGACACAGCAAGTTATCTGGGATGGAGAACCATCAACAGATGTGAAAGTACGAGGGTTGCCCAGGAAGTAATGCACCGCATTTTTTTTCTTCAGCAGTTCTTTATTGAAAATAATGATGATTACACACACTAAAGAATGCCATTTTATCTATACACCCTATTTTTTCTCGTAGTCTCCATCCCATTGTATGGCCTTCTTCCAGCGGGGAAAAAGGGCGTGTATGCCCTGTCGGTACCAATACTTGTCCTGGTGGCGGAGCCGGTACTTCACTGTGCGAATCACCTCCTCATTGTCCTCAAAATGTCTTCCACGAATGGCAACTTGTAATGGCCCAAACAAGTGGGGCTAGGTCAGGGTTGTCAGGTGTGACAGCAGTGGATGGTCTCGACCCTGCAAATTGTGGAACTCCGACGAACCGCCTTCTGAAGATCTCACCCTCCGTGCCCAGCGACCAACTGTACTTCTGTCGTCAGCAGGTGCTCTGTAGTCTTTGCTCAAGCGTTTGTGAATATTCCCCACAGTTTATTTCTCTGCGATGAGAATTTCAATAACGGCACGTTGCTTGTAACTTACATCACCTACAGACACCATTTTGAAATAGTTCTGCAGCTACGCCATCTGTCGGAAGTGACAGAAACTTGGTGCTCTCTCACAGGAGACTTCAAATAATACGTACTTAACGTTGCGCATTCAGAGCATTATTTTCGGCTCAGAAAAAAATGCGGTGCATTACTTTCTGGGCAACCCTCGTAACTTCGAGTGCGCCCCAGGGAAGTTCGTTGGTACGCCTATTGTTAATATTGTGTAGCAATGACCTTGTGGACAATATTTTAGTAACCTCAGACATTTAGCAGATGTAGTTATGTATAACGAGATACAATTAGAAAGAAAACTGCATAAATATTCAGTTAGATCTTGCTAAGATTTCAAAGCGGTGAAAAGATTGACAACGTGTTTTAATTGTTTAGAAGTGTAAAATGGTACACTTCACAAATGGAAAACAGCGGGGTATCCTATGACAACTATATCAACGATTCACAACTGGTATAGGTCAACTCATACTAATACCTGGCTGTAACACTCGGCAGGAATATCAGATGGAACGATCAAATAGGCTCAGTCGTAGGCTAAACAGGGAACGGACTTCGATTCTTTTGGTATAATACTAGGTAAAATGAAGTCAGTATCAATAGGAGACTGCTTTCTGGAGTATCGAGCGTATGGACGTGTATGGGTATGGAGAAATCCTCATGAATCCATGGACCCTGCATGTGTGCAGGGGAATGCTCAAGCAAGTGGATGCTCTGTAATGGTGTGGATCGTGTGCAGTTGGAGTGATATGGGATCCCTGATACTTCTACATACGACTCTGACAGGTGACACGTACGTAAGCATCCTGTCTGATCGCCTGCATCAGTTCATGTCCATCGTGCATTCCGACGGACTTGGGCAATTCCAGCAGGATGTTACGACACCCCACACGTCCAGATTTGTTACAGAGTGGCTTCAGGACCACTTTCCTTGGTTTAAACACTTCCGCTGCCCACCAAACTCCCCAGACATGGACACTATTGAGCGTATCTGGGATGCCTTCCAACGTGCTGTTCGGAAGAGATCCCCACCCCCTAGTAACCTTACTGATTTGTGGACAGCCCTGCAGGATTCATAGTGCCAATCCCCTCCAGCTTTACTTCAGACATTAGTTGAGTCCATGCCACGTCGTGTCGTCTGCGGGGAACCTACACGATATTAGGCAACTGTACCAGTTTCTTTGGGACTTCTGTGTATTTTTTTCAGATTTTCTCTCTGGCCCAATAATAATTTATTTTTTACTTACGATAGATCTTAATAAAATACTACAAAGGGTCTGTGTCTGTGATACAATAACCACAGTCAATGTCTATCTTCAGGAGTTCTGAGAACCGGGATGTTGCAAAACTTTTTGTTGTTGTGTGTGTATAGTGTGTTTCTAATTTCACTTACTATACTTTTCCATAGAAGTCTAGTATAGACGTATATGTTGGAAGTACTTGGTTCTTAGCTAGCCTTTATGTGTGATAGTTTTGGGGCTACAGTCGTATGTTAAATGTTGAACTAAAATGGTGCTAGAGAATGTTGTTGTCGATGAAAAGAATTGGGCTACATGTGTTTCAGTGTCCGCGTCAGGTATCTGTACGTAACTGCGTCATTAAAGAATCGAAATTGTCATTAGCGAACAAAAACGTATCCTAAACCATCTTGTTACCAATCGCTAACAATGATGGTTTAAAAATCTCTATGATGTATCTCGTAACTCATTTAGAGGACCAAACTTGCGATACCCACTAGGTGTGTGGTTTTTGGAAACATAACTGTCTCTGTTCTCTGTGAGAAATATTTGTGTGATAAATGTGCCTTACCATACCAAAAATACGTAACAACTATTGTACATGAAATAGCTACGTCTAAAACATAGAAAGACAGTAGATTAATTTCTCCTTCGTCCGATTCAACACTCGAGATGTAAGGAGACGTCTGATGTCATGGAATGGTCAATATTCGGGCATATGAAAGGAAAGGTCATCCGAAGCAAAGAAGTTCTGTAAATATAGGCTCTAAAATGCATACCTTAAGAACTGTGAGCACTTGTTCATCTTCTACTGCAAGCTCTTTGCTTGCCATATTTTGGGACGAGGTAGTATGGACCAAAACAAGGAAAATATTTTCTAGCAAACACGGAATCTAAAATACATGTCGTAAGAGCTATGAGCACTGTTCAGTAGAAGGAATTTGTTTCACAGTAGTGAGGATGGAAAAAATGGTTAAAATGGCTCTCAGCACTATGGGACTTAACATCTGAGGTCATCAGTCCCCTAGAAGTTAGAACTACTTAAACCTAACTAACCTAAGGACATCACACACATCCATGCCCGAGGCAGGATTCGAACCTGCGACCGAGCGAGGATGAACAAGTGCTCATAGCTCTTATGTTCTATAGTTTATAACCCATGACTGCTGGACATATTTTCTTGTTTTCGTCCGTACAACCACCTTTCAAAATATGGAAAACAAAGAGCTTCCAGTAGATGAGATTTGTTTTGCAGTGTCGAAGATGACGAATTGCTCATATTTCTGGAGGTATATATTTTGGAGCCCATGTTTACTAGACTCTTTTGCTTGAATGATCTTTCCTCTCATATTCTTGAATATTGACCATCCCTTCTTGGCCGCCTAATACAGGCGAATATTGCAGAATAAGTATTAACAAGTCATAACGCAAATAAAAGAAAGTAACATTCTGTTGTCATAATAGTCACAATATTTAGTTTAAATTTGAAATGATATGCTGGAACGTGTAGAAACCTTAATATTTTTATGAGATCATTGTAGAAGCGTAACTTTGTAATCGTCAAACTTATTTTCTGGAGTAATTTCAGCTTTTTTATGTTTCATGCACATGAGAAATCCGTAAGGTTCTGCGAATGAATAACAAGTATCGTACAAAAATTTGATTTTATTAAACTTTCCTTGCAGAAAGTCTGTAGTTGGAGTTCGATCTACCCCACTCAACAATTCCATTGAAATGACGAATCAGCTGCGTCGATATAGCCAAGATTCTATTCCGCGCCGTGAAACACATAATCGATTCGCATACGCAGGTCATTTATAATGAAAATTAGAGAGATATACATCATATAATGATACGCTCCCTAAACAAAAATTTTATCGTCTCTGTAACAGACTAACGCCTTGACCGCGTAACTGGGTCGGTTCGGCCTTCCCGACGTTCAACAAAGTAGACTGTTAACTGTGCTCATGAATTAACACTAATATGCTCTGGTACTTCATCCTGATGGAGTTAGAGGTAGCTACACAGAGAAAGCGGTAGTGTGTCCATGAGTGTGAACTTAAGGTAAGCCGCTCTATTGAAACGTAGTGGCTGAAGTGCAGATGCTAGAGCAGAACTACCAGGCATGCCAGCGGATATCTCCGTTGGAGGTATTTGTTGCTATCTCCGAACCCTCTCGCATGTGTGTTGGCATAGTAGGAGATTTGACTACTCCAACAATTAAATCAACTGCTGAACCTAAATAAGACCTCATTTGTTTATACAGCGTATGTACTATGTGTGAGGCTCTGTCATCACAGTTTATCGAGGAAACTATTACATAAATTCCATACGACGAATGAAATCGGTTGATCGTAGCACGTGCAATAACTACATTTGTGTCTGCCGATTGTGTTCTTGCGATACCATTCAAACTATTAATTTGCACAGCACACGTACTACTTGTCTGTTACTACCCCTACCTCAGCACCTATAATATCTGGTGGCTTCATATCACGCTTTCCACCTCAGACATGCTTAGGAGGAAGACACCGAGACTCCCTGTTTCTGAAAGAAGGCTACAAAATGAATCAAAATCACATTGATTACAGTGTCTCCTTTTTAGGACGACAATAGGGGTAAATATATAGAATGACTCTTCTACTAACCCTTGCTCAAACGATTTGTTGCCCCTGTTCGATCTGTCACAGCACTTGCAACTAACTCCAACGGAAGGAACAGCGACTGATTGGTGGCTATGTTGCGTTTCGCCCCACTGATGTCCATAGTTCATAAATGACGGTTTAAAAATGATGTGAAAAAACTGTGTTTTAGTATGAATGGTCTTATTGTAGGCGGTGTGCCGTTGCTCTTTTCCTTAGCCAGTTACAGATGAATCTTACAGATTAACCTGGACTCCGTACCATGCTGTTGCTCGGCATTTATCACATGAACTAACGTGGGGTGAAAGGAAAGGATGAGAAAGGCATAACTAGGATTGTTCGGATATCGAACCATGTCTTTGGATACAGAATCTGGCACTTTACCACATGTGAGTCAACTACCATCCTTTCAGTTTCTCCAGATGTTGTAAAGCACCTTGTTCTGGACTTCGTGGAATGCAGTAAACCATCTTCGTTTATTGACGCAAGTTTCTAAGTTCAATGTCTACGTATCAAATGAACAGGAAGACTCTTACTATCACACTGGCTATCGGCGGTTAGCTGCAAATACATTAAGAGTGTTACTTTTTTTTATCACAGTATGATCGGTCGCGAAATTAAAACCAGAACGAAAATCTGATGAAGCTATCCGCAGATGTATTGTGCAGTGTCTCCACTACGTTTGTTGATCGGGTCACGTTGTAAATTTCAGTTCTAAGTGCACAGTAAGCACGGAAAAATTCAAAGAACAATAGAGTCTCCCATCAAGAGTGAAGCACGTGTAGACATCCGATTTCTTCGTGCTGAGGTTTTCCGGCTTATTTCGTATAGCTCACATAACGTAACTGCCACACGTAACGGCAAAGTGCGGCAGTGGTGCACAGTCTTCGAAGCCGAAGGTACAGACATTGATCATGCAGGAGGCCAGGGAAGGAACCGACTGTCAACCGACGGTCTTGCCGAGCGAGTACATTAGGTGATTCGATAAAATCGTCTATGAACGGAAATTCCGGAAAAGCATAGATGAATGTTCTCACCAGGCACTGAATTTCTTCGTGACACTGATTGGCCCACATTGCAGTGGCAGCAATGACGCTCCTGCAGCGTTTTCGAAGCGAAATGTTTGATCACATATCACACAACCCGGAATTGCCTCTGAATTTCATCTCTTTGATCGCATGAACTGATGACTATGAGGGCAACAGTTTCGCACAGACAAAGAGCTGCAGATCATCGTAGAGAATTGACAAAGAGCGTAACAGAAAGTTGTTCCGACGCTACGATAAATGTCACATTCGGATAGAAAACTATCTAGAGAAGTAGCTGGAAGGTGTGTCTAAATATAGTAAATAAAACATTTTTGATTTTCATTTTGGTTTCCATTTCACGACCGATGGGACTTATTTCCTTAAATGAAGATTGGAGGCTGTGTATCAGGAATAGTCGCTTCTGCAACAAACAGTTGAAACGTTTGCTGTTGCAAAAGTCACAGTTACGACCGTCATACCCGACGATTAATTCAAAACTCGTGATTTAAAAAACTGAACCAAGCACGACGTAAAAAACGAGCATTATGGCCCAACTGTTTGACTAAGTTTTTTTTCTCTTCGACATTCTGTATGTTCCTTTCCCGTTTAATGAAGTTTGCTGGTTAATGGGTCAGCCTCTCAATGTAGAAATGCTTCCGCTGGAAGAAAGGGTTGTTAATCTACCGTTGTTGCTCAAGACGCCTCATTAACTCACCAAAAGTACACCAGGAAACATAAGAGATGCTAATTTCTGCTATGCCTGTACAGTGAGTAGGCAATAATCGTAGGAATGACAATGAATGTGATGTTAACAGAGAGGCACACATCCTTCTCCCAACATTCATTCATCCAAAGTGCGTGAACGTGTCGCGTTGACCTGTTTATACAAGTTCTCTCTATCAGGTACTCTGATACCTTTCAAATGGTCTGCAAGAATGTCCACATAAAATGCGCGTGTTATTCGTCTCCTCAGCTGAACAGTGGGTCGTAATCACGACCATGTGAACAAACACATCTCAGACTATAACCAAGCCACCTGCTGCCTGGACACTACTTTCTTGACATGTTCTAGCCATAGAGTTTAAGCCGTCCTGACAAGAAACGAGAAGGCATTCGTGGATGAGGAAATGGTCGAATTTGGTGACGTCACAATGTGGAGGTTCACGTTTCACAACATTCTGTAGTGTGGAAAACTGAATAAGACAAATCAGATATTTGCTTCGTAGAATGGAACGTAAGCAATGAGATGCAAAACCAGAGTTTATGTCACAAGTGGAACTTGGGAGACGCCATTTTGAGTTTCGTCGTTTTCAGTTGGAATCCCGTATTTGGTGGGTTTAATATTACAGCTTACACGCTGTTTCAGAGCACCAGCGCACAGAGGATCTTTCGAAAACGCTTCGTTATTGGTACAATTTATTGTAATAAAATGAAGGGAAATTAGATATTGGTGTTTAAGGAATTTTCGAAGTTGGCTGTTTTCTTGTTATAGCTTGTGTGTTACGAAAGCGTTCCGTTTGAACGCAACAGTACAATGATGTTCATAAAATCGTGTTGTTCCAGATGTCATTTATTATAATTTAATCGCAGGTGATAACATATCGACAATTAAAACCTTGAGGACATTCTAGTCTGTTACTGAAGTGCAATGTGGTGTAGTGAATAGAAGTGCAGAGCTACGAAGTCAAGTGAAGTTACTTCGCACCGTGCTACATCAAAATATTTTCTTCTTCCCCTACTGGGCTTTCTATGTGTCTGGATCTTCTTGCTTATTTAACAGAAGCATGTTCTGTAGTGTTCGATGTCACGTACATATAGGAGCGCTCTCTCTCAGGAGTGAGTTTGTTCTATTTTGTGAATGTGCCAGGGAAAATGGAACAATGAATTGTAAGATTGCTTTCTATGTCTCTGCCTGATGCACGCACACACACACACGCACGCACACACACACACACACACACACACACACACACACACACACATTTACATTATGTACAGAAAAGTAACAGTAATATGGTGGGAAGTAACCGACTTTTTTTGCATTGACAACAAGAGAGGTTGAGCTCCTTGCAGTTGGATATTTTGTAGTTTCTTGTTTCCAGTATTGTACTTCACGTGTTCTAAAATGCATATTCCTTAATAGAAGCAGTTATTTAGTAAGAATGACCTTACGCATTTCCTAAAAAGTGAGAAGGATGAAACGATTTTCATCTTACGTGCAAGACTATTTTTAATCTGTATGTCACTATTTGTAATGCCTCTTCATAAATTGATTTCGTTAATGACTGGACATGGAACTTTACTCTTTGACTTACGACATATTCATGGATACTGAAGTCCTCATTTACCTATATAACATACAGAACAACATGACTAGCAGTGGAGGAGGGAGGAAATGTGAGTTTTAATAAAGCTAATGTAGAAATGTTGTGCCTGTTGATTTTCGTAAGTAAACTAATTTGCGACTCAGATATAGCCGGCAACTGCCGATGGAGATCGCTGCTGTCGCATATCGTAATGAGAATATATTCCGTGTAATGCACCCGTTTGCTTCTAAGTGTGTACCAACCACAATGTAAACCACATCTGACGTGTTTGAACGACGAGAAACACGTTCCGTTTAGGGACAGCTATATGCCAGTCTTTCATGCGCCCACCCGCTCGATACGTCAGAAACTGGAAATGACCTGACCGCGATACTCGCCGCAGCTGTTTAGTATCCACAGAGGAAAATGGCAAAGTTTTGTAAACAAAAAGTAAGTCAGATTCATTGCAATAGTGGGAATTGGAAGGATGCCACGTATCACTCGGTGGCGAGTACACAACCGCAGCCAGGATGGTGGCAGCCGCCAGGTGGGATGTGAACACAACAGCATTGCATTGTATTCATGCAAAGTTTACTCAGTACACAGCTAGCTCAAAATAAGGGAATGGAAGTGTTTCAGAAGTAACAGCGAGCATAGGGCATAGTGGACAGTGAGAGGGGTTCTGGAAATGGAGCCCAGACATCATGCAAAGCCACTAATAGGCTTGGAAACGCGGTAACTGGAGACTGTGCTGGCCCGGCTAGCCGCGCGTTCTAACGTGCTGCTTCCCGAGTGAGAATGCGTGCCGGTCCACGGCACGAATGCGCCCGGTGGATTAATGTCATGGTCCGGTGTGCCGGCCAGCCTGTGAGTGGTTTTTAAGGCGGTTTTCCATCTACTTCGGAAAATGCGGGCTGGTTCCCCTTGTTCTGCCTCAGCTACACTGTGTCGGCGATTGCAGCGCAAACACGTACGCGTACACCATAGTTACTCTACCACACATATATTTGGTGTTACATTCGTCTGGTATGAGTATGAGACGTTCCAGGGGGGAGGGAGGGGGGCCCCGAACCGCACAATAACCCTGCGTTTGGTGTGGGGCGGCGGTGGGGTGGATGGACTGCTGTGGCCTGTTGTGGGGTTGTAAACCACTGAGGGTTAAGGTGGGACAAAGCCTCTCCGTGATTTTGAGGTCCCCGGTTTAATACATATGTACATATATACCTACATACATGTGGAGACTTCACTCCCTCTCTATCCAGCCTAGAGAATGCTACTAAGAACGAGTGGAAATTAGAGCCACTGAGAAGACAACACGCCTTCAGCAACGTGTCGTGTCATAGAAAGACGGGGATAAACGGCAAAAACTGAACAAAATTATGGAATATGGCGATCATCTAGAGAGTCTAAGAGGAATAGAGAATTAAAGTCGGACAGAGCTGCCGGAAGATCAAGAAGTGAGTACTATAGAGGAACTCTGTCTTAAAGTTGATACAGTACCAAATAACAGTGCTATTCAGTACAGACGGAACAGTAGCATCAAATCACCGTCTCCATATAATGACTTGATCTCTTTGTGGGACCAAGCCCAAACAATGAGAGTACAAGAAAAGAACCCATTTTAGGAAATAAACTACGAACTGTAACAATCTTCTTGTTGAGATTGATTCAAGCTAACTCCCTGTCCTTATCCCGGTTTGCAACGAGGTATAGCTAGGTCAAGACTCCCTCTCAGAGAGATCAACTGGCTCAATCACTCCTAGGGGTCCTTGTCGCTGAACTCCCGACGACACTCACGTTTGGGACGCGACAGCTGTTGAGTGTTTCAGTGACGATGTTTGTGAGCCCATGCCAGTAGTGGAGCTTGTGTCAAGGTGACGGTAAAGGGTCAACGGTCGTTGGCTGTTAAAGCCTACGCAACGCATTTGTCTTCGTACAGTCATGGTAGAAAAGGGTTCCTGAAGCCGCAGATCAAATAGGCCCGCGATCTGAATGAGAGTAGATCGACTATCACACCCTGTGGATTTGTGGAGGAGACGAGATAACCATTGGTCGAATTCTTGTGGCCGGCCTGTGGAATGATGTAAGTGTGTGATAGCATTAGCCACATGACATTGTGAATCACAATAGAGACAGTTAATCTCGAAAATCCGATGTCTTCTGCATTCTCCATTAGGGGACGTTAAGACCCATGCTCTGGGACCTATTAACGCCCCTCGTACAAAGTCGGTAAAGGAGGGATATATAAGCTAGTGAAACTTTTACTGTTTGCGTGGTAATTGAACCAAACTCTGCATACGTCATTATTATGTTATTGGCTATAACCTGGACTTTTTTCAATTTTTTGAGGTAATTTGACCAGAACGTTGCTGGGTACTTTTAGGACATATGTTGTCTTTTGAGGAAAATTTTGCAAACGTTACTTTACTTATCACTTTTAAAATGTGGTAAGTTATTCTCAGTAATTAGACAAACAAATCTGTGTACCAGTTTTTTTAATATTAGAATTAGAACCCTCGCAACATTTTTTTTAAATTTTATATTCACGGTAAATACAAATTTTTATTCCAGAAAATTTTTAAATAAACTTGACAGCAACGAAATTTGAAATAATTTTGTACCACGTGAAGTTGTGTTGTGATATGTACAAAGTCTGCAGCAAATTTTACCTTACGTGCAATGGTTCAACAGAAAACGTTCCTTATACACTGAAAAACGGAAATTGCGGAAAATGCAGGTAATTTTTTTTATTAGCATTTACGTCAGACACAAGTATCTTAATGTTGACTATAAAAACACATTTTGTCTTTTTGGTTCTACATGTAGCTCATTTCTTCTCGTCTTATTCTTACGGCGTGCCCTTTTGGCAATATCCTGGTATGAAAGTTCCGAACTACAATAGCAGTCTCCTTCAATAAGCTTGCAGTGAAGGAAGCTGCATCAAATCCAAACTCAAAATGTCCTCATCCTTCGAGTGTTGCAATCACTGAATACCAGACAAGCATCGTATGAGGAAATTTTAACACAGGTAGATAAGCAAAATGTTGTGTTTGGTCGTCTCTTTTAAATGTGGCTATTAAAGCTTTCCTTCGGATTTTATGTTGCACCATGCATTTCTTTAACAAACCGTAATTAATACGACCGTAAATGGGCTGACAGTCTTCTATATTCTACAGATGCCTCCTCTGGTGGCAGGAAATAATAAAATATTGAAAACAAGGACACAGTCGTGTAGACAAGGAGGCCTGGAATTGCCCGTTGGTTGACAAAAAGTGTCTTTTACATCATTTGCAGCATCAATTAAACTTTAAAAGGTAGAGTTAAAATTTATGACATGCTTCGGAACTATTTGGTGGCAAAAAAAGATTTCAACATTTTTGACCAATTTTTCATGCATCTTCCACCTGAAAGCGGGACGTGCTACTATGCAGACTAAACACATGTCAGTACCGGACTGCTCAAATCCCATGTCCACATTTACGCCATAGACCGCAACTATCCGCAACATTCAGGCACCATCTTCAATCGGGAAATAACTTCCCGCTACATTCGGCCACTGAGTTTGTTTCACTGTCCTACATATGCTACAGAGATTTATTTGGTAAACTCCTGTCGGGTGTTAAGTTAATTAGACAATTTGCAGCCCATGTGCGAGCTAAACAAATATGTTATGTAGAGACCCGCACCGATAAATCTCGGGTGGCGCGACAGAATGCGTGTCGCGTCGGTAGCGGAGGTGGCGCAGGCGCCACGTATTAATAACCGGGTTGACGCGCCCGGAGCTGGCTCGCGTCGATGCCAGGTGTATATGCGTCCCGCTCTGGCGTCCCGACTGTTTCAGAAAGGAGGAAGACGCACTGTGCGTTGTTCTGACCATGATTAATTCCAACAGCCCATGTTTTCTGAGCCTTGCGAGGCCGCGGTCTGAATTAAGGCTTCTCGGTTTTCGAGAAGTGTCTTTGCCGATAAAATTCTAGAAGCGTTTGATCATGCAGTGCAATTCTCACACCGCCGGTATTAACGTTATCGGTGATGGAAGTTACACGGACGTTAGGCCGCTGTCGGGGTATGTATCAGAGCCTGACGTTTCGGCTCCTAATCCAGAAGACATCATCAGAGGCTAAGACTACATTTTTTGAATTTCGAACTGAAACAAGTTCAGCAGGCCGAATTATTTATCAGAGCCCTACCGAATTAAATCTGTGCCATTGGAGAACTACCCTCACAAATCCCCCAACTCTTTCCTGACCCTGTACAACTATCTTCCTGCAATTTTTTTCTGCACAAAGTCCTCAGATTTTATCATTGTTGAAACTGCGTTCATAAACTACTGCGTTCAATGACATTCTCATGCGTATAGCACAAAACAAAACAAAAATGTTCACCACGAAAGGATTATCAGAACGGAACGAAAATTGGTTTATATGGTTCACCTGTACAGAAGAACAAATAATCACAATTCCAAATGGATGATTTATTCAAAAGAAAGAGCAGGTCAATAACGCGTTGGTCCACCTCTGGTCTTTATGCAAGCAGGTATTCGGTTTGGCATTGATTGATACAGTTGTTGGGTATCCTCCTGACGGATATCGCACCGAGTTACGCTCGAGGTGGTTACATGGCCCTGCACATAACGCTCCAAACGTTCTCCAGTTGGGAGAAGTCTGGTGAACTTGCTGGCAAAGGTAGGTTTGGTAAGCACGAAGACAAGCAGTGGGAGTTCACACTGTGAACCATGAATAGCAACAAAACGGGGCGTATAATATCGTCGACGTACCGCTGTGCTGTCACAATGCGGCGAATGACAGCCAGAGGGGTCCTTCTATGAAATGAAATGGCATTCGTATCATGGTTCAAATGGCTCTGAGCACTAAGGGACTTAACTTCTGAGGTCATGAGTCCTCTAGAACTTAGAACTACTTAAACGTAGCTACCCGAAGGACATCACACACATCCATGCCCTAGGCGGGATAGAACCTGCGACCGTAGCGGTCGCGCGGTTCTAGACTGTAGCGCCTAGAACCGCTCGGCCACCCCGACCGGCACATTCGTACCATGAAACCTTGTTGTTGGGTTTATGTCGGGGGACAGTTAGTCTGGTATCCCACCATTGTCCGGGGTGTCTCCAGATGCGTCTTCGGTCTGGAATCTCGTTCACTGGAGTAGAATTGCCTACAGTGATCATCGTGACCATCGAATACGTGTCTGAATACCACCGGACAGCGGTGAGATACCAACCTGACTCTCCGCATACTAACCTCACTCTTCGCCCGTCATGCGGCCCAAGAACCAGCAGTGATCGTGCGGGGTGCCATTTGCTTTCATTGCTGGACAGCTTTGGTTGTCATCTGTGGCATCGTTACTGCACAGTGGTGCGTTACGATAATCTACGACTCCTTTTGTTGCCCTTAATCACAAGCCATTCTGGGTTTGATTTCAGCAAGATAATGTCCGGAAGCACTCAGCGTGAATTACTAATGTTTGTCTTTATGCTTGCCAATCCCTACCTTACCCAACACGATTGTCGGATCTCTCCCCCACTGAGAACTTTTTCAGCATCCAACAACTATATCAATCAGTGCCTAGCCGAGAAACGGCCAAAGGTGGGCGGACACGTTATTGACTTGCTTAAATTGTTAAGCTCTTTCTTTTGAATAAATCATCCACTTTGTCCGAAACTGCAATCCGAATGGTTCAAATGGCTCTAAGCACTATGGGACGTAACATCTGAGGTCCCCTAGCATTAGTACTTAAACCTAACTAACCTAAGGACATCACACACATTCTTGCCCGAGGCGACCCTAGCAGTGCGGTTCCGGACTGAAGCGCCATTTTTCTGTCTGTACATGTACATGACATCCACCCTTTCGCGTAATTGCTTCGTCGTGCTACTTTTTTTTAACCTATTTCGATGTCTGAATACCGTAATTCCGCGTGCGATGGACCAGCGTAAAATTTGTGTATTTCTTTAATTTTTTTTGTTTTCTGGTAGCATATTCGTATAGTGTGTTATATAAACTTATTGGTGGCGCACTGCCACTTTAAATGCAAGAGATATGATAATATTAAAATACACATTTGTAGTTCATCTCACACATACGTGTATGGGTGAGATTGATTAGTTCAAATGGTTCAAATGGTTCAAATGGTGCTGAGCACCATGGAACTTAACATCTGTTGTCATCAGTCCCCTAGAACTTAGAACTACTTGTACCTAACTAACCAAGGACATCACACACATCCATGCCCGAGGCAGGATTCGAACCTGCAACCGTAGCGGTCGCGCCTTTCCAGACTGTAGCGCCTAGAACCGCTCGGTGAGTCGGACCATGTAAAAAAAACGGCTATACATGAAGAAACGAGTCAATTATAATTATATATTTCTATGTCGAATTACACTATTAAATATTTTATCCCAAAATAATTAAATCAGTTTATTATAAAGTTGGCTGAACATCTGCTTTTCTAATGAATTGTTGATTCTGCTCAAATATTAGCCTACCTTTCTCTTAGCACAGCAGTTACACTTAATGACAAATGTTGAACAACGTTAGTGGGACCATCGTGACCACAGCGCTCTGTATAAAAATCACTGGCTGTCCTGTGTGCAGTCAGTGGCTGGTTAGTATTGCTGTAATACTCGCCATTGTAGTGTAGGGCAGCTGGATGTTAACAGCGCTTAGCGTTGCGTAGTTGGAGGTGAGCCGCCAGCAGTGCTGGATGTGGAGAGAGAGATGGCGGAGTTTTGAAATTTGTAAGACTGGATGTCATGAACTGCTATATACATTATGACTTTTGAACACTATTGAGGTAAATACATTGTTTGTCCTCTATTAAAATCTTTCATTTGCTAACTGTGCCTATCAGTAGTTAGTGTCTTCCGTACTTTTAATCTTTTCGTTAGCTGGCAGAAGTGGCGCTCTCTGTATTGCAGTTGTTCGAGTAACGAAGATTTTTGTGAGGTAAGTGATTTGTGAAAGGTATAGGTTAATGTTAGTCAGGGCCATTCTTTTGTAGGGATTATTGAAAGTCAGATTGCGTTGCGCTAAAAATATTGTGTGTCAGTTTAAGCACAGTCTGGTATAAATTGTTCTAAGGGGACGTTTCAACTATACCCAACACATCCATCTTCACGGCATTCATCAGAGCTACTGTAGTTATCTTTTGCTAAGTCTTAAATGTTCTGAGTTATTAGCAGTATTTTTCTTTTTTATTTTCTTCGATCTCTTTTTCTCTTCACTAGAAATTTGCGTCGGTGATCCTTTTTGTTTCTATTTTCTTTTTTTCTTCCTTTTTTCGTCTTTTTTCCCTACTGTTTCAATATTTTTGGCAGCGTTTAGTACTTTGGATACAATTCTTGCCTTCTTCTTAAAATTCGTGATTGTATCAATAGAAGTAAAAAGTGATATTTCTTCCAAACGTTTTGCAGCGTTTGGATTAGGAATAGCCAGCCAGTTTTGAAGAGTTAATCTTGGAAGTTTTAAGTTTAGTAGGAGTGGAGTTCGACGTTGTGTAATGAAGGAATTTAACTTGTGCGGATAACTCTGCTCATTTGATGGAATCACTAAGTTTTTGATGAGGTTTGAAGTGGATCGTTGGGCTGTGTGTGAGATTCGGCTCTTTCGTTCGTTGGCATATATGCATTTTCCGACTAATAAGCATGGTCTGAGACTGCGGCCATATTCAGTGGTATTGTTCTATTTCCCTTGAAGCCACGTATTCCATTTTCAACAATGGCAGATGTAGACCGTGCTGAGCTGAGCAGTTTCCATAGTGAAGACGGTTAATTCTCCTGGCTGGATTATATATTATGAAAGTGCTGCAGGCGTTGTAAAAAGGATTTTTTAATTATTTAAAAATGAGGCGTTCAGAGAAAGCTTCATTAAATTTATCCCGTGTTCCTCTGCCAAAGCTGATGTTTCCAAAAAGTTTGTGTGAGATGCGTGTCCATCAGGTACAAGCGATACTTTTCCATCTGGTTTCCTGGGCATGGTACGGGTTTTTAACCAATATTAAGTATGAAAAGCACATGCTATTCAGTTCTGTCCAAAATATAAATGAGACTTCCATCATCACCTAAGCTAAATTTAATTGTGATCCAGCTACCTCACATTTGGAACACGTGGTTCATCTCTCCCAAATAACAATGGTCTATCTCCCCCGATTGTCCGGATGTGATCGACAGCTCCGACTTTTATCAGCAGTTAGTGAACAAGGTGGTCATTTCAGGTTAGATTCATTTGTCAATCTCTCGGTAATATGAACTGCATCAATACTGTGCAAATCTACTATTAAAATTAAAATTGCGTAACTACACGATAAAACTTTTGGGGCTACGAGAACATAGAACCTGATTTTTCTCAAGACGTAATGCGAAAATGCCCGCAACACTTTTGCACCACATTCGTTTACAGAAGAGCTTCCTCAAAAATGGCGGGACTTACTCATTAGCGGCGCATTCGTGAGATACGCAACTCGTCCGTCTCATTCAGATGACTGAGTCCCACGGACTTACCGTAAGCATCTCTCAAGGCACCCTTACATGGTCAATACTTATTGTACAATACTGAGTAATTAAATCACTCTTCTGAATCGACATCAACAGATGATTTCTTTTATCTGTCTTTCCTGATGTATTCATATTCATGTGACGTCGCTGCATGAATTGTTTGAACGTCTGCAAATCGCGAAGTCTCGGCAGGAACAGCCGTGTATAACGCAATATCACCTTCAGACAGTACAGTGTGGTACGCAGTACATCGATGCCGGCTCAGTATATAGCGTAACATGTGATACCGTGTAAAGGTGATATTAGTCAATACACGGATGTTCCTGCAGAGACTTTGTGATTTATGGATGTTTCAACAACAAATACAGTGACGCCAAAATATGGATACATCAGAAAAGAAGGATGAATGGTATAATTTGATAAAGTGGATGAGGAGAGTAATTTGATATCATGCTTTATACTTAATAAGTAATTATCTCTAGAAGCATTCGAAAAAAGCGTTTAAGTTCAGGAAAATAACACTGCAACTGCTTATTGCTTAATTTCATTTCAGAAGTGATAGCACTACCTACCTATCCCCTACAACACAGTACTCTACTCTTTTCAGCTTTATACACCGCCTCCTTCTGTCAGGCGTAATGCAGCAAGTCGACGTGACATGGAAGCAACAAGTCGCTGGAAGTCCCTTGCAGAAATGTTGAGACATCCTGTCTCTATAGCCGTCGATAATTGCGAAAGTGTTGCCTGTGCAGGATGTTGTACACGAACTGACCTCTCGACTGTGTCCCATAAATTTGCCGACGGGATTAATATCCGGTGATTTGGGTGGTCATATCATTTGCTCGATTGTCCAGAAAGTTCTTCAAACCAGTCGCGAACAATTGTGACCGGTGACGTGACACAATATCATCTATAAAAATTCCGTCGTTGTTTGGAAATATGAAGCCCACAAACGGCTGAAAAGAGTCTCGAAGTAGCCGGACATAAAAGGTCCATTCTGTTTGACGAGAGGACCCAGCTCATTTTATGTCAGCACAGCCCACACCATTATGGAGCCACTGCCAACTCGCAGAGTGCCTTGTTGACAACTTGGGTCCATAGCTTCGTGGGATCTGAGGCAACTTGAACTCTACCATAGACTCTTATCAGCTGTAATCGGGGCTCTTTCAGTCGCATAGAGCCCAGCTGAAATGCTGACGAGTCCAGGAGAGATGCTGCAGGCGATGCCGTGCTGTTAGCGAAGGCACTCGCGTCTGTCGTATCCCGCCCTAGCCCGCTGACGTCTTTTTTCACCACGCTATCCATCCGCCCCGATACCTGAATGGTCAGCGTGACGGATTGCCGTCCTACGGACCCGGGTTCGATTCCCGGCTCGGTCGGGGATTTTCTCCTCTCCCGCACTGGTTCATGTTGTGGGTTCCTGTAGCCATACCCTAGTTCATGAACCACGGGCAACGTATGAGTGGCCAAGTAAGTGGTCCCGACAGTCGGGATACCAGTTACTTTGGAATAAGGCTGGGCATCTCGGACATATTCTGAGTCGTGGTCACCTTTGTGCTCATACGGCAAAGACTACCAAATCTACCGGTTGGTCCCTCAACCGTTAGGGATAAAACTCAATGGGACTCGGGGCAAGTAAGGCTAGCAACCTGCTTCTCTGGTACTTTAAATATGATGCTGGCAACAATCAGAGCAAAATGCCTCGGACCTTTGGAGGTGACGGAGTCCCACCTCTAACTGGCAAACCAGGGACTCCTAAGATACGACTCGGCAAACAAATGGTAATGAGATGGGGAGCTATTAATATCAATGGGGGCTACTCTGGGAAGAAGGTAGAGCTGGCAGAGGCTGCAAGTAAGATGGGGCTGGATGTTTTAGCTGTTAGTGACATTCGGGTAAGGGGTAAGAAAGAAGAGGAAGTGGGAGAATACAAGGTCTACCTGTCAGGAGTCAAAGCAGGAATAGCACAATGGGGTGTAGGGCTTTACATCAGGAAAGAAATGGAACCCAGCGAAGTTGCAACAAGGTATGTAAACGAACGACTGATGTGGATAGATTTGACAGTGTCTAGCAAGAAAATTAGGATTGTGTCAGTATATTCGCATTGTGAAGGGACAGATCAAGATAAGATGATTAGTTTTTTGATGCACTCAGTGATGTTGTTGTTAGAGTAAAGGCCAAGGACAGTGTTCTGCTCATGGGTGATTTTAATGCCAGGATTGGAAATCGAACAGAAGGGTATGAAAAGGTTATGGGTAAATTTGGAGAGGATATGGAGGCCAACAGGAAGGGAAAACAACTCTTGCATTTCTGTGCCAGTATGGGCTTAGTAATCACAAACTCCTTTTTTAATCATAAGAACATTCACCGGTATACTTGGGAATGCAGGGGAACTAGATCTGTCATTGACTATATAATAACAGATCAGGAATTCAGGAAGGCTATGAGGGACACACGTGTATTCAGGGAATTCTTTGATGACACTGATCATTATTTAATCTGCAGCGAAATTGGTATTGTGAGGCCGAAAGTGCAGGAGGTCAGGTTCATATGTAGGAGGATAAGAGTGGAGAAACTTCAGGATAAGGAAATCAGGCACAAGTACATAACAATGATCTCAGAAAAGTACCAGTTAGTTGAATGTAGTCAATTACAGTCATTGGTAAAGGAATGCACAATGTACAGGGACACAGTACTAGACGTGGCTAAAGAATGCCTTGGAACAGTAGTGTGTGAAGGTAGGATGAAGCAAACAGCTTGGTGGAATGACACAGACAAGGCAGCCTGTAAAAGGAAAAAGAAGGCATATCAAAAATGGCTACATACTAGAACTCAGGTAGACAGAGAAAGTCTTGTTGAAGAAAGAAACAACGCCAAACAGATAATTACAGCATCCAAGAAGAAATCTTGGGAAGACTTTGGAAACAGGTTGGAGACTTTGGGTCAAGCTGCTGGAAAACCATTTTGGAGTGTAATTAGCAGTCTTCGAAAGGGAGGTAAGAAGAAAATGGCAAGTATTTTGGACAGGTCAGGAAAACTGCTGGTGAATCCTGTGGATGCCTTGGGCAGATGGAGGGAATATTTTGAAGAGTTGCTCAATGTAGGTGAAAATACGATCAGTAATGTTTCAGATTTCGATGTACAATGGGATAGGAATGAGGATGGAAATAGGATCACATTTGAGGAAGTGGAGAAAATGGTTAATAGATTGCAGTGCAATAAAGCAGCTGGGTTGGATGAAATTAAGTCGGAACTCATCAAATACAGTGGAATGTCAGGTCTTAAATGGCTACACAGGGTAATTGAAATGGCCTGGGAGTCGAGACAGGTTCCATCAGAATGGACAAAAGCAGTGATCACACCAATCTTTAAACATGGAAACAGAAAAGATTGTAACAACTACAGAGGTATCTCTTTAATCAGCGTTGTGGGTAAAATCTACTCAGGTATTGTTGAAAGGAAAGTGCGAGTATTAGTTGAGGACCAATTGGATGAAAACAGTGTGGGTTTAGGCCTCTTAGAGGTTATCAGGATCAGATCTTTAGCTTACGGCAAATAAGGGAGAAGTGTTATGAATGGAACAGGGAATTGTATCTAAACTTTATAGATCTAGAAAAGGTATATGACCGGGTTCCTAGGAGGAAGTTATTGTCTTTTGTAAGAGATTATGGAATAGGAGGCCTTTTGCAAGCAATTAAAGGTCTTTACATGGATAGTAAGGCAGCAGTTAGAGTTGAAGGTAAATTGAGTTCTTGGTTCAGAGTAGTTTCAGGGGTAAGAAAAGGCTGCAACCTCTCTCCACTGTTGTTCATATTATATATGGATCATATGTTGAAAACAATAGACTGGCTGGGTGATGTTAAAATAGGTGAACACAAAATAAGCAGTCTTGCATATGCGGATGACTTAGTTGTGATGGCACATTCGATTGAAAGTTTGCAAAGTAATGTTTCAGAGCTAGATGAGAAATGTAAGGACTATGGTATGAAGATTAGCATCTCCAAAACGAAAGTAATGTCAGTGGGAAAGAGATATAAACGGATTGAGTGCCAAATAGGAGGAACAAAGTTAGAAGAGGTGGACAGTTTCAAGTACTTAGGATGCATATTCTCACAGGATAGCAACATAGTGAAAGAACTGGAAGCGAGGTGTAGCAAAGCTAATGCAGTGAGTGCTCAGCTACGGTCTACTCTCTTCTGCAAGAAGGAAGTCAGTGCCAAGACTAAGTTATCTGTGCACCGTTCAATCTTTCGACCAACGTTGTTGTATGGGAGCGAAAGCTGGGTGGATTCAGGGTACCTTATAAATAATGTTGAGGTTACGGATATGAAAGTAGTAAGGATGATTGCAGGTACTAGTAGATGGGAACAATGGCAGGAGGGTCTCCACAACGAGGAAATCAAAGAAAAACTGGGAATGAACTCTATAGATGTAGCAGTCAGGGCGAAATAGGCTTAGATGGTGGGGTCATGTTACAAGCATGGGAGAAGCAAGGTTACCCAAGAGACTCATGGGTTCAGCAGTAGAGGGTAGGAGGAGTCGGGGCAGACCAAGGAGAAGGTACCTGGATTCGGTTAAGAATGATTTTGAAGTAATAGGCTTAACATCAGAAGAGGCACCAATGTTAGCACTGAATAGGGGATCATGGATGAATTTTATAAGGGGGACTATGTTCCAGACTGAACGCTGAAAGGCATAATCAGTCTTAAATGATGATGGTGATGATAAGGGACTGGGTGTGGTGTTGTCTTCATCATCATTTCGTCCCCATCCGGCGCGCAGGTCGCCCAATGTGGCGTCGCATGTGACAAGACCTGCACGAAGGCGGCCGGACCTGCCCAGCAAGGGGCCTCCAGACCAATGACGCCAGACGCTTGTTTCCATTACCACACTACCCTAACCGATACGTTCGTCATACGCCTTACATCAATTTCTGTGGTAATTTCACGCAATGATGCTTGTCTGTTGTCACTCACAACTCTACGTGAACGCCGCTGCTCTCGGTCGTTAAGTGATGACCTTCGACAACCGCGTTGTACGTAGTGGGAGCTAATGCCTGAAATGTGGTATTCTCGGTGCATTCTTGACGCTGTGGATCTCGCAGTATTGAATTCCCTAACGATTTTCGACATGGTATGCCCTAAGCGTCTAGTTCCAGGCACCATTCCGCGTTCAACGCCTGTTAATTTCCGTCGAGCGACCATAATCACGTCGGAAACCTCACCACATGAATCACCAGAGTGCAAATGACAGCTCCAACAGTGCAATGCCCGTTGAAAGGTGGCTACACTGAGTCACAGCGCCAGAGATTGCGCCAAAGAGTTTTATTCAGCCGCCTGCACTGGCAGTTGCAGCTGAGAAGTTGCTGTGGGCAGTTGTAGTTCTGACGTAGCTGTAGTTGCAGTACTAGTTGTGAGCATGTCGTGTGCAGTTGTTCTGATGGGCTAGGCAGCCGATGCTGTTCGATTGGGGATGTTGTAATGATCAGAGTGTATTTTTCGTCAATATATATGAGGTAATTAAAGCATTTCTGTATTTTAAATTTCGTAAATAACAATGCCTCTTGCTCACAGGTTCGGTCAACAAAGCATCTGGCTTGTGTTCATATATTAGAGTGTAATTCTGGTTTCTATGTGCAGTCACTTCATTGTAAATGTCGTTCAAAGCATCTTGTCGTATTGAGGAAGAACCGTGCCAGATGAGTACGTTGAATCACAGTTCCACACACAGAACAGTTACACTCATGTTTTCTTGTTTCGTAGCTTTTATAGTTGCTGGGGACTTAACTAATTAATTGTGTTAACGGAAATTTCCTTTCATTCTTTGTTGTTATTCTATGCAGTCAGATTGCGTACTAATATTATTCAGGGCCAACCGGTTACGAGACTGCGTACGCGATGCGTAGGCGGTTCTGCCGCCATCTGTATATGTTCAGTTGCCATCCTCAGTTGTCACCTCAGTGTAGATCACTTCCAGCTATGTAAAATGTAAAATCCGACAAGTCTATGAACTTAATCCTGTGCACATAAGGTTTAACGATGTTCATTAATTTGCTGGAAGATTCCTCGTTCAATAATTGCGATTGTCATCTGGCTCTATTGCAAGTTTTCTTAGCATATTAGTATGGCCTTCCAAGGCACTTTTTCGGCCACCACCGCTTCCTTCCAGCTTTTATTTTTGCAGCATGTAGCGACAGCAGTCGCAATACTCTACATCCAAGCCCCGACATATCTGCAACGAAGGCAGAATTCTAACTGGGGCGTCCAGGGCGTAAATATTGTGCAATAATATCGTGTCACTCTTGACATCCCACTTTCGTGCATTATATTGACACAATTTTATTGCGCAATAAATACTGAAAGTATGATGGTCCCTTTAGGCCATACTCGAAGAAAGTGAAATGGAAAGCTATGTCAATGCCCTTCATCACTTCTTGAACATAGTGTTTAAAAGCAGCTACTTCGCCAACTAACTCCGTTGTATTAATTTACACTCAAAGACACAGAGAAAAAGAGGCACCACGAGAGATTATCCGAATGGGTCGGAAATCAGTAGATGTGATGTACGAGGGGTGTTTTTTAAGAAAGGTCCGTTTTATTGTAGACACTAGTAGATCGCGCTCATACCGCAACGAGCGCGTACGTTGTGTGCCGGCATGCCTCGGGAACAGCTGTGTTCAGTTTCAGCTCTTTGGCTAACCTGTACGATTCTGTTCTGTGCTTTCAAAATGTTTAAGACTATCAACTCGCCTGCCACGTGTGAGGTAAGCTCAATGATACGGTTTTGTCAGGAAGGAACCTGTCTATGTGGGAATTCATAGACAGATTTGCGAAGTGTATGGTGATACTGTTATGAGTGAAAGCAAAGTGCGTAAGTGGGTACGAGAAATCAAAGATGGCTGTGACAATGTCCATGATGAGGACTGCTCTAGTCGCCCTTCTTTGATTACAGACTATTTGGTGGCTTCAGTTGAAGCGAGGATTCATGAGTACAAGCGCTTCACAATAACAGGTCTCTCAAACGAATTTCCTGACGTTTCGAGATCAGTGCTTTACAACATGGCTTCTGAATACCTAAGTTTAGGAAACTGTGCTCCTGTTGGGTCCCGAAACTCCTAACAATGGACCACAAAAACCAAATAATTGAGTATGTGATGAAGTTCTTGACTCGTTATCACGAAGAAGGTTATGGCTCCTTGAATAATATTGGTTTCGCATACCACACCCGAATGGAAGCAACTGAGCATGGAATGGAGACACACACTCTCACCTGTAAAGTTGAAAGACTCTGTCCCAGCGCAAAATCGTAGCGTCTGTGTTTTGGGATAGGCATGGTGTTTTGTTAGTCGACTTCGTGCAACGAGGAACAACTATCAATGCAGAATAATACTGCCAAACCCTGAGAAAGCTACGCAGAGCGATTCAAAACAAAAGACGCAGCATGCTGACAAAGGGATGTGTGCTTCTCCATGACAATGCAAGACCTCACGCTGCAGGTCGGACCCGCCATTTATTGGAGAGTTTCGGCTGGTAAGTCTTAGACCAGTCACCCTACAGTCCTGATCTTGCGCCGAGAGATTGCCATCTGTTCAACCACCTCAAACAACACTTCAGAGACAACCGTTACAAAAATGACGACGACGTGAAAACGGCAGTGAACTCTTGGTTATCGGAGCAGGTGGCAAGTGTTTATGATCAGGGTATTTTAAAATTGGTTGAGAGGTATGATACGTGATTAAACAAACTTGGCAACTATGTCGAAAAACAGAGTGAAGTATGTACTTTCTGAAAATAAATTTACTTTTTCGAAATAACCTTCCGTTGTGTACTTATGTTCAAACGGACCTTATTTTAAAAAACTCGCCTTTTACATGTACAACCAAACAAATGATAACAATTTCAGAAAAACTGGATTTCTTATTCAAAAGAAAGAGTTTCATAAGCTTAGCAAGTCAGTAAAGCATTGGTCCTGAGGGATGTTGTTGTTGTTGTCTTCAGTCCTGAGACTGGTTTGATGCAGCTCTCCATGCTACTCTATCCTATGCAAGCTTCTTCATCTCCCAGTACTTACTGCAACCTACATCCTTCTGAATTTGCCTAGTGTATTCATCTCTTGGTCTCCCTCTACGATTTTTACCCTCCACGCCTCCCTCCAATACTAAATTGGTGATCCCTTGATGCCTCAGAACATGTCCTACCAACCGATCCCTTCTTCTAGTCAAGTTGTGCCACAAACTTCTCTTCTCCCCAATCCTATTCAATACCTCCTCATTAGTTACGTGATTTATCCACCTTATCTTCAGCATTCTTCAGTAGCACCACATTTCGAAAGCTTCTATACTCTTCTTGTCCAAACTAGTTATCGTCCATGTTTCACTTCCATACATGGCTACACTCCATACAAATACTTTCAGAAACGACTTCCTGAAACATAAATCTATACTCGATGTTAACAAATTTCTCTTCTTCAGAAACGCTTTCCTTGCCATTGCCAGTCTACATTTTATATCCTCTCTACTTCGTTCATCATCAAAACTCCTTTACTACTTTAAGTGGCTCATTTCCTAAACTAATTCCTTCAGCATCACCTGACTTAATTCGACCACATTCCATTATCCACGTTTTGCTTTTGTTGATGTTCATCTTATATCCTCCTTTCAAGACGCTATCCATTCCATTCAACTGCTCTTCCAGGTCCTTTGCTGTCTCTGACAGAATTACAATGTCATCGGCGAACCTCAAAGTTTTTATTTGTTCTCCATGAATTTTAATACCTACTCGAAATATTTCTTTTGTTTCCTTTACTGCTTGCTCAATATACAGATTGAATAACGTCGGGGAGAGGCTACAACCATGTCACACTCCTTTCCCAACCACTGCTTCGCTTTCATGCCTCTCGACTCTTATGACTGCCATCTAGTTTCTGTACAAATTGTAAATAGCCTTTCGCTCTCTGTATTTTACCCCTGCCACCTTCAGAATTTGAAAGAGAGTATTCCAGTCAACATTGTCAAAAGCTTTCTCCAAGTTTACAAAAGCTGGAAACGTAGGTTTGCCTTTTCTTAATCTTTTTTCTAAGATAAGTCGTAAGGTCTGTATTACCTCACGTGTTCCAACGTCCTGAGGGATATCGTGCTAAATTCTGTCCAAGTGGCGCACTAGATCGTCAAAATGCCGAGTATGTTGGAGGTCCTGCCCATAATATTTCAGACATTCTTAATTGGGGAGAAATCTGGCAACTTTGCTGGCCAAGGCAGGCTTTGGTAAACACGAAGGCAAGCAGTAGAAACCCTCGCCCTGTGCGGGCAGGCATTATATTCCTGAAATGTAATCCCAGGATGGGTTGCCATGAAGGGCAACAAAACAGGGTGTAGACTACCGTCGACGTACCGCTGCGTTGTAAGTATGCCGCAGATGACAACCAAAGAGGTCTTGCTATGACATGAAATGGCATCCCAGACCATCACTCTTGGTCGTCGGCCGTATGCCGGGCTACAGACAGGTTGGCATCCCACCGCCGCCCAGGGCGTCTCGAGACACATATGTGCTGGTTATCGGGACTCAGTTCGAAACAGGACACATCACTGGAGACAATTGTTATCCAGGCATTAAGATTCCAGTCCGAATGAGCCTGACAGCTTTGCAAACGGTTATGTTGGTGTATAGATCTCAGTAGTAGTTGGCGGACACGGTGCCGGTCCCTTTCTGTGAGCCGCCTACTAATAATCTTTGTGGTCACTTAAGCACCAGTTGTACGTGCGATCGATGAATCCGGGGCTCCGAGTGCCTCTCTGGTGTTTATTCCGTCCTCGCCTTCTGTCGCCTCTCTAAATGGACCGCTTCTTTACCGACGCTGTGTACGGCTATGGTTCGCTCATTTTTACCAAAATCGAATAGTGGCATTGAACCTGTTCAAATGAAGGGCGATTCGCCCATTACTCCAACGGGCTTCCTCAAGTCCAACTACACGTCCTCTCTCAAATTATGCAGTTTGCGCATATTTTTCACGTGCCTGCCTGGGAGGCATAGTTCCTGTCCAACTGAGTACAGGGAATGAAATTCACAAACACTTTATACCCTAGAATGAAATTTTCACTCTACAGCGGAGTGTGCGCTGATATGAAACTCCCTGGCAGATTAAAACTGTGTGCCGGACCGAGACTTGAATTCGGGACCTTTGCCTTTCGCGGGCAAGTACTCTACAAACAGAGCTACCCATTCACGACTCAAGCCCCGTTCTCAAAGCTTTACTTCTGCCAGTAAATCGTCTCCTACCTTCCAAACATTACAGAAGCACTTCTGCGAACCTTGCAGAACTAGCACTCCTAAAAGAAAGGATATTGCTGAGACATGGCTTAGCCACAGCTTGGGGAATGTTTCTAGAATGAAATTTTCACTCTACAGCGGAGTGTGCGCTTATATGAAACTTACTGGCAGATTAAAACTGTGTGCCGGACCGAGACTCGAACTCGGGACCTTTGCCTTTCACGGGCAACTGCTCTACCAACTAAGCCATGAACTCCGCAATATCCTTTCTTTCGGGAGTGCTAGTTCTGCAAAGTTTAAAGGAGAGCTTCTGTAAAGTTTGGAAAGTAGGAGACGAGGTACTGTCAGAAATATAGCTGCGAGGACGGGGCGTGAGTCGTGCTTGGGTAGCTCAGTTGGTAGAGCACTTGCCCGCGAAAGGCAAATGTCCCGAGTTCGAGTCTCGGTCCGGCACACAGTTTTCATCTGCCAGGAAGTTTCACTTTATACCCTCTTTACTATCCTTGCCAGATACGCGGCAAATCGTGCTACAGCGTCAGAGAGCCATTCACGGGCCGTGAAGGATTACAATTATGCATTTTCCATCAATAACTGTATGAATATCTGTGATGTCGTCAGTAATACAATCACACCGCCGCCTGAGAGATCGATCCACCGGATGCGATTCTCTCGATAAACGGAACTTGAAAACGGCTGTGTTAGCCAGTAAGTACACAGCCAGTCACTGTACATATGCTCGCAGCGAGGCGCCGCTAGGCCACTTCATGTGCAGCAGGAGAGTAGTGCAGCTGTGCCGGTCAACAGTTGGTAGCCGTGCTCAGTGGTCAGCCAGCGCAGATGTTAGTCATCGTCTGCAGCTCAGTCATTGCTGCCATCAAGTCTCTGTAGCTCCGTTACAAGTTAGTCTTCAAATTCACCGGATTCGACTTTCAAGATTACGAGAGATTAATTCGTCGCTGCGAGATTTGCGACTTGTAAGTTATGTCATTCTACAGACGCTTGGTCTAGTTGCGTCTTCTACAATTGTCAACCAGCTGATCATGGACTACAGCAAAGTTAAGTAATGAATACTTTCTTATTTTGTACTCCTGCTAATTAATTGTGTTTTCCTGTTGTAGCTAAAAAGCAGTCTTGGCATAGTAGAACCCACGTTTACCTCCTTGCCTACCTCATATTTGCCACCTCATGTAGATGGAGTCGATTGTGGTGGAAGATCGAGAGCCATCAATATCAATTTGTGAATAATTTACGTAACTCCTTCGTGGTGCGTCGATTTTTTTTCTTTTTGTGTGTGTGCTACAGCTTGGATCAAAATAAGCTACACATTTTCAAGGTACAATACAGAGCGCGCTTTTACGACGTTTCCTTATAGGAAGTTCCTCGGATGAAATGGTCTGACAGTTTTAGTTATGTTTGGCATTTCACTTGTTATTCTGTCAAATACGTTCAAACGCTCCAACTCAGTTTCTCCTCCTCGTGCGTAGTCCCATACTGTTCCGAAATTAATGTTATAGCCTTGTTAAGGCGCATCGCAGGCGCGGCTCGGCGATGATGAAACGTACCCATTAATTACCGACGCATTTAACCTCCAACAGTGCTACCCACATCGCTGCGGTTCGCTCGAATACGCGCATACGAAAGACACGTCGATATAAGGAACGACTGGGAGGAAAAGCGAAATTATTGGTAATTGAGATTTGATACAAGAACTAAACGAGCCGCTTAAACATTTAGCTCAGTGAATAGCTAAGAAACCTTAGACCAATGCTTTAGTGTGTATCACACTTCCATTCGCGCTAGAAAAGAACAGGAGATTATATAGTGCTGAAAAAGAAATTTAAGTTCACTCCCTAGTAGTAACTACCTCAAACTGCCGTTTCACTAACTTACACTCCTGGAAATGGAAAAAAGAACACATTGACACCGGTGTGTCAGACCCACCATACTTGCTCCGGACACTGCGAGAGGGCTGTACAAGCAATGATCACACGCACGGCACAGCGGACACACCAGGAACCGCGGTGTTGGCCGTCGAATGGCGCTAGCTGCGCAGCATTTGTACACCGCCGCCGTCAGTGTCAGCCAGTTTGCCGTGGCATACGGAGCTCCATCGCAGTCTTTAACACTGGTAGCATGCCGCGACAGCGTGGACGTGAACCGTATGTGCAGTTGACGGACTTTGAGCGAGGGCGTATAGTGGGCATGCGGGAGGCCGGGTGGACGTACCGCCGAATTGCTCAACACGTGGGGCGTGAGGTCTCCACAGTACATCGATGTTGTCGCCAGTGGTCGGCGGAAGGTGCACGTGCCCGTCGACCTGGGACCGAACCGCAACGACGCACGGATGCACGCCAAGACCGTAGGATCCTACGCAGTGCCGTAGGGGACCGCACCGCCACTTCCCAGCAAATTAGGGACACTGTTGCTCCTGTGGTATCGGCGAGGACCATTCGCAACCGTCTCCATGAAGCTGGGCTACGGTCCCGCACACCGTTAGGCCGTCTTCCGCTCACGCCCCAACATCGTGCAGCCCGACTCCAGTGGTGTCGCGACAGGCGTGAATGGAGGGACGAATGGAGACGTGGTCTTCAGCGATGAGAGTCGCTTCTGCCTTGGTGCCAATGATGGTCGTATGCGTGTTTGGCGCCGTGCAGGTGAGCGCCACAATCAGGACTGCATACGACCGAGGCACACAGGGCCAACACCCGGCATCATGGTGTGGGGAGCGATCTCCTACACTGGCCGTACACCTCTGGTGATCGTCGAGGGGACACTGAATAGTGCACGGTACATCCAAACCGTCATCGAACCCATCGTTCTACCATTCCTAGACCGGCAAGGGAACTTGCTGTTCCAACAGGACAATGCACGTCGTCTCACGCGGTCTGCACGTCCAGCACGAACGCTGGTCCAACTGAGGCGCCAGGTGGAAATGACATGGCAAGCCGTTCCACAGGACTACATCCAGCATCTCTACGATCGTCTCCATGGGAGAATAGCAGCGTGCATTGCTGCGAAAGGTGGATATACACTGTACTAGTGCCGACATTGTGCATGCTCTGTTGCCTGTGTCTATGTGCCTGTGGTTCTGTCAGTGTGATCATGTGATGTATCTGACCCCAGGAATGTGTCAATAAAGTTTCCCCTTCCTGGGACAATGAATTCCCGGGTTCTTATTTCAATTTCCAGGAGTGTATAATCTGTAGACACACGAACCACTGAAGAAATCCAAAAATATTATAAAAATATATGTATGTATGTAAGTATGTATGTTCCCCGTCTCTTCCTAAACCACTGGACCGCTTTCAGCCAAACTTGGTACACATATCACTTACTGTCGGAAAAGAATCGCTATTGGCATAAGAACCACTTACCTATCAAAGGGGTGAGATTCGGGATGAAGAGGAAGTGTAGCTCAAGACGTGTGAATATCCATACCCTTTTCATCCAGGATTTGGGAATGAGAGCAATTAGTAACTTGAAACAAGCTTTACACATGATATCAAAGCTTTACCAGCTTTTTGTAGCTGACAACTTGCAGAAAAAGATGAAAAGAAAATTTTTTTGCTTACTGCATTTTTGCTACTCATGCATTAAAACTGCGGCATGAGGCACGACATTACAATTTATTACTTCTTTACTACTAAATTTATTCGAAACACACTTTCCTTACAGTGTTTTCTTATACGACTGAATGTACCTGCAATATTACATCACTGGACGACACATGGTTAAGGAGATATGACGTCATAAACAATAAGCTATGTGAAAACGAACTGCAGAGCGAAATTCGTCTACATGTACGTGTCAATTATGTCAAATATATAGGAAATGTATGTGACATAATCATATGTGGGCGAAGACGCGGACAGCAGCTCCTCCTAAGCTCTTAGATAGATTTCAATCATAACTGGCGCACGTACTACTTACTGTCTGGTGACATATACTACGAGGATAAGAACCGTCAACCTCCTATTGTGGTGGGGTAATCGTGAAGAGAGAATGGGAGGAAATGGACAGCAGATCTAAGGCTTCCATTCAGTCCCTTGTTGGTCAGTGTGGTGTGGCAGCTGAGTATAGCAAAAACTAAAAAGCCGAAGTTTTAAATTTCACGTTCAAGAAATATGTATCACCATCTAACCATTGGACAGTCGCGTGTGGACGACATACTACAGGGTAAAGGTACCAATGAATGTGCAGTTAAGAGGGCGCAGCTTGTGTTTCTGACAGTTGGCTACTCTGATCAGAGTGGTATCAAGTACTCCTAGTGGAAGGTCTGTGAAAAAATTACGTGTTTCCAAATTGAAACACGTAAAAATCACTTTGCAGCTTTCTTGATGTAATTCTGTCACTATAATAAATACGTTATCTGCAGAATATACAAGCAGTGGCCTTTACCTCTTGACTGCATTTTGAAAAGCTGGCTCTCAGTTCACCGTACTGCATCCGCATATTTTGCAAATGTGACGTTTGCTTCCATCTGTTGACTTTTCTTGGAATCATTGTTTCTGTACGAAAGAACGCGCATATAACGTCCCCAAAAAGTGAGTGCGTTCCCTTCAGGACACAACAACAAATTTGTACCTCTTGGGTATGTTGTGGAGTCCGTATTGTTTCTGAATGACTTCAAATCAGGTTCAAAAGTGGTTCAAATGGCTCTGAGCACTATGGGACTCAACTTCTGAGACCAAAGCTCGATTACAGTAAGTAAGTTCAAGTGGGTATAGTTTGCAATAGCTATTCCGAGATAAACAGACTTGAATTTGATAGACAAGCGTTGCAGCAAAACAGTTTACGAATTGAACGAAAGAACAGCAACATATTTTTCCTAACCCATAATGTTGTCCAATTTATCCGACGCGTTGTAGATCGAGAGATACAACCCAACTGCCTAGCTCTGAAATATCCATTTTTCCTAGCCAGAGAACATATATTAACGGTCTGCTTTATTAATACAACCACTGCGCGTCTGATGACTTCGCAATATAGAATAAGCTTCTGCATTGCAGTGACTCCAGTGTAGGTTTCGAGAGTGTAGTGAGTCTTGGTAGTGTCCGTCTCCTGTGTCCTGGACGGACGACGGTAATTTCTCCTGTTCAGTTCTTATTGAAGTCTCTGCTACTGTGCGAACAGCATGCAAAGGTTCATTCTGCCACTGTTGAATGTAACGATCGCGCTCTCTGTGCGCCTGTATTACGGTCAGCCGAGGTATTATCACTTGCATCTACTGAGAGCATTTTGACGCCTATAACGGATGTACATTTGAGCGCTAAATGTTTGATTATGTAACCGTTCATTGCAAATAAGTATCCACTTTGCATTTTGGCTAAATATATTAGGCTATGGAAACATCTCCATTCGCGGGTTAGTTATATATCCATATTTTTGGAACTATAATTGCTATTATTTTCTGTGCTTAGTTAATACTTACGCGATACTTGTTACCCATTTTCGTTGATGTTCATAGCGTACTCTGAAATGCAAAGTTGTGGAACACCATCGTGCTGCGGCAGGTATATATCTGTGGGAACACCATCGTGCTGCGGCAGGCATATATCTGTCACTTGTGGGACTATGATGTAGAGTCCAGCATTTTAAATGATTGTTTATGGGTGAGCGTGGAATGAAACCAGAATAGGGGTGGAGGGGGGGGGGGGGGGGGGGGGAGCAGCTGACGGCACACAGTCTAGTTGTCACACGTAACACCATTGGACCGCTGGAATGTACCAACAGCGTAGTACGCTGCCACTCGATGAGAGCGTGCGGACTGGCTTTGGATCTCAATTAGGTCATCAAAGTATAATTTTTGCGTCAAGAACTACACTGCACTCTCATTGCCAGTCGGCGCTGATGATGAACCTCTTTTCCACGGCCGAAATTCGAAACAAATGCCTCCGTACTGAACGCTTTTCCAGCAACATGCTTTAACGACCTAGGTTATGAAGCAGGAGCTATAATGTATGAATACGACGCCTCTAAACGGATGGGTTTGTACCTTGCAGTGATCAAATAGTACAGATCTGACCAAGATTTGTTTGCACTATTAAAACGCCTTCCATACACGCTGTAATAATTATATTGTTTTAATGATCTATGTGTAGCTCAAAAAATCACTATAAATGTAATGCCAGACTAAATTACTCGGATGTACTGTGCCAGAAAATTTATACGAACGGCCTCCGTTGCACAGTTTTCAGCGTGTATGGCTTTTTTGCGGAGGGACTGGGTTCCGTTCTCGGTACTACCAGGCATCTTTCGTTAGTGGAGGCCTGGAACGGGATCCGCTTAGCCTCTACAGGCCAGCTGAGGAATTACTTGTATGAGATGTAGCAGCCCCAAGGCTTGAAAAGTGAACAACGGTCGGGAGATCGCTATACTGACCCCATGCCTCTCAATACCGCATCCCTGACAGGGAACCGAGCCGGCATCACGCTGCCCTTTGTCTTTCTTTTTTGTTATTTATACAACATTCCAACTAGATGATTTCAGACCATTTCCCAAGTTTTACTAAAATTAGAAAACTGTGAAATAATACGTACATTTTTAACAATTTTTTGGAACGCTCTCGGTTGCCGCACGTCTATGAGAGACCACTCGGGTAATTTATTATTTGACATTGTTTCTGATGATCCATTTGGAAAAATCTGTACCTTCAAATTCTGTTTTATAACCCCTTCGTGACGAAGGTCGATACAAAATATTACTCTGCAAAATAACGCAAAACGTTACAAGTAACAATTTTGAGCATAGTAGAGCTATTCTGATTCGTAAACACTCTCCTAACGATGGTCAAATGCAACCTTGATCTTGCTTTATTCGCTGAAAAGTCATTATCATTCATGGTTCCATTAATTTACATGATAAAAGTACAGAGAAAAGGCTGTTACGTGCTTTGTCTCGAAGTTGTAGAGGCCGAATTGTGTCCAGTTCTGTTGATTTTGACCTCGCAATCAACTTTGTGATGTTGATGGATGGTCTGACCATCTGGATTAGAATCAGGTGTTTTCCACCAACCTTTCTGTGTATATGATTACATCATACCAGATTTCCTACCAATTCCTCTGAAAAGGATTGATATCGTCTGCAGTATACTAGGGAAGTTAGACGTGAATCTAGTATTGATGTGCACCAAGAACAAGAGACACTAAAAATTCGTATAATTAAGCACTGGTTAACGAAATATGTCCATGCCGCAAAATATTGCAATTTACACGTAAATTAACGAGACAAAATCTGCGATATACAATAAATTAAAGCTGTATGATCTCATTGTGTAAAGATGCATAGTGGTTCGGTTTTCCAAAAGTTTTTCATGTCAGGTTTGTGGGTACTTTGTGTAACACAATTCCAGTCACGTTAACGTAACCAACTGTTAAAAGCCTGAACAGCCACACTTTCTTTCTTCCTGGGATTTGAAGCTCTTGGTGACTTTGAGTTCATTTAATCTTCTGTAAACGAAATGCTTAGAAGAATATCTGTTAAAGAGATGATGCTATATACTTGCTATGTGTGTTGATTGGCAAATGCTAGTAACATGCGAAAAATATGCTAACAGATGCAACGTGTTGTCCAACGAATTATCACCGATCAACGTGTCGCGCTGGACTCATCTTCGTGAGGATGCCGGCTTAATTATTTTCTTGTTCATCCAAATTTAATATTCCGTGATTTCCCTAAATCGCTTAAGGCGAGATGGTTTCTTTTAAATGACGCAGTCCATTTTGTTCAATGTTTCTCTCCAGTCCGAACTTGTTGTTTGTTTCGAAATGTGATCAAAAGTATCCGGACACCTGGCTAAAAATGACTTACAAGTTCGTTGCGCCCTCCATCGGTGATGGTGGAATTTAATATGGTGTTGGCCCACCCTTAGCCTTGATGATTGCTTCCACTCTCGCAGGCATATGTTCAATCAGGTGCTGGAAGGTTTCTTGGGGAATGGCAGCCCATTCTTCAGGGAGTGCTGCACTGAGGAGAGGTCGGTGAGGTCTGGCACGGAGTCGGCGTTCCTAAACATTCCAAAGGTGCTCTGTAGGATTCAGGTCACCACTCTGTGAACACCAGTCCATTACAGGGATGTTACTGTCGTGTAACCATCCGCCACAGGTCGTGCATTGTGTAAAGGTGCTTGATTATGTTGAAAAAAGGAATCGCCATCCCTGAATTGCTCTTCAACAGTGGGAGGTAAGAAGGTGCTTAAAACATCAATGTAGGCCTGTGCTGTGATAGTGACACGCAAAACAACAAATGGTGCAAGCCACCTCCATAACACAATCACACCACTTGACACGCTGGCAGATTACGTCACCGGGCATTCTCCATACCCACACCCTGACATCGGATCGCCACATTGTGCACCTTGATTCGTCACTCAACACAACATTTTTCCACTGTTCAATTGTCCAATGTCTTTACACCAAGCGAGGCGCCGTTTGGCATTTACCTGCGTGATGTGTGTCTTATGAGCAGCCGCTCGACCATGAAATGCAAGTTTTCTCTCCTACCGCCTAACTGCCATAGTACTTGCAGTGGATCCTGATGCAGTTCTGAATTCCTATGTGATGGTCTGGACAGTTGTCGGCCTATTACACATTACGACTCTCTTCAACTGTCGGCGGTCTCTGTCAGTCAACAGACGAGGTAGGTCTGTACGCTTTTGTGCTGTACGTGTCCCTTCACTTTTCCACTTTGCTGTCACATAGGAAACAGTGGACCTAGGGACGTTTAGGAGTGCGGAAATCTCGGGCACAAACGTATGACACTAGTGACACCCAATCACCTTGCCGTGAGTTCCACAGAGCGCTTCATTATGCTCTCTCACAATGTCTAATGATACTGAGGCCGCTGATATTGAGTACCTGGCAGTAGGCGCTAAAACAATGCACCTAATATGAAAAACGTGTTTTTGTGTGTGCCCGGATACTTTTGATCGTCGTCGACGGAACGTTACATTCTAATCCACTTTTCTTCTTTCAGCAAATTATTTTGATTAAGCCGATACGTTGAAGTGTGGGTAAATAATACCTTCCGTTTCAAAGACACTATTTTCGAGTCAGTATAAACTCGTTACTCAGTCATTACGCGATAACAGTTTTTCTGAATGCTTTTTGAAGCAGTCCCCGAAACACAGCTGGAAACACCCTTTGCCTCGAACGTATTACAATGTGGCTCATTACTTCAATAATACTGTATTTGTATAGTATAACGCTTGTTGTAGACACCAAGGAGCTAAGGCCGCGAATATTTTAGAAAATTCTTATGGGAGTTTGCATATGCACTACCACCCCCCCCCCCCCCAACCACCACCCACCCCCAATAAGTTTGGAAACACCATAATGCGTATAATAACGAGCAAGATGGAAGTGATCTATGTGAGTTGTTGTTTAGAATTTAGGGTAGTATGCTCGAATAATGGTTAATAATGACCCTTGCAGCATTGCACAGACAATTGTTGTACATATACATACATTTTGGTATTGCTCATTTTTATGTAAACTGACATTACATGTCCAAGTAGTTCTACTAAACACGGCAGGTGGCCCCAGTAGGCGGCGCGATTGTGTAGAGGGACGACGTTAACAGTTGTGTTCAGTTGTAGTTTGTATGAAAGGAGAACACGCCGTGAAAGAAGGTAGTACACGCAGCGAAAGTAACTGAAAAGCCCCCAAAGTGCAAGATTAATTATGATTCACTGGTAAAGATACTTACTTTGCACCAATATGGCAGTAGTCCATTAGCGGCATCGAGATACAGGCTCAAATTGTAAGTAGGCTGTTTATGCGTTTGTATGTTGGCAGCGCTATGTAACGCTTTGCATTTATAACTCTGACAGCGCTGTGTTGCACTCTGTAAGAGACTCTTTGCTGGTCGGACTGAGTAGTTGGAGGTGAATCACCAGCAGTGATGGAAGTTGGAGGTGAACAGCTAGCAGTGATGGAAGTTAGATGTTTGAAGTGTCAGCGCGAGCAGGCGATCTGGACGTGTGTCCGTCATGGAAATGCAACTTGTCGATGATTATATAATTTTTGGAACTGAATGTCATGGACGATTATACAATTTTGGAACTGGTTGTCACATTCTTAAGGTAAATATATTGTTTGCTCTGCAACAAAATCTTTCCTTTACTAACCACAGGCCTATCAGTTGTTAGAGCCTACAGTAGTTATATTGTGGGTCAGTGTTCAGATAATAAAGAATAGTAAAGAGACAGTATATTCAATTTTCCTCAGCAGTTTAAGTAAAAAAATTTTATTAAGAAGTTTCAAAATGATGATCATCCCCGCTCTGGAGCATAAAGGAAAATATCAGAACGCCGGGATAAGTTTTATTAGTGACCAATAAACTTAATAGATTCGAAAGAGTCCTTGAGTTGAATGCGGAACTAAGTATATCTAGAGATACCCCAGTGAGTGGGTCAACAGGGAGACGTCACTTGGCACCTACGAGAAAACAAGTCGAGGATTATGTAGCAGCAGCGAAACCGGAGTTCCCACCTGTTAACAACAAGAAAGGCTCCAATAGGCTACGACACATCAGCGTTGGACATCGGAGGATTTGGAAAGAGTCTTATTCACTGATGAATCCAAGTTTGAAATATCTGTAAGTAAATGCCGCCACAAATTACACCGTTTACCCAGTGAACGCATGAATACTCAATTCCAATTGTGAGGCATGGAGGGCACTTTGAGATGGTACACAGATCTATTGGAGGGAATAAAGTCGAACATTGGATGGAAGCAGATGCAAAAATGATCCAAAAGGATAATCATGCCCTTCTCCAGCGACATGCCAAGGCATCTGGTTTGCATCTGATTGGGAAAGGATTTGTCTTTCAGCAAGACAACGACACAAAACATTAGTCCCGAATGTGTCAGAACTATGTGAAATATTTGAAAAAAGGAGAACAGCCTCTTCAGGCTCCTGATTGTAACCTAATCGAGCTGCTGTGGCACAAGTTGGACAGGAGGATCCGAAAACGGGGAATCGAATGGTACACACTTGTGGGATGTCTTGGAGCAAGAAGGGACACTAATTCCAGCTGAAAACCTGGAAAAATTTACCCACCTCATGTCTTTGGTTAAAACAAAAGGTGGCTATATAGAGGAATCTAAAATTTCATAGCTGCATTTACCTATGTGTTTTTTGAACTTAATAAACACTTAGAAAACAGTACAATGCAATTTCATAATGTGTTTCCTTTTCCTTGTCCATAATCACTTAGTGTTTCCATACTTATGAAGAAGGGTAGTGTAGCTGGGGGCTTTCGACAAGTAATTTGCCTCTCCCTGAGGTACCTTGAAAGTCTCCTACGCGACGCTAACCACAAAGAGTGCCCGAGGTGTGACGTGGAACAGCGGCGCACGCGGTGACGGCGACCGTTTAGTACTGTGCAAAATTAGAGACGGTGTTTACTGGCGGAGACAGTGCGACGCCACCCAAAAGTTCCCACCGCGTGTGTTTACTCAGCTGCTGCGGAGCAAACAAGAAGCCACCGGGATAAGTGGCCCGCTCAGACCCTTCCAAACACCGTTGGAAAGCACTTCTCGCAGTCGTCGCCGCTGGGCGCTGCGGACAGTGTGGCCAGCAAAAAGATCGGGAGCGGCGGGGAGGGGAACAAGCGTTCCTAATTTTGCGGACTCACCCACCCCACACCCTCTCCTCCAGCCTTCCTCCTCTTAAAGCTCTCCGCTTCGCTAGACTCTGCTCCTCTTCTTCTCTCCGCAAGTTACAGTCAATCCTTACTCTCCTATTACCACCATTTATCTTATTGCGTTACAATTATTGAACTACATCAAAACAAACGTAAATTATTTACAAACTGCTGCGTGCACACATTTTATTCAACATGTAAAAGTCACTACAGTTATTCGGATTCAGGTTATGACATGTTCGATATGCCCGCCACTTTCGGCGATGATGTGGTGAGAGGAGTAGTGAAATTCTGCATGACCCACTGAAGAATGGAAACATCGATGCTGCCGATGACCTCCTGAATGGCTGTTTTCAGCTCAGCACTGGTTTCGGGGTTATTGCTGTACACCTTGCCTTTAATAGAGCGCCACAAAAAGAAGTCGCATGTGTTGTGATCCGGAGAATATGGTGGTCAATCGATGCGATGCCAGTGGCCTCTGGATACCCCAGAGCCAGAATGCGGTCCCCAAAGTGCTCCTCCAGACATCAAACACTCTCCTGCTTCGATGAGGTCGAGCTCTGTCTTGCATGAACCACATCTTGTCCAAATCACGATCACATTTCATAATGGGGATGAAATCATCTTCCAAAACCTTCACATACCGTTCGGTAGTCACCGATTATTCCGTGACTGGACATTCATTGCAGACCACGAAGTCACCTTTTGAAGGCGAAGAGACTCCTCGACTCCTCGATCGCGAAATGCAGATTCTCAGTCTCCCAAATGCGCCAATTTTGCTTATTGATGGATCGGTTCAAGTGAAAGTGAGATTTGCCGCTAAAGAAAACTACACATGCGCATTCTAATTCCCATAATGCCCTGCGGCCAACCGTACAGTTTGAATATCCTAATTCAAAGCGTTCAGGCGTTATGACGATTTTATTTTATACAGTTCAACAATTGTCATCCTCTGTCTTTTCTATTGAGAACCAGTTAATACTTTCCTTTCTTTCTTACACATGTTAGTATACTGTTAAGAAACATACCGAGCGAGGTGGCACAGTGGTTTCGCACACAGGTCTCGCATTCGGAAAGATCCAGATTAGCGTTTTCTGTGATTTCTTTAAACCAGGATCTATGCACCCAAATTGCTTGAAAATGTAATCACATGCCAGTTCTAGTATAATATATTTGTCCAATCAATACCCGTTCATCATCTGCTATTCTTCTTGGTGTAGCAATTTTAATGGCCAGTAGTGTACAATGGAGGGTGCCATGTTGTGCACCAAGTACTTCCTAATTCCTACATATCTGGGCCTGCTCTCCAGGAACAAGTAATGGACTATTTGCAGTATCCTGTACCATAGTGCACCAGTCGTTGAAGAATAGCAGCAGCTCGACTAGGGAGATGTACCACGGACGGGCTGCCGTAAACACCATATCACAAACGGCTGTGGCCAGGATGCATTTGTGTTCAGCTATGAATCGCTGTTCTGTCCTACGCTGGACTACAATCGTTGGCGAGTATGTTGGCGATGTGACGACAGGTGCCATCAATCCAATGTTTTTCAAATGTACAGCAGTGTTAGCCCTGACGTCACTATGTGGAGAGCCTTCTGGTCATGGCTGGTAGTGATTGAGAGAATTCTGACAGCACAGTGGTACATAATGGACGACTTGTTTTACCTGTCATGTGATAGAATGGAGGTGCCATATTTTAACAGACTAATGCTCGTTCTCATTTGGTACTGGACTTCACGAACTATGTGCGTGATGTTGAGGTACTCTCGTGGCAAGCAAGGTCCCCAGACCGTTCCGCGGTGGGACATATGCCGGAGCAGAACAGACAGCAACTCCGTAACACTGCCAGCATCCAAGATAACGAGTTACAAAAGCTGTCAGTTATCTTACCTCAGTAGAGGATACAAGAGCTTTAAGACACCGTTCTCAACAGAGAATGTGCATCCATCCAGCCCAGAAGTAATGCAACGGGTGATAAGTCGGCTTATTTAGACGAGGTCATTGCAAATTCGACTCGATTTTGTAATCACTGAAATAATATCACATACTCTGTCTCCGTGATGATGGAAATCCACAAGTCTAGAATTCCTTAGGAAAAATGGTTATATAAAGATAATAAGTAGCAAATCTGAAACGATGGAAAAAGGAGCAATAACTACGACTACATTTTTGCCCACAGAAAATGTGGGCTGGATTTAAGGCGTCTGAACTCCTCGAGAGTTCTTGCCCATTTTAAAACGAAGTGGTTGATTTTCCGCGGTAAGATTAGACACCAGTAATGATGACAGCGTGTCACTCGCCAAGGCGCACTGACGGCTAGGCCACAGCTGGGACTATCTTGGTCATGTATCTAGGTAAAATCACGTCTCAATTCAAAGCTCGCAGCCGAAGTCTGGGAAGTGATCGTCGGAAGTGGCTTCGCAGGCAGTCTCGACAGCTTTTTGCCTAAACGTCAGTAAATTTATTGATGGGAATGTCGGTGGTGTGCAAAACTTAAGGTGGAAAGTAACTTTCGCATGGTTCGATGTAATTTGGACCATGCATACAAAGAATTACTAAAGTATTGTACAGAAGGTAAGTGAAAGAAATACTTAATGGGACGAACAGAAATGAAACTATAATAATTACACTGAAGTCACCGTGCTTTATGGTCGTCTCATTGCGTATTTCTTTTAGTTACCTTCTTTGAACCAACTTGGCTAAAAGGAAACTTGCACAAACGTATGAACTGCATGGTTCAGCGAAAGCTATAAGCGAAATTTGAGAACAAGGAAATACCATCTTTTAGAGATCTTCAAAAATTCTGTGACAAAGAACTGGATTGAATGCTAGCAAGGAAAACAGAGAAAAATGGTTCTACACTGGCGGAAAACATCTCAACACCAGGAAAGAGTTGTGCGACATAAACGAAAGTTTACATCTACAACTGAAAGATGATATCTACTACAATTTCGCGTTAGTCGTATAAGAATGGCCATAGTAGCGCCATTGTGAGAATGCAAATCAGATTTTCTCTAAGTAGACGCCGTAACGGTTGTGAGCGTTAGTTGCCTTTGATATTGGGCGTGGTGAAGCCTTGTAGCCTTTAAGGCTACAAAGACGCCATTATCAACATCTCACTGAGTTTGAACGAGGCCGTGTAATGGGACTAAGAGACGTTAGTTGCTTCTTCTGGGATATTGCAGAAAGACTTGGCGGGAATGCCAATGATGCCAATGATTTCTGGCAGTGGTGGCCACGAGAAAATACGGCCACAAGAAGACCGTGCACGGGCAGCCCCATGACACTGCCGAGAGATAAGACCATCGTGCTCTGGCGCATTGTACTTTATTTTCAACAGCAAATATGATCAGGTGGCACCACAGAGACACACAAATCGGTTACTTTAAGGATAGCTCCGAGCCAAACGCCCTCATTCCGCTAACCCCAAACAACTGCCATTTGCTACTTCAGTAATGTCAAGCGACAGCTGTTTGGAGGACAGGGTAGAGATCTGCTGTGTTTTATGAAGAAACCTGGTTCTGTCTCGGTGCCATTGATGGTCGAGTGTTGTTTAGAAGGAGGTCATTTGAGAGCCTGCAACCAATCTATCTGCTTGCTTAGCACTCTGGACCTAAACCTGAAATTATTACATAACTCGCGATTTCGTATGTCAGCAGGACCGCTCTCGTTGCTTTCCCATGCACTCTGACTGCATATGTGGACGTTGAAAGGTCTCTGTTGGATTCCTTTCATGTTAATTTCTTAAATCTGTTGACATTTACGGCATCAATTCCTCTTCTAAATTTACTGTGGCGTTTCTGACTATCTGCGACGAGACTGAGTAGTGGAACATGTTACTTTTACACATAAACAAGAACGATCTGTCACACTACTACACTTTAAAAGACAGTTTATATGCAATTCATGTCACACAGTCTCATACGGAACCTACATCCGCTTTCTTTTATGTACTGTATATGATAAGATACTGTCATCCCCCTTCCCTTCTGTGTGAGAGGATGAATGAGCAAATGTATTTCTAGTTGCATGCTTGAGGATAGAAGACAAGCCTGTCTGCTAGAGAACAGTAGGATCAACGTCGGAACAGGTAGCTGTGCTTTCTAAAAGCAAAGAGGTTTCTATCCTTAGTATGGTTCTGTCCGTCCCTTGTCATGTTGGTATAGGAAGCTGCTCCTCTGGCCACTTCCGTTTTGTATACGGAAGCACCCTTGGTAGGAGCGCAGGTCAGTCTGTCCGTGGCGAGCGTCTGAAGTGCAGGACACACTGTCAACTGGGCCACTTCGGGAGCACGGTCGACAACAAAAGAAGGGTACGCGGCAAACACTTTCCCTTGCACCCGGAGCTAATGGGCGGCCGCACCAGTGCGACCCTTCGTGGAGGCGATGACCTGAGATGGGCGAGCGGTGCACCGCGCGGAAATCCATCTGCTGGCAGCGCACCACACGAACGCGACCGAGGCGAGACGGGCGCGGTGAAACGACAGAAGACAGGGGATAAAGGGGCGTGGAGCCTTTTGACAGGTACTGTCCAGAGAAACTGGCAGACCTTAACGACGCCTATCAACATTTCCTGACGGATGCCCACTGTCAAGCGACAGTAAATCATGGTTCAATGTTCTCTGGTAGCTAAGGGTGGCACAAAGAAGAGTCATTAAGTGTCATCCTTGCCCAGAAATATCAACCTGGGGTGTCAAACGAGGATACCGCACGAATTTGACAACACAAACATGGAACCAAATCGTGATGTAGGTGACACGGGCCACCAAGAGAAACTGCATGAGAGGGCAGAGAAGACGGGATTGCACGCAACAGATGGACAAAAAAATCCCTACTTATATTGTGCCTCGGAACAGTGGAACTACTGAGTGTGTCAGTGAACAGTGATTATACGGTTCTTAGTCCAATGCATATACATGTGTTCTGTCAGAGAAACTTTGACTCGTGTGTTTTGCAGGGGTTCGATTTATTGGTGTTTATTAGACTGACTCTTGTATTTTGGAGGTGTTCTATTTTTTTTTTAGACTTTGACTCTTGTATTATGTAGGTATTTTATTTATTGGTGTTTTTTTTAGACGTTGACTACTGTACTTTCAGAGCTGTTTTATTTCTCAATGTTTTTTTGTGTTGTATTACATTTGTGATATTTTGTTTCGTAAATTCATTCCTGTGGCATTGGTTCGTTTATCAGTCAGATAGCTATTCATGCTCATTGGACACTGATCGATTAGCCTTTGCATGGGGCATATTTATAGTGAGGAACCCCTTAAGGGTAACAATCACATAATTAATTGTAGTTTCAGTATAATGACATAGTGATCACTGTTTGATAACTAACTGAAATATAGTAGAGTGATTACATTAGTGCCACAAAGTTATTTTAATTCTATAAATTATTAGTTTTATAAGATATAGAATTTTTTTGCGATAACCACCTTGTAAAACATGTTTTTTTCTCTTATCTTTTTTTTTTGTTTTTGTTTTTGCGGTTGTGCATTGTAATGTTCTGCTTTGTAATACTGATGTTATTTTCATGTTTTTTTAAATTGCTGTGGCACCTTTGCTATTTTCATAAACAGTCATAAAATTTCCTGTGATCAGTTGGCTCTTGCAATGAGCAAATACTGGTGAACTCCATAAGGGTAACAACCAGAAATTGTTTTCATATTAATGACACAGGAACCGTTGTTTTTACTTTCTGAGAGAATTAGATCTACACTATCTTTTAAATAGGTGTCACAGATTGTTATGTTTCTCTTTGAAATTAGTAGATTCTAAAGATGTGTTGAAATTGTTGTGTTTTAGCAAGTAGCTGGTGACCTTTTGCCTTTTCTTTACATTTTTGGTTTAAGTTGGGTGTGAGAAGCCTGCTTGGGAATGTCCTAGCATGGCCAGAAAATTCCCTGCACAGTCTTTTCCCGGAGCGTTGGGGTTATGAAAGGTCTGTTGGATTCCTTTCATGTTAGTTTCTTAAATCTGTTGTCATTTACGGCATCAATTCCTCTTCTAAATTTACTGTGGCGTTTCTGACTATCTGCGAGGAGACTGAGTAATGGAACATGTTACTTTTACACATAAACAAGAACGATCTGTCACACTACTACACTTTAAAACACAGTTTATATGCAATTCATGTCACACAGTCTCATACGGAACCTACATCCGCTTTCTTTTATGTACTGTATATGATAAGATACTGTCATCCCCCTTCCCTTCTGTGTGAGAGGATGAATGAGCAAATGTATTTCTAGTTGCATGCTTGAGGATAGAAGACAAGCCTGTCTGCTAGAGAACAGTAGGATCAACGTCGGAACAGGTAGCTGTGCTTTCTAAAAGCAAAGAGGTTTCTATCCTTAGTATGGTTCTGTCCGTCCCTTGTCATGTTGGTATAGGAAGATGCCCCTCTGGCCACTTCCGTTTTGTATACGGAAGCACCCTTGGTATGAGCGCAGGTCAGTCTGTCCGCGGTGAGCGTCTGAAGTGGTAAGATCTCCGTCTAAGCGCGTGTCTGCTAAGTCCGCAGGACAATGGATTTCTTAAGTTCAGCCTAACTGAAAATTTAATCACCTTTATTTCAGGTTTTTGCTCTAAAATATCTAATGTTATCTTAAATTGCAACGCAGTGTATTTCGAGTGTCAACTTCAGAATATCTTCCAGTAGTTGCTTTGTCACTACTTTGTGAGTAAAGTGGAACCACGTGTTGATCAGTAACTGTAACTAAGATCATCAATCTTAAATGCGAATGTTCGTGAGATTATAACGTCTCGTCTTGACAATATTTTTCAATATAGCAACTTTTCTTTATGTTCAACCCCCACGTGGGGTGTACTTTGTGAGACCAGTACCACTTGCTTGTATAATTGTTTGACCCATCAGGTTAATAGTAAGACGATAGTAACCAGTTCGAGGTTTTTCTTTTGTATATTGCTTTTCGATCTAATTTATTTTAATTATCAGAATTATTGTGGAGTTACACTCTTTGTGTAAACCAAGTTGACCACGTGAAGCATGTGGTGCAATCATCAAAGTAGCCCTCAGCTATTCTTTTCGGGAAGATTTCACAGAGAGTTAGTATGAATTTTGTATACCAGTTTGTCGTAATTACAAGACGGACAGGATTGCGCTACGAACGTAACTTCTTTGGGTGAAAATTGAATTGGTTGGTTGTGCTTAATTTCCTCTTGCATCTGTTTCAACGTTCTTCGTGTGTTATTTTATGAATGTAGTGTTGTATGCAGTCTCCTAATCTTGGCTCCATATTTGATGTGTTCCATAAGATTACAAACTCACATTTTCACAATCCTAAATAAGGCACCAGCTTAGTTGTGACTCAAGTTTAACATGCTGCAATTTCAATGATCAATGTTAAAATAAATTTCCAAATATAAACTGATTTATTTCTTTTTATTTAAATTCTCTTTTTTATGTATGTATCGCCGGTTTTCGTATGACTATTAAAAGATTACAATTAATGTTAGTTTGGTTGGAAATTTGGTAAGCTAGGCTGGATACATGGTGAATCAGTTGCTCAGTTATGCAAGGTTAACTTCCTCAGATAGCTCACAGCTTTTAAACTGCTTTTATTGTCTATCAGCACCGCTTTCACATCAAATTAATGCAACAATATTACAACGTCAGTCTACCGATTCAACCTGTTGCGCTGCCATTCATGACCAATATTCTAGTGGGTTCCTACATGATAACGCTCGCTCACATACCGCTGTTGCAAACGATGGTGCTCTACAGAGTGTGGACGTGTTACCCAGGCCTGCTCGATCACCAGATCTGTCTCCAACTGAGCGCAAATGGGACATCATTGGACTGCAACTACAGCGTCATCCAGAATCAGTATTAACCATCCCTGTATTGGCAGCCATGGAACTCCATCCCACAGAATGATACCGGCACCTGTACATCGCAATATATGCAGGTTTGCATGCCGGCATTCAACGTTCTGGAGGTTACATCGGTGATTATTTTACCAGCTTTTCACATTTGCAATGGCTTATGTCGTGCTTACATTAACCTATGATTTTGCGATCTTGCTCACTTAAATATGTCACCTAGGCAAATACATTGCCGAAATTTCATTACTCTACATTAATTATTCTTTGGAGTTGCAAGTTTTTTCCGTCAGTGTAGAAATAACTGCTGCAGTATAGTACAGTACAGTACAGTACAGTACAGTACAATACAGAAGGTAATCGAGAGCAATGCACGATGAGACGAACAGAAATGACACTATAATAATTGCACTTAAGTTGCCGTGCTTGTTGCGTATTTCTTTCAGTTACGTTCTGAGAGTGAACTGGGCTAAAAGGAAACCTTCACAACATCATGAACCGCGTGGTTCGCTATACGCCTTAATGAAATTTCAGGATAAAGAAATACCAACTTTGATAAATCTTCCAAGTTTCCGCGGCACAGAACTGGATGGAATGCTAGCAAGGTAAACCGGAGAAAAGTAGCTCCATTTGTGGTGATACCTGAGGTCACGCGAGCTTATGAAACAATTTTGGTTTATGTTAGCAATCACTCTTCTGGCAAGCTCGACGCGACTCGCCGCCTCCCTCGTGCGTGCATTCTCAACTACTTGGATAACGAATTGGTTGACGAAAAAGTCTTGCGAGAAAGTGAAGTGTGGCTTTTAAATTAGCCATTGTTCCTATGAGATGAAATATGGTTTCGTACACATTATGCTGTGAACGCAGTAAACTGTGTGACGAGTATTGTCAATTAGTATTAAGTAGTTGTGGTGTTGAAGGCACTGCCTCACGCTCCTCTCGCAGGAATACGATGCTGGAGGTAGCAATTAGTAAACGAAGTAGTAATAATAGGCGGAATGTGGTAGAAATTGTAATACTTTCTATAGTGGCATCCATTCAGACCACATAAAACTAACGTGCGTCTGATCAGGCCCAGTTTAACATCGCGCAGCATTACAGAGGTCAGTGTTCAGCAATGTGACGCAGCAGCTACAGTCAAGTCAAAATACAGCTCGTTGCTGAAATACAAATGATCCAGAGAGAATTTCTGTATGGTGCGAAAAGTGGCAATTGGCGCTAAACAAATTTATCGGATTTGTTTTAGTACTCACACAAATCTAAGGGCTGTCAATTCGACTAAATACCTAGGAATTACAATTACGAGCAACTTAAATTGGAAAGACCACATTGATAATATTGTGGGAAAGGGGGAACAAAGACTGCGCTTTGCTGGCAGAACACTTAGAAGATGCGACAAACCCACTAAAGAGCCTACATTACGCTTTTCCGGCCTCTGCTGGAATATTGCTACGCGGTGTGGGATCCTTAACAGGTAGGATTGACGAAGGACATCGAAAAAGTGCAAAGAAGGGCATCTCGTTTCATGTTATCGCGCAATAGGGGTGAGAGTGTCACTGATAAGATACGCGGGTTGGGGTGGCAGTCACTGAAACAAAGGCGGTTTCCTTTGTGGCGAGATGTATTTAAGAAATTTCAGTCACCAACTTTCTCTTCCAAATGCGAAAATATTTTGTTGACATCCACCTACGTAGGGAGAAATGATCATCACAATAAAATAAATCAGACCTCGAACGGAAAGATTTAAATGCTCCTTTTTCCCACGCGCCATTCGAGAGTGGAATGGTAGAGGAGTAGTATGAAAATGGTTCGATGAATCCTCTGTCAGGCACTTAAGTGTGAATTGCAGAGTAACCATGTCGATGTAAATGTAGATGTAGAACTGAAAGCACGTTTATTATCACGCCAACGTACAGCCAGAAAAGGACTGCAATACTGGACAGAGAGTGCAGGTAGTTATACGAACACGGAATTTTCTAGAATGCTGTTATTTACGAGGTACATTCAGAAATTAAGTGTACAGAATTTTTACATTTTTTAGAAAAAGTGAATTTAAAAAAATTGAAGGTTATTTTTCACACACTATTCGAGATACAAATCTCCATCACCCGAATTTCCGTCAAATGTAGCTGTCAGCTGCCCCTCGATGTAGTATAACGGCCCTAATTCTACTATCTTCTTGTGGAAGGAGCAGCCAAATGGAAAGGAGACAGATGAAAAATAAATTGGCCAGGCGCTAACAGGACTCGCGCACTGAAAGTTCCGTACAAACTTAATTGTGTATACAGCAGTTCATCCATTCTGGGAATCTAGAATCTCTACTATTTTTGCTTGTTATAGACATTGATACAAGCAAGAAATCGGTCCCAAGGATTGTAAGATATTCCAGAACATTTTAATTTCAATAATATAGATGTAACATAAAAGTCACGTGGGAGCTAGATGACCATTATGAAAATGGCCATTCAAGGTGACTGGGTAGCAGTGGGAAAAGTGGGAGACTGGGTCGCAATGAGAAAAGTCAAACATCAGGAAGGGAATGACTTCACTGCTCATAGGACGCGTTTCGCAGACTAGTTGCGAACGTTTGTTTCACATAGAACTTCTAACGCCATACCTACATGCAGTAATCACAGACTATTTTACGAATGTTTGTTTCCCTTACAAATGGAACCGCCACTTCCACGTGCAGTTATCACTCATGAATATTTATTGAAGGAGCTGTTCCGAATAATAAGTTCATTCCTTGTCCGATCTTTGACTTTCGCTATTGCGACACTGTGAGTCTGGATGCAGAAATATTGATAGTTCTGATTTCAAGTTTGACGTGAAATAATAAATGATACAAAAAATATTATATACCTGCGGTTGATTACAAATTAACAGTTTCCGCATTTTTTCCTTTACCTGTACTGTTAAACCTTGCTTATTGCCAAATTTCATGATTCTAGGCCAACGAGAAGTGCCGTCTAAGTATATAGTGAGTTGGTGAATATCAATGTATGTGACAAAAATGGCTGAATTGACTTAGAACCTTACATTTACTACACCTCCAAAGGCATTCTCATCTTAGTATGTGATACAAATTTCAGCTTGATATGTCTACCTTTTGATACTACCGCTACTAGATTAGTTAAGACTTTCACAAATTTTAAATAAATACGAAAACGCTGATGTCAACCATAGCATCTCCTACTCTAAGTGATAAATATAGCTGAACCAGATATATTTACCTTACTGTCTACACTGCTGTGTTTGGTTAAGAGTTCAACGTATTCCTGCAAATACTTGTCAACTTAGAGGCCTCAGCAACAATTTACTGCCCAAAATTAATAGGAAATTCCACAGCCCTTTTGATAGATACAGGTTAGAACAGATCTGAGTGAATATATTGAGATATTCTTGTGGCCAACTTATGATTAACTGTTATGACCAAGCACTACACTCACATATTTACAGGTTCTACACTTAAGTGCCAAAGAATCTGGCATAGCCAGTTGTTACATCAGTTACTGCTGTTGTAATGGCATGTTATAAAAGTGAGTGACGTGGTGTCATAGTCGGTGCACGAGCGATGGGACTCAGCACCTCCGAGGTATCGATGAAGTAAGGATTTTCCCGTACGACCTTTTCACTAGTGTACCGTAAAAATCAGGAAGCAGGTAAAACGTCAAATCTCCGACATCGGTGCGGCCGGAAAAAAATTCCTGCAAGGACGAGAGCAACGACGATTGAACAGAATTGTTCTTTGTGACAGAAGTGGAATCCTTCCGTAAGTTGCTGTAGATTTCAATGCTGAGCCATCAACAAGTGTCAGCGTGCGAACGGTTCAACGAAACGTCATCGATATGGGCTTTCAGAGTTGAAGACCCACTCGTGTACCCTTTATGACTGCACGACACAACGCCTTAAGCCGTCGGCACACGGACCGTGCTGTCGAACGTTAACGCTCATCGTGCGAAGTTCAACGTGCTGCTGAACGCTCAGGAACGATGCGACTTGTGCATACGGTACGTGGGCCCCAACGTGGTATACGCCATCGTAACGCACTCCAGCGGCACTTGAGGGATGTTTTCAGTTCGTAAATCGCACTGTTTACTCAACGGGCGCGCGTAAAATTCCCACAATACCTCTATTAAAACGCACATTTCCTCCATCGTCCACGAAAAGGAAAGTACCATGTCCAATGAATAAGGACACAGACTTATAAAAAGCTCCTTTACAAACTGTGCGGTACAAATTTGAAATACTACTCCGCATAAGCTAAACATTACTCCATCATTCTCACATTTTAGTAAAACCCCAAGTTCAGTCTTACTTGATCACTGTTCCTAGCCAGTAGCAGACTCTGTGCAACATGTGAATTACAAAGCGTAAAAGAGAAAGGAGCAAAATATCTTTATACAAGTAGCGCAAGCCGTCCTGTAGATCAAGCCAATCGAACAAAGTCATCCCTCAGAAACAGGTGAACTTACATTTACATAACATCAACTATTACAGTATATACTTATATTAAACTAATAATAAAGTATCAGAACCTAATAAAAACGCGAATGTTAGTAAAAAATAATCTACAAGTGCTGAAAGGCGAACCACCGCCCCAATGATCATCTTCTTACAGGACATTGACGCTGCTTACTACGCTAAACCAACACCACGTCATTTGTGGCTAATCATATTGTATTACGCCTTCCTGAAAACCTTAATTGTAGATATGTTACCAATTGAAATTTAATTACAACAAATTGTACCAAAAACAATGCGTTTTGGGTGGATCCTCAGTGTGTCGCTGACTTCAAATAGCCTACTCTCATAATACGCAAGTTACAATAATTATTTTGCCACGGATATGATGTTTCTCATTATTTTATTGGAACGAATCACACAGTTAACAACGGGTTTTCCAGTGATTCTCAATTTGCTGGTGCTCAGAAACGGCATATTTACATATAGGCTTCAAATGAATGCCAATATGGCGCCTCACAACTCTGTACTGAAGGGAGATGGCATGCGTGTGATATAGGTGGCGTTGTGCCATCTCATTGGTCAACGCTCAGACACACGCTCAGAATATCTGACATGCCAGATATTGCTCTGCACGTTCGGAAGGACTCCCGAACTTGCTGTTCCACGTTATGACGTCAGAAACTCGGGACGCTGAACGTTCGGATGCACGGTCCGTGTGCCGACAACTTTACGCCTCGCCTGGGGCCGTCAACAGTGACACTGGACTGTTGATTATTGAATGTCAATTCGTCGGACGAGTATCGTTTCAAATTGTATCGAGCGGTTGGATGTGTACGGGTATGGAGACAACCTCATGAATCCATGGGCCTTGCATGTCAACAGAGGATTGTTCAAACTGGTGGAGGCCGTGTAGTGATGTCGGGCGTGTGCAGTGATATGCGACCCCTGATACGTCTAGAGACGACTCTGACAGGTGACACGTACGTAAGCATCCTGTCTGAACACCCTGCATTGAAATAAAACGTCGTGTGACGGGGGCCTCCTGTCGGGTAGACCGTTCGCAAGTCTTTCGATTTGACGCCACTTTGGAGACTCGCGCGTCGATGGGGATGAAATGATGATGATTAGGACAACACAACACCCATTCCCTGAGTGGAGAAAATCTCCGTCCTAGCCGGGAATCGAACCCGAGCCCTTTGGATTGACAGTCTGTCACGCTGACCACTCAGCCACCGGGGCGGACCACCCTGCATTCATCCATGTCCATTGTGCATTCCGATAGACTTCGGCAATTTCAGCAGGACCAGTCGACACCCCATACATCCAGCATTGCTACTGAGTGGCTCCAGGAGTGCTATTCTGAGTTTTAAAACTGCCCCTGGCCTCCAGACTCCCCAGACATGAACATTATTCAGCATATCTGGGATGCCTTGCAACGTGCTGTTCAGAGGAGATCTTTATCCCCTCGTACATTTACGGTTTTATGGACAGCCCTGCAGGATTCATAGTGTCAGTTCCACCATACATTAGTCGAGTCCATGCCACGTTATGTTGCGGCACTTCTGCGTGCTCGCGGTGGCCCTACACGATATTAGGCAGGTGTACCAGTTTCTTTGATTCTCCAGCGTATTAGAATACGCAGATATACAGGGTGCCTCTCGTAAGAGTCATATATACATGGCTCTGAGCACTATGGGACTCAACATCTTAGGTCATCAGTCCCCTAGAACTTAGAACTACTTAAATCTAACTAACCTAAGGACATCACTCACATCCATGCCCGAGGCAGGATTCGAACCTGCGACCGTAGCAGCCCCGCGGTTCCGGACTGCAGCGCCAGAACCGCTCGGCCACCGCGGCCGGCTCGTAAGAGTCGCCAGGCGCGTTATCTCTGATGTTTCTGCCGATTATTGCAACATCTTTTTTTTCACTGGGTATCTGGAGTCAATCCAAACAAGTAATGCTCATCAAGTCGTTCATTCGACACCCTGTGTTAACAAAATGCGTCGGTGTATTTCCCATTGCAGGTAAGATTATTTTTAAATCGGAATTTTACGCTCTAATTCGATAAAGCGTTCCCAAATTAGTCTAGTCTAGTCTAGTCTAGTCTACAGACGTTAAAGTAACCCCTGGCGTGCCACAGGGGAGTGTTATGGGACCATTGCTGTTCACAATATATATAAATGACCTAGTAGATAGTGTCGGATGTTCCATGCGGCTTTTCGCGGATGATGCTGTAGTATACAGAGAAGATGCAGCATTAGAAAATTGTAGCGAAATGCAGGAAGATCTGCAGCGGATAGGCCCTTGGTGCAGCGAGTGGCAACATAGTCAAATGTAATGTATTGCGAATACATAGAAAGAAGGATCCTTTATTGTATGATTATATGATAGCGGAACAAACACTGGTAGCAGTTACTTCTATATAATATCTGGCAGTATGCGTGCGGAACGATTTGAAATAGAATGATCATATAAAATTAATTGTTGGTAAGGCGGGTACCAGGTTGAGATTCATTGGGAGAGTCCGTAGAAAATGTAGTTCATCAACAAAGGATGTGGCTTACAAAACACTCGTTCGACCTATACTTGAGTACTGCTCATCAGAGTGGGATACATACCAGATCGGGTTGACGGAGGAGATAGAGAAGACCCAAAGAAGAAGCGTTTCGTCACAGGGTTATTTGGTAACCGTGATAGTGTTACGGAGATGTTTACCAAACTCAAGTGGGAGACTCTGCAAGAGAGGCGCTCTGCATCGCGGTGTAGCTTGCTCGCCAGGTTTCGAGAGGGTGCGTTTCTGGATGAGGTATCGAATATATTGCTTCCCCCTACTTATACATCCCGAGGAGATCACGAATATAAAATTAGAGAGATTCGAGAGCTCACTGAGGCTTTCAGACAGTCGTTCTTCCCACGAACCATACGCGACTGGAACAGAAAAGGGAGGTAATGACAGTGGCACGTAAAGTGCCCTCCGCCATACTCCGTTGGGTGGCTTGCGGAATATAAATGTAGATGTAGATGTAGATTCGTTTTATCCGTGTGCATTAACAGGGACAGTAAAGCACGAAGAATATTCAGTGCTCCAGAAGCGACTCACAACCAGCACAGCGTGTTTCACGGCAGCAGTCATCGTGGGCCAGGGCAGTGCTGTCGATGCTAGGGTACTGGTTAGTCTTCCGAGTTTCACTGTCCCCGTTAATACACATCGACAAAACGCGTTCTGTCTGTAGACCGTGCACGTAACATTCCGCTTTAAAAATAATTTTCTTTGTAACAGGAAATAAACCGACGCTTTCGGTCGACACTGGGCATCGCTTGAAAGTCTTGATAAGTGCTAATTGTTTCGGTGATTCCAGTTACACAATGTAAAGACTAAATTGTAATTATCTGCTGAGACGGCAGAGGTGATTCACCTGACGGCTCTTAGAGGGACGCCCTGCGTACACTGACATAACGGGTGATCAAGAAGTCAGTATAAATTTGAAAACTTAATAAACGACGGAATAATGTAGATAGAGAGGTAAAAATTGACACACATGCTCGGAATGACGTGGGGTTTTATTAGAACAAAAAAAAAAGTATTTGCTAGAAGCGTGAAAGATCTCTTGCGCGCGTCATTTGGTGATGATCGTGTGCTCAGCCGCCACTTTCGTCATGCTTGGCCTCCCAGGTCCCCAGACAGTACGTGCGATTATTGGCTTTGGGGTTACCTGAAGTCTCAAGTGTATAGTGATCGACCGGTATCTCTATGGATGCTGAAAGACAACATCCGACGCCAATGCCTCACCATAACTCCGGACATGCTTTACAGTGCTGTTCACAACATTATTCATCGATTACAGCTATTGTTGAGGAATGATGGTGGACATATTGAGTATTTCCTGTAAAGATCATCATCTTTGCTTTGTCTTACTTTGTTATGTTAATTATTGCTATTCTGAACAGATGAAGCGCAATCTGTGAAATATTTTTTGAACATTTGTAATTCTTTTTTTGTTGTAATAAAACCCCATGTCATTCCGAGCATGTGTGTCAATTTGTACCTCTCTATCTACATTATTCCGTGATTTATTCAGTTTTCAAATTTATATTGACTTTTTTTATCTCCCAGTACTTTAACTCACAGCCGTTTGAATAGCAAGCAGTTATCGGCAGATCTGTCACGATATTAAATTGTCTGAAATTAGCTGCTTGCTACTGAAATGGTTATGAGGACAAGTGTGTCAGTTATCCTCGGTGTAGTATTAGTCAAAGACCAAATGAATAGATGCGTGCTACCATTCTGTAATGTTGTTGTTGTTGTTGTTGTTGTTGTTGCGGTCTTCAGTCCTGAGACTGGTTTGATGCAGCTCTCCATGCTACTCTATCCTGTGCAACCCTCTTCATCTCCCAGTACGTACTGCAGCCTGCATCCTTCTGAATGCTTAGTGTATTCATCTCTTGGTCTCCCTCTACGATTTTTACCCTCCACGCTGCCCTCCAATACTAAATTGGTGATCCCTTGATGCCTCAGAACATGTCCTACCAACCGATCCCTTCTTCTCGTCAAGTTGTGCCACAAACTTCTCTTCTCCCCAATCCTATTCAGTACCTCCTCATTAGTTACGTGATCTACCCATCTAACTTCAGCATTCTTCTGTAGCACCACATTTCGAAAGCTTCTATACTCTTCTTGTCCAAACTAGTTATCGTCCATGTTTCTCTTCCATACATGGCTACACTCCATACAAATACTTTCAGAAACGACTTCCTGACACTTAAATCTGTACTCGATGTTAACAAACTCTCTTCTTCAGAAACACTTTCCTGGCCATTGCCAGTCTACATTTTATATCCTCTCTACTTCGACTATCATCAGCTATTTTGCTCCCCAAATACCAAGACTCATATACTACTTTAAGTGTCTCATTTCCTAATCTAATTCCCTCAGCATCACCCGACTTAATTCGACTACATTCCATTATCCTCGTTTTGCTTTTGTTGATGTTCATCTTATATCCTCCTTTCAAGACGCTATCCATTCCATTCAACTGCTCTTCCAAGACCTTTGCTGTCTCTGACAGAATTACAATGTCATCGGCGAACCTCAAAGTTTTTATTTCTTCTCCATGGATTTTAATACCTACTCCAAATATTTCTTTTGTTTCCTTTATTGCTTGTTCAATATACAGATTGAATAATATAGGGGAGAGGCTACAACCCTGTCTCATTAACTTACCAACCACTGCTTCCCTTTCATGTCCCTCGACTCTTATAACTGCCATCTGGTTTCTGTACAAATTGTAAATAGCCTTTCGCTCCCTGTATTTTACCCCTGCCACCTTCAGAATTTGAAAGAGAGTATTCCAGTCAACATTGTCAAAAGCTTTCTCTATGTCTACAAATGCTAGAAACGTAGGTTTGCCCTTCCTTAATCTAGCTTCTAAGATAAGTCATAGGGTCAGTATTGCCTAACGTGTTCCAGTATTTCTACGGAATCCAAACTGATCTTCCCCGAGGTCGGCTTCTACTAGTTTTTCCATTCGTCTGTAAAGAATTTGTGTTAGTATTTTGCAGCTGTGGCCAATTAAACTGATTGTTCGCCAATTTTCACATCTGTCAACACCTGCTTTCTTTGCGATTAGAATTATTATATTCTTCTTGAAGTCTGAGGGTATTTCGCCTGTGTCATACATCTTGCTCACCAGATGGTAGAGTTTTGTCAGGACTCTCTCTCCTAAGGCCGTCAGTAGTTCCAATGGAATGTTGTCTACTCTGGGGGCCTTGTTTCGACTAAGGTCTTTCAGTGCTCTGTCAAACTCTTCACGCAGTATCATATCTCCCATTTCATCTTCATCTACATCCTCTTCCATTTCCATAATATTGTCCTCAAGTACATCGCCCTTGTATAGACCCTCTATATAATCCTTCCACCTTTCTGATTTCCCTTCTTTGCTTAGAACTGGGTTTCCATCTGAGCTCTTGATGATCATACAAGTGGTTCTCTTATCTCCAAAGGTCTCTTTAATTTTCCTGTAGGCAGTATCTATCTTACCCCTAGTGAGATAAGCCTCTACATCCTTACATTTGTCCTCTATCCATCCCTGCTTAGCCATTTTGCATTTCCTGTCGATCTCATTTTTGAGACGTTTGTATTCCTTTTTGCCTGCTTCATTTACTGCATTTTTATATTTTCTCCTTTCATCAATTAAATTCAATATTTCTTCTGTTACCCAAGGATTTCTACTAGCCCTCGTCTTTTTACCTACTTGATCCTCTGGTGCCTTCACTACTTCATCCCTCAAAGCTACCCATTCTACTAGTAGAAGCCGACCTCGGGGAAGATCAGTTTGGATTCCGTAGAAATGTTGGAACACGTGAGGCAATACTGACCCTACGGTTTATCTTAGAAGCTAGATTAAGGAAGGGCAAACCTACATTTCTAGCATTTGTAGACTTGGAGAAAGCTTTTGACAATGTTGACTGGAATACTCTCTTTCAAATTCTGAAGGTGGCAGGGGTAAAATACAGGGAGCGAAAGGCTTTTTACAATTTGTACAGAATGCAGATGGCAGTTATAAGAGTCGAGGGACATGAAAGGGAAGCAGTGGTTGGGAAGGGAGTGAGACAGGGTTGTAGCCTCTCCCCTATGTTATTCAATCTGTATATTGAACAAGCAATAAAGGAAACAAAAGAAATATTTGGAGTAGGTATTAAAATCCATGGAGAAGAAATAAAAACTTTGAGGTTCGCCGATGACATTGTAATTCTGTCAGAGACAGCAAAGGTCTTGGAAGAGCAGTTGAATGGAATGGATAGTGTCTTGAAAGGAGGCTATAAGGTGACCATCAACAAAAGCAAAACGAGGATAATGGAATGTAGTCGAATTAAGTCGGGTGATGCTGAAGGAATTAGATTAGGAAGTGAGACACTTAAAGTAGTAAAGGAGTTTTGCTATTTGGGGAGCAAAATAACTGATGATAGTCGAAGTAGAGAGGATATAAAATGTAGACTGGCAATGGCAAGGAAAGCGTTTCTGAAGAAGAGAAGTTTGTTAACATCGAGTATAGATTTAAGTGTCAGGAAGTCATTTCTGAATGTATTTGTATGGAGTGTAGCCATGTATGGAAGTGAATCATGGACGATAAATAGTTTGGACAAGAAGAGAATAGAAGCTTTCGAAATGTGGTGCTACAGAAGAATGCTGAAGATTAGATGGGTAGACCACATAACTAATGAGGAGGTGCTGAATAGGTTTGGGGAGAAGAGAAGTTTGTGGCACAACCTGACCAGAAGAAGGGATCGGTTGGTAGGACATGTTCTGAGGCATCAAGGGATCACCAATTTAGTATTGGAGGGCAGCGTGGAGGGTAAAAATCGTAGAGGGAGACCAAGAGATGACTACACTAAGCAGATTCAGAAGGATGCAGGTTGCAGTAGGCCCTGGGAGATGAAGAAGCTAGCACAGGATAGAGTAGCATGGAGATCTGCATCGAACCAGTTTCAGAACTGAAGACAACAACAACAACAACATCGTACATTATAACAATTGCATACTGCTACTAACGATACGATGATTTTGGGGTGAGGGTGGAGAACTACAGCAGAGTTAACTCACCACTGTACCATGCACACCCATTTCTAATTATATTCTATGATTGTAAATTGGAACTGCGAGAAAAAGTTCTATTCTGCTTATGCAGCTGATACGCTGTCAATTATTTTTTTTACGAAATACTAATTTCGTTCTTCTGACTTGGTTCACGTTTACTTAATGGTTGGTAGACGACGTAGAACAAAGATAGTAGCTGGCTGACGGCTGGCGGCAGATATAACTTACCTTGCGTTATAACATAACGAGTCCTAATACCATCCGTGCTCCTAATTCCGTCGCCCTGGAAATTTCCAGTTTCTATAACTGATAACAAACATTTAACTGCATGCGCGTGCATGCGTGACCTCAGTCCATAGTTTTGTTGAGAGAGTCTAGTGTGTAAAGTACGTATAGATTCAGAGTGCGAGGCTATTCATTATTTTACACTCAGGCGTTAGTGCAGTAGTCAAATCAACAGCCTACTATTCCCAGTGTCGGCACTAGTCAGTGTGCAAATATTGGGCTTCATTTCAGCCGTGTAATGTAGTTTCTGTCGCGTAATCGCTATTGACAACGATTTGGCCTGTTTTGCTCTAGCGGTCATTATAGTAACTCTGGGTGAAGTCCGTAATATTCTTCCTGGCGACGAAATTTTGTGCTGTTATTAAAAACTCATGTTATTTGTTATTTTTAGAAATTGTTTTACTTTTTCCTATGGAAAAAGGCAATTGGAGGGAAATCCATTTTTTGCACGAAATGCTTGGTTTGTTATGACGAAATATACACTTAATTTACCCACAATACAACTTCACGTGTGACACATCTCTAGAAAGCTGAAGATAACTTGAAAATATTGTTCACTAACAGTGTTTAAGTGATTTATAGGCAAACTGATCGGTAATCTCATAATGGAAAAATATACTTTAATTAATTGTATTATTCTAGGTTTTTATGGTGGACGATACTGCTAACATTTATATTGTGCTCCTGGTTTTGCAGCATTAACATTTATGTCAAATACTGGATTTATTATAACAAGTGAAGACGATTCAAAATGGATATTTTGCTTCATAAAGTGTTCATTGTATTTTTGAATTTTATTTTTAGGTTTTCAAAACACTTAAGCCTATACCAAGTTTCATGATAAACCAATAATAATGTTAGGATGCTATTCAGCTAATGCTTTTATTTATTCATTCACCCGCCATACAGGAGGTCAAATTTGGTGCAATGTAGTTGTCAGATACAATTACTAACACAAGTGTGCTTAATAAGCTGTATATACGAAGGGTACACGGGAATAAAGATCAAGATCCATAAAAATTTTAAATTTAGTTGATACTTCCATCTTTGAGAGGAATTTATGTACTCTTAATGTGACAAGGTTTGTTTGTTTATTTTTTTATTTCAGTTTTGAATTAAGGTGAGCGAAAATCTGTCTCAAGTTTCGATTGACTTGAGTAAAATGATCAAGGTCCACTCGGTTTTGAAGGAGAACGATCAAGATTCATTTTCTGTTCAGAGATTTTCCCCTTTCATGTTTCATCTTATAATGCTGCTGGGTCATGTTACTGGCTTTCCAACAGTACTTAACAGTCACCACATGTCCTCACATTCCGCCTTTAACTGCCCTTGCTTGCCTGCTAGCCAGCAATTTCGCGCGTTATCAGCAGGCTGCTGCACTCCCATTCACGCCAAGCTATGCCCAACCCAAGAAGGCTACAGGAGTCTTCTTTTGGGCGTATTTCTGCCTTATTCGTTCATTTCGATATGAACGGTTCTCTCTGTAGCTTTACCATTTTTCGACTAATACAGGCTATTCTCAATTCGAACCATCATCATCTCACCACTAATACAAATTTTTGTAGTAAACAGAACCATCTCTAAAAGTCGAGATCTTTGGCACCTACGAACCTGAATATATCTGCTATACTGCAACGCCAACTGAAGTCTTGTATGTCCAGTTTCAGCAACACTAGGGCGTTTCAGCAAGATGTGATCCTCGTAATACCAGTTTTAATTATTTTTTCCACGGTTTCTATTGTGGGTTCTCTAAGTGCAAAATAGTTCATAAATTCCGCAAATTCATTTTAGCAACACGAAGTTAGTTTTCATATTACGTTAATCTTCTAGATTTTCTAGTACATGTCTGAAAGAGAAAAAGCTTCTCTTTCCTACTACACTATCTTCGGATTAAGTACCATACCACCAGAACGTGATTTTTAGTATCGACTGAGCCATTTTTTTCTTATTTCAATCAATTTTTGCCGAAACATAGGAAGGCTATATTGTGCCAACTAGCCTCCAGTCCTTAGCACACATTTCCACAAAAGTTTCAGCTCCAAGTCTTTACCGTTTCAAAATAGTATGGTGTCAGGGAACTGCTGGTCAAAATTGCAAACACATCATAACATATTCGAGGTTCCTGCATGAGTGTTTGCCGGCCGGTCGCAGTTTCGAATCCTGCCTCGGGCATGGATGTTTGTGATGCCTTTAGGTTAGTTAGGTTTAAGTAGTTCTAAGTTCTAGGGGACTGATGCCCTCAGATGTTAAGTCCCATAGTGTTCAGAGCCATTTGAACCAATTTTTGCATGAATGTTTAGTAACTTTTTTACAAAATTTACGTTGCGAGCCACCTACTGATTTATTTGAAGCTTCCTCATAAGAACACGTAGATTTTTTCCATGCTGGACTTGAGCTCTATTTCGTGATTGGCACATATTCCCCAATTCATATTTTCTCCTCTACCGCCTTTATCTTTGAATTGTTCATTTTACAGCTTCCACTGTTATGGTAAATAAGCTACAGTCAAACTACCTACGTAAACGAACACCTCGCTAGTCACGCAGGACTGATAACACAATCTGTTGCCAGGGGCAGCAGGTTGAACGGGTCCCGTGAGGTTTCCCACGCTTGCAGAAAGTCAAGCTGTCCTGCGCTAGGCACTGTGCTTCAAGACACATGTATTCTGGTCTCCGTTGCGGCAGGTTCAGCTGCTTTACTGGTTGCGGCAGAGATAGGGGCAGGCAGACTGGAAGGAGACTTTGTACACCTCTGCTAGTCACTTACCCACTGTAAACGAAGTTTGAACTGTTACATGATTTAGTAGTAAAGCAAAGACCGATACAATATTGCACCAGTTTGTGCATCCAAAGTGGGCCGGAAATTAATTTCTTCGGTAAGTTGAGCTGAAACACTCGAGTCTTACTATTCTCGAGATTGTGTGTAACGTGATTTCTTAAGTGATATGAAGGAATCAGAAATGACAGAGAATGAAGACGAACATTACAGTTCTGTGCACAATAGAAGTAAAAGAAAAGCGCTGGTGCGTATTTCTGATTCCTCAAAACGATTACGGGTCCTGAGTCACGTTACACGTGACATTTGTAAGACTTACGATTAAGATATTAACAGAATATTTTATTTATAGAAAGGAGTAGATTAATGAAGGAATTCAACCTAATGGCTTCCTATGATACAAAAAACTGACTAGATTGTCACGATTTTTTCTATTTATAAGGTGCGTGTTAATAGCGATGGATAAGTAAGGATTGTCAGGTATGTCAACCAGCAATCTTGTCAATGCACGGCATCGCCAACAGACGTCTTATTACTCTCTAAAGGCATTGGTTCTTACAGGGAAAGCAACATAACACAAGGCCTAACAAACATTGAGGAGAAAACGTGTCTAAAGTGCATTAACGTATACAGTCACTGAGGCCCCCAGATCACATTAGCGTTCATAACAGCAAATGGTTATATTTTTGCAGAATAATTTAATATCCGAAAATTACACTTGTATATTCTGAAAAACTCTTCAAAACCCTGTGTCATACGAACAATTTCGACAGATCTTTGTGGCTAACTACAATATAAATTTTGGATACACCAGAGCTGAAACGTGTTCTATGCATGACAATTTTGGAGTTTCGAGCGGTTCTAGGCGCTTCAGTCCGCAACCACATGGGTTCTAAGGTCGCAGGTTCGAATCCTGCCTCGGGAATTGATGTGTGTGATGTTCTTAGACTAGTTAGGTTTAAATAGTTCTACGTTTAGGGGACTGATGACCTCAGATTTAATTTACATAGTGCTTAGAGCCATTAGAACCATTTTTTGAATTTTGGAGCTGACTGTTGAAAATTAGATTTACAGACAAATAACGAAAAAGATACAGCTCAGATATAAACATTGATTAAGCAAGGACAACATGTAACGACTTAAAATAAATTACAGAAGAGGATATCTTTCACTTCTTAACATTTCAACCAACGAAGCATATTACCACAAGCAGCTATCATGTTATTCATACAATATTCGTATGTTTTCTTCTGGGAAATCTGCACTTAGTACGTATGACGACTCGAAACAAACAAAATACCTGAAAAAAACTGCTTGGGGCAACTAATATGGTGGACATGGGCTTCAATTTCTTAACCTTATGATAATTAGTAATTTTTCTTTCCTTCAGTGCTCTTCTACTCTTGAGAAATTCTGCGTCGACTTTTGGACAAAAAATTCTTTTCGAAATATTGGTACGTTATTGGAACAGTAAGTGAAGCAATCTCTTTCCAGAATGTCCTGAGTTCTTCTCATCCCTCCATATGAATTACTGCGTTCTCCATTACTATACGGTGTCCCTGAAAACTTCGAAACATCTCCATTTCCCACTACTACTAAAAACTGTTCTGCGTTACCCAGACCAAATAATTAAATTTCCACTAAGTATCAGACGTGCCTGAACACTGAAGTCCCACCGTAAACTTGTGTTCATCAACCGTTACTTCCACAATGATAGTTTTTAATTTTATGCAGATATGATGTTTCATACCGGACCAAAGCTCTGAAGGATACACAGAGGTTACATAAACACTTTGACAAAAGTCGCTGGATAAAGATATGCACGACGGTCGTAGAATCGCGTACACAAGGTATAAAAGGGCAGCATATTGGCGGAGCTGTCGTTTGTACACAAGTGGTTCATGTGACACCGTTTCCAAAGTTATTATGGCCGCACGTCAGGAATTAACAAACTTCCAACGCGGAATGGTAGTTGGATCCTGACCAGCGGTTCCCAACCTATTAACCCTGAGTGCAATAAGTAACACCCCCCCCCCCCCCAACCCCCCATCGACAACCACATGAGAGCCTAACTAAACTTTAGAATGAAAAATAACTTTATTTAACCGCTTTTTTATTAAATGATGGAAGATAAATTATTTATAGTTTTTGTAGGTGTTTTGTTAAAAGCCGAAATAATGATTCAATGAGACAATTAGTACCCCTTAGTTCTAATAATATTTTATTTACGTTTATGGGAATATGAAGCAATTCCCAGCGCATCGCGAGTACTACCTACAACCACTCCTCAGAAAAGAAATCTAATTATCCACGTTGATGGTAGGTACTTATTACAAAACGTGCCTATTCTGCACCACTCCTCTCCCTAGTAACATTTGCTTCACTCACACTCAGCTAAGTCAAACTGTACACAGGACTCCTTACCCATGAAATGGTAGAAACTGGAAGATTTTACATTTCCAATACTTTGTGTCTGACCACTACCGCACAGCAACGTAGTAGCCATTACATAGTTTGAGCTGTGTCGTGATCTCAATTATATTGTTTATTGTAGCGAAGTGAATAACGAAGCAGCTTCTGCTCCATTGAGGGAACTACATACAACTCGGAGAATGCATTGTCATGCGATGTTTAAGCAAATATGTATCGATTTTACTGACACAGATGGATTATACTATATGTGCAGTAGGTGGACTATGTGACGAATAAGGAAGATGATAATCTACATTTGTTCAAAAATTGTAACCTCCACCACAGTGTCTTCTGTGTTAACGCCAGAATTTGAAACAAAAATGTAATTAGTGGTAATAAGTATTACAGTTTTACGAAACAGTGATGATAATAATAATGACCGTTTGAAAGTAATTCAGTTTTGAGTCCCATACAATATTCAACTCTTTTGTATACACCTTAGAAAATTTCATTTTATCCCTCAGAGGGTAATTACCCCCAGGATGGGAATCACTAATCTAGACGCATGGGACATTCCGTTTCGGAAATCGTTAGGAAATTCGATACTCAGAGATCCCCAGTGTCAACAGTGTGCCGAAAAGACCAATGCGTGCTATAGCCGCAGAAATCAATGAGGGACGTACGACGAACATATGCGTAAGAAAAGTGTGGCGAAATTTGGCGTTACATCTACATCTACATCTACATTTATACTCCGCAAGCCACCCAACTGTGTGTGGCGGAGGGCACTTTACATGCCACTGTCATTACCTCCCTTTTCTGTTACAGTCGCGTATGGTTCGTTTCTGTTACAGTCGCGTATGGTTCGCGGGAAGAAGACTGCCGGAAAGCCTTCGTGTGCGCTCGAATCTCACTAATTTTACATTCGTGATCTCCTCGGGAGGTATAAGTAGGGGAAGCAATATATTCGATATCTCATCCAGTAACGCTCCCTCTCGAAACCTGGACAGCAAGCTACACCGCGATGCAGAGCACCTCTCTTGCAGAGTCTGCCACATGAGTTTGCTAAACATCTCCGTAACGCTATCACGCTTACCGAATAATCCTGTGACCAAACGCGCCGCTCTTCTTTGGTTCTTCTCTATCTCCTCCGTCAACCCGATCTGGTACGGATCCCACACTGATGAGCAATACTCAAGTATAGGTCGAACGAGTGTTTTGTAAGCCACCTCCTTTGTTGATGGACTACATTTTCTAAGGACTCTCCCAATGAAACTCAACCTGGTACCCGCCTTACCAACAATTAATTTTATATGATCATTCCACTTCAAATCATTCCGCACGCATACTGCCAGATATTTTACAGAAGTAACTGCTACCAGTGTTTGTTCCGCTGTCAAATAATCATACAATAAAGGATCCAATGGGCTACGGCAGCGGAAGCGCGACGCGAGTGCCTTTGTTAACAACATAAATAGCCTGCATCGCCTGTCCTGGGTTCGTGACCATATCGGTTGGATCCTGGAAGACTAGAAAACCTTGCCCTGGTCAGATTCGCCCCGATTTCAGTTGGTAAGAGAGCTGCGCATACCCCACGAATCTTGTCAACAAGGCATTGTCTAACTGACTGGAAATGGTAATGTTTGGCTTCTCGGAGAGCATTTGCAACATATCATGCATTTCATGACTCCAAACGACAATGGAACTTTCATGGATAACAACGCGCCGTGTCAGCGGGCCAGAATTGTTTGCGACTGTTTTGAAGAACATTCTGAACACTACAAGGGAATGATTTGGTAGCCCAGATCACCCGACACGAATCCCACCGAACATTTATGGGACATAATCGAGAGGCCAGTACGCGCAAAAAATCCTGCAGCGGCAACACTCTCACAATTATGGACGGCTAAAGAGGCAGAATGGTTCAGTATTTCTGCAGGGGACTTCCAACGACGTGTTGAGTCCATAGCACGCCGAGTTGCTGCACTACGCAGGGCAAAAGCAGATCCGACAAAATATTAGGACAAAATATTGGGACTTCTAGGCATATCTTTTCCCCATATCAGAGTCCAAAAAATGAAAAGGACTTTCAGAAACATCAGATAGTTATTGATATTATGATGAGTATCTTTAAATGTTGATTGGGCCCAGTGTTACTTATTGATTATTTTATTTAGCCAACAGTTAGTTAAGTTTTAGCGCCCCGTTTTGTGAGCCTTTTCTCATTACTACTCCACGGAAACTTGGCAGTGTAGTTGCCGGTATGACAGCACGTGCTCACAATATTGTAAACAGACCATATTTGTGTTCTTGGGTAAGCTATCATCATTAATTTTTAGGTTTTACGTTGCTTCTGGATTCATTGCTTCAAATTTTTACTAAAATGTTTAGCTCTGCCCCCTCATTTGCCAAAGGTGTGTTAGCCTAGCCATTATATGGGTATATTTAGCACTTGTGAGTCTTTTTGCTCACTGAATGTGCCTATTTGCCTGAGTTAGGTACCCATCGCACGCTTTAGTAACGTTCTTTTCCCTATTCTCATTAGCTTTTTTCGCGTCGCTTCTAGATGATACAATAAAGCATTGACAGTGGCTATTTGGCTGTTACCTCCCAGTTCGATGGCACTTTAAACTAGTTTCGACTCTTCGGTTACGATTAGCCAGAATTTTTATCGGTAATCTCAGTTACGGTCAGTATTGTATGACTTGAAATTTATATGCTTCACTAGCACCTGAAACACTACTGTGGCCCTGTGCTCCGTTGTCCAATCGGTGTATGTCTTCCTCTTGGTATTTTTAATTTATTACTTTATTGCTGCCTTTAATAGCAATTTTTTACTTACACCAGTTTGTAGTTATCCCAGATTGTCTGATGATACGTAGAACAGGCGGAACGCGTCACATGTGCAGATTATTAAATAAACCCATCATGTGTAACCAAGACTGTTTTCCCTGTTCTAAAGATCTGTCAAGGTTGCTGCACCAGTGCCACTGTGGTCGTCATACAGTACGCAGATTTTAATGGTGTTAAAATATGCTTTACTTTCGGTTCAAGAAATCATCTTTCAGTTTATCGCTGCATGTCACTGAATGTGCTTATGATGAATGACTCAATGGACGAGAAGGTCTGAATATGACTTCTTTTAATCATATGAAAACTGGATATCGGCAAAAACTATTTGTGATTTCGACGGTAGTAAATTTCGCAAATGAAAATGACGTGATTACAAGGCACACTGTTACGTGGTACCTTTCCGTACTGAAGAGCTAAAGAAACTGCTACACCTGCCTTATGACGTGTAGGACCACCGCGAACACGCAGAATGCCGCAACACGTCGTGGCACGGACTCGACTAACAGTGCTAGAGGAAATTGACACCATGAATCCTGCAGGGCTCTCCATAAATTCGTAGGAGTACGAGCGGGTGAAGACCTCTTCTGAATAGCACGTTGCAAGGCATCCCAGATATGCTCAATAATGTTCATGTCTGGCGAGTTTGGTGGCCAGTGGAAGTGTTTAAACTCAGAAGAGTGTTCCTGGAGCCACTCTGTAGCAATTCTAGACGTCTGGAGTGTCGCATTTTCCTGCTGGAATTTTCCTAGTCCGTCGGAATGCACAATGGACCTGAATGGATGCAGGTAATCAGACAGGATGCTTACGTACTTATCACTACAACTGCACTCCCGCCCACACCAGAGCCTCCTGCAGCACGAACAATCCCCTTTTGACATGCAGGGTCCATGGATTCACGAGGCTGTCTTCATATCCGTACACGTCCATATCCGCTCGATACAATTTACGAAACTCGTCTAACCACGCGACATGTAACAGTCATCAACAGTCCAATGTCGGTGTTGACGGGTCCGAAAGTGGCGTAAAGCTTTGTATTGTGCAGTCATCAAGGCTCCGAAAGTCCATATCGATGATGTTTCGTTGAATAGCTCGCAGGCTGACACTTGGGGATAGCCCAGAATCAAAATCTGCAGCAAGGGTTGCACTTGTGTCACGTTGAACCTTTCTGTTCAGTCGTCGTTGGTCCGGTTCCTGCAAGACCTTTTTGCGGCCGCAGTGATGTCGGAGATTTGATGTTTTAGCGGATTCCTGATATTCACTGCATACTCGTGAAATGGTCGTACAGGGAAATCCCGACTTCATAGCTACCTCGGAGGTGCTGTGTCCCATCGCTCATACGCCGAGCGTAACACGATGTTAAAACTCACTTAAATCTTCATAACTTGTCATTGTAGCAGATCAACAATTTGTTCCAGACAGTTGCTGTCTTATATAGACGTTGCCGACCACAGCGCCTTATTCTGCATGTTTACTTATCTCTGTATTTGAATACGCATGAGTAAACCAGTTTCTTTGGCACGTCAGTATATGTTTACTTTTGATAGTGTTAGAACTGAAATTTTGAGGTGAAACCTCAGTGGAACAATTTTGTCAAATGCCATTCCCCTGCCCGAGGGGGTCAAGCAAACGAAATTAAACTTAATGTTTGGGATTATGTGATGTCATTTCGGTGATGACAATCTTGAGTAAAATTTACAAACAACTTGGCAGTATGCGCTCACTTACCAACATTACGTGAGACGCTCTCTGGCTCCGATGAATTCACTGATTCGGTTGGAAAGGCAGTCATAAGAAATTGTATTCTCTGCTGTGGGAAGCTGCACTGCAGCTCTCGCAACTGGTCCTTGACATCATGTATACCGGCTGTCGATCGAGGTAGTCCCACACAAGTCCTACTGGAGACAGACGGCCACGGGGGTACCTTTACGCCACGCAAGGGGTTCATAGCGACACGTGTGACGTGTGATCGAAGTTTGTCGCGTTGAAAAATGGCACCACGATGAGAGGTAACATGAGGACGCAGGATGACCGTGATATACCATTAAGACGTCAGAGTTTACTCATAACTACCAGTCGTCAGAGGAAATGACCTCCCGAAGGTTTCCCTCATTATGACGCCAGGAGTAACACCACTTTACCTCTCCAAAACATAGAGATGTTATGTCATCCCCCTATGTTGCTACACAGGATGGTAATGGTTGGGGTACTGCAGAAAGGCGCTTCATCAATGAACATAATATGACGCCATTCGTCAGTAGTTCAGGATTAACCATAAACAATACATGGTTAAGAATTCGATTTACAGTTATATTTATTGGGGTAAACATAGAATTTTTCCCTCAAATCTTGGGCTCGGTACCACTCCAGAGACAGCCATTTCTGTTGTAGCGTTAAAGGCAGTCGATACATGGGATGACAATTCCATAGTCCAACCAAAAGCGCAGGATGCCGCAGAATTCTGCAGGAAATCCATTACTTGTTCTCGGAAGGCAGGCATGGATGTGAAGTGTTTACGATGTGTTTGGTGCACAATACGGCGAGCCTTCCAAGTGGCCTACCGGAAACTTCAGGACGAGTGTTTCCGCTGTCACATTTGCCTCCAGTCCAACATCGAGCCGCTGTCACATCCAAATGCTCCAGAAGTCTGGATAGTGCACTATGCGACCAGCCGGACAAATGGAGACCCACTACGGGGTCCCTTTCAGACACTCTCAGGTGCTGATAACTCTGTCTCATACGAGTACACGACAGCTGCGTGTCCTTCACAGTGATCTCTCAACATCTGACGCTGTTCACGTCCGTTAGACGCGCTGCCAGGCCTTGTAAAAGAACTAAACACGAACAACGCTTTGAACATGGTGGCTGGTTGATTTGCGGGAAGGGACCAAACATAAGGTCATCGGTCGCTTCAGATTGGGAAAGGACGGGGCAGGATGCCTGCTGTGCCCTTTTAAAGGAATAATGCCGGCATTTGCCTGAGACAATTTAGGGAAATCACGGGAAAACTAAATCAGAATGGCAGGACGCGGATTTAAGTAGTCGTCCTATTGAACGTGAGGTCAATCTGCTACCCACTGCGCCACCTCGCTCGGTGAACCTCGGTGGCCTACCTATCTGTTACAGACACCTGCAACTGTATTCATTTACATATCCACCGTTGGTATGTATGTGTAAATGTATGTGTAAGTGTATGTGTAGCGGTCGCCATGTCTTGTTGGTTCTTAATATTTTCGTCAGGCGGTATACATTCTTTTGAATTTGCAGCTCTCATACGGACTATTTTATATGAAGGAAAGATGCCTGTACCTTACTTACAGTAACTACTTATTATTTTTGTAAATGTTTTCGTTTCCTAGCGCCAAGTTTCAGGAGAGGTCTATAAGCTAACAGCCCCGACGGCGTAGTTGCAGTCTTGAAGTTTGGACAAGTTATAATTCATGCATCTGAGATCCGCCAGTTCGTCCACGTCACTTCGTGTAATAAGCTCACCATATTGCGCTGCATTTGTACTGCATATTTATAGAGCTTGCTAAACAGCAATTGCAGCTTGCATAAAACTAATACGAGGATACCGTTTAAATATTCAACAGCCTCATTTCAAAGGCTAAACAGTTAATGCAACCCATTTCGGAATTGGAATGCCAGAATATATCACACTAAATATAAACAAACAAGAACCCTCTGAAAAAATGCATAATTGCTTCAAAAAAATACAGAGTTCTACTCGTCTGGCGGGCATGTAACGTGCTGTTGTTGGAGAACTGTTACTACTTTGTTCAATTGAATTAATCTAACTTTGGACCTAACATTCTCCGTACCTTCTATCTTCCTGTAAGAAACAACGACCTTCCCTTCGGTTCTTAATCTGTTTGGAAGGAACTTAATTTCTGCCCCCATCATTCTGTATCTGAAACGTGGGAGAAGTAGCTAGACACACACAAAATAATTCTGCAAAATAATGATGGTAATAATAATAATAATAATAATAAAGGCATACATTGATTACCAAAAAGCTTTTGACAGTGTAACCCACTCATGGTTACTACAGATATTTTAAATATACAGAGTAGATCCTAAATTAATACAGTTCCCAAACATAGGAATGACAAATAGGAAAACAATACTTAACATCCAAACAAATTAAAATAATATCACATCACAGTCAATATAGATTAAGTGCGGAATATACCAAGGAGACTCATTAAGTCCTTTCTGGTTCTGCCTTGCTCTGAACCCACTATCCAACATGCTAAATAATAAAAATTATGGATATAATATTACTGGAACATACCCACACAAAATCACACATTTGCTATACATGGATGATGTAAAAATTACTGACAGCAACAAATCAACAACTCAACCAATTTCTAAAGATAACAGAAGTATTCAGCAATGATATAAGAATGGGTTTTGGAACAGACAAATGTACTAAAAATAGCATGGTCAAGGGAAAACACACTAAACAAGAAGATTACATATTGGATAACCACAGTGACTGCATAGAAGCGATGGAAAAAACAGATGCCTATAAATATCTAGGATACAGACAAAAGATAGGAATAGATAATGCAAATATTAAAGATGAATTAAAAGAAAAATATAGACAAAGACTAACAAAAATACTGAAAACAGAATTGACAGCAAGAAACAAGACAAAAGTTATAAATACTTATGTTATACCAATGTTGACCTACTCATTTGGAGTAGTGAAATGGAGTAACAGAGACCTAGAAGCACTCAATACACTTACACGATCACAATGCCACAAATATAGAATACATCACATACATTCAGCAACCGAAAGATTCACATTAAGCAGAAAGGAAGGAGGAAGGGAATTTATCGACATAAAAAACCTACACTATGGACAGATAGACAATTTAAGAAAATTCTTTATAGAACGAGCAAAAACTAGCAAAATACACAAAGCAATCACTCATATAAATACATCGGCTACACCGTTGCAATTTCATAACCACTTCTACAACCCTTTAGATCACATAACATCAACAGACACGAAGAAAGTAAATTGGAAAAAGAAAACAAATCTAACACAGCCACACATTGATCAAGACGCATCCAACACATGGCTAAGAAAAGGCAATATTTACAGTGAGACGGTGGGATTCATGTTTGCAGTGCAGGATCAAACAATAAACACCAGATATTACAGCAAGCATATTATTAAAGATCGCAATACCACAAGAGATAAATGCACACTTTGCAAACAACAAATAGAAACAGTAGACTACATCACAATTGGGTGTACAATACTAGCAAATACAGAATACCCCAGAAGACATGACAATGTAGCAAAAATAATACATCAACAGCTTACCATGCAACATAAACTAATAAAACAACACGTTCCCACATACAAGTATGCACCACAAAAAGTACTGGAGAATGATGAATACCAATTATACTGCAAAAGAATCATTATAACAGATAAAACAACAACACATACCAAACCTGACATCATACGCACCAATAAAAAGAAGAAATTAACACAACTAATCGAAATATCCATACCCAGTACAACAAATATACAGAAGAAAACAGGAGAAAAAATTGAAAAATACATCCAACTGGCTGAGGAAGTGAAGGACATGTGGCATCAGAATAAAGTTGATATTATACCAATTATACTATCAACTTCAGGAGTCATACTACACAGTATCCACCAGTACATCAACGCAATACAGCTACATCCAAACATATATATACAACTAAAGACATCTGTAATTATTGATACATGTTCAATTACCCGAAAGTTCCTAAATGCAGTGTAACATCTACCGTACAGTTAAAAGGAAGTCATGCTTGATCAAGGTCCGCGTCACTTTCCAATTTAACCAGACATAACGTCTGAGAAAGGAAACATATAATAATAATAATAATAATAATAAACGGTTAATATTTACTGTCGCAATGACGACGAGGACATAATTGATAAGCTGAAGCATTAACTGACAGTTGTTTATTGGAACTGGATTTTCTAGAACGACGTATGCGTTAATAGAATTTTCTCTACTATTGTACTGCCTGGATATGGTACAGGTAACAAAATCTGTTCCTCATACCACACACTTTGCTAATCTTCACTTATCTTTGTTGACATATAATGATCTAAATTTATGGCTGACACTCGTTGCTTGTCTTGCAAAATATTTCACTTCTAAGTTTTTGTTTGTTTGCCTCTTTTCTTATGCTAATGTTACTCCCGGCTCAGGGATCCATAACTCACATTAATGCTTTCATTCTTGTACATCGTCTCTTAAGGCTTTTTATCATCATCACCAAGGAAACACTCTGTAGAGAGCCACCTAAGTGCTTCAGTTAACACTCTTCACTTTGCCGATTTTCCTTTCACAGCCGCTTCCTCAAAAATGACCTACAATAATAGATTTATTCGCACAATTTTGAAGCATCAACACCATAACTAAAACAGTGCCATTCTATGAGCAAAGTACTATAACATTATGTGTATGTCTACACGATATCAAACTCTACGTTTTCTTTGGCTGTCTGAGACTCGTAAATACCACAATCCTTTAACGAGAACTTGTGAAGCTTGGTCATCCGTCCATGTGTGTGTGTGTGTGTGTGTGTGTGTGTGTGTGTCTGTGAGAGAGAGAAAAAGAAAGAGAGAGAGAGAGAGAGAGAGAGAGAGAGAGATAGATAGCAAACATTATTCTAACAATAATTTTCTATCAACACCTGTATATTTTATTTGTGAATGAGCTGGCTGTATGGTGACAGCTAAAGGCGAAGTAATTAAATTCAGAAAATGTTCCACGTTGTGAATATCATTTCTCGTTCGACACTACGCTGTCGGAAACACGCCAGCTAACTCTTCAAGAATTTGTGGCTCGCTTAGAAGAACTCTGGGACGACCAGCAGAAAAGACGTAAATGTGAAATTTTATAAATGGTTGGCTCTGAGGACTAAGGGACTTAACATCTGAGGTCATCAGTCCCCTAGAACTTAGAACTACTTAAACCTAATTACCCTAAGGACATCACACACATCCATCCCCTAGGCAGGATTCGAATCTGCGACCGTAACGGTCACGCTGTTCCAGACTGAAGCGACTAGAACCGCTCGGCCACTCCTGCCGGCTTTTATAAATAGTCATCTTATTTACCATGTTGTGTAATAGTGAAATCTGGGTAATAAAATCAAAGACAGGAGAATAATCTACGTAAATGTTACGAAAATGCCAAAAACAGTTAATGGGCGGTGACAATGTATTTCAACAGTAACGACACAGTCTGCTAGGACTAGAAGATCCTTGTGGAGAAGCAAAACATTGAAAACTACAAACGAAGAAAAGTAACGCACATTATGAATGGAAGTCTATCAGTTGCCGGTGTCAGCTTTCCGTACCAAACTCATGGCAGAAAAAGTGGAATCACTAACGAGAAGACCGAATGAGTAGAGCATGAAGCTATGCCTGCTCTTCGCCGGAAATGATGACAGGGATGTACTGAAAAATAAGTGAGTAACTGTAGCAGATATTCAATTCTTTTATTTAACAAACCACTTTGATATATTCTGCTAGATCTGTAGGTCTGTTGAATAATTATATGGTATGGCATGAGTGCTGACCGTCGTTATGGTAAGATCTAAAGATGGGGTGTTCTATAAGCATAAACAGGTTATGTCATCATCATCATCATCATCATTTAAGACTGATTATGTCTTTCAGAATTCAGTCTGGAGCGTAGTCCCCCTTATAAAATTCCTCCACGATCCCCTATTCAGTGCTAACATTGGTGCCTCTTCTGATGTTAAGCCTATTACTTCAAACTCATTCTTAACCGAATCCAGGTACCTTCTCCTTGGTCTACCCCGACTCCTCCTACCCTCTACTGCTGAACGTATGAGTCTCTTGGGTAACCGTGCTTCTCCCATGCGTGTAACATGACTCCACCATCTAAGCCTGTTCGCCCTGACTGCTACATCTACAGAGTTCATTCCCAGTTTTTCTTTGATTTCCTCATTGTGGACACCCTCCTGCCATTGTTCCCATCTACTAGTACCTGCAATCATCCTAGCTGCTTTCATATCCGTAACCTCAACCTTACTGATAAGGTAAACTGAATCCACCCAGCTTTCGCTCCCATAGAACAAAGTTGGTCGAAAGATTGAACGGTGCACAGATAACTTAGTCTTGGTACTGATTTCCTTCTTGCAGAAGAGAGTAGATCGTAGCTGAGCGCTCACTGCATTAGCTTTGCTACACCTCGCTTCCAGTTCTTTCACTATGTTGCCATCCTGTGAGAATATGCATCCTGAGTACTTGAAACCGTCCACCTGTTACGTCAAAGAAAAAAATGTAGTTATGGTCATAGCAGATAACAGATATCCTATTGAAGCAGAAGTTCCCTTGTGTTGTATACAGGAGGGAAAATTCCTCTGGCGCCTGCATTACCGCTACCCACCTCATCACTTCCTCGAGCGTCTGACTGTTCTCCTCCGGGGCAGAGCTTTTAAGCTGGTGGTGCGTGCGGCGTGGAAGCTTGTCACAATATTGTTGTTATTCCTGCGGCGGGATCCCGCCGCTGACACGCACAGCGCACGCAGACAGCTGGAGACGCGTGCCGCCTCCCCCACCACCACCGCCCGCGCCGCCCACACATGTTGCGCGTCGCATCTTTCACGGCTGGCGCCCCCGCCTTCTCGTCTTCGCCGCAGAACGAGCAGTAGGACGTCACTCGGGACGCCGACCCATCACACACTCCTCACTGCAGCAACAAAAAAAAAGGACGGCCTGACTGCTGAGGAAATAATAATAATAAAAAAGAAGCAGCGAGGAGGACGAAAGTAGGCGCTGTTTGAAGAACAGAACTGATATCATTTCCTTTGTTACTTTTTTTCCGTTCTTCCAGATGGCTACCAACTGTATACCATACGTACTCTAGAATTCTCCTCGTAGCTACCGGAAACTCGTTGCTGTCTGCGCACGAATCACGTACGAGTTCTTGGCTTTGCTCAGTGTTCTCGTCTGCTCCACTTTCAGAAGCCTAGTGTTCCCTATTTGATTACTTTGATATACAGTTCTCTGTTGCAACCGTGAATTTAAATCAATACACGCGAATTGTAATAAAAACCACCACCGGTCATAAATGTTCATGTTCTATGTTATAAAATTATGCAAATATGGATGCACTGATATGGCCCGATGTGTCTACGACACCAAGGTGTGTAAATAGAAACCCCAACACTTCTCCCCCGCTCCCTCTCCCGCTACCTTTCTCTCCCTCCCCCTCTTCTCTCCATGCACCATGCGTGTGACTGCAAAGTGTGCGTGGGGGGGGGGGGGGGGGGAGGAGAGGGGGGAGGGGGCTCATGCATACACTGTTCATGCTGCAGCGCAGCAGTTTCGTGTCAGTGGCCTAGGTGATCATAATCAGTATTATACAAGCCAGTAACACATCGGCAGACTCACGACCTTTCAAATATAGACACTGTAGTCCCCGTGGTTAATTTACATGCTTCATCGTCTCACAAATATGATAAATGTATATGGACATATTGGTTGATTTATTATATGGTAAACCACGCCACTGTCCGCCGCCGATAGCTGAGTGGTCAATCCTAAGGGCCTGGGTTCGATAGCCCGGTTGGGTCGGAGATTTTCTGCGCTCAGAGACTGGGTGTTGTGTTGTCCTAATCATCATTTCGTCCCCTTCGAAGCACAAGCCGCCGACGTGGCGTCAAATCAAAAGACTTGTTCCGGCGAACGGTCTACCCGATGGGAGGCCCTAGTCACACGACATTTACATTTAACCACGCCACTACTGACCCATTACTAAGGATTAGTCTTACCGTCGTTCTAAAAGAATGAAATTCGCTTTCCGTAACCGGGTTTAAACTGGTTTCGGTTCCCTTTATTGACGATTGCTTTCTGTGACAGAGCCACTTAAACGTCCGTTAGCACTTGTAGTGTAATAGGCCATTTTGTCAAATATTCTGATTCACTATTGGTATTCAGACCAAAAAAATGTTCAAATGTGTGTGAAATATTATTGTACTTAAGTACTAAACTCATCAGTCCCTAAGCTTACACACTAATAATAAATTATCCTAAGGACAAACACACACACCCATGCCCGAGGGAGGACTCGAACCTCCGCCGGGACCAGACGCCCAGTCCATGACCGCAGGGCCTGAGACCACTCGGCTAATCCCGCGCGGCTATTCCGACCAGATAAAGATGATCGTGATGGCAGATATTTGTTGATTAGTGTATAAGAAAGAAGATAATGAGCGCCCCAGTCCGCTTTTGTATAGAGGGTGCAAGGACAGCGGTGAGCAGTTGTGTGATACGCGGCGTTCATTTGTTGTACGGGCTACATGTATGCTTTGGCACGCCGAGTTAACCGTATCATGAACGGCTTGGAATAAGGGAACCTCCGACAAATTCCAATGGGAGCCCAAAACAAATGACTCATTTTTATGTTAAAATAGGAACTTTGATGTACTGCTTATAGACCACACGTTATGCATTACATTGTGTTAATGTTCGTTCAAACTATTTTAAGCTATAGCCATTGACACCTGTCATTGTGGCACTTGAAGACTTTAAATACAAAGAAATGCAAATCGAAGTTCGGAGTTTATTTAGATGCACGAAGTAATCATCACCCAGCAAGGATCGAAGTCCATAAGAAAAGGAAGTTCGCACACGGCGGTGGGATGGAGTAGCTGGACTACGGTTCAGCAGTAAGGTTCATAACAGATAACAGAAAGATGCGGCACGGCGAAAACGTACCAAGTGCAGACATCAGCTGAAGTACTCCACTGCAAACCCATCACTTTCACCGTACACTGTTCCTGGTGCGGCAGGACTTACCTCACAGCTCTGAAACAGAATAAAGGCAATGTGGTAAAACGCGTTATTTTGAAATAGGACTGCCGGCCGGGGTGGCCGAGCGGTTCTAGGCACTACAGTCGGGAAACACGCAGCTGCTACGGCTGCAGGTTCGAACCCTGCCTTGGGCATGGATGTGTGTGATGTCCTTAGTTTAGTTAGGTTTAAGTAGTTCTAAGCTCTAGGGGACTGATGACCTCAGAAGTTAAGTCGATGTTCGAAGAATACTACATTCGTAATTGATGACTTAGATGTATGTTATCGGCAATGTTATTGCAAGAATCTTTAATGTCACGGCCCCTATAGTTAAACAACAAAGAAGGTGAAGTTAGTTAGATGTTTCGTGTATCATCAACATGGCACAGCAGTTTGTATTGTTTGGTAGCAGTTGTGCCCAAAGCTATTCGCTGTTAAAAATATTTCGCCGTTAGCAGTAAATCTCTTTAGAACACACAGCACAGAGTGGTAAAAGCTCCCCGTAGTGCTCTATTTTCAATCAGCGCTGTTTTTTCCTCGCGTTACTAGCCCGCTACAATGAATGCGAATCTATTCGCATGTTAGAATGCTATCTGTACCTGTTAATTTATAAATAACATGTGCAGGTCTCATACAAGCTGTTAGTACATTTGTAGGTACTGCACAGCTCACATTTATGGAAAATTCAGTCGGTACTTGGAAGAACACAGACACATTAAAAATTGAAGTACTTACTTTTGTTATTCCATAAATACTTCTGCAATTTTCCATGGGTCTTGTCAGATGCGCTCACGTGCCTCAACTGCTTAAAACAGCTTTTTCAGGTAGATCTCAGCATGTGTACACTTTAAGAAAAGCATAACAAGAATGCTAACTTGTATTTTATTCACGAACCGATTTCAGTGCAAGACCACCTTCATGGCACTATACGAGATACAAAACAAAAATTAAAGAAAGTGCAGTGACAAACCTGACCCGCAAAGTCAAAAATTTGGACGTAACATTCGTAAGATGATACTTAAATTATTATCCATGTTTGCGATATCTTTAAAATGTTGTTTGACCATGACGGTAGGGAACGTCTGTGATACTGCAGAAAATATATTCACAACTGCGAACACGGACCGCAATCAGCTGTGTGTTATCATGACGACAGTGAAAATTTGTGCCGGACAGGTATTCGAACCCGGATTCCCCGCTTTACGAGAGCCGCCGCCTTAACCGCTTCGGCGATCCGTGGGCGAATCGCAGTCAGATCCAAACTTCCACATCCATCGTTCTTTTGTCGCAACTTGATCCCGTACGTCACTTATATTCCCAACCAGGAAGGACATATTTATTGAGAATCGATAGCCTGGTATTGGCGAATAAATACGAAATATCAGTGGCTTTGTTATTGAGGGGTACGATGCAATGTTCCTTCGGAGAAGGATTCATGTCAGAAGGAATAAGGCACCTTACTTCTCAATAACATAGGTACAGCTATTTCGCATATGTGATTTTGTTGTTGGTTCTCCGAACCGTATCATTGTTTCCATTTGAATTGACAAGCGCTCGCTTCTTACACGTCTGTAAGTAGTGAATCTGTACTGTTTGAATTTAATTACGAGTTTTGCGTTTTCTTAAAATGTATAACATGTAGTGATGACGCTGTAACAACCTTTTGATGTAAGTATCATCTTACGTGTGTTGAATCCTAATTTTTGACGTTGAAGATCATGTTTGTCATTGCATTTCATTTCAGAAACTCAACAAAGCGGGTTTTAAATCGAAAAATCGTTCCAGGTATGCCCCTTGACTTAACCATCGTTCTTTGAAGTAATATATAACGTTTACATACGCTTCGTTCAATTCGACCGAAAAGTGTTGCAACTAATGATGCGTGCGACTTCAGAAAATGTACTATTCGCACCACCAGTTTCATACCTGCTGATTTGGCACAAACTGCTTCTTCATATGAAGAACAATGAATCCTGTACAAATCATGTGTCGATCATTGTAAGTTTGCCGAGCGGAGCAGCCGCGCGATCTGGGGCGCCTTGCACGGGTCGCGCAGCTCCTCCCGCGCAGGTTCGAGTCCTCCCTCGGGCGTGGGTGTGTGTTTTGTCCTTATCGTAAGTAAATTTAAGTTAGATTAAGTAGTGTGTTACACTAGGGACCTGTGGCCTCAACAGTTTGGTTCCATGGTACGAGGGTGAGTCAAATGAAAACCTTACATTTGTAATAACAAATTGAAATTTAGCGCCGTTATCCTGTAGGTTGGTAAGCGTGCTACAAACAGCGTGCAGAGTGGCCTGTAGGTAGCAGCATACTGCAGATGCACACATACCGTCGCAGTATCAGTATAAAGATGGCCGCTCCACTAACGACTTGCACGAGGGAAGAACAGCGTTCTGTTATTCGGTTGTTGCGTATTGAAGGTGTGAAACTTATTGAAATTCATCGAAGAATGAAGGTTCAGTAAGGTGATGCATGTTTGTCACAACAGCAAGTCTACGAATGGAGTAGGAAGTTCTGAAATGGTGTGACTTCGGTGGAAGATTCTCCTCGTCCAGGTCAGGCACAACGAGTTGTGACTCCACAGAACATTGCAGCAGTTGACGCCGTAGTGAAGGAAAACCGCCGAGTGACACTGAATGACACTGCAGCGGGTTTACAGATTAGTCATGGGTCAGCACACCACATTGTGCATGATGTGCTCCAGTTTCACAAAGTGTCTGCAAGATGGGTGCCACGGCAGCTCATTTCTGAAATGAGAGAACGGCGTGTTGATACTTGTGAAGAACTTCTTCGGCGCTTTGAACGGGAAGGTGATGGCTTCCTTGCAAGAATCGTTAGTGCGGACGAAACCTGGGTTCACTTCCACCAACCGGAAACGAAAAGAGCGAGCAAGGAATGGCACCATTCCTCATCACCAAAACCGAAGAAGTTTCGAACAGAACCACCAGCAGGGAAGGTTATGCTGACTCTCTTTTGGGACGAAAAAGGCGTCATTTTGGAGCATTACATGCCTAGAGAGACCACTGTCACCAGTGCATCATACACAGATCTCCTAAAAAATCATCTGCGGCCTGCAGTCAAATCAAAGCGACGTGGATATCTGCCAGCAGGTGTCCTTTTGCAACATGACAATGCAAGGCCCCACACTGGCCGTACAGCAGTTGCAACAATCACAGACCTGCAATTTGAGTGTCTTCGTCATCCACCGTACTAACCAGACCTTGCCCCAAAGGATTTCCATATGTTTGAACCTCTTAAAGACGAAATGAGAGGAAGAAGTTCCGTTCTGATGAAGAGGTACGCCACGCGGTGCATGAGTGATTGCGCGGACTACCAAAAGAATTTTTTTCTAAAGTAATTTATGCACTCTGTAAGCGCTGGAGGACTTGCATTGAACGTGGGGGAGATTATGTTGAAAAATGATACAGCTTTGTACCACTTCTGCACAATAAATAATATTTAACAAAGTATTTAAGGTTTTATTTGACTCATCCTCAATCCTTACCACAAATTTCCAAAAACTAATTTTTTATTTTTATTTTGCTCTGTCATCGTGAACTAATTCTTTAAATTCCTTCTGCAAGGCCTTGTAACGCCGTTCCATTGCAGTTTTGCAGTAACCGTTTGTGATTCCTATTTAGTCTTGAAAGATGGGACGACATATCGCTAGATTGCTTTTTTTGGACAAACAACCACTGGGCCTGTGAACTTCCTTTGTACCACGAATAAGTAGCGAAGGATAAACAGCATTGACATACGCAAGTGAAGAAAGTCGTGCCGACCGCACAATGACACACCGAAAGCCGGAATAAACAGCTTCGGGGTAGAATTGAGTATTTTGAAATGGTGTTTTGTTGTAAAATGGTAAAATTATTAAGATTCCAACTGATGTTGCGCTGCGAAAGGAAATAGCGCGCTATAATGAACAGTTACGAGAAGGACCGATAACGCTGAGACAGGCCGACCGTCGGACCGCACGCCTGCAGTATATCGTGAATGCATCAAGTTTTGGATGCAGTGGCCGATCCTGCTGAGGTGTGTTGCTTCGTGTTGCTTCGCTGTCATGATAAAAATTTTTGTACCTAGACTCTTTGGTCGACATCAGCGTACATCGGGAGCATATTTTCCAAAGCGCTCTGTAAGGCCATTCGTCTGCGGGTGGTGGGCACTTGTTACGGCGCAAAGTCACTCTCCGTCACGCTAATCGGGAACGACAGAGTAGAAAGGGCTGTGAAGATGATGTCAGCCAATCGCATGCTGACCGGTTCCTCTCCAGGACGACAACGCGATAGCAGCGGCCTCTAGGCGAAGAGAAGCGCCGCGCCCAACTGGCCATGGCCCAGTTCTACAGAAGCTTCACGACTAGCGACTTGGACAGAAGAGTGAACTGTATTACTTCACTTGTATTAGGAATTGTATATACTGAAGAGGTTTCTTATTTGCATGTCCCCCTTTGCTTGCGACGCTTATGGTGTTATTGTCATAGTTAGGTATTATCATTGTTCATTTCCTAATAAAACTCATTAACACGATCCGAGATGGCAGGCTTTCTAGACCCAACATATTTGACGTCAAGACAGGATTCAAAACTTGTCATCCTGTGGATGATTATTCAGGGTAAAAGAAAACCTTTCCACTGTCAGACATCATTACACATGATGCTCTGTGCTACAAATTGGTATCCTCTTAATGAGTTTTGCAATTTACGGAGCATCAGCATTCGGCACTGCTTTTGTATACCGTTGCTGGTGAGGTAGTCAATGCTGACCACTATCTATCGATTCCCGTTTGCCGACCTCGGGAATCTCCCCAAGAGGTCGATTTCAGTTCAGTGGAATAGTGCTGCTGCATTCCGGATATAATTGCGATATGTGCTTCTGTCTATAGCATTCCGATCAAACGGATCGGCAGAGACCTGGCCAATGATACTGGCATCTTGTTGTGTGTAGAGCCAACAAGAATCCCACGTGACCAGACGTTGGAACTTTTTGGCAATACATCAGAACAGCTAGCCGCAGACAAGTTGGGATTTCGAGCAACCATTTCTGCCCCACTGGATCATAATTCTTCGTACACCATCCCTATTTATTAATTGAATTCTCATTCTGCCGGTTTCCCCTTCTTCGAAGCTTCTAGAGTTTTCACCAGCGTTGGATCTTCAGCAACAGTTTCATTTAATGCAGTGTAAACTAAGATTTGATCCACGCTGCTGTGTTCCACCAATGGATTTCTTGAAAAACAGTCCACGTCCTTGCATTTGCGTTTGCTTTTACATACCACAATGCAGCAGCGCTCCTGAAACGTCAGTTCCTATTTCGGCAGATGACCCGATGGATACTTCCGCTAGTCAACCACGTAAGACAATCGTGTTCAGTCTCAACCATGAATGATTTGCCAAATAAATGCGACCTAAACTTACTAACTTGTTGAGGACACAACAGCAAGGAACATTTTATCGTTTGTAGAACAGTTCATCTCAGACTTGGAGAGTGCTCTGGAAGCTTGAGCTATAACCTTCTCAGCACCTTCCGCTAGAACTGGACCTTTACTATAGCTTTTAGCGTATGTGTAAATTTCTGTCTTGGCTTAAATTTCATACAGTGCCAGGACCGGAGAAGACGTTATCTCCTCCTGATGGACAAAGAAAGGTGTTGTTTTGTACCTCATTCCAAGACAATTTTGCATCTGTAATGCAGTAATTTTAGGAAGTGACATGCCCTTGTTCAGAAGTCTGTTATGGAATTGCTGATAACTCGAGCACATTCCGAGAAGACATCTCACCTCACGAATGTGACGAGAAATCGGGAAATTTGTGACAGCCTCTTATTTTTGTCTGGGTCGAGACGGGCACCATCGCCAATCACTAGAAGCCCAAGATTTTTAATTCTTAGCCGACTAAGAGGTATTCCTTCAGACTCAGACGGAATTCTGCAGTTTGAACACATTACAACATGGTTGTCAGGTGCCTTAAATATTTTTCAAATGTTCTAGAAGAAATGACGTTGTCGTCATCCACATAAAAAAGATTCATCGTCCGTTTAAGGTTGTCCATCTTAGGTTCGAAGGTAGATTGAGCTTTACATAGTCCAAACAGAATACGTTTTACCTCACAGAGGCCGTCGAGGTTTACAAAGGCAATATTGCCCCGGAAAGCCACGTCAGCCTCGATTTGCCAGTAGCCTTTTTGCAAGCACATAGTTGAGAAATAAATTTCTCCTCTTTCGCAATCTAGTGCGTCATCATTGTATCAATGCGCGGCAATGGATAGACATCTTTCTTCGTGGTTTTGTTCAGTCGTCGGTAATCAACGCAGAAACGCCATATGCCGTTCGTCTCGTTCACAATGACCACAGAAAAGGACTCTCTGTGTTCAATGATATCATCCTGCAGCATGTTCTCCACTTCCTCCTCGATTACCAGTTGTTCAGTCAGCGACTCCCTATACGTGCTCTAACAAATGGATGGTGTGTATGGTGTTGATAAGATGTTTTACAATGGGCCATTCCTGATATGAAATTACACAGTACGGAAACGCTATCACTCACCAGCCAGTCCACAACCTATTGCCAGCTCAACACTAGATACCTTCCCTTAGCTGTCTGTAGTGATGACCCAACTCCATTCTTTGTTGATGACATTAAGATGACCGTCCTGGACTGGTTTGGCTGTCCATATACACATGCCTTTAGGGATGCTTATGATGGTTGCTGCGATGCAGATTTTTTACGTGAGACCGAGTAATTCTTTCAATGGACAAAACATAGTTTAACCGAGCATCTACAACGACGATAGCAATTCGTCTCGTTGATGATGGCAGGATATCAATATATTTCATGGAAAATAACCGCCCACAACAAATCATTGTTGTAACTGCTTCTTGAAATAGCTTCGTCATCCTGGAGATCTGGTCTTGATACCTGCAAGAAGTGCATTATGAGAATAGCATTATGATTCAAAATGGTTCAAATGGCTCTGAGCACTATGGGACATAACAGCTGAGGTCATCAGTCCTCTAGAACTTAGAACTACTTAACCTAAGGACACCACACACATCCATGCCCGAGCAGGATTCGAACCTGCGACCGTAGCGGTCGCGCGGTTCCAGACTGAAGCACCTAGAACCGCTCGGCCACACCGGTCGGCTAATAACATTATGACTACATTCAGTTAAAACGGTAACTCTGGAGGGCTTTGTGCTGTCATTGAGAGTTTATTGTTACATGTTCTTGTCGGCTGTGGGTATTTCCCATTTACGATTTTGCGTACAGTTACTTTCGTATCACGGAACATGGTCGTCTTTACCTGAAGACGTATCCGAAACAGGAAAAGATAAAGCCCTTGAGTCGACTAGCTCCCGAACAAGTTGGCCGTCAATGATGACGCCAATGAGATTTCGACACTTTGTGACTGTCGTCCAAAGAGGATTTGCATCTGTGACAGCCTCACCTCCATACATGGTCGTCTGTTTTAGTTTTCCTGAAGCTGCCAGCTAGGCCCATGGCTGGAACCTGCGTACGGCAACAGGGAACGGCTACGATCTCGTCTAGGCGACGGCAATGAGCTTCGTCCCGTAGGCCGACCTAAACATCTGCAGCTGACTGGCGTGAGCACTATTACCTTTGTAGTTGACACCTGGCGGAGCAGCAGTTGCCAGAAACACGCCTTCTTTCTTTGTACTAACGTACAGCTTGTTGTCCTGTTTCCGCGAAATGTCTGCTCTTCTATTCTTCCACGGGACGCTACATTTGGCAGAAGAGTTGATTACAGCTACCTGCATTGGTCGGTAGCTGGGTTGTCGTTTGATGGCTGCGGCATGAGTAGACATTCTTTCTGGCACGTTCACCAGGTAGCGGACACTAGCGGTAAGGTTCAATATACCTCTTCTTTAACACAGTCTGTTATCTCCTGACACACTGGGTCGACTTTAATGGCCGATATTTCTTGCTTACTCGGTCCGACAGTTGCTGTAAAATTATGTCTGTCTTTTGTCACCATTTGGATCAAGACAGAGGTGAAACCGTCGTGCTCGTCTACTACCGGTATAGTGACAACATTCAGAAGTCGGTCATACTTCTTTCGACCGATTAGTTACTATTGCAGTTCCCCGATGCGCTGGCACCTCTTGATGAATTCCTCGATTGTTGGAACATTCTTTACTAAAAGAACTTGGTAAATATCTTCTACGAATCCTTTCAGGTGTGAGATTTTGCCATCTCCTATCATATTAGGGTTCTCAAAGCGTCATATGGCCAATACATTCTGTATGTAGGACTGAGTCGTTCCTGTATACCGTTGGACGCTGTTCTTTAGCTGTCCTTTCGCTAAGCGGTCTTGCTGCCGTTGTCGCCATATCTTTTCTTCAGGTACACCTGGAATTTATCCCAGCATTTGAGCTTCTTTCCGTTGTTCTCCAACCACAATTGGGCTGCGCAGTCCAAGTAAAAGTACACATTTTCCGAACACAGATCATCCGACCTGTTGATCACTTTGTTGGATCCTTTCAGACATTTCGTCGGGTCCTGAGCAGCATCTTCCGAAAACTCTGTTGGATGCCTTATGTGCAGCTGACCTATTACTGATTTGGAATCGATTGGTCTCCTAAATATACGGACCATCGTAACGACTTACTGCTTGTGTTGTGGGGTTCCTGTTCGTGTAGGCAACGGGTTGTACGTTGACTAATTGTAGCAACGGAGGTGTAGATGTTTTGAAGCACCGCTTGTCTCGACCAAGCAGTGTACGTCCTAATCACAAACAAGTCCAAATCCGAAAGCAGGGTTGTCAATGATGTACAACACTCAGCACTGAATGCCTGTTTCTTACATAAACGGACGTACCATCCGAACAGAACTGAAAAATGGTTCAAATGGCTCTGAGCACTATGGGACTTAACATCTATGGTCATCAGTCCCCTAGAACTTAGAACTACTTAAACCTAACTAACCTAAGGACAACACACAACACCCAGCCATCACGAGGCAGAGAAAATCCCTGACTCTGCCGGGAATCGAACCCGGGAACCCGGGCGCGGGAAGCGAGTACGCTACCGCACGACCACGAGATGCAGGCGAACAGAACTAAACTCGAGGACATGAACGCTATTATTTGTAGGAACAACGAATATTCCAGAATGCTGCTGTTTCTGTAAACATCGACTATTGCAGAATACACAAACATAAGATACTTCTAGGAACTACCAGAAACGATAAATATTATGTAACTGTTTGAACTGGCGACCCGCAACACAGACAGCGACGTAAGAACTAGGTCACACTGCACGTACCACACCTCGCCGCTATTTGTATCTTGTATTTCTAATCTGATAACATTAAAGAGAATTTTGTGAAGCGTTTTTGTGAAGAATACAATACATATACTGTATTCTTTTTTGCATATTTATTATTATGTACATTTTTTGTTAAGAGACATAGTCAGATGGAGAAAATCAGGCGGTTTGTTTCGTATAATTTTGTTCTGTGCAATTGGGGTTGTACAAAGCATTAGCGTAATTTTGAAGTATAACGAAATGTAGGTACCCGGAATATATTATCACGCAGAATAACAAGGAAAGCGAACGTAAAGATTGCAACGCTGTATTAATTATATTCCTCTTTTGTTTCCCTTTCACTTCTTTTATCACGAACGTTCCCCATAATAAAACGGTAAGACTCAACTGTACTCAAGTGTTGAGTCCAAAAATTCGCATTGCTATGTACGGTACATAAGCTCTCCAAATAATTTTATGTTCTTGTTACTGCCATGCCGTTAGTCCAAAAAGTCATTCAATTCATTTTACGAAAACTTCTCCTTGTCTACTTTGTAATATTTTTTGATTTACCACTGTAATCCTTACCAAAATTCTTCTCGTCATTACAACTCTGCGGAGTTCACATACAACAGGGTTAGTTTTAAAGTTCCTAACCCGTCAGTGTTAGACATTTCTTTGCTCCAAATGGTAAACTTCGCAGTAGCAACCGTGATAACTAACTTTCCCGTTTCCAAACTAGGAGATAATTCTTTTATTCATTTTTGATTAACTCTTAGATGTCTCATTCTGGAAAATCCCACAGGCAGTGGCTAAGCCATGTCTTCGCAATATCGTTTCTTTCAGGAGTGCTAGTTCTGCAAGTTTCGCAGGGGAGCTTCTGTTAAGTTTGGAAGGTTGGCGACGAGACACTGGCAGAAGTAAAGCTTAGAGGACGGGGCGTCAGTCGTGTTTGGGTAGCTCAGTTGGTCAGTCGGCTTTCGGCCGTGGTCGCGTGCGGACCGGCTCCGCGCGCCGGACAGCGCACCGTAGTTTGTTTACTTCCGCGTCGCGGTATTTCGTGTTGTGTAGCGTCCATTTCTATTGCACCTCATGGCGCACTGTTACCGCCGAGCGACAGTTAAAGTAACATTCCAAGCCGAACATGCTAGACCACGCGCTTTTGAAATTGAGCAATTCATTCGCGAAGAGCTACGTCTGGACCCTCAGGAAGTGATAGGTATTCATTTCTCTATCACTAGCAGCATCGTCTATATTAAGATGACGACGGAGGAAGCGTGTGCTAACGTAGTTCGACAACACGCACGCGGACTCAAGTTCAAACATTCTGACGGGCATATTGGAGAGGTGACGGTCGATCACGCTGGTTTCGGACTTCGAACAATCCGGGTTTTTGAGCTCCCTTTCGAAGTGCCGCAAGATGTGGTCGTCGAAGCTTTCCGACCCTATGGCAATGTTGTGGGGCACATCGCGGAGAAATGGCAGACATTCACGACATACAACGTGTTGAAAGGTGTCCGCCAAATCAAAATCGAACTCTCCAAACATGTACCATCCTATCTGCTGATAGGTGGCGTGCGAGCCATCGTTATGTATGATGGCCAGCCGCGGACGTGTGCCGGTTGCGGACAGGAGGGCCATGTTCGGTCAGAATGTCTCCGCCGACGTTTGCTCCAGGTCCCGACCAGTGACTCAGCTCCCAAAGTGACGGCCGCTTCTTTACCAGATAGCTACGCCACAGCCGTACGCAGCCCCGATGCGTCACTTCAGGAAGCACCTCTTCTCCACCCGGCACTCCCCACTGGAAATGACGGTGCTGCTATGGCCTCACCGGCACCATCTCCCCTGACGGCTACGACACCATCAACTCTCCAGAGCTCGATGGACATCGACGCGAATGCGGTGCCTACCTCTGCCTTTCTTCAGACTGGCGCGACCTCGGACATCGAACATCCACATTCTGATTCAGAACAGCTCCTCCGAAAGCAACGGTCGCCCAGAAAACGGAAGAAGAGGAGTCAAACGCCATCTGACGACACACTTCTTCATGTGGCATCACAGGCAGTGGAGCTGATACACGACAGTGATCTCCCTTCGAGCGTTCTGACGACAGGAGAGGCTGCTCCTGATGTCCCATCTGAAGAACGATCTCACACGAATATGACGGATTCCAAGGAGGGTGCCTCCCTGGACCCCACTACAGCAGCGTCGCTACAACTCGCCCTCGAGGAGTGTGACAGTCGCTCACCGTCTGTTCCAGTCTCCTGGGCTGATGATATCGACGAAGGAGCAGTTCGAGATGGTGGTCCTCCCATCAGGCAGTGCCCCATGGAGGTGCCTGACCCACCTTCCAGCCAGTGATTACGACAACGGTGACTACGTCAGATGTTACACGCCAGCCAGACATCTCTGCCGGAACATCTGTGCCAATGGTGGGAGCACGCCCCCAACATTACCGCATAGCGACGATGAATCTGGCCACCATTCGGGCCCCCCATAAACTGGCAATGTTCCGTGAGGCCATCTATGCTGCTGATGTCGACATTGCCCTCCTCCAAGAAGTGTTTGTCGCCGATTTCCATGCCCCCACTGGCTACGTGGCACACATCTCCCATGCTTCTGACAACGGTAGTGGAGTTGCCATCCTCCTCCGTTCTGGACTCCCTGCTGAAGATGTAGTGTACCTTGCTAATGCTAGGGGTATGGCTCTCACGCTGTTCGGCGTCCGTATCCTCAATGTATATGCGCCGTCCGGCTCCAGTCGACGTCGTGATCGACACACTTTCTTTGCTGACGAGGTAACGCCGCTGTTTGAGGGTCCCCTAGATGATATGGTCCTCGGTGGCGATTTCAACTTCACGCAAAGGCCTGAAGATCAATTACCGCATCATTCCCCTTGTGCGGCCCTCTCCGTCATCATCGACAGACTCCAGCTTGTTGACACATGGACAAAGGTGCATGGTACCCGTGCAGGTTTCACATATTATACGGCGCATTCATCTAGTCGTCTCGATCGTATATACCTCACACGTTCCCTTGCTGCCGACACTCGACATGCCGAAGTATGGCCTCTGGCTTTCTCTGACCATGACGCCTACATCTGCGATGTCGTCCTCGCCCGCCAACAAGTGTGGCACAGCCGCGGCTTGTGGAAATTCAACGTTTCCCACCTGACTGTCCCTGACTGCCGACGAATCGTTGAGGATGCGTGGGCCCTCTGTCATCGTCGTCGCCCCGCCTACGCATCCACCTTATCGTGGTGGGTATCATGCGCGAAACCAGCTCTGCGCAGGGCGCTGATAGGATATGGCAAAGACTTCAAAGCCTGGCAAGCGAGCACCATGGACTTTTATTATGCAGTCCTTCGTGACTGCACTTCGATGGCCTTCTCTCCTGATCGTCAGATGATGGTGCATCGTGCTAAAGCGCAGATCACTTCCCTCACGCGACGGCGCTTAGAAGGGACTCTTGTCAGATCCTGCACACGTGACCATAAGCCTCATGAAACGCCATCGATGTACCACCTTCTCAGGGAACGCCGACGTCGTCGTCGAACCCTCATCCACGATCTCACAGATGCGGAAGGACGACGACACACTACGCAATGCGACATTGGTCACGCTTTCTATTCTCATTTCCGTCAACTGTTCGCTGCCGTCCCTCATCCCCCGACCTTAATTGAGGAGGTGGCAGCAATGACTGTCAACACCATGCCAGAGGATGTGGCTCAAGAACTTCAGGAACAAGTGACCTCTGATGAAGTCCTAGATGCAATCAAGGTGGGGGCTGCCAACAAGTCCCCTGGACCTGACGGCCTCCCCCTCGACTTTTACAAGTATTTTAGCTACCTTTTGTTACCTGCTTGGACGTCCATCTGTCGTGAATTGATGTCACCCACAACGATGATCCCAGCCACCTTCCTTGATGGGGTCATCATCCTGGTCCCTAAGCCACATGGGCGATCACGGATCTGTGATTACCGGCCCATCACTCTACTCAACAGTGACATGAAAATTTTCACCCGTTTGTTGGCCTCACGCCTCAAGAAGGCAGCAAGATCCGTCACCTCCCTTGATCAGACTTCGTTGGGCGGTGACAACAACATCCATACGGCCCTTTGCCGTTATAGGGACATGATTGCGCTCGCGCGCTCGCGACATTTACCTGGCGCATTGGCATCGCTTGACTTCCGTCAAGCTTTCGACCGTGTCGACCATACTTTTCTGAAATCGGTCCTCCAACACATGGGTTTTCCGGTTCGTACAATCACCGTGGTAATGCGGCTCTTGAGCGGCGCAACTTCAAGAATACTCTGTAATGGTCGCCTCACCGCGCCTCTAGCGATCGAGCGCTCTGTCCGACAGGGATGCCCACTTTCCACGATACTGTATGCTTTGGCATTAGAGCCCCTCCTACAGGGGCTTCGCCAACGCCTGGTGGGCCTGACATTGCATGGGCACCGCTTCTGTTGTACAGCCTATGCTGACGATCTAGTCCTCTACCTCCGCAATGAAGACGATGTTCGCGCTGCTCTGACTTGGGTGACGACTTATGGGGAGGCATCGGGCAGTTCTCTTAACATTTCCAAATCGAAGGTTCTGCTCATTGGTGAGGGTCTACCAGAAAGATCTGTCGCTCCTCTAAGTGTGGCCACCAGTGTCCGCTGTTTGGGCATTGATTTTATGAATGACCTCCGTCGCTCAGCGGCAACCAACGGTCGACGTCTCCTACAAACGATCAGGGCTGGCCTTGTGGACCACCGGCTTCGATCCCTCGACATTATACAGCGCGCGCAATATGTGAATGTTTATCACGCCTCACGCATCTCCCATGTGGCACAAGTGTTCCCGGTTCCGATTACCCTCGCACGTCGTATGTTGATGGCGATGGGATCCTTTGTCTGTGCCGGGATGTTATTTAAAGTTCAATATTCCTCCCTTGCCCTCCCGCGGGAGCGTGGTGGAGTGGGCTTATTCCATGTGCCAGACAGAGTTACCGCACTTTTTGTTAGCTCCCAACTGAAAGTCTGGCGTCGCTGCCCGACGAGCCTGACCGGACTGCTTTTGCGTGAATACGCACCAGTCTCCATGTCAGCCCCGGTCATGTTATCCGACATTCCACCCCCCTTTTATCACTTTCGGTACTTCTTCTTTGAAATCAGTTACATTCTGCACTCCTTACCCCTTCTCCGTATACTCCAGACAAAGACTGTATACGACACCTTACAAATGTGTCAAACCCCCAACCCCATTGAACACAAGTTTCCCCAGATCATATGGCGCCGTGTGTGGAAAGCAGTGCATGCTGGTTACCTCGACACCAGCGTTCAGTCCACCTGGTATATCACCGTCAATGGCAAACAGGTCAACCAGTCTCGTTTGCACCGCATCCGCCTTGCTGACACACCACTCTGTGTTCACTGTGGTGTAGAGGACACGGACGCTCATCGGTTCTCATGTGGTCCGTCTGCTGACGTCTGGAGGCTCGCGCAGCGTATCCTGGCTTTCCTCACCCGACAGCCGCCTGCTCAGATTATTTTCCTGACGCTTCTATTCCCGGATGTGATTCATTACCCCACAACAAAAACTAATGCCGTGAATTGGATACGCGGTCATACAGTCCGCTACCTTTTTGGGCCCGATGAGAAATCAGAACTAGGTTATTGGACGTACCTTAACGATCGACATTGTGCACTTGTTCGCAACCCCAGATACAAGCAGTTCTTTTCCAATTTTCTACGGAGCGCCTTTCATGACCCGCCTTCCAGCTGGAACGTCCAAGCCATGAGATGCTGATGCTTTTTTGCCGATATGATGTTCTGAACGTACTACACACGGAATCCCCACTAAAATTTCGAGAAGACACGTTTGGATGTTCCGCCAATCAGACGGCGCAAGCGACTCCTAGAATTCTGGTGCAACGACTGCCATAATACAAAAAAATGAATAAATAAAAACATACATACAAAAGAAAAACAAAGAAAAATAAAGAAAACAAAAATGCAATACAATAAACTAAAAAAAAACAAAAAAGTTCCTGTTCACAACAAATTTCATTTTTTTATCGCTACTCTCTATGTTTCTTCCCCCCTACTTTCTTCCTTTCCTACACCTTTGCAGTAATAGGTTAGTTGTTTTGGAATAGGTGTAGATAGGTGCCAACGCCTGAAGAGGTGCATTTAATTTTATTTTTTTGTTAGAATACAAGTGGCGGTGGCAAATAGCCATTTTTTTGTAGTTTTTCCTTTCCTGTCCAGATAAAAAAAGGGGGTAGCGTCTTATAATAAAAAATAAAAGAGGTCATTCGTTCAAGTCTTCCCTCGAGGGAAAAATTTAATTTTTTATTTTCATACAATTATTATCTGTCCATCCGTCCGTCCGATGCGGAAAAAAAAAAAAAATGTTGGTAGAGCACTTGCCCGCAAAAGGCAAAGGTCCCTAGTTCGACTCTCGAGGCGGCACACTGTTTTAATCTGCCAGGAATGTCCAACTCTTAGATGTCTTTGTGGAGGAGAAAGAGCGAGAGTGAACGACAGACACTTACAGCCACGTCTGAAAAAACAGATACATTTAGCTATACACAGCTGTATGAAATAATTCGAAATTAATTAGCTGAAGGCGAATTCCTCAACATCAGCTGTAATAGGTATAAATCTACTAACTAATAATAACATATGGAAGTTTGTACCAGACCTATCCTCAAACTCGGACTTCCCGCTTATAGCAAATCGTTGCTTTAACGACTTCGGCTATCGTCGCACCATCCCTGACCGTGCCCGAACTCCCATGTCACACTTTCTACGTCCTTATATCGTAGTCCACTGAATTCATCTTCTATTGTTCGTAACATTACTTGGATTCCCGCAAAAGGGAGGGAGAGACAATGAGGAATTGACACCATTGTTGTTATTGTCGCGTGTCCGTCTACTCTTGTAATTCTTACATGCATGTCTCAAAGAATACTGTTGCTGATTCACACCTGTGCGGAGCAATACGAAATTAATTCGCTGAATGCTAATTCCTTGTATCAGCTGTATTAGGTATAGATTTACTACCCAATAAGGACATATGAAAGTTTGTGCTGGACTGGGGCTCGTACCCATTTTCGGATTTCCCATTTTCGGCACAATTTCTCGTATGTCAGTATTCGGTAGTAGATCTATAGTTAATGCAGTTAGTGTCATGGGGTTCATTTTCATCGAACTAATTTCAGATTATACACACACACACACACACACACACACACACACACACACACACACACACACACAGAGAGAGAGAGAGAGAGAGAGAGAGAGAGAGAGAGAGAGAGAGAGAGAGAGAGATGGTAAATAAGGAACTAAAAGTGGAATTAGACCTTCTGAATTTCGCTTGGCAACTAAAATACGACTGGCGATCGTTGATAACATGTCGCTATTAGAGAACGCTAAAGTTCTGAGAGTGCAGTACGTATTGGGGAAGCCAGACAAGTCGATTCCTGATTTTCAGTTTCGGGCGATAGGCACGAAGCAGCTGGCCTCTTGCTGTAAACAGGGTATTGTATAGTGGTAGGCCCAGCTCTAAACACGTCACTCCCACCTTGTTGCCAGCTGGTAGCCGCTGTAAACATTTGCCTCGTAAACAGAACACGGGCCCGCCTCGTCGGCCTGGGGGCCGTATGTATGAAACACGCGAACTGAGCCGTAGGCTAGGAAGTTTTTTGAGAACGAACGAAATTCCTCATAGCCATTTGTAACATTTGATGGCCGATTAAGAAGCAACGTATAGTAGTTGTAACCGACTGAGATGTGTCTGTAATATCCATGTTATTATCTTTATATTTACATTCCGGAAAACGCAGGTGTTGTGGGCTGGTGATTATAGGTGAAGCAAATCTGGAGAATCACGGGTACCTAAGTCCTGCAGAATGCGAGACCAGTTGCTTAATCACTGCGCCACCTTGTTTTCGCTTTTTTTCCAGTGAAAGAAAGTTGACTAGAATTATGTTTCTCTAACGCGTAAAGGAAGAATAAATCACTGTTACAGAGATTATGCGGTTTATTTGGGTTCTTTCACAATTCCTATTACAGTCTTCTAGAGGTCCTAGAAGGAGAGTTAGTTTCGGATTACTTTCAAATCTCCCCTTTCCCTGTACACACGCACACACACACACACACACACACACACACACACACACACACACACACACAACACATATGGAGCAGAAAATGAGCTATGACCTCTGTTCTCTTCAGGAGCCCATGGCATGTGCAATGTTTCGAGTAATCGCTGTCGGGCTCCCTTCTATGTGATGAAGGATGTGTTCTTCCAAGTTTAGAGTGCAGCGTGACCATGGACACCACAGCCAGCGATCCTATTTGCGAACATAACAGTTTATTGCAGCCGTTGTTGTTATCGGACGAAAATGGCGGGCAATCTAATAGCATAAAACTGGGAAACCTATTTCAAGAAGTGCGGGAAACCTATTTCCACTTTGTGTGCGTATCGTGAAGTGGGAGATTTGGAAGCGATCTGCTCATTAAACTCATTTCATATGCAAACGGCGCAGTTCCGGGCATGGTTTCCTTATCATCAAAACTATCTACTAAGTCCCTCTTACAGCCTGTAGAAGTCTGTAATAGGAATTGCGAAACGCCGCTATTATTACCGCAACCTCAAAGTGTGTGATATATAAATTGTTTGGTGTCGAATACGGATACGAAAACGTAGAATTGGACAGTAGTTTTGACAAAAGTCAGTTTCGTTGGACAGGTGCTCCTAATATAAACGGAAAATAATTGAGACCTCATCAACGTCTTCTCAGATCCTACTCGCATATTACGTTAGATGAGGCTGGAAGTACCACTTACTTGATACTTAAATCACAGTATGTGAAACTGTCTTCATGACAGCTTAGTTGCGGTTACTGATGCTACATGTATATAAACATTTTACCGAAAAATAGGTTCTCTAATTAACATTGATACTAATGTAATAACCGTGGTACACGTAGAGGAAGATTAGTAAATTATGTTGCACCATGGTAGTCCTAGAGGCAATACATATCTACATCTACATCCACATACGTACTCCGTAATCCACCATACGGTGCGTGGCGGAGGGTACCTCGTACCACAACTAGCATCTTCTCTCCGTGCTCCACTCCCAAACAGATCGAGGGAAAAATGACTGCCTATACGCCTCTGTACGAGCCCTAATCTCTCTTATCTTATCTTTGTGGTCTTCCCGCGAAATGTAAGTTGGCGGCACTAAAATTGTACTGCAGTCAGCCTCAAATGCTGGTTCTCTAAATTTCCTTAGTAGCGAATCATGAATAGAGCGCCTCCTTTCCTCCAGAGACTCCTACGCGTGTTCCTGAACCATTTCCGTAACACTCGTGTGATGAGAAAACCTACCAGTAACAGATCTAGCAGCCCGCCTCTGAATTGCTTCCATGTCCTCCCTCAATCCGACCTGATAGGGATCCCAAACGCTCGAGCAGTATTCCAGAATAGGTCGTATTAGTGTTTTATAAGCGTTCTCCTTTACAGATGAACCACATCTTCCTAAAATTCTACCAATGAACAGAAGACGATTATCCGCCTTCCCCACAACTGCCATTACATGCTTCTCCCACTTCATATCGCTCTGCAATGTTACGCCCACATATTTAATCGACGTTACTGTGTCAAGCGCTACACTACTAATGGAGTATTCAAACATTACGGGATTCTTTTTCCTATTCATCTGCATTAATTTACATTTATCTATATTTAGAGTTAGCTGCCATTCTTTACACTAATCACAAATACTGTCCAAGTCATCTTAGATCTTCCTATAGTCACTCAACGACGACACATTCCCGTAAACCACAGCATCATCAGCAAACAGCGCTACCCACCCTATCCAAAAGATCATTTATGTAGATAGAAAACAATAGCTTACCTACCACACTTCCCTGGGGCACTCCAGATGATGCCGTCACCTCCGATGAACACTCACCATCGAGGACAACGTACTGGGTTTTATTACTTAAGAAGTCTTCGAGCCACTTACATACTTGGGAACTAATCCGATATGCTCGTACCTTAGTTAGGAGTCTGCAGTGGGGCACTGAGTCAAACGGTTTCCGGAAGTCTAGGAATATGGCATCCATTCGATGCCCTTCGTCAATAGTTCGCAAGATATCATGTGAAAAATAAGGACGAGTTACGTTTCGCAGGAGCGATGCTTTCTAAAGCCGTGCTGATGCATGGACAGCAACTTCTCTATCTCAAGGAAATTCATTATATTCGAACTGAGAATATGTTCGAGAATCCTGCAGCAAACCGATGTTAAGGATATTGGTCTGTAATTTTGAGGATCCGTCCTTCTACCCTTCTTATATACAGGCGTCACCTGTGCTTTTTTCCAGTCGCTCGGGACTTTATGTTGGGCAAGAGATTCGCGATAAATGCAAGCTGAGTAAGGAGCCAATGCTGTAGAGTACTCTCTGTAAAACCGAACTGGAATCCCAACAGGACCTGGCGATTTATTTATTTTCAACCCATTCAGGCGCTTCACAACCCCAGGGATGTCTACCACTATGTCCTCCATACGGGAATCTGTGCGAGACTCTCAGGCCGCGGTGGTCTCGCGGTTCTAGGCGCTCAGTCGGGAACCGCGCGACTGCTACGGTCGCAGGTTCGAATCCTGCCTCGGGCATGGATGTGTGTGATGTCCTTAGGTTAGTTAGGTTTAAGTAGTTCTAAGTTATAGGGGACTGATGACTACAGATCTTAATTCCCATAGTGCTCAGAGCCATTTGAACCATTTTTTTCTTGTACGAGACTCAAACGGCGGAATGTTTGTACGATTTGTCAAATGCTAAATTCAAAATTTCAGTTTTCGTCTTGTTGTCTTCCGTTGCCAGGCCAGACCAGTGAGTGACTGGGTGGAAGCCTTCGACCGGCTTACCGTTTTTATGTAAGACCAGAATTTCCCTGGATTTTCAGCAAGATCTTTTGCTAAGGTATGCCGGTGGTAGTGGTTGAATGCTTCGCGCATCGTTCTTTTTACAGCAGCACGAATCTCTACTTTTGCCTGTCCTCATTATCCCGATCTTTCTTGTACCGCGAGTGCAACTGCCTTTGCTTCCTGAGCATTCTCCGAATTGCGCTGTTAAACCACGATGGGTCTTTTCCGTCCGTAACCCACTTTTTCGGCACACACTTGTCCAATGCGTGATTTACAATGTTTTGAAAATTTGCCCATAATTCTTCCACGTCCATTGTACCGGAAGTAAATGAAGTCGATTCATTTTCTAAGTGGGATGCTAACAACTGCTTATCTGCTCTTTCTAGTAAGAATACTCTCCTAGCCTTCTTGACCAACTTTTTAACTTTCGTAACCACAGTCGTAATGACAACATAATGATCCCTGTCTCAAAATTGACACCGTCGATGAGGTCTGGTCTGTTCGTGGCTATCAGATCTAAAATATTTCCATTACGCGTGGGCTGTCGATTTAGCTGCTCAAGACAGTTTCCGGATAATGTGTTCAAAAGTAATTCCCACGACGGCTTGTCTGTACCACCTGTAATGAATCCATAGACACCTCAGTCTATACTAGGTAGGTTGAAGTCGCCTCCGACTAATATAGCATTATCCGGTGTACTTCTGCGACACAGATCGTAGACTCCCTTTGATTGATTCTAGAACTGTCACAGTGGAACTTGGTGGCCGGTAACAACACCCCACAATTCACTTTATTTCCCCTAGCCCTGTTAAACGTGTCCAGATAACATCACACTCTACTTCGACCGCAGTAGACACAATATTTTTGTCAACTGCAATGAAGACACCACCTCCTACGGTGTCTAATCTGTCTTTCCGATACACTTTCCAACCCTCACTAAATATTTCAGAGCTTCCTATCTCAGGGTTCATCCAGGTCTCAGTCCCGAGAATAATTTGCCCGCCGCATGCTTCCTGGAGGGCAGTAAATTCAGGAACTTTATTCCAATCACTCTGAAAATTTACTGCTAATATCTTGATAGCTGAAGTGTCTTTATACTGAGCGCGTCGTGATTTCCCTGCCTGCACGTCGACTGGTGAGTGTTCATCAGGACACCTCGCACTACTGCCTAGCCTAAAAAAAAAACCATGTGCACGCCACAAGTACTCTGCTACCCGAGTAGCCACTTCCTTTATGTAGTTCACAAATGGTTCAAATGGCTCTAAGCACTATGGGACTTAATGTCTGATGTCATCAGTCTCCAGCCAGTCGTGGCGGCCGAGCGGTTCTAGGCGCTCCAGTCCAGAACCACGCGACTGCTACGGTCGCAGGTTGGAATCCTTCCTCGGGCATGGGTGCGTGTGATGTCCTTAGGTTGTTTAGGTTTAAGTAAGTCTGAGTTCTAGGAGACTGATGACCTCTGATGTTAAGTCCCATAGTGTTCAGAGCCATTTTGAGCCATCGGTCTAGACTTAGGACTAGTTCTAGGAGACTGATGACCTCCGATGTTAAGTCCCGTAGTGTTCAGAGCCATTTTGAACCATCAGTCCCCTAGACTTAGAACTACTTACATTTAACTAACCTAAGGACATCACACACATCCATGCCCGAGGCCTGATTCGAACCTGGGACCGTAGCAGTCGCGTGGTTTCGGACTGAAGAGCCTAGAACCACTTGACAGGCAATACACATTACAGTATCAATAACCTTCATAAGCCTCTGTAAAACGTTCTACATTAAAGTATCTCTAAATAGAAGTCTAGTAACCGGAATCCGGCACAACCCGGAGACGCAGTCCGACCGGCCGATGCCGTCGACGGTGAGTCACCAAAACTATGGAAAGACAGCAGCTATGGACAGCAATGAAGACGACATCAACAGCTGCGGACGAATTCGACAGAACGGGAAGTCCGAGCCGTAAACCAAATGGTCAGTCTAGACCTAGCTGGAGCAGGTACCGAACAAAGATGGGTACGATGAATGACACCAGACCGCAGTCGGAACACGACTGACTGCTGAGCTCGCACGCTCGCTCGAAGTGCTGGCTTCATCAGCCAGTTGTGTGGGTAGGGTAAACAGCCCAGTTGCTGTTCTTGCGTTGACCTATGGGTTGTCGAGTTCGCCTAATAGTCTGAGTTGGTCTCTGCGATCGTCTTGTGTCGTAGAGACGCCCTTGTTGTGTGCATCGACCCCCGCGATGGGTCGGGGCAATGAGTTGTCGGTCTGTGGTAGACCTGGCAGCCCAGCCCACGAATTAAACGGCTGCCCGAGTTTTCTGCTTCGTTGTAGGAAACCCTGGCGGTCTGGCAGGAGCGATCTCGCAGGAGAGGGATGTCTGCTTTCTCGTGCAACAGCCTCGTTGAATAACGAGTCGGCTTGTGCAGCACGAGTAGCAGCGCCCTGTTCTGGATGCGCTGGAGCGTCGCAATGTGCGTCGCAGCTGCATTACCCCAACCACGGCCGCATATTCGTACACCGGCCGAACGAGGGCCAGGTACACGGTGAATCCTTGGAGTGGAAGAAGAGTGGATCAGGGATTGAGCAGAGGGTAGAGGGCACGAAGAGCCCCACTGCTCGCTCTTTTACGTCACGGATGTGAGGCGACAAGGTCAGATGCCTATCCAGCGTCACCCCGAGGTGTTTGGCGCTCCGCAACCGCTAGATTGGGACCCTAATGATCGCGACAGGCCGCAGGTCCGGAGGCAGCCTCTTCCTAAAGAAGACGACGGCCTAGTTCTTCGAGCCATTGAATTTCAGGCGCCATTTGGTGGGCCAGGCATCCAGGACTTCACATCCGAGCTGGAGGCGGCGGCGCATCTCCGCCACATTCGTTCTATGGGTGAACAACTTTGTGTCGTCAGCATAAAGTGCTAACTCTACGCGCGCCACCGCCGAAGCGTCGATTGTGTAAAGGGAGTACAGCAGGGTCCCGACAACTGACCCCTGCGGCAATCCTGCTCGGATATGCCGGTCGGTGGATTTTCTCCATCTGCTCGGACGCGGTATGTGCGTCTCGAGTGATACGAGATTAGTAGGACCACGTGCGACGTGGGTATCCCATGTACAAAGAGTTTGCACACGAGACCGTCATGCCACATGCAAAGGCCTTGGAGACGTCGAGAAGCACTGCCCCTAGGTACTCCCGCGTCTCTAGCGCTCGCATTGCCTGCTCCACCAGGTGCAATAGCTGCTGGGTTGTCTAAGGCCGTTCCCGTAACCCAAACTGCTCCTCAGGGATGACTGTTGTTCCGTCACGTAGCAGGTCGGCTTCCACGGACGTGATCGGCTCGATCACGTCGTGGCTCCGGAGCCCCTGCGCTGCCGGCTTTATAGGACCCCCATGAGCACCATAGGCCGACGCAGCGGGCATGGCACGAGCACAGCGCTGAGGCAGCGACAGCTGCGCTCGCAGATTATAGAAGCGCCGCCTAGCGGCTGTCGGACCGGGATACCAGAAGAAGGCTACATACCTGCTACGGAAACGGATGATTGATAGTTCCATAAATAAAGAGGTACGTGCATGTCATAAATTAATCCTCTGCAATAACTCTAATAAAGAGAACCCATTACGCTGTTATCGACGGCGAGAGTAGTCAGTAGTGCCCCGGGGAAGTGTGATACGACGGCTGTTATTTTCTGTATGCGTAATAGATCTGGCAGACAGAGAGAGCACCAATCTGCTGCTGATAGTTGATTATGCTGTTGTGTATGTGGATGTGCCGTCGTTGATTGTCTATAGAAAGATACAAGACTATTTAGACACAAATTATAGTTGGTATAATGAATAACTGATACTTCTAAATATAGAAAAATGTACGTTGATGCAGATGAGTAGGAAAAACAATACCTAATGTTCGAATACAGCATTAGTAGTGTGCTGCATGACACAGTCATGTCGATTAAGTATCTAGGCGTAAACGCTGCAAAGCGATATGAGATGGAACGAACATGTAAAGACTGAAGTCGGGAAGGCGAACGATCGACTTTAGTTTATTGGGAGAACTGTAGGAAAGTCTGGCTAAACGAAACTGCATGTAGGACACTAATGTGTCCCATTCTCGAATACTGCTCCAGTGTTTGGGATTCGCACCACGTCGTATTAAAGGTAGACATCGACGCATTTCGGAGGCGAACTGTCACTTTTGGTACCGGTAGGTTCGAGGAACACACATTATGCAAATGCTTCGGGAACTCAAATAGGAATCCCTGGAGGGAAGACGACTTTCTTTTTGACGAGCGCTAACGATAAAATGCAGAAAACCGACATTGGAAGCTGACTGCAGATAGGTTCTATTGACGCCGACGTACATTTCGCGTGAGCCACGAAGATAAGATAAGAGGAATTTAGGATCGTACGGAGACATAGACAGTTGTTTTTATCTTGTTCTATTTGCGAGTGGAACTGGAAAGGAAATGGCTAGTAGTGATACAACGTAAACTCCACCACGCACCATAAAGTGGCTTGTGGTGTATGTAAGTAGACGTAGAAGGAGATGTAAATAACTAGTAAGAGTGGCAGTAACAATGCTTTCGTAACTGATAAACTCGTGGATATTAAACTATTGCGCAATAAGGGAGAGTGTTGTACTTAAACGGTTGTCTATCTACAAACACGTGTTTCAGTCTCATGATTGATTGTAGAATCACGTGAAGGAAAGTGCAGGAAAAACCACGATAAGCAGTTTCTGGAATTTTCTGCAGTTTTTGTTGAAGTTGTACTTTTTTTGTAGACTTTGTAATTATTGACCCCAGTTCACCACGGTTCAGGCCACATTTGTGTATACTATGTATATGCCGAACGTTGCGTTGCTTCAACGTTGTAATGGGCTGCCATGCTATTCACACATAGCGCATCGCAGCAGCATATACATAGTGAGTCACCTAACATTACCGCTGGATATATTTCGTATACCACATCAAATATTGACGAACCGATTCCACAGACCGAACTTGAGGAGAGGGGCTAGTGTAATTGGTTAATACAAACCATAAAAAAATGCACGGAAGTATGTTTTTTAACACAAACCTACGTTTTTTTTAAATGGAACCCCGTTAGCTTTTGTTAGCACATCTGAACATATAAACAAATACGTAATCAGTGCCGTTTGTAGCATTGTAAAATGTTAATTACATCCTGAGATATTGTAACCTAAAGTTGACGCTTGAGTACCACTCCTCCGCTGTTCGATCGTGTGTATCGGAGAGCACCGAATTACGTAGGGATCCAAAGGGAACGGTGATGAAACTTAGGTACACAAGAGACTGGAGCAGCACATTACGTCCACTTGCTAACACCTTTTTATTGGTCTTTTTCACTGACGCACATGTACATTACCACAAGGGGTGAGGTACACGTACACACGTGGTTTCCGTTTTCAATTACGGAGTGGAATAGAGTGTGTCCCGACATGTCAGGCCAATAGATGTTCAATGTGGTAGCCATCATTGGCTGCACACAACTACAATATGTCGTACACGTCGCAGTACATCTGGTGTAATGTCGCCGCAGGCTGCCACAATACGTTGTTTCATATCCTGTGGGGTTGTAGGCACATCACGGTACACATTCTCCTTTAACATACCCCACAGAAAGAAGTCCAGAGATGTAAGATCAGGAGAATGGGCTGACCAATTTATGCGTCCTCCACGTTCTATGAAACGCCCGTCGAACATCCTGTCAAGGGTCAGCCTTGTTTTAATTGCGGAATGTGCAGGTGCACCATCATTCTGTTACCACATAGGTCGACGAGTTTCCAGTAGGATATTTTCGAGCAAAGTTGGCAAATCATTCTGTAGAAACGCGTTGTATGTTGCAGCTGTTTGGGCCCCTGCAATGAAGTGAGGACCAATGAGGTGGTCGCCAATGATTCCGCACCATACATTTACAGCCCACGGTCGCTGTCGCTCTACCTGTCTGATCCAGCGAGGATTGTCCACGGACCAGTAATGCATTTCCCGTAGATTCACTGCCCAAAGGTTTGTGAAACCCGCTTAATCGGTAAACAGGTAGAACTGCAACGCATTCTCTGTTAATGCCCATTGACAGAATTGCACTCGATGATTAAAGTCATCACCATGTAATTGCTGATGTAGTGACACATGAACGGGTGAAAGCGGTGAAGATGCAGTTTGCGCATGACACTACTTTGACTCCGTCCACCGGCTCTCGCAATGTCCCGTGTACTCATGTGTGGGTTCATGGCAACAGCAGCTAGCACACCAACTGCACCCGCTTCTCCTGTGACGGGCCTGTTACGGACCCGTTTGCGTGCTACGACCATACCTCTTGAATACAGTTGGCTGTAGATGTTTTGCAATGTGCGACACGTTGGATGCTCTCTTCCGGGTACCGTTCTGCATACACCCTGCAGGCTTCAGCTGCATTTCGTCGACACTCGCCATAGATGAGTATCATCTCCGCCTTTTCAGAGTTCGAATACACCATGGTCACAGTTCCTACAACACTACACAGACTTCTGGTAACACTTTGTACTACAGTTGGTCTGCGTGTGGAGACGAATGGAGAATAACAATAGCAGCAAGCGCTACATGCGGACACTGCGACAGCTAGACCAAACCACAACAGTGCACTACAGCCACACTCGTAAACACGGTCGTCATCGTAAACATGTCCCTGCAGATGCTGCTCGCCGACCGTAGCCCGTGTTTGTTACAACACGCAACTGAACGTCGGAGGTTTCAAGCGTCAAATTTACGTTACAATATCTCCGGATGTAATTAACATTTTACAATGCAACAAACATCATTGATTACGTATTTGTTTATACGTTCAGATGTGCTAACAAAACTAACGTGGTTCCATTTAAAAAACGTAGGTTTGTGTTTAAAAAAACTTACTTCCGTGCATTTTTGTATGGTTTGTATTAAACAATTACACTAGCCCCTCTCTTCACGTTCGGTCTGTGGAATCGGTTCGTCAGTATTTGATGTGGCAACTCTGCTGTGGAGACACTATGCAATGGAATCTACTACTGTCGCTGATACCACACGTTGTTGACATACCTACCTTACCTCCGAGCAAAAGGACTCGCCTGCGGCCGGCTGGAGTGGCTGAGTGGTCCTAGGCGTTTCAGTCTGGAACCGCTCGACTCTTACGGACGCAGGTTCGAATCCTGCCTCGGGCACGGATGTGTGTGATGTCCTTAGGTTAGTTAGGTTTAAGTTGTTCTAATTTATAGGAGACTGATAACCTCAAATGTTAAGTCCCATAGTGCTCAGAGGTATTTGAACCATTTACGCAATAGAGTGAACACCCATCTTGTTACGAAGACAATGATCGGGTCCGCATCATAACGTCACGAGCTGACAGCTTGTCAACCAGCGAAGTTGCCCGAGGTGTGCATCGGAGTCAAGGCGGTGTGATGCAGACCTGGAATCGGTAGCGTTGCTCCTCACATGTCTCTGTTGCATCTCTACTGCTGGTTTACTTTCAAGTGAAATGCTGCTATCCATTCGACTGCGGCCTGGCACCAGTAGGTAGCACTCATGGCAACTGATGGCAACTGAATGAATGAAACTTCCTGGCAGATTAAAACTGTGTGCCCGACCGAGACTCGAACTCGGGACCTTTGCGTTTCGCGGGCAAGTGCTCTACCATCTGAGCTACCGAAGCACGACTCACGCCCGGTCCTCACAGCTCTACTTGGTAGAGCACTTGCCCACGAAAGGCAAAGGTCCCGAGTTCGAGTCTCGGTCGGGAACACAGTTTTAATCTGCCAAGAAGTTTCATATCAGCGCATACTCCGCTGCAGAGTGAAAATCTCTTTCTGGGAACTGAATGAATGTTTACGAGCAACGTCAGGGGTGACCTTCCGATCAGTACAGGAACACAGACAATAGCAACACACTTGGGTGACATACTGTGGTGGTGATGCAACACTATTGTTGATGTGTGATTTAGCAACTCTGACTGCAACCACCAGCACTTCCGCTTCCTGCACGTACTCTCTTCAGATTCCCGCGTACTCACAGAGTAGCCCAACGCTTTGAATTGACTACAGATCGGCTCATAATAACAAGAAATTACCTGCACCCGTGACAGCCAGCCTGCCAATGTTCCATTTGTCTCGCAATAAAAATAACGAAAACATAGGAGAGGGTCCCATTTTCATTGACGTACTGGCCATTTTATTATTTGCCTATTTTAATCACATTGATGGAAATATTTTTTTTTTTGGTTATGGTGTTATGTGAAGAGTAACTGAAATTGTTTAGCCGTGGTCCCAAACAGAACTTTTAAGGCATAACATTTTATGAAACTAAAACGTTTATAACTTACTGTACTTATATTCCTGTAGCTGGTGCAGTTAATTCCCCTACTTATTAAAATAACTGCGATTGCCACAATCAAGTGCTATTATATTACAACTGCTAACTGCAATTAACATTAATTGTATTTCACAAAAGCGGACCGTAAACTAAAAATCCATCAGTGCACTTGTCTATTTCTATTTTCATGCAGCAGAAATATGCTTTCCGTAGTTTCAGCATGACATTTAGGAAGTAATGGAGATTTATCCGGCGTGGCTCATCTATAGAAAGTTTTCTGTTGCCATTTTTCCTTGTTTATTTTTATATAAATTTCGACAATCACTTTAATAGACTATGGTCAAATTTAACCGCTGATGGTCTTGCACCAGAAAATGGAATCATAATGTGGAAGATGCGATAGCATACTGTCTGTGGAAGAAAGAAAGCACATCTGATGGTCGTTCTTGTGGGAAAGACGCATCATGGCACGTCCTACGATAGCTCTGGAACTTAAAGAATTGAAGCGCCAATATTTGAGACAGAATCTGCCCTCTAGGTAATCCTCGTGAAAGGTTAGCTGAGACTGTAGCACGTCTGGATGCATACAATGTTTTCCAAAATGATTCAATTGGGTCTAAGCACTATGGGACTTCACATCTGAGGTCATCACTCCCGTAGACTTAAAACTACTTAAACCTAACTAACCTAAGGACACCACACGCAGCCATACCCAAGGTAGGATTCGAACCTGCGACCGTAGCAGCAGCGCGGTTCCGGACTGAAGCGCCTAGAACCACTGGGCAACAGCGGCCGGCCAATGTTTCCGAGATCCATACAGTACTGTTGGGGATAAGTATACGAGGCATTTTCCATCCCACTGTCTCTCTACTGTGGCTTCCAATTACTTCAGATGCCTTAGATCCATCTAAACAACAACTACAAAAATGCGTATATATATTATAATATGTGCGCCGTTTTTTCTGGATTAAAATACAGCCAGTGGACTGGAATCGAACATAAATTTTCCTCTTACATCGAGACGTGTTGACTGAATATCCATTTGGCACCAGGTTTTTTGTTTTCGGAGCTGGTGTTTTTGGCCAATTTTGGTCTTACGTATCCAGACCTGGTCGATGTGTCCGGGTGAGAGATAAGAAATAATACACACAAACAATCTTAAAAAAAAAAGTTTTAAATGTGTGTGAAATCTGATGGGACTTAACTGCTACGGTCATCAGTCCCTAAGCTTACACACTACTTAACCTAAATTATCCTAAGGACAAACACACACACCCGTGCCAGAGTGAGGACTGGAACCTCCGCCGGGACCAGCCGTGACTGCAGTGCCCTAGACCGATCGGCTAATACCCCGCGGCAAAACCATCTTCGTGAATCAGTCCACTTATCAGTGAAAACTGTATAAAGATCCTTACACTAGAACCTGAAATTAGGCTAAAATTACAGACAGAAACAGCAGCGGGGTACTTCATAATATGTGTAGATGCAGACGAATTAAAGAAATATTTTCTCCAGTACCTTGAAATCTCTAAGGTTTCGATAGCTGCACTCCGCTCACAGTTTCTGCTTTCGTGTTACTGCTAGTCCCATTGAACACGTTACGTTATAGAGGTTTGGGTAACATATGAAACAGTGTAAGAAATTTCTTGTCAACGCAGCACTATACTGAGCAAAATATTGAAAAAGCGAGAGCGCTTATGGCTTACATCCGCTCGATACAGCAGGTATCAGAATAGAAAGACACATTCTAAATAAAAAATTTCTTAGCTCTCCATGCCACTTTGTCTATTTTTGAACTTTGGAAGCCACAAGCTAAAATGTGCTTTATCTTTTCGTAATTTATATTAATTTAGTAGTTGTTGTAATACTAATTCTATTAATTAAATTATTCAAAAATAAAACTAGCTTCTAATGCCCATATAGCGTACTGAACATTTACTTATCTTCAGATATTCCTCCTTCAGAGCTTTATAAATCTGGAACTGTTTTGGTTAATGTGCACTGTGGTATTCGAGTGCTACATTGTAAGCTAGAGTATCTCTATCCTGTAGCAAGAAATAGCAATGTTATGGTAGGCCTGTTTTCTGCACATATTGCATTTCCCAAGTGTATTCTTGTTTGTAATATGTGGAACCAATTTACTGAGCAAATACCGAAATAGTGACTCTTCCTTTCTTAAGACATTTATACAGATTTGACGGCCTCCATTGCAGCTCTCGTAACAAATTTTAGTGAATACTTTTACAATCTCGACCTTAAACACACGGGTTCCTCTTTTTCCGCCGGTTCTCTTCCAAATGCACACACAATGCAGTTGTGGCACAAGCAACTGCAGCGATAACAACAACTTCTTCTTGACCACCATCTTGAACTTTGACGAATAATAAGATGACAATGTAATTTAACGAATATTTGATAATATTTCTTTGTCAAAGAAATACGATAATATAGTACCTTCCTATGTGCCGGGACAGTGTTTTACTCTCTCCCTTCACTCATCAACATCATCCAACACAAACATAGCACCACACCACACACGCGACCGCTACGCTCACGTGCACTCCATACACATACGACACATCCTTCACACATCCGCCAGAAAAGGACCACTGTGCGCGGAAGATGAAAACCGACTCCCTCTCGTCGGCTACACCTACCCCCTGGGGTCTCCCAGACGACAGTGGCATACGGCTTTACATTTTTTGCAGTCATTGCACTACATCCAGCTGGGGTCCGTGCCAGTAATTTTTAATCTCCGAAAGATGGCGGTAATGTACAAGTGCACATCCGGTGGCCATGCTATGTTGCGATTTTTTTCTGAAATCTTCCACTGTGCGCGGAAGATTAAAACCAACTCCCTCTCGTCGGCTGCATCTACCCCCTGGGGTCTCCCAGCCAACAGTGGCATACAGCTTTACATTTTTTTGCTTTAGAAACACCCAGAAGCCGTATTGTACTCATAATATTGTTCTTCTGTAGCAACGAATGTTTCTTCTCGGAAAATACTGAAAATACGTTCTCTAAGTGTGGAATGTAAACGAACATATCCCACAGGTGTGGAAATACAAGAGTATCAATTTAGAAGGATCTGCTCAAGGCGTTCACGGTGTGACATTTTTCATTTCCGTCGGTGTTTGCAGCTTTAGGCAAATAAACGTAAACACTGTGTTTGTGTTCGTGAAGAGGCTTTTTAAGGTACTGTGCCTTTGTACGTTAGAGGCGTTGTATTCCCTCGAAGCCACTTCTCGCGGCGGCATCCGAGAGACAATAGAACTCTCCGGCCTCGAGGGCTCTTCGCAGAGATAAAAGCGGTTCTATTTTCGCCGGAGCAGAACTATTTGTAAACAGAAGGCGAGTGGCGGCCGTACTGCACAACTCAACGACCCGCGGAATGCGTAGCGGCCGAATGTGTGGGCTGCCGATGGCCGCGCTGTGTAGGGGCAGGGCCCAGAATACGCATCTGCCTCGCTGCGAGGGGTGAATCAGCTGCCGGGTCAGCGCCTGGGCTAGCATCGCGGCCTTCTGCCAAGGTCCGCGCTGCTGCCAACCTCGTGGGCCATCCGCCAGCCCGACCGCTGGCACTCGCTCCCTCCCTCGCTAGCTTCCTCTGTTGGCAAAACTGCTACAAAGTGCTAATTTCCTCGCCACCGCTACGAGCCTCGAGCCCGGCCGACCAGATGGTCCGTTCAGCTGCCGCCGCGTGTGTTAGATTTCTGTTATTCCAGGAATACACATGACCGCAGTCATACACGCATGCACGTACTGAGGCGTAGCGCCGTATAACGAGCCTACCTTGGAGGCGGTTAAGTGGGAGATGTGTCTCAGAGCTGGATAGTGACAGATGGTGACGCGAGAGTGGACGTGCACGTAGTTTATGTATCAGCCGATAGAGGACAATATTGGATAGGGAGACTGTGATTTTAGTTGCGATTGTGTCCACTAGAGTTCACTAAAGTAATAGAATGTTTTTCATAAACTGTTCTAGTATTTCCATAAAGTGTTATTATGTCTTTTTGTGTGTGTAAAATGTTATAAATGTGTTTAGCAGTACGAATGATGCGTGAGTGTGGTTTAAGGTTAATATGAAGATAATTGTTTAACGAGTTGTGTAGTAGGATTTGGTGTGGGAACATTTCGAAGAAGTATGGATGAGGTTTGTAAAGTAAGTTTATGGTAAAAGGAAAGTTAATTCAGGTATAAATAACAATAGAAAATAACTTTAGGCATAAACAAAACTTCAGCATATTAGATAATTACGTCGGTAAAAAGTGCAGTCGTTAGGTTTACTATTTTGCGATTGGTTATTGATGAAAAGGGCGGATTGACGCAGGAGAATGTTGTTTTGCTATTCGCTATTGAGTTAACTGACCAGTGGTAAAGCAATATTCTTCGCGCGCCTTTCTGTGCTGGTAGAGAAGACTTAGTGTATTCTAGAGACGGGAGTGGGAGGCTAGTCGTGAAACATTTCGGACGTGTGTAGTAGTAGTTCCTATGGAAATGATAAGTTGCCGGATCTAGCAATGTTTCATACATCAAAAGTGTGGTAAAGTGACGCCTTAATTACTCCGATGGGCGTGTAGATATTTCGAAATTTTTAAGTGAATTTTGTGACGAGAAAAGATATATATTCCGCGTGGCGTATTGAGCAGGCCGGTGGCTAAAAAAACTGTGGCTGCATTTGGTACCGACAGACTTAATATTTGGCGAGCATTATCAATCAAAAACAATCAGTATTTTTGTAGCTATTACGTTTCCGGGAAATGCAACACCATAAACTTGCTAACGTGAGTGAAAGGGATTGTGAGTGACTGCGTTAAGACCAGCACGGGCTTGGCAGTGATACTTGTTCACCTAAGTTTCAGAATTTATTAATTGAGGTCAAAATTTCCAACCTTTCATTTGTGTGAAAACTTTCTCCCGAAACGTAGGCTAGTGACTTAAATTGCAGCCTGGTTTACGTCGAAGCACAGTAGGTTTCATTCGGCTTTCCTAATGATGATCTGCTGAGACAATGTGCACAGGTAGGTGCAGGTCCGTCGTAATTGGACGGAGAGAACCGCGCCGCCGCAGTACCTTGCATGCGAACATGCACCAGTACATGCTTGTACACACACACACACACACACACACACACACACACACACACAACCACACACACACACACTAGAATTAGTTATACGACTTGTTTGGCCTACATTTTCAATCAACATTATTACTGCCAAATGTCATACACTCTCAAGGCAAAAAAACGCACCACGAAAGAATTATCCTGATCGGACAGAAATCGCTAGATGTGATGTACCTGTACAGACAAACCAGTGATAACAATTTCAGAAAAATTGAGTTTTTTCTTCAAGAGGGAGAGCTTCACAACGGAGCAAGTCAGTAATGCGTTCGTCCGTCTCTGGCCCTTTTGTAAACATGTATTCGGTTTGGCGTTGATTGACAGAGTTGTTGGATGTTCTCCTGAGCGATATCGTGCGAAATTATGTCCAACTGCAGCGTTACATCGTTAATAACCCCGATATAGTTGGAGGGCCCTGCCGAAAATGCTCCAACCATTTCAATTGGGGAGAGAGATGGCGGCCTAGCTGGCCAAGGTAGGGTTTGCCAAGTAGTATAAACACCTACCGGGTGCGGTTGGGTATTATCTTGCTGAAATGTAAACAGAGGATGGCTTGCCATGAACGGAAACGAAACGAGGCTTAGAACGTTGTCGACGTACGGCTGTGCTGTAAGGGCGGCGAGAATAACAACCAAAGGTGTCCTGTGATGAAAAACGTGGCACCCCAGACAGCCTTTCCTAGGATAAATGATTAACGACGTATGGAAGTTGAGTCTGGCCATGAATCGTCTTCGGATACCTAATGCGAGCCGACCGCTCACGATAAGGTATAAATCCGGTCTCGAGTCACGGTCCGGCACAAATTTTCGTTATCGTCATGTCATTACACAGCTTATGGTTGTCCGTATTTGCATTCATCCGTGTCCGCAGGAACATTGCATCCGAATTATGAACAACATACCACCTCATACCATGTAGGCTTTCAAGGCCGGTGTTGTCTTTAGTTAAAACGTCCGGGCTGAGAGACCGTGGTCGATGTATAAAATTCACACCTAACGCAGATGGAGACGAAACGTTAGGTGGAAATTTTATACATCGACCACGGCATCTCAGCCCGTACGTTTTAACTGAAAGGCCGTATCACTCCTGGTTGTCGCGCCGTATGGCGGCCGACTGTCGGATTGGTAGCTCACTGCTGTCCTGGGCCTCTTTAATGATGTATTTGGTCTAATCGAAATGACTGGAGTAGAGCTTTCTTCAGTGAGAGTCATGCTTCGAACTGAGCTCCGATAATCAGCGAAGACGTGTCAGGTGACACCCCGGAAGGCGGAGGGACGTCAATCTGACTGCCGCTCGACAACCAGGAGCGATGGTTTGGTATGGCATTTCTTTTCATAGCAGGAACACTGCGGTTATCATTCGCGGCACCCTTTCGGCACAGCGATATGTCGACGATATCCTATGTCCCGTATTGTTAGACTTCTTGGCAAGTCATCATGGCCTTGTACACTATTGGTCATTAAAATTGCTACACCAAGAAGAAATGCAGATGATAAAGGGGTATTCATTGGAAAAATATATTAAGAACTGACATATGATTACATTTTCACGCAATTTGAGAGCAATGATCCTGAGAAATCAGTAGCCAGAACAACACCTCTGGCCGTAATAACGACAATGATACGCCTGGGCACTGAGTCAGAGCTTGTATGTGGTGTACAGGTACAGCTGCACATGCAGCTTCAACACGATGCCACAGTTCATCAAGAGTAGTGACTGGCGTATTGTGACGAGCCAGTTGCTCGCTCACCATTGACCAGACGTTTTCAATTGCTGAGAGATCTGGAGAATGTGCTGGCCAGGGCAGCGGCCGATCAATTTCTGTATCCAAAAAGGCCCGTACAGGACTTGCAACATGCAGTCGTTCATTATCCTGCTGAATTGTAGGGTTTCGCAGGGATCGAATGTAGGGTAGAGCCACACATCTAAAATGTAACGTTCACTGTTCAGTGTGCAGTCAATGCGAAAAAGAGGTGACCGACACGTCTAACCAATGGCACCCCATACCATCACGTCGGGTATACGCCAGTATGGCGATGACGAATACACGCTTCCAATGTGCGTTCACCGCGCTGTCCAGACACGGATGCGACCACCATGATGCTGTAAACAGAACCTGGATTCATCCGAAAAAATGACGTTTTGCCATTCGTGCAGCCAGGTTCGTAGTTGAGTACACCATCGCACAACCTACGGATGCAGCGTCAATGGTAACCGCAGCGATGGTCACCGAGCTGGTAGTCCATGCTGCTGCAAACGTCGTCGAACTGTTTGTGCAGATGGTTGTTGTCTTGCAAACGTCTCCATTGTTGACTCACGAATCGGGACGTGGCTGCAAGATCCGTTACAGCCATGCGGATAAGATGCCTGTCATCTCGACTGCTAGTGATACGAGGCCTTGGGGATCCATCACGACGTTCCGTATTATCCTCCTGAACCCACGGATCCCATATTCTGCCAACAGTCATTGGATCAGGTCCAACGCGAGCAGCAATGTCGCGATACGATAAACCGTAATCGCGATAGGCTACAATCAGACCTTTTTCGAAGTCGGAAGCGTGATGGAACGCATTTCTCCTCCTTACACGAGGCATCACAACAACGTTTCACCAGACAACGCCGGTCAACTGCTATTTGTGTATAAGAAATTGGTTCGAAACTTTCCCTCATGTAAGCATGTTGTAGGTGTCGCCACTGGCGCCAACCTTGTGTGAATGTTCTGAAAAGCTAATCATTTGCATAGCACAGCATCTTCTTCCTGTTGGTTAAATTTTGCGTCTGTAGCAGGTCATCGTCGTGGTGTAGCAATTTTAATGGCCAGTAGTGTATTTCAGCAAGATAATGCCAGTCCGCACACGGCATGAGTGTCTACTGCGTGTCTTCGTGCTTGACCAGAAGGTCGCCAGGTCTCCTTCAATACGGGCAGTTCCCTGCAACCAGCTCGGCATTTTGACGATCTAACGTGCCAGTTAAACAGTATTTGACACGATATGCCACAGCTGGGCATTCAGCAGCTCTATAAATCAATGCCAAGCCAAATACCTGCTCGCATAAGGATCAGAGGTGAACCAACTCGCTATTGGCTTGATCAGTCTGTCAAGATCTGTCTGTTATTCTCAAATTGTTCAAAAATGGTTCAAATGGCTCTGAGCACTATGGGACTTAACATCTTAGGTCATCAGTCCCCTAGAATTTAGAACTACTTAAACCTAACTATCCTAAGGATATCACACACATCCATGCTGGAGGCAGGATTCGAACCTGAGACCGTAGCAGTCCCGCGATTCCGGACTGCAGCGCCTAGAATCTCACGGCGACCGCGGCCGGCCCCAAAGTATAATCGTTTGTTTGTCTGCACGTGTATATCACATCTACCGATTTCCGTCCCATTCAGATAATTCCTTCCTTTTTTCCATTAGAGAATAAAAATGAAAATCTGTTATTCCTTAATGAATTTTTACTTTGCACTGAGCATAGTTTTGAAACTTCCTGTACGATTAAATCTGTTTGCCGTTCCGAGACTCGAATCTGGGACATTTTTCTTCCGCGGACAAGTGTCCACCAACTAAGCTATCCAAGCACGACACACGATCCATCCTCACAGCTTTACTTCCGTCGGTGCCTCTTCTTCTATCTTCTCCTGTATCACGGAAGTGCCCCGCATGAAATCATGCCACACTCCACTGGCTTTTCAATATGATTTCTGGAAACAGTACTCTGGGCTGTGGCTAAGGCACTGTTCTGCAGTATCGTTTATTCTACGAGTGCCAGTCTTGCAAGGTATACGGGACAATTTCTATGAAATTTGAAAAAAGAGAGATACTTGTGGAAGGAAAGATGTGAGAAAGGATCGTGAGGTGCTTGGATAACAGACGGTGAACACTTGCCCGTGAAAAAAAAAAAAAAAAAAAAAAAAAACAAAGATCGCAGGCTCGATCCCGAACAGGCAGACAGATGTAATCTACCAAGAAATTAATGCAGCAACCAGACCTCTTTATACAATTTTCATTTGTGCAAGGACACGTTTCGGGTTTTCATCTATCTTAAACTGGCGTAACAGTTTTATTTTTTCAGTGCAACAACATTTTTGTCGATCGTATCCCTAGACAATGAGAAGCAATACAGAATTCGTGGTACGATGTTTCACCGTCTGGTGATACTGTACCCTAATGTCTGTCCTCCTATTCCTGGCAAAATACTCGTGGAAAAGATTCGTGTGCCATATGTCTTCTGAGACCTAACAAGCACATGTTACTGAGTTCACCCATGGAGGCGGCTGTGTCGAATATGATGAGATGTAAAAGTGGCGGGTGCTTCATTTTACGACGTACAGATTTGCCCCAACGTGGTGGCCCAAAAGGAGGAAGACAGCATTACTAATTGCTGACGGAACAGTTTTTTTACTGCGATCCAAATGATGCTTTACGGGACGGTAGGGGAAGGGACCATTTATACGGGTAGAACATGGATTGGTGGGTCCCGTTGCGGAGGGGCGGGAGGAGGGGTTGAGGGAACGTGGACTGCTGGGTGGGGGACGGAGGAAAGGAGGGGAAGGTGGAGCGGAGAGGGAGGACACCGGCAGGAGCTGTGTGGCGGAACGAAGGGTTGGGCCCCGAGCCACGCAGCGATCCGCGTTCCGCGCGATGCATACTCTCGGATTCCAGGGTGGCGAGTCAGGCGGTCAGGCTGCAGTGGCAGCTGCCCGCCGCCGAACTAAATACGGGCCGGCATGCCAGCCCGCATCACGACGAGGATTCGCCTGCCTGCCGGGCCAGATGCGCCTTCCCCCACCCCGAGTACTTGCCGCACACTGGGGCAGCAACTACTACAAGACCACCCACCGTCAATTGCTCCCCATGGTAGACGGGCCAGGTATGGAGCCCGGTAACAGGTACAGATTGTACCAGTGATAATCATAAATTACGAAGTATCACGTCGAAAAAATCTAGCAAAGATCATTAAATTTGCAAATAGAATGAGTGCTAGACGTCTTCTCGACTGCTCCAAGACTTTCGTTGACCGATTCGTGAACAGCTCTCACAATAATGAGGGGCTGAGAGTACAATGCTACAAGTGCTTGCTGAAGCAAACAGAGGAAACTACTGCAAAGTTAAATGGCAATTTGTAAATTATGTGAATTACTATCGAAACATTAGATACTTTTTCCTAATGGTCATTTAGTCTATGTATAGTGGTAGTGCCCCTGCATTACTGTTTATAATATATTAAAAATACATATACTACTTGAGTCTTAGAACTTTTCAGTGCAAAATCATGTTCATTCATTATACACTGAAAAGTAAAAAAAAACGCCTGCCTCATATTGCGTAGGTTCCACACGAGCGTAGATGTATCGCAACACGACGTGGCATGGACTCGACTAATGCCTGAACTAATGGTGGAGAGAATCGACACCATGAATCCTACAGGGCTGTCCATAAATCCATAAGAGAACGAGGGGATGGAGATCTCGTTTGAACAGCACGCTGCAAGGCATCCCAGATATGCTCAATAATGTTCATGTTAAGGGAGTTTGGTAACCAGCGGAAGTGTTTAAACCCAGAATAGTGTTCCTGCAGCCCTCTTTAGCAATTCTGGACGTGTAGGGTGTCGCATTGCCCTGCTAGAATTGCCGAAGTCCGTTGAAATGGACAATGGACATGGATGGAAGCAGGTGATCAGACAGTATGCTTACGTACGTGTCACCTGTCAGAGTCGTATCTAGACCTGTCAGGGGTCCCATATCACTCCAACTCCACACGCCGAACACCATTATACAACCTCCACCAGCTTGAACAGTTCCCTGCTGACCTGCAGGGTACATGGATTCATGAGGTTGTCTCCATGCCCCTACACGTCCATCCGATCGATATAATTTGAAACGAGACTCGTCCAACCAGGCAACATGTTTCCAGTCATCAGTAACCTAGACCAGGCGTAAAGCTTTGCGTCATCAAGGGTACACGAGTGGGCCTTCGGCTTCGAAAGCCCATTCGAAGATGTTTCGTGGAATGGTTCTCACGCTGACACTTGCTGACGGCCAAGCATTGAAATCTGCAACAATTTGCGGAATTGTTGCACTTCTGTCACGTTGAAGCCGGCACCCGGCGAACGGTCTGCCCGACGGGGTGTCCTTGCCATACGATAAAATAAAATAAATAAATTTCAATCGTAATCGTTATTAACTGTTAGTACATTTATTCCAATGTGAGACCAGACGGGTCAAGCCTTCGTAGAAAAATGTTTTCGATAGCCTCAGGTATGCACACCGTTGCCCGAAGCAAAGCGACGGCCACGAATTTCTTGGGACTGTATGGGGTATGTATAAGAGCTTCCCTGTGAAACTTCTGCAGCGTACTCGGAACAATGTTGGTAACAGAGGGCGGGTATTATTCTGTAATAGAATGACGCCGGCTATCAACATCCCAGGGTGTCTTGACTACACTTCAGAAGTTTCGATGGGAAACCCTTACATATCCTCCATAGAGTACCGATCTCACCCCATGCGAGTTCAGTACTTTTGGAGCCCTGAAGAAAGGCACTCGTGGTCGCTCGTTTTGCTTCGGACGAAGAGGTGCACAACTGGTTACAATCATGGTTCTAAAGGGGACCGCAAGGCACTGAACGTCTTATCTCACGCTGGGATAAATATCTGAATAGTTAAGCGATTAATATTTGAAATAATAAACAGTGTACTTAATTTTCCATCTGTCTCGATATCGTTTGACTGTCCCTTATATCTTTATTTCTGTGACAGTCAGTTGGTTTGCCACCCGAGCACCAAACTACGTTTACTAATTTATATATCTCATTTCGTAATCTATTCCCCTCATCACCGCTTTATTAAATTCGGCTAAACTTCACTGCCCATTACCTCTTTTCAAGCCACTGTCCGCTCCGCTTGTCTGATTTTCCAAATCCGTTGTCGCCGCTGACAGATTTACTGTATAATTGGCAAACCCTAAAGCATTTTGTTTACTATTAATAAAAAAAGTCTTGATCGCACACTCATTACTAAAAATATGTCACGTTTCGGCCTCTAATAATAGGCCAACTTCAAATAATGCACCATCTGGCTGCATTTCTGCGGCTTGGGTCAGCACTGCTGTCCCCGTCGTCGTCATCGCCAGCCACATATTGCATTACCTGGAGACGGCCTACTACTAGAGAGCGAAACCGGTCATATTTTTAATAATGACTGTGCGATCGAGAGATTTTTATTCATTTTACGTTCGTGACAAGACGCTGTTCCCAATAATCCTATCGGAAACTCAGAACTTTCGTTTCTTTTGTCTGAATTTTGATTCCTTTCTCAATTTTCCTCTTGCTTTCCTTAGCTGCTTGTTCTATTTATACGCTGAATAACAGCGGAAAGATTACAACAATGTACCACTCCTTTCTCTAGTGCCACATCTCTTTCATGTCCTTCACCTTATATAACTGCAGTTTAGTTTCCATGCGAATTGTGTATAACCTCTCATTCTTTTAATTGTATCCCTAATAATTTCACAATTTCATCGTCAGAAACTATTTCTCACCGGGCGGTGTGGCCGAGCGCTTCTAGGCGCTTCAGTCTGGAATTTAAGAGAGATTAAACTCTGCTGAAGGCCACACACCATGCAGAAAACAATTTTACGGCTTAAGGGGAGATTTACTATCTTTGTCCCGAAAAAAGCATGTTCTCCGACAATTTTTTTCTAGCGATGTATTACAGATATGAATGTCAAATTTGGTCAAAATGTTTATTGATATTTCCTCTACAAACTGGAATTTTTTTGACCGGAAATGTCGAAGAGCAAAGTCGGAAGTGCCGTCCGAACGAAACAAAATTTCGATGTAGACATCCATGCGCGGTATGTCACAGGTCAGCCAGCTCGTCTGAAATCAAAACTGAGTTGACGTTAGCAAAGTATATAAGATTATTTAGGAGTTGTACCTCGCTTTTGTACCTCGCTTAAGTTATTTGGACCATAGGAAACAAAAAAGGGTTTTTTCACCGATTTTTTGACTTGTCGGCCAAGTAAAAATATTTATAGTTGATGGATCGGATAAAAGTGGTACAACCCCTACACAATTTAGTTAGCTTTGTCGGAAACAAACAATCATGCCAATCGGTTTAGTATATTTGAAGTTACCATACCGTGCGATAAAAAAAGTCATTTCGAGATATACGCGTTGGAAGTTTTCACTACATATGAATGCAATATTATGCAATGCACGTTCAATCTGCTATTCCGGGTCCATAAACTAGTCCTCCCTCTTCCTCATAGAGCGCGTTCTGCTCGATCTGGGCCATCCTGCGCTGCTCCAGAGCCGCTCGTACAGTCGGTGACAAACGGTTTTCGGCCACTTGAAACCGGTGGTCGTTCGAATGCTTGGTGAACTGCAGTGAATAGAGTCTCAGAGTGACGTGTATCGTTGTCATGGTCTTCAGAATTTCTGAATACCCTTCTCTGAAGCTGCTCACTGCCAGGTAAGTCGCAATCTCCACAGTCTTCGCACCAGAATGCAAATGCTTGGGAGCTAATTTTCAAACACACGCGTTGTAACTTTCATTTGAATTTTGTGTGTTTCCTCCCAAGCACCGGTACAATAACTCGTCCTCCGAAACGGCCTCGTAGATCGGATGAATCGCTTTTTGAACTTCTTTGGAGAGCGGCTAGTCGTGTTGATATTCGTCCAGATGTCCGGTAGCCTTTGCAATGCGCCACTTGCACCAACTAGTTTCCCCAGCCGGACAATTTTGGTGTTGTGGGTGGTCATCCGTCGAACGCTTGTGGAATTACGTTGCCCAAATTGACTTCTTCATCTGTTCCACCGAATTGGAATGCCATCGGATTGCTAAGCCGTAGTACGCCGTAAGCTCGTTTTTCACTTTATCTGTTTTAGTCATGGGCAAGCACGTAGAATAATTTTTCGCTGCTACGAAGTCGAAATTCCCGAAAAAAACTAGTGTGTGATAAAAGGCCGATTTCAGGCACGTGCGTTTTTTTTGTTCAATCGCGAATAACAAACATTTCCGGTCCATATTCGGGAAAAGGCTCAGGGGTAGATTCTAAGCACTTCTGTGGATCCAAAAATGCAATTAATAAAATCGATTGTTTGAACCAAAAGATAGTAGACCTCCCCTTAAAGTCTAAAGGGAAGAGCTTCAAAATTTTAACTAAAATATGTTAAAGGCTTTATCCTAAAACGCTTCACATAAAACTCGGCTGAAGGCCACATACGAAACCCAAACAATCTCACGGCTTAAAGCCCAGCCAAAAAATTCGAATTTTTAATTTAAGCTGGAAAACTCGGCTGAAGGCCACATACAGACTAGGAAATATTTCTTACGGGTTAAGGGCAAGACAATAATTTTTGACTTTTGATTCTGAAAAGGCTGAAGGCCACATAGGAAACAAGAAACAATTTTTTTATTGATTAAGGCCTAAGAAGAAAAGACTTGCAATTTTAATAAGCAAAAACTCAGCTGAAGAACACACACAAAGTACTTAACACTAGAAAGGAAATCACCACGTATAACACAAGGAGCGGCGCTGAGTAGGTTCCAAGGGTCGGCCTGGGAAGGTATCACTAAAGCACGTTTAGGTGAGACAGGCAGCCAGACCGACAACCTCTTAATCAGAATGCAACTCAACCGAAAGCCAGCCGACGAACGAACCAACAAGATCAGTTCTGCTTCACCTGACCAGCAAAACGACAACAAGATGACAATAGCACAACGTTCTGGGTCCTGGTACCCAGTCCAGCCAAGTCAGAAAAAGCGCCCAAAACTACCAACAACACCTCAGCTGTCAAACTACACGCCAAGCTCGACAGCATCAACGAGGAAAATATACTGCCGAAAACTACGTCAACGATAAGGGCATGTAACCGGAACGTCAAGGGCCACAAGGCAGAAGATGCCGTTGGTGTACTTCATTAATGAAGGAATGAAATAAATTAAGCTAAACACCACACAGTAAGACGGCTGCAATTATAGCCGACTTCAATGCACACACGTTGTTGCTCGCAGAAGGCGACAACCAGGATCAAACAAAGAGATGTGATAGCAATGTAGGCTTGATAGTAGGCTAAGTGAGCACTCTACTTTGGTGTCCAGGATCGGTGGGCGTCGAACTTTCGTAACCCTCACAAGAAGAGTCTCACAACTCCAACCGCACGTGCACGCTGCCAGCGGCTCCGGCCTAGGGCCCTATTCTGTATATTTCCGCCATTGTGCTGATCGTTTCGGTACTGAGCACCGAACGGTCTAGTACTCGAAACAGAGTCACATCATGTCTCAGAACGTGTTGCATATATGAAGAGGAAAAAAAGTTTTTCCGCCCATCCGTGCGCGAACCCGTATCCTTACGTGTAATAATCCCGCGCGCTAACCACCATTTAAGTTCGTTGTTGATCGATTAACTCAGTTTCTTTTTATTACAGAGGGCAGCTAACCCTCTGACCGAACACGCTGAGCTACCGTACCGGCAACCACTTGGCTACGCTAAACAACAGCTACGCCTGGCTGAATTGTTTTACTATTGCGGAGGAACGTAGGCTGACTTCGTTTCCAAACGATGCTGCAGAAGTCAGAAATGCGTAATAGTTTGGAAGGTTTCTAGTATCAGGCTTCACATAATTGCTGTCCATTGTTACTTAAAAGTTGTAAAAACGTTTCGGTAATTACTAACTAAATCATTTGTGGGAAAAAGTACACAAAGTCACTAGTAACATCAGTTCACACTCATGTAATATACGTAAGCAGAGCCGATGCCTTGCTATTTAATGATCTTTAAACGCTTATTTGCAATAAAATAACTCGTATTTTGAGAGAATATTGACCGAAAACTTTTTCTGTTTGGATGTAACCATTCACAGTAACAACCTAACCTAACCATACTTCTAACAAAAGAAAATAGTCTATTATGAACTCACTTTCCAACCGGATGCGTCCTCTGGTGATCCTTTAGTAACACAATCGCTAAATCCAAAGCTAAAACCGCCAAATATGTTTAAAATAACAAATTATAGGTGTACATAAACCACAGCTCACCGATCGACAGGGCCACACCGAAATCCAAAACCTCTCGGTACGATTGTCGTAAAATCGATGGGAGGACCGTTCGGTAACAGGTCTCAGAAGCTTACTGAATAGGATATTTCGATAAAGAACCGAAAATGACGTCACTACCGAAACGAACCAACTACACCGATAGATATGAACGATACAGATTAGGACCCCTGACAACACGCCATGGAGACTTCCTCCTGCTCTGCGTCAACCGACCAACTGCCCAACACCCGGAAACGGTCAAAAGATCAAATACACGTCGGCCGATAAGATGACCGACCGAACGACCAACCAACGGTCGTCCGGCTCCAATCTCCTTCCACCGGATAGTTCATATGTGTCGCGAGCGGTCGGCGAGCACTGGCTGTCCGCGCCCCACCGGCGCTCCATCCGCGATTTCACTGCTGCTGCGTCCCAACTCAGTTTCCAAATGCACTACAGACACACGACGACCCGCAAATACCATCGGTCGCTCCAGATATGGTACGACAGTGCACTTATCGAAGGCAGGAAGTTAGTGACGCCAGTAAAAGGAATAAGGAAACGAGGCGGTAGTACCGTAGGAGAAGATGTCAAACAATAAACGACATGAACACGTGCTGTGCACGGTTCACTAAGTAAGAACCAGACATCATAGGTAGAGGCAGAATAGCCATTGCCATTTGATCAATGATACATTAATGAACGACTTCGATCGATCTTTGCAGGACCAGTTGCAGCTTATATTTGTAACAACGCATAATTTAATATGACTTTTGTGCAATATCTGAGCGTACAACTCCAAACATTCATGGTGGTGTCTGTTTGTTCTATATCGTGTCTCCCTACCACTTTCGCGCAACGACGCTCTGAGCGTGTTTTTTAGGGAATTAACTAGTTTGAACCTGGGACCTGTTGCTGGTAAGGAGACGCCAGACCACACATGACATGTAGAATTCAGAAGAGTTCAGTGAGACTATCGATGATATAACCAAATACTTAATGATCTCAGCGTCAGCTCCACTGCACTCCCTTTAAAAGAATCTTAATACTAACTAAATTTAGTGGAAAGGGTTCAAGGCTTTCCTATTTTTAGTTAGCTGGTAAAATAACGTCGAAAAAGCGGTTAAGTTTACCACTGGAAATTTTATTCTACTCACAAAACATCGTTTATAAATTGCACTATTGATAAAAGGAAATGTTTTAATACAGGATGGTAAAAACCAACTGCGTTCAACAAAAAATATGAACGAATATTCCCTAAATGGGTTTCCAAGTTCTACAATCGATCGAAGGATGACCTATGCCATATCACATCTATAATCTAGGTTTAATTTAAGTTTCACAAAAGAGAAAACTATCAAAATGGTCTACAACTATAAAAATGGTCTACAGTGACCCTCAATTATCTTTAATTACTTATTTAACTTGTCTTAAATTACAGTGGCTGATGTGGCTTCTCAATAACTAAAAATACAAAAATTATCGCGTTTCAGATTTTTACTTCAAGTGGCAAATGTGAACACCATGAATTTTAATTAACGATCGACACTAGTATTACAAAAAAAAGGGGGTGTAACAGATGAGATTTCTGCAGTTCTGAGTGAAGCCTCATGCGCTCAAAAATGCGGCATCGAGTGCGTTCATTACCTTGTTGGTGTTCAAGCAGCGTTAGGGCGGCAGCGGCCGGCGCAGCAGCCATCCAGCTCGCCGTCTCGGAACCAACTCTTTCTAAGTTCTCGTTACTACAATTTACCGAAGTTGGTTTAAAAAAACTATCTGGCTGTGTTTTCATCTGACCAATCAGGGTCTCAATGTTAACCTTGTGCTCCGCCTACAAAAATTCTGTCTATCCAATGAGAAACGTTATACTTTTCGTGGTGGGGCAATGTTTTTAAAGTTTGCAACGTAACAGAGACGCTAAAAAGTCTCACGATAAAACCTGCAGCTAGTGTGGTCATTTTAGCGTTATCGTAAGATCTATACTGTTTTTCTGGAGGGCTCTATCTTTTAACATGGGCTGGAGGATTCTCCTAATGTAACAGACACGCGAAAAAGTCTCACGCTAAAACTTGCGGGTGGTAGTGGCCCTTTTTGTGTTATCGTAAAATCTATACTGCTTTTCTGGAGGCCTCTAGATTTAATATAGGCCAGGGGTGGTCCTTGACGTTCCTGAGACGCGAAAAAGCCTCACGCTAAAACGTGCGGGTTGTGTAGTCGTACAGGTAGTCTGGCGGCGTGGGTGTCCAGCCCCTCTCTTATCGTAGGGCCTTCTAGCTTAACACGGTTCTGCTCTCGGCTTCTGTTCTCGTTTCTCCCCTCGGAACTGCGTCTGCCTCACGGTGGGAAGGTGCGACATGCATTTAGACATTCTTGTGTTAGTCTGTGGTATTCCATTTGCTCACTCGTTACTCGTATTACTTTGGTTAATTTAATGTCACGATTTATTCGGAGCTATGTGACATACTACTGGATTTGCTTATCATGTCAGGGTTTTCATGTAAGGTGTTGGATTTGCCTGACACCTTACACAACTTAAGTCGGGAACACTACCTGCAGTAGTAAAAAATGTTTCTTCTCTTAAATTAATGCTTTGCTACACATGCTAGTATATGTAATGAGCCTTGGTGTGTGTACATTTTATGTGCTCTTCGAACATGTTAATCTGTAAATAAAAATGAACTTCGATTTTTAAATCTTGTTTTACATTCGTGACGGCCTGTCACATAAGCTCAATGGTACGAACATAAATGCAGTTGTAACAATCCCTCTCTAAAATATGTGTTCTGTGTTACATTTCTCGGATAAATTATATCTCTGACCCACGAGGATCATATCAGTGAGGATGCATAAAGAACCACGAATGTGAAACTTCATACTATACTACAAGAGTTCACTACGGTAGTAGCTAGAAAAAATTTATTGTTGTTTATTTCAAAATCGTTGATAGGTCGTGCCTGTTATGCAATAAATACTGTACCTTTCACATGTAGCTGTTATGCTTCTGATAAAAAGCAGAGCTATTGCAGAACTCATGCGCACATATTATAGAGGGTTAGCTCGCTGCTCTGAGTAGAGCATCTAGAGAAATGCAGCGGAACAGACGAGAGAGCCTACTCGCTTTTCAAATGCGGGTGGTCCACACTAATAATGGCCGGAATATTGCAGATGCGTGGATTGCGTCGTTGGTTCGCACTTTTCTCCCTGCCGCGTCCCCGTCATTCCTCCAGCTCCCGTGCAATCCATATTCAAAAGCTGAGCGGTAGGGGGGTGAGGGGAGGGGGGAAATGGAGGAACGGTGCGCTTTCACAGAGTCGTCCAGAGGCGGCGAACTGCGCGTATCAGAGCAGCCAGTCCATAATGGCCTGCGGCTGTGATCGAAAGCGTCCGTGCAGACCGATGGCCACAGACGATTTCTTTGTGCGCCACTTCCTCTTTTATTGCAGTTGTGATAACTTCCGCGTCCCCAATGCCGTAATTCGCTCACTGATTTCTGCATTCTAGGCTTATCGTTAAAATTTCACAGCCATGCAAACTGTGTGGTCGCAAAAGATTAATTTCTGTGCGTCTTAATCTGGTGCAGCCCGACTTGATGACAGGAGCTGTTCTATAACGACAGGTGATTTTCTGCTTACAGCCCGGCTTCATAAAAACTAGCATCACTCAACTACATGCTGCTACAAGTGTAAACGTGTCTTCATTGCGTCACTCCACCATCTATGATGAAATGTGATTATGAGCAAGGAGAATGACAGCACGTTAAGTATCATTTCACCAGCAATCAAAAAACTTGTGAGACATGTTTTATCATGCTCTTTCCACTTGTTTTGATGTTATGGTCCCTTCGTAAACTTTGTTTATATGTTTACTACAGTATATGCTACGTGTTAAAGACATAAGTCATTGTCATTCCAACACTGCATCAGTTTTGTTTGCAGCGCAGAATACACGATATTGTCAGAGATTCTTAGGTCGAGATTATGAAAAAGCTATATCCACAGTGCGGTGGGAAGGGTTACAGCTTCTCATCGCTATCCGATGTTACAGTCCACTCACCTCGGTAAGCGTCTTCTTGTCCTTCCCTTTCACTCTGATATGACAGGTACTATTTCAGTCGATAAAAGCAGCGTTCAACAAAAATCGACTAAATACCTACCAATCAAAGGACGCGTAACGCGAGCTTGGGGGTAGCATCTGTAAGTACGTTAAAATTTTAGTCGATCGGGATGTTAAACAATTTGCTTGAAAATGTTTAAAATTCAACTAATTAACCATTAATGCCTCCAAAATATATTGTTCATGGCTATCAAGTACGTATTTACTGTTAAACCTGAAAGCAACCGGAAGGTTATCAGTCCGACCCGAATAATTTTAACTTTTATATACAGTTGCTTACCCACAGCTATTCGCAAGTTAATAGATCAAGTCGTTCATTAGTGTTCTTTGAAAGTAGAGCTCGCAAGGATATTCCGAGATACTGACGGATCATAGCAATGGAATTTAAGTACGACAAGAAAGTTCACAAGCAAATAACTCCCAAACAAATCCTCTTAAAATTTCCAGCCTTTCACAATAATATTCAAAGCTAAAGTCCCTTCATAATCCCGATACCATAACCGACAGAACGTGAGATTTTCTTCATGTAAACAAAGATTCCTGTGGCGCGGTCCCACATTGAACTGTACCATAAGACAGTTCCCCAGCGACTCCTAGAGACTCAGAACAGTATCACGAAGCAGTACACAAAGCGAGCAACTCGCGTATTTCCTATCGGCTGATGATTTAGGGAGCCAGTCGGTAAAGCTCCGGTAATCCAATCGTAGCAGTAATTTCTAAGCAACCCAACAGAATTACAGAATGCTATTTATAAAAGAAGCAAAATACACTCCTGGTAATGGAAAAAAGAACACATTGACACCGGTGTGTCAGACCCACCATACTTGCTCCGGACACTGCGAGAGGGCTGTACAAGCAATGATCACACGCACGGCACAGCGGACACACCAGGAACCGCGGTGTTGGCCGTCGAATGGCGCTAGCTGCACAGCATTTGTGCACCGCCGCCGTCAGTGTCAGCCAGTTTGCCGTGGCATACGGAGCTCCATCGCAGTCTTTAACACTAGTAGCATGCCGCGACAGCGTGGACGTGAACCGTATGTGCAGTTGACGGACTTTGAGCGAGGGCGTATGGTGGGCATGCGGGAGGCCGGGTGGACGTACCGCCGAATTGCTCAACGCGTGGGGCGTGAGGCCTCCACAGTACATCGATGTTGTCGTCAGTGGTCGGCGGAAGGTGCACGTGCCCGTCGACCTGGGACCGGACCGCAGCGACGCACGGATGCACGCCAAGACCGTAGGATCCTACGCAGTGCCGTAGGGAACCGCACCGCCACTTCCCAGCAAATTAGGGACACTGTTGCTCCTGGGGTATCGGCGAGGACCATTCGCAACCGTCTCCATGAAGCTGGGCTACGGTCCCGCACACAGTTAGGCCGTCTTCCGCTCACGCCCCAACATCGTACAGCCCGCCTCCAGTGGTGTCGCGACAGGCGTGAATGGAGGGACGAATGGAGACGTGTCGTCTTCAGCGGTGAGAGTCGCTTCTGCCTTGGTGCCAATGATGGTCGTATGCGTGTTTGGCGCCGTGCAGGTGAGCGCCACAATCAGGACTGCATACGACCGAGGCACACAGGGCCAACACCCGGCATCATGGTGTGGGGAGCGATCTCCTACACTGGCCGTACACCTCTGGTGATCGTCGAGGGGACACTGAATAGTGCACGGTACATCCAAACCGTCATCGAACCCATCGTTCTACCATTCCTAGACCGGCAAGGGAACTTGCTGTTCCAACAGGACAATGCACGTCCGCATGTATCCCGTGCCACCCAACGTGCTCTAGAAGGTGTAAGTCAACTACCCTGGCCAGCAAGATCTCCGGGTCTGTCCCCCATTGAGCATGTTTGGGACTGGATGAAGCGTCGTTTCACGCGGTCTGCACGTCCAGCACGAACGCTGGTCCAACTGAGGCGCCAGGTGGAAATGGCATGGCAAGCCGTTCCACAGGACTACATCCAGCATCTCTACGATCGTCTCGATGGGAGAATAGCAACCTGCATTGCTGCGAAAGGTAGATATACACTGTACTAGTGCCGACATTGTGCATGCTCTGTTGCCTGTGTCTATGTGCCTGTGGTTCTGTCAGTGTGATCGTGTGATGTATCTGACCCCAGGAATGTGTCAATAAAGTTTCCCCTTCCTGGGACAATGAATTCACGGTGTTCTTATTTCAATTTCCAGGAGTGTATTTTCTGTGTGCTATTCATTTTTTTTATATTCCTGTATCCATGGTGCTTCTGACACGAATAAAAAAATTGTGTGCAGATCGATACTGGGGCATGACAATCCATTTCAGAATGTTACTGTCAAACTACTGCCTGACACTTACTACTGTATGATAGACTGCTTTGGCATGCTAATTCGGTCATCGTCACCGAACCGTTTCTCTACAGTACGCAGTACACAGTGCTGTGAAACAAGTTCATGTCTTTACACATTTAGCGCTTTTGTAAGCGCTATGCGGGCCCAGACCCTAACCACAAGAAACACCTCCCTAGCTGTAACATCACCTCCTCCTTACTTGTATGGTGACACTGCACATGATGGCAGGTGGGATTCTCCAGGCAGTCGCAAACCAAAACCATTCCATCTCACTGCCACAGGGTATAACGTGACCCATCATTCCAAATCACTCGTTTACAACCATCCACTGTCCAGTGACGTCACCACGCCACCTCACGTTTCACTCAGTACTGACTACATAAATATGTGGCTTAGAGCTACTCGATCACTGTACCACATTCTTTTCAACTGTCTACACACAGTCATTCAGTCATTGTGCTATCTGGGCTGATGGTAGCCATATGGAACTCTCTAATGATTCCAGCCGCTTATTTCATGCCGTTTGTTATAACCAGTATCCAAAATGCTCGACAGTCTCCTGCCGTCAATACTTGTGATATGTCTGGTTTTGGTTTAACTGTGGTTATTCATTCGCAGCTCCACTTCTCAGTCGCATCACCAACATTACTCTTGGACAGATCCAGAACAGCTGAAATCTGAAGGATTTGTTACTCAGGCAACTAGTCCAGTTCGAAGTCAGTAAGCGAGATTTACCGACGTGATTGTGTTTGCACGACAGGAGTTAAAAATGGTTCAAATGGTTCTGAGCATTATGGGACTTAAAATCTATGGTCATCAGTCCCCTAGAACTACTTAAACATAACTAACCTAAGGACATCACACTACACCCAGTCATCACGAGGCAGAGAAAATCCCTGACCCCGCCGGGAATCGAACCCGGGCGTGGGAAGCGAGGACGCTACCGCACAGGAGTTAACAGACTCTGAACGCGGAATGGTAGTTGAAACTAGACACACTATTGTGTCAAGAGTCTGCCAGATATACCAAATTTCATGCATTACCGCTCACCAGTGATAAGGCAGTCGCCGACACCCTTCACTTGACGACGGAGAGCAACGGCGTTTGCGTAGAGTTGTCAGTGCTAACATACAAGGAACACTGCGTGAAATAACCGCAGAAATCTATGCGGGACGTACGCCGAACGTATCCCTTACAACAATGCGGCGAAATTTGGTTACGACAGCAGGCGACGGACGCGAATGGCTTTGCTAAGAGCACGACATCGCCAGCAGCGCCTCTCCTGGGCTCGTGACCGTAACGATTGGACCCTTGACGACTGTAAAACCGTGGTCTGGTCAGCGAGTCCCCATTTCAGCTGGTAACAGCTGATGATAGAGTACAAATGTGGCGCGGATCCCGCGAAGCCATGGACCCAAGTTGTCAACAAGGCACTGTATAAGTTGATAGTGCCTCCATAATAGTGTTGAAACGTCCCCTTAGAAAAATATATAAATGACAGTGCTGGAAAACCTCTTACGTTATATGATTTTCAAACAGCTGAGCAGAACTGAACGTACTCAGACATTTCTCTCTTTACTTATTCTGATCAACGCTAAACTGACACACGATATTTTTAGCGCAACGCAGTCTGACTTTCAATAATCCCTACAAAAGAATGGCCCTGACTAACAAAACCTATACCTTTCATGAATCACCACCTCGCAAAAATCTTCGTTACACTAACTACTGTAATACAGCGAGTGCCACTACTGCCAACTAAATAAACGATCCTAACTACTGAAGGCACTGATAGGCATAGTCAGCAAATGAAAGATTTTGATAGAGAACAAACAATGTATTTACGTATTTACCTTAATAGTGTTCAAAAGTCATTATATATATATATATATATATATATATATATATATATATATATATATATATATATATATATATATATATATATATCAGTTCATGATATCCAGTATTACAAATTTACTTTTTTTGATGAACACACGTCCAGATCGTCCGCTCTCAAAATTCTGCCATCTGTCTCCCCACATCCACCACTGCTGGCGGCTCACCTCGAACTACGCAACGCTACGCACTGTCCACATCCAACTGCCTAGCACTAAAATAGCAAATATTCCAACAATGCCAACCAGCCACAGACTGCACACAGAACAGCCAGTGATTTTCATACAGAGCGCTACGTTATGTTACCAACATAAAACCTAAACAGCCTACTTACAGTGTGGGCTCTGTTTACAAGGAATGGACTGAGTCCATATGTGGAATTGGTTATGTTTGGCTACTTGGAGACCATTTGCATCCATTCATGGACTTCATGTTTCCAAGCAACGATGGAACTTTTATGGGTGACATCCGCCATTTCACTGGGACACGGTCGTTCGCGACTGGTTTCAAGAACATTCTGGACAATTCGAGCGAATGATCTGGCCACCCAGGTCGCCCCACATGAAACCCATCGAAAATAATCGAGAGGTCAGTTCGTGCACAAAATGCTGTACCGGCAACGCTTTCGCAGTTATGGCCGACTATAGAGGCAGCATGGCTCGATATTTCTGTACGGGACTTCCAATGACTTGTTGAGTCCGCGTTACGTTTCTATTCTTGGTATGGTCCTGTCCGTCACTTGTCATGTTGGTATAGGAAGCTGCCTCTCTGGCCACTTCCGTTTGTATCTGTGAACTACCATCGGTGGGGGCCCACGCCAGTCTGTCTGCGGCGAGCGTCTGAAGTGGTAAGATCTCTGGCTAAGCGCGTCTCTGCTAAGTCCTTAGGACAATGAGACCAGTACCACGTGCTTGTACAATTGTTTGACCCATCAAGTTAATAGTAAGACGATAGTAACCAGTTCGAGGGTTATCTTTTGTAAATTGCGTTTCGTTGTAATTTATTTTAACTATCAAAATTATTGTGGAGTTTCACTCTTTGTGTAAACCAAGTTGACCAGGGGAAGCATGTGGTGTAAGCATCAAAGTAGCCCTCAACTGCTCTTTTTGGGAAGATTTCACACAGTTAGTATGAATTTAGCATACCAGTGTGTGGAAATTTAATGACGGACAGGATTACGCTACGAACGTGACTTCTTTGGGCGAAAATTGAATCGGTTGATTGTGGTTAATTTCCTCTTGCGTATGTTTCTACGTTCTTCGTGTGTTATTTTATGAATGCAGTGTTGTATGCAGTCTCCCAATCTTGGCTCCATATTTGATGTGTTCCGTAAGATTACAAACGCATATTTTCACAATCCTAAATAAGGCACCAACTTAGTTATGAATCAAGTTTAATATGCTGAAATTTTAACGGAACAATGATCAATGTTCAAATAAATGTCGAAATATAAACTGATTTATTTCTTTTTATTTAAATTCTCTTTATATATATATATATATATATATATATATATATATATATATATATATATAGTAAGATGGCTATTGAAAGATTATACTTAAATACTTAATGTTAGTCTGGTTGGGAATTTGGTACGCTAGACTGGATACCTGGTGAAACCGTTGCTCAGTAATGCAAGGTTAACTTCCCCAGATAGCTCACAGCTTTTAACCCGCTTTTATTGACTTGAATATCAGCACCGCATTAGGAACAGCTTAATGCATCAACGTTGCAACATGCATTCCCGAGGAAGGATTTGAACCTGCGACCGTAGCTTCAAGGCGGTTCCGGACTAAACCTCCTAGAACTGCTCAGCCATAGCGGCCGGCCACAGAGACGTCGGTAAGTTTTTAATCAGATAGTATAGGCCTGCGTAGAATGAGCTTGCTTATGTCCGAAAGCTTCATGCTTCGTTTCATTGCAAATCGTATTGGAGAGGGTGCCATGTAATGCCTGCACAGTATAAACGGCAGAGTGCATACGAGGCGGGCGCTCCCCTCGCGCGGACAGCGCCAGAAGCGCAGCCGTGGTCTTTACGTAGAGTTAACAGCACAGCGGCGCGCAAGAGCCCCGGCGCGGAACGAGCGAAAGTTGCGCCGGAGCGAGCGGAGCCCCGCACCCAGCACGGGCGAACTTGGCGTCCTTTGAAGCCGCGCCGTGAAATGTGTCCCACATGCGGCCGGCCCGCATCCCGCAGCCGTAAGGTTAGCGCAGCCGCCGCCGCCAGCGCTGGCCCCAGCCCGCCACACACACGTTTCTTCTCTGCCGCAACTAACAGTTCTCTGTGTGGTTACCATAATCGCCCCTTGACACTAATATCACTGGTAGTTATAAGTCGAGAATTGCTCTAATGATATATTTTAACCTTTAATAGCTAGTATCAAAATACACTACTGGCCATTAAAATTGCTACACCACGAGGATGACGTGTAACAGTCGCGAAATTTAACCGACAGGAAGAAGATGCTGTGATATGCAAATGACTAGCTTTTCAGAGCATTTATACAAGGTTGCCGCCGGTGGCGACACCTACAACGTGCTGACATGAGGAAAGTTTCCAACCGAGTTCTCATACACAAACAGCAGTTGACCGGCGTTGCCTGATGAAACGTTGTTGTGATGTCTCGTGTAAGGAGGATAAATGCGTACCATCACGTTTCCGAATTTGATAAATGTCGGATTGTAGCCTATCGTGATTGCGGTTTATCGTATCGCGACATTGCTGCTCGCGTTGGTCGAGATCCAATGACTGTTAGCAGAATATGGAATCGGTGGGTTCAGGAGGGTAATATGAAACGCCGTGCTGGATCCCAACGGCCTTGTATCACTAGCAGTCGAGATAACAGGCATCTTATCCGCATGGCTGTAACGGATCGTGCAGCCACGTACCGATTCATGAGTCAACAGATGGGGACGTTTGCAAGACAACAACCATCTGCACGAACAGTTCGATGACGTTTGCAGCAGTATGTACTATCAGCCCTTAGACCATAGCTGCGGTTACACTTGACGCTGCATCACACACAGAAGAGCCTGCGATGGTGTACTCAACGATGGATGAATCCAGGTTCTGGTTACAGCATCATGATGGTCGCATCCGTGATTGGCGACGTCGCGGTGAATGCTCATTGTAAGCGTCTATTCGTCATTGCCATACTGGCGTATCACCCGCCTGGTGGTATGGGGTGCCATTGGTTACACGTCTGGGCCACCTCTTATTCGCATTGACGGCACTTTGAACAGTGGACGTTACATTTCAGATGTATTACGACCCGTGGCTCTACCCTTCATTCGATACCTGCGAAACCCTACATTTCAGCAGGATAACGCACGACCGCATGTTGCAGGTCCTGTACGGGCTTTTCTGGATACAGAAAATGTGCGACAGCTGCCCTGGCCACCACGTTTTCGAGATCGCTCACCAACTGAAAACGTCTCGTCAATGGTGGCCGAGCAACTGGAGCGTCACAATACGCTAGTCACTACTCTTGATGAACTGTGGTATCGTGTTGAAGCTGCATGGGCAGCTGTACCTGTACACGCCATACAAGCTCTGTTTGACTCAATGCCCAGGCGTATCAAGACCGTTGTTACGGCCAGAGGTTGTTGTTCTGGGTACTGATTTCTCAGGATCTATGCTCCCAAATTGCGTGAAAATGTAATCACAGGTCAGTTCTAGTATAATATATTTGTCCAATGAATACCCGTTTATCATCTGCAGTTCTTCTTGGTGTAGCAATTTTAATGGCCAGAAGTGTATTTATGCATGCGTCTGTGACTGTTATGCAGCACCACAGTCAACGTTTTAACCGAGTTGCGACGTCATGGACTCTCTCTTCATTAACGAAACCGCATACCATCCGCTATGCAAATTTTTAACCCATTCAAGTCTCTTCCTCCTCATCTTCTTATAGGGAGTTTACAAAAATGTGTGAGAAATTTGAGTATTTGTATGGAATAATCTACTGTTTATGCAACACCTGCCACGGATCAATATGACTAATAAAAGTGAATTGATGAATGAATTGCATCAACGAATAGTAAATGGTAATCGCGTATTCTCTAGTCTGAATGATTTATTCACATCACGACTGATATTATACAATGAAGAGCAAAAGAAACTGATACATCTGTCTAATATCATGTAGTGCCCCAGTGAGCACGCAAAAGTGCCGCAACACGACGTGGGATGGACTCTACTAATACCTAAAGTAGTGCTGGAGGGAACTGACATCAGGAATACAGCAGGGCTGTCCATAAATTCGTAAGAGTACAGGGCAGTGCAGATCTCTTCTAAACAGAACGTTGCAAAGCATCCCAAATCACACTTTAATGTTCATATCTGGGAAGTTTGGCGCCCAACGGAAGTGTTTAAGGTCAGAAGTGTTCCTGGAGCCACTCTGTAGCAACTCTAGGTGGGGTGTCGCAGTTTCCTACAGGAATTGCCCAAGTGCGTTGGAATGCACAACGGACATGAATGGATGCAGGTGATCAGGCAGGATGCTTACGTACGTGTCGCCTGTCAGAGTCGTACCTAGACGTATCAGGGGTCGCATATCACACCACACTCCCAATACCATTGCAGTCTCTACCAGCTTGAACAGTCCCCTGCTGACATGCAAGGTCCACTGATTCATGAGGTTGTCTCCATACCTGTAGACATCCATCCACTCGGTGCAACTTAGAACGAGACTCTTCCGACCAGGCAACATGTTTCCAGCCATCAACAGTCCACTGTCAGTGTTGACGGGCCCAGATGAGGCATAAAGCATTTTGTCGTGCAGTCATGAAGGGTTCACGTGTGGGCCTTCTTCACCGAAATCCCATGTTGATGATGTTCCATTGACTGGTTCGCAGGCTGACATTTGTTGATGGCCCCGCACTGAAATCTGCAGCAATTTGGGAAAGGGTTGCACATTTGTCACGTTGAATGGCTCAAATGGCTCTGACCACTATGGGACTTAACTACTGAGGTCTTCCCCCTGAACTTAGAACTACTTAAAACTAACTAACCTAAGGACATCACACACATCCATGCTCGAGGCAGAATTCGAACCTGCGTCCGTAGCGGTCGCACGGTTCCAGACTGTAGCGCCTAGAACCGCTCGTTCACTTCGGCCGGCTGTCACGTTGAACGATGCTCTTCAGTTGTCGTTGGTCCCGTTCTTGCAGGATCTCTTTCCGGCCGCAGCGATGTCGGATATTTGGTGTTTTACCGGATTCCTAATATTCTTGGTACACTCATGAACTGGTCGTGCCGGAAAACCCCCACTTCAGTGCTACCTTGGAGATGCTACGTCCCATCGTTCGAGCGTCGACTGTAACACCATGTTCAAACTCACTTAAATCTTCATAACCTGCCATTGTAGCAGCATTAATCGATGTAACAATTGCGCCAGACACTTGTGTTTTATAGGCGTTGTCGACCGCAGCGCCATATTCTGCCAGTTTACATATCCCTGCATTTGAATACGCATGACTATACCAGTTTCCTTGGCCCTTCAGTGTAGAAGTTCTGCCGTGTGTTATACTAGTACGGCCGTCACCTTTATATTGGTTGCTAAACTTAGGTGATATCAGCAATAACTAAAGCAGCAATTCGAGAAATATGTGGGTCCGTCTGCTGTACACGCGATAGGTGAGTATATAAATGATTAAAATTGTAGTTCTGTGTTCCAGGTAGAACGGCTGGACCAGAGTACGTTAGTGTAAACAAGGGGCATGAACAGCGTCAGATGATGAGTGATCATTGTGAAGGACACGGATATATCTAGAAAGGGGCCTCGTTGTGGGTTTCCGTTTGGCCAGCTGCTCGAATCGTGCAATATCCAGAGCTGTGATGTATCCAGATGTGACAGTGGTCAGATATTGGAAAATGAAGTAAGTCGTGCTCTTTGTCAAGATTACGGTCGACCTCGTATTGTATACCAGGCACATCATAACCCCTTCACATCAGAGCCTGTCATCCAAGAAAAAGTAATGGACTTCTTGCAGAATTCTATGTCATCGCGTGCCATTGGTCAGCGACCAGCAGCAGACGGACTAAGGAATTGGCGTCCCATGCGTAGGCTGCCGTTAACACCACAACGCAAAACGGCTGCGTTTGGAGTTGTGCCGTGGCTGCCAAGCACAGAATGCTGATGAATGGCGTCACGTTGTGCTGAGCGATGAATCGTGGTTCTGCACTACCTCGGATGATCACCGTCGGCGAGTATGGCGGCGACTGGTGACTGGTCCGATTCTCCCAATGTCTTGGACAGGCATAGCGATGAAACTCCTGGAGTCGCGGCATGAGGGACCATCGTGTATGACTTCATATAGCAGCTGAAACTAATAATGAGAACTCTAACTGCACGTCACAGATATACTGCATTCCCGTGTGTTACCTCTAAAGCGGTACTCCCGTGGGGACGTTACTGAACAGAACGATCCTCACCTACACATGGCACGTGTCTCTGTTAATCGTCTGCGTGATGTTCAAGTACTCAGCGTTCAGCAAGGTCCCCGATAGAATGCAAGAGACCTGCTCCAATATCAACTCCGTCACAGTGTCAGTATCCAAGATCTCAAGGATCAGTGACAATAGTTGTGGATCAGCTTATCTCTGGAGAGAATACAATGGCTTTATGGCACCCTTCTCAGCCGAATCAGTGCACGCTAGCAGGCCAGTGGGAGTGCAGTGTGTCATGAATGGGTCGCGGATGTGAGTAGAAATGCGTAAGATGAACCTGTAGGAAAGCAACCTAACGGCAGCCAGGGCGCTGGGAAGCAGGAGCGGCTGCGTGTTTGTAGGAAGGGACGCAGGACCTACGCGACCAGCTACGACAGAATGTTCTAAAAGGACGACAGGACATGGGAGACTCGCGTGATCAAGGGGGATTGCATCAGACGAGCCTATATAAGCAGGGCCGCTGGTGTTGCTAGAAGATTCCTTCGACAATCGCACAGACGCTGCACCTGAGATACTCTGCCCTCGGTACGGGACTTAGTTTCTCGTGGCACTTAGCTGCACAAGGTACATTCAGGATTGCACAACTTACATTCAATGTGTTTGTGCCTCTTACGGTTCGACAGTGGTCTTATCCTACCGCGTATTTCGTCTCAGTTATTTCATCAGAAGTATATGTCCTTTATAGCACCGAGTTCCATTATGTGCAAAGAATTTCCAGGTTGTTTTTCAGCACCAGGACTTCGAGCTAGACGAGCCACCTCTTTACTGGATTCCTATCCTGATCCACTCGCAGGAAACTACAGACGCGACAAGCGTCTTACTGAGAAGTGGGATCATACCGCTACTTTGTAGTCACATCACACCACGCACGCTAAAAGCCCGTGAAGTTTGAGTTCAATTCTCCTTCACTTCTGGGTGCTTCACTCTTTTTGTCAGGCACAGTATTTCCATTACCTCATCGTCTTTCCTTCATTTAGAGTTATACAGGGTGTAACAAAAGTATACAGAACAAATTGCAGGACTCATTCCTCACACATAGACGAAGAAATTATGTCATATGAACATGGGACTGGAAACGCTTTGTTTCCATGTTGCAACTCATTTTCTCCAACTTCTTAATCATGTGAAACACACACGAACAGAACGCACCAGCATATCACATGCAACTCTTTCTCACAAGAGATGTTCAATCTGCTTTCCGTGGGCATTGATACATACATCACGGTGCCGTCGTGGTGAATCTCGGATCCACTGATGTATCCCTGGAGTGTTGCATATGGTTTCGCAGCCTTCCCTAATACGAGCAGGGGAACTCGGAGCATCTTGTACTGGCGTTCCGTACACAAGAGCTTTCAAATGCCCACACAAATAAAAGTGCAGTTGTTTTAGGTCGGGAGAGCGTCAAATGAACACCTGCCGTCTGTGACTTTGTGTACACAGCTATTGTACGAGTGACGTCTGTGATTAACTCTACATAGTAACCCGAGTGCTTGCAAAAGTAGTACTGATCGCTGGAAAACTTGATGTTACGTGTAAACAAGCAATGGCATACGTCGCTTGGCAACAGGGACATGCAAAGCAAAACATTGGCTGTGCACATCCTAACCAGGCGACACCAAGGATCCATGCTCCCCATGAGTCTAACGTTCTGTTTTTGATTGTTCCCATGATTAACGCCGGCCGGAGTGGCCGATCGTTTCTAGGCGCTTCAGCCTGGAACCGCGCGACCGCTACGGTTGCAGGTTCGAATCCTGCCTCGGGCATGGATGTGTGTGATGACCTTTGGTTAGTTAGGTTTAAGTTGTTCTAAGTTCTAGGGGACTGATGACCTCCTTTAAGTTTTCTTGAGTTTTTGCAAGTTGCGTAACCGAATCGGTAGATGCAACCGAGTCAATTTTAGCTTGCAAGGTCTCATGATTTTCATGAACAATTGTTCGCAGTTCTTTTATGGCTGCTTCGTGATTCTGTAATGCATTTTCATGCCGCGAAAAAATAGGTTGGAAATGCTCACAAATTTGTATTTTTACGTCATTACAGGCTTTTTGAAATTTCGATTCGATTTTATGTAAGTCAGTAGTTAAATCTTCACGTGTTTGTTCAAGCGTATGTTCCACTGAGTCTAACTTTTGAAGCTTTTGCTCCATTGCGTCTAACTTTTGCTGTGTTTGTCTCTGATTTTGTTCCATCGTGTCTAACTTCAGAAGCTTTTGCTGTGTTTGTCTCTGATTTTGTTCCATTGTGTCTAACTTTTGAAGATTTTGTTCAATTGTGTCTAACTTTTGAAGCTTTTGCCCCATTTGTTGCATTAATTGTAATAACAATGCACTGGTGTCTGAAACATGTTCCTTAGTGCTATTCGGCAATGCATTTGAACCGGCAATATTCGCAGTTTGAAAAACAGAAAATGTGTCTTGACTTATTTGAGAAAGCGGTGAGGACGCAAAACCTGAATCTACAGTATTTGCAAGAATGTGTCCTGTCATTTCGGAATCCTGAGGCGAGCTGTTGCCGACTGATCGATCGATAATTGTTCCCTGTTCACTACTTATTTCACTGTCTACACCATTGTTTGCAGCCCGCTCCATTTCCCTATGTACAATTACCAAATTACTACTTTGAACATTAGTTAATTCATTACTCTGTGGCGCTAACACACTGCTTTCGTCTTCACTGTCATTTCTCAGTTTACTTTGGAGCCTAGTATTACGTTTTTCACACGCCATTATTGTCACAATATTTCACACGACAACACAGAAAAAAAACAATTTGAAGAGCAAAAATAAGAGAATACATTAACATAGAAAATAATATCTAGTTAATTGCAAGCGCAGCTGCGAAATACTTGGTGCAACTCTACATGCATGCTACAACTGTTGTACTGTACAACAGTGAAAGACTACAACTACAAAGGAGATTCTCTCTACAATTACGGGCTAGCAATAAACAAAATCTACATTAATTACACAAACTACAAGAAAAAATCAGAAGATTCCAGTGAGGAATCCTTGGCTAAGTGTCGACATATGAAACGTCCCCTTAGGAAAATTATACAAGACTGTGCTTAAACTGACACACAATAGTTTTTAGCGCAACGCAATCTGACTTTCAAAAATCCCTACGAAAGAATGGCCCTCACTAACATTATCCTATACCTTTCACAAATCACTTGCCTCACAAAAATCTTCGTTACTCAAGCTACTGCAATACAGCGAGCGCCACTACTGCCAGCTAAATAAAAGATTCAAACTACAGAAGGCACTAACTACTGATAGGTATAGTTAGCAAATGAAACATTTTAATAGAGAACAAACAATGTATTTACCTTAGTAGTCATAATATATATATGACTTCATGACACCAATTCTTACAAATTTCAAAACTCCGCCATCTCTCTACCCACGTCCACCACTGCTGGCGGCTCACCTCCAACTGCGCAACGCTACGCGCTGTTAGCATCCAGCTGCCGGTGCCCGACACTACAATGGCAGACAACAATGCAAACTATCCACAGACTGCGCACAGCACAGCCAGTGATTTTTCATACAGAGCGCTATGTGGCGTTACCAATAAGAAAACCTAAATAGCCTACTTACAAGCTTAGTCGCTGCATTCTAGCTGTTTGCTGTTGTGCTTTCGAGAAATCTGAAACAATGTTCTCAAAACTCGAAGCAAGTGGAAAGTTTGACTTGTGCCAAAGAATTGTTTTACTCCAGTTGCGCCTTTAATATAAAGATGAGTTGTATTCAGACCAGTTACATTTCTATTCAAATTGGGTTCTGTTTAGTCAAAGGTTAGCATGCGAGTTTAAGTTGGAGAACAATTTGTGGGTTCATAGTTTTAGTAATAGATTGGAAAGTAAATTTGGCGTAAATTTCATACAGAAGCACATAGGGGGGAACTTACAATAAATTGAAATCGGTGAACCAGTGGTCATGATGCTAACAGGACACATTTCGTATGATAGTGAGCTCAGGTCTGACTGGACACATGCATCTTGGTTATATACAGTCAGCTGTTAGTAGAAGAAGTTAGAAAAGATGTAACAAACTTGCAGTGTTCGATTATTGGTATTAACATCGATTTTAAAAGAAATTAAAGGTGTATTCACTGAACGTTTATTTGTATCTTTGCGTTAATTTGAAGTTAAGCCATACCCCTGTATTGAAAAGCAACCACTCGCAAGC